>NC_064622.1:388025733-390525733 GCF_023898315.1 Schistocerca nitens | reverse complement strand
CATAGCAAACGATGTTGGAGCTGAGAATGCCCCTTGCTGGTTTGTCATTGACGGTAGTAAGGGTCTCACTGCGAATGAAGTGGGAGGTGGGAAAGTTCCCTGTTGGTTTGGCGGAGGTAGCGGCAAGGAACTTGCCGCGAATGTAGTGGGACCTGTGAAACTCCCTTGTTGGTTTGGCACTGGAAAAGACACAGGTCTCGTTACATCAGCTACAGATGCTGGGACGTTCCCTTGCTGAAACAGCATTGCATCTGGTGTTGGCATCATCGACTTTGCAGCAGGGGCAGGCGTCACCTCAGACTGCTGCAGCTGCTGTACAGTGGGAACTGCTGCACTCAGGAAAGTTGCAGGCGCGCTCGCTTGGACAGTCGCCACTGCCGGTGTCGATGCTGCTGCCTGGTCCATGGATACGCCTCGAGACAGTGGAGCTTCGATGTTGTTCCCAGTCTGCAAAGACTCCCGGGGGACTTCATCATTGGCTGTTGCTGTAGCTTCTGCTGCAGCCTCCTGTTGGGTGTCTCCACCATCAAAGATGTTGTAGACATTGAAGTACGATGGGACTGAGCGGAAGAATGGTATACGAGCTGTAAACATGAAGAATTACGTTAGTTAGGCTATAAGGCTAGGCTGCGAAATTAGAGAAAAAGTCAGTTGTACAGGTAAATTGAGGACTATAAAGAATAAACCCTCCACTGCCACGGTTAGGACTGTTTGTTCTGTTTTGTTTACTTACTCATAGGAATGGTTACGACATATTGAGTTTCGTTATGAAATGTGGTACGATCGTTATGTCGGAAAACACGCAAAGCAATGAGGTTTGTTAACGATAAAAGAGCACCAAGTTTTAACAACAAATTAAAAGAGGTGTTATGAGATGAGACATATGTTGAGGTGACAGAAGGTATGGGATACCTCCGAATATCTAATCAGATCTCCATTTGCTCAGCATAGTGCAGCAACCTGAGCTATCATGGACTCAACAAGTCGTTGGAAGTCTCCTGCAGAAAGACTGAGCCATACTGCCGCTATAGGCGTCAGTTATAGAGAAAGTGTTGCTTGTGGAGGATTTTGTGCACGAACTGAACTCTAGGTTATGTCCCATAAATGTCAAGCGATCCGGGTGGGTAAATCCTTCGCTCGAACAATCAAGAATGTTCTTCAAACCAATCGCAAACAATTGTGGCCTGGTGACATAGCGCATCTTTGTCTGAAAACAAGAAGTCCATGAATGGCTGCAGATGATCTCCAAGGTGCCGAACTATTTCCACTCAATGGCGCCATATAAACACAGTCTATACCATCATGGAGCCACCGCCAGCTTGCACAGTGCTTGGGGTCTGTCTGACACTCGAACCCTGCCATTGGCTCTTATCAACTGAAATTGGGAATTATCTGATCAGGCCACGATTTTCCAGCCGTCTATGGTCCAACTGAAACACCTGCGATCCCAGGAGAGGAACAGCAGGCCATGTCGAGCTGTTATCAAAAGCTCTCGCGTTATTCGTCTGCTGCCATAGCCCATTAACTTCAAATTTCGTGCATTGTCCTAACGGATACGCTCGTCGTACGTCACACATTTACTTCTGCGGTTATTTCACGCAGTGTTGTTTGTCTGTTAGCACAGAGAACTCTAAACAAACACCGCTGTTCTCTGTCGTTAAGTGAAGGCCTTCGCCCACTGCGTTGTTTGTAATGAGAGATAACGACTGAAATTTGGCATTCTCGGCACATTCTCGACACTGTGGATGTCGGAATATTGAATTCCCAATGACCTATGCGTCTAGCTCGAACTACCATTCTGCGATCAATGTCTGTTAATTCCCGTCGTGAGTCCGTAATCACGTCGGAAACCTTTTCACATGATTCACATGAATCACCTGAGCACAAACGACAGCTTAGCCAATGCAGTGCACTTTTGTACCTTGTGTATCCGATACTACAGCCATCTGCATATGTGCATATCACTATGTCATGACTTTTGTCACCTTAGCGTATATGGAAAGAGACGCGAATGTGTGACACTCAGTATATTCCGTAGTAATTTTGTGTCAATATTTGAAAGTGGGTGTCTGAAAAATTGTCCAAAAATCCCATAAAAAAACAAGTAAGCCATGGATAAATAAGAAGATTAAAATTTCACGTAAAAGGAAAGGGAAACCTGCGTCGACGTCAGGATGTGTCAAGACCTCCAAAAAGTACTGTAATATATTAAGGAAAATCGTGAAAATTTCCAGAAATACACAAGTCTTGACAGAAATGAATAACACAAATAATAAGATCAGAACTATGTGAGATATTGAGAAACATGAGACAGGACAACCAGACACTATAATAATTTAATAAAATGACTGAGAATTCGCAAGTTATAATGATTTTTAATAATATTTTTCTAAATCTAGCAGCAAATATAGGATTAAACGGATCAGCTGAAGAAGGAAGAGAAATTTGAAAATTTGTGGTAAGGTCTAATGGGACGAAACTGCTGAGGTCATCGGCCCCTAAGCTTACAAACTATTTAATCTAACTTAAACTAACTTACGATGAGGACGACATTCACACCCATGCCCGACGGAGGACTCCAACCTCCGACGGAGGGAGCCGCTTCCCCCCCCCCCCCTCCCGCGGCAAAAGAGAATATATAAAGATGACATTCCACAAAACTTTTACCAACAATAAGTAGTGCCAGCATCCTTCACTGACATTAACAGAATTACAAATATTCTGAAAAACGAAAGCTCATATGGTGCTGATGGACTTAAAAACAGATTCCTGGCAAGTTCTCCTAACATAATACGATGTCTCCTTAGTTTTATACGTAATGCATCACTGGTACAGGGAATTCTTTCAGACACATTAAAATATGTAATTGTTCAAGCTCTTTGTAAGAAAGTTACTAGAAAGATTTAGATCATTATCGTCCAGTTTTATTACTGATACCTTTTTCCAAAATATTCGAGAAAGTAACGTACTTATGAGGAGCCACATTTTAATAGAAATAATTTACAGAACATATCACACTTTAAATTCTAGAAGTGTTGCTTAACTGAGAATGCTGTTTACATATTCATTGACCAACTATTATAAGCCCTAAATAATAAAATATCGCCAGTTCATATTGTGCAATATTTGCAATGTGTTTGAATGTGTAGACCATGCTACCCTCTTAGAAAAATTTAAATTACTGACGTTTATGGCTTTACATACAACTAATTTAAACGATGCTTAACAAAAGAAATGCAAAAACTTATGCTAAGTAATTCAAGTAATGTAGGAAGGAGAGAAAGTTCTAGTAACTTAGGAGGTATCACATAGGGATTCCCGTGAGGTCCGCATCTGTTCCTCATATGAGTGAATAACATTCCACATAATGTTGATGAAGCAGAATTGGCACTTTTTGCAGACAATAGTACTGTTATGCGGTAATCTACATCTACGTGACTACTCTACAAATCACCTGCCCAGCAGAGGGTTTTTAGAACCACTTTCAGACTGTTTCTCTACCCTTACTCTCTAACAGCGCGTGGTAAAAATGACCACTTAAATCTCTCTGTACGAGCTCTGATTTCTCTAATTTTATTATGATGATACTTTTTCCCAATGTACTTTCGCGATAGTAAAATACTTTTACGTTCAGTGGAGATTGTCTGCGATCGAAATTTCGTGAAAGATTCTAGCGGCAACCAAAAACGCCTCTAGTCTAATTTTTGTCATACCAAATCACTGATCATATCCGTGACACCCTCTCCCCTATTTCGTGAAGATTAAAATGAGGTTCCTTCCTTTGAACTTTTTCATATCTTGCGTCAATCGTGTCTGATAAAAATCTGGTACGGAACAGCGGAGGGCGAACGAGCGTAATGTAGGTAACCTCACTGGTAAACATTTTGCATCTTCTAAGTGTTCTGCCTAAGACTGTCGATAGAATATCGATACATCGATATTTTTCCCAAAATTTGTCGATATGTATCGGCTATAAATTTCCCCCCATGTATCGAAATAAAATTGGCTATATCGATGGTCGATGACTTTATTTTATATTACAGTTTTTTCACAATTGTCGGTAAGTATTTTAAGTTGTTCTTTTGAGAATGTAGTAGAACGTAATTTTACATTCACTCTGTGAAGAAATCTTACAACTTTTTGAGCTTTCATCATGTCCAGACCTTCTCCTTTGACTGTTTGAAGCAAGTATATATGGCACAAAACAAGTAGTCCGATTGCACTGGGTGCGGAGAGGGGGAGATGGGGATGGGGGTACTGTGAATGGAATAACAAGATTTCCGATGTGAAGAAACAGCCCATAGCATATTTCTTCACATTGCCATTCTTCAAAAACTGTTGCTGAAAATGATAATCAAAAATCTAAATGACAAGATTTGTCTTTACGGTGGACGAAGGGTGTCAGAGGAAATTCTGACGTAATCGGCACTCGAAGCTACCAACAGAAACTTCAACCTTTAGCTTCACCACGCATTTTTGACATTACTACTGTTAGGTCACCGGCGTTGTCAAGAATGAAAAAAAAACAGGGAAATCGAGATAAAGTGTTCCGGACCCATCCGATATGTGACGAAACCGAACGACGGACCCATCGGAGATCTTTTTATTGTGCCACTTACATGCAGTTACCAATTTTAACGAAGTGGTTATCTCCAAGCGTGAATATGCATCGTCATCCCTGCAACTATTGCTCTAAGAGGGACAGGCAGCCTGCTAGCTTGTTGATGTAAAGAGTATCTAATAATAAACCAATACTTAAATATACAGCTGTAAAACCAGCAGTATGTTTATAATGTGAAGCTGATATTTTTATGGACAGGTACAGCGATATTCTTTTCGTCGATATATCTATATGTCTACATTATGCTTCGATGTATAGAGAGACGATATTGTCCTTTTAAATATCGATATATCGGATTCCCGGTATTTTTAAAAATATCAACAGCCCTATTTTTACCTGTAAAACGTGGTATTTGGTTTGGATAATAAATCCGATTAGAGAGAAAGCAGCAGAGGCTATTGTTAATGCGTTAACGTTGCTTTTCAATGAATTGTTAAATGGTTCTCTGTAAACAGACTCACTCTGAATTTTGAGAACAAATATAGTCAATGCCAACAAATGATGTAGAACATGAAGAGGATACAGCAGACAGGATAGACTGTTCCAATGTTTTGGGTGTACATATTGATAAAAACTTGAACTAGAAGAAGAATATTAGTGAGCTTCTCAGACAGTTAAGTTCAGTTCGTTTTGCTGCTCATATAACTGCTGGTCTTGGAAACAAACGAATAAATCTCCTAACATATTCTGCATATTTTCCGTTAATAAAGTCGCATGGAATAATTTTCTCGTGTTTTGAGATCTTGTTTGAGAACCATATGTTACTTCACGCGAAACATAGTAAGTAATACGAGTATGTCAACCTCACGCTCATATAATTTCGATATTATTTCAATAACATCCTCGTACTGACATTCTGCAACTATATACGAAAGTAGTAAGCAACGATTTTTAAACCTCTTAACATATATATTTAGAGAAACCAAGTACTTGGTCGTAAAGTACAGACTTTTCTCTCACTTTTGAACATAATCTCCATTTCTTTGCACATATTCTTCCCATCGTTCTGCAGCTTTCAAATACCCTTCCGATAGAACTCCGTTCCGTCTGTACGAAGACACTGACGCACTGCTTTCTCAATATGCTCCACCATCTCTTAGTGCTAGACTCGCATCTTTTCCTCTACAGAATGAAAAAGATGGAAATCGGAGGGTGTCAAGTCGGTATTGTAGGGAGGATGTGTAAGAGTTTCCATCCACAGTTTCTTCTCTGAAGTTTGTGGTTTTGAGTCAATAAATGTGGAACCCAACGGTCACAAAACTTTCGATAACCAAAGCTTTGCATCATTTCTTACACTGTATTGTCCCCTACTACATGCTTTTCTTTGAATGTGTTCTCTAATGAGCTCACAATTTCCTAACAACTCTAGCACTCACACGGACATCTCCATAGAAGTTGAAGCCTGAGGTGAATTTCAGCAGCAGATTTTGCCTCTTTGACAAGGAATTCAATGACAGCACACTATCAAAATGAAACATCAGTGTCGGCCATTTTGTACATGCTGTCTGCAGTCACGTGATAGATTCTAATGGCGTCGCATTATGGCAACATATGGCGGAAGGTCTGAAAATTACGATCCTGTAGTCGCTTTAGTTACATTGCTGGAATTGGCATTGTAACAATGGGTTGCTCCCGACTTTCAGCACCAAATCAATAAACCTAAGCAACTGAAGAATTTTTTTAAATGAAGTTAATGATTTGCGACCTATACTGTAAACGTGACAGTTACGTCGAAGAACAGCGTATTAAACAATGAGTTCTTTTGATGTCTATAAACTGATAATTACTAGTTACATTAATTAGCCTTTGTGTAAATAAGTGATTTTATAGTACATGTGTGCCTTTTACTAACTAATGAGTCAATTTTTAAATGTTTATTAATCATTTCTGTGGTTCTCATCAATCCAGAAAAAATTCCTGTGAATATTAAAAACGTCAACTAATACGTCAAAATATCGATTTTTGTGTTGGTAATATCGATGCCTTTCATAAATACCGGTAAAAGTATATTGATAGTTCCAAAAATTTTCCAGCGCGTTCCACGATGTACTATGTTCCTATACAGTTGCGACACGAGTAAAATAGCATCATCCACAACACTCATACCGTTATTTTAGGTTCAAAAAATGAAGAATCCGCAGACATTTTCACGAGCATTTGTATATGAGCTAAAACTCAGAGAAAATTTTAATGGGAAGAAGACATTGATGTTCTTACATTTTATTGTCTTTTTTTGAGAACTAACTGTGGTCGTGATGGTCTAGTGGATACGACACTAGGCTCTGGGCCTGCAAGTCCCATGTTGAATGCGGGATGGGCGGGAATTTTTCCACGTTCCAGTCCCTGCATGAGGGCTCCAGGTCCATTCAGCCTGCTATCAAACGGGTACCGGGGCCGTACCCGAGGGTAAAAGGTGGCCAGATCGAAGGGTCGATGGGCCCGCCACCCTCCCCTCCCCCTCCGACCCCTTGCGCCGCGGTGAAGAAAGGAAACACTCTACCTACAATCAGGCGAGGATCCCGGTCTCTGGCTGTGCACTCTTTAGGAACTTCACCTGCTAGAGTCATTGCCTGGCATTCTTAAAACTTGAAGTTACTCAGTGGCACGGAAAGAAATATAGACTGATGGTATATGCAGGGCTTGGCCAGAAATGAAAGTGTCAGAAGTGGGAGCTCTAGGTGGGCAAGCGTTTAGAAGAAATAGCGTTTTTGGCGAGGGTCGGGCGAGGTTTGGGTCGTTTAAGTTTTTGTAATTTTTAGGCAGCAGCTGGTGCAGTGGTATCTCACTCGACCAGGGTCAAAAATGTTATTTCTTCCAAACGCTGGGCACCCCACTTCTATCACTTTCATTTATGGCCATGTCCTGCATATAGCATCAGTTTGGATGGCATCGCTTATGACGAACAGAGGTGGTCCCCTTGGTCGTAGAGATTACACATCTCTGCAAAAAATCTAGCGATGATGAAAGATGATACATTTGTTTATGTTGAGGTTTGAAATCTTTCCAAAAGAAAAATGAATATCTCAAGAAGAAAACCGCAACTGACTGATGTCTCTTCTGTAAGAGTTCAACACATTATTGCTAATATACACAAACATGTAGTGAGAGACTTCTAAACTGCAGAGAAGGTTTACTCACCAAGGTGCTTATGTGCAGGATGTTTATGAGAGTGATGATGGTGGTAGTGGTAAGGATATCCATGGATGTAAGGATCGTACTCGATGATGTGCTGGTGGTGGTGGTGACCCTTGTGGGGCTTCACAGGCTCCTTGTGCACGTGAACGTCTTCGATGGGCCACTTGTCGATGGGCCACTTGTCGACGTTTTCGACGTGTCCCACGGGCCACTCGCTGTGGACATCCTTGACGTGTTCTACAGGCCACTCGCTGTGGACATCCTTGATGTGTTCTACAGGCCACTCGCTGTGGACATCTTTCTTGTGCTCCACAGGCCACTCACTGTGAGAATAAAGAGGGTAGTCTTTGTGAGGATACAGGGAAGTAAACTTGTGAGGATATTCATAGTAGTCCTTGAAAGGATGTACAGGGTAGTTCTTGTATGCAGGGTAATCGTTGAAATGGTACAGGGGATAGTGGCTGAATGGGTATACAGGGTACTTGTGGTAGGGGTACCAGGGGTAGTCGTTAAAAGGGTATCCTGGATACGCAGTGTCACAGCCCACAAGCACCATCAGCCAGGCCCCCAGCAGGAGACATACCTGTAACAGATTAGCAGACATACTTATTTGGTTCACTGGAGGATAATTTCACACAAAATGAATGTTTTAATTCTTTCTGCTAAAATGATCAGACAATCTGAAAAATTTTATTAGGTGCAACTGGGAAAAGTATACAAGATTATGCACTGCTATAAGATCGTCCAAAAGGCAATACCACATTCTCTAGTCGTGGGAACCTAAATCTTCTCAGAAGGCTTAACGTTGACACAGGACTGCATAGGGTAATTTCTTAGCAGCAATAAAGCCCACATATGTAACTGGATTTTTAGGCACGGTCCCTGTTCTATGTATGCCCCCCAATGCAAGACGTTACTGGAGTGGACTTTTCAAGGTAGAAAAGCCGAACATTAATAAATCCTGTGTATCACTGCTTAAAACTGGGACAGCAGCATTCCTAATTATAATAGACATGATCCCGAACATATTGACTGAATTCTGCACAACATCAACACCGCATGGCGCGTGGCGGAGAGTACCTGCAAAGAAGGTTTGTAGCCACCTCTCCGTATACATCTCAATTTTTCTAATTTTTTCCTCGTGGCCGATACGCCAAATGCTGATTGCATAACACAATACATTTTTTGAGAGTTACAGGAACATCAAATGTCAAGTTTGGCAGTAATATCAGGGTGGTAAAGGATGGGAAAGAACTGATAGTGCTCCTTTGATATGTCTCTATATCGTCCACTAATTCATCTTAGTTAGTGATTCAGGTGAATGAACAACACTCAATAATTGACGGAACAATGGTTTTATAAAAGACATCTTTCGTTGGTGGATTACGCTAAGGTAGTTATAAATCTCAATACGTCGCCTGTTTTCCTCACGAGTAGACACGACACTGTGGCTCCAGATTAAATCAGCCTGGACAGATACTTCCAGATACTACGTGGTTGTAATTTATTACAGTGACTGAATGTCAACAAAGTGGTAAGCGATATGGGGTTTTCCGTCAGTTTAGACGCATTTTGTTATATTTATGTAGTGGTTGGTTTGCTAGTCTGTGTACCAACTCGAGATCATATACAGGTCTCCCTGCATTTTGTAACAATTTTCTAACAACGCGACTTTCCGTTGGGTCAGTTATGTTAGCTGTGAGCAGTAACATCCCTATCACGGAGTCTCTTGAGGAACACGTGATATACTTTCGATTCTGAGATTGCCTCGTCGTTAAAAGACCAAGCTCTGTTTGTTAGGTAAACTTCAGTCAACCGGCACACCTGATATTCGTTATAAAGACATTTAAGCACTCCGGAGATGTTTCGAAGTTATTTTGAAATACAAGAAGCATGATAACAAACTAATCAGCGTTATTTCAATTTCTTGTGTGCTTTATGACCGAACAGAGTAACCTAGGATTCACATGTTAGATGGTTGCAGAGTTCATGTTGATTCCTAAAGATGAGCTGTCCGTTCTTCGAGAAATAATCATTGAGATAGGTCAGTAGACGTCTGCTGTTGTAAGTGCGAGGGTTGGAACTTTAATAGTGGCAACTATTTATTTACGGCTGGTACAAATTAGATACGTGTTTCAAAGTTTTACTGACCTTCCAAATAGTCACCAGCATTGTGTATAACCCGTTGCCAGCGATGTGGAAGTCGTAGGATACTCTTAGCAGTGCCAGTTGTGTTCACAGTTCGAGCGGCGCTGTCAATTGCCCCACGCATTTGTAGTAGTTCGTTTTTGGAACACAACCAACGACCAGCTTAGAGACAGAAGCGATGACACTTTCTCCAGGACTTAATCATCATTTTGCAGGCCAATCCTCAAACACGTACAGTGCAAGCTGTTACTGATTTGTTTGACTGATGGGACTGCTAAGTGCTATAGCATCTACTGCACTCCCCTGACTTAAGCCCTCGTGAGTTCAACTCCATTTCTGAACTGAAGGAGACACTTCACGGCATTCGCTTCAGAACTGCTACAGATTCGTCGGGCAATAGATCGCGCCGCCCGAACTGTCAACACAACCGGCACTGCTAAGAGTATCCTACGACTTCCACATCACTGGCAACGGGTTATACGAGGGCAGTTCAATAAGTAATGCAACACATTTTTTTTTCTCGGCCAATTTTGGTTGAAAAAACCGGAAATTTCTTGTGGAATATTTTCAAACATTCCCGCTTCGTCTCGTATAGTTTCATTGACTTCCGACAGGTGGCAGCGCTGTACGGAGCTGTTAAAATGGCGTCTGTAACGGATGTGCGTTGCAAACAACGGGCAGTGATCGAGTTTCTTTTGGCGGAAAACCAGGGCATCTCAGATATTCATAGGCGCTTGCAGGATGTCTACGGTGATCTGGCAGTGGACAAAAGCATGGTGAGTCGTTGGGCAAAGCATGTGTCATCATCGCCGCAAGATCAAGCAAGACTGTCTGATCTCCCGCGTGCGGGCCGGCCGTGCACAGCTGTGACTCCTGCAATGGCGGAGCGTGCGAACACACTCGTTCGAGATGATCGACGGATCACCATCAAACAACTCAGTGCTCAACTTGACATCTCTGTTGGTAGTGCTGTCACAATTGTTCACCAGTTGGGATATTCAAAGGTTTGTTCCCGCTGGGTCCCTCGTTGTCTAACCGAACACCATAAAGAGCAAAGGAGAACCATCTGTGCGGAATTGCTTGCTCGTCATGTGGCTGAGGGTGACAATTTCTTGTCAAAGATTGTTACAGGCGATGAAACATGGGTTCATCACTTCGAACCTGAAACAAAACGGCAATCAATGGAGTGGCGCCACACCCACTCCCCTACCAAGAAAAAGTTTAAAGCCATACCCTCAGCCGGTAAAGTCATGGTTACAGTCTTCTGGGACGCTGAAGGGGTTATTCTGTTCGATGTCCTTCCCTATGGTCAAACGATCAACTCTGAAGTGTATTGTGCTACTCTTCAGAAATCGAAGAAACGACTTCAGCGTGTTCGTAGGCACAAAAATCAGAACGAACTTCTCCTTCTTCATGACAACGCAAGACCTCACACAAGTCTTCGCATCCGAGAGGAGCTCACAAAACTTCAGTGGACTGTTCTTCCTCATGCACCCTACAGCCCCGATCTCGCACCGTCGGATTTCCATATGTTTGGCCCAATGAAGGACGCAATCCGTGGGACGCACTACGCGGATGATGAAGAAGTTATTGATGCAGTACGACGTTGGCTCCGACATCGACCATTGGAATGGTACCGTGCAGGCATACAGGCCCTCATTTCAAGGTGGCGTAAGGCCGTAGCATTGAATGGAGATTACGTTGAAAAATAGTGTTGTGTAGCTAAAAGATTGGGGAATAACCTGGTGTATTTCAATGCTGAATAAAACAACCCCTGTTTCAGAAAAAAATGTGTTGCATTACTTATTGAACTGCCCTCGTACATAATGCTGGTGATTACTTTGCAGGTTAGTAAAACTTTGAAACACGTATCTACTTTGTACGAGCTGTAAATAAATAGTTGCCACTATTAAAGTTCCAACCCTCATATTTTTCAAATTTCGCAAGTTATCAAGAATTTTCGTTCTACAATTTACTGAAATTAATTGAAAATACAGTACCACAGAAGACTGTTTTAATCAGCTTGTGGCTTGACAAAGTTTTCTCTATACCATTTAGTATGATCTATAGCCCCGTCAATAATTTATCAACAATAACTGAAGCCACAACGTCAAAATGACATAAGAAGTTGAGTTAATATTCCTCCAGTCAAGTTTTTGAAAAACAAGGCGGTTTCACAAAATTCTTTAAACATCGCTTTGCGGAAATATAAAATATGCAAACTTTGTAAGTTCCGAAAAATTCAAAATCTCAAGAAAAATGCCACCTATATAAGAAACTGTTGTAACAGGACCATGTATTCAAAGGCTTTAGAGTTTGGCTTCTGTTTGCAAAAAATCCTTCCGTATTGTAAAACGGCGCTCCAACGTTTCGCTCACTAGTCATTAGAGTGTGTGTGCTACTGCCTGGTCAGTTTCATGTACTGTCTTCACTGCCGTCCTTATTATCCCAGATCCTCTGGCCAAGTAGTTTTCCATATACTTTAATAATGACCGAACCACTGGTTCATTATTTTAGAATATATCACGGTTGACAACCCAGAAGAATCATATCGTTAACTCACTGTTTTAACTCATTAGTTAAGTTTTAATGATTTGATATTAACCTTTATCCATTGTATACTTGTTCTCAACTATCTTCGTGCACAGTGCATGCTACACTTCCCATATCTTGTTTTGTATATTGGTAACTCGATCGTTTGCTTTCAATAACTACACAGTCATCTTCTGCAGAAGAACTAATGAGGTGGAAACTGTCACGAGCGTGTTGCAGTCTCTCTTTACCCTTACAGTTTTTTACATCCACGGATAATTCCAACACAAATTTCCTTGCTGCCGTGGCAGAAGTTTTACTAAACTATCTTGTCTTCTCTAAGTATTTCCCATTTACCTTGATTTGTCTATTTTCCTACTGTCCTCCATTTGTTACTTCACTTGTTTACTTAATGAGAAAAATCCGTCTATAGATCATGTACCAAAAACTTCTAGTGTTTTTCTTTCCCTTCGTGTCTTGGTACTAATATTTGATTCCAGTGTAGTTATTTCGCTTTTATTTTTATTTACAGAATTTATGTATTTTTATTTATTATTTTAATATATTAATTCCTCTCCTGCCTCAACCTTTTCACCTCAGGGTAGCACTCGCAGTTGAATGTATTGCAAGATCTGCCTTCCCCTGTATTTTTTACTCTCTACGGATCCCTCTCTTACCGTGGAGGCTAATTCCTGGGGTGACTTAACACACGATTTTGTCGTCCTGTCCCTTCCTCTTGTCAGCATTTACCACAAGTTGCTTTCTTCTCCGATTCTGCGCAGAACCTCCTCATTCCTTAATCACACCACCATATTTTCAACATTCTGCAGTAGCACCATATCACAAACGCTTCGTTTCTTTTGTGTTACCGTTTTCCCACTGTCCATGATTCGCTACCACACAATACTGTGCTAAAGACGTTCATTATATAATATTTCTTCTTCAACTTCAGCCTCTATTTAATAAGAGTAGACTTCTCCGGGCAAGGATAGTCTAGTTCATGTAATGCATTTAACTTTCTTCGGCAGCGACTGTACATATGAGATATTTTCCTGTCTTCTGGCAAACTATGTATTCTTGTCTCGTGGATCCAATAATTTTTCACTAATTTTATTTCGAAGTATTTTCCGGTTTTCATATTAAATATCTGGTTATTCTCTTTTCTTATTGCTCTCCTGCCATCCTAATTCTTTTTCTTTGAGTTACATTCAATGTCCTGAGCAACAAAAATTTTATTCTAGGGTGTTCCTTGGTTTCCTTACAATCAAAAAGAAATTTGCGGTTGCGCTAAGTGATTCGTGTAAAATAAGGGAAAAGTAATGCTGGATGAGTCTACGGGAATCTGAACATAATTCGTCCAGACTTCAACCTTACACCACAATTCCACCTGTGTCGATAGCTCCACTGAGAAGCGATTCATTGGATGGGCTGAGGTTTACCACAGCCAAAACGTATTCGGTGGGCTGGAGGCAGACAGGTTGGTTAAAATGGCTCTGAGCACAATGGGACTTGACTTCTGAGGTCATCAGTCCCCTAGAACTTAGAAGTACTTAAACCTAACTAACCTAAGGACATCACACACATCCATGCCCGAGGCAGGATTCGAACCTGCGACCGTAGCGGTCGCGCGGTTCCAGACTGTAGCGCCTAGAACCGGTCGGCCACTCCGGCCGGCTGGCAGACAGGCATGGCAGCTTCTCGCTTAAGTTAGGACCTGACTGAATCATGGATGGATAAAAATTTTCGCTTGTCAATTGCAGGTTCAGTAAGACTCTACGAGAGTAACGTTGAATTCTAGCATGTTTCATAATTTAAAAAAAATCCTGTTTGTTTGGCAGTGTAATCTGCATAGAACGGACATTTTATGAAACAGTTAGGGCTAGACTGACTTCTGAATAAGTTACACTAAGAAATGAAAGTGAACTATGGATCTAAAAAAATGGTTCAAATGGCTCTGAGCACTATGGGACTTAACATCTGCGGTCATCAGTTCCCAAGAATTTAGAACTAATTAAACCTAACTAACCTAAGGACATCCCACACATCCATGCTCGAGGCAGGATTCGAACCTGCGACCGGAGCGGTCACGCGCTTCCAGACTGAAGTGCCTAGAACCGCTCGGCCACACCAGCCGGCAATGGATCTAAGTGTCAACAAAAATAATAGTTGTTAGAATATTTGTTTTTATACAATACTGACTCTACCTCTAATTTAAAAAGAATTTAACTGTTACTTCTAAGCTTGAGACACTAGGTTGTTTACTTTTGACAAATTCGTTGCCAATAGTTTAAATGAACACCCAGACGTCAACTAAGACGCATGCAAGTAGCACAAGCTGAACGAATAGTGTGAACGTTAGATTTTGTCGTACTAGCGGTGGATCATCTTTAAGAATTTACGATGCACAGATACATTTTAAATTGTCTTTCATTGTCTTGCACATTTTCACCGTATGTTAGATCAGTAACAATCTATTAATTGCTGTTATTTTTGGAGTTATACGTGTTATTCTGTTGTTTGCTTAATTTACCCACAGATACTGGGTACAGGGCTCCACAGATCATTTGGACATATTTTTTATTTCTCAAGTTTGACCTGTTTTCTTTCTTACATTTTGTAATTCCCTGTTAGCATGTTTATCGTTACTCATTAGGGGAGTGCGTGTGATGTTTCATGGTCGTCTAGTGACCGATTTCAGGATCAAATGAAGGAAAACGTAGTACAGACCGCCGTACGCAGTTTCCGGAATTTTCTGCAGTTTCTGTTGTTGCGACACATTACGTTGTATTTCGTGCAGCGTTTGTAAATATTGCTAGGTCAATATATTAAATTAAAGCTCTATGAGGCCATTGTTAATTCTCCAGTTACAGATTGTTTTGTGTCGAGTAAAATTCTATACATTTTAAAACAAATTACGTAACGAATGGACGGTTAAGCCATACTTGGTCAGTCCTGGAGCACCTTGAACCTTGAAAAAGGTCTCTACCACATAAGATGTGATTTTTGCAAATGAAGTGATTTCTGCAAACTCGTAAGAACTTTCCGTCTTGAAAATGGAAATTTCTGTTAGTTTCCAGTTATTTCAGTTGCAACATATTTTTAACTTGTGACTTGTTTTTGCTAATTGTGTGTAGTAACACATATACTATTAAGTAGGGAGTATTGAAAATATTTTCTCTATTGCAACACTTTTATATCTGAATACAATTGATGTTCCTGGATAATTTTTATAATTTCAGAACATCACCGCAGCCCACATCAAGTGCAAGCTATCGTTTCAGATTGAAAGAAAAACAGTATTAAACTTACGTTACAAGGGTGGCTAAAGGCGAAAGTCATTAAGTGATCCAACGTACAACACCCTCAATCAACATTACAATATAAGGAGGTGGCGCGGCTTCAAGGATATGTATGCTTGCTGCATGAGATAATGTTTCTACTGTTGAGTTCCTGTTTTGCAGCTTTAAGTATGCCTGTGTCTTTCCAGATTACATTATCCAGTGAAGCACACATATTTTATACGACTAATTCTTCAGCCGGCCGCGGTGGCCGAGCGGTTCTAGGCGCTTCAGTCCGGACCGCGCGACTGCTGCGGTCGCAGGTTCGAATCCTGCCTCGGGCATGGATGTGTGTGATGTCCTTAGGTTAGTTAGGTTTAAGTACTTCTAAGTTCTAGGGGACTGATGACCTCAGATGTTAAGTCCCATAGTGCTCAGAGCCATTTGAACCATTTTTGAACTAATTCTTCTTACCGAAAAATTATGAATCTAAGTATCTTTCCTATATTTTGAATGAACATATTTGTAGTTCCTTTCTTGGACAAGTTAGATCACCGGCGTAATTTATTTTTTTGGTTACCAGTCACTCCGCTATTAATTCACGGGCACAAACTCCGCCAGCTTCTATTGATATGTATCTGTTCGTCAGTACTGAGTCGTATAAACTATCTCCTTTGAGTACCAACGTTTGCATCAACAGCACGTTGCATTTCGACGCCAAGTTCTTACGCTTATTGTTACGCATAGAGCCGCTGAGGCACGCAGTTTGTGTATGATGTAACGCTGCACGGTCTCCTTCTCTGTGCTTACATCATTACTTGCCGCTGAAGCACAGTTTCATATCCCCGCGATCTCCCTAAAGTGATCGATCGATTACGAAATACTCCCTTAAATCATTTACTGCTTACTTGTGTCCACTGTCCTATAATATTTTAGAAACGACAGTAACTTCGACTTGGACCGTTAAAAAATTATTAATGACCACGATTTCGGCTATTAGCCATTCTCCAATAACAGCTCACCATGAATAGTGCCAATGCATAATCGTTGCTCTTAGAATAGCATTGTCCTCGTATTAAACATATCCAAATATTTACAAGAATTCTGTCGAAATTGTTGTGTGACTTACCACGTGCTTTCAATATAGATGACGAGGACTCCTACTTTCTTATGCACGAGCACAATAATTGGAACCGTTGTAGTAATAGCCGGCCGGATGACCGAGCGGTTCTAGGCGCTACAGTCTGGAACCGCGCGACCGCTACGGTCGCAGGTTCGAATCCTGCTTCGGGCATGGATGTGTGTGATGTCCTTAGGTTAGTTAGGTTTAAGTAGTTCTAAGTTCTAGGGGACTTATGACCTCAGCAGTTGAGTCCCATAGTGCTCAGAGCCATTTGAACCATTTTTCGTTGTAGTAATAACCAAATTTAATGACAGTTCCGTTGAAACAAGTTGCTAAAAAACTCCACTCTTCTGATCTGCTTTTTCACTTCTGGTTTCTTGTTTTTGAAGGGTAACACTACTCCAGAACGAGATTTGCACTCTGCAGCGGAGTGTGCGCTGATATGAAACTTCCTGGCAGATTAAAACAGTGTGCCGGACCGAGACTCGAACTCGGGATCTTTGCCTTTCGCGGGCAAGTGGTAGAGCACTTTCCCGCGAAAGGCAAAGGTCCTGAGTTCGAGTCTCGGTCCGGCACACTGTTTTAATCTGCCAGGAAGTTTCATATCAGCCCGCACTCCGCTGCAGAGTGCAAATCTCATTCTGGAAACATCCCCCAGGCTGTGGCTAAGCCATGTCTCCGCTATATCTTTTCTTCCAGGAGTGCTAGTTCTGCAAGGTTTGCAGAATAGCTTCTGTGAAGTTTTGAAGGTAGGAGACGAGGTACTGGCAGAACTGAAGCTATAAGGACGGGTCTTGAGTCATGCTTGCGTAGCTCAGCTGGAAGTGCACTTGCCCGCGAAAGGCAAAGGTCCTTAGTTCTAGTCACGGTCCAGCACACAGTTTTAATCTGCCAGGAAGTTTCGGTAACACTACTGAAGAATTTTAAAAAACTCATTTTTATTAGCTTGAAAGATGCTTTGAACCTTCTAAAATATGAGGCAAAAACATTAATCCCAAAAACAATTCTTGTGTGGAATTCCGAGCTACTCCTCAGGAGCCTAAGATGACTCGAAACGACCCACTTGCGCCAGCTCAATACCCCATGCAACGCCTGGGTATAGCATTCCAAAACAATATGCGTCAGCTTGGTGTCGGCAAGCGTCAGTACGTGTACGATAAAAACAATTCTTTCGCTTCGATCCTGATTTTTTTCTGAAGTATTGACTTTTGGTAGTTTACTTGCAGTCTTATAGTGTACAGTTCTGTCATTCAAGTAAGAATGAGTGGTAAGAAAGTGTTCAAATAGTTCAAATGGCTCTGAGCACTATGGGACTTCACATCTGAGGTCATCAGTCCCCTAGAACCTAATACTACTTAAACGTAACTAATCTAAGGACATCACACACATCCATGCCCGAGGCAGGATTCCAATCTGCGACCTTAGCGGTCGCGCGGTTCCAGACTGAAGCGCGTAGAACCGCTCGGCCACAGCGGCCGGCGTCTAAGAAAGTGTACTCGAGCAGAAAATATAAGAAAACTTCGTATCCAACACGGCGTGGAAGCAGTATGTCAGCAAAGCGTCCAAAGAATAGATATAAGGTTGATACCAATACAGAAGGAGTCAGTGCCTCTGCTAAGAAATTGAAGACAGTAACCAGGATTTTTATGTGAATTACGAATTGAGCTACAGGATTACAAATTTTCTTCCCGTTTTCTCTATTATTTCTCAATACGTGAAATGTAAAGCGTGCAATGCAGACATCAGTTTACAGGAACGGAGTCCTCGAGTCCTAGGCTTCACAGTAAATATTGTTTGCCAGACTGCCAAGAAGTTGTTATACGAAGCAGCAAGTTTATACGGAAAGCATATGAAATTAACCGCCGAATAGTCCTAGGAATGAAGCAAGCTTGGAGTAAGGCTAAACAGAATTATAAGGTTTTGTGCGTTCATGGTATTGCCACGACCGATATTTAAATCGTTCTACGATAAACAAGTGTTTATGATTTCAATTGCAACGGTAACAGTAGGACAGGCCAGTCCTGGGATAGCAGATTAACGGTAAGAGTTTTCTAAAAGTGGATTTTTTATTTGTTCGTGGCTATAACACACTCCAAAACTTCAAACACGTTTTATTGAGATATGGCTTCTGAAAATGGCACGCAGTATAACTTCAACAATTTTATATCGTTTTATTTAATCATAACTTTGAAATAACATTTTAAAGGGAATTTGGATTACTTAATTTTAACAATATTTATTAACAAATGACTGTCCTTTTTTATGAAAATTGAACGACTTTATTCAAACGAACTGCAGTTACACAAAAATCAATATTGCCGCCATCTTGTAATATTTTCCAAGAACATTTTTTTTTTAAAATGTACTTAAATGTATACGTAATAACTATCCCAAGTACTATTCTTCTATCATCTTCCCTTGCCTCGAAACTAATTGTCAAGAAAACAGCTTTTTAGGCCGTAATTGTGGTATTACCCCTTAAGTTCTTTCAATTATTTAATAACAACTGTAACAAGGGCTTGTATATGTGGACACTACTACATAACTGAGAAGAACTATAAGTCCATAATACAGAAGCGGAAGAAAAAGAATATAAGGATGAAATGAGATATATGTTACTGCGAGAAGAATTTGACAGACTCTTGAAAGAGTTTAGTCGAAATAACGCCTATAGAGTAAGAACGTTCCCTCGGAGTTATTGATATCATTGGGAGAGCGGATCAATGTACAAAAATATATGGGAAAGGCGAAATACCCGCTAACTTCAAAAATAATTTCAGTTTCTAGAAAAGCAGATAGTGACAGGTGTAGATATTATCGAACTATCAATGTGTTAAGTGATGGCTGCAATGTAATGAAACGAATTATTTGCAGGAGAAAGGAAGAAACTGGTAGAGATCGATCTCTGGAAAGGTCAGTTTGGGTTCCCCAGAAATGAAAACGTGCGCATCAATACTGACTTGACGTTTCATCTTAGAACAAGAAAAAGGCAGATCTAAGTTAACATAAGTTGTATATATAGTGAAACATTTTGACACTGTTGACTGTGAAGTTATTAGGGATAAAATACAGAGAGCGGAATGGCCATTTACAACTTGTACAGAAAGTACACAGCAGTTACAATAGTCGACGGACTTTAAAGAGTATTTGACAAGAGGGATAGGCATTCAGTCTGTAATCTGAGCAAGCTGTGAAGGAATCCAAAAAATAATAAGATGAATAGCATCAAAATTAAAACAAGGATAATGGGTTGTAGTCAAATTAAATCGGGTGATGCCGAGGCAATTAAATTAGGTAACGAGGCACTTAAAGTAATAGGTGAGTTCTGCTATTTGGGCAGCGAAGTAACATTACGGCCGAAGTAGCGATGATATTAAATTCAGGCTGGCGATAGCAAAAAACTAATTTCTAAACAATTATCTGTTAGGAAGTCTTTTTTCTGAAGGTAATTGTCTGAATTGTAGCCTTGTACGGAAGTGAATCGTGAACGATAAACAGTTCAGAGAATAGAAGTTTTGGAAATGAAGAATGCCGAAGATATGATACCTACATCGAGTAACTAATGATGGGATACCGAACCGGAAAAAAAGAAATTTATGGGACAACTTGATCATAAGAAGCGATCTGATGAAAGCATAGTGAGCCGAAGTGGAGAAAAATGAAATTTATAGGACAAGTTGATTACAAGAAGAGATGAGTTGGTAAGGAACATCCTGAGGCATCAAGTAATCATCAATTTGACTATGGAACGAACTGCGTGGGAGAAGGGCGGGGTGGAAGAGGCTTGCAGAGTGAGACCAAGGCTTGAATACAGTAAGTAGGTTGTCGTAATTATGCTGAGAAGAAGAGGATTCTACGCTGCACCTGACAGCAACAATGATTTAACATCTGTCGGGATTTAAATGAACGTCATACACATGGTCCAGAATCATTGCTGGTGTGGCTGAGACAATCAGTTCTTTCAACCACAAATTTGAGCGTAATTTTCGTCCCAGACGGAATCTAGTTACAGGACTCACCAGTGACCGAGCGTGCGCCATCCCGCTGTCGTGGTGTGGGCCGGACACTGTAGAGTGAGGGGCCGACCCTTGCTTTTATACGCGGTCACTACTCCCGCCGTTGCCCAAGAGGTCGGCGGGCGTTACCAGCTGCGCTTTCGCAATGGCGTACCATCCGACGCCACTGTGTCTAGAGACGCGACGCTCCCGTATAAGCCCGTCTACTAGCCATGAGCCGTACGCACGGAACTAGAGCCGTCACTGATACCACCGCATGCAGATACTCTTAGTTCCCGAAGAAGTGCCTTTACAGGGAATATAAGAAACCAGCATCTCTCCTGTTTGGTAAAACTCTTATTGCTGAAACCTTGTAGGTATTACAAAAAGCTTTCACACAAGAACATACATGAACATGAAAGCATATAGACTCCTAAACGATTCTATAGAAGAAGTACACATAAGAGTATACGAATAGAGATATTTGGTTTATTTCTAGTTATTTAAAAGTTACAGTGTAGTAAATGGACAAGTATTATTTGTGTTATCCGCCCTACTTTCATTTCAATGAATGCATTTCGATTTCCTTATATCGTGGGCGTAATTTCAGATTAAATGAATGTTAACGACGCAACTTGTTGTTGGAAGGTCTCATTTAAATCATAAAAGGTAGTTCTGAGGCTGTTTCTAACGGTGATAACCAGAAGCTTTTAGTAACATAAATAAAGCTCTTCCGCCTAGTATTTACTTCGCGTTGACATTTCTTCGCCACTTCTGTCAGTCTTTGGATTCGCACTTCGTCTGACTCCTTAAATTCTTCCGTGATTGTACGGCTTACACTATACAGGGTGAATCCGTGATCTTGTTGTAACGTTCAGCGGTGACGGAGAAGAGTAAATATACCAATCTGAGCTGAGAGGCCCTCATCCGGGAATGAATGAGTTGAACATTACAAGCAAAAATGGTTCTGATATCTGTGACAGTGGAATACATATACCGGTACTGTTCTTGCTAAGATTATAGGGAACTGACCAAAACACGAAAAAATGTATAGCCCATATTTTTGGAGGAGGTGGAAGAGTAGAAGAGATGTGTTTCACAATAGCGAAGATGAACAAGTACGCATAGATCTGAAGGTACGCGTTTTAGAGCCCATGTTTACTGCACATATCTTTTTTTTTTTTTTGTTTCACGCTTCCACTTCTTAGCAACAACAGTAGCGGTGCATGTTTTCCACGATTAGAGGCAACAGAACAATTTTCACTTATAATTTTCGACTTGGTCGTTTTCGGACCAGGGTCCCTCACCTCAAATTGATACATTTACCACTCTCCATCGCCCCTGAAAGTCTATAACATCATCAAGGAATCACCCTGTATATCAGAGATAATAGCAGTCCTTTTTTTTAGTCACACAGTATCCGTCTTCCCCTATAGTATTGCCTTCTGCGGCTTCTTCTAGTAAGGTCGAGGTAATTGCCCGATTTCTTTACGCGTGCTCTATGATCCTATCACTGCTTCTAAACTGAATTTTCTACGTATTACTTTCATCCCATTTTATGCGGAGAACCTTTTCATTCCTTATCGTCCATTTCATGTTCAGCATTATTTTGTTTACTTATTTATTTATTAAGTTCCGTCGGACCTTTCCTGCCACAGCTATTTGCTAATGGAACTAGTCAATACGTAGTTTGTAGAATGCTGATTAGGAACAGCTAAAACAAGGAATTAATTAAAAAACAAGAGAAATAAATAACGAATTACAGAGGAAGAAGAACTCTTGGACAGAACAGAAAAAGTGTATTGCCAGGTCACTTTTCCACTTGGATTTGAATACGTTGGATCTGTCACTCCTTTTTTTTTCAATTCTGTTGCAAGCCAACTGTACGTGGAACCTGGTGACTAGCGCACACTCTTATACACAGTGCAACAGCGAATGACAGCTGCAGTTCCTTCTGGAGGAGTCAATATTGTCAATGACAAATCCGAGGATGAAGAACTTGTACAGGGATGACAGAGCAAGAATTCCGAGACTCCTGAACAATAGCCTATACGAAGTTACCGGCCTGACACCTCAGATAAGACTGACCGCCGTTGATCAGTGCAAGGGATCTCCCAAAATATAACAGCATACGAGATAACAGAGTAAAAATAAACAAACTTTCGTGTTCCAGTGACAGTGGAGGTCACTCTTACAGTAAAGATAGCAGCATTCAATTTGTGCACAAGTACTTGAACGCGATTCTTCCAAGGAAGCCTTCCTCAGCCCTAAAAATTTAAAACGCTTGACTTCACTGACTGACTTAACATCTTCGGAGAAGAAAATTTTACTTTAACAGGAGTTTCGTGTCACAAACTGTACGCACTGAGTTTTGTTCCAATGAAGTGTCTTCCTGTTCTCTGAAAGCCACGCGCTGATGTTACTGACTAGTCATTAATTGCGTAATTTATATGAGATTACACGGCTTTCACAATAACATTTGTGTCATCTGTAAAGACTATAGTTTTTGTATCATCTGGCATGTTTTAGCGGCAAATCATTGATATACATTGAGAAAAGCAATGGACCTAGAACAGAACGACGTAAGCTGTAATGCCACAACTCAGACGAATCCATTTTCTGGTTTTCCCACGCTCAATGAGTCACTTCCATACATTGTACTAAAGTATATTCTCAGAATTTTTTCTCAAATTAACGCCTCTTTGCTATACTGATGTACTTCTTTTGGCAAGAAATGCTCTTCGTGTCCTTACTAGTCTGCTTTTTATAACTTCCTTGCTTTGTCTGTCATACTTTATATGGCTTACAATGTAGCAGAATTCCTGTATTTCATATACTATACTGTCCCTCAATTTTGACGCTAAGTTGGGAGTAAGTCCCATTTCTGCCGACCTTAATATTTCTGTTTTTCTTTGGATTCCTCACAATCCATATACCGTATCAGAAGACCCTGTAATCCTACTTACTTTCACAGATGAGGCCGATGTTATCAACTAATTTTACAGCACTGACGTCCTACTTTTCATTCGTGTATAGTGTACTAGTCCTTACATTTTTGCCTATCTACGGTATCAGAGTCATCGGTAACATGATTTGCATATTCTTAGCCTTTATGCACACTTGCAGTGTTTCCTGCTTACAATGAATACCATATCCTAAGTCCCACCGGCTTCCCTCGGTCTCGCAGCGATTTTCTGTAGAACATGTGCCACCCAACTCGCACTTTTTTCAAACGACGTAGCGAAATATATGGGTCGAGGCAGTCAAGTAGATCCAGCATTTCTTGATTTTCGAAAAGCATTTGAGACAGTACCACATCTACTCCAATTATAAGTGCGATGTACGGGGTATCAAGCGAAATTTGTGACTGAGTTGAGGATGCGGCAAGGTATCTTGGTAGGAGAGTGATCGACAGATGTATAAGTAACTGCGGGTGTGCCCCACGGAAGTGTGTTGGGGTTCTTGCTGTTCATCTTATGAATTAATGATCTCGCCGACGATATTTAATAGTAGTCTCAGACTTCTTGCACGCAATGCATTTATCTATAATAAAGTGTCGTGTGTAAGAAGCTGCGAAAATATTGGGTCACATCTTGATGAAATTTCAAAGTGATTGCAAAGATTGACAACTCGCTTTAAATGTTCAGAAATGTTCGCATCGCAAAACGGAAAAGCACGCAATCGTATAACTATAATAGCAGTAAGTTTCAGTTGGAATCGGTCAGCTCCAACAGTGGGATACTGAACGAAACAAGGGCAGCAGGAATTGTCACAGGGCTGATCGACCCACGTGATACTGTCACGAAGATGCTGAAAGAACTGAAGTGACAGACGCTTGGAGATAAACACAAACCATCCCATGGAAGACTACATAGAAAGTTTCTAGAAACAACTAAGTCTCACTCTCACAGGGACCGTGAAGACAAGCTTAGCCTTATTACAGCACGCAGAGAGGCATTTAGGCAATCAATCTTCCAGCGGCTCCATACGTGAATGGAAAAGGAGAAGGCCCTAATATCTTATACCGTGGAACGCACCCTCTGCCATGCACTTCATAGCGGTTTGCGGAGTAGAGATATGTATGTATTAAGTAGATGTATTTCTTCCACTATTTTGATAGTATCTCTTCATTTCGTAAATGCAGCAACTCGCTTAACTTTTAATATCTTTCTCTCATTTCGTATGCTTCTACTTTCATCTTTTCTGCCGATGTTCGTGTTTCACTCTCATGGGATACATGGATACATTTCTTTCTTCTGCTGTATCTTACTGTAGTTGAACTTCTTGGTTTTTTCTCTCCATTCTACTAGTAGATATTATTCATGCCTTTCCTGTTGGCCCTTAAATTAGTGTATCTTTCAACTCTTCACATGTAGACTTCCATAATAGCTCCATAAAAACTTCATTCATTCAGATATCAATGAAGCAGCCATTAAATAGCCGTCTGTTCGTCTGAAAAGCTGATCCACTTGCTTTTTACAGAACTATATTATGTTCATGTAGCATCAGGTGAATCTGAAACTGCCAAATGTTAATAGATGACAGATTGGAATATAGGTATTTTTGTTTTTTATAATAGGAGACGAGAAACAGTACTTATATATGTACAGCACAAGTGCAGTAACAATATAAAACTTACGTTATGTTGTAGAGAAACGTCAGATGATTAGAACCGTAGAATTCAAGTGGATTTAAAAACACTCAAAAAAGGCCGCTGGACCTGATGGGATACCAGTTCGATTTTACACAGAGTACGCGAAGGAACTTGCCACCCTTCTTGCAGCGGTGTATCGTAGGTCTCTAGAAGAGCGTAGTGTTCCAAAGCATTGGAAAAGGGCACAGGTCATCCCCGTTTTTAAGAAGGGACGTCGAACAGATGTGCAGAACTATAGACCTATATCCCTAACGTCGATCAGTTGTAGAATTTTGAAACACGTATTATGTTCGAGTATAATGACTTTTCTGGAGACTAGAAATCTACTCTGTAGGAATCAGCATGGGTTTCGAAAAAGACGGTCGTGTGAAACCTAGCTCGCGCTATTCGTCCACGAGACTCAGAGGGCCATAGACACGGGTTCACAGGTAGATGCCGTGTTTCTTGACTTCCGCAAGGCGTTCGATACAGTTCCCCACAGTCGTTTAATGAACAAAGTAAGAGCATATGGACTATCAGACCAATTGTTTGATTGGATTGAAGAGTTCCTAGATAAAAGAACGCAGCATGTCATTCTCAATGGAGAGAAGTCTTCCGAAGTAAGAGTGATTTCCCGTGTGCCGCAGGGGAGTGTCATAGGACCGTTGCTATTCACAATATACATAAATGACCTTGTGGATGACATCGGAAGTTCACTGAGGCTTTTTGCAGATGATGCTGTGGTGTATCGAGAGGTTGTAACAATGGAAAATTGTACTGAAATGCAGGAGGATCTGCAGCGAATTGACGCATGGTGCAGGGAATGGAAATTGAATCTCAATGTAGACAAGTGTAATGTGCTGCGAATACATAGAAAGATAGTTCCCTTATCATTTAGCTACAATATAGCAGGTCAGCAACTGGAAGCAGTTAATTCCATAAATTATCTGGGAGTACGCATTAGGAGTGATTTAAAATGGAATGATCATATAAAGTTGATTGTCGATAAAGCAGATGTCAGACTGAGATTCATTGGAAGAATCCTAAGGAAATGCAATCCGAAAACAAATGAAGTAGGTTACAGTACGCTTGTTCGCCCACTGCTTGAATACTGCTCAGCAGTGTGGGATCCGTACCGGATAGGGTTGATAGAAGAGATAGAGAAGATCGAACGGAGAGCAGCGCGCTTCGTTACAGGATCATTTAGTAATCGCGAAAGCTTTACAAAGATGACAGATAAACTCCAGTGGAAGACTCTGCAGGAGAGACGCACAGTGGCTCGGTACGGGCTTTTGTCAAAGTTTAGAGAACATACCTTCACCGAAGAGTCAAGCAGTATATTGCTCCCTCCTACGTATATCTCGCGAAGAGACCATGAGGATAAAATCAGAGAGATTAGAGCCCACACAGAAGCATACCGACAATCCTTCTTTCCACGAACAATGCGAGACTGGAATAGAAGGGAGAACCGATAGAGGTACTCAGGGTACCCTCCGCCACACACCGTCAGGTGGCTTGCGGAGTGTGGATATAGATGTAGATGTAGACGTTGCTCGCCGAATTCGTCATGAGAAAAATGGGAGTATAAAAACTGTACAATCCAATACTTTTACACTGTGTTTAAAAATTAGAATTGCGTGTCTTTTATTTGAAAGAAAGTTTTAAGAAATTAATTGGAATTAATAGATGTGTTTTTTGCATGTCTTTCAAATAAAAGTTTTATGTAATTATTTGGAATTAATAGAAGTGTAAACAGTTGCAATGAAGAAAACGTCCAAGTTGAGCGTGAAGGTAAGACCTCTTAAGACTAAAATTTGAACCACCGGGAGCGGACGAGCGCTCTCGCATAGTTTGCAAGCATCGTCGACTGTTATAAAACTGTGTTTACCAACAACTAGCTGCAGCTGCGAAAATACAGTGTCCATACAGTGGTCCTTGTGACTGTCTTGTACAAGCCAAGAATGTAGATTTGCCACCTAGGATATTTTCTTTTTCATTCTGTGTGTTCATTATATCACGTTCTGCGGTGGGCAGGCCAGAAGCTATTTGAACATAGATAATGCTTGCTTGCTCAAGAAATAAATATCTCGGCATGGTTAAACAGTACATTGTTCTGGAAGTTCACATCTACTACAAATAAATCTCCAATGCACACTAATGTCAAAAGTACATAAGGGTCTAATTTCAACATCTCCATAGCAACAACATCGAAAGACGGTGTAAAATTTACCTCCTGGAACAATTTTCAGCAGACAACCTTTTGTGTTTTATCACAGTGAAATGGTATCTGTAACTCTGAAAATTAGTGTCCGTGTAAATTTGAGACGTCGAAAATGAAAGCCAGTTGGGGGATTTTATACGAGGACTGAAAAAATAGTTATTTGTAATTCTTGTTCTTCTGTTTATTTATGGGGTGGTTATAATTAAACTTTCGCTTGTTGAAAGGGAATCCCCATCAAAATCTAGTGCTCATAGAACAGTGAATCTTTGTGGAAACATTTGTAAAGACTTACATAAGAGAAATATCGAATAAACCACTGAAAAAGTTCGTTATTTGTGTACAATGTTTATCTTCCAAGCTACAAACGTTGCTCAATGTGAGGACCAGGACTACACCCTAGGACAGCAACATACATTGCTCTACTTCTGCCCGAAATATCTCAGGTGAGATGTTTGCTACTTCCCTCGCTATGCTCGTCTTCAGCCTCCAGCTCATAAACATCGTCCTCCACTTACCCTATAGCCAGAAATCACATGTGTTTAAATCTGGTGGTCTTCGTGGGCACGATGTTTGGAACAATCAGCCAATCATTCGATTTTCTCCATATGTGTTGCGCAGTAACCGAGTGACCTCACAGGCAGTGTGAGATGGAATTCCATCGTGCATCAAAACAGTTGAGTCCAAAGCACTTCTCTCACCTAGAGCATGGATCACAAGTCAGTGAAGCAGTGCATAGTAATGTGTGCCATTCACGCTGTGTGTCCTTGGTCCTTGGGGATGCGAGGTCCTCGAAGAAAAATGGACCATCATGAAATGTGCCGTGACGCCAAGTCATATAGTGACGTGTTCACTATTTATGGCAACGTCATGAACGTTCGTTGATGGTGACAAAGCCGAACACGACAATTGTGAGTGTTAGCCTCACCAGTGAGAGTAAACTATGCTTCACCACTGCACAAAATGTTGCATGGTTCATCAAATACAACCCTTGCAAAAAACGTAAAAGCAAAGTGACATTTCAAAAGTTGTTGAGTAATGTAAAGTTTCTACAAATATCATTTCACAGTCGTTCACAGCGCTTTACGAACCATGTAATGTTCAGCTGTCGCGATACAGCTCCTGTACTGTTCCAAGATCGCACATTGCGTCCAGCATTCTCAATCATGGTTATAATTTGTGGCACTTTTGGCTGTCAGTCTCACCCAGGAGCAATTCTCAAATCGCCAGTTAATTCGCACTTCCGACTCATGTTCTTCAATCCCGGTGCGGAAAGAGACCCTCTCTGTATTCCTTTAACCCATCGATATCTGCAAAGAGCAGCAGCACTATTGCTGTCGTTCTGATGAACAACTTTATGAGTAAAGCCCTGCCACCTTATCCAGATCTATGTTGACTGTCTGCAACTGTGATGCAGTTTTATGCTTGTGTTCCAACCCTACATCGTCGTACCAGTATTGGCACCTAACGGCAAGTCATGACACTAACACCACTAACAACTCAAATCCTGCAGCGTACAGTCTAACCATCATTCCTATGTAGTTGGGTAGCCATATGGTAAGTAATTTTCCGTGTACGATGTCTCAAGTACCGAAACTTTAATTTCAACCACCCTGTGACAGTGTATGCACCACTTAAAAATGTGGAACAACGTTTGATATTTGATGACTTATACATCCGACTAGAGTGGCCGGCACGAAAGTAGAGTTCTCAAGGTCACAGCCGCTGCCTGCCGCCATCAGGGGCTGTGGGCTGTGATTCGCCTGCCTCTCGGCTTTATTGCCATGTAGGTACCGGTAGCTGTGTGGTACGTCGGAGCAGCTGAAAGCTCAGTGTTCCCATGCTACATCGAGTGTTCACATCTGATGTCAGTGTTTAACTGTCTATAGAAAGGTGCTTTGACGTGTGCTCGGTGGTAAACAACAATGCAGGAGCAACGGCCTACTTGTAGTACTCCTCCAGTTGGTGTGCGTAAAGGGCGGAAAGACATTCGTAAACAATCGAAAATTATCCTATCGAACGTACTCAAGTTCTTTACTGATCTGGCCGACAATGAATAAGCGAGAAATATATTTTGCGCAAATTCACAAACTTACTGCTAAAGCGTGTGGTGTCTTCAAGTCAACTGTAGGCTGTATTAGCAAATCTGCGTCATTGGCAGATTCTCCAGACATGAATGTTTCGATTCCCCAAGAAAGGGATACGAACGTCAACGGAAATCAACCGACTCTGCCGGTTTTAACAAAGAGCTTGTGCTTAAAACTGTACTTGTAAATTATGACAGAGGAGATTATCCAACGGCTAAGAAAATACAAGCTGGCCTTTGTGAAAAAATTAACTTCGCTGGCTCAGAGACCTCCGTTCTTCGTCTTCACCGCTCGCTTGGTTTCCCATTCAAAAAGTGTAATGGCGGATGGAAATTCTTAATGGAACGCAGAGACATTGCAGCAGCAAGAGCGACGTATTTGCGCACAATGCACTTCTTGCGTGCTGAAGACACCAGGAGTGTAGTGTACTGGGATGAAACTTGGGTTTGACAGAATCAGACAGCTCCAAAGGAAACTGAGGTTTGAAAGTGCCTAGAGGTAGAGGTGGCCGATTAATCATCGCCCACGCTTGTCCATTAACCACAGGCTTCATACCAGGGACCAAACTTGTTTTTCATGGTGGGAAAAGTTCTTGCCAATCCAATTACAATTCAGAAATGAATGGAGAAGTTCTTAAGAATTGGTTTATTCGACTGTTGTCTGAGATGGAAGAAGGGTTGGTTCAAATGGCTCTGAGCACTATGGGACTTAACATTTGTCATCAGTCTCCCTAGAACTTAGAACTACTTAAACCTAACTAACCTAAGGACACCACACACATCCATGCCCGAGGCAGGTTTCGAACCTGCGACCGCAGCGGTCTCGCGGTTCCAGACTGTAGCGCCTAGAACCGCTCGGCCACTCCGGCCGGCGGAAGAAGGGTCAATTAGCGTGATGAATAACGCCAGATATCACTCCATTCAGACAGAAAAGCCTCCACTTTCAGACTGGCACAAGGCAGATATTATTGAGTGGTTAAAGAGAAAGAATGTTTCATTTTCAGTCGAAGAAACGAAGGCTGAACTCCTGTCTAAGGAAGAAATCGTAGGTGCGAAATAGGCTTACGAATTAGATCAACTGGAAAACGAAATGGGACACTAAGTGGTACGTCTGCCACCGTATCACTGCGAGTATAGCCCCACTGAATTGATATGGGCCCAAGTAAAGCGAGAAGTAGCGAAAAGGAATACTACTTTCAAAGTTGCTGATGTCGAGAAGCTAACAGACGAAGCTCTTGACAATGTTACTCAGCAGGAGTGGGAGAGGTGCGGAAAACACGCAGAAGCATTGCAAGAAACTGATTTCTTGAACCAGGGTTTAAGAGACACAATAGTGGAATCTGTGATGATACACCTGGCTGAAACAAGCGACAGTGAATATGAAGACACGGAACCATAAGATCCTTCAGTTTAGATAAGTGCCGTCCATGTAAAAAGCCGACTTGATTTGAATGTCTATTCATTTCAGTTATAGAGGACATACTGCGAATGTTTTTTCCCTTACAGTAGACTCTAATAAATTTATCACAAATGGTGGTGATTGGTTTACTCGACAGTAACTGCCAATCAAACTAAGACTGTCAAGTCTGAATTAATTAACAACAGTTTTTCCTAAAAATCTGTATCGAATGTCTTTACATTCGGATATAATGTTACTGCATTCGATTTACTTGTACATTCGAAATTTAACTCCTTTTCTTTCATAGAAGGAATTACTGACTGTTTTGAAGTAAGGTTAATGCAGTTTATAAAATGACAAAACGTTGTGGTGCTTCTGCATCGACTATATATATATATATATATATATATATATATATATATATATATATATATATATATATATATATATATATATAAACAGTGCATTAACATCAGAACAGTACCAGCACCTATTCTGATTCTCCGAGAAGAGCATGGAAATCTATGATATTTGACGACTTTTACAAAAAGCTAGAACGTACTTTAGTACGACAGAGGATAGTATCCGATGGCTAGAGAAATACAGGGTAATGTCCGTGATAAAATTGATGATTCTGGCCAGTCGCTTCAATGCACTGTCTTCTCCGCTCAGAAACTGTAATGATGGACGAAATTTGTAACACAAGACAGGGACATTGCAGTCGTAAGAACGAGGTTTTTGTGTACCAAGCACCTACTGCGTGCTGAAAATAATAGGCTTACAGCAAATTTAGATAAAACTTGGGTTTCACAAAACCTGTCGAACAAATATTTTGCTTGACTTCAGTAAAGTAATTGGCTTCAAAATAACTACAATCACTTTTGCGTAGCGTACATTGGCGTTTTGAGTGGTCGATGCAATGACGAAGGATATGTATTAGCAGCCAGTAAAATATTTTCGGGAAGTAGGGAATATTCTCGGACATATTAAAGAGAGTCACCCGAACAAAACTCGTGGCAACGGCCTACAACGACTCGGGATCTGCTGCGCGCGGAATATCGTGGAAGTAATTTGCCTTTGTACGTAATACGATACAATAATGATGTCTGAAATGTTACCAAAAATAATTTTGTAGTTTTCTTAACAACTTTCTCGCGGGAAGTTTCTTCGCAGTCCTACAAAACGAAAATTCATCAGCGACATTTTTTGCTACTCGGTCGGCACAGTTCCACACCTCTTATAACATTTTATTTTTTATCTCAGAATACTTATATGTTTCCGAAGTAAAAGACGCAGCATATGCATCTGTAAACTTTTTGGATTTTCATATATTTCTTTTCAGTCCAGTTACGTTAGTGATTCTGTTACTAACACAGATAGAAGTAAAAAATTATTTTTCTCCAAAATTTCTTGTAACGATACTTATCATTTTTCTTCCTAGCAGCTAGTGTGAATTTCCTTTTGGAAAGTGCTCGATCATATTCTAGTCTAAAAATGGAGTCGCCCAATATATTTTTAAATTTTTACGAACATTAGAAATTATCACTGTAAAAAAACTGGCAATGCTGTAAGACGGCGAGATGACCTTGAAGCCCTATTTTTGTGCCGGCCACTATTGGAAACAATACTTCAGGGCGAAAGGAACAGTTACAGCTTGCATTGCTGTGGAACTGTTTGTCGTGAGGTATCAGTACACAACTGGTTTCCGACCTATAACTAAGTCCTTCTGTTGTGGCAAAATGAACATCAGTCAAACCAACGGAAGTGGGAAAGCAGTTTGCTATAGATATGTTATTATGCTGCGCTGAAAAACGTCTTTTATCGGCTGTGACATTAAAAAAGCGAGCCTGGTGCCAAAAATCTGTGCATTTGCCTAATTAAATTCAAGTAGCACTGCTAAGCCGCTTTAAATTTCATTGCATTAACCCAGCGATATGATTTCATTAAGATAGAAGCCACTTACTCAGTTGACGATAACCTAGAAGATCTCTATATGTAGTTCTGAGTATAGTGAAAAATGCTAAGGGCAGAATATGGGACTTTTTTCGGTATATAACGTGTGGCTATTCTAACAGATATTTGCTTGGTTTAGCTATATCAGTTACGCCTGATACATTGTCTGCCAATCTGTGAGACTAATCCAGCTTCGATTTCCTAGGTGAAATCTGAAATCGTTCATCAATCAAAAATTGACTCAGAAAGATTTATCAATCTGAACTTCTCTTTATACTCACACACTTCTAACTATGTATTATTTAATATAGAATGCTCCACAGCTGCAGCTATGCTCTCTCACAATATAATGAGAAGCACAGTTCCTTATGTGTTACATTGTACCTCGTCTTTGCAGGTATTATTTTAAATAATTTCCACATATTCGCAACGCAACATTTCTTCATAATGCTTATTTACACGAATTATTTTTATATATCTTAATACCCAGAGGCGGTCAAATATGCTACATAGTTGTCAACTTGTATCAGGCATCAGTATGAAGTAAGGATCACTGGTAAAATCAAGAAACAGTAATTGTCAATCCAACAGTTCAGCCTCGTCCCCGCCAACACAGTAATTATCGAAGACACTTCAACACGTATATAAAATGTCAAATTTATGTAGAGAAACTACATTAAGTTTTTGAATGACATTAGTTTGCCACACTGGCTGCTAATGTTCGGAAAAACCTTCATTCTATTTGATATTGCTCCGTAGTACGCTGTTTCGATTCTGTAGCCACTGACAAGTGTAACGAGCTGGACAAGGTTGTCATTACCATATACCCTAGCACTGTCGGACTGTGTGTCACTCTCCTATTATTCAAGTAATTTAGTTTGGCCTTGAACCTTGATGCAATTGATATTGCTTTAAATTGGCAACTACAACATGATAAAAATTAAATTAAAGAAACAAGATGACTGAATTTATTCCCAAATGTGGTTACGGATTTGGTGTGAGATTATGCGAAGCATTTAAATTAAGTTTTCTATGATCCTCTGAAGCAAGCAGAAACAAAACAGACGTCAATAAGCGATATTAAGAATTTTTCATTGTAGCTGTAGCCTTCTGTTTACATTATGTCCTTTTGTGATTTCCAATTGGTGGTGCTGCGGTAAGAAAACTTGTGATGTTTTAAGCTACAGTTTTTGACGCCTATTATTACAGTGATGAATTATCCTACAACAAATGTTGGTGTAATGGAGGACTCATTGAAAAATAGTTTAAACATTAAATAACTAATAAGACTCATGTTAGCACCGATTATGAACTCTTAGATGTGGTTGTGTTTGGAAATACAAAACAACTGCTGAATTTATACATCATTTCGTTATTTAAGTTGCATATATTTAGCAATATTAATAGAATACGTTTCAAAATTGCTACTACCAAGAAGTTAGTCACATACAGGTACTTCAAGCAATTGCATTAAGCAGGAAAAGAATTAGAAATTTTCGCTCTGTCTTCAATCTAACCTTCACTCTTCAGTGATGTGAGAAGTCTTCAGGAATGAGATGTGAGTCGTATTCCATATTAAGCTGTAGTCCCCCTTTCCCCGGTTGTATAAATGAGTTTGGTTAGGTACACGAAATTCGCCGAAGTGGCGCCCAGTTGAAAGATCAAATTATTACTTTTACGAACGTATTCCGTATGGTAGTGATTGGTATGAGACGTGCTTATTACTCTTAGCAAATTGTCACGAACGGAAAGTAGCCCAATTACGATAAACTATTAGATATATATTTAAATACTTCTATAAATATATGAATATATATTACGCATTTCAGAATCAAATGATTTCATAATTTCTCAGGAAATCCCACGGCGCCTGGAACTGGTTACGAATGGCTCTGTTATATCTTTACTGTTCGACTCTTTGATCATAATCCACAGCTATATACACAGCTATTATGCCTGCGTGCAGACAAACGCAGAGATTTACATACACTCTGTCTTCTCTACTGTCTTATCTACGTATACTGTCCCTCAAATCTCTCTTCGACTTTAACGTTCTTGTTTGAGTAACATGGCAGAAAACCTGTTCCCATCATATCAGAATCCTTTCTGCCCCACTCTATCGTTCAGCCATTTCTTCGAAGTCCTTCTCAGTAGCACACCCACAACTGTGTAATAACCTTCCGCATTTGATTAGAGAACTGAAAAACATCTCCAGCTTCAGAAGATAGTTGATGATATATCTACTGAAGCAACTATAAGTGCTATCATTTTCCCTGCAAGCACTCATTAGCCCTGTTTTCGTTTTTGCGGCGTGCTGTTCGAGAGTGGAACAGTAGAGCGGTAGCTTAAAGATGGTTCAGTAAACCCTCTGCTAGCCACATATTTGTGAATTGCAAAATGGTTCAAATGGCTCTGAGCACTATGGGACTCAACATCTTAGGTCATAAGTCCCTAGAACTTAGAACTACTTAAACCTAACTAACCTAAGGACATCACACACACCCATGCCCGAGGCAGGATTCGAACCTGCGACCGTAGCAGTCCCGTGGTTCCGGACTGCAGCGCCAGAACCGCTAGACCACCGCGGCCGGCCCTGTGAATTGCAGACTAATCAGGTAGACATAGATATAGATGTTGATGTATGTTCTTCTTTCCACCCAAATCTTCCTCATTTCCCAGTTTTCTTAACTGGTGCTGTCTCTTTAAATTTCCTTTCCCCAGAACTCGCTATAACACAAAATATCTATTTTGTTCACTTATAACTTCTTTTTGTATCTGCCACTATCATTATTGTTATTACTGTCATTGTTAATATTCTCATTATTCTTATTTTTATTGTTACTATTATCATCTTTATTATCATTATCAGTGGCAGCAGCGGTAGTAGATGTACTACCATTATTAACTTTATTGGTTCATATTCAGTGCTATTTACTCACATTCTATAGACTCCCATGCCACTTTAATACTAGTAGTCATTTTACAGTCACCCTTTCCTATGTAATTAACGATGTAATAAAGGTACTCTATGTGTGAAACACTGGTACGATGTAAGATAGTGCCTAAAGGCCCTAATCAAATCAGGTTAAATAAAGAAATAATAATACTTCGGGGAAACATTGCAGCAGACGAAGGAATTGATTGTTTTACCCGTTTGTTTTGTACTAGATTCATAAAATTACGTGCACTGTATTAGCGTTGTTGTTAACATTAAATACAGAGAGCTTGAAGCAGAACACTGCAAACCAAAGACACTGGGAGGAGCAACGGCAAGTGTTAATCACAACAAAATGTTCATATATTTCAATCAGCAGTTTCGAATGAGAACAAAGCGCCGCCAAGTCAGCAGCTTCGTTTGTGGAACGCGAGGACGAGTTGTTAAGTAAGAACTTGTCACAGGGCAGTCGTCACGATTCGAGGCCTGCGAAATGAACGCTATAGAGAAACCTACCATAATTATGTTTTCACGTACGTTGCGCTGCCGAGCGGGACTTCAAATCGCTGAAGATTTTGTGCAAGGCTTTCTTGTTCCAATGGCTGTAGAGTTTTAAATCTTTTAGAATCAGAAGTAATATGGTCACGAAAAAAGGTCAAATCAGATTGACGATAGCACGAGAATAATTAAAATCAAGAAAATGTAGGCTCTGGAATTAGTGAGTTGAAGTAAAATCCTCCTGTTTCGTGTAACTTCTTGAAGTGATTAAACACCTACTACGTTTATCAAACTGAATCATCAAGCACAGAGATTGGTGCTGGAGATCGGGAAAAGTCTGGTGACACGAAACCGGGTTTTATGCTAGACGATGAGAATGATCACAGAGGTAAAGGATCAAGTATTTTAGATAGCTCTTGGCGTAGCGATAATTCATATACTTCTAGGAAGAATTGGCATACTGTCCCTATTCTACAGTACAGGGTCGAAATATAAACATTACCGCACTTTCTCCAGCCGAGGTGAATTGAGCAAATTGGATGGTTCTTTTGAATTAGGTGTGGTCTAAGGTGAGCCTCAGGCAGATTATAAAAGCACCACTTGTTCCAAGTCGTTTCCTCAGGAAACGCAGGAATGGCATGATTTTTGGTTACAAAAAGTACCAGTTATAGGAATGGCCATTACTACAACTTCCGTTCAGGACAAGTAGTCAAAAATTTTAGAATATGTTTTTAAGATGACGTTCTCTGGAAAATCAGTAACTGTTTTCGTGATTCAGAGGTTCAATTTTAGCGTACTCACACAGAAAACGTCAAAAGCCGGTTTTTAGCTGTTTCTGCGCCTTAGGGCGAAGTTATCTAAACAACTAAGCATAGCAAATGGCTCAAATTTTAACTCTACATTCTTTAGACATTTTTCTAGAAACACCATTTTTCTGTTTTCGAAAATCTGTATCCATTACTAACACACACACACACACACACACACACACACACACGAAGAACCAAAAGTACCAGTTGTCGAAAAGGCCAGTTTATAATTTCTATTCGTGGCAAATGGTCGCAGTTTTTACCACGTGTTCTTAAGTTGATGTTTTCAGGGAACGTCGAAACATTTTTCGGTTTCACTAACCGTTACCAAGATCCAAAGGTTCACAAAAAATGGCTCTGAGCACAATGGGACATAACTTCTGAGGTCATCAGTCCCCTAGAACTTAGAACTACTTAAACCTAACTAACATAAGGACATCACACACCTCCACGCCTTAGCGGTCACGCGGTTCCAGACTGTAGCGCCTAGGACCGCTCGGCCACCCCGGCCGGCTCCTAAGGTTCACAGTTACCGTATTTCTGCACGAAAAATATGTACGTAATACCCGGAATGAGATTTAACTGTAATTTTAACTGTCGTAGTGAATAAATGGGAAGGGTTCTAGAGTCATCGCAATGTTTCTGAGGTCATCAGACTGTGTTTTTAGTCAGAATTTTTTCACCAGTAAAATTTTATGACACGCAGTCTCTGTATAATGGGCACTTCACGCCTATACAAATACGCTCAAGTAATAGTGCAGTGACAAAAATGGACAAAAGAGTCTTAACATATCTGTAAGAAATTAAAACGACATCCAAGAGTTACGTAAAACTGAAACGACTGCAAATACAGTATTTCTAATAAGATTTTTACGGTTTTAGGATTCAAATCACAAGCCGGGCGTTTTCGATGAATCAATGAGCAAAGTATCCAGAAAAATGTTAAGCAAACGACTTTGTGCTAACATTATATTATACATACTTATTTGTTGTTCATATGACAAAGTACATTAATGCGTCAAAGTATATAAGTAAACAGTCAAAACTTTACTGCAATATAGAATTCGCTTTATTATAAGCCGGAAAATGCTTCTGCTGGAGAAAAAAGGCGAATATACTCCTCTTTAAAGATTTTGACAGGAAAGTGGAGAACCAGTTGCCAAAATCGTCACTCCGCCTTCCTAACTAAAAAATTTTCATGCTAACATACTCGCGCTTTTTTGTGCTGAAGGAGAGTAGCAGAGAGGCAACGACGGTAGAAGAGAGAGGAGACAGTGCCAGCTGGAGTAAAAGGCGGAAGAGAGAGTGACGGTCACAGCTGGCGTACGATCGTGGGATGTGTTACTAATAATTAACGGTGTTTAGCTGCCTCGACATATAGTTATTACAATCGTATACGGTATGAAGATATCTTTAACTAATCTGAAAAAATTTCAAGATGGTCCCTAACGGCAGAAAAGAGTAACCAGCATTATATACAAACAACCAGCCATAACTTTCTAACAGTTGATAGACTTTTATATACACCTTATGTCTCCCTTTATATTTTGTTTCTTCTCCTTGAGCTCTAAGTCCTTTTTCAAATTCCTCCATGGCTTTCTGTACCAATTCCTCTGTATACACATTGGATTTAATAACATGGGTCACGGGCTACAGCCCTATCTCATTTCCATCTCATCTACTACATCCCTTCCATGTCCATAAATTCTTATAATTACAGTCTGGTCCCTGTGCAAGTTGTAGCACATATATTTTTTCTCATTATTTTTTTTACAAATTAAAGTATGTAGAAATTTTCCTGTTCCCTATGATTTTCTTTCTGTGCTTTGTCTCATGTCTACATCTATCACTGTTGTTGCTCCAATCTGACACTGGCATTGTAAAAATTTAATTTTCGTTGATCAGTCGCGGACTCCTCTGGCTTAACACAAAGGCATATTTTCATTCTATTTCTACTTCTTGATGATAACATTCGTATTATTGTTATTTTTTCCAACCTGTTTTTCTATTGTTCATGTCTCGCAATTACATCTTAAAATGCTCTAATTACGTGTCTTAATAATTTCCTTTCTCAGCTCTATATTCAGGTTATTGTTTGCTAATAATTTACTACCGTTATTGAAACCTTATTTGGCGTTCCGATTCTTTCTTTGAACGTCCCTTAAACATTTGTTGCCTCTAGTTACTGTGATTCCAAAGTAAAAGTGTCCTCCAGTTGTCACGTTTCTGTCTTTTGGAGGCGAATCCACAATGCTATGTGTCCCTGCCCTGCTTGTTGTCAGTGTAAATTACATTTCCGTCATAGTTCAGCCGAAAAGAACTCCTTACCAACTTATGGAAATTTATAGACACGAACAGAACTTTATAGAACCTTAGAGAAGAAACTAAACGTGCACGAAATCAAGAAGTTTTGAGAAATATTTCGTCCAGACAGGCCGCAATAGAGCGACGGCTAGTTTCTAACTAAGTTCATTGTTGTTACTTCTGCAGTTAATTTGTAAAAGAATTTATTTTATAAATTGTATACTGTACTTATAGCTTTAAATACCATAACAAAATAAGATGATCTTCTTTCGAGAACAACGGATTTAAATAGGTAACCGAGTTACGCTTGATAATAAGCAAGCCATAGCGCCTCATCCGCTAACGATTTCAGTCGCATAGTTTAGTTTGCGATACTCCGTTACCCTCTTCAGTTGCCCAGCTGACTGACCACAAATTTGCTAAACTCCCGTTGCACATCTCCCACAAACCTCTCCACTCAGTTAGAATTTTCCATACGCTTATGCGCTCGGATATTTTTTCTTGGAGTGTTTTATGGGGATGTTCAGCAAGTAATGCAACACGTATTTTCTCTGCCGATTTCAGTCGAAAAAACGCGGAATTAGCTCTGGGGCATCGTGGAATACACTGCTTCAGCCCCTATAGTTTCAAGATGTTCTTATAGCTGGCGGCACTATACGTACCCTTCAAAATGGTGTCTGTAATGGAGCAAGCAGCGAGCTGTCATTGAGTTTCTTTTGGTGGAAAACCAGAGCATCGCAGATATTAATAGGCGCTTGCAGAATATCTACGGAGACCTGCCATTGAACAAAAGCACGGTGAATGGCTGGGCGAGGCGTCTGCCGTCATCGCAAGAAGGTCGCGCAGACCTGTCCGATCTCCATATGAAGATGGTATCTGTTCTTTCGGACATGTCCGAAAGATAGAATGAAATGATAATTAAATCAAGACCCTAAGCTGTCGACAGGCTTTGATGTACATCAACGGGGACAGGTGAAAATGTGTACCCTGACCGGGGCCTCCTGCTTACCTGGCAGACACTCTCTCCATCTGAGCCACAGAGGGCACAGAGGATATTGCGACTGCAGGGATTTATCCCTTGCACGCTCCCCGTGAGACCCACATTCCCAACTTAATGTCCACACACTACATTCGTAGTGGCCCTACCCATTACACTCATTACTCGCGGCAGACAATCTTACCGAGTTCCGTAAGAGTTCGGGCAATGCGTTTGCATCCAGCACAGAAGAAGATTGTCTGCTGCGTGTAATGAGTACAATGGGCAGGCGCACTACCAATGTAGTGTGTGGATATTAAGCTGGTTATGTGGGTCTCACGGGGAGCGTGCAAGGGATAAATACCTCCAGCCACAATATCCTCTGTGCCCCTGGTGCCTCAGATGGATAGAGCGTCTGCCAGGTAAGTAGGAGATCCCGGGTTCGAGTCCCGGTCGTGGCACACATTTTCAACTGTCGCCGTTGATGCATATCAACGCCTGTCGACAGCTTAGGGTCTTGATTACATTATCATTTCATTGTCCGATCTCCCGCTTGCTGGCTGGCCGCTCACAGCTGTAATTCCTGCAGTGTTGGAACGTGCGGACACTCTCATTGGAAGTGATCGACGGACTACAAACATCTCGCTGCTCAACTGAACGTCTCTGTATTGCACACACACTCGTCCACCAGCTAGGCATACTCAACGGTGTGTACTCCGTGTTCCTCTCCGCCGAACAGAGGACTGTAAACAGGAACGAAGGACCAACTGTGCGGAATTGCTTGCGAGTAACGACGGTGGTCGTGGAGTTCATTGATGTAGGAAGACGTTGGCTGCGACGTCCACCAGAAAGAGTGGTGCCGTGTGGGCACACAGGGCACGCAGTGGTGTGATGTAAGGCCTTCACGTTGGATGAGATTAAGTTAAAAAATAGGATTTTAGCCAAAACAGTGGTAAATAATACGGTGTATAAAAATCCTGAATAACACCAACGTGCTTTTAGGAAAAAAAAAAGAGGGAACTTCGTGGGTCTGCAGGTAACACACGGGGGTTAACTGTTGTTTGGGGGAGATGTCACTGTAAGAGCGCCATTAAATATGCGCTTGCGACGTCTTATAGTTTCAGATAATTTAACACAATTAAAGCAGGTTTTACTTTTGTATTTTGTTATGTGGGCTTGGAACGAGGTTCGTATCATTCCCGAGTGGTAGATGCGGCCCGCAACGACTCTTTTCCTTGTGTCAGTCCCAATAGTTTCCGAGAAAATCGACTTTGAAGTTTTATGCTTACCTTCTACACACGTAACCATAGGCTCCGGCCAAGCGAGCGCAGCGCAGCGGCTAAGGTTCACGGTTCCCACCCTGGCAATAGTGGTTCAAATGGAGCCCTTGTGCTGCTTTTTTCAGTTTCAGCGTACAGAACACAATTAAATAGCTTGTCTCAAACAAAATTATTTAAATATAGCCATTTTCGCCGAAGTGATTTCGTTAGTAATCATTACACCAAGCCTTCTTCAATCGTGTATTTCATTCTTTTAAGAACAGATAACAGAATCGTTCCGGTCGCTGTCCCTTGCATCAGTTACTGTGGTAGATCAATCGAAAAACAAATTCGTAGAGCACCATGCACATTTAATGGAAGCTACTGCCTTTCCGGCACACGGATTTTTCGGAAGAGATACAGAGAAACACAGTTTATTGGGATTCAAAGTGATTTTCCTCTTTCAGACCAACTTCGATGCGAACCAAGCGTATCTCATGATTGCTGTGGAAGCAGACACAGTAAACTGAAGTAGAATTACAGAATGTAGTTTGGAATCTTCTCTCGAACCGATATCTCTATTTGTCTTTAGCATGTCGAGACCATTTTGAAATTTTTTCGTGAGTATTTTAACCGGTCTATAAAAATAAACATCACAGGATTGGGAAAGTGTAAAGTTTCTGATCAATCTGACGTCTCCATGAATCAATAACGCAAACAAATTTTTCATGTCCCATGTACAGGAAAATCACAGTTTTTAAAAAAATCTTCGTACAGAACTTTTGTCAACTTCCCCTATTTTCTGCAGGTCACAACTACATTTTGTTTAAATTTATAACTCAAATCATCACCTCTTTTTTTAACAACCAAATCAAATTTCTCGGATGTTCGGTGCATACATCAGAAGACGTGAGGGAATATCTTTCTTGACGCCGTTATACTGTAGTGTATTGTGAAGAGATGAGTAATCTTGTTCAAATGCTTCATTCTGCACAGAGACGGTATTCGCTCCTTCTTTAGCAAGGTACGTGTCGATTGGTCCTAGTGGTCGGTTTGATTGGTATTAACTGCATAATCGAGATCAAAATACGGGGTAAGTACTTTCGTCTTCATATGGAATTCTTCCGTGGTTGTTAATTGTGGTGTCACAGCCAGACACCACACGTGCTAGGTGGTAGCTTAAATCGGCCGCGGTCCTGTAGTACATGTCGGACCCGCGTGTCGCCACTGTGTGATCGCAAACCTAGCGCCACCACAAGGCAGGTCTCGAGAGACTGACTCGAACTCAGCCCAGTTGTACGGACGACAGAGCTAGCGACTAGACGTACGAAGCCTTTCTCTCTCATTAGCCGAGAGACAGAATAGCCTTCAGCTAATGGCTACGAACTAGCAAGGCGCCATTAGCCTTACAGTGATTGTAATTAAAGTTTCCTTTGTGCGATGTACCACAATGATTGATTAAAGATAAGTATTATACCAGCTACGTACTTTTCTTCATAGAATTAATTACGTATCCTGTTCCAGTACTTCACGCCCGTCTGCGTTAGTCTAGCGTGCCTTTTAAGCCACCTCTATCTACAAGGTGTTGGCCCAGCTGCCGACACATCATTAATACTTCGTGTATCGCTGCGAACTCTTTGGAGCTTTCCAAATAGGTGTAGAATTGTAACTACGAACCGTAGACGGAAACACATTTAAATTATTTTTCAATAATTTTGCATGACAGGCTCAGTTTAATGATACTATGTACGATGAAATTGAAAAAAAAATAATAAAGAAAATACACGGGCAGAATTTGAACCCGTGCTTTCAGCGTGGATGCCATGAACCTCAGCCGTTGCGATACGCTCGCTTGGTCGAAACAAGACTAACGTTACAGGTATAGTAGGTACACATAAAATTTCAACACCAATGTGCTCAGAAAGTAGAGACTGTCGCATGAAAATCCTTTACCAGTTACTCAGCACAGTTCGCTCTACAACTTACTTAAGACTCATCAAAATCCTTGATTAACAGGTCTGATGGAAACTTGTCAAGGTAACACTTACACCCTATGTTTGTTATTATTTGTAAGTTGTGGGATATATTGCAATCTCCACATTGATCTACAGTTTTTACTCTCTAAATTTCACTTTAGTGATACTGAAATTACTCCGCGATGTCCTATCGCCATGTCCCTCATTGTAATCCGTTATCCGCATATTTCTTTCTTAGCCGAGGACCTCACTTCTTAACTTTTTAGTCTGTTTAATTTCCAGCGTACTTTTCTTACACGACATCTCTAACGCTTCCATACTCTTATTTCCGGTTTCCTCACAATCCACGAGCCATGCTATGTGCTTGTTATGTGTCTGCAATGGCCACCAAACAATACTTACGTTGTGAAACTCATCGTTCCTTCGAGCTATCGGTTCAGCTCTGGTTTTTAGTGGAGTAATGTACATCTCTCTTGGCGTGCCTACTCCTCCCTCCCCCCCCCAACCCCTCCCCCCCCAAAAAAAAGAAAAAACAATGGGCATCAAGCCAGAATAACGCTCTTTTCTCGCAGCAGCTCGAGCTCGATCTATCCCATAGAAATTAAATGATTCTCACATATCACTATTAACAGTACCTAAGGTATAGGAACAGAGCAACAACTAACCTCTAGTTTGCTGCAGTGTTCTGTCTACCACAGAAACTGCATACTCAAGTGCAGAACTTACAAATGGCACTTTAAAAGGATATTCCTTCAACAGAACATGATCCTTTGTGTATGACATATCATTCTACAATGCTTCTTTTTGATGTTTTCAAACAGACTTTGCAAATAACGAGCTGTATATGTAACGCAATGTACATTCTGCAAAACTGTACAATAATTATCTCCATTTTTTGGAAAGCTTTATTGATGAATAAACAAATACCACGAGCCACAGTTTCTTCAACAATTCTATAGCCTTTTGTGTTTCAAACAGAACGTAAATCTAACAATTAGAGTTCCGTTAACCGATCGGTTATTTCAGTCAAATAGAGGGATGCCCAAGCCGCGGTCTGCGGGCCGCATACGACCCAAATCAAGTATCAATGCAGCCCAAGAAGAGAGCATCAATCACACGATCGGAAAAAAATTAAATTCCGTTTACATAAAGTTATGATACGCTGGATATTTTCAGTTTAAGCTCCTGCCACACGATTCTATTCTCTTATTGGTTCATCCAGCTCTTACCACTACCGCCCGCGCTATACCTCAATCCCCGAAGTTTGGTGCTTATAGCCGGTCAATCCGTCCAGGCGTGCTGGTCTGTTATCTTACAACTACTAGAGTTCCACCTGCAGAACTAGAGATTTAGAGACGTACATGAAATTAATTGATGGAAATACAAGGAAATTCTGTGTTATTTCGTCGCAACTGAGATAAAGGATCTTTTTCACCACAGTTCTGATCATTACAAGTAGCTACAAGTTAGAACTCTTATGTCATGATCGGAAGGAAATGTACTTCAATTCAATTTCTTCATTTGACAGCCCAAGGATTCGCTTCCTATGGGATTGAATCATCGAAATTCCAGGAATTCCTCAGAAGTTTGGATGCTGAGTGTGGAGATATCGTATGTTTTACAGAAGTAAGGTGAATCAGTAGAGGCCAGTTGTTGAAAAATTTATAGCATAATTAATGAAATCAGTCGTACATGATATCAAAAGCAAAGTCTGTGCCAAAACTTGACTGGATGGCAGATGAAGCATTTTCGGTAGAGCTGACTTTTCTTTCAGGTGACTTAAAGAGATGCCTTCAAGGTAGAAACCCGCTTATTAGTTCAACGTCTCAAACGATAAGTGTGTTTCAAACTTAAATTGTCGGCCTAACATAATCCAAAAGACGATATGTGGAAGAATTTGAAAAAATAATCAATTTTTCTTTATTTTGCGACACCTTTTGCAAATGATATAGATACAATGCCAGAAGATTTTCAGATGTAATGCACAGATTTACAGTCTGGCATGTAACTAAAAGAAAAATTTGATCCTGTCTCTTTGTTCGACTTTTACAAATAATACGTGCCGAGAGACAAATATCCCCTTTTGCGCTGTTATGTATCTTCGTTTGGAAGCACGCACGTTTGTGAAAAGTTATTCTCAATAGTAAAACACACAAATAGAAAAAAGAACCAAAATCTCAGATGAACACCCTAAGAACACTCCGAGAATTATAACCACGTCGATCGAACCTGATACAGATACATTGGGTTCCCAACTTCAAATTGAAATGCCACATAAATCCTATGATTCTTAATTACATATACATAAAATCGTTAATGAAATCTCATATATAAAATGTCAAATTAATTCCATCTTTTTTAAGTATTTGAGTTTAAATAATTAATATAACAAATTAGAAAATTCTACGTTACAGTACCTCAGCTGCATACCTCCGACCGTCGTTTTATTCTAAGCGGCTATTTTTACTGTTAAGTATACTACATGCGATCCATAAATACTTCTCTTCTTCCAGTGTGTCCCTGGTAAGCTATAAGATTGGACACACCTGGTCAAATCGTACTTTACATTTCTTTTCTTTCCATTTGACTCACTGGTTATCCGACCAACTCACTTGTTATTTAGCATTTTTTGTGTTACCATCTTTCATAAGCTTCTATTCTCTTCTTGTACGTACTTTTTCATTCATGTTTCTCTTCCATATGAGACAACGCTCCAAACACAACATTTTTATTTTATTCCTGATCATGATCACAAAAAGTTTGGTCTCTGGATAATAGATTTCGGTCAGTAGCGACCATCTTCGGATCTTTTTAAAACATATCTTGATACTCTAAATACATAGATGGTCACAAATGACCGATATCGATAGTCAGAGGACAAAAATGTTTGTGATCATAGAATGTAATTAAAAAAAAAATCTACACTTCCTGGATCACTGCTCTTAATCGCAACTATGTTACAGCTTGTTACACAGGGTCCTAACACATGCATTTATGTTCAAAAATATTTCTCTTTTTGTAGGATAGGTTTTCTTTCTATTACCATTCTGCATTTTTAACATCTATACTTCGGCCATCGTCAGTTACATTGCTGTCCAAGTAGCGTAACGATGTAGTACTACCAGTGTCTTATTTACTAATCTAATTCACTGAACATAACCTGATAATTTCACTACACTACGTTACTCTTGTTTTACTTGTGTTGATGTTCATGTTATAATCTCTTCTCAAGATAGTACCCATTCCGTGCGCTTTATCTTCAGTGTCCCTTACGGTCTCTAACAGAATTAAAGTCGTCGGCAACCCGCAACATTTTTATTTCTTCTCCCAGAACTTTAATTCGATTTCTAAGTTTCTCTTCGATTTCTTACAGGTTTCTCGATAGATATGAACATCATGGGGAAGGCTACAGCCCTGCCTCACACCTCTCTCAGCAACCGCCCTCCATTCGTGTTCCTCGATTTTATAACAGCTGTGTGATTTGTATATAAGCTGCAGAACACGTTCCGCTCAGTTTGTCTTACCGCAGATAACTCCAGAATTATAAAGAGTTTATTCAGATCAACATTGTGAAAATTTAATGATAAGATGACTGTGTGATCTAAGCTACGAAAAAGAATTGTTACAACACCTCACTACCTAAACGAACCTTTTCTCGAGAACAAAGCAAAGACAGTTTTTTTTTAAGTTAATTTTATTGGCATTTAGTGTAGATACCATGTAAGCAGCACAATATTACCTTGTAGTACATCTGATGATTACACGAAATTAATGATAGTATATACACATCAAAAACCGCTGGTAAAATAGTGGCTGCCCTGTTATTGCAGCTGGCGTTGCGCACGCGAGGCGGCGTTGACTTACTGTAAACTGCAGCTGCTGACGCTCGGTTGGCTCAACGTGTGTTATTGTTCCAAACAGTGGACGCCCTGGCTGTGTCCTCAATGCTCGGATATAAATGCGTGCCTCGGTAGTATCTCGACACTGACCAGTCTTCTCCAGCAGAATACTAGCAGGATGGCGCGCGCTCTGTCTTTGGTGAGTACTTCATTTCGCTCGCTCATTATCGTTCTGTTGTCTGCTGCCTATGTTTCGCCAGACATAAACAATAGCATGAGTGTGGTGGACCTGGCTGCTGTAAAAGTGTTGTTCTTTGCTTTGTTTTCCTAGTGTTCATACTTAAGGCTAAGGTGTGCTTATAACTGTCTCACAAACTCCTCTGCTGCCTGCCACTGAGCTTCTTCCTGAAGTTTCATGATTTGAGGCGTACTTTGGGATGCTAACTTCCTACATACACATAACTGCTCCTTCTATTCGTCCAAGTCCTGTGCAACTTCCTCTATCGCGCTTAATTCTGCTCTTATGTAGTGGTTCATCGTTTTATCCTGTTTGCAATTTTTTTTCTAAATGTCAGGAATTCCAGTTCTGATAGAAGTTCTATGTAAGCCTATACGCCCATATCAGTCATAGTGTTCTCTTAAAATTCCTGTTTAATAAATTAGCATAATTAATCTCTAAAGCGTGTTCCATAACAAGTAAGTGCATATTTCCTTCAGTTTTTATTCTAAGTCTTTGCCCCACCCGGACGCAAGGCCTATATCACCTGCGAACTTTAGTATTGGTCTCTTCCATTCGAACTTTCACGCCTTTTTCGAAATTCTCTTGCATTTTCTGTACTGCGACCTATATGAACAATTTGATCAGCACTGGTGACAAACTACAACCCAGCCTTACGTAACATCAACCTGTCTTTCTTGAACTTTTACTTGCGTCACTCACACTTGGCTTTTCTGCTTTATTTGTATGTCACTGAAGTTTAAACTCAATCTTCCAGTGATTGTGAAAATCTTATTTCACCATATATCCTCGAATGTTTTCTCTGACGCCACAAATGCGAGTTGGTGTCTTCATTCTTTTTATAATCTGCCTGTCGTCACTAAGCGCATTGCCAGTCTAGTACTTTTATTCCTCCTGAAACCGAATAGTCTCTCCCCAGTACGTCTTGAATTTTTGTTTATATTTTTCTGTATGTTGTTCTAGACAGCAGTTAAGCTTTACCGTCCGTCAGATTCCACATTTATTCGTTCTTGTACCTCATTTATTGTCTACCTCTGTAACTTATTGGCCACCCATGCGGGAGACCAGGTTTCGATTCCCGGCTCTGCCAGGGATTCTTCCTTTGTGGGAGGACTGGAACGGGTAGCACTCAGCCTCGCGATGCCAACTAGGGAGCTCCTTCACCGAGTAGTAGCGGCTCCAGATCACGAAAACTGACAAACGGCCGGTAGAGCGGCGTGCTGGACCCATTGGTGTAGGATGACATGGTGGTTGGTCGGTACCGATGAACACTCCAGGGCCTGTGGACGCAGTTCCCATATTTACTAAGACGATCATAATGCTTTTCTGGAAATCTTTGCTCGACACCGGTGGCCAGATGATGAGGAGAGCGTGCTTGTTGCAGGTTTTGCTGGTGGTGGGTGTCTGCCTAGCCATTCTGGCTGTGAGCGAGGCTAACGAGGGAGGCTGCGGCGGGCACCGCATCCACTACCCCCACCACTACGGAGGACACAAGTACCCCTACGACTGGACCTACCCCTACGAGTACCCCGGCCACGGCTACCATGGTAAGTGCCGCAGCTAAAGTTTCGCAACCAAACATGTACACAACATATATGAAGCTAGACTGCGTGATTTGACATAAGAAATTATCAATCAAAAACAAGTATTTATCTTTCTTTATTAGCATAGAATCTGGTTACGGTGTTGATTGGGGTACACTTTTGGAATTATGCGGTTATCAGGAGTAAAACACAGGAAGTGGAAGTTTAACTACAACTTGTGCAAAAGCGGGACTACAGTCACAACGTCATGGAAGTGGGGCACTATTTGAGAGGACAGTGATCCAGCGTCTAGCTTATTCCTTATTCAGCCTGTACATTGAGCAGGCTGCAAAAGAAATCAAGAAGACACTGGGTTAAAGGATCGGAGTTCAAGGAGGAGAATTAAAACTATGAGGCATGTTGATGACGTAGTTCTGTCATTGACAGCATAAGGTCTTGGTGTACCAGTAGATGGAATGAATAGAGTCAGGAAAAGAAGTTATAAGACTAAAATCAATTAAAGTTAAACATTTTAGAAAGCATTCTGTGATCGGAGTACAGCGATGGGTATAAAATACTAAAAAGCAAATAAAAACATTCTCGATAGCGTTTTCAGATTTTTTTTATTTGTCAGTAATCGGTTTCTGCCCTTTCCTCAGACCATCTTCAGGCTTTTCACCGCCATTATGACTGCTGGTGGCGGCAGACGGAGCGAGATACGTAGAAGTACGGTTGTCACAAGTTAGATAATGCTAACTGAATGAAATATTAAATCAGGCAATGCTTATTACATTAGAAAATGAGATACTAAGTAGTAATTGAGCTGTGCTATCTGAGCAGTAGAATAACTGACGATGGCCAGAGTAGAGAGTATACAAAATGCATACTGCCAACTGCGAGAGAAGCTCTCCTCAAAAAGAAAAAAAAAAGTTATCCTCGAAAGTAGGTTTAAGTGTTACAACTTTTCTGAGAGTAACTTTTTCTACTGAGCAGGAACCAGAAGGCAGTCCTCTAATGTTGAAACCAGGGAAGAGGTCTGAATCCGACGGCGGTCGTGTAAAGTGGCTGGTGCCATGCAGCTCTTTTCGGAATCCATTACTTTTCTTGATATGTATCAGTGATATGCCACTAAACATGACAAATGACACAAAAGTTGTTCTCTTTGTAAATATGCAAGTGTTATTGTGATAGGCGTGGAACGCAATATAAATGTAGCTAGGAGGGTAGTCAGTAACATCAGCACGTGTCTTCCAGAGGTAAGATTAACACTTAGTTCTAACTAAACGCAACGCTTACATTCTTTAACATGAAGCTTGCCAAAGGGAAATTTCACTCTCCAAAAATGATAAAACTGTTTGTGAAGTCGATCATTTTCAGTTCTTAGGTCTGAGACTACATGGAAGGCTTTCTTGAAAGTATCACTTGGACAGAAACTGCATGCTGTATCTTCACCATAACAATTATATCCACTGTGTATAACACTGAAACACAGAGGCTTGTCTTTTTTGATCACGATTTCTTTATTATCTCATACGAAGTTATGTCTTGGGGAATTCTGTGCACTCAACAAGACTTTTCTCGGGCCAGAGACGTGCTGTCAGCCTTATCTGTGGTGTCATTTCGCGAACTTTGTGTGAGCCTTTGTTCAAGCGACATGTAATTTTAACCCTACCGTCTCTGTACAAGGACGCATTTCTTCATGGGACATGTTAGTGATAATAGTCTCTCTTTCAGAAGAAACTCCAACATTCATCTGATGAGCAGGAAACAGAAAAATGATACACAGTTGGTTATAAATTCTTAAGCATTGTACAGAAACGTGTGCACTATGCAGTACGTTTCGTTTTCAGTAGGCTTCAAACTGGACTGAAAAAATTAACTGATAAACCCCATAAATCAAATTCAAATTGAAAGATTCCATTCTGGCACACTCCTCCCATTCTGTACAGGAGCTCCTCGCAGTAGTTGACTTCGCTGAAATGTGTGATTTATTAGTGCATTCTCTTTTACCGTATTTCAGTAATTATCTAATTCTTTGTTTTTAATTTTCTAATCAGTATTATTTAAACTATGTACTTATTCGTGCCATGATCAAGTACCTCTGGCTCACATTTTGGCATGGAACTTGATAAGTAAATGGAATAGAATCGGTAGTTACAAACACGTGCTTGGCACGCGTTTGTCATTCGAGACCTCGCCCCACCTAAAGTATTCATTTCCGACCATTCGTTCAAGGAACTCAGTTTACAAAGTTATAGCATTTGTATGGTTGTGACCCCAAAATTGTGTGTCAGCTTGTACACGGCTTCTTCAAAATACGTCAATGTTTTAAAACTTGACTATTAAAAAATTTACAGTCTGCCGTCGTAAATTAAACGCTTCCGGTGACAGAGGGAAGTGGGTACATTTACGTCTGCTATTGAATTATGAAAATCCACCTGAGCGCCTTACATAAGAGGCATATATCAACTCGATGGGAAAGACGTAAGGAGTTGGCGACCTTTCGAATTATCAGGAATTTTGTTGATATTTGTACTACTTCATTGTTTCTTCCGTCTAATTCTTGTGCCGTATCTATGACAAATGATGCTGAATTAACGAATTCACAACACTGCCAAACTACCATCTCATTTGGTGTAGTAACTCACTGCACAAAAACCTATTGTTCGACATTATCGTCATAATGCTCTTTAAGTGTGAATCTTATGTTTATTCATATTTATTTTTGGAATTCCTATTTGGTCTCCTGCCTGCACACTCTGAGGCTGTCACTTCCACGCAGATCTTGGTAAATATGCATCATCTGTACGTTCCGTTCAAGATATCTCATTGACTGAAATATTTTTACGATTATTATTTCGTCTCTCCTCAGTACCCAAACACAGATCGAATTAATTCCAAAGGCTGACTTAAGCCGTTTTACGGAGTCCACGTTTCCAATTCATTATATGCCACACGACGTATGTCATTTTCAACCTTTTCGTCAGCTCTTTATTAATTTTGTTACTCGGCAGACTTCTCTTTCAGTGAACGAGTTCTTGAACATTCCATCCAGCTCGACAACGGTTATCATTAGGACAATAAGTGTCTTTTGTTTTGAGGCTCTCCACTACGTGAACTGTTTGATATCCATCACTTCGGTTGGCCTTCTGTTATATGTCGGACCAAACCATTGCTATATATTCTAATATATTGTCTTTCCCTAGAGTCTATTAACCTGTGTCACACAAACTCCCAATGTCAGCTGCTCTCTCTGTGAGTCCCCAGGTCTAGGGGCTAGCGTTGCTGCCTCTGGATCACGGGGTCCCGGGTTCAATTCCCGACCGGGTTGGGGGTTTTCTCTGCCCGGGGACTGTTTGTGTTGTTGTCATCATTTCTTCATCATCATCATCATTTGTGAGAGTGACTAGATTGGATTCTGCAAAGAAAATGGACTGTGTCAAAAATTGGGACTCTGAATGGGCGCTGCTGACCACGCAGTTGAGCGCCCCACCAACCGAACGTCATCATCAGCCTCTCTGTGACCCCTTGCGAAACGTGTGTCTGTTTCTTCCATGAGTACATAAACTGTATATTTCATTTTATTCGTAATTCACCCTCAGACTTTACAATCACCAAAATATGCCGTTGCGTCTTTTATTATGTGTACTGCATAAAGAAAACAACGGGTTTATTGGGTTAGCACCGACGTGTAGGAAAGGTATTTGAGGATTTGTACGAACTTCATGAAAGAGTCAATCTCATGATAAGAAGAGGTGGATAGTAGACGAATATAGAAAGATGGGTATCGTATATGTAACTCTCTAATCCGCGTCAGTGGTAAAATTTGCGAAGAACGGGCGTCCATGTACCATTGGCTTGGATGAAGCTGTGGCGGTACCCATTTGTAAGACTGACTGCTGCGGAAAATAGTCCTATGTTCGTTCTTCTGGGATTTATTGCTTTCTTTATCTACTGAGATCTTTCTTCAGGTTGGTAATTAGATGCCTATTAAAGGGCAATTTCTGATCGTGTTTTCTAGTATGTATTTTAGTAGGAAGGTGTAGCCGACTGTGCCTTGTTCCTGTGTTACCAAGTATCTTGCCCTCTACGGCTAAATCACGTCGTTAAAACTAGGCTTGGTGTATGTATGTACTTTCTGTCTGTACTGAACAGTTTGTTCAGCTTTAAGTCTGTAGTAACACATGTAATTTACGACCGATTGCAAAAGAGCTTGTAATACAGGAGAACTGTTGTGTCTGCAGGGTACCCGTACCTCAGCTACGGTAATGACTACAAGGACTACAAGTGGTGAGCAGCGGCGTAGCGCCAGCCAGCCGCACAGTACCAGCCTGCCAAAGTAGAGCATGCTCAACACCTCGCTGCCTCCGTAAAGGAAGGGACAACACCCAGAAACTCACTGTCAAACACCAAGCATCAAGAAAGGGAGAGTGGAGGCGCGTATTGTGCTCTGCTGGAGACGATAAACTGAATAAATGTTCAAGAAAAAAAAATCCTTTGATTCTCGGAATCCTTGAGTTCGCCTGTTACACTTTCCTCTTATCATGTGTCCTGAAGAGGACCAGTTTCAAGTTTAACGACAATGCTCATGACTACCTTATAAAACTACATACTAGACTGTCATACATCTCAATAAAACGTAAATTACACGGTGTTCCTCCAAGAGGAGCGCTCATGGTAGACGGTAGACTGTATTTATGTACAGTGTGCGTCAGAAATCGGACTGGACTAGTTTCTACTAATATTAAATACGTAAAACCGTCGTTTCTGTCTGAAACTAGTATCAAAACCTACTAGACGAATTTGCATTGAATTTTCACTGGTAACTTGAGCATAGTTTGGGGCGCTGTATAGGCTGTATTTCATCAAAATCGGATCAGGGAAAAATATGTTCATAGATATTAAGAAATTTTTTGTATATATGTATGTTCCACGTCTCCTCTGAAACTACCGCACTGATTTCAGCCAAACTTGGTACAGGCATCACTTACTGTCTGGAAACAATCGCTGTAGCGGTAAGAACCTACCTATCAAAGGGGTAAGTGTAGGTCACGACGCAGGAATACCCATACGTTATTCATGTAATATCTGAGAACTAGAGCACTTAATGATTTGCAGCAAACTTTCCTCATAATTTCAAACCCTTAGGAAAATTTTTCTCACTTACAGCCCCCACAAAATGATGAAAGGAAAAAAGTTTATCGCAACATTTTCACCATTCATGTAGTAAAACTGCCACAGGAGACATGAAGTTTTAATTTATTACTTCTTTACTACTAACTGTGTTCACGACACATATTGCAGAGTGTTTACGTACAGCACTGACTATACATATATCATTGTACGGCTTACAAAATGGCTCTGAGCACTATGGGACTCAACTGCTGTGGTTATCAGTCCCCTAGAACTTAGAACTAGTTAAACCTAACTAACCTAAGGACATCACACACATCCATGCCCGAGGCAGGATTCGAACCTGCGACCGTAGCAGTCGCACGGCTCCGGACTGCGCGCCTAGAACCGCGATACCACCGCGGCCGGCTACGGCTTACAGTTCAAGAGATATGCCGTCATACAAACTGAGATGCGGGAAAAACTACCGCATCGTGCATGACGTTTGAATTTATTACTTCTTTAATACTAACTCCATTCGCAACACATTTAGCCGACAGTGTTCACACAGGCCGCTGAATGTACGCACAGAATTATGTCATTGTACGGCACAGAGAGAGGGGGAAGAAGAGAGGAGCAGAGAAAGAGAAGAGGAGGAGATAGGAATACGCAGGCAGTGGAAATGGAATCGGCGGACTGATAGAGCAGGAGGAGGAGATAGAGAAGCGGCAGTAGCAGATGAACGGAGTAGGGGAGGAGGAAATGGACAGAGAATAGGGGGTAGTGGAGGTGGACACTACATAGAGAGAAGGGGAGAAGGAAATGAACAGTGAATTGGGGGGGAGGGCAGAAGAGATGTACAGAGAGAGGAAGGAGGAGGAGAATACAAATTAAATAAATACGTACTCGGGCAGCTTTGGGTACTCGGTAAGTTTCATGAATAAAATCAGTCCACTCCCTGCTTCCCTTCAAATGTTAATCAATATAGCCTACTCATAGACCAGTCTAATATCAGATCTGTTCAGGAATCTTCTGCTTTCAGTGGTAATAGTTCGTTGCCCACTCCGAATAGTTCGTCCGAGTATTATCGTGACTGAACACGTAATAAACTAGTACAAACACATAAAATTTAATTACTTTCATTTATTATTATTGGTATTACTATTACGTCCACTATATTTATCTGTCTTTATACAGCTGTTATAGCAGCAAACAGTTTGGACTAGGCCAAGTCACTATTAATCAATAACATCAGAGATATTCTTGTTACACAATCCTGTGTCGGCTATAAAGAAGATTTTGCTTTCAGATGGCCAGAGCATCAGCATTTGTCAGTTGTCAAATATGTTTAACTTTGCAGAGGTTTAAAAGACCGCTTCAATTGTAAATTTATTTATTTTCACACGACCGGTTTCGGACTGTTAAAAGTCCATCTTCAGGTATCGTAGCTGTGCTGTGGTCCCCGAGCGCCGCGTGTACCAGGCTCGGTGTGCTACCGATGCCTATTAGAGGCTCATATGCAGCACACAGCGCCTGGTACACGCGGCGCTCGGGGACCACAGCACAGCTACGATACCTGAAGATGGGCTTATAACAGTCCGAAACCGGTCGTGTGAAAATAAATAAATTTACAAGTGAAGCGGTCTTTTCAACCTCTGCTATAATGTTCAGTTGCGGATGTTCTTCCAACCGGATTGTTTGATGTTTAATTTTATTTATCTGCACAATCGCACTTTCTTTTTGTTACATTGTCACAACAGGATTCGATAATTATCATCATCAGACGGCCTATAGCAATAAAAAAAATTAGTCACTATTGCAGAAGCACAACTATACGTTAAGTCAGAAGCAAATTTCAGAAGGAACAATCATAAAAATAAAACTTGGAATAAGCTAGTAATCAAGCAAAAAGTACTTCTCTTTCTCCACTGTTATCTATGAACAGTGTTAAAATGTTGTCTAAGAAGTAAATCACGATGTTCTCAAATAGCTGTCCTTCATGAGCTGATAATGTGACAACTGGTCGTCTCTTATATAGGTGCTGTCGCACAATATGTACACTTCATCTGTTACTGGTATGATCAATTTAACAAATCAACAGTTGGCGGTAACAGACCATTACTAATTTACAATAACAAAACTGGTTTTAGAAACTGCAGTTCCAATATCGGAACTACTATTTATTATCTTAACTATATTTATCTGTCTTTATACAGTTGTTATAGCAGCAAACACATTCTTCGAGCCGACACACCTCCCGTAATCCTTCACGGACGGCTGCAACTACTGTCAAACTGCTTGTCACCACTCCGTGGGTACTCCAGAGGAAACAAAAGAGTAATAGTGTAGAGAGTGTGATGCTGTTAGGAATTCTCGACATCGATGCTGGCGGTATTCACAAAAAAAAACAAAATTAAAGAATAATTCATGTTATATTACCCTGTCATAGATTATATTCAACTAAATAAACTTACATCAGGAAACGACCGTCAAGAAAGGAACCAACGACAGGATGCGGCAGGGAGATACGGCGATTTTTAATTAGTGAACTCACGTGTAACAACTCCGCCGCTGCATAAAGATATATTGCCGTCTGTGCCAGTGGTAGTCAAACTTCTTATCTCTGCATATCCCCAAAGGCAATTTTCCATGCCTGCCCGTAGACCCTAGCCATACTACACCTAGGCCTTAGGCCTAATGACAGAGTTCTCCTTAATTCAGATTATACACTCCTGGAAATGGAAAAAAGAACACATTGACACCGGTGTGTCAGACCCACCATACTTGCTCCGGACACTGCGAGAGGGCTGTACAAGCAATGATCACACGCACGGCACAGCGGACACACCAGGAACCGCGGTGTTGGCCGTCGAATGGCGCTAGCTGCGCAGCATTTGTGCACCGCCGCCGTCAGTGTCAGCCAGTTTGCCGTGGCATACGGAGCTCCATCGCAGTCTTTAACACTGGTAGCATGCCGCGACAGCGTGGACGTGAACCGTATGTGCAGTTGACGGACTTTGAGCGAGGGCGTATAGTGGGCATGCGGGAGGCCGGGTGGGCGTACCGCCGAATTGCTCAACACGTGGGGCGTCAGGTCTCCACAGTACATCGATGTTGTCGCCAGTGGTCGGCGGAAGCTGCACGTGCCCGTCGACCTGGGACCGGACCGCAGCGACGCACGGATGCACGCCAAGACCGTAGGATCCTACGCAGTGCCGTAGGGGACCGCACCGCCACTTCCCAGCAAATTAGGGACACTGTTGCTCCTGGGGTATCGGCGAGGACCATTCGCAACCGTCTCCATGAAGCTGGGCTACGGTCCCGCACACCGTTAGGCCGTCTTCCGCTCACGCCCCAACATCGTGCAGCCCGCCTCCAGTGGTGTCGCGACAGGCGTGAATGGAGGGACGAATGGAGACGTGTCGTCTTCAGCGATGAGAGTCGCTTCTGCCTTGGTGCCAATGATGGTCGTATGCGTGTTTGGCGCCGTGCAGGTGAGCGCCACAATCAGGACTGCATACGACCGAGGCACACAGGGCCAACACCCGGCATCATGGTGTGGGGAGCGATCTCCTACACTGGCCGTACATCACTGGTGATCGTCGAGGGGACACTGAATAGTGCACGGTACATCCAAACCGTCATCGAACCCATCGTTCTACCATTCCTAGACCGGCAAGGGAACTTGCTGTTCCAACAGAACAATGCACGTCCGCATGTATCCCGTGCCACCCAACGTGCTCTAGAAGGTGTAAGTCAACTACCCTGGCCAGCAAGATCTACGGATCTGTCCCCCATTGAGCATGTTTGGGACTGGATGAAGCGTCGTCTCACGCGGTCTGCACGTCCAGCACGAACGCTGGTCCAACTGAGGCGCCAGGTGGAAATGGCATGGCAAGCCGTTCCACAGGACTACATCCAGCATCTCTACGATCGTCTCCATGGGAGAATAGCAGCCTGCATTGCTGCGAAAGGTGGATATACACTGTACTAGTGCCGACATTGTGCATGCTCTGTTGCCTGTGTCTATGTGCCTGTGGTTCTGTCAGTGTGATCATGTGATGTATCTGACCCCAGGAATGTGTCAATAAAGTTTCCCCTACCTGGGACAATGAATTCACGGTTTTCTTATTTCAATTTCCAGGAGTGTACATAATCATTCTAAAATAGGTCACACAATTTATAACTTATTATATATTACAAAAAGAAGGACTATGTTATAAATGTACAAAATAAATTCGGGAACTACGTTCAATAGCACACACACTAAAGATTATATGAATTTGTATATGTTTCTTAACTGTTAATCGGATGACTGAGCTTGTTTTCTGGACACCAGCGCATCCGCTAGTATCAATGGTGATTCTGGATTCAGGCGATTTCTTTATTTCGTTTGCTTACTGTATATGCAGAGAAATCCTGCTCACACAAATAAATAAAGGGGAAGCGGAGACGATATGTAATAGCAGTGTCAAAAGTACGGCGTACTCTTTGCGGGGCGCATAAAGCGAAATTTCACACATTTACATATTTTCGATTCCCGTTTCCACTGAACTATCAACGGACTTTGCCAAAAGCCTTTCTTTTAATTTTACGAGGAGGTCAGAGGAATTGATGGCAGTGGTGCAAAACGGATTTTTAATGCATTCTGTCGTATTGTCGTCTTTCTCAGTTTCTGAAAAGTATTTTGACTACTACCTTCATTTTGTCCATTATTTTCCAACACAGCTGGTAAATTGCAATGCTCCTTTTATTAACGCAATCAATACAAATTAAATTTGCTTATATAGCTCCTTTACTTTCTCACGACCTTTCAAATTATTTGTGTCGCTGACTTTGTTGAATATATCCGTCAAATAAACTTACTGGCAAATCCACTCTCGATCTCAAAATGCTTCACCAAGTGGACTTCAGATTTGGAAGCAAACATTTTACCTCTTTATTCAGTTAGAAAAGACACGTCAGTTCGAATCCTCGTGATAGCCGGAGCACCTCGGTGTGTAAAACAATAGAGTGTGTGTAGCTCACATCTCCTCACTGAGGTTTTTGGAAAGATGGGACTGTAGTGCACCTACCTTCATTAAATTGACTAATTTTACCGAAATGTTCAGTGTTTCTTGAAGATCAGGATCAGATTTTCTCTGTGCATAAGGCAATGTTTCAAATTATTGAGCGGTTAATTACGCGAATACGGGCAATAAGGCCGTTTTAACTGGTAGCGAAGCAGCATTATGTATGGACGAACTAACTCACCCGTACCACTACAAATTTAATCCTAGAAAATTATCAAAAATTTTAAAAAACAACCTCTCCCTTTGTAGTTGCCGGTAATTGTTTGTATCCTAGAATTTCACTAGCAATAGCACTTTTTAACGTCAAAATAGGAATATATATAAGTAGCTCAGCATCATCAGACACACTCATCGATTCTTCGATTTGAATCACAAGTAATATGTCTATTTTAATGCTTTCTGCTAGTCAATAATACCTTGTGCAATATCATGAATTCTACGCCCTGTACTTGTGTCATAATTCGGATTTGTTTTGATTACTTTAGCGGAATTTTTGTGTAACCTTTTATCTGCTATAATCAAAGAAGTACGAATAATAAGATTCACCTGCGGTATAAGCTGATTCAGTTTATACAGCTAGTAACGGTAACTCCTACGATGTCTCTAGTACCACTTTTGTTGAATTTGTGAAATTGTGAATTGCATTTGAACTTTTGTCTAAGTTTTGTGCTTTTTGCTTGTAAAATTCGTCTGCATGTGTTTATAATCGGCGTGACTGGCTAACAAGTGTATGTTAAGTAGAGCTGGTTTCATAGAGTTATTCGACAGAGTTTGGATGCAGATAATGCAGAGGGAAAAGATGAATCACAGAATATGATACGAATCTACATTTAGTGTAATACACACTGCAATATCTGTATTCCACAACTCTCGTGTTTTTCGTCTTGCTTGTAGATGGTTCAGGTACAACACTGTTTTCACCGATATCCCGTTGCAAAGCACATGCATAGATGCAGAACTGATGACACATTCTGCAGGACCTGACCATCATCTTGCAGGACAATGCTGAAGCACGTACAGTGCAAGCTGTTACAAATTCGTCGCGCAATAGTCCGCGCCGCTCGAACTGTCAATGTAACTGGCACTGCTAAGAGTATCCTACGACTTCCATATCGCTGGCAACGGTTTATACACAATGCTGGTGACTACTTTCAAGGTCAGTAAAACTTTGAAACGTATCTATTTTGTACCAGCTGTAAATACACTGCTGGCCACCGTAAATGCAACACCAAGAAAGACAAGAGGTAGCACAACAAAATTTATTTTGTAGATAACATGTTGACCAAGTATCAAATGATTACGTTTACAGACGTCTGTGACATGTGGTTCCTGCCAGAATCAGTAGCCAGAGTAGCCGCCATTGTTGGAGATCACCGCTGCCACACGTCTCGGCATTGAGTCAAAGAGACGTTGGATGTGTTCCTGGGGTACAGCAGCCCAAGCAGCTTCCACACGTTGCCAAAGATCATCTGGTGTAGCAGCTGGGGATGTAATCTGGGTCACTCGTTGAGCAACCATGGACCACATGTTTTCTATCGGCGAAAGATCCGGAAAGCGAGCCGGCCAGGGAAGCACTTCAATCTGGTTATTGACGAAGAACCTTTGGACAATGCGTGCCACGTGTGGTCGCGCATTATCCTGTTGAAATATGGCTGTGGCCGAGCCCTGAAGGTAAGGAAGGACAACTGGCTCCAGCACCTCGGATATGTAGCGCCGGCTATTTAAAGTACCGGCAATGCGTACTAGAGGCATGCGAGAGTAATATCCAATACCGCCCCATACCATAATACCCGGTGCAAGACCAGTGTGGCGGTGCATAATGCAGCTGTCCAGCATCCTCTCTCCACGGTGTCTCCACACTCGAATCCGACCATCGTGGTGCTGCAGACAGAAGCGTGCCTCGTCAGTAAAGACAACGTCATTCCATTCTGCCGTCCACATCCGTCTGTCATCACACCATTGGCGACGGAGACGTCTGCGGTTCTGCGTCAATGGTAGACGAAGCAATGGACGTCTTGCGGACAGACCACTCTGCTGTAAACGGCGTCGAATGGTACGCGCAGACACTGGATGATGCGTTACAGACGCAATGTGCTGTGCTATGGTTCGGGATGTCACTGAGCGATCCGTCACTGCCATGCGCACAATTTGCGTATCAGCACGTGCAGTGGTGCACCGAGGTGAATGCGATCGACCACGTCGGTCCGTCGTACCCTCCTGCATCCAACGGTCACATATCCGCATTACAGTTGTTTGGTTTCGTCCAACACGACTAGCGATTTCTCTGTATGATAATCCACTATCTCGGTAAGCCACTATCCTTCCTCTGTCGAACTCGGATACTTGATCAAACGATGTTCGCTGTTGTCTACGAGGCATAACTGATCGTCTTGTGAAACAACCAGAAGGTAAACACACGTGCCGAACGTACACTCGTCGAAATCGCCAAGCCTTAAATGGCGCTATGAGGTGGCGCCACAGGCGCGCGTGATGTGCGTCTGCGCTGAAATTCTAATCAGTTGCATATCTCATCGCTGCAAACCTATGGTGTAAATTTCACTTGATTCGGATGCTTCCTTCAGGGTGTTGCATTTACGGTGGCCAGCAGTGTAAATAGTTGCCACTATTCAAGTTCCAACCCTCGTGTTATGAATGAAATGCGAGACTTTGGGTATAGAAAACGAATAGATAACAGGAACGAGAATATACGGAGTACAGAGTTGTCGGTAACGTACAGTACCTTTGCAGACATTGCTATTGTTGTCGGTGTTTGAAGCAACCAGTACAAATGATTAGAGAGCGCAGCTGTAAAATATCGTTGTTGGGTAGTCTGGTAGAATAAGGAAAATTTTTGGAGAGCAATTCACATCTCTCTGCTTGAAATATACTTCGTTATTTTTTATTAATCTGGAAGCATATTATACATACAGTAGGCGTATTTTAAATTTTACGTACCCTCTAATAAGTCTTCACCCATGAGAGTACACGCACCCTAGGTTGAATATTGCTGGTCTATGCGATACCATCTCAGTATCCACGGAACTATAGCCGTATAAGCACCGTGTATCTAGAATGGAAAACTTTTTAAACAATTGCGGTTCTTGCGTTGTAAATGAGCTTCAACAGCAGCAGAACCTCAACGTCGGTCTGAGACTACGTGTTCCTTCCGTAACACATTTTGCTACCGCGAAAAACATCAAGGACACAGCTTCATCTCTGAAACGATATTCAACACGCTGTATCATAGGCGGTGAGAATAACAGGGTCTGTTGCACTGTGAAGATTAGTTCGTACCCGCCAGATGGCAGGTACGCAGCTAGCAAGCATCTCTCGGATCGCAACGTAAGGCTTTCGCTTTCACGCTTAGAAGGCGTCTGTGGTCCAGGGAATAACGGTTCAGGATATGAAAATGCGTAACATTTCCACAATAAATGCTTGTAGTGATAACATGAATTGATCTCCTTGATGAGTACAGAAGCTCATTTCTTTTTATCTGGTAATGTAAGCAATCAGCACTTCTAGATGTTCGTCCGATAAGAAAACCCTAAAAACATGCACAAAGGTCCCCTTTACAGCCAAAAAATGCAGTGTATTGTACTGGTATTAAGAAGTGTATGTCGATCATACATCTTTGAAGGGAATGATAGACAAACATTTACAGTAAGGTCACACCGTTGACGCTTCAATGAATGAAAACTTACATGAAAATTTTTTTTAACTTAAGGATCTGAAATTATATTCTCAAATTATTAAACGCAACAAAGCATCCAACAAAAATATCTACGAGTTGGGATCCAAAGATATTTGTTGTTCGCAAAGGAATACCAATATTTTGAGAGTGACACTAAAAAATAGAGTGTGAAATAGAATAATATTAGCCAGTCCAGAATGAGATTTTCACTCTGCAGCGGAGTGTGCGCTGATATGAAGCTTCCTGGCAGATTAAAACTGTGTGCCGGACCGAGACTCGAACTCGGCACCTTGCCTTTCGCGAGCAAGTGCTCTACCAATTTTTTTTTTGTTTGGTCGTTGCGGACGTCACATGACATCAATTCAAGTTCGTTAGTTGATCCTTGCACTCAGTTTTTCATTACAAAGGCCAAACAGCTCTCTGACCGAACACGCTGAGCTACCGTGCCGGCAGCCAACTGAGCTACCCAAGCACGACTCACGCCCCGTCCCCACAGCAGTAAAGCTGTGGGAACGGGGCGTGACTCGTGCTTGGGTAGCTCAGCTGGTAGAGCCCTTCCCCGCGAAAGGCAGGGTCCCGAGTTCGAGTCTCGGTCCGGCATACCGTTTTAATCTGTCAGGAAGTTTAATATTAGCCAGTCGTTCGACTGAGATAATACTGATGAACGTTACAATAACACGTTATAAAACAGATAAACAGGTAATAAACTTCAAAAAATTCTTATAGTTATAATACTGGTAAGAGTCAGTGTGCTGATATACTCATCGTATCATCAATGGTGAAGTTATATTACGGGGACATGCTTATATCTGACACGTGAGTACATAAGATATTCATCTGTCCTGAATGTTTCATGTCTGTAGTAGCAGTAACTCTCCTGATAAGTGTTCCGATTAATTATAGCAGAATTCTTACCTCATAAAAACATACCTCTGATTTTCATGTCCACCATTCGAGCATGAAAATGGTAAGTAGACATGTGACAGCACAGTTGCATCAAAACGCATTTCTAAAAATAAAATGTTGAATCCATATAATCCTTGCTGCTGTTTCTCGATGCGTTGGTGGTACGGGAAACGTACCACTCTAAATGGTGACCGTGGTAGACCAAGATTGGGCCGTACACCTGACCAGAAGAAACACACACTACATTGCGCATGAGAAGATCCAGGTATTATCACACGAGACGTCACTGTAGCTCGCTATTCACTTCGTGAAACAATATTATGAACACCCTGCCTCTCAACGAATACACGACAATTTTTAACCGGTGGTTTGCTCATGTCTAATGTTAGTGTTTTCAGTTTTAGTTACAGATGGGGCAACATTTGCAAGATATGGTGCTCATATTTCCAATCCAGTGTTTGTGACTTCAGATTTATTTATAGATGAGGTAATATTTGCAAGAGATGGAATAGTAAACCAACAATCAGTTTTTTGGGGCGGAACATATTAATGAGTGGGCTCGAATTCTAGGTGAGCGCCTGCTACCTTCGTATATCCTCATAGCGTGTTCAAAAATGGTTCAAATGGCTCTGAGCACTATGGGACTCAACTGCTGAGGTCATTAGTCCCCTAGAACTTAGAACTAGTTAAACCTAACTAACCTAAGGACATCACAAACATCCATGCCCGAGGCAGGATTCGAACCTGCGACCGTAGCGGTCTGGCGGTTCCAGACTGCAGCGCCTTTAACCGCACGGCCACTTCGGCCGGCACCTCATAGCGTGTCTTACAGGCTACGTCTAAAAGATCTTTTCGGGTCACTCTTCCCAATTTGATATGCCTGAAAAAAAGAGGATGCAATTGATGATACTTGAGCAAATTTCAGTTATGTGTTCGAAAAACACTGGATGATATCTTCAGTGACAGATGAATACATACGGGACGACCAGTTCCATGGTCTGCACAATTGCCCTGCCCCTCTCTTTTGTAATATTATCTGTAGGGACGCGTAAGTTAATTGGTTTATCCATTTTACCCACGCATGTGTAGGGAGAAACATAGAAAATTTGAGACATTCGCTATTACTCGCAATTTCCACTTGAGAATTTTGAAACACATTTTTTCAGTTGATATTTCAATAAAGAAGGGTTTTCGGATAAATGTTTATAAGCAAATTTTTCTTCTTTTGTTGTGAATAATCCACCCTGGAAGCCCTTAAATGTATTTTAGACACAGCACGTTTATTGATTTGTTTTCTCACAAAACTTCGAAAATTATCATGTTAAAGAATGTTTTGTATTATTTTCAAAATTTCTATTACTTAACATTGGCTCACTTAGCAAAGTTGAAAAAATGAGTGTTAATGTTAAATGCTAAATGTTTGGGGTTATTGGTGTATTGTTTTACTCAGACACATGGTTCAAATGGCTCTGAGCACTATGGGACTTAACATCTATGGTCATCAGTCCCCTAGAACTTACAACTACTTAAACCTAACTAACCTAAGGACAGCACACAACACCCAGCCATCACGAGGCAGAGAAAATCCCTGACCCCGCCGGGAATCGAACCCGGGAACCCGGGCGTGGGTCAGACACATGATTCGTCCATATAAATGTGGTAAACGTCCTGAAACCGCTCTCAGATTCTCTCATAGAACCAATCTTCTTTTAATAGCCTGGATAAAACCAAGATAGCCGTATACTTCCCAGTTGGGCCCGTACTAGAGAGCTCCAGAAATTGTAATTCTGTTTCCATTAAGAATAATCTTGCCGCCTTATCGAGACGGAGAATGTCAACAACTGGGTACGATAAATTTCCCAACAGGAACAAAATCTAGTGTCACTGTTGTCCTTCTGGCACTAAATTAACATGCCTTATTTCCGAGTGGGCCAGAGATTAGCAAGTCTCCAACAGTCAGTCTGCCATTCCCCACGACGGACATTAAACAGACAAAACGTATTTACCTGTAACTATCAATAGTCACATATTACAAAGATATGTGCTAGTCCTGTTTACTTGCTTTGGGCTGACTTTACCAGATGTGAGTTGTTAATGATCTAAGAACTTTTAGCACTGAAAGCCGAAATTTAGATTGTACAAAAGAAAAATACAGTAATATACATCAAATGGATATGCATTGTTTCAAAAAATACTGTATGATTGTGGCTCAGCACCATATAAAACTTTTCAAAAAATTTACATTTGAGGGCGTTGCTGCAACGTACATGCAACGTAGTTTAACTCCGATGCGGATATATAACCACCGACATGTGACAAGGGATTAGTGTGGCATTTGTGTCTTTCAGAAGTGCTTGTGGTAAAGGCTGGGTAACAGTCAAAGGTATCCCATGATACCTAGTAAAACAATGTGGCGTTCAGACCAAAATGAGTGTGCCTCCTACTTCATGTAAAATTACTTATGTCTAGTTTATTTAAGGCCTTACTGTGTGTTTCTGTCCAAAGATCAGTCAAAATTTAAAGTAAGTAGGCTTACTGTTCTTCGTATTCGGTACTAATTGAATGAGATGTGATGTGATCCTTTTGAAGATCTTTATGTTGCTCTTTAGCTTCAGTAATACTGTTATGTGGCCTAAGAAACTGATATATTGGGTTTGTTTATAAATAACTTTACCGCTACTAGTCACGATTTTCTTTAATTTATTTCTTACACGGCGAGTTTTAAGAAACGAATCCCATTATCAAATGTGTTTTTCTATGCATAGTGTGCAATTTTTTCGTAATGTTTATTCCGTGTGAGGTTCTGCGCTGTTCTGTTGTCTTTTCTGCAGTATATGAGGTTTACACACATGGTGCAGTAAAGGCAACAGAAAAGTGTTGGACCACACACATAAAAATAATTACGAAAAAATGGCATAGTACACAGAGAAAAATATACTTGAAAATGAGAATAATTTCCTGAAAACGTCCCGTTAAATATAAATAAGAGGAAATGGTGAGTGGTAGCAGAAAATTTATTTATAAACAAACCCGTTGTTTTCACAGTCTCAGGCTTTCACAAACCTATTCCAATGGATCAAATTATATTGAATAATCGTGAATGAAAGCTCCTTCAAACACAGGTTTTTGCTTTACTTCATGCCGTGCACATAATTATAGGCTTGTGTCGCTAATCAATGTTTTGTATAAAATAATTCTTGCGTTTTATGACCTTTTTGGACATATGAAATCTCCTGTGCAAGAATCAACAAGGATTCCACAAAGATCTTGCGAAACTCGCTCTGTTCGTCCTAGAGCCTTAGATAAATGCATTGTATTCCAAGACTCCCTTATAAATTACGCAATGGATTCTCATAGACAAATGAAGATTTGGAAATGGAAAAATGGGCTATCAAATAGAACAACGTAAGATCTAGATTGGCAAAAAATATTTAATTGTTTGCAGGTAATCAGGATAATTAATAAAAAACTAATTAACTATTTGAGGGAAAATCACGCAATGGATTTTTGTCTGAATTTTCTTAGCGAAACGAAGGGTGAGGAATGGAAATATGGCGTACAAATTGACTAGCGTTAAGTCTAGGTGTGTAAAAATGAATGTTTAATTGCTTCTAAATAGTCAGGGTAATTAAGAAAACACTTAAATAAAGATATGAGGGAACATTTCTGTACAAACTATCATAGCGAAATGAAGAGTGGAAAATGGACAAACGGGATACCAAACTGATCAGCGTTAGAACTAGTCCTGGAGAAAATAATTGGAAATAATTGCAAAATGTTTTATGAAATGATTTGTTTACAAGAAGGAAATAAAACATATTAGAGAAACGTCTGACGCTGCTTTGATTGATACTCCAGACCCTATACAGCAGATGAGATGTTCGTACGTTCGGGACGCAAAGGGACCACGCATAATTTCACCAGACAAACATGTACTCTGTAAAAATTTTACAGTCAAAGACAAACATTAAGCTTCAAATTGTCAGTCGGCACCTTATTTGCTATACATGACTTCGAGCATCATTCAAAAGCATGTCAAATGTTTCTTTAATCAATTTTATTTCTTACTTTTAGAGAAATCATTTTACAAAACGTTTTACCCTTTTCTTTTCAAGATATTTTTGTACATAGGGAACTCGCAAATCAAGAGATTCGAAGAGGAAATACAGAAAGACTTACACAACAGCAACGCTTGGTGCAGGGGCTAGCAGTTGACCCTCTGCATTACTAAATGAAGCATGTACTCGTACATAGACAGACTGTGTTCTCTACGCTATGGCGATGAGTCACTGCAATCAGTAGGAACCGCAAAATATATAGGCGTATCCATCCGGAGTGACCTGAAGCCGAACGGCCACATAAAATAAAATGTTTGGAAAAAAATACACTTTATTTCAGTTTGACGATAGCTACTTTGTTACCATTCCGATGACCGGCTTCAGGCAATATCGCCCATCTTTATATCATTCGTCTTACTGCGAGTTACTGTGTAATCACGAATGACCTAAACATGGGTGACCGTGCCTCCGGTAATCAGAACATAAGGTAAAGGCACCAGAGAGACAGGGCGTTGGCTTGATAATCGAAGCAAGACTCAAGAAAAATTAAAACACGGTGATAGGATTTGTCGACAGCGTAAAATGATATAAAACGTTCGAAATCTTCAGAATACGGTGTAAGCTGTAGGGAAAAACAAGTAATGTACAATATGTGCAAGAACCAAGAGGGAATAAGAGAAATGGAAGACTAAGAGTGAAAAGCTGGGATTAGAAAGAGTATAAGACAATGATGTAGTCTTTCACCCATACTGTCAAGTCTATATCGAAAAAAAAGCAAGATTCAATAGTGAGGTCAAAATTCAGGCAGAAAAGATATCAATGGTAAGATCTGCAGTTGACATTGCTATCTTCAGTGAATGAGAGGAAGAATTTCAGAACCTGTTAAGTGGAATAAGCGATCTAAGGAGTATAAGATGTGAATTGAGAATAAGCCTGACTAAAGAAACGAGAAGTAGCAAAAATGAGATGAACGATAACATAACAATGGCGACCACGAAGTAGACAAAGTGAAGAACTTCTGCTATCTTTGACGCAAAGTAGAAAGGAGACATGCATAGGTAAAGAGATCATTCCTGGGCAGAAGAAGTCGCCTAGTATCCAGCATTGGTCTTAATTTGGGGAAGTAATTTCTGAGAATGTAAAACTGAAGCACTGCGTTTCAATGAAACAAATCACTGTGGGAAAACCGGAAAAAGAGCGTCGGAGCTATTGAGATGTGATGCTGCGGAAGGACGTTAAAAATGAAGTGGAATGATAAGAAATTAGGGTAATTACAGAACTGGCAAAGAGAAGGAAAAGTGGAAAACGTTGACAAGAAGAGGGGACAGGATGATAGATGAAGAGATACAAAATTTCCAATGTACCACTGTGAATTTTTCCAGCTCCATGACGTATGAAAAAGTACGCTGTATAATATGTTACAGTACTCGTATATGAAAGCTTATCATTTATACAGTATAAAAGACATATGTAAAAATTTGGAAACGTTTTTTTGTGTTTCCTTTGTTGCATGAGTGACATAGAGATCCGGCGAGAGCAGATGTCCGTTCATCGCGCGCCATAGAGGTTTCTCGTCATCCTATTAAATTTTCCCCAGCTCGACGATGGTCTACCGCTAGAAAAAATCCAGAAGCTGTGTCACATCTTCTGCGGCGACTATTAATAATTATGAACTAAAGTGAATTTGTAAGACCTGTAATGTCGAAGTTACCGCTGTAATCAGCTACATTCTGGCCACTACACCGTCATCAATAAGTTAATACTTAATTTATTTAAAGCTTTTGTATAAGTTTTAAATGCGGTGTATTTTTTGGAATACAAAAAAGTTAAAGTCTTGCGAAGATAATTGCCTATTTTGAGTTTCTCAGTTACGTGCTGCTAGACTTTTTAATTTTTGAGTCAAAAGGAAAACGAATACTACATCTCGTGTCCCAACGTATATTTCAAAAATGCTATTTTGTATCCACAAACAGGAAGTGAACTAGTAATGAGATTTCAATGCAACGTAAGTTAGTCCATTTAACTGAACGCTAAAATAAAGTACCGTAACGTTCAAATCATCTAATTTCAAGATGATCGAAACTGAAAACGTATTCAAAGTTCCAATATACTGAATTGAGTGCTCGAGTGAACATAATTGTTGGCGGATTGTATAAGCAATATAGAAATCAACAACTGCATTACGAGCAATTTCGTACAAATCTTTAGCAAGAATTCTTCATATGTTCCAGGCTGTATTGTTTTGTCCAAAACACGAACCTGCAACCTAATAAATAACAAACAAAAATATAAAAATACAGTGGCGCAAATCTAGCTACATATACGTGGCCTTCGAAAATACTTGAGAAATAGTTTTCATCGGAACGACGTTTCAGCGCTACATGCCATCAGCGACATGCTACATGGAACGTTTGTTAATACGTCAAGGAATAGCTTAAACGAGCTGTAGGTGGTAAAAATTATAGAGGAAGAGCGAGATTGGAATGTATCCAATATTGAGTGCAAGTATTAAGATGAAGAGGTTGGCACTGAACAGAATTCAAACTAATCAGAATATTGGTGATTTAAAAAGCGCTCGATAGACTAAGAAAAGTATAGTTTCTAGATTTAAGGATCGCAAATACCTTTTTACTGGTAATTCATTCACGAAAGAAGTAGCTTACAAAAGTATCGTCCAACCGATTCCTGAGTATTGTTTGTTAATCTAGGATCCTGACAAGTTAGGGTGTAGTCGAGTACATAGAAGAGCTCCAAAGAAGAACAATACTTTTCTTTATTGACTGGTTAACTAAGCGTGATACTGTCGCGGAAATGCTTAACAAATTTCTGTCGCAAATGCTGCGATAGTCATTGAACGTCACGCAGTTGTTTATTGTTAAAACTCCTGAGGCGTACCTTCCAAAAAGATTCAGGAAGGAACGTAAGTATTTCGCAAAATTACGACGTTCATGCGGAAGTTTATCGACAGACTGTTTTCCCGTTCACAAATTGCGACAGGATCAGGAAAGGGGATAAACCGTAGTGGTTCCAGAAGTACGCTCAGCCGCAAACCCAAAGGTGTCTTGCACAGTGTAAACGTGGTGTCTTTCCTAAGAGTCGTCAGGCGAATTTTCTCTGGTGTTTCAGCAGATAATTGCAATATAGTTTTTGCCTTGTGTAGCTGGATTCAGCCCATACATACAGTGCTCATGAAGTCTTATGTGATACCCGGCGTCGACGGAAGGGATGGGTTGGGTTGTTTAGGGGAAGAGACCAAACAGCGAGGTCATCGGTCTCATCGGATTAGGGAAGGATGGGGAAGGAAGTCGGCCGTTCCCTTACAAAGGAACCATCTCGGCATTTCCTTGGAGTGATTTAGGGAAATCACGGAAGACCTAAATCAGGACGGCCGGACGCGGGACTGAACCGTCGTCCTCCCGCCGGAAGGCGTTGGCTTGTTTCCCGTTACAAGCAAAATTATTTTTAAGCGGAATTTTACAGGCCCATTCCATAGAGCGGTTCAGGTTAGTCCAGTGAGATAATCCTTTTCATCGATATGTGTTAACAATGGCAGTAAAACATAAAGAATAACGCTATCATACTAATGCGTTACTGTAGTATCTATTGTCAAAACATGACTATTATTAATGTGTAAATTAAGAGGTACGCCATTCATTATTTCTCCGCGCGCCTTTCTACTGATTCGTGTGGCTGACAATCAACGTTCTTCCGTCAGCAATTGTTTTCCACAGAATAATTTGTTCATTGTTGTCAGTTTAACCGTACTGTACTTTTCCAGTTCACACCGTTTTCTGTGTTGTGTTTGCACTCTGTAGGAAGACAATGTTTTTGCCTGTCCTGTGTAGTTCGAAGTTCCAACAGAGAAATGTTCAAAAATGGTTCAAATGGCTCTGAGCACTATGCGACTTAGCTGCTGAGGTCATAAGTCGCCTAGAACTTAGAAGTAATTAAACCTAACTAACCTAAGGACATCACACACATCCATGCCCGAGGCAGGATTCAAACCTGCGACCGTTTCGGTCGCTCGGCTCCAGACTGTAGCGCCCAGAACCGCACAGCCACTCCGGCCGGCAACAGAGAAATGTCTCGTGAAAGGAACAGATTCAGAAAATACGATTCAGGTGCTCAAAGGACCAAGCAGAAGTTATAACATGAACTGTTTCTGAATTCACAACAAAGCGCTTTCGAAAAATTTCTTCGACCAAAAAGTTCAGACACTGAGACCAAAGTGTGCTTAAAGGACGATGTAATTAGCCTCTCATCATGTGATGTTTAAGTACAAGTGAACATGAAGCACTGGAATGCGCATCTCCTGCTATCCCGCATTCAGGTAGACCTGATAGCAGCAAATATGAAAGAATCACAAATCCGGCCCTGGCACTTGGCATAATATGTTGACATCCTCTATGATAAATGAAATTCTACAGGAAGGTCTTACTAAAATTGTAAATTTTGAGTATGGGACAGAAGAAAATATTCAACTCATTTTTAAGCAAGCACTTTACCAAATGGGGGGAAAAGGGAAAGTAAATGGCTTGTGTATCTGAAATCTACTGACGAAATTTTTATTTTTTCTTGTAAACTTCTTGGATCTCCTTCAAACAATCTGTCAAGCTATGGACTCTGTGATTGGGTTCATTTACAAAATCGGCTTGAAGAGCAAGAACACTAATGTAACCACATAAACTGCACAAAAACTGAATAGAATGTGAGATACCTTTGAAACAAAAAAGTGGAATTGTTCACATTGGCCTTGACTACCGGGAAAAGACAAGGAATATTCGCATCAGGTTCTAGAAAGAATTATGTTCATCATCACGTTCCTAGTTCAACATAAAATGGCCTTAAGGGGAACCAACGACAAGCTGTATCAAGAAAATAATGGTAATTTTCTTGGTTTGATCGAAATGATAGCAGAATTTGACCCTGATTTGCTGGAATATTTGAGGCAAGTAGAACCTCAAGAAATTCAAGACTATTATCTTAGAAAAACTATTCAAAATGAAGTCATAACTTTGTATGCCAACAAAGTAAAAAACAGCATTTTTAATTTTGTAGAAGAAAGTAAATATTTTTCTGTCATACTTGATTGTACTGCTGATACAAGCCACAATGAACAAACGATACCGATTGTTAGGTGTATAAGCCTATCAGAAAAAGCAGTGACTATAGAAGTACACTTTCTCCACTTTCTGAACGTCACTTCAACGACGGGAGAAAGTGACTGAAACCCTTTTGTCGAAACTAGATCAACAAGGACTCAATATTCATGATTACAATAATGGCGCAAATATGAAAGTTTATCGAAGTGGTGTTCAAGCCAGAATGCTAAACTGCAATCCAAGAGCATTTTATATGCCATGTCCCAGCCATAGTCTTAATCTTGTGTTATCACATGCGAAAAAATCTACTGCAAAAGCACTCAAATTTTCTGGTATAATTTGAACAATATACATTGCTTTCGGTGCATCCGCTCGGACATAGGAAATCGTATTGAACAGGGTACCTACTTTAACAGTAAAGAAACTTTCAGATACTCGATTGGAAAGCAGGGTGGAGAGTGTCAAAGCTATAAGGTACCAGACAAGAGAAGTCAGAGATTTTGAGGTGAACAACAGAAATGTTGAATCGAAATAAAGAGCGAAGCACACTCGTTTGCTGTGAACAAATTAGAAAGCTTCGAGTTTATTGTAGGCGTTGTCATACTGTATGACCTTCTATTTGCCATTAACGCAGAAAGTAAGGCACTTCAGAAAACATGAACATGAAAGTAACAAGTAAGTCCCTCGAAAGTATAGTGAAGTTTTTGAGAATTTCCGTGAAGAAGGTTTTGTTAATGTGCAGATAACAGCGCAAGAGATAGCCGAAAGTTTACAGATTGAACCAAAATTCGAGGAAAGAGAATATCCAAGAAGGCGAAGCAGTCTGATTATGAAGGTGACGAAATGGTTTGCGGAGCTCAACTTTCAGAGGAGACATACAAAATCGTGTTTTGCTACCCTGTCGTTCACTTAGTGCTAAAAAAGTCTGAAAGAAAGGTTTGGACAACTGGCTAAGTATTCCGAAATATTCGCCTTTTTGTTTTCTCCAGCAAGTTTAAAACACCGATATAAGGTTTTTAGACCATTTCTGCCCACCCTGTATTTTGATGTATATGTGTAGAAGCCTGGATCGAGTAGATCGCGCTACGAAAGTGCTGTCGTGATTTCGCACAGCTCACACAACAGAGGCCTTTGGTCACAATGTTTATTTGCTGTGAAAAACTCAGTACAAAACTGAAGACGTTTTGCTTTCAAACGATGGACACCTACGTTACGAAACGCACAACTGTTGAGGCGAGCAGAGCTGGGTACTGCGCATAGACAGTAGCACTGCTGACTAGGCGTTGTGTACTGGAAATGTGTGCTAAGGGCGACCCACGTCTTACGGCTGCAACGTAGCCTGCGTGAGACGAGTTGCGGCGATTAATATGACAAGCTACAAGGAGTTCAAATGGTTCAAATGGCTCTGAGCACTATGGGACCTAACATCTGAGGTCATCAGTCCCCTAGATTTAGAAGTACTTAAACCTAACTAACCTAAGGACATCACACACATCCATGCCAGAGGCAGGATTCGAACCTGCGACCGTAGCAGTCGCGCGGTTCCGGACTGAAGCGCCCAGAACCGCTAGGTCACCGCGGCCGGCCCAAGGAGTTCAGTACCAGCCGAAAAGGAACTGTAGCTTCTTTATGCAAAGGCATAAAAATTATGTTTGTATGTCAGCAAACTTCACTGGTGAGAGATGGTGTGGCCCGCGCGAATAATCCTCAATACTTCCAGAACACAAAAGACTAGTTAATATTGCTGGGTGGCATAATAAAAAAGCGTTTAGAATTTGTTTGCTACTTATATTTGCCTCTTCCTTGTAGTTTTCTCGGCGTTTCTCAGTGACACAGTATCTCAAGAAGTACGTTCCCTGTTTGAAGCGGAGAAATTCATGATCGTGACTGAAGATATACTTCGGCCTTGGAAATGATCAGCTGTGGGACTTTTACTCACAATTACTTCCAACTTTTAATGGTTCGTTTCGAAGAACATATCATGAAACATGAAATCTTGCATCGCAGTAACTTTTCAACCAGCTTTCTCCTTAACATCACAACGGCTCACATCTCATCCTTCTGAACATCATACAACAGTCTACGACAAAGAGTTACGAAACACTACAGGGCAAAAGCCTTTTGACAGCTGCAGGGCGGTTGGCATCCACTACCAGAAGAATGGCGTGATACCAACTGGGAAACTGCTGATTTTAATGGTGTTGCTTCCTTCTTTCGAAGTCACTAAATGGGCAATGATTTTTCCAATGTAAGCACGAAAATATAACTGAACTAACATGCGTCTTCCTTCTAATACTATTAATAAAATCTGAGCGCAATATTAATATACAAGGTGTAATGGGTATAAGTACAGCTTTTTTTATTGATAACTGAGAACAACGTACAGAACGACATTACATCAGTATTTACCTCATTTGTAGACTAATAATTACAACTATTAGAAATAGTGGGTTTTTAGCTTGGTTAGTATCTGCAATTACATGTAGCAAGGCCGAATCATTAATTCTTATTCTTCCTTGGGCTGCAGATCAGGTGTAAAGCTGTGACGCGAGGACGCAAAACGATTAGTCTATACCAGCAGATGTAGTCTACTTAGTTGTTCATCTACATATATATCATACTCCACAAGCGACCTAACGGTGTGGGGCGGAGGGTACTTTTGTACAACTAACTGAGCGATCCAACTCTGTTCCACTCGCGAATAGTGCGCGGGAAGAATGTAGTAGGTAAGCCTCTGCATTGGCTCTAATTCCTCGAATTTGCTTCTCTTAATCAATAGGCGAGACATGTATGGGTGGAGAGGGTGGGGGGGGGGGGGGGACCATATGTTGTCCGACTCTTCCCGGAAAGTGCTCTCTCGAAATTTCAACACTAAATCCCTTCGTGACGCACAACGCCTGTCTCGCAACGTCTGCCAGTAGAGTTTGTTGAACATCTCCGTAACTCTCTCACGCCAACTGAAACATTCCGTAACGAAACTCGCCGTTCTTCATTGGATCTTCTCTATCTCCTCTATCAATCCTGCCTAGTAGGGATCCCAGACAGATGAACAGTATTCAAGAATCGGTCAAACAAGCCCCTTATAAGGCACTTCTTTCGTGGATAAGTTACGTTTCTTACGATTCTTCCTATGAATCTCAGTCTGGCATCTGCTTTTCCAACTATTTATTTTACGCGATCATTCTGCCTAAGGTCTCGTTGCATAGTTACTCCTAGGTATTTTACGGCAGATACTGTTTCCAGCGGTTTGTCATCAATAGTGTAGTTGTACAATAGTGGATTTCTTTTCCTATGTATGCGTAATATCTTACATTTATATGCGTTCAGGGTCAACTGCCAGAACCTGCACCACTCATCAATTCTCTGGAGATTTTTCTGCAAATCTTTACTATCTGCTGGCTTTACTATTTTGTACAGACAACCGCAGTATTTGCGAACAGTCTTAAAGAGCAGCCGACGCCTTCTACTAGATCATTTATACAGGGTGTACAGAAAGTCCGGGACCACTTAAAATTACTTATTGCACAAGAACTAAACAATATACAGATGTCATAAATATTGCATATTGAAGAGAAACACTGAAAGTTTTTTTTTTTTTTTTTTTTTTTTTTTTTTTTTTTGCAAATATTCTCTATGCGGATCATGAGTGATCCGGCAGACGTAAATACGGTAATCGAATTCTTGCCATACCCGTCCCGGCATGGCATCGTTACTTCCCGTATTCTCTCCCGGAGCTCTGCTGCATCACGCATCACGTGGTAGAGGCGGTACATACACCAGATCTTCAATGTGTCTCCACAGAATAAAGTCATACGGAGTGAGATCTGGTGATCTTGGAGGCCGTTTCATGAAACGGCTGTCCCCTTCTGTAGCACAGCGGATCCATAGATGCGGCAGGTTCAAAATGGCTCTGAGCACTATGGGACTCAACTGCTGTGGTCATAAGTCCCCTAGAACTTAGAACTACTTAAACCTAACTAACCTAAGGACAGCACACAACACCCAGCCATCACGAGGCAGAGAAAATCCCTGACCCCGCCGGGAATCGAACCCGCGAACCCGGGCGTGGGAAGCGAGAACGCTACCGCACGACCACGAGATGCGGGCAGATGCGGCAGGATTGAGCTTCTGCACTAGCTCCAATTTGAATGGTTTCAAAGACAGCTTCTGTCGCAGGATTTTCCATACTGTCATTGGAGCCATTTCGAGTTCATGGGATGCAAGAAGCACCGATTTCTTTGGACTCCTTACGAATGTCTCTCGTACGCGCTCCACATTCACTTCACTCACACTGAGACATCCGCTTCTCTTTGCCGGGCACAAGCAACCAGTCGTAACGAATTTGTTGCGCCAGTGGTAAATGGCCTTCCTTGTTGGTGGCTTCTTACCGTACTTGGTTCTATAACATCCGTTGAGCAGCTGTAGCACACTTGTTTTCGTCGAACTCCAACACACAGAAAGCTCTCTCCGCACCTGAATTCGCCAGGTTTGTGACTAGCGCTGACTGTCGGAAAATTACCGAACTACGCTGTGGCTATATACATAAAAAAACTTTCAGGGTTTCTCTTCAAAATGACATATGTATCATATCTGTACAATGTTTCGTTCTTGTGCAATAAATAATTGAAAGCGATCCCGGACTTTATGTACACCCTGTATACAGGGTGGTCAGAAAATGTCTAAAACGTTTGTCGTGATGTCGTAGGGCAGATTGTACTGAGACATAAATGTTAAGAAAAAAATGCGATACGTTGCACCGTTTCCGAGTCATTAAACACTGAATGTAGTAACAATCGGGGCGTCGCGCGCTCACATTCAAGCATCCTGCCAGGGGCGGTGTTACCTAGCGAGTGCTTTGTTTGGTTGGCAGAAACTAGAATTCGCGCGCGCAAAGACCTTATTGGCTAACTTCAGTGCTAAATAACTCGGAAACGGCGCAACGTATAGCATCTTTTTCTTAACATTTATGTCTCAGTACAATCTGCCCTACAACATCACGACAAGCGTTTCAGAAATTTTCTGACCACCCTGTATATTGTCAACAGTAATGGTCCTATCACACTTCTTTGTACTACTCCGCAAATTACCCTTATATCTGTCGATTTTGTTCCGTTAAGAGCGACGTGTGCAGTTACGACCCAGCAAAAAATATCAGGTTGTAAAATTAATGTTCTGGGAAGACGCAGAGAAACAACGATCAACACAGTGATGTGTGTAGGTACATGTTAATGTACCACACATAAAAACACCCCATTACTCTCTGTATACCGTTCACAACAGCAGAGTTGGGATAGTACTGTTGGGCCTGTCCGTGCGCCTATGTTTTGAGAGTATGTATCATTCTTATCTAATCTGCTTCCCGGCTATCAAACTGTATACATGCTTTTCTCGGTTGTAATATTTAGTCCACCAGTACGTCCACCTGTAACGCTTTCTTCTTATTTACGAGGACGTGTTGGAAAAGCAATGCCTTCGAATTTTTTATGTAGAAACTCTTACACCTTTTTTTAAGAAAAATGTCATTAACGTTCTACATCTTTATTCTTCATGTCTATGTATTTATTTCTCATCACAGTCACCCTGTCGGCCGTTGTGTCCGAGCGGTTCTAGGCACTGCTGCTACGGTCACAGGTTCGAATCCTGCCTCGGGCTTGGATGTGTGTGATGTCCTTAGGTTAGTTAGGTTTAAGTAGTTCTAAGTTCTACGGGACTGATGATCTCAGATGTTAAGTCCCTTAGTGCTTAGAGCCATTTGAACCATTTGAAGTACAGTCACCCTGGCGACGAATATATATTTCCCAACGAGAGACCAGTATGTTGATACTACACTGTAGAACGTTTGACTTCACTGACGAAGCCGCAATCACACCACCGCTTGTACCGCTTCATCACTATCGAAGTGTAGTCCTGCATCTTTAGTTGTGTAAACGAGGAAATTCGAAAGGGCTAAGTCGGAACTGCATGGAGGACGATTGACGAGAGTGAACCCAAGGTGTCTCGGATTGTTGCAGATGTCGCAGCGCTCGTGTGTGGTCTGAAATTGTCATGCTGAAGGACGGGGTGCTCCACGTGTGAACGAACTGTTCGAATTCGAAACTAGATTACAGCACGATGTTTCTCCGGCACCGACATATTTACGTCACACACCGCCGGGTTACACGCTAAAATTTTGAGCCTTCTAGCGGCAGAGGGCTACAAATATGTAGACATGAAGAATTAAGATGTAAACAATAACGTTTGTTTTATTTAAAATGCCTTAACAGTTTTCACATAAAAAATAGGAGTATTACTTTTCAACACAACCTCGTATATGTATATAAGTACAGCTACCACAAGTTCCATTACATTTTGCTCAAAACCCAATTCCTGTTCACTTTCGGCTGCTGAAACATCACTGAGTCACATTGTGCTAATGATCTGTTCTTGAAAACTCAATTACAGCACGATGTTTCTCACACTCTGACATATTTAGGTCACACACACCCGGGTTAAACGCTAAGAGTTTGAGCCTTCTAGCGGCAGAGGGCTACAAATATGTAGACTTGAAGAATTAAGATGTAAAAAATAACGCTTGTTTTATTTAAAAAGCCTTCAGAGTTTTCGCATGAAATATAGGAGTATTACTATTCAACCCACACTAGTATATGCATATACGTACATCTACCACACGTTCCATTACATTTTGCTCAAAACCCAATTCCTGATCACTTTCGGCTGCTGAAACATCAACTAGTCACATCGTGCTAATGATCTGTCCTTGAAAAACGACAAAATTCCCCAATTTCTCCATTCCGTTTTCAGTAAACTTTTAATTATCAGTGGTGACAACGAACATGTCTTACACTTCTCCTGGTTTTGAGTTCTGGTATAAATCTGTTAGTACATGTTACTGCAATTCACTTTGAAGAAAGAACATATCATTCCATCTCTCTCAGTTAATCGAACAATGCCTAAAAAGGAAAAAAAAAACATTTCATTACATTCCACTTTATAAAACGCTTTTCCATATTTACAGCGATGCAATAAAGTCCGAAATACGATCTCATTTCCATTATGTCGCTGGTCGGAGCGGCCGAGAGGTTTTAGGCGCTTCAGTCTGGTTCAAATGGCTTTGAGCACTATGGGACTTAACTCCTGTGGTCATCAGTCCCCTAGAACTTAGAACTACTTCAACCTAACTAACCTAAGGACATCACACACGTCCATGCCCGAGGCAGGATTCGAACCTGCGACCGTAGCGGTCGCGCGGTTTCAGACTGTAGCGCCTAGAACCACTCGGCCACTCCGGCCGGCGCTTCAGTCTGGAACCGTGCTGCTGTTATGGTCGTAGGTTCGGATCCTGCCTCGAGCATGGATGTGTGTGATGTCCTTAGGTTAGTTAGTATTAAGTAGTTTTAGAACTAGGGGGACTGATGACCTGAGATGTTGAGTCCCATAGTGTTCATAGCCATTTGCACCATCCATTATGTCTGTGCTTCTCCACTCCATACACAGAATATACAATCGTTTCGTTGTGTGTTTATACGTGTCATCCGCTTGACGGTGCTGCAGTAGTAATATTGCTGAAAAACAGTGGCAGTTTCGAGGAGGATTTTGGTGTTCAACGTCCCTTCAACATCGATGTCATTAGAGACGGAGCTAAGGTCGGATGAGGGAAGGATGGAGAAGGAAAGCGGCCGTTTCCTATCAAAAGAACCATCCTGCCATTTGCCTGGGTTTGAACCGTCGTTCTCCCGAATACGAGTAAAGTGTGCTAATCAATGGGTGGGAGTTTGACGGCTCATTGTCCTGGGCTCTGAACATACTATAAAACTCAGAACTACTGAAAACAAATCAAAAATGGAAAGAGGTCGTTGATGCTTTTAACTACACAAAGATATCAATCCACACAAGCGAAAACGGCTTTATGTGCAATTCATAATCTTGATACTGACATTATAAATGTTACAAGTGATCATTCAAAACTGTCGAGATAATAATTATGCCGGTAATTATCATTATGGATATTTTTCTAAGTCATGAAATACGCACTGTGACAAGAAAAAGACATATCAGAAAGGAAACATTCGAATGTGATGTACTGTACATATAGGCTACAGAAAAACTAAAAGGTTTCACTTTCAGAAGAACTGGATGAATTATGCAAGCGAAAAGGCATCACAAATTGAGCACGTCAGTAATGCGGCGGCTCACCTCTGGCCCTTATGCAAGCTTTGAGTTGTTGGACGTTGTGTCAAGGGATGCTGTACCAAGCTCTGCCCAATTGGCGCGTCAGATAAAATCCCGATCTGGTTGAAGGACCCCACCCATAATGCTCCAAATGTTAATACAGGGTGACATTTACTGAACTGAAGTCAAATCGTCATAACTTCTGAACTATTTGAGTAAAGACGTTCAAACTGCACAGTAGGCGGCGGGGCATGATGGAAATTAGTATACACACGAGCACGCGACGTTGTTGTCGATCATTCTCAAATGCTTCAAATGGCTCTGAGCACAATGGGACTTAACATCTGAGATCATCAGTCGCCTAGGACTTAGAACTAATTAAACCTAACTAACCTAAGGACGTCACACAAATCCATGCCCGAGACAGGATTCGAACGTGCGACCGTAGCAGTCGCGCGGTTACGGACTGATGTGCATAGTACCGCTCGGCCTCCGTGGCCGGCCCGATCATTCTCATTTGGATGGTTTCGTCAATAAGAAAAACTGGAGCATTTGGGGGACCGAGAATTCGCATTTCGCAATCGAGAAGTCTCTTCACCCTCAGCGGGTGTCTGTATGGCGTGCATTGTCCAGTCACGGAATAATGGGTAAAATATTTCCTGATGGCACGGTGACTACCAAACGGTACGTGAAGGTTTTGGAAGATAATTTCATCCCAATTATCCAACGTGACCCTGATTTGGACAAGATATGGTTCACGCAAGACGGAGCTCGACCCCATCGAAGCAGGAGAGTGCTAGATACCCTGGAGGAGCACTTTGAGGACCACATTCTGGCTCTGGTGTACCCAGAGGCCACTGGCATGGGCCGCGATTGGTCGCCATATTCACCAGATCTGAACACATGCGACTCCTTTTTGTGGGCTAGAATAAAGACAAAGTCTACAACAACAATCCCAAAATATTTGCTGAGCTGAAAACAGCCATTCAGAAAGTTAACGGCAGCATCGATGATCCGACACTTCAGCGGGCCACTCAAAATTTCTCTTTTCGTCTGCGCCACATCTTCGCCAATGACGACAGGAGTATCGAACATGTGACAACCTAAATCCGAATATCTGTAGTGACATGTTGAATAAAGGGTGCACAAGTCGAAGTTTGTAACTAATTTACTTTTTTTTCATATATTCAATAATTGTCGCCCCGTAACGTGGGAGGTATACGGGGATCTTGCTGGACAAGGTAGGGTTTGGCAAGATCGAAGAAATCGGTAGTAGCTCTCGTTTTATGCGCGCGGACGTTGCCTTGCTGAATGTAAGCCCATGATGGCTTGCCATGAAGGACAACAAAACAGGATGTAGAATATAGACGACGTACAGCTGTGCTGTAAGGGTACCGAGGCGTCTCCAGACATATCTTCGACTGGTATCTCATCGAATGGAGTAGAATTGTCTTCAGTCCCGCTTCGAACTGATCCCCGATGGCCAGCGAGGACGTGTTTGGAGGCGCCCTGGACAGTTGTGGGACACCAACTTGATTGTTGCACCTCATACTGCCCGACATTGATAGGCTGGGTTTCCAATTCTCTTCACAACAGGACCCCTTTCGTTGTTAGCCGCGGCAAGCTTAAAGCATAACGGTATCTCGACGATATCCTACGTCCGGTTTAGCTGTTCTTCATGACAAGCCATGGTGGGCTTACATTTCAGCAAGATAATGCCCGTTCGCACACGGCTAGAGTATATACTGCTTGTCTTCATGCTTGCCAAAAACCACTTTGGCGAGAAAGATCGTCAGATGTCTTGCCAATTGAGAACATTTTGACGTTATATGCAGGGTCTTCCAACCATCTCTGGATTATGAAGATTTAAAGACCAATTGGACAGAATTTCGTACGATATCCCTCAGGATCACATCAGAGCCAAACCGAATAACCGCTTCAATAAGTGCGTAGGTGGACCAATACGTTATTGATTTGGTCAGTTTGTGAAGCTCTTTCTTTTGAATAGATCTTCACATTTTTCTGAAATTGTAATCATTCGTTTGTCTGTACATGTACATCACATTTACTGATATCCGTCCCACTCTTTCGTGGTGCGCCTTTTTTTGCCTTGGAATGTACGTTTGAAACATTTTTAGTTTTAAAATCTTCTGTCAGTAACAACTTTTCATAGCATATTTTAACATTTGAATATGAAGAAATTATACTTTATTATGTTTTTGAATGTTAATGAAAATAAAAATGTGTATTGTGCAAATGTTGTTGCATCTGGTGATGACTTTAATATTTGTATCTTGCATCTTGTTGTATCCTAAAAATAAAAGTGTATCACTGACGAGTTCCATTACAACTTCTCCTGTAGATTATTCATTAGGTCCAATGTAAAACGAAGAAAATGTTTGAGGAACACTGTCAGTGTTTTGTGCGTTCTTTCCTTAGAGATAACAAAATCCATCGTGGGCAGTTTAGGAGACGTCCTAAATATGTAATTCCATCCAGTGTGTGAGTCTTGACATGTAGCTCCTGATTTCCTGTAACACAAGTACACTTTTCTTCACACACGACACGCACTTTTCTCGTTTACTGATCCGAATTCTGTCGTTCTCATAACGGCACTGAGACGTATCAATATTCGGTTTATTGTTGCATAAATGTCGAAATGATTTGTACGTAGCTTAATCTCGGATCGGATAACGTTAAAGAAAGATACTGAACGCAACGTCTTTGTAGTGCCAATCCCACAGTTAAAAATGGCTCTTAGCATTATGGGACTTAACATCTGAGGTCATCTGTCCCCTAGAACTACTTAAACTTAACCAACCTAAGGACATCACACACATCCGCGCCCGAGGCAGGATTCGAACCTGCGACCGTAACAGTCGCGCGGTTCCGGACTGAAGCGCCTAGAACCGCTCGGCCACATAGCCAGGCAAACCCACAGTTAACCTGATCGGAATCGGGGAGACAGTTGTTGAATGTCTAACTATTCCTGCAATTAATTTGCAGTTTAGAAACAATGTTTGCTGAGCTAATTTCGTTTCAACAGCGGACAACTTTTATTCTCTCATTTCATTCATAGAAGGGTTAATGACAGCCTGCAACTGTAAACCAATGAATTGGCCTATAAAGTAAATTTTTGTGGTACCAGTCGCAATTTCATTTTTATTTAAATTTTTCACGACACGGTTCCGGGAAAAGAAACCCGTTTCCCGTTTTCTTGTGTGCTTTGCCATTCGTGATGTTTTCTGTGTGTGAGGTGATATATACTTTTGTTTCTTTACTACAACGATTAAATGAAATCATTTTTTATTTTTATTGTAATAAATATTTATGATTTTTATTTATTACATTACAGAAAACAGAAATAAAATAACATAAATAGCACGAAAAGTTAATTATCACAGTAAAGACAGTGGCACACTATAGCACTACACACACTGAAACCATCACAAATAAATATCATGGCAGACGAAAATTGCCCTTGAAAACAGAAATCGTTTCCTAAAAAGCATCGTGGAAACATGAACAAAAATAAAAGCATCACTGGTGGCAGAAAATGTTGCTCTATAAGTAAACACATCAATTTTTATTCACGGATCGTAGGAAATTTTCTGCTTCATAGTTATTTTAATGATTTTTAACTTTTCAGGTTTTTTCTTATCTTTTTATTTTTTTGCGCTGAACACCCCAACACAAACTACTTAATGGTTTGAACACAAACGATAGCAAAAGATTGTCTCTATAACGGTGAAATAACGAAATACGCGATTCAAAATTCTTGAAAGACGTAGATAGCGATTAGGGCCATTAAATCAATTTCTGAAGTTTTTCTTTATTTGCTAAATTCATGTGTAACTTTCTATTTAGTGACTATGACACACAGAAGATCCAAATTGCTGATCGATAAATCTACATTTGCTTTAAGGAATCATAACTTGTAGTGTTCATTCTACATCAACTTTATTCTGCAAATCGTTATTAAATGATTGGTAAGCAATGAAATTTACGGTTAACTACAGTCAATGTCAAGATCGTCAGTGACCCACCGCCCTCTCGAATGCGAATCGATGGTGTTAACAGCTGTGCCACTTCACTTGGCGGAGTGTCAGGATAATTGTTTACATGATCCTGTCTCTCATGTTATTACTATAATTTTACCTTCAGGACCGCAACACGAGCGACGTGGAACAAGCTAAAGTTAAACGGGCTGCAAATTTTTGCTAAATAAGCTCTGGGAAAGTGATACGCTCTCTACAAAGTCCTGATAATTAATACTCTGCAGCATCTGCGATTCACATTCTCGTGCGGAAAACTAGCCCTTTCCATTCGCACTCCTCTTCTTCGCAAATGCGCGATACTATATTTAAAGTAGCTTGAAACTGACCTCAAAAACGTGAGCGGCATAAAAGAACAAGCAGCAGATGAACGCACTGTTCTGTGGACAATCGGTGTTATCCAGCTAACTTACCATGAATCCAAGCCTGGCACTTGATTGATCTGCTACTGAGCCTAAGTTCCTCGCTGATATTATTATCCCAGAGTGTAGCTCAGTGTTGTTATATTTCCATATGTCGCAGCTTAGACAATCTTATTTTAGTTTGAAATTTGGTCTAGATCTTACTGGATTCATCATCACAACCTCCAAAATGCCTGAGATAGCAAGTGACACTACCAGGTAAGTCATTAATACATAATACCGAGTCCAAGGACCGCATGGCATTGTTTTTAGCACCAGCGAAAATATTGATGTGTCTTTGGAAGATTCAGTATATCACTGGTGTGTTCTGCCTGTCGGGATGTTCTCAATGATGATGAAAAGCTGGAAAAACATTGTGTCACCTTCAGTCCGTCTCGAAATGGTTATAGTGTATGACACCCTACTCAACTTAAACTTGAATGAGACGTAAAGTTGACTAACGTATCCAACTTGCACCATTCCGTGTTGACGATTGTACCGAGCGGAGATTTAAAACCTTTAACTTGTTGGCATTAGGACAATGAGCATCTGAATATGTTCGTCTACAAAGAGATAAACTAATAATAATTCTAATAGTATACGACCGGTGGCGGTTTATCTTTACATTAATTGTACGTACTACATACTCAACAGTCGTCGGTTCGACAGTGTTTTTTTCTGGAGGTAGCTCGAAACAGAAAACTAAAACTAATTTCGAGTTAAAGGAAACAAAAACGGTAGATTTATCAATTGAAGGTCTGAAAATGAGTGCGTGATCATATTGTGGCACCTTATTTTATAGATGCATCTTGATCACACAAAAACCTTTACGCTTCACTATCACAGTTTCTGCTTCGATAGCAACTTTGTCAAAATCTACCGTTTTATTTTTATTCTACAGGTCCGTCTTGATCACACATAAACTTTTACACTTCACTATTACCGCCTTCTGTTACTACCATCTCCAAATCTTTTACAAACGTAAACAGGGTGTAGCCAACTAAGTTCAATTTCCCGAAGCTAAAAGTCCTATTGCAACATAAGACAGATAAAAAGTATTTTCATGATAAACAGCCTTACATACTAGCCATACATACCGTAAAATATTCTGATGTATGTATCAATGTCAAATTATACGTGTGGGTACGTAGTAAGTGCTGGTGATGATCTGGATGTGTCTCATGTTTATACAAATAACTGAGGCCAGCAAAGAGCACTATAGCTGGAGTACATGAGTAACCCGTACCGCAAATTTAATAGTTAAAATCCAATATGCATAGTCATTACTTAAAATTACTTCGCATATCAAAATGAGTGTCTTACAATCTACATCAACATCTACATCCATACTCCACACGCCACCTCACGGTGTGTGGCGGAGGGTATTTTGAGTACCTCTATCGGTTCTCCCTTCTGTTACAGTCTCGTATTTTTCGTGGAAAGAAAAATTGTCGGTATGCCTCTGTGTGGGCTCTAATCTCTCTGATTTTATCCTCATGGTCTCTTCGCGAGATATACGCAGGAGGGAGCAATATACTGCTTGACTCCTCGGTGAAGGTATGTTCTCGAAACTTCAACAAAAGCCCGTACCGAGCTACTGAGCGTCTCTCCTGCACAGTCTTCCACTGGAGTTTATCTATTATCTCCATAACGCTTTCGCGATTACTAAATGATCCTGTAACGAAATGCGCTACTCTCCGTTCGATCTTCTCTATCTCTTCTATCGATCCTATCTGGTACGGATCCCACACTGGTGAGCAGTATTCAAGCAGTGGGCCAACAAGTGTACTCTAACCTACTTCCTTTGTTTTCGGATTGCATTTCCTTAGGATTCTTCCAATGAATCTCAGTCTGGCATCTGATTTACCGACGATCAACTTTATATGATCATTCCATTTTAAATCACTCCTAATGCCTACTGCCAGATATTTTATGGAATTAACTGCTTTCAGTTGCTGACCTACTATATTGTAGCTAAATGATAAAGTATCTTCCTTTCCATGTATTCGCAACATATTTCACTTGTCTACATTGAGATTCAATTTCCATTCCCTGCACCATGCGTTAATTCATTGCAGATGCTCCTGCATTTCAGTACAATTTTCCACTGTTACAACCTCTCGATATACCACAGAATCATCCGCAAAAAGCCTCAGTGAATTTCCGATGTTATCCACAAGGTGATTTATGTATATTGTGAATAGCAACGGCTACGACACTCCCCTGTGGCACACCTGAAATCACTCTTACTTCGAAAACTTCTCTCCGTTGAGAATGACATGCTGCGTTCTGTTATCTAGGAACCCTTCAGTTCAATCGCACAATTGGTCTGAGAGTCCGTATGCTCTTACTTTGTTCATTATATGACCGTGGGGAACTGTATCGAACGCCTTGCGGAAGTCAAGAAACACGGCACCTACTTGGCAACCCGTGTCTATGGCCCTCTGAGTCTCGTGGGTTTCACACGATCGTCTTCTTCGGAAACCCATGCTGATTCCTACAGAGTAGATTTCTAGTCTCCAAAAAAGTCATTATACTCGAACATAATACGTGTTCCAAAATCCTACAACTGATCGACGTTAGAGATATAGGTCTATAGTTCTGCACATCTGTTCGACGTCCCTTCTTAAAAACGGGGATGACCTGTGACCTTTTCGAATCCGTTGGAACGCTACGCTCTTCTAGAGACCTACGGTACACAGCTGCAAGAAGGGGGGCAAGTTCCTTCGCGTACTCAGTGTAAAATCGAACTGGTGTCCCATCAGGTCCAGTGGCCTTTCCTCTTTTAAGCGATTTTAATTGTTTCTCTATCCCTCTGTCGTCTATTTCGATATCTACCATTTTGTCATCTGTGCGACAATCTAGAGAGGGAAGTACAGTGCAGTCTTCATCTGTGAAACAGCTTTGGAAAAAGACATTCAGTATTTCGGCCTTTAGTCCGTCATCCTCTGTTTCAGTACCATTTTGGTCACACAGTGTCTGGACATTTTGTTTTGATCCACCTACCGCTTTGACATAAGACCAAAATTTCTTAGGATTTTCTGCCAAGTCACAACATAGAACTTTACTTTCGAATTCATTGAACGCCTCTCGCATAGCCCTCCTCACATTACATTTCGCTTCGCTTAATTTTTGTTTGTTGCAAGGTTTTGGCTATGTTTATGTTTGCTGTGAAGTTCCCTTTGCTTCCGCAGCAGTTTTCTAACTCTGTTGTTGTACCACTGAGGCTCTTTTCCATCTATTACGATCTTGCTTGGCACATACTCATCTAATGCATATTTTACGATGGTTTTGAACTTTGTCCACTGATCCTTAACACTATCAGTACTTCAGTTGAAACTTTTTTGTTGAGCCGTCAAATACTCTGAAATCTGCTTTTTGTCACTTTTGTTAAACAAAAAATCTTCTTACCTTTTTTAAAATTTCTATTTACGGCTGAAACCATCGATGCAGTAACCGCTTTATGATTGCTGATTCACTGTTCTGCGCTAACTGTTTCAAATAGTTCGGATCTGTTTGTCACCGGAAGGTCTAATATTTTATCGCCAGAAGTCGGTTCACTGTTTAACTGATCAAGGTAGTTTTCAGATAATGCACTTAAAAAGATTTCACTGGATTCTTTGTCCCTGCCACCCGTTATAAACGTTTGAGTCTCCCGGTCTATATCCGGCAAATTAAAATTTCCACCCAGAACTATAACATGATGGGGAAATCTACTCGAAATATTTTCCAAATTTTCATTCAGGTGCTCTGCCACAACAGCTGCTGAGCTAGGGGGCCTATAGATACATCCAATTACCATGATTGAGCCTGCTATAACCGTGACCTTCACCCAAATTATTTCACATTTCGGATCTCCGTCAATTTCCTTCGATACTATTGCACTTCTTATCGCTATAAACACGCCTCCCCCTTCACTGTCCAGCCTGTCTCTGCGGTATACATTCCAATCTGAGTTCAGAATTTCATTACTGTTTACATCTGGTTTCAGCCAACTTTCTGTCCCTAGTACTATGTGGGCGTTGTGACCGTTTATTAATGAGAGCAGTTCTGGGAGCTTTCTATAGACGCTCCTGCAGTTTACTATTAGCACATTAATATTGTTATTCCCTGTTGCATTTTGCCTACTACTACCTTATCGCGTCTCAGGAGGCGTCTTGTCGGGCCTAGGGAGGGATTTCTCTAACCTAAAAAACCGACATGTGCACTCCACACGTACGCTGCTACCCTTGTAGCCGCTTTTTGCGCGTAGTGCACGCCTGACCTATTCAGGGGGACCCTACATTTCTCCACCCGATAGAGGAGGTCGAGAAATTTGCTCCCCAGATCTCCACAGAATCGTCTGAGCCTTTGGTTTAAGCCTTCCACTCGGCTCCAAACCAGAGGACCGCGAACGGTTCTGGGAACGATACTACAAATAGTTAGCTCAGATTCCACCCCGCGAGCGAGGCTTTCCGCCTTCACCAACTCCGCCACCTCCGTACAATAAAACAGGTACTGACATACAATACGTGAAATTAGATCCATACTTAATATCCACATAAAAAGTGCAGGTAGTTATAATGGGAAGCTAATATCATACCAAAGTAAAATAAATAACTGTGTAAAGGCCAGTATAAAAAGTTTAAAAATAAAATCACATTCATAAATGGAAATCTTCACTGTTTCGTTAATTACCTTACTCTTACGGTTATGGTTTAACTGTTTCGTCATCCTGGAAGATTTCAATTTATAGATGTGATTTTAATTTTAAACTTTTTACACTGGCTTTTAACACAATTGTGTACTTTCTTTGCTAGGCTACGGGCCTCCGATTATTACTACTCGAACTATGTGGAATTTAAGTATAAATGTAATTCCACACATTGTATGTCAGTACATTTTACTATGCGATGTAATTTAATTAATGACTACGCGTACTGGATTTTAACTATTAAATTTGCGATACTGGTTACTCATCTACCTTAGCTATAGTGCCCTCTGCTGACGTCTGTTATTTGTATAAATATCAGACGCATCCAGATCATTACCAGAATACACAATGTAACTACAAGTATAATTTGACGTGGACACCTACATCAGAATATGGTATTTTATGTATGGCTTGTATGCATGACTGTTAATCACTAAAATACTTTTTATTCATGTTATGTAGCAATAGAATTTTATAGATTTAGCTTCAGTAAATTGACCTTAGTTGGTTACACCCTGTTTTTGTTTGTAACAGATCTGAAGATGACAGTAACCGAAAGCTCTAGTAGTGGAAGTTTCTTGAATGCGCATTATTTGATGAAATAAATGTACGGCTCTATTTCGGCTACAAGAAATTTAAACTGGTCCGCGAACACATGTAGCTTCGCAACCTACGGTCTCAGTTTTGCATGTGTTGTCATCAACAGTCCAGTCCTAAGAAGTGTGTCGTCAGCTAGCTTTGTGTGCTTCAACTGTGGGAACAATGAGCTCCCAGCGTTGAGCAACGAAAGCGTCTCGGTATAAAAAGTGTGGTCGTCGGCCACCTCGTCAGTGTCCAACTGTCATCGCAAAAGCAACATGGCGCGCTCTCTCCAGCTGGTGAGTGTTTCATAGTACTCTTATACCAGTAAAACTCCACCATCGATACTTTAAATAATCGCACTCCCATGTATAAAACAGCTTAAATTGTCTGTTTACGATACAAATAAATTGAAGTGTTAAATACTTGACGTTAAGCATGTAAGCAAGGAAAAGTTTAGAAAAGGTTTGAAATTACGTATACAGTTTTTTTGGAAGTCACGAAGTGCAGGCATTCTCAAACACTGGATAGGTATGGTCTGGGTAATTTGAGCTCAGTTTCAAGTGAAACCTAGTTTTTCACTCACTCAATTTTATGACAACGTATCTCCTGATCTATGGGTCGAACAATGATATAATTTTACAGGTGCATGCAATGGTATATGGAGATACTGTCTGTGGAAAGTGCAGCGAATGGAGTTAGTAATGAAGGAGTAATTAACTAAAAGTTATTGCTGTTTGGTCAAGTTTTGCTACATAGACGTTGAAAGTGTAGTACGCGATGATTTTTTTCCTTTTGTCATATTACTGAGAGGGGTGGAGGTTCAGCAAGAAAAAGTCTGTAAAGGTTTGAAATTATGTGGAAGTTGGTTGCAAGTCACTAAGTGCTTCTGGTGCTGGAATAATGTGGTTGGAGCAATTTGCCCGTTGTGAGCTACATATACACAGTTTCTAAGTGTGGTACTTGTCATACACCTTTGGCATTGGGTTATACGTCTTAATGAGTTAAGTATACCAATATTTTAAATTTTTAAATTCGATCAATAATTATATCAAATATTGAAAATCAAATGCTTGTTGCCACTGGAAGCCGTCAGATAGACAACTAGCTACAGGGACTGTGTATCGTACACTGGGTTAGCCTTTTAGTAATATCGACTTGTAAGCACAGACAAATACCTTTTCACATGCACTAGGCTTTTTATCTCGAACGTATTTCCTCGGTGTTGAATTAAAAATAGACGCCAGCCCCCGGTTCTGGCCTAGGCTTTTAGGAGGTTTCCCTTGGTTGTAAGGGATATCCTCTTGCAAATATTCCCAACTAGAGTTCCCTTTGTTCAGCTTCCTGCCCCCTGGTATTTTGTTGGAAAGTCGATGACTCTCCAATGCGTCGTTGTTCTGATAGTCTGCTTCCCTTTCAGTGGCAGCATATGAAAAGTAATACAGATTGACGCACGTGGATATACAATTGCGCCTTACACTGTACTTTGATACTTTTCGGATAGTCTACTCATGGATCAGATATTACTGTATGCTCCAGTGTCTGTCACTGAAGTATATAATAGCTATTAAAGCAGCTAAAGTGAACTAAGGAAGTTTAGGAACAATAATGATATTGTCAACAGTTTATATATTGTTTCGTTTATCATTCCTTCTACAACAATGTCGCATGGATTTTGATAGCATCACACAGCACACATTCAATACACACACTTTTTTCTATTTATTTCGGTCTGCAACAACGGACTACATTGTTCCTCAGATGAGTCAAAAATAGCTCCCCGCTTCTGAACAAAGTTTTGCGGAGATTTCCCTTGGTTGTATGGCAAATTCCGGAACTGGTAAATCGCTCCCTTTTATTCCAAATTGGGAACTCCTTTGTCTGGTATCTGACTGAAAAGATCCGAGGCTCTGCAATTGGGCGCACGTCAAACAGCACGCTCAAATGAAATCAAATGATGTTATGGCATTATTGTCTGGGAGACCTCATCTGGTGTAGTTTGGCAGCCTAGTGCAAGTATTTCTACTGGAGCCACTTGGTCGACTTGCACGTCCATGATGATGAGATCAGATGATGGGGCTGATACGAACACCCTATCCTGTGGAGAGAAAATCTCCAACCCGTCCACGAATCGAAACCCGTAACCCCATGACTAGAGGCATCGCTAATTACCAGAATATGAGAAGTTCAAGATAACTGAAATTGCTCGTGGGAGGAAGAAGATGAATACTGGCAACATATCTCACCTTGTCCTTGTCAGTAACAAAACGCTCCAAATGCACAGGAATGCAACAGGCAGTGACAACCTTCGACTTCTCCGTTCAGGTCGACTGCTATACCTCTGAGGGTCTTGACGTCAACCACGCCACGCGACCACACCCCTCATAGCTTGTTGAGTTCAGTTTAACAATTGGTTGGGCCGACTGTTGCAGGTTTTTGGTGTGGCAGCCGCCCTACTGATGCTGCTGGCAGTTTCTGAGGCCTTCCCCTCTTTCGGTTGCGGCATCGTCAGACTACTGGATCCCGACTACCACAAGTACCCGTACGACAGGTACTCTGGGAACAAGCCCATGGACTACGAGTACCCTGGTTACGGATACTTTGGTAAGTAAACCATATGTTCAGCTCGCTGGAAACATCACAAGCCTTGTTGTTGAGGTATTCAGTCCGAAGACTCGTTTGCTGCACCTCTCCACACTAGTCAACCCTGAGCACGATTCTTCATTATTCTGTAACTTCTTGCAACCAACGTCAACTTGAGACTGCTTACTGTAGCCCATCTTTAGTCCCTCTCTACACCCTGAAGTCCCCACACTTCCCTCCAGTACCAAACTTACTACTCCTTTATATCTCAGGATGTCTCCTATTGTGCACTCTGTTATTTTTGTCAAGTTGTCATACACAATTCAGCACTTTCAAAACCTATTCACATCCAAATTATTTGGACTACCTGTTTAAACTTCAACATTCTTCTGCAGCAGCACACCTCAGAAGTTTGTATTCTACTCTTATCTATACTATCCGTCGTCCATGTTTCACTTCTGCGCAATGCTACACTCTCAACAAACGTCTTAAAAAATAAATTTTGTAGTATTTAAATTTAGCGCTCATACCAGCAAGTATGCTTGAACAGTGATTCATATATGCATTTCTTTCACCTGATTAATTTAGGGTCTTCAGGAGATCCTTTGATCCACCCAAACATCATTAGTGAATCAACATATTCATAGTATATAAGCAATACAGCCGGCCGCTGTGGCCGAGCGGTTCTAGGCGCTCCAGTCCGGAACCGCGCTGCTACTACGGTCGCAGGTTTGACTCCTGCCTCGGGCATGGATGTGTGTGATGTCCTTAGGTTAGTTAGGTTTAAGTAGTTCTAAGTCTAGGGGACTGACGACCTCAGATGTTAAGTCCCATAGTGCTTAGAGCCACTTGAACTGTAAGCAATACATAACAAAAATATTGGAAATAATAATAATAACAATACATTTACTACTGAATATACGGAACATAAAAAGTGTCAGTATTATTAACAGTATGATAAGCGATTTCCACATTGTTCTTATCCAGTGTGAGTAATGAAGCCTAACAGAAATATATGGCAGCAGTAGTGAATGATAAAATTTTGGAAAGAAGTTGACTTGTTACAGGAAGAGCGAGATTTAAGAGGGTAAGATCAGTAGATGAATTGGAAGGAAGAAATAGAAATAAGACTTATCAGATGAAATCTGATAGCAAAATAATATCATTAAATGAGGCCAGAATTTATATCAAGCATGTGTCCTAGACGCTAACGATATTACTTCAGGCACTGTAACTCCTATAAGATGCATGTGTCGAATTTTAGCACTATTTGAAAATCAACTTGGCTGATCGAGGTACTCAGTTACTTCTTCTTTGGTTTCTGAGTTATGCATTATGGAAGAAAATATAAAAGTGCTTAGTTTTGAAAAATTAACTAACAAACAACAACTGGAACTGCTTCTCAGTTTTTGTCTTAAGGTGTCAAGTGTTATTACACCGCTAGTCTACTTTTCCCGTATGTGATATGAAGAACACGAAAACAACATGGACGTCATTATCTTTAACCATCATCTTACTACTCATAAATTCCATGTATTTATCGGGATTAATTTGTATGTTAAAATTTCTATGTATTGCTATCCCACGCCGTTACAAAGAAACGTCCGGCCCTGCAGAGATGTGTAACGAGAGGAGGTTTTTTTTTTTTTTTGTGCCTCCTTACGGCTGGTGTAATATCTTCCTACCAAAGTAAGCCACCAAGCCTCATTTTTAGTCGTGTCTAAAATCTTATGCTACCAGGGATAATTAAGATAACAACACTACAACCATATTTAACCCTGAACATTTACTAATTGAAATAACGGGAAGTGTTTGATAAAAATGTTACGTCTTTTGACACTGGTAAGGGATGCTTTATTGCTACCCATATATGCTGTCGCCAGCTTTGACGCTAAATGCTATTATTGTTTCAGGCTACCCATACTACCAGTCGAAGCAGATATACGGCGATTGGTGAGTGAGAGGGTCGTCCTGTGAATGACGGAGCTGCTCTCTTCATTATCTTGATGATGATTGCCACATAGGCGAAGTCGATGTACAGTTACGTTCTATAATTGCTGCAACAACTACAACAGTGTAACGTCAACATCAAATTAACTTATTTAATAAAAAGCCTTCTTACAAAAATAACTTATCCTGTGTTATTTATTTCCTTACATGTCATTTGTCAACATAGGATGGAATTCAGCATAAGCATCATGCGACGGATGTACCAACTTATGGAATAAATCCTCAAATCGTTATATTCTTAGGAGTATTCACAAACGAACAGAAGGAAAGAAGCCAGTCGTGATAAGAAATTACCATCTTTATAAGCTTTATTTTCAGCTTTTTTTTATGTAAAACACAATACCACAAAATTAATTTTCAGAGTTTATACACAATGTCAATATGGTAAATAAAATAGTAGAAAAGAGGAAAAAAGATTTTAAAAGTAGAACCATGTTTATGGAATGGAACTCTATTCAACTAACTGAAAAAAAAATACGCAGGGAAGACACTGTAGATGGAAGAAAACACACACACACACACACACACACACACACACACACACACGAACACACATTGAGAACAACAGAGAGTAAGAAATTTATATGATGGACTATATTCAGGATACAAGTAATGGAATATCATCTGTGCCCACACGCATATGATGAGCATAGGCATAGTGTTTTATGCAGTCTCTTCTGAACGAATTTGAATGCGGTTTGAAAATAAACTTGTACAGTGAATTTCTGTCTTTGTTTTCAGGGTATGAGTATGTTCCTGGAGATTTAAATGTAGGGACAAATCTACGAGTTCTTAAGAAACCTTTATATGATTTTCGTGAGTTCCCTATCAACCTTAAAATATCCTGAAAGACTTCAAATAAAATGAAGCAACACTCCTAAAGAAACAAACTTTTCATTAAGACAAAAACAATACAAATCGCAATAGAAACAAGGAAGAAGTTAATGCCAAATATTTTAGTCCCTAATATTATTGTCAGATGACAGCTTCAGACTCGTAATTAAAATAAACACCTGCTGATAATCGCACAGATCAGCTGAAATACACTGGCCATTAAAATTGCTACACCAGGAAGATGACGTGCTACAAACCCGAAATTTAACCGACAGGAAGAAGATGCTGTGATATGCAAATGATTAGCTTTTCAGAGCACTCACACAAGGTTGGCGCCGGTGGCGACACATACAACTTGCCGACATGACGAAAGTTTCCAACCGATTTCTCATACACAAACAGCAGTTAACCGGCGTTGCCTGGTGAAATGTTGTTGTGATGCCTCGTGTAAGGAGGAGAAATGCGTACCATCACGTTTCCGACTTTGATAAAGGTCTGATTGTAGCCTATCGTGATGGCGGTTTATCGTATCGCGACATTGCTGCTCGCAGTGGTCGAGATCCAATGACTGTTAGCAGAATATGGAATTGGTGCGTTCTGGAGGGTAATACGGAACTCCGTGGTGGATCCGATCGGCCTCGTATCACTAGCACTCGAGATGACAGGCATCTTATCCACATGGCTGTAACGGATCGTGCCACCACGTCTCGATCCCTGAGTCAACAGATGGGGACGTTTGCAAGACAACAACCATCTGCACGAACAGTTCGACGACGTTTGCAGCAGCATGGACTATCAGTTCGGAGACCATGGCTGGGGTTACCCTTGACGCTGCATCACAGACAGGAGTACCTGCGATGGTGTACTCAACGACGAACCTGGGTGCAAGAATGGAAAAACGTCATTTTTTCGGATGAATCCAGGTTCTGTTTACAGCATCGTGATGGTCGCATCCGTGTTTGGCGACATCGCGGTGAACGCACATTGGAAGCGTGTATTCGTCATCGCCATACTGGCTTATCGCCGGGCGTGATGGTATGGGGTGCCGTTGGTTACACGTCTCGGTCACCTCATGTTCACATTCACGGCACTTTGAACAGTGGATGTTACATTTCAGATGTTTTACGACCCGTGGCTCTACCCTTCATTCGATCCCTGCGAAACCCTACATTTCAGTAGGATAATGCACCACCGCATGTTGCAGGTACTGTACGGGCCTTTCTGGGTACAGAAAATGTTCGAGTGCTGCCCTGGCCAGCACATTCTCCAGATATATCACCAACTGAAAACGTCTGGTCAATGGTGGCCGAGCAACTGGCTCGTCACAATACGCCAGTCACTACTATCGATGAACTGTGGTATCATGTTGAAGCTGCATGGGCAACTGTACCTGTACACGTCATCCAGGCTCTGTTTGACTCCATGTCCAGGCGTATCAAGGCCGTTATTACGGCCAGAGGTGGTTGATCAGGGTATTGATTTCTCAGGATCTATGCACCCAAATTGTGTCAAAATGTAATCACATGTCAGTTCTAGTATAATATATTTGTCCAATGAATACCCGTTTATCATCTGCATTTCTTCTTGGTGTAGCAATTTTAATGGCCAGTAGTGTATGTTTGGGCACGGTAATAGAGAAGAATTTGTGCTCCGCAAAAATATACGGAACCAAATCTCATAACTTTCTGCCAACTCACTCTGCTTCTAGAAGACAAAATACATTTATCGTCTTTGTTTCACAATCTTTCATTTTACTTTATCTAGATTTCGGGTTCCAAGGCCATGTTCCACTGTTATTATCTTAAAAAACATTTTTCCGCTGAAATGATCTACAAAGATTCTGCATAAAACTTCAAACAAAATTTTTACATGGGACTGTTATGTACTGACGCAATAGTAGTCCTCGTCCATTAGAAGCAATTGTACTTCAGACAAAGCAGCCAGTGCCGCCTCTAAATCATTTCAATATTTATAACTAGAATGTCGTCTACAGATAGTTAATCGCCTGTGGCTAGGAACAAAAAAATAGCTACTGTGCAGTCGAACGTGCACGGTACTAGAAACTGAAATTTCTCAGTAAAAATGGATGTCCTTGGAGACCTATACCTGCGCCTTTACTATCAACTTTTCTAAACATTTCACTCTTTTTCTTTCAGATTTACAGTCCTTTTTTACGTTATAAATATTATAGTACAAGTAGGTATGAGGTGGAAAAGATTATAATAGAGCATCAGTGGTATTATAACAACCAACATTTTTAAGGATATATGACGTCTTTTTTATGAATACTCGTGCAAATAACATACAAATATCTTGTTAGTTCTTCGTAAAGCCAACACAATTATCAAGATACAACAATAAAACCTACAAGCAGTTGAATGCTTCCGTTTCTGTTACAATAAAAATCAAACAATTACTATTAAATGAAACGTTTGGCTGGTAATTATTAAATGTCGTACTTCCGAATGAAATCAGTTCAGAAACGTACATAAGACAGTACAATGAGTATCATCACTGCATAGTCAAGTGCTATCACATACAGAAATTATTCAGCAAAATAATGAAAATTAACTGACTATCTATATTCCCTTACAATATAACGTTTCTATTTTTTAAAATCTAAATGAAATTATTGGGAGTAAGGACTATGTTATACATATAGACCATTTCTGGACCTTCCATTATCAAAACTTCCCGTGATATAGTGATCATGCTCTTCTCTCCGTTTGTTTCGAGAGCATTTGCCGTAAATCAGTGACCAGCCGTCACATAAAGCTTTACGAACAGCTCCGTTGATCATGTAGTAAGAGTATTCAAGAAATGTATCATCACCATTAGCCGTTTGACAATAATGCGCTTCACTTGCAGTTCTACGAAGAAATTACATCTTCTCCTGTGAGAACAGGTTCCACCTATAATTATTCAAACATATACTGAAGATATGAGTTTTTGACGATGAGACTGTGCTTATTACGTCCACGCTACGTTCTCAGACAGCTGGTCACGGTTGCTCCATATAAGGCATTGCAACAGATTGCTTGAGTTTTTTCACTGCGCTCCACTCATTTTCAGTCCAGATAGATGCCCCTTGCACCAGACAAAGTTGGATGGCAAAATATACGCCCAACAGCGCAAAATCAGATGATCTCGGTCACAGAGCCAATTATTCTATGAACATCTCTCCATATTTTATATTTGCCTCACTTAATGCTTTAACTTGCGCTGAGACTCGTAAACAAATAAACCGTCATTTGTTTGTGTAAATGTCTATATTCATCCTGGAATGCTGTAAGACCCAAATTTAGCAACGGATTTAACCACTTTAAGTACTTTTCATCCAGATCTTTTAAGTTAGTGTTCATCCCATCTAGTGCAGTAGTATTATGTTGTTGGTAAACTTTCATAACAGCAAAGTGCCGTAGTCTATGTTTACCTTTAGCCTATGTTTTACCATAGATTTCATTTATCTTTCTTCAGTATATCGGTAATTTAAGTAGTGAGTGAAATGCTGAGGCACAGACTAAACTCTTTTTATTTCTACAAATAACATCACTATTTATGCTGAACTTTTTTCCCAAGAAATGCGTCTTGTGCATCGATTTAAGGCACTGTGTGTGCGTGTGTGTGTGTGTGTGGAAGCGTACAACCGAAGAGAAAAAAAGGGTAGAAAAACTGTACTACAGGCAAACAATTTAACCGCAGTGTTTGCTGCTGATGCTGTAAACAGTCTCAAAATTTTTCCGGATGTTGATCGAGATTCTGGAAAATCATACTAGTTTTCTCAGAATATTATGGTGTCAAAAATTTCGTCCTTCTCATATTTCGATACACCAGGAACCTCATACAGACGATTTTAATTGCATATAAACAGGGTGAGGCGCCTGAGTTTTTTAACTGAAACAAATTTTGAATCCTTATAGAAAACTGTGCTTCGTTTATCAAATACCGTAATGTTTCCAGAATACAGGGTGCGTCAAGATGAAAGGTACATGCTTTGTTGGATGATGGTATTAGTGATTGTGAACAAAAGACTTCATGTGGACATATGCCCTATTACGAATGGTTTCCGAGGTACAATACATTTAATACCATTTTGTACTCTTTTCCTGAAGAACTCGAAAACCGCAGCCTCTAGCGAAAACGTGTCACAGTACAAAATTAAATAATTTTAAATTTCCTCGCTAAACAGACCCTATTCATTTTTTGTCTATGGCTAATAGTGTGCGCGAAGAGAGCGCGAGAATATTGAAAATTTCGCACGACGCGCATGCGGTGTAGTTCGAGTGTTTTTGTAAGGCAATATGAGGTAGTTTCCCAACTTGACAGACCACAAGTGTATTGTATCAATTTGTTCATCAGAACTTCTGCTGCCGTACGTTGTAAACAATGGCAGTGTCTGAATAATACAGAAAATACATAACAATTTACTGTAAATGTGTTCTACTTAGAAAATCTTTCGGCATAGGGCATATAACTATATGGAGCTTTTTGTTCAGATTCACTTATACTATCACTCCTCAAAGCATATACCTTTCCTCCTGACTTACCCTGCATGTTCTTGGAATTCTTAAGATAGAGACAATCTCACTGCTTGTTGTGAGCATCAGTTACGTCGCCGTTTAAGATTGTCACTCACTTTTCTGTGCACGGTAAACAACACACTTTTAATCCCGGGAGAAACAGGAAAATGTTGCTTAACAGCGGAATCGGACAAGACAACACTACTGCACAAAATCGGAAGTATACGTAACAACTATTTTATGTGGCATAGACAATTAATTTTTAGATTAGTTAATGTAAATTTAAAACTCGTTTAGTTACTTACTTTTCGGAAGCAGATTAATTATTCATTTTTTGTGACCGTTGAAGGAAACCTCTTACATGAGCACACCATTTCAAATCTCCAATGAAAACTAGTAAAATTACTGACATTTTTCTAGCTCTTTGTTAATACAATCAATGCATACATGTTTCTTGAATATCAAATATTACAATAGCTTTGTCCAGGTTAATATTGTTTTGGGTTCATTACATGGTATAAAAGTAAAGTTACAAAAAAATATGTTAATATTAGCACGGTGAAATCGTAGCAGAGGATGTGATTTCACAACAAATATGTTACAAAGCTTTAGTTAGCTGCATCACCCTTTGCGTCGTTCTTGATACGATTATCGAGCGCTGATGACATTAGTTAATTGAGACCTACAGCGCGTAGACAAAAATATGAAAACACCACGCCAAACGTATGCCTGGACATAAACGTAGATGCTAGCCAAGCTTGGTGGTAGTGCTTTTGTAGTTGGCCACGAACGGCACCTGTGCAGTGTGCTCAAAAGGTTGCAAGTGTCAGAACAGCGTTATGTGTAGTTGTGAGTTCATTATAATGGGTTTGGTATTTCAAGAGGTACCGTGTCGAAGATTTATATCGAATACAGGGAAAGCGGAAAAACATCAACTAAGTCATAATGCGGACCGAAGGTACAATGTTTGTTCTCGGTGGTGATGCTGTGTTCCGATACCACACGCCCCTGTTCACACGTCTCGTATCGTCAAGGACTGATTTTGTGAGCGCAAGGATGAATTGAGAAGGATGCACGATCACCATTCAACTCCATACACGTCACCTGGAAATGCCACTATTTTCCAGGAAGAAGGTATCAGATTCCTTCCAGAAATCATCCATTCCGAGGCGACCAGAAGCTGTTTTTAATACCTACGGTTTTCCTACACAATATTATGCATGGTAATGTGTTGTGGTTTTCAATGGAACGAAAAACCAGTCTAAGTTGGAAATATTTCATTTTTCATTCGATGACTAGTTTTGAGCCGAGACCTATTTTAAAGTCATTTCCGAAGATGTCAAAAAATTTGTAATGTGTTGCACATTTTTGACACCTTCGGAAATGCCATTTTCGACTTTCTTATATTGATTTGAAGATGGGTCTCGGCCCGAAACTAGTCATCGAATGAAGAATCAAATACAACGTATTTTCAACCTGGACTGGTTTTCCGAACTGTTGACTAACAGAAGTTGCTGACTCAAGTTACTCCACCATGCTGGAAGTTCGTGTCGTGGTTTTATTGTTTCCATGTTTTTTGTTCGTCCGTTATATGTAGTGGGGACCCTCTAGCTCGGTGAGAACAATTTCCAAACTTTATTTATGCGTAGTAACTGTGAACTTTCACAAAATCAACACAGCGTGCTACTTTATTATGTCTCCGAGAGAGAACTTACAAATATAATATAGATACTAGGTACAGAACACTGGCGAGAGTGAACCTGTGTTGTATTACATCAGTTGTAACATAAATGACAGTACATGTAATTAGGCACACTAAATTTTGAAATGTTATTTAGACTACGCATAATTATGTATATACATAAAATAGGCAGTATCTGACGAAGTTACGCATTATAGCAAAAATAATTTAAACAATTATTGGTTTGCGATTCGGCAGAAATAGATTTAAATTCTCAGTCTGACTATCAAGTTCATATTTCCGATAATCTCACTAAATTAGTTATGTTATGTTACAAGGTATTTTCAAGGCTGTATGCTTTTGGTGTAACTTATCTTTCACTTCCTTTGCCGCCTTTGACAGCGTTGCAATATCATCTGCAGACCTTCAAGCTTTTATTTTTTCTCCCAGAGCTGCAATTCTTGTTTCAAAATTCTTCTTCGATATACAGTACCTCTTGCTACAGTACAGATATTTATGCCTTATATCTTTCGAACTGAAGCGCGTTCCAGTCAACATTGTCCAAAGCTGTTTCTAAACCTATAAACACAAGTACTCTTGCTTTTTTTTAATGCAGTCTGTCCTCTAACAAACGTCGTAGGTGTGGTTTTGCCTCGCCTGTTGCTACATTTCTTCGGGACATCAGATCACGCTTTCCACATATCCCACGCTCATGTCACCACTTCCAGGCAAGGAATTCCACAGCCAATTTGAACACCTACCTAACGAGTACGTTCTCGACGTATATTTTAGCTGTCAGATTACATTTAATGGTAATGCGATATAGTTAAATTACCAGTGTCTCTACAACATTGTCTTGTTTTTTATTTTTCATATTTTACTTTTTTTTTACTTCTCCATGTCGCTGTGCTCTGAATGTTCAATTCTACCCCAGTCTTTGCTACTAATAAAGTGTAGCCCTTAAATCGACGTTCTATAGAAAATTACGTGAGAAGTAAACTGAAGGTAGAAAACACAGGGGCACTTAAAATCTGCTCACACTTTCTTTAAAATGTAAAGTCATAAACAAAGAAATCGTTTAATTGCTGAAGAATTTTAATCTTAACATTATATCGACATAAAATGTATTCCATTAAGCCTTAGTGAAGAAATCTAACAGCTAGTGTGTGAATTCTCCAGAGGTACTTCGCGATAGACAAACGAACCATCGATTATAGAGCGTACAGTTTTCAATGAAACCGCCATCCGCTCGCCTTTGTTAATTCTTTATCATTTCATGACAGGCTTCCAAACACTGCTAAATACAGGGTGTTTCAAAAAGAATGTACGTATTACAAAGTATTATTTCGTCCAAACTATAGATCGCTGGGCCTCGGCTGGGCTATTGGAGAAACGAATACATAGTTTAGTTTATATTAATAGCCGCTAAATGTCAGTTGTCTTTTGTTATGCATGGTAACCGTCATATGTTTAAAATGCCTACTTCGCAGCAGAAATCATTTACTTATTTCTAGTTTGCGAAGTGCAGTTCCTTGATTACAGTGCAAAGGCGTTACATGTTGAAGTTCCAAATTGATCCTCCGAGGCCGGCCGCGGTGGCCGTGCGGTTCTAGGCGCTCCAGTCCGGAGCCGCGCTGCTGCTACGGTCGCAGGTTCGAATCCTGCCTCGGGCATGGGTGTGTGTGATGTCCTTAGGTTAGTTAGGTTTAAGTAGTTCTAAGTTCTAGGGGACTAATGACCACAGCAGTTGAGTCCCATAGTGCTCAGAGCCATTTGAACCATTTTGATCCTGCGAATGGGTGGAACATCCGCAGATGGTATCGACAGTTTCTAGATACAGGATGTGTATGTAAAGGAAAGAATCCTGGCCGCCGTCGTGTTTCTGAAGAAAATGTTGCACGAATTCAAACTGCTTTCCAATGCAGTCCTCCAAAATCAACTCGTCGTGCCAGTCGGGAGCTACAACAGCTTACAACAACAAAGTGGCGTGTTTTGATACGTCGGTTGTTTACGAAGCCGTACAAGTTACAGCTGTTACAAGCTCTGCGTCCTGATGACAAACGCAAACGTGTGGCATTTTGTAACTAGATTCCGGATGCTATTGACAATGATAACACTTTCACACAACGCATCGTGCTCAGTGAAGAGGCGACTTATAAGCGATTTTCCATGTTAGTGGTCAGGTAAACAAACACAACGTTCGAATTTGGGGCCTACAGAACCCACATGCAGCCATTGAACATGTACGAGAGTCGCCCAAAGTCAAATTGTTTTGTGCGATATTCCGAGCATCTGATTACCGCCCACTTTTCTTTGATGGAAACACGGTTAACGGTCAGAAGTATCTTGCTATGTTACAAAACTGGTTGTTTCCGAGGCTGCACAAAGACAACTTCATTTTTCAACAAGACGGGGCACCCCCTCACTGGAGTTGCGTGAATATCTGGATGAAACTCTACCGAACCGTTGGATTGGTCGTCAAGGAGCTGGCTTCTTAGCAGGTCCTAGATGGACTCCACGGTCACTGGATTTGACACCATCTGACTTCTTCCAGTGGGGTTTCGTTAAAGACACCGTTTATGTACCACCACTCCCACAGAACCTGGAAGAGCTGAAGAACCGGATCCGAACGGCCATAACATCACTGACGAAGGACATGCTTGCGCGAGTACGGGTGGAATTTGGATATCGATGTGATATTGTTCGTGTCGCTGATGGAGGACATATTGAACGTCTGTAATCTGAACTTGCGAGATTCGTAAATATGTGTGCATTCGTGTGTCTTAAGGTTTACTATGAAGAGCTCAGATGGAAACCCAGTTCTAAGCAAAGAAGGGAAAGCAGAAAGGTGCAAGGAGTATACAGAGGGTCTATACAAGGGCGATGTTCTTGAGGACAATATTATAGAAATGGAAGAGAATGTGGATGAAGATAAAAGAGGAGATATGATACTGCCTGAAGATTTTGACAACGTACTGAAACACCTAAGTCGAAACAAGGCCCGGGAGTAGACAACATCCCATTAGAACTACTTACAGCCTTGGGAGAGCCAGGCCTAACAAAACTCTGCCATCTAGTGAACAAGATGTATGAGACAGGCGAAATACTCCCAGACTTCAATAATAATATAATAATTCCAATCCTAAAGAAAGCATGTGTTGACAGATGTAAAAATTACCGAACTATCAGTCTGATAAGCCACGGCTGCAAAATACTAACACGAATTCTTTACAGACGAATGGAAAAACTGGTAGAAGCCGACCTCGGGGAAGATCAGTTTGGATTACGTCGAAATGTTGGAACACGTGAGGCGATACTGATCCTACGACTTATCTTAGGAAATAGATTAAGGAAAGGCAAACCTACGTTTCTAGCATTTGTAGACGCAGAGAAAGCTTTTGACAATGTTGACTGAAATACTCTCTTTCAAATTCTGAAGGTGGCAGGGGTAAAATACAAGGAGCGAAAGGCTATTTACAATTTGTACAGAAACCAGATGGCAGTTATAAGAGTCGAAGGGCATGAAAGGGAAGCAGTGTTTGGGAATGGAGTGAGACAGGGTTGTAGCCTATCCCCGATGTTATTCAGTCTGTATATTCAGCAAGCAGTAAAGGAAACAAAAGAAAAGTTCGGAGTAGGTATTAAAATCCATGGAGAAGAAATAAAAACTTTGAGGTTCGCCGATGACATTGTAATTCTGTCAGAGACGGCAAAGGACCTGGAAGAGCAGCTGAACGGAATGGACAGTGTCTTGAAAGGAGAATAAAAGATGAAAATCAACAAAAGCAAAACGAGGATAATGGAATGTAGTCGAATTAATTTGGGTGATGCTTCGGGAGTTAGATTAGGAAATGAGGCGCTTAAAGTAGTAAATGAGTTTTGCTATTTGGGGAGCAAAATAACTGATGATGGTCGAAGTAGAGAGGATATAAAATGTAGACTGGCAAAGGCAAGGAAAGCGTTTCTGAAGAAGAGAAATTTATTAACATCGAGTATAGATTTAAGTGTCAGGAAGTCGTTTCTGAAATTTTTTGTATGGAGTGTAGCCATGTATGGAAGTGAAACGTGGACAATAAATAGTTTGGACAAGAAGAGACTAGAAGCTTTTGAAATGTGGTGCTACAGAAGAATGCTGAAGATTGGATGGGTAGATCAAATAACTAATGAGGACGTATTGAATAAAATTGGAGAGAAGAGAAATTTGTGTCATAACTTGACTAGAAGAAGGGATCAGTTGGTAGGGCATATTCTGAGGCATCAAGGGATCACCAATTTAGTATTGGACGGCAGTGTGGAGGGTAAAAATCGTAGAAGGAGACCAAGAGATGAATACAGATACAGAAGAATGTGGGTTGCAGTAGGTATTGGGAGATGAAGAAGCTTGCACAGGATAAAGTAGCATGGAGAGCTACATCAAACCTGCCTCTGGTCTGAAGACCACAAGAAAAACAACAACAACAACAATAAAGTTTAATAAACATATTCATTCGAACGCGTATATTCTTTTTGAAACTGCCTATATTTGAGAAAGTGAGGTAGTGTTACATTCTGCAAGTATCGAGGCACGCCTAATGAGATATTCCACAAAAGTCTTGTATTTCAAATAACTTGCGTGCAAAGCCGCTGAGAGGAAGGTGTTGTTTCACTTGTACTCCCGTTGTGAAACGAGTCGCCTGCGATTTAAACAGCTCTCGTGACTGCGCCTGCTCACAGGACGTACAACGACCGCTGACGGTGCGTCGGGTGATGCGTCGCTTACCACGCGCTGAATCGGCAAACATTACTCGCCACTCTCCGAGAATGTTACTACAATCACTGCGTAACGAGAGCAACAGTTCACAGCCGCTGTTGCTGTTCTTGTTATTTTAGCTTATCTGAAGTTGTTCGCTTCTCAGATGTTTACTAGGAGTGTTTTTCTGCGTTTCACTACTAGTGGACCTTTCTCTCTCTCTCTCTCTCTCTCTCTCTCTCTCTCTCTCTCTCTCTCTCTCTGTCACTCTCTCTCTGCCTCTCGCGTGCGGACGCGCGCCGGCGTTCTTCATTGTAGCTCGTCAGTGGAATTTTGACGGGGATTTGAACCGTCGTCCTCCCTCGACGTTGTTGTACAGGTATTCATAACGATTCGGAACGGTGCAACATGACTCTGTAATAAGACACACAAAAGCTTTGCTCGTGGTTTCTCTAGTAGAATGGAAATGAAATGAGCGTTTGGCGTCAATGGCCGGGAGGCCCCTTTGTGGGTCAGGTCCGGCCGCCTTTTGCAGGTCTTATTACATTCGACGCCACATTGGGCGACCTGCGCGCAGGGTGGAGATGAAATGAGAATGAAGACAGCACAACACCCAGTCCCTGAGCGGAGAAAATCCCCGAGCCAGCTGGGAATGGAACCCGGGCCCGTAGGACGTCAATCCGTCCCGCTGACCACTCACCTATCGCGGCGGGCTCTAAAAGTAGGGCAGTTCGTCTCATCGTATCCACAATTATGAGTAACGCTTAACAGTGGCATGAAATTGAGGAAACACACAAAATCAGTGGCAGGGAGTACGAATGAACATCCATATTTATTGTGAAGATTACAGGGAACTGCGGCGAGTCTGTTAACGAATGTTCAAATGTGTATGATTCCTAGCTGCTGAGGTCATAGGTCCCTAGAGTTACACACTACTTAAACGAACTTTGGCTAAGAGCAACACACACACACTTACATTCCCGAGGGAGGACTCCAACCTTCGGCGGGAGGGGCCGCGCAATCCGTGACATGGCACTTCAAACCGCACAGCCAACATGCGCGACGTTTGTTAACGGATTCGGATACAAGACCGTAGAGCGAGCAGTTCTAGGTTACTAATCCTGTTTGTGTACTCATGAAATAGGAGTGAAGGAAGGGAATTCGTGATACATAAGTAGGAATACGGAATGCTGGTACAACCATTATAAGCGTGTAACATAGTGGTTAAAGCAACTTACTTTGAAATCGTTTGAAAAAATGCAAAGAACCAGTATTCAGGACTGTGATATATGAGCGTTTTGTGGGCTGCAGATTAACACAATCGCTGCGAAAAGTCGCTTTCACTATTGGAGATCTCTGACGGTATAAAGGCCGGAACTTTCAGTGTCACTGGTAACGTATTATAAAAGACCATCAGAAATGAGTTTTTTTTCCAAAGCTTCCAACATCTGCCCACATTGTTTGTGACTCGACGTTTCATGATTTGCATGTAGGGAACATTTCACCAATCTAACGGGTCGCATACCTGCAGCTTGCACTGGGGTAGCTCCCAGTGTCTATTCGAACACTTTCGATTGTCGGACCTCTTTAATTAAAGGACCCTGCCTCATGCTAACTCTCAGAGACATGTGCAGAAGTTATATGTTCCGTTTGCTACTGCCGGTGCTCGGTAAACTCATGCTGTGCTCCTCTTCCATTCGCTTTACTATAACTGAATAACCGAGCGAGGGAACGCAGTGGTTAGAACACAGGTCTGTTGTTCGCGAGGACCACGGTTCCCTTCCAGCCATCCAAATTAAGGTTTCCGTGATTTCCCTAAACCGCTTCAGGCTAATGCAGGGATGGTTCCTTTGACAGGGCACGGCCGACAGCCACCCCTGAAACAATCCGAGCTTGTCCTCCGTCTCTAATGACGTCTATGTCGACGGGACGCCGAACCCTAAGCTTCCTTTCTTCCTTCCTTGAACGTGAATATCCCCTGAATTTGTTCTTCGAACGACATCATTATGTAGTTAGACAGCACTTCAGTATCTGCGATAATAAGAAACCGCAAAGTCGGTCTTTGTCACAAAATATTGCTGAAACCAGTAATCAGTTACTATTAAAATACCCCCATTTGGGCTACTGGAGGCTTTTATATACAAAATCTTTAAAGTTAAATATTTTCATAGACTGCTTGTCTCCACTCAGATTATGTCAGGAAATAACAGAAAGTAAATGTGTTGACGATCAGAAACTATCCATTTCCCAACATACTTTCATTTAACTTTTTCTCCTTTTCATATAAACAGCAGTCACTTCAATTTTGTCTCTTAATGTTCTGTTCCCACTGGAGATGCTTTCAGCTGCTTCACATACAATTCATTTGGGTAGATTATTAACGGAGCTTTTAATAAATGTAGATTACAGTCCTTCCCTGAAGGTATTTACACTCCTTTCGGTGTCAAATACATATTCATTTTGCCATCTAATACTGTATCTAAGACTGTTGCTGTTGTTGTTATTGTTTTTGTTGTGGTCTGCAGTCAGAAGGCCGGTTTGATTCCGCTTTCCTCGCTTCTCTGCCTTTTGTAAGCTTTTTCATCTGTGCATAAGCACGGCAACACACATTCATTTGAAATTGCATACTGCATACTGTTGCGAAACTCAGGTCTCTCTCAGCAATTTTTGCCCCATATACTTCGGCCCATTACAAACTTCATGATTCCTGACGTCTCAATATGTGTTCTATCAACTAAATCCGTTCTTTTAGTCGAGATGTGCCTTAATTCGGTTCAGTAACTCTTCCTAGCACCTAAGAATATCAACCTCAAAGCGAAAGAGCTGTTCAGAAGACAATTTAAATGAGACAAAACCTTAATATGATGGTGCTGGTTTCTCTGCCTCGTGATAACTGGGTGTTGTGTGATGTCCTTAGGTTAGTTAGGTTTAAGTAGTTCTGCGTTCTAGGGGACTGATGACCATAGATGTTAAGTCCCATAGTGCTCAGAGACATTTGAACCATTTTTGATGGTGCTGGAAGACGTTTCAACGGCCTGAATAGATGTTCATTACAATGTTGAATCTAAGAAATCATTTTGTGTCGTGCAATTATTTCTGTTTACCCAGTGAACTCTCTCATTGGCGATCAGTAGATGAAAATATGATTTAGATATCCTGAAAATCAAGAATTTTTCTCGAGGCAAAAGTATATTAGTTTAAGTGTTTTAGAGGGCCCTGCTAAGCATATACGATATTCATCAACGAAATTATACTGTATGTACGTTGTGCAAAACAAAAAGAACATTGTGTTCTCTTTGTTTATAGCCAGAAGAATAACAGTGGATTTTCTTCCAAATTCAGAAAAAAGATAAGGGTAACACAAATGACAGAAGATTGAAGCGTTTGGAATGAAATCTATAATTTAAACGGGTCCTCATTCCTATAATGCGGCGTCCCGCCGAGATTTACTTGAATAATTTATCTGAACATTATGTCTGTTTCTTTTTGAGAAACACTATTGAGAAAATGTAGAGAAACGGCATTTGAAGGTAAATGCCTAACGATTCTACTGCCGCCAACATACACTACGCGTAAGAACCACAAAGTTAAGATACGAGAAATCAGGGCTCATAGAGAGGCATATAGACAATCGTTTTTCCCTCGCTCTATTTACGAGTGGAACAGGAAGGAAACTGACAACTGGTGGTACAGGGTATCCTGCGCAATGCAACCTACAGTAGCTTTCGGAGTACCTATGTAGATGTAGATGTTCAACAAAAAGTAAACCAGTTAACCCTATATTACGATCTACGGGCTAAATGTCATAGGTAAATCGAATAAAAGTCAAGCAGTTGACTTTTTCTTTAAAAAAAAAACATTTTCCGTCGTATAAAAAGCTGCCGCACTAGAATGTTCAACCTTAATTCAGACACACGTCCCGCAAGTATCTCTGCTTTATAAACATAGATGTTTAGCACATAGCGTTACAAGGATCTTAGAAAGTAACGCAAATACGGAATACATAGAATAGGCTACTCTTTCGGTATGACACTTTTTTTTATAGCGTGTAAAACAAATTGAAGTCATATCTAATGGACTCGAGAGAATTCCTCGTCATGGTTGTTACTGCCTTTGCGTTAAAAACAATCAAGGTCTGAGACGTTGAAACGAGGGAGTCGCAAAGAATAAGAAAAAGTCATCATGGTTTTGGGACCTTATACTCCGACTGTATGAAGAAACTCTAACAGAGTAACTTTATTTTAGAAGAATCGCGAGAACTTTAATAAACACAATGAGTGAGAAACTTGAGGAAATTTTTTTTTTGGAACATGCCGATTCTATTGCTATATGGAGGAGATGTATCATTATCAACATTTGCAGTATATTCTATCCAGTGGACACGAGTTGCTGATTTTGTAGGAATACTCAGGAACATTATTAATGTCGTTAGATGACCAAGCTGCAAAGTGCAGTCTCCGATGAGTGCTAAGTAACAGAAGGCTAAATTGCAATTCAGTAAAGTAAGGCTTCACTTTAGTCGCGGATATGCATGTGTGAAAAGCTATTCTTGACAGCTCTGAAAATGAGAATTGTGTAAGTAAATTTTTTAAAGAAATTTTAAACGTTTCTAATGAGTCAGTACTGTGTTTGATATGTTTCTATCCAACAAGAAGCAAGAATAGCTATCGTCTTCTTTTATCCCTCGACATCGACAAATTTTGCGTCACATAAAAACTGTGTACTGATTTGCTTCATTCTGATGAACTATTCAGCTTTAAGATAAAGCACTCATTACCTATTCCAAAGAAATAAGTTTCGGCTTGACATGTTCAGTTCTATGAAGACACGATTCACCAGCCGTTCTCACAACTGGCATCTGTCACTATCTGTCCACACCTTCAAAAATTGATACAGACTGCTTCACAAGGAATTATAAATATTTTAGGAGGTGGGAGTATAAACTAATTCAAATGAATTGTAAAAATGCATGATGAACGCAGTACTGTATTGTAAATTTTCCATTCACGGCCAGTTTAGGTCGCAGACCGTCTTCACGGTGCTGTACGTACGACAGAAACACAAAGATAGTCATGACATAAAAACTAAACACAATTTCCTTAAAAGACCTCAATCTGAAACTTCAGACACTTACTTTTTTCTTTCTTTCTTTCTTTCTTGGCAGCGTCAGAAGACATTCATGCCTTCAGATACGATTGAACAATACTGTCGAGACGTAAGAAACATTTAACATAGGTATTCAGTATACAGCAATGTTTGAATCAACAACATGGGAAATTCTAGCTGTCCATCACACCAATTGCGATCCAAGAAATCACAACACTAAGCCAAAGATCATACAATCTAAGACAATGCAAGTACAAAGTAAGCCATATATAACATCGTAACTTAAGAAGTACAAAACAGTGGATGATAAGCTATGATGAACACAAGAATTTTATATATATATATATATATATATATATATATATATATATATATATATATATACTTTCCTTTTGCTCATGCATATGCTATAAAAGCTTCAGCTATTCGAAACGAAGTTACATTTCAAATGTGTCGGGAGTGCAATGAACAGAACCAAATACCGTATCAAACTTTGACATAATTACATCTAGACAGTTATACTGAAAAGCTACGCATAAGTTTTCGTACATTCTGAATAGTTAAGTACAAGTCAAGACCAGTCACATTTGCGTGTGTACTACGCCTCATTTGCGTGTGTACTACGTGCGATATGTCACATCAGACAGTAACATCCAAAAATGTACAACAGATCTAAACGATTACCAGAAAGCAGAACCCTAAAATAAGTAAAGATCAACATTAAGTCATATATCCACCAAATTGATAATCAGCTGGGGATGGCGTGGAACATAGGCACCTAGTACTAGCAGCAATCATAAAAGTGCTTGTGGGTACACACTTGCCAATAAAATTTCAGATAATTCCGCCTTATGCAAGACACGTTTGTAGTTTTGTTTCCACCCAGACATGTTTCAGCACTTTTTGTGTTGTCTGCATTGGGTTTGTTTATTTTCCGTTTCACATGGAGCTACTGGCATAAATACCCAAAAGCACCATGTAAGAAGGACAATAAACAAGCCCACTGAAGACAGCATAAAAAGTGCTGAAACATGTATTTGTCCCTCAATGTTCGTTCTTGTAGTCTTTTATTTTTCTTTCATTACGAAGCAAATCTCTTGAATTTCTGTGTCGATGAAAACAATTATAACATAACGGTAGCTAACGCATTAAAGTGCTCTAGCCTCTTTGGGTCAACTTCCACATTTGAACAAACATTTCCCACAATTAACATTAACGAATCAAAAAAATAAGAACCTCTTGACGAGCGATAATTTAGAGTCAATTCTGAGCAGCTCAACGACAAAAATTGAGGAAAAAATCAAACCAACTGTGAAAACAATGTAGTGTCGTGTTCCAAATGAAATTGTGTAACTAATGTGTCGGTAAAAATAAATAACTGTAATTACATTTTTTGAGCAAAATGAATATTAGTGAAACAAACGATGTGAACTAACTGTGTGTATGATTTGTTTCATTTCTTTCAAGCTTCCGGCTCTCAGGTAGTGAAATGAGGGTTTTGCAGTCCACAGTAGTAGCAAGTCCCTATACTCCTGCTGTAAACATTCCCAAAATTTCGCCAGATGTTCCCTAAGACATGGAAAATCTCACTGGTTTCCTGAGAGCATTATGGTGCCACCAAATTTCGTTGGATCATGATCCTTATAACGATGAATTTAATTTTATATAATAGGATGAGATGCCTAGCTTTTGCTCCTCAAATAACTTTTGATTCGTTAGGGATATCTGTAATCTTTTTATCCAGACAAATAGTCAATGTAATGAAACATTGTATTTTTACAACTTCATTTATCGGCTAGATACGGGCATTGTCCTTTTTTCTTATGGAATTATGGTAATTTTTACCGTATAACTGCACAAAAAAACAGAATTGCTTTAAGTGATGATCAGAATGAATCTTTAAATTAGTTAAATTTAAAACCCATCAAGTTAGTTACTTTTAGGAAGGAAACAGATCACTCATTTACGTGACAGTTGAAGGAAAGCTCTTACATCAACACATCTGTTCAGACTTTCAAGTGAAAGGTGCTGACATTAGCAACAATTTTTTCGCTCTTTTCATTAATAGCCAACGCCTTCGCGATTTTTTAATATTAAATACTACGGTAGGTTTTTCCAGGTTAATAATGTTCTAAGCTCATGACAAGATGTAAAGATAAAGTTCCACAAATATGCTAGTACTGGCAGTTTGAAATCGAAACCCAGGATATTACTTCACAACAAAAGACGCTGCACCGTCATAGTTACCCGTGGAAAGCTTTGCAGCGTTCCTGATACGATTGTGGAACGTTGACAATAATATCGACACGGGATCTAAGCAGTGTCTATTCTCTGGCTCAGTGAGAACGATTTCCAAACTTTAATTCTGTCTATGAATTACGATCTCTGAAAATACTGCTGCAAAATGGCGTGAAAATGCTATTACATTCATCAAAAGGCGATGCGCAGCTCGCAGTCATAGATTCCATTCACTCTCAGAAAGTAACAAGGCGCGCTACTTGTTTATGTGACTTCAAAAGATAGCTTACTAAAACAATATAGAAAGTTATTTAGATATAAAACATTGGCATGAACCAGTGTTGTATCACACTACTCGAAATGAAAATGACGGCATATACAATTTACACACTAAGAACATTAAACGGTATTAAGATTATGCGTAATAACACACACATCGAAAACTTAATATCAGACAAAGATACGCTTTACCGTAAAAATAATTTATGTACATAATTAGTTTGTGGCTCGGGAGAAACTTGTTTGAAACCTCTGTCCAGTCATATTTTCCATAATCTCCCAAAGGCACTTATGTTCATATTACAAGCTCTTTTCATGGCAATACGCATTTGTTGCAACTGGTCTTTCACAGTACTTGCCGCCTTTGACTGTGTAACAACATTATCTACCGACTTTTAAGCTTTTATTTCTTCTTCCAGTACAAAATTCTTCTTTTAAAATTCTTCCTTGATTTCCTTTACGCTTGCTCTAATACAGATAAAAAACATGGAGGATAACCTTAAAACGTCTCCCACTCTCTTCTCAAATAGTACCTCCCTTTGATGCCCACTAGCTATTGGAAATGCAGTCTAATTTCTGTATAATTAGTAGATAACGTTCGCTTGTTGAATTTTGTTCCTGACAGTTTTAGAATCCCCTGAAACATGTTCCAGTCATCATTGTCAGAAGCCGTTTCGAAATCCATAATATAATAAACTTAGTTTTATTTGAATTCAGTCTATCTTCTAAGATACGTCATAGGTTCAGTATTGCATCGCGTATTCCCACATTTCTCCGAACCCTCAGATCCGTCTCTTCGCATTTCCCACCCTAAAGTCACCACATCCTGCAGAGAAATTCCATACGATATTTCAATACCTACATAACGATCGCGTTCTTGGTTAACATTTTACCTGTTCGTTTAACTTTTAAGAAAAAGGCGATAAACTTAAGTCACCTATGGTTCCAGGACATCCTGTTTCCTATTTTTAGTATTTTGTTTCTATTTTATTCACTTTTTTACATTACCATAGATCTGCGCTCTGAATGTCCAATTCTGCCCCAACATCTGCTGCTACGAGAATACATATCAATATCTGGTTGTCGTTGTACATGAAATTGTGTTATCTAGTGTGATCAAAAGCTGAATGTAGGAAACTCAGAAAGACTTAAAATACCTCCTAAAACGTCTTTAAAAAGAATGTAGAGGAAAATAAAGAAATCGTTTAGCTACTTAAGAATTTTGAACTTAATGTCACATCGACGTAACATGTATTCCATTAAGTATTGATGAAGAAGGGTAGTAGGTAGTGTAAATTCTCGAAAAGACAAATCACCTATTCTAAAGCCTAAAACCAGACCGTTATAATTTTCAAATTCTATCCACACGCCACTGTTTCTTATCCCACTACTGAGTCCGCAATACTGTAAAATATTTACAGCGGAAGGGTATATTGAATGTAGGCAAGTATCCAGGTACGTCTAACGCGATATTCCACAAAAGTCTTTGATTTCAAAGATGTTTTGCGAAAGGCCGCTGGTAGTAAGATATTGTTTTACGTGTTCCCCCGTTGAGGAACGAGGCGCCTGCATTCTGAATAACTCTTGCGTCAGCGATCACTCGCAGGAAGCACAACGGCCGTGGACGGTGCGTCTCACGCTGTGTCACTTACCGCGCGCTGCTGAATCGGCAAACATTACTCGCCGCTCTCCGGATATGTAACAGACACAAGGACTACGTAATGAAAGCGATAGTTCACAGTCGTTGTCCCTGTTCTTGTTATTTTAGCTTCTCTACAGTTTTGATGTACTGAGATGGTCAATGTGTGGATGTTTTGTGTTTCGGTATAGCTAGCATATCTCTCTCTCGCGTCCATAACTGAACGGATCTGCGGAACATAGTGCTAACCCACGAGAGAGTACTTAGCCTTACTATAAGCTCTATGTTTCGTTAATTTCAAAGACAAGAAAATCAATACAATAAGACAATATAATCTATATTGTAGGTAGCGTTTCCTAGCGATACATACGGAAGTAATCGTTACCAGCATGTGGTGTGTCCTTATACACAACACACAGTGATGAGACTAAGCCGTACTAAAGTGGGGGTAGCACTTTCCTCCACCGACTCCTTCGGTTTCTATGTAAGTAGGCTGTTTAGGTTTTTTTATTGATAACGCCACCTCAGTATGAAAATCACCGGCTGTGCCGTGTGCAGTCTGTGGCTGCTTTGCATTGTTGTAATACTCAACCATTGTAGTGTTAGGCAGCTGGCTGTGAACAGCGCGTAGCGCTGGGCAGTTGGAGTTGAGCCGCCAGCAGTGGTGGATGTGGGGAGAGAGATGGCGGAGTTTTGAAATTTGTCATGAACTGCTATATTTATATATGATGATATCAAGGTAAATACATTGTTTGTTCTCTATTAATATCTTTCATTTGCTAACTATCCCTATCAGTAGTTAGTGCCTTCCATAGTTTGAATCTTTTATTTAGCTGGCAGTAGTGGCGCTTGCTGTATTGCAGTAGTGGGAGAAACGAAGATTATTGTGAGGTAAGTGATTTAGTGATTTGTGAAAGGTATAGTTTAATGTTAGTCAGGGCCATTCTTTTGTAGGGATTTTGTGAAAGTCAGATTGCGTTGCGCTAAAAAAAAAAAAAATATTGTGTGTCAGGTTAAGCACAGTCCTGTAAAATTAGTTAAAAGGGGACGTTTCATATGTCGACCCTTAGCCTAGGATACCTCACTGGAATCTTCTGATTTTTTTTCTTGTAGTTTGTGTAATTAGTGTAGATTTTGTTTATTGCTAGCGCGTAATTGTAGAGAAATTTCCATTGTAGTTGTAGTTTTTTCATTGTTGTACAGTAAAACAGTTGTGGCATGCATGTAGATTTGCACCAAGTATTTCGCAGCTGCAATTAACTAGATATTATTTTCAGTGTTATGTTAATGTGTTCTCTTATTTTTGCTCTTGAAATTGTGTTTTTCTGTGTTGTCGTGTGAAACACTGTGACAATAATGGCGTGTGAAAAACGTAACACTAGGCTCCAAAGTAAATTGAGAAATGACAGCGAAGACGAAAGCAGTATGTTAGCGCCGCAGAATAATGAATTAACTAATGTTAATAGTAGTAATTTGGTAATTGCGCATAGGGAAATGAAGCGGGTTTCAAACAATGGCGTGGACAGTGAAACAATTAGTGAAGAGGGAAGCATTATCGATCGATCGGTCGGCAATAGCTCGCCTCAGGAAGCCGAAATGACACGACACGATCTCGCAAATACTGTAGATTCAGGTTCTGGGTCATCACCGTTTTCTCAAATGAGTCAAGACACATTTTCTGCTTGTCAAAATGTGAATGTTGCCGGTGAAAATGCACTGCCAAAAAGCATAGAGAAACAGATTCCAGACACTAATACATTATTATTGCAATTAATGCAACAAATGGAACAAAATCAGAGACAAATTGAACAAAACCAGAGACAAACACAGCAAAAGCTACAAAAGTTAGACACAGTGGAACAAAATCTTAAAAAGTTAGACACAATGGAACAACATCAGAGACAAACACAGCAACAGTTAGATGCAATGGAACAAAATCTTCAAAAGTTAGACACCACACTTGAACAAACACGTGAGGATTTAACTAATGAGTTACGTCACATTGAATCGAAATGTCAGAAAGTCTGTAACGACGTAAAAACACAAATTTGTGAGCATTTCCAACCTATTTTTTCGCGTCATGAAAATGCACTACAGAATCACGAAGCAGCCATAAAAGAACTGCAAACTACTGTTCATGAAAATCATGAGACCTTACAAGCTAAATTTGACTCAGTTGCATCTACCGATTCGGTTACGCAACTTGCAAAAACTCAGGAAAACTTGAAGGACACAGTAGATTCGATTTCAACACAAATGGACAATCTGAAACTTGGTTCAGAAAAACACACTGAGGAAATGTGTTCACTATCGGAGAAAGTAGCCGAACTTTCGGATCAGTTCACTAACTTGTCTACGAAGGTAGATGATAATTTGAACGACACAAAACCGGTAGTCTTTAATGACACAGAAGAGCGCGAACAAATTAGGAAATTCAATCAAAATCAAATCAATATACAGTACAAAAGAGAAATCCGGGAAGTACAAGATCAGTTGGCACAAGTAATACAAAAATTACAAATTTCAGAGGACACTCGCGCTCCAACACGGGAAGAGAGACTTAGAAATACGGAAAAGACGCAAAATAATAACACAGGGCATTTCGGAAGTCATGAAAGAAACTGGCAATGTGCACCGAATTTTGAGATGGAACGGCCGACACGACCTAACAATGACCGATATGCGACTCGCCGACATGATGACTTTGACTATAAGCTGTTCATTACTACACGTAAATTCAAAACGTTTAAAAATTCTGCCAACGACATTCATCCACAAGCATGGCTCCATCAATTCTCTCATTGTTTTCCCCCCAACTGGTCATTAGAACACAGATTAGAATTTATGTGTGGCTATTTAGAGAATGAACCAGCTGTAAGAATGCGTTCGGTCATTCACGATTGTCATAGTGAAGGAGAGTTTTACCATGCCTTCCTCTCAGCATATTGGTCTCAAGCCACACAAGTCCGAGTAAAACATGGCATCATAATGATGAAACATTTCGAACAATCTGAATTCTCCAGTCTTGTGAAATATTTTGAAGACATGTTGCACAAGAATCAGTACCTGTCAAACCCATACAGCCCCTCAGAACTCATCCGCATTTGCTTAATCAAACTGCCTGAACATTTGCGACATATTATTTTGGCAGGACGTTGCAAAGACGACATTGAAGCATTTCAGGGACTCTTACAAGAATTAGAAATTGACACTGACAGTCGCCGGATGCGAAAACAGGAAAACAATCACTACAGGTCACATACGTCACAATTCCGTGACGACAGAAACAAGAACTGGACACGACAAGGCTATTCTCACAACACAAATCGTGACCAAAACAGACACCACCCGTATGACAACCGTTGGCAGAGTAGTAATAGTTACAGAGAAAGATCGCATTTCCGAAGTAATGACTATCACAGAGACAAGCAGAGAAACAGACAATATGGGAACCAAAACAATTATTATCAAGGGAGGCAGAATAACTTCAGACGCAACAGTTCGGCGCACAGTTACGATTCAGGGAGAAATTCTCCACCACGTGACGGACAAGGAAGAAACTACGGAACCTACCGACATGACGACAGACGATATATTCGTAACGACAGACCTGAATTGCATCAGAACTGGCGGGATTTAAACACGGCAGGGCCCTCTCGGCAAGGCGAATTTGTAGAAGTTCGGTCTCCGAATCCCATTAACGACGCGCGCCAACAAAGAGGCAGGCACTGACCCGCACAGCAGGCAGCCGCGTGCGCCAGCTGGCTCAGGGAAAAATAACATAGCGCTAACCTTGAAAAAAAAATTCCAGTATTCTTTACCGACTTATACCGCATTCTACACCACATTTCACACGTAAAACCGTTTATTGAGAGATAATGTGCTTTTTTAACTTGAGATTTTAATGCAACATTTTGGTTTATTTGAAAATACATTCTGAAATTAAAGTGCTTTCTGAGAGATACCAGATGACACAGAGGTTAGTTTATGTGACAGCTACACGATTTTATCACGACGCTACTAATGAGTGACAATTTACAATGTTGCTTTTGCAGTGTTTCTGTTTTATTTCTGCACAGTTTTTCTGCATTATTCAAGAAATTAAAACATGTTTTAGCAGTAACTTTTGTGGTATAGCAACAATGAGACAGCCTTTTTCGTAGCACAACAATACGTTACAGTACAGTACTTTCTTCATCACCACAATAAGCGTAATAACTAAGATATCTATACGCAAAGCATTTCACTTTTGTGTATCATCAGGTAAGTACATTGACTTCTGCAGAACTTAGCTTTCGGAGGACGATAACTACGAGACTTCCACAGAGGTTATCTTACAACATGACGCACAGTTTAGCGCTACAGTACACGCATTTGAGTGATTAATCTTATACTTAAAACACTTATTTTTAAAGATTTTTTATTACAAAGAAAGTTTTCCGAGATATATTTCATTCCATTGCTGTAATCTGTAACACCTGAGGGTATAATTACATTAATCCTCAGGGGGGTTCACGCTTACTTTGTGTACCATGTGTGTGGCAACCACAAGGAACCCTAGCTAATATGGTATTTGCTTATACAACTTTACACATCGGTACCATATTTCTCTAACACAGAATTACACAGCTATCTGATCATTTAACTGAGACAGACAAACTTGTTTACTACATCAGTGACAGATGTTTACGTAATTATACCGTTGGATACCTTCATGTTTACGCAATTACACAGTTGGGTAACTTCACACTTATGAAATTGTATTTTGTCTGTACTTTGTGAACTGTTCATATTTTTTCGGAACCATTGTGATACTATGAGAACTTTGAATGATATATTTGGTAAGGGAGCATGATTTTAAAGTACGTTTGAGGTGGATAACACTTTTGAAATGAGCAGAGAATTTTTTTAGGTTTTAAAATATTCAGGAAGCAACGACGATTTTGAGATTTAGCTGAGGTTTTATAATGTTATGATGACGATGTGTATTACGCTGTTGCGGTATGTTTATGATAAAGAAGCTGATGCTATATGAGGAATTTGATTATGCTATGTATCTTATGATGAAGTATTGAAGAAGCGTCGACGAATTTGTATATGTGTAATAAGGTAAGGAGTAATGAGTAGCGGTTAGGAACTCTGCCTTGTGAAGACGTATGTTGGAAACCGAGAATCGTACTTTTAGAATTATGAAATGTGTGTAAATGCGTGAATGTATCACAATGCTGACGAATATTTTTTTTGGACACTTATATTTATAGGATTTTGTTTCTACAGATTTGCAACGCTAATTCTTGACCTGTGAAATATTTAAGACTGCCATTGTAGTGGAAACTGTTGTCGTAAATATTTCCGTACGAAAGTTAAGTGACCACCTGCACGTAATGCGTCGCGGGCACCCACCTGGGCGACAGCCGCCCGAAAAAAAAAAAAAGAAAAAAAAAGCCATTAGCCTTCCAGCGGCACAGGTAAAAAAAAAAAAAAAAAAAGGGGGAAGGCCATTATCCTCGCTATTGACGTTCCTTTAAAGAAAGCATCGCAACATTTCACGGCTATTGTCGTGCTAATTGAGAGAAATGCCATATGGCTTGCTTTATGTATTTATTAACTCATTTTGTTTAATATCTAGTTTCTAGCTACAATGCAGCATTGGTTAAAATAAAATTTTATAGATGTACTAATATAAATATTTTCTGTCTACAGATCGATTAAATAATAGTTTTGTGATATATTTCCAAAAAAAAATGAGGGAGCACAAACAGACATTTCCCTTCACAGGAAGTGCATAAATAATTTCTTTACGATTTGGTAACTTATCTGCTAGTGTAAGTTCTCGTGATGCATCACTTTAGTGTTAAGATGTGACATAGGTATTAAACATGGCCATTTTTACTGTAATATTTTTTCTGCTTGAGCTTTGTCATGTATAGATATAAGTTTTATATTTTTTATTTTTTATATTTGCTGCTGCTGTTTGCCATGCATAGTGCCTTATATTAGTTGTAATATTGCAATTGCTTTGACCATTTCCATTTTTTGTCATTGATGTTTGTGTTAATTGTTTTGTGCTGCTGCATTGCCTCGTCCCTTAGCTTAGCATCTGAGCTCAGTAGATTTAAGTTAGCCTAAGAGGGGGTAGACTATATAAGAAACTGACTATGAAGAATAGGGAAAGAATGCATTGAGAGGTTATATGAAACAGAGTTGGCAAAAATGAGTATTGTGCACTGAGAAATAATTATTTTGAAAGAAATATGGTTAGAATACAGAAAAGAGGTACAGATAGGACTATTTGGGAATAATGATGAACGAAGGGAGATCTCCAAGAACAAAAAAGGTTTTGTTCACAAAATACTGCAGTACCAAAAGTTACACTGAAAACGAACCCTGTCCTTTCCATTGTGTTATCCCACTATGTGTTTGTGTTCCCTTGTGTATTTATGTTTTTCCTGTATTTATATGTATATCTGATAATACTTATGTTGTAGAACTTTTCTAATACTAAGCTACATTCACTATGATGAGGAATACTGTGATCCTCAAATATAATTTGCATTAATAATATGTTATTTTCTTTGTAAAGATGTTAGACTTTAGTAATTCTGCTCTGTTTTAATGCTCATGTGTAAAGTTGATGTTTCAAAAGCTATTCTGATCTTTTATGTATGTACTCATGTCATAATTCCTGTAACACTGACGTATATGTCTATTTCTATTCTTTTGTAAAGCCTGTTTTACTACAAATGTTATCTGTATTGTTATGTTCTGTAATGATGTATTTTGTACCTTTGTTATTTTGTTCTTATGTTGTAAATTTATAATTGTATAGACACCAGTTCTTCAAATTAAGTATATTTTGACTGCACACGTTTCTGTTGGTCATAGCATATGCACAATATGTGAGAAGTAGGGAGTGATAGTGTTTGCACGTGTGTTAATAATTCAGCAAGGGACTGGATAACAGCATTGCTTGTTCTAAGGATAATTCCAACAACTTTGTGAGTGCACAAGTGGTGGTTATGGACTTGTTATATTATCCGCAAGACTCTTCAATGGTGATTGTGTACCTGCACAGTCACAACAGATGGCTGCTGGCCATCTCTACAAGGACTACAGTGGGTCTGCGCCTCTGGTGGCCCACCAGTACCATTATCTCTACAAGGACTGCAGTGGGTCTGCACCTTTGATGACTCACCAATACCATTATTTCTACAAGGACTGCAGTGGGTCTGCACCTCTGGTGGCCCACCAATACCGTAATCTCTACCAGGACTACAGTGGGTCTGCTCTGTGATGACCTACCCACCAATACTCTTCAAAACTTCGACTGACTCCGCTGTGGGTTTGCTCTCTTGTGGCCCATTACCTGTCAGCATGTCGAGAGTCAGCACTGTCTTTCCGTTGGAAGGACAACGATACTTCTTCAAGACTGCATGTAAATCCACTACTTCCGTGTGCATTTTCTTTTACTGCTCAGACTTTGAGAAAAACACTGCAATGTGATGAATGATCAGGACTGTCTTTATGGACTGTGAGAAAATTTTAGCTTTTGACCAACATTGTATCAATAAGTGTGTGCATTTGATTTCTTTGTTATTGTAATTGTGAAAAAAAATTTTAACAAATATGTATTGGCCAGTGCCCAACAAAATTTGTAAAATTTTTTGTGGGGAGCATGGGGGCTATGTAAGTAGGCTGTTTAGGTTTTTTTATTGATAACGCCACCTCAGTATGAAAATCACCGGCTGTGCCGTGTGCAGTCTGTGGCTGCTTTGCATTGTTGTAATACTCAACCATTGTAGTGTTAGGCAGCTGGCTGTGAACAGCGCGTAGCGCTGGGCAGTTGGAGTTGAGCCGCCAGCAGTGGTGGATGTGGGGAGAGAGATGGCGGAGTTTTGAAATTTGTCGTGAACTGCTATATTTATATATGATGATATCAAGGTAAATACATTGTTTGTTCTCTATTAATATCTTTCATTTGCTAACTATCCCTATCAGTAGTTAGTGCCTTCCATAGTTTGAATCTTTTATTTAGCTGGCAGTAGTGGCGCTTGCTGTATTGCAGTAGTGGGAGAAACGAAGATTATTGTGAGGTAAGTGATTTAGTGATTTGTGAAAGGTATAGTTTAATGTTAGTCAGGGCCATTCTTTTGTAGGGATTTTGTGAAAGTCAGATTGCGTTGCGCTAAAAAAAAAAAAAAATATTGTGTGTCAGGTTAAGCACAGTCCTGTAAAATTGTTCAAAGGGGACGTTTCATCTATTATGACTCAACTGTGAAGTCATCTTCTATTCATTCGTAGTGTAACTATTATGAGATTTACAGCATCACACGTCAATATAATGACACAGAAGAGACAAGCAAATAATGCATTTATTGTACAGGGTGATTCAAAAAGAATACCACAACTTTAGGAATTTAAAACTCTGCAACGACAAAAGGCAGAGCTAAGCACTATCTGTCGGCGAATTAAGGGAGCTATAAAGTTTCATTTAGTTGTACATTTGTTCGCTTGAGGCGCTGTTGACTAGGCGTCAGCGTCAGTTGATGCTAAGATGGCGACCGCTCAACAGAAAGCTTTTTGTGATATTGAGTACGGCAGAAGTGAATCGACGACAGTTGCTCAGCGTGCATTTCGAACGAAGTATGGTGTTAAACCTCCTGATAGGTGGTGTATTAAACGTTGGTATAAACAATTTACAGAGAATTGGTGTTTGTGCAAAGGGAAAAGTTCTGGACGGCCGAGAACGAGTGATGAAAATGTAGCACGCATCCAGCAAGCATTTGTTCGCAGCCCAGGAAAATCGACTCGCAGAGCTAGCAGAAAGCTGCAAATTCCACAATCAACTGTATGGAGAGTCCTACGAAAAAGTTTAGTTATGAAACCTGAACGTCAACTACCCGAGGCGATGGATCGGCCGCCAGGCAGCCCGTGACAGAGCACTTCATCACTGGCCTCCAAGAAGCCCTGATCTTACCCCCTGCGATTTTTTCTTATGGGGGTATGTTAAGGATATGGTGTTTCGACCACCTCTCCCAGCCACCATTGATGATTTGAAACGAGAAATAACAGCAGCTATCCAAACTGTTACGCCTGATATGCTACAGAGAGTGTGGAGGAGGAGGAGGAGGAGGAAATTAGTGTTTAACGTCCCGTCGACAACGAGGTCATTAGAGACGGAGCACAAGCTCGGATTAGGGAAGGATGTGGAAGGAAATCGGCCGTGCCCTTTCGAAGGAACCATCCCGGCATTTGCCTGAAGTGATCTAGGGAAATCACGGAAAACCTAAATCAGGATGGCCGGACGCGGGATTGAACCGTCGTCCTCCCGAATGCGAGTCCAGTGTGCTAACCACTGCGCCACCTCGCTCGGTCAGAGAGTGTGGAACGAGTTGGAGTATCGGGTTGATATTGCTCGTGTGTCTGGAGGGGGCCATATTGAACATCTCAGAACTTGTTTCTGAGTGAAAAAAAAAACCTTTTTAAATACTCTTTGTAATGATGTATAACAGAAGGTTATATTATGTTTCTTTCATTAAATACACATTTTTAAAGTTGTGGTATTCTTTTTGAATCACCCTGTATTTATCGGATGAAATATATAAAGTATGTCATCATCATTGGGTTGTCCGTCTTGCGGCAGGTATTGTCTGCATAGCCCTGCATGCTACTCTGTCTTTTGCGTTCCTCTTCATTCTTCGGTACCTTCCTTGTGGCCTGCTGACATCAGCCAGCATCTGGAACCTTCTCCTGCCCTCCCCTCTCTTTCCCAGCAGGAAACCTTCACTTGCCTCTACTAGAAGGCAATCTCTTCTTAGATTGTGGCCTATCCAGTTTAGTTTCCTGTTCGTCAGCAGCATCCTCCGTTCTTCTCCAACTCTCCTTAGTACTTGATTCCTGAGTTTATCAGTCCAGCTGTTCTTTTCCACTCTGCACCACATCCACATTTCACAGGCTTCAATTCTCTTCTCATCCTGCTTTCTCAAAGTCCACGTTTCTGCTCCATACAAGGCCACGCTCCATATTAAGCACTTAACCAGTCGCTTCCTTAATTCCTCGTTTAAACAACTAGTCAGGAGTCTTCTCTGCTTTTGAAATGCCTCTTTCGCAAGAGCCATTTTCACTTTCATATCTTGTTGGCAATCCATGTCTTCTTTAATCCAGCTTCCCTAATACTTAAATGCTCTTACATGTTCTGTAATTTCTGACAACTTCATTTTCACTTTTCTTTTCTTCAGGTTTATGCTCTGCTTTTGGTTTTCTTTTTATTAATTTTCATACCATATGCTGCACAGGCTTCATTCAGATCATTTAGCATTTGAGTCAGCGTCTTTTGATTTTCTGCGAGGATCGCCATGTCATCTGAAAATATTATTCATTCAATTTTCCGCCCACCTGTCCTGACGCTTCTTGTCCCATCCAAACAGTTTTCTAGTACTTCCTCCAGATAGATGTTAAATACGACCGGTGAGAGTTAACAGCCCTGTCCAACATCTCTCCCAATCTTGCTGTCTTCAGAGAACCCATTACCGATTCGCCCCGAGCTTTCTGATTCAGGTACAAATTTTCGGTCAGTCTTCTCTCCTTCCACTTTACTCCCTTCTTTTTCAAGATATCTAACAGCTTATCCAACTGCACTCTATCAAAGGCCTTTTCGAGGTCTATGCAGACAGCCTACACTTCTTTGCCCTTTTCTGTGTATCTTTCACCGATGGTGCTTAGAAGTCCAATAGCATCTTGTGTCCCCTCTCCCCTTATGAAACCATATTGTTCTTCACTAAGTGTTTCTTCCAGCGTTCTGTATAGCCTACTATGCAAAATTCGAAGAAGTATGTTTACTGCCTGCGATATTAGGCTGATTGTCCTGTTGTCTTCACAAGTATGTAAACATGACCAAATTTATAAGAGGACACATTCTTACCACGAAGTTAAATAGTCATGTACATACAATCTATCTATCTACACTCCTGGAAATTGAAATAAGAACACCGTGAATTCATTGTCCCAGGAAGGGGAAACTTTATTGACACATTCCTGGGGTCAGATACATCACATGATCACACTGACAGAACCACAGGCACATAGACACAGGCAACAGAGCATGCACAATGTCGGCACTAGTACAGTGTATATCCACCTTTCGCAGCAATGCAGGCTGCTATTCTCCCATGGAGACGATCGTAGAGATGCTGGATGTGGTCCTGTGGAACGGCTTGCCATGCCATTTCCACCTGGCGCCTCAGTTGGACCAGCGTTCGTGCTGGACGTGCAGACCACGTGAGACGACGCTTCATCCAGTCCCAAACATGCTCAATGGGGGACAGATCCGGAGATCTTGCTGGCCAGGGTAGTTGACTTACACCTTCTAGAGCACGTTGGGTGGCACGGGATACATGCGGACGTGCATTGTCCTGTTGGAACAGCAAGTTCCCTTGCCGGTCTAGGAATGGTAGAACGATGGGTTCGATGACGGTTTGGATGTACCGTGCACTATTCAGTGTCCCCTCGACGATCACCAGTGGTGTACGGCCAGTGTAGGAGATCGCTCCCCACACCATGATGCCGGGTGTTGGCCCTGTGTGCCTCGGTCGTATGCAGTCCTGATTGTGGCGCTCACCTGCACGGCGCCAAACACGCATACGACCATCATTGGCACCAAGGCAGAAGCGACTCTCATCGCTGAAGACGACACGTCTCCATTCGTCCCTCCATTCACGCCTGTCGCGACACCACTGGAGGCGGGCTGCACGATGTTGGGGCGTGAGCGGAAGACGGCCTAACGGTGTGCGGGACCGTAGCCCAGCTTCATGGAGACGGTTGCGAATGGTCCTCGCCGATACCCCAGGAGCAACAGTGTCCCTAATTTGCTGGGAAGTGGCGGTGCGGTCCCCTACGGCACTGCGTAGGATCCTACGGTCTTGGCGTGCATCCGTGCGTCGCTGCGGTCCGGTCCCAGGTCGACGGGCACGTGCACCTTCCGCCGACCACTGGCGACAACATCGATGTACTGTGGAGACCTCACGCCCCACGTGTTGAGCAATTCGGCGGTACGTCCACCCAGCCTCCCGCATGCCCACTATACGCCCTCGCTCAAAGTCCGTCAACTGCACATACGGTTCACGTACACGCTGTCGCGGCATGCTACCAGTGTTAAAGACTGCGATGGAGCTCCGTATGCCACGGCAAACTGGCTGACACTGACGGCGGCGGTGCACAAATGCTGCGCAGCTAGCGCCATTCGACGGCCAACACCGCGGTTCCTGGTGTGTCCGCTGTGCCGTGCGTGTGATCATTGCTTGTACAGCCCTCTCGCAGTGTCCGGAGCAAGTATGGTGGGTCTGACACACCGGTGTCAATGTGTTCTTTTTTCCATTTCCAGGAGTGTATATCCGAATCCCGCTCCAGCTACTGCCGGGTCTGGGTGCTGACGAGTCCTCTCCATTTGGCTCGGTCCTCCCACCACTTTTCTTCCTTCACTTGCTTCCAGGCCACACCTCTCCTTCCAACAGATATTCTCACTCCCATTTTCCACCGTGTTCTTGTGCGCCCTCGATGTCTTTTCCTATCCATCTTTAGTTCTTTCGTAATTTTGGGGAGTCTCTGCCCATGCATCCTCTTAACAGGCCCATAGCATCTTAATCTCTTTCTTTCAATTTCTTCTCTCATACTTTCTTGCTTGAGGTCCTTTCTAATCTCTGCATTCCTTACTCTGTCCATTCTTGTTTTTCCCTTAACTGCTCTGAGAAATTTCATTTCCCCTGCTTCTGAAATAAAGATCTGTTTCCCCGTAGCTAGTTTCGCGCCTGAGCCCACAGTTAAGCGACAGCGAGAGTACGTTGTGCAAATTTCACATCTTTGTATCGAGGAAAAGTTTTTCTGTATACATAAGAGCATATGGATCTGCATCACTGACAGAGCATACTGAACGTAAGCCTGACTAAAGGCAAGAAGGTGGACACGGCCTCCTACAATATTTAGGCGCTTCAGTCTGGAACCGCGCGACCGCTACGGTCGCAGGTTCGAATCCTGCCTCGGGCATCGATGTGTGTGATGTCCTTAGGTTAGTTATGTTTAAGTAGTTCTAAGTTCTAGGGGACTAATGACCTCAGCAGTTGAGTCCCATAGTGCTCAGAGCCATTTGAACCATTTGATGTCCTTAGGTTAGTTATGTTTAAGTAGTTCTAAGTTCTAGGGGATTGATGACCTCAGAAGTTAAGTCCCATAGCGCTCAGAGCCATTTTTTCCTACAATACTTACCATTCCTTCTGAAACCCACTACGCAAGCAGCTCTCAAGGTCTGCTGTGCCGCCATTACTGGCAGAATGGCTTAATCACAGCCTAAGAACAGTGTCCCACTCTGCACCGGAATGTTCACTCTTGTAATCTTACTGATGTATTAAAACTGTGTACTAGCCTGTAAGATTTCGGCCTGCTTCTACTCAAAAAGTTCGAGTATAAGGGACAACAGAAATAAAATGATACATCCTCAGTTAAAGGTCAACGGCAAAAGATTCATAAGAATATTTCGTACTGACTTCGGGTAGGCTTTTAGAATACGGATTCGTTATTTGACATTTTATAGGCACATTATTTATTGTTTTTGGTGCTCTGCGTTAAATTGACATCGTTTCTAAATCAAAATACATAATAAATTAGGTCTGATCTTTTCTAATTAGTCCAGATTAATTATTAAGTGTACTCGCAGAATCGGCGTCTGTATTGTATCAACACTATTACGTTTTTTGCGTGAGGAACAACAGCTAAAATCCCTTTGCTAAATCCTGAAATCCAGTAAGCATTCAGCAACCCACAGACCGGTGTACTGTACTATACAAGATCTATATAAGATCTTAAGTGAGGTCGGCACAAGCCATGAGAAAAGCCGCTTGGAACAGTGGCCGAATCAACGGACAATTTTATATACTGACAATGCTGTCAACGGCCCAGAAAAATTTTATTGACAGTAAGAAGTGTTCCGTTTGCCGTTTTTAGACTGGCTTGTATTTCTATTTCCGTTCTACTGTTGTTACTAAAAGGCTTCCAAAGTACTTAAAGAGGAGAACTGTCTCGAAAGTGAATCCATCAACAGCAAAAGGTGCGTCACTTTGCTGCTGCTGGTAATGATCATTATTACGATAATAATGATAGAAAGAGTAGTAGACACAAAATGTATTTGTAGGTGCAGAAAAGTGATATTTCTGAGATAGTGAGTTATGAGAGAGAGGAATTTAGATTGACGTTACCAGTTAAGGACTGTGAGTATAGAAGAAGATTTAATTTGTAAAATGATACTCTGTTCTAATTGCCTGGGGAGTGCATGCAGGAACAAGGGCAGACATTATTATTGCTTTAGTAGATATATCATTTATTATCTTTAGGAGTCGCTGTTGCTATTCAGTTCTCCGACACAGTCGGGGAGTCACTCTAAAGTTGGGTTCTTGCTATTGAAATAGGCTTCGAATAAGTAGTTGTGTGATGTTGTGGGATTTTCATGTGATGGGAGTGTTAGTTTCTGCTGTATTGTTAAGATAAAAGCGTTAGGTTGAGGAGAAACATAAGGGACGGTATGCGCTGATGAAACGGTACAGAACACAGAGTGTACGGGAACATAAGCGCTTATCCGCATGTAGCTAGGACAGCTGTGGTCAAAAAGTCAAACGTTACTGTCATATCGTACGCAGTTCGAAGCACCATCACGTGTCCTGAGAAAGACGCTGTAGGATAAATCGCTGTAATCACGAATCGGATGTCCACGCGTTTATACAACTTTCTTTTTCACATTATAATGGTAGATCTTTCTTGTAGGACACGGAGAGATTCTGATACTTTCTTGTATACTGCAGCTGTGTGCTCAGCTCAGTATAGATCTTCGTCAATTACAGACTCTTTGCTGAGGGGCAGAAATCGATATTTGTCCGATTTAGGACCTAAGATGACAGACGCATTCCCGATAATTCTGACTAATGAGCCAAGAGTGATCAACCCGGACCACTTCCCTTTTGTTTGGTATGAGCTAGAACCCTATATTCTGTATCCATTTTCATAACGCACACAGGTCATCGTTTAACTTAAGTGTTTTTACGTTTATTGATCTAGCACTTAGATGTGGGTGGAGGTCACCAGCATATACACTCCTGGAAATTGAAATAAGAACACCGTGAATTCATTGTCCCAGGAAGGGGAAACTTTATTGACACATTCCTGGGGTCAGATACATCACATGATCACACTGACAGAACCACAGGCACATAGACACAGGCAACAGAGCATGCACAATGTCGGCACTAGTACAGTGTATATCCACCTTTCGCAGCAATGCAGGCTGCTATTCTCCCATGGAGACGATCGTAGAGATGCTGGATGTAGTCCTGTGGAACGGCTTGCCATGCCATTTCCACCTGGCGCCTCAGTTGGACCAGCGTTCGTGCTGGACGTGCAGACCGCGTGAGACGACGCTTCATCCAGTCCCAAACATGCTCAATGGGGGACAGATCCGGAGATCTTGCTGGCCAGGGTAGTTGACTTACACCTTCTAGAGCACGTTGGGTGGCACGGGATACATGCGGACGTGCATTGTCCTGTTGGAACAGCAAGTTCCCTTGCCGGTCTAGGAATGGTAGAACGATGGGTTCGATGACGGTTTGGATGTACCGTGCACTATTCAGTGTCCCCTCGACGATCACCAGTGGTGTACGGCCAGTGTAGGAGATCGCTCCCCACACCATGATGCCGGGTGTTGGCCCTGTGTGCCTCGGTCGTATGCAGTCCTGATTGTGGCGCTCACCTGCACGGCGCCAAACACGCATACGACCATCATTGGCACCAAGGCAGAAGCGACTCTCATCGCTGAAGACGATACGTCTCCATTCGTCCCTCCATTCACGCCTGTCGCGACACCACTGGAGGCAGGCTGCACGATGTTGGGGCGTGAGCGGAAGACGGCCTAACAGTGTGCGGGACCGTAGCCCAGCTTCATGGAGACGGTTGCGAATGGTCCTCGCCGATACCCCAGGAGCAACAGTGTTCCTAATTTGCTGGGAAGTGGCGGTGCGGTCCCCTACGGCACTGCGTAGGATCCTACGGTCTTGGCGTGCATCCGTGCGTCGCTGCGGTCCGGTCCCAGGTCGACGGGCACGTGCACCTTCCGCCGACCACTGGCGACAACATCGATGTACTGTGGAGACCTCACGCCCCACGTGTTGAGCAATTCGGCGGTACGTCCACCCGGCCTCCCGCATGCCCACTATACGCCCTCGCTCAAAGTCCGTCAACTGCACATACGGTTCACGTCCACGCTGTCGCGGCATGCTACCAGTGTTAAAGACTGCGATGGAGCTCCGTATGCCACGGCAAACTGGCTGACACTGACGGCGGCGGTGCACAAATGCTGCGCAGCTAGCGCCATTCGACGGCCAACACCGCGGTTCCTGGTGTGTCCGCTATGCCGTGCGTGTGATCATTGCTTGTACAGCCCTCTCGCAGTGTCCGGAGCAAGTATGGTGAGGAGTGTATTTTCCAACGTACTACATGTAACACATATATGCTTATAACCTGCATTTATAACTAAGTGAAACACCAATAAATTTGAAGACAGGTATCGAGAATTTCAGTTCTACTCTGACCTGTGTAGATCGTAAATTCACTCAACAAGGGAACAGAAAAATGTATAAACCCCAATCTCAGTTACTCAACACTGAGCCACTTTTACTCCAGAATCTACCAGTCTCCGACTTATTCTCAATGTTAAGACAACTTCATTCAGTGTTTTCTTTCGTCGTTATCCGTGCTACTCCTCAGGTGAACGAAGATGGCAGTTTAGATGGGATTATAAAGCTTCTCCAACGTTGGAATCGATCACAAAGAATCAGGGCAACTATATCGAATCATCGTAGAGAGATACGAGTTGCTGCCCTAAATTTCTGAGCATGTCGTCATAAAAATCAGAAAATTTACTTTTCGTTTTACTCTCCCACATCGCCTTTAAAACAGTCCCCTCGCAATTCACGCAACGCTAACAGCAATTTTCCCAATGATGGAAGTTGTAGAGGAATCGTGTTTAAAATAAGTTGTGATTCCGCTTGAATCTCTTCTACGTAGGCAAAACGTCACCCGTTTGATTTAAGCTCCATTGTCGTATGTTTATCACCGGGAGCATCCTTTACAACCAGGGTAGGGTAACACACTACATCCTCTAGCACATAATTTGCGAAATGACCATGGCTGTTTCGAGACTATACCGAGGCCTTACGAAAAATACGGTCTAGATATCTCTTGATTTTATAATTAACACTTAGATCTCGTAAAATGGATGGTCCAGCCACATGTCTGCATAGCAGTGAGAAGAGACCATACGCTTCCCACAAGTCAACACACAGTGAAATGCGAATATTGTGTAAAAATCTTTCCAAATGCGTGGCAGACACCTCAGTAGCTCCCGAAAACTGTTTCAGACATATTATGTTCCTAGACTGACTGACGCATGACTCAGGTATTCGATGGCAACCATTTTACACCAGTTTCGATCCACAGAAATAGTCCTATGGCAACATTGCGAGATTCAAAGGCTTTTTTTACGATTTTGAGACTATGCAGATTACTTCGGTTCTCTATTTCTTTCCATCAGCGCCAGTCTTTGATAATGTTCGAAGCAATCACGCTTTTTTACTCATGACATTTTTTTCTCTGTCACTTAACATCCTGGCTGGTACTTTTATGCCTGTAGGTTGAATGTACTTTCTTTTCTGAAATGGACGCTGCAATCGTACGGTGGTGTATGAAGAACAAATCCGGAAAATTACTTATCATAATACGTTAACAAATACCTTTGATCGAAGCAGAAATTAGTGTCCTTTCGTCGCACTTAACTACCACCACTGATGTAGCGATGAAAGGGAGTTTATTGAACTACAGAACAAGACTTTATGTAAAAATGTGATTTTTCTTTCTATTCCAAGAAAAAAGAAACCGCCCGCACCATCGATAGTCGAATATTGATGTAACGTAACTTGCCGTATAAACTACAAGTATGATAATATTACCTATATTATTAAATTACGATTTTTGGAACAGTACAATTACGTATTGGGAATCATACTTTCTTGATGTCGTTACGTAGTGTCTTTATTTTTTGAATTACTGGGAACAAACACTAACATAACAAAATGTTCGGTTTTCAGAGTAAGGCACTTCATTGATACATGATGTCCATTTCTATGTTGGTACATTTTCATACTTGTCTTGATCATTTTCTTATGTGAATTTTCTTTTACATTATCATGATCAGCAACAGCAACCATTCTACATGAAATGCACAATAAAAGACTGAGCAACATGCTGCAGAGTACAACACACATCGGAATTCCTGTTGGGGGGACAGTGGTTTGTATCACCCTTCAGGCAATGCATATAAAGATTTTCCGTTGTCACACTAAATTGGTAAATGTAAATGCTGGGCTGGTTCCCTTGAGAAGAAATTCAGAGGCGAGCTGCAAGATTTGTTTTCAGGTAGGTTCGATCAACACACGAGTATTAACGGAGATGCTCGCGAACAGAAGTAGGGGTTCCTGGAGGAAAGACTGTGTTCCTTTTGCGGAACACTACTGAGAAAATTTAGAGACTGGAATTTGAAGCTAACTGCAGGACAATTCCGCTGTCGCCAACACCCATTACGCATAAATACCACGAAGATAAGATAACAAAAGTTAGGACTCGTATAGGCAGTAGTTTACCCTTGCCCTCTTTGCGAGTGTAATAGGAAAGGAGATAACTAGTAGTGGTGCAAGGTATCCTCTACCACGCACCATGCGGCGTCTTGCAGAGTATGTACAAATGTCGATATAGATGTAGAAAAAACGCGAACTATTTATTTCCGTCGCCTTTCCAAGCTAGTGCTCCATCTTTAAGCTCCTATGGGCAAACTCAGTAAATTTGTGACGCTTCCAGTACACTGCTGCAGTCGTTCCAGGTACCTGATTGGTCTTCGTCTTGTAGTTTTTTTTTTTTTTTCTAGTTGAGCAGTGGGTTAGCTGGATATGGACTATATATTTTAAGATCTTCAACATTGCCGGAAGAATGCAAATAAATCGGTAATCAGAAGTCGCTGTGACAACGTCCTGTTTAGATTGTGGCGTAGCAAGCCCCTTCGTCCAGGCCTCAGGGATAACACTTGCGGGTAAGGAGTCGTTCAACGTATTTGTTATAGTGGGTAGCAGAAGCACAAAAATAAGCTTCATGATATGGACTGTGATGCCATCGTGTCCATAACGCATAGAAACAGATTAAAAGTAACAACGTCCATGTAGGGTTGTGCCACACGTTAGTTACAAGCACGTTGAACTAAGTCACTGCTGCTGTGTTTGTCCCTTGTTGACTGACCTCAACGGGCCTGTAATGACATGCTACGTGGCCATTGGTAGCAGCCGTTGACTACTACCACAAGAGTGACAATCCTACAAGAACGTTGATTTTTTAAATTATTTGTGTGCTGTATTACGACTTGGAATCTTGTACGTGACAATAAGCCGAAATTACAGTAGCACAGAAAAAAGCAGTTACAGTCAAAAAAGAAATATGACACCATTTAAAGAAACAGCAGGCCGGCCGCGGTGGTCTAGCGGTTCTGGCGCTGCTGTCCGGAACCGCGGGACTGCTACGGTCGCAGGTTCGAATCCTGCCTCGGGCATGGGTGTGTGTGATGTACTTAGGTTAGTTAGGTTTAAGTAGTTCTAAGTTATAGGGGACTTATGACCTAAGATGTTGAGTCCCATAGTGCTCAGAGCCATTTGAACCATTTGAAAGAAACAGCACAATGTTATCATCAAAACGAAGTTGGTTCTGACATGTGCTATTAAGGTACATTCATTGTTAATTTTTGCAGTGGAAGTACCTTGAAACATTCTCGAGGTCAGTAAGAACTGTTTCGATGGTATGAAATCTCGTTAGGGACATATTTTTGATTGTAATAGCCTTCGCTTCCTTTCTTAGGAACAGTTAATACTGATTCTACATTTATTAATGTAAACAGAAGCTGAAGTAAATAACACACAAAAGAGCGTTAGTGGGCGTCGAAATCCCTAACTCAAAGGCTGACATAATTGCTCCACTTCTTGCCCAGCAGTTCTGCAAGTCGGTAAGAGTGCGTTGTTAGCACGTCGCTGAGGCAGCGCTGTGTTATGTAACAACACGAACGGTAGTGATGACGTTCGGTGTCACAGAAACGAGGCGTGCCGCTCTTTCATTGTCAACAAACGGCAGTAGTCGTGGATGGATGCCACTGAGAAATACGGTAACAGCGGAGGTGTCCCAACACATGGCACGAAAACATTGCTCTGACACCGACATGAACTAAAACTGCATTGCACATTTTCCGTCTCACGCAGCTCCCTGTACGTGAGAAAAAAGTATCGCCTTACCTCACTAGATTCTAGATGTTGTAATCGAAACTGGGTTACAGTCCATGCAACAATGACTGTTTACTCTAGGCTTACTCTTCCTTACTATTTAATAGATTAATGTTTCTTAAATCTGATAAACTACTTTGGTTTATCAATTTTCTATGCACTGCAGAGAAAGGAAAACACGTGTGTAACACCTGTAACACCATCCTTTCACGGCCGTTTGAACTCCACCAAAATAATAACATAGCTCACCAGTCTGAACACTGGAATTTCTTTCAAGCAACTGTGGAATATAGGTTTCTAGCCATGGAGGGGCTGACATAGTTTTAATAATCATACATACATACATATACCGGGTGGTTATAATTAAACTTTCCCTATTTAGCACGTTATAACACGGAAACTAATTATCGTAAGGGCACCAAGCTTGGTAGCATTAATGTCCAGCGTATGGGTCGCATCATTTCCATGCATCACAGCGCCACCGTCTAGTTCCAACTGCGGCCACCAGGTGCAGTGAGCAATCATCGTGATTCATGGTCTCACTCACCTGAACAGATGCAGTGCACTCGTTGACATGTCAACATCAGCTTGGATAAAAGGAACAGGGCATTATTGGTGAAGTTTTATTATGAAACGCTACGGTCGCAGGTTCGAATCCTGCCTCGGGCATGGATCTTTGTGATGTCCTTAGGTTAGTTAGGTTTAACTAGTTCTAAGTTCTAGGGGACTAAAGACCTCAGCAGTTGAGTCCCATAGTGCTCAGAGCCTTTATTATGAAAACAGCAGTAATGACGCAGCTGCACTTAGAGAATATCACCGGTTGAAAGGATTACGGAAGGCTCCTCTTTCTCCACCTGCTTCTCCGAAACACATTTGAAAACGATCGACTTATCAGTCCATCTTTTCCAAATGCTTGGCCGGCACGCTCACCTGGTCTCACAACTTGTGATTTCTGTTTGTGGGGCTACCTGAAGGACAAGGTTTACCAAGAGAACTTTAACAGATGTGCTGAACTGAAGCGCAGCATACCAAAAGAGGTAGCCAGCATACGTACGGACATGCTTCGTTCTGCTGCGAAGAATGCAATCCTGCGCTCTCAGACTCTTCTGGACACTCATGGGCGCCATATTGAACCGCTTCTGTAGCAGTAATGGTTCCGGTATGCAGTGGTATGATGTACCGTAGCAGCATATTAAAAGTGTTTCAAGTGAACTGATTCTGCATTATTTCTCTTCCCCATGCCCTTGACAATGCTACCATGTTTGGTCCTTGTACGGTAATTAGTTTCATGTTGTAACGTGTTAAATAAGAAAAGTTTAATTATAACCACCCGATACATACACAGCGGTCATAGAACCTATAGACGACGCGCTGCTTCCACAAACTGCCTCCATTCCTTTTTACTTTGTGCGCAGTTCCTCTAAGTGTCTTCAAACCCTATGGCTACCAGACCCTTCACGAGACCGTCCATCCAGGGCTGCCTTGGTCGTACTGGCCTCTGATGTTTGTTTTTCCCTCAAGTGCTTTTCACGTGTCTTTCTTCTGGCATACGTGCGACATCGCCCTCCCCTGGATTATTCCGCTCTTCAGCTTCTGTAGGGTGTAGTCTGTTGCATCAAGAGGTAAATTTTCTCGTTCTTTCTACTTCTCCATTTCCTTTATGTCCTCATATCTTCCTCATTCCTCTTCTTTCAAATATTGATAGTTTTCCCTTACTGGTTTATTCATGCCCCAGGTCTCTGAACGATACATGACTGCTAGACGTATCACTGTGTTATGTATTCTCATTTTATTATTACTTGATACTGATACTGATTTTCAGATGAGCATCTCCCCGATGGAATGTATGAACTTCATTCCCACTGATATTCTTTCCTCGATGACCATGTCTAAGCTGTTGTTGCTTGTAAACCATTATCCCAAATATCTAAAGTAGTGAACTCCCCTGAACCGTATGTCATACATCTCAAGAAATTCTTGCTCTTCTTATGTTCTTCCTAATGGCATAAACTCTGTTTTGCCTTCATTCACCTTTAACCCAACCTCTTGTGCGTAGTTGTCCAGTCCATTCGTGTTGCCTACATTATCTTACTACTTTCTGTAAGATGCCACTGAACAGAAGAGAAGAGAGAGCATCTTCCTGTTTGCGGCTGTCTCAACCTCGAACGTTCTGACGTGACCCCTCAGAAAGACACTGCTGCCTTTGACACAACCATGCAAGTTTGCACCGTTCTCACTAGTTTCTAAGATATTCTAAAGTCACGCAGCCATTGTATGATCTATTCCTGTGAGGGGTATCGTATGCAAATTGAAAATCGACGAATAGACTATAGATATCGTCATCAAATTCGCAATGGTTTCCAAACAGTTGTCTTAGAATGGAAATGTGATCTGTTGCCGATCGGTTTGGTAGAAAACCAGCTTAGTCTCCTTATACGTTGTTCTCTATGAATGGTTTTAATTTTCTGAGGATAACGATAGACAGTACGTTGTAGGTTACATTCAGGAAGCTAATGCTTATGTAGTTGCCATATTCTATTTTGCCTTCCGTCTTTCATATCGGGTGTATTACTGGATCAGTTTATATATGTTCAAGTGCAATCTCTCTCCTGCCTCTTTGATTAATGCTGCTGTTATCCTGTCCTCCCCTGGGGCCTTGTCTTTTCTGAGTCTTCTGATTGCAATCTTCACATCTTCTTCCGTCACTTCCGATTATTCTTCATCTTTCCTTTCCTCCGTGCTGTCTGCACGTAGCGTGTCATCTCCGTGTGGACGATTGAAGGGTTCTGAGAAGTATCCTGTCCATCTTTCTACAATTCTTTTCATGTCATTTATCAGATTACCGTTCTTATATCTAACGAAAAATTAGAGATCAAAAAGTCACGTAATTAGTTGTTTTTCTAGATAAAAAATGTTCAAATGTGTGTGAAATCGTATGGGACTTAACTGCCAAGGTCATCAGTCCCTAAGCTTACACACTACTTAACCTAAATTATCCTAATGACTAACACACACACCCATGCCCGAGGGAGGACTCGAACCTCCGCCGGGACCAGCCGCACAACCCATGACTGCAGCGCCCTAGACCGCTCGGCTAATCCCGCGCGGCTTTTCTAGTTCGGAAGAGTATGTCTGCAGCCTGGTATACATCGTAATCCTCAGGACACAACCCAACACCGCGCCACTAGAGTGAGCAAAACAGAATCGCGAAGTCCATCGATAAACAGGAGATGGGTGCATCACTCCATTTTAGTTCCTCTAGGAATGCGTGACGGTATTGTGGCCCCACTATTTCAGTGTCTGCCATGACTGCAGGCATTTACCTGTAAACAAACAAAAAATATGTCATTCTCTTCTTGTATGGTACGACATCCGTGAATTTGTTACAAGATGGTATTATGGTTCAATCTCAGCTGTTAGCTAATTAACAAATATTTGTTTCTTTACGTTCCACAAGACCATTTCCGGTCTTACAAGCCATTCTGGATTGTTATCTATAATAGAATATGTTTGGCTTATTGACTAACAAAAATATTTTAGATAGAACAGCCAGTAAATTCGTACTTACAGTGAAGTATCTCCTTTATCTCTCTGTTTTGTATTTGCTACTGAAGCAGTTGTTCTGTCCACCGTCTGACCTACGTGATACATGAGGACAGAGTTGTAATTATCCCCTCAGGAGAACTCCCCAACCTGGGGATGGACTACTAAAATACAATCCCCTGCATGTAAACGATTTTTTGTTATTCGTGAACAGGCCCTGACTAATCAAAGGAAGTTTGTAATTCCTTACTATTTTAACCAAACATGCATGAGAATATCAAGGAATAATTCATATTCGCAGAATACATCAAACGCAGTTCGTAAACTGGTCACTAATTCACTTATCGTGGGTGAATTTATTAGAACCACATTGAAAAACCCTGACATAATATATCACGCAACTCAGACAGCCACACCAGTACGGTGTAAACTACTAAATCACGTTCAAAGGCAATTCACGATAACATAGTTATATTTAAGTCGTACAAGAGCGCTGTCACATACCTACCTACTCTAAAGTCTATTAACATCAAAGTTCATATACAGGAAACTCGGCGATATTAGATCATTACAGAAATACTGATGTAACAGAACTGTCTATTTTTAGTGTATTAAACACATTTTCAGCGTCAGCCGTCAGTAATATTTCTCTTTGGCGTCAGTACACCCTGCACCAGTCGGTGGTTATACACCGCCAGTGGCCAGGTGCTCGGCCCCCTAGTCGTGACTGACAGCGTTGCCCTCAAGTGTTCCACCACTCTGCAGCATATTTCATCAGGTTAACAAAGGAAATTCCCACTCTTGTACCATGTCTGTGTACTCGGCTGACCATTAACACTCATCTCATTCAACGTAAGTGAACGTAATTACATCCAAGCAATAGGCGGACCCTTGCCACAGGCACCGACCAGCATTAAATACTTTCACCTATAGGCAACGGACATGTAGTTCCGAATGCGAGAGAATATATGTGCAACCATCAAGCACTCGCTTTTGGTACTACGTATGAAATGGATTTACTTATGAATTCACATAACACGTTACGTGTGCAATCATGCGATGTTACACACAGCAGTATATTCAAAGAATATATTTAGCAAACAAAAAATGAAGTTACATAACTAAATTATGATACTCAGCCCATTTACAGACGTAGTCTATTTCTAATCGTCTGTAATATTCCTAAATATGACGCCAGACCCTTTGATGAGAAATGGTTGTGAAACGGTCGCCGGTAGCAGGCACAAGTTCATATCAAGGTAGGAGACGAGGTACTGGCAGAAGTAAAGCTGTGAGGACGGGGCGTAATTCGTGCTTGGGTAGCTCAGTTGGTAGAGCACTTAACCGCCAAAGGCAAAGGTCCCGAGTTCGAGTGTCGGTCCTGCACACAGTTTTAATCTGCCAGGAAGTTTCAGGCACAAGTAGTTTGCCTAAACTCGTACCGCCAAAGAGTACCTGCTCTGCATGCTTTTCCAGGTACTGCTCCAAGAGCGTCTGCACTTCAGTGCAAAGATACAACTTTGGCGACAGTGATCAATTAGAAAAATGCCCATTAAGCTACTGTGCTGACTGATTCTGTAGTCTCGCAATGAAAGTTGACATTATAACTTTACGTACGAATAGTGCCAAATAGCCTCAATGTATTGAGGTCTCATTTTGCATTCCTCATTCCGGAAGTTTTCTGAATCGTCCGAACTCCTCTCAGTTATGTAAAGCCTGAATCAAGTCGGACTTTACATACATTGGACTGGATCAGATTCCGCTACGGTCGCAGGTTCGAATCCTGCCTCGGGCATGGATGTGTGTGATGTCCTTAGGTTAGTTAGGTTTAATTAGTTCTAAGTTATAGGCGACTGATGACCTCAGAAGTTAAGTCGCATAGTGCTCAGAGCCATTTGAACCAAGCCTGGATCACATTCTTGAGTCTCAGTATTTCTTGTAACAGTTACAGGAGTCGCAAATTTGCTTGGGTATCAAGAAATGCTGTAACTAGCGTCATGGCAGCGTACGCAGTTCACGGAAATGTTGAAATCAGCAACGCAGTAAAATTTGCTAAGACACGTGAGCGCATTAAAAAGAATTTTCGAGGTTTCCATTACATTAGGTTAGTTTCATTCCATGGATCCAGCAATGAAGTTAAATAACTTAACATTGAGTAAAACTACTTATTACAATGGTAATGATAATTACAAAATAACCTAAAGTCTTAGTTTTGTGGCTTTATATGAGTACTTAGTGAAACATGATTTTAAAAAATCTTTCTGACAATGTTTCACTCGTTATTTTTGCATCCTAGGTTTCGTTTAGCCCATTCTATAGAGTTGTGGATGGCAATGTTAATATCGTAATAATTAATTAATTAAACAGTTGTTAAAATGAGTATATTTCCCCTTAAAATTAAATTATAATATTTTTTGTGAAAATTCTCTCTCACAAAGTAGACTCTCTCACAAGAAAGACTTTATATCTCCAATTCAGTCTTATCCCAGATGTTGGTCAGTAGAAGGTGTTCGATTAACGTCAGGGGCTCCACATTCGATTCCTGGCTGGATCGGGAATTTTCTCTGCTCGGGACTGGGTGTGTATGTTGTTCTAATCATCACTGAATCATCATTCCTTCGCAAGTTGACGAATTGGCATCAAAGTCTTTCACAAGGCTCAGCGCAACTCACCAGAAAAGGGCCACCGGCTAAAAATACCATACAACCATTTTTCCGTAATATCATATACTTGACTTCTTTCAATATGCTGCATGGTTTGTTCTTGGGCCCCGCAATCGCAGGCTGGGGAGTTTCGTCGCCGTCCCCACATAACATTGCATCTGGAGTGAGCGGTTATTATCCTGTTCAGTCTTGTCCATACAATCCTCTTCACATCAAATCCTGGTAGACTTGCAGATGGGTCTTGAACGCCAACCTTCTTTAATGTCAAGCTACTTGTTGTTTCTTCCATTATTCCATAGTTGAGTGCGTGGTATCAAGCGGTCTGGAGGAGGATCATGAAACTTCCTGGCAGATTAAAATTATGTGCCAGATCGAGATTCGAACTAGAGACTACTGCCTTACGGAGGCAAGTGTTCTACCACCGAGGTACCCATGCACCGTTGACGAGCTCGCCTGAGAGTTTTACTTCCGCGAGTACCTCGTCTCTTACCCTCCAAACTTCACAAAAGTTCTCCTGCAAAACTTGCAGGACAAGTACTTCGGGAAAAAAGGATGTTGCAGTGACATGGCTTAGCTACAGCCTGGGGTATGTTTCCAGAAAGAAATTTTTCACCCGACAGCTGAGTGTGCGCTATGAAACTTTCTCGAACTCGGGAGCTTTGTCTTTCGCAGGCAAGTGCTCCAACGTCTGAGCTACGCAAGCATGACTCACGACCCGTCCTAACAACTTTAGTTTCTTCTGGAGTGGGGGAGGGGGGTCATTTAACATTGTATGAAGTGGAACGTCTAGGTGACACAGCTTCTTCCATTCTCTATTGGTTGCTTCTTGGGTGTCGCAATTCAGGTGATGGAATGTTACTGAGCTAACCCCTTGAAATCTTTGTAGATTTATCTTAAACACCCCAAATAAGTTTTTGTCCAGAGGCGAAAAATACGTCAAGCAAATGTTGTTTAGTTATGAAGATGTGAAAAGCAATACTCCTTTTCGAAATTGTATCAACTTCCTCTCCTCAATACCTCTTCAGAAGCGAATCACAGGGTACCACTCACGAAAACATGACATTACTGAAAACGTGGTACAAAATGGACTTTTGAATCTCTTGTTGTAGCACACGGCGTAGGTTCCAGTGCTAACTTAACACGTTCATTTACTTGTTGGGGCGGGCAGTAAACAATTGGAAACAAAACGGCATTCACGCCGATCGTTTAGTCAACCGGGTTCAGTTGCAGATTTGTGTGAATACCACTGTTTTATTGTGGTTGAGGGTAGGCACAATGTTACTCAGACAGTGGAACTCTGAAGGGAGAGAGATAGCCTGAAAAAAAAACCACCTTCTAGGCCGATGTTTTATCGTATTCCTGTGACGCTACAGCATAAGGAAAGTTTCAGCTTAAGGTAGCGCAATCGTTGTAGAGTTGGTACAGGCGAAGCTACCGAAGTTACTGCATTTGGTTCCGTTGTAATGTTCCACACTTAACAGCCTGAGCAGGGAATTGATATCCATGCACACTCTAAGACAAACAAAATGATGCACTAGAAGGAATTATCCGAATGGGACGGAAATCAGTAGATGCCATGTACATAGGCAGACAAACAAATAATTACGCGTTTATAAAAATTGGATGATTTATTGAAGAGAAAGAGCTTCACAATGACCCTTATCCGAGCAGTTATTCGGCTTGGCATTGGCTGATAGGATTGTCGGATTCACTTCTGAAGTCCGTCGTGCATAATTCTGTCCAACTGATGCGTTGGATCGTCAACATCTCGCGCCGGTTGGGCGACCCAGCCCATAATGCTCCAAATGTTCTCATATGGTTTGCCATGAAGGGCGACAAAACGAAGCGTAGAACCTCGTCGACGCACCGCTGGGCTGTAAGGGCTCCATGGACGACAGCCAAAAGGGTCCTGCTACGAAAGTGTGCTCCCTGCCGCCGTTGGATAAGCAGCTGCAGCAGCAAGTCGTATACTCCTAGCTCACTCATTTGTTACATAGTTTAATTCTTAATTTCTTTGCGTGTTTTTGGTACTTGCATTGTTTAATTCATAAATTTCGGGCGTATTATAGTATTTGAGAGTTGTAGCATCGCGTTTTAGTACCTGACTAGTGTAAATTCGCGTAGTCGTTTGCCTTCTGTTTTTGTTTGGAACGGCCAGTGTCGGTTGGTCACAGTCAGTGTGATCCCTGCCGCCGTTGGATAAGCAGCTGCAGCAGCAAGTCGTATACTCCTAGCTCACTCATTTGTTACATAGTTTAATTCTTAATTTCTTTGCGTGTTTTTGGTACTTGCATTGTTTAATTCATAAATTTCGGGCGTATTATAGTATTTGAGAGTTGTAGCATCGCGTTTTAGTACCTGACTAGTGTAAATTCGCGTAGTCGTTTGCCTTCTGATTTTGTTTGGAACGGCCAGTGTCGGTTGGTCACAGTCAGTGTGCTCCCTGCCGCCGTTGGATAAGCAGCTGCAGCAGCAAGTCGTATACTCCTAGCTCACTCATTTGTTACATAGTTTAATTCTTAATTTCTTTGCGTGTTTTTGGTACTTGCATTGTTTAATTCATAAATTTCGGGCGTATTATAGTATTTGAGAGTTGTAGCATCGCGTTTTAGTACCTGACTAGTGTAAATTCGCGTAGTCGTTTGCCTTCTGATTTTGTTTGGAACGGCCAGTGTCGGTTGGTCACAGTCAGTGTGCTCCCTGCCGCCGTTGGATAAGCAGCTGCAGCAGCAAGTCGTATACTCCTAGCTCACTCATTTGTTACATAGTTTAATTCTTAATTTCTTTGCGTGTTTTTGGTACTTGCATTGTTTAATTCATAAATTTCGGGCGTATTATAGTATTTGAGAGTTGTAGCATCGCGTTTTAGTACCTGAATAGTGTAAAATCGCGTAGTCTCCTTCCGCCGCCGAGCAGTGTGTCAGCAGTGCGCAAGTAGCAGCATTACTGGCTGTTGCCAATGGGCATCACTGTGGGGGTCCGGATGGGGGTTTTTCGGGGACGGCCAGCTCGTCCCACGCATCCCTCGATCGGACTACGACTGTGGTTGCCCGGGATACTGCCCGCATTGAGGCTGATCCCTCACCTGTGGTAGAGTGGGAGGTCGTCTCAAGGTGTGGCAGGGGGCGAAAGACATTCCGGAGGGCTGAACGGAAGGCCTCTCCCGTTTGTCTGACGAACCGGTTTCAGGCTCTGTCTCAGGCTGATACTGATCTTCGGCCTGACATGGCTGCTTGTCCTATTCCAGAGGTTGCCCCTCAGTCTGCAAGATCCGGGCGGTCGCAGAGGGTGGGCTTACTGGTAGTTGAGAGCTCCAACGTCAGGCGCGTAATGGGGCCCCTTAGGGAAATGGCAGCAAGAGAGGGGAAGAAAACCAATGTGCACTCCGTGTGCATACCGGGGGGAGTCATTCCAGATGTGGAAAGGGTCCTTCCGAAAGCCATGAAGGGTACAGGATGCACCCATCTGCAGGTGGTCGCTCATGTCGGCACCAATGATGTGTGTCGCTATGGATCAGAGGAAATCCTCTCTGGCTTCCGGTGGCTATCTGATTTGGTGAATACTGCCAGTCTCGCTAGCGGGATGAAAGCAGAGCTCACCATCTGCAGCATCGTCGACAGGACTGACTGTGGACCTTTGGTACAGAGCCGAGTGGAGGGTCTGAATCAGAGGCTGAGACGGTTCTGCGACCATGTGGGCTGCAGATTCCTCGACTTGCGCCATAGGGTGGTGCGGTTTCGGGTTCCGCTGGATAGGTCAGGAGTCCACTACACGCAACAAGCGGCTACACGGGTAGCAGGGGTTGTGTGGCGTGGGCTGGGCGGTTTTTTAGGTTAGATGGCCTTGGGCAAGTACAGAAAGGGCAACAGCCTCAACGGGTGCAGGGCGAAGTCAGGACATGCGGGGACCAAGCAGCAATCGGTATTGTAATTGTCAACTGTCGAAGCTGCGTTGGTAAAGTACCGGAACTTCAAGCGCTGATAGAAAGCACCGAAGCTGAAATCGTTATAGGTACAGAAAGCTGGCTGAAGCCAGAGATAAATTCTGCCGAAATTTTTACAAAGGTACAGATGGTGTTTAGAAAGGATAGATTGCATGCAACCGGTGGTGTGTTCGTCGCTGTTAGTAGTAGTTTATCCTGTAGTGAAGTAGACGTGGATAGTTCCTGTGAATTATTATGGGTGGAGGTTACACTCAACAACCGAGCTAGGTTAATAATTGGCTCCTTTTACCGACCTCCCGACTCAGCAGCATTAGTGGCAGAACAACTGAGAGAAAATTTGGAATACATTTCACATAAATTTTCTCAGCATGTTATAGTCTTAGGTGGAGATTTCAATTTACCAGATATAGACTGGGACACTCAGATGTTTAGGACGGGTGGTAGGGACAGAGCATCGAGTGACATTATACTGAGTGCACTATCCGAAAATTACCTCGAGGAATTAAACAGAGAACCGACTCGTGGAGATAACATCTTGGACCTACTGATAACAAACAGACACGAACTTTTCGACTCTGTATGTGCAGAACAGGGAATCAGTAATCATAAGGCCGTTGCAGCATCCCTGAATATGGAAGTTAATAGGAATACAAAAAAAGGGAGGAAGGTTTATCTGTTTAGCAAGAGTAATAGAAGGCAGATTTCAGACTACCTAACAGATCAAAACGAAAATTTCTGTTCCGACACTGACAATGTTGACTGTTTATGGAAAAAGTTCAAGGCAATCGTAAAATGCGTTTTAGACAGGTACGTGCCGAGTAAAACTGTGAGGGACGGGAAAAACCCACCGTGGTACAACAACAAAGTTAGGAAACTACTGCGAAAGCAAAGAGAGCTTCACCCCAAGTTTAAACGCAGCCAAAACCTCTCAGACAAACAGAAGCTAAACGATGCCAAAGTTAGCGTAAGGAGGGCTATGCGTGAAGCGTTCAGTGAATTCGAAAGTAAAATTCTATGTACCGACTTGACAGAAAATCCTAGGAAGTTCTGGTCTTACGTTAAATCAGTAAGTGGCTCGAAACAGCATATCCAGACACTCCGGGATGATGATGGCACTGAAACAGAGGATGACACGTGTAAAGCTGAAATACTAAACACCTTTTTTCAAAGCTGTTTCACAGAGGAAGACCGCACTGCAGTTCCTTCTCTAAATCCTCGCACAAACGAAAAAATGGCTGACATCGAAATAAGTGTCCAAGGAATAGAAAAGCAACTGGAATCACTCAACAGAGGAAAGTCCACTGGACCTGACGGGATACCAATTCGACTCTACACAGAGTACGCGAAAGAACTTGCCCCCCTTCTAACAGCCGTGTACCGCAAGTCTCTAGAGGGACGGAGGGTTCCAAATGATTGGAAAAGAGCACAGGTAGTCCCAGTCTTCAAGAAGGGTCGTCGAGCAGATGCGCAAAACTATAGACCTATATCTCTGACGTCGATCTGTTGTAGAATTTTAGAACATGTTTTTTGCTCGACTATCATGTCGTTTTTGGAAACCCAGAATCTACTCTGTAGGAATCAACATGGATTCCGTAAACAGCGATCGTGTGAGACCCAACTCGCTTTATTTGTTCACGAGACCCAGAAAATATTAGATACCGGCTCCCAGGTAGATGCTATTTTTCTTGACTTCCGGAAGGCGTTCGATACAGTTCCGCACTGTCACCTGATAAACAAAGTAAGAGCCTACGGAATATCAGACAAGCTGTGTGGCTGGATTGAAGAGTTTTTAGCAAACAGAACACAGCATGTTGTTATCAATGGAGAGACGTCTACAGACGTTAAAGTAACCTCTGGCGTGCCACAGGGGAGTGTTATGGGACCATTGCTTTTCACAATATATATAAATGACATAGTAGATAGTGTCGGAAGTTCCATGCGGCTTTTCGCGGATGATGCTGTAGTATACAGAGAAGTTGCAGCATTAGAAAATTGTAGCGAAATGCAGGAAGATCTGCAGCAGATAGGCACTTGGTGCAGGGAGTGGCAACTGTCCCTTAACATAGACAAATGTAATGTATTGCGAATACATAGAAAGAAGGATCCTTGATTGTATGATTATATGATAGCGGAACAAACACTGGTAGCAGTTACTTCTGTAAAATATCTGGGAGTATGCGTGCGGAACGATTTGAAGTGGAATGATCATATAAAATTAATTGTTGGTAAGGCGGGTACCAGGTTGAGATTCATTGGGAGAGTGCTTAGAAAATGTAGTCCATCAACAAAGGAGGTGGCTTACAAAACACTCATTCGAACTATACTTGAGTATTGCTCATCAGTGTGGGATCCGTACCAGATCGGGTTGACGGAGGAGATAGAGAAGATCCAAAGAAGAGCGGCGCGATTCGTCACAGGGTTATTTGGTAACCGTGATAGCGTTACGGAGATGTTTAATACACTCAAGTGGCAGACTCTGCAAGAGAGGCGCTCTGCATCGCGGTGTAGCTTGCTCGCCAGGTTTCGAGAGGGTGCGTTTCTGGATGAGGTATCGAATATATTGCTTCCCCCTACTTATACCTCCCGAGGAGATCACGAATGTAAAATTAGGGAGATTAGAGCGCGCACGGAGGCTTTCAGACAGTCGTTCTTCCCGCGAACCATACGCGACTGGAACAGGAAAGGGAGGTAATGACAGTGGTACGTAAAGTGCCCTCCGCCACACACCGTTGGGTGGCTTGCGGAGTATAAATGTAGATGTAGATGTAGAAAGTAAATGGCAGTCCAGACCATGGCTTCTTGTTCTCGGGCCGTATGACGGCTATGGTCAGGATGGTATCCCACCGCTGTTAGAGGTTTCTCCAGGCATGTCTCCGAAACGACACTCATCGCCGAAGACAATTCTACTCCAGTCCATGGGATTCCAGGCTGAAGAAGTGTCTGATGGTGGACCAACATGTTACTGACTTGCTCAGTTTCTGGAGCTCTTTCTCTTAAATAAATCATCGAGTAATCGCTTGTTTCTAAAAATGGTTCAAATGGCTCTGAGTACTATGGGACTTAACATCTATGGTCATCAGTCCCCTAGAACTTAGAACTACTTAAACCTAACTAACCTAAGGACAGCACACAACACCCAGCCATCACGAGGCAGAGAAAATCCCTGACCCCGCCGGGAATCGAGCCCGGGAACCCGGGCGTGGGAAGCTAGAACGCTACCGCACGACCACGAGATGCGGGCGCTTGTTTCTCTCTGCATATACTTGAACATACTGATTTCCGTCCAATTGGTATAATTTCTTCGTGGTACATCATTTCTTTTTCTTTCTTAAAGTGTATTACCCCTAATTACTTATATCGGTGCATACTGGAAATACGGACCCTGCAATGAACTTGTGGCGTAACACTAGTGGCACTGCCCGACATACATCTCGTACATCGTGAATGCTCGACTACGTCCAGGGCAGGCGGGAAATCAGTATGTGAATGAAAAGATACCCACTAAAGTCCTAAACTTTGTCATTTGTTATCGAGAGTTGACTGTGCTTCTGCGCACGGGTAAAAAGCATTAAATTGATGTGAAACAGTGGCTGCCCTCTTCCACTTCCTCCCCTCTACCTCCACAAGAAATGGTCGCTGCAATCGTAAGACCTGTAGTGTCGTGTGCTGTGACGAATTCCACAGGGCCCTTATATCTCCGTGACCCTGATTTATACGATGTGACGCACTCAAGACGTAAACGATTGATCCTGTAACCAGATACCATACTGTTCTTTGTCAATAGCATTATGCTACATTTGTTGACGTTTGGAGAGTACTGCTATTCATTTCACTAAATGGATATTCTGGACAAGATGATGCTGTACACAATTGCCTCGTCAGCGGACAATCTTGTAGTACTGCCGATCCTTTCTGATAAACAAAACTTTGTACAGAGCGTAATTTAATCATCGCTATCAGTTGGTTTAAGAATCACTAAACAAGGTTGTATAAATGGAAGAGACCTGGAGACACTGGGAGGTTTCAGATTGGTTACATGATGGTTACTTTCATTTCTGTGCAACATTCACCATCCAGTGTAACGCAGTGATTTCTGTTAGTCAAATACTTTCGACTCAGTGACATATTTAGTGAGGTACTCCACAAGGTAGTATGTTGGTTAGCAGACGACGGTGTGGAAGAGTCGAACGCCTTCGGATATTTGGGAAGATGCAGCTTACCGGTTCAATTACATCGAATGCTCGCAAGATGTCGTTTACGAATGAAGCAGGTTGTGTCTCAGACGGGTGCGTTTTTTCTGAATCTGTGCAGATTCTTTAAGAGAAGTTTGCTTTCGTCTAGGAACGTTTGAGCTTTGAATCTGCTCTAGGAGCCTGCAACAGATGGAAGTTAGCAATATTGGTTTTTAACAATTCTGTGTTTGGGCTCCATTACACTTTTTGTGAGCAAGAGTGACTTGTGCTCATTTACAGTTACGCAGGACTATTCGCTGTGAAGATGATCTAGTTATGTGTGAGCTAAGAAACGAGCTATTTCAGAAACGTACTCAGTGTACAATCCAACTGGAACAACATCACGGCCTGGCCTGTTATTCCCTCTGAGTACTTTTGTTTTACCATACCGGGAGTACTAATATCGATATCATTTGTTTCTCTGTTTGTGCGGTGGTCAAATATTGCTGTGCAAGTATTCTCTTGAATGAATACATTTTCAAGGGTAGAACCTTAAGTTTCTACTTTCTGTCTGCCGTATTCTGCTCTACACGAGACGGATCCACGAGACATTACATGCAATGTTTGAAGCCATTCATTAACTCCACGTATCACCATATGTATATGTAATTTTCTGATAAATCTTCCGCAAGGATCTGGTTGTTAAAATTGTTGTAGTCTTCACGATGGCATTTCTTACAGCTGCGGGGGTTGCTATAAACATTTCTCTATCAGCGTCACTGTACCCAATGCTATTGCAAAGGTATTGTACTCTCTGTTTCTGCAACATTGTACCAAGTGTACCATGAGACTAGGATGGGTATTTGCCATCTTGTACTACTTCTCCGTTCATTGTTCTTGTCGGCTTGTTCCACAGAATTCTTTCCTTACTATTCAAGCACCTCTTCACTGCATACTTCATCTGTACTCTTTTGTTTTAATATCCTTCACTAGCTGCAAATTTTAACTGCTTCTGTTTTCTCCTACTCTGAATTTCCCGTCATCCACGTTTCACTTCCACAGATTACTGTGCTCCAGACGTATGTCTTGCGGAATGTCTTAACTTAACGCCATTGTCAGGTCCCGCTGGATCAAAATTTCTTCTCTTCCGCAATATGTGATATCTTTACCGCTTCGGCGATTACTGTAATCTCGTTCTTGCGCTTGTTCTGCTATTATATGTGTGCTGCTCTTCATCATCTAAGCTGTAGCTTATCTTCTACCTGGCACCTATTATCTGCTAACCATTCCCTTCCTGTCCTCCGGCAAGTCTTCTATGAGTTGTTTCATTCCGTTCAGGAAAGCCTCGGCGTCTATGAAAGATAGCATTGGTATCAACCCCATTGCTCTGTTATACTCCTTCTGAAATTTTCCTTCACTTCTTTCAGCCTGACTTTGAGTACAATTTAAGCAACATGGATGTTAAGCTATTACGCTGCCTTTTTTTCTTCCAGTTTTCTTACTCTAACGTGGTTTCTGTGAACTATTTCTACTAACTTTATCCACATTATTCTGAGGATTTAGCTGAGCAATGTACATTGGCACTCGGGAAAACTGGGGATCAAATCGCTTGTATCCTTCCAAGCCTTGGCCTACCTGAATTTTTGTTACCTCTCTAACGATCTCGTCGTCGACGGAAAATTACACCCTAATCTTCCCTTATGTCTTCTCAGCATTGCGAACATCTCATTCCTACTGACATTGTCAAAATTATTATCTAAATTTACACATGGTATGAAGATATCCCGATTAGCCCTTACTCTTCTTTTCGTTACTAAATGCGTAATGGCCGCGCGGGGTAGCTGCGCGGTCTGGGCGCCTTGTTACGGTCCGTGCGTCTCCCCCCGTCGGAGGTTCGAGTCCTCCCTCGGGCATGGGTGTATGTGTTGTCCATAGCGTAAGTTAGTTTAAGTTAAATTAAATAGTGTGTAGGCTTAAGGAACGATGACCTTAGCAGTTTGGTCCCATGAGACCTTACCACAAATTAAAAATTAATTAAATTAAATGCATAACCAGATGTGGTAATTTTACATTCCTCGAAATCAAACTGACCTAGTTCCAGTGCTTCTTCACTATTTTTTTTCTTTCTATATTTGCGGAAATTATTCGTGTCATGGTTTACAAGATTCAGATGTCAGGCTGATTGATGTTTTTCTCATCTATCCATACGTGTCTTTTCGACAATAATATGTCAATATTTTGCGGGATATCCGATTCCTCCTATTACAAAGATTTTTGACATTGGGTCGTTTAATTTTATAACGCTAACAATGCCCATTAATTTATGTGAATCCGATGCAACAGCTGACTTGTCTAAGCTCAGTTAGATCAGTGATTTGCTAAATTCTGCCTGCGTTGTTGCACGCCTTGTATCTTTTTCGCAAAACTTTTCTCGTTTTCTTTTCTCTTTTTCTAAATTTTCAACAGCTCTTCTCCTACTAATCTATATTCTTTTTCTTGCGTACTTTAAGTATAAATCCTTTCTGTACTTCATAATTTAACATCTTTACTTTCTGATTCTTCGAAATTCGTTTTCACTTAACCGTAGATAGCTTTGCCTTAGCTTTCTCAACTTCCTTCTTCGTGACGTTCATTAGCAACAATCAACAACAGTTCGAAAGCAATAGTAACATTCATAAGTATAGTGATAGTGCGTAACATAAGGAAGTGAGGTATTCAGCCATAAAAATCTTTGACAACCTACACAGGGATGTAAGGAATTTAACAGATAATAGGGGACTGATGACCTCAGATGTTGAGTCCCATAGTGCTCAGAGCCATTTTAACAGATAATAGGATTAAATTTAAACCAAATCTGAAGCATCTGCTTAACAACTCCTTGCACTTCATTGCATAATATTTGATTGCGTAGTAGTATAGTGTGTGTGTGTGTGTGTGTGTGTGTGTGTGTGTGTGTGTGTGTGTGTGTTAGTATGAAATATGTAACTAAACTTAATAAATCCAGTAAATAGTCAACATATTGCCATATTTTCCGCTAGGTAAATGTATTATAGCAATAAAACTGACCCGTCCAACACCATAGCGAGAGCTCACAATTAAATACATGTTACACGCAAATAATTAAATAACGACCCACCTATTTTCTTCACGTGACTCCCTGCTAAGTGTTCTGTGAGCTTCCAATTAACATCATTTCTAAGAAATCTACACTATTGGCCATAATCTCTTTAACTTTTCACTGATAAGCTAGAGCATGTTTTTGAAAAAAATGGTTCAAATGGCTCTGAGCACTATGGGACTCAACTTCTGCGGTCATTAGTCCCCTAGAACTGAGAACTAGTTAAACCTAACTAACCTAAGGACATCACACACATCCATGCCCTAGGCAGGATTCGAACCTGCGACCGTAGCGGTCTCGCGGTTCCAGACTGCAGCGCCCAGAACCTCACGGCCACTTCGGCCGGCCCCATGGTTTTGAGATATACATGCATTCTTCACTTCTGTTTTTCACAAATCACTTAATCAATTCCCGGGGCCGTTCCTTTAAAGCGGGAACGACTGTTTTCTATTCTCATCCTTGTCCGATTCTGGCTTGTGCTTTGTCTTCACTCACATCATCGCCGATATCACGATGGTCACTAATCTTCCTATTTTATTTACTTCTATCGGCCTCGTCTTGAAACACTAATCTATCTTTCTTCTTCGTTTGGAGCCAGTATTTCTGGATCTGCAAACTAAGATAATTCTTAATTGCGTAGGCTTCCGCGGCCAGGATCGGTCGACATAAAAGTTTTCTGGGTATGGTACCGCGTCATAGTGTATAAAACTATTGCTGCTGGAGAGAAACCAACGTTTCGACCACGGGTGCAGCGGCTTTCGTCTGAGTCTATTCTTCTGAATGTTGTAGAATCGTCTTTTTTGCAGTTACCTGTGCTACCGTAGTTGTGCTCCAAACACATTTTACCAGTAGGGCCCTACGTCACTAACGGCATTCAGTTTGCATCTAAATACTTTATGAGAAATTACGTTTCCTATGGGAAATTATCAGTGCTGGCAGTTGTACTCCTCATCATTAGTTTCAACCGGATCCCAGCAACGAATTAATGGAAGAGAATAATCACATCGATAATTTTCCTAGCATCAAAATAAGTCTCACTGAAATAATAATTCTCACCAGACAATTTGCAGTATTATGGTCTTATTGCTGCAACTTTGAATGGTGGTGACTAACTTTACATGTTCTTTTGAATACATATACAGGGTATTACAAAAAGGTACGGCCAAACTTTCAGGAAACATTCCTCACACACAAATAAAGAAAAGATGTTATGTGGACTTATGTCCGGAAACGCTTAATTTCCATGTTAGAGCTCATTTTAGTTTCGTCAGTATGTACTGATTCACCGCCACATGTGTGGGCTGACGAGAATCCGCACGCAATTGTGCAATCACGTCATCAACACAGATTTCCTGTGAACGTTTGGGCAGTCATTGTTGGTGATGTCTTGATTGGGCCCCATGTTCTTCCACCTACGCTCAATGGAGCACGATATCGTGATTTCATACGGGAAACTCTACCTGTGCTGCTAGAACATGTGCCTTAACAAGTACGACACAACATGTGGTTCATGCACGATGGAGCTCCTGCACATTTCAGTCGAAGTGTTCGTACGCTTCTCAACAACAGATTCGGTTACCGATGGATTGGTAGAGGCGGGCCAATTCCATGGCCTCCAAGCTCTCCTGACTTCAACCCTCTTGACTTTCATTTATGGCGGCATTTGAAAGCTCTTCTCTACGCAACCCCGGTACCAAATGTAGAGACTCTTCGTGCTCGTATTGTGGACGGCTGTGATACAATACGCCATTCTCCAGGGCTGCATCAGCGCATCAGGGATTCCATGCGACGGTGGGTGGATGCATGTATCCTCGCTAACGGAGGACATTTTGAACATTTCCTGTAACAAAGTGTTTTAAGTCACGCTGGTACGTTCTGTTGCTGTGTGTTTCCATTCCATGATTAATGTGATTTGAAGAGAAGTAATAAAATGAGCTCTAACATGGAAAGTAAGCGTTTCCGGACACATGTCCACGTAACATATTTTCTTTCTTTGTGTGTGAGGAATGTTTCCTGAAAGTTTGGCCGTACCTTTTTGTAACAACCCGTATAGGCGATACTTCTAATTTCCCAATTGAACTGGACAAAGAGGGTGATACACAAAACTGTTCTACACAGACACCCCCATCTTTTAGTAAAGGATAAAGAGAAATTTCAAACGGCAATACTTGGGGCGGACGTTCTTGCAAAAGCATTTACCTCGCAGTTTAGGAAATTCTCCGAAAAATCTGGGCCATAGGGCATTTAGACGCGATCACGAATTTGTTATTGATATATTTTCCACTTTCTTCTTCTTGGAAACTGTGATGTTACATGATCATTTTAATCAGGAGTTTGATGCCTACCGGCTGTAACACTTTCTTGGAGAGAGAGGACCACCGTAGCAGCGTACGAACGTAAAATGGAGATAGGGGGCGACAGTTTTCAAAGAGACCTAATAAAATTTTACTGGAGACGTTGGTGTAAAGGCAGAAAATAATGATCATTTAGACTGAAGCCCTGTATTTCTAATTTGCTGTTCCATAGTTTAAAGTCTATGTTACTACATGACAAAATTTTATGATCCATGTGGAGTTTACTACTGCTGTGTACGACATTGCAGTACTACATTCCATATTATTTATTCACTTTGGTGATAGCGTAATTCTTACACCCTTAAATGACTTCTCATTTTAACGACTTAGTAGTACTTACTGGGTCAATGTTCTGGTCAGCTTGTGTTATTTTCGAACGAGAGGGAGTACTTCGTAGAAGTTGTGTTTACTCCGATGCTATGGATAGGGCAACAATACTACATTACTTTTGAAACTTCCTGGCAGATTAAAACTGTGTGCCTGACCGAGACTCGAACTCGGGACCTTTGCCTTTCGCGGGCAAGTGCTCTAGAGCTACTTTTGGTTCTTCGTTTGTGTTATAACTCTCGATAATGACTGACAGGTGATGGGAAATAACTAAAGATTACGTATTTAATTAGTTACTTGATTTCACATTATTTATTTACTTCCTCTCAATCCATGTGTGTGTCGATGTTTTCAGCAACGTAGCTCATGAGTTATTTGTACTAAATAGCACGTTTAGAATCATTAGTTCCGTTTAGGACATTTTGTTCATGCTCTTTGTATAGTTATTGTAACTTTATTACCAAATTATTGTGTAAAAATTTGTAGAACTCAGAGAGGAAGAAACGTATTTCATTTTTATTGTTTGCTTTCGATAAATTTCTGCTAAATGTTTTCTATTGCCTGAATAAAGATCTTGCCTTGTCAACAATTTTGGATGTTACGATTAAGTAGACGCTGGTATGTAATTATTTATGTATTTGCCTTTACCTGTCTCCTCTTTAGGATTTACTGTGTTTGACAACGTTTATCACGCATCCTTGATCGCGAATGGTACACACGGCACAAGCAAAAGATGAAAACCAATTCGTATCTTTGTGGACTTGAAGACAATATGATATGAAAGACGTACCGCAAATAATGGTAAATTAACAAAGTGCGATCAAGTAACATATGGTAAGCCCACATTTGAGCAAATGTGTGACCTTCCAGTCCGTTCCTCTCGCTTTGTGTATACAAAAAAGCAGGGTTGAGCCAACATGTCTGCCGCTTGCTTAACGTTGGAGACTGCCAACGTCGGCAGTCCTGCTGGGTATAAAGCAGCCGCCTTCACACACGTCCTCACTGTCAGCCCTCAGTCCACAAGAACAATGGCTCGCGCTCTTTCACTGGTAAGTACCACCTGTTCTCTTCTGTATTCGATGGGCGTACCTGTATTCTTATAGTAACAAGATAGAAAGAACTGTTTCCTGACAACAGGCTTGTTGGTACCACGTCGATATGGTGATCTACCTTACAATGTTGTCTTTTCGATTTTGTATGATTTCGACAAAATATTTTCCTAGTATACCGCGCACTAGAGAAGGCTACATTACTAATAATTTGAATTCTTGGGTTCGCACCACTTTTGCTCACACAATAAAATCTTCTGGCATTAGTTCAGTGTCAAAACAATGCCAACAGCAATCTAAATAGTAGGATAAAGAGTCAAATAGTAGTCTAAAATTAACAGAATCGAGCTCTAAATTCTACTGAGTTTTCTTTCTCCAGTACTACAAACTTAGGTAACATACGTAACAACCTAAAAAGAAGGTACCACTCTAAATCTATGAAGCACTTGCAACGTGGCCTGCTCAGACATTCTTTGTCCCTATGCTACAAATTAGTTCTGAAAAGTTATGCTTCGCACAGAATATACTGCTCTTCTTAATACATCCATCATACACTGCATAACTTCAGCGAACAAGGAAGTGCAGTGGCTTAGGCACTAAATTCTTAATCGGAAGAAAACATGTCGTCATTTTAACACGCCGATGGACATGGTTCCGTACTTTCTAAGTTAAAATCTTCCAATAATTCTTTCGATAATTCCACAGCTAAGTCCTTCCGTCACTCTTTTGTTTTCTGTCGTTCCACCACCCTGCCAAAATTGACCGGAGAGTGGGTTCGAAGTGATACAGATTACGGAACTTAGAAAGAATTACACAAGGATGAAACAGTATGCTTGTCATTTTGAGGTTGGTTTAAAAATCAGGTGGTATGACTGATTAACACAAAAATAATTTGATTTGTTCGAATTATGTCCTGTTGTAAATGAAGTTAATTAGTATTTTGAATCAGTAAAAGTCTCCCTTAAGTGGAGAAAGTAAAGACGGAGAGGAGAGAGTCTTTATAAATTTTAAAGGTGCGATGTGGGTTAGCTGTGGGTGGTAGTAGAGGAGGTTGCTGAGGAATGCTACGTCAGGGAATGATGTACGCGAAGAGATTAGGAGTGTTTTTCTAGTCCTGGAACGTTTTATCATCAAGCAATAGGTAATATGTCCTTTGAAGAGAATAAATATGGTCGTTAGGTGCGAAGTTCAGGAAATGGGTTTCTACAGGTGTGACAGATTGCCACAACTGATGAAATGACAAGGTTATCATTATCATATTTGTGGTAATTGTAAAGGTTATGCTTATCCATTACGGATATTTTAGAACCGTGACTGTATATTGAATGTAATAAGTTATACAGAACTGCAACCTGTCCCTTTTTTGAATAATTATGTTTTATTCCATGGACCGGTTTTCGGACCTTTTCAGGTTCATCTTCAGATGGTTTGAGGAAGTTACATCAATACTGGTAAAAAATAATTATGTTTTATTCCATGGACCGGTTTTCGGACCTTTTCAGGTTCACCTTCAGATGGCTTCAGGAAGTTACATCAATACTGGTAGCGTAATGCTGGGTGCTTGCTTGAGACAGTATAGGCGGCTTTTTTCTGTTAGTGTCCACTGTCTGCCTCCATTCAATGTCCAGTGGTTATATCAGTACACACACTTCCACACAAACTATATTAATTTACACTTTGACAGCGAGACTTTTCCAGCATCCAACATGCGCCTTACAAGCTTGGTTGTACTAATATAACTACTGGACATCAAAATGGAGGCAGACAGATGGACACTAACCGAAAAAAACTGCCTATACTGTCGAAAATCAGCACCCAGCATTATGCTACCAGTAATGATGTAACTTCATGAAACCATCTGAAGATGAACCTGAAAAGGTTCGAAAACCGGTCCATGGAATAAAACATAATTATTCAAAAAAGTGACTGGTTGCATTTATGTATAACTTATTTACAAATTGAAAAGGTGCTGATGAAAGTCAAAAAAAGAGATCAATGGTTGGATAGTACAAAATGATATGGAATGCAGTGCGAAGTGCAATCAGTTTAATGATTTGGAAATGTACAAGACTATTCTTTTATTCGCGGCGGGGGAGGGGTGGGAGGATTGGAAACATTTGCGCATAGGTCAGCATTAGGCTACGTAGATATCGGGAATTTTTTGTCTTCTTATATTTAGCCTGTTGTGAGTTTTTTGTTTGTTGGTTACTGGGTCATGGTTTGCATACGTCGAAACCTAGTGGTTCATCTGTTTGCGTGCTAGGGAATACAACAGAAAAGTTTAATCATTAGTTTAAATTGTGAAAACGAATCACGCACAACCATCCTGATCTGAAGTGGTGTTCCGCTTCTGTTACCTGCTCTCCACGAAAGGTTAAGCATTTTATTTTACTAGGAGCTCATTATATCACATTTGTTCTTCTGAAAATTCGTCTTTGATATGTTGTAACCAGTGCTGTTTTTCTGGGGGAACGCTGGGGGATGCATGCCCCTAAACTTTTTCGTCGATCAAGTAATTTTTTTACGATGTTGTGAACTTGCCACAGATTTTTCCACGGTCGTAAATCTTTTATTTCATTTTTTCGTGTTGGTAATTGCAATACGAGCGATACCAGTGATAGGTGTGGATGGTTTTCGTTGTGTTGTTTCTTTAAATTGTGTTTTATAGGTTAAAATATATTTCCTTGTATTGTTTCGTATGTCGGAGGGTTGATTGGACTGACCTGTTTCATTTGAGGTGTATTATAGGTCAATTGAAGTGTACGATACCATTTTCTTTCATTGTTCAGGGGCTGGTGGGAATCGCATGCTTCATTTGAGCTGATGTAAACTGAAGTGTTCGATACCACATTCTCTTGTATGTTTGGGTGTTTCTCTGCTTCATTTGAGCTGTAATAAAGTCAAATCAAGCGTCCGGTACCTTTTCTTTTTTGTAGTTCGACCTGTTGATGACGTCAAGGCTAAAAGCAGACGGGTAGTATCCCATGCTTCAGTTATAAGTAAATTTCGGTGCATTATATCCAATGTCGGAGTACCCTCAAACTTTTTTTAGAAAAAAAGCACTGGTTGTAACGAAACTATAACACACAACCCAGAGATTAAACCAACTACCTAATGCCTGAGCGTGGCGCGACACCAGTTTTATTGTCTTTCGTAGGCCACGATGTGCAACGCAGAAGGTTAACAATAACAATTTACCTCACCACACACTTCGCCCTGTGCTGAATGTACCGTGTTTCTTATTGTGTTGCAGGTGTGCCTTCTGGCAGTGGCCTGCCTGGCCCTGCTGTGTGGCTGTGAGGCCTCCTACCCTGTGGCCGTGTCACACGGACACGGGTACTACCCGAACAGCTACAAGTACCCTGGCTACGGATACCACGGTGAGTACGGGACGCTCGTGGTGTGACTGGTAATTCAGGCATCACTTTCTGTCATGGGAGAAAACCAGTCATATGATTACGAGGTGTGAAACAATACTAAATTTCTCACCAGTTGCTTTCTGCAAAACATATTACTTCCTAACTGAAAACATCGGCTGTAAACTTTGGTATTGAACAAGCTGTTTGTTTTGGGAAACTGCACAGTAAAGTTTCAATAAAACCTGATAACTAAAGTATTTTAATTTCATGCAACGTGATATTTTCTCTTCAGATAAGCCATTTTTTCAAATACAAAGTATATCTACAATAACGATATATTTTAAAAATGATGAATTCACCCAAAACTTTATTCTTAAAAGTTCATCAACGGGTGCTGAACATTGTTTACTTGAAACCTGAGTGCGCTTAACACGGGTTAGCATTTACCTACCATAGTTAATGTGCTGGGCGAATTGACGAAACGTTACTGCTGAACTTCTTAAAAACACAAATTTAAAAGATTCGAATTGTTTCACTTTTTGATTTTAAGATTTTCATTAACAATTTTTGCAATTATGAAGTATAGTGATCTCAGAAACGTATTATGATTCAATATAATACGAAGTTAATTTTAGCAACCACCTGTGTTGAGGATGACGTTAACATTTCTACTGTTACCCATTCACATATATTGATGTAAATTACTATGAATGAATGATGAGGTCCCACACTCCGAGGAGCGTAGGGAATGATGCGGGAGACCCCCACCGCCGACTAGGCAAGGTCCTTGCGGATGTGCTTTGCCATTGCCTTCCTCCGACCGTAATGGGGATTAATGATGATGATGACAACACAACAACACCCAGTCATGTTGAGGCAGGGAAAATCCCTGACCCCGCCGTGAATCGAACCCGGGACCCCGTGCGCGAGAAGCGAGTACGCTACCGTAAGGCCACGAGCTGCGGACAAATTACTATAAGGGACTCAAACGTTGTTTACTTGCTTAAATAAGTATTCACATTTATCTGAGTAGTAAGAATTTTTGAAGTGTATTTGCGTCCAGAAGGATATTCAGTATCTTTACCCGAGTCACAGTTATCCACATCATCATGGGATTTGCACAAATCGTCCCTGAATTCCATTTTTCTGGTACCAACATCACACGCTTTACTACTACTCGCGCTGTGTGTTTGGCACTTACCACCGTTTACTCGCACACATCCTGACAAAGTTGCCAATAGTTAGTATATGAAATTAAAGGTAGAGCTTCTGTCCCTCAGTTTATCGTGAAACTATAAACTAACAGGAACAAAGCATATCAGTTACAATGTTTTACACGCAATAACCGTCTCATCGACAGTCCGTTAATATTATTTACAGATGATGTCTTCAGTTTTTTCGACTTAATGTCAACCAACAAACGTCAACATTATTAATTTGTTATTTTTATTCTAGCATCTAGATGATCTTAAAAAGTATAGACATGATTCACATTAATTTCTTGGTGCATGGATTAGTATACACGGATTTTTGTGTGTATTGCTTTCCTTACGTTGCGTGATTCTTCATCTTAGTCTTCGAAGTTGTTCTTGAGATACCGTTGATAGTAAGAGGAGGAGAGTAGTAAACTAAAGGTTAAAGGCCCTCGTACATAAATGGAAATAGTAGAGGAAGGTGGGGGGGGGGATGTTGTATATGATCGAGGAAATCGTGCTGGAAACAATAGAAACCTATAGTAATATGCAGAAAGAATATAGGATGAGGATTTCTAAATTAAAATGGAGCTGGGCGTCTCGTGATAAACGGCGTAATTGGAAAATCTAACCGAAGATGAGTAGACGACATAAGGGAAGAGGCAAGATAAAGATGGATATATACAGCTCGTGCTCGGGAAACCTGGAGTAATTAATTATCCAGCGGTAATAGTTGACAGCGCAATAATGAGGATGATGACGATTACAGGGACATCTGTTACACGCATATATCGTTGAATAATACAAGTTTGAATTTCTTTCCATATGAAGGTCTATTGTCCGTATCGGGACATATAAGATGTTTAATCATTGCAGTGTGGAAAGGGTAGTGTTTCTCTGACGCCAGTCAATTACATTTCATTCATGTTTACAGTTTTATATTATCATCGAGGACGATAAACGCAATATAACAGGACAGTAGAATGTTTGGGGCAAATCTGGAACACACATATGAAATGAAAAATCACGATTTACTTACGAGGTATCTTCCTACTGATCCAGTCTTATCGGAGGACTAGCGCCCCTAAAAGTTTCACACGACTACTGCAGCCCTTGTTACCTGACTTACTGGACACCGTGTGCGACTAATGTACGTGTACGTCATTCTGAAACAAGCTCCTAATGTTGCAGGTTACTCGTCCCACTACGGCTACCCAGGCTGGGGATACCACGGCTATCCTGGATACGGCTCCCACTACGGTAGCCACTACGGCTACCCTGGATACGGCTATGGGTACAGCAACGGATATGGCCACGGATACAGCCATGGTTACGGCTATGGCCACGGTCACAGCCACTGGTGAAGAGCAGTAGCTGACGACTCACACCCATTCCACGACTACCCACCAAAAAACTACTTGGATACTTCGAAACTTGTACATACCAAATATTTTTTTATTACTCCCACACCTACAGCCAAAATTAACAGAAACCATCGCCATTGTTCGATATCTCCTCAATAATCCACACAATAAATGCAAAAGTCTAAAGAAACAGTTGTTTTATTTCCACATTCCATGCCTATTCCGTTAGTGTTTGCACAATACTCGCCTCTCGAATTCAGCATGTCTGAATTGCTATGTATTAATCTGGTGACACTATTTTATATAAGGTAGCAAGAGTTTTGGCGTATTTTTCTATGCCGACCATTAACTGTGCTCAGTACGCGGGCAAAGAAAATTTACTTCTGCTGGAAGGTAAACCTGCCCTCAATCCATATGTCGGCTTGATACTGCGGTGCTCTAGTGGGCATAGCTCTATTGCAGATGGTATGACTTGGCCTTTCTCTGACTTACCAAGCTAATTATAGGACGAATTACAATTTAATATGGATCATGAACGACGGTCCAACTCGTAATTGTTCATACACCTAAATCATTGCCAGAGATGAAGTGGTAAGTGACCCGAGAAGCGAAGGGGCATCGAACCCCAGATTTTAATATTCGAAATCTAATGTGTACCCACTGAGATACCTAAATATCTACTTGGCTTCTGTCTACAGCGAATTATCTGAAATAACAGTACTGAAGCACAGTATAGTACGAAAGATAAACATAAACTTTCACTGAGGAAAATATAAAGCACGAAAATTGGAAAGGAAGAATCTGGCAGGGCTCATCTACATGCAGACTGAAGTTAACGATGTAGTGAACTCTTATACGACAGACGGCGGGAACACTAACGCCTTAAGATGGTTCAAATGGCTCTGAGCACTATGGTACTTAACATCTATGGTCATCCGTCCCCTAGAACTTAGAACTACTTAAACCTAACTAACCTAAGGACATCACACAACATCCAGTCATCACGAGGCAGAGAAAATCCCTGACCCCGCCGGGAATCGAACCCGGGAATCCGGGCGTGGGAAGCGAGAACGCTACCGCACGACCACGAGCTGCGGACCACGCCTTAAGAGATTTTTTGTTTTGGGACCCGTCACTTACATAGAAAAATTCACAGAAGCTTTCGTGATCAGAAAAGTCGAAAAATCTTGAATACGTTCCGAGTTAAATTAATATTTTCCCATGTCCGCAATCTGCCGGTATTGAATCGAGTATTTGAGTAATATCAAAACCCTTATCGAGTAATACTGACAGTATGAAATACAGGCAGAATAAAATTCGTGTTCTAAGAAAAAATACATTTTATTATCTTAATACAGGGTGATTCAAAAAGAATACCACAACTTTAAAAATGTGTATTTAATGAAAGAAACATAATATAACCTTCTGTTATACATCATTACAAAGAGTATTTAAAAAGGTTTTTTTTCACTTAAAAACAAGTTCAGAGATGTTCAATATGGCCCCCTCCAGACACACGAGCAATATCAACCCGATACTCCAACTCGTTCCACACTCTCTGTAGCATATCAGGCGTAACAGTTTGGATAGCTGCTGTTATTTCTCGTTTCAAATCATCAATGGTGGCTGGGAGAGGTGGCCGAAACACCATATCCTTAACATACCCCCATAAGAAACAATCGCAGGGGGTAAGATCAGGGCTTCTTGGAGGCCAGTGATGAAGTGCTCTGTCACGGGCTGCCTGGCGGCCGATCCATCGCCTCGGGTAGTTGACGTTCAGGTTTCATAACTAACCTTTTTCGTAGGACTCTCCATACAGTTGATTGTGGAATTTGCAGCTCTCTGCTAGCTCTGCGAGTCGATTTTCCTGGGCTGCGAACAAATGCTTGCTGGATGCGTGCTACATTTTCATCACTCGTTCTCTGCCGTCCAGAACTTTTCCCTTTGCACAAACACCCATTCTCTGTAAACTGTTTATACCAACGTTTAATACACCACCTATCAGGAGGTTTAACACCATACTTCATTCGAAATGCACGCTGAACAACTGTCGTCGATTCACTTCTGCCGTACTCAATAACACAAAAAGCTTTCTGTTGAGCGGTCGCCATCTTAGCATCAACTGACGCTGACGCCTAGTCAACAGCGCCTCAAGCGAACAAATGTACAACTAAATGAAACTTTATAGCTCCCTTAATTCTCCGACAGATAGTGCTTAGCTCTGCCTTTTGTCGTTGCAGAGTTTTAAATTCCTAAAGTTGTGGTATTCTTTTTGAATCACCCTGTACTTCTGGCTTAGTCAGCCGTCATATTACGCTCCAAGAAGCTGTTCCCAGAGCAGTGGAGATGCAAGAAGTATATAGATGACGAAATTTGGTGTGAAGTACCTGTGACTGATGTTAGATTCGGTACCATTCCCGTGAGAAAGACCGCCTGCATAATGCTACTGCTCTGTGATTGGCTGCTGTGTTCGGAGCAAGGGCGCCAAAAGGTTGAAGTATAGTTATTATTATTAGTTAAACTACTCATTGGAATGACTTCACTTTTTAATATAAATATCTCTCAACAGCTGACTATCAATCAGTCATTTCAGAATTGTTAAAAACAATTTAAATCAAAAACAAAAGACTGAGAAATTGCAGAGAAGCACTTCGGAAGCGCTCGGGTCTGGTATGGCGCGCGAAGTGTTTCGGGCTGTTCGTCACTCTGGATTAGGCAGTCGAGAAGAACAGACATGTTGTCTGACGTAAGATGTGTTTCCAATTTTTATTTAAGTTCGTGTTCGTCACTCTGGATTAGGCAGTCTGAGATGTACAGTCATGTTGTCTGTGGCAGGATGTGTTTGCCAGTATTCAGTGTTAAAAGATTCACTCCGATAGTCATGAGGCACAGACACGTGCCACAACACAAATAGTGTAAAGATACATTTTCGGAAACATTGTGTTTGATCATGTACTTTGCTGTATCAGAAGGTGTTGTATTAAGGTCATGCAGTCTTCTCGTGTGGCTATATTAAAATACGCGAGTGGCATCCCAAAGAAGTGAAACATTAATTCAGAACAGAACCTCGCTAAAAGTCAGTTTCAGCCTCAAGATACAGAACCTACGACCTGCGTGCTGTTTTCTGCGCTGGGGACATCAACTTGAAGACAGCTGGTTAGTGAACTTTAACAGAACCTTGCCGGCCGCGGTGGTCTCGCGGTTCTAGGCGCGCAGTCCGGAACTGTGCGACTGCTACGGTCGCAGGTTCGAATCCTGCCTCGGGCATGGATGTGTGTGATGTCCTTAGGTTAGGTAGGTTTAAGTAGTTCTAAGTTCTAGGGGACTGATAACCACAGCAGTTGAGTCCCATAGTGCTCAGAGCCATTTGCACCATTTTTTTAACAGAACCTTCCTATTCCATACAGTACAGTGGAAACAACTAGGCGCCTCACGTGTACTGCATGCACAGAACAAATGTGCTCAGTGACACGTCATCTGCAGTAATGCAGAGGAGGTAAAGGAGGGTGATCGTTATTAACACCAACAATCAATTCATTCTTCCTTTCTTGCCGTGACATTTATCAAAATACGTACACAGCGTGTTTTTCGAAAATGGTGTTCAGGCTAGAAAAAATACAGCAATTTCAGCTTTATTGAAACCTAGAGCTCGGTTGTTGGTTGGTGCTGATGGTTTTTTTTAAGTTCATTTTAGGATTTCTATTTTTCAAACCGCAGACGCAGCATTCTCCAAGTCTTTTAGTTATTTTATTGAAATTGTCCTTAAAGTCTAGATTTCGGCAAAACCATAGGCACTTCGCCACAACTTCACCACAGAGATGCCGCAGAACAACTTTGCTATTGTGGTCATATGGTGGAACTAATAATACTTTTTCATGAATAAAAATCGATCTTCTTCCCAAGGAACGTTTGCTATCTGAATTTGATTATAATCGATCATAAAGTGTAATTTTTAATCTGTTCAGCTCCTTCGACGTGTTGTTCGGTGATTCCCTAACTTCACTAAGAGTGCAGGCAAATTAGACTCGTTCTGGAGAGTAAATATGAGCAACCTGGAAATAACTAATCGACATTGGGTATCTCAAATAAGAGGTAAATGAGCCTGCGACAATTTAGAATCTGTGGCACACATTCGAAGGCCGAAAAACCATGTCATTTTTGGACTTTATTCAATTTCTCTCCTACAACCCGAAAACGGTGATTCCCACAGAAAAGTCAGAAAATGAATAAGCATAAAATTTCACAGAAAACAACTTGCTTAAAAATTAACATTGGTTCAGTCGTTTAGCCAAAATCGTTCTTCAAAGATCGGTAATTTTTACCAACTTGGACGAAAACTGAGTGACTCATGTTCCAACGTCTGTAACTCAAAAACGGCTACTCCAAATGAAAAATAGGATGTATGAAGGTTGTAAAGTATAAAATTCTACTTAAATAGAGCTCCTGCATTTTAAAACTCATTGTCTGGGAAAGATGTAAATAAAAACGTGAAAGTAATCGTCGCGCGAAATTCCTGCTAAGACATTTCTGCAAGTAAAATTACTTTTGTACCCCAAACCATCCGCGTTCTTCCAAATATTCGAATTTATAGGCAGTTTTGTTTGGTGCTTACCTACCGAGGTACTTAGCTCCGTGTATTAACATAAATCAATTACCATGTCAGTCCAAAACGATAATAAACGAGTTTGAACACGAAAAAAACCATAGCAAATGAAAGGTTTATTAAGGGAAAAATAATTCGATTACAATATAAAATGCCGGCCGCGGTGGTCTCGCGGTTCTAGGCGCGCAGTCCGGAACCGTGGGACTGCTACGGTCGCAGGTTCGAATCCTGCCTCGGGCATGGATGTGTGTGATGTCCTTAGGTTAGTTAGGTTTAAGTAGTTCTAAGTTCTAGGGGACTGATAACCACAGCAGTTGAGTCCCATAGTGCTCAGAGCCATTTGAACCATTTGAACAATATAAAAATGATGAGAGGTAAAAGTCTTACGAGCATTTTGAGGCAGTTATTGTTCTGTATTACTCAGAGTTTATTTTTTGATGTTTTTCTGAGTTTCGTGGGAGATAGTCCTGGGGAGGAAACGTCGTCATCCAGTTCTTCCTTGATCTAACTCGGTGTCCTCCTCGACGATGTTAATCTCATCGTCGATTTGCGTCGAATCAAGGAAGATGTCCGCTTCTCTTAAGAGAGTTAATGTAAGAAAGCCCCTTGCAATCGCTGCACACAGCCGAACACTTTATAGGTGCTTCCCCGCAGGAACAATCTACTTGGCATCCGTTCCTGCACGTGCGGGATATTGTCTTGAGCATTTCCTAGGATACTGGTGGTTGCATCGAGGCTCAGACCACTTTTTGGCTGCTTCTACTCCCATTTCAGTGGATTCGGCTGATTTTTCCTCCAGATCTGAACCTGCAAGAAGACCCTGAGGAAGTACTGGCGAGCGGCGGCTTATGTTGGAGGTAAACATGCCAAACCGAAGTTATTACGTTACTATAAAGTTCTCAGGAACAGTTTACGGCGAATTTCATTCAACAATTGGAGCTGCCACCCGTGTACAAACGCACAATGAGTTTCACTGCAGCCTCCGCAGTCTTATCAGGAGTACATGAAATGCATTCGCAGTGACGAATATGGACAACCATCAGCTGTAGAATGGAATGACGACAATGAAAATTTGTGCCGGGCCAGGACTCGAACCCGGATTTTCCGTGTATAGCGTATGCTCACCTAACCATTTGCTGTCCGTGCTCGACTGACGGCTTCCAGATGTCGTCAACCATGTGTCTACGACCTGTACTCATGCATCCATTATGTATATTCCCGTACAGGTGAGACATTTTACTTGAAAGCCGCTTGCCCGGCGTTGGTAGATTAATATGATATTTAAGTGCCTGTGTTGCTCCCAATTACGATGCAATAGATGCATCATACTTCCGAATAACACAGGCACTCTAATATCATACTTATTAGGAGTGACGTTGGCATCCATGAAGTCTGCGACTACGTGTAGGAAGTTCGCGTTCTTTTGAAAAGTGTTGATAAATTTGATGCGCCACTGGGGAAAAAACATGAATGTCGTGTTAGTGTCACAACCAATGAACACTGAAGGAGTGCAAAAACAACACGTATTTTTAGATTCTTTAAAGAGCTTAGAACTGTTGAGGCTGTAAATGAGAGTGTCTTGGTTGCCATTTTCAGATTTCGTAAGGAAAATACTGGTGACGTGTTCTTACTAACCACTATTACGAGTTACGTGGTCATTCAGCAGGACCAACAAATCAGTATCTTCTGCGACAATGAAGACTTTGCCTCGCCGTCTCGACTTTTTTACGGCTGTGCCCACAATCGTCCTTATTGGTCTGCCTGACCTCGTTCTTTTCACCATATAATTTTTTTTAAGCTCGTTTAGTATGAAACGTTCTTGTGGCTTAGTTGGTACAGTTTCTCATCAAGTAAAACGGAAGCGTATGACATAGCGCGGGCTCCTCGGGAACGTTCATCAGATTTTATGGTTTTCTCAGTTCCTTCCTCAGGGTATCCATCGAACACTATGGTGCAATTGGGTCCAAAGTGTTTTTCGACGTAGTTCACGTACTTTTCAAAGGCGAAGGAAAACGCTTCGTCAGTCTTCCACACAACTCGGTGTAAGAGAACCCCACCGTCAAGGACGAAGTCAGTGGTACTTCTGATTTTAACACTGACTGGATAGAACAGTTTAAAGAATTCTGTTTTTCCTGTGTTTCGCATTATTCCATAGTCATCGAAAAGATTTAATGGATATGGGGCTACCTTAAAGGCGAAGTATGACACGAGGTGTTGCGGTGACTTCATATGGAAAGGTATTCCACAGAAAATTGTATCAGGAATGAGACGGACTGGTTCAGCATTCATCTTGACTGCACATTTCGCGGCTCGCAGTATTCGGTACTTGCCCAGGGACAATACTTCCTTAATGTTCTCCCCTTGAATATTTCCCATGGTTTTCTTATCTCTTTCTTTAGATACTCCTTGTAGGATAGCCATAAGTACGACTAATTAACACAGAACACCACAAATTACCTACTTCAATAATTAAATTAAGAAATATAACTAACTACCAAGGTAGGTAGGTACTTTACTAAAGTGACCTTTGAATTTTAGAATTGAGCTCTTTGTACGCAGAATTTGATGCTGTACAACTTTCATATATGACATTTTTCGTTTGGAGTAGCCGTTTTTGAATTACGGAGCAAAAATCAATTTTCCGCAAAATTGGTAAAAATTACCTAGTTTTGATGATCGATTGTGGCTAAAAACTGAACCCATTTTAACTTTCAAATAGATGATTCTACGAGAAATTCTATGCTTCGTCATTTTGTTGTTTTGGAAATTTTCTGTAGGCTGTATCGTTTTGGAGTTACAAGCGAAAACTGAATAAAGTCAAAAGATGTCATGGTTTTTTTTTGGCAGTTAAAAGCTAATCACACGCCAGAAACCATCGCGAACTCATTTAACACTTACTGGGTTGCCTAACGCCAATTGAAACTATTTGCAGCTTGTGCGTATTGATTGACCAGGGCGCCCTTTCTTTCGGGCTAATTTTTATATTTCTTCAGTCCGTTTAGTCCTCTTTGATTTCCTGTGTCTTGTCCTCCCCATCTGCAGTTAGATATAAGATTTTACTTAACTATAAATAACTTTTTCTTCTGAAGTTTAGAGCATGGGGAAATGTCGACTCCATGTTGACACATCCCCATATTCGTCTGTCGATGTTACCACAGTCAAACATCAAGCTGGAGACCGGAAGACTGCAGTGGCTTTGCTAATGCTCGAAAAGTTACAAAACGCTCGTTAAAGGACGAACTTGAAATCATGCTGTCTGCCTACATTATAGTTATTATCATTAAAATAGTGTTGAAATACTTACCTCCATTTCAGGGTAAACAAAAAATAATATCAAAATTCAATGAAATTTATTTTTTTGCACCACCGTAAAACTGCTATTTACAAGAATTTGTCACCTCAGCATCCTACTTCCGGCCAACAACCACTAAGCTGCAGCACTGTCTCCCACCGACTACAGCACTAATCAACTAACAAAACAACGATGTCAGTATTGCCTGGCGTGTCCTTTATCCCCCGATCCCCCCTACTCGTCCACGTAAGTAGTCAACAAACCACTGTCCCAGGGCTGGTTCGAGAACATTTTTCCATGCAAGCAACGTGTCATTTGTTCCCTGCCAACCTCGTAATAAATGAATATTACGAAACAACAAACTGTGCGCAAAAATAGCAACAGACGTGGAGTAGTGCAAAATATGTATCCAGATTGCAGTACACAACGATCACAAGTCAAACAAATTTCGAATATACACTAAAATAAACAATGGATAATAATGGTATACATAAATGTCTCCAATGGCATAACATACAGTATGACAACTTTTTTTTAATTAAATGAAGTAGTAAAAGATATTAGCTTACTAGTAACCAATAGAAGCCGCTATTACGCAGGATGTGGTGCTGCTTCATCTTAATGCATATTGGGTCGCTGTGAGACCGGTGTGGTCATACTGCATTTGTCGCCGTCTTTTATTAAAGATAGCCTTGTAATAAAAAAGTAATGGTTTGGTTATAGAATAAACTTTTGGATCTCTGCGTCCACTGTATGATTAGTCACTTGTACTGGAATAAAGTTCCAAGATTCCACCGTGGTTAATTCGTTTTAGTGCCATTCGGGAGGACTACAGTTCAAACACGCGTCAAGCCATCCTGAATGAGGTTTTTTGTGATTTTCCTAAACTGCTTAAAGCAAATGTCGAGATGGTTTCTTCGAAAGGGCAGAGCATGGTTGCGATTCTTCATGTGACAAAACTTGACGCGTGCCACGGGATGAAATTGTGGCAATATTTCGAACTGTTCAGATCCTCGTCCTGCTACAATGAATGTCTAATCAAACACTTTCATCACTGACAGCACCGTTAATAATAGACCAAACAGAAAAAAAAAACAGCCAACGTCGCCCTCTAAACTTCCAGCGAAATCAAAATGAAAAATTTCGATAGCCAGTTCCACAAAGATAAACCGTCTTTAGATACGGCCTGAAACAAAGATATATGCATTCCAATCATTCAGAAATGCGGTTAATATGCAGAAAAAGTAATATTAGAATAACTCAGTCAAATAATTAACCACGTCAAGTGATATATCTTTCCTCTTTGGTGGAGCATATGCGAAAAGCGAAAATGGTTTTCAGAATCTGGACACGAACATAGATACTTGCTTTTAGGGTGCAGTATACTGTAACCGTGCTATCTGACAACATATCACGGTTCGCCACCACGCCACATATTCACACTTGTCCCTCCACATTCCTCGTGCTTTCAGAGCTCGAATAGATAGAAGCTGGGTTCTACGTCCGGACTGGCACATATAAATATTCATTTCAGATTCTCCACAAACAAATATGATAGTGGCACAATACCCTGAAAACATTTTTCTTGGAAGTAAAAAAAGGGCTATCAATTTCGTTAAGATACTGATAATTAATAGTATTAATACCCATATTTCACTAAGAAAATGCCTATAAGAAATTTCGCTTGAGACGGAGACATCCAATCAACTTTTTATTTTGTTCTCAATCCTTTGACTAAGCGGCAGCGTTATGTTATCCTCTCTTTCTCCCTAACTTCGGCAACTCTCTTCAGTTTTGGGAGAGCTGTAGATTTTGGGTGTTGCGTTACCTGCTTTGTTTAGTGAAGCCTGTGATATGCACAGCTCCCTCACCAGTGACAGCAGTTTTTTTTCGTTTAGCTTCGCGCGGGACTATGTTGTTTCATGGTGGTATTCTTTGGACGGGATGCTACCTATGAGCAATGTTGCACTGATGCCGTTTTATAAATGCATCCGAATACCCCTACATAACGCAGAATCGATCACAAGATGTCACGACAGACGGTTCCGACAGTATAAAAGGAGGTCGGGCATATTTTGATGTCAGATCAGGAGCAGTAAGAGCAAGATGGGTGGGTTAGGAGAGGTCAGTGACTTCGAAAGTTATCTGATGTCACCGGAAGAACAAATCCATCACGAACATTCAAACTCATGTAAGGGGCCCAAATGGGTTGTTGGTGACGTAAGTGTGAAGTGGAAACTCGAAGAAACATGTTCATGAAGTAAGTTTCCTTTAATTTACGTCTATGGTCACAAACTTTTTGTTAACAGATTACCGGTTTCGGCCTTTAACGACTATCATCAGATCCGTTTCATAAAAACAGATCTAATGATGGTCATTAAAGACTGAAACCGGTAATCTGTTAACAAAAAGTTTGTGACCATAGACGTAAATTAAAGGAAACTTATTACATATACGGGTCACTGTTTTTTCGCGAAGATGTCGCAGCTTATGAAATGTTGATGAAGGTTTCTCGGGTCTCCAGCTGGGTGGTAGCGTCGATGCATCGCTAAGTTTCGGGAAGTGTCGTGCTACCCATCTTCTGGCGAAGTGTCGAGATTTGCGGAGAGCGGAGTATTTAAATGCGCGGTCACCCCCTCCACTAGACCTCGGGAGGCTGCGGTGGACCGGCAGCGTGCGCACGGTCGTGAGGGCAGCGGTCGCACCGGGCGCCGCGTTCGGTTCTCGGTGTAAGCATTCTGTGCCGAGCATCTGGCTTCTGGGAAAGTATTATCAAGTAATCCCTAGAAATAAGAATTCATGACAACCTGGCCAACAGGGATACCAACTCAGCGCAGCATTGTTATTGTTATTTCAGTTCAACGTGAAGGGACGGACTGGCAGCGGATAAAATCGCTATTTAGACAAAGGTTACACATATGTAAAGGATGCTTTAACATACATAAAAACAGATTTTATTTATCGTCATGTCAGAAGAACAAAGTATATAAGCATCAAAAGGAAATACATCGCTGACATCAGTTTATACACTGGTTGAAGAGAAATTGTCCCTGTCAAGTGCATTCAGTGTCGCCCTCATCTGGTCTCCCATGGGACACGTGGTTGGAGATGAACATTGTAGTAAATGGTTGTTAGATTGCACAGCACCACACCTTGCAAAAAATTCACTCCACAGAAGACCTCCACTTCTTTACGTTGATCTTGTATCTCGTGGTACTAGAGCGTAGTCTCTTGAGAACCTTCTATGTTCACCTCTTCTCTGTATGACCACGAGGGAACTACACCTTTGGAACCATCCATTTCACCAAATGTTGTCACCACAATGTCAGTAATAAAGTGGTAGTGCGACTTCCAGACCAGATGAGGGGAAACGCAGATCACAGCAAATCGTAAGTAATTACTTTTTTACATAAAAAATCGTGACTTGAACTGTTTGATAATCTAAAAATAACAAAACTGTATCATTATGGATCCCACTGATGATGCCTTAGAACAAGAAAAAGGCGAAACGCATCTGGGGAAAATAAAATAAGTGGCAGCAGAAAAGGGAGGTATTTCTGTGCTTGCTGCGGAGGATGGCCACACAAACAAACTTGTTGAAGATCTGTTCAACATTTACATTGCAGATGCGGTCAACAAGTATAAAGATACATACACTGACGGAATGATTATATAACTGGATAACACAAAAATTCTTAGATTAGCAGATGATTGTGATCTTTGTATGTCATCACGACAGAGAGAGAGCAAGTTATGTTACTGTTAAACAATCTTTGCTCTTGTCGTGGCACAGGAATGATTATTCTCAGCTAGGTAACTTGCTCAGGCCTGAAAGAAAGACCACCACACTTCCCTGAGTTATCGATTTGCATATTAATTAAGCTGTTTGTTTTTGTAGAAATCCTCTGTTAAATTTGTACTGTTTTTATATCATTATTTTATTCACTTTGTTAAGCATAGTACTATTCAGACCAATATTATGTGTGAGATAACACGAAGCTTTACTCTGCCTTTTTGAATATATATACCAGTAGGGGGACAAGGGTGGTGCCAGGCCACGCCGCATTGTTGCCAAATTTATTCAAGATGGTGGCGATGACGTCATCCAAGATGGCGGCATGTAGACTTGGCAACATCGCATGACGTCATCCAAGATGGTGGATTTTGGCAGGAAAGGAGTCCAGTTGTGATGTCCACTAACCTAACTTCAAGAAAAAATGGCGGGAATTCTGAATTTTGGCGGGAAAATAGTCCAATTGTGCTACGTCCACTAACCTAAGCCTCCAGAAGAAAAAATGGTGGGAAGTTTGAATTCCAACAGGATAATGCATGCAAAGACCGTACTTGTCTTTTTATTATTATTGATTGTCATTCATTAACATTCATTATTGTTTATCATCATTTATTATTATTTATTATTATTGACCTGCCTCCACTAGAAAATTCCCTCCAAATTCAAATTCCAACAGGATAATCCATGCAAAGATCGTACTTTATTATTATTATTGATTATCATTTATTAACATTAATTATCATTCATTTTCATTTATTATCAAATATTATTATTTATTATTATTGACTTCCCTCCAGTAGAAAATTCCCTCCAAATTCAAATTCTAGCACTAAAATGGCTGTAAAACCTTACTTTTGTTTATTATTATTCATTATTATTTATTATCATTTATTATCATTCATTGTCATTTATTATCATTCATTATCATTTATTATAGTTCATTATCATTTATTAATATTATTATTTATTATTATAGGCTTACCTCCACTAGAAAATTGCGCCAAATTCAAATTCCAAAACGATGTAGTCTCGAAAACTGTACTTCTACTTATTATCATTTATTATTTGTTCAAAATGTCCGATTTTCTCGGTGAGAAAGCTATTTTCCTTACATCCATAACAAAAATCTATCACAAGTTCAATTCCCAACACCATAACTGATCACACATACGAGCTTTCTCCGTCACTTATCGTTTTTTCACTGGTAGCCTATCATAATTGCCTCAAATAATAAACTGCACTTATAGTAACGTAAGTCACGTCCTTTGATTTTGCAGGGGGGAAGGGACTGAAGACTTTATTTCAAGCAGTACGGTCATCACTTTTTCTCCAACACAGTCAGCACACACATCTTTGATATCGCAGTGCGGTCACCACGACGTCCGCGCTCCAACTGAATTAGTTCAAATCCTCGCCACCTCCTGACCAGCGAACGGAGACACTGCTGACACCTGTCACATGAGGCGGCCGCCCGCGCTGGGGGCGAGCCCAGCTATCGCTCCCACATCATAAACATGTTTTCCCTGAACACGTTGGAACTTGCCGAGTTTGACGTCACAGCGGTACCTTGTCGCTCACCACGTGTATTCGTCGCATCCGCACGTTTCCCGCCAAAATTGTTTGCCTCGGAGCTGAATCACACAACGGTCGGCTGTTCCCTGCTACACTTTTGGCGTCAAAGATGTTTTCCTGGGTACATTCAAACCTGCCGATGCCGACCGCTCACCATCCACCACGTGTCCTTGTGCGATCGAAAACGCAGTGCTACACTTTTGGTGGCAAAGTTTGCTCAACAGTGGAATCCGCCATGACTATACAACAGCAAGTTTGGTCCGCACTAGAACGCTCGCTAATTGACTCGCTCTTGCGAGCTCGTAATAACTGTACAATCGCTGCGCCACCGCCCCGCTTACGTCATACACCCTCCATACATGCGACGGACAGTCTTCTGTAAATACCTGGAAAATTACTCTAATTCAGACATTACGGTCATGCAGGTGTGGCCCAACTGACTTCTCCATGCTCACACAGCGAAACTCCAGAGCGCAGCTGACGTACGCACGGCCAGCTGAGCCCGCTTCATCGGCAGCTCCCTGGCTGGCTGACGTCAAGTGGCCAGTGGTGCCCGCACAGCCCCCACGGCCAGCGTGCCACGCGCCATGTAGGCGGCGAGCGGCGTCACAGAGTCCGACTACATAAACATCTTTCTGCACCCGAATTTACTGGCCTAATTTCCTAAGGACCCGTTATCGAAGTACCATCGTACTTTTCTTTCTGACGCTTCCTGTGCTTACTTTTACAGAGATCGCTTAATTACCTCCACAGCCCCCTCAATCTACACACACACACACACACACACACACACACACACACACACACACACACACGGTCATCCTCTCATCCCATAACATAAGCAATAGTAACTTTACAATCCATTGTATACAAACCCTAAACAATGTAAGCCACATTAACTTTACAATACCCACTACACGCCCCAATTCTCTCAATTCCTAAGGAAGCACTGTGAACCTGCTCTTTCTTTCTACACACGCCACACTCAGCGGTAATCAGCTCTTCTGCATCAATGGACGGAAGTCCGTCTCAGAACTGTTCTACAAATTCGGCGATCGCTCCCCCTCAACACAAAAACGTTACTCTCTCTTCTTCTTTCTTGCCTGCTCGCTTTTTTTCTATAAACTTATCCAGACTCATAGACTACAGCATCCTTTAAACCACCGAATAACTAGAAACAAACAGAACAAAAAATTATATTCGCACTATCGAATACCAAAGTCGTTGATCTCATTATACTTATACAGTTAAATCTTAAGATAGCGGTCTCATTTGATTGTCATTCCACAATGAGCGTTGTTGCCAAGTCTACATGCCGCCATCTTGGATGACGTCATCGCCACCATCTTGAATAAATTTGGCAACAATGTGGCGTGGCCTGGCACCGCCCTTGTCCCCCTACTTATACCTCATCCTAAAATCGTTGTCTTGAAATATCATTTCGTATGAATAGTTACTCTCCTCACCCAACTGTTTGTCTTGACACATTACCACATGCAACAGATTCAATACGTATTTTGAAACAGAAATCTAGCTTAGCCGCTGCCTGCTTGTGTTGCTATTGTGCTTTCGAGAAAACTGCAACAATGTTGTCAAGACTCGAGGTAATTTAAAATTTGATTAGGGCTGGCTAATTGTTTTACTTGATTTGCATTCAGATCAATTACAATTCAGTTCAAATTAGTTCTGTTTAAACAAAGGTTACCATACAAGCGTATGTTGGATAACAGTTTGTGAAGACTTAGTTTTAGGTAATACGTAGACTTTTATAGAGTGGGAGGTAAAACTGGGCTAAATTTCAGACAGCGACAAAATATGGACAGCAACATACGTTGTATCAGATTCAGTCGAATGTGAACGCAATCTTCAAAAGACCCATAAGGGGTGACAAAGGTCTCTTCACAAACGTGTACTGCGAAAATAAATACGTAGAAACTGTAATCTTGGGTTGCTGTAAAGTGCCAAAAGCAGCAAACATAAACCTAACTGGATAGAAACAAGTTACGTTCTCCTACTATCTAGGTAGCGGAATAACCAAGGAAAATTTGGAAATTTGTGGTAAGTTCCTATGGGATAAAACTGTTGAAGTCATCGGTCTCTAGGCTTACACACTACTGAATGTAACTTAAAATAACTTACGCCAAGGACAACACATACACCACCCATGCCCGAGGGAGGACTCTAAACTCCGACGGGGTGTGGGGGGGGGGGGGGGGGGGGTTGCGTGAAACGTGGGTAGACGCCCTAGACCGCACGGATAACCCGCGCGTCAATGCCCAAGGATGGTGGAAACTGATAGGAGATAAAATGCAAACTGTTTTGCATTCAGTAAGAACAGGAAACTATTACCATCACCGAACATATTAAACATCAGACTGTACCGTATTTCTTTCGAGACGACGAGAGAAGAACAGTAAACGTCAACGGCAACCGCCACAGATCCATGTTACACGAATCTCTCTGGCCAGAACTAGAGACCATAGACATTGAAAACATGTAGGTTTATCTCGGTGGCGCTACCTGCCACACAGCTGGTACTACAGTCGTTTTGCTGTGGGGGAAATTTGGCAGCTGTGGATGTGTGAATTGGCCACCATGGTCGTTTGATTTATCTCACCTGGACTTCATCCTCTGGGATTACAACAAAGACCAGGTCTATGCAGGGACGCCACAAAATTCGGAACATTTAGAGGCGAACATCCGTCAGGCTATCGCAAAACATGGCTAATATAAGACAGAAAGAGTAACAATTGGAGCCGTCGTGTGTGTCAGCGTGGTCAAAGCCGTAGTGGAAATTTGAATTATATATTGTGAGAACGTAACTGCAATGTCTAAACTCCAAAATAAAGCATTATATACTGATACGTTGAGTGGTTTATTTTTTAATTTTAAACAGTATCGCTCTTAAAGAAAGCCCCCTTACATTATGGCTTAATTAGTGACAATGATTGAAAAATATAACACGATACTAAAAACTCAATTACTAACTCCACAGTTAATCTTGCCGAATCGGAATTAATAATATATCTAGCCGCGGATGTACACGAGTTTGCTCTCGTGGTAAATAAATGCTTCGCACATGATCCCCAACACCTCTAAGTTTCTCCTTCGACCGTCTGCTAGTAGTGGTGTCAAGGAAGGACAGGCATGAACTGTAGATATACAGGTTTACCAATTATCAGCTTGCTGAGCCACTCACGTTTTCCAGCTTCGGGCAGCACGTCTGCGTTCACTGAAGCAGGCCAGTCAAACACCACCTCTTCCAACCACTATTGTTCGTAGCCTTAATTTCCAGCGTTCCCTGTCAAAGGCACTCTTTTAATGTGCTTCCTGACAGAAACGCCACTTTTCGCTACCCAACTCTCACAGTTTCAACCATAGCTGAGACAATTTTATTATTTTCTCTGTATCTTTCTCTAAGATCCAACAGCTGTGCATGAGTGTTCCACCTTGGTATTCGCCTCCAAACACAAGGCTTACCGGCCATTTGACCCTGTGGCGCTACCTGCCACACAGCTGGTACTACAGTCGTTTTGCTGTGGGGGAAATTTGGCAGCTGTGGATGTGTGAATTGGCCACCATGGTCGTTTGATTTATCTCACCTGGACTTCATCCTCTGGGATTACAACAAAGACCAGGTCTATGCAGGGACGCCACAAAATTCGGAACATTTAGAGGCGAACATGAACTGTGAGAACGTAACTGCAATGTCTAAACTCCAAAATAAAGCATTATATACTGATACGTTGAGTGGTTTATTTTTTAATTTTAAACAGTATCGCTCTTAAAGAAAGCCCCCTTACATTATGGCTTAATTAGTGACAATTATTTTCTCTGTATCTTTCTCTAAGATCCAACAGCTGTGCATGAGTGTTCCACCTTGGTATTCGCCTCCAAACACAAGGCTTACCGGCCATTTGACCCTGTGGCGCTACCTGCCACACAGCTGGTACTACAGTCGTTTTGCTGTGGGGGAAATTTGGCAGCTGTGGATGTGTGAATTAGCCACCATGGTCGTTTGATTTATCTCACCTGGACTTCATCCCCTGGGATTACAACAAAGACCAGGTCTATGCAGGGACGCCACAAAATTCGGAACATTTAGAGGCGAACATGAACTGTTTGCACAAACAATGTCCGAACTCTTACGGGATCGGCAAAAAGTCGCGGGTAATGAGTATAATGCGCAAGGGCACTATGAATATAGTGCGGGACAATAAGTTGGGAATGTGGGTCTCACGTGCGACTGCTACGGTCGCAGGTTCGAATCCTGCCTCGGGCATGGATGTTTGTGATGTCCTTAGGTTAGTTAGGTTTAAGTAGTTCTAAGTTCTAGGGGACTAATGACCACAGCAGTTGAGTCCCTTAGTGCTCAGAGCCATTTGAACCATTTTGTGGGTCTCACAGGAGGCTTGTCAGAGATAAGTCGCTGCAGTCCCACTATCCTCTGTGTCCTCGGTGGCTCAGATGGATAGCCGGCACGGTAGCTCAGCGTGTTCGGTCAGAGAGCTGATTGGCCTCTGTAATAAAAAAAAACTAAGTGGAAGGATCAACAAAACGAACTAGAACGGATGTCATGTGACGTCCGCAAAGAACAAACACAACGATCAACTACGAACACAATACAAAAAAAAAAAAAAAAAAAAAAAAAAAAACATGGATAGAGCGTCTGCCATGAATGCTGGAGATCCCGGGTTCGAGTCCCGGTCGGCGCATACAACTGTTCCCGCTGACTTATATCAACGCCTGTATGCAGCTAGAGGTATTCATTTCATTGTAATTTCATACAAACTAGCTCTATAATCACTGTGTCTGTTCCAACTTCAGCGAGTAATCTGTTGCAAAAATGGTAGATTCCTACTGGACCACTTCTGAAGCTTACAGTCACAAATTGTCACATCCCAGACCGACTTGGATACTAGAGAGGTATACAAATCGGAAGGGTATACTGTTGCCAAAAAATGGGAATGTGGCGTACTTATTTAATGACGAAAACGTAGTAACAAATGAACTTTTTTATTTCTCTTCTTTATTCATCATCAACATCAAGTAAATTTTGATCGTATGACCGTTTCTCTATTCGATATACCAGTCTTAAAACTAATAATGTAGATCTAGTGGTTAATACTATACAATATAGTACTTTATCATACTGAATGTCTCTCCCAAGGGTCGTCAGACGCATTTTGTCTGGTGTCTCAACAGATAGTTTGAATTTGATTTTTGCATTGTCTAGCTGGAGACAGCCCAATTACTGCTCATCACGTTTTTCATGCAACTCCCAATCTCAACAGAAAGCGTCAGTTTGTTTCCAATTACAAACAAAATTATTTTTAAATACGCGTCTTACGTGCTCATTCCATAAAGCGGTTTCAGATTAGTCAATTCCCACATTCGTCTCATGCATATACACTCCTGGAAATTGAAATAAGAACACCGTGAATTCATTGTCCCAGGAAGGGGAAACTTTATTGACACATTCCTGGGGTCAGATACATCACATGATCACACTGACAGAACCACAGGCACATAGACACAGGCAACAGAGCATGCACAATGTCGGCACTAGTACAGTGTATATCCACCTTTCGCAGCAATTCAGGCTGCTATTCTCCCATGGAGACGATCGTAGAGATGCTGGATGTAGTCCTGTGGAACGGCTTGCCATGCCATTTCCACCTGGCGCCTCAGTTGGACCAGCGTTCGTGCTGGACGTGCAGACCGCGTGAGACGACGCTTCATCCAGTCCCAAACATGCTCAATGGGGGACAGATCCGGAGATCTTCCTGGCCAGGGTAGTTGACGTACACCTTCTAGAGCACGTTGGGTGGCACGGGATACATGCGGACGTGCATTGTCCTGTTGGAACAGCAAGTTCCCTTGCCGGTCTAGGAATGGTAGAACGATGGGTTCGATGACGGTTTGGATGTACCGTGCACTATTCAGTGTCCCCTCGGCGATCACCAGTGGTGTACGGCCAGTGTAGGAGATCGCTCCCCACACCATGATGCCGGGTGTTGGCCCTGTGTGCCTCGGTCGTATGCAGTCCTGATTGTGGCGCTCACCTGCACGGCGCCAAACACGCATACGACCATCATTGGCACCAAGGCAGAAGCGACTCTCATCGCTGAAGACGACACGTCTCCATTCGTCCCTCCATTCACGCCTGTCGCGACACCACTGGAGGCGGGCTGCACGATGTTGGGGCGTGAGCGGAAGACGGCCTAACGGTGTGCGGGACCGTAGCCCAGCTTCATGGAGACGGTTGCGAATGGTCCTCGCCGATACCCCAGGAGCAACAGTGTCCCTAATTTGCTGGGAAGTGGCGGTGCGGTCCCCTACGGCACTGCGTAGGATCCTACGGTCTTGGCGTGCATCCGTGCGTCGCTGCGGTCCGGTCCCAGGTCGACGGGCACGTGCACCTTCCGCCGACCACTGGCGACAACATCGATGTACTGTGGAGACCTCACGCCCCACGTGTTGAGCAATTCGGCGGTACGTCCACCCGGCCTCCCGCATGCCCACTATACGCCCTCGCTCAAAGTCCGTCAACTGTACATACGGTTCACGTCCACGCTGTCGCGGCATGCTACCAGTGTTAAAGACTGCGATGGAGCTCCGTATGCCACGGCAAACTGGCTGATACTGACGGCGGCGGTGCACAAATGCTGCGCAGCTAGCGCCATTCGACGGCCAACACCGCGGTTCCTGGTGTGTCCGCTGTGCCGTGCGTGTGATCATTGCTTGTACAGCCCTCTCGCAGTGTCCGGAGCAAGTATGGTGGGTCTGACACACCGGTGTCAATGTGTTCTTTTTTCCATTTCCAGGAGTGTATATTAACATTGGCCGTAAGACACGAAGAATGAACAGTAATAGAGAGCGACTCAGCAGCGCTGCATGCTTGGCGGTAGCAGTCAGCGGGGGCCAGGGCAGTGCTGTCGCTGCTGGTATACTGGTTATTCTTTATATTTTACTGTCCCTGTTAATGCATATCGATAAAACAAACATCCCAATAGACTAACATGAGAGCGATAAAACAAACATCCCAATAGACTAACATGAGAGCGCTGTATTAAAAGGGCACGTATAATTCCTATTAAAAATTATTTTTTCTGTAACAGGAAACAAACCGACATTTTCTGTTGACACTGGGCGTCGTATGAAAAACGTGATGAGCAGTATTTGCTTGGGCTGACTCCAGCTACACAGTGCTAAAACGAAACTGTAGATATCTGTTGAGACAGTAGATGAAATGCTCCTGGCGACTCATAGGAGAGGCACCATATTCTCCTTGCGTGGAGTTTATCTCTAAATGTGTCTGTCTCTGTAAGTTACGAAGTAATTAGGCAACGGAAATATTTATTGCGGTAGGTCACCATAAGAAACGTTACACTGTCTGCGGAGCTATGGACTTAGTTTATTGTGTTATTATCCAAAGAGTTCCATCAAAAAGATACAATTTTTTAAATGGAACAATAGTTAATTCTGTTATTCACGGGAATCAGCAGCACCAGCTGTGTATACATCAATTTAAAATTACATTCCTATCACTTTTAGTTTGGGATCAACAACACTTCAAAGTTTCAGGGGCAGATACCTCACGCTGTACATAATACATGGCTGTGTGGTGGGTGATGGATGTTCTGGCGGTGGGAAGTTGATGTAAATGAAATGTTCAAATGTGTGTCCATGTTCCTGAATGCACAATGCAATGCGCCTTCTAAAGGATCTGCGGACGAGATGTAACATCGCCGGTTTCACGGAGCAACATGCGTCCTCGACGCGCCGTTTTAGATCATCTGGGGATGTGGGCTCAGTGACATAAACACGATCCTTTAGATACCCCCACAAAAAGAAATCTAATGGTGTTAAATCGGCCGACCTTGCGGGTCATGAATGAGGACCATGGCGCCCCAACCACTTTCTTGTAAACCTGTTGTTTAGTTCTTCCACAACAGCACGCGCAGAATGGGCTTGGTGACCATCGTGCTGCATCCACATATGGACTCTTGTGTGAAGACACACATATTCAAGGAGACTATAAACTACTATAAACGCGCGATATAACTCACCTGTCCGTGTACCTGGGAAGTAGTGTGGACCGATGATTTCATCCCCAAGGCTTCCACACAATACATGGACCACATACGTTGACGATCGACAGGTCGTACCCACCGAGGATTGTCTGCGGCCCAGTAGTGCACGTTATGGCGATTCACTGCACCATAATTTGTGAACGTGGACTCATCAGAGAACATAACACCTTGTAAAGACTCAAGCGTGAAATTACGCATGGCCCATTCACAGAACGTAACCCTCGCACGGAAATCGTTCCCATGCAGCTCCAGAGTCAGTGACAGGCGGTAGGGGTGATACCTATGGCCGTGTACTATACGTCACACAGATGTGAGACTGACACCAGTGACTGCAGCAACGGCTCGTAAACTGAAATGAGGATCGTGGTGTACTGCAGCTAAAACAAACACCTCCGTCTCCTCACTTCTTGCAGTTCCTCCTCTGTTACTGCGGCGCATTACCAAGCTGCCTGTTTCCCGAAGTCGTCGTTCGGCACGTAAGAATGTAATGGATACCGGAGCTCTCCGCCTAGGACATCTCACGGCGTATGCCATGGCTGCTTCAGTGGCATCGTGTCGGCACTCGCCGAGCATCAGCAACATGTCAACCTACTCGCTGTTCGTGTATGCCATCTTCATCCGATGTCAGTATCTGTGGTACATTGAGCCCCGTTTGTTTGTGTGGCTCGAACTGTCGGGTATACGGCCATGTGCGGCGACGGTCGGCAGTCTAACAGCGCATCGAGGAAGCTTCTCGTCCGTGACACCGGCGACGTTACAACTCGGCCGCACTCCATTTAGAAGGCGCCTTGCGTTATGTGCAGTGTATGTGGTATCTGCCCCTTTAACTTTGAAGGGTTGTAGCTCCGAAACTGAAAGTGATAGGAATGTATTTTAAATTGATGTAACACAGGTGGTGTTACCGATTCCAGTGCATGATAGAAACAACTATTGTTCCATTTTTAAAAATGTATCTTTTTGCTGTAACACTTTGGATAATACAATAAACTATGTTCATAGCTCAGCAGACAGTGTAACGTCTCTTATGGTGACCTACTGCAATAAATAATTCCGTCACCTAGTACTTCGTAACTCACAGAGGCAAACACATTTAGTGAAACACCCTGTATGTATATTCTGAACACTCTTGTGCTCCTTACGTGGAGTTTTGCTCAGCTAGTCTGTCACTAGCTGTTTACGTTGTTGTGTAATTTAAGGACTGGCTGCATTATTATTATTTAAAAATTTTAGTACTGGAAATGTCGTGTAGCTATGGCCTCACCAGGTGCAAGGCTTTTGAGTTGACGCCAGTTTGGCGACTTGCGTGTCGATGGGGATGAGCTGATGATCAGGATAACACAACACCCTGTCCCTGAGCGGAGAAAAGCTCCGACCCAGCCGGGAATCGAACCCCGGCGCCCTGGCATGGCAGTCCGTCGCGCTGACCGCTTTTTTTATTATTTTTTTTCTTTTTTTTCATTTTTGTTCGTTATTGATCGTTGTGTTTGGCCGTTGCGGACGTCACAAGACATCCTGTTCAAGTTCGGTGGTTGATCCTTCACTCACAAGGGAACCTCCCCATCGCACCCCCCTCAGATTTAGTTATAACTTGGCACAGTGGATAGGCCTTGATAAACTGAACACAGATCAATTGAGAAAACAGGAAGAAGTTGTGTGGAACTGTGAAAAAATAAGCAAAATATACAAACTGAGTAGTCCATGGGACACATAGGCAACATCAAGGAGGACGTGAGCTCAGCAGTGCCGTGGTCCCGTGATAGCGTGAGCAGCTGCAGAAAGAGAGATCCTTGGTTCAAGTCTTCCCACGAGTGAAAATTTTACTTTATTTTTGCATAGTTATCTGTCCGTTCGTTCATTGACGTCTCTGTTCACTGTAATAAGTTTAGTGTCTGTGTTTTGCGACCGCATCGCAAAACCGTGCGATTAGTAGACGAAAGGACGTGCCTCTCCAATCGGAACCGAAAACATTTGATCGCAAGGTCATAGGTCAACCGATTCCTCCACAGGAAAACACATCTGATATATTCTATACGACACTGGTGACGGCATGTGCGTCACATGACAGGAATATGTTGTCGACCCACCTAACTTGTACACTTGGCGCCGGCCGCGTGGTCTCGCGGTTCTAGGCGCGCAGTCCGGAACCGTGCGACTCCTACGGTCGCAGGTTCGAATCCTGCCTCGGGCATGGATGTGTGTGATGTCCTTAGGTTAGTTAGGTTTAAGTAGTTCTAAGTTCTAGGGGACTGATGACCACAGCAGTTGAGTCCCATAGTGCTCAGAGCCATTTTTTGTACACTTGGCGAATGGGTAAAAGGATTCTTCTACCTTGCCCGATTTAGGTTTTCTTGTGGATGTGATAATCACTCCCAAAAAAGTGATGAAAAGATAAAAGTTTGTCACATAAACTGAAAATAAAAAATTAAAGTTTTCACTCGATGTAAGATTTGAACCAAGGACCTTTCGCTCCGCAACTGCTCACGTTACCACGAGACCACGGCGCTCCTGTGGTCTCTGTGTCCTTGATATTGCTTATCTTCGCATGAACTACTCAGTTTGTATATTTTGCTTATTTTTTCACAGTTCCACACAACTACTTCCTGTTTTCTCAATTGATCTGTGTTCGGTTTTTCAAGGCCTATCCACTGTGCCAACTTATAACTAAATCTGAGGGGGGTGCGATGGGGAGGTTCCCTTGTCAGTTTTTTTATTACAGAGGCCAACCGGCTCTTTGACCGAACACGCTGAGCTACCGTGCCGCCAAATACAGGACAGTGCCGCTACTCATTACGCTAAACCAACACATTTTTTTTCGACCGTTCTATTTGCTGGGGGCGGACGTCGTAAGACATCCGTTTAAGTTCGTTGTTGTTCCACTAACTCCGTTTTTTTATTACAGAGGTCTGCTAACCCTCTGACCGAACACGCTGAGCTACCGTGCCGGCAGCACTCAGCTATCGTGACGGACATTTTAATACTAATCTTTGTATAGAATCTATTTATAGTATGTGGTTCTGATGCGTCTATGAGTATCTGACAAAGGCAAAAAGTAAAAGATTTACGATTGGCGTGAAAAGAAACCACGATTTATTTTTGTAGTTGAGTTCACTTATCTAAAGGAAAAGCAAGAGCAGAGTCTAGGAAATATTTCTCCAGGAAATGTCTTCTAAACTGTAGATACGGGAAGGCCCACCACCTACACTACAGCTCTAGTTACCGAGCACGTTTTTGCCTTCCCAGAGTCCGATTTTTCTGCTGAGATCAGCTGTACAGTACATGCAGAATCAGAAAGCAAAAATATTTTGATCATAAAGTGTTGCAGTAGTCAGATCCAGTATTTACAGATCTCAGCCCTGGTAACTAACACTACGAAATGCAAGATGATAAACAAAAATTTTACAAATTACTACATTTACGTGGATAAAGGAACAAGTTACCGTTAAATGTAACCATTTTAAACAGAAATAGAGGCAGTGAAGAAATTCGAAAGAAACAAGGAAGTAATCAGGAAAATTTTAGTTCCAAATGTTGGCAAAGAAAGAACACACACTAAGAGCAAATGAAGCAACTGAAAAGTACAGCAGCATTTGTTAGGGCGTGGAAATATGCAGGCATATTAAAAGAACAGAACCAACTAGATTAACTAGACGAAACTCGTAGTAAATCGAAAACTCAGACAACGAAATGGATCGGCACAGTAAAAGTAAGTCTGAAGGAGTCAGGTATAACAAAACTTGGTGTACCAGAGTGAAAAAAATTAAGTCTGCAGATTTACGCCAGGACACTTGGCCTGATAGAAAAACCCAAGATAATTTCTCCCCAGAGAACGAAAGTAATATGGGCACTAAGAGCAATCAAACAGAATTCTTCAAATGTCCCTTGTTGCACGCCTTGTGGTCCATTATGGGTCGATCGTGAATAATAAAACTAAATATGATGAATTGTTCGATGTCTTAGAAAAGACACAGCTCATTGTTGAACACTTCAAAATATTAGACTATGCCCGTCAGGCTTAAAGACTACTTTCCATAGAATAGAATGACGTCAATGGAAAGACAAATATCATGTTTCGAAACGTAGCAAAGAGGCATACAGGCAATCAAATCTTCTAAGCATTGGCTCCAGGCAATTACAGTGAATTTAAAAATCACCAAGTTCCATAATCGGCATGCTGTTTAACTCTAAATGATCCCTGCCGTAAAAGTAAACTAACACTACTAGTTATAAACCTAAGTATCTGTGCATTGTATACTTATTCCACGGTACATATTATTATGATGAGTTTGCATTTTACCGGGCAAGTTTTGCCCTAGTTCTGAAAATGTGCCCATTGATGTTGCAGTGGAGTCATTTCAGTTCCACTGTGATGATGATGATTATGATTTAAAAGTATCGGCTACGAGGGTATCTGTACCTCTGGATCTGGTAGAGAGAAATAAACTTTAACACTGTTAGCTTTAGTTGTTCAGAGGACGTTAACGACAGGACATACCAGAAGGACGAATTACGTCATGGACAGAACACGAAGTCACGGAACTTCCATATGCTACCAGAGACGAGATTGTCAAATCTGACGTGGCAAAAACACCGTGGACCACTGTTAGTGGATGTATACATTAGTTTACATACCTTACATGATACTGTTGGACATTTATTTTGGTAGCTATTCTGCTACACAATCCACAACTTCTCATCTGCAAACAGCAAACTGTAATTTTCATTTTTCTGTTTATTATGCATTTACAAACGGAAATGAGTATTTATCACGTTCTTCGTGTGTAACTTACGGTTTTGACATTGTGGTGCTTTCTCATGTGTTGTTGGCGAAGTGAATAGGCAGATTTCGTGACTTATGGTCGCTTGGCACAGTACTTTATCCGATTTTTCAAAACATAGGCAGATTTTTCGTAGTGCGTAGTGCCTGGGTGAGTTGCGCGAGCTTGAAGTGTATTTGGCAACTGTGGTGTTTGTTTTTTGAGTGTGCACGTGTTTGAGAAAGCACCACAATATCAGCACAATACGTTACAGACGAAAAACGTGATACACACTCATTTCCGTTTGTAAATGCATAATTAACAGAAAAATGACAATTACGTTTTACTCTTTGCAGATGAGAAGTTGTGGATTGTGTAGCAGAATAGCTACCAAAATAAATGTCCAGTAGTATCATGTAGGGTATGTAAACTAATGCATAAATCGACTCTTTTTGACAATTACCTTTAAATATAACTTTGACATAATGTTATAAACAACACATAGAGCATCAGGCCGTTAATAAATATCTCAATTGTGAACTATGAACAAATGATGTATTTACGACAATTATTCATTCACAGTGGTAAATATTATGTACCATAGTTTCGCTAAATGGTAATATGTAACACCAATTTTACAACTGGAAAAAATAACCCACTGAAGATAGCACAAAATGTGCTGAAACATTTCTGAGTGAAACAAAAGAGAAAAAAGTTGTCTTGCATAACGCGGAATTCCTCTTCCCAATGTGTAAAGTATTTATTGTCCGTCTCCAGCGGTTTGCTGACATGGGTGTTGTTGTCAGGAATATTACAGATGTTTAGTAATGGGGTGTCTGGATTCTAATAGTTGGCACACTTGTTTTAACACTTAGTATTTATCTTAGTGCGGCTTCTTAGGTGAAATATTAAGCAGTCAAATTTAGAAGAGTGTTAGTTTATATCGCACTGTTCCCTTCCAATGCTAATATCCTCTTGTGCGGAAATTAGCACAGTGTGGATGGCACAGTTTGATTTTGACAATATAGTACTGTAGATTTGCTTGAAGAAACAGATAAAGGCGCAAAGACGGAGAATTCAGTGAAGACAACAACAGTCTCAAGGGAGAAAAGAATGATCATTTTGTCCTTCGAGCAAACGAAGAACGACGATGACATTTTGTAATCACTGTTCAAGAGAAATTTGTGCTGAACACCGACGAAGGTCTTGCATAGATTGTAATAATAGTGTCTAAAGCAGGAAACTGTACTGATTTTGTGTGTAAAATACTGCTGGAGTTATAATAATTATAATAATATGCTTTTCATAATTTTTAACATTTTTATGCAGCGACAGCAACTGATATTGTTAATATAAGGATATACAGCCTACAGTTGCAGGTTAACTTTATCGTTTACCTAGGTTTCAACGTTAATAATAACGTCTTCTTCAGAACCTGCAAAAAGTTAATATTATAATGTGCTAGTAAATTATATTAGATATGGTCATCCATATTATTTAAATGTTTGCCTAAAACAAGCCGTGTCCTAAGTCAACTTTATAAAACTTGATGCATAACCATAAGGTTTTGTCACTTCTATTAAACAAGCTGTAGCAAATTCACTTTAAGCCCGTTGTATGGGCCTCGTCGTGTGACTAGAGACTGCGGACCGCGAGGGCTTCGCGGTCTGCCTCACAGATAATAATATGCAACTAGTTCATGACATAAATTATGACTTCTTTTCCAGTAACGTTTTGAGCAGTGAAATTGTTTTTGTAGGATAAAAACTGGATATTTTGTACTTATTTTGTATGTGGCAGCATTGGAAATCTAATAATTATAACTGACTAGTGCATAAAATATGAATTATAACTTTCTTTGACTAAAATTTGGAATAATAAAATTTACAATGGTTTAGTAGCAATGTAACATTTTCGCCCCTTTAGTTCTGAGGCGTTAAGGGCATAATGTGGCCAGTGTCATTGCTGCGGAATCCTATCTTTCTTGTTCTGAATTCCTAAGGAATTTTGTAGGGTTCTTGATGTCTTAGTATCTGAAACAATAGCAACCGTCTGCAGGAGATCTTTTCCAGTCGGATTTTTACTGTAGCCTAAATATAACAGAACAGAGAAGGTTTCAAGTAATGTTCATTAATTAATTCAGAAGGTAAGGTCCGCAATATATTTATTTCTGTCTGAAATTTATCCCGATTTTACCTCCCACTCTATAAAATCTACGTATTACCAACAACCATGTCTCCATAAACCGTTATCCAACTTTACGTTGTGTGCGAAACTTTGACTAATCAGAATGTTATACGAAATGAACTGTAACTGATCTGAATGCATCTTATCTTTATGTTAAATGTGCAACTGAAGTAAAACAGTTATCTAGCCCTAATCAAAATTTCCACTTACCTCGCGTCTTGTCAGTATAGTAGCAGATTTCTCGAAAGTACAACCGCGACACATGCAGGCAGAGGCTAAGCTATATTTCTAAGTACCTACTCAAACTGTTGCAGGTGGTAATGTGAAATGATAAACAGTTGGTTGAGGAGAGTAACTATTCCTATGAAATGATATTCCAAGACAACTATTTTCGAATGAGGTATAAATATTCAAAACGACTGAGTAAAGCTTCGTGTGACCTTCACACATAATATTGGTCTGAATAACACAATGTATAACACAGTGAATAACGATTTAACAAGAGTACAAAGTTAACGGAGAATTTCTATAAAAATAACCAACTTACACAATTAATACGCAAATCCTTGGCTCAGAGAAGTTGGATGGTCTTTCTTTCAGGTCTGAGTAAGTTAACTAGCTGACATTAATCATTCCTAGCTGCGCAGACTTCTTCCCTTCAAAAACAATGACATTATCCAACATTTATATTCCTTTCACCTTTCAATGTACCCATTACACTTACTGTTGCTGTCCTTTCTTCGTCTAACAGATACAATCACAAGTACACACAGCGCTATTAAATACGTCCATCATGTACCACCAAAGAATGTATCAGACTGCGCAGAGGCAAAGACTGTACCACGATAAGACCAAAGCCGGCCGAAGTGGCCGTGCGGTTAAAGGCGCTGCAGTCTGGAACCGCAAGACCGCTACGGTCGCAGGTTCGAATCCTGCCTCGGGCATGGATGTTTGTGATGTCCTTAGGTTAGTTAGGTTTAACTAGTTCTAAGTTCTAGGGGACTAATAACCTCAGCAGTTGAGTCCCATAGTGCTCAGAGCCATTTGAACCATTTTTAAGACCAAAGATTGTTTAACAGTAACGTAACTGTTTCCCTCTCTGACGTGCCAATCGATAACATACAAATTCAAAAATGACCTGACCACATTACTAGAATCGTGTGTAAGAGTTAAAATGAAAGATGATAGGCTTGTTTAGAAAAAGATTTAGCAGTCAGTAGTAGCCTATCATGCGTGATATATGGAAGTAACTAACTCTTATTTAGGAAAATATGTTGGCCACTTCTTCCGATGAGTAGAGTAACCACTTCACCTAACGCTATGTCAATATTAGTTGTTCGCTGATGAAACTATCAAACCTAAAGAAACCACAACGAAGTAAATTTGTCGACCAAATGACGTTGTTTAAACTTTGATATTGTAAAAAAGTACTGTTTTACGTATGAATGAAGTAACATGAATAATAAAAATGACGTACGTTACGTCAGACGACTGAAAATGAGAAAAGTGCTTACTAAAACAAGTTTCGTCTGTCAAACTAGTTGGTCACTTCTCGGCAGTGTAAAAGTATGTAATGACGACATTTCCTGCACCGGCCACTTTGTCCCACGTTCTCCTATACAGTAACGTACAGAGAGGTAAGTATAAAATTGCAAACTACATAAACCAGGTGACAATAAAAACTTCCCTCGCCAGTGGTTGCGAAAAGGGTGGTAAAGGTCTTAAGCGAAAGTACGATAAGGAAGTTTTTTTTTCTACAGAGAGTGGTGAGTAGTTTTAGCATAACTCGCCGTGATCCAGATCTGCGCCTGACAACTCGGCCTGACGTTCCTTCTTCATGTACGCAAGGTTGCGCCAATGACACGGCCGTCGTTTGTTTGCCATTCGCGGCACTCATCCTCGAGAATGCAGACGTCGGCAGCCCCACTGGGTATAAAGCAATCCCGCCACGCACCTCCTCACTTTCAACCCTCAGCCCTCAGTCAACAAGCACAATGGCTCGCGTTCTCTCACTGGTGAGTACCGCCTCATTTGTCTCCGACACTTGGAGTTTATAACATTAAATTTGTTCCGTACTCTGAATGGGATGCATTCTAATTTTTCGTGGAATAGTATTCCACCAGTAAACCCCCATGCAAGATTCTACAAGGAATCGAAATCCCATGCTTAAAACGTCATATCTCCCAATCTATATGTCGCATAAAGATGGGATGTATTTCCAATAGAGTATGTGGACACTTTCTCCACAATGCGTTACGAATAATTTCCTTACCAAAGAAGTAATAATTTCAAACGTCGTGAACGATGCAGCAGTTTTACTGACTTAACCGCGAAGTTGTAGTAACCGATAAACTTTTTCCGTCACATTTGGGTGAGTGTCTGAAAGAAAAAGTTTAGTATGGGTTTGACATTATATGTCAATTTTGTTAGAAGTCACCAAGTGCTCTCATTCTCAAATACTGGATGAATATATTCAGGGTACTTTGCGCGCTGTGAGTTACGTTGCCTCAAAATATCTACACAGTTTCTAACTGTAATTGTTGAGTTATTGTGTAAAACATTTAACGTTGCATTATACCGCTTAAACAGTAGGGTTTGGCAGCATTTAATATTTTTAAAATTTGGCAAACAACTGTATAAGATATTGAAAATGAAATGCTTGTTGCCCCTGGTAGCCGTTAGCTAGGCAACTCCAAACTGACATTGTGTCCCGAGTTAACCGTTTAGTAATACACAGGTGCGATTTCTGGCGGATGTATCGGATCAATAGACGGTTAAATCTGTCCACACCTCACATTTCCATGAGCACTCGGAGTCTTTCGCGGTGGCATGCTTCAATAAAATCTTCTCGGTTTCCACATTTCAACTGTGCCAAAATAAGATAATCGGTGTTCTGAATGAATTTCATCTCCATATTCGATATACAACACGCTAAACACTGTTAGGGATTCTTCGGAAAATTTATTGATTTTGACCAACACGCTCGCAGACGTCTTTCAAGATCAGATAATCGATTGTTGTGTTCGCTGCTTGCAAGAGCATACATTATAATTATTACTAGAGCGTGATAAACATGCATTCAGTTAAAACCTATCAACTTTGTGGCGTTCTTTGCTGTTTTCTATTTATTCTAACAACGTAACGTATGTTAGCTGTAAAAGCTAATGCGATCAAAGCATCTTCCGCCTGTAATGGTAATGTTAAGATGTCAACTGCAGCAATGAACAGAGGAAAGACATTTCGTCACTTCTGTTAACACGTTTCAGTTATTATTTGTTCCAAATATTAAATAACGAATTGATTTATTCTACGATGTCTGTCCATAGAAATGGTTGGAATAAATTAAAATTAACATACAGAATGAAAGATATTGCTTGGAAAAAAGTGTCAAGACTTTCATACATGGCACGTAAGTCCTTCAAACAAATTCGAAGTAGGCACATTTACCCTTATTTGATATCATTGTTTAGTAGTCCATTTGTTGAGCTTGTTCACTTGATGGGAGGAGAAGAGCAAACCGTAACCACAGACCGTCTTTTTTTTACTTTCTTAATGCTTCGGGAAGCTTTCCAAAAGAGTGCACAAAATACACAATTTCTTCTCGGGGTTGCCTTGGCCATTCTCCTACATAATCTATCTGTTTTCTTTACGTGAAACTAAAATTTGCTCACACCGATGTCACTCTAAATATTAGAAAAGTGCTGTACGCTAAACGTCACTTTTATTTGGGGTAGAAATTTGTACAGACGCACTTCAAATGTCCTAGTACATTTTTCTATGTTCCCACGCAGTGACAGCTTAAGGTTTCTTCTTCCCTTCGCCATAATCGCTTCTAGCGCCTTGCATTGTGCCTACGTTGCACATTGTTGTATTGGAAGTTCTTTACTTCATATTTAAAATATAGCGATCATCGTTGTTTTGGACTGTCTAGTCTGAAAAAGAGATCGAAATTCTTATTTAGAAAAAGAGTATCACTTGAAACATTGGAGAAAACTGTAGCAGCCATACATATTAGCAGATTAATGAATCACTACGAGTAGCGGCATACTTCGATTATAAGGTAAATTCAAGACATTCGTGACAACATTTACAGAATAATCAACGTTATTTAGTCGACACTGACGTCGATTAAGAGTTAGTTACCTTTTCACGAAGCTAAACTGAATAGCGACTAAAAGAGAATTTACAGAGCTCATTTCGAATGGCCCAAATTTCTACATACCGTTTATTTTCCATTTACATTACATTGTCAATATTTCATAGTTCAGAGTTCTAGAATATCAGTTTTGTTTGAAATGTACAGAGTAGGGAGTAGGGTAGCACATTTTTGATAAGCGACGTCCTTCATCGCTTAATTCTCTCAGTTACCAACCAATGTGTGATGTTTTGCAGGTATGTCTTCTAGCGGTGGCCAGTTTGGCTCTACTGATTGGCTGTGAGGCCTCCTACCCTCTGGTCGTAGCACATGGACACGGGTACTACCCCTACAAGTCCCCCGCACATGGATACTACGGCGGTAAGTAGCTTTTAAACACGTGACACAGATCTTTGTGCATCGTTATTTAATCTCGATTAATGACTGGAATTTTTATGCATAAATCAGTGCTGTCTGTATAAATACAGTAGGCATGAGCAGGCTGAAACGCAATTCCTTGATGCAGATTTTAAAACCATTTGATACCGGCTTCAACCTCTTGCAACGTTGAAAGTGCCCACTGACATCGAACGAATACGAAACTTTTGTTGTGCATTAACACCTACTCTCCTCCTTATCTTCAACTTTTTGTAATATCCACTCACGTGTGTCTCAGTAACGTGTTCCAGTAATATTATCAACCTAGCTCTTCATTCCGAACTTCAAACATTTATGTTTAGTTAACTTCAAAGTCAGAACTGAAACGTTTCTGACTGCTTTTCTGACTCCTACGCTTCATTTGGATACAATGCTATGGTAGTATTTGATTACACTAGATGTGGATTCGAAAAGAATTATTCTTTGTCTTCAGGTACCTACTCTTAATGTTTTCTTAGCTTCGGTCATCATTTATAACATTGTTTGCTATGTCTGTCTTCATTATTACTCTTTTGCTTCCAGTTTTGATATTTTGGTATATGCTCCAGCCCATAATTTCTTATCATGTGCTTTCTTTGTGTGTGAAAACGTTTATCAATTGACGTCTGCAGTTTTACCGAAAGACTGGATTCGTATTTACGAGGATGATGTTTCAAATTTCTCTACGAACGTTCAGATTTGGGTGATTCCGAGATTTCGCTAAATCACTTAAGGCGAATGCTGGGATGGTTTCTTTGAAAGGGGACGGCCAGTTTCCTTTCCCAGCTTTCCCCACTCTCATCTGGTGTTAGGTCTCTAATGAACTCGTCGTCAACGTTAAATTCTAATATTCCTTTCTCTTTGGAGTTTTCTTTTTCTCCAGGAAGAGCAGTAGATAATGTTACTGTATGTTTATAGTTTAATTCTTTTTTTCTGACATATAGTCTCCTCATCGTCACCTTGAGAAGTAGTGCCTATTCTTCCGCTTCCAGGAGCAGATTCCCATTAAAATTACAGAGCTCATCAGCACTGTTTTAACATGGTTACTGGCATAACAACAGCTACATGCATACCGCATGTTGCTCTCGGTTTTAGAGAAAATCTTTTCAGACGCTGTGATCTTACTCTTGATCCTTTTCATAAGTAGGTGCTAAATCATTGCCGTAACCGTAGTGTAACTATACAATTACTCCGTACCCTTTCTTTTCTGTAATGTCACGTGCACTACATTTTCCGGTAGAGAGCACGAACACGACTATCGCAAACTGCTCGTCCACATCAGGTGATCTGGTAGATTTTAATGAAACTCATTCCAGTGTCAGGACACAGCTCGGGGAGAAAACAGTCGTGTATTAATGGCTGGTTCAAATGGCTCTGAGCACTAGTGGGACTCAACTTCTGAGGCCATCAGTCCCCTAGAACTTAGAACTACTTAAACCTAACTAACCTAAGGACATCACACACACATCCATGCCCGAGGCAGGATACGAACCTGCGACCGCAGCGGTCTCGCGGTTCCAGACTGTAGCGCTAGAACCGCAGGGCCACTCCGGCCGGCTCGTGTATTAATATTTCAGGACAAATAGTCCCTCTGTAACGTGAACAATGTTGTTTCTTTCTCTCTAATATTTTTAATAATATCGCATAATGTCCGTTCTACGTACTACCCGACTTCAGCACATCTTTCTATGATCGCCACAAGCACGTATCGTCCTTTCTTACTTGCTGCACTGTCTAGAGGATAATTTCACTAAGAATGTGCTGAATGAAAGTTGAATCCAAGCATAACTATTATTATTCCTCGAAGTACTTATTTTACTCTTCATCGTCCTTATACAGAATGTACGCTCCCTAATGAGGGTCACTGTGTCCATGATGGGACCAAGCAGTTCATCTCGCGTACATTAAGGATCTCGGAAACCATTCGGAATAAGGCATATGCCCATATGAAGTTTTATGCTTCAAATGAGTGTTCCTATCATATCATCGAACACCCTGTGTATTCTACATTTACAAGGATCTCCTCCATTTGGCCCAATGAAACTAACGATGAATACAAAGTAATGTGAAACAGAAGACAGATCAAATCTAAATTATGTGTGCTGTTTACTTGTTTAATCTACTCGGAATTATCATTCTAACAACTACTTGGCGACGCACTCCTTGCAATATACATTTTTAAAAGTTTTCAGTCTGTTCATTGGTATGATTCCTTATTCAGTCGGTCTCTGCTTTGTGTCATCCTTTCACCTCCGAGTACCTCCTAGATCCTCGATATCTGTTTCGTACATTCCAATCTTTGCTTCTCATTTTATACATTGCATTGCATCTTCATTTGAAGAGTTAGCTATGCCGTAGCAGATGTTTCAGCAACTTGTTTCTTCTCCTGGTGCAGAATTTCCATACAATTCCTTCTTACCTAAACTGAAAAGTAATATATAACATTTATTTCATTATGTCTCCTGTTTGATGTTGATAAAATTAAGTTCCATTCGTGCACGCCATTACAAATAAATCTAGCTAGCGGCCGTTTCCTTGTGTTGCAGGATACCCATACAAATACGACAACCATGGGTACGACTACAAAGGTTATCCTGGATACGGCTACCACGGTTATGGTGCTCCCACCAGCTACCCTGGCTATGGATATGGCCACGGACACGCCCACTGGTGAAGAACGATGGCTGCCCACTCGCCGTGCTTTCATGACTGATTCACACGATGACTGACTGTCTGCCACATTCGCATTTTAATATCTGCCTTGCTTCTCAAAACTTAGAGCCAAAACAAACAGAAACTTAAACTTTGTGATTCTACAGATTGTCCGTGATGTATTCAATAAAAGCATTAGTTTAAAGAATTATTTTGTTTTACTTAACCTTCGGTTACGCCTTTTTGCTAGAATCGATCACGTTAAACGAAATTAATCTTTTCCTCGCATGGAATCTTGGAAGCCATGGATCAAGACAGTAATGTAGATTAAGTATTCTTTGATTTGTGAAAATCATTTGAATCTTTGTCAGTACGATGCATACGCCTGTTGTCAAAAGGACGATTGTACGTGGTATTAAGCAAAATTTGAAACTGGATTGATGATGTCTTGGTAGGGAAGACTCAGCGTGTTGTCTGGGACGGACAGTCATCGACAAATGTCGAAGTAATTGTAGGTGTGTCCCTCATACCATTGTCGTTCATGTTGTACTATAACGAGATAAAAGTAATAACATTGATTGTAGCATAAGACTTTTCCCTCACAATATTGTTATCCGTAAAGAAGTACTGCCTGGAAAAAATTGTATTCATCGAGATCTTGATAAAATTTCGAAGTAAGCTCTAGTGCGAATGCAGGCTAGTATTCTATAACATCAGCGAGTGACAGTTGGAATCGGTTAAGTCATAGAAACACCTGAGGGTAACTACTTGTAGGAATACGAAATGGAACGCTAAGTGGTAGGCAAGACACATGACAGATTGGAGACCATTGATAGAACACTAGGGAAATGCAATGAGAACACAAAGGAAGTTCCTTAGAAAACACTCATATGATTCATCCTGTAATATTGTACAAATGTGTAAGATCTATACCAAATGGAAGTAACAGGGGATAGTGAACACACAAAAAGGGCGGCACTAATGGCCAGAGGCTTGTTCGAACCGTGGGAGAGCGTCACCGAGATGCTGAGAAAAGTTAACCGGCAAACGCCTGAAGACAGGCGCAAGCTATCCCGTGAAACCCTGCTTAGTAAGTTATAAGAACCAACTTTAAGTGATAAACATCTATATCTTATAAAAAAGGTAGGTATATATGTATGTTAAACGTCTCCTCGTCAACAACTGGATACATTTCAACTAAACGTGTAGGTGAAACGTCAGTTCGTCCGAAAAGGTGCGTCGTTCGGAAAAAGTGTCCTCTACCATATCTTGGAGAAGCGAAATGCAAAATCCGTACCTTCTGTTATGTTCGCCGGGACGTAACTCTTGCAGTAACAACTGCAACTTGTAAGGCTTAGTGTGCAAGCGTCGTTTCAGAACACGCCACACCGTTGTTTAGGGAAGTTGAAGTTCCTGAACTGCCTGTCTTGTGCACTGCTGAGGTATGAACGCATCTCGGATACGCTCACCGAGCAAGGCGGCGCTTTGATTAGCACACTGGATTCGCGTTCGGGAGCTTCAAACCTACGTCCGGCCATCCTGATTTAGGTCTTCCTTGATTTCCCTGCAGCCAGGCGACTAGCGCGAGTTTTGGTGTTCTCGTAAAGATAAGTCATTTTAGAGTATAAAAACAAATAGTTTCGTACTGATTACGTGGTAAATATGTGTATTAGTGTGCCTTTTAAGCGTACCAGTAGAGGTTTCATTTTTCCTTACGTATTATAGCAGAAAACACGAAAACATCGTACAGTCGTATTTTCTGTTTACGTTTTGCCGCGGTAAATCTATAGAATTTCGTTTAGTTGTTCTTTGCTCTCTCCGGCAATTTGACTCAGCGTACCTCTTCATTATTTAACTCACATTTCCGGAAAGTAGCGTAAAGTTTAAGCTGTTGTTTCAGAAACTTTCCACTGCTGTTTTTGTTTACACAAATTCGTGTATAGGCCGAATTTGTGAAACCGTATTTTCGTGTTTATCTGTAATTTAACTGACTTATTCTTAATAAAATATTACGTTTATCATGAGAGAAAAGTGCCTGACTTGCCGTAGAATTGTTAGGTTGGGGCTTTGGTGTAACGGGTCTATAGTTTTTTCCATTTGGGTGGCTGTAGTGGCGTGGGAATAGGGGAAGTAAATGAGACTCATCAGTGGTTTTGTAGGATACCTAGTAGAGATAAGAAGATACTAGAACAGGAGGGGAAAATTGCCGTCCGTCGGGATGAGTTAGACAAGGCCAGCGGAGATTTGAGAAGTTAAGGATGGAGAAGGGTAAAGAGAGGTGGGAAGTGGCAACAGGCAACAGGAGGAACAGGCCTAGAACTTGGTCTGGCAGCTTCGTGGTGAATGTTGAAAATAGATTTGACCTGTTGCTTCAGTTAGAAGCTGGTGAGACTCAAGCAGTTGCAGGTGTAGACAGGGCACAACAAACTTTCAGCAGCAAATTGAAAAGTAAGAACGTAGGGAAATCAGTAAAGAGAAAGAAAGTGTTGTTGTTAGGTAGTTCCCATGGAAGAGGTGTTGGCCAACTTTTGCAGGATGAATTAGGATCAGAATACCGGGTCACAAATTTTTTTAAACCTAGTGCTGGTGTGGAGCAGGTGACAGAGGATTTAGGATCACTATGCAAAGATTTCACTAAGGAAGACATCGTGGTTATAGTGGGAGGGGTAGATAATAGTATTGACAGAGATCCTGGGTACAGTATAGAGTGTGACCTGGCAAAGATTGCATCAACATCGAACCATACTAGTGTTGAGTTTGTATCTGTTCTTGGGCGCCATGACCGACCTCATTTGAACTTTTCTGTGAAGAGAGTTAATTTGGAGTTGGAACAGCTGCTTATGTCGGGTGCAGGGTCACACACTGGTATGGTTCCTGTTGATTCTCTCAATAGGTGGGATTATACTAGGCATGGTCTTCACCTCAACAGGAAAGGGAAGGGTAAACTGGCTGGGAAAATAGCAGGAAAGTTAAAGGGGGGAGGCATTGTCATGAGTGATAACATACTAGTGGTTGTAGGGTTCATAAAAGACCCTTTTTAGGGTAAGGAGGACAGAAAGAAACCAAATTTTAAGATAGGTTAGGACTGAGATAAACCTTCAGTTTGGGAAAGAAACCAAAAAACATAATTCTAGCTTATTACATCAGCATAAATAGCTATTGGTTAAGAATTTTCAACAGTCAGCAGATATTTCAACTCTACCCAATTTTAACTCAGTCAATGTGAAATGGCAGCTATCTTTATTGCATCGAAATGTTCGAGGACTGAGAAATAAAATAAATGAATTAATTATCTGCATAGATGAATTAGAGTCTTCAAACGCAGCTGACATAATCTGCCTCTCTGAACATCTTGTGACCACTGGTATAGAACTTTTAAGTGTTAATGGGTTCAGGTTAGCATCTCACTTTTGTAGAGCAGAAATGGAGAAAGGATGAGGTGCTACATTCATCAGGAACTGTCATAAATTTCAATGTAGATTTCCTTAAAGACACTCCAAATAAGAACTTACTCAAGTTATAAACACTATCATTCAACCTAATTCCCACTGTAAAGTTCCCCACTAGGGTAGCCAATTGCTCACAAACAGCCACTGATAATATCTTTATAGAAAAGTCCAATGAACAAAATTATATTACAAAACCAATAGTCAATGGCCTCTCAGACCATGACATGCAGTTCCTTCTGTTAAATGTTATTACTGAACAGGATATAAAATCAGTTAAATCTGAGCTCAAGAGGGTAATCAATAAACCAAAAATTGATTATTTTAGGACACTCCTCAGAGACATTCACTGGATTGATGTTTACAGTGCTCATGGCATGAATGAAAAATATAACGCTTTTGCTAATAAAATGCTTACCTTTTTTGAAACTGTTTTCCCCCAAAAGTAACCAAGGTTAGAGCAAAGTCTACAAATAAGCCATGGATTACTCAAGGAATAGCGGTATCTTGTAAAACAAAAAGAAAACTATCTGTGTATCCGAAACAGTTCTGATGTTGATGCTATAGCACATTACAAGAAATACTGCAAAATATTAAAGACTGTAATACGGATATCAAAGCAAATATATTACAAGGAAAAGATAGTCATATCAGATAACAAAATAAAGACAATATGGGATATAGTGAAGGAGGAGACCAGTAGAACCAGATGTGAAGAGGGACAAATAGTATTAAGAGTAAATGATACATTGATGACAGATGTGTATAGTGTTGCAGAACTTTTTAACAAACATTTTATAACTGTTACTGAAAAGATGGGGTCGTCAGATTCTGTAGATGCTGCTATGGAATATCTCAGACCAGACGTTTCAAGTAACTTGCATAATATGAATTTGACCCTCACTATCCCAGCAGAAATAATGTCCATTATAAAATATTTAAAATCAAAAACATCTAGTGTGTATGATGAAACATCAACAAAGTTAATTAAAGAATGTGGCTCTGAGTTAAATAACATATTAAGCTATCTGTGTAACCAGTCGTTTATCAGTGGAATATTTCCTGAATGGTTGAAATATGCTGAAGTTAAGCTACTGTTTAAGAAGGGAGATAAAGAAATAGCATCAAATTTCCGTCCAATTTCACTTTCTCCAGCATTCTCAAAAATTTTAGAAAAATTAATGTACGATCGGCTTTATAACCATCTTATCTCAAATAACATACTGTCAAAGTCGCAGTTCGGATTTCTAAAGAGTTCTGACACTGAGAAATCTATCTACACTTACAGTGAAAATGTGCTTAATTCATTAGACAAACAATTGCCGGCAACTGGTATATTTTGTGATCTGTAAAACGCATTTGACTGTGTAAATCACAATATGCTTTTAAGTAAATTAGAATATTATGGTGTAACAGGAAATGCTGCAAATTGGTTCAAATTTCATATCTCTGGTAGGAAAGAACTGATGTTATTAGAAAAGAGACATGTATTAAGCTATCAGGCATCATTCAACTGGGAACTAATTACATGTGGGGTCCCACAAGGTTCCATTTTAGGGCCCTTACTTTTTCTTGTATTTATCAATGACTTTTCATCAGTAACATTACCAGATATCAAGTTCGTTTTTTTTTTGCTTATGATACAAACATTGCAATAAATAGCAAATCAAGTGTAGTCTTAGAAAGATCGGCTAATAAAATATTTGTGGACATTAATCACTGATTCCTAGCCAATTCTTTGTCGCTAAACTTTGCAAAAACACACTACAAGTAGTTCAGGACTTGTAAGGGGTGTCCCACGAGTATGTGTTTAACATACGATGACAAGCAGATAGTAGAAGTGGACAGTGTTAAATTCTTGCGATTACAGCTTGATAATAAATTCAACTGGCAGGAGCACACCACAGAATTGCTGAAGCGTCTTAACAAATCACTATTTGCAATGCGAATTGTGCCAAAGATAGGGAATATAAAATGAAAAAGCTGGCATACTATGCTTACTTTCATTCCATAATGTCATATGGGATTCTTTTTTGGGGTAATTCATCAAGCCAAACTAAAGTTTTCCGGGCACAAAAACGTGCAGTAAGAGTTACATGTGGTGTGAACTCAAGGACATCCTGCAGAAGCCTGTTTTTGGAACTAGGGCTACTAACTACTGCTTCCAAGTATATTTATTCCTTAATGAAATTTGTCATTAAAAATATATCACTTTTCCAAACCAACAGCTCAATTCATGGAATCAACAACAGAAATAAGAATAATATTCACAAGGATTTAAAGTCACTTACTCTTGTACAAAAAGGTGTGCATTATTCAGGAACACACATTTTCAATAACTTGCCAGCAGCCATAAAAAGCTTAACAACCAATGAAATTCAGTTTAAGAGAAGCCTTATATATATATATATATATATATATATATATATATATATATATATATATATATATATATATATATATCTGTCAATGCAGCTGCAGAGCCTATGGTGGTAATCATGGCACAGGGTTCAAGACATCATACACTGTCATCACAATTCTACCACGAACATACGTAAGTTGACCCCTAATTACTGGAAATCTTGAAGTCCTTGGCACACGTATGTTTCACAAGAAAGCACTTTCACTACCGACATGTTTCTCTAAAATACACTGTCGGGAAAAAAATCGCAACACCAAAAAAATTATTAGTGTAGAGTAATGAAATTTAGAGTAAGACATATCATTTCTTGTTCAGTGAGTCAAATCCCTATCGATATGCGCTTTGATTGAAACCACCTTATACAGCCTAATGTAAAACAATGTAATAAGACAAAAACTAATGTCACTGAACTATGGCAAATATCTGCCGCTTTTTCGGGCGTTCAGACATACATGCCCAAGAAACATACTTGGTAATTAAAATAATTTTAAAAAGACGTAGTAAAATAACAAATTAAAATTATAATTGCCACTTTTCCAGGCGTTAGTACACATACGTTACGCATATCACAGGTTATTAATGTCATTCAAACTTCCATATATTACCATGGATTAAATGTAGCATTCAGACATGGTGGTATGTTTACAACTATTAGAGCGCAATATATGGGGAGGAAGGTATTTTCAACATACATATTTAGTTTACACAGCTAGATATTTGTAACGTGTGGTCCGCGCCTACGTAATGTAACTATCACGTTGTAATTCGAATGTGTGAAGTTACCTTATTGTATGGTGATGTAACACACTAACAAATAATCCCACCACAAGAACTCCACACATAGATGTAACACCTCAAAAAATAGCCAACTAGATTTGTATTGTATTGCATTGTATGTTAACCGGAAACCTAGAACGACGGAGAGGCTCTCTCCCCGCCGCAGACGCAGTGGCCTATAGCCACACGATGACTACCGCAGTCCACTTCACCACTCCGCCACCGCACACCGAACCACTCTTTCAGGATTATTGTGCGGTTCGGCCCCGGTGAACCCCCCCCCCCCCCCTCCCAGGGAACATCTCACACCAGACGAGTGTAATCCCTATACCCCTAATTTGTGTGGTAGAGTAATGGTGATGTACGCGTACGTGGAGAACTTGCTTGCGTAGCAATCGCCGACGTAGTGTAGCTGAGGAGGAATAAGAGGAAACAGCCCACATTCGCCGAGGCAGATGGAAAACCGCCTAAAAACCATCCACAGTCTGCCCAGCTCACCGGACCTCGACACAAGTCCGCAGGCGGATTCGTGCCGGGGACCAGGTCCCATCTCCTTAAATTCCCACCTTTTTGCAGTTTCTTCAGTTTTAATCTACAGTGCATAACCAATAGATTGTGGTCAGAGTCCACATCTGCCCCTGGAAATGTCTTACAATTTAAAACCCGGTTCCTAAATCTCTGTCTTACCATTATATAATCTATCTGAAACCTGTCAGTATCTCCAGGCTTCTTCCATGTATACAACCTTCTTTTATGATTCTTGAACCAAGTGTTAGCTATGATTAAGTTATGCTCTGTGCAAAATTATACCAGGCGGCTTCATCTTTCATTTCATTTCATCCATATTCACCTACTACGTTTCCTTCTCTCCCTTTTCCTACTACCGAGTTCCAGTCACCCATGACTATTAAATTTTCGTCTCCCTCCACTATCTGAATAATTTCTTTTGTTTCATCATACATTTCTTCAATTTCTTCGTCATCTGCAGAGCTAGTTGGCATATAAACTTGTACTACTGTGGTAGGCGTGGACTTCGTGTCTATCTTGGCTACAATAATGCGTTCACTATGCTATTTGTAGTAGCTTACCCGCATTCCTATTTTTTTATTCATTATTAAACCTACTCCTGCGTTACCCCTATTTGACTTTGTATTTATGACCCTGTATTCGCCTGACCAAAAGTCTTGTTCCTCCTGCCACCGAACTTCACTAATTCCCACTATATATAACTTTAACGTATCCATTTCCCTTTTTAAATTTTCTAACCTACCTGCCCGATTAAGGGATCTGACATTCCACTCTCCGATCCGTAGAACGCCAGTCTTCTTTCTCCTAATAACGACGTCCTCTTGAGTAGTCCCCGCCCGGAGATCCGAATGGGGGACTATTTACCTCCGGAACATTTTACCCAAGAGGACGCCATCATCATTAACCATACAGTAAAGCTGCATGCCCTCGGGAAAAATGACGGCTGTAGTTTCCCCTTGCTTTCAGCCGTTCGCAGTACCAGCACAGCAAGGCCGTTTTGGTTAGTGTTACAAAGCCAGATCAGTCAATCATCCAGACTGTTGCCCCTGCAACTACTGTAAAGGCTGCTGCCCCTCTTCAGGAGCCACACATTTGTCTGGCCTCTCAACAGACACCCCTCCGTTGTGGTTGCACCTACGGTACGGCTATCCGTATCGCTGTGGCACGCAAGCCTCCCCACCAACGGCAAGGTCCATGGTTCACGGGGGTAGGTCGTGAGAGGTATACGCAAAGTAAACTGTGCTCTCGTAGTGGCCACAGAGTGGAAAGGCAGCTATTAACTAGGGGCGAGCATCGGTAGCTGTTGGTACAGAGGTTCTGGCTTCGAATTGTGGTTTTAAGGGTTTGGTTTTCACACCTACCGCAGATACGACAAAGTTATAAAATCTGTAGTTTACCATGAGTTTTATCTCTTTGGTTTTCTGCCGTGTAAGCATATTTTCAGTCACACATGCAACATTAAGTAAATAAAGGTACTGAGGTTCGACGCAATTTAAATGTGAGATGTCTATGTCCAAACATAAACTGATGCATTGTTGTTGATTCTTACTTCCTTGTGACCGAATATGACGGGAAAATGGCTTTGAGCCGTTGGATTGCCTTTGAGTAGCATGGTATCAAATAGTAGTAATAGCATGTGAGGAGGGAAGGTGTAACGCAGCACAATTTCAATCAAAGCTGTGCCATACACTGGAAACACTGTAAACACTGTAAACGGAAGGATCGTGCGACACTTAGAAATATGTATAACACAGAAACTGTGAAATTAAACTTTAAGGGGCACTTTTCTTTTGTTAATATTAACCACTTTTTAGTTTCCTTTTTTAATTTTAGTTTCTATTTATTTATACATTTTTATACTCATCACAGTATGACAGTACTTTTACATACTTTCTGTTGGAAAAATTAATTGTGGGGCGGCCAGATCCTGTAACATCCTAGATACAAATTGAAAGAACTGAAATATTATGTAACTGAAAACTTTATATATGTTACTGTCTATACAGTACACGTCGATGATTGCGTGTGACCTAACATCAAAACTGATTGAGTTTGTACTGCATCAGCCTATATATCGACAAAGACAACCACTGGCTGTTACGAACACTCTAACAGCATCGGCGGGAAATGAGTGTTTATTAACTTTCAGCTAAGCAGAACAGTTAATATGAAACTTGGAAATTGTTTAGCAAGACTTGCCTTCACATGTTTCTAAAAATGGACTCTAAATTTCACTATCCAAACGCGAATGACAAGAAGAGGACAAATATGTAAAAGAAAGCTCCTTAATTTAACTAAAGTAAAGCTCTTATGCCCAATTTATTTAAAGTCACTTTAATACGGAACTTTCTTGTAGTTACACGTTGCTTAAGTTTGTTTTTGTTTTTACGTGCATGCAACGGTCAACATCGCCCGTGGTCAGTTTCCTGTATTGTAATCCTTATGGCCGGCCGCTGGTGGCCGAGCGGTTCTGGCGCTACAGTCTGGAACCGCGCGACCGCTACGGTCGCAGGTTCGAATCCTGCCTCGGGCATGGATGTGTGTGTGTTGTCCTTAGGTTAGTTAGGTTTAAGTAGTTCTAAGTTCTAGGGGACTTATGACCTCAGCAGTTGAGTCCCATAGTGCTCAGAGCCATTTGAACCATTTTTTGTAATCCTTATATGGCTAAAATTTTACTTTCGCGGTTGCTTCTTTCACTCTCACTTATACGTTCCCATGTATTTCATGTCCATTCATTCTATTCTGGTGCTACTTTGATTCACACTATATCTGCACACGTCTATATCTATGTCTGTATCCAAAACCATACTCTGCAAACCACTGTGAAGTGAATGGCAGAGGGTACGTCCCTTTGTATCACTCCCCAGCCCCCTTCCCTTTATTCACGGATGGAGCGCGGAAATGCGTCCGCTCATGCTACAAGTAATTTAATCTTGTCGTCACGATCCCTACGAAAGCAATAGGTACGATGTCGTAGTGCATTCCTAGAGTCATTATTTAAAACCAGTTCTTGAAACTTCGTAAGCAGACTTTTCCAGTATAGCTTAGGTCTGTCTACAAGTGTCTGCCAGTTCAGTTTCTTCAGAATCTCTGTGACGCTCTCCCACTGGGCCAAGAAACTCGTTGCCATTCGTGCGACCTTCTCTGTATACATTCAGTATCTCATACTAGACCTACTTGGCATGGATCCCACACCTTTGAGCAATATTGTAGATCCGGTCACACGAGTGATTTGTAAGCAACCTCCTTTGAAGACTGATTCCATTTCCCCAGTTTTCTACCAATATACCCAAGTCTACCACCTGATTTACCTACGACTGAGCTTATGTGATCATTCCATGTCATACCCCTACAAAGTGCTACATCCAGCTACTTGTATGAGCTGACCGATTCCATTAGTGACTCATTGATACTATTAGTCATAGGATGCTACGTTTTTTCGTTTTGTGAAGTGCACAGATTTTATTTCTGGACATTGAAAACAAGTTTCCAATGTTTGCACTTAATTGAAATCTTATCTAGATCTGCCTGAATGTTGATTCAATTTCTTTCAGACAGTTCTTCACTGTCGATAACAGCACCATCCGCAAAAATGTATGACTATTTGTATTGTCTGAAACGTCATAAAAATACAGCACGAACTGCAAGGCCTCGAACATGCTTCCCTGGGGTACGCCCGAAGTTACTTTTACATCTTTCTTTGACTGTCCACCCAAGCTAACATGCTGCACTCTTCCTACGAAAAAGTTCTCACTCCAGTAACGAACTTCTCTTCATACCAGATACGTTCAAATGGTTCAAATGGCTCTGAGCACTATGGGACGTAACATCTTAGGTTATCAGTCCCCTAGAACTTAGAACTACTTAAACCTAACTAACCTAAGGACATCACACACATCCATGCCCGAGGCAGGATTCGAACCTGCGACCGTAGAAGTCGCGCGGTTCCGGACTGAGCGCATAGAACCGCTAGACCACCGCGGCCGGCCATACCCGATACGATCGAGCTTTTGATAATAAGCGTAGATGTGGTAGTGTGTCAAATGATTTTCGTAAATAAGAAATACTGCATCTACGTGGCTGCCTTGATCCAATGCTTTCAGTATGGCATGCGAGAAAATTGCGAGTTGGGTTTCACATAATCGATGTTTTCGGAATCCACGATGGTTGGCATGGAGGAAGTCATTTTGTTCGAGATATCTCATTTCATTTGAGAGCAACATACGTTCTAAGATTCTACAAGAAATCGATGTCAAGGACGGTAATTTTGTGGATCACTTCTACTACCCTTCATGTAAACTGTGCTTTCTACCAACTAAAAGCACTGTTTTTTTTTTTCGAGCAATTCTCGATAGATCATAGTTAAAAGAAGGACTGGCTCAGCCGCAAATTTAGTAAAGAATCTGATACGGAATCCATCGGGCCCTGAAGCTTTGCACTTGGTTATTAACGTTCTTCTACACAACTGAATTTCGAGTGATTTCATTTGGCCAAACTTCTGCGAGACACGTTCGATGTAACGCTCCGTCTCAGACGTACATCATCAATTCCGTCTTCCTCAATTCCACATCACTTCGCCTGCAACAGTGTGCTAGCGATATCATCTTTATGTCATCTTGTGTAACATAGCATCGCAGATATCTGAACCTCACATCTTAGTAACTGGCCTTCCCATTTTGCTACGTTCAATTAAAAAATTTTCCTCCTGTCTACTACACTTCGTCACTGTAGTTTAAGCTTTATTTAACATCAACTCAAATTCTGTTATAGGTACACTGTCCGTTCCGATCAAAGGTCTTCCTTTTTCCCGCCAGAATAGCTATATCGCCTTAGAACTACAACCTTAGAAATATATATTTCTTTCTTTCGTTTCTGTTTTTATTATTTATTTGTAGTCTACGTCTCTATAAGCATGAAGTTTGCCAGTAAATAACCAGGCGCTAACACAACATTTTTTTCTTTCGATACACCATCTTTGGAATTCAATAATTAACGTTTCAGCGCTCTTCATTTTGTCTTTGTGGTTATAAGTGTAGGCGCGAATACCATTCAGAATGGAAGGAATGTGTCATGAGGGACATAATTATTCCCTCAGCCCTCTCCCAGCTACGAGCTATTAAAAGCAATGTTATTTTTTTGTACAATATAGATATTTCCAAAATTTTCAGACAACGTACAGAGAATTGAGTATTTTGAAAATTGAGGATCTCTAAAACGGCAATAATTCAATGAAATTACAATCTACAGTCCATTAAACAATTTTAAACTGTCTGGGATTCTTAAAACTGTGACAGCCCACTTCTGAGTGAAAGATTCATACTGCAAGCTACCGCATATTTAACATAGTTTACTTTTCACTTGCTTGCTTCAAGGGCAATACACGTGATTGGTCATACCATTGTCTAAAACGAAATAAGCCTACGTGTTACGTCTAGTAGGGTGTAGTCATTACTTTCTTTCCGGCTGTTTTTTCAACAAAGACGGGAACGGGACCGAGGCTGGAACGAGACCGGCCGACATGCCGTTGCGGGAAAGAGACCAACCATTTCCCGTTCCCGGGAACTATAAGTAGAAAGCCGCGACCGATCTGAACTATGAAAGACCGTTCCTTAGAATTCGGTCCTCGCTTGTTCCGTTCGTCTTGGTGAACCGTTCCTGTGGACCCGTTAGTTCGCGAACGGCCCATCTCTAATCATCAGTCCCCTAGAACTTAGAACTACTTAAACGGAACTAACCTAAGGATATTCCACACATCTATGCCCGAGGAAGGATTCGAACCTGCGATCGCAGCGGTCGCGCGGTTCCAGACTGTAGCGCCTAGAACCGCTCGGCCACATCGGCCGGCGTATAGGTTTTGATGAGTGAATTTGCGAGCATAAATATCTGTGACATAAATAGCTATATCGTTCGATTGCATTGACTCAGAAGGGGTCGTAGGCATTAGTTCGTGATATAAATTTCAACCTGATACGTCTACCCGCTCCTGAGATAAAAAGTTTCGTAACAGTCGGACAAAAAAAGAAAAACGGACAACAAAGCGATCCTATAAGAGTTCTGTTCTTACCGACTGAGGTACGGAATAAGTACAGAAATATGCCTCACAAAAACTTTAAAAGAATGTCAGTTAACTGTATTCGAAAGTCGGCTATTTTTCTGTAGAACAGATCGTACTTTCACTCATATCAGCTCTACTTTCTTAGAATATATTCCATCAATTTCTTCGTGTTGTTTACATGGTGCTTCGTAAATCTTTGTCCCCAATAAGAGACGTGGCAAAGAGTTCTTTGTACGTAACATGTGTAAGAACATTGAACCATGATTAATAATGCTTCAGTCTCCATTACACTCCATCCCAAAAGTGCGTAATTCTTACCTGAAAGACATTTCAATTTTCTAGACACTCGTTCTACAGACCACCATGAGTTGCATAGCAGAGAATTATGTCTCATAATGAGGTTTCTTTCTGTAACCTGTGATTATCAAATCTGGGATCAATGCCTTCTTAAGGACCTCTGTACTGCCTGAAATTAATGTCCCATTCCGCGCGGAAAGTAGGAGGCCAACATAATGTGCTCGATCGCTCACTTAATACTTTTTAATGAAACTTTTAAGTAGCTTTGTGGGATAGTTGAAGTTTGACTTCAAGCGTCTGCCTATTCACGTTCTTCAACATTTCCCTGACGTTCGCCCACGAGTGAAAAAATCTGTCACCATTCGTGCTGCCGTTCTTTGTATACGTTTAATACCTCTGCCGTATTTGGTACGGGTCCCATAAACTTGGTAAATTATCAGTCCACGAGTATTATGTAACCAATCTCCTTTATAGGCTCACTTCATTTTTCGACTAACCTAAATACGATCCGAAATCAGCTACTTGCTTAACTTATTTTTTTTAAATCACATAATTTGGCCAATTGTAGTCTGCTTAGAATGTAACATTAGGGGACAATATCGTTATTCTCATCTTCCGAGAACTTCTTCATGCGGTGACTGCTGACCTGCCTCGATTCATTTGACGTCATCCTCCCAGATTGTGGTTTTATTAAACAAAGAAAATACATTGTTGTTACAAAGTTATCGAATAATATCAAACGATGACGAATTATAACGAAAGTTAAGCGATTCCCTGTAAAAAACGTAAGTCTTCTGGCTCCTGTTACAGAACAAATCGGAACATCAAATCATCCACAGTACGTTACCTTCACCCTAGCTGAGCAACAATGTTGATTTGTTGTATTACTGGAGGCTTCAATTTTCTGAAAACCATCTTATTTACTAGTGAGATATATGCTTTGGCGGAGAATTTCGTATTTTATCTCTGATAGCACAGACATTGGAACAATTACGTGCGTGATAAAAACGTCTTATTTGGTTTATTTAACAAGAAATTAACACTTATTTATACAGGGGCGGATGGAGGATTAGGTTCGAGGAGGGGATTACAGAGTATTTGTGACTTAGAGTGATCGCTCGGCCGGTCGACGAAGTTTCACTGCCCACTGCTCATAGTTCAGTATCAAATTGTTCGTTTCGTTCGTTGCGCACGCCCATTCTAGATCTGTTTAGAACCTTTTTTTAGCACTGAATTTATGGTTCTTTTCGTACTCTACTCAGCGTCCACGACCGGTAAATAAAATTTATTTTAGAATTACGTAAATTACATAAAAAATGGTTCAAATGGCTCTGAGCACTATGGGACTTAACATCTTAGGTCATCAGTCCCCTAGAACTTAGAACTACTTAAACCTAACTAACCTAAGCACCATGAGAAAAAGATTGAATAATCAACGAAAGGATAACGTTCTACGAGTCGGGGCGTGCAATGTCAGTAGCTTGAAGATGGTAGGGAAACTAGAAAATCTGAAAAGGGAAATGCAAAGGCTCAATCTAGATATAGTAGGGGTCAGTGAAGTGAAGTGGAAGGAAGACAAGGATTTCTGGTCAGATGAGTATCGGGTAATATCAACAGCAGCAGAAAATGGTATAACAGGTGTAGGATTCGTTATGAATAGGAAGGTAGGGCAAAGGGTGTGTTGCTGTGAACAGTTCAGTGACCGGGTTGTTCTAATCAGAATCGACAGCAGACCAACACCGACAACGATAGTTCAGGTATACATGCCGACGTCGCAAGCTGAAGATGAACAGATAGAGAAAGTGTGTGAGGATATTGAAAGGTTAATGCAGTATGTAAAGGGGGACGAAAATCTAATAGTCATGGGCGACTGGAATGCAGTTGTAGGGGAAGGAGTAGAAGAAAAGGTTACAGGAGAATATGGGCTTGGGACAAGGAATGAAAGAGGAGAAAGACTAATTGATTTCTGTAACAAATTTCAGCTAGTTATAGCGAATACCCTGTTCAAGAATCACAAGAGGAGGAGGTATACTTGGAAAAAGCCGGGAGATACGGGAAGATTTCAATTAGATTACATCATGGTCAGACAGAGATTCCGAAATCAGTTACTGGATTGTAAGGCGTACCCAGGAGCAGATATAGACTCAGATCACAATATAGTAGTGATGAAGAGTACGCTGAAGTTCAAGACATTAGTCAGGAAGAATCAATACGCAAAGAAGTGGGATACGGAAGTACTAAGGAATGACGAGATACGTTTGAAGTTCTCTAACGCTATAGATACAGCAATAAGGAATAGCGCAGTAGGCAGTACAGTTGGAGAGGAATGGACATCTCTAAAAAGGGCCATCTCAGAAGTTGGGAAGGAAAACATAGGTACAAAGAAGGTAGCTGCGAAGAAACCATGGATAACAGAAGAAATACTTCAGTTGATTGATGAAAGGAGTAAGTACAAACATGTTCCGGGAAAATCAGGAATACAGAAATAAAAGTCGCTGAGGAATGAAATAAATAGGAAGTGCAGGGAAGCTAAGACGAAATGGCTCCAGGAAAAATGTGAAGACATCGAAAAAGATATGATTGTCGGAAGGACAGACTCAGCATACAGGAAAGTCAAAACAACCTTTGGTGACATTAAAAGCAACGGTGGTAACATTAAGAGTGCAACGGGAATTCCACTGTTAAATGCAGAGGAGAGAGCAGATAGGTGGAAAGAATACATTGAAAGCCTCTATGAGGGTGAAGATTTGTCTGATGTGATAGAAGAAGAAAGAGGAGTCCATTTAGAAGAGATAGGGGATCCAGTATTAGAATCGGAATTTAAAAGAGCTTTGGAGGACTTACGGTCAAATAAGGCAGAATAGATAACATTCCATCAGAATTTCTAAAATCATTGGGGGAAGTGGCAACAAAACGACTATTGTCGTTGGTGTGTAGAATATATGAGTCTGGCGACATACCATCTGACTTTCGGAAAAGCATCATCCACGCAATTCCGAAGACGGCAAGAGCTGACAAGTGCGAGAATTATCGCACAATCAGCTTAACAGCTCATGCATCGAAGCTGCTTACAAGAATAATATACAGAAGAATGGAAAAGAAAATTGAGAATGCGCTAGGTGACGATCAGTTTGGCTTTAGGAAAAGTAAAGGGACGAGAGAGGCAATTCTGGCGTTACGGCTAATAATGGAAGCAAGGCTAAAGAAAAATAAGACACGTTTATAGGATTTGTCAACCTGGATAAAGCGTTCGACAATATAAAATGGTGCAAGCTGTTCGAGATTATGAAAATAGTAGGGGTAAGCTATAGGGAGAGACGGGTCATATACAATATGTACAACAACCAAGAGGGAATAATAAGAGTGGACGATCAAGAACGAAGTGCTCGTATTAAGAAGGGTGTAAGACAAGGCTGTAGCCTTTCGCCCCTACTCTTCAATCTGTACATCGAGGAAGCAATGATGGAAATAAAAGAAAGGTTCAGGAGTGGAATTAAAATACAAGGTGAAAGGATATCAATGATACGATTCGCTGATGACATTGCTATCCTGAGTGAAAGTGAAGAAGAATAAAATGATCTGCTGAACGGAATGAACAGTCTAACGAGTACACAGTATGGTTTGAGAGTAAATCGGAGAAAGACGAAGGTACTGAGAAGTAGTAGAAATGAGAACAGCGAGAAACTTTTCATCAGGATTGATGGTCACGAAGTCAATGAAGGAATTCTGCTACCTAGGCAGTAAAATAACCAATGACGGATGGAGCAAGGAGGACATCAAAAGCAGATTCGCTATGGCAAGAAAGGCATTTCTGGTCAAGAGAAGTCTACTAATATCAAATACCGACCTTAATTTGAGGAAGACATTTCTGAGGATGTACGTCTGGAGTACAGCATTGTATGGTAGTGAAACATGGACTGTGGGAAAACCGGAACAGAAGAGAATCGAAGCATTTGAGATGTGGTGCTATAGACGAATGTTGAAAATTAGGTGGACTGATAAGGTAAGGAATGAGGAGGTTCTACGCAGAATCGGAGAGGAAAGGAATATGTGGAAAACACTGATAAGGAGAAGGGACAGGATGATAGGACATCTGCTAAGACATGAGGGAATGACTTCCATGGTACTAGAGGGAGCTGCAGAGGGCAAAAACTGTAGAGGAAGACAGAGATTGGAATATGTCAAGCAAATAATTGAGGACGTAGGTTGCAAGTGCTACTCTGAGATGAAGAGGTTAGCACAGGAAAGGAATTCGTGGCGGGCCGCATCAAACCAGTCAGTAGATTGATGACCAAAACATCACACACATCCATGCCCGAGGCAGGATTCGAACCTGCGACCATAGCAGTCACGAGGTTCCGGACTGAAGCGCCTAGAACCGCACGGCCACCTCGGCCGAAAAATTACATAAAAATTACGTGGTATGTAATACATACATCTTTTCAGGTAACGAAACAGCATATCAGCTTACTTCACTATTTCGATAAACAGCAGAAGAAGTAGTTGTAAAAAGATGTTTTCTTATTACACATGCAAAGCAAGTCCGCGTGGCACACACGAGTGGCCATTTTCCGTCTTTTTCTGCTCGAAGGTGAAAGGGCATGTTCATTTTTATGGAAGGCAGAACGACCTACAACCGAATGAATCACGCGCTCCACAATCGAGTGTCTGGTGTCACATTTTGTAATGAGAATATGGTAACTTCTACAATATTATGTCAGTGGTACAGGGTGGCGCACGAAAAATTGGCTCGTTGTCGCCCACCAACCGTCGTCTGCTGTTTGGAAGTTGTTGTTTGCATTAGCTTATTTGTTATTTCTACACTGAATAATTATTACATGTTTATATATTGCGCTCGTAGCGGTCAACAAATCCTGCGTAATTGGCGAGCAGTCTGTACTCGGGGCCGGTTTTTCGTGTGCCACCTTATATTATTTCACTGCGATCAGCCACATAACGCTACATTTGGCTAAACGAGAGGTTTTGCATAATCACGAAAATTACAAGTATGTGATAATTCTGGTTTGAATAAAAACTCTGTACTCTGTACTCCAGGGGGGAGGCAAGTGCCCCCTCTTGGCGCCTTCCATCTACAGTCACCTACGCTACTAATTTTCAAATTTTCAAAAGAGCTATATCCCAAGCACAAATGAACGGTGAACGAGTAAATGTGAATGGTTCCCAAAAACGGGTGATCACCAGTGAACTAGTTCCCAAGGATGAACGATGACCTAAAGTTAAGTCCCATAGTGCTCAGAGCCATTTGAACCCAAACCTATATGGTACTTCCCGTTGACCTCCAATCATGAAACTGGGCGAAAAGCAAGGTTTCACAGTGCACATGAAGGAAATAATCCGAAAACTGTCAATTTTTACCACGAAAAATATTTTTTCGTCTTTTGTTATCCATGTGTCTGTCAGTCCGTCTGTTAAGATGCACTTTTCTCAGAATCGGGTAGATGTATCGAAATCGAAATTTATGTCACGTACGAAGGTTTACGGTGCCTTGGTAGGGTAAAACTTTGAGTTTTTAAATCATTGCAGAAAAAGATACGATTATTTATGTCGGTGGTGGTTAGTGTTTAACGTCCCGTCGACGACGGGGTCATTAGAGACAGAGCGCAAGCTCGGGTTAGGGAAGGATTGAGAAGGAAATGGGCCGCGCCCTTTCAAAGGAATCATCCCGGCATTAGCCTGAAACGATTTAGGGAAATCACGGAAAACCTAAATCAGGATGGCTGGAGACGGGATTGAACCGTCGTCCTCCCGAATGCGAGTCCAGTGTGCTAACCACTGCGCCACCTCGCTCGGTTTATTTATGTCACATATCTGATACTCTCAAACTCACTCCTCGTAACCTGTAATGTATTTCCAGTGGATCTAGAATCATCAAATTTGGTAACAAGCAAGCTTTCACAGTAAACGTATGCTAAAGAATCCGAAATATATTAACCTGTAATTCTATAATATGGAAAAAATTTTGGTCATTTACTATCGGACAGTCAGTCTGTCCGTCTGCAAAAAAAAAAAAAAAAAAAAAAAATCCTGCAAAAAATTGCAGAAATTACAATAGCAAACGCAAAACTGCGCAAAAAAATTTAAACTGAAAAGTTGAAACTCAAACATTCTCGAAAGTCTTCGACTTCTCAATACTAATACCTCGCCAGTATCGATATCGGCAACAGGCAAAAATCGTCAAGAGTTTCGACTGCTGGAATGGATGGACTGTCTACATGCATAATTATGTTTGTTCGGAACCTTCAGAGCGCGTGTACTATTCGCACTTGGGCAGTATTTTGCTTACAGAGCGCTTTCACCCAGCGCGCGCGTGCGCGTATGTGTGTGTGTGTGTGTGTGTGTGTGTGTGTGTGTGTGCGTGTGCGCTCCTACCTCTGTGTGTCTTCTCCCAGCTGGTGGTTTGAAAACGAATCCGCTCCAGTCCTCACGCCCGTGCTGCATCTGCGCAAAACGTGCTGAGCCAGGCGCGCCGTTGCGTGGCAACGGGCTCGCCCTTCAACACAGCTGACAGTGCTGTTGCGTGGAAGCTTGCAGACTGACTGCCTCAGGGGTCGGCGCTCTGTACCTCTTTAGTCTTCGAGCAGCGGCGATGCTTTGTCAAATCCGAAGTAAACCGTCGGTTAAAACTGACACCGGTATTTTAGTTCTGAATAACCGATATCTTTCGATAATTGTTTGGTCTCACTTATAATAGGTAATTTTACCTTTTAATACTACCCGGATAGAAAAGTGATATATTATTTTGCCATAGCAGCGGTATATATATATATATATATATATATATATATATATATATATATAGGAACTTCTATGGCTTCTGAAATATTGGTGTTGTCTTTGAACGATATTATATCTATTTGACAGAGTCAACTTACAGATCGATAAATTGTAGAACAAGTAGTTATGAACAGACTGGACAATAAATATTGGCCAATATATTAATTCATTATTGAAATTTTAACTATTGTCCTGTAATTGTCATTGGTAAATATTACTTTTTGTCTGGTATGTAAACTGTTCATTTGAATTTTTTGAAAGAGCATTTTAGGTTCTGTGAAAAAAATATTCGATTCAAATACGTGTTAAAAATTAAGGATATATTTTTGACGGAAGCAGATTTATTATTAGAAAAAACTAAAAATAGAACGCTACGATTTTATACTAAAGCTTATTATTTGTTTGTCATGTCTATGAAGTAATAAAATAGAGAGGAAGTTATGGCAATAGTAATAAATTAAAAGCTCTCTTTATATCTGTGATACATTTATTGTCGTCAGTGATTGTGCTCCCCAAATAACAGAAGTTTTCAACTTGCTCTAGAACTTCATCTTCTAGTTTAACATTAACTTTAACATTTCTTTTGTCTTCCCTACTACCATAGTTTTTGTTTTCATCTTATTTATTTTTAGATTAAATTCTCTTAGGATTTTGGGAAATTTTAGCAGCTTAAACTCCATTTCCTTTACTGAGTCAGCAAGTACTACTATATCATCTGCCAAACGGATACAGTGTATTTGATCCCCGTTAATTTTAATTCCTTTGCTTATTATTTCAATTTTTCAATGGTTTTTTCAATAAATAAGTTGAACAAATATTGTGATAATGGGCATCCTTGTCTTACTCCCCTCCTTATTTTTGCTTTCTTCTTCACACCATTCACTTCTATATCTTTTCAGCAGAGATTTAAAATAATGGAATGAGTATGAGATTACTGGCGAATTTTTTGTAGAAAACGATCCCTCATTACTTTCCGTAAAAGCAGCCAACGGTGGACTGACTAAATTTTCTTTTATTTGCCTATCTTTTGCGATATTTTGAGTCTATGTATTTTGAGACGTATAACGCAATACAAAACACAATATCAGTTAGTGCAGATAGTGGTTACTTTGATACGTTTTAACTAAAAGGTTAAACAGGAGATGAGAAAACCGGTATAAACGTAAATCGTTTGTTTCAGTGATAACCGCCATTCCTAATTCGAAATAGATGCTTCGGTTTCCACATGAATGTTGGTTTTAAATATGATCTTACTGTACACCTCCCCTCACTGGTTGCTGAAATGTGTGTCTTAAATGTACACTTACTGTATATCCGTCCTCACTAGTTGCTGAAACACCGCCATCCCTAATCCGAAATAACTGCTTCGGTTTCCACATCGATCATGATTGTGGTTTTAAATGTGATAATACTGTATACCTTGTAACTTCCCTCCTCCTAATCGGCCTACTGTATTGCCGTGTCACTGACCCAGATCGCGTATGCTTAATGAAATTTTACAGCGAACGAAAATGATGCCAGTTAGTAGGAGCAAAGTATACGACAGACCTTTCTGAAGGAAGAATCTATTCTAAACCTAATCTAAGCACTGATGATAATTTCCAAATTAGTCGAAATTTAACGCAGTCGCTCATGAACTACACTTTGTGTGTGTGTGTGTGGGGGGGGGGGGGTAAAGGTACCACGTAATATTTTTAATACAACAAATATCGCTAATACAAAAAAATATTGATTAGCTAAAGAAGGAGATAATTAGTCGCCAGCCCACTAGGGGAATAAATCTCCAGAACCTTAAGAATGGTAATAGCAAAGAAATTTAAGCAAATAATCTGAAGGTGGCAGGGGTAAAATACAGGGAGCGAAGGGCTATTTCCAATTTGTACAGAAACCAGATGGCAGTTATAAGAGTCGAGGGACGTGAAAGGGAAGCAGTGGTTGGGAAGGGAGTGAGACAGGGTTGTAGTCTTTCCCCGAAGTTAATCAATCTGTATATTGAGCAAGCAGTGAAGGAAACAAAAGAAAAAATCGGAGTAGGTATTAAAATCCATGGAGAAGAAATAAAAACTTTGAGGTTTGCCGATGACATTGTAATTCTGTCAGAGACAGCAGAGGACTTGGAAGAGCAGTTGAACGGAATGGATAGTGTCTTGAAAGGAGGATATAAGATGAACATCAACAAAAGCAAAACGAGGATAATGGATTGTAGTCGAATTAAGTCGGGTGATGCTGAGGGAATTAGATTAGGAAATGAGACACTTAAAGTGGTGAAGGATAGCAAATATTTGGGGAGCAAAATAACTGATGATGGTCGAAGTAGAGAGGATATAAAATGTAGACTGGCAATGGCAAGGAAAGCGTTTCTGAAGAAGAGAATTTGTTAACATCGAGTATAGATTTAAGTGTCAGGCAGTCATTTCTGAAAGTATTTGTATGGAGTGTAGCCATGTATGGAAGTGAAACATGCACGATAAATAGTTTGGACAAGAAGAGAATAGAAAATTTCGGAATGTGGTGCTACAGAAGAATGCTGAAGCTTAGATGGGTAGATCACATAACTAATGAGGAGGTATTGAATAGGATTGTGGAGAAGTTTGTGGCACAACTTGACTAGAAGAAGGGATCGGTTGGTAGGACATGTTCTGAGGCATCAAGGGATCACCAATTTAGTATTGGAGGGCAGAGTGGAGGGCAAAAATCGTACAGGGAGACCAAGAGATGAATACACTAAGCAGATTCAAAAGGATGTAGGTTGCAGTAGGTACTGGAAGATGAAGAAGCTTGCACAGGATAGAACAGCATGGGGAGCTGCATCAAACCAGTCTCAAGAATGAAGACCACACCAGCAACAACAATCACTGGCGTGGCAACAGAAGGTTGTCACCCTTTCCCACAACACAACAGTTCACAAGAACGAATCAAAAAGCACTGAGTTTGCAGTTACTTATTCTGAAACACTACATTTTGAAAGTAAAGTTAAATGAAGTTACTGGTTAACTAAATGCACAGCTTTGACCAGCATTAGCACGTTGCAGTACCCCACCCCACTGTATCCTCTTAATGGTAAAGCCTGATGCACAAACACAGTTAATTGGTTAAACAATTATTTTAATAACAGGTTGCAATGAAGAATGGTGTAGCTCTTGAATATGTACTTCACACTAATATTGTCAGCTTTACAGTTCAAAGGAAATTTTCCCATAACGGTACCTCTAACAATTTTTCAAAGCATGGTGATCTGGGGTGACGTCCACCCATAAATTCAATACAATGGCAGCCAAAATCATTCAATATTCTGCATAGCTTTGCTGCATTTAAGTCGGTACTCTTTGAACGATACGCTCAATGATTTCCACTGCACTGTAACTTAAAGATCTCTGAACGAAGGAGGTGTTTAAGAAAACTGAATATGAGGGTGTGTTCTGCAACAGCTATCGAAGCGAAAAAAATTATTTTTTGTAATTTTTGTGTGCATGTCTGTACGCGCACCCAGCAAAAACTAATGCACAGAATTGGATGCGATTTTCAGTTGCATTTTTGCAGGTTTAACTTAAAATGTGATACAGCTTTCATTTTGACACGCCGGGTAGAATCAAAGTAATCGCAGTTTTGCCATAAAAGCACGTGCTGTTATAAAACCGTAGGACACCGTCACTTGCAGCAAACAATCAAATCTGCCGGCAGGACGCCAAAGCGTTGTGAGTCGCAGCCCGTGCCGGCGTCTTTCATGCGCGGACGAAGTCACGGGTAAAAGCTAGTCGCAGTATAAAAATGTACAAAGCAAGGATGTCTCTGGCACCAGTTGCAGACTAATATAGCACGTGAACAGTCTCAAAACTATATTTCGTGAAGAAAATTCGTACACAGGAGAGCAGTTGAGCGTGCGTGGCACTGGCTTTTTTTAATGTCCTTTGAACGAAGCTACGCACAAAGTGTCACCATTTAGTAAATTTTTAGCAAAGAGTGTTTCAATCATTCTAATTTCTCCAACAACAGAAACAAGTCCGGGCTTATCTCAGACAGTGCCTCCCCGCAACGGACAGCCTTGGATGCGGTCAATGCGATAATAAAATTGGAGAAAGCCAGACTTGTGGCAACTCTAGAACAGTAGGAAATCTTCTGCCACCTGGTTTTATCGTCATTCCGGAAACGGCAGACTCTTTAGTTTCATGTTCTTCGCTCACTGACTAGGTTTTGTGACCTGAAAACTATTAGGTAATCTTGTATAATTCTAGAAAACACGTCTTCTCGCAACATCCGTCAGTATTCCTTGTCTATAAAATGACGTGTCTGCTAAAATATGATCCCCATAAAATAAACTTTGCTCATCTCGTGCCCCTAGTGTGCACGTCGTTTCTTTTAAAAGTAGAAATAGAGGCGACAGCAAGTTTCGATCTGCTGATACAGTTGGCGTGTTGTGTACCTTTATATACGTAGTATTACTGACGCACATACTGCACGTCTGTATCGTCTTCCGTCCCTTTTTGATAGAAGGAAGACCATACGTGATTTCTAAAATGAAAATACGCTTATACATATTCTGTCTACCGAAAACTCACATTGGCATAGTAGCTAGGGTGTTGCTGGAAAATTCTTCACACACAGTGAATATGACCTTCGTAGCGATACCTAGTTGTTTTACTGTAGTAATAGTACTCTTACTGAATACGTACACCGACATATTTTAAAAAATTGTGTCCACTTGTATTGACTTGATCAATATATGTATTATCGTCGCGTACCGTCACGTTATTGTGGCATACGATGTTAAATTCACGTAGATCGACTATGTTGACTTTTGAAAACATTTGCACACGCGTACATCGCTTTCTACCCTATTTGCTGTTAATCTGTAGATCGTTTTTGTTATAATAATTAGAAAATCTTCCTCACGGCCCCGAAAGATTCTCTTATTGTTAGTCTTCCAGAAACTGACAGACCGTTTCGTATACTCCTTCGCTATCATTTCGAGCTATTACTGATGATTTTAAATCTTCAGAACGGTCTTCATTATCACTTACTCCCTCATTTTAGCGTCCATTGTTCTTACCACCATTCAAGGTTGTAAAGAAGCCTCGAACGTCAGTCCATTATTTGCATCTTCTTTTGGATAATTGTCTATGATATCGGCAACGAAACTGAAATTTATAAACAAGAGTTCAAAGAAAAGCCCATACACCTCCATTTGTATGTGAAATAGCCGGAAATTAATGCTTTTAGTCAGTCATGTCTTTACTAGCTCTCGCTATTTTACATTCAACCGTTTCAATTCGACCGTCTTTCCACTCAAATCCAGGATCTGTCGCACTGTACCTCGTGGGTAGCCGGTAGGCTTAAAATGGCTGCAATGTGGCAGAGCGAATGACGAACAACCAGTGCGCATGAGTACAGTCAGGCCTTAACTGCATACTTTCATTATACGGCCCACATTCTCAAGCTAGGTCGCTTGTGGGTGCCGACATGTTACCAGCGTGCTTCCCTTATTAAATATAAAACATGAAGCCAAGTGGATGATGCTTTGTTCGAAGCGCTAATTATGAATACTTTAAAGATGTGCTTGAGTTTGTATTTATGGGTATGTAATAGCTGAGAGCTCACTCTCAAATCGTTTTCTTCTCCTTCCTGCAACATTTTTTTGGGCAGAGATTCAATTTATCTCAATAGGCGGGATGCTCTACTAGTCCAAACTCTTGGAAGGCGACTATCGGTTTCGCCCCACTCTTGTATAGTGCTAATGAGCAGACTCTCGCTTCTGCTTACACGGCACGTATCATTCGCAAAAGCTCTATGGGTGAAATATATATATATATATATATATATATATATATATATATATATATATATATATATATATATAGCTTAGCATTTGGGCAGTCAACTGGCACTCGCTTCAATAGAAAGTGGACAAATATTATTTATGATACTTACGCGTTTCGCAGTCCGATTAAATGGAAGTTTCCATTTTATTTCGTACTTTATTTTCCCTTTTACACAGATCGAGCTAACCACCATGAGCAGCAGACAGACACTGGACGCCACTACGCTTCTGGAAGTGCAAAGCATAAAGCAAGAGATGCAAAGGAGAGAAAGACACATGCCGTAGTATCTAAAACACGTAAACTGTCTGAGTGTTTTAATGTTCAAAATGATTTTGCCAAATATACAGAAAATGGAGCACAGAATACAAAATCCGTAGTTGATTGTAAGGGCGATACTTGTACTACAGAAGATTCATCAGAATAACCACTAATTCCGATGTCGTTACGTTTTCCACAAGTGATACAGCAATTGAACAGACGGCAAGTCTTCCCAGTTCAGCCATGTCGTCTCCAAGCCAAACTGAATTGAAAAGCTTAGGAAGTCGTATCGGTCCAGAGACCTCGTCTTCAAGACAAAGAGAAGTCGAAAAAAGCGTTACAAGCTTCTGATGTTACTGCATCTTTTACAAGTGGAACACAGAGTGAAACCACAATGTAATCTAACAATACTGATGAGTGGCCAAACAACTTTGACAGAGATTATTGGATTATGAAAGGAAGTAGCGAAGTTCAAAATATGAACAGTAGTCTTTTGTTTTCAATGAAAGTAAATGAGAAGGAAAATAAGCCAAGATTCTGTAGAAAGTCGTTTTTCACAAACATAAAGTAACGTATAAAACTTATATCAGAGATTGGTTCCGCTATTCAGAAAGCAAAGGGCGACCGTTCTGTTTTCTTTGCATATTGACAGATTCTGACGGCTCGCCACGGTTTACGGAAGGCGAATTAGATGACTGGAGGAATGCAAATATTTTGCTGAAGAGACATGAAGAAAGCAGTTCACATATAAAAGCAATAATTTCCCTGCTAATTCTGAAAAACAAGGATGCACAAGTCGATTCTTCCAAACTGAGAGCGAACAAAAGCATTGGCGAGCACTCTTAGAACGAATTGTTGCAGTTATAAGTTTTTTTAGCTGAGCGAGGGCTAGCACTTCGAGGTAGTGTTGAAATTGTTGGTTCATCCCACAATGGAAATTATTTAGGGTTATTAGAATTACTACCCAAGTTTAATGTGTTTCTGGCCCAACATATGCGTATTCATGCAAATAAAGGAAAGGTACATACGTCATATTTGTCAGACACAACGTGCGAGGAATTTATCCATCTAATTGCATCAGCCATACTGGATCATATTATTTGCGAAATTAAGAGTTTCAAATAGTATTCAGTCTCATTGGATTCTACTGCTGATAATCTCACGTAGATCAACTGACGCTGATATATCCTACCATCGGGACCAGTGGAATGATTTGTGAAGTTTTTGTATATGGAAGGCCATACCGCTGAACAACTCTACCAAAGCTGTCTTTTTTAACAGAGAATGGCATTAATATAAGAGCCCGTAGTGGTAAAGCTGTGACAATGCCAGTAACATGAGTGGCAGGTACACCGGCTCAGAAGCACTAATGAACGATATAAATAAGTACACTGAATATATTCCCTGTTTTTCGCATTCACTAAATTTGGTTGCCGAGTGTGCTGCAGAATGTTGTACAGAAGCATCCATTTCCTTTGATTTCCTTGGAAGCCTGTATACATTTTTTCCGCTTCTACCTATTGATGGGACCAACTTTTGAAAGCACTGAAAAATGATTGTACTAAAATTCCGATTTTGGAAAGGTTATCGGACATTAGATGGTCGGCCAGAGCTGATGCTACAAAAAAGCTTTTATTTGGTTTTCATAAGATCAAACAAGTTTTAAATGACATATCTTCTAATATGCTTCGAAAGGTAGAGTCCCGCAATCAAGCTTACAGACTGGTTTTGAAAACGAGTGCGCTGGAAACGAGAATAATGTGTGTCGCACGGCTCAGAACCCTAGAATGCTCGGAAGCGACTAGTGTTTTCGCTGTAGTCTTCTGATCAAGATCTGAGCACCGGATATGCACTTTATAAATCGTCGCATGAATATATCCAAGCCATGAGGTTAACATTTTCAGAAATTGAGGCAAAAGCCAAATCCCTGACTAGCAGTGAAGAATATCAGCAACAAACTTCATGACGACACAAGCGAAATACAAAGTACGACCATTTTTGTGGGTCAACTACACTCGATGAAGTTGTAGAAAATCAAACACCTGGAGAACATTTTGAATTTCGGGTGTTTATTGTGATAATTGACAATGTGCGGGCTGCATCAGCGAAACGCATGGAAAAATACCATCACCTGACTAATGTTTTTGGAATAAACGGGACTTCAAATCTCTTACAGCAGAAGAGATCTTGAAAAGAACTCCTAACATTGTGAATGCTTAGCCAGATGATTTCTGAGTCGCTAAGCGACGAACTGGTGCAGTTCGCTGAACTGCTGAAAACGGATATCGCTGCTGCCATTGACAGAAAAAAGAACGAAGCTTTGGAACAACAAATTTACAAGTTTTTAATGGAAAATTCGCTAGGCTCGTGTTTTCCAAATGTAGAAATAGCCTTACGCTTTTACTTATCTTTAATGATCACCAACTGCAGTGGAGAACGTTCTTTTTCAACGTTAAAGAGCATTAAAATGAATTAAGAAATACGATGGGACAGGAACATCTAAATAACCTCAGCATAATGAACAATGAAAACGATTTGCTCAGTGAAATTGATCTATCTTGTATTCTTTCTAAATTTGTGGAAATTAAATAGACAACAGTTTTTTTGTAACAATATTATTTTATATTGTATTCTAGACCTAAACAAGCCAAGGGCCTCTTGTCAGGATCTGCTACGGGCCCCGCGCTTGCTTAATCCGGCAGTGCCCGCACCTACGGCGACCACATCAGTGTGCTTTCGCATCTGAGCGTTGTTACATTACTCAGTATATCGTGTTGCATGTTAGGTGATTGTCTATTATAGACTCTTTCACTGTTGTGAAGGTGTTTTCAGAGAAGCAAAAATGACTGAAGCTAAATTAACAAATCTTAATTGCATTATTAATCTGTAACGAGATGCCGGAGACCGTTGAGCCCTGATACCAAAATACTTACAACGTTTCTGTTAACTACTCTGAAATTTTGTCGCTGGAATTCTGGAAGAATGACATGAAGGAAAGCAAATACAAATGATTTTGTTCTTAATTAATGAAAGTAAAACTTTGTAGTCCTTAAAGTTTCCAAACAAATTTTAAGAAAGATTTTTTTCTGCCATTAGTTTAAATTGGTTATTTATTTTCATCTTAACATTCTTGCCACGCCCAACGTCGTCATGGTCAGTTTTGCATTTTATAATCTTTGTATGGCGAAAATATTTTCTTCCCCTGTTCCTCCCTTCATTATCGTTTAATTGCTCCCATGAGCCTTAGAACATAACCCGTGAATTTCATTTTTAGTGATATTTAATTTTGTTCTATATCTGTGCACCAGATTATTAATATTCACCGGTACAGCTACATGTCGAATACTCCCGTTTGCGTAAACGATCACATCCTTACGTGCAACAGACAACAGCGTCAGGAATTTCATCCTCAATTCTATATTATCGGTCCGTGCACGACAGTGCAAAGTGGCAATATGCTCGGAAAAGTCGTTCGCGAAAATGATATTTTGCAGGGGGGAGGGGAATATCTTGCGTTCTTTTAATCACAGGGATAATGAGTGAGCCGGCCGCGGCGGCCGTGCGGTTCTAGGCGCTGCAGTCCGGAACCGCGGGACTGCTACGGTCGCAGGTTCGAATCCTGCCTCGGGCATGGATGTGTGTGATGTCCTTAGGTTAGTTAGGTTTAAGTAGTTCTAAGTCCTAGGGGACTGATGACCTAAGATGTTAAGTCCCATAGTGCTCAGAGCCATTTGAACCATTTTGATAATGCGTGAAGTGTTTTTGATAACCCTTGGCTTGGCGACCATTTGTGTATCTATCGGAACGGGCATACTCTACTATCCTTCGTAAAGGATCAAAATTTAAACATTACACACTTCCTCCAGTCCTAGCAAACTAAGTAATTCGCTCAATTCTTCTACATTATGTGTCGTCTAGGGTGAACCTCAGACAGCTTACAAAAGCACTATTTGTTCATCAGCGGTTGCTAGGAAACCCCCAAAAAAACAATGATTTTTCGATATGAAAAGTACCAACTGTGGGGACGGCCTCTTCTATAATTTCTATTCGTGCCAGATGAAATTTGAACAAAATTTTCTCAAGTTAGTATTTTCTGGGGACATCATGTCATCATCCGTTACCTAAACCCACAGGTTCAATGTTCCTTACTTACACAGTACATCGCAAAAAGCGATTTGTACCTGTTTTTGCACCGTAGACTGTTATTATCTAAATAAATTAGCACAGAAAAGCCTCAAATTTTACCTGTACATTCTATAGACATTCGTCTAGAAACACCATTTTCCCGTTTTTGAAAATGTGGAACTGTTATCAAGATACATCCGGACAACCATGATTTTTAGGTACCAAAAGTACCACCTGTGGGCCTAAATTTTCACCGTATATTCTTAAGATGATGTTCCCAGGGAAACATGAAACCAAAATACGTTTTAGCAGCATTTTTTCACCAAAAAGCTTTATGACATGTTGTCTCTGTACAATGGGCACCTCACCCCCACTTCGAGAGTGGGAGAGAAGAGATAGGAGACAGTGGTGGTGGGAGAGAGAAAGTGACAGTGAAAGAGAAAGGCAGATGGATGAAGACAATATCAGTGGGAGCCAAAGAAGGAGAGAGGAGATATCGAGGGGCAGTGAGAAACAGTGGCAGCAGAAGAGAAAGAGAAGGGGATGCAGATAGAAGCAGAGGGAGCATAAGAGAGACGTGACAGTGGATATGAAAAACACAGATGAATGGAGACTATACAGAGGCTTTGGAGGTCTGGTTCCTCCCAGACCAGCGCACTCTAACACATAGGTATAGGGCAGGACGCATCTTGAAGCGAAATTTTAAACATCGAGGTATAGGAGAAAAAATAAGTTGGACATCATAGAATTTTTGAACTGCCGAGGTATGGTGGACATAGTGGCAGTGGCCGGCCGGAGTGGTCGTGCGGTTCTGGGCGCTACAGTCTGGAACCGAGCGACCGCTACGGTCGCAGGTTCGAATCCTGCCTCGGGCATGGATACTAAAAGGTATCAGATAGGTTATATAATGGTAAGACAGAGATTTAGGAACCAGGTTTTAAATTGTAAGACATTTCCAGGGGCAGATGTGGATTCTGACCACAATCTATTGGTTATGAACTGCAGATTGAAACTGAAGAAACTGCAAAAAGGTGGGAATTTAAGGAGATGGGACCTGGATAAACTGAAAGAACCAGAGGTTGTAGAGAGTTTCAGGGAGAGCATAAGGGAACAATTGACAGGAATGGGGGAAAGAAATACAGTAGAAGAAGAATGGGTAGCTCTGAGGGATGAAGTAGTGAAGGCAGCAGAGGATCAAGTAGGTAAAAAGACGAGGGCTAATACAAATCCTTGGGTAACAGAAGAAATATTGAATTTAATTGATGAAAGGAGAAAATATAAAAATGCAGTAAATGAAGCAGGCAAAAAGGAATACAAACGTCTCAAAAATGATATCGACAGAGCACTGAAAGACCTGAGTATATAGAGGGTTTATACAAGGGCGATGTACTTGAGGACAATATTATGGAAATGGAAGAGGATGTAGATGAAGATGAAATGGGAGATAAGATACTGCGTGAAGAGTTTGACAGAACACTGAAAGACCTGAGTCGAAACAAGGCCCCGGGAGTAGACAACATTCCATTAGAACTACTGATGGCCTTGGGAGAGCCAGTCCTGACAAAACTCTACCATCTGGTGAGCAAGATGTATGAAACAGGCGAAATACCCACAGACTCCAAGAAGAATATAATAATTCCAATCCCAAAGAAAGCAGGTGTTGACAGATGTGAAAAGCCGGCCGCGGTGGTCTCGCGGTTCTAGGCGCGCAGTCCGGAACCGTGCGACTTCTACGGTCGCAGGTTCAAATCCTGCCTCGGGCATGGATGTGTGTGATGTCCTTAGGTTAGTTAGGTTTAAGTAGTTCTAAGTTCTAGAGGACTGCTAACCACAGCAGTTGAGTCCCATAGTTCTCGAAGCCATTTGAACATAGTGGCAGTGGGCAGAAAGACGAAATGTGACAGTCCAAGTGAGAGAGAAGGCAGTGGCAGTGGAACGTACTGTAAATCAATGGGAGAAAACAAAAGACAGTGGTATTGAGAAGGAAATGCTGACTATGAAAGCTGCATTAGAGACTAGGTAAAAGGATTTAGAATGTTTTGCTTTAAAAGAGCCAAATATTTTCCTATACCAGAATTTTTGGTGGGAAAGGCGGAATGAGAACTGTCTCGCTTTCGTATGAATCAGTTGCACAACGATTGGGATTCACGATATTCATTTTTATGGCGCTATACGATAAGCTCGTTGATTCGAAAAAAGCGTATGGGTCCTGAAGATGGTAAAATGAATTACCGAAACTGGCTGGTTTCGAAATAAAAGAAAATATCTCAAATGTGTACGGCTGCTGGCAAAGTTTATTGAATTGAAAAGAGTGCGAAATCTTCCAAAACTTGTGAAGCGAAATGAAGCGAAACATGAAGCTAAAAATATGATAGCAATTAATCAATTCGACAATACATAGCAAGATACTACTTAGAATACGCTACAGACACAATTCGAAAAGACAAAAGTTATGTTTCACTTGTCTAACAGCATGAGTACGTGACAATATTCTGATAGCGCATGATGAGAAGCAGCTGTGGCGAGAACGTCACTTTGGCTGACGCTAAGCTTGCATTTCTTTTTCGCTCCAGTGCACTTATTGCGCGTCTAAGGGGGTCGCCGCTTGTTTGACGTTCGAGGTCGCTATCACAGCAAGACAATGCAACACACGCTGATCAAAACGCAATAGTCATTCAAATGGTCACACACAACCACAAATGCACATACTCAACAACGATCCCTCCTAGGCAAGGCTAAGTGGCAAAGGTTAAGGAACATGACTGACGATTTCGCATAACGTACTACCACGGTAGTGTTGACTTTAGAGTGCACGTAATAACTACCTTACTGCAAAGCGCCCAAACTGTCGCAGTCCCACAAAGTAACAGAAGACGAATACAGGAAATATCGTGGGGTACAGCGTTGACGAGACTAAGAAAGGACTCACGTAGCAAAAAACAATAACATCAAGTATCAAACACAGCCCAAGCAAAAAAAGTCAGAGTGCAACTTTACCGTGACGCCGAACAGCGCAACGAAAACGAGCTACACAAGACAAAAAAGGACGATTGGGACAATTCTGTCAGAACTAATCTACAAAATAACATATGGTGTGCGCCTTTCAAATTACAAAAGGAGAAAACTAAGACACCAGTGGTTCCGTCGGCAGAAAACCGACCATATGCTACTACGATACAGGGCTGGAGATGCTCTGCTGAGTATCTGTTGAAGAAGTTCATTCCGGGTTATGACCATACGCACTGCCCTTCATAGTCAAATGGATAATATTTATGAGTACGACGGAGTTACCATCGCATTCGCCCAGCTGGAGATTGAGCTGACAATCGCGAGACTAGGAAATAGAAAAGCTCAGGATCCAGGTGGAATACACTCTAAACCATAATAAATGCCGCACCAGAGATTTTCCATTTCTTGGCGGACTTACTTAACGACGCATTAGAACTAGGAAGCATACCAAACATATAAAAGTCAGCAAATACGGTGAGCATTAAGAAAATCAGAGGGCAGGTAACCCAGTGACACCAACACATTCTGGCTCTTCTGGCTTTTAAACACAGCGGCTAAGGTGTAAGAGACGCTACTGTGTGATAGATTATAGTCTCGGCTTCGGCACACATCAATATGTTTTTAGGCCACAAAAATCTACAAACAACGCAGTCTATAGAGCATTGGAGATAATGCTGCACTCGTATAAAAACAAACGTCAGCTGATTCAGTTCTCAATTTACATATTCTTTGGTGAGACACTATGTTGAACAGTGTAATGGCCGTCAATTTGTGTACATAGTTACAATAAGAAAAATTAATAAGGAAATGGCAGCATGTATAAGAACCAGCTACTCACATTTCTTTACTGCTACAGTGAAGCGCCAAAGAAACTGGTAAACGCATGCCTATTCAAATACAGAGATATGTAAATGAACAGAATAAGGTGCTGCGGTGCAACGCATATGGAAGACGAAAAGTGTCTGACGCAGTTGTTACATCGATTACTGCTGCTACAATGGCATGTTATCAAGTTTAAGTAAGTTTGAACTTGGAGTAATAGCCGGCGCACGAGCGATGGAACACAGGGCCTTCGAGGTAGCGATGAAGTGGGGATTTTCCCGTACGACCATTTCACAAGTGTACCATAAGTATTAGGAATACGGTAAAACATTAAATCTCCGACATCGCTGCAGCCGGAGAAAGATCCTGCAAGAACGGGACCAACGACGACTAAAGAGAATCGTTCAAAGTGAGAGAAGTAGAACCCTTCCGCAAATTCCTGCAGATTTCAGTGCTGGGCCATCAGCAAATGCCACCGTGTGAACCATTCAACGAAACATCATCGATGTGGGCTTTCGGAGGCGAAAGCCCACTCGTGTACGGATGATGACTACGTGACACAAAGCTTTAAGCCTCGCCTTGGTCCGTCAACGCCGACATTGGTCTGTTGATGACTGGAAACATGTTGTCTGGTCGGACGAGTCTCGTTTCAAGTTGTGTAGAGCGCATGAATGTGTACGGGTATGGACACAACCTCATGTATCCATGGACCCCGCATGTCAGCGTGGACTTTTCAAGCAGGTGGAGGCTCTGTAATGGCGTGGAGCGCGTGCAGCTGGAGTGATATGGAACCCCTAATACGCCTAGATACGACTCTGACATGTACGTAACCATCCTATCTGATCACCTGCATCAATTCATTCCACTGCGCATTCTGACGGACTAGGGCAATTCCAGCAGGACAATGCGACACCCCCACACGTTTAGAATTGCTACAGATTGGCTCCAGGAACACTCTTCTGAGTTTAAACACTTCCAAACACCCGAGACATGAACATTATTGAGCATATCTGGAATGCCTTGGAACGTGCTGTTCAGAAGACAGCCCTGCAGGATTCATGGTGTCAGTTTCCTACAGCACTACTTCCCTCATTAGTTGTGTCCATGCCACGTCGTGGTGCGGCACTTCTGCGTGCGCGCGGAGGCCCTACACGATATTAGGCAGGTGTACCTATTTCTTTGGCTCCTCAGTATATAACTTGTGTACACATGCGCAAAATGTTTTTTTTTAATCCTTTACGCTGATTATATTTTTAACTAATTCATGTAGTTGCTGCAATGCAATGCTTATAGAACTGGTGCCCAGGAACCATCTTTTAACTGGAGTAATGGTATTCATGAATACCTGCTATGTGCCCTTGTTCACGATAATTATTTTGACATTTTTGTTAATGCGTAGGTGACATGAGATAGTCGCTTGACCAACACTGTTTGTGGATGGATACGAACGCGTTACAGCAGCTTTCCGTGGTTAGGGGATGTCGTTATTTAAAAACACTGAAGTTGTGCAACACTGATTACAGAAATTATGAGGTTGATATTGATATTCGTTTTATAAATTCAAATGCCTTTTTGTGGCAGCAGTGTGAATTTGTAAAACGAATACTTATGTATGCCTACTTGCTGTGGAGAATGACGAAATCAACAAAATATTTAAGGCTGATGTTGAACCTCGAAAAAGTATCTTATTGATGTTTCTCAATGTCAGCAACTAATTGCATTAATTCCTCCTGATACGTGGAATACAGGTAAGTGGGACACACGGTTTGATGGTTTTCAGATTTCCTATAGTTCCTGATGAAACCGTACGTACAGTTTCGCAATATTTAAACAGAAGAGCAGTTCTTTCATAATCATGCGCAGTTCATCCACTCCAATTTGTTCAAAGCTGTTAAGTGATATATTCAATTGACCCAAGAAACAAATGTTCTGAGACAATAACTAGCGATATCATCTCATTATCAAGTGGCAGTAGATTCGTAAAACAAAGAACAACCCCCTTCAGTCACAATCGTGACTTTATTTCAGTGCAGAGTGCATTTCGAACCCTGGGGACTCGTCTTCAGGTGCTTTGACAGTCTGCATCGAGTATTTTTCCAGATTTAGGTTCATTCTGGTCCTGGTAGGATTACGGTGTATAACAAAGCGAGCACATTGTGAATGTAAATTTACAAAACTAATACAAATGCATCCTCCACTGGAAACAGTTACTTATTTTTCGATTTGTATTAGTTTTGGAAACTTATATTCACAATGTGCCGGCTTTGTAATACACCGTTATAATCGTACCAGGACCATTATTTTTCTAAATTTGAAACAATGATCTGTGTATATTGTTAAATCACCTGAAGACGAGACCCCAGGGCTCTAAATGCACCGTGTATTGAAATAAAGTCACGATTGTGACTGAAGGCTTGCTGAAAAACATACTACATCCATCGTGGTATATTCAAAAGAGTCTAAAGCGCAAACATACTACTTAAATACATATATACGTACTGCAAATCATCGTGTTAAATTGGAACTGCTTGAAAAGCAGTTTGTTGTAGTTAGAGGTATGCAAATGATATAATACTGCCAGGAAAACTGTGCGTAGGGTAGGTTGGCAGCGAAGAGTGGAGAGTACACTTCGCTTAACACAGCATTCATTAAAATGTATTGTCCTACACAAAAACTGCAGTGTCCAAAATAAACAAGAATTTTGCTTGTACCATCATCACTTCTGACGCTATCTACAACCATACAGTGAGGCGATTCACACAATACGTCATTTATTTACTCATTTATTGTGTTTTTGTCTTATTTCCTTGGCAAAAGGAACATACATGTGTTTTATCATCTTTCAACGTCTATGTGTACACGCAGCTGCTGACAAGTTAGACGTTTCGAATTATAGTGAAATAGCATAATCACATCTTCCCTTCTGTAAATAACATAACCACATCTTCCCTTCTGTAAACTATCGCTGCAAAGGTCGGCCACTGAGTGGGAGTCAGTCACTTTGGCCTTTGCAGCAGCCAGAATCGTCCAAATACTTTCTGTCTTACAGCACTTCTTTATAGCCATTTATTCAAGTACATTGGTAGAATCTTTGTCGTGACGATTAATGACAGCTACTCTCAGTACTGCAGAAACAATCCATAAATGTCATTTTTTCTCTGCCTCATGATGACTGGGTGTTGTGTGATGTCCTTAGGTTAGTTAGGTTTAAGTAGTTCTAAGTTCTAGGGGACTGATGACCATAGATGTTAAGTCCCATAGTGCTCAGAGCCATTTGAACCATTTTTGAACCATAAATGTCATTTATTGTTATCATTGACGTTGCTAATATAACAGTGATCTCAGTGATATGATCATTTACGAATCCAAAGGTCTCAAATCGTTACCATTGGCAGATAATACTACTACATAAATAATGTGGAAATAAGCTCGTTAATAAGCGTGTTGCGAAACTTTTACATGTGAAGTACGTTATGGATGTAGATCGATACAGGAAGTGTTACACTTAGAGTACTATATCAACTGAATAATTTGTTATTTTTAATGTTTTTCGTAGTTCTTAATGTAGAATACCAAAAGTCATTAGGCAGAATATGAAATGCCTTTTAGTTAACATTTTTCCTAGGCATTTAACAGAATACCGATTACGTTTAGGGTAAAGTATGAAACAAATGTAATTTACATATTTTGACAAAAGACATCTGCAGGCATCACTGTTGTAACAGTATCAGTCCAGATAGTTTGGAGTTCAGTGACATCATAGTGTCACCTTCGCTAAACTGGAGGCAGCATGCAAGATTCTGGCTGTCGTGCCTGATGTTACAAATTATTGTATTCATAAACTGGTTGTCAAAGAAGGAATTCTAGTTGTTCATAACGTCACAGTTCACTCCAAAAAATAAATCTTTCGTTAAGTCCGAAGATGCGCCGATGGACAAAGACGTATATCTCAAGTCAGTTGCAACTCGACAATTAACCCGGACTGCATAAAGACTAATGAAGTACACGTGCAGATACGTTAGTGTGCAAGTATAAATTTCCGAACATAATATGTTTGCGCGCAAAAAGAGTAGTTATTTGAAAATTCAAAATATCATTGCTCGCTGCAATAAACATAGCATAAGAGACGCACAGCTTCGAAGTGTACAAAAATTGAAAGTTTACATTTGTGACAATTGTTAAAAAAAGTGTTATTTTCAGTTGTTTATTACACTTAAGGACTGTTAAAAGCTATTAAAAGCATCTAATTCGGAATAAACCATTTTTTCAGTCACACATAATTATGATAATTTTCATATTTTAATTTAACTTCCGCGAAATTCATAAATTTCTATTTTGAACGTGTTATTTCATTGCGATTTTATACTTTGTCTGTATACATTTCGTATTTTATAAAATACCTGGTCATTTTTATACATTTATAAATGTTAAATTAAAGTTAAGTTAAATATGTTCCCAAAGAGTTCTAGCCATCGTCTATATTGCCTAGACGTTCTGTACAATGCCTTGATTTCACACTTTGCCATTAGTGCGAATATTTTGCGATTAAAAGCTATGTAAAACACGTCTAAATACAAATTTCACTGATATTGTGTTATTCCACGTGACTACTTTTGTTTCTTATATCAAAATTATTTCAAGTTACACAATCTGCTTTGTTGCTGTAACTTGTTCCAAAGTTCTTCTGGATCAAGTTTCTGTGTTTCTGTTACTGTATATGTTTTAGAAATAACTTTTATGAGGGGCTAACACTGAAAAAGAAGTAAATGTAGAAGTAACATGGATAAAAGTACAAAGAGGTATTGAAAAAATGGCTCTGAGCACTATGGGACTTAACATCTGTGGTCATCAGTCCCCTAGAACTAAGAACTACTTAAACCTAACTAACCTAAGGACATCACAAACATCCATGCCCGAGGCAGGATTCGAACCTGCAACCGTAGAGGTCACGCGGTTCCAAACTGAAGCGCCTAGAACCGCACGGCCACACCGGCCAGCAAAGAGGTACTGAAACTCTCGTCGTGGGGGGGGGGGGGGGGGATGTGGGGAGGGGGCCGCTATAATGTAATAGCAATCTCGTCAGAAATAAATAATAGGAATTCGTTTTTTAAGTAGAGAACGTGCGCACTGAGTGGTTTAGTAACGTAGACCTGCGACTCAAATATTCTCCTCAGTAATAATTTTACATCTCAAAAATAAAAGCAGATAAAGACGAGGATAAAAAATTCAATTCAAAAATTAATGGTACGGCAATATATTCAAAGTGGAACGAAACTCTGAGACTTAGGGAAAACTACGGTGGCACAGCAATAACAAATGTGCTTGGATATCGAAATATATGGGCTCAAGAAATGAATTTGGAAGGAAAAGAGCGAGTTGTAGTGTTCCTTGGTTGTTTTTAGGGAACTGTCGTTAACATCCTCTTGAAAAAAATGACGAGAGAGTTGTACCCTACAAAAGCAGTGAGAAATCCAGGATGGACTAATAAATGTAACTACGGAAACCAAATACTGTGCTGTAATTGAAATTCATATAACAATGTACAAGTAAGCCGAGCACTCGTAGTAATGATAAACATCAAATTGTAGATGAATAAACAAACGGAAATTACACCACGAATTGGAACACAGAGTTTTTAAATATTATTAAATATGATTCAACATTTTCAGAAGACGTATACAGTGGTTTGTTTGTTCGCAAAAAGCCTCTTTTCAGGTGAAGTTTCAGTTGATTAATGCTTGATTTCCAGTCGACGATACAAAACGGGTTTTCATCCACAAGATCGGTTTACTACCACAAGTTCAGGTATACTGAGAGATTTAATCAATGAGTTTTAGATTCACACATTCATTGTGGCAAAGATGTTTAAACATAGCGTGGAGCGCGAAATAAAGGTCGAAAAGGAGAACATTAAAGCAGAGGTGGTCTTTGCAACCTGGGTTTTCTCCACAAAATGCAATTATTATTTATACATCTCACAATATTTAATTCATGGCAGAACAAACCCTACAACGATGATTAAATCTTCGTTCTTCGGTGATTGGACCTCGTAATGAAACGTACTGAAACGTTATAACAACGTTCTGGACGTAGATTCGAACCACAAATCCCTTGGCAGCGAGTGGAAATGCTCTTCGAGACTAAGAGGGTCTCTTCAATTTTTGTAGTCCTGTCTTCCTCAGTTGCGTGTAATATTATGGTATATTGATAATTTTTACTTATGGATCGTCTGACAGCAACTGAATAAAACACAATTTTAGTGCCATACGCGTTTCGCCTTTATTTTCTGCAAGGCATCATCAGTGGCCTGGAATATGTACATATGATAGCTATTTTATTTACATTTTTGTCACTGTGCCTATAGGTTATATACAGTTCTGGTGGTTGCTATTTCCTATTAAGTAGTAATGTTTTGAACTGTACTTACAGGTTGCGTGGACAATTTCTTACATATTACGCTCCTGTTACATTTTTGGTGTTGTTCTTCTTCTTATTAACGCCAATTTGCGGTTTTCTCCACATTCCACAGCACTATGCACTGATCGCTTGTTTTGATGCAATGTTTTGGTTTCTGTTGCCGACTGTCAAATGTTTTTGCCAAAGATCGAAACTTATGAGTGTAATTATTGAAGTATCTGTGATCTGTTCGTGTATGCATTTGTGTGTGCGTTTGTGTATGTGTTTGTGTGTTTGTGTGTGTGTGTGTGTGTGTGTGTGTGTGTGTGTGTGTGTGTGTGTGTGTGATATTAATTTTATTTTATTTATTTATTTTGTGATGTGTGTGTGTGTGTGTGTGTGTGTGTGTGTGTGTGTGTGTGTCTGAATTTTGGTGTGGTATAATTTTTTTTCTTTTTTCCTTTTTTTCTCTTTTTTGTATGTGTGCGTGTGTGTGTGTGTGTGTGTGTGTGTGTGTGTGTGTGTGTGGGTGGGTGGGTGGGTGGGTGTGTGTGTGTGTGTCCAGATGGTGTGGGGAAGAGTTTTTTTGTTTTATGTTATCATTTCCTCTATTAACACTGTTTATAACCTATAGGCACAGTGACAAAAATGTAAATAAAATAGCTATCATATGTACTTATTCCAGGCCACTGATGATGCCTTGCAGAAAATAAAGGCGAAACGCGTATGGCACTAAAATTGTGTTTTATTCAGTTGCTGTCAGACGGTCCATAAGTAAAATTATCAATATACCGTAAGAGGATCTCATTCCCTTAGTTCATCTCTCGTGCTTTTCCGTACTTCACATAGCATCTCTTAAGTGTGTAGTGAGCGGTGACGACAAGTGCTTCATCCGTGGCTAACTTACTTTGCTTCCAATTATTCCCTTCTGCACAACGTTGCGCTAGGAACGCGGTCGCCGATGTTTTCAGTGTTGAAACCACGAGCCGCTATTAATGCCGACGTCGGCAGCGCTGCTGTGTATAAAGCAACCGCCGCCACACACCTCCTCACTGTCAGCTCTCAGCCCTCAGTCGACAAGCACAATGTCTCGCGTTCTCTCACTGGTGAGTACTGCACTGTCACTGTCACTCGTCCCTCTGTAAGGTAGTAGCTGGCGAATTTCGCACTACAATGTTCGGCAAGTGCCTCAGCTGAGTCTCTCCTTTGTAATGCTATACTCAGGATAAAAAGGTATGAATTTTAAGAAGAATCAAGAAATTGGCAGTACTAATGTAAGACTTAACCAAAATTCTGCTTCTGTGAACGAAATGAAAAACGCTTCTGACATTAATACTCATCACAATTTTTACTTGCATATGTCCATCTCTTCTTTCTTGTGATGAATGGTATAAATATGGGACAATAAGAACTACTTTTCACGTCTAGCGACAATGATGACATGAGTGAAAAGTATACCTCCTAGTTACCAAGCAATACCAAATCATGCATTATTGCGCCGAATAGGCGATTTTTGTTTCGCTGCATATATTTGGGTAGCCTATTTGCCTATTTGAATGTACATTTCATTACAGCAAAAATATAAATACAGCTATTACGTCGCAGTTCCTCGGGTTTTTCAAATGATAGGTCAAACATGTTTTCTTTTCGTGTATTTACTTCATTTGTCGATTTCCAGACAGCCATAATTCTGACAAATGCCTTCACACATAAAAACTGCAAATACACTGTACTTGCGGCCGCTGCCGTGAGATAGTCTATATATTTTCGATACTCAGTGCATTTCGCTTCTTTGTTATAAGATCAGTTACAATTGACTTAATTATACAGAAACAATTTTTAGAAAAATTTTGCTTCAGAAATTATGTATTATTTCCTCCTAAAATTAACAGCATTATAGTCTTCTTCTTAATTTTCTTTCTTTTTACATGGTTTTCCATTTTCGTCACTCTTCATGTTTGTTTTATATGCACGTTCCACTTTTAAAGAGGTTCGACATTTACCCATAAATGTTGATTGCCTGTAGTTAACATCAGTCATCTACAATTTTAGTTTTCGTACAGTACATTTTCCGTTATATTGAATTTGAAGAATTAAATTGCCTAAATAATGAAGTACCAAGTACCTGTTAATTTTTACAGCATTCGCTACACACTAAAATAATCAATTCCCAAAAAGAAAAAAGCTCTTGGTCAAGAGCTAAGGACGAATCGTCTACGTTACTAGTCCAAGTAATCGTATATTTCAATTACCCCAGTTAGAGTCCAAGTCTGAGTAACTAACAAAATGGTTCAAATGGCTCTGAGCACTATGGGACTTAACATCTGAGGTCAACAGTCCCCTAGAACTTAGAACTACTGAAACCTAACTAACCTAAGGACATCACACACAACCATGCCCGAGGCAGGTTTCGAGCCTGCGACCGGAGCGGTCACCCGGCTCCAGACTGTAGCGCCTAGAACAGCACGGCCACTGTGTCCGGCCTTTATAGACATAAATGACTTAAACCTTACAGCAACAACTTAAGTTTATAGCAGCTGACCAAAGTGATGACCGCATCTCAGTGCTTAGATATCGACTCAAAAAATTTTGCCTAACCTTCTATAATACCCACACTTCTACAGTGAGACTGGCGGCTTGATTGGTACTACACAGCTCCTCTTCAAAAATGGTTGAAATGGCTCTGAGCACTATGGGACTCAACTGCTGTGGTCATCAGTCCCCCTAGAACTGAGACCTACTTAAACCTAACTAACCTAAGGACACCACACACATCCATGCCCGAGGCAGGATTCGAACCTGCGACCGTAGCAGTCGCACGGTTCCGGACTGCGCGCCTAGAACCGCGAGACCACCGCGGCCGGCAGCTCCTCTTCAATTTCTGCTATAGTTTCACACGGCATGTAATAGATTTCAACAGATATAATTCTGCAGTGCACACTTTACACACGATTGTGCATTATTTTTGAAGGTAGCACCACCAACGACGGTGCAGAAACATAAGAAGTCTACAAACACTTGCCGCGAACGAAATGCTCGTTCGAGTCATCACGACCAACGGCCCCAGTCTAGTGCCACTAAATAATCCCATCTGCCCTCCCGCCCTCTTTCTCAGAACTCCTCTAATTAATCATTCCGGCCATTAGTTCCTTATCTCAAGTATCCAGTTTAGATCCTTTACAGTCTGATTAATTTTGACCCAAAAATTTGTAAACATTAAGGACAACCTGAATATTAAGTGAAAGCAAAGTTAATTGCGTAATAGGCATGTTAATTTTTTTCTCCTTCTACAGACATGAAGCGTCTTCTCCACTGTTGGGGTTTTGCTGATGACACTTCTTGTGTCGACAAGTGACCATAGATGGTCGATGACACGAAAAGACTTCTAAACACAATCTCTGCAGAATTTGTTCGTACTGTTTGAATCGGTCAATTGCTCATGTGGTACCAGAGGAGAGAGTCGGTTGTTATCTAGTTCGGTGTAGGAAACCAGATCTTGCCTGACATTACAGACATACTACGTAACAGTACACATACGCACCTCAGAAGCATACGTATCGTGATCTACAATTACACGTGCTGTGTTTATTGTGTTGCAGGTGTGCCTTCTGGCAGTGGCCTGCCTGGCCCTGCTGTGTGGCTGTGAGGCCTCCTACCCCCTGGCCGTCTCACACGGACACGGGTACTACCCGTACAGCTACAAGTACCCTGGGTACGGATACCACGGTGAGTGACATCTTTTCACATACCATTACGTTATCATGCATAGCATTCAAATGACAGCTCAGAGCCACTGTATGAGACTAGATCAAATTGTGCACAGTACCGATATTCGAGCCCTGGATTGCAGCTAGGATACCTGCCTTTCGTGAGCAGAACACTTCTTTGGTACTCCAACTGAGCCTTGAGATTAGCGCCTCCGAAAGTAAGGACGTAGCGGAAATTCATCTTATCCACAGCCTCTGATGACTGATTTCAGTTTGTGACAAAAACATTCGGATTCACTCGTCAGTACCTGTTTTGGATCAACCTTGAAAGTTTCTCTTCATCTTCTCCACGTCTGTTTTGAATGCGGAGATGTAGTATACTTTAATCCACTGTATTGTGATTAGGAGGAAGGGCAGCTAACATCGCTGTCCTATCAGCCAGGTAAAATTTTTCCATGGTTTCCATAAATCACTTAAACCGAATGCAGGGCTGGTTCCTTTCAGAAAAGCCAGTCCATTCGTGCCCACTCTTGTCCATTCCACGCATCGTGAGTCGTCCCTAACTATCTTGTTCCCGAAACTACATTCTTCCTTCTTTTCTTTGAAGCTTTTTACCATCTATCTAATTTAGTCCCCGTAACTTTTAGTGAATTACCTTTCCTGGAGGTTTCCTCATATTCTTGAAACGTATTTTCTTTTGTTTCAATTTCCCCCTTATCGTGTATTTTTTGTCATCGATTCTGCCACTCATCTGATGCTACATTGTCATAGATTCTCTCAGGCTACAGCTAAATAATCGTGTAAGCTTCCATCGACGGTTGCAATATCTCTTGTATTATTGCGTATAGAATTTTATATGTTGTGCCTATGTGTTGGTACTTACACTTAGCTTAGACAACACAATTTGTAACACATACTTTGGCATGGGACTGTTCACTAAATTTCAAGAAAAATCAAATTAAATTAAATGTTCAGTTAAGAGACAAACGTAGTAGACATTTTGCTACTCTTTTCTTTGACCGAATTCCTTGAATTCCGATTTGGAAAACATACAGGGGCTTATAGTGTTCATTTTATAACGTATTTGACAGGACCGTAAATAAAGTCTCAGTGGATCGATTCTAAGGGAAAGTCATGGTTCGTACCTTCACTGATGAACGTGGGGTGTTATTGCTCCATATAAAAGATTTCTCGAATAATGGTAGGTACTAACCGCCGCACTAAATACAGGCATTTGTTTACAGAACATCCACGATCATCTTTAATTCGGTCAGTGTTTCTGCTCACAATCAATTTCAAGCTTTCAGCAATGCGCAGATGTAATGCACTACTATATTAATTCGCTAGGTAGTGGCTATTTCGTATATGTATTTGTTGTTTACTGGGCGATTAAGCTAACGTTAAGCAGAGTAATACGCAAAACACGAAAAAATGAAGAACACACTTATGAATTTTTCCTTCGGTACTTGGATAAATATACACTCCGGGAAATTGAAATAAGAACACCGTGAATTCATTGTCCCAGGAAGGGGAAACTTTATTGACACATTCCTGGGGTCACATACATCACATGATCACACTGACAGAACCACAGGCACATAGACACAGGCAACAGAGCATGCACAATGTCGGCACTAGTACAGTGTATATCCACCTTTCGCAGCAATGCAGGCTGCTATTCTCCCATGGAGACGATCGTAGAGATGCTGGATGTAGTCCTGTGGAACGGCTTGCCATGCCATTTCCACCTGGCGCCTCAGTTGGACCAGCGTTCGTGCTGGACGTGCAGACCGCGTGAGACGACGCTTCATCCAGTCCCAAACATGCTCAATGGGGGACAGATCCGGAGATCTTGCTGGCCAGGGTAGTTGACTTACACCTTCTAGAGCACGTTGGGTGGCACGGGATACATGCGGACGTGCATTGTCCTGTTGGAACAGCAAGTTCCCTTGCCGGTCTAGGAATGGTAGAACGATGGGTTCGATGACGGTTTGGATGTACCGTGCACTATTCAGTGTCCCCTCGACGATCACCAGTGGTGTACGGCCAGTGTAGGAGATCGCTCCCCACACCATGATGCCGGGTGTTGGCCCTGTGTGCCTCGGTCGTATGCAGTCCTGATTGTGGCGCTCACCTGCACGGCGCCAAACACGCATACGACCATCATTGGCACCAAGGCAGAAGCGACTCCCATCGCTGAAGACGACACGTCTCCATTCGTCCCTCCATTCACGCCTGTCGCGACACCACTGGAGGCGGGCTGCACGATGTTGGGGCGTGAGCGGAAGACGGCCTAACGGTGTGCGGGACCGTAGCCCAGCTTCATGGAGACGGTTGCGAATGGTCCTCGCCGATACCCCAGGAGCAACAGTGTCCCTAATTTGCTGGGAAGTGGCGGTGCGGTCCCCTACGGCACTGCGTCGGATCCTACGGTCTTGGCGTGCATCCGTGCGTCGCTGCGGTCCGGTCCCGGGTCGACGGGCACGTGCACCTTCCGCTGACCACTGGCGACAACATCGATGTACTGTGGAGACCTCACGCCCCACGTGTTGAGCAATTCGGCGGTACGTCCACCCGGCCTCCCGCATGCCCACTATACGCCCTCGCTCAAAGTCCGTCAACTGCACATACGGTTCACGTCCACGCTGTCGCGGCATGCTACCAGTGTTAAAGACTGCGATGGAGCTCCGTATGCCACGGCAAACTGGCTGACACTGACGGCGGCGGTGCACAAATGCTGCGCAGCTAGCGCCATTCGACGGCCAACACCGCGGTTCCTGGTGTGTCCGCTGTGCCGTGCGTGTGATCATTGCTTGTACAGCCCTCTCGCAGTGTCCGGAGCAAGTATGGTGGGTCTGACACACCGGTGTCAATGTGTTCTTTTTTCCATTTCCAGGAGTGTAGATATCAAAATTTGAAATACACTTTATTGATATTTAGCGATATAACATAGTGGTCTGTGCCAGTAATCACTTTTATAATATTTTGGCCTGTAAATTCCTATACTTTTGATTTTTTAGTTGGTTTAACGTAAGGTTAACTTTTTCATAGCTTCTTCGTGTGTTTCAGTACGCTTGTATTCTTCGTATAGATATAAAGTAATAAAATAGTTCCATAACTTTGGAAATATAATTTTTGTATAACTATAAACCCTCGCTGTTGTTGTGTGGCTTATCTGTTGTCCCGTGTTGTCGCCGAACAGCCCAGAAAGCACAAAGCCGATTCACGACGAAATAAAAATAAATATTATTGTGGAACTTCAACACTGTGTATTTTAGTTTTTAATGTGAGACAAAACTGGCACATGTTGATGAAAAAACAGCTGCATAGAATGAATATATTAAAAACATCTGAAGCATCAAAGCTATGACACATGCTATCATACTAAACCTTAGATATTTGGAGATACCCTTGTTGTTGAACGCAAATGGCCAAGCCAAAAGAATACTTAAATGACTGATAACAATACAATAGTGTATCAGTCAATACCGTTAGTGTTCAATTTATCGGCTACAGAAGCAGTCGACCTCTAATTTTCGTCTTGCTGATCGCCTACGAGAAAATCTCGTTGCTAGAGCTTTACGGACAGCATAAGTTTGGGTTTACTCGTTTTCCGCCTAAATATATGGAGGGTTCCCTAAAAGGAGTACACTCGAATTCTTTTCTCGATTTTTATTTAACTCGAATGGTATAGGCACTTTGAAAGGACGGTCAAACGATGTTGGCTCTATTTTTCCACATGCACGCGTTACTGTACATTTATTTGCATTTAAAGTCATCTACTACTCATTCTACAAACGCTGATCAATGGGTGTCTCTCTGGAATTCGTAGTAAGTTTATAAAGACGTCACCAAGCTGTACACAACCTAGTCTTCTGCAAATAGCCTCATAGGGCTATAAATGAAATCCACTAGGTTATACTGGAAATAGCAGCGCCCATATCGTTTACCTTCAGACACTTCGGAAGTTACCTTCGCTTTGGTCATTGCCTCCCAATGAAGAACGACATTCTGAGTTCATTTTGTAGGAAGTCTCCAAGATAATCATATAATATGTGTTCGGATATTATGTTTGCTACGTGACAGTGCGGAATTGAATCAAAAGTTGCTTGGAAGTCATGAAAAATGGCGTCAGGCTAAACTCAGTTGTCTGCTGCCTCACGGTTCTCATGAACGAGCAGACGAAGCTGGTTTTCACATCATCCGTGACATCAGAAGCTATGTTAGTTTCTGGATATGAATTATTCAGTTTCCAGAAAAGTAATCACTCTAAAATAGGACATACGTTCTGTAATTGTACAGGATTCCGATATCAGTGAGACAGCTCTTTATTTCTGGGCGTCAGTCATATTAAACGTCATGTAGATTGGAATGTTTTCCCGGCAAACGTATGCTCCGTTATCAGAAAGAGCTACTGTAAAATTGATGCTAGTAAAGTGGCCAGTACCCCCGCACATTCAGCATAAGATTTAATGGCGCCTCCATCAAGACATTGATTTTCTTGTATCGGGCGATATGGATTGTTTCCATTTCCGCTTTCAAGTATATGAATATCTGTTATTTTCGCATCCGCACCTTGAAAAAACATGTGTCACTCGTCAGATATCCACGTCTTACCACGATATTTCGACTAATAAATAAATGACTTCTAAGGACGCCATGGCATAGAACCCATAGGGTAATGGCAGGACTGAATCGGTAAGATAGAGACGATATTCCTTTGTAATTCTGGACCTTACATTCATTAGGTTTCAAATACGTAAAGTTACACATTACTCAGTGAATATTATTTAATGTCTAACGCTGACAGACATATTCATCACACTCTTAGTCCTGGAATTTTTACGCATCAGTGCGTGTGTGGTGGTGAGGGTGGGGGGGGGGGGGTGGAGGGGGCGGCTTGAAACAGCCGAAAGTTGTTGCAGAGGGAAATGTTGTTACTGACGGAGATCATAACAAACGGATCATATCTCCGTATCTCTTCGTGCACGGCACTGGATGCAGCAGATGATCTCTATATACAGTTGTCTTAGCCGCTTATTGCTACTTTAAGATAAGAGCATTTGATACACTGAAGTGGATCATCCTGAATCAGGTGATGTATGTTGCAGGCTACTCGTCCCACTACGGCTACCCTGGCTGGGGCTACAAGGGTTGGGGACACCACGGCTACCCTGGATACGGTTACCATGGTTACCACGGCTACGGTGACCACTACGGCTACCCAGGATATGGATACGGCCATGGCTACGGCCACTGGTGAAGAACAGCGACTCGAACCTCATCTTCTGCTCATTAATGTGCAACCGACGACTTCTTTTCTACCACAACACCACCACATTGAAACGCCCCTTCCATCCAAAAATTATAAAATCTTACCACCCAGTTCTGATTCATATCCATAAGCTATTTAATAAAAGCACTTGTATAAAAGAAATACTTGTTTTATTTCTACCTTTCTAGAGGTCATCTAATTACCATCTGCGGAGAATGTACTAGCCGTTCGTGACGTATATAATCTGAAACTCTCTTCTGGTAACTGATTCTTGCATTCTGAAGATATAATAGTTACTTATTAGCTTTATTGTCCTCCGATGTACAGGTTCCGGTTTCGATTTCTGGTGATTACCTCATAATTCACACTGGTGGTATTGTCTGTAACGTATTCACCTCAGCCAAATAAAAAGTAAAGTAAGTAAGTAAAAGAAGTAACAAAACTGATGTGCAAGCTGTAAAAACTCGCCAAATCGAAAAGCATATTTACGCAAAATACATATGTTTATCTGTCTTGTTATCAGCGTCGAAAATGAAAATACAACATTTATGGAAACACCAGAAAATACATTGTACGTGCAACAGACGTGAAAAGTATGTAATACCAGAAGAAGACGATTTATCCAAAATTTATCTTCAGTATTGTTTTGTTAACCAATTCATATTGCTTTCTCTTGATAGAGGCAGCGGAAGACATAAATCTTAGGAAGCAAAGTTCATTAATTGCCTATATTTTGCTTTTTTTATTGATCTAAATGTATTTTAGAGAGGGAGCGCCATCGTCTGGGTTCGCAGTTTTAATTGAGTCTTTTTATTACGACTTAGTGGAACAGTTGCATCTGAATTTGTAAACAATCTACTCACTGCTTCTCTATGGTGTGTTCTATTAACTGTTATGAATACTATTATACTTAAGTTCGTTGTGACAATATTTGTGGGATAAAGCTAGAACAATGTAGATGATATTTAGAATGTACAAACAATGAAGTGGATTTTTGCGTAATTCAGATGCGATTGTGGAATTAGGCCCTAATAAAAAGTTATTAAATTAACTTGTGACCCCTAAAGTTGGAGCTTCCACTTGTAAACATGACAAACAGAAATACAGGCGGTTCCAACTGGATACGTTTATAACAAATAATGTAACGAAAATGTCACCCAGAAAAAAAAGGAAACATGAAAGCAAATGTTTTGTGATGGGATTATCGTAGCTGAGTGGGATAAAACCAGCAAACGACAGACCTTTCTTTTTAAGTCATTACTCTTTTGACTGGATCTGTTTACCCACTACACGTAACGCCCTTTCGATTGTTTTTGTATTGCAATCTTTGTGTGCCTCTACCATTTTTCTCCTCTCCCAGATACTCCATCAGTTGTCTAACGTATTTGTGCCTTTTCCTACTAGGAGTATTGCACAGATTTCCTTTGTCGGCAATTTCTTATCGCATCTTTCCATTTTGTATTTTATGTGTAGAGCTAAATTTTTAAATACTTCTATAGTATCGCATTTCAAATACGGTAGCATTCTTTTTCTTCTTCGTCTTCTTCTTCTTCTTCTCCTCCTCCAGAATTAGATTGTTCAAATTTTGTTTTCTTAGAATGCTATGCTAGAGATATATGCCCTTATTGAATATATTCCTCAATTTCATGTTGGAATATGGTTGCAAAACAGCTCTTACTCTTCGTTCTTTGTCTTCCTATTTCTACTCTGCTATCTCCAAGCTTCAGTTATGATGGATAATCTAATTTCCTGGACAGGAAAAGTGCCTTACTACTTTCTTCTTCTGTACCTTTCCCATTTTTGACGTTAATAGTATCAATAGAGCCCGTTATGCAGTTATTAATAAATTTCAGCTTAGTTTTAATCATTTTCAAACAATACTGTGTTTTTGTTGATTCATTTCTTCAGTTCTTCAACCGTTTATTGAAACCTACAATTATTCATGGGAGAAACAGCAAATTGCTTCTTCAATTGATGAAACTAAGTTATCTGTTTACTAAATGATTATTATGCAATAAGTAGTAACACTTTTGAACAAGGTGATTAGGAATGCAATAAAAAGCACTTTATGTTTTCATGACTAAATGCGATTCATCAACAAAAACCGTCCACGGGCATAAGAACTATGTCGTCGCAAAAAGTTGTCATTGATATCTTTATTTTCCTCTTTTACTCCCGTCACTGCTCCTTCCGCGCAGTGGCTAAACCCTATCTTGGTGCACAAAACATAAGCAACATCAAAGATTAATTTTACACCTGAACTATGCTTTTGTGGCGTCTTAATGGAGACCACTGTCATTCATTGCTAGGCGAGAACAAACAGAAAGTAGTACCTCTGCAGATTGTATATGGAATGTAGGGCTATAAAAGGTTATTGAAACTTACTAAACAGTAAATTGCGAAGTGAAATGAGGTCTGAAAGAACATCAGGGAAGATGTGGCAAGCCCTAATTGGGAACAATAGAGCTACTGAAGTGTAGTGCTTTTCTCTTTATTCATGATAGCAGAAAAATTGGTTTTTATGTTTCTTCAGTGTGTCAGCTTAGTTATTGTTTAAAGGTTACTAATCCGCTGCCTTAACTGAGTTCCCTGTGGCTGCCATCGCTTTACTTGTTTGGCGTGCAGCATATCTGTACCAGACGTACATTGATGTCCAAATATGATGCATAATTTAAAAAATGAGAGTGCGTTTCCTCAAGTGGATGTCGGAAGCACCACAGAACATGGTTAGGCGTCTTAACGAATGAAATGATAATTAAATGTACACCCTAGCTGCAAACAGCGTTGATGTACTTCATTGGGGACATTTTGAAAATGTGTGCCCCGACCGGGACTCGAACCCGGGATCTCATGCTTCCATAGCAGACGCTCTATCCATTTGAGCCACCGCGTGCACAGAGGACCGCGCGTCTGCAGAGACTTATCCCTTGCACGCTCTACGGTAACTGTTCTTTCGGGAACAGATACTACCGTCATATATAGTCTTAACGAATGATTTAGCTTATAATGACATATGAATGGAAAATTTATGAAAGAAAGAGGTAAGAACACAAAAAATCTCTTTCCTAACAACAGTGCATTTAACAGATGAAGTGATTAAGTGTAATTGCCACATATATTTGAATGAGTATTTGTTTTCTATTCCTTTTTCATTAAATCACAAACGTCATAGTGTATCATTTGCTTGTTTGTTACTGTCGACAACTAATGTCGCAGTTAGTGAAAATATGTAGAAGACGTCATTCACAAGAACTAAAATTCAACCAACAGACGTGTTTACACACAACAACACTCACTAAGGCTGTGTTATATGAATACTATCACCATCCCATGACAAACATGGATGACGCGTAAATAGGTGATCGCCGTATCAACAATTCCATTATCACACAATTACAGTGGACCGATTAGCTGCCTTTTACACAGAAAGTTGATTTTTTTTTCAAAGTAGTGGTTAATTGGAGGTTAAAGCTTAATACATACCTCTTCTCTTCAGTCTCGCCTACTCACCACGCCAGTCATTTATTAAAAAAAAAATGGTTCAAATGGCTCTCAGCACTAAGGGACATAACATCTGAGGTCATCAGTCCCCTAGACTTAGACCTACTGAAACCTAAGTAACCTAATAACCTCACACACATTCCCGCCCGAGGAAGGCTTCGAACCTGCAAGCGTAGGAGCCGCGTGCTTCCGGACAGAAGCGCCTAGAACCGCTCGGCCACCGAGCCGGCTCGTATTTACACAGTTTCGTGGTATATAAAGAGAAGTTCATTCATAACAGACCGTATGTTGTATGAACAAACAGTAATAGTTATCAAGTCCACCCGGCTAGCCGCGCTGTCTAACGTGCTGCTTCCCGAGCCGGAAGGCGTGCCGGTCTCCGGCACGAATCCGCCCGGCGGATTAGTGTAGAGGTCCGGTGTGCCGGCCAGCCTGTGGATCGTTTTTAGGAGGTTTTCTATGTGCCTCGGCGAATGCGGGCTGGTTCCCCTTCTTCCGCCACAGTTACTCTGTGCCGCGATTGCTGAGCGAACACTGTCTCCACGTACGCGTAACCATAATTACTCCACCACGCAAACATTTGGGATACACTCGTCTGGTATGAAACGTTCCCGGGGGGAGAGGGGTGGTCCAGTGTGGCCGAACCCTGGGTTCGGTGTGGGGGCGGCGGTGGGGTGTGTGGACTGCTGTGGCCTGTTGTGGGGTTGTGAACCACTGAGGGCTACGGCGGGACGAAGGCTCTCCGTCGTTTCTAGGCCCCCAGTTCAATACACAATACACAATAGTTATTAACGTTGTGATAAATAAGGAGTAGAAGGAAACTGACTAACATACAGTGCAGAAAAATCAGAATGCCATAAATCTCAACTGTGCGACAGTCAACGCTGCCGGACTAGAAATTAAAGCACCTAGAAGACATGGTCGGATGTCAATGTATCTTGGTACTGGTACACCCCATCGGGTGATTCGAGTAGTGATTCTATTTTTTAGTGTTTAGCCTTGTTATCAGACCTGTTAGAGTAGATAAAGGGAGTGAACAGTGTCAAAAGCAGAGCGTTCACTGTGAAGCACGCGCAGATGTCGCGTGCTCGTGTGAGACAGCATTACCAGAAGCTGTCGAAATTTGAAAGGGACCTCATTGTGCGTTATAATTATGCCCTTTGAACGAATCATGTAATATCCATAGTTGTGGGGTATTTGGATGTGACAATGAAATTACGTGGGAACGTGAGGACGGACGTATTCGTCGTGAGCGTTGCCGTCGACCATATCTGACCACCACGAAGGACGTGCACCGTATTGTGCAATCAGCCGTTCATAACTCTTTCATATCTGAATGCGGCATTCGAGAACAAATAACGGATTCCTGCAACATTCTGTGTCACCTGTAACGCCGGAAATACATATCCTCCAATTTCCATCTATTGTACTATAATTTTTTCCCTTATTTTCTTACCTGAAGATATGACGTTTCTGTGTCTTTATATATTGTAATTGTTTTACTATTTGTATATATATGCATTTATGTCGATGTATAATTGGTTTGTTTCGTGAATATTATTTGTATTTATACGCTGGATCTGGCCTAGGGAAAAGTATGCTATCGAACGATTACATCGATAGGTCGTGTGGAGAACCAAAGTGTTTAGGATCTTGGGTAGTGTTAACTCTGCCGCGTGGAGCGCGGGCAGAACAGAGAGAGAGAGAGTCTGGCTGGGGTAGTGCAGTGGAGCAAGGGTGTTGTGTGACGCTCCCGCGAGTTGCCGCGCTTTCAGGGTTGGGCAGCATGTAATTGCGCTCGACTTGCTATGTTAGTTTCTGACGCGGTGTCACGGACGGGAAGCATTACCTGGCGCACATCAAGAGCCCGTTTCGCCTGGTGACAGTGTCGAGAAGAAGGCGCGCCAACATCCAGCTTCTGCAACAGCGACGGCCGACAATGAGTGACTGTCGCCACCTCCTCGACCGACGACTTCAAACCTTCAATCAACCAACAAGGAAGACTGGAAGCACGTAAAGTTTTAGAACTGTATGGCAGATCTCAGCTTTTAAAATTGTTGCATCACAAAATTACAGCAACTTAGCATAAACCTTTGTTGCTCATTGTCCCAATTGCATTACCAATCAGGGTCCCCTCCTTTTCCGGAATGAACCCGAGTGTCGTTGAAATTCAAACGCCAGCATTAAAGTAACAGCATTCGATTTCACTGCTTTAATTTCAAAGTTCAGTTAAGGTATTCATAGCTGGCTATAATATTTAGATTACACAAGCACAAATTAAGAGTGCGAGTTTTGTTACAGTATTTTAGCTTACCTGTGACTGCAGCCCAGCTTGGTACGTACTAAATTTTACTATTGTTAATTGTTCAGAATCATTTAATTCAAGTTCAAAGTTAAGTCTCTTATTTCTAAATTGCGTAGATTCAAGTAGCTTTTCAAATGATTGTTGAGGTAGTCCAAGACTAACCGTATTTTACTGAATTTCGATGTGCTTCAGAAAGAAAGCTCACTATTAACTTCAGTCACTAAATTAACTTTCGATTTTCCGGTTTTATTAATTCTTTTGCTAAATTAAATCAGAGTGTAGCGAAATTTATTACTTATGACAAACTTTCAGTTTTCACACTACACGTGTCAACCTTCAGTTGCCACGCTTCTAGTGCTAATTATATGTGTAATAACCCTTCTTTTTCAGTTACTATAGTAATTGTCCTTAGGACTGGCGACCGTAATTTCCCCCAAATCTCAAATATCTAATTACCGCTAGTTAATTGTTAACGTAACGGCCGCACATTTACTTTCTTTATTAACTTTACCCCTTTTCAAAATTAATTTCCACCAGTTTCATTTGCATTTTTCCTTTCATTTAGATGTAACCCTTTCCTCCCTCTTTACCGACAAATTAACTTCGGTGACGATTGCTTTTCCCAAATTTCCATTAGGTACACGCGGTTTAATTTTTCACTGTCATTAAGGCCGATAAGTAATGGGGAGGTTACACATGGCGACCTGGTGACAGGACAATCTTCAAATTTGAGGTTGTTCTGGACACGAATTTTGCACTGTGCAAATCTCGTAACAAAGTACTGGTTACTCACAGCTCGTTACGTCAGCGAGGATAAGTAGTGGGAGGAATCCTAATTATATTTGAGATTTGGCATTTATATTGAAAATTATTAAAATGAGTGAAGTCAACAATTACCAAAATTTGGTAGACTTGGATACGGAACAATCGGTGGAACAGTGGGAAACACGCACCGCGGAACCAATTGTTCAGGGGCAGGCGGCTAGCATGACAGACGCGACCGCAGAAACGCAACAAAGAGCAGAAATGGAATTCCAAACTTTAGAAAATGTTTCTGAATCGGAAGTGAAAATCAAATCTGTACCCCTTGATGACGAATACGGGGGAACATATATAGAGGAACCAGCTACGCAAGTAAAACCGGTAGTTTCCGGGAATTTAACTGATTTATTGAATGTTTTGAATAATGAAATCAAGAGTCAATCGGCATAAATTAAAGCTCAGGCTGCCAAGCAAGAAGCTCAGTCTGCCAAGCAAGAAGCTCAGTATGAAAAAATTGAACGGAAGCTAGACAATCAGAACAAAGCTATTAATGTTGTTAACAACAATGTTGGAGTTGTTAACACAAAAGTTGATAAAATCAAACAAAATATTGTTGTAATTAATACCGAAATCGGTAATCTTAAATAGGAAATGATAAGCGTTCAGGCGGAAATTGCGAGCATAAATACTCGTTTTGATTCCGAAATTAGCAGAATCGAGAAAAGTGTAGGAGAAGCGGTTCCTCCGATCATCGAGAATAAGGTGACGGAACAAATTCAATTAGTGAAAAACCAGGATCAACAGAAGGTGGAAACTTTAAAGGCTTTAGTATCCGAAGTAGATACTAAAGTGAGGAAGCAGGCTAATACCTGCGATGAGAAAAAGAGGGAATTGGAAACGCTTGCGACAGCCAAATGCCAAGTAATTACGAGAGTGTCGGAATTAGAAAAGAAACTTGACCAAAAACAGAGCTATGTGCCAATATGTGCACATAGTTCGGAATTGTTGACGAACGGTCCGACCCCTTGAAAAAAGGTGGTATACACGCGACGGATTTCATTAAAAAATGTGAAAGAGTTTTACCCAGATCATGGACTAATGAGAGAAAAATTAATGCGGTTATTGGCGTGTTGGCTGGTGATGCCAAGCGTTGGGGCTTAAACCTCAACATTACGAACCTGACTTTTGACGAGTTTAAAAATTTGTTTCTGGCTGAATACTGGTCAGAGCAAAAACAACAAAGTGTCTGGCGCGAATTTGTCGTATCGAGGCCTTTCGATGCAAATTCGCGCGGCTCGATGAAGGAGTTTTGTGAGGGCTGGATCCGCAAGTTGGAATATTTGCGTGATCGCCGCACGGAATCCGAAATAGTCTGGGAACTCTACAGGAAGCTTCCAAATGATACAAAACGCTACGTAGGAAGCAATTACAGGACAATCAATGATTTCCTGGAAAGAGTTGAGGACGAGGACAATTGGCGCAATAATCGCGACAGTGGTAGAGGCCGTGGTAACAACAACGATAACCATGGGAATAATGCACACCGCAACCATGGCAGCAATAACAATAATGGCTCGGACCGTAATAACAATCGGTACAATGCAAATAATAACAGGAATGACGGAAACCAGTATCATACTAACGTGATACGGGCTTCACAGAATAGTAATAGCGCCAGAGGGTGTGATAAGCCGCCTCAGCAGCATCCGGGGAGCAGATCTGCTGGGGCGAGACAGGGAAACCATTAGCCGCGCCGGTGAGGGGCCGACCGGGCGTGGAGAAATTTTGGAGGCCCAATAACAGGAGAAAACCAGGTGTCGTCGTTACGAAAATTCCGGTGGAATAATCAACGGCGGGAGAGTGTGCCAGTGTTAAGAGAAAGGAGTGCGCCCACAAGTAGTAGATCAGCTGTAGACACGGCAGTAGAAAATACATTCACTGTCAGTGAGAACAATGTAAGTAGTGTTCCGGAAATAGATTATAAAGTGGCAGCTGTAACACCCACATCAGAACTGAAGATTGAGTTTAAGAATGATTCGCAATTGTTGAGAGAAGATCAGATGTCGGATAGCACGTCCGTCATTGAGCGAGGGGATGCAGAGAGGGATGAGGTCTGGTTAAGGCAGTTCGGTCGCTTATGCGACGAACTAAGAGATTATAGGGGCCTGTACGTGAGAAGTGTTTATGGGGAGGGCGGGCAGGATTTGCCGCGTCTCGTCCCGCAGGGAGATAGTGTTTGTGAAGTGATAGAAAGTTCTGGCTCTAACCGGCAGACTTTACCAGAAATAGTTGATGTTAATGGGGAGCACGAGCAAGATTCGTCGTGTTTCGTCCCGCAGGTGTTGAATGTTGAAGTGGTAACGGAAAGTCCTGGCCCTAACCGGCAGACCTTACCGAAAGTTGTAGTGGTAGAAGTAGCCGACCCATCCGACGCAAACTTCCAGTTTAAACATTGCGAGAGTATTAAGGAGAAAGATTACGAAAATTTTAGTGATAGCCGGACACGAATGGTAGAAAAGCACGTAGATTACAGCGTGTATGAGGTTAGAGCTGACGTTATACGGTCAGACGGTAGCAGTGTGGGTTGCGCAGATCCAGAGGAAGTAATTGCAGATACTACTGGGCACATTCCTCCAGGTAGATTGGCAGATGAGATCAATCTGGCCAAAGAGGAATCAACGAAGGTGACAATTAGTGAATCGATAGCAAAGCAACACTCACTAGTTGACGAGTTACAGGAATAGGTTTCGGTATTGGAGGCGAAGCTACAGACTAAGCCTCAGGACAAACTTGTTGAAATTAAAACTGTATGAGAACAGAGGCTGAAAAGGCCGCCAGATAAGCCGGATTTAGGATCAAAGCCGGATAGTTTTTTTCTGGAATGACCTGGATATAGACGAGGAATTACTGTGGGAAAATAAAGAAACAGTCGAGGACAAGTGTAGACAGATAGTAGTGTCTGTTAATATGCACGACCTACAACTACACGTGTTGATTGACACCGGTGCAGAATTGAGTGCTGTATCTGGGAAAATATTTGAGTTACTGAGAGACAGACCCGACATCGTAGTTATGCCAGTAACAGGAGTGAAAATTATCGGTGCTACTGGGAAGGCCAGTAAACCGGTCACAAAACAGATTTTTGTCAACTTCGAGATATGTGGGGCACGATTTGAACAAGAGTTTGTCGTCGTGTCAGACTTAACTACGGAAGTAATTATCGGGTTAGATTGGCTATTAAAGTACCGTGCAGTGATTAATTGCGAAAGCAAAACTTTGACATGTACGTCACAAGATAAAACAATAGTAGTTAGTTTTGACGAGGCAGTAGACGGTGTGCATAGGCAAAACCAGCCTATACGCATTGTTAACTGGCTGGATGCCATTGACGTAGGCATGAATTTGAACTGCTGTAACGTGAGGACTCTCAGCACCGACAATAGTGTAGAAAGTGACTTGGAAAGTATTGTAGATGGTGTGTCAAACGTAACACACGAACAAAGACGAGGCCTGTATGAAGTGATAATGAAGAATAAGAGTGTGTTTTCAGACAAACCGGGACTAGTGGAAGAGATAATCAAATTCCCTCCACGGATTGACATTAGTATTGGTGTGAAAAAAGATCGTTTGCGAGAAATAATGAAGCTAAAAGCCGATGCTCGCATACGTCGTCATGACGCTAAAGCGCGTTTTGCTAAGTTTGCAATCGGAGACTTAGTACTTGTAAAAGATCATGAGAAATCGAGCGAGATAGACAATGAAATCTCTAAATTTAAGTTTGTTTATAATGGACCATATAAAGTCATTGGTAGTATACCTCACAAGAATGCTTATTGCTTAGAGTATCCAAGCTCAGGAAAACTATAAGGTATACGGAACATTGTAGACTTGAAATTGTACCAACCAAGGATTGATTAATACCACAGAATGGGTAATTTGTACAGTATGTAAATATAGAGTGTAAGATTTAACGTTTGCTAGATTGCCATGCTTTTGCCTGACCAAGAGGACATTAAAGAAGTTGTAATTAATAAGTAATTAATTTTGACTAAATGATTTAAGAGGAATTGATTAATAATGAATTGAAAAATCCAAGCTGCTAATTTAAGTTTTCAGCTGAGTCACAGTAGATTAAGGAGTGTAAATATGATTTTGTAACTAGCTGTAAGATTTCATAAATATGTGATTTACTAGTCACTGCCGATGTACTTAGACGCTGTTTTAAGTTTCAGGCTAGTACATGCGTGTGATGATGGACAGTGTTGAGTTATCCACTGTGATAGAATTAATGGACTTCTTGAGATTACTCGGGAGTGAGTTTTTCCGAAAGAATTCAGTGAAACGGACGTTCTGGAAATGCCGTTACAAGGGCGAGTGAGATCAAGCCTGCCGCACAGGCGGGCGCAACAATATGGCGAGGCGGAGCCGCTGTCGGCTGTTGTGCCGCTGTCGGCTCTTGTGCCACTGTCGGCATTCTTTGTACTTGCGGGTACGGAAGGTGGGGTTGTTTTTCGTCCCGGACAGCTGATGTGAAAGAATTCTGCTGTCAATATTTATGTTTTTGTCGATCTGCTGTATATTATTTTCTTGTTTAGCGTTAAGTGGACTCTCATGAGGAGAATATTAATTATGAAAAGGTTATGTAAAATGTGTATTCTATGTAATTAATTATTAATTTGCGTATTTTGATATACCTGTTTTTTATGACCATGTACTCTGATTAATTTTGTAAATCGTATTCCATTTCTTGATACTGTTAGGAATTTTGATTTTTTGCATAGCTAAACCATTTTCTAAGTTTTCTATGAATTTTAATATGTTGTCAACCTGTTTTCTTTTGTGTAAGATGACAGAGTGGAATAAGATTAGGAGTGTCTCCACTCAATTATTATGGTTAAAAATTGATTTATGGTTAATTAGACGAATGCTAAATTTTGTTGATGTTTTGAGCATATTCATTTCCGCTGTTTGTTTTTTGGGACACTTTCTGAGTCTGTTTAGGTTACACGAACATCCTCAGACAATGTGGGGCACGTGTAACGCCGGAAATGCATATCCTCCTATTTCCATCTATTGTACTATAATTTTTTCCCTTATTTTCTTACCTGAAGATATGACGTTTCTGTGTCTTTATATATTGTAATTGTTTTACTATTTGTATATATATGCATTTATGTCGATGTATAATTGGTTTGTTTCGTGAATATTATTTGTATTTATACGCTGAGTCTGGGCTAGGGAAAAGTATGCTATCGAACGATTACATCGATAGGTCGTGTGGAGAACCAAAGTGTTTAGGATCTTGGGTAGTGTTAACTCTGCCGCGTGGAGCGCGGGCAGAACAGAGAGAGAGAGAGAGAGAGAGAGAGAGAGTCTGGCTGGGGTAGTGCAGTGGAGCAAGGGTGTTGTGTGACGCTCCCGCGAGTTGCCGCGCTTTCGGGGTTGGGCAGCATGTAATTGCGCTCGACTTGCTATGTTAGTTTCTGACGCGGTGTCGCGCACGGGAGCATTAGCTGGCGCACATCAAGAGCCCGTTTCGCCTGGTGACAGTGTCGAGAAGAAGGCGCGCCAACATCCAGCTTCTGCAACAGCGACGGCCGACAATGAGTGACTGTCGCCACCTCCTCGACCGACGATTTCAAACCTTCAATCAACCAACAAGGAAGACTGGAAGCACGTAAAGTTTTAGAACTGTATGGCAGATCTCAGCATTTAAAATTGTTGCATCACAAAATTACAGCAACTTAGCATAAACCTTTGTTGCTCATTGTTCCAATTGCATTACCAATCAGGGTCCCCTCCTTTTCCGGAATGAAGCCGAGTGTCGTTGAAATTCAAACGCCAGCATTAAAGTAATAGCATTCGATTTCACTGCTTTAATTTCAAAGTTCAGTTAAGGTATACATAGCTGGCTACAATATTTAGATTACACAAGCACAAATTAAGAGTGCGAGTTTTGTTACCGTATTTTAGCTTACCTGTGACTGCAGCCCAGCTTGGTACGTACTAAATTTTACTATTGTTAATTGTTCAGAATCATTTAATTCAAGTTCAAAGTTAAGTCTCTTATTTCTAAATTGCGTAGATTCAAGTAGCTTTTCAAATGATTGTTGAGGTAGTCCAAGACTAACCGTATTTTACTGAATTTCGATGTGCTTCAGAAAGAAAGCTCACTATTAACTTCAGTCACTAAATTAACTTTCGATTTTCCGGTTTTATTAATTCTTTTGCTAAATTAAATCAGAGTGTAGCGAAATTTATTACTTATGACAAACTTTCAGTTTTCACACTACACGTGTCAACCTTCAGTTGCCACGCTTCTAGTGCTAATTATATGTGTAATAACCCTTCTTTTTCAGTTACTATAGTAATTGTCCTTAGGACTGGCGACCGTAATTTCCCCCAAATCTCAAATATCTAATTACCGCTAGTTAATTGTTAACGTAACGGCCGCACATTTACTTTCTTTATTAACTTTACCCCTTTTCAAAATTAATTTCCACCAGTTTCATTTGCATTTTTCCTTTCATTTAGATGTAACCCTTTCCTCCCTCTTTACCGACAAATTAACTTCGGTGACGATTGCTTTTCCCAAATTTCCATTAGGTACACGCGGTTTAATTTTTCACTGTCATTAAGGTCGATAAGTGAGGGGGAGGTTACACACCCTCCACCGTTGGTCAGCCACAAGCATCAGCTGGACTAGAGAATTACTGTCCCTTGCGTAGACTGCCATTAACACCACAACATGTGACCAGCAACATGGACTGCTGACGAATGGCGCCGGAATGTGTTCAGCGATGAATGACGGTTCTGCGCTGACACGGATGACCATCGCTGGTGCGTTCTTCGGTGACCTGCGGGAAGCCCCATTTCTTCATTGTTTCGGAGAGACACAGCGGTGTTAACCCTGGCATCATTTTTTGCGGAGCCATCGCATATGATTTCAGGACACGGCTACCAGTGACTGAAGGAACTCTTGACGGGACAACGATACATCACAAACATCCTGCACGATCATGTGGTATCTCTCACGGGACAGTACCGTGGTGCCGTTTTTCAACTGGACGATACTGTTCCACATATGGTTCGTGTATATATGATATGTGTGCGTCATGTTGAGGTACTCACATTGCCAGCAACGTTCCCAGATCTGTCCCCGATAGAACGTCTGTGTTACCATTTTGGGCGTCAACTCCATGGCAGTGCTGATATCCAGGATATCAAGGATCAGATACAGCTTGATTCGGGAGGAAATACATAGGCTTTATGACACCTCTCCCAACCGAATTAGTGCATTCATCCATGCCAAAAATGGTGGAACGTCATACTAATTGGCTCATACTGTTGACTTCGTTCCAAATTTGTCCCGATATCACTGAAATAACATCACATACACTCTCAATCCATGAAATCGAACAGGGTAGCGCAGTGGTTGGCACACTGCACTCGCATTCGGGCAGACGACGGTATAAACCCGCTTTGGCCATCCTGAATTTAGGTTTACTGTGATTTCCCTAAATCTCTTAAGGCAGATGACGGTACGGTTCCTTCGAAAGGGCACACCCGCTTTCCTTCCCCATACTTCCCTAATACAAGCTTGTGCCCCATCTCTTCCGACATCGTCGCCGACGGGACGTTAGACTCTTAATCTCCTACTCCTCTCTCTCTTTGGATGTTTTATTTCTTTTGGCAGGCAGTGTATATTTCATATCTGTTTCGACTGAAAAGAAATATTATCGTCGAAAGTAGTTTCAGGATAATGTAAGAAGTGTTTGTATCAAGGCGAACCAACAGAAACCATAGGCCCGTTTCACACTGGGACACTGGTGACGGTCACCAGCGACTGTCACCGACAGAGGTACATTCGTTTGAACAGGAGCATTCACAACGGGACGCTACACTCACTACACTGCCTCACCGGGCCACTGCGACGCAGCAGTGACTCACCCCCGCCACACGTGACGGACAAGGTCACTGTGTTCATAGCAGTCACTGCCGGACGTACATTAGTTTGGATTGGAGTGTTTGCACTGGGACACAGATCACAGACACAGCGCTGCAGATTTGCCAACAGACAAGCGCTCGTTTACTGAGACAGTGCCGCGAAACATTCATTGCATATTATACTCTACACATTGAAGCCATGAGTTTAGACTTCATTAACACAGCTACGGTCGCAGATTCGAATCCTGCCTCGGGCATGGATGTGTGTGATGTCCTTAGGTTAGTTAGGTTTAAGTAGTTCTAAGTTCTAGGGGACTCATGACCTGAGATGTCAAGTCCCATAGTGCTCAGAGCCATTTGAACCATTTTTTTTTCATTAACGCAGAAGTGAAGTAGAAAGACGTCCTGCTGTTTGGGATGTCAAAAGCGATGACTATAGTAACAAAGTGTTGAAAACCAATGCGTGGCAAGAAAATGTAACGAAGTTTGTATCTGATTTCAATGAGAAGAGCATGGATGAAAAAAAAATTGTTAAGTTCTATGTTCTTTTTTCACATTTAATACCTTATTTTTCCGACCATAAAAGACTAACGAAGTTTCGTTGCCCTCCCTGTACGAGGCAAGTAGGGTAGTAACCTTCAGGCACATTTGTATCCCTCACCTCTTTTCTTTTGCGTTAACCAGTATCAAGTATACCATTATGCAGTCTTAACGCGATAAGAAGGTAGAAAATGGATGAGTGTGGAAACCATGAACTCACACTGTAGGTGTGAATGAAGAGAAAATCTAAAAAAAAATACTTATATTTCAAAATTTTCATGACAAAGATAGCTTGTTCATGCAGTCTTTAGTGTCTGAATTTAAAAAAATACCCAATCATCCAAGACTGACAGTGAAATCTGATCTGGGGTGGCTGAGCGGTTCTAGGCGCTACAGTCTGGAACCGCGCGACCGCTACGGTCGCAGGTTCCAATCCTGCCACTGGCATAGATGTGTGTGATGTCCTTAGGTTAGTTAGGTTTAAGTAGTTCTAAGTTCTAGGGGACTGATGACCTCGGAAGTTAAGTCCATAGTGCTCAGCGCCATTTTTTTTTTTAAATCTGATCTGATGAATGTCATTATTAATGTCCAACAATATTACAGTGCTTCCACTTCGTCCCAAATAGGATTTGTACCGGTACCAAATTACGCTACTAGGGGCCCACATCACGACCGTGCTCATCGTGCAACAATTTATGGCTACAATGGAGGACAGTGCAGGTTGCCCGATCACTTACCATTTGTGTGTTCGCCAACGGCCTCTTAGTACAGTGACGAATCCTTAATATACTTTTCAACGGCACAGGACAGAGAAACAATGAAAGTAGACTATCCATGAAAGTTTTACAATAATTTATAATGTATACTAATACCAGCTGAAACCTATGAAATATGCTTTCAATAAAGTAACTTAATATTACAGTGCCTACCTTAATGTGGGACCAAGTTTATCCTCTGCTGGTATAGCCTTCCGCAGTATAATAGCCATTCCTGTGATTTCTTCTTTCAGTTCTCTTAATACTGAAAAATCTTCTTCTCATCTTGTTTCAGATCGACATAAAGAGTATAAAACAATCCTTTCTGTGGTGTCACTGCCAGACACCACACTTGCTAGGTGGTAGCTTAAATCGGCCGCGGTCCATTAGTACATGTCGGACCCGCGTGTCGCCACTGTGTGATCGCAGACCGAGCGCCACCACACGGCAGGTATCGAGAGACGTACGAGAACTCGCCCCAGTTGTACGGCGACGTTGCTAGCGATTATACGGACGAAGCCATTTCTCTCATTTGCCGAGAGACAGTTAGAATAGCCTTCAGCTAAGTTAATGGCTACGACTTAGCAAGGCGCCAATTGTCACAGTGCATGTATCTTACGAGTCTCATTTGTATAGTCAAGAGAGATGTACCAAAGGAAGCATTAAAAGTTAAGTATATTCCAAAACTACGTATTTTCTTTATAGCAGTCATAACTTATCCTGTTCCAGACTTGACGCCAGTCGGCGTGTGTGTACGTGTGCCTTTCGGCTTCCTCCTCAGTGTGGCGTGACTAGCTTGTTACGCCACAACACTTTCTCCAGCCGATCACCTAGCAGTGGATGTACGTGTAATGAACGTTTTGTCTTCATTCTCCTCCTCGTCCTCCTCCTGCTTAGAAATACTAACAAAAGTTCCTCCTCGCTCGAGCATTTCACTAACTAATCAGTTGGCAATACCTGCGGTGTCAGACACCAGTGATCCAGTAGTGTTCACCACAATTAGCGGTGACCGTCACTGGTGGCGGTCACCAGTGTCCCAATGTGAAACGGGCCATATTGTTTATCTGCACGCGCTGACCGGTCAGGAGAAGCTTTTTAGGTGTTTATTGTTTGACTCGTTCTATGTGCTTATAGTACTGTCAAGTCTGCTTCAGATGTGGAAACAATCCACTTCACTCAATTTTTACAGTTTTCAAAAAACCCAAATCCATGCCACCGCGCCAAGTTTCGGCATTTCCTACGTGAACGGTTTTTGTTCATAATCTCCTTGTTCAAAAGGGTTGCTACTTACTGCATAATAATAATTTATAAACAGACAAATTAGTTTCAGGAATGTGTCATCTGTTGAAGAATAATTGTAGTCTTCGATAAACAATTGCAGCCGTTGTATATCTTTTGTGGCTTTCACTCACGCGATGTACAGTTAAGTAAATTACAGCTTTCTGAAGTTATGTGAAAATCACACTGTTAGTTTCATTGCTATTATTGTCATCGGAAGTTACTTTATGCCAGACGTAAGAGGATCTTGCATTTGACTATAACTTTTAGCGTTCATCAAGGATAATTACATAGAGAATGGTCTTTCTTTTTTACATTACATATAAATGACCTACCGCTGAAAACACGAGACGGGTTCATACACACCACCCACCTTATATGCCAGTGATAAAAGCACAACTGAGACAGGTGAGATACACAATAGCAAAGAAAATATTGTATCAGTCTCCCAATATCTTCCTCCATTCGGAAGTTGTGGATAATCTTATCTTCCTCATTTCGGAAGTTGTTGATGATCTTATCATCTTGGTAGAACTCTTTCAATTTTTCCATTACTGTGTCCTTCCCGAATTTCAAGTTTTCGCCTTTCAGATATTCTTCTTTACCTTCGTCTGTGCTTAATCCATATTCAGCGCTAAATATGCCTTCCATTCCATTTGATTCCGGTAACTACGTAACACTATACTCGTGAGCTACCAAAATAGTATACCCGCTCTGTTGCAGAGACCGCTACACTTCATGAAAAATGTTTCGGCGAGCCACGTGACTTACACGTCTTCATACCCTGTTTTGGCTCCCTCCGTTACAGCCGTGGACAAGATGACAGTGACAGTGCTTTTGATTGCATGTCCTCAATGTATAGGACACTCTGTCCCCGAGGATGTGCATGATTGGGCGAGAACGCACACACATCGTCAATTACTAAGCTGGAAATGATCATACTGCGTATCTTGGCAAAACGTTATTGGCTTGATTAATACTTGATCAATATAACAGTCAGCTATATTTGAAGGCGAATGTTCCACAGAACGAAAGTATCATATGTGAACCAGGGAAGCGTCATAGAATCTTCAATATTTGCAGTATACATCAAAGATAGCTGAACGACTACAATTTTATTAAATAAATAAAAAGCTCCGTTCGTTCCCTGTACTAATCTTATACCCATTTCGCTGATCTTTTATTGTGCCAAGCTGCTGCCTACTTCACTGCATCTGTTTCAAAGTACTCTTTACTGTCCATACTTCACGGTTTATTGTAACCAAGAGCCACCACGTGTATGACAAATTTAATTGGGCTCTTCTTTTCTCAGAACTCATTTGAACGTAAATAAAACAGCGACGCCACATTTCTCATGTCCCTCTAATCGGTAACAATGAACATCGATTGTTAACCTTCTCTGATACTGCACTACGTTACAAAAGTGTGGACACGCACCCTCACACAACTAAGCAATGCACACAAAACCTAAAGTCAGTATAATAACTGTAAAATGTAGTGAACTCTTTTTATTCAATGGCTACATACATTTCTGACCTTGATTTTGTTGTTCAGTTTATATACGAAGAAGACTGCTCGATATTTAATTTATTATTTAGTCCGTAATTAATTTATTAACGAATATCTGGTATTCCTATAGTGATAGCAAGTCAACGAAGAGCTAATGACTACTGTCTGAAAAGTACACATTGTATGAGTCTCAGGTACAATTCATCGAATAATAACTATCAATAACATGAATTTGACGGACACTTGTATAGTACAGTGGCACATAGCCAACAGCAAGCCTACCGATGTAAGGTCTGCACTGCAATAGACAAACTTATTTGTTACTGTTAAAGTGCTATATTTTTCACGATGTAACTTCACTGAATTGCTTGTCTTTATTCAACTTATCCAATTGTTTTACAAAGTTTCAGTTTCCTGGCTGAAACGGTCTTTGGGAGAATTATAATGGGCATAACATAGTAAACAAGCGTTATTATTTGTTTGTCAGTAACCAAAGATGAACTCTTGCCATTCTTTTGCGTAACCGTGGAGGTATACTAAGGGGAAACGGTGAAACAGACTTACGCTGTGCATTGCTTTGAAGCCAGCGCCACCATACTAGAAGGCCCTTAACATTAGCAGGCTACTGTCTAAAATTGTTTCTTGTTCTTATTTTCCGTCTTGTCCACGTAACAGTTGTTATAAATAGCAGATATTACAATGCTTCCGTGAATAACAATGTCAGGGAGACATTTTCAGACGTTTTTCTGGTCTTAAAGGCATATTCTTGCAATAATATGAGGCATTTGGTCTCTTTAATGTAACTTTCTTTTTGTTAGACGTTTCGAACAAAGAAGAAGAGAATTATGTATTGTGAAAAGCCTACTTTCGTAATCCAGATTCTTCTTTAATACGGAATGACAAAACTGATCTCCTCTTCCTCTAAATACTGAGGACTTATTTTGCTAAATCTGGACGGTTTGCAATATTCTCACAATGTTCAATAAGTATGCTCTTCGTGTTCAACTGAGAGGAAATCTCAAGTCAAATTACAGAAATAAAACTACTACAGCAAAAGTAACCAGAGTACCTTAAATTCACGTACATAAACGAAAATATTGCTTGAACCAGTCCATTTGCGAATGAAATGCGATTCCTTTACACCTTAAATTACAATCAGAACGACTGGAACACCAGTAACTGATGCAAACTGCCATTTTTTATGAAAACATTTCCACTAGAAATTAACGTTTGTAGCTACTAAAATCGCGTACCTCGGCCTAAAGTTTGTGACGTCACGACTGTAGCACGACTCCATGAGCGTATCTCACAGCAGATAGTCTTCTGCGCCAGATGCTGTTTGAGGTTTCGCTGAACCGCTCTGCATCGCTGAGCTGAGATAGCTGCAAAATTGGCGACGTCTCTAGTTCATATTTAATCTCGCATAGGAACCACGATAGTAAATTTAGAGAGATTAGAGCAAATACAGAGGAATATAGATTGTCAGTTTTCCTTCCCTCAGTACGCGAATGGAATAGTGTGGCGAGCCAACTTTCCTTGCGCCACAGCGTGTGTAGGAAGCGATCAGTGTGAGCGACACAAGCGTATGATCTTTTCCGACAAACATTCGATGGCATATTTGAGAGGCATTTAACTCTAGCTCTGTTTCTAGGAATACTTCTAATGATCTCAAAAACCAAAAACCTTAACATTCCCTCTTACATAAAGCTAGACACGGATAGAAAGAAAAACCATGATTTTATTTCTTGGCTAACAGTGATTGTTTTACGTATTAGGCCCAAGATTCTGATGATAAAAAAAAAGAATCAAATGGAAAGCAGAATAGACTTTCACCCGCCCTAAATCAAGGAAAATGTATAAACATGTTACTATTCCATTTCTGTGTTACCTTTAGTCGCTCACTGAACAATTTAGTGTAACTGTCTTGTCAAATCGAAGGACATGTTATATTTTACTGAAATGCACTTCTATCACGAATCGTCGAATTGCAGTGCTGTGAGTAATTCAGATTGTCTCCACTCACCAAACAGGTTGTTTTATTTTCTCTGCATCTGAATAAAACAGTTCTCAGTATTCAGAGTTATGAAAGTCTTGGATACGAACTGTAACGAAATACCAAACATTAAATAAAACAAGCAGGAAAGAAGGTCGTTAATTATTCATAGAAATGTAATTATTTCTTTATCTTGTAGTTATTGTTTTCTTTAATCCCGAATTGTTTAATGGAAGTTAAACGATGAACTCAACAAAGCTTAACTTTGGCAAGTCGAAGAAGTTAACTCTGCTAGTAAGTCATCTATATTGTGATAGACCTCGGAAAATAGAGCAAATAAATCTACTTCATGTACTGAAACGTCTGTCTAAAGAATTTTTCCGTTCGTACCTCAGTCTTATCTAGTCGTTACAGTTTTTTCTACTTTCAGAATATCTTTTGAATGTTATTTCTCTACTTTAAAGGAATTATTCTTCTGCGTCATCCCTTCATGTGAGAGATATGCAGAAATGCGAACACAAAATCTGCTCGAACTAGTAATATGACTTTATTTCCACTGAAGACATGATCAACATTCTGATTGTTTGTTGAGACTTTTTTCATCACAAACACGAAATACCCTAGGTTTGTGCGTCTAATGTCGTTCAAATCAAAAATTTCTTCATCGGCAGTGTCTCCATTTAAAAACAATTCCAACATATATCACACAAAACCCAATTCAGAATAGTCTATAAAACACACAAATATGATAATGTCTGTTTGGTTCTGAGTAATTCAGTCTCTTAGTTAGGTTGTATCAATAGTAAACAAAATGGCTGTGAACATAAACATTTTACATTTTCAGAGCAAGCCCAGGGAAGAACTAGGAGTGAAGCTTCTCCCTCTGCGTGTAACTAATATGTGATAGAGAGATTAATCTCCTTCTTTTCGTATTACTTTCCTCCCTATAAATTACACATTAAAAATAAGACAGGATTTTTTTCTAATCGCATCTATTGGAATGATGATTCAAGCTGATGGCCGTTAGGTGGCTACCAGGTCACTTACATAGTCATAGCAGGTGTTTTCCTTGTAATCAAAACGGATCTTTGTAATTGAAATTGTATCGTTGTATCGACAAAACAAAGTGTAAGGATTTTTCTTGTCAGCTCTAATATATGTCATAAAATGTTATGAGATTGCCGACATAAAATAATAATATTTATATTAGGTATCCATTCAAATGTATTCATCGGCACTCTAAACAAAAAACAAATGGCAATGTAAGGAACCATGAGAAATAAATCAGTATCTATAGCAATGAAGATGTGTTGGAAAAAGGATAAAGAATTTTCAAACTCCGCTAAAACGTTTATTTACTCTCATGAGACCACTGCGGCTCATTACAATAGGATAGCAAATCGATAAGAATGGCGCGATCTTCCCTCCGCCATATGCACAGAGGTTTATGTAGATGGCATAAAAATGTAGTCGTAATGACATCGCTATAGATGGTATTTGTAGTTGCTGCTACAAAGTGACATGAAAAATTAATGAAAGAGAAAAATGACGATCTGATCTAGTGTTTGACAGAATATCTGGAGAAACAGATGTGGATTACGCTGTGGAGGTGACCTGGTTTTCTTCTTCATTCACGTGGGCACGAAAATCATTTTCTTAATTTCCCATCGGTACGTCCTTTACCTATGTACTGAATGTTAATTCTCTATTTTAGAGGAATTATTCTTGTGTCATCACTTCATGTGTGCGATGTGCAACATACCAGCATCAAATGTCCACATGTGTACATTAAAGGAAAGGTCGGACAAGTGAGAGTAGATCTCGCACTTCGAGGGTTCTGCGCAAAGTTAATTATTTAAATGGATATTTCATCCATCCCAGGAATCAAGAATCTCGACGATTCTTGCCTGTTATCCATACCGATACTGGCTCGACATCGGTCCTGGGAATTGTACGACCTTCAATAATTGTTTGGTTTTAAGTTTGGAGGACTTACGGTCAAATAAGTCAGAAGGGATAGATAATATTCCATCAGAATTTCTAAAATCATTGGGGGAAGTGGCAACAAAACGACTATTCACGTTGGTGTGTAGAATGTATGAGTCTGGCGACATACCATCTGACTTTCGGAAAAGCATCATCCACATAATTCCGAAGACGGCAAGAGCTGACAAGTGCGAGAATTATCGCACAATCAGCTTAACAGCTCATGCATCGAAGCTGCTTACAAGAATAATATACAGAAGAATGCAAAAGAAAATTTAGAATGCGCTAGGTGACGATCAGTTTGGCTTTAGGAAAAGTAAAGGGACGAGAGAGGCAATTCTGACGTTACGGCTAATAATGGAAGCAAGGCTAAAAAAAAATCAAGGCACTTTCATAGGATTTGTCGATCTGGAAAAAGCGTTCGACAATATAAAATGGTGCAAGCTGTTCGAGATTCTGAAAAAAGTAGGGGTAAGCTATAGGGAGAGACGGGTCATATACGAGGGCAGTTCAATAAGTAATGCAACACATTTTTTTTCTCGGCCAATTTTGGTTGAAAAAACCGGAAATTTCTTGTGGAATATTTTCAAACATTCCCGCTTCGTCTCGTATAGTTTCATTGACTTCCGACAGGTGGCAGCGCTGTACGGAGCTGTTAAAATGGCGTCTGTAACGGATGTGCGTTGCAAACAATGGGCAGTGATCGAGTTTCTTTTGGCGGAAAACCAGGGCATCTCAGATATTCATAGGCGCTTGCAGAATATCTACGGTGATCTGGCAGTGGACAAAAGCACGGTGAGTCGTTGGGCAAAGCGTGTGTCATCATCGCCGCAAGGTCAAGCAAGACTGTCTGATCTCCCGCGTGCGGGCCGGCCGTGCACAGCTGTGACTCCTGCAATGGCGGAGCGTGCGAACACACTCGTTCGAGATGATCGACGGATCACCTTCAAACAACTCAGTGCTCAACTTGACATCTCTGTTGGTAGTGCTGTCACAATTGTTCACCAGTTGGGATATTCAAAGGTTTGTTCCCGCTGGGTCCCTCGTTGTCTAACCGAACACCATAAAGAGCAAAGGAGAACCATCTGTGCGGAATTGCTTGCTCGTCGTGTGGCTCAGGGTGACAATTTCTTGTCAAAGATTGTTACAGGCGATGAAACATGGGTTCATCACTTCGAACCTGAAACAAAACGGCAATCAATGGAGTGGCGCCACACCCACTCCCCTACCAAGAAAAAGTTTAAAGCCATACCTTCAGCTGGTAAAGTCATGGTTACAGTCTTCTGGGACGCTGAAGGGGTTATTCCGTTCGATGTCCTTCCCCATGGTCAAACGATCAACTCTGAAGTGTATTGTGCTACTCTTCAGAAATTGAAGAAACGACTTCAGCGTGTTCGTAGGCACAAAATCTGAACGAACTTCTCCTTCTTCATGACAACGCAAGACCTCACACAAGTCTTCGCACCCGAGAGGAGCTCACAAAACTTCAGTGGACTGTTCTTCCTCGTGCACCCTACAGCCCCGATCTCGCACCGTCGGATTTCCATATGTTTGGCCCAATGAAGGACGCAATCCGTGGGAGGCACTACGCGGATGATGAAGAAGTTATTGATGCAGTACGACGTTGGCTCCGACATCGACCAGTGGAATGGTACCGTGCAGGCATACAGGCCCTCATTTCAAGGTGGCGTAAGGCCGTAGCACTGAATGGAGATTACGTTGAAAAATAGTGTTGTGTAGCTAAAAGATTGGGGAATAACCTGGTGTATTTCAATGCTGAATAAAACAACCCCTGTTTCAGAAAAAAATGTGTTGCATTACTTATTGAACTGCCCTCGTACAATATGTACAACAACAAAGAGGGAATAATAAGAGTGAACGATCAAGAACGAAATGCTCGTATTAAGAAGGGTGTAAGACAAGGCTGTAGCCTTTCGCCCCTACTCTTCAATCTGTACATCGAGGAAGCAATGATGGAAATAAAAGAAAGGTTCAGGAGTGGAATTAAAATACAAGGTGAAAGGATATCAATGATACGATTCGCTGATGACATTGCTATCCTGAGTGAAAGTGAAAAAGAATTATATGATCTGCTGAATGGAATGACCAGTCTAATGAGTACACAGTATGGTCTGAGAGTAAATCGGAGAAAGACGAAGGTAATGAGAAGTAGTAGAAATGAGAACAGCGAGAAACTTAACATCAGGATTGATGGTCACGAAGTCAATGAAGTTAAGGAATTCTGCTACCTAGGCAGTAAAATAACCAATGACGGACGGAGCAAGGAGGACATGAAAAGCAGACTGGCTATGGCAAAAAAGGCATTTCTGGCCAATAGAAGTCTACTAATATCAAATACCGGCCTTAATTTGAGGAAGAAATTTCTGAGGATGTACGTCTGGAGTACAGCATTGTATGGTAGTGAAACATGGACTGTGGGAAAACCGGAACAGAAGAGAATCGAAGCATTTGAGATGTGGTGCTATAGACGAATGTTGAAAATTAGGTGGACTGATAAGGTAAGGAATGAGGAGGTTCTACGCAGAATCGGAGAGGAAAGGAATATGTGGAAAACACTGGTAAGGAGAAGGGACAGGATGATAGGACATCTGCTAAGACATGAGGGAATGACTTCCATGGTACTAGAGGGAGCTGTAGAGGGCAAAAACTGTAGAGGAAGACAGAGATTGGAATACGTCAAGCAAATGATTGAGGACGTAGGTTGCAAGTGCTACTCTGAGATGAAGAGGTTAGCATAGGAGAGGAATTCGTGGCGGGCCGCATCAAACCAGTCAGTAGACTGATGACAACAAAAAAAAAAAAGAAAAAGAAGTTCAAGTTTCTTGTGTTAGTTTGCATCTTTTTATTTTATGAATTTCGGAGTTATATTAACATACTATGATAACTGGCAATTGTAGAGGAGTTGACTTCATGTGCTTTCGTCCCTGTTGCGATTGCTGGTAAGATCTGATTGAAGTCTCCAGAGAAGAAAGCTGTACAACCGGCCATCGAGCTATTGCTTTAGGCAAATGACGAACAGTTCTGTGGAATGTTTCAGTGGTTATTTTATGGGATATCTGAACATCATCGTAAATAACGGTAACGCATTACCAGGATTACTTTGCTCTGAAACATTATACATACAGTATGTGTCGTACACATAGGCTGCTACGGCATCTTTGTATAGACAATGAGTATTTTGTAAACGACCTGTGATACTTGGCACCGGCGTGGCGTGGTCGTCGGACGTCCTAGAGCTACCACCGTTAGAGGACAAAGCACCGTGTTCACTGCGGCAGAGGATTTCACTTCATCGTAGCTGAGGCAATTAACAACAAAGATCTGTAAATTGTCTGCACAATCGTTCATCGTGAATCACTCTATTTTCTACTGAACACCATATCAAAATCCCTACGGTAGTTCCCGAGATTCTTGACAGATTACGAGTGCAACGTAAGTTTGTAATAGCAAAAGATATTTTATTTGGTATAATTACAAATTAACAATTTTCGGATCTTTTTCCTTTATTTGCATTGTGAAATCTTCCTTTTTGCCAAATTTCATGGTTCTAAGCTAAAGGGAACCACTATATAGCTACCAAGTGGCAGTAGACCGCACTCTCTGATAAAAAGTCAACGTTATACCTCTACCCGTTCCTGAGAAAAAAGGGTCTTGACAGTCGCACAGACAAACAACGCAATTCTATAAGTATTCTGTTTTTACCCTCTAAAGTACTGAACAGTAAAAGCGAGAGCGCACCTGTTGAACTTTGAGACACAGAATTTGCCTAAACTTATCTGTGCAACACGTACACTTGTTCCAAATCTTAATTATAAGTAGATCCCTGATTCTGTTGGACTCGAACTCGCTTACATAAAACAAATTCAGGCACCTAATTACTTTGAGTTCTCCCCACTATATTTGTTTCTGTCTGAAATGTAGCCCAACTCTACCTCCCACCCTGTAAAAATCTACGTATTGCCAAAGCTGTGTGTCGCAAGCTGTTATCCAGCTTTTACTCGTATCCTAATCTTTCACTTTACAGAATCCAATTTGAAGTGAACTGTAACTGGTCTCAATACAACTTGTCTTTATATTAAATGCACAACTGAAGCAAAACAATTATCCGGCCCTAATTAAAATTTCCACTTAGGTCGCGTCTTGACAACATTGTTACAGATTTCTCGAAAGCACAACAGCAAACAGCAAGCAGGCAGCGGCTAAGCTAGACTTCTATTTCTAAATAACATTTCCAAACTATATTCAAACTGTTTCATACTAATGAAACAACGTGGCAATGCGTAATGATAAGCAATGGGATGGGAAGAGTAGAATGAAGCATGTATTCAAAGAGACAGAGTAAACCTCCTCGTTATCTTCACACATAACATTGGTCTGAACAATGCTATGGTTAAGAAGGTGAACAATGAATTGAAAAGGGTACAACGTTAAAAAAGAATTTCTATAAAAATCAAACTCCGTAATCAGTTGATATCTTAATGCATGACTCAGTGAAGTGGATGGTCTTCCCGAGCGAGTGACCAAAATTAACTATCAATTATCATTTCTACAAATTAGGTGCGTGGTGTTGCAATCTTACTTCAAACATCTTCTCTTAAAAAAAAAGAGCATTATTCAAAATTTATATTCCTTTCACCGCGCAATGTAGTCATCCTATTCATCCTCGTTGTCCTTTACAATAAATATTTCTGCATCCTACAGATACCATCGTAAGTCAACACAGTACTACTGAACACGTCCATCACCTACCACACTTCGTCTAAGAATGTATCAGACTGCGCAGAGACAAAGATTGTGCCAAAACAAGGCTAAATATTGTTTAACTGTAACATAATTTGCTCTCTCTCTGACGTCGATAGCTTACAGAAATCAAAATGACATGACCACCTTATAGTTTTATAAATGAATTTATATGTTAGATATTTGACGTTAAGCATGTACACTTGAAAAAGTTTAGAAAAGTTTTAAAATTAGATTTAAACTTTGTTGGAAGTGGCTAATTGCTCTAAATATCAATCATTGTATGAATCTGCACGTCATGTGCACTCCATAAAACACAGTTTTTCACTCATATCAACGTTTACGGCGTCATATAACCTGAACTTCGCATCGCAGGATGATATAATTTTGCAGCTACATAATCAGCAAAAATGTTGAAGTCTAACGGCGTGAACGGCGAAAATGTAATAAGCAAAGCGATAAACTTTTTTCCTTTCATCATTTCGTGGACATAGGGGGGGGGGGGGGGGATGTGTCATCGGGAAATGTTTCGTGTAAAGTTTTTTGGAATTCACTAAGTGCTCTTGTTCTCAAATACACGATAAATACAGGGTGTTTATAAATGAATATCAGGGTTTTAACGCTTCCTAATATTTATTATATTAAACTTACGGTTATGAATTACATGTTAAATGGAAGAGCAACTCAAACAGCTTTACCAAGAACCTTATAAATGTTCAATGTGAGCACCATTTGTCAACGGCACACGTCAAGTCTATAGCCGAGTTCTTCCCAAACATTGATAATTGTGTCTTCAGTGATTGTAGCAACAGCTGCTTCAATCCGGTTTCTTAATTCAGGGAGGTGTGCTGGTAGTGGAGGCACGTACACACGATCCTCGATGAAGCCCCAAAGGAAAAAATTGCATGGCGTTAGGTCGGGTGAACGTGGAGGCCATGCAAAGCAAGCCCTGTCATTGGGCCCCTTGCGGCCTATCCAGCGCTTGGCTATAGACTTGATGTGTGCCGTGTAACAAATGGTGTTCACATTGAACATTTATACGCTTCTTGGTAAAACTGTTTGAGTTGCTCTTTCATTTGACATATCATTTATAACTGTAAGTTTTATATAATAAATATTATAAAGCGTTAAAACCCCGATATTCATTTATAAACACCCTGTATAATCTGAGTATTTGCTCGCCATGAATTACGCTGCCTCGAGACATATACATATTTTGTTACTGTAACACGTCTCTTACTATGTGAAACCTGTAACGTAAGTTTACAACTCTTAGCGAGTGACAACATTTCAAATTTAGACCCCTTGATGCCGTTGGATAGACAATCTGCAACTGGGATTTGGTGACCGTCGCAGGTTTAGTTGCTAGATTCGAAACAGAAAAACCTCGTCTTCGAGTGGGAATACTTTTCGACGCTAATCTACGAGGACCTCATTCCATTAGTACCTCTCCCCTATTTTTCCAAAACTTCACGCAGTTTCTCGTGAGCGTATGATGAGAGGGGGCGACTAGGGGCTGAGCCGTCGCAAGCCATGTCGCTTGCACATTTTTCTCCGGGTCACAAGGCTGCGCCAGTAGCGCGACCGCCGGTGTTTCCAGTGTTGAAACACCGAGTCGCTACAAATGCCGACGTCGGCAGCGTTGATGGGTATAAAACAGCCGCCGCCACGCACCTCCTCACTGTCAGCACTCAGCCTTCAGTCGACAAGCACAATGTCTCGCGTTCTCTCACTGGTGAGTTCTACACTTCCACTAACACTCGTCTCTCTCTAAGCTAATAGCTGCCGAATTTCGTACTACAGTGTTGTTCAAATGCCTCCCTAATGGTTTACTATGGACAAATTATTTAATAGCGACGAGGTTTTAGAAGAACAAAGAAAGTGTCAGTACAAATGCAGGATTAAATTACAAATCGCCAGTCACAGTGCTTTTGAAATGACAAATGAGACGGTTCTCACATTAATACTCACAGCAATTTTCACTTGCACAGATTCTATTCTTATTTCTTTCGAGGAATTGTATAAAATTGTGGCAGTCTGAATTACTTTTCATCCATAGACGATGACAAGAGTATAAAATATACCTCGCATTTACCAGACATAAGCAGTTCATGCATTAATTAGCTGAAAGCAGTTAATCATCGTTGGGTGAATTGTTTCGCTGCAACTACGAAATTTGAATTGCACCAATAGCTCAGTTGGGAGTGCTTCAGATTATAGCAAAAATAAAAACACAATTTAACTAACTTAAATTTTACGTAGCACCTTCTCGGTTTTTTAACTCATAAATCGAACATTTTTCTTTTCATCCATACACTTCATTTGTCAACATCCAGCCAGCGAACACTAAGTTTTAAACATGGCTGTGTGGTCAGCGACCGTTTACAAATTAAAGTTGAAGTAGTTACTTCCCTCGGTCGACCGAGGCTGTAATTGCTTTGACTTTGCTCTGACAAAGACTTTCATGCAATTAATGTTGTTAGTTTTAGGAGTAAATATTAAATAATTAACTACCAACAAATATTAAGTAATTAATTAGCAACGTTACATTTTTTGTAAATTTTCTCTCTTTTTGCACAGTATTCTGTTTTCGGCTCTGTTTATGTTTGACAGGATTAATCTTCGTCTTTTAAAAGGCTTCGACACTTTCTCACCCATCTCGTTATGTTTCGATTACAATCAGTCAGGTATACTTTTAGTTTTCTATTGGTAGTTTTACTTACACTGAATTTTAAGATTTATGTTGCGTAGCTAGTGAAGTTCCCGATACCTGTGTATTTTTACCTCATTAACCTGCACATTCTTTTAAAAGAACTCGAAAATGATGTAGAACGTTTTTATTTGAATCCAAAAATTTCACCAAGCTACTCGATTGCACATTAAAATTCCAAATACCGAGCAAAAAATAGGCAGGAATCATCTACTTTACTACACATCATGTATTTCAGTATCACAGTTACCTTCCAGGTAGAAGTTGTACACAATCGATATTAATATTGGATCCACGATTTTTGGAAATTACAGGCCATTTGTTTCTGTCTCAGTAATATTTAAATGCAAGTTTGGTCAGGCGCAGTTCAGTGGAGCCTTCTAACAATGTTACAAATATTTTCCCAACCTTCTGTGCTCGGAGAAACTGATCATCTCCATGCACATGCGCGTAAATACACGCATCTACTGTACAGGCTGTCCAAAACATATAAGGGCAAATTATACATCCTGCCAAAGTCCCCTAAACCGAATAATTCTGAATTAGAAACTAATGAACAGAAGTAAATATCTGAATTTTTATCGATTTAAATGACTTACATCTTACAGCTGCTGACCAAAGCGATTCTCGCCAGTCTCCGTGCACCCATTACAACGGTTCATCAACTTTTTCATCACTCTCTCAAATATCCTTGCTGTCTTTTGTACAGTGAGAGTGGCAAATGGGATCCCGCTACATAGCTACTTTTCAGTTTCTACAGCGACGACTCATACAATTGGCTTTAACACAAATGTTACTGCCCGTGGTGACAGTACAGATGACTGGGTAATATTTTTGAAGGCAGAACTGCCGGCGTTAATACAGTAGCGTGTGATGTTTAGAAACTCGTGTCGACCACGAAATGTCGCGCAGGACACATTAACATCCCCCCCCCCCCCCCTCTCCTTTCCAAGTCGTTCAATGATCGTTTCCGACTATTGGTTCCTTGTCTCCAAGTATTCAGCTTAGATCATCTTCAGTCTGTATAATTTTCATCCAAAGATTCATAAAGATTTAGGACACCCTGAATATTTAGTCACCGTTTGTACTACACAATGTCAATGAAAGAGAAATTTAATGGGTGATTACGCACGTTATTTTCTCCTTCTTCTACAAACTCGAGGGTTCGCCTCCACTGCTGCAGTTTTCCTCGGCCGCAGTGACCGAGCGGTTCTAGGCACTTCAGTCTGGAACCGCGCGACCGCTTCGGTCGCAGATTCGAATCCTGCTTCGGGCATGGATGTGTGTGGTGTCCTTAGGTAGGTTTAAGTAGTTCTAAGTTCTAGGGGACTGATGACCTCAGATGTTGAGTCCCATAGTGCTCAGAGCCATTTGAACCATTTGAACTTCTCGTGCTGGCGAGACCCTGTGCACTTGTAACGAGAAGACTCTGAAGAGAGTCTGTTCAGAGACAGTTCACATTATTTCAATCTGTCATTTCCGTCGCCGGCCGCGGTGGTCTCGCGGTTCTAGGCGCGCAGTCCGGAATCGTGCGACTGCTACGGTCGCAGGTTCGACTCCTGCCTCGGGCGTGGATGTGTGTGATGTCCTTAGGTTAGTTAGGTTTAAGTAGTTCTAAGTTCTAGGGGACTGATGACCACAGCAGTTGAGTCCCATAGTGCTCAGAGCCATTTGAACCATTTTGTCATTTCGTCACAAGAGGTCAGAGGAATAGAATGAGCTGTTGCGTTGTTCAGATTACGAAACCAGATGTCAACAAAGATATTACATTAGAATGCACATAGACGCTCCTCAGTCACATATCTCGAGACTTACATGTGCGTGTATGTTATTTTGTTGCAGGTGTGCCTTATGGCGGTGGCTTGCCTGGCCCTGCTGTGTGGCTGTGAGGCCTCCTATCCTCTGGCCGTCTCACACGGGCACGGGTACTACCCGTACAGCTACAAGTACCCTGGGTACGGGTACCACGGTGAGTGACATGTTTTCACGTCCATTATGTTGCCATTGAGATTAGATAAAATTACAGCCCGCATCCCTGCCTTTCCCGGGCAGCGCGCCACTGGTCACGCCATCCGGGCACGCCTCACTGACAGACTGAAAACATCGACTTGTCATGATCGCCTCTCGTTCGGAACAGCACTAAGGCGCACCCATTAATCTGTGGAATTAGCATCCTCGAAAGTAAGGAAGTAGTGGAAACTATGCTTATCCACGGCTTCATGACTGATTTCAGTTACTGACAGAAACTCTCGCGTCCACTCGCCAATACCTATTTTCTATCCTTCGTAAAAGGTTTTCCCGCTTAGTGCACGTTGTAGCTTTCTAATGGAGAGATTTAGTATACTTTTAAGGCGCTGTATTGGCAGTAAGGAGAAGGGGCATTTAAATCACTGTCCTACCAGCCAGATAAAGTTTTGCCTTGATTTCTCTAAATCAATTAAGACGAATGCAGGAATGCTTCTTTCCACAAAAAAAAAGAAAAAATCTAATTTCTTCCCATTTTTGACAATTCCAAGTAATATCAACCGTCTGTGATGATCCTGTTGTCGATGCGGTGTTAAACCACAATAATAACATTTTACCGTCTGTTTGAAATAGTGTGTGTAACTTTATTAAGGCGTTTTAATCGAGATTTTATCATACCCTTGGAACACATTTTTTTTCTGTTTCAGTTTACGAATTCCAAATAATTTTACTCATATTATCACATTTCATTCTGAATATATACCTCCAGAGGAGCAGCCCTATATTTCTAATCGGTGCTATTATCGACCATTATCCATCCACATCTATACTCCGCAAGCCTCCGTGTTCCAGTCACTGATGGTTCGGGGAAAGACTGAATGCCGGACCGCCTCCGTGTGTGCTCGAATCTCTCTACTTTTATCTTCACAGTCCTTTGGCGATAAAGACATAGGAGGAAGCAATATGTCTGTTGACTCCTCTAGAAACGCATGCTCTCGGAGCCTAAAAAGTAAACCACGCCGTGATGGAGAAAGTCTCTGTTTCAACGTCTGCCACTGGAGTTGGGTGATCGGCTGCGTAACGCTTTCGTACTTATTAAATTAATCCGTCACGAAACTCGCTGCTCTTCTTTGGATCTCTAGCAATCCTATCTGGTCCGGATCCCACACTGATGAGCAATACTCAAGTCTTAGTATTGTGTGGCCGTTCCATCTCGAACTGCTCCGTATGCATACTCCTGGACATTTCACGGAAGGAACTGCTTCCGGTGAATGTTCTACAACCGCGTAACCATACAGTTATGAGTCTTTCGGTGTATGTATACGCAGTACGTTACATTTGTTTACGATGAGTGTCAGTTACCACTCACTGCATCAAGGGTCGATCCCCTCTGGTCCTACTGCCTTTCTCTACAATTTTCTAGCGTTGCTACTTCTCTCTACACAACAGCATCATCCTCGAAAAATCTCATGGAACTTAAAACGTTGCTTACTAAGTGATTTATATTTACTGAAAGTCACTTCTTCATCTGAAAACCCGTCTCTGGAACAATGGCATGCTGCGTTTTGTTTGCTCGAAACTCTCCAATTTAGACTCATAGCTGGTCTGATATTCCTTACATTCTTAATTTGTTCATTATGCGTCAGTGTGGAACTGTATCAAATACCATACGGAAGTCAAGGAACACTGCATCTACCTGGGTGCCGTTATCTCCTGTTTTCTGAGTCTCGTGGACGCACAGAGGAAGCTGAGTTTCACATGATTGTTTCTTTTTTCTTTTTTTTTTCGAAAGCCATGCAGTTCCTTTCAGAGCAGATGTTCGTTCCCTGTGTCCAGTCTTTCCTTGTGTATTTTTATCATCTACCACACCAGTCCTTCTCCGCTTGTGTTACGTTACCATATATTCTCACAAGCTACAACTTTAGAACCGTATAAGCTTTCATCGAAAGCCGCAAGATTCCGAGCAGTGTTAAAAGTTATTCCGTACAGAACTTTATTTTTTCTGCCAGTGTGTTGGTAGTACCATCTAAATACGAGATTAACGTTGCTAATACGTATTGTGGTTTGGACTATTGACTATATTTCAAGAGGAATCAAAACGTCAATGAAATATCCGATTAAAAGGCTAGCATAGCTGTCGGTTTACTACTCTCCTCGTTGACCAAGCTCCTTGACAGCTGTGTGAAAGAGTCGATTTTGAAAGCGTAGACCTGCATTTTGTAACGTATTTGACAGGACCGTAGGTAAAGTCTCGGTGGATCAGTTCTAATGGAGAGTCATTGTTCGTGCTATCAGTGACGAACTTGTAGTGTAATTACTATATTTCAACGCTTTCTCGATTTACAGTAATTAATAACCGACACACTCGCACTGTATTTCTGCTCACATGCAATTTCATGTTTTTAGCAATGCGCACATGCAACTTAGCGATTACATTAATGAACTAGACGTTGTTTTGAATCATTAAGAACGCTAGCAAACTTACGAGTTCTTACACAAAACATGAGCTAATCCAGTCATGAGTGCCCAACTAGTATAGTTTTTTATACCTATATTCCTTTGGTCACCGTACGATAAAGCAGACTTTGCGTACAGGAACAAGTAAACCGATAAAAACTGAAGAAAACGTTTACAATATATTCCCTCGGTACTTGGAGGAATATAAACGTATTATAATTTGAAATACACAGTGTTGATTTTCACAACATTCAGTAGTTGCTTAGTTCATATAACATCGCTGACTGTGTCAATACTCACTTATATACTGTTCTGACCTTTACGGTTTTATATTTTCAATATGTATTATGTCGTGTATGGTCCGTTTGTTTATAGCCTCTTTGTGTGTTTTATTATGGTTGTGTTATTCATATAATCTATTTAGTCGTAAAATGGTAAAATACTCTATGAACTCTCGCTGATATTGTGTGACCTGTGTTTTCAGTCGTATGTTGTGTGAGAGTAGCCTAGAAAGCCGACAGCCGGTTGATAAGGAAATATAAAATAAATTTTCAGGTTTTAAAAACTGGTACTTGTTGAAAAAACCTGATCTGCCGGGAATGAATACCTTAAAAACATATGCCACATCGAAGTTCTGACTGGAACAGTATACTACAATACTAAACCTTAGACACTTGGAGATAAGCTCGTTGAAGAACGCAAATGATGAAGTCAAACGAAAACGTAAATGGCTGATCGTAATACTGTAGTGTGTAAAAAAGTGCCAATGGTGTTAAACTTACCGGCTGTAAAAATAGTCGACCTTTAATTTTCGTCTGGCTGATCAGCCACTGGAAAGTTTCGTTGCTAGAGCCTTGTCGTAATGTCTGTTTTTCACGCGCGGCTTCTGCTTAAACATTTGCCGGAATTCTTTTCTTCCAGCCTTCTCTAACAGAACTAGCCTAGGCTCTTCGATCCCCTACTCAAATCATGTCGGCTTTATTCGCCCATATGCGCGCATTGTTTAACATTTATTTGTATTTAGAGTCATGTATCAGTCACTGATAGTAGATCATACGAGGGTCTCTCTGGAATTCGTATCAGAATTATTATGATGTCACCAACTTCACACAACTTCGTCTTCTGCCAACAGCCTCATAGGGCTATAGATGAAATCCACCAAGTTATTTACAGACAGTACATCGTAAACAGCAGCGGCCATGTGACATTACCTTGAGGTACTTAGGACGTTAACCTCGCTTTGGCTGATGGCTCCACATGAAGAATGACATGAGTTTCCGATGTTTTGTTTACTAAGTGACAGAGCAGAACTGTATGGAAAGCTGTTTGGCAGTCGCGAAACATGGCATCAAGCCAAGCTCAGTTATCTGCTGCGTTGTGGATCTCATGAACGAACAGGGCAGATTTCACACGATGGGAGATTGCAGAAACAATGTTAATTTCTACACAATTGTTTCTCACTCTTCAGAAAAGTAATCATACGCAAACAGGTTATATTCTCCGCAATTCTATAGCGAATCGATATCAGCAACATAGGCCGATACTTTTGTGAGTCGTTATACTACGCGCACATACATAGGAATATTGTTCCAGCCATGTATCTTGCCTTGTTGTCACAATCTATAGTAAAACTGATACTACTATAGCAACATATGGGCCTACCGTTCTTCAATCAAGTGATTCGAATTATTTTTCAAGTCCGTGTTCACCTGTTACTATATCTGTAATTTTCGCATACCCATCACAATCAAATATGCATCATTCGTCAGATATCGACTTCCGAGGATGCCAGAACGTGGAACCCATCTGGTGCTGGCTGACTGATTGCCTGTCGAGACCTCTTTCGTTTACAATCCCGGAACTAAACACAATTTTATTAGGCTTCAAACACTTCATGTTGTATATTAGGTTGTGATGTAATTTAATACCGAACGCCAACGGATACATTCAGCACACTCTTCATCTACCTTTATACATCTACATATCAGAAGTCGACTTCTATTATTTCTGCTTGTGTGTGTGTGTGTGTGTGTGTGTGTGTGTGTGTGTGGCTTGAAACTCGTAAAGTTGCAGAGGGAATACCTTTTATTGACGGAGATCATAAACAACACATCTCATCTCCACTTCGTTCCATGCACACTACTGCATCAAGCAGATAGTCTCTGTTTGCATTAGTTTTTAGCTTATTGTTGGTATTTTTGAAGATAAGAGTGTCTGATACATTGAAATGAAGTTGTTTGAAGCACGTGATGTATGTTGCAGGCTACTCGTCCCACTACGGTTACCCTGGCTGGGGCTACAAGGGGTACCCTGGGTGGGGACACCACGGCTACTCTGGATACGGCTACCATGGCTACGGTAACCACTACGGCTACCCCGGATACGGCTACCATGGTTACCACGGCTACGGTAACCACTACGGCTACCCTGGACACGGGTACGGCCATGGCTACAGCCACTGGTGAAGAACAGCGACTCGACCCGCATTTTCTCCTCATTCTCATGCAACCGATCACTCCTTTTCTACAACACCACCACGTTCAAATGCCCCTTTTTTCTCTAAACCTTTCACCTAAAACCTATAAAATCTGATCACCCTGATCCGACTCATCATCCACAAACTGTTTAATAAAAGCACATGTCTAAAAAAATACTTGTATTATTTGTACCTATCTAGTAGTCGTCTAATTACCTTCTGCGTAGAATACAGTAGGTGTTTATGGCGTATTATTAATTATTCATTGGGCATTTACAAGACGAATATTAGAAAAGAGAGTACACCGTAAAACAAGACACATTCAGAATTACATAATACAAAATTTTTCTCATTAAGCCTTGTTTATTTAAGCCAGTTAGTGGCAGTGTCCGAGGGTTTATTCATTTATATCTTCAAACTTTCTCTTGGTGATTCATAGTTGCGTCCTGAAGATATAGTGATTACTTGTCAGCATTGCTGTTTCTTGACGCAGAGATTCCAGGTACGATTTCAGGTGGCTACATCGAAATTTTCAGCGTCTTGAGGCCCAATGAGAAGTAAAGTAAGTTAGCAAAATGAGGAGCAAAACTAATGAGAAAACTATAGAAATTGCGTCAAATTGAAAAGTTACAGTCAGGCTAACAGCCACACTAATTTTAAATGATTTACTATCAGCATTAAAAATGAAAATATAACTTTTAAAGCAACACAAGAAAATATATTTCTTGTGCGTATGCATGACAAAATCAGCACTCTGTGAACATAATTTATTTAAACATTTTTTTTCAGTATGTTTTGAGTTCCTTTTGATAGAGATAGCGCTAGACATATATCTTAAGAAGAATAGACCACTAACTGCCTATATTTTGCTTTTCTTTATTGATCTAAACGTATTTCAGAGAGGAAGCACCGAAGTTGGGGATCACAATTTTAAATGAGGCTTTTTATTATGGTTTAGTGAAACAGACGCATCTTAATTTGTAAAAAGTCTCCTCACTGTTTCTTCATTGTGTATACCCTATTCTGTTATTTATTACCTATATTTTTCAACTTACTTATTGCGCTGTATATGTGATAAAGATGAATCAATGTAGATGATTTTTAAAATGGATCCTGAAGATGGAGCTTCAATTAGGTCTACGATAAATCATAATACAAACGATTCATGAACCTTCATCGATTAAGAAAGTTGCAAAAGAGTACATCTGTAACAAATATCTCCAGATATAGAGTGTCCGCACTTTGCTTCCTTAGAACGCTGTGCTTCAGATGTGCACTTATTGAGCTTATTTCTCAATTTCATGTTAGTCTTCCTTCGTAGGTCTTCAACAGTCAAGCTGGTTAGCAGCAGTCCGCCATTCATTTCTGTCTTCGGACCTCCTCTTGAGAGCGGTATAGGTTTGCTCTATGCCCTGGTTGACGTGATCTAGTCTTGGTCCGCCTCTTGTATTTTCCCCTTCCACTATCACTTCAGTCACACTTCTAATGACACCATCATGTTTCAGCAGATGGCCACCCATGTGTTCCTTCTGTGTTCGATTACCTTCCTGCACTCTGTGGGCCACTTCATAGTTTGACATGGTGTCTACCAAGAAAATCTTGAGCACCACTTCTCGGAGGCTGTTATTTCATGTTTTCCTGCTTCTTCGAGTGTTCATGTTTCGCTTCCGCACATTCCAAACAAATGTCTTTATTAGGTCTTTCTTGAGCTCTTCTCTTGTTAAAAGCAGCATTTGCCTAGTGGGTTCGGCTTGCGTCATCCTTGACCTTCCGTCTGATGTAATTTTACTCCACTGGTAGGCAAAGGATTCGTCGGACTCATATCGCTCATTGTTAAGTGAGTAAAGAGAAACGCTATTTTATCTGCTACGACTAAGATTTTTGTTCTAATTTATTAATTTTCATATCATACGAAGAACTGAGGCTGGTATCCACCAGCTCCAGAACCGCTTCTAATTGTTCTGCTTCTTCACTTAACACTGCGATATCATCGGCAAATCTCAGCATGTCTGTTTTCTTGTCATTCAACAGAAGTCAGTAGGCAGGGTAGAGTATGCTAAGTTTTTGGCACAGAAAGCGGTAAAATGTGCTGCTGTAAAACTTTTTGATAAATTACCAGATAAATAAAATGTCTGACAGATAGCAGTAATAATTTTAAAAATAAATTGAAATCGTATCTCGTTGACAACTTCTTCTATTCCATAGATGTATCATTGAATAGGAATAAATAAATTTCTAGGCATAATATATGCTTTTTGTGCCATTTAATGGAATGGGGTAGGTAATAAAAATTTTAAGCTTAAAAAAATAAAAGAAAGCCTTGATTCACGTGTGTATTTCTTATTCACCTGACACGTTTCACACGATAACGGTTACCGTGAGAATGATGAATGGAACACGAAACTAACTAAAGTAACATTAATTTTAATGTCTCCTATAGTTCCTGTTTTCTTCCTAGCTTCATCTATTGCCTTCTGAAAGTATCCATCGAATAAGACCGAAGAGTGAGCAGCCCTGTCGTACACCCAACGTAATAGCAGCTTCTTTTTGACGTTCTCCACGCCTTACTAAAGCCACCTCTTCTCTATACAGTCTCTGCACTGCTCTTCTGTCTTCATGCTTTATGCTTAACTCTCTCAACATCTCAGAAAGTTGTCGCCAGTCTCACCTGTCAAATGCTTTTTCTAGGTCGATGAAGGCAAAGCCTAAAGCCGAACTTGTCTTCCGTGATCACTGCATCTATCCTGCCTTCGATCCGCTTTAGAATGAACACGGTCAAGCTATTCGAAAAATGTTGTTCACATCTCTTTGCAGATGCTTTCTCTGGTGTAGCCGTTCTGATAAATTTTTAAAGACTGTTGGGAGCTCCACGATATTGTATATAAATCATTTGATATGGAACAGTTCCTCAATAGCTGTTCTCCAGCAGCCTTGATGATTTCTGCTGATATATCATCCAGTAGTTTTCCCAGGTTTCAGCTGCCTGACTGCAAGGTCAAACTCATCGCCCTCTTGTTCCCCATCGATTTTGTCAGCGTTCTCCCGTGACAAACCTTCATTATTTCCTGCAGACAGTCTACAGAGGTATTGTTTCCACTTTTCTACTGTGTCTTTCTGCTCATATAATACTATTCCATCTTCATTTTGCACTCCACTGCGTTTTATTTGTATATTTCCAAAGAGCTATTTAACTGATTTATAGACACATTCCAGCGTGCCTTCAATGATCATTTCATTCTTCTCTTTGTCACTGCCCCGCCAAAAGTTGTTATTTAGCCCTTTTGATTCTCGGCTGATTCCATTTGTCAATGCTCTATGTTGATTTTCTCCTCACTCAGTGTTGTCTTGTTTCAGTTCACATCTTAAATTTATCTTTATTATTATACTTTCTGTGAGCCGCTCATTTTTATGCTTTGGCTTCTGTCTCCCAGCTATTTGTTTGTTGTCAAGGTAAATACTTGATAGTAAAACGATGCTTCGGCTGAAGGGAGTTTTCTTCGCCTACCTCTTTATACTCTGGTAAATAGAAGCTTTTAGTTGTGTTGTGCAATCTAATTTCCTGGATAGAAAGTCTCTCACCACTTCTTATTATTGTATCTTTCACATTTCTGTCGTTAATCGTGTCATTACTTCCCTTTCTACTCCTCTTAATCACTTTCGACTTGATTTTAATCACCCTCAAACAATATTCAAAATGGTTCAAATGGCTCTGAGCACTTTGGGACTTAACATCTATGGTCATCAGTCCCCTAGAACTTAGAACTACTTAAACCTAACTAACCTAAGGACATCACACAACACCCAGTCATCACGAGCCAGAGACAATCCCTGACCCCGCCGGGAATCGCACCCGGGCGTAGGAAGCGATAACGCTACCGCACGACCACGAGCTGCGGACTCAAACAGTACTCGTGTTAAGCATTTTGTTGATTCTGTTTCTCAGTTCTGAGACTTGCTTACTTTCGGCCACAATAGCTATTGTCGTCTGGGAATATTGTCATTGATTCACATATTTTTAATGGAACTTTTTTCCTTGTACTTCCGTCATTGCTGCTTCCGCGCAGTAGCTAAACACGAAAGTGCCGATTAGCTTACACTTTACCTTACACTCATCTTAACACCCAGTTGTATTCCTTCATCTTCCACTTGCATTGTTCTTACTTGCCTTTTGCAAAAATAGTGTATAACACGTGTTTGTCTCCGTTCATTACTTTCACTTTTTTCTCGTCTCAGAATTTCGAACACATTACTGCACCTTATAGAGGTGACCTCTGTCTCTAAGTACACAAATGCTACATGGTATCATTATTTTTTTATAATTCCTTCTTCCATTACGAGCCACTATTTAATGTGTTTACTTTGTGCAAAACGTTTTGAGACTTTATGCCCTGTCGTTCTGCACATATCAATTGCAACATTGAAGATCAGTTTGCATCTGAACGATGTTTTTACGGTGTCGTAATGGATACCACTGTTTCTCATTGCTAGGCGAGAGCTAACACTCAGTAGCATCACTGTTGATTGTGTTTGTAGTGTGCGGCGATGAAAGGTCATTAAAGTTAAGGAAACTGTAAAATATGAATGATGTGACGTTTGAGAGACCATCAAGGAAGAAGATGTGGCGAGTCTTAGTGGTTATCGGCTGTGCTGCAGAAGTTTACAACTTTTTTCTTCCCTCAGAAGAGCTGAAACACCATTTTCATCATTTTCCTCAGTACTTCATCATACCCATTTTTGAGGGTTATTGTCCTGATTTAGCGGAATTACGCGTGGCGTGTGATCTGCAACATATCTGAACACGTCGTACACTGGAGTACGAATGAAACGATAATTTAAAAAAAATTGACAGTATTTCCCCTAGCGGATATCGGAAGCACCACAGCACATGGTTAGGCTTAATAACGAAACCTTAGCATCCAACAATGTGTAAACAGAAATGTTATGAAAGAAAGAGGTAACAAAACCAGAAAATCTCTTCCCTATCGGCAATGCAATTGATTAATGATGTAATTAAGTTTAGCCATCACACATATTTGAGAGAGCATTTACGTGTAACATCATCGATACACTACAAACATGCATAACAAGTAAATTAGTGATCGCCACATCAACACCTACATTATCACACAATTACAGTGGATTGAGTAAATGCATTACATGCAAGAGCCTGACCTTTTTTTTTTAAGTAGAGAATATCGAGTAAAAAACGTAAGACATACCTCTACTCTTAAGCCTCATCCATTCGCCACACCACTTCCGTTATTTTACATTTCGGTTGTTTAAAAATTATTAAACGTCTTCAAAAGCAAATTTTATTCATAACAGTCGTCCATGTTACAGACAATACCATTGAACATCATTTATTATAAGTGCTGTGAGATGTAAGGAGCAAAAAGACTAACATAGATGGTATCATACTGAAAAATCGAATAGCAATAAATCTCACCATGATTTAAAAGCAATGAATTTCACTATAACAATCTACTCTTCAAGTAACGTAGAGTGAACAGAAAATTGCTGATGATGGTGATTTAACCATGAAACTACAGAGGAGAAAACAGACGAAGTGTTTGCAACAGCCGGCCGAAGTGGCCGAGCGGATCTAGGCGCTACAGTCTGGAACCGCACGACCACTACGGTCGCAGGTTCGAATCCTGCTTTGGGCATGGATGTGTGTGATGTCCTTAGCTTAGTTAGGTTTAAGTAGTTCTAAGTTCTAGGGGACCTCAGAAGTTAAGTCCCATAGTGCTCAGAGCCATTTTTTTGTTTGCAACAAGGCGCACCCACAGAAACCATATTGTTTATCCTCAGGCACAGATCAATAACGAGGAAGTTTGTGAATGTTGATATTGTTCTGTATGTTTTTAGTATTATCATTGTTTGCGTCCGATATGGAAACAATTCACTTCACTCGGTGTTTAAATTTGTCAGGGAATCCTAATCTACGTTGGTCGGCGTGTCTAGTTTGATTATTTCATAACTGGAAGGAAAAAATTAAATGAGCGTATGGCATCGTTAGCCGGAAGGCCCCATCCGGGGAAGATCGGCCGCCAAGTGCAAGTCTTATTTCATTCGACGCCACATTGGGCGACTTGCGCGCCGGTGACGAGGATGAAACGAATATGAGGACAACACAACACCCAGTCCCTGAGCGGAGCGGAGAAAATCTCAATCCTGGCCGGGAATCAAAACCGGGCCCACTTGCATGGGAGGCGAGCACATTACCACCCTGCTAAGCAGGTGGACAACGGGACAGTATTTGTTGATGAATCACAGTCAGGAATAAAAATACACAGCTTTTACATTTTATTTCTAATATTGTTACTTATTTTACTAACCAAATTAATTAACATACTGTCTGCTTTCAGAAATGCATCATCAGTTGAAGATGCAGTTTACCATTTCTTGCATGAACAATAATTGTCGTTGGTTACGTTTTATGGCTTTCGGCTATGTGACATGTAGATAAATAAACTTCAGGTTCGCTGTTATTATTGTCACAGGAAACAGAAAGTCACTATGCCAAGGCTCAAGAGGATCTTGTAACTCAAGGGAACTTAAAGCGTTCTTCAGGGATGTCTACATGACCCACGTCTTTTTGCATTATACATTAACTACGAGTGAAAATATGAGATAGCTTCATACTTGTCTTGCATGCCATTGATAGAGGCATAACTGTCAGGCATGCAGATCAAATCCACAATAACAAAGCAAATAACATATTAGTCTACTTCTAGTATCTTTCTCGATTCCAAAGTTCTTAATAATTTTGATGTCTAGATACAATTCTTTTACTTTATCCAATACAGTGTCATTTCTGACTTCCATGTTATTCTCATTTCACCTATTCCTCTGCACCTTCGTCTTTGCTCTGTTTATTCTTAATTCATATTCTGCCCTAACTATGCCGTTCATTCATTTTGATTCTGATAACTGCGAAATACTACACTCATGAGCAAACGAAAACTTGAAGTTAGCACTGTTAAATAGACTGCCACAGGGAACAGCAACAGTCGGCCGAGATACAAGCAGCAACACGGAAGTAACCGAGTTGGTGTCACTTCGCTCTCAACTCCAGGCAATGATGGCTTCGGTTACACAGTTTGGAGCTGCAGTGGATGGGCATCACTGTTTTGGGCCGGCCGTGGGGATCCAACGGACGTCCAGCTCGTCTTATTCCGGCGACTGGCCCGCACTGGCGGCCAGTCCAGTTACTGATCCTACTGAGGTAGACCCCTCACCAGTGGTCGAGTGGGAGGCCTTGGGGCGTGGCACGTGGTGAGCCGACCGTAAGGCCTCCCCAATTAGTCAGTCAAACAACAATGTAAGTTTAGACCAGATATGGCTTGAATTCAGGGAAATAGTATCGACAGAAGTTGACAGATTTATACCAAATAAATTAACAAACAATGGAGCTTATCCTCCTTGGTAAACAAAACGGGTCAGAACACTGTTGCAGAAACAACGAAAAAAGCATGCCAAATTCAAACGAACGCAAAATCCGTAAGATTAACGATATTTTACAGAAGATCGAAATTTAGCCCGGACGTCAGTGAGAGATGTTTATAATAGTATCCACAACGAAATTTTGTCTCGAAACCTGGCAGAAAATCCAAAGATATTCAGGTCGTATGTAAAGTATGCTAGCGGGAAGACACAATCATTGCCTTCTCTGCCCGATAGCAATGGAAATATTATCGATGACAGTGCTGCTAAAGCAGAGCTACTAAACACAGCCTCCCGAAATTCCTTCACCAAAGGAGACGAAGTAAATATTCCACAATTCGAATCAAGAACAACTGCCAACATGAGTAACTTACAAGCAGCTATTCTCGGGGTGGTGAAGCAACTTAAGTCACTTAATAAAAGCAAATCTTCCGGTCCAGACTGAATACCAATTACTTTCCTTTCAGAGTATGCTGATGCAATGGCTCCATAGATAACAATTATATACAACAGCTCGCTCGACGAAAGATTCGTATCCAAATACGGGAAAGCTGCACAAGTCACACCAATACTCAAGAAAGGCAGTAGGAATAAGCCACTAAAATACAGGTCCATATCATTAACGCCGATATGCAGCAGGATTTTGAAACATATATTGTGTTCAAATATTATGAATTATCTCGAAGAGAACGGTCTATTGACACATAGTCAACACGGATTTAGAAAACATCATTTTTGTGAAACAAGACTTGTTCTTCGGTCAAAAGAAGTGTAGAGTTCTGTTGACAAGTGATTTCAAATTTATTCCGTATCTGTAGATTTCCAGAAGGCTTTTGGCTCTGTGCCTCAGAAGAGGCGTGCAGTCAAATTGCGTGTGCTGTGTAACACGTGTACCTGCACGTGGAGTACTGCAACACGGTGTGGAATCCTTAACAGATAAAATTAACGGAGTACATCGGGAAAGTTCAAAGAAGAGCAGCATGTTTTGTAGTATCGAGAAATAGTCTCAGTGCTGTGATCTTGCTCGTGATTTCCTGTCAGAGAGGTCACAGTTCATAGTAATCGACAGAAAGTCATCGAGTAGAATGATAGTGATTTCTGGCGTTCCCAAAGGTAGTGTTATAGGGCCAATGCTGTTCCTCATCAATATAAACGATTTTGGACACAGTCTGAGCAACCGTCTTAGGTTGTATGCAAATGATACTGTCGTTTATCGTCGTTCAATTTAGGTTAAACGATAAATCCATCAAATCTAAAGGGTGTAAATTCAACTAAACATCTACGAATTACAATTACGAACAACTTAAAGGGGAAAGAATGCGTAGAAAATGTTGTGGGGGAAAGCAAACTAAAGACTGCGTTTCATTGGCAGAACGTTTAGAAAACGCCGCAGATCTACTGGAGAGACTGCCTACACTGTGCTTGTCTGTCCTCCTTTTGAGTACCAGATAGTATTAACAGAGAACATCGAGAAAGTTCAAAGAAGACCAGCGCGTTTTGTATTATCGATAAATAGGGAATACAGGATTTGGGATGGACACCGTTAAAGCAAAGGCGTTTTTCGTTGCGGCGCGATCTTCTCGTGAAATTTCTATCACCAACTTTCTCCTCAGAATGCTAAGATATACTGTTGACGCCGACTTACATAGGGAGAAACGACGAATAAGGGAAATCATATCTCGCGCTGAAAGATATAGGTGTTCGTTTCCCCCGCACGCTGTTCGAGATTACAATAATAGAGAATTATTGTGGAGGTTGCAGAGTATCCATGTAGATGTTGATGTAGATGTTTCGGTGCGTGACTACTTAAAGCATCATCAAACCTTGTATTGGCAGTCTCCGTTACAGTCGAGTACTGCGTGGACTATTTGACCGGTGTCTGCGCTTCTGACTGCAGGGTCCCGACGTATGGGACACTCAGTCTCTTAGGACATGCATGCTTTCGTATGTGCCACAACTTCTATGGTGCACGCGACTCAGGGAAAAATGAAATGGCTGGCCACAGTACTGTGTATAACTCACCAAGTCTATGCTCGTTAGCTGCAAGCGGGGAACGATGTCGTCGCTGTCCGAAGAAGACACCGTTCCACACAAGCATATCTGCTCACCACGCCTCACAGGGCACGTAGAACAGCATTGGTCCTCGAACAGTGACTGACTGATGAGTAACGCCTTTAGTTGGTAAACGATAATGAAACGGTACGACTGCTTCAAAAACATGTGGAGACGCGATCCCCCTGACCAAAGTGCACATTTCTGGTAAGTTCTCCTATGGGGCAGTTTACGTGCCAGACACGATACGAGTGCCATCGCCTCTCAACGACGAACGGAACCGCATCGTCCGAACGCCTGAATGCGTTTGCTCGCCCACAGCGCTCTGAAGGTGACCTGTACCTCCAGCAAGACACTATCTTATATCTCCCGGATCGTCTGAAAATGATTTGAGGAACCGTTCATGGACATGGGAGTGATTGTGTGCTCTTCTCTATCTCCCTATGTCTGTTGAACGAACGCAGGACGCTATCGAGCCAGCTGTGCCCGCCTTGAACTAATTTCGGTGAGCTGTGTGCAGCACTGATGTGATCACGAATGAGAACTGCTCCCCAATGCTTTCGTTGTCGATACGACAACGAGCCACAGCCGGAGTCAGTGCGACAGATAGTCCTACACTCCACTACGTAGGTTATTCTCATTCGGCTGATCGAGACTGATAACGTCGTGTCGTTCACAGTTTTGTACTGAAATGCTATTTTTCGCTACTAGGTGAGAACAAACACATATCGCAGATTACTAAGATACAATCATACGGAGCCTCTTCGCAAATACGTGATGTTTATTAGTACACTCATGCTCATAAATTAAGGATAATTGCAGAATGTGGTGTCACACAACGTGGCACTACACAAAGCTGGCGCTAATAGCACAGGCACATAGGGAACACACACGACACAGATCTGTAAGTCCACGGTATTGGTGACAAGTTGAGAAAACCGTCGCGAAACACATATCCTACAAAAAGTCACTGTTTCCTGCGCATGTACCCCGACATCAGTACGGGATATGATCACCATGCACACGTACACAAGCCGCACAATGGGTTGGCATACTCTGGATCAGGTGCTGGAGTATAGCCTCCCATTCTTGCACCAGTGCCTGTCGGAGCTCCTTAGAAGTTTGAAGACGTGCAGCGATACGTCGACCGAGAACACCACAGACGTGCTCGATGGGGTTTAGGCCTGGAGAACAGGCAGACCACTCCATTCGCCTGATATCTTCCGTTTCAGGGTACTCCTCCACGATGGCACCTCGGTGGGGTCTGGCCTTATCATCCATCAGGAGGAAGGTGGGACCCACTGCACCCCTGAAAAGGCGGACATACTGGTGCAAAATGGCGTCCCGACACACCTGACCTGTTACAGTTCCTCTGTCAAAGACATTCAGAGGTGTACGTGCACCAGTCATAATCCCATACCACGCCATCAAACCACGACCTCCATACAGGTCCCTTTCGAGGACATTAAGGGGTTTGTATCTGGTTCCTGGTTCACGACAGATGAAAATCCGGCGAGAATCACTGTTCATACTATACCTGGACTCGTCCGGGAACATAACCTGGGACCGCTGTTCTAATGACCATGTACTGTTTTCTTGACACCAGGATTTACGGGCTCTACTGTGACCAGGGGTCAGTGGAATTCGCCTTGGAAGTCTCCCGGCGAATAAACCATGTCTGTTCAGTCGTCTGTAGACTGTGTGTCTGGAGACAACTGTCCCAGTGGCTGCGGTAAGGAACTGAGCAAGGCTACCTGCAGTACTCCGTGGCAGTCTGCGGGCAGTGATGGTGAGATGTTGGTCTTCTTGTGGTATTGTACACTGTGGACGTCCCGTACCGTAGCTCATGGACACGTTTCCTCTCTGCTGGAATCGTTGCCATAATCTTGAGATCACACTTTGTGGCACACGAAGAGCCCGAGCTACGACCTGCTGTGTTTGACCAGCCTCCAGTCGTTCTAGTATTCTAACCCTCATAACGTCATAAATATGTTTTCTTGAGCCATTTTCAACACACAGTCACCATTGGCACGTCTGAAAACGTCTGCACACTTACTCGCTACACCGTACTCTGAGATGCACCAACACACCTCTGCGTATGTGGACTGCTGCCAGCGCCACCGTGCGACGACCGCAGGTCAGATGCACTGCATGGTCATACTCCGAGGTGATTTAAACCCACAAACCGCCCACCAGTGCGTTGTTTCACCACGTATCAGCATTATCCTTAATTTATGATCATGAGTATTCTTGACTGATTCAATCCAGTACGTTACACTGGACGACGAATGTTCCACTTAACGAAAGTAACATCACGTGTGCAACAAGGAAGCGTGAAGCAGCTCTAATATTTTCAGCATACGTCAGCGACTTACCAGACAAGAAAACGTGGAAAACTGAACAACTTCATTTTTATTAATTAAATAAAAAGCTCTGTTCGTCCTCTGTACTAACTTGATTCCAGCTCCATTGACATTACTGATGTTCCCCTGTGCAAAGAACTTCCAATTTCACTGAATCTGTTTCAATGTACTCTTTGCTATTCCTGATACAGTAACCAACTGGCGCCATACTGCATTTTAAGTAAAGTTAGCTGGTCTCTTGTTTCTTTAGAACTCATTTGAACGCCAATGTAACTTCTTTACCAAATTTCCCATGTCCATCTAATCGATAACAACGTAAAACAGGAACTGCTTTTTCCGATACTGCCCTACCTTACACTTCCCACATGTTGTTGTTGTTGTTGTGGTCTTCAGTCCTGAGACTGGTTTGATGCAACTCTCCATGCTGCTCTATCCTGTGCAAGCTTCTTCATCTCCCAGCACCTACTGCAGCCTACATCCTTCTGAATCTGCTTAGTGTATTCATCTCTTGGTCTCCCTCTACGATTTTTACCCTCCACGCTGCCCTCCAATACTAAATTGGTGATCCCTCGATGTCTCAGAACATGTCCTACCAACCGATCTCTTCTTCTAGTCACGTTGTGCCACAAGCTCCTCTTCTCCCCAATTCTATTCAATACCTCCTCATTGGTTACGTGATCTACCCATCTAATCTTCAGCATTCTTCTGTAGCACCACATTTCGAAAGCTTCTATTCTCTTCTTGTCTAAGCTATTTATCGTCCACGTTTCACTTCCATACATGGCTACACTCCATACAAATACTTTCAGAAACGACTTCCTGACATTTAAATCTATACTCGATTTTAACAAATTTTCCTTCTTCAGAAACGCTTTCCTTGCCATTGCCAGTCTACATTTTATATCCTCTCTACTTCGACCATCATCAGTTATTTTTCCCCCCAAATAGCAAAACTCCTTTACTACTTTAAGTGTCTCATTTCCTAATCTAATTCCCTCAGCATCACCCGACTTAATTAGACTACATTCCATTATCCATTATTCCCCCATAAACAACGGAAATATGAAGTCACATTCACATAGTCAAGCCAGGCATACAAAACATAAAGTCAAAATCTTAGTTATAAAATGATGCGACTGCTGTCTGAAAAGCACACAGTGTACGAGTTTGAGGTAGAATTCATCGAGTAATCACGATTAATAACATGAATTTGACTAGACACTTATATAGTAAAATGATACAAACCCAACTGTAAGCGTATGTCCGTAGTGCAAGACACGAACTTATTTGTTAGTGATAAAGTGGTCCATATATTCAGAATTTATCATTTTTGTATTATAAAAAATGTTCAGATGTGTGTGAAATCTTACGGGACTTAACTGCTAAGATCATCATTCCCTAAGCTTACATACTACTTAACCTAAATTATCCTAAGGACAAACACACACACCCATGCCTGAGGGAGGACTCGAACCTCCGCCGGGACCAGCCGCACAGTCCATGACTGCAGCGTCTTAGACCGCTCGGCTAATCCCGCGCAGCTTTTGTATTATATTTCTGTATTCAGCTGATTTCTTTAAAATGTTTCATTTCACCAACTTAAACTGGCAGTTCAAGGATTACAATGTGCATTTTCTAGTAAATGAGCTTTATCATTCGTTTATCGCCTGCAACCAAAGATGAACTTTTGACATTCTCTTTACTTATGGCAGTAGACACTCTTATGTCGCTGGGTGCTTTATGATGTATCATAGGACCGCTCTATTGTCGTTGAACTGAGATGGCTGAGGAAATGGCTACGTCTGTAGTTCAAATTTAATGACGTTTAGCTGAAAAATTGCAACATTCTAAACTCAACTCCAGACAACAGTTTTACATCCTTGAAATTCGTTGAATAAATCAAGGAAAACTTCAGGAATGGTTTACAAGGGATATCTTGGTCAAAACACGAAAGCAATTTGCTAACAATAAGCACCTGCTGGACCGACAAATTTGGAGAGCCAAAACGCACATTTATTGAAAATTCCACTTTCCACAAATATAACGTGTACTAAGCCGTCTGTATAATACTTAATTTGTTCCATCGTAAAACAGTCCATGCATCTCTCGCAGTTGATACATTCGTCTTCCTCTATAATGACACACAAAAGAATTCTTTGCTCTTCTTGCCGTTCTTGGCTGTTCTGCAGTGGTCATATTGAACAAATTGTGCAACTGGCGGTTTATAATAAAATCATAATATGCCTTTCACCTGGTGGCCAAAATTGAAACTAACTTTTTCCCAGCGTAAATCGGTTCCGCATTAACACATTAGACAAGTTTCGCCGCCGTATGATACTTACAGCCCACTCTCGACCTCTGTGGGTAGCTAAACTTTAATTTACCTACATGTCTTCAATAAAGAGCCCAGACAGCGAATGATCCCTTCTCAAACATTGATGTAGCTGATGATCGACACAAAAGAAATCCATAACTCTTCCGTTCTTCTCTTCCTTCAGGAAAATGTTCTTCTTCATCAGCCACTACACCGTCTTCAACAACACTGTTCAATACATCGGCAATTTCACAAAATAGTTTCACTTTTAAATCCTTCTCGTTACAGAACTTCCTCCTACACTCATCTCCAAATACCACAGTCTAAACATTCCTTCGAAGTACGAGTGTTTTACCACACTACGTGACTGTCATCACACTTATAAATACCCATCATAATCATACCTCGCTGTCAATTATCACCTGAATCCCATGTTGTTGTTGTTGTGGTCTTCAGTCCTGAGACTGGTTTGATGCAGCTCTCCATGCTACTCTATCCTGTGCAAGCTTCTTCATCTCCCAGTACCTACTGCAACCTACATCCTTCTGAATCTGCTTAGTGTATGCATCTCTTGGTCTCCCCCTACGATTTTTACCCTCCACGCTGCCCTCCAATACTAAATTGGTGATCCCTTGATGCCTCAAAACATGTCCTACCAACCGATCCCTTCTTCTAGTCAAGTTGTGCCACAAACTTCTCTTCTCCCCAATCCTATTCAATACCTCCTCATTAGTTACGTGATCTACCCACCTTATCTTCAGCATTCTTCTGTAGCACCACATTTCGAAAGCTTCTATTCTCTTCTTGTCCAAACTAGTTATCGTCCATGTCTCACTTCCATACATGGCTACACTCCATAAAAATACTTTCAGAAACGACTTCCTGACACCTAAATCTATACTCGATGTTAACAAATTTCTCTTCTTCAGAAACGCTTTCCTTGCCATTGCCAGTCTACATTTTACGTCCTCTCTACTTCGACCATCATCGGTTATTTTACTCCCTAAATAGCAAAACTCCTTTACTACTTTAAGTATCCCATTTCCTAATCTAATTCCCTCAGCATCACCCGACTTAATTTGACTACATTCCATTATCCTCGTTTTGCTTTTGTTGATGTTCATCTTATATCCTCCTTTCAAGACACTGTCCATTCCGTTCAACTGCTCTTCCAAGTCCTTTGCTGTCTCTGACAGAATTACAATGTCATCGGCGAACCTCAAAGTTTTTACTTCTTCTCCATGAATTTTAATACCTACTCCGAATTTTTCTTTTGTTTCCTTTACTGCTTGCTCAATGTACAGATTGAATAACATCGGGGAGAGGCTACAACCCTGTCTCACTCCTTTCCCAACCACTGCTTCCCTTTCATGCCCCTCGACTCTTATAACTGCCATCTGATTTCTGTACAAATTGTAAATAGCCTTTCGCTCCCTGTGTTTTACCCCTGCCACCTTCAGAATTTGAAAGAGAGTATTCCAGTCAACATTGTCAAAAGCTTTCTCTAAGTCTACAAATGCCAGAAACGTAGGTTTGCCTTTTCTTAATCTTTCTTCCAAGATAAGTCGTAAGGTCAGTATTGCCTCACGTGTTCCAACATTTCTACGGAATCCAAACTGATCTTCCCCGAGGTCGGCTTCTACCAGTTTTTCCATTCGTCTGTAAAGAATTCGCGTTAGTATTTTGCAGCTGTGACTTATTAAACTGATAGTTCGGTAATTATCACATCTGTCAACACCTGCTTTCTTTGGGATTGGAATTATTATATTCTTCTTGAAGTCTGAGGGTATTTCGCCTGTCTCATACATCTTGCTCACCAGATGGTAGAGTTTTGTCATGACTGGCTCTCCCGAGGCCATCAGTAGTTCTAGTGGAATGTTGTCTACTCCCGGGGCCTTGTTTCGACTCAGGTCTTTCAGTGCTCTGTCAAACTCTTCACGCAGTATCTTATCTCCCATTTCGTCTTCATCTACATCCTCTTCCATTTCCATAATATTGTCCACAAGTACATCTCCCTTGTATAAACCCTCTATATACTCCTTCCACCTTTCTGCCTTCCCTTCTTTGCTTAGAACTGGGTTTCCATCTGAGCTCTTGATATTCATACATGTGGTTCTCTTCTCTCCAAAGGTCTCTTTAATTTTCCTGTAGGCAGTATCTATCTTACCCCTAGTGAGACAAGCCTCTACATCCTTACATTTGTCCTCTAGCCATCCCTGCTTAGCCATTTTGCACTTCCTGTCGATTTCATTTTTGAGACGTTTGTATTCCTTTTTGCCTGCTTCATTTACTGCATTTTTATATTTTCTTCTTTCATCAATTAAATTCAATATTTCTTCTGTTACCCAAGGATTTCTATTAGCCCTCGTCTTTTTACCTACTTGATCGTCTGCTGCCTTCACCACTTCATCCCTCAGAGCTACCCATTCTTCTTCTACTGTATTTATTTCCCCCATTCCTGTCAATTGTTCCCTTATGCTCTCCCTGAAACTCTCTACAACCTCTGGTTCTTTCAGTTTATCCAGGTCCCATCTCCTTAAATTCCCACCTTTTTGCAGTTTCTTCAGTTTCAATCTGCAGGTCATAACCAATAGATTGTGGTCAGAATCCACATCTGCCCCAGGAAATGTCTTACAATTTAAAACCTGGTTCCTAATCTCTGTCTTACCATTATATAATCTATCTGAAACCTGTCAGTATCTCCAGGCTTCTTCCATGTATACAGCCTCCTTTCATGATTCTTGAACCAAGTGTTAGCTATGATTAAGTTATGCTCTGTGCAAAATTCTACAAGGCGGCTTCCTCTTTCATTCCTTCCCCCCAATCCATATTCACCTACTACACTCCTGGAAATGGAAAAAAGAACACATTGACACCGGTGTGTCAGACCCACCATACTTGCTCCGGACACTGCGAGAGGGCTGTACAAGCAATGATCACACGCACGGCACAGCGGACACACCAGGAACCGCGGTGTTGGCCGTCGAATGGCGCTAGCTGCGCAGCATTTGTGCACCGCCGCCGTCAGTGTCAGCCAGTTTGCCGTGGCATACGGAGCTCCATCGCAGTCTTTAACACTGGTAGCATGCCGCGACAGCGTGGACGTGAACCGTATGTGCAGTTGACGGACTTTGAGCGAGGGCGTATAGTGGGCATGCGGGAGGCCGGGTGGACGTACCGCCGAATTGCTCAACACGTGGGGCGTGAGGTCTCCACAGTACATCGATGTTGTCGCCAGTGGTCGGCGGAAGGTGCACGTGCCCGTCGACCTGGGACCGGACCGCAGCGACGCACGGATGCACGCCAAGACCGTAGGATCCTACGCAGTGCCGTAGGGGACCGCACCGCCACTTCCCAGCAAATTAGGGACACTGTTGCTCCTGGGGTATCGGCGAGGACCATTCGCAACCGTCTCCATGAAGCTGGGCTACGGTCCCGCACACCGTTAGGCCGTCTTCCGCTCACGCCCCAACATCGTGCAGCCCGCCTCCAGTGGTGTCGCGACAGGCGTGAACGGAGGGACGAATGGAGACGTGTCGTCTTCAGCGATGTGAGTCGCTTCTGCCTTGGTGCCAATGATGGTCGTATGCGTGTTTGGCGCCGTGCAGGTGAGCGCCACAATCAGGACTGCATACGACCGAGGCACACAGGGCCAACACCCGGCATCATGGTGTGGGGAGCGATCTCCTACACTGGCCGTACACCACTGGTGATCGTCGAGGGGACACTGAATAGTGCACGGTACATCCAAACCGTCATCGAACCCATCGTTCTACCATTCCTAGACCGGCAAGGGAACTTGCTGTTCCAACAGGACAATGCACGTCCGCATGTATCCCGTGCCACCCAACGTGCTCTAGAAGGTGTAAGTCATCTACCCTGGCCAGCAAGATCTCCGGATCTGTCCCCCATTGAGCATGTTTGGGACTGGATGAAGCGTCGTCTCACGCGGTCTGCACGTCCAGCACGAACGCTGGTCCAACTGAGGCGCCAGGTGGAAATGGCATGGCAAGCCGTTCCACAGGACTACATCCAGCATCTCTACGATCGTCTCCATGGGAGAATAGCAGCCTGCATTGCTGCGAAAGGTGGATATACACTGTACTAGTGCCGACATTGTGCATGCTCTGTTGCCTGTGTCTATGTGCCTGTGGTTCTGTCAGTGTGATCATGTGATGTATCTGACCCCAGGAATGTGTCAATTAAGTTTCCCCTTCCCGGGACAATGAATTCACGGTGTTCTTATTTCAATTTCCAGGAGTGTATGTTTCCTTCTCTCCCTTTTCCTACTGACGAATTCCAGTCACCCATGACTATTAAATTTTCGTCTCCCTTCACTACCTGAATAATTTCTTTTATCTCGTCATACATTTCATCTATTTCTTCATCATCTGCAGAGCTAGTTGGCATATAAACTTGTACTACTGTAGTAGGCATGGGCTTTGTGTCTATCTTGGCCACAATAATGCGTTCACTATGCTGTTTGTAGTAGCTAACCCGCACTCCTATTTTTTTATTCATTATTAAACCTACTCCTGCATTACCCCTATTTGATTTTGTATTTATAACCCTGTAATCACCTGACCAAAAGTCTTGTTCCTCCTGCCACCGAACTTCACTAATTCCCACTATATCTAACTTTAACCTATCCATTTCCCTTTTCAAATTTTCTAACCTACCTGCCCGATTAAGTGATCTGACATTCCACGCTCCGATCCGTAGAACGCCAATTTTCTTTCTCCTGATAACGACGTTTTCTTGAGTAGTCCCCGCCCGGAGATCCGAATGGGGGACTATTTTACCTCCGGAATATTTTACCCAAGAGGACGCCATCATCATTTAATCATACAGTAGAGCTGCATGTCCTCGGGAAAAATTACGGCTGTAGTTTCCCCTTGCTTTCAGCCGTTCGCAGTACCAGCACAGCAAGGCCGTTTTGGTTAATGTTACAAGGCCAGATCAGTCAATCATCCAGACTGTTGCCCCTGCAACCACTGAAAAGGCTGCTGCCCCTCTTCAGGAACCACATGTTTGTCTGGCCTCTCAACAGATACACCTCCGTTGTGGTTGCACCTACGGTACGGCCATCTGTATCGCTGAGGCACGCAAGCCTCCCCACCAACGGCAAGGTCCATGGTTCATGGGGGGCTGACTCCCCATATCAATTACAAAAGATAGTTATTAATTTTGAGCTAGTGAGCATGAGATGTGACAACATTTATGACAAAATTTACAATGAATAAAATAACAAAACAAGAATACGACATTGACGAAGAACATAGACTGAGTTTGGAGGGAAGTCGAATAAAAATTTCTCCAGCGAGTTCCATTGTGACTCCGGAGCAACGGATACAATCGAGTCCGACTTTCTCAGTTGGAGGTTACGCTCAAAATAATTTGAAATGTCGATAAAACAGCCGCCAAACGATTTACTCTTAGTCCATATTATGCGCTCACTAGACGATTCGTTCTGTTCAACAGGTCCTGCAATTCTTCATCTTCGCTGAGGATTGCAATGCCATCAACGAATATTATCATTGACATCCTTTTACTCTGAATTTTAATCATGCTCCTGAACCTTTATTTTATGGCCGTAGTTATTTCTCCGATGTATAGATTCAACAGTTGCGGCGAAAGACTACATCCCTGTCTTATAATATTTCTAATCCGAGCAATTAGTTCTTGTCATTTGAGTCTTACTGTTCCCTATCGGTTTTTGTACATATTGCATATTAGGCGTCTTTCCCACTAGCTTACACCTTTTCTCCTGAGAATTTCCTACATCGTGTTCCATTTTAACGTGACTGATCGCCGGAGCGAAAGAGGCGAACGAGCATCAGCGAACAGAACATTCCCTTTGGTGAAAAAGGGCGGTAAGCAGCTTTTATTCAAGTTCGTTTGGCATTCGCAAATGTTTGCTCATGATGCACCGGTTGTCAGTCTTCGCGCGAATCACCAAAGGAAGTTCGCGTCCACAGTACAGAGAGTGTCATCTTTCGTAGTCACTTATTTTTCATACGTGAATCTGAAACTTGTAGGAAATAGAGAGGGCAGATTATGTGGTTCTTCGCACTGAGGAATAACAGTCCCGGATGTACTTATGGATTTCAATGAAAAATCGACGCTTGGCAAGAAATTGCCGGGACACTCATTTCCATCTGAGGAAGTGAAGAAGAAGATAATATCTTTACTTGCTTGATTCAGACATGAATGAAATGAAGAGTGTACCAGTTCGGACATGGGTGCTGGAGAAGCATGCCACTCTACTTGGTTTCCTTCCAAGTCCATGGCAATTCTGCTCTATAACTTCGACATTAGAAAAAGTGAACATTCAGAGATAAGATAACGAAGCAGACACTGAAATGTTTAAGACCATGCGAACAGTGTTTACATATATCCTATACTATAATCCTATACAATAACGTACTGGCTATGATCAGATCTGGTTACAACTCAGTCCCCTACCCTCAACTGGCCAACAAGCAACCCATAGATAAAATAACTATACAAATAGTGAGTAACCTTCCATAGCTCTCAAAATAGCTTGATGTGTTAAGCCAGACCATTGCAATTTAACAATTTAACTTGGATTTTGGTATCATATATCATGTTTTCTTCCTGTTTCTGCCACAGCTAGAGTGTTGTACAAATGACTTCTATTCATCTTTGACACGTTTCAAATTTGTAATTTTATTCTCATGGTCTCTACAGAGAAAATACTTCAAACAGATAGTTTTGCGTGTAATGTTTTATCCATATATCGAAGTGTGCTCCTGTTCATTCACAGGTGGCGTGTAGAACGAATGACTGCAGTAGTAGGGCAAAGCCAAAACAAACGAAGTCGACGTTGTTGCCAAATTTCCTTTCCCTCCCCCAGCCTGGTACATGGTTGTAGTGGTATACGTGGCACCATCACAATATAATTATGCAAATTAATCAATTTAATTTTACAAATTAGCCTTTCCCCACTGCCTCCTCTACCCACTCCCCCTTTCCTCCCCTCCCAACCCTCCTCCCTCCCCCAAAGGCCCAATGGCGGTAATTTCGAATTTTGACAGCAACTTCGAATTTTGGCGAGGAATTCAAATAAATGGTCGGAATTTCAAAAATTGCGGGAATCTCTTTCCCCCAAGGCTGCGCTGACGTGACAGACCCGTCCCCCACCCGAGAACTGGCGACAAATTCAAAATAGCAGATGCCCTTTCCAAGATTCGAACCCCAGTTCTTATGGGAGGAAAGCCCATGCGCATCTCCCATACAGAGGGACAGTCTCTGTCCAACTTCAGGAGAGGAAGGTGAGAGCAATGTACTTTATTTATTTGGCGCGGGGAAATCAAGTAAATATTGGTCCTAATTATGTAATTAACCATAAATATCGGTCCTAATTACACATAGCTCTACACAAAGAGCGCCTAAAATCGCAATACAGCTCAAAAGGTGACGATGACGTACAACTGGTGTTATTCTGCTCAAAAGAAATTCACAATACAACTCGTCACTTGTAGCAGCCCTACACAACACAAGTAATAACTCTACATAGGATGATCCCCTTATCTTCAAGTCGAAATAAATCTCTCTGCCCCACTTGCGAAATGGAGAGAAAAAGGCTGGAATGGAGTATACTATCTTTATTTTCCGTGGGAAATGTGTTCAATTGTCGAAATGTTGGTGTTGGACAGAGAGGAGTTTAATAAGTGTATTGCCTGTAAGCATACAGCTGAGGACTGTGTCTATAGCCTCCTACATGAGGAATCGAAGGAGGTGATAATGGATGAGCATAGGGGAATACTTTCCAGCAGATAATAGTGATGCAGAGGGATGGAATGAATATGCATTTCGCAACTCATAGAGACTATTGCCTGAGTTGTAGCTGTTCGTGTTTCTGAATTGGCCGGTCAATCCACATTGCAGGAGACAACTTCATGGACCCACTGCCATCCCTTTTTACTGACTGCGTGTGTGTCTCCCTACTTGACGTTGGAGTTCACTACAGACGCTTCCAGCTGCCTAGCTGTGTGCCCTACTCTACAAACATCCTGCAGCCCTGGTGCTCGAAATTCAAATAAATGTCGCTCTCTTCATTTCTCGACAACTCTGTCTTATTCCACTGTCCCCAAGAGCTCACCTTGGTATTGCTGCTGAGTATCTTGTGCAGGGATATACAGGGTGAGTCACCTAACATTACCACTGGATATATTTCGTAAACCACATCAAATACTGACGAATCGATTCCACAGACCGAACGTGAGTAGAGGGGCTAGTGTAATTGGTTAATACAAACCATAAAAAATGCACGGAAGTATGTTTTTTAACACAAACCTACGTTTTTTTTAAAATGGAACCCCGTTAGTTTTGTTAGCACATCTGAACATATAAACAAATACGTAATCAATGCCGTTTGTTGCATTGTAAAATGTTAATTGCATCCGGAGATATTGTAACCTAAAGTTGACGCTTGAGTACCACTCCTCCGCTGTTCGATCGTGTGTATCGGAGAGCACCGAATTACGTAGGGATCCAAAGGGAACGGTGATGGACCTTAGGTACAGAAGAGACTGGAACAGCACATTACGTCCACATGATAACACCTTTTTATTGGTCTTTTTCACTAACGCACATGTACATTACCATGAGGGGTGAGGTACACGTACACGCGTGGTTTCCGTTTTCAATTACGGAGTGGAATAGAGTGTGTCCCGACATGTCAGGCCAATAGATGTTCAATGTGGTGGCCATCATTTGCTGCACACAATTGCAATCTCTGGCGCAATGAATGTCGTACACGCCGCAGTACATCTGGTGTAATGTCGCCGCAGGCTGCCACAATACGTTGTTTCATATCCTCTGGGGTTGTAGGCACATCACGGTACACATTCTCCTTTAACGTACCCCACAGAAAGAAGTCCAGAGGTGTAAGATCAGGAGAACGGGCTGGCCAATTTATGCGTCCTCCACGTCCTATGAAACGCCCGTCGAACATCTGTCAAGGGTCAGCCTAGTGTTAATTGCGGAATGTGCAGGTGCACCATCATGCTGATACCACATACGTCGACGCGTTTCCAGTGGGACATTTTCGAGCAACGTTGGCAGATCATTCTGTAGAAACGCGATGTATGTTGCAGCTGTTTGGGCCCCTGCAATGAAGTGTTTGTTACAACACGCAACTGAACGTCGGAGGTTTCAAGCGTCAACTTTAGGTTACAATATCTCCGGAGGTAATTAACATTTTACAATGCAACAAACGGCACTGATTACGTATTTGTTTATATGTTCAGATGTGCTAACAAAACTAACGTGGTTCCATTTAAAAAAACGTAGGTTTGTGTTAAAAAACATACTTCCGTGCATTTTTGTATGGTTTGTATTAAACAATTACACTAGCCCCTCTCCTCACGTTCGGTCTGTGGAATCGGTTCGTCAGTATGTGATGTGGTTTACGAAATAAATCCAGCGGTAACGTTAGGTGACACCCTGTATAGTAAATGCGCTAGGCCAGGAGACCATGACTGAAGTGCGAGAAGGCCAATACCCACTTGCACAACTGATGGAAAATGCTTTTCTGTTCTAATTATCCATCGAAATTGTCGTGTAAATAGTACCAGCAGCCATAAACAATGGGTCATGATGCAACACATGTACTGAGAATTGAGAAAAATCATTGCAATAACACAGCTAACACAAAAATCTACTATAAAAGATGGCACCAGAAGAGAGGGGTGGAAGCTGCATGTGTGTTTACCTTGATTTGCGGTCACAGAGTAACCAGCTTAGAACCAGTCTTACATCCTCTCCTACCAGCCCTCATTCCTCCCTCTCCTCTACATAGTTAGGGATATAAGGCCTTTTCTTTACTGTCCCTGATGGTACACAAAGATATCCGTCTAGTGGCAGTGACATACTGTTCCCAGTCTGCGGAAATCAGTCACAGATGGACAAAAGACTCAAGAACAGGGCACTTCCTACAAGCGGTTAAATTTATTTCTCACAAATATTGCCCCCCGCCCCACTGGAACAACAATGAAATTCTGGAGAATTCTCCAGAACGATTGCCCGCATCTCGTGGTCGTGCGGTAGCGTTCTCGCTTCCCACGCCCGGGTTCCCGGGTTCGATTCCCGGCGGGGTCAGGGATTTTCTCTGCCTCGTGATGGCTGGGTGTTGTGTGCTGTCCTTAGTTAGGTTTAAGTAGTTCTAAGTTCTAGGGGATTTATGACCATAGCAGTTGAGTCCCATAGTGCTCAGAGCCAGCCAGAACGATTGTTCTACTGTCGGCCGGATGGGAAATGGGCAGCTGCAGCCACAAGCCTGCCACTGTCCAGCAGTCATAGCTGCAAGCAGAGTCTTCGGCCAGCTGCGGTTGGAGGTAGCGTCTCCAGTGGATCACGCGGCTCGGAAGGCCCACTCTACTGATGAAGACAAGAGCTACTCATACACAATAGACTGAGACTCCAGCAGGCCACAGAACAAAGCGAGGTAAATGACAGCTCTCCCGCACAACTGCGTTTTGTTTGTCTAAAAGAGCCGCTGAGGACGCCAAGGAGTCACACACACCGTCAGCGCTCGTCCCCGCAAGCGCTCGACATTATGAGAGAAAACATTTCAGTGTAACAACAGTATTTAATGTGAACACACCTCTTATAAGCGAGTATCTATTAAAAAACCCCACCGCGACGATAATGAAAAAAAGTCCTGTTTCCACGAACATAGGCGCTGTCAATTTTAGACTTATAAGCAAAATCGGTATAGCTTCAGAGCATTCCTCATGCATGAGAGCATTGCACTGATTTCCAATAATTGAATTATCAATATAGAACGATAACAATTTAGTCATTTTTACATCCCACTGCAGGATACAATTCACATCTCTCTACCTCTGTCTCTCTCTCACGCTGCGTCCCGTTATTTTGTGACACCCAGCGGCATGAAAAAAAAAATTACAGCAGTGCCTTCGATTACAAATGAGCAGACTGCAGAGGCTGTAGCTCTATAGCATTGCATCTGACATGTATTAATTTATCTCACATCTCCTATACATGTCCATCCTGCATGAAATCGAAAAAACTTCCACTATTTTGCTGCAAAAACTACCGATCACTGCAGAACGCCGTTTACTGTCAAAACTTTCATTGGAGTAAAGGAAAAGTGAGAATTTACACTCCACAGAAATAAACAACATACAGTCTAACGATACGTCTCTATTTCTTTCCCTTTGACAGACAAAATTATATGGTTTGAGACAGTCACTGCCGTTCACATCATTGTCTGTAAATAAATCGTCATGCACTTGGGTAATACAAAGATTTCAGACACGTGAAATACTCGTAACTTTACAGAATACAGCCTTTCATGCTATCTGCTCATATGTCAGAAATATAAACAATCATTTTATTTCATCAAAAACAAACCACACTACTGGCCATTAAAATTGCTACACCAAGAAGAAATGCAGATGATAAACGGGTATTCATTGGACAAATATATTATACTAGAACTGACATGTGATTACAGCCGCGCGGGATTAGCCGAGCAGTCTGGGGCGCTGCGGTCATGGACTGTGCGGTTGGTCCCGGCGGAGGTTCCAGTCCTCCCTCGGGCATGGGTGTGTATATTTGTCCTTAGGATAATTTAGGTTAAGTAGTGTGTAAGCTTAGGGACTGATGACCTTAGTAGTTAAGTCCAATAAGATTTCACACAGATTTGAACATTTTTGTGATTACATTTTCACGCAATTTGGGTGCATGGATCCTGAGAAATCAGTACCCAGAACACCCACCTCTGGCCGTAATAACGGCCTTGATACGCCTGGGCATTGAGTCAAACAGAGCTTATCAGTAAAAGTAACAGAAATAGTTTTATTTCGAACTGACTTTATATCGTCGACCATGTGCTACTGACCAGACACTTCCTTCACAACTGTCCATTTGGTTTTATTTTTATCCTGAGAATTAGCTATTCTATTTGCGTACCACATATTCTTTACCTTCCTAACAACATTTTTAAGCACCTAACAATACTCTTTGTATTGGGCTACTGTAGTTCGATTGTGACTTTTCCTAACATTTTGATATAATTCCCAGTTTGTTCTACGTGATATCCTTATCCCACCAGTCAGCCACCCAGGCAGCATTTTACTCCCAGTACCCTGTTTAGAACGTTCTAATGGGAAGTAGCTTTCAGAGAGCTTGAGAAATGTGTTAAGGAAAGCATTATATATGTCGTCGATGTTATCGACACTCTTGTTCCTTAACGAAGTTTAAAAAAACTCTGTATTGACGTTGGATTAGTTTTTCCACATAGTTTGTAATTCTATATAACATTTGTTTGAGTACAAAAATCTTTTAATGTTAAAATTTGTGCAGCATGGTCTGAAAGGCTATTCACTCTTTTACTAGCAAAATACCCACCTAGTAATGAAGAATGATTAAAAATACTGTCTACGGCTGCTCTACTGCTCCCCTGCACCCTGGTTGGATAAAACAGACGGTTGAGAAGAAAAGTTTGGTTTACACATAATAGAGCTACAGTTGGATGGAATTTGAAACATTTCACGTAAATCAACTGTTCTATCAGTTCTGGAGTATTATTCCAGTGTCTGGAGTCAGTACCAAGAAGGTACTGGTAAACACATACAATCCTAAGGCTAGACGGTTCTACACTTAAAAACGCTATAATGTTAAAGCCATATTGTTTCTGAAGTATTAGTCGTGAGGAATGAAACGCTCTTAATACTCTAATGCAGGACATGTACGTCCAGCATCTGACATGCAAACACCCTGCAAGTTTTCTACTCCAATCACTACAGTGACAAACTTTATGATGAGAAAAATACTTCCTTCTACATTATTCTGGTGTCCTAGGAAGTTACCGAGCTGTTCTTCACTCCGAAGGTATCGTCGGTGTATATGCGCTGATCGAACTGCTTATTAAAAACCTAGAATGAAGTGGGGAGACTGCTGTTCTGTCTCTTAGGAAACTGTCGGAATTTATACGTCAATCACAATTCCCGTGTCAATCGCTCTTATTAGTAGTAGTTAAAAAGAAATATTTTATGCGGTCTTAGCTGCTCGATATTTCTTTATTTAAGACAACGGTTTCGAAGACTTTGCTGTCATCCTCATCTATTTGTTGTATAACATGTTCATTTTACGCTGAACCTCATACACAAGATGTCAAGTGGATAAAAATCGCACATTATAAAGGCTTGTTATTGCTAACGCGCATATTTTTATCCACTTGACATCTTGTGCGTGAGCCTCGGCGTAAAATGAACATGTTTTACAACAAACAGATTTTAAGACCTGAAGGTGACAGCAAGTTCTGTTGAAACCGGTTGTCTTAAATAAAGAAATATTTTACGCGACCTTGGCTGTTGAATGTCTTTTTACTATTAAAACAGATCGCCCATGTTAGTAGTAGTATCGGTTTTAACGAATGCGGCCATGCCTCACTAGGAAATAGAGCGAGGGAAAACGACGCGAATGTTTTCGTTAGTTGACACATTGAGTTACCACCTTGCTGCATGAAAATGCACACGAAGGAACAGCGACTTCTTACGAGGGTTTCAACACCACGATCAGTAGCCAAAGAAGATGTAACAGTCTTATCGCTGTATACAGTGGCATCATCACGGCCCTGGTAGCCTTCGTCTCAACACCACGTCTGTAGAGTTCCCTCTTCTCGCACTATTAAGGCAGATATATGTGGCATCAGTCCACTCTCCTACAGAATACGCTAGGAAATGGTCTAAGTTCGTTAAACACACTGATTATTCTCCTTAATACTTATGGAATCACATTGTTTGTGAGAACCAACCCTAATTTGGTAACATTCTCTGATATTGTTCAAGCACTGTCAAACATCTTTTACAGTTTAATATATGTGGCACTTATACGAGGGTTGCAACTTTAATAGTGGCAACTATTTGTTTACAGCTCGTACAAAATACGAGGGCCGTTCAGAAAGTAACCTCCGGTTGATTTAAAAAAATACACCAAGTTAAATAAAAATATTTTAATATATACATCTTACAACTACATCTTTGCACTATTTTTCTACATAGTCTCCATAGCGATTGAGGCACTTATCGTATCTCTTCACAAGCTTTGAAATTCCTTCTGCATAAAAATCACCCGCTTGTGCCTGGAGCCAGCCTGTGACCGCATCTTTGAGCTCTTCGTCGTCATCAAACCGCTGTGACCCGAGCCATTTCTTCAAATGCATGAAGAGGTGATAATCACTTGGCGCCAGGTCTGGGCTGTAAGGTGGATGGTTGATAACGTCCCACTTGAAGGACTCAAGAAGGGCCGTTGTTCTGCGAGCAGAGTGAGGACGGGCGTTATCGTGCAAAAAAACGATACCGGAAGTCAGCATACCACGGCGTTTGTTCTGTATAGCCCATCGTAACTTTTTTATTGTTTCACAGTACACGTCTTGATTAATGGTCCTACCACGTTCCATGAATTCAACCAACAACACCCCTTTGGCATCCCAAAACACCGTTGCCATCAGTTTTCTGGCAGAAAAATCTTGCGAGGCTTTTCTTGGTTTGGTAGGCGAATTTGAATGTGCCCACATCTTTGATTGTTCTTTTGTCTCAGGGTTCACGTACTTAATCCAGGTTTCGTCACCGGTCACGATTCTGTTTAACAATGGTTCTCCTTCGTCCTCATAACGTGACAGAAAGTCTAATGCAGAGGCCATTCTTTGAGTTTTGTGGTGGTCGGTAAGAATTTTGGGCACCCATCGTGCACAGAACTTCGGTAACCCAATCTTGCTGTCACTATCTCGTACAAGAGAGTCTTAGAAATCTGTGGAAAACCAGTAGACAACTCCGACATTGAGAAACGTCGATTTTCACGAACTTTTGCATCAACTGTCTGAACGAGTTCGTTAGTCACCAATGATGGTCTACCACTCCTCTCTTCATCAGGAACGTTTTCTCGTCCACTTTTAAATAAACGTACCCATTCACGGACAACTCCTTCACTCATAACTCTTGGTCCGTACACGGCACAAAGCTCACGATGAATAGCTGCTGCAGAATATCCTTTGGCTGTAAAAAACGTTATGACAGCACGCACTTCACATTTGGCGGGGTTTTCTATTGCAGCACACATTTCAAACTGCCACAAAAACTAAACTAGCGCAGGTACGACGTTCACTCGAGCACGGCTTGATGCCGACTGACCTGTTGAGTGCGTGAACGCACAGATGGCGTCGCTACTCCCCCCACAACCCGCACTGTGACCAATCGGAGGTTACTTTCTGAACCGCCCTCGTAGATATGTGTTTCAAGTTTTACTGACCTTCAAAGTAATCACCAGCATTGTGTATATCCCGTTGCCAGCGATGTGGAAGTCGTCGGATACACTTAGCAGTGGCAGTTGTGTTGACAGTTCGAGTGGCGCGGTCTATTGCCCGACGAATTTGTAGCAGTTCAGAAGCGAATGCCGTGAAGTGTTTCCTTCAGTTTAGAAAACGAGTTGAACTTACGAGGAATTAAGTGAGGGCAGTAGGTGGTATAGCACTTAGCAGCCCCATCAGTCGAACAAACCAGTAACAGCTTGCACTGTACGTGCTTGAGCACTGTCCTGCAAAATGATGGTCAGGTCCTGCAGAAAGTGTCATCACTTCTGTCTCTATTCTGTTCATTTTTGGAACACAACCTACGACCATCTTAGAGACAAAAATGATGAAACTTTCTGCTGGAACTGACCATCATTTTGCAGGACAATGCTCGAGCACGTACAGTGCGAGCTGTTACTGATTTGTTTGACTGATGGGGGTGTTAAGTGCTATACCACCTACTGCACTCCCCTCACTTAAGTCCTCGTAAGTTCAACTCGATTTCTAAACTGAAGGAAACACTTCACGGCATTCGCTTCTGAACTGCTACAAATTCGTCGGGCAATAGACCGCGCAACTCGAACTGTCAACACAACTGTCACTGCTAAGAGTATCCTACGACTTCTACATCGCTGGCAACGGGTTATACACAATGCTGGTGACTACTTTGAAGGTTAGTAAAACTTTGAAACACGTATCTATTTTGTACGAGCTGTAAATAAACAGTTGCCACTATTAAAGTTCCAACCCTCGTATAAGTGCCACATATATTAAACTGTAAAAGATGTTTGACAGTGATTGAACAATTTCAGAGAATACCATCCAGTAAGGAAGCTGTGGAAAGAAAGTAGGTAACTGTGTTAGCAGTAGAAAGTACCACGAGCTCTAACATTGCAAGATAACAAAACTACTTGGATTTCGAGTATAAAGTGATCTGAAATGGGGCATTCATGTCGAATAACTGAATTGAAACCTGAGTTGTGCCCGTTAGGTTTAAAAGGTACTGAAATACATCATCATATTTCCAAGCTAAATTAAAAATTTGACTGACTTTGTGGGAAATACTCCATCTAAGCAGCCACTGACGTGAACATAAGTGAAACGATCGTCAAAGATCGTATCCCACTTGAAACGTCCCCTTTGAACAATATTACAAGACTGTGCTTAACCTGACACACAATATTTTTAGCGCAACGCAATCTGACTTTCAGAAATCCCTACAAAACAATGGCCCTGACTAACATTAACCTATGCATTTCACAAATCGCTTACCTCACAAAAATCTTCGTTATTCGAACTACTGCAGTACAGCGAGCGCCACTACTGCCAGCTAAATAAAAGATTCAAACTACGGAAGGCACTAACTACTGATAGGCATAGTTAGCAAATGAAAGATTTTTATATAGAACACCCAATGTATTTACCTCAATAGTCATAATATATATAGCAGTTCATGACAAATTTCAAAACTCCGCCATCTCTCTCCCCACATCCACCACTGCTGGCGGCTCACCTCCAACTGCGCAACGCAACGCGCTGTTCACAGCCAGCTGCCTAACACTACAATGGCGAGTATTACAACAATGCAAAGCAGCCACAGACTGCACACAGCACAGCCAGTGATTTTCATACAGAGGTGGCGTTACCAATAAAAAAACCTAAACAGCCTACTTACATAGCCCCCATGCTCCCCACAAAAAATTTTACAAATTGTCTTGGGCACTGGGAAATGCATATTTGTTAAAATTTTTCATAATGGTAATTACAATAACAAAGAAATCAAAGGCACACACTTATTGATACAATGTTGGTCAAAAGCTAAAATTTTCTCACAGTCCATAAAGACAGTCCTGATCGTTCATCACAGTAAAATAGCAGTGTTTTTCTCAAAGTCTGAGCATTAGAAGAAAATGCACACGGAAGTAGTGGATTTCCATGCAGTCTTGAAGAAGTAGTGTTGTCCTTCCAACGAAAAGACAGTGCTGACTCTTGACATGCAGACAGGTAATGGGCCACAACAGAGCAAACCCACAGCGGAGTCAATCGAAGTTTTGAAGAATATCGTTTGGTAGGTCATCACAGAGCAGACCCACTGCAGTCCTGGTAGAGATTACGGTATTGGTGGGCCACCAGAGGTGCAGACCCACTGCAGTAATTGTAGAAATAATGGTACTGGTGGGTCATCAAAGATGCAGACCCACTGTAGTCCTTGTACAGATGGCCAGCAGCCATCTGTTGCGACTGTGCAGGTGCACAATCACCATCGAAGAGTCTTGCGGACAATATAGCAAGTCCATAAACCACCACTTGTGCACTCACAATTTTTTTTTTTTTTGAAATGTCCTTAGAACCAGCAATGCTGTTATCCAGTCCCTTGCTGAATTATTAACACACGTGCAAACACTAACAGTCCCTACTTCTCACATATTGTCCATATACTATGACCAACAGAAACGTGTGCAGTGAAATGTAACTTACAAGTTAGTAATTTGATGACATGGTGTCAATTACAATTTTATAACATAAGAATACAATTACAAAGGTACAAAATACATCATTAAAGAACATAACAATACAGAGAACATTTGTAATACAGGCTTTACAAAAGAATCGAAATAACATATACGTCAGTGTTACAGAAATTATGACATGAGTACATACATAAAAGATCAGAATAACTTTCGAAACATCAACTTCACACATGAGCATTAAAAAAAACAGAATAAATAATGTCTAAACATCTTTACAAAGAAAATAACATATTATTAGAAAAATTATACAATGTAACTCTCATCAGATATACACATAAAGACAGGAAGAACACAAATACCCAAGGGTGCACAAACACATAGTGGGATAACACAAGGAAAGGACAGGGTTTGTTTTACTGCAGTATTTTGCAAACAAAACTTTCTTTACTTCTCGGAGATCTCCTTTCGTTCTCCATTATTTCCAAAAAGTCCCATCTATACCTGCTTTCTGTACTTTTCTCGTATAGCCTCTCAGTGCATTTCTTCAAATTCATCGCAACTCATTCTCTTATAGGCTACCCCCTCTTAAGCTAACTTAAATCTACTGAGCTCAGATGCTAAACTAAGGGACGAGGCAATGCAGCAGCACATAAAATGATTAATACAAACAGCAATGAAAAAAATGGAAATTGTCAAGGCAAGCTGCAGTAAATCTAAATTACCAAGTGAAGCAACATTACAACTAATATGAGCCAATGTGCAGCAACAAGAAAAATAAATCAGTAGCATAACTAGATTAACAGAGTAATGCAAAGTGAAATTTAATAGCACTATGCCTGGCAAGCAGAAGCAGAAAATGAAATATCTTATACCTAAACATGACATAGCTCAAGCAGAAAAAATAGTACCCTAAAGATAACAACGCAGACAAGGGAAATGTCTATTCACATCTTAATGTCTAAGTAATTAAAGTGGTGCACCACAAAAACTAATTCTACAAAAATTACCAAGTACTCGAAAAGAAAATTATATATGCAGTTACTGTTATTAGTCCCTTCTTATTGTTCTTTCCATTCCAAGAGCTCCTTTTTTTTAAGAATGTGGATTACAAAATTATTATTTAATAGATCTGTTGACAGAAAGTGTTCACATTAGCAAATGCATTTTATTTTATAAAAGCAATGCTGCAACACAGCTGGAAACTAGATATCAAATGAAATAAGCAACTATGAAAAGCAAAGCATAAAAATATCATTCAATAGTCATGTGACATTTCATAAGTTAGTAGAAATTCTCTCAACTCTCGTAGAAAGACACTTGTCCTAATCAGGTGTGCAGTTGTAGGAATATTTCCCATCAATTCATAAGCATTTCAGTAAGTAGCACAAAATACGAGTAATCATATGTTTCCAAGTAATGAGCGTGTCGTATTTGCGATGCTTTCTACAAAGGAATGTCAATAGCGAGGTTAATGGCCTCTTTTTTTTCACCTAATGGCTGTTTCTCCAGGTGGCTGGCACAGGTGGCCGCTCAAGACGCATTACGTCAAGGTCACTTACCTTTCTTACCGAAATATTTACGACAACAGTTTCCGCTACAGTGGCAGTCTCGTATAAAAATATTTCACAGGTCAAGAATTTGCGTTACAAATCTGTAGAAACAAAATCCTATTGATATAACAGTGTCCAAAAAGTTTTCGTCGGCATTGTAAGACATTCACGCATTTACATACATTTCATAACTCTTAAAGTACGATTCTTGGTTTCCGACAACCTGTTTCACAAACCAGAGTGAGTCCCTAACCACTACTCATTATTCCTTACCTTATTCGTCAACACTTCTTCAATATTTTATGATAACAGATACGTAGCATACTCAAATAACTCATATAGCATCAGCTTATTGATCATAAACATACCGCAACAGCATAATACACATAGTCATCGTACTAATATCATAACACCTCAGTCAACTCTCAAAATCGTCGTAGCTTCCTCCAATAATTTCAAAACCTAAAAAAAATTCTCTGCTTATGTCAAAAGTGTCATCTGCCTCAAACGTACTTTAAAAATCGTGATCCCATACCAAATATATCATTCAAAGCTCTCATAATATCACAATGGGTCCGAAAAAATATGAACAGTTCACAATGTACAGACAAAATACAATTTCATAAGTGTGAAGTTACCCAACTGTGTAACTGCGTAAACATGTGTCACTGATGTGGTAAAAAGAATGTTTATCTCTCAGTTAAATGATCGGATAGCTGTGTAATTTGTGTGTTAGAGAAATATGGTACCGATGTGTAAAGTTGTATAAGCAAATACCATATTAGCTAGGGCTCCTTGTGCTTGCCAAACACATGATACACAAAGTAAGCGAGTACCCCCCTGTGGATTATTGTAATTATACCCTCAGGTGTTACAGATTACACCAATAGAATGAAATGTATCACGGAAAACTTTCTTTGTAATTCAAAAATCTTTAAAAATAAATGTTTTAAGTATAAAAATAATCACTCAAATACGTGTCCTGTAGCGCTAAACTGTGCGTCATGTTGTAAGATAATCTCTGTGGAAGTCTCGTAGTTATCGTCCTCCGAAAGCTAAGTTCTGCAGAAGTGAATGTACTTACCTCATGATAAACAAAAGTGAAATGCTTTGCGTATAGATATCTTAGTTATTACGCTTATTGTTGTGATGGAGAAAGTACTGTGCTGCAACGTATTGTTGTGCTACGGAAAAGGCTGTCTCATTGTAGCTATACCACAAAAGTTACTACTAAAACATGTTTTACTTTCCATAATGATACATAAAACTGTGCAGACATAAAACAGAAACACTGCAAAAGCAACATTGTGAATTGTCACTCATTAGTAACGTCGTGATAAAACCGTGTAGTTGTCACATAAACTAACCACTATGTCATCTGGTATCTCACTGAAAGTACTTTAAATCCAGAATGTATTTTCAAATAAACCAAAATATTGCACTAAAATCTCATTAGCAGTACTGGTAAATGTTCTAAGTATGTGAGCCTTATAGTCGTTACGTAATAGTGCAACTAACAAGCAAGAATGTACAAATAACAACACTGTGTCGTCTGTTCACTATAACAATGCATTCGCAATTTCTGTTTAAATAAGTTCTCTTGGTTCTTGACTGGATATTTAACTTCAAACATTGTTGCATGTTAACAGTTTCTTAAGTCTTACAAAGCATACTAGTAATGTAAAGTGAAAAGTTATATGGTAAAGACAAAGTTAAAAAGCAGATTATTTTTCAATAAACGGTTTTACATGTGAAATGTGGTGTAAACCTTTACTCTTCCTAATACGCAGAGTTTCAACTTAAACGCAATTATCATGTGGTATACGTCGGATTCTGAAAGGTCCATTGTAAACTAGAAAGAATTTGTGACTCAAGTGTTTCTTCTTATGTGACAATGAATGAGCTTTAATGAGAACTTTCTGACCAATATACAATTTCTTTGCATTTGCTTTACCGTGTAGTTTTCTCCTTTTGTCTGCTGCAGATTTTATATTTTTAAGAGCCAAAACAATTATGTCTTTGTGTCGAAGTTTACGTGTATTCGGGAAAGGTACAAGCTCTCTGATTCTGTTCGGTGGTTCTTCATTCTTTAGTACAAGAGTAGGTGGTAAAGCAGTGGAATCATGAGGCATTTCATTCAGCACGTTTTGAAATAAGTGTAAATATCTGTCCCAATGCTGATGCTTTCTGTGACAATAAAGTCTGCAAAGCTTATTGATTTCTTTCATAATCCGTTCAGAGGGGTTACAATGTGGTGAGTACAATGAAATAAAAACAGGTTTGATTTTATGGTTGCGAAGCATGCGTGACCAAACAGCAGATCTGAATTGCGGTCCGTTATCTGAAATGACTTTACTAACGTGTCCAACTTCACGTAAGAAATTTTTAACAAAGGCGTTGGATACAGACCGTCCAGTTGCTTTACGTAACGGAGTGAAAGAAACAAATTTTGAAGTAAGTTCAACAGCGACTAGAACGTACGAAAATCCATTAGATGTTCTGACAAGCGGTCCCAAGAGATCAACAGCAGCAAATTCTTTTAATTTAGAAGGAATAATAGGAAACAACTGAGCACGATGTGAGACAGTAGATGGTTTCGCCTTTTGACAAAGTTTACAAATAGACAAGACTCTTCGAATTCTCTTTTCCATATTATTAAAATAACAAGTCGTTCGAAGAATATGATAACATTTTCGTGGACCAAAATGTCCGTAGCTGAAATGAATGTACCAAATGAGCTTATTAACAAAATCGTCTGGAATGCAAAGTACCCATAGCTTGTCATCAACAGTGCAGCGTTTGAAGAGTATGTTTTTTCTAACCAGGTAATAATGCCGAATCTGTGTGTGTGTCTTTTCATACCATTTGCTCTTGATGTCTTTCCAAATCGGATCTTTATCTTGTTCGTGAGCAATGTCCTTTAAAGATGTGGTGATGAAGTTTTCGAAGGCGACTTTCTGAATGTAAAGAATATTGAAATTTTTCTCGAGGTTGCCTTCTGTGTTACTTTTCTCAAGCCCAGCTGGTGCGCGTGACAGTGCGTCCGCAACAATGTTCTCCTTGCCGGGAGTGTAGACTATTGTGAAGCGGAATTCTTGCAGAAACAATGCCCAACGTTTTAACCTGTCATGGTTTAATTTTGAAGACATAAGAAATTGTAATGCACGATGATCACTGTATACTTTTACGTGCTTAGCAGAAAGAAAGAAACGGAATTTGTTAAATGCCCAAACGATAGCTAAAGCTTCTAATTCAGTAACGGAATAATTTTTTTCAGATTTTGTTAGCACTCGGCTAGCAAAAGCAATGGTTTTCTGAACAGTAGTGTCATTTTCTGTGGCTTCTTGAAATAAATGGGCACCAAGACCGACTTTAGAAGAATCCGTGCTAAGGCATAAATCTTGTGACAGATCTGGATGTGCTAGTATTGGCGCGTTAAGTAGCGATTCTTTCCAAGAATTGAATTCCAACTGTGCTTGTTCGTCCCAGTTCCAAACAGTATTTTTTCCAGTGAGAGAACAAAGTTTTGGTGTAACAAGAATTTGCATATTCAGAAAACGACGGTAAAAATTTACGAGACCTAGAAAACTGCGGACTTGTCTTTTTGTGGATGGAACTGGAATGGCTCTGATTGCTTCTAACTTTTCAGGATCCGGCTGAATGCCTTCAGAAGAAATAATATGTCCCAAAAACCTCACCTTTCACCTACCGAATTCAGACTTTTCCAAGTTAACTGTAATTCCAGATTCTACAAAAATACGTAACAAACTGTTGAGGATGCGATTATGTTGTTCCCATGAAGCTTCTGCTATTAGAATATCGTCCACATATAAGGTGATGTGACGTTTTAAGAACTCAGGTAATATGGAATTTAGCCCGCGAATGAATGCTGCTGAAGAAATGTTCAAACCAAAAGGAAGTTTCCGAAACTGATCACAAACGCCGAAACAAAGGAAAGCTGTGTATTTTCTACATTCTGGATGAAGTTCTGATAAAAGCTGGATCTGAGATCAATGGAAGACAACACGTTTACACCATTAAAATTTTGAAGAAGTTCTTCCAACGTTTGCGGCCTGTCTGTTTCAGGAATAATGATAGTATTGATTTGTCTCGAATCTAAGACAAGCCTGATCGATCCATTTTTCTTCTCAACAACATGTAATGGATTGTTGTATGAGCTTACTGCAGGCTCAATAATGCCCTCGTCAAGCATAGATTGTATTTCTGTTCTAACACGGTCCCTATAATGTGCTGGAATTACATATGGTCTAACGCAAAATTTAGTATGTTCACAAACACGAAATTGGTATTGAAATCCCTTGATTGTTCCTGTTTTGTGAGTAAAAACTGTGGAATGTGCTTGTAAAATCTCAAAAAGGTCCTGCCTATCAGTGTCATTACAATTCTCAATTGTTTGAATTTTATTCTGAATTAACTCATTAGTATCAAATATGTCGTCGATATCATCCCTGTCAGTACTTGCAGAGTGATTGTTAGTGTCTAATTCCGTAGAAAATTCCGAACTGTTGTCTAACAGAAGGTAAAGCCGATTAATTTCCTCGTCATGGTTTGAGAGCCAATCTTCAAATTTCAAAGCTATTGACTTACCTTCTTTCTCTAAACTTATTTCAGCATCGTGAAAGTTTAAGATTGCTTTGTATTCATTCAATAAGTCTACTCCCAATATAATTTCCGTCGACAATAATGGAACAATAAGAAAGATCATAGAGAAGCTGTGGCTTTGACAAAAGAATTCTAAATTGGTTTGTTGGCGTACATCTACACTTTTTCCAAAGATTGCACCTTGTAATTTAATCTTACGTAACGGAAGTGTGGGGCAATCGTTCGATATGTTGCATTTTCTAAAAGCTGTTTCACTAATTACTGAAATGGGACTGCCAGAGTCAAGTACTGCCGTAAATTTTACGTCATTTACAGTAATGTGAATCACAGGATATGCAATGTTGTTATGTTTTACGCCGTGCTCCTGGAGTAAGATGTCCCTAATGTCTTCCATTTTTACGTAAGTACTAGCTACGGCAGCTGCGTCGTTAGTGTCATACGTACGTTTTGTGGCTGCCAGCGGTATGAGTCATTGCCTATTGTCTCTTTGTTGGCGCGCGTCGTTACTGGGATTAGGAGACCTAACTTCTACAAATTCGCCTTGCCGAGAGGACCCAGCTCTGTTTGAATCCCGCCAGTTCTGATGCAATTCAGGTCTGTCGTTACGATCATATCGTCTGTCGTCATGTCGATAGATTCCATAGTTTCTTTCTTGTCGGTCACATGGTGGAGAATTTCTCCCTGAATCGTAACTGCGCGCTGGACCGTTGCGTCTAAAGTTATTCTGTCTCCCGTAATAACAATTGTTTTGGTTCCCATATTGTCTGTTTCTCTGATTGTCTCTGTGATAGTCATTACCGCAGAGAGGTGACCTTTCCCTGTAATTATTACTACTCTGCCAACGGTTGTCATACGGGTGGTGTCTGTTTCGGTCACGATTTACGTTGAAAGAATGGCCTTGTCGTATAATATTTCTGTCATCGCGGAATTATGACGGATGAGATCTGTAATTGTTGTGCTCCTGTTTCCACGTTTCCCGATTGTCAGTGTCAATTTCCAGTTCTTGTAACAGTCCCTGAAAAGCTTCAATGTCGTCTTTGCAACGTCCTGCCAAAATAATATGTCGTAAATGTTCAGGCAGTTTGATTAAGCAAATGCGGATGAGTTCTGAGGGGCTGTATGGGTTTGAAAGATACTGATTCTTATGCAACATGTCTTCAAAATATTTGACAAGACTGGAAAATTCAGATTGTTCGAAATGTTTCATCATTATGATGCTATGTTTTACTCGGTCTTGTGTGGCTTGAGACCAATATGCTGAGAGGAAGGCATGATAAAAATCTCCTTCACTGTGACAATCGTGAATGACCGATCGAATTCTTAGAGCTGGTTCATTCTCCAAGTAGCCACACATAAATTCTAACCTGTGCTCCAATGACCAGTTGGGAGGAAAACAATGAGAGAATTGATGAAGCCACGCTTGTGGATGAATGTCATTGGCAGAATTCTTAAACATTTTGAATTTACGTGTAGTAATGAACAGCTTATAGTCAAAATCATCGTGTCGGCGAGTAGCATATCGGTCATTGTTACGTCGTGTCGGCGGTCCCATCTCAAAATCCAATGCGCCTTGCCAATTTCTTTCATAATTTCCGAAGTGTCCTGTGTTATTATTTTGTGGTTGTTCCGTATTTCTATGTCCCTCTCCCCATGTCGGAGCGCGAGTGTCCTCTGAAATACGTAATTCTTGTATTACCTGTGTCAGCTGATCTTGTACTTCCCGGATTTCTCTTTGGTGTTGCGTATTAATTTGATTCAGATTTTGTTTCAGTTTCCTAATTTGTTCGCTCTCTTCTGTGTCATTAAAGACTACCGGTTTTGTGTCATTCAGATTATCATCTACCTTCGTAGATAAATTATTTAGCTGATCCGAAAGTTCAACTACTTTCTCTGATAATGAACTAATTTCCTCCATGTGTCTTTCTGAACCAAGTTTCAGAGTGTCCATTTGTGTTGAAATCGAATCTACTGTGTCCTTTAAGTTTTCTTGAGTTTTTGCAAGTTGCGTAACCGAATCGGTAGATGCAACTGAGTCAATTTTGTCGTGATTTTCATGAACAATAGTCTGCAGTTCTTTTATGGCTGCTTCGTGATTCTGTAATGCATTTTCATGACGCGAAAAAATAGGTTGGAAATGCTCACAAATTTGTGTTTTTACGTCATTACAGACTGTTTGACATTTCGATTCAATGTTATGTAACTCAGTAGTTACATCTTCACGTGTTTGTTCAAGAGTTTGTTCCAATGAGTCTAACTTTTGAAGCTGTTGCTGTGTTTGTCTCTGATTTTGTTCCATAGTGTCTAACTTTTGAAGATTTTGTTCCATTGCGTCTAACTTTTGAAGATTTTGTCCCATTTGTTTCTGATTTTGTTCAAGCGTTGTGTCTAACTTTTGTAGCCTTTGTCCCATTTGTTGCATTAACTGTAATAACAATGCACTGGTGTCTGAAACATGTTCCACAGTGCTTTTCGGCAGTGAAGTTGCACCGGCAACATTTACATTTTGACAAGCAGAAAATGTGTCTTGACTTATTTGCGAAAACGGTGAGGACCCAAAACCTGAATCTACAGTATTTGCAATATTGTGCTCTGTCATTCCCGATTCCTGAGGCGAGCTGTTGCCGACCGATCGATCGATAATGCTTCCCTGTTCACTACCTGTTTCACTGTCTACACCATTATTTGACGCACGCTCCATTTCCCTATGCACAGTTACCAAATTACTACTTTGAATGTCTGTTAATTCATTACACAGCAGTGCTGATAAGCTACGCTCATCGTCACTATTATTTCTCAGTTTACTTTGGAGCCTAGTGTTACGTTTTTCACACGCCATTATTGTCACAATATTTCACACGATAACACAGAAAAGCACAATTTGAAGAGCAAAAATAAGAGAACACATTAACATAGCACTGAAAATAATATCTAGTTATTGCAGCTGCGAAATACTTGGTGCAAATCTACATGCATGCCACAACTGTTTTACTGTACAACAATGAAAGACTGCAACTACAAAGGAGATTTTCTCTACAATTATGCACTAGCAATAAACAATAGCTACACTAATTACACAAACTACAAGAAAAAACTCAGAAGATTCCAGTGAGGTATCCTGGCAGCATCGCCATATGAAACGTCCCCTTTGAACAATATTACAAGACTGTGCTTAACCTGACACACAATACTTTTAGCGCAACGCAGTCTGACTTTCAGAAATCCCTACAAAACAATGGCCCTGACTAACATTAACCTATGCATTTCACAAATCGCTTACCTCACAAAAATCTTCGTTATTCGAACTACTGCAGTACAGCGAGCGCCACTACTGCCAGCTAAATAAAAGATTCAAACTACGGAAGGCACTAACTACTGATAGGCATAGTTAGCAAATGAAAGATTTTTATAGAGAACACCCAATGTATTTACCTCAATAGTCATAATATATATAGCAGTTCATGACAAATTTCAAAACTCCGCCATCTCTCTCCCCACATCCACCACTGCTGGCGGCTCACCTCCAACTGCGCAACGCTACGCGCTGTTCACAGCCAGCTGCCTAACACTACAATGGCGAGTATTACAACAATGCAAAGCAGCCACAGACTGCACACAGCACAGCCAGTGATTTTCATACAGAGGTGGCGTTACCAATAAAAAAACCTAAACAGCCTACTTACACAGTTTGCACCATGTAATCTGTTGTGTGTCACTTGTAACACTTAATAATGGCCTAAGGCCAAAATCTAGATTGTGGAATAAAAGCTGTTGTATAGTCAAATGGCGGTTATATCTTTCAAAAAGTTTTATATGACTGTGACTCCAAACCAAAGTAAAATCATTAATTACGATAATTATGACGTGTTCATATGCCACAGTATGTTCAAAGAAGCATAAATAAAAATGATTTACAGTTTAATTGTTTTCTGTAATTGCACCTCTGCACACACACACACACACACACACACACACACACACATACACACACCTATATACGGGTTAGCATCAACTGTCTTTCCATGTGACCCGGCTATCATCAGAGTTAACATTCTGTGCAAATTTCTTTCGAATTTCGACACATTTCTTCGAAGATATTCGAGATACAGATCTCATACGTAAAAATGAACTACTGTGTTCATTGCCTTGCTGTCAGCTGCCAAGAACCACAGTTCCATTTCCAGGGTCTTCGTCGCGTGCTCCTCTTGCCGTGTACAAGTGTCTCGAGCTCTGGCTTCTTCTTAAAAAATTGTGCAGATATACGCATGCTTGAACAACTACTACACAATTGTCTACACCCAGAAGCATAGGTTTTCTGAACGTACGAAGAACTGCAGACATTATCCCGAAAGTGTTCTCCAGCACCTTCCTAACTCCGCTGAGTCTGTTGTTGAACACCGACCAAGTGTTGTGCATATTCGCCAGGGTAGGGTATCAATATATATCATCCATGGCAAATGCTTGGCCTCAATCAATGTAATAGGCACGTTTTTGTTCTCTCTCCCAGTGGTACCACCTCTAGTGTACCTGAAACATTAGCGTCAAGCTGCGTCCGAAGTGAAGTACTTTTCAGAATTTCACCATCTGATATGCATCTGTGTAAAAAGAAATTCGCCTACATAAAGCAACATTCTGCGTCAACAACCCCTAATAGGACTACACTGGAAAAGCCTTCGTCATCATAAAAGTATAGTTCCACTTTTGACTGGTGCATTAATTTTACAGCGCCTTCCATACACAGCTACAAGGTAGTGTGGGAAGTTTCACAGCTCTTCGCATTTTGCAACCATTCTCTTCTTTGTTTAGCGAGCGAGGTGGCGCAGTGGCTAACAAACTGAACTCGCATTCGGGAGGACGACGGTTCAAACCGGCGTCCGTTCATCCAAATTTAGGTTTTCCGTGATTTACCTAAAAAGCTTAGGTCAAATGCCGGCATGGTTCCTTCGAAAGAGCACCGCATATTTTCTTCTCCATCATTCCCTATCCCGAAATTATGCTCCGTCTCTAACGACTTGTTGTCGATGGGACGTTAAACTCTAATCTCCATCTCATCCTTCTCATCCTCTTCTTTGGGCGGAAGCTGAAACAGTAGGAATCACTAACTTAATTTTCTGTCTTGGCCTTCATATCTGTCAATCGCACATGTGCAGCAGAAATTGGATACATAATGTTTCATACAGTAGTGCATTACTGACAAGCTTACTACACTAATCTGTAAGCGTCCGTTTCTACATACAGACGTATGTACGTATATAAGTATATATTGCCCCTAAAAGCTACAACGCAGATTTTGTTAAATAAAGTCATAGATATTTTATCGACTATTGCAGATCATATGGATATTTTTTATTTTACATTAATCGTATTTATTGAAACGTTGTTTTCTCGCTTTAATATAATCCTTGAGTGCTTTGCATATAAAACTACAGACTTCAGCAACGGAGATACACCACTTATTGAATGCAAACTAAATACTTGAGACTGGTGTAACTCTCCCCAGTTACTAAGAACCGGAACGTAAGTGCAAGTCTTTCTTCAGCTGAGATTGCTCGTCGTTGTCCTGCTTTGCAATTTTCCCTTCAGTTGCAGTAAGCAGCCAGTGAAAATTTTCTAGTGACTAAGCGTGAAAATTTGAAAAAATGAAGTCGAGAATTACACTATGTGATCAAAAGTATCCGGACACCCCCAAAAACAAACTTTTTTCATATTAGGCGCATTGTCGCATTGTGCTACCACCTACCGCCAGGTACTCCATAACAGCGACCTCATTAGGCATCGTGAGAGAGCAGAATGGGGCACTCCGCGAAACTCACGGTCCTCGAACGAGGTCAGGTGATTGGGTGTCATTTGCGAAATACGCCTGTACGGTAGATTTCCACACTTCTAGACATCCCTAGGTCCACTGTTTCCGATGTGATAGTGAAGTGGAAACGTGAAGGGACACGTACGGCCCAAAAGCTCATAGGCCGATCTCCTCTGTTGACTGATAGAGACAGCCGCAGTTAAAGAGGGTCGGTCGTAATGTATAATAGGCAGACATCTATGCAGACCATCACACAGGAATTCCAAACTGCATCAAGGTCCACTACAAGTACTCTGACAGTTAGGCAGGAGGTGAGGAAACTTGTATTTCATGGTCAAGCGGCTGCTCATAAGCCACACACCACTCCGGTAAATGCCAAACGACGCCTCGCTTGGTGTAAGGAATGTAAACATTGGACGACCGAACAGTGTAAAAACGTTGCGTGGAGTGACGAATCACGGTACACAATGTGGCGATCCGGTGTCAGGGTGTTGGTATGGCGAATGCCCGGTGAACGTCATCTGCCTGCGTGTGTAGTGCAAACAGTAAAGTACGGAGGCGGTGTTGTTACGGTGTGGTCGTGTTTTTTATGGAGGGGGCTTACACCCCTTGTTGTTTACCGTGGCACTATCACAACACAGCCCTACATTGATGTTTTAAGCACCTTCTTGCTTCCCACTGTTAAAGAGCAATTCGGGGACGGCGATTAAATCTTTCAACACGAACGAGAACCTCTTCATAATGCACGGCCTGTGGCAGAGTGGTAACACCACAATAACATCCCAGTAATGGACTGGCCTGCACAGAGTCCTGATCTGGATCCTATAGAACACGTTTGGGATATTTTGGAAGGCCGTCATCGTGGCAGGCATCACCGACCGTCGTCGATACCTCTCCTCAGTGCAGCACTCCGTGAAGAATGGATTGCCATTCCCCAAAACCATCACCTGATACAACGTATGCCTGCGAGAGTGGATGCTGTTATCGAGGCTAAGAGTGAGCCAACACCAAACTGAATTCCACCATTATGGATGGAGGGCACCACGAAATTTCATTTTCAGTCGGGTGTCCGGCTACTTATGGTCACATAGTGTATAACTCAGTGCCTAGTACGCTATCACCAGGTATATAACGCTTCTGCTAAAACTCAGACAACCCATATTTTGCTTTTACTTCGCTGCTTTGCTTTTGCTTTTGGCATCGCCAACAGAGCGGCTGCCATACACAACAATCGTGTCCAGTTTTATTGTTTCTCACAACGACGATTTTGCTATGTTAGCGTTCGCTCAGATGACATGTGTGTCACCAAATAGAGGTAGGTGTGTTCGTTTTGTGTATACCTGTAACGTGTACACATATATTGTATGCATTCTAATGGCCGGCCGAAGTGGCCGTGCGGTTAAAGGCGCTGCAGTCTGGAACCGCAAGACCGCTACGGTCGCAGGTTCGAATCCTGCCTCGGGCATGGATGTTTGTGATGTCCTTAGGTTAGTTAGGTTTAACTAGTTCTAAGTTCTAGGGGACTAATGACCTCAGCAGTTGAGTCCCATAGTGCTCAGAGCCATTTGAACCATTTTTTTGCATTCTAATGCCTTTACGCACATTGTATTTACAACTATTTCATTCAAAAGCTGAAATAGTAACATCATTTAATTGGCGACATCTTTCAACCTGAGGTAGTGTTATCATTGAGGATCTGCTATATATAATGGCTCACCATAACTACTTTGATATGTACCACACATTTTTAATAATTTGTAGGTGACGTAAGATGATCGCTTGACCGAACTGCCGATAGATAAATTCGCATTACAGAAGCTTTTCGAGCTGAAGCGCTAAAGAAACTGGTATAGGCATCCGTAAACAAATACAGAGATATGTAAACAGGCAGAATACTGGACTGCGGTCGGCAACACCTATATAAGACAACCAGTGTCCGGCGCGGTTGTTAGATCTGTTACTGGTGCTACAATAGCAGATTATCAAGATTTAAGTGAGTTTGAACGTGGTGTTATAGTTGGTGCACGAGCTGTAGGACACAACATCTTCGAGGTAGCGATGAAGTGGGGACTTTCCCGTACGACCATTTTTTTTTTTTAAACGTTTGTGTGTGAATTCCTAAGGGACCAAACTGCTGAGGTCATCGGTCCCTAGACTTACACATTACTTCAACTAATTTAAATTAACTTATGTTAAGGACAACACACACACCCATGCCCGAGGCAGGACTCGAACCTCCGACGGGCGGAGCCTCGCGAACCGTGGCAAGACGCCCCTGAGCGCGCGGCTACCCCGCTGCGGCTATTCTGGAATTCAAATGGTTCAGATGGCTCTGAGCACTATGGGACTTAACATCTGAGGTCATCAGTCCCCTAGAACTTAGAACTACTTAAACCTAACTAACCTAAGGACATCACGCACATCCATGCCCGAGGCAGGCTTCGGACCTGAGACCGTAGCGGTCTCACGGTTCCAGACTGAAGCGCCTAGAACCGCTCGGCCGCACCGGCCGGCTACTCTGGAATTATTATGTAAGTATTACAGTATACTGATGTGTACATATTGTAGTAAAACTATGAGGTACAAGATGACTGTCAAATATACACTCCTGGAAATTGAAATAAGAACACCGTGAATTCATTGTCCCAGGAAGGGGAAACTTTATTGACACATTCCTGGGGTCAGATACATCACATGATCACACTGACAGAACCACAGGCACATAGACACAGGCAACAGAGCATGCACAATGTCGGCACTAGTACAGTGTATATCCACCTTTCGCAGCAATGAGGGCTGCTATTCTCCCATGGAGACGATCGTAGAGATGCTGGATGTAGTCCTGTGGAACGGCTTGCCATGCCATTTCCGCCTGGCGCCTCAGTTGGACCAGCGTTCGTGCTGGACGTGCAGACCGCGTGAGACGACGCTTCATCCAGTCCCAAACATGCTCAATGGGGGACAGATCCGGAGATCTTGCTGGCCAGGGTAGTTGACTTACACCTTCTAGAGCACGTTGGGTGGCACGGGATACATGCGGACGTGCATTGTCCTGTTGGAACAGCAAGTTCCCTTGCCGGTCTAGGAATGGTAGAACGATGGGTTCGATGACGGTTTGGATGTACCGTGCACTATTCAGTGTCCCCTCGACGATCACCAGTGGTGTACGGCCAGTGTAGGAGATCGCTCCCCACACCATGATGCCGGGTGTTGGCCCTGTGTGCCTCGGTCGTATGCAGTCCTGATTGTGGCGCTCACCTGCACGGTACCAAACACGCATACGACCATCATTGGCACCAAGGCAGAAGCGACTCTCATCGCTGAAGACGACACGTCTCCATTCGTCCCTCCATTCACGCCTGTCGCGACACCACTGGAGGCGGGCTGCACGATGTTGGGGCGTGAGCGGAAGACGGCCTAACGGTGTGCGGGACCGTAGCCCAGCTTCATGGAGACGGTTGCGAATGGTCCTCGCCGATACCCCAGGAGCAACAGTGTCCCTAATTTGCTGGGAAGTGGCGGTGCGGTCCCCTACGGCACTGCGTAGGATCCTACGGTCCTGGCGTGCATCCGTGCGTCGCTGCGGTCCGGTCCCAGGTCGACGGGCACGTGCACCTTCCGCCGACCACTGGCGACAACATCGATGTACTATGGAGACCTCACGCCCCACGTGTTGAGCAATTCGGCGGTACGTCCACCCGGCCTCCCGCATGCCCACTATACGACCTCGCTCAAAGTCCGTCAACTGCACATACGGTTCACGTCCACGCTGTCGCGGCATGCTACCAGTGTTAAAGACTGCGATGGAGCTCCGTATGCCACGGCAAACTGGCTGACACTGACGGCGGCGGTGCACAAATGCTGCGCAGCTAGCGCCATTCGACGACCAACACCGCGGTTCCTGGTGTGTCCGCTGTGCCGTGCGTGTGATCATTGCTTGTACAGCCCTCTCGCAGTGTCCGGAGCAAGTATGGTGGGTCTGACACACCGGTGTCAATGTGTTCTTTTTTCCATTTCCAGGAGTGTAGATTATCAAATATAAATATCGCACTACTTCTATCGTTAAGCAAGATCTGGTATTTGTTTGACTGTATAATTGTATGTAAGAAGAGGGAGAAGCGTAGAAATGCGGTTGCCAGTGAGTTATAAGGACGCCTCGTGGTGAGCGAAATTCTACCTGATAACAGTTTATACTAGTGACAGATCAGCATATAATTTAATACTGTCAGGAAGACAGTGGGGAGGACGTGGCTTACAGCAGCATTTAGTAAAATTTGTCATCGTGCGTAAACAGTTCAGTGTGTAAGGCAAACAAAAGAATAATTTGTAAGACAAGGAATGCATCATTCTCCACGCTAGCTTACAAGCACACTGTGACACCATTCACATACTTGGATTTTAGACCTCAGCAATTTGGTCCCTTACGAATTCACACACAAACATTCAGGTACTACATAATTTATTTACGGATATGTGGTGTTTAGTTGTTCGTTTCCCAACAAAAGTACATTACATGTGTTTCATCTTCCTTAATTATCTGCATCCAAAGCTACTGACAAGTTAGTGGCTTCGAATACTGGTGTGGCCATGAAAAACAGATATTTCTTTACTAGTTGTCACACGATCTGATGGAGTCATAAGCATAACCTAGTAAGAAGTGCATGTGATTTTGCCGTGACAATATGTCATCCCCGTTTTAGTACCAGAGAAAATGCATTAATGGTACGATTACGCTTTTCCTGACGTATTCTGTAAAGTATGTCTTCAGACGTCTGTCACAGACTTGGCAGTTGACAATATCACGCTACCCTTTATAATGACCAGAGGCGTCTAAACAGCTTTTTTCGTGCAATACTACTTAATAACCCTTTATATGACTACAGCGCAAAATTTTTTCTCGCAGTAATTATTCATAACTACTTTCTGCTCTGTAATAAACGTGCATAAATGTCACTCATTATTTTTACAAACAGTACTAATATAACTGCGATCTCACTGATATCCTCACTTATGAATCAAAAAGTCCCAAATTAAGTACCAATGGTAGATTACGCTCCTGCAGTAACAATCTGCAAATAAACTCATCAATCAGTATTGGAGAGGTTTATGAGATAATGAACACGATTAGCAAAGTACGCTGCAAGGAATATTGCGTAAGATTCCGAATATTCGAAGTAAGTAAAGAACATAGGTGAATACAGAAAGTATTAGTGTTACGGAGTAACATCAGCCGAAGAAAACGTTATTTTTAAAGTTTTTCGTAGTTAATAAGAACACAGGAAAAGGGGAAGGCTCAAATATAATATTACGTTCTATAGAATGGGTAAATGAATTTACGTGTGCACAATATGGCGATATATAAATGTACTTGCGTATATTGTAGTACATATATTACATTCTATTTGAATGTTGTGTTGTGTTTTAATGTTGTGGAAGACTTTACTCGTGCTGAATATGGATATATGCTACAATATACACAAATACGCTTATGTACCGTCATATTGTAAACAATAAATGTCTTCAAAAGCATTTCAATAGAACACAATATCCAAACAGAACTTTTTATTAACTGCCTCAATAATAGAAACTTCAACCAAAACAACTTCAAAACAACACACATCAATAGGTTTTGTGCTTGGAATCATTTCTGTATGAAAGATAAAGGGAGCGGCCCACAATAATTACATATTTATTAATTGTGAAATTTATAATTAGTTTCTGGCTGTCTGATATTTGTGTTTTACTGCATGGAAGTGTAACATACTAATTTCGATCGTTCAGTTAACCACTGTGTAAAAACATCTTCGATCCCGACGTAATAATGTTAATGAATTAGTTACATTCTTGTTTTATATGAAACAAGGGATATTCTTTAGACTTAGCAACTCTTCCTCTGTCTTCTTACATGTAAGTCCTCCATATTTATGTTCTTAACATAATGGTTAATAATCTTATTCTGCAATGAAATTATTTAATATTCATAGATTATCCCTTATGTATCAAAAGTTCTCTGTATTAGTGTATTGTGTGTTTCAGCAATTTAATTTCGCTGGGAAGCGTAAGGTCGGTAAGTATGCGACATCCACATACTACCATATGAATATTTGCATCCTCTCTTATCGAACTTGTAGTGTAAATTGTTTGTTACTCGAAGTCCAGTGCCCTTCCCGCCGGAGGTTCGAGTCTCCCTCGGGCATGTATTTCTGTGTTGTTCTTAGCATAAGGTAGTTTAAGTGAGTTTAACTGGTGTGTATGTCTACGGACCGATGAGCTCGGCAGTTTGATCCCTTAGGAATTCACACATTTTGAACATTTCGAAGTCCAATATTTTTTGTTGTACAATGCGACTCATCGCCTGATATTACATTTTAGCACGGTCAAGCATCCGCAACTTACCACTCTCCGCATCGATCCCTGCCCTGGTTTCATCACAACAGGAAAATAATGCTAATATGAGCAGAGTCAACTACAGTAGGTTTATTCAAATCATAATTCAAAGCTAAAAATTGGTTTAAATGGCTCTGAGCACTATGGGACTTAACAGCTGAGGTCATCAGTCCCCTAGAACTTAGAACTACTTAAACCTAACAAATCTAAGGACATCACACACACCCATGCCCGAGGCAGGATTCGAACCTGCGACCGTAGCGGTCACGCGGTTCCAGACTGACGCGTCTAGAACCGCTCTACCACAACGGCCGGCTTGAAAGCTAATTAGTGTTATTTCCACTACCGCTGCATCTCTCCTAACACATCCCGATTACAAGTAATTAACCATCTACATTCACTGCCAGAACGATTACTGAAACTTACGAGGGATATATTACAGCAGATCACACAATAAAAAGAAACTAAAAATTAAAACCTATAGACATACATTTTTTTCCATTATAGACCCAACCATTAAGAAATGGCTACACTTTAGGTCCAACATTAAAGAAGATAATGTTAATGTAACACACAAAAATGTACAAAGAAGTAATGGAGAAAGGAGACCACTGGAGTACAATAACAACCTTATTACACATGAATAACAGAAATTCGTTTCTTTTTAAACAGGAAGGAAGGCACTGAGTGGTTTACTAGCGCAAAGGTGTGACTGAACTAATCTCATCAGACCATAAATAATAGTAATAATTTTGCTTGCCTATGATGGAAATAGATGAATACAAGAATAGAACAATTCTATTAAATTAAAGACATAGCCACAGAGTTAAACTTGAACTAAACACTGAAAGTTATGGAAGACTAGAATTCCACGATACAGGAAAAACTGATGTATTTAGATATCGGAAAATATGGGCGAAAAGAACGAACTTCTAAGGAAAAGAGGGAACCATGGAGTTACATGGTTGATTTCAGAGAGCTGTAGTTCATCTTCTCTTTTAAAAATTACAAAAACAGTTGTACCGCGCAAAGAAATGAGGAACAGTGGAATCATGAATAAATATAGCTACAGAAATCAAACACTGCGCTGTAAAGGATTCTACATATGACATTGTGAAGGAAAGCTGAGTCCTCATATGATGATAAACATCAGATTGTAGTCTAAAACTGGGGCGATGAGAGAATTTTGCAGAATTATTGAAGGTTTTCAACATTCTCAGAAGAAGTAACTAGAAGTTTGTGTGCTCATAATAAGCGATTTCGCAGGTGACGTTTCTGTTGATTGCTTGATTTCCATTCCACAGTGATATCCACTTTTTCATTCAACAGTTCAGCTTCCTACCACAGTTTCAGGAATGTTAACTGATTTATATCACTGCGATTTATATATGCAAAGATGTTTAAAAATAAGCGGAGAGACCAAAACTGGCTAAATGTGAGACTGAATAAAGGATGAAGACAACATTTCTGCTGAGGTAGTATTTTCAACCAGATTCTCCCATGTCAAAAAGCAATTACTATTGCATGGGGGCTTAATTAAAATAAAATGAAAATAATTTTAATTTTTGGTAGCTGTATGTCCGATTACGCTATGTCTCGTAAACGGTTGGCCCTGACTAGTATTATTACGCTATCTGACTGCATAGAACAATAACAAAGAATGAAATGGAAATTTTCATTAACACAATTAATTAATTAAGTCCCCAGCAACTATAAAACCTACGAAACCAAAGCCCAAGTATAACTGTTCTGTGCGTGGAAGTAGGACTCAACGTACGCATCTGGCACGGTTCTTCTTCAATAACACAAGAAATTTTAAATAACATTTATACTGAATTAATTAAAGAAAATAGAAATACTATAATTACTCAAGAAAACCAGAATTACACTCTAATCCAAGAACACAAGCCAGATGCTTTGTTGACTGAACCTGTAATGACGCATTATTTAAAACACTGAAATAATGAAAAACAACACATTTTACCTTCATATATATATTGACGAAAAGCACTCTGATTATTACAGTATTTCCATTCGAACCATCTGCTGTCTATCCCATCAAACAACTGCATAAAACATGGAACAACATCTCGACAAACACTGCCCACTAGCACATCTCAACACACACTGACTACTACGAGTCCTCGACAGGCACTGACCACTACGACATCTCAATAATCACTGCCTACTACGAGTTCTAAACAAGCACTGACTACCACGAGCTCTCCCCAAGCACTGCCCACTACGACATCTCAATAATCACTGCCAGTGGAGGCGGCGGAACAATGCTCTCTAGCGCGATCTCTGGCGCTGTGGCTCAGTGTAGCCACCTTTCACTATTTATATTGTACTTCGGCAATACATGGGTGAAGGAATGTAACAGCGATGAATAAATCTTAGTTTGTAAGTGCTTGGTGGGCTGTAATGAAAGGTTTCGATAGGTTGCCACAACGTTGTGGTTGAAGATTCGAAACAGAGAACCCAAGCCTGCCAATGGAAGTGCTCTTTGGCCCTTATCTAGGGGCATTCCATTCCTTCAATACGTTTCTCCTACATTTCCAAATTTGCGCATAGTCTCTCGTAAGTGTGTGAGGAGCGGTGTCCACAAGCGCCTGAGCCGTCGCAAGTTGTTTCGCTGGCATTTTTTACTTCTGCACACAACGCTGTGCCAGTTGCGCGTCCGCCGGTGTGTTCAGTGTTGAAACCATGAGCTGCTGCTATTAATGCCGACGTCGGCAGCGCTGCTGTGTATAAAGCAACCGCCGCCACACACCTCCTCACTGTCAGCTCTCAGCCCTCAGTCGACAAGCACAATGTCTCGCGTTCTCTCACTGGTGAGTACTGCACTTCTCACTGTCACTCGTCTCTCTGTGAGCTAATTGTTGGCGAATTTCGAACTACGGTGTCGTGCGATTGCCCGTGAATCTCAGCTTTGTAATGATCTATTCTCGACAAATTGTGATGAGTTTTAACACGAACAAAGAAATTATCAGTACAAAGACGATTAAATTAAAAATCGTCGCTCACAGTGCTCTTGGAAACGAAACGTCTAGCGCTTCTGACATTAATAAACATCGCAATTTTGATTCGCTCAGTTTGTTTGCATCTTTCTTGCGACGAATGGCATATAGTTGTGACAGTCCGAATAAGAGACAATGATGCTGTGAGTGTGAAGCATTCACCAAGCATTATCGATTGACGCATTAATTCTTCGAAAGCAGTTAGGTCTTGTTGCAAAATGTAAATTTCAACACGAGGTTAGTTGGGAGGACAACTCGTCATATAAAAAATAAAAATAGTTTCATTATATTAAATATTATGTAGCAGCTCGTCGAGTTTTTCATCTGATAAATCATTTTTCTTTTTATACAGGTACTTTACTTGTCATCATCCCACTACCCAAATTTCTGTCAAAGGACTTCGAACACGATCGAGACGACTAATACATTGTAATGAGCTTCATCGCTCCGAGATTTTCGCCATTTACTGCATTACTGCGTTTCACATTTTTATACAGTAGTTATAATTGGTTTAATTGTACAAAAGCAGTTTTTGAAATGTTCTATGTGAGAAATTATTTAAAATTTGCACCTAAAATTATCAACGTAAAAGCTTTTTCGAAACTTTCTTTCTTTTAACATCGTTTCTAATTTTGGCACTTTTATATCTGATATAATAAATTTTCCACTATGAAATGATTTCGACACTTGCACATAAATTTCCTGGGTTCTTCATTTCAATCGGTCACGTACAATCTTAGTTTTTTTCCGGTTTTTGTTTTATATTGAATCTGAAATTTTATGATTTGTTTGGTTGTAAACAAGAGGCAAAAAGTCAATGACCACAAAGTATGCTTTGTCTATAAAAGCTAAACGCGTCTGGCGTAAAATTCTGTTAAATTAATTTCCGCAAGCTTAAGACGGCGAAATCATAACTGATGGAAATTTTATGTTGCCTGAATAAAAAAAATGTCAATTTCTATATTATTAGCTAGCACATCTTCGAAAAAGAATTCGAAAATTATTTAGAACCTGTTTATTGACACCCGAAAATTTTATCAAGTGCACAATAAAATGCCAAATTTCCGAAAAGACAAACTCTTGGTCATGAAATCGTACTATTCGAGTACTTTACTAGTCCAAAGAATCGTATAGTGTAATAACTCCAGTTACATTCCGGGTGAGAGTGACAAACAACCAATATTAATGTCAGATCCCTAGCTTTTCGAAACTCTAGGCTGATCTGTAACTGTGTCAATGATATATAAGTCGAAGTTTGGTCCCAGTAATTCAAAGAGCCTTCTAAGCATTTTACAAACATTTTCTCATGCTTCTGAGAAACCGTTCATCGCCACACAGTTACACATGGACGTTAATACATGCATCTGTTGTATAAGGCGTTCCAAACATGTAAGATCAAATTATACAGATGCTAGAGGATCGTAAACTGATTGCTTCAACATCAGAAATTAATGGTCAGAAATATGAACATAGTTTTTTGTTGATATAAGTGACTTATACACATTATAGAAATAACATAAGCTCATAGTAGCTTGCCGAAGTCTCAAGGCACTGTTACGACTCTAACTTTTGCATTACTCTTTTAAATATCCTGTGGTCTATCGCACAGTGAGATTGACGGCTGTGACCATATCACATAATACCCCCTCAACATCTACTAGAACTTTGTACAGCAAAGACTTCTTGTAAAAGTCTTCAATGGAAATACCTATGCGGTGGCCACATTACAGCCGATTTTGTATTACTTTTATGGATGGCACCACCATCATCGATGCAGAAGCGTAATACGTTTACAAGCACATGACATCCACGAATTTTTCGTTCAAGCCATCATAAACCCAACCCTTGTCTCCGAGCCACTAAATAATCATTTCCGACCATTGATTCATTGCCTCAAAATATTCAATTCATATCCTCTGCACTCTGCAGAGTTTCGACCCAAAGATATGGAAAGATTTATAACAACCTTTAAACTAAGTGAGTGTTTATGTCACATATTGGAAGCGGTAACATCAGTCACGTATCTGAGTGTGACTATTCGAAATGATCTCAAATGGAATGATCAGATTACACAAATAACGGGTAAGGCGAACTCTAGATTGCGGTTTATTTGTAGAATCCTGAAGCGATGCAGTCCTTCAACAAAGGAAATAGCTTACAATACGTTAGTTCGTCCAGTCTTATTGTTCGTCTGTATGGGAACCTTACCAGTTGGGTCTGATTCAAGAGATTGAGAAGGTCCATAGAAGAGCGGCAAGATTCGTGACTAGTACATTTAGCCATCGGGAGAGCGTTACAAATCTCATAGAAAGTTTGAAGTGGGACACACTTGCAGATAGACGACGCGCTAAACAGAAGGGGCTGCTCACTAAATTCCGAAATCCAGTCTTCACTGAGGATGTAGAGCATATATTATTACCACCAACTTTCAAATCGCGTAATGATCATCAATCAAAGATAAGGGAAATAAAAGCTCGTACTGAGGCGTTCAGACAGTGGTTTTTCCGGAACAGAGGAGGGGAAATATGATTTTGCCGCGAATTGTGCACTCCGCCACACACCGCTTGGTGGCTAGCGGAGTGTATATGTAGATGTAGATGTAGATATTGTCAACGCAGGCAGAGTTTAATGTATGATTAGCAACTATAATCCTTTTCTTGTTCTACAAACTCGAAGGTTCGCCTCCACTCCCGGTTTTTCCTCGTGACACTTTCCGTGTCCACAAGCACCTTTAGGCACGCAAGGAAACGAGAAGACTCCTGAAGAGAATGTCTGCAGAGTTTGTTTGTATTATCTCAGTCAGTCATTTTGTTACACGAAGCCAGAAGAGAGAATAAACTGTAGTCTTGTACGCATTACTAAATCGAATCCCGCCTAATGTGATATAAATATTGCGTTGGAATACACATGGGGATTGCACAGTGGCATACGTCTTATGATTTACATGGGCGTGTATGTTATTGTGTTGCAGGTGTGCCTTTTGGCGGTGGCCTGCCTGGCCCTGCTGTGTGGCTGTGAGGCCTCCTACCCTCTGGCCGTCTCACACGGACACGGGTACTACCCGTACAGCTACAAGTACCCTGGCTACGGGTACCACGGTGAGTGACATCATTTCACTACTATTAGGTTCACTACCATACTAGTAATGTAAGACACAGCTCAGTGTAACTATATGAGATTACATAAAACTGTGCACGAGACTCGAACGCTGGACTGTACCCCGGATCCGTGCCTTCCGTGGCCAGTGCGTCACTAGTCCATATTGGGACAGGTAGTGTACCTTTAACACACATTGTACTCACAATACAGAAAAGTGAGATTTAAATGTCAGTTATAGCTGTGAGATACAAGTTTGCCGTGGGTTCACTAAATCACTTAAGGCGATTGCTGGGATGGTTACCTTGGAAAAAACAGCTGAGTGCTTTCCATTCTTGTTCATTCCAAGCATTGTGAACAATCTCTAATGAATGAGATTTTCACTCTGCAGCGGACTGTGCGCTGATATGAAACTTCCTGGCAGATTAAAACTGTGTGCCGGACCGAGATTCGAACTCGGGACCTTTGCCTTTCGCAGGCAAGGGCTCTACCATCTCAGCTACCCAAGCACGACTCAAGCCCCGTCCTCATAGCTTTACTTCTGCCAGTACCACTCCTCCTACCTTCCAAACTTTACAGAAGCTCTCTTGCAGGACGGGGCGTGAGTCGTGCTTGGTAGAGCGCTTGCCCGCAAAAGGCAAAGGCCCCGAGTTCGAGTCGCGGTCCGGCACACAGTTTTAATCTGCCAGGAAGTTTCAATCTCTCATGATTCTGTTGTCATAGAGGCCTTCCCGCCTTTGAAGAAGAAGTAGCCCTTCATCTTCTTTCTCAATTAGTCACTGTAACTTATTTTAGGGTGTTATGTTTCCTGCATATTTTCTCATACTCTCGCGACGCATTTTTTTCTGTTTATGAAATTCCAAATCTTGTTGCTCAGATTATCAATGTCCATTCTGAACATGTATCTTTATAGAAGACTGTCTTTCTGTGTCCACATACCAGATATAGACCTCTACTGCTTTTCTTTGTGTGTGTGTGTATGTGTGAGTGAGTGAGTGAGTGAGTGTGTGTGTGTGTGTGTGTGTGTGTGTGACTTGAAACGGTTCGCAAGTTCAGAAGGAAAAGAAACTACCAACGGGTCTCAATCCCATATCTTTTTTGCGCACTATCGGATCCAACAGGTAATATCCGTCTAGAGTAGTTTTTAATTGTGTTTGATACACTGAAATGGATTACCCTGAAGCACGTGATAAATGTTGCAGGCTACTCGTCCCACTACGGCTACCCTGGCTGGGGATACCACGGCTACCCTGGATACGGCTACCACGGTTACTATGGTTACGGTAACCACTACGGCTACCCTGGATACGGGTACGGTCATGGTCACGGCCACTGGTGAAGAACAGCGAGTTGAACCTAACCCTTCACTACTATGCAACCAATTACTCCTTCTCTCCATAACCCCACCACATTCTATTCCTCGTTTTTTTTTTTTCTCCAAAGCCTACAGTTAAAAATTATAAAACCTTTTTACCCTGATCTGATTCATCATTCGTAAGTTATTCAATAAAAGCACATGTCTATAAAAAGTTGTTTTATTTGCATATCTCTACAACTCGTCTAGTTAAACTCGTCTAGGTACCTTGTACGTAGAATACACGAGCCGTTTATGGCGTGCGCGTTTCTCAGATTTTTGTCTGGTGACTGATAGTAGCATTCTAAAGTTACATTAATTACTGATTAGCAACGCTACTTTCTGATGCAGAGCTCCCGGGGGCAATTCCAGGTGATAAATCAGTGTTTTGACGGGCAGTAAAAGAAGTAAAGCAACTAAGCAATATAAGCAGCCAAAATTAATACGCATTCAAGATAAACTGCGTCAAACTGAAAAGCATGAGTCAGGTTAAGAGCCACTCTACATTTGTTTATTTTTTTATTTCCAGAGTCAAAAATGAAAACATAACTTTTAATGCATCACTAGAAAATACGTAAGAAATAAATTAATACTTACAGAATATAATTTATCCAAAATATTTCTTCAATATTTTTGCTAGCGAATTCATAGCTGTTTCTTTCTATAAGCAGAGAGAGTAGAAAATATACATCTTAATAGGAAAAGGTCTTAATTCTCTAAATTTCAGATTGTCGTTCACCTATAAGTATTTCAAGGTTCACAATTTTAATATGGCTTAGTGAAACAGTCACATCGGAATTTATGAAAATCTGCTCAGGGGTGAATTTTCTCGTTTTTTACCAATGTTTTCGTGCTGAAGATTATTTTGATGATATGTGTGTGGTAAATGTGAAACTGTTAAGAGAAAATTTGCAATGGACGAACAATTAAGCAGATTTCTACAAAATTCATGTGCGACTTCTTCACTAGAACTTAATAAAAATCCTTCATTGAACTTGGGAATCCGCTAGTAGATACCTATTAGCACACAAAAAAAAACGAAATACAAACGGTTGATGGGCTTTCATGGATTAACAAAATTCCGACAGAATAGCTCTGTAATAAATAATATAATCGAACTCTGACAGTCATAAAACGAAAAATTAAGTTTAGGAAAGCAAATGTCATGGAGCAGGGCTTATAGAAGCTGTGTAGGAAACAACAACGATACAGACCTTTCTTTTTATGTCATCAGTCTTTTGACTGGTTCTGTTTATCTACTATTCTATATCCACTATTTCTAGTATTTTTATATTCTAATCTTCGTGTGGCTCAAAAATTTTTCCTCTATCGAACTCCTTCCACTGCCAAGCTTACTATTCCGAAATACCCCAGCGGTTTAATGTAGGCTACGTGTATCATGTCCCACTACGAGTATTTCACATACTTCTTTCCTTCCCTGTTTCTTATCGTTTCTTTATATTAAGTACTTTATGTTTGCAGTTATCTTTTTACGTAGTCCTACAGAATCATGTTTCAGAAACTTCTGGGCACTTTTTAGTCTTCTTAGAGCGTCCACGTTTTGTGTACTCATAATGATGTTCTCCAGATGCACACTTACTGAACTTCTTCCTCAATTTCTTGGCAGTGTATGGTAACAAATGAGCTCTTTTGTTGAAGACTTCCTACTTTCGATACCTCCAAGCTTTAGCTGTTATTGTGATCTTCAGTACGGAGTCTAGTTCGAAGCTGCCCTCCACACTACTTTATTCTGTGGAAGTCTGTTTCATCTCTGGGTAGCTACTGCAGGCAACGTCCCCTTAAACATTAAAATGTTATTGCTGCTGAACCTCCCTTAGTAGTGTTATTGTACCTGACTTGCTGTACTGGCCTAGGATATTGTGGAGAGGATTGTTCACATGCTACTGCAGATAAAATTATTCTGGCAGCAAGACTGACCCCACTTACTCTATTGAATCCTTGGTCTCCGTCTATAGTATCAAAAGGTGCAAGTGACTGCCGCTGAAGATCACAAAGCAGTGTGTCACGCGTTCCAGTACCGCAGAAATCCACAAACTCCGATTGTTAAGAATTTCAAACAACGATACGTTAAAGTCGTCGGAGGAGGACCTCCGTGGATTGTCATAGGCGAAGAGTTCAGCAACTACTTCTGTGGCCTGCGATTCTGGTGGGGCAAGATACATCTACATCAGAAGATACCAGCCGGAAGCGACCACCCCTCTCATCTTCAAGATGAGCGTCCAGCCGTCATCACAGCCCAACAAGCTACCCTCCATCACCGAAGTACTTGGCATCTCGGTGCAGGTAGAGAATATGCCAGAAGACCTAGGGAGGATACCGCAATTCTTCAAATGCCAGTAGTACCGGCACGTGGTGATGTATTGCAACAAGCCCGTCTGCGTAAAATGCGCAAGCGATCATGCCAGCCACAAATGCACTAAAAGCACAGAAGAACCACCGAAGTGCGCAAATCGTGGTGGAGATCACATCTCTGGTTTGGTTGTGCTACGGCGAAGAAATATCGGTCTTCCCAAGCACCCGCCAGCAAAGCGCAAGTACCGCTGGCGACCAACAGATGTCAGGCGCTACCGACTCCAGGCGGCATCTGCCCCCCCCCCCCCCCGCCCCCGCCATCCAATGGCAGCTACGGTGAGGCGGCTGCCTCCAGCCAGTCGGCCACGTGCTACTGCCCGGGCAGTAAGTCTGACTACAGCGTTGATGAGATAGAGGATTGTAGCCGTCGTTCCAATGAGGAAACACCGTCGTCATGGCAACACCAGCAGCTCTAGCCAGGATTCTGGAGATTCTCCTCGGCCGTAAGGCAAATGCCAGAACTGTCCCCAATATCCTCCAACGAACATCTCCTTCGGAGACGGAGTGAAAGATTTTAGATACGAAAAAAAAGTGACATTTCCTCGATTACCAAACTGACGGTTTCTTGACGCCTCGGTATGTGACCTATAAACCAATTCCACCAGTTAGTCGAGTTGTGCAATAAATTTTTTTGTACCTCAAATCGATTAAACATTTTCTCGTTACTTACTCGATCTACCCACGATGTGTAATCTAAATTTCTGAAAAGGAAAATCATCGAACTGTCATCTACCACCATCTATTTCCAAATTATGACTTTTAAGTATCATCAGTTTTCTTTCTACTCCTCTTAACCAACTTCAAAAAAAAATGGTTCAAATGGCTCTGAGCACTATGGGACTTAACTGCTGTGGTCATCAGTCCCCCAGAACTTAGAACTACTTATACCTAACTAACCTAAGGACATCACACACATCCATGCCCGAGGCAGGATTCGAAACTGCAACCGTAGCGGCCGCGCGGTTCCAGACTGTAGCGCCTAGAACCGCTCGGCCACTCTGGCCGGCTAATCAACTTCAAATTAGTTTTAGTCACCCTGTCAATACTCACTGCCAGGTACGACGTATGTATGCAGACTGAAGCGACGAATGAAAATTTGTACCAAGGCTGGGAATAGTTCGATCCTGAGGTGCTACTCCAATAAATTTGGCCAACCTCTGCAGTGCTACTCGAGTTTAGGTGGAATACCAAGTAGACTGACGCTTGAATGGAAATTGGATTGGAGAGGAAGGTGTGCTAAGATAGTCCGTGCAGTTGTGCAAAGCTACTGCGCCAGAGTAGCACAGTGGTTAGTGAGCTGGAGACCTGGGTTTGAATGCCGCCCTTGGTGCAAATTTTCTTTCGTCGCTTCAGTCTGCAGACTTACATAATATGTGTTTGAGAATTGGAACGGTTTCTGGAACCGTATAGTTTCATTTGAACACTGCCAGTTATTCAGTTAATACAGGTCACCAGTACTCTAAACTTTTGTCCGTAGCAACTGTGTCACCAGGGAAAATTGTCATTGGCGTCTTTTATTTCTAATCTGTCCCCTAGGACTTTTACACTTATCTTGAATGTTATTTCGCTTCCGTCGTTGTTACATCTGCGAAATAGCTAAACACAACAGTACCGATTAGCTTATAATTTACCTTGCACTCATCTTAATACGTAGATGTGTTTATACGTGCATTATTCTTAGATGGTTTTTGCAAAGAGAGAGTGTAATACACGTCTGTTTCCATACACCATTCCCATTCATCTCAGGATCTCATACATACTATTGCACAAACAGAAAAATACAAACGTGAAGTTAGTCTTCAAAACAACGACTAATATCAGCACAAAACTACGTTCAGGAAAAGTCATTCTCCTGAAACATTTCTACCTTGGAATTTACAAAATTAACTGCAATAACTGAACAAAAGTTTATATAGGTCAGATGGGAAGAAATTTCATCGTCAGATACAGAGAACACACGAGAAAAACAAATAACAACCACGGCATTTTCTTTAAAAACCTCAAAAATGAAAACACGAAGTTGATAACATTGAAAACGCACTACAAGTCCTGCATAACGTCCCAAAAGCTCCACTCATAAATATTTTGGAGGAACTTGAAATATACATACAAACCAAGGACTATCCCCACGATATATTAAATGTGCAAACCGATTACAAATACACAAAGTTTTTTTTAACAGTTATTGAAATTTTATACAAGGATAACTGATAATCAGAACTTCAGAGATTACAAACACATCAATAACAGTTCCTTAGATACACGACCCACAACAACATAAATATCTTTGAGTCGATGAATGAACAACTTTAAACGGGTTACTACAAAAATATTGCATCCAACAACTACGTACAGCAGCAATAGTTCACACAGACTTGACATGCGTGTGTCAGCAATGTCAGTAAAGGAGTACTATATCGAATATAAAAAACCTAAAATTATATATCGCGTGAAATACAAATAAATACGATTGTTTGAAGATATACTGAGAAGCCAATAAAGCACAAATAAGTTTATATACAAAATAAAATATCAAGCAGCATAATGTCTGCTAGTTCTCTGCTTAAGTCGTAACATCATTCTTGGAATACGTAATTTCAAATCTCTGACAAAATTAATCTTTACACTTCAGCAGAGGTGACAGCTTAAATTTGCCATAACACAAATCGAAATACGTAGTGTGTAGTGCACTAACCAGCTTCCAAACTGTTTGAATTAGCAACCTAGCTGCTACTATTTCACTGCGCGGATTCACGGGACCGGACCTATATGCGGATTGATACCGAAATAAATTCCCAGGCTAAGGTCACGTGCAAAACTAAACTTCGTCACAGCATATAATCTGGATTGATCTTACTGGATTCCTTGTACATGTTAATGTCTCGTGTGGATCTTCCTTAAACAAAAGGAAATTCCTTCTCATCGAATGTAAGTCTCAAATTCAGAATAGGCACTAGACTAGTTTTGGTTGAACCTGTGCCTGAGTAAAATTACCGTCCCTCTTCACGGTACAGTATAATAAACTAATGGGATAACACAATCACACAAAATGTACCTTCAGAATTACACGGAATTTAAGCTACGTTTGCTGTGACATACCCCGGAATAAACTATTTGTCTTGTTATAGATAATAAAACCAGGAGAAAAATCTCTCAACTATCTCTACTCTATCCTTGTGCTACTGATGCTTGTTGCAGTTAAGCATGCACGTTGATAGTTTAATTATACAATTTCTATCCTTAAACGTAAATAATTATTTGCACATGGCATATATAACAAAACTCACATTTTATGACATTAACTATTTATTGTATTACTAAATCTTTCGCAAAAAAGTACGATATCGCTAGCTGTAGTATTTCTCGAATAAGTACGTAACACTGCACAGTTACTAGTAACCTTTGATTACCATCGATACAAAGTGCACAGTTTTTTTATATATTTAAAAACAAGCATTCTCATGAAGATTTACTTACTGTTTCCTCTCTTCACCTTTTTATAACAATTAGAAAATTACGGGCAGTTATCCTTTTATGTTTGAAGCTTAATATCTTTTGCAAACAAAATTCAACTCTCGACCAGTCAGCGATATATTATCACCTCTCTCAGTAATTCTTTGCTCGTAATCTAAACTAAACACTTTTTTGCTTTTTCTTCCTTTTAATATGTTGCTTATTTCTTTTTTTAAGTATAAGTATTAATTATACCAATGATTAATGCAAAACATAGATTATATGTGCATATCAGTAAATGTTAATTTCTTCCTGTATCCCATTCTCTTTGATTTCTAAGTTTTGCCACTTATCTTTAAAGACTATCAGTGAAAGAGAGCTAGTGGATACTAAACTATTGGCAAATATTATTTTTCCCCTTACTGTTTCCTTCTTTCTTATTTCTTTTTTGCTTTTATTTTATTTCAAATTCTAAAATGGTATTGTTGAGATACCTCCTTACTTTTGAAGAGGAAATAACAAGGCGGGACTCCTTTTTTTTCAGTTTCACGTCAAATATCGTTTATTTGAGAGAATAGCCATATACAGATAGTGCATCGCTGCATACGAGTGTCCGTGTTTCCCCAAACCTATTATCTAGCTGGTATATTAATCTAGAAGGAGGAGGAAATAAAAAATAAATACTAATTTGCCACCGCCACTTTGAGCTCAAAATGAAACAGAATTAATAAAAGTAGGGCTTCTTTAGGCATTTGCGTCTACTCTACAATACTCTTCCCCCAGTTGTTACGCTTACATGGACACTCGCTGTAGATTTCTGTAAGTAGGTACTAACGCTATTCGTCACACGGGTCAATGGTTCCTTCAGGAACAGTATTGCTCAACTAAAGGGTTTAGACCTTGTTTGCTAGTTGGCTAACAGTGTGGAATCACAAAGCCAAAAAATTCCAGAACAACTTATCTAGTGCCCGCTTATCAAATCCATCACAACGAGTCGTCTTTCCATTTTAAGGAAACGAAACCGACTCCTAATAACAAACAATCAAACTCTTCGTTTAAAATCTGTTTCAGAGTCAAAGTAACTTAAGACCGCGTAGCACCTCTCCAAAGCTGCAAAAAATCTAACTTGAACTCGCTCTTTTTAGAATGAGCTTTCTCACTCAGTGTATCCTGTGAATATAGGGTAAGACTTCACAAATTTCTAGTTTATGGTGACCGAACCCATGTATCACCAGCATCTCAGCGTCCAGGTTGAACTTTCCAGCCTGACTCGGTATAGAGTGACATGTACTCACGGAAGTCTCCGTACTCATCTCTGTCTAGAACTGCACCGGCATTACAACCACATAAAACCAACGTAGAACCATTAATACGAGTTACTACAGCCTGTGGTCGGAATCTTTGATACAGTGCGTGAAAAATAAATTTTGTGTGAATGGTGGCAAATTAACTTTTCGCTCACGACAACAAAATGTGAATGCCGTTGTATCGCTCAAGGTAACCACAGATGTGTGCGGTTTTGCATTACAAAAAGATACTATATTTTAAAACAACAATATAATAATCATAATCAGTGCCGACATTATTCCTGTTTCTTCATTTACGCAGAAACCTTCTCTAGCTACTTGTCTTTCAGTCCAGTCCTTTAGTGTTCTCCTTCTAGACATAAATATAGATTCCGTATAATAAGTGAAGGTGAAAGTCGTAGTTATTCAAAATGAAGAAATTAAATATTCGGATCTTACTTCAAATTTTTTGGTAACAGCGGCAAATGATCACGAAGCTATTCTTATGCAAAAGTGATTGAAATAACGATGCCTCAATTTACGGACTTCATTACTACAATATTTTGATTTCCACTGCTGTCAGTATCATCAACCTAGCTGTTGTCGCATTGTAGCTGCCTTGTATGCACGTGTCGCTGCAAATGAGCCATGTGACATGACACGAATGCTCTGACGCCAAAGCCATGTAACACCACGGACACCATGTGACCGTATGACATGAACGTCTCTGGAATGCGAGTTCACAATACGTCGTTACTTTCTGGTGTCATTTCTACCATAGCACCTGATTGGTATTCAGGTCAGAAGTTGGTCGCACTTCAATTTTCGATGGTCACGTATTGGAGATTTTAGTGTGTGATAGAGAATCTATTACCAGAGTTATGAATATCATATCGTCTACTTCCTTTTCCACGCTTAAGAGCAATGTATAGACATTATTTTTTCTTCGTGCACGTCTATGTCAAAGTATCATTAATACTAAAAATCGATACTTCAGTTTTGGTGTTCACGTATTAATATTATGATAAATGAATAGCATTAGGCCACTTTTAACAAGATACGGATTATTAAATTCATCCGCTGCGGTGTGAAATAGCGGCCTGCTGCAGCTGACTACGTTACATGTGCCGCGCGTAGCGTGGTTATGCAAGCATCCTGGTTACTCCAGACGTGATGATGATGATGATGATGACGTTGACGGTGATGTGATTTTGAGGGCGGACACCAGTCATGGCAGCTTCTCGCTTTCTCCCGAGTCTTCCTCTCTCTCCTACAATATACCATACAAACATAATACATCATAGTACATTAAGCCATCATATCCATATATCATAATACATGGCTGTAATTCTACCTGTAATGAAGTGAAGCAACACATGACACTAACCTACTGTGCAATATCATTTTGGCATGTTAAAAGCCTCAGCTTGAATGATGGGAACGGGAACTACTTTCTGATCCGCGTACTGTTGGTTGCTGGCATGGTGACGGTAGTTGGGCATGACCAGAGAGTGTAGCAGTTGGTTGTTGCCAAAGACCAGAGAATTTAAGAGTTGGTTGCTGCCAAGGCGATTGTGGCGTAGCTATAGCAGAGAGTTTAGCAGTTGGTTGCTACCAAGGTGTCCGATGCTCGGCATGACCAAAGAGTTTAGCTATTGAGACTTCCTGGCAGACTAAAACTGTATGTCGCACCGAGACTGAAACTCGGAACCTTTACCTTTAGTAAGGAAAAGGTCCGAGTTCGAGTCTCGGTCCGATACACAGCTGTAATTTACGAGGAAGTATTTCCTGAGAGGCCCAGACAAATGCGGAGGTTGAGATTGCTTGTCATTGGGAGCTCCAATTTTAGGCGGATGATGGAGCTCCTTAGGGATATGGCAGCTAAGGACGGGAAGAAAGCCAATGTGCACTCAGTGTGCATACCGGGGGGTGTCATCCAAGATATGGAAAGGGTCCTTCCGGATGCCATGAAGGGTACAGGGTGCAACCAACTGCAGGTGGTGGCTCATGTCGGCACTAATGATGTGTGTCGCTATGGATCGGAAGATTCTCTTTGGTTTACGGCGGCTATCTGAGTTGGTGAAGATTGCCAGTCTTGCTAGCGAGATGAAGGCAGAGCTCAACATCTGCAGCGCCGTCGACAGGACCGATTGCGGATCTTTGGTAGAGAGCCGAGTGGAGGGTCCGAATCAGAGGCTGAGACGGCTCTGGGACCGTGTAGGCTGCAGATTCCTCGACTTGCGCCATAGGATGGTGGGATTTCAGGTTCCGCTAAATAGGTCAGGTGTCCACTACACGGGTAGCAGGGGCTGTGTGGCGTGGTCTGGACGGTTTTTTAGGTTAAACAGTCTTGGGAAAGATCAAAAAGTACTCCAGTCTCAAAGGCTACAGGGCAAAGAATCGACCAAGCAACAGTCTGTATTGTAGTTGTAAACTGTCATAGCTGTGTTGGAAAAATACCAGAGCTTCAAGCGCTGATAGAAAGTACTGAAGCTGAAATCGTTATAGAAACAGAAAGCTGGCTAAAGCCGCAGATAAATTCTGCCGAACTTCTTACGGAGGCGCATACCGTGTTCAGAAAAGACAGATTAAATAAATTAGGTCGTGGTGTGTTTGTGTCTGTTGGTAGTAGTTTATCTTGTAGTGAATTTGAAATAGATAGTTCCTGCGAATTACTGTGGGTAAATAATAATTGGCTCCTTCTACCAACCCCCCGACTCAGATGATATAACATCAGAACGGTTCAAAGATAACTTGAATCTCATTGCAAATAAGTACCCCACTCATAGAGTTATAATTGGTGGAGACTTCAATCTACCCTCGATCCGCAATATCCTTTCTTTCAGGAGTGCTAGTTCTGCAGGTTCGCAGGAGAGCTTCTGTAAAGCTTGGAAGGTAGGAGACGAGGTACTGGCAGAAGTAAAGCTGTGAGGACGGGGCGTGAGTCGTGCTTCGGTGGCTCAGTTGGTAGAGCACTTACCCGTGAACGGCAAAGGTCCCGAGTTCGAGTCTCGGTCCGGCACACATTTTTAATCTGCCAGGAAGTTTCATAAAATATCTTTCCGGCCTTGTTACTGCTCATGAAAACCACACTTTGCATGTCGTACGACCATGCAGTGATACCTTCAGAGGTGGTGATCCAGATTTCTGTACACACCGGTACCTCTAATCCCCAGTAGCTCGTCCTCTTGCATTAATGCATCCGTTTCCGTGGCATACTATCCACAAGTTCATCAAGGCATTGTTGGTCCAGATTGTCCCACTCCTCAACGGCGATTCGGCGTAGATCCCACAGAGTGGTTGGTCACATCGTCCAAAAACAGCCATTTTCAATCCATCCTAGGCATGTTCGATAGGGTTCATGTCTGGAGAACGTGCTGGCCACTCTAGTCGAGCGATTTCGTTATCCTGAAGGAAGTCATTCACAAGATGTGCACGATGGGGGCGCGAATTATCGTCCATGAAGACGAATGCCTCTCCAATATTCTGCCGATATTGTTGCACTATCGGTCGGAGGATGGCATTTACGTATCGTACAGCCGTTACAGCGCCTTCCATGATCTCCAGCGGAGTACGTCAGACCCACATAATGCCACCCCAAAACAGCAGGAAACCTCCACTGTACTCGCTGGACAGTGTGTCTAAGGCGTTCAGCCTGACCAGGTTGCCTCCAAACACGTCTCCGACAATTATCTGGTTGAAGTCATGTGCGACACACATCGGTGAAGAGAACGTGATGCCAATCCTGAACGGTCCATTCGGCATGTTGTTGGGCCCATCTGTACCGCGCTGCTTGGTGTCGTGGTTGGAAAGATGTAATTCGCCATATAGGTTGGGAATGAAGTTGCGCATCAAGCAGCCTACTGTGCATAGTTGTAACACGACATCCTGTGGCTGCACGAAAAGCATTATTCAACACGGTGCCGTTGTTCTCAGGGTTCCTCCGAGCCATAATCCGTAGGCAGCGGTCATCCACTGCAGCAGTAGCCCTCGGGCGGCCTGAGCGAGACGTGTCATCGACAGTTCCTGTCTCTCTATCTCTCCTCCATGTCCATACAACATCGCTTTGGTTCACTCAGAGACGCCTGGACACTTCCAAAGTAACAATGCGGCCGTGATCTAACTGCGATATTGACCGTCTACGCATGAGTGAACTACAGACAACACGAGTCGTGTACTTCCTGCCTGGTGGAATGACTGGAACTGATCGGCTGTCGGACCCCCTCCGTCTAATAGGCGCTGCTCATTCATGGTTGTTTACATCTTTGGTCGGGTTTAGTGACATCTCTTGTGTCTGTGATACATTATACACAGTCAAAGTCTATCTCCAAGAGTTCTGGGAACCGGGGTGATGCAAAAGTTTTTTGATGTGTGTATAATCCGTTCCAAGATTCGAAACTATGAGAAGAAATTTTGTTGTTTAGAAACACGTAATTAAGTGAGGGATTATATGGCACGTGGTCAGAAACATTCTGAATGCTGATAAAGGTGTTGCTGGATAGGTTGTGCTGAGAAATAATTGTTAAGAAAAAAATTCGTTGCTTTACTTCATTTCGGAATTAATTAGCATTGAGGTTACCCATTCAGGCCGTTACGCGCGCAAGTTCAAGCGGCCCGCCAGATACAATTAGCGTCAGCTGTTGTCATAGCGTAAATGCCAACGCACGAGACCGTTCAGTCTTTGGCTAGGGTTGAATCCTTACTACCGTCGGATATAAAATGCCTGTATGGCTATCTTTTTGGTTTTTAGAAACCAAACGGAGACAGGTTTGGTGACCTCTTGAATTTGCGAGCGTAACGGACAGACTGTCTAACTTCAATGCTAATTAACGTATCGAATATTTCTTTAACAATTATTTCTCAGCACAACCTACTGTGCAACTCCTTTATAAGCTTTTCAGGCAATTTCTGACCACCCTCCATATGGTATTCGTTTACGTTTTGAAAGAGTTACTAACGATGGTTAGGCAACCAAAAATTTCTTTGAAGAGCAAGGAAACCTATGATATCATTTAGTAATAAGTTTGATAAAGGTTCACTACAAGGACTCGATTCAACCGCTGCGCCTTGGCAGACCTATACTGGAAAGAATCGTTATTTGACTACAGTGTGTTCTCAAACCTCAAGCCTATAAAACAATGGTGGCGCTGGTACGGAATCAGGAAGTTTCACAGTTGTGAAGGACAGCGCGTGACTGCTTTTTAGAGGTTTTCGCGAGATCACGTAGCGGCGAACGACTAATATTGGTCACTGGCCTCGGCGCTTTCGTGCTTCGGTTGTCCCGTTACTGCGGATATTATTGGTGTTAATTGGATCTGGAAATATGAAAGGCATCATCTTTCAAGCGTAAAAAAGAAGCTGGCTTCTGTTGCCCTTTGTGTATATTACCAAAATTAGCGTGTTTATCAACACAGACAGACTGTACGTTACTTATATTAGCGCGTATCATTTTTCAACACAGACTGCAGTACTTTGTTTCGAAAACTGATGCGAGTGTCTTCAGCTGCTGTCCTATGTACGTAAGGACATAGTTTAATGACAAAAATTAAGACGCTATCGGCAATCGGAGAAGTGAGTGAGTTGTGTATGGGGAGTCCCACCAAGGGAAAGAATTAATTAAAAATTTCTTATTTTTCTAGTACCCTACCAAACTTTGATCGGTCAGTTAATTACAGTATTTGAAAATTGACATAGCAGCTATTCACCTACCCCCCCCCCCCCCAAAAAAAAAAAATAAATAAATAAGAAAACAACTTCAACCTTGGTGTTTTGAAGCATGACATCGATAGCACATTTAAATGAATAAACCGAATGTTGCAATTAAGGGTGGGAAAGCTGCCTCGAGACCCTTGAAGCGCTAAGAAAGGGGGGCCAGTTTTAGCCCTTATGTGGAGGGATAGTATACAGCTCCGACAGCCTGGCGCCAAAGGTACCGAACACAACTCTGCTGCCTTCAGCACTTCAGCACTACATGGCCACGTTTGTCAACCGTGGGGAATGCTCGCCAATGGCTGAAGTTAGGAGAAAGTCGGTGGCAGTTCTTTTTACGTCATTACCGCTTGAGTTGGTGACCGGAGCTAGGCGATGCGAGACATGCTTAACGGAAAAATTCTAACGGCGAGGCAACAAAGGCACCAGCAACCCGTTAACAGCTTTCGATTTTTCTCAGTCCTTAGTTGAGTTAAGCGGCCATATTTTTTCGGTCGCCACTGCCACTTATACGTTGGAGCCTGAGCAGTTTCCATGAAATGAGTCGCCCAGTCATTGCTCTCCCTTGCGAATATTTCATCAACCATTCGGTTCACGCCCTTCGAAAAGGAATACCTGGGGTAACTATCTGCAGTAGAGCAAAATGCTGTATCTAGATTCACTGTGTAATGTATGTTTGTGTGTGTGTGTGTGTGTGTGTGTGTGTGTGTGTGTGCTCCAGTGCATTCTTCCATTTAATTTCAGCGCACCCTTTGCCCACTCCTAGTTTTAACATAATAATATAGAACACGCTTTTGGTACTCTAGCGATGCATTCACTGCTAAACTCTGTAATGAACTTCAAGTACTTGTTTTTCACTAAGAAATTTATCTTATTATTGAGCTGTGTAAAGGTGGGAGGGAGAAGTTAACGTGTCCCATGGAACAGTCAGTCACTATCAGTAAAATTAAGGGTCAAACTTCTCCTGCAAGCAGGACAGGAAGGCCTCATATTTTGTACGAGGGATAAATTATTCATCATCTTAGTTGCATGTGAATTAATTTCAATTACACAACAGTATCTCCCCGAAAGGCTACCTTCATTCACCAGTTACCACCACCTAATTGAGTCCTCCATAAGTGCGTAACCATGACAGAAGCTGTGCTTTCGTCCTGCTGCAGTATACAGAATGTTCGGAAATTCGCATTACAGACTTCTAGGACTTGTAGAGGGGAGTGAATTCATAATATTTTGAATAGAACCCATGTCCGGAAACGTACCGTTTCCGTTCTACGACGGTTTCAGTTCAGATATGTAACTCGCCCACGTCTGCTAAAGGAAAGAGAAACTCTCAGATTTGCTTGTCCTGGAAAACAATAGGATAGGTAGGATGACGCGTACAACGCCAGACGGTCACCTAATGTCAATCAACGTCGTACGTACAGTTTAATTTACGAGACTCCTGTGCAGACGGAGGAAGATCTGCTGACGAAAATTCTGGTCGCTGCACTGTATATTGAAGAGATACAAAGTGGGATGTACAGTGTGAATCCAAAGATGCTTCGTAGCTTCAATTAACAACGTTGGTGGTCGCCACAACGAGCCGCTATTGTAATACATCAGTACTGTCCTGTACGTACAGTGTGTTGGTTTCTTTTTTGTTTTGGAATAATGTAAACACGCAATGTTTAAGTGTTAATACAAAGGGGCTTAAGTGATAAATGGTTCTTTCGTTATGTTTCCTATCGAATTGTTACCTAGTAGCTGTACGTGTCATGATTAACTCGCTCCCTCAGGCAGAGGTACACGAATATCCGAACTTAAACCGTCGCAGAAAGGAAACAGTACGTCCGCGGGCATAGGTTCCTTTTCTGAATATTATGTATTTAATTCCCTCTGTGGTATCAATAGCAACGATGCCACGGAATAGTTTCTCAAGTTGGCACTACGAGAGACACAGACTACAGCGCCCTCTAGCCGGTGCTGCCGAGGTCTACGATTTCCGCGACTGCTTCAGCCCATTTCATCAGGTGCAGCCAGCCAGGACACTTCGCTTCAGCATCGCACCTACGTACAAAGCTATGTAATCGTTATCACCTATTTCTTCCTGAGTAAAACATTTTTTGCAGTACCGACTTGTATTACCTTTTCCCGTTCCTACCCACGCACCGCCTCCCAGGAAGGATACAAAACACTCTACAAGTGCTGGAAGTACGGGAATTACCGAACACCCTGTATACAGCTAAAGGGAATGTGGCTGTGTGGACGAATTATCAGTGAGTACTCTAGGTGCAACTAATCCACGTTCGTTGAAGGTTGAACACTACACAAAACTCATAGTGATTACGTATAAACCATTTTTTGTGATTAACAAATCAAAATCATATCTTTCAATGTTGTGCGTAGATGTCGACTGAAAGATCCACTAGTGGGGCGAGCCTTTGCGTGCTGCGTCGGTGTACTCTGCCGCGACCCGTTACGAAACATCAACCACTAATGGGCAGAGACTTTCCACTCCCGTTCCGCCGGCTGCGGTATCTTTGGACGACGTAGCATTCCATACCGCTCCCTGGCCGTCGGGGCGAATGTGACGTCAGCGGGAAGAGGGCGCATGCGTCAGCTCAGCGACTCTGCTTGTCTGCAAGGCCACTGGACTCAGAACGTGTTGTCGTCAGCTGGACTAGGCCGGTGGGGGCGTGGCGCTGCGTCGTCTGCTGCGGCGCAGCACGATGCTGCATTCGTCATCCGGCATAGAGGCCGGCTTCCTTAAGGTCAGCTGCTCGGCCATACAACAACGGGAAATGAACGTCTGCCTGCAATCACGGCATAGATGATGAAAAAATGCTCCGTCTTAGTTCGCTCGGGGCTTTGACGCTGTCGAACTTTGCTATCACGATATTACTCAGTTCGCTCAGAAGCAAGGTTATGTAAAGGGACGATAGGCCTGCAGTGAGGAGGCACGCGATTCGCTGGCGCAGTGACGTCACTATAGGAGTAAAGCGAGGCAGCGGCTGGTGTAACGAAAGATTCGTGACTAATTATAGCTACAATAAGTTCTCACAAAATTGATCAAAATAATTGATCTATCTGTTTAGATGTTGGTAGTGGATGAAGAGTGCCATAGGCAAGATTTTCGCTTTTAGCTGCTGCTGCCTTTTGCATTTGCAACTTCATTTTGAGCAACACCGTGTGAATGAACATATACACTACTGGCCATCAAATTGCTACACCAAGAAGAAATGCAGATGATAAACGGGTATTCATTGGACAAATATATTATACTACAACTGACATGTGATTACATTTTCACGCAATTTGGATGCATAGATCCTGAGAAATCAGTACCCAGAACAACCACCTCCGGCCGTAATAACGGCCTTGATACGCCTGGGCATTGAGTCAAACAGAGCTTGGATGGCGTGCACAGGTACAGCTGCCCATGCAACTTCAACACGATACAACAGTTCATCAAGAGTAGTGACTGGCGTATTGTGACGAGCCAGTTGCTCGGCCACCATTGACCAGACGTTTTCAATTGGTGAGAGATCTGGAGAATGTGCTGGCCAGGGCAGCAGTCGAACATTTTCTGTATCCAGAAAGGCCCGTACAAGACATGCAACATGCTGTCGTGCATTATCCTGCTGAACTGTAGGGTTTCGCAGGGATCGAATGAAGGGTAGAGCCACGGGTCGTAACACATCTGAAATGTAAAGTCCACTGTTCAAAGTGCCATCAATGCGAACAAGAGGTGACTGAGACGTGTAACCAATGGTACCCATACCATCACGCCGGGTGACACGCCAGTATGGCGATGACGAATACACGCTTTCAATGTGCGTTCACCGCGATGTCGCCAAACACGGATGCGACCATCATGATGCTGTAGACAGAACCTGGATTCATCCGAACAAACGACGTTTTGCCATTCGTGCACCCAGGTTCGTCGTTGAGTACACCATCGCAGGCGCTTCTATCTGTGATGCAGCGTCAAGGGTAACCGCAGCCATGGTCTCCGAGTTGACAGTCCATGCTGCTGCAAACGTCGTCGAACTGTTCGTGCAGATGGTTGTTGTCTTGCAAATGTCCCCATCTGCTGACTCAGGGATCGAGACGTGGCTGCACGATCCGTTACAGCCATGTGGATAAGATGCCTGTCATCTCGACGGCTAGTGACACGAGGCCATTCGGATCCAGCACGGTGTTCCGTATTACCCTCCTGAACCCACCGATTCTATATTCTGCTAACAGTCATTGGATCTCGACCAACGCGTGCAGCAATGTCGCAATACGATAAACCGCAATCGCGTGTTGCTCCAACGTAATTTGAATCGCGCGCCAAAAACAAAACAACCAATCAGAGACTGTGCTCGACATCTATTGAGCAGCCCAGAGAGCATCACAGAGTGCCCCAGAGGGCATCTCAGAGTGCCCCAGAGAGCACTTTATCAAAGTCGGAAACGTGATGGTACGCATTTCTCTTCCTTACACGAGGTATCACAACAACGTTTCACCAGGCAACGCCGGTCAACTGTGTATGAGAAATCGGTTGGAAACTTTCCTCATGTGAGCACGTTGTAGGCGTCGCCACCGGCGCCAGCCTTGTGTGAATTCTCTGAAAAGCTAATCATTTGCATATCACAGCATCTTCTTCCTGTCGGTTAAATATCGCCTCTGTAGCACGTCATCTTAGTGGTGCAGCAATTTTAATGGCCTGTAGTGTAGTTTGATAATTTCTTCTGAAAAATCAGTATATTTTGTTTGAACTGCAACGCAGGCTGTTTCCACTGTATTTCTTTCCTTCGAAGTATATATCGAGAGGTTGTAACAATGGAAAATTGTACTAAAATGCACGAGGATCTGCAACGGATTGATGCATGGTGCAGGGAATGGCAATTGAATCTCATTGTAGACAAGTGTAATGTACTGCGAATACACAGAAAGAAAGATCCTTTATCATTTAGCTACAATATAGCAGGTCAGCAACTGGAAGCAGTTAATTCCATAAATTATCTAGGAGTAGGCATTAGGAGTGATTTAAAATGGAATTACCATATAAAATTTATCGTGTGTAAAGCAGATGCGAGACTGAGATTTATTGGAAGAATCCTAAGGAAATTCAGTCCGAAAACAAAGGAAGTAGCTTACAGTACACTTGTTCGCCCACTGCTTGAATACTGCTCACCACTGTGGGATCCGTACCAGATAGGGTTCATAGAAGAGATAGAAAAGATCCAACGGAGAACAGTGCGCTTCGTTACAGTATCATTTAGTAATCGCGAAAGTGTTACGGAGATGATAGACAAACTCCAGTAGAAGACTCTGCAAGAGAGACGCTCAGTAGCTCGATACGGACATTTGTTGAAGTTTCGAGAACATACCTTCACTGAGGAATCAAGCAGCATATTGCTCTCTCCTACGTATATCTCGCGAAGAGACCATGAGGATAAAATCAGAGAGATTAGAGCCAACACAGAGGCATACCGACAAGCTTTCTTTCCACGAACAATAAGAGATTGGAATAAAAGGAAGAACCGACAGAGGTACTCAAGGTACCCGCCGCCACACACCGACAGGTGGCTTGCAGAGTATGGATGTAGATGTAGATGTAGAAGTACCTTCCAAAGCGTTGAATTCATTAAAAATGAGTTCAAACTGCGACAATCATCTATTGAAACATTAAGCCCACAGCGAGACACGACTTCAATCCAGCAAAAATGTTCCACATCTCTAGCAGAACGACACAAAGTACCACCGAACGATGTTACTAGTGTGCCGTCATATTTCTTTGCACGACACTCGAGGTAGCCACTAGCCAGTTAGTGAAATACTTCTGCGGAACAGTCAGGTCCTTCTTTCATAGCAGAGGAAAGTTCGTATGCTGGAGCTCTCTTTCATCATTTACACTACTGGCCATTAAAATTGCTACACCACGAAGATGATGTGCTACGGACGCGAAATTTAACCGACAGGAAGAAGATGCTGTGATATGCAAATGATTGGCTTCCCAGAGCATTCACACAAGGTTGGCGCCAGTGGCGACACCTACAACGTCCTAACATGAGGAAAGTTTCCAATCGATTTCTCATACACAAACAGCAGTTGACCAGCGTTGCCTGGTGAAACGTTGTTGTGATGCCTCGTGTAAGGAGGATAAATGCGTACCATCACGTTTCTGACTTTGATAAAGGTCGGATTGTAGCCTATCGCGATTGCGGTATATCGTATCACGACATTGGCGATCGCGTTGTTCGAGATCCAATGACTGTTAGCAGAATATGGAATCGTTGGTTTTTTTTTTCATTTTGTTCGTTGTTGATCGTTTTCTTAGGTCGTTGCGGACGTCACATGACATCCGTTAAAGTACGTTTGTTGATCCTTCCACTCAGTTTTTTATTACAGATGCCAACCAGCTCGCTGACCGAGCACGCTGAGCTACCGAGATCGTTTGTTGATCCTTGCACTCACTTTTTATTACGGAGGCCAACCAGCTCCCTGACCGAACACGCTGAGCTACGGTGCCGCCTAAATCTCGTTTTTTTTTTTTTGTTCGTATTTTTTTTTTTTTTTTTTCGTTTCGTTGCGTCTGCTCGGGGCGGACGTCGTAAGACATTCGTTTAAGTTCGTTGTTGATCCATTAACTCAGTTTATTTATTACAGAGGGCAGCTAACCCTCTGACCGAACACGCTGAGCTACCGTGCCGGCGTCAACAACCATCTGCACGAACACTTCGACGACATTTGCATCAGCATGGACTATAAGATCGGAGACATGGCTGCGGTTACCGTTGACGCTGCGTAACAGACAGGAGCGCCTGCGATGGTGTACTCAACGACGAACCTTGGTGCACGAATGGCAAAACGTAATTTTTTCAGATGAATCCAGGTTCTGTTTACAGCATCATGATGGTCGCATCCGTGTTTGGCGACATCGCGGTGAACGCACATTGGAAGCGTGTATTGGTCATCCCCATACTGGCGTATCACCCGGCGTGATGGTATGGGTACCATTGGTTACACGTCTCAGTCACCTCTTGTTCGCATTGATGGCACTTTGAACAGTGGACGTTACATTTCATTCGATCCCTGCGAAACCCTACAGTTCAGCAGGATAATGCACGACAGCATGTTGCATGTCTTGTACGGGCCTTTCTGGATACAGAAAATGTTCGACTGTTGCCCTGGCCAGCACATTCTCCAGATCTCTCACCAATTGAAAACGTCTGGTCAATGGTGGCCGAGCAACTGGCTCGTCACAATACGCCAGTCACTACTCTAGATGAACTGTTGTATCGTGTTGAAGCTGCATGGGTAGCTGTACTTGTACACTCCATCCAAGCTCTGTTTGACTCAATGCCCAGGCGTATCAAGCCCGTTATTACGGCCGGAGGTGGTTGTTCTGGGTACTGATTTCTCAGGATCTATGCATCCAAATTGCGTGAAAATGTAATCACCTGTCAGTTGTAGTATAATATATTTGTCCAATGAATACCCGTTTATCATCTGCATTTCTTCTTAGTGTAGCAATTTTAATGGCCAGTAGTGCATCATGTCGAGTGCGTCGCCCATACCAGACAAAATTCCTCTAACAGAGGGGACATGAAAAAATCCGTCACTGTCCTCTGCCTCTACCGAAGTTTAATTTGAAGGAGGAATATCGTGAACATTGTGCTCCATGAGCACCAGCCGTAATCGATGTTTCATTACTAGTGGGGAAGGATGCAAGTGTAAATGACCAACTTCTCTTATCTTTGAAAAAAAATGTCCAATACATCTTGGTTCAATCACACGGTTACAATGTATTTTATCTGCAGGGGCTGAAGGTCTAAAAACATCACAAACAACGAGTGAAGGGTTGTTATTACGCTTGTTTCGAATGGGAGCAAATGATTTGTACTGCCTACACGCTTTTTTTCCGCACACGTGTACAGTTCTCTTAATAATCTTTCCTGGATATCCTTGTGCATCCCATAACCACATGATAATGTGTTCTGATCGTTGAATCTTCATGGATTCAGCATGCCAAATGCGTCGTTTGGAAGCTGAAAAGAAATTGCTACTTCCACTTCTTCAGGCATCGTGACATTGAGATGAATTTGTGACAGTTTAAAATACAACTTCATTCCACTCCTATCCAATGAGAGCAGTCTTTTTACAACAGACTTATTAACAGTTTTCTTCCTGGAAATTTTATTCTGCCGTCCAGAAAGCGGTATCTCATTATTTTAAATAAATGTGGAACATCTGAAAACACCCAGATTCTTTATTTTCATACTAATGGTTTGAAAAACAGGACTTTGTCACATTAAGATCTTTCCACAAAGATAAATTTTTTGTGGCGAGGTCTCACGTTACCGCAACAACATTGTAGACAACATCTTGTATGGAGCAGACAATAGTGTTTAAATGATCGGTTGTCATCTGTGTGTCAAAATCATAGTAGACTGGTCGCTCCCATCCTGAAAACAAACTGCGCACTATATTAGATAACACCATAGTGTGCAGCTCTACAACACGATCTACAATAGATTCGTATGTAAACTGATGCTACACTCACTTTGTCAAAGGAGAGCACACATAAACATTCAACTTTTGAAAATACAGGATATTGGCCTTTCATTGCTTCCAAAACATCTGTAGGCGCACCAGGAAATCATAAAAAAAAAATGGTTCAAATGGCTCTGAGCACTATGGGACTTAACATCTGAGGTCATCAGTCCCCTAGAACTTACAACTACTTAAACCTAACTAACCTAAGGACATCACACACATCTATGCACGAGGCAGGATTCGAACCTGCAACCGTAGCGGTCGCGCGGTTCCAGACTGAAGGGCCTAGAACCGGCCGGCGGAAATCATCTAAAAGAGGGTATGTCCATTTTTCAGTGTTGACAGTCCTGGAAGTGGTAAACTAACCTGATTTCTTTAAAACAAATAACACTTCGTAGAAGTAACACGAAGAGTAATTGCTTTGCAAATCTTGCAGATGTCTTCTCTTTGTCACTTAGCTTGTTTCTTTACACTCAACAAGCAGTTTATATGAGTTCTTGAAAACAGTTTGCTTAATATTTCACTTACATTTTCACGCACTTGCTTCTTTTGACACTTCAGCTGATGTTTTTTTCTCTCAACACAAACTTTCACTTTTAGTCTCAAGCGCTTTTCTCTATACCTCATCTTTCCGCACATATCAGTCAGTCTGCAGTTCCTTTACTCTAATTCTTCTATGCGTTTGCTGAGTTCACTGATTTGTTTGCTGTAAATGTTGTTTGGTCTACTTATCCTTTCTTGGGAGACACTTTAGCCGGGTGCCAAAGTGCACCTTTCATTGTGTTTGTTGCCTGAATCTTGACTGTCCGCTTGCGAGAAATTGTATCATCTGCACTCGAACTACCACTTACGCTGGGAACACTTTCTGGTACACTCACATTCCATACTGCGTCTGGTTTAAGCATTTTCCCCCGTGGTAGATCAACAAATTCTCCTCGCAAGACAAGGATGTAATGATCAGCCGTGAAATGTAACGAACATACTGACGTTGTAACAATGAAGCTATGTTTTCGGTGGCTCTTCGTAATCCAGACTTTCTGCAGTTCAACGTCTGTTGGGAACGAATGGTAGTTTATATCCGAACTTTTTGTCTTCCTACTGTATGACAGACATCCCGTAATACACAGTCAGGCATTTTAAGATAAAACTGTTATTAGACACACCAAAAACACAACAATCTAAAGCAAAGAACACAACAACAACACAACTATGTTACGAACCTCGTAACAGAACGGAGCTGCGTGCTCCTAAGTGGTCCTGCAATGACGACATACGCAGAACGACAAAATGTTCAGCGCTCTTCACATGCTAAATGGGTTCCCGTGTTCAGGAGGAACTAGGGAAACAAAAGAAAGCTTCAGCTGGATTCCTTTCGGACACGAGACATAATATTTCAAAATTGGATGTGTCTGAAGCAAAATTAACTAGATAGATCGAGGAATTAAAACTGAATAAATCGCGGCTGAGAGTTTTGATTAACAATGCAAAATGCCTGTGGTACAAGAGCGCATCGCTGCTTTAGTAAGCGAAAATACCAAGCTAAAGGAAGATCTAAACAACAATTTTCCTTCCTTTCGGATGTTCTCTCTGCAGATAGAAACCGAGCCTGCCCGCTAAAATTCAGAAAAAGATTTTTCAGCACATAAATACTGTCTCTGTTAAATCAACAGCCAACGAAAACGTTAAAGTCACTGAAGAGTGTCCAACAGGTTCTACTAATCCTAGCACAGACAGACTTGGAATTAAATCCATAAGAAGAGCCAATAGTGTTGTCGTGATAGAAGCCGGCCGGCCGCTGTGGCCGACCAGTTCTAGGCGCTTCAATCCGGAAGCGCGCTGCTGCTATGAACGCAGGTTCGATTCCTGCCTCGGGCATGGATGTGATGTTCTTAGTTAGGTTTGAGTAGTTCTAAGTCTACGGGACTGATGACCTCAGATGTTAATTTCCATAGTGTTTAGAGCCATTTGAACCATTTTTTGATAGATAAATAGAAGCCGAAACTGCGAGAAATTGCAAGCAAACGCCAGTAAAATTCCACACATACAACTTGAAACCAGTCGAAATAAATGTCACGTCCAATTATGTATAATGCGACGCAAGACATGACCAATGAAGAGCTGCTAGACCCTATCCATTAATAGAACGTGATGGAGCATCTTGCAGAAAATGACTTCTAAAAGTACGTCATAACTGCACTTAAAACAGATCCTAGAGATAAGGACACTATACACAACGTAACAAAAGTTAAATCACAGAGTGTGCAAATTTTTGTTAACTAAACCAAAGTTTTACGACGGCTTCAGAGAACTGAATGTGAACAAACTGGAAGTATCTAAATGTCTTAAATGCTGAGAACTAGATCACACCACCATTATCATGCTCAACATAATAACAAATTTGTTCCCGTTATGCAGACAACGGTTGCAACAGAAAGGGTGTCGAAATACCGAAGTGCATTTCATGTCTTAAAAGGGGAAAAACAATGCTCATGTGAACAGAAAGAAAACTTTGGTACTTTCCAGTTCCTCCTAGAGAGAGATAAAGGTTGTGCTGATTACGGAACTTGAATATTTTTGTCGCACAACTAATTTCCAAAATTCACATATACGCAGTAGATTTCAGATCTAGAGCAACTGCTAGACGCACAAGTCACTTTGTACGAGGGCAAGGCTCAAATGGCTCTGAGTACTATGCGACTCAAATTCTGAGGTCGTCGCCTAGAACTTAGAACTAATTAAACCTAACTAGCCTAAGGACATCACACACATCCATGCCCGAGGCAGGATTCGAACCTGCGACCGTAGCGGTCACGCGGTTCCAGACTGAAGCGCCGTTAACCGCACGGCCACACCGGCCGGCGAGGGCAAGGAACTGGGCAGAGCAATAGCGTGGCGCGAGCAACTTCGTATCTCGCTTCCTTGGGAAGCTCGAAATAAAGTATATCACAAGACGCTACCTGTTGTAATCATTGACTTAGCTGAACACCATTACAACGAAAATACTCCCTACGTGTACATCAACATCTGCTGCAACAAAAAGTCTATATCAGATACTCCGGGAGCTGAAGAAGAAAGTTTTAAATTGGGCAATTTTTCAGGTTGATCTTCTATTTAGAATAAACGTAATTGAAGAGTAACCTGTCGAAATTCTAAAGCTATGACGGCTGTCATAATGCAGAGTGGGACTGTGATACACATGGCAGGCAGAACCTCCTAATCCAGGGTGCATCATCGGTTGCGCTGTATGGCAAAGTTCACTTCGTACATGTAGTACCCTCAATTACTGCAAGGTTACCTCGACACACTGTACCAGTGACACACATATAGGTGACACGATAACATCTGATTCACCCGAAACACCGAAAACGATACCGATTACACGGAGCACTGCTCCTTACAACAGCATGCCTCAACTCGTAAGCATACGTCACGCTGTTTGATTTAATCATGTCACTGTATTGGAGTTACTATGCGCCTCTGGCGTTTGTGGCTAATAGAACAAATGGAAAACACGTCTGGTTCACGATTGATAGACGAACGCTTGGGCGCACGACGAGAGAGAATACGCTCTGCTTCTAGCGAACATAAAATCCAAACAAAACTTTGCCCGCAGAACTAGGTGTATGTGGATATAGAACGGAACGTCAGGCTGGGTAGGCTGGAGGGTTCTATAATTCTCCAAACAACCACGAAAATTTTAACACGTTTTGCGAACCCAAAAGGATACAATTACCTTCTGAACACCATAAGCAGTTAATAGCATTTTTCTTAAGTGAAATAAGCTCCCTACAGATATTAAAGACGTCTGCAGTTTACTCCGGTAATTCTTTTCGCACCTAGACGAAGTTTTAGATCTTGAACAGGCGTACAAAGAATTTTTTAAGGCCCATGAGCGATCGACCGCACCGTGCATTCACTTAAACGCTGTGTCCATACAAGCTACGTTTATCAGCATCAGATTCCTGTAGATCAAAGCTATGCACAGCGCATCGAAAATAAAGGGGCCGCGGAAGATCACAGAGGAAATTGGTGCCGATTTCCTGCTATTCCAGGAACCTTAAGGGAAAAATGGAAAATTTTCGTAGTTGTCGACACACGTGACCACAATAGTTTCGCACCAGAATGCCAAAGCAGCAAACACTATTCCCAGCCATAGATGCCTTGTCACTAGTGTCACCAGTTATGCGGTAAGCATGCTGTAACAGTAGAAATGTTTACTCCTCCATGCAAGTGGATTAACACTTGCTTACACACTCCTATATTATTGATCCGTGCCATGACAAATTAAAAGCTGCACCTATATACAGTCGTAGTGGATATCATGTAACAGGGGCCGATGCGAACGCAAATTCGGTAATTTGCCACAGCAGAACGACAATGGAACGTGGTGTAATCCTACAAGACTTAAACTGAAGACTATACCAGACAGTGATCAAGAAAGAAGGGCAGCCTAGTTCATTTGCTAGTGCCGCTGCACAGACAAATATAAAGATTACCCTGACAAATCGGGTATTTGTTACTACTTTATATACTGAAGCTCCAAAGAAACTGGTATAGGCATTCGTATTCGAATACAGAGATATGTAAACAGGCAGAATACGGTGCTGCGGTTGGCAACGCCTGTATGAGACAGCCAGTGTCTGGCGCAGCTGTCAGATCGGTTACTACTGCTACAATGGCAGGTTATCAAGATTTAAGTGAGTTTCAACATGGTGTTATAGTCGGCGCACGAGCAATGGGATACAGCATCTCCGAGGTAACGATGAAGCGGGAATTTTCCCGTACGACCATTTCACTTGTGTAGCGTGAATATCAGGAATCCGTTACGACATTAAAGCTTCGAGGCCGCTGCGGCCGGAAAAAGATCCTGCAAGAACCGGGACCAACGACCACTGAAGAGAATCGTTTGACGTTACAGAAGTGCAACCCCTCCGCAAATTCATGCGGTTTTCGGTGTTGGGCCATCAACAAGTGTCGGCGTGCGAAACATTCAGCGGAACATCATCGATATGGGCTTTCGAAGCAGAAGGCCCACTCGTGTACCCTCAATGACCGCACGACACAAAGCTTTACGCCTCGCCTGGGCCCGTCAACACCGACATTCGACTGTTGATGACTGGAAACATGTTGCTGGTCGGATGAGTCTCGTTTCAAATTGTATCAAGCGGATGGACTTGTACGGGTATGGAGACAACCTCGTGAATCCATGAACCCTGCATGTCAGCAGGGGGCTGTTCAAGCTGGTGGAGGCTCTATAATGACGTGGGTCGTGTGCGATTGGAGTGATATGGGGCTCCTGATACGTCTAGATACGACTCTGACAGGTGATACGTACTTAAGCATCCTGTCTGGCCACCTACATCGATCCATGTGTATTGTGCATTCCGACGGACTTGAGCAAGTCCAGCAGGAAATTGTGACACTCCACACGTCCAGAATGGCGACAGAGTGGCTCCAGGGACACTCTTCAGAGTCTAAACCCTTCTGCTGGCCATCAAACTCCCCAGATATGAACAACTATTGCGCATATCTTGGATGCAACGTGCTGTTCAGAAGAGATCTCCACCCCCTCGTACTCTTACCGATTTATAGACAGCCGTGCAGGATTCATGGTGTCAGTCCTGTCCAGCACTACTTCAGACAACAGTGTTCATGCCACGTCATGTTGCGGCACTTCTGCGTGCTCGCGGGGGTCCTACGTGATATTAGACCGGTATACCAGTTTCTTTGGCTCTTCAGTATATCTTAGGAGGTAAACAACACATGACTTTTAACGACCACAGTCTCATAATCTCCGAGACCCAAACAGTAACTGAAAATTCTAGAAATAGTAAAGGCCATATAGAATTGGAACGCTGGGTTTGAAGAGAGCAAATTCTAACGTACATATTGGTATAGAGTTTCTTTCAACCTAGACCATTTACCTAGAAATTCTGACCTTCAGGCGCCTGATATTACCGAGCTTCTTTAGAAGGAGCAAGGAAAGCACAGCCCGGAAAAGGGCTGTTCTTAAGACAACTTGGAACAGATATCTGACAGAGTTGCGCACAATTGTTCGTAACGCAAGGAGGAAAGGGACAGGCGTCAGAGATAGATGGCTAAATATGTACCAACATATTGAGACTAGATTTGAGACACTAAGAAGGATTACTGGGTGCGCTTAATGTATTAACATCTGACGTGAGACTTTTGAGGTCAGCCGTAAGAGCTTCGTCCACCCTTCTGAAGACCGATGGAAAAATGACAAACGGCTGGAGGGCCTTCGTTAAATATTTACTAAACACGCTTTTGACAGATAACTCTGCAAATGCAGACAACAACCATCAATCGGTGCTCTGTTGCCACATGAATTTTGAACATACTGAGAACCGTGTCCTGCTCTCGTTTGCAGCAGCGATAGCCATGGTAAAACGTGGAAAAGCACTGGGTGCAGATTGTATCTGTTCGGAGGTGATACAGGAAGTAGATCCAAACATAGTGGCATGTTTAACACGTTTGCTGAACGAGGCACTGAGAGAGGGTAGGATATCGAGAACTTGGAAATCTGAACTTGTAGATCCCGCGGACCCAAAGAGCTTGTAACCTCCCAACAGTAAAATTGTTTCCGTAACCTCGGAATAAAAATGTGACTATCCTTCCAATAAAATTGTGGCTCATATATAACCTTTCAATAATTAACTGACTGTGAATCTAAACTGGTAAATCTGGACGTCAGCAATGCTGCGTCATGGCCCTGAGAAGTCATTCTGAATAAACTGAAAATTCTTACCTCAATGAAGTCGCCGGATAACGCGTATATATCTGCTCCTATAAGAAAATTTTCTGGCACAGCCCAGTGCAATGCTGGCCACTAGATTTTGTTATGTATAAAAAAACAACTGATTTTATTTACGATAATTGGTATGACTATGGATAGGAGAAATTACTAAAAACTTTAAATTGAGATTAATGACTGTCAAAAGTTATCTTTATAAGAAAGATTATTATTGAAAAATTATTGAAAAATATTTATATGTGTCTTTGATATAACAATAGTACAAAATGAGTTGTTCCAAATTAGATATGCGAGCGGCAATAAATAATAATAATTTTTGCTTTTACCTTATACTATATCGCTCAGGCACCGTCATCATTCTCCACGACCGGCCTTGGTAATTCCATATAGGATATAAGTGCTCTCTGTGAGCTATACTACTAGACAAATGCTCTTTAAGAGTGACCTGAGCCAACCGCCCGACTGGTCTGTGATTCTATTGTAGTTTACATATCGCAGGCAGCGCCTGAGCAGTCCGTCGATGTTACATCTGCACGAGTGCGCTAGCAATCAATTCCTTAGTCATGAACCTCTTACAAACTGTAGAGCTGTATATATTTAAAGAACAAGTTAGCAGAACTTCAGAAATGGGTACTCTGTAAGTGTCTTCAAGAGCACAGAGGACCTGAGGGTCTCAGCACATATTAGTTTGACTTCCGCAAACGAAAATCGATAGATGACGCCACTAATCCGGCTTTCCAAATAGTGGACAGGCTAAACAATAAATATTGTGGATTTCCAGCATGCTGGGATGACGGCTAGTTTCGGGTTTTTATTCATAACCCATTCTCTAATCTCCATGACTCAGCCCATTCTTAAATCATCGTGAGGAAACTTGGAAGGATTGTAGCTCTTCCACTGTAGGCCTATACGTGTGTTTTACGGGGGTAATTAGTTGCTGCTCACAAGGATAATTACTATTAATAAATTAAATTTATTTCCGAATATTTATTTCCGAGTACAAGTATGATTTTAGATTGGTTTTAGTTGACTGGTGTTTGTGATACAGCATTTTAGGGGAAATCACATTCTTGACGAACTACCAGTGCAGATAACGAGGAGTATTTTTGAGTCAGTAACCTTTAAGTATTTGTGCTGCAGTATACCGCGTAACTATTCTGGCTGTATCCGTTTCTCTCTTCTCTTCCCTCCTATTGTCATATCACTTTAGTACGTGGGGTAGCACCCCTACGTAATGATACGTGGTGGCAGAGTAAAAAATTGTCTTCTTTTAGATATAGGCCAAAAGGGTGCGACTAAGGGTGGCAAAATGTGTTAATTAATACGTTATAAGCCATTAAGAATTCAATATTTGTTAATGTTGTTAATGGTTGTTACTGTCATTTTCATTTCCAAACACAACGTCTTCTTCATTATGAAAAAATGAAATTTGGATTCATTAAAAAAATCTGTTTTCAGACTACTTGTAATTTGTGATTCATTTTAAAACTTGTCGTGTTTTCATTGTAAAAGATAAAACTGGTTTTATTATAAGGTTTTGTTTTATATATTTGTTTGGTCTGGCCTAACCTTGCTTGTAAAACATGGTTCATGTACTGCTTGGTCACCAAGTGTGCCACTGTGCTTATTTTCTTATTCATAAATTAACTTCTTGTTTCGGTTTAAGGAACTCTATATTAAGGGGTTCACCACCCTGCTGGAGCAAATGTAATCTCGATGTATTGCTCGCTTGTTAAAATGCCAATTCACAGGCGGTGCCTGAGACATAAAATATGTTTGCCCCTGGCAAAAGAGATCTGCAATAGAGGCGCAGGTAAGAGCAGTCTCTGCGGCAGTTGCAGTCGCTCGCTGCTACAGAGTAGTTGTAGTCTGTCGCTGGCACAGCGCAGTTTACAGTTATTAGTTGTTAAAGTCGCAGTGCAGAACAAATGTGTTTATGTGATTGCGGGAATTGGCGTCGGAATCTGCGGGCCACGGAACCTGCAGCTCAATAACTTTTGTATGCGTAAGTAACAGAAGAAAGGTTGAGGACAATATTTTAAGATGATTCTCAAAAATTGTGCACCCAACGTGATTGCAGAACAGCACCGAAATCGGCGCCGCATCTAGGAATAAGGATAATTTCCCCTTAGCAGCGTGTCAACCAAAAGAATTCATGACATACAGTCGTTGTTAAAGTTACAATATTTCTTGTCGGGCTCAGCAGGTTTAAACCTGTAGTTCCGTGGAGTAGCTGATAATCACTCCTAGAAATGTGTGAGGAAACTATAGTGAATAAAAAGCCTATATACAAACTCCAGGAGGGGGCAAGTCCACACTCTTGCCCCGCCCCCCGACCTTGACCCTTGAGGAAGTTTGTGGTTCTATTTCAGAGTTCACTAGTTTTGTTGTCTAGTTTATATCAACTATCAGCAATTTTTTAATTACTTATGTGTTTCATTTTACCATTATTAACTGGCTGATGTTCACCTGTTTGTTACTAAGAATAAAAAATACACAGGTATTATATCATATGGGTGTTAATAACGCTAATGGAACGAATCAAGCTCCAAACATGCCACAGACACAGAGAAAGTTAAGCAAAGGAACTGCATAAAGGCAGAAATTTCAACCTAGCAGAATATCCAGCGTTCCCCAGGTATGTATTTCTACCAGTCTTCTAGTACTCTGTCTCTACTACCCCCTGTCTCTGTCCATGTCCTCCACCCCGCAGTTTCTGTCCATGTGGGCTGCATTTCCTGTTCCCACCTCCATCTGTCAAACTGCTCCCGCTCGCTCTGTCAATCTGCTCCCTTCCCCTCTGCCCATCTGCTCTCCTCCCTCTAATTTCATCCCCTCTTTCCCTTCTCTTTATCGGTCTCCTCCTCCACATCCACCTTCCCGTGTCCACCTCCTTGCCCCCTTCCCTTTTCATCTGCTCTCCTTTCCTTTCTGTGTTCATCCAATCTTCTCCCCTCTCTCTGTCCATCTTCTCCTCTTCCCTCCTCTGTTCTTTTCCCCCTCCCCTGACTCTATCTATCTCCTTCTCCACCTATCTGTGCCTATTTCCTCCATCTCCCTCGCTGTCTGTTCACCTCCTCCTTTCTCTGTTCACGTTTCCTCACTTATCCCAACAGAAAGCTGGTGGTTGTTACCCCAACAGTATATCTTTCCAGATTGTAAAATCTACAACAGATTTGTTGAAATTGTTCCCGATGAGCTTCTTATCCGTGGCATTAATCGCATACGCACATGTCAAATGTACAGGGTATATGAAAAGAATCAGCCGATTTACAGAAAATCATAACTATTATGTTATTTGAGATATGTGTGCGAACAACGTACTGTTGGAAAGTGCAAACTCTCGAGTTTTACATGGTTCCTGTTAGGTAGCAGCAGTTTGCGCCCACTTCAGTTCTAGTGAAAATGGTGTCGGGACAACAGAACGCGTTTTGCGTTCTATGTTTTGGGCCAACGCGGTCAGTAATAACTGTTCACCCACACTTTCGTACTAGTTATGGTGTGGATTCTCCTACAGCACAGAGTATTAACGATGGCATGAACAATAGCGAGATACAGGTTCTTTATGTAAAGGCAAATGACAATACCGCCACCGAGTGTCTGTCACAGACGTCGAACGCATCCGCCACAGTTTCACGAGGAGTCCACAGAAATCCGTTCACCGTGCAGCTCGGCAGCTCATCATGCCCTCGATGTCAGTCTGAAGTGTGTTGCATCGACGTTTATACATGAAACCGTACAAAATTCAGTTACTGCAAGTTCCTCGTGAAGGTGACAAACGACAACCTGTGGAGGTCTGTAATTTCGTTCTTCGCAACATGGAGGCTGATATTTTTCTTCCACACTTAGTTTTTAGTGGCGAGGCAACATTCCATTTAAATGGAAAACTGAATCGTCATAAAGTGAGAATATGGAGTACGGAACAACTATATGAAGTTGTACAACATGAGAGGGACTCTCCACAATTTAATGTGTTTTGTGCAGTTTCACGAGAAAAGGTGTATGGCCCATTTTTCTTTCCCAAGAACACTGTTACAGAAAACACATATCTCGTATGTTTGAGAGCTATCTTTTCCCACAGTTGGAGACTGATTTGAACTACTTCATTTACCAATGGGATGGGGCACCGGCACACTGGCATCTGGAAGTGCAGGAATTTTTAAATCAATGGATTAGTGAACGATTGATCGGTCGCACTGGACGAAATGATTCAGCCTTACATTGCTGGCAACCAAGGACACCGGACCTGACTGTATGTGACTATTTGTTGTGGGGGCTTATAAAACACTCTGTATATGTGCCTCCCCCCCCCCCCCCCATGAACCATGGACTTGTCGTTGGTGGGGAGGCTTGCGTGCCTCAGCGATACAGATGGCCGTACCGTAGGTGCAACCACAACGGAGGGGTATCTGTTGAGAGGCCAGACAAACATGTGGTTCCTGAAGAGGGCAGCAGCCTTTTCAGTAGTTGCAGGGGCAACAGTCTGGATGATTGACTGATCTGGCCTTGTAACATTAACCAAACCGGCCTTGCTGTGCTGGTACTGCGAACGGCTGAAAGCAAGGGGAAACTACAGCCGTAATTTTTCCCGAGGACATGCAGCTTTACTGTATGATTAAATGATGATGGCGTCCTCTTGGGTAAAATATTCCGGAGGTAAAATAGTCCCCCATTCGGATCTCCGGGCGGGGACTACTCAAGAGGACGTCGTTATCAGGAGAAAGAAAACTGGCATTCTACGGATCGGAGCGTGGAATGTCAGATCCCTTAATCGGGCAGGTAGGTTAGAAAATTTAAAAAAGGAAATGGATAGGTTAAAGTTAGATATAGTGGGAATTAGTGAAGTTCGGTGGCAGGAGGAACAAGACTTTTGGTCAGGTGATTACAGGGTTATAAATACAAAATCAAATAGGGGTAATGCAGGAGTAGGTTTAATATTGAATAAAAAAATAGGAGTGCGGGTTAGCTACTACAAACAGCATAGGGAACGCATTATTGTGGCCAAGATAGACACAAAGCCCATGCCTACTACAGTAGTACAAGTTTATATGCCAACTAGCTCTGCAGATGATGAAGAAATTGACGAAATGTATGACGAGATAAAAGAAATTATTCAGGTAGTGAAGGGAGACGAAAATTTAATAGTCATGGGTGACTGGAATTCGTCAGTAGGAAAAGGGAGAGAAGGAAACGTAGTAGGTGAATATGGATTGGGGCTAAGAAATGAAAGAGGAAGCCGCCTTGTAGAATTTTGCACAGAGCATAACTTAATCATAGCTAACACTTGGTTCAAGAATCATAAAAGAAGGTTGTATACCTGGAAGAATCCTGGAGATACTAAAAGGTATCAGATAGATTATGTAATGGTAAGACAGAGATTTAGGAACCAGGTTTTAAATTGTAAGATATTTCCAGGGGCAGTTGTGGATTCTGACCACAATCTATTGGTTATGAACTGCAGATTGAAACTGAAGAAACTGCAAAAAGGTGGGAATTTAAGGAGATGGGACCTGGATAAACTGAAATAACGAGAGGTTGTGGAGAGTTTCAGGGAGAGCATAAGGGAACAATTGACAGAAGTGGGGGAAAGAAATACAGTAGAAGAACAATGGGTAGCTCTGAGGGATGAAGTAGTGATGGCAGCAGAGGATCAAGTAGGTAAAAATACGAGGGCTAATAGAAATCCTTGGGTAACAGAAGAAATATTGAATTTAATTGATGAAAGGAGAAAATATAAAAATGCAGTAAATGAAGCAGGCAAAAAGGAATACAAAAGTCTCAAAAATGAGATCGACAGGAAGTGCAAAATGGCTAAGCAGGGATGGCTAGAGGACAAATGTAAGGATGTAGAGGCTTGTCTCACAGATGGCAACCCAGTTCTAAGCAAAGAAGGGAAGGCAGAAAGGTGGAAGGAGTATATAGAGGGTTTATACAAGGGCGATGTACTTGAGGACAATATTATGGAAATGGAAGAGGATGTAGATGAAGATGAAATGGGAGATAAGATACTGCGTGAAGAGTTTGACAGAGCACTGAAAGACCTGAGTCGAAACAAGGCCCCGGGAGTAGACAACATTCCATTAGAACTACTGATGGCCTTGGGAGAGCCAGTCATGACAAAACTCTACCATCTGGTGAGCAAGATGTATGAGACAGGCGAAATACCCTCAGACTTCAAGAAGAATATAATAATTCGAATCCCAAAGAAAGCAGGTGTTGACAGATGTGAAAATTACCGATTTATCAGTTTAATAAGTCAGAGCTGCAAAATACTAACGCGAATTCTTTACAGACGAATGGAAAAAGTGGTAGAAGCGGACCTCGGGGAAGATCAGTTTGGATTCCGTAGAAATGTTGGAACACGTGAGGCAATACTCGCCCTACGACTTATCTTAGAAAATAGATTAAGGAAAAGCAAACGTTTCTAGCATTTGTAGACTTAGAGAAAGCTTTTGACAAAGTTGAATGGAATGCTCTCTTTCAAATTCTGAAGGTGGCAGGGGTAAAATACAGGGAGCGAAGGGCTATTTACAATTTGTACAGAAACCAAATAGCACTTATAAGTCGGGGGGCATGAAAGGGAAGCAGTAGTTGGGAAGGGAGTGAGACAGGGTTGTAGCCTATCCCAAATGTTATGCAATCTGTATATTGAGCAAGCAGTAAAGGAAACAAAAGAAAAATTCGGAGTAGGTATTAAAATTCATGGAGAAGAAGTAAAAACTTTGAGGTTCGCCGATGACATTGTAATTCTGTCAGAGACAGCAAAGGACTTGGAAGAGCAGTTGGACGGAATGGACAGTGTCTTGAAAGGAGGATATAAGATGAACTTCAACAAAAGCAAAACGAGGATAATGGAATGTAGTCAAATTAAATCGGGTGATGCTGTGGGGATTAGATTAGGAAATGAGACACTTAGTGTAGTAAAGGAGTTTTGCTATTTAGGGAGCAAAATAACTGAGGATGGTCGAAGTAGAGAGGATATAAAATGTAGACTGGCAATGGCAAGGAAATCGTTTCTGAAGAAGAGAAATTTGTTAAGATCGAGTATAGATTTTAGTGTCAGGAAGTCGTTTCTGAAAGTATTTGTATGGAGTGTAGCCATGTAAGGAAGTGAAACATGGACGATAACCAGTTTGGACAAGAAGAGAATAGAAGCTTTGGAAATGTGGTGCTACAGAAGAATGCTGAAGATAAGGTGGGTAGATCACGTAACTAATGAGGAGGTATTGAATCGGATTGGGGAGAAGAGAAGTTTGTGGCACAACTTGACTAGAAGAAGGGATCGGTTGGTAGGACATGTTTTGAGGCATCAAGGGATCACAAATTTAGCATTGGAGGGCAGCGTGGAGGGTAAAAATCGTAGAGGGAGACCAAGAGATGAATACACTAAGCAGATTCAGATGGATGTAGGTTGCAGTAGGTACTGGGAGATGAAGAAGCTTGCACAGGATAGAGCTGCATCAAACCAGTCTCAGGACTGAAGACCACAACAACAACATATGTGCCTCCATTACCAACAACGTCTGCAGCTCTTGGTCTAGGGGCTAGCATTGCTGTCTCTGGATCACGGGTTCCCGGGTTCGATTCCCGGCCGGGTTGGAGATTTTCTCTGCCCGGGGACAGGGTGTTTGTGTTGTCCTCATCATTTCATCATCATCATCATTTGTGAAAGCGACTAGATTGGATTGTGAAAAGAAAATAAACTCAGTAAAAATTGGGACTTCGTACGGGCGCTGACAAAAAAGTGGTTCAAATGGCTCTCAGCACTATGGGACTTAACATCTGAGGTCATCAGTCCCCTAGAACTTAGAACTACTTAAACCTAACTAACCTGAAGATATCACACACATCCATGCCCGAGGCAGGATTCGAACCTAACTGAAGCGCCTAGAACCGCTCGGCCACAACGGCCGGCATAATAGTTCTGATTTTCTTAAATGGGATCATTCTTTTTGATACACCCTGTTTAATACGGTAAGTCATACGCAAAATAAATAAAAAAGTGAATATGGCAAAAATTACCACCTAATTCGGCAAAAAACGGCGGATTTGGCGATAAAATAAAACGAGTTTTTCCTGCCCCTGCCTGTAAGTGACACTGAAGAGGCTGTCTGAAGCGCGCGGTGGCCGACATTCAGGCTTTCGCTCAGACGCGCTTTTGCGGAATCTCCTAATGGGACATCCAAATACGACCTCACAGTTGCGACTGTGATAAAGGCCATTCACTATCTCCATCTGATGCGACATTGGTCTGTCACCCGTCGCTCGCTTGGCAAGCAATTTCGCTATGCTTGTTGCATCCTAACCGAAGGACATCACACACATCCATGCCCGAGGCAGGATTCGAACCTGCGACCGCAGCGGTCGCGCGGTTCCATACTGAAGCACCTAGAACCGGTCGGCCACACTGGCCGGCGGGCGCTGACGTCCGCGCATTTAAGCACCCCACGAATCAAACATCATCACCAACAATAATGAATGAAATGAGACATCGCATAGCGGCAGCTGTGAAAGCTGTAACCCAAGACATGCTGCAGTGATTTGAATACCGCATTGACATAAGCCATGCACCTCAAAGGGGGCCTATTGGACACTTGCAAAAAGGTAAGAAAAAAATCTTTTGGAGTTTTCTGTTCACCAAAACACAAAATTCATTGTACATGTCCATTAGTTTCAGAAATATACAGTTCCAAATCCGATAATTCTTTTTGATACACCCTGTGTTTCACGCATGGCGTCGTATCTCCTGAACTGTACGTTGTACAATGATATAATTTTGCAGGTATATTCAGTTGTATATGAGGGTACTTTTGGCGAAATGTGTTACGAATAGAATTAGTAGCAACGAAGGAATAAATTAAACCGTTACGCAAGATTCACTAGTTTCTCGCCGATCTCACTGATTATGGCGTAACATCTCCTGAGATAAGTGTCGGGAATGATATATTTTTCTAGGAGAAGTCAGCAGAATATGTGTATACTGTCTGTGTGCGTATTGTGTTGAGAATAGTTAGTAACAAAGAAGTAACAAATTGAAACGTCATGTATGATGCGGCAGTTTTTCAGCAGCTCAGAACTTGACGTCGTATCTCCTGACTATGTGTCATAGAATGATGTATTTTTGTAGGTACCTTCAGTGGAAAATGTGGATACTGTCTGCGAAAAATATTGCCAATGGCGGCGGCAGCAAAGAGGTAATAAATGTAAGCATGCTGCATGATGGATAAATTTTTAAAGCATTCAGCGTCTATGACGTCATACTTCCTGAAGTGTCATGCTTCACGTGGCATTTTTACTGCATGAACACTGAAAATGTAGTAAGCAATAACTTTTTAGCTTTCATCTTTCAGCTTACTAAAGATCTGAAATTATGTGTAAAGTTTGTGACAGGTCTAAGTGCTCTCATTCTCAAACGCTGGGTGATCTGATTATGGGTATTCTCATGCTGTGGGCTACGTTGTTTGTTCACCCCCACACTCACCCCTTTGATAGGTGGATGTTTCTTATCCCCACAGTGATTTTTTACAGACGGTAAATGATGTGTGTACCAAATTTGGTTGAAATTGATCCAATGGCTTTGGAGGAGACGTGCACCATTCCTACATACGTGCATCCATTTTTATAATTTGTGCGCATTATGGTGAACTGAGCAAGTTAAAATTTGTGTCAGTTGTGTACACACCATGTGATCAAAAGTATCCGGACACACCAAAAAACATACTTTTTTCATATCATGTGCATTGTGCTGCCACCTGCTGCCAGGTACTCCATATCAGCGACCTCAGTAGTCTTCAGACATCGTGAGAGAGCAGAATGGGACATTACACGGAACTCACGGACTTTGAATGTAGTCAGGTGATTGGGTATCACTTGTGTCATACGTCTGTACGAGAGATTTCCACACCCCTAAACATCCCTAGGTCCACTGTTTACGATGTGATAAGTGGAAACGTGAAGGGGCACGTAGAGCACAAAAGCATACAGGCTGACCTCGTCTGTTGACTGATAGAGAGCGCCGATAGTTGAAGAGGGTCGTAATGTGTAATAGGCAGACATCTATTCAAACCATCACACAGAAATTCCAAACTGCATCAGGATCCACTGTAAGCACTATGACAGGCGGGAGGTGAGAAAACTTGGATTTCATGGTCGAGCGGCTGTTCATAAGCCACACATCACGCCGGTTAATGCCAAACGACGCCTTGCTTGGTGTAATGAGCGAAAACATTGGACGATTGAACTGCGGAGAAACGTTGTGTGGAGTGACGAATCGCGTTACACAATGTGGCGATCCGATGACAGGGTATGGGTAAGGCGAATGCCCGGTGAACGTCATCTGCCAGCGTGTAGTGCCAAGAGTAAAATTCGGAGGCGGTGGTGTTATGGTGTGGTCATGTTTTTCATGGAGGGGGTTTACACCCCCTGTTGTTTTGCGTGGCGCTATCACAGCACAAGCCTACTTCACTGATGTTTTAAGCACTTTCTTGCTTTCTGCTGTTGAAGAGGAATTCGGGGATGGCGACTGCTCTGGCTCTGAGCACTATGGGACTCAACTGCTGAGGTCATTAGTCCCCTAGAACTTAGAACTAGTTAAACCTAACTAACCTAAGGACATCACAAACATCCATGCCCGAGGCAGGATTCGAACCTGCGACCGTAGCGGTCTTGCGGTTCCAGACCGCAGCGCCTTTAACCCCACAGCCACTTCGGCCGGCATGGCGACTGCATCTTTCAACACGATCGAACACTTGTTCATAATGCACGGCCTGTGTCTGAGTGGTTACACGATAATAACATCCCTGTAATGGTCTGGCGTGCACAGAGTCCTGACCTGAATCCTATAGAACACCTTTGGGATGTTTTGGAACGCCGACTTCGTGCCAGGCCTCACCGACCGACATCGATACCTCCCCTCAGTGCAGCACTCCGTGAAGAATGGGCTGCCATCCCCCAAGAAACCTTCCAGCACCTGACTGGATGCTTGCGAGAGTGGAAGCTGTCATCAAGGTTAAGTGTGGGCTAACACCATATTGAATTCCAGTATTACCGATGGAGGCCGCAACGAACTTATAAGTCATTTGCAGCCAGGTATCCGGATACTTCTGATCACATAGTGTATATGTTTGAAAACACATAATAAAAGGAGAAGCTGGTTGCAGAGATGATGTACGAGGCGTGTTTTCTAAGTAAGGTGCGTTTGAACGTAAGTACACAACGAAAGGTTATTTCAAAAAACTAATTTTTTTTTCAGAAAGTAAATACTTCACTCTATTTTTCGACATAGTTGCCAAGTTTGTTGAAACACGTATCACCCCTGTCAACCAATTTCAAAATACCCTCTTCATAAAAATTTGCCACCTGCTCCGATAACCAAGACTTCACTGCCGTTTTCACATCGTCGTCATCATTATAACGGTTGACATTGAGGTGTTGTTTGAGGTGGAGGGGTGGCCTAAAACTTCACAGCTAAGACTGTCCAATAAATCGCGGGTCTGACCTACAGTGTGAGGTCTTGCATTGTCATGGAGAAGAACAATTCCCTTCGTCAGCATGCCGCGTCTTTTGTTTTGAATCGCTCTGTGCAGCTTTCTCAGGGTTTGGCAGTATGCATCTGCGTTGATAGTGGTTCCTCTTTGCATGATGTCGACCAACGAAACACCATACCTATCCCAAAATCACCGACGCCATGATTTTGGGCTGTAATGGAGTCTGTTTGGCCTTCACCTTTACAGGCGAGTGTGTGTGTCTCCATTCCATACTCCGTTGCTTCGATTCTGGAGTGATATGCGATTTACGATCTGATTCAAGAAGCTGTCACCTTCTTCGTGATAACGAGTCAAGAACTTCATCACACACTCAAATCTTTGGTTTTTGTTGTCCTCTGTAAGGAGTTTCTCGACCCAATGGGAGCACAGTTTCCTAAACTTTAGGTCTTCAGAAACAATGTTGTAAGCACTGATCTCGACATGTCAGGAAATTCGTTTTAGAGACCTGGTATTGCGAACCGCCTGTTCTCACGAATCCTCGCTTCAACTGAAGCCACCAAATCGTCTGTAATCAAAGAAGGGCGACCAAAGCGGTCCTCATCATGGACGTTGACACGGCCATCTTTGAATTCTCGTACCCCCTTACGCACTTTACTTTCACTCATAACAGTATCACCGTACACTTCGCAAATCTGTCGATGAATTTCTGCAGCAGACAGATTCCTTGCTGGCAAAAACTGTATCACTGAGCGAACCTCGCATGCGGCAAGCGAGTTGATAGTCTTAAACATTTTGAAAGCACAGAACAGAACCGTACATGTTAGCTACAAGCTGAAACTGAGCATAGTTGTTCCTGAGGCATGCCAGTACACGACGCACGCGCTCGTTGCGGTATGTGCGCGAACTACTAGTGTCTACAACAAAACGGACCTTACTTGAAAAGCACCCCTCGTAGTAGAAGAGCAGAAAGTCATGTGGAGTGAATGGGGGACCAACGGAGGGAATAATAAAGGTAAATGACGAACATTAAAAATTAAAAACAAGCATTTCTTTAGACTTCAAGCATTTATTGAATGATTTAAAGTAGATGAACCAAATTACTGTCACTGTGAGTATAATGTGTCGGTTTCAGAACAACAAAAAGAGAGCTTCGCAGCAGTGTTGATTTGGCAATTCAGCAGTCATAGACGCAGTAATCATGAGTGGTGGATGAGGGATGAGACGCTTATCTTCACCAATGGCTCTGGCCATGGCCGTATCCAAGGCCATACCCGTGGTTGTAGCCATATCCATATCCTTGATGGCTGTACAAGGGGTAACTGTAGTGACTACCATAGCCGTGAGCTGGGTAACTGTAGTGGCTATTATAGCCACGAACAGGGTATCCATGGCCAGCGTAACCATAGGAACCATAGCCATGTTTACCTGAAACACAATTCATATGAATCATGAATAGCCGTTAGTGCATCATTTTGGAAAGACGCATTATGTTACGTGAATATAATAGGCAAATGTAAATTTACTTCCAGAACTGTTTTGAAGAACACAGAATCATTGACCAGTAACACAGAAGCAAAAATTCGAACCTAAGGCTGCTAACATGTTTCACATACAGGGTGTTTCAAAAATGACCGGTATATTTGAAACGGCAATAAAAACTAAACGAGCAGCGATAGAAATACACCGTTTGTTGCAATATGCTTGGGACAACAGTACATTTTCAGGCAGACAAACTGTCGAAATTACAGTGGTTGCAATTTTCAACAACAGATGGCGCTGCGGTCTGGGAAACTCTATAGTACGATATTTTCCACATATCCACCATGCGTAGCAATAATATGGCGTAGTCTCTGAATGAAATTACCCGAAACCTTTGACAACGTGTCTGGCGGAATGGCTTCACATGCAGATGAGATGTACTGCTTCAGCTGTTCAATTGTTTCTGGATTCTGGCGGTACACCTGGTCTTTCAAGTGTCCCCACAGAAAGAAGTCACAGGGGTTCATGTCTGGCGAATAGGGAGGCCAATCCACGCCGCCTCCTGTATGTTTCGGATAGCCCAAAGCAATCACACGATCATCGAAATATTTATTCAGGAAATTAAAGACGTCGGCCGTGCGATGTGGCCGGGCACCATCTTGCATAAACCACGAGGTGTTCGCAGTGTCGTCTAAGGCAGTTTGTACCGCCACAAATTCACGAAGAATGTCCAGATAGCGTGATACAGTAATCGTTTCGGATCTGAAAAATGGGCCAATGATTCCTTTGGAATAAATGGCGGCCCAGACCAGTACTTTTTGAGGATGCAGGGACGATGGGACTGCAACATGGGGCTTTTCGGTTCCCCATGTGCGCCAGTTCTGTTTACTGACGAAGCCGTCCAGGTAAGAATAAGCTTCGTCAGTAAACCAAATGCTGCCCACATGCATATCGCCGTCATCAATCCTGTGCACTATATCGTTAGCGAATGTCTCTCGTGCAGCAATGGTAGCGGCGCTGAGGGGTTGCCGCGTTTGAATTTTCTGTGGATAGAGGTGTAAACTCTGGCGCATGAGACGATACGTGGACGTTGGCGTCATTTGGACCGCAGCTGCAACACGGCGAACGGAAACCCGAGGCCGCTGTCGGATCACCTGCTGCACTAGCTGCGCGTTGCCCTCTGTGGTTGCCGTACGCGGTCGCCCTACCTTTCCAGCACGTTCATCCGTCACGTTCCCAGACCGTTGAAATTTTTCAAACAGATCCTTTATTGTATCGCTTTTCGGTCCTTTGGTTACATTAAACCTCCGTTGAAAACTTCGTCTTGTTGCAACAACACTGTGTTCTAGGCGGTGGAATTCCAACACCAGAAAAATCCTCTGTTCTAAGGAATAAACCATGTTGTCTACAGCACACTTGCACGTTGTGAACAGCACACGCTTACAGCAGAAAGACGACGTACAGAATGGCGCACCCACAGACTGCGTTGTCTTATATATCTTTCACATCACTTGCAGCGCCATCTGTTGTTGAAAATTGTAACTACTGTAATTTCGAAAGTTTGTCCGCCTGAAAATGTACTGTTGTCCCAAGCATATTGCAACAAACGGTGTATTTCTATCGCTGCTCGTTTAGTTTTTATTGCCGTTTCAAATATACCGGTCATTTTTGAAACACCTTGTATATCATTCAAAGCATGTAAATGGCTCTGAGCACTATGGGACTTAACATCTATGGTCATCAGTCCCCCAGAACTTAGAACTACTTAAACCTAACTAACCTAAGGACAGCACACAACACCCAGCCATCACGAGGCAGAGAAAATCCCTGACCCCGCCGGGAATCGAACCCGGGAACCCGGGCGTGGGAAGCGAGAACGCTACCGCACAACCTCGAGATGCGGGCATTCAAAGCATGTACTTCATGAGAAAAGTGGAGTTATGAAACATTACATGCATGCAGTTGTATTCTTGATTCCGAGGACTTGTGTGATACAGATCTCTTCAGTAGTCTGTTCTGTGCAAATCTCGTTATCATTCTATAAGTACTGTGACCTACATTTCCTTTCAGCTATTTCTGTAGCCAAGGGTTGGTTTCCTTCCACAATTTTACACCCTCTTCTCTCTTCTTCATATCTTCCTCAATTCCCATTTTCACTATGCTTAATCAAGTTATCCCGTTCAAACTACGACAATCCCCCCCCCCTCCCCTTTTGGATTCAGTACATCTTCAATAGACATATTCTATGACATATTCTATCATCCGTCAAGGCTGCTTGCTTTAGTGTTTTTTTTTTGTTTTTTTTTTTTTTTAATGACCGGTTTCGGTTCGCCTGAACAATTCTCAGAACTGTAGATAACTATAAAATAACTAACCAACATATGCTATGAGATGTACAACGTTGCTGTTTCATCAGATCTAAAATCAAATGACCGGTTTCGGTTCACCTGCACAACTCTCAGAACTGTAGATAATAAAATAACTAACCAACATATGCTATGAGATGTACAACGTTGCTGTTTCATCAGATATAAAATCAAAAGCACTATTTCGTACATAATTGTGTCAATTGAGGGAGTACATGAAGGCAGCGTGTACATATTGTAGATCTTTTAATATCAATAACAGCTGCAAATTTGTTGAGGATATCAATGATATACTCGTCGTAATACCAGGGAGGGACCACTGGCGTCATTGGACTACCAATTCATATACAAATAATCCCGTGAGAGAGGAAACACAAATCAGGAAAAATAATCTCCTTACCAACAAAAAATAGCTATAGGTGAAGTTACTGAACTAGTGTAAGTATTGGAACTATAGTTGTCTTTCCGTTTTACGTCAAGGTATTTCGGAGTTTCTCCGAAGACAGTATGTTAAGTTTTTCACATCTGCATTGGTATTCCGATTTATTCGTCTAAAAATCAACTTTTTTTTGTCACAATGAATCTCAACAGCTTTTGTTCTCTCTTTGTCTCAACTGACTATCGTACACGTATCACTTACGTGCAACGCACCGCTCCAGACGAATATCTTTAGAAAAAAAAACTTTCTAACACTTAGATTTATATTCGATATTAAGTAATTGCTATTTTTGAGAACTGCTTTTCTTGCTATTACCAGCTCGTATTTTCTATTCTCTCTGCTTCTATCATCAACAATTCTCTTGTTGCTAAATGTAACAAAAGTCATCTACCGCCTTTAATGTCTCATCTCCTTTGTGTTACCTGATTTGAATCGATTACATTCCACCATCATTTTTATTACTAATGTTGAAGTTCAGTTTCCTACTACTCAAGAAGCTACCCATTCCCTTCAACTGCTCTTCAAGATCATCTGCTTCTCTGACAAAATTACAATGTCATCAACAAATCTTAAAATTTTTATTTCGTCTCATTGAGCGCTAATTCCCTTCAAAATTTACTTTTGGCTTTCTTTACTGCTTGCTCAGTGTACAGACGAATAACATTCAGAATATACTACAGCCCCGTCTCACACGATTTTAAAGCACTGCTGCCCCCGCACTCCACACACACACACACACACACACACACATTTTCTTCGGCTCTTATAACAAGCAGTCTGTTCTTTGTACACCTTGACTTTTCGCTCCCAGTATTTTATCCCGCTAACTTCAGAGTTTTAGAGAGTGGATTCTGATCATCATTGTTAGAAGTTATCTCTAAATCTACAAGTGCTACAATTGTAGTGCGGATTTATTTTTCTATAGTCAATCCTCTAAGATGAATCATAGGGTCACCATTGCCTCGCATGTTTTTACATTTCTCCGGATCGCACACAGATCTTCTTCCAGCTCGTAACAAAACTATATGGTGAAGAACAAGGGCTACTTACCAGTGTTGTACCCGTAGCCAGGGTACTTGTAGCTGTACGGGTAGTACCCGTGTCCGTGTGAGACGGCCAGAGGGTAGGAGGCCTCACAGCCACACAGCAGGGCCAGGCAGGCCACCGCCAAAAGGCACACCTGTAAAACAATAAGATACACGAACATGTAGGTCTCCAAAGGCACGTGTCTCAGGATCGCCTGTGAGTCCTCTAACGTCGTCTGAAATACACGTTACCAAATTTGTAGGTTATTTTGGAACACCCTTTATGGGGGATTTCGCATGGTCTCATTATCCACCTTGATAATGCAGGCAAGACTTAAGAAAAATACGAACACCATCATAGGATCTGTCAACCTAGAAACAGGGTTCTATAACATACACTGTAGAGCCGAAGAAACTGATACAATTACCTAATATCGTGTAGGGCACCCAGGAGCACGCAGAAGTGCCGCGCCAAGACGTGGTATGGACTCCACTAATGTCTGAAGTAGTGCTGGAGGGAACTGACACCATGAATCCGGCAGGGGAACCCATAAATCCGTAAGAGTACGAGGGGCTGGATATCTCTTCTGAACAGTACGTTGCAAGGCATCTCAGATATGCTCAATAATATTCATGAATGGAGAGTTTGGTGGCCAGTAGAAATGTTTAAACTCAGAATACTCCGGGAACCACTCTGTCGCTATTGTGGGGTGTCGCATTGTCCTGCTGAATTTTCCTAAGTCCGTCGTAATGCACAATGAACATGAGTGGCTGCAGGTGATCAGACAGGATGCTTAGGTACGTGTCACCTGTCAGAGTCGTATCTAGAGCTGTCAGGGGTCCAATATCACTCCAACTGCATACAGCTCCTCACCGTTTCAGAGCGTGCACCAGCTTAGTCCCCTTTTTGGGGACACTGACTCTTGCAGAAGGCTCAGCACTGAAATCTGCAGTAGTGTGGCAATGGTCGCATTTCTGTCACGTTGAACGATTCTCTTCATTCGTCGGTGGTCTCACTCTTGCAGCATGTTTTTCCGGCCGTAGCGATGTCGGAGATTCGATGTTTTACCTGATTCCTAATATTCACGGTACGCTCGTAAGGGGAAATCTCTACTTCATCGCTACCTCGGAGATGCTGTGTATCACTGCTCGTGCGCTGACTATAACACCACGTTCAAACTCACTTAAATCTTGATAACCTACCATTTTAGCAGCAGTAACCGATCTAACAACTGCACCTGGCACTTGTTGTCTTATATAGGCCGCAGCACAGAATTCTTTGTGTTGACATATCTCTGTATTTGAAAACGCATGGCTATAGCAGTTTCTTTGGCGCTTCAATGTAAAATAGTGCAAAATATTTGAAATTTTCCGAAAAAAGGAGAAACTATGTGAAAAACATGGGTAATGTACAATATTTACGAGAAGCAAGACGGAATAATGAGACTGGAAGCCATGGATGAAATCTTCCCCCTTTACTGTTCAAACCGTACATCGAAGAGCAATGAAGCTCTAGAAACTGGAATAATAGTTGGGGTGAAAGGACATCAATGATTAGTTTCACTGTTGACATTTCTGCCCTCTGAAAAACTGACGATGAATTACAGCACTTATTGCAGAGATGAATAGCGTTGTGAGCACTGAATATGTGCTTGCTGAGAGAATATCGCAGAAATAAAAGCAGTGAGGAATAGCAGAAATTAGACTGACAACAAATTTAACATGAAAACTATTGGACATGTAGTAGACGATGTGAAAGAATTCGGTTACCTTAGAAGAAAAATAATGTTTGAGTATTGACACGTGTGACTCAGATGTGAGGTTCAGGGGTAAGTTAGAATTTAACCTTAGACTCCAGTGGAACGATGGAACCTGGTGAGAAAATGTCCACTTATTGTAAATATAGGTTATAAGGGGTAGGTATGGTCCGCTCCTTGTATAAAGAACTCAAGACATCTATGCCGCTGCATATGTTATAAATGGTTACACCTATCGAAGTCATAGTCTAGTCAACGAAGGAAAATTAGGGGAAACAATCGTTTAGACGCAAATTTTTGCACGGTGTTAGAAGGGAGTGCCATGAATAACATGCTAAATTCTTATTCGTGGTGTGTTGTTGCTTCTTGTGACGTAGTGGGTAGATAATAGGTAGTCACCTGCTCGCTCTGCAGTTTGGAGACCTATGGAGGAGGGAATTGTATGAACATAATCCGGCGACCTATCTTCCCACAGACGTTTAACCGACACATCTCCACCCTTCACCCTGTTACAGTCCCAGAACACAATTTATCCTTTAATGCAGCTGTACTGCACTTAGATATGATACAGAAATTTAATATTTATTTTTAACCCACTTATTTAGAGATGAACAATAATTTGATACCGTCAGAACAACATTTTTAATAATCTGCGATATTTGCATCCCCGGAAAGCGGAAACTATTAGTGCTTTTAAACATGTGTAGAACTTTTTTGTAACAAATGTAATGTACATTAATTTTGTAGAGGGAAACATTTTCTCTAGAAACCACGACTTTCGATGTTAATCGAGAAAAACATTAAAAATACCATATAGACTCACAATACCAACGCTCACACCCCACCGATCAGAGTTTTTAGTATATTGTTCACGACACTCCCACCTAGTAGTGTGAGAACATTTGCGACTACACGATTTTTTTCTCAAGTCGAGCTGTGTTGGTCTCTGTTGACTGGGCTATGACTACATAAGGAAAAGGGCAGGAATTTTCCATAGCTCAACTGGAGCAAATCGGATATGCGTGCACGAAAAAAAATGTGAAAACTTGATGACTTGAAGCAGCCTGTGAGGCGCTGAATAGTGAGGCATATTTCTGTACTCGACATTTTTGTAAGATGTTGACATTGAAGTAGGTTACCTTAAGAGTATCATCTTGTGAGCACCTCTGTTAAAGCCGACCACTTAAAAGTAAGTCTGCATTGGAAGAAGAGAAAGTTTGTCTTATAAACGACACTGACATTTGAAACCGCCTCGCAGACCAAAACTATGCACTGGTACTCGAACCTGGAACAGCCGCCCTACAACCGAACCATCCAAGCACGACTGACGACGCGCCCTCACAGGCCTTCCTTCCCCTTCCCACGGGTCGCGAGTCGTGGTTTGGTGGGTCGGTCAGTGGAGGACTTGCCCGCGGAGCACATGGGTCCCAGGTTCGACTCCCGGTACGGCAAACTGTTTTTGTCTGGCACGAAGTTTCAGATAAGCGCGCACTCCGAAGCAAAGTTGAAATTCATTCTGGGAAATGAAATTAACTCTATCGTAACACTCAGTTTCAAAACTTATATCATTCTAGGTTCTGCACTCTATCGATCAGCACGATAATGTATTTTTATTAAAGCGTATTTTGATCTATGCAAGATTCCTATTAAATACAGAATATATAAATTTGGACTACATAAAGTAATATTAATTATTTTGAATTATTTGGCAAGACCATATGTTAGAAAAGCGTTTTGCCGGTTGTTTCAGTTTTGAAGGAAACTTGTGTTAATTACAACAAACGAATAACCTGGATGTAATATAATGAGATTGTGGTGACAGTAATAGGGGGTTAAAATTCTCTTTCATAATGACAAATTCTTCATCACCTACACGGGCGGAAAAGTACGTAGTGCCACTCTTTCAGACCAACTTCTAGCAAAGTGGGTGATATTTTTGTAACAGGTTGCGATTTTCTCAAAAATAGGCTGTCTTACACTGTGTAGTTGGAATACGACGACTTAAAGTGATACGTACTATTTGCCTAGCACGGTTGGTATTCCTTTATGATTTTCATCGACAACTGTGGCAATCACTACAAATGTTATATTTCACATTTATTTCACTGTTTTTCAGAAAAAAAAAGTAGTTTTCGGTGCTGACGCAGGTGACAGAGTCGCAGTGCATTGTTCTACAGAGAGGGTGGTTATTGGGTGCCTTATATTTATATGTTACTATTTCAGACTGGGTCCACATGCACGTTTTACACTGCAAATGACTGTAAGTCGCGTTACGTAAACACTTTTATCCTTGGTGAGATTTTTGGTACGGTTAGTTAAATTCAGTTTTCCCTTTTTTATGCCCACTGTTAAGTGGTGCGCTAAAAAATTAAGTCTTCACCGCGTAGGTTATTTTGTACCATCACTTTTCAGTCAAACTAAGCTACTAATTTGATTCGAATCCGAAACCTTGTATATGAGGGGCCGTTTTTATAATTCCGTGCCTCAATCGCTGAAAATGGGTCCCGCATAGGATCACTTCGTGGTAAATCATTAGCCCCAGACTGAGGTAATTACCCCCTGAGGAGTAAATTTAAATTTTCTGAGGGTAAAAAGTAAACAATTTGTTTCTGATTCAGTAATGAAATTAAATTATTTTCAAACGATAATTACTATTATCACCATTTTCGTAAAATTCTAACACTGATTATGTAAGTTATCAATACTTGCTTTTTCTCAGTTAGCAACATTAATGCGGTGGAGGTTACACGTTCGTCACATAGTCCAGCAAGAACACACGTATGTTGTGCTTTGTCTAGTACATCGCTGATGATAAAAATTACACGTATACGTAACAAATGGTTAATATCTAAGAAAATGTCTTCCCCAAATTGTAGATAGTACCTGCAGTACTCCAGAAATTGCTTCATTATTCGTTTCGGAAGTGTAAATGTCGTGTGACTAGGGCCTCCCGTCGGGTAAACCGTTCGCCGGGAGCAGGTCAGCAGGTCTTACGGTCTGACGCCACTTCGGCGACTTGCACGTCGATAGGGATGAAATGATTATGATTAGGACAACACGCAGTACCTGAGCGGAGAAAGCGATGTACACAGTATCACTATTATTATTATTATTACTATTACTACTAGTGTTTGGTCAGACAGAAAGCATTAACTGCCTGAAGTTTCCGATTTCTCCTAGTTTTGAAGTAAGGAGTGCAGCAGTCAAATGATTTACGAAGAGTAATTATAGTACACATATTTTAATTTGGTTGATGTTAAATGGGGTTGCAGTGTGCAGGTCAAGCAAATGCCGCAATGGAAAGTAATACTAGGGAAGTATGTTTTGTAAGAAGTGTCTACACTCACTGTGGAACTTTCTTGTCTGGGAAGGAGTTATGGGTAGCACTTGCGATGCACTATGAATTCCTCTGTCATTCATTCTAACCTCTCCCCCCCCCCCCCCGCCCCAACACACACACACACAAACTAAATAGCATTCATCATTTTAAAAACAAAAGTACTCCAAGGAAAGTCTTTCATTACACAGTTTAGGCGCTAAAGTTGGTGATATGTGGAGGAGGATGATGCAACAGACGGGGGTGGGGGGTGGGGTGGTGGTCGGGCGTACTTGTTAATATCTGATTGAACTCAGGGGTAACTGTCTAAGAAAGGTTAGGAACCACTGGTGTAGAAGAAGTTGAAATTTACATCAAATACTAAGGTCTACGATCCCTTGGAGGCGTAAAAGATTTAACCTTCTAAGTCAATGCAATCAAAAGATACGGCCATTTACGTCACGTATTGTGACAGTCGTAAACTCACTCAGCAAAACTTGTAGATGAACTGTTTATACGCATAATTAAGTTCGTTTGGAACCTTCAGAGCGTGGGGTGTTAGCTCCGGGTGATTTATTAGTTAAAGGGAAGATAAACTGTATTCAATATTAGTCCAGAAGAATAACATAGCCCTAGCGTGAGATCGAAGCTTGCCTGCGACACTGAAAGTCCTCTTTCGACTTGGTTGTTGATTATGAGAGGATCAATATTAGTCCAGAAGAATAACATAGCTCTAGCGTGAGATCGAAGCTTGCCTGCGGCACTGAAAGTCCTCTTTCGACTTGGTAGTTGATTATGAGAGGATCAATATTAGTCCAGAAGAATAACATAGCTCTAGCGTGAGATCGAAGCCTGCATGCGACACTGAAAGTCCTCTTTCGACCTGGTAGTTGATTATGAGAGGATCAATATTAGTCCAGAAGAATAACATAGCTCTAGCGTGAGATCGAAGCTTGCCTGCGACACTGAAAGTCCTCTTTCGACTTGGTAGTTGATTATGAGAGGATCAATATTAGTCCAGAAGAATAACATAGCTCTAACGTGAGATCGAAGCTTGCCTGCGACACTGAAAGTCCTCTTTCGACTTGGTAGTTGATTATGAGAGGATCAATATTAGTCCAGAAGAATAACATAGCTCTAGCGTGAGATCGAAGCTTGCCTGCGACACTGAAAGTCCTCTTTCGACTTGGTAGTTGATTATGAGAGGATCAATATTAGTCCTGAAGAATAACATAGCTCTAGCGTGAGATCGAAGCTTGCCTGCGACACTGAAAGTCCTAGTTCGACTTGGTAGTTGATTATGAGAGGATCAATATTAGTCCAGAAGAATAACATAGCTCTAGCGTGAGATCGAAGCTTGCCTACGACACTGAAAGTCCTCTTTCGACTTGATTATGAGAGGATCGGAAGAAAATTTTCAAGTTATTTGAAATATATATACTTTTTGAAGACGTAGTTATAAATTGCGTATGGACACTTTACACAATCTGACGAACGCCTTTGTATCCCTGATGATGATGATGTTGGTTTGTGGGGAGCTCAACATCGTGATCATCAGCACCCGTACAAGTTCCCAGTCTTTCCAGTGCCAATCTCGCCACTTCCAGAATGATAAGGAGATGATGGGTACAATATAAACACACAGTACTTCGGCGGAGAAGATACCCAACCCGGCCGGGAATCGCACCCAGGACCCCATTATCCAGAAGTAGCAACGATAAATATGTATCCGTGTGAGTAGCAGCTTCTGTGGGAATTCTTTTAACGCTTCTGTGGTCGTGTTAATTATTTTTTACTTAAAGTTAATGAACAGAGTCCCATAGAAGTGTGTCACGTGTGGCTACCTAGTCACCTAATGAGAAACTACATAATTCACAGAAAGCTCATAAAAGAAATTCAAATCGGAAAAAGAATTTAGAACATCGATTGTTTGTTTAAACTTCTAAACAGAATTTTAAGGCCGCTGCTCGTCACAATTTTTTGTAACCTCATAAGCCAAGGAAAGACATTACAAAGATATTTAACATAGTTCTACATAGATCTTAAAGTAGTTTTATGGCAAGACAGAATAAAACTACTTTAAGATCTTCGTACATGAATGTCATAAGTTTTTGTATTGTCTTTTTTCTCTGATGATGTTATACCTCGAAGCTTGTTCGAAGATTAAATAATTCGAGCAAGTTGATGAATAATTTTTACTGGCAGTGGGCTCTTAGAAACCAATTCTAAATAAAGAAGATCATAAAAATTAAAAAGACCTAAAGAAACATTTACGAACGGACATATAATAAATAATGCAGAACACTGAAATCTCATCGGATTCTCCAGGAAGCCTATTGATAATGAAACCTGCATACTAGTGTACGTCTTTCTTTATAATGGCTAAAGAAATGTTATCCAACTGCAAATCGCATTCCCGTCCAGTGTCCACTTCCTGACCACCTTTTCAATGAGCTCATATTATTCACGACAACTACTCTTAGAGGATAAATCTACATGGATCACAGAGAACCTGGATGCACTTGAACAACTGTCTGCTCGAAACCCGTGAACAGACACCATAGATAGTACTCATCTTCATTTTTTTGAGGGCGGGGATTGAGGATACTATTTGTACGTCCACAGAGTAGCAACAAATTATGATTCCAGATGGTATAATACAGTGGAATCATGGAAATAAAACAAGTATCCGTAATACTGAAGAACGTTCTGCGTAGTTAAAAACATTAAATTGAAGAAAACAAAGAATCAGGGGCATTCCTGCATTCATTTTTGCACAAAAAGTTATGCAGATCGTGGCTGTACTGTTATCGAATATAACATATGACAGTTTGGTGACAGAGAGAAATAACTGCTAGTATGGATTAATTAAGATATTTAAATCTATTCTAAAGAAACGTGGAGAGCTTATTTTGGATGATCGCCGCAGCCTATATAAGTTCGAAGCAATACCTCATTTCCACCGGTCTTTCAGGCTATGTTAACCTAACAAATGGTTCAAATGGCTCTAAGCACTATGGGACTTAACATCTGAGGTCACCAGTCCCCTGGACTTAAAACTACTTAAATCTAACTAACCTAAGGACATCACACAAATTCATGCCCGAGGCAGGATTCGAACCAGTGACCGTAGCAGCAGCGCGGTTCTGAAGCGCTTAGAACCGCTCGGCCACAGTGGCCGGCGTTAACCTAACAGCTTGGTGGAAATTATGCCTTTCTTTGAATGTGAAAAACGTTTGATGTCTCTTTCAATCTGTTGAGAATCTAATAAATAACACATTAAGCCGAATCATTCGTTATGACAAGTGACTTCAGAGTGAAATATAAGACCGGCACCTTGAATGACTTCACAGTTTTCTCTGCCTCGTAATGACTGGGTGTTGTGTGATGTCCTTAGGTTAGTTAGGTTTAAGTAGTTCTAAGTTCTAGGGGACTGATGACCATAGATGTTAAGTCCCATAGTGCTCAGAGCCATTTGAACCATTTTTTTGACTTCACAGAGTCGAGCTTGAGGAGAGAGACAAGGCGGGATTGAGTCGGTACTTACCAGTGAGAGAACGCGAGCCATTGTTCTTGTGGACTGAAATGTGAGGTGTGACAGTGAACCGTGCGTGGTGGTGGCTACTTTATACTCAGCAGGGCTGCCGACGTTCGCAATTCACGAGCGGCTCGCGGCTCCAACGTTAAACAAGTGTGTGGCCTTGCTAATGCTGTAACCTTCTCTACAAAAAAGTGAATGAAAGCAAAGTGTGCATATGTCGGCACAGTCTTACGGCTTGTTGTACGATGCATTTAGCTTGTGCTGATAACAGACTCGTCACAGCTCGCTACTGCATTCCTTACTGCGTTTACTGAAAAGCTTGGACAGGGGCGCAGCACAGATGGCAATTTCACGCTATTCTTAAAGCTAGAGAACGGAATATAATGCTTCAATTAAAGCCCAAAATATTTAAACCACCGACTCTGACAAGAAGAAGAATCACGTAAATTATGTCACCGCGAGATTTTACTGGTTGAAAATGATGTACAGAAAAATATATTATATAAAATATAATTTTCTCTATAATGTTAAATTTACGTGCTACTTTTTATCTCAGTATATAACGTGGAAAAGAAGTAATCGACACAAAAAGACATGGCCAAACACGCTATCAGAATGAACGTGATTATTTAACAAAGTAATTGTGTTACTATTAATTTTCCCAAGCCTCATTACATAGAACTCAGTACTTTTTATAGAACTCCAAATGCTTTAAAAATAGTCTACTCAAACAAGAGAAGACAGGAAGTAAAAAGTATGAGCAACAACCAAGCACGCAGGTATGTGATCAGCACATCAAATATTAATCCTTCGCAATCAATCTACGTGAGACACTTATGACTGAAAACAAATACTATAATAACGTAATATTATAATGTTTCACGATATTTGGTTTTAGGTTACCTGCAAATGCGGGTATTATTGTCACTCCTTGTCAACGGAACTAGTCGTTCAGTCAAGTCTCTGAATTACGTACCGAGTCACAGTGGCCTATAGTGTGACTTAGTAATGTATTATTTGTATCAAGACCTTCTACACGGAATAAATTGGTTTTCTTTCAGCATCTCCAAACATTCTTTTTAGTACTTAGCCCTTTCTGAATTTCTAGTCTTCAGTTACATAACTGATATTTATAATGGCCAAAGTTGCAAGCTGGCAGTGCTGGTTTCGGCGGTTAGGTGTCATCTTCGAACCTTTACCACTTAGCTGCGAAGTGGTAACCGTTGTCGTCGTGTTAAAATGTAGCTAAGTTTAAAGGACGAATGGTTCAAATGGCTCTGAGCACTATGGCACTCAACTGCTGTGGTCATCAGTCCCCTAGAACTTAGAACTACTTAAACCTAACTAACCTAAGGACATCACACACATCCATGCCCGAGGCAGGATTCGAACCTGCTACCGCAGCAGTCGCACGGTTCCGGACTGCGCGCCTAGAACCGCGAGACCACCGCGGCCGGCTTTAAAGGACGGAAGATGAACCAGGACGACAAGAGCCACCAATTGCCTACATTAAATCGCAACAGTTCCTGTAATATTTAATCATGGAGCAAAGGGATATTTAACTTTTGCAGATATAAGAGCCTAAGGACATGAAAAGGAGGCAGTGGGTAGAAGGGAGTGAGACAGAGTGAGTAACCTCTGTCTAATAAGTGCATTGAGAAAAATTTGAATGATACCAAAGAGAAATTTGGAAAGAGGATTTAGTGTTTAGCGAGAAGAAATAAAAACTTTATGGTTTACTGATGACATTGTAATTGTGTCAGACACGGCAAAAGACTTAAGAGAGCTGTTGAATGAAATAGATAGTGTCCTGGAAAGAGATTATGAGACGAACATCTACAAAACCGAATCAAGACTAACAGAATGTAGTCAAAACAAAACAGATAATGCTGAAAGTATTGGATTATGAAATGAGACACTACAAGTGATAGATCAGTAACACTATTTGGGCAGCAAAATAACTGATGATGACAAAAGTAGAGAGGATATAAACTGCAGACTGACGATTGCACGAAACTTGAAAAAAGGATTTTATTAACCTCTAATACAAATTTAAATGTTAGAATGTCGCATCTAAAAGTGTTTTTCTGGAGCATAGCCTTGTGTGAAAGTGAAACGTGGACGATTAGCAGATGTCATAAGTAGACAACAGAAGCTTTTGAAGTATGGTGCTACAGAGGTATGTTGAAAATTAGATGAGTAGATCGAATAACTAATGCGGAAATACTGAATATAACTGGGGAATAAAGAAATTTATGGCACACTTGATTATAAAAAGAGATCGGTTGATACGGCACATTCTAAGGCTTGAAGCAATAGGCGATTTGGTAATGAAGGATAATGTGAGGGATCAAAATTGTAGACGGATACGTAACCACGAATACAGTAAGCAGGTTCAGTTGTATGTAGACTGGAACAGTTATTTGGATGAAGAGGCTTCAGTGAAGACCAGCAGATCAACAAGAACAACAACAAAAACAGCAGCAACGACGCGCCTAATTTATTATTTTTTATTATCTTTAAAATTTCACTAGACATACGTACAATGCCGGCACTGAAATGTTGCATATTACTTTTCAAATACCGCCGAAATGTTCTGCCTGTCTTCAAATGGTTTCCAATAACGAAGCTTTCTGGCAGATTAAACCTATGTGCCGGATCGAGACTCGAACTCGGGACCTTTGCCTTTCGCGGGCGAATGCTCCACCATCTGAGCTACCCAAGCACGACTCCTCACAGCTTCAATTCTGCCAGTACCTCGTCTCCTACTTATCAAACTTCACAGAAGTTCTCCTGCGAACCTTGCAGAACTAGCACTCCTGAAAGAAAGGATATTGAGGAGACATGGCTAGGCCACAGCCTGGAGGATGTTTCCAGAATGAGATTCTCACTCTGCAGCGGAGTGTGAGCACACTCCGCTGCAGAGTGAAAATCTCATTCCAGTTCCCAATAATGTTCAGCAAGCACTTCTATTACAGTTTCATGTAGTCTTGACGAACATGTTACGATTCCAGCTCCTCAGTTCTGTTCTTTCAAGGCCTACCGCCATGTCAATTGCCAAAGAACTCAACAGAAGTAGTAACGCACCTGAATGACGTTACAAATCTCACCAGAGTACCAATAAAGATGTAATCGTACCAGCATTGCATGCAGTAATTTCATAGACCCACAGGTCGTTCACATTCCAACCAATCCAGTTTTCTCCTTTCCTCTGACTGACTTCACTTCATTACTCCGTTTCACTTTTTCAGCTCTGAAAAGCTATTCTAGGATTTCAAACAATGTCAGCGACTCCAAAAGATTGCTACTAATTATATCGAGTTCGTGTTCTTGATTGTACGCTTTACTAGCACCTTGTATTTGTAAACATTTAAAGTGATCTTGTCTACACCTAGACAAAATACCGTGTTACTCGTCTGAAGCAACGAGGATGAAGGTATTGTATCCTTATGTGTGGTATGAATGATTTTGAGTAGAAATTTTTAACACCCATCGAGTGATGGGTCTACGTGATAACTTTAGCTGTCATACAAGCTTATTCACTGGACTCGACATATTCCTCGCAGATATGGTTGACATTGTAAATTTTTTTGAAGGGATTCAAAATTATACAATCATTTGCACAATCATCATGTACTCTGACGTTACAAAAAATTGATCACATCACATAATAAAAAAGCAACCTCTCTCACTCACTCTCTCTCTCTCTCTCTGTCCGTCTTCTGTCTCTCTGTCTCTCTCTCCATCTGTGCTATAACACGGATATCATTACATTAAGATCCTCCAACTAAAATAGGTGCCTGATGACCATAACGACACTAAAATGCATGTACAAGGCAAATATGATAATCTTTCAGAACGATAATGAGTCACGGTCAGTCGTTGTTTCCGTTCAAGCGTTATTAAAGCAGGTCCAGATTTCAGCTAGTAATTAGCCACTATCAGTACAGTATTTCGGAGTTGTTATACGTGCCCTAGTACGGCTACACCTGTTGTTCGGGCTTCAGTCATGATTTCGTTTGCAATAACAATAAAGAAGGCGGAAGATAAGAGAGAGAGGAGAAGAGGAAATGGACAAAGACGAGGGGGGAGGAAACGGGCAGAGGCAGGGGGAAGGAGAAGATTGACAGAGAGAGGAAAGTGGAGGAGACAGAGAGGGGGCGGGGAGAAGAAAAGATGGACAGAGATAGCAGGGAGGAGGTGACGCACAGAAAGGCGGGGGAGCACGAGGAAAAAGAGAGGAGGAGAAGGAAATGGACGGAATGGAGACGAGAAGGAGCTTAGGAAGTATATCCTATTTCCATACATATTTGTTGTTGTTGTGGTCTTCAGTCCCGAGACTGGTTTGATGCAGCTCTCCATGCTACTCTATCCTGTGCAAGCTTCTTCATCTCCCAGTACCTACTGCAACCTACATCCTTCTGAATCTGCTTAGTGTATTCATCTCTTGGTCTCCCTCTACGATTTTTACCCTCCACGCTGCCCTCCAATGCTAAATTTGTGATCCCTTGATGCCTCAAAACATGTCCTACCAACCGATCCCTTCTTCTAGTCAATTTGTGCCACAAACTTCTCTTCTCCCCAATCCTATTCAATACCTCCTCATTAGTTACGTGATCTACCCACCTTATCTTCAGCATTCTTCTGTAGCACCACATTTCGAAAGCTTCTATTCTCTTCTTGTCCAAACTGGTTATCGTCCATGTTTCACTTCCATACATGGCTACACTCCATACAAATACTTTCAGAAACGACTTCCTGACACTTAAATCTATACTCGATGTTAACAAATTTCTCTTCTTCAGAAACGATTTCCTTGCCATTGCCAGTCTACATTTTATATCCTCTCTACTTCGACCATCATCAGTTATTTTGCTCCCTAAATAGCAAAACTCCTTTACTACTTTAAGTGTCTCATTTCCTAATCTAATCCCCTCACCATCACCCGATTTAATTTGACTACATTCCATTATCCTCGTTTTGCTTTTGTTGATGTTCATCTTATATCCTTCTATCAAGACACTGTCCATTCCGTTCCACTGCTCTTCCAAGTCCTTTGTTGTCTCTGGCAGAATTACAATGTCATCGGCGAACCTCAAAGTTTTTACTTCTTCTCCATGGATTTTAATACCTACTCCGAATTTTTCTTTTGTTTCCTTTACTGCTTGCTCAATATACAGATTGAATAACATCGGGGAGAGGCTACAACCCTGTCTCACTCCTTTCCCAACCACTGCTTCCCTTTCATGCCCCTCGACTCTTATAACTGCCATTTGGTTTCTGTACAAATTGTAAATAACCTTTCGCTCCCTGTATTTTACCCCTGCCACCTTCAGAATTTGAAAGAGAGCATTCCATTCAACTTTGTCAAAAGCTTTCTCTAAGTCTACAAATGCTAGAAACGTTTGCTTTTCCTTAATCTATTTTCTAAGATAAGTCTTAGGGCGAGTATTGCCTCACGTGTTCCAACATTTCTACGGAATCCAAACTGATCTTCCCCGAGGTCCGCTTCTACCAGTTTTTCCATTCGTCTGTAAAGAATTCGCGTTAGTATTTTGCAGCTGTGACTTATTAAACTGATAGTTCGGTAATTTTCACATCTGTCAACACCTGCTTTCTTTGGGATTGGAATTATTATATTCTTCTTGAAGTCTGTGGGTATTTCGCCTGTCTCATACATCTTGCTCACCAGATGGTAGAGTTTTGTCATGACTGGCTCTCCCAAGGCCATCAGTAGTTCTAATGGAATGTTGTCTACTCCCGGGGCCTTGTTTCGACTCAGGTCTTTCAGTGCTCTGTCAAACTCTTCACGCAGTATCTTATCTCCCATTTCGTCTTCATCTACATCCTCTTCCATTTCCATAATATTGTCCTCAAGTACATCGCCCTTGTATAAACCCTCTATATACTCCTTCTACCTTTCTGCCTTCCCTTCTTTGCTTAGAACTGGGTTGCCATCTGAGCTCTTGATATTCATACAAGTGGTTCTCTTCTCTCCAAAGGACTCTTTAATTTTCCTGTAGGCAGTGTCTATTCTTCTTCTACTGTATTTCTTCCCCCCGTTCCTGTCAATTGTTCCCTTATGCTCTCCCTGAAACTCTCTACAACCTCTCGTTCTTTCAGTTTATCCAGGTCCCATCATTTACTGCATTTTTATATTTTCTCCTTTCATCAATTAAATTCAATATTTCTTCTGTTACCCAAGGATTTCTATTAGCCCTAGTCTTTTTACCTACTAGATCCTCTGCTGCCTTCACTTCTTCATCCCTCAAAGCTACCCATTCTTCTTCTGCTGTATTTCTTTCCCCCATTCCTGTCAATTGTTGCCTTATGCTCTTCCTGGAACTCTGTACAGTCAGTTTATCCAGGTCCCATCTCCTTAAATTCCCACCTTTTTGCAGTTTCTTCAGTTTCAATCTGCAGTTCATAACCAATAGATTGTGGTCAGAATCCACAACTGCCCCTGTAAATGTCTTACAATTTAAAACCTGGTTCCTAAATCTCTGTCTTACCATTATATAATCTATCTGATACCTTTTGGTATCTCCAGGATTCTTCCAGGTATACAACCTTCTTTTATGATTCTTGAACCAAGTGTTAGCAATGATTAAGTTATGCTCTGTGCAAAATTCAAAAGGCGGCTTCCTCTTTCATTTCTTCCCCCCAATCCATATTCACCTACTATGTTTCCTTCTCTCCCTTTTCCTACTGACGAATTCCAGTCACCCATGACTATTAAATTTTCGTCTCCCTTCACTACCTGAATAATTTCTTTTATCTCATCATACATTTCATCAATTTCTTCATCATCTGCAGAGATAGTTGGCATATAGACTTGTACTACTGTAGTAGGCATGGGCTTTGTGTCTATCTTGGCCACAATAATGCGTTCACTATGCTGTTTGTAGTAGCTAACCCGCACTCCTATTTTTTTATTCATTATTAAACCTACTCCTGCATTACCTCTATTTGATTTTGTATTTATAACCCTGTAATCACCTGACCAAAAGTCTTGTTCCTCCTGCCACCGAACTTCACTAATTCCCACTATATCTAACTTTAACCTATCCATTTCCCTTTTTAAATTTTCTAACCTACCTGCCCGATTAAGGGATCTGACATTCCACGCTCCGATCCGTAGAATGCCAGTTTTCTTTCTCCTGATAACGACGTCCTCTTGAGTAGTTAGTCCCCGCCCGGAGATCCGAATGGGGGACTATTTTACCTCCGGAATATTTTACCCAAGAGGACGCCATCATCATTTAATCATACAGTAAAGCTGCATGTCCTCGGGAAAAATCACGGCTGTAGTTTCCCCTTGCTTTCAGCCGTTCGCAGTACCAGCACAGCAAGGCCGTTTTGGTTAATGTTACAAGGCCAGATCAGTCAATCATCCAGACTGTTGCCCCTGCAACTACTGAAAAGGCTGCTGCCCCTCTTCAGGAACCACATGTTTGTCTGGCCTCTCAACAGATACCCCTCCGTTGTGGTTGCACCTACGGTACGGCCATCTGTATCGCTGAGGCACGCAAGCCTCCCCACCAACGGCAAGGTCCATGGTTCATGGGGGGGGGCATACATATTTAGCAATTGCAAAGCAACTCCAGGTTGGCTAGTATAATTACAAAATGTACCCAGATATTTTATGTGCACGCACTTAAAAGACTTAACACTAGTAGAATCAGATGGCTGTTTTGAAAACAAAAACTCTATGTTTCTATACGTAAGATGAAATTTATCCCAAGTTTCTCTCTCCATTCATGTAGAAACGGGATGAATCGTTTTCAAAGAGCCGGTATTTTCACAAAGCGGTCACAGAGTTGTTCGAGAATACATTCTGGAAGGCTTGGATCAAGGTTGTCAGGTAGCTGCAGTATTTCTTGACTTTCTAAAAGCATTGATTAACAAAGTAACGATGATTATCGAAATTACGATAATATTTACCCGATGCCAGAGAATTTGTGTTAGCACTGTCGTTTTTGTGGTAGGGAGGACGTAGCACATTACCTTGGACGGAGTGATCGACTCATAGAAGTCACGTCACGTGTGGCTCATGGACTTGTATTGCGACCTTTGATGTTCATGTTGTATGTTACTGATCTTGTAGACAATATTAATAGCAACCTCAGACTTTTCGCAAATAATGTGGTTGTCTACAATGAAGCACTGACTGAAAGAAAGCTGCACAAATATTTAGTCTGATCTTTATGCGTTTGGAAAGTGGTACAAAGATTGGCAACTTGGTTTAAATATTCAGAAAGGTGAAATGTTGCACTTCACAAATCAAGAAATAGTTATTTCTTACGTATTGAATCTTTATGAGTCGTAGTTGGAATCGTTCGTCTCTTAAAAAATACTGCATGTAAAAATTTATAGGAAGATGAAATGTTAACTATCACATAGGCTCGGCCGTGGTGAAGCAGGAGGCGGACATCGGTTCCTAGGTAGAATGCTAGGAAAATGCAGTCACTCTGGGAACGCAGTTGCTCTCAAAACATTCGCGTGACCCCTGTTAGAATATTGCTCAAGTGTGTGAGATACCAAATAGGACTGACAGGGGATACAAAGAAGGATAGCACGAACGGTTACAGGTTTCTTTGACGCGTAAGAGGGCACCTCGGAGATGCTGGAGAAACTTTATTCACGGACGCTTGAAGACAGACGCCACACATCGCGTGAAAGCCTTCTTATAAAGCTTTAAGAATCACCATTAAGTGATGAAGATATAGAATCCAAATGTATCCCTCCCGTTGGGATCGCGAAGACTAGAATAATTACACCGCGCACCAATCATTCTCCCCCGCTCCATACACGAATGGATCAAAAAAAACGCTGAATACATGTATCTTGGAAAGTCTCTCTGCCACGCACTTCACAGCTGTTTGCAGAGATGTAGATATAGATACAAACACCAGTGCGCATCCTGGGAATTACCGCGACTCAGTAACAAAGGAGACAGCGGTAAGTCGTCACTGCCTTTAAAGCCTCAACTCACAGCGTTGTAGATGGTGGTTGTAATTAAACTTTCATTACTTTAAAGGGTCTCCATGAAAAACGAGTTATCGTACCACAATAAATCTTTGTAGAAACGTTTGTAAGGAAATTATAAAGAGAAGTAACGAATAAACCATTGAAAAAAATACATTTTAACTTCCGCCTCAATGGGTGACATTTGCAAATGTCGTACAATGTTGCGTTCCACGGTACCCATATTGCTCAGTGTGACGACCATTTACATCCACGGCAACTTGGAAATGCACTAAACTCCATTTCATAGTTGTTCACGGCACTTTTCGAACGGTGGACCATGGAATGTCCAGCCTCGTGACACAGCTCGTGAAACGCTTAACGACCGCACACTGCGTCCAGCATTCTCGGCCGTGGCAGCAGTAACTGCTTCACAATTTGTGGCGCAATTGGCCGTCGACCTCTCCCAGGAGCAGTTTCAAAATGCCAGTACCGTATACGTAATGCCCTATGCTTACAATGTTAAACAGAGCCGAAAGTTAGGAACACTTTCTCATGAGTTATTGGGACAATACTCTCGATTTTTTCACAGAATGCGGACATACGTTCTGCTTTTCTACTGAAGTAATCATTTTGTGAGAAGAAAGTTTAGTTTTTGAGACATATGATTTTCTCTAAATGTTGAAAAAGTTGTAAATTTCAACAAGAGTTTTGAAATACAAGTCCCTTAATACTAAATAATTTCTCAAATCTTTTATTTCAGATATGTTAGAGTGTCTTAAGGAACAAGTCCTGAACATTTCATCTTCCTACTATAAATAGACTCTGAGGATTTGTAATTTATACACAAAAAATTGAAGTTACCGGAAATGAGCTTAAAAGTTCTTACTTCAGTGTATGTCTGCTCCATAGATAATGTCATCAGAATTGCCCAAGAGCTTCCTCTTGATGTATCTCCTATGCTCTCTAGCCATCTTTGCATAGATTTTAATATATAGTCTGAAGACATCAGCCGTTCATTGTCTAAACAAAGGATAGATGCTGGAGTTCGTTATCATGTTCAGAGCACCATTTGATGCAAAACTTTACACTTTGGTGAGTGGCAAGTAGTCTCTTTTATATCACATAGTTCACATCCTCGTCTGGATTTTCACTCAAGCCGTGAAGATATTTATTTAGTAAACAAATATCTGCGAGATCTCGGAATATGTGTTTTATTTCCTCCGTTATGGCATGTGGCAAACGATGACGGTGATTGTATTGTTGTTTAGTTACCGTGCCTCTGTTGAACTTGCACCAATTATGTTCTTCTTTTGGACACAGCCTCAATTGGGAATTCGCATTGCTCGAAGGTGTATGAAAAAACAGAGGCGAGACTGCCCCTTTCTTAGTTCAGTATCTGTTGAATTCTTTCTAATTGCTGGACCATATCACTTCCGAATATGGTCTGTAGCAGCGTCTGTCAGTTTGTTTTTCTCATCTAAAGTTTCTCCATCCCTCAACTTCTTGTCTGTCATACTAGCCTTGAGCCGTTGCAGCCTTGATTCCATCTTTTTCTGAAAGTGGCTAGCACACTCTAGTTTTAAACTGTTTATATTTTTCCGTAGGGCCTCAATTTCTCAATTTCTTCGAATGCTTTTGAGTGAACATCTTCAAGATAATTTATGTATCCAACGTTCTACAATTTTCATGAGCGTTGATAAAAACTTCTTACTCCAGAAACTACCATATCATCACTTGAAGCATACTAGTTTACTATGCACTCTTCTTCATGTTTATTTTTCTTTTTATCCATGCATCTGCAATACTTGAAAAGTAATGCCGCACCAACTGCCTTGTCATTGTCCATCTCTTGCATCTACATCTACATTTACATTTATACTCCGCAAGCCACCCAACGGTGTGTGGCGGAGGGCACTTTACATCCCACTGTCATTACCTCCCTTTTCTGTTCCAGTCGCGTATGGTTCGCGGGAAGAACGACTGCCTGAAAGCCTCCGTGCGCGCTCGAATCTCTCTAATTTTGCATTCGTGATCTCCTCGGGAGGTATAAGTAGGGGGAAGCAATATATTCGATACCTCATCCAGAAACGCACCCTCTCGAAACCTGGCGAGCAAGCTTGCATCTGTTACATCATTCAGATGAAGGTGTCTTCTCTGCTGCCAGCTTCCATCAAGAGCTATGGACAAGTCCCTGTTATTGTTATTTTCAACAACAGTTTCCTCAGCATCGTCTTTCATATTTTCCTTCAACAGCAGAGCCTATAGCGCCGCGCGGGATTAGCCGAGCGGTCAAGGGCGCTGCAGTCATGGACTGTGCGGCTGATCCCGGTGGAGGTTCGAGTCCTCCCTCGGGCATGGGTGTGTGTGTTTGTCCTTAAGATAGTTTAGGTTAAGTAGTGTGTAAGCTTAGGGACTGATGGCCTTAGCAGTTAAGTCCCCTAAGATTTCACAGACATTTTTATTACATAGAGCCTACTTCAAATGATGTATTTGTCAAATTTTGAGAGTGGAGCAGGGAGTTCATCACACCACATAACATGGCATCTGCAGCCCTGCCCAGATAGTTTCCCTTTTTAAGTACTTCCAGGTGTAGGGGCAGCAACAATAGTCAATGTATCACTACTACTGTAGAGATCAGACGCTGCTGGGACGTCAAATAATGGTGTTGACGATGAATCAGACGAATTCTGAGCACCCTTTACTTTCCTCCACCATGCACACGCTTTTAAATACCTTCAGACTAGGCCTTGGCATGCTGAAGGGAAGAATACTCGACGACTTTATCAGATGTGACTTTCACAAGCAGCATATGAATTTATTCACAAAGGAAACATTGCAAATGGCGCAAAATCGAATGTCTACTGTCTTGCAGTATAGTCAACAGGAAAAATAACTTTCGTGCTCAATTATATCTCCAGAAAGACAGGCTGCATCAGGCATGTTTTTTTGTGTCTCATAAATACAGTGCAGAGCATCGTGTGCCGCAGTTTTTAAAACAACGACTGAAAATACTATGCACGTCATCTCAAAATTTTATACTCAGTATTAAACGGCAGACTCTGAATTTTTGAAAATGTATTTTCCCAAAACTAGATGCTGTTACAGAAACACTTATTCCATATACCTTTAATCCGAACTTTCGAATTATTTTCAACAACAGCTTCCTCAGCAGCATCTTTCATATTTTCCTGTGCTACCTCTCCGTATTCTTTTAATGCGTCAATACTGAGGGAGCAGCAGCATTATTACTGTTGTTTTAATAAAACAGTTTTAGAAGTAAAGTTCTCCTCCGGCTGTACAGGTCCGTGTTGACTGTATACAACTGTAATGTGTACTGACGCTTTTGTTTCAGCCCTATGTCGCTGTAGCAGTATCGGCGCCTAACGGCAAATCATGTAACGAACACTGCTAAAACGCAAGTACTACAGCGCACAGTTTGAACATCATTGCTGTAATATGGTATTGCAGCGCCTGTGTCACTCTGAATTACGATGCAAAGTTCTATTAACATGCATCGTAATTCAGAGTGACACAGGCGCTGTAATATCGTACTTATTCGCCGACACAGGGCAAGAAACTTTCAAGTAAAATATCTCACCTGTACGTCAATATACACAATGGATGTTCGAGTACAGGTTGTAGATGCATGATTCACTACATATCGAGTAAGGCTATAAGCGGGAAATCCGGGTTCCAGTCAAAGCCCGGCACAAATTTCCATTATCGTCATTTCATTCTACAGCTGATGGTTGACCATATTGGCAACTGCGAATACATTAATGTATTTCATTGCTATAAAGTTGGGTACCCATACAGTAAATACACTCCTGGAAATTGAAATCGTGAATTCATTGTCCCAGGAAGGGGAAACTTTATTGACACATTCCTGGGGTCAGATACATCACATGATCACACTGACAGAACCACAGGCACATAGACACAGGCAACAGAGCATGCACAATGTCGGCATTAGTACAGTGTATCCACCTTTCGCAGCAATGCAGGCTGCTATTCTCCCATGGAGACGATCGTAGAGATGCTGGATGTAGTCCTGAGGAACGGCTTGCCATGCCATTTCCACCTGGCGCCTCAGTTGGACCAGCGTTCGTGCCGGACGTGCAGACCGCGTGAGACGACGCTTCATCCAGTCCCAAACATGCTCAATGGGGGACAGATCCGGAGATCTTGCTGGCCAGGGTAGTTGACTTACACCTTCTAGAGCACGTTGGGTGGCACGGGATACATGCGGACGTGCATTGTCCTGTTGGAACAGCAAGTTCCCTTGCCGGTCTAGGAATGGTAGAACGATGGATTCGATGACGGTTTGGATGTACCGTACACTATTCAGTGTCCCATCGACGATCACCAGTGGTGTACGGCCAGTGTAGGAGATCGCTCCCCACACCATGATGCCGGGTGTTGGCCCTGTGTGCCTCGGTCGTATGCAGTCCTGATTGTGGCGCTCACCTGCACGGCGCCAAACACGCATACGACCATCATTGGCACCAAGGCAGAAGCGACTCTCATCGCTGAAGACGACACGTCTCCATTCGTCCCTCCATTCACGCCTGTCGCGACACCACTGGAGGCGCGCTGCACGATGTTGGGGCGTGAGCGGAAGACGGCCTAACGGTGTGCGGGACCGTAGCCCAGCTTCATGGAGACGGTTGCGAATGGTCCTCGCCGATACCCCAGGAGCAACAGTGTCCCTAATTTGCTGGGAAGTGGCGGTGCGGTCCCCTACGGCACTGCGTAGGATCCTACGGTCTTGGCGTGCATCCGTGCGTCGCTGCGGTCCGGTCCCAGGTCGACGGGCACGTGCACCTTCCACCGTCCACTGGCGACAACATCGGGCACGTGCACCTTCCGTCGACCACTGGCGACAACATCGATGTACTGTGGAGACCTCACGCCCCACGTGTTGAGCAATTCGGCGGTACGTCCACCCGGCCTCCCGCATGCCCACTATACGCCCTCGCTCAAAGTCCGTCAACTGCACATACGGTTCACGTTCACGCTGTCGCGGCATGCTACCAGTGTTAAAGACTGCGATGGAGCTCCGTATGCCACGGCAAACTGGCTGACACTGACGGCGGCGGTGCACAAATGCTGCGCAGCTAGCGCCATTCGACGGCCAACACCGCGGTTCCTGGTGTGTCCGCTGTGCCGTGCGTGTGATCATTGCTTGTACAGCCCTCTCGCAGTGTCCGGAGCAAGTATGGTGGGTCTGACACACCGGTGTCAATGTGTTCTTTTTTCCATTTCCAGGAGTGTAGTTTTCTATTTACACTGGCTAAAGTTGCAAAAGTTTAATTATAACCAACATCTATTTTGGGAACGACACGACGCTGCGTGCTGCGCAGAAGATAACTTTATAACACTGGAGTCATAGTTTTCAGGATTCCCGGTCTGCTCTCGCTATCCTGTCTACTCCGCTATGTATAGGCTAGTAACAGGGAGGAGACGCAGCTGCTCATCGCTGGTTGGGCACCGCTCACACTGTAACCTCCCCACAGTAAAAAACACAATTATAACCTCCCAACAGTAAAATTATAATTAATTATACATCCACATTTAGTGTAACCTCCCAACAGAAAAATTGCGTAACCTATCAACAATAAAATGCGACTAATCTCAAAATAAAATTGCGGCTCACTTATAACCTTTCAATAATTGACTCTGAATTTAAACTGGTAAATTTTGGACGTCAGCAGTGCTGCCTCATGACCCTGAAAGATCACTCTGAATAAATTGAAAATTCTTACCTCATTTAAGTCGCCGGATAACGCATATATATATGCTCCTATAAGACATTTTTTATAAAAGGAAACAACAGATTTTTCTTTACAATAATCGGAGGTCATCAGTCCCCTAGAACGTAGAACTAATTAAACCTAACTAACCTAAGGACATCACACACATCCATGCCCGAGGCATGATTCGAACCTGCGACCGTAGTGGTCGCGCGGCTCCAGACTGAATCGCCGAGAACCGCTCGGACACTCTGACCGGCTCAAGCCAATAGTTTCTTGGGATGGCTGGCGTGGAGTCAGAAGTCGTGGCACCAAAATATATGACCTCACTCTGTACGAAATTCAGAAGGCCGGTCGGAAGACCAGGGTGTTGTTAGTGACATTCTTTCATGTTCGAATAAGCACGTGACGTGCGCTGGAGCACGATAATACAAAGATTTGGGAGAAGGAATGTGAATTATCTGCTCTGGGACATGAGAATGGACGCTGGGGTAGATCCAGCAAGAAGTGGTTCAGGGGTAGATCTCGTGAGGTGTGGTGCGAAGGTAGAGACAGGAAGCGTTGGGCCTGTAATAATATTTATGGAGAGTAGCACTATCCAAATCACAAATGGGAAAATAAAGGATTATAAGAGATGGCGGCACCAGAGGGAGTGAGGAAGCCAGCACATTTTCACACAGCGCCCAGGCAGGTGGAGAGCACTAAGTGTCACGCCACCTCCACGAGGAAGGATATCCATGGCTGCATCTCCTTGTTGAAGGTGTGAAGCAGTAGCGGCAGCGTCGAGAATGCCTGCGAATGGCACTGTGCAGGGGGGACAAAGTAAGCATAGTACCATCCACTGAGTTATGAAAACGACCGTCTCAGCAAATTTTTGCCATGCGGTGTGTGATTATTAAAGGATCCGTGGTGTCAGAAACCACATGTGTTAGAAAAGAAAAGTACACTACCACCGGATAACGCATATACGAGGTGCATTCAAGTTCTAAGGCCTCCGATTTTTTTTCTAATTAACTACTCACCCGAAATCGATGAAATTGGCGTTACTTCTCGACGTAATCGCCCTGCAGACCTACACATTTTTCACAACGCTGACGCCATGATTACATGACAGCGGCGAAGGCTTCTTTAGGAGTCTGTTTCGACCACTGGAAAATCGCTGAGGCAATAGCAGCATGGCTGGTGAATGTGCGGCCACGGAGAGTGTCTTTCATTGTAGGAAAAAGCCAAAAGTAACTAGGAGCCAGGTCAGGTGAGTAGGGAGCATGAGGAATCACTTCAAAGTTGTTATCACGAACAAACTGTTGCGTAACGTTAGCTCGATGTGCGGGTGCGTTGTCTTGGAGAAACAGCACACGCAAAGCCTTCCCAGACGTTTTTGTTGCAGTGCAGGAAGGAATTTGTTCTTCAAAACATTTTCGTAGGATGCACCTGTTACCGTAGTGCCCTTTGGAACGCAATGGGTAAGGATTACGTCCTCGATGTCCCAGAACATGGACAGCATCATTTTTTCAGCACTGGCGGTTACCCGAAATTTTTTTGGTGGCGGTGAATCTGTGTGCTTCCATTGAGCTTACTGGCGCTTTGTTTCTGGATTGAAAAATGGCATCCACGTCTCATCCATTGTCACAACCGACGAAAAGAAAGTCCCATAGGTGCTGTAGTTGCGCGGCAACATTGCTTGGCAACATGCCACACCGGCAGCCATGTGGTCGTCCGTCAGCATTCGTGGCACCCACCTGGATAACACTTTTCGCATTTTCAGGTCGTCATGCAGGATTGTGTGCACAGAACCCACAGAAATGCCAACTCTGGAGGCGATCTGTTCAACAGTCATTCGGCGAACCCCCAAAATAATTCTCTCCACTTTCTCGATCATGTCGTCAGATCGTCTTGTGCAAGCCTGAGGTTGTTTCGTTTGTTTTCACACGATGTTCTGCCTTCATTAAACTGTCGCACCCACGAACGCACTTTCGACACATCCATAACTCCATCACCACATGTCTCCTTCAACTGTCGATGAATTTCAATTGGTTTCACACCACGCAAATTCAGAAAACGAATGATTGCACGCTGTTCAAGTAAGGAAAACGTCGCCATTTTAAGTATTTAAAACAGTTCTCATTCTCGCCGCTGGCGGTAAAATTCCATCTGCCGTATGGTGCTGCCATCTCTGGGACGTATTGACAATGAACGCGGCCTCATTTTAAAACAATGCACACGTTTCTATCTCTGTCCAGTGCGGAGAAAAAAAATCGGAGGCCTTAGAACTTGAATGCACCTCGTATATCTGCTCCTATAAGACATTTTTTTGGCACAGCCCAGTGCAATGCTGGCAGATAGATTTGTCATGTATAAAAGGAAACAACTGATTTTTCTTTACAATAATCGGGATGACCATAGATTGGAGAAATTAGTAAATTCTTTAAATTGAGATGAATAATTGTCAAAAGTTAATTTTTTTGTGAGAAATATTATTATTAAGAGATTTTTTTTAAAAACATTTTACATGGGACCTGATATAACAATAGTACATATGCGCGAGGTTGCTTGTACCCTAAAGCTCAGGCTCCGCCATCACTCCCCACGACCGGCCCAGCCACCTCCACACATACGACTGCTAGCTACTACTACTACTCCTACGGCTACACAGTTCCTACTGCAGTCAACACTGCTCTCTTGTCTGAGATTCTCTTACAGCTTATATATCGCAGGCAGCGCGTGAGCAATCCATCGAAATTACATCTGCTCGAGTGCGCTAGCAACAAATTCCTTAATCATGGACCTCTTACAACACATTCTATAAAAGCTAATTCTGTTGGTCATTATGCAACGTCTACCAGTACCTCTCTTGAAGTCTTAATTGTGTGTTATAGGAATGCGGATAATCTACTATGATCAGCATAGAGAACGCATTATTGTAGCCAAGATAGACACAAACCCCCGCCCCTTCCCCCCCCCCCCCTCGCAGAAGTACAAGTTTATGTCCCAAGTAGCTCCGTGCCCGATGAGAGAGCCTCAGAATAGCGTCGGACATGGAAAACGACCAGGCATGAATTAGGACATTAAAAGGCGTTAACGGTCATACTAAACGTGGCCACATGGAATGAAGTGGTACTAGAATAAAATGAAACAGAACATAATTCTCAAAGAAAAGAAAAGAAATACTTCCAGGACCATATCATTCTTTACAGTGGAGCGCCACATACAATTTGAGTGATAGAAAAGAATGTTTGAATTGATGTTAGGTGGTGTCTGACTATACGTTTGGAAACAGCAACTCAAGAAGCTTTTTGTGACGTTGCATGGGGGCTTAATTAAAAAGAATGCAAATAATTTAAATTTTAGTAGCTGTCTGTCCGGTTACGCAGTCTCGTATACGGTTGGCCCTGACTAGTATTGCCCGCATCTCGTGGTCGTGCGGTAGCGTTCTCGCTTCCCACGCCCGGGTTCCCGGGTTCGATTCCCGGCGGGGTTAGGGATTTTCTCTGCCTCGTGATGGCTGGGTGTTGTGTGATGTCCTTAGGTTAGTTAGGTTTAAGTGGTTCTAAGTTCTAGGGGACTGATGACCTAAGATGTTAAGTCCCATAGTGCTCAGAGCCATTTGAACCAATTTTGAACCTGACTAGTATTACACCGAAATCTGACTGCATAGCATAACAACAAAGAATGAAACGAAATTTCCCTTAACACAATTAATTAATTAAGTCCCCAGCAACTATGAAAGCTACGAAACAACAAGGCACAAGTGTCGCTGTTCTGTGTGTGGAAGTGTGATTCAACGTACACATTTGGCACGGTTCTTCCTCAATACGACAAGATATTTTAAATACCATTTATACTGAAGTAATTAAAAAAAATAAACAGAAATACTGTAATTGCACATAGAAACCAGAAATACAGTCTAATACAGGAACACGAGCCAGATGCTTTGTTGACTGAACCTGTGACCAAGAGGCATTATTGTTTAAGACATTGAAATAATGAAAAAAAGGAATATTTTACCTTCATATATATTGACGAAAAGCACACTCTGATCATTACAGCATCCCCAATCCAACAACATCTGGTGTCTAGCCCATCAAAACAATACTACAAGTTCTGAACAAGCACTCACTACCGCAACTTCTCAACTTACGACTCGCTACTGCAACATCTCAACAAGCACTGCCTACTGATACTTCTCAATAAGCACTCTCCACCACGACTTCTCGATAAGCACTGCCAGTGGAGGCGGCGGAATAAAACTCTTTGGCGCAATCTCTGGCGCTGTGGCTCAGTGTAGCCACCTTTCAACGTGTTCGCAATCCAGTGTGTGGACCATTGGTCACCAATTCTGTCCACACTTGACCCAAAGTGTCCGCGTCATTGCCAGTCACAACTGCCCTGATGCGTCCTCACAAGTTGTGGGAAAGTGGAAGTTTGAAAACAATGTCTGTGATGTAACCGCACAGCTATCAGGTCCGGAGAATGTTGGGCTCATGCCAGCAACTGGACGGTGCCATCTGTTTCACAACCGATCCACTGTCGCAATAGCTCAGTATCCATGAATTCAAGAACATCGTTGTGGAGATGCAGTGGAGCACCACCCTTGCAATTGCGGCTTGAAGTATGTTGATGCGGCAGCCACATTGCTCGATATCAGGAATGTGGCTGCCAGAAATGTTCATTTAGGTCCTAAAAGAAATTCTTTCCTTGCAATGGACAGCAAAGTGAACATCTTGAATTTCTGTTTCCATACAAACGTCAAGTAATATTTGTTTCGTAAATAAAAAACGCCTTCTCTTGCTGCACTCTATTTCATTCTCCCAGACGCGTTTCACCTGTTTTCAAGTACAAGACAGTTCCTAGAACACGCTGTGGAGAGATACGTCCGTCAGTTTTTTTCTACGATTTGTCTAATTTTGTTTGTTTGTTGCATACAACACTCTGATACTTCTTCTGAAATATTAAATCTGTATTATTTAGGAGAATTTTCGTTCGTTGCTGTTGCGACCATACACTACAAATTACACGTCAGCGTACTTCTACAATTCTCCAGTAGCTGCAAATCAGATTAGATATATTCTCTGTCCTTGTGTTAGTATGCAATGGCGGGTGGAGTGGGGGAGGGAGTGGGTGCTCAGTTGTTGCGTTTCCTTTATGATTGTGTGGTGTACATTCTTCCTCTGTGCGAAAAATAACAGATTCAGACTAAAATCTTCTTTGCTTGACAGTTCTACCAGGGAACGTGAGACAAAACTACATATCTACATATCGCCGTTCTGAAAACAGGAGAAACGAACCTGGCGTTCTACGGATCGGAGCAGAGCCTACTGCTTTGTTTCATTACTGAGTACTGCCAGAAATATCGACTCTTAGGCAATGTGTCTAATAGTGTATTTTAATACGACGGTATGCAATCTTAGGCAATTTATAACACTTAAAACACTTGATAATGACACTTTGAAGCCGAAATCATGATTATGCAAGTGTAAATGTAACACTATAAATAAACAATAGAATAATGGCGGTACTGACTTTAAAACAATATATTATGACTGTGGCTCCGCATTATGAAAAGATTATTAGATTTTATGTTGCTTAGATGTTAGAATTTTCCATAATTGTTCCTATATGTACGTTACAGTCATTTCAAGTTAATGTAAACGGTCGACAAAATGGACTGGCCCCGTAAAAAGAATGTTCTATACGGACGATCTAGATATAGCGATTTAATTTCGCTTAAACTAGTAACTACTGTGATTCTTTATGCACTCTGGATGAATAAACTTCTGTAATTAGGACTGAACAGTGTTTAGACTCTGTAAGGTTGCCGTGATTCATCTGCTGCTGCACACAGATTTTCTCACTAAAAGCGTACAATAATTGTAAACCCGGATCGACTAAATAATGGATGGCTTTGGGTTACTTTTTACGCTCCAGTATATTTGCAGTAACTTTTGCAGTGAAGAGCCACATACAGTGCTCACTATTCCTCGGCGGTTTCTCCATTTGATTCTCTACATCCTGCCTTATAAGAACCACTTGCGAGGCACAGCTCATCTCGAAGAATTTTGACGGGTGGACAGAGTAAGTTCGTTTAAGGGAAAACTGTAACGATTTTAACAGTTCTCGTTACATTTCTGGTGTATTTGAAGTCTGTATTAGGGATTTTAAAAGTATATGAGGTTTCCCCACTGTTAGAGAATGTACTAACATCGGTTTAGGACTTTAGAAACCGAGAGATAAAATCATAAGGACACTGAATATTTTAGACCCCAAGCACACTCTATAAACAAAGAACTGCGCAACAGAATATTTTGTGCATTTGGGACTATTACAAGTAGAAAAAGAGTTAATGCCCTAAAATCATTGTCGTTGCTCACCATGAGGGATAGACGGATGACAAGCGCACCTGCGACCAGTCTTCCATTCTCCCACCGTTCTGAGACTTATGTGCCATAACTTGCAATCCAGCGGCAGCTCTTCGTGGTCATCCCACAATTACCCGCATCTTGTTAGCTCTGCAATGGATCACATCTTCGCAGATCGACCTCTAGTAACGAGGCCACCGCGCAAAGTAACAACTGGTGGCAATTGCTGCAACCGAATGTATGTCTGAAACTAAAAGCGGAGTCCTCACCTGCGTGGTTACTCAGGAGGTACAGTGTAAATCAAATTCTTGAGATACTGCAAGAAATGTATCCCCACAGACTTATCAAAATCAATATTTACATTACTTTAGTGAAGCGCTGCACATACGTAATAACGCATACTGATGGTTACTCTTCAGTATTCCCTGAATCTGTCCTCAAGAGTCGCATCCGTTCTGACTAAGTACAGTTCAGTCTATTTAGCTCTTGAACCCCAAAGATATGTGCACGCAGATCGTCGCGGACTTCCGTCCCCACTTCATGGGAAGAGCAATGAACAGAAATTGTACTGGGTACTAGGACAGGAGGGAATAAAAAAATGGAGCAGAAGAAAAAGCAGTAAAGATGACACACTATGGAACAATGTACCGTCCCAATATAAGCATTCATCTCGTTGGTGAAGCGTAGGGTCATGCGTCACTGAAAGGAAGAATGGCTAAGTATAAGGGACAGAGATCTGTGGTCAATCTAGCCAATAGCATCGCCTATTGAGGCTACAGGAAGCAATTTTTACATGGCACCTTGTAAGTCAGTATTCTACAACACAGATGCTCCTCCTCCTGCTAGAAGACCCATCAGTGCGTGATGGTTATGACAAACATTTTAACTAAACGTCATTTATATTACGAAAAGACGGCAGCAACTCGTTTACCAGCTGACATTTCAATTTTAAGTCCCTGTGAGAGGAATGTTTTATATTATTTAAGGCTCTGTGTTTTGTATGGCCTTCTGTCTAAATTGTTAGATGGGGGAATTTAGTTTGTCCTTAGGATGGCGTGGCCACCTCTAACGTAAGTGATCTGTCAGCCACAACTTCTTAACTTACTATTTATAAATTTTTAGAACATATTCGATAGGAAATTGCGAGAGCTAATGGACACTGTGGAGAGTTCTAAATTTATAATCGTCTCTTCATGTTAGTACAACTTGCCACATACTTCGTAAATCTATTGGTCTGGTAAGTATCTTTAAGGGTGCTGTGCTGTTGCTAATAACTGCATCAATGTTTTATTTCACGAATGGCTGCTGGAAGTTGTGTGGAGATGCAGTGAAGATACCTTTTGCGTCAGTCTTTGCAGGAGATTTAAAGCATAAATCTAACCAAATATAATACGAGAATAGACACAAATTAGGAGAAATAAATCATCACTTACTTACAATACCGTGAAGTGTTTCCTCTTTGTTTCTCCTGAAAGTAACTACGAAAGGACACTATTTCGATAGGGATCTGTATCAGCGTTTGTGGCATACTTCATAACTCTGTATAGAATCGAACTTCACAGTTTATGTGGTACGCATTTCTTAAAGGAGCGGATTTCCTTGTTACTGTCTTTTTTTTTATTTTTTTTACCTCAACAACGATTCAAATCAACGAGATCTGAGACAAGAACTGTTTTTGTGTTATGCGATAGTCCTGTGCTCCTAAACCATTTCTGCAGCGTACAGTAAGGTAGAGAAACGAGAAGGAAGGACAACTTATTTCCCATCTTCATAGTGTGATTCATCGAAATCGCTAATATCGTGGATGATGTTGTCCTCTTTTTCTTCTACCTTTCTGTATAGTACAACAATTTTTATCCTTCGATAAAATTTTTTACATTCTAATGTATTTATCGTTGTCAGATGAGACTAATTGAAAACGTAAGATATTCTTCATCATATAGATTCAGTGTAAGCATTCATCCTCACCTAGCACATCAACAGTTAATTACTCATTTTCCTATTTATTTTTCGATAGTAATTGCTTAATTCCTTTTGAATGTTCGAGACCATTAGATTTTCTTCTTACGATTTCATATTTCTATCCATTTTCCAGTCCTTTTTCATTAAGAGAAATATAATTCTCTTATTATATTGTCAGTGCCATTTAAAAATGAGATCATAACGCACGGCTATGATACGTGGAAAGAGATGGAAGTGGAAACTGCAGGAAACAAAAATAAAGAGATGGCTTGTTTTTAAATCTTATGTTTTTATTCAATAAATTTGGAAGTGTTGATCAAATTAATCAGTTGCTGCTATTTTCATCCGAAGGTTATGGAACAGTGATGAAGCCATTAGAGCTGTAACTCAGCTGAAGGGCAAATTGGGAATGTGCAAGCCGTGGCCATTGGAGAGGAACCATCCTGGCATTCGCCTGAAGTGATTTGGGAAAACCACGGAAAACCCAAATCAGGATGGCCGGACGGAGATCTGTGCGCACACCTTCCTGTAAGATTTCTCTTTCCTTATTACTGCACCACCTTCGTAGAGTAAGGAACAGATAATTTGGAGTAGTGGTGTCGCAGAAAGGAAAGTATTCGTCAGGTGGGCAGCCGTGCACAGGAGGTGGGTCACCAACCGCTGCTCTTCAGTTGTAGACGCTGTGGGAGCCATACGCGGGGTAGCCGTACTGGCTGCCGTAGCCGTAGGCGGGGTAACCATAGCCGTGGCTACCGTGTGCTGGGTAGCCATAAGAAGGGTAGCCGCCGTAGCCGAACCTGGCGTAGCCTGGAACACAGTTCACATATTTTTAACGATTTATCTGACATTTATTACCAGCTACAAGATTGAAACTTATTATCACTGTGTAAAAAAGACGTGAAAATGATTTTTCTCTTAAATTTGCTGATGGATATTAAATCAAGAAGCGCATCACAGAAACTTGTTTCTTTTCCAACACTATTTTATTATTTTTCTTGTCCATCATCTACCACCTTTGTTTACTTTTCGATAACGTGGGAGCAGATGACAAAACACTACAAGGCACAACAGCACGAAGTAAGACAAGTCCTACATTTTCCATTAAACGCCTCTGATACAGCTGGTCTAGAAACGGCTTCGTGTTGTTCTATAGCTAAAAATTTACACCATTCCTTTGATACAGGGGCAGGATCCCTAGAAATGTTTACGCAACACTATGTTCGCACTTGTCCTAATTCTCATATCACTCTTGGTATTGTATGTACGCTTTAAATCTATTAGAAGTAATACACCGCATTAGCTTGTACTGTTCCATAGGCCTGTGGACGAAGTGCCATGTTACTCCCTCTAACCTATGTTATGTTATTCCCGCTTTTCCTGCGTAATACACGCAATAAAGGCAGTTGAGCTGTTTTACTATCTTCTTCGAATACCGGATCGCTAGCTCTCAACGGGATTTCCCAAAAGCACAAGTATGTGTAGACGATAATGGCTGCAAATGCAACAACAATACTCCAGAAATAATCACAATAATGTCATGATGGCGGTTCCCTGTAAATTTGTACCGTACTTTTCCAGAATATTTGCAACTGCCCACCCAGCAGCTTCGTATTATTGTTATTACCCATACACATACATTACAAGATCTAAAAGTTTATTTATGCTCTTGTATAGTATTACTTTCCATTTGTTACACACATTACCTTCCATTTATGCAAATTTATAGACGGAAAGCAGTGCCTACGCCGTTCTGCATTTCTTTACAATAGTCCAGACAAGATAACAAGATACTTTCCTGCAGACCACAATACAGTCAGCAAACAATGTGAAAGTGTTGCTAACTATATTAAAAATCATGCAATGAGAACTCCTAAGACGCATCCCTGGAGAAAATTCAGCATTACCTTTGTTTCAGTTAAACATACCCAGTCCAGCATAACACAGATTACATCGGTCAAAAATTAATCGAAACAGACACAATTCATGATATTTTCTTCGTTATTAGTAGACAATGTGGAACAGTGTCGAATGCCTTTCCTACCCTTACCCGCAAAAGTCCAGAAGGATAGATGTTTGTGTTTTAAAGTATGATCTAGAGATCGGTGACCTCTCTTGGTTCATTTATTAGACCTAAGGTAATTTCTCAACACGAAAACTGATCCAAATACTACAGTGCTTTACTAGGCGTGGTCCTACTGGATGCTCTGTGCCATTGTTTATCTTCCGACCTTCTGTTTGTCCTGACTTATCCAGCCAGTCGTACACAAACAATTTAAAGTAGACTCCACACTCCGGTGCAACTTGCATTTCCTGTAGTAACAAATACTGCCAGGTATCATAGAAACGATACATGATTTTTTTCTAAACCACACTGAAGATGGAACCCTGGACCTCCGGCATTGGCTCTGTCATCATCTACGACTCTGAGTCACACTTCTTATGCCTGGCAAAGAGGTTTATCATTAAGAGTAGATCACATGTAACTTCTACAAAATATCTGTGACGCTTGTGTCTGAACCCCCTTAATGTTCCCATTTGACGAGCGTGTGATGTAAAGGCACTTTTATACCACATTAAAACTTCTACAGGATGCTATACCTCACACTCAATCTACTTGACTTTTCTTGTACACCCAGTACAGTTGTGTGTGCGCAAGATATTCACTAAAATTGTCACCAACCGTTTACAAAAGGGAACTTAAGTTAATCACGCAAACGATCAGTTTCACCTTGGAAGTTGATATAGCACATTGGGCCATTTGCACGTTGTGGACGAGATTATCCTCTGCCAAGTACGTGCATGTGAATTGCAGCATGGTTATGTCGATATACGAGTAGATTACTCAACAGAGCAATAAGTAGGAGTTATTTTATCTGTGCCTTAACTATTGCGAGACTGATTAATTTTCAATAAAGTGAGTACTAACTGGACTTCAATAATAAGGCAAGCGGAACACGTTAGTATATGAAAGTGAGACATTAAAATATAAATACAACTCAAGCGATGAGATTTCTTATCACCGAACCGATTCTCAGCAGTCCTAGACGATGTTTTGAGGTCCTTAAAATGGGAAAATTATGAAAAAGCAAGTTTTAACGTAACATACCTGAGACACATTCGTTTTGGTAACGACATTCTGCTGTTTGCCTATTTGGAGAAACTACAGTAACAACTGGAAAAATTTGATAGTGCTAGTTTTAGACTAATCTTGAAACATCAGTTGCAGTATGACGAAAATAATGTATAACTGATGTGTTTTTATTTCAGTGCGATGACTGGTCTGATGCAGCTCCCCGTGCTAGTCCATGGCGTGCCAGCCTCTTCATTTCTGAGTGAATACTGGAACCTACACCCATTTGAACCTACTGACTAGATCATGTCCAGTTCCCTCGACAACTTTTACCCACTTCCTCTTTTTTTTCATTCTCATCCACTACCAAACTGGCTATTTGTTTATGTCTCAGGATGTGTCCCGCCAACCAATCCCTTCTGTAAGTTAAGCCATAAATTAATTTTTTCCTCAGATTCAGTACGTCCTCATTAGTTATTCTGTCCACCATATAATTTCCAAATTTCTTCTGTAGCATCGATATTTGCAAACCTATTCTCTTCTTGTCTGAACTCTGTATCATCCACGTTTCACTTCCGTACAACCTTACACTCCAAATACCTTCAGGAAAGACTTCCTAACACTTGAATTGATATTAGGTATGAACAAATTCCTCCTTTCAGAAATACTTTTCTTGCTTAGAGTGCACTTCATACCTCCTCTACTTCGGACATCAGTTATTTTGCTAGACAAATAACAGAAGAGATCTGTCGCTTTTAATCTCATGTTCTCCACATTCATTCCGCACCACCTAATTCGAATACATCCCACAACTCTTGCTCTGGTTTTGTTGACATTCATCTTATAGCCTCTTTTCAAGACACTAGCCATTCTGTTCAGTCATTCTTACGAGTACTTTGCTGTCTGACAAAATTACGGTGTCATCCGCAAATCTCAAGATTTTTATTTCTTCTCCCTGCACTTTAATCCATTTCGAAACGTCACCTTGAATTCCTCTACTGATACATGTAAACTAGAATAGCACAAATTAAAGAGAGAGAATGAGTTGACGACTATTTGTATTCAAAATAACTGACGTCAGTGATTTGATGGACAACGAAAGAAATAAGTAGTGGTAGTGTAGCGTGTTCAATGCAAAGCAAGCAACGTGTTTTGAAATAGAAGCTTACAATGCGCGTATTTGTAGTTTTGACTTAACGGCAGTACTTCAAATGCAAACACCATTCTGAAAGTGAACAACGGACAGTTGTATTTTGGGAATTACCAGGAGAGACGGGAAAACAAAAAGCTGTACTGGAAGCGGTTATGGCTGTAGTGAAAACAAAATCGACTTGGGTGGGATAAAAATGGATAGTAGGCGTACCAAGGAACTACTACATCATATTTATATTTTGTTGAATTGTATTGAACCGGGGACCTGGAAACGACGGAGAGGCTTCGTCCCGCCGTAGCCCTAAGTGGTTCACAACCCCACAACAGGCCACAGCAGTCGACCCTCCCCACTGCCACCCCACACCAAGCCAGGGTTATTGTGCGGTTCGGCCCCCAGTGGACCCCTCGGGAACGCCTCATACCAGACGAGTGTAATCCTAAATGTTTGCATGGTATAATAATTATGGTGTTTGAGCAGCAATCGCCGACACAGTGTAACTGATGTGGAATAAGGGGAACCAGCCCGCATTCGTCGAGGTAGGTGGAAAACCGCCTGAAAAACCACCCACAGGCTGGCCAGCACACCGAACCTCGACACGAATCCGCCGGGTAAGGAAAGGTCGAGAGAGGGCTGCGGATGGATACCTGAAAACATGCAGGAGCAGCTTGCTTGTGTATAGCTGAACTTTGTAATAAACTGAGGAGTATGAAGAAGGTCTTTATTCGGCTGGATGTGAAATGGCTGCTACTCCTCGTGATATAATGACAACAATGATATTGATGAGTGCACCTGTATCTTAGAAACTGTACACCACGAGCCTTACGTTATACATTATCGCTTCAGAACAGTCCACATCGTAACTTTTAGAGCAGTGTTTTACAGAAAGAAACAGAAGTATCTAATCCATCAAATGACTAAAACGTGACTCAAATGTGACTCAAACATGACTCAAATGTGACTCAAATGTGACTCAAACGTGACAAACGTGACTCAAATGTGACTCAAACGAGACTCAATCGAGACTCAAACGAGACTGCAACGAGACTCAAACGAGACTCAAACGTGACTCAAATGAAATACTGGAGCTTCATTAGAATGTATTTCAACAGAATGAGATTTACTTACCGACATGAGCAGGGTAGCCTTGGTGGGCCGCAGGGTAGGCAGCCTCACAGGTACACAGCAGGGCCAGGCAGGCCACAGCGATCAGGCACACCTGTAACACAACAGCCATGCAAGTGTCACTCAGGGAGCATGGCGGTCAGCGTAAAGTGCTGTTGAAGTAGCTGTGAGGCTTTGTCACTAGACCGGTGGTCTTCATAAGCCGCTTATACTGTATGGACAAATTGAAACTGGCTGGGAAAATATTTCATCCACAGCAAGGTAGGCAAACCAACTTAGACCATCCACATCCAACGCTGATTATGTAAGTAGGGTTGCCTGTCTCTAAACGCATGAAATATTTTGCCGGCTGGTTTTACAGTGTGTCCACCGATGGAGTCCCTGATCTCAAAATTAAATATCTCTAAAACCAATATCAAGAGACGAGTGGAACAAAAGTTATTTTTCCTGGGGAAGCTGCAAGAAATTTTTACAGAAGTTTCGATACAGTTCGAAAAGATGCCAACAGAATGCTCTCTGCGCCGTTCAGCTCGTACAGTATCAGTGTGCATAATTAAACTCCTCCACTGCAAGCAGTCTTCCCAATCACATCACAGCGTTTCCGGAATGTGCACCACTCTCAGCACAGAGTAACGCAGACGAACAATCAATTTGTCCATCAGATACTGAACTGTGTCAACGGAAATGGATTCAGACGCCACACAGATCGTGGATTAAAGTTCGTCCAGCATGGTGGGATGGTTCCCGTAGACAGCGTCCCTTAATATGCCCAACAGAAAGTAGTCGCAAGGATTCAGATCGGGTGAATACGGATTCCAATCCATCACTTCGGAAGTTAATTTACAGTAATGCAGTGCACTGACTATTTCCGACGTATTGATCAGGAAAGCAGAACATCTTTAGTACGACCTGGTGTGGCCTATCTTGCATAAACCACTTGACGGCCGTCAGTCCATTTTCGTTTTGATGCAGCCATTGTAAATGTACGATCTCTTGTTCTCTTAGCATGAATTGATTACTGGAAGAAAGGCCCTGTACATTTAAAAATCACGACGCATGTTAGATTCAGTACCATGACCACTACTTTGGAAAGCAACCATGCGAAATTACACGTCCCGTCATCTTACACATAAATCATGGCTGTCTCGACATTTAATCGCATCAAATATAAAATCCTAACTATAGATGTGATAAGTGATTACTCATGCTGTCCTCACTATCCTCTAGTGAATACAAAGCTAGGCAAAGAAGACTTCACAGTAGATAGTAACCACTATATGGGAAGAAAAGTTTCCAGTACATGGAACAAATGTTTTAAGCTATCTACAGTGTAACACGGAAATCGCTGAGATTTTTAAGAAGCTGTTCAAGATACTGAAACAAGGTTTTCATCAAGTACGCAAAAAAGCGTATCTTACTGTTTCGTTAGGACTAACTTCTTTATCTACATACATTTTGAAGCCCAACTGCAATTTTAAGGACTGATTTTCTTTAACGGTGTACGGTCTTCCGGAACAGTTCATTAACATTCAGTAGGAATACAATAGCACCAACACTTCCCTGTAGTACGCCTGAAGTTAGTTACATCTCTTGTCAATAATTGTCGAGGATAACATAGTGCGCTATCCGTACTACGATATCCGCAATCAAGCCGTAAACTTCATCTGAATTCCGTGCTACTGATATTACTGTGTTACTGTTTCACTCGCTTTTCGGATGTCACGAGATACTGCTTCTACGAGGGTAATCCCAAAAGTAAGGTCCCCTATTTTTTATAAGTACATAGACCTGTTTATTTCTACAATGCTTTACAACAGTTTACAGCTTGAACATTTAGCTATTTTTCAACATAATCACCATTTCTGTCGATGCATTTTTGTAGACGCTGTGGCAGTTTTGTATACCAATGTCGTACCAGCTCGCCGCCATGCTGTTCAGAAAGTTATGAATTGGCTTGATTGTTGCTTGGTCTCAGGTATAAAGTGGTATGCCCAGGTTTCGTCACCAGTGACAATTGAGTCCAGAAAGTTGTCCTGTTCGGCTGCACGGCGGTTAAGAAATGCACGGGAAGCATCAACTCGTTGCCGCATTTCGTCCTCAGTCAGCATGCGTGGCACCCACCTTGCGCACATCTTCAGGTAGTTCAATGTTTCCGTTAAAATTTGTGAGCGGTGCTTCGGGAAACCTCAGAAACCAACGTGCAGAGGTCATCCAGAGTGATCCGGCAATCTTCACACACGCTTTGCTCAACCTTCAACACTCTCTCCTCAGAAACTGACGGTCTCCCGCTCATTTGTTCGGTCCGACCAGCTGCAAACTCTCTACACCACTTACGAACATTTTTGACATCCGTGCACGACTCACCATACACTTCCGTCAATTGGCGATGGATTTCAATCGGCGCAGTGCCCTTTGCGTTCAAAAACCGAGTAACTGCGCTCAATTCGCACGTGGTGGTAACATCGAACGGGAGCTCCATTCTCAACGGCTGCCAAGCCAAGACTGAGCGCCTCAGAGCGGCATGCGCATGTTTACACACTGCGCGTAAAGCACTCTTCGTAATAGTGTGACCAGCTGTCACACAAACAGAGTTCTGTACTTACAAAAAATAGGAGACTTTACTTTTGAGATTACCCCCGTACATGTACACGCACATTCGTACTCCGCAAACCACCGAATGATGCGTGGCGGTAAATACCTTGGATCACTACTAGCCATATCTTTCCATGTACCAGCCCTGAATAGAGCGAGGCGAAAACCGACTGTCTATATCCGTCACTGCGAGCCGTGATTTCTTATGTTCGTGGTGGTAGTAGAAACATTCCGCAATCAGCTACAAATACTAGTTTTCTAAAGTTTCTCAACACCTTTCCTCGAAAATACAGTCGTCTTTCCTCCAGGAATTCCCATTCTGAATTCCCGAAGCAACTCCGTAATACTTGCGTGTTGTTCTAATCTACCTGTAACAGACCAATCAGACCGCCTCCCAGCAGCTTCGATGTGCCTCCAACCCGACCAGGTGGGGATGCCAAACAATCTAAGACTAATCATGAATGGGTCGCACTACTGTCCCATACGTGGCCTCGTTTCCAGATCAATCGCAGTTTCCTAAAATTCACCCAATAAACTGAAGTCGACCATTCGCCTTCCTCACTACAATCCTTACATGCTCGTTCCATTTTTTATTACTTTGCAACGTTCTGCCAAGATGTTTAATCGCCGTGATTGTCAAACAGTACGCTACTGATTCTGCACTTGCACATTACCGGATAGTTCTTCCCACTCATATTCATTATTGTATTGTATGTTAACCGGGGGCCTAGGAGCGACGGAATGGCTCCGTCCCCGGAGCAGCCGCTGTGGTCCACAAGCCCACGATGACTACCGCAGTCCACTTCACCCCTCCGCCGCCCCACACCGAACCACTCTTTCAGGGTTGTTGTGCGGTTCGGCCCCCGGTGGACCTCCCAGCGAACGTCTCACACCAAAAGAGTGTAACACCTATGTTTGCGTGGTAGAGTAATGTTAGTGTACGCGTACGTCGAGAACTTGTTCGCGCAGCAATCGCCGACATAGTGTAGCTGAGGCGGAATAACGGGAACCAGCCCGCATTCGCCGAGGCAGATGGAAAATCACCTAAAAACCATCCACAGACTGACCGGCTCACCGGACCTCGACACAAGTCCACCGTGAGGATTCGTGCTGGGGACCAGGCGCTCCTTCCCACTCCGGCGTCTTCATTAACTTACATTTTTTTGCATTTAGAGCTAGCTGTCATTCATCATATGAACTTTGTCTAAGTCATCTTGTATCCTCCTACTCTCAACGCTTAGACCTTTCGTACACCACAGCATCAACAACGAACAGCCACAGACTGCTGTACACACTGTCCGACAGATCAATTGTGTACAGTATGTAGATAATGGTGCTGTCACATTTCCCTGGGGCATTCCTAACGATACCCGTGTCTCAGATGAACACTCGCCATCAGAGACAACGTAGTGGGTCCCATTTCTTAAGAATTATTCGAACCACTCACGTTTGGGAACTTATTCCGTATGCTCGCACCTTCGTTAACAGTCTGCAGTGCGGCACCGTGTCAAAGAAGCTTTTTTTTTTTTTTAATTGGCTTTCAGGATGTGTCCATTCAGCCATCTCATTAGTGAAGCGTGAATGACGATTCGAACGTTGTAAGAACGCAACATCCAGTCACCTAGCCAAGAAGATCTCCAACCCGGCCGAGAACCGAACCCAGGCCATTCGCTTGGCAATCCACCGCGCTGACCGTTCAGATACCGAGGTGGACGAACGCTTTTCCTTAAATCTGCGTATAGCAGGATGATAAAAATAAAACGGAACACCCCTCTTCTAATCCTAATGTCATATACACAGTTTAGTGGGCAGTATCAGTCATCTAAGTCCAAACACACCCTGCAGAAGTGACGCAATACTCACCAGTGAGGAAACGCGAGCCATTGTTCTTGTGAACTGAGGACTGACAGTGTGGAAGTGTGTGGCGGCGGCTGTTTTATACCCGCCGGGGATGCCGACGTCAGCGTCTGGGCAGATAGGCGACTTGAACTTCAAAACAAGAGCAGAAAGCGTGTTATGATCGCAATCACGCGCTTTCGTGCAGATACAAAGAATAGAGAATCGGTTAAAGAAATGTCGTCTGAAGGTCAGGTGTGTGGACAGATGGAAGCAGCCATATGACAGCTATTCTTCCCACACTTATCAGAATGTCGTGACGGAATTTTCCCTTGCATTTTCCACTTCTCTCGCTGCACACCCGGCCTAATTATTTAGTTCTTTACGTGTTCCATAGATCATTCGAGGGTATCACTTATCAAAATGATTTTACAGAATACATATACATGTTAACATTATTAAACATTTTTTAGTCCTGCTCATGCAACGAAGCTTAAAAACAAGGTGGCTTTTTTTTATTGATTTTACTGGTTAGTAGTTTTTATCTAGAAATTCGTCAATGGAACAAAAGGAGTCACCAGGAGAAACGATTTTTAAGTTATATTTAAAACTTACTTTGCTACCCTTCGGACAATGTATGGTATTGGACAACCGATGAAAAATTTTTGTTGTTGCATACTGAAGTCCTTTTTCAGCCACTGGCAGCTATACCAATAGATAAAAAGTCGTTTTTCCCTCTAGTGTTGTAGATATGGGCGTCACTTTTCAAATTGTGATGGATTATTTATGATGAATTTATGTATTGTGAGGCGCAGTTTACATGCCCAGCTCCTTGAAGCGTTACCCAATAAAATTATTCCACAGGACATTAATCAATAGAAATGTGTCAGGAAGTTGGTTCATTTGTTTTCAAGATTAGCAATTTTACAAAGAGTGAAAGTAGATAAACTTAGGAGTAATTGTTTCAAAAGCTAATTAAGAAGCTTCTTCCAGTTCAAGTTTTCATCAGTACGTACACCCAACAATTTTGAGCCTTCTACCCGATTTACAGATTCATGCTACTGTGCTTCATCAATTGTTGGTGTGACTATTTGTTGTACAGAACTGAATGCATGATTTTTCAGAATTTTAGTATTCTGTTTGTTACGTGTGATTAAAACCAGGTGCGCGTAAAGCCATCAATTCCATAAAACTTGAGTTGTTCTAAGAGAGTAACACGATCGACACGATAAAAAGGCTTAGAAAGATCACAAATAATACCGACCAGCGACATTTTATTACTTTTAGCGTTCGATGAGTATGTATAAATAGCATTCTCAATCGAGCAACCCTTTTGCAGATGAAACTGTAATATGCTAAATAACCTGACGTGTAAAACTACTCTTTAGTATATTGCTGTCACGACTACTTTGGAGAAAGACGTTACTACAGTCAATCAGGGCAACTTTTTACCAATCATGGTATCGTTGTACCATTACTACTTTTGTTTCAAACGGCTGCTGCTCCGCTTACTTGCGTTATTTTGCACTAAATGTGACAGTTTTATTACCTCTCTGGTTTCTGGTTAGTACTTCAATTGTCTTTCCACCTTAAAGCAAGCTCTAAAGCTTGTGATTATCCTTTAATTGCGATGGCTGCTAAGAGAGCTTCTGGCGACAGCGATTTAAATTTATCAACGCCAGGGTCTATACAAACATCTAGACATTTAAAGGTAAACATGCAGTACTAAATTAAACTGATTGTTTCTACTTCTTATTAACACCTGATTACCTTCTGGCATAATCTAAATTTACCCAGAGCATTAGATATAGGAAAAGTACTATGTTTTTAAGACGTCCAAAATTACCCCAGCCGGCCGGAGTGGCTGTGCGGTTCTAGCCGCTACAGTCTGGAACCGCGAGGCCGCTATGGTCGCAGGTTCGAATCCTGCCTCGGAGATGGATGTGTGTGATGTTCTTAGGTTAGTTAGGTTGAAGTAGTTCTGAGTTCTAGGGGACTGATGACTTCAGAAGTTGAGTCCCATCGTGCTCAGAGCCATTTCAACCAAATTATCCCAAATACCAGTGTTGATAGTTTGAGAAATTTTTCTCTAATACGGAAAAGTTAGTGCACAGTTTCATTTTCCCAATCACCGGCTAACTATAGATATGAAACTTTATAATATCTGTTGCAATACGTAACTTTTCTGTTCCCAGTGTTTTCAAAAAATGTAAAAAAGTGGTACAAGGTTCCCAAATGAATAAAGAAATTGGACGATAGTTGTTGAAGTCTATCTTGTCCCATATTTTATGATTTTGACTTGCCTGGAAAAAGTACCTATGGCAGTGATCCATTGCACGTATCACTAAGGACATTACTTATTAATTTTGAAGAAATTTTCAGAATTCTGTTTGAAGTTCCTTCAACACCACAAGAGCTTTCGCTTTTTTTAATTTTTTTTTCTTTTTTTTAATTCTATTCATTTCAGTGAATGATACTGGTGCTACTTCTAGTTGCTCAAAGTTTTGTGGATTGACATTTTTAATATATTCTCTGATTTCTTCAAATGAACCGTCTAATCATATTTTTGCTTCTATATTTAGAATACGACTGTTAATAGCTGTCGCAAGTTGTGAATTATGAGTCACAACATTGTCATTTAGTAGGCTGTCCTGTCTCCTGTTTCACAATATTCCATATAGCTTTAATATTATCTGCATTATTTCTGTAGGGATGTGCATATTGCTGAACATTGTAATGACTTTCCTTAAAATAGTACAGTGATTTTGCAGTATACAAGTAATGTCGGATTTTGACTTGCTGTAGCCTATATACAAATTTCCCTCTCTCTCTCTCACATGAGAATAATTACCTTGGTTATTCATGCCTTACTTGTTTTTAATGGATCTTCTGAATAATTTTTTCAGAAAGCAACTTTCACTATGAATAAACTGAATTTGACATTAGCATCTCTTTCTATATATACCTCATCCCAAACATCCCTTTTGACTTACTCAAAGCATGGTATCCTGTTCTCACAAGTAAGCCTCACTCCACTGTACGAACCTGGCTTATGGTTGTATTGAGCCATACCGTTTGTTTCTATTAAATATACGTCATGATCAGATAATCCATTAGCAACTGGTTATGTAGTTGTTTCAGTATAAGTACAGTGTATAAAAATGTTATCTATCAGTGTTCTATATTACTGCACGTGAGCTACAAAACTGACTACTGAAATTAGATCGAAACACCCACATAATAACTTTTGTTCAGTTTTTCTGTGCGGTCTTCTAAGAAATCTACACTGTAACCTCCACAGATTACTAACTGCTTCTTCGTATTTGACAGGTAGCTCAATAATGCATCTAAATTTCTCATAAATAGCTAAAAGAATCCTACAATGAATCTATAGACTGTTACAATAATTACCAGGGAAATATCCCGCAGTAGTAACTCACAAGCTACTGCTTCTAGGTTCTGAACAAGACAAACTATTTGTTTCAGTATTTCTGACTGAGTGTCTAACTTTTACATTTTTTGCAACTTATTTTTCCACGTTTCCCTCCAACACTAAATTGGTGAACCTTTGATGCCTCAGAACGTGTCCTACCAACCGAGCCCTTCTTCAAGTTGTGCCACAGATTCCTCTTTCCGCAATTTTATTTACTACTTCCTCATTACTTACGTGATCTGGCCATCCAATCTTCAGTATTCTTCTGTAGCACTGCGTTTCGAAAGCTTCTATTCTCTTCTTGTCTAAACTGTTTATCGTCCGTGGTACACTTCCATACATAGCTACACTCCATCAAATACTTTCAGAAAGGACTTCCTGACACATCTATATGTTAAATTTCTCTTCTTCAGAAACGCTTTCCTTGCCACAGCCAGACTACATTTTATGTCCCCTCTACTTTGACCATCAGTTATTAAGCTGCACAAATAGCAAAACTATTTTAAGTGTGTCATTTCCTGATCGACTTCCCTCAGCATCATCTGACTTAAATCGACTACATTCCATTATCCTCGTTTTGCTTGTGTTGTGTCTTATATTCTCCTTTCAAGACACTGACCATTACGTTCAACTGCTCTTCCAGGTCCTTTGCTCTGTCAGACAGAATTACAATGTCATCGGCAGACGTCAAAGTTTTTGTTTCTTCTCCGTGAATTTTAATTCCTACTCCAAATTTTGCTTGTGTTTCCTATACTGCTTGCTCAATATACACATTAAATAACATAGAGGATAGACTTCAACCATGTCTCACTCCCTTCCCAACCAGTGCTCCCCTTTCGTGGCCCTCGACTCTTATAATTGCCATTCGGTTTATGTACAAATTGTAAATAACCTTTCACTCCCTGTATTTTAACCCTGCCACCTTCCGAATTTGAAAGAATATTCCAGTCAACATTGTCAAAACCCTTCTCTAAGTATACAAGTGCCAGAAACGTAGGTTTGCCTTTCCTTAACCTACCTTCTAAGACAAGTCGTAGGGTTAGTATTGCCTCGCATGTTCCAACGTTTCTACGGAATCCAAACTGATCTCCGAGATAGGCTTCTACCAGTTTTCCATTCATTTGAAGAGAATTCATGTTAGTATCTTGCAGCTGTGACTTATTAAACTAATAGTTCGGTAATTTTCACACTTGTCAACAGTTCCTTTCTTTGGTATTGGCATTATTATATTCTAAGGGTATTTCGCCTGTCTCATACATCTTGCTCGCCAAATGGAAGAGTTTTGTCATGGCTGGCTCACCCATGGCTAACAGTAGTTCTAATGGAATGCTGTCTACTCCTGGGGCCTGCCAAATTCTTCACGAAGTATCATCTCCCCATTTCATCTTCATCTAGTCCTCTTCCATTTCCATAATATTGGTCGCAAGTACGTCGCCCTTGTATAAGCACTCTGAGCCGTGTCACGACTCAGTTCATTTGATTTACCCGCGAGATTATTCACTTGTTTTCGCCGCAGCGATAGGGGGCTTGATCGCTGTTGGCGCTGGTGCGCGAAGCAACAGTTTTCGGAGGATGGTTCGGTCGGGATATGGCGAGGGGACCAGTCAATTTGTCTCTGCGAGTCTGTTCGGTCGGTTAGTCGCTCAGTCTGGGAGTCGGTGCAGTGAGGCGACAGAGAAAGTCAGAAGGCAGACGCTCGCATGTTATTCGGTCGGCTCTAGCTCTCAGTCGCTGTTGGATTGTGCACTGAGTCGGGTTCGTCGTTACTCCGCGGTTGGACGAGTTGGCAGTTAGCAGCAGGCACGTCCGCACGGTGCAAGTACGCGCCGGGGCCGTGGTCGACGCAGGCGGAAGGCCGTTGGTCGATCGGTCGGCTGGTCGTCGGATGCCGACAGGACAGAAGCGGCTGGGAGTCAACTGGTGCCTGCCGTTTAAGGACTGCGATAACATGGCTGTTTGCGAGCATGTGGGGAGGACGGAACGCTCGCTTGCTTAGCGTGGTTCTCCATGACCAGCTGTTGTTTGTTGGGCCTAGCACTCGAGTGTAACAGGAAACTGCATTGGTGTGGTTCCCGTCACCTGGCTAAGGCCGAAATTTCCATATACTTTTATTATATTTCATGATCATTACTTATTATGGGGTTGGTACTTGTAGCCAACATTTTGTGATTTGGAATAACTTGGTGCGTTTAAATTGCAAATTTCCTAATTCTACTAATATTGCTTGGGATATAGATTTTGAGCTGTGTTATGTATGCCCTTGAAAGGACTGTTGTGAGTGAGAAGCACACTTGAGTGTGTAATGTTTTTCAGTTCGATTGTTATTTATATTGCGTGATTCGTTGGATTTTGTAGTGAGTGGAACTTTAAGTTGTGTGATTCTGTTTTGTAGAATGTTATTCGTGGCAGCATTTGAGAATCAGTTGTTACAAGAAGTTGCTGGCTCTGAACTGCCACCTCGTTAATCAATCATTTAATGACAAACCTGTTTGTCTGTCTGTAGCGAGTAAGAGGCAGCAACTGTAACTTGTTAGTATAAAAAACTGTTATGCAGAAATCTGAATGAGAAAAAGCAGTCATCTTTATTATAAAGTTCTTTTATAGTATGTTGGAAGATCGTTCTTTTGAGCTGTGTTTATTCTGTATCAATCAAATTTAGGTATCACACAGCTGGCACAAATGACTGTTGAGCTCGTAATAGACTGTATGTGTGAAATAATTCGTGTGGTTTTGTGAGTGATGTATTAAATTATTTATTTGTAAGTTTTTTGAAGATCTGCATTTTTTGTGTTTTCACCTTATATTGAACCAAAACAGTATTCTTAATGACTGCACATGATATATGATATACATTTTACTAACAGTGCCTTTATGTAATGTTTCAGAGTGGGGCTGCATGTTCTTCTGGAGAAAGTTTAAATTTTTTTTCTCTTGCTAAAATTTCCTTTAAACTGTTAATTGTATTAACTTGGATGCATTGTTAAATAATAAATTTGTGCCAGCAAGGCTTGGACCAAATAAATGTGACTACACCTTCCCCATCCTGGCTCTGCTACCGTCTGTACATCCCACACTCTATATATTCCTTCAACCTTTCTGCTTTCCCTTCTTTGCTTAGGGTTGGTTTTCCATCTGAGCTCTTGATATTCGTACAGGTGGTCCTCTTTTCTCCAAAGGCCTCTTCACCTTTCCTGTAGGGAGTACCTACCTTACCCTAGTGATATATGTTTCTACATCCTTACATTTGTCATCTAACCATCCCTGCTTAGCCATTTGGCCCTTCCTGTCAATATTTTTATACGTTTCTACTCCTTTTCGCCTGATTCAGTTACTGCATTTTTATATTTTCTCCTTTCATCAATTAAATTCAATATATTTTCTGTTACCGAAGGATTTCTACTAGCCCTCGCCTTTTTGCCTACTTGATTCTCTGCTGCCTTCACTATTTCATCTCTCAAAGATACCCATTTTTCTTCTATTGCATTTCTTTCCCATGTTCTTGTCAATCGTTCAGTAATGCTCTCTGGAATTCTCTACAACCTCTTGTTCTTTCAGTTTATTCAGATCCTATCTTCTTAAATTCTACATTTTTGCAGTTTCTTCAGTTTCAATCTACAGTTCATAACCAATAGATTGTGGTCAGAATCCACATCTGCCCCTGGAAATGTCTTACAGTTTAAAACGTGGTTCCTAAATCTCTGTCCTACCATTATATAATCTATCTGAAACCTTCCAGTGTCTCCAGGCCTCTTCCACGTATACAACCTTCTTTCATGATTCTTGAACGAAGTGTGAGCTATCTTTAAGTTATGATCTGTGCAAAATTCTACCAGGCGGCTTCCTCTTTCATTCCTTACCCCCATTCCATGTTCACCAACTATATTTCCTTCTCTTTCTTTTCCTACTATTGAATTCCAGCACCCCATGACTATTAAATTTTCGTCTCCCTTAACTATCTGAATAATTGTTTTTTATCGCATCATGCATTTCTTCAGTCTCTTCAGAACTAGTTGGCATATAAACTTGTACTACTGTGGTAGGCGTGAGCTTTGTGCCTGTCTTTGCTACAATAATGCGTTCACTTTGCTGTTCGTAGTAGCTTATCCGCGTTCCTATTTTTTTATTCATTTTTAAACCTACTCCTGCATTACCCGTTTTTACTTTTGTATTTATAACCCTACATTCACCTGACGAAGTCTTGTTCCATCGAACTTCACTAATTCCCATTATATCTATGCTGTCGATTTCCCCTTTTAAATTTACTAACGTACGTACCTGCCCGATTGAGGAATCGGGTATTCCATGCTCCGATCCGAAGAACGCCAGTTTTGTTTCTCCTGGTAACCACGTCCTCCCGAGTAGTCCCTGCCCGGAGATCCAAATGGGGGACAATTTCATCTCCGGAATATTTTACCCAAGAGGACGCCATAATTATTTAACCATACAGTATATCTGCATGCCATCGGGAAAAATTACGTCTGTAGTTTCTCCTTGCTTCTAACCGTTCGCTCTACCAGCACAGCAGTGATGTTGATTTTACAAGGCCAGTTTAGCCAATCATCCAGACCGTTGCCACTCTTCAGTAGCCACACGTTTGTCGGGCCTCTCAACAGATACCCCTCCGTTGTGGTTGCACCTAAGGTACGGTTATCTGTATCGCTGAGGCACGTAAGCCTCCATAGCAACGCCAAGATCCATGGTTCATGCAAGTCTGTAATATCTGATATTTAACTTCTCCGTGCCTGTGGTTATGTGGTGTTCAGATAGGCACAGAACATCTATAATTTCAGAATTTTTCACATCAAATTATTTTTCTGGAAACAGCATGCGACAGCATGCAACCTAATATGCTCCAAAACATAGCGCATAAAAACTGGATTTTTTTGTGCTCGTACCTCGGGATTTATTGGCAACGAAAAAATAGGGCCAAGTGTTTTGAATGGTCCTTGGGCTGGGAACCATTTCTATTTACAACAGAAGGATCGTTTTATTGTCACTACCCTACAATACAGGGTCAAAGTACTAGTATGTCATATCGGTTGGTTCGTTTTACATATGATGTGGTATAAGGTGGATTTGATGGAGTTATGCAGGTACCATTAGTTCATGAGCGATTCCTTGGAAAACCCCACAAAAAGGATTTTTTACTGTATTTTCGCCGTCACCAGCGGACCAAAACCCGGACGAGGATTCCGATATGGCTATTCACAGCAAACGGCGGTAATTTTTATGATACATTCCTAAAATACCGATGTCCAACAACCTGACGAAGTCTTGTTCCTCCTTCCATCGAACTTCACTAATTCCCATTATAACTATGCTGTCGATTTCCCCTTTTAAATTTAATAACCTACCGTTTCCGAGATGCAGACGTCCAAACTTACACACTTGTGCACGTAAAATAGGCGCGTAAAATCCGGTGTGAGGAGAAAACAGTTTCTAAAGTGACGTAACAGGGAAAAACCGTCAGTTAAGCTCCAATATTATAATACGACAACCTCATGTTGATGTACTGAAGCACATGCATTTCGTTTTTGCAAATTTCGGTCTGAGGTGTAAAAATAGTTTTGCGTTATTCCAATTTCACGTTAGTAAAATATTTAAATTTTACTGTCAAAAACATTACTTTTCATGTGAGTTACACGTCCTGCTGGAGCAGGAAGAAGGGATCCAGAGGAAAAATGCTCCTATCAGAGCATAAAAAATGCGAATATGTTCCTGTTTGTTTAACAGTAACTGTAAAGCGGAGCTGCCTCATTCTACCTTCCTCAGCACTTTTAAATTTTTGTATGGACATAACATGATAGTAGACAGTGCCTGTGGCATAGAGAGAAGGGGACAATGACAGTGTGTGTGTGTGTGTGTGTGAGAGAGAGAGAGAGAGAGAGAGAGAGAGAGAAACGCGGTGGCAGTGGAACATGGATCACAGTGACGGAACAGTGCTAGGAAAAGACTAAAGGAGACAGTGCCCGTGAGAGGGAAATAAAGAGAAGGAGAAAGTCGAAGTGGGTGAGCCGGCCGGAGTGGCCGAGCGCTTCTAGGCGCTACAGTCTGAAACCGCGCGACCGCTGCGGTCGCAGGTTCTAATCCTGCCTCGGGTATGGATGTGAGTGATTTCCTTAGGTTAGTTAGGTTTAAGTAGGTCTAAGTTCTAGGGGACTGATGACCTCAGCAGTTGCTGAGAGCCATTTGAACCATTTGAAGTGGGTGACAGCCAGTGATAATGAGAGAATGTATGTAGCAGTGACAAGGAAGAGAGAGATAGTGATAGAAGAGACAGCAGCAGTGAGAAGGGATTAATTAGATAGTAGCAGCAAGAGAGAGCATGGGAAACGGACAGTGAGAAGAGACAGTAGTAGTAGCACAAAACGAAGGGGACTGTGGCTATGCACAGGAGTGACACACGCCGAGAGCATGATTTGTGCTGAATGAGTGAGTGAGTGAGAAAGGGCAACAGAGTGGATGAGTATGAGCGAGTTAGAGCGATGGACTGATGACTGTGAGTTTCAGTTAGGGGAGTTTTTTGGGAGTCTGAGGTAACTTTCGGGCTAAAGAAAGCGTGAATATTTTCGAATGCCAAAATTTTTGGGAAAAAATGTAAAGGTTCTGAGTGTGGTATCGATAGTTCCGATGCCACAGCGTATGTGAACGCTCGTAGGTTGGCACTACGAGAGCGGACGAACTACGCCCTCTAGCCGACGCTGTGGAGCTCAACGAGCGCCCCTCTGCGTTCTGCCCCTTTCAACAAGAGCAGACGGCCTGGATACATCGTTTCAACTTCAGAGTGTGTTGGCTTGCTATTGAGACTCTGTACTACTTACGACCGGAAAGTATTGTAACCATTTATTAACTTCTTGTTGCCTATAGTAAACATCTTTAATTTTACACGCTGTACCGAAGTTCTTTACCTTTCCTGCCCCTACTCGCTTCCTTCATTCGGCCTATTTTGCAGATCACAGGAGCAGACCCATGCGTCGCCTTCCAGGCGGGATACAAAACTGAGGAATGTAGAGTGATGCAGCTGATAACCCATTTTTCAGTCTGTCTTTTAAAGTAACAGGAACATATCCGCATTTTTTGTGCTCCGATAGGAGCATTTTTCCGCCGGTATACGTATTATAATCCTCTTCTGCTCTAATTTCCTTCAATACTGTACAGTGACTAACCTAAAAAAGATTTACCCCTTGACCCTAGCTCTATTTTGGCCTGCGTGTTCGTGGCCCCCCTAACCTAACCTAACCTAACCTAACCTACACTTCCTGTACGTTGCTGAACTAATCTTTTCTCTCCCCTCCTATTCAGTTGCAGCCCACGATCAGTGTATCCCCCTGTCCCAGTCGCAACAACAGGCCCGGCACAGATATGAGACTGTTTCAGTCAAAAGCAACTCCCTCGCTAACAACTGTGTTAACCCAGGGCTGTTCATGTCGCTGCAGAACCTCGACAAACCCCACAAGTATGTGCGCCCTGTAGCTGTTCCTGTTTCCTCCAGGTCAGCGTTAATACTATACGATAAGTTACTAACCAGGCTGTTTCCTGCTGCTGTAAGTACTCTTCCCTAGCAGTCAAAATCTCTGCGCAAGGCCCCTATGGTCTTTGTAACCTGACTGTACTTGGCGCTAGGGAACATGTCACTCTCTTTTGTTCTACGCTTTCTTGCCAAGCGCTTACTGACTATGAGAAGCTTAGAGAGTAGCTATAAAAATTTATTTTTCTGAAGTATAGCCAAATTTTAATGGCAACCAGCAAGTCAATCGGAATAAAAGGTAATTTAATGAAAGTGAATTAAAGGAATGGCTGTCTAGGTTTTATTATACTATTTCAGTTAATACTTTGAATATATTTAACGGAAGACCTTATCAACCGTATCACCGAAAGGTAGACAAGTCAAAAAAATTTGAAATCGCGTGAGATATTAAATATCTTCGACGTCGTATTTCAGAATTATTAATCATTTTCCTAATCTTCGTTCTTCAGTTAGTGTACATACGCATTCTACAAAATCTTCTTGCCGCAGTGTAATCAGAGATGTCATTTATTCAAAATACTAATAACGTTGATTGCGCAGTTACAAAAGAAAAATCTATGAACTTCAAATTTAATCGCTATCTGCAAACAACAAAAGGTTTTCTACTTTTCTGTTATTCGTCCATTTTACGCATGATCGCTGTGTATTGCGTTATTTAGAATGTTAAGCTTTTTCGTTGTCTTTTTCCCTTGTTTTTGGCGTGCTGAAGCTCTTACTTCATTTCCTGTTATCGTTTCTTGCTGTACCTATACATTTGACTAATTTATCAGTATAGCACAAGGTTCCTGCCAACACTTCGCTTACAGCTATCTGGTGTTCGTTGGTTTCGCGTACAAGTGGCGCTCTGTTTTAAAGTGGTCTGGATGACATATAGCCGTATGCTGTTGTGTGTGAGTGGGGGGTGGGGTGGGGGAGGGGGCTATTTACACAGTTCTGTTCTGGCAAATAGTGCGACATTGCACGGCTGTATTATCCATTCTTGTTTTCTTTCGTTGGGTCACTGATTTTTGGATGTGACTCCTGTTGTACTGCTAATTTTTGTTGCAAGAAGTTACTGATTTTACGAATTTTTAAATTTGTTTCCGTATTCGTTTCCAGGTGATCCTGTGCTATTAGGCGATCAGGAAATGTTGAGAGAGCTATTTCTTCTCAAAATTCTGAGATATTTAGCATATATAGTTCTAAAGTTCTTAGCTGCCTGGCCAACATATATAGCTTGACAGAAATTACAGATTAATTAGTAGACATTCGTATATTCCAGTTCCAAGGAAAGCAGATGTTGAAGAGAGTGAATATTATCGAACCATCAGTTTAGTAAATGAAATGTCGTGTGGCTAGGGCCTCCCGTCGGGTAGACCGTAGTCTTGATTGCAAATTACTGACCCGATTTCTATACAAAACAATGGTAAAAACTGGTAGAAGGCAACGCAGGAAAGATCAATCTGGATTCTGGAGAAATACAGGAACATGCATCCTAACAAGCACCCTACGACTTCTCTTAGAAGACACATTAAAGAAAGTAAAAATCTACGATTGTAACATTCGTAGACTTAGGGAAAGATTTTGACAATGTTGAGTGCAATACTCTCTAGAATTCTGAAGGTAGCAGGGACAAAACACATAGCAGGAAAAGTTTTTTCAAATTTTGCAGAAATCAGACCGCAGTTGCAAAAGTCAAGGGGCATGAAAGATATGCAGCACTTGAAAAGAGAGAGGATTGTAGCCTATCGCTCATGTTATCCATTGAGCAAGCACTAAAGGAAACAAAAGAAAAATTTGGAGCAGAAATAAAAACTTCGATGTTTGCCAATGACACCATCTGAATGGAAGTAACAGAGTCTTGAAAGGAGGTATAAGATGAACACAAAAGCAAACCAAGGAAAGAGGAGTGTAGTCGAATTAAATCAGGTGATGATGAGGGAAACAGCTTAGGAAACGAGACACTTAAAGTAGTTGGTGAGTTTTGATATTTGGGCTGTACAGTAACCGACGATGGCCGAAGTAGAGGGTATATAAAATTTAGACTAGCAATGGCAAGAAAGGCATTTCAGGAGCAGAGAAATTTTTTAATATCAAATTTAGATTTTTCTGAGGATATTCGTCTGGTATGTTGCCACTTATGGAAGTGAAACATGGACGATAAACAGTTTAGACAAGAAGAAAAGCTTTAAAGTGGTGCTCCAGAAGAATGCTGAAATCTAGAGGGGCAGATCACATAAGCTATGAGATGGTACTGAACAGAAATGGACATAAAAGAAATGTATGCCACAACTTGACTAAAAGAAGGAATTGGTTGACAGAACACATTCCGAGACAACAAGGGATTACCAATTTAGTACTGAAGAAAAATGGTGGGCGGATGGGGGGAGAAGGGGGTAAGGGGGCAGTAAAAATCGTAGAGGAAGCTGAATGCAGTAACCAGATTCAAAAGTATGTAGATTGGAGTAGTTATTCTGAGATGAAGAGACTTACACAGGATAGAGTAGCTTGAAGAGCTGCATCAAACCAGTCTTCGGACTAAAGATTACAAAAGAAAGCCAGATTGACTACAACACGTCACATTCCAATACAGTTCTTCCTAGCAAGCACGGAAAGCAAGAAGAAGAACAACATCCAAAACGTGATTAAGGTATCAAAAGTAGACTGTCGAAGAAAGCCACAATGATGTGGCCACTACCTACGTTCGATGTCAGCCTGTAATAACCAATCACAGACGGCATGTGGAGTGAGCAAGGTGGAACAGTGGTTAAAAATACTAGCATTCGGGAGGATGATGATCCAAACCTGCGTCCGGCCATCCTGATTTAGGTTTGTGCATGGCAAAAGGGCGCTATTCAAAATCGGCACATAGGCTGCTGTGGTTTACCACAGACCATAGGTGACAAGGATGGACGACGGCCGGCCAGTGTGGCCGTGCGGTTCAAGGCGCTTCAGTCTGGAGCCGCGCGACAACTACGGTCGCAGGTTCGAATCCTGCCTAGGGCATGGATGTGTGTGATGTCCTTGCGTTAGTTACGTTTAAGTAGTTCTAAGTTCTAGGGGACTGACGACCTCAGATGTTAAGTCCCATAGTGCTCAGAGCCATTTGAACCATTTTTGATGGACGACGGATGCGGTTTACGAGCGAATATTCGAAACCTACTCCCTATTTTTAAAAGCAGGTCGTACATTTTACAATTTTACATGTACTGTACATTTACTGTACATTGTTCCATACAATATTCGGGCGAACAGACGAGTAACTTTTGAGCAACTGACCACTCAGATGAATCAAGAGGCTGCCAACAGTCAATAATGCTGGCTGTTGTTCATTGCCGATTCATCGCCGATCAGCATTGTTGCTGGAATCTGCAGGCCAATGCCACAGCTGGACGTCCACGGAATGGCGACAGGTCACTTTTCAGATGACCCACTTTTTACGCTCCAAAAAGTTTCAGAGAAAACACCCTGTAACAATCGTCTGAAGGATTCAGGCAGCAGGAGAGGGGGCGGGGGGGGGGGGGGGTTATGGTCTGGGAAATGTTTTCACGAAATTCACTGGGTTATCTCGTCATTCTGGAAGGCACAATGGATCAAAGAAGTATGCATGTACCCTTGAGAACGATGTTTGTTTTCCCTCGACACGATGGCAGCTACCAGCGAGAAAATGTAACATGTCACACAACTCGCAATGTAAGTGCGCAGTTTGAATATTACCAGGATGAGTTTGCCGTACTACCCTGAAAATCGAACTCCCCGGATTGAAGCCCAATCGAGAATCTGTGGGACCATCTCGATTGGACTGTTCACACCAAGGATCCTAAACCAAAAATTGCAGCGCAGCTCGCCAAGGCAGTCGGTCGTCATGACTCCACAACCCTGTCAGTACCTTCCAAAACTTCATTGACTCTCTTCCTGCACGTCTCGCAACGGCCCGGTAAATTGACTGGGTAGTGTACCCATGTAAGGTACGTCATAAAAGATACGTGAATGGTCTTAGAAAATAAAGGTAACAAGAGTTACAAACAAAATACCTACTGACCTTCAAGTTGTGAAGCTGGTGGAAACTGTAAGCATCCGCTTCTTGTGGAATCACTCGAAGCACCTTCGTCGCATCAGAAATGTCTTTTATATAATCGACATGACGGCAAGTGAAGGTACTTTGTTTGTAACTCTTATTTCTCTTTGCTGCGTTCGATTGGAAGGAAAACATATCATATACTTAGATGAAGTTTAACATTTTGTATTCATGTAATGGTTTCTAATGACGAATATGAACGTTTGGTTATTCTTATGTATATTGGTGGACTGTATGATTACACTTACGTTTAAGGCTATGGTTTGAAAATGGACGTCATGGTCCGAAACTAGTGGCCACAAGGAAATGACTATTACCTCAATTTTGACAGATATTGGAAGAAAATAAAAAAATTTTATCTTTTATCTTCGTTGTCGGCTATATTAAGATGAGTGTAGAGTAATAATATTTGTGTAGAGCTTTTAATTACAATAATTACTGCCTTCCAATTATATTTGTAGCCAAATTAATTGTAAGATTTCCGTAATCTGCTAATAGGTTCCAACATCAGGAACAAATCAAAAGGCACTAAACAGAACAATAGTCGAAGTAATTGTTCTGTGTCACTTAGAATCCACATTCGCTTTATTGTTTGAAATTCCAATGCTGACAGCGCCCTGTCCAAGCATTCTGAAAGGTCGTGCGCAGCAAGCAGTGAGCCAGAGCACGATGGATGTTGCGTTTGGCGGGCTGGGCCAGCCAGCTGACACCGCCAATGCTGTGCTGTACTTACAACGCTCAGCGCTTTCGTGGCGCCTACTGGCCTAGATTTTCTTATTGTCACTGCAAGGCAAGACACGTCATTCAGCTGCTAACCACAGTTGCTTACAATATGCTGTAATAGATCTTACATGAAAAATCATATAGAATCTTCAAGACACGTCTTTCCAGAGAGCGCTTTGGAAATGTTTTCTGTTCATGTCATCCCGATGAAGTTTAAAAGGGAAAACATCAAACATGTAGAGGCACCTCTCTGTGCGAGTAGAAAAATTTTTTGTCCTACGTAAAATCCGTCAATGGAATAACTGCTCGTTAACCACGGTGGTACAAAACCGGAAGGCGGAAGCTAGATGACGAGATACTTAATTCTGTCTTTCGACATTGTTAAGCTGAAAATGATTAAAACGTAATTCCGTTGAATGAGCATAGCATGTTCGCATAAATGACAGATATAGATAAATCAGCGTGGAATAAAAACCAGGTCAAATACTAATATTATCTACCTTAAGGACTGGAGGTAGTGATTGTGTAGAAAATCAAGACCGTTATTTAACACACATCGCACAAATGTGAGGAACATTACACGCAGCTATGCTTTTCGGGAGTGAAGCTCCCACCATCTGGCTGTCTGCATTCAGCACGAAACAGTCATGAAATAAAATAAAACAAAGGGCGATTTTATAGCAAGACCAAGACTTTATGTTCATCGTCCGTTATGTTCTAAATTACACGTAGTTAACACCATAGTGGCCATAGGGGCATGTCGAAATACACACACAAAATTAGAATATATATATATATATATATATATATATATATATATATATATATATATATATATATATATATATATATATATATACGACGATGCGCTAAGCTAATTTTTTGTGTGCATTTCGACATGCCACTATGGGATCATTGTACTAGGACTTGTTTTAAAATAGCTCTGAAGGTGGTCATCGCTAACCGGAACCCGAAGTCTACGGACCAAAACGTTTTGTCATTATAAACGGAAATGAAAGAAATTTATGCTACACACTCTGGAGCGATGTTTTTATTGACGACTGTTCCGCAGCTTGGAGTTTCTAAGATTTTACTTGAGTTTGTTAAACCATAGCCCCAATAGTACGGCACAATTTTTTTTAAATATCATCTATGTAGATTAATTACAAGATCCACGGTTACTTCTGTGCTTGGCACAAGAAATTGATAAAGACAGGGATAAGGCTGGATTAGGAGAGGAGCAGATGGTCAGTAATATCTCAGGAAAACGTCGATTGTGTTAGACAAGACTTCGATCGTTCTCCGCGGAAGTCTATACGTACTGCTCATAAACTGTCCCGACTACTACAGTCAACGGTGCACAAAGTCCAACACCAAAATTTACGATTATACGCTCACAAGGCGCAATTATTACAGGAACTGGAACCAAATGATAAGACAAGACGAAATAAGATTGCATGAAGTTAATATGCTGCAACGAACGTCCGCGGGTGAAACATTCCTTTCTCTAGTTAGTTTCGGTTATAATGCAATTACACCTAATTTTGGAAGATTGAACAAGCATAATGTGAGAAACTGGGAATGCAGTATGACGTCATATTTCGGAGATTATCTACGTGAAGTACTTCAGAGTAGTATAATAGCTGTTTATTTGAAGTGATGTAGTTCTGAATGGGCTGTTTTGTCACTGTGATGCGCTAGTACTTAAATACGTTTGTCTCTTAATTTTTTCTGAGTGGCAGATGACGTTAAATAAGCCGTCACACAATGGCTCTTCGCGGTAAACATTAATGTACCCATCACGTTTATATAATTAAAAATATATTTTTACTCATTATTTTAATCGTAGCTTTTATTTTGTCAGCAACTGTAGTACATATTTTCTGAATAAAATTCAGTCATCAGTTGCACAGATATTTTTTTTTAATTTCCTCCGGCTTCCACATTAACCTTTAATCCTCAGAAGCTTCGTATTGGTTTAGCAGATTTCAATATCTATGTACGTAAACATGGTCCATTTACTATATGTGTCATTATGCCAATCTGTGTTTGTAATTATATGTACATTTTTGGACTTACTATGGCATTATGCGCCTGTGAAGAAGATATAGTTGTCTGCTAAACCAGTAACAAGCTCATGAAGATGACAGCTTAATGGCTGAAACCGGTAAAGCGCAATAAAAATATCTGTGTAACTGACTACTGAATTTAATTCTGAGAAAAAATGTTTTATTTCAGTTGCATTACGACAGAATATTTTATATAAACACTGTGGTATATATTTTGTTGATCAAAGGTAATGTAACAATGATTCAGTATTCAGCTTTGAAAATTTTTCTTTGCGAGTTTCGTATGCTTGTGTCTCATCTTATAGAAGGTGCAACATTCTTTCGTGGCACAGTACATTGCACGTAGCAACCTGTTATGCGATGTATCACTAAAGAATGATTCGCCTCCTGCCGATATATCAGGAAAACGCTTCTCACTGAGAAAGGAAAATAAATTAGTCTTTTAAAAACATATGCATCTGTCTGAAATGTGTTGGCGAAAGCGGTGAGAGCGAGGGAAGTAGAGAGGTTTTAAACGAATATTCTGAATTTTTCTTCAGATTTTCAACAAATGTTTGCTCTAACGAGCTACACAATCGCGTGTTGATCTTCGGCAATTCTTCTGCAAGGGTCAGAGTTACACTGCATGATTTTTGACAATAAATACAGAAGCTCACAGCTGTTACGAAATAGAAGAAGCAGCTTCGAACTACTTTGAATACAAGAAAACACGGAAGTATTTCATATCTACAAAATAATTTATTTGCATTTTGGTAACAATAACAGAGCGACGTGACACAGAAGAAATGAAATGTGTGGAAAGTGAAGCAGCAGCTCAATACAGAGGACGGGCCGTCTTAAAATCAGAAGAACCGGTGTGGGTAATAAAAGAACGGCGGCAGCAAGCCTGCAACAAGAAACAGCCAAGCACTGTTTTAACATGCATTCCAATGGCAAGTGCAATTTATTTTTATTTCTTAAAATAGAGTTCATCAGATGCTGAAATATAAAAACCAGTAAGTTGGCCTGTGTATACATTTTCATTTATTAACGTCCAGTGGAATAATATTTTAGTGTAATTCTCCACCCATAGTACGAAAAATATTGAATAAAGTAAACAGTGCGACATCCCGTAATCATTCTTGAAATAATCAGGCATCCTTATAACAGCAGCTTTGAGAAATTCAGCATTAACAACAAATCAAACTTTCGTAGTAGGAAAACAACCCGTGAAAAAAAGAAAATTTCATTCACTATTCCTCATTCGCCGCTTCTTCCTACAGAATGGAGTGAATTACAAAGACATTTGCTGTCCTCATATGTAACGCCTCAGTTACGGTATGCTGTGGAAAATAATGAATTTTCGGGAGTAAAAATCAAATCGTCGTTGCTAAAAGTAAGATCGTGCGACGTTTGTCTATCCTTCATATTCATCTTCGCCGGAGTCCGCAGCTGGTGAGTTAGTGGTAAAAAGAAAATCGTTCAAATGGATCTGAGCACTATGGGACTTAACTGCTGTGGTCATCAGTCCCCTAGAACTTAGAACTACTTAAACCTAACAAACCTAAGGACATCATACACATCCATGCCCGAGGCAGGATTCGAACCTGCGACCGTAGCAGTCATGCGGTTCCAGACTGTTAGTGGTTAGATTCGCTGCCTTTAAATAATAATAATCCAAACACGGGATTGAATTCTCAGTGTGTTTTATCGCTTTTTCCACCTCTCGAAATGATTTGTTAAAATGAAAAATGCAAAGAGTTACCGCTGCTCGGAGAATGCGTTGACCGGGAGGTCCTGGGTAAGATAATTCGTATGCCGGAGGAAAGTAAATTGTGTGCTATAGTACTACAGCATTCAAATGAAGATTCGTGAACAAAACAACTCTTTTGAATACTTTTATGTATGTTTACTATGATGGATTAATGTTTTACATTGGCTGCTGGGTACTGTGGGATCGAAACTGGCGGCAGAATAAAAAATGTTCTTGGTCAGTCAGCAGCTTACCTCAGTTAACATGACATTCTTTAAATATCTGCAAGCTCTGGGTACCGCTCTGTATAATATATACGTTATCGTTCGTTATAATTCATGCAAAATTATTTCATTTCTTCTTAAATACAACTGACGGGTTTTATGTCTTTTCACGCCACGAGACTTCTTTCAGTACGTTGGACAGAATACAGTTTACGTTTTGCAGTATACCTGTTATAATTACCGGGAAAGAAACCAGAAGTTGCTAGCATTCCTTTCCTACGCACCTGGCGGGCTATACCGCTAGATAACTGTACTACAATTAGTGTGTCGGACTAATTGACCGTCATCAGTGGGCTAGCCCGAGATAGGTCGGAGTGCCGGTTTTCACAAACCACACTTCACGCTACCAGCGGCCTTGTAGTTGCGGATATCACACATCGCCGTGCCTGCATGACGTTCTATTTCGTGCTAAGAAACTCAGCAACAGGTATGGTTGCCCTGCTTGGACAGGAATACGGAGAGAAAGCGTACATTGAGGGCACGAATTTATCTTCGTTTTAAAAGACGAGATCCAACGAGGATGCAGTTACACACGATCTCTCCACTATCTTCCACACCTAGAATTCTTCGTTCCGTTCCATCCTCTACTGTGCCAACATAGCATGGATTTCTGCTGCTGTCCGCATCCTTGAACGTCACTCACCCAGCCTTGCTTTCCTCATTTGTTTACCTTTCTCCACAAGAATTCTTTACCAAATAATTAATTTCCGCTACCTCGTCACACATACTGAACACCTCGGTATATCCTATATGTGTAACTTCTGCAGCCGTCCGGGGTGGCCGAGCGGCTCTAGGCGCTTCAGTCTGGAACTGCGCGACCGCTACGGTCGCAGGTTCGAATCCTGCCTCGGGCATGGATGTGTGTGATGTCCTTAGGTTAGTTAGGTTTAAGTTGTTCTACGTTCTATGGGACTGATGACCTCAGATGTTAAGTCCCATAGTGCTCAGAGCCATTTGAACCATTTTTTTCACTTTTGCAGACACTAACAACTACAATATTTCCTGATATGCTGCCGCACAAGTACCATAGCATCCCATGAACCTTACACTTCCGTGTATACGCTCTCCCTGTGCTCTCCATGTAAAATTTGAACACATCCCCTCGCCTACGTAGTGAAATACTCCTTAACATTTAGTCTTCCCATCAGTTTTAGGCCATTCCCTACCCTTCCACATATCAGATCTCCTGCTTCTTATGTTTCCCTACTCCTTCTTCCTCATTATCCATGTTTCCGCGTCGGCTACACTCCGGCGTTATACCTGTTTCTATATACCAAGCCTTCAGCTCCGTTTATATCCTACCAGAACCACTCAGCCTCTCCCAAATTACCCCCTCCAGTTGCAGGTCCTCCTCATTTTAGTACAGTGCTTTCAACAGTTCGTTAATCCCATCACTATGTAATCTCGTGTTTAATAAATTTAAAAGGCATGGAAATATTTTATCTTTTCTAATATCTTAAAACTGTTTCTATCAGTATAAAAGCTTGTCGCTAGAGAGCCGCATGCTATACCACTGCAGGTCCACCCTTGCCAGTATGAAAAGATAATAACTTAAACAAACATTCCACGTGAAGGGCGTAGCCCACAAAGACCTATTTTTAACCAAAGTATCCCTTTCAAATGCTAAAATTACTATGAGAAACGTACAGAAATAAACCGGCCTGCGTTGTGGCGCTAGAAATATGGGCTCTTCCACCACGATCACGCTCCCGTGTGTAATTCGTAGCTTTTTAAAGAAAAAGAAAATACTACGCATTTTTGTATGTAACCTGCAAAAATTACTACGCGGTTGTGCACACAACCTGCTGCACACTGAATCTGGCTTTCTGCAGTTTTTCCCTTTTCCCTAGAATGAAAATGGGCATGAAAGGAAAGCAGTCTGTATTATGAGGACACAGAAGATGTGAACCAAGAATCATGGGACGCACATCGCGGCTTAATTTCGGGCAATTTTTAAACCTAAGTATCCAGACATCCCTATGTAGTGCTGACTAGATGTCAATAGAAGTGGTCTCGTCAATATAAAAGGAGGCGAAGAGCATTGTGTTGTTAATAGAGAAGCAATGAAAAGACAGTAGGTCAATTAGGAGAGCTGTATCTGTGAGGCAATGGTTTGTGATCAGTGACGTTCCCGAAACGGACTGGCCTGCTCAGAGTCCGGAGTAAAACACAATGGAAAACGTCTGGGATTAGTTAGAATGTCGACTTTGTTGTAGACCACAGCGTCCACCATCACTATCTTTTCTGGTTTCGGCTCTTGAGGATGAGTGGGATTCCATTCCTCTACAGACAGTCAGACCCCTCACTGAAAGTGTTCCCGAAGAGTTCAGACCTTCATAAAAGCGAAGGGTGATGATACACCGCACATTATTGTCCATCAGTAGCTGTACGGAAACTTTTGATTACATAGTGCATTTCCCAAAATGGATAAGGTATTGTAAAAAAAAGTGGTTCAAATGGCTCTGAGCACTATGGGACTTAACATCTTAGGTCATCAGTCCCCTAGAACTTAGAACTACTTAAACCTAACTAACCTAAGGACATCACACACATCAATGCCCGAGGCAGGATTCGAACCTGCGACCGTAGCAGTCCCGCGGTTCCGGACTGCAGCGCCTAGAACCGCACGGCCACCGCGGCCGGCCTAAGGTATTGTAACAAGTGCTATTCTGATGGAGACAGAATTACTTACAGGTTCTCCCTCGTAAATCGTTAACTACAAATTTTGATTACCAGAACTTGTTAAAAATCAGCTTCCACTTCAGTAAACTGCTTTTAGCAATCGGATATGTGAAAGAAACACAGGGAGACAATTACTGCACTCTATGAAAAGAAGTAAATTAGTTACAAGCTACGGCGTGCACACACTTTATTCAACATGTAAACGTCACTACAGATATTCGCATTTAGGTTATGATGTGACGCTCACGAATAGCGAAATTCTGCGTGACCCGCTGAAGTGTGGGAACATCGATGCGGTCGGTGACCTCCTGAAATGCTGTTTTCAGCTCAGCAGTGGTTTAGGGGTTATTGCTGTACACATTGTCTTTAGTATAGCCCACAAAAAGGAGTCGCATGTGTTCATATCTGGTGATTATGGCGGACAATCGAGGCCCATGCTCGTGGCGTCTCGGTACTCCAGAGCCAGAATGCGGTCCCCAAAATGTTCCTCCAGGACATCAAACATTCTCCTGCTTCGATGGGGTCGAGCTCCGTCTTGCATGAACGTCATCATGTCGAAATCAGGATCACGTTGGATAAGGGGGATGAAATTATCTTTCAAAACCTTCACGTACCGTTCGGTAGTCACCGTGCCATCAAGCAATATCGCACCGATTATTCCGTGACTGGACATTGCACACCACACAGTCACCCGTTGAGGGTGAAAAGACTACTCGATCGCAAAATGCGGATTCTCAGTCCCCCAAATGGCTCTGAGCACTATGGGACTTAACATCTATGGTCATCAGTCCCCTAGAACTTAGAACTACTTAAACCTAACTAGCCTAAGGACAGCACACAACACCCAGCCATCACGAGGCAGAGAAAATCCCTGACCCCGCCGGGAATCGAACCCGGGAACCCGGGCGTGGGAAGCGAGAACGCTACCGCACGACCACGAGATGCGGGCAGTCCCACAAATGCACCAATTTTGCTTACTGACGAACCCATCCAAATGAAAGTGGGATTCGTCGCTAAACCAAACCATGTATGCGCATACTAATTCCCAAGATGCCCCACGGCCAACTATGCAGTTTGAACGTCCTAACGCAAACCGTTCAGAAGTTATGGCGATTTTACTTCACGCAGTTCAATGATTGTCACCCTGAAGTTAGACGGCTGTAAACAGTCAGAGTTCTCACCTCCTTTGAAAGAGCCGAAGGCCCCCCATGGGCCGAACCCGAAGTCGTGGGCGAAGCTGAACGTCTCGGCAGTGGCCATGGACTCCCCAAGTGCGGGCGCCGCCTCCACCGCAGCCAGAAAACCGCACGCCATTACAGCACACGCCAGAACCGCCATCTGCAGAGCAAAAGTTGTACCTACGTTATGAAGAAAGAAAGCAGCATCCACAGAAAAAAGATGGATAACAATAAGGAGTTCAGTCTGGTACGTGGAAATGATGCAGAGAAAAATATCTCGATCTCTGTTGCATACAACTTCAACAAAATTCCGTTTACTCGTAAATATCCTTCAATTGATCCCACTTTCTCGGTGAATGTTGTCACTTGCCACTTACAAAAAGGCAAAAGTTGGCGTACCCTTCAGTTTCACTGCTGGTTTTCTTCAGCGTGCTACTTCTTCTCTTATTAAATAAGACCGCCTTAAGGAATATTCATCATTCCCTTCCTATGCAGAGAATTTTCCAAATATTAAGAAACTACCCCTTTCTATACTTCAGGCAAACCGTCCATTTTTAACATGCATCCAATTCGTGGAGTTCCTTTTTTCCCTAATAATGATGATGATGATGGTGGTAGGGAACGATGCGGGAGACCCGCGCCGCCGACTAGGCAAAATCCTAGCCGAGGTGGTTTGCATTGCCTTCCTCCGACCGTAATGGGGATGAGTGATGATGATGAAGACAACCCAACAACATCCAGTCATCTCGAGGCAGGGACTCGAACCCGGGACCCTGTGCGCGGGAAGCGAGAACGCTACCGCAAGACCACGATCTGCGGACTTCCTAATAAACTACTATAAATGTTTCGAGAACAAGGGCCATAGCTTCCTCGAAGTGTGAATTCAGTAAGCGCAAGCTTGAGGTATGATTATAACCTAAAGTGCAATACCTGGGTACGTGACTTTAGAGCAGTAATATGAACCTAAGAGGGATGCATTGTTTACAGTCGATCAAACAAAAAGAAAATCGAGTTTGGCTTTGTATGCATAGAATACAGAATGAAATTAATTTAGGAAATTCTCTGTCTGAGGGATCAAACATTTAGGAGACTGGATACTAATATCAGATTCCTAGATAGTGTAGCAGTTCATGTCAAAAATATGAAGAAGCTAGAAAAAATGTTGACTTAACTGAACAGAATACTCAGCGTAAAATTGCGTTAAGGGTAAACGAACCTAAAACGAGAGTAATGAAGAGTAGCAGAAAGGAAAATACCGACGTGGTCATCATCAGGTTTGAAGACGACATAGTGAATGAGGTTTTGAGAGGACTGAGGAAGGTAGGAAAAAAGATACAAGGAACAGACGAAGCTAGGAAGATATCAAAAGTATAAAGGCGCAGGTGAAGAAACAGGAACGGAGGAATGAGTTCCTGAAATCATACATCGAAGCATGTCACTGCATGGAAATGAAATGTTGGCCATTGTGAACTCTGACAAGTAGAAACTGGACTTATATCAAATGTATTGCCACGCAAGGATACGAAAAATTAAGAAAATGGGCAAAGTACAAAATGAAGAGGCACGCGATAGAACAGTTTACAGAAAACCATGAGCAGGAGAAGGGACAGAGTAATGGCACAAATGTTATAACAGTCAGCAATTGTTAACTTTGTGCTGGAAGCCACAGTAGAGGCCAAGAATTGTAGAATTTAGTGTGCGTAGAGCAGATTATGGAGGATGTTGGCAGTATTAGGTTTTAATTTTTGACATAATTGTGGAATTTCAGCGATTGTACTTCCAACTCTCATAAAACATCCCAAATCGTAAAAACTTATTTATTTTTGACTCCGGTAATCTGCATCGGTCAATAAAACCATCTTCATGGCAGAGGCTCCAGATGTGAGGAACCGGTTCACAGCTCACAGTGGCCCCTCACGTCATATGGAGCCTCTGGTCTGAAGATGGTCTTACAGAACGAAACCCGTTACCGGAATCAAAAACAAATAACTTACTCTGATTTGGATTGCATTTTATTAAAAACGCTTTGGGTACTAAATTATAAGGATTTTCGCATGATACAAAGAGCTGGACGTCGTTGTTAAACAATTGGAAAGACTGTTGGCTCAAGAGGAAAAGCGTGTAGGAGGGCGGTGTCGCAGCACATACCTTGATTACCACGCGATACATCGTTGCTGATTGTAGTCGCAGAATTGACAGGTGCCTGTCTCTGGGTGCTGTCACGCTATATACCACTACTTCGAGGATCCACTAGCTAATTAACGGTCACCACTTTCTCCGTGGAGATTTTCGGTACTCTGGCGTCCAACCTTTCTCCGGACGTTGCGGATACTTGGAACAGGATGTCTTTAAACGAGTAGCTTTGAAACCGTAAGATTTATGGCTTTACACTCTGAGATCTCGGATGTCCTCTCCCTGTCACATTTCTGCAAACTGAACGCTTGACTCCATGGATAAAAGTTCGGTGGTGACGCAAAGATACTTCGTGATTACTTTGGTGTAAGGGATAGGTGCTATACGGTTGCTGGTTACAGAGAAATAATGTAATTTAGTACTTTATCCATCTTCAGCAACTGTATGTCTAGTTGTTGAAGAAAGTCAGGAAACAGATGCACAAAAGAAATTTTGTTTCTGTACCGGTTTCCATATACGACATTTGTACATGCACATGACTACAGTAACGTGCTGTACACACCTGTACATTCTTTACGCTCGTTAATAGTGCTGATAATTATAATCTTCTAAAGAAATAAAATACATTTATACAACTGGCTGCTGACTTTTTTCAACAAAGACTGTGATTGTGATTTATTCGGTTTGTTACCCCAGATAAATTGTACATTTGTTTCTTTGAAAATATCTAAACAACGGCGAAGAAGTTTTTAACAGGCAATCACCAAAACGAGCAACACAAAACACAGAGCAATTGAACACCTCAGGCAAATGCAAACTTAATGTGACGCGGTTGCTGTCGCTCCGGGAACGGCCCATCAAAGCTTCGTTCTGCCGATCTTCCATCGCATTCGGCGAATCGATACGCAAGGTGCATATCGGCCAACTCTTTGTCATTAAAGCTCTCCATACTGCTGTCTATCAATGTTAACATACAACTGATAGTGCCGGAAAAAGCAAACCCGAAACAGAACCGGGAAGTACTGAACGCAAGGTTGAGGGCGAAGCCGAAAGTGGTCATTGGTTTTGTCAACAGCAAGAACAATGAGCGAATGGAACGAGTTTTTTTCCAAACGAGATACATAGTGCACACTGTCGGCATGTGCAGAGTTATATATTTCCAGTGGAACAGAGATGAAAAGATAAATAGGGGGTAACAATTCAAACAAAATGTATTTACGTACTCGCTAGCTTGCCGCTAGTGACTACGGGCCCTCTTATTCGTTCACGTTCGACCTGTAGATTAGCTTAACGATTTTGAAAATGGCTTGTATAATAATGTGGAGTATACAGTAACTGTTTTGTTGATGGTGTGTTTTCACCCAAATTATGTAGTGACTGGAGACCTCCTCTTCGCAAGAGACATTTGGGGGGGGGGGGGGGGGTCCTAAGAAATGAATGTGGGTTGAGCCCACAATATCGATATTTTTTTAGATCATATACTCTCAGACAGGGAGGGCGCCTCCTCCCTGCAGGGAAAGCGGCAGGGAGGGGTGGGGGCTGGGACGGGAGAGGGATAAGGACGAGATCTTCTGAGACATCTATATAATTCTGAACTAAAATACTCCATCGTGCGTTATGAAATGTTAAGGACAGTGTCACGGTTTCAGTTCAGCTGTTGCTTGGTTAATAAGTATTTACTTCACTACGTTTCACATTATTGGCCAATTCCGGCCTTACAGGCCCATCCTCAAGTGCTGTAGATGCCGGCAACATATCATAATGTATTTGACTACTACAACATGTTTTCGGTACCCCTGCCACTTGAGTATGTGTCTTTAGGGCCGAAATTGGCCAATCGTCTGAAACGTAATAAACACTTGTTAATTAAGCAACAGCCGAGACAGAACCATGACATTTAACAAATTCACTGGCAAGTATCCCACGTGTAGAAAATGATCGTTGTTCCGTGTTAATAAAAATTCTGTAGGATTCAAAGCAAAACTTTGATGCGAAGCAAATTCATGTAGACGTTCTGGTACGTGTGCTTGTTTTGGTGTAAGAAACAACTTCTCATTCGGTACCGGTACGCTTAACTTTCGCCGATATTGTACGTTTAATATTTTCAGTTCATGAAAGAAACTCATTTGCTTTCGAATGGAAGCTTGAAGACGACATAGGAGTCGTGCTGAAAAGGGACGTCTCAAATTTTTATTCTGTTCTCAATATCGGCGGAGGTGTTATATGTCATGTGTATTATTCGATAGATTTTCCCACTTCGCTGAAGCAAGTTACAACCCCCTGCCGCTAAAGGGCTCCAAATTGTACCGTGTAATGTGGAGGTACGTAACGTAGCGTGCTGTAATCGAGTTTCTAAGCGTCCACCGTGGAACACCCTCTGCTTCAGCATGACAATAGCATACCACACACGAGCGCGACGACAACTGCAAGAATCCGATGCCTTGGGTTCCCCGTCAACTATCGTCCTCCATACAATCCGGATTTGGTCCTATCCGATTTTCGTCTGTTTCCAGAACATAAACAGCACTTTTCAAGAGTTCACTTTGACAGTGATGAAGCGGTGGGCATAGAGATGAGGTTGTGGCTCCGTCGACAAAGTCAAACGTGTTACTGTGACAGTATCAACAAACTGGTCTCCCATTGGAAGAAAAAAATGGTTCAAATGGCTCTGAGCACTATGGGACTCAACTGCTGAGGTCATTAGTCCCCTAGAACTTAGAACTAGTTAAACCTAACTAACCTAAGGACATCACAAACATCCATGCCCGAGGCAGGATTCGAACCTGCGACCGTAGCGGTCTTGCGGTTCCAGACTGCAGCGCCTTTAACCGCACGGCCACTTCGGCCGGCATTGGAAGAAATATGTTCGTCGTCAGGATGACTAAGTTGAGAAACAAATATTTCTACATGAAGAATAAAGGTGTAGAATGTTAATAACGTTTGTTTTATTTTACTAAACTTAAGAATTTTCGTATGAAAATTTCGTATGCATTACTTCTCAGTACGCCCTCCTACTTACAAGTGGAGGCTACGATGTTGATATTGCTGATTTACTTCAAACTTTGTACACCTTTAGTAGGCCACTAAAATAGCTCTAAGTGCAGTTAGTAAGGAGCGCCACTCTGGCAATTCCGAGAAAATCGCAAGAGAAATTTTATGCGTCTATTATGTAACTGATGTACCTGTGCGTTCGAGCGTCGTAAGACGAACGTGTATGAAGCAACGATTCGCCTCCGCATGAAGTTTTAGTAAATTTCATATTATATGACTACTTACTAATTTCAATTAAATTTAATTATTAGATCCGGCCGTGTCGCCGAGCGGTTCTAGGCGCTTCAGTCTGGAACCGCGCGACCGTTACGGTCGCAGGTTCGAATCCTGCCTCTGGCATAGATGTGTGTGATGTCCTTAGGTTAGTTAGGTTTAAGTAGTTCTAAGTTCTAGGTGACTGATGACATCAGATGTTGAGTCCCATAGTGCTCAGAGCCATTTGAACCAATTTTAATTATTAGAAAAAAACATATTTACAACTATTGACAAGTTTCTTAACAAGTAAATGAAGTAACGTGTAGAGTTTTCCTGAAAATGTATGCCTGTCGTGTTTTGCGAAATCCCTTATACAGGCAATCTGGTAAGGTGCCCGGAACTACTCACATCGACGCTTCGAGTTGCAGACACACAGGCAGGTCCTCTTTCTAACGTACCAAGAACGAATAGTGTAGGTGCAAATTTTTTCAATATCACAGATTTTACACATGTACTACAAAAAAGAAGGCTTGAGCGAGAATCGAACCGTGGTATCATACACGATGGTCTTTCGAAGCTCGAACGCTAACCACTTCATCACCAAGAATTCTGACGTACACAGCCTACGCACAGGTACATCGGTTACATAATAAACGTGTAAAACTTCTCTTGCGATTTTCTCGGAATTCCCAGAATAGTGCACCTTACTGCTCGTACATTATGTTGTTTTAATGGCCTACTAAAAGTGTACAAAGTTTAAAGTAAATTCGTGATCCCAACGTTGAAATGATGTTGATGATGTTTGGTTTGTGGGGGCGCTGAACTGCGCGGTCATCGGCGCCCGTACAAAGTCCCCATTTTTACACAGTCCAATTTTATTACATAGTCAAATCCAGCCACAATCACAAATGATGAGGACAACACAAACAGCCAGTCCCCGGGCAGAGAAAATCCCCAACCCGGCCGTGAATCGAACCGGGGACCCCGTGATCCCGAGGCTGCAACGTTAGCCCCTAGACCACGAGCTGCGGACCCAGTGTTGTGCCCCCCCCCCCTTGTTAGTTTGGGAGCGGTTGTAATGTCAGTGAATAAGGAGCTGCCTGGCACATTTGCAACTAAACAGGGCGGAATTGTACAGAACTGCAATACCGCTCTAACGTCAGTTTCATAAATGCAGACAAAATATCATGAAGAAGAACGTATACTGATCTAAAATTTTGAGTCACAAAGACTAGGTTCCAAACAAGTTACCAAAAGCTTGTAGAAACTACAATTGGGTGCTATTATGTGTCATTTTGCTGAAGAGGGGGAAGGGAGCGGCGGTGAGACCAAAAGTTAGAGTATCAATGTCATATATGATTCTCCTGAAAGGTTCTTGAACGGTTTGAATCGTTCAGTATACTCATAGACTGGTATGCACGGGATCAGATTGACAATGACTACTATGTTTGTATGCTGTGTGTGCAGGTGTGCGCGCGCGGGCGCCCGTGCGTATGTTGCAATACGCAAGAACTTGACACGCTAAAGCACTGTGCGAAAAATTATTTGGTCGTATAGGCCGAAGATAATGCCTGTGAAGAGCTTCATGAGCTGATGTATCAGCTTGAAGGCAGCGCAACCTTTAAATCGAGCTCTATTAAGCTGCATTTAAGAAGTACTACTTCAACATAGCTGAAAGTTTAAATGAACTACGGAGACCCTCTGTTCTAAATTAGACCGTGAACGGAGATTTTACGATAACGGAGTCTCAATTTTAAAGGTAACATGGCAGTTACACTTGTCACAATTAATTAAGAGCGTGCAAATCCTGCATAAACTGATGACAGCTCATCGATGAAACTGAAGTCGTAAATGCATTTAAATATAGCAATATCGTCACTGTATAAGTCTAGATTGTTACATGTGTAATTTGTGAAGAACAAGTCAGTACCAACAACTGTGAGACCTGGGCATAACATTTCTGATCCCCTTCATGAACGAGTTAATCACGTGGGTCATCCGAAAATTCTCGTTGGGTTAGTAAGCAACTCATGCGATCCTCTCAATCCTAGTGAAAAACCTTTCTCTAGATTGATAGAGATTGTAAGTATTCTCTCCCTATCCCGACACCGCAGTTAGAAGCCCACGTCACAACGCAGGAACCTCTATAAATGGTTTTTACATGAGTTCAAAAGTCGGACGAAGGCGAGCGCATACCACGTCCAATAGGACCCTGAGTAGTAAGGCACTGTTGTGTTCAAGCTGATCGTCGAGTAAAGAACAGCTTCACTTTACCACCTGCCCGTACCAAAGCAGGCGGAGCGATTGACGGATCCTGTTTCATTCTGATCGAAAATGGAAATAATTGCATTTTATTTTGGCGTTGTTTCTGAAGAATTTCGTAAGTTATACCTCATTTCTGAACCTTATTCAAAAAGCTCAGATGGTGCGGACGTGGTCTCATACTTTGGATCAGCAGGGTTCCGAACCCCACTTGATCATCTGGGTTTCGATCTTCTGTACCTTCCCCAAACCGTCTTGCATCAAGGAGTTCCCCAAATCGTGTCAGCTGAATGTTGGGATATTTCTTTAATCGTTAACAGGCTACTATCACATTCCTGAACTGAGCTTACAACCTCAAATGCCCTTGATGCCGACGGAACATCAGTCTTTCATTTTTATAACCACCTTGTAAGTGTATAACTGTCTTTAATTTTGTATACTACGAGGACTCTACACTGTGTTCCGAGCAGTAATTTGAGAACATTTGATATTATCGGTATCGGAAAGAGGTCATGACTCGCTTTAATAGTCCTGGAGCCTTCTATAGGGGCTATAATTTGATAGGTGAGAAAAAATCTAGAAGTAAGCATTAAGAACTGGTGGAATAAAATCAACACCTGCAGTATCTATGTCAATTCTGCTGCATTAGAATGTACTGAAATAAGTGGTGGTGGTGGTTAGTGTTTAAGTCCCGTCGACAACGAGGTCATTAGAGACGGAGCGCAAGCTCGGGTGAGGGAAGGATGGGGAAGGAAATCGGCCGTGCCCTTTCAAAGGAACCATCCCGGCATTTGCCCGAAGCGATTTAGGGAAATCACGGAAAACCTAAATCAGGATGGCCGGAGACGGGATTGAACCGTCGTCCTCCCGAATGCGAGTCCAGTGCGCTAACCACTGCGCCACCTCGCTCGGTACTGAAATAAGTATTCAAAGGGTAGTACTGCTTCAGAATGACAAACTGATTCGTCTGTCAAATCATTTTTAATGGCTAAAATATAAAGATTCATGTAACAATAATAGCAGGCAGCGGAAAATACAAATTAGCTGAACTGCTATATCGGACGTTGTCAACACACAAGGTCCAAAAGTCGTTCAACGTAAAGAATTTCAAGAAGTAATTAAATGTCTACAACAGACCAATAAGACAATTAAAATTCAGTGCTAATGAAAAGCAGATTTTCTAGCCAAGTGGGCACTAAAATTAAGCAGACTGGAAAAATTAATACGTGTTATATTGCATTGAAACGCATTGTTAACATCATATTTCAAGAAGAATTACATCGATTCAATAAAATTTTATCCGAGGGAAATATCTGCGAAAACCTCGGTAGCGCCAGCCGGACCAAGACGAGAAGCAGTAACCATATACAGCTTGACTACTGGACATGACTGGCCGCCCATCTTCATAAGATCGCCATTCTTTTGTCTCCATAAGGTGTTCTGTGTCGCAAGATTGGATCGACCATGAAAAAAGAACATTTAAAAGAATGTGCAAAATTAAATAATTGTAATTCAGACTTAACAACTGTATTGGGAAGGGGAAGATGGCGAATGACAGTAAGTCACGTGCCTGAACATTAAAATAATAATAATAATAATAAAAGTTTTGTCTATGAATTTACCTACTCCACATGCCATAAAGCTACTAAATAACCAAGAAAGAAGCATTGACCCAGAGAGAACAATACAGAAGTTAAGCAAAATGACGACCCCGAGTAGTCTAAGAACATCATCGGCAGTGAGTTGCACAAATTCTCCGTTAAGCGCAAAAAAATGAGGGAAATACCCAATGATCTTCATATAAGACTTCAAGAAAATTTAAACGCCAAAACTGAGAGTAACAACGAAATTATTTTACTGACAAAATATTCCGGCTTCAGTGTTAACAATAAGGATTATTCGTAGGTACTTCAGGAAAATCGCAACAATCCTAAGGGTTACAGCTCACGCAGAAGAAAAAGGAAACTAGCTGACAATTCGAGGGTAGTAAAAGTTTTCTATGAAAGAAAATCGATGATATCAAGAAGTCATATTGACGTTCAGCGTACACATACCATCAGCAGCCTTTATGGGAAGACAGACATTAGTTCACTATCGCAATATCCACCAAGGAACATTCTCTTTCCGAGAGTTCTTCTATGCTATTTTCCTAGTCGAAAACAAATTCCTTGAAATGTTAAATGCCTGCAATTTTAAATATCTGCGTAATTTCCGTTCTGCTCGCAAACTGAAAGTGGTTGGGGGCAGGGAGAGGGTGGGGTATTGTGTCTCTGTAGGTGCTCTAATCTCTCCTGTCGCTGTCACCTTCGCGTTGGCTGCAAGACGGATGCAATAACATAGTTATACAACCGCTCTTGAATATTCGTTAGTTACAGTACTTCTGCTAATTTTCGCGAAAGTGACACAGTTTTTCTTCCAAAGAATCCCACATACGCAAGTTTTCTTAGCATCTCCTCAGTGGCATCGTATTTATTGAAATGATCGGTTACATATATTTAGTTGCACTATAACACCGTTTTCAGCCTCGTCCTTTAATATTATCTAGTACATGGCAAAGGATCCCAAACACTGGAGTACTGCTCAAGAAAACGACGCACAAGCGTCTTACATGTTCTCTACTTTGGAGCTATAGAACAGGATGCTCCTTGAAATTAATTTTGGTGCATAATATACAACTATACTTCCACGACTGTAGGTGAAAGGATATCAATGATACGATTTGCTGATGACTTTGTTATCTTGAGTGAAAGTGAAGAAGAATTACATGATCTGCTGAACGCAAGGTACGGTCTAGTGAGTACCGAAGGTAATGAGAAGTAGTAGAAATGAGAACAGCTAGAAACTTCAGGATTGATGGTTTCGAAGTAGAGGTTAAGGAATTATGCTACCTAGGCAGTAAAATAACCAATGACGGACGCAACAAGGACATCAAAAACAGACTAGCAATGGCAAAAAAGGCATTCCTGGCCAAGAGAAGTATACAAATATCAAATATCTGCCTTAATTTGAGGAAGAAATTTCTGAAAATGTACGTCTGGAGTACAGCATTGTATGGTAGTGAAACATGGACTGTGGGAAAACCAGAACAGAGGAGAATCGAAGCATTTGAGACGTGGTGCTACTGACGAATGTTGAAAATTAGATGGGCTGATAAGGTAAGGAATGAGAAAGTTCTACGCAGAATCGGAGAGGAAATGAACACGTGGAAAACACTGATAAAGAGAAGGGACAGGATGATAGGACATCTGTTAAGACATAAGGGAATGACTTCCATGGTACTAGAGGGAGCTATAGAGGGCAAAAACTGTAGAGGAAAACAGAGATTGGAATACATCCAGCAAATAATTGAGGGCGTAGGTTGTAAGAGCTACTCTGAGTAGAAGAGGTTAGCACGGGAGAGGAATTCGTGACGGCCACATCAAACCAGTCAAGGCTTTCGGCATTGCTGCTGGTCACCGTTTTGTTGCTACATACGTGATATGTGAAGTTAGTGATTTTTCTTTCACCGTTCTTGCGTACCCAGTGACGTTTAACTACAACTGCTGTCATTGGTTGTGAATCGTCGGCCATAATTGAGGGGTGTGCCTCATTTCTTAAGCACCGCTTGTCAGCATTGCTGGCATGTTATTACACAACTGAGCATTGTCCCAGCGATGCGCAAGCAACGCGCACCTACCGACTTACAAAACGTTTGATGTAGAAGTGGAGCAACTGAGTCTGTCATTGTATTCGGCGTACTTGTTAAAGCGAATCACAACTGTTGTATCACTTTGTGGTTTCCTCAAAGTTTGTCTGGTACATCTACAATTTTATCTCAGTAATTAACCATCCAAAGCAAGAGGGTAAAGACAGCAGGACTCTAATTGATGTTTTCTTTGATGAAGCTCAAAGTAAGAAAATAATTTTATACCCAGATTCTCCGATCACGATCCACAGTCGTTAAAAAAAAAAGATGGGGTTTAACGTCACGTCGACATCGAGGTCATTAGAGACAGAGCGCACATTCGTATTGTGTTAGAGGTGGGAAGGAAACCGGTGGTGCCCTTTCAAAGGAACCATCCCAGCACTTGCATGCAGAAATTTAGGGAAATAACGGAAAATCTAAATCTGGATGGTCCAACGTAGGTTTGAACCGTCATCCGCCCGAATGTGAGTCCAGTGTGCTAACCATTGCATCACCTCGTTCGGTAATAGCTGTTTAGGTCAAATAAGATAGTGCAGTACAGTACAGATTCTCCTCAATGGAAATCAGTTACAATAACTAATGACTCCAGGACAAACATTTTTAACAATAGTTTGAAAGACATGAGCCGGCGTGAAATTTACTGGGTTGGTGCGTAAGTTCGTAGCGTTTTTCCGTAAGCTTGACAAACAAAACAGATACACATAACAGAGACTTTACTCATCAGTATTATATTCTCCTTCACTATTTTCAGCAGCTTGCTAATGCTGGGGTTACTTTTCGATTCCGCAATTGTAGAAATCACTTAGTTTTGAGGCGAAGAACTTGTCGCACCATGTTCCAAGAGCATTTTCATCCTGAAAGAAAACTCCTTGAAAGTTGCTTGATAGACAGCGGAAAAGGTGAAAACCTGAGGACGCAACATCAGGTGAATAATGTGGGGGCAGAATGACTTTCCAACCAAACTCCCGATAGCGTTTTTGGTCAGTCTAGCAGAATGAGTGCCTCACTTCAAAGAGTCTTCCCTGTGTTATTCTTGGACAGTGCTCGCGTCTCAGTTGTTGACAATAAATGTCAGAAGTGATGGTTACTCCTCGGGGCAGCAATTCGTAGTACACAATTAGTAAATATGGAGTAGAATTGCTTTAGTTGCATAACATGACAGGAAGACAATCCCTAGAAATTCTGATGAGAGCGCCTCATGAATGAAGCAAAGACTAGGTAGCATTAAACAAATATAGCATCTTACGAAAATGCAGGTTCTCTGGGCGAACTGAAATTTATGTTGACTGTTAGAAAACTTATCTTGAGGTGGCTTCAAAACGAAGCTCGACTGATAACCCCAGAATACTGTCTTGTCTCCACGAAAAACAGAAGGTTGGTAAGCAACCACAGTACAAGGACTATTCACCAACGGTTTACTACCGCATCGAAAACATAAAATTGCATTATAAATTTTTGACACGATCATACATGAGACTTCAAATCACCCACATTCACGGAAGCAATCAGCATGCACACACATGCTTCTTTGACTCAACACAGTGCCACCAGAAACAACTAGACATTATCACGCAAAGTTAAACAAAAAATTAAAGATCAAATAGAGTCAATAAACATGACACATACTCAGCCAAAACCATTCCATCAACAAAACAATACACAAACAAGCACATACAGCAACAGAACAACAATGACACAAAGAATATATGGAAAAGAAGAAAGAAGAATCAAGATGTTACACTATGACCTACATGCACAAACTCATACATAAAATAACAAACATTTTCAAAAGACAGGACAAATAGTTCAGTCCAAAAATACAGTCCAAAAATTACAGAAGACACAACATCTAACAGAAAGCAGAAATATACCAACCGCAATGCAACACGTATGATGGAAGTTATGTAGGATAAACCAGCAGACCATTCGACACGTGGTACAAAGAACGTATCAGAGCATGGAAATATGGGATAAGCCACTCAGCTTTTGCAGAACAATTAAGAGAAAACCACCACAAACCTAGTACAAGAGAGAAAGACATGAAAGTAAATAAAGGAAGGGACGTTCTCACCTTAAAGAAAATTACAAACAATGGCTGAAAGGAAGATACTATGAAATGACCTAGTGAATATGACTAACTAATCACTGTTTACACTGGATATAAAAAATGAAATAAAATAAAAATACACACGTACACACACCTACAGTCACACAAAAAAAACAGATGAAGGCAAGAACTGAGAAAGTTGGTAACACAGAAACAAATGACACTATATTGCTATACATTAAAACAATGACCAAAAAGAAAAGCGCAAACTTTCAACCAGTTTGCCACCTGAGACAAAGCTATTTGGCTTAAAAATAATGAATTAGGCGCTGATCTGTAAGTACTGTTCCATTCCAATATAAAAACCTCAACGAACTGTTTTAGATCTCTAACTTGCAAGTGCAAACGAAAACCTGTATGTGCAAACGAGAAAAATTGTGTAATATTTCAAGAGCCCCACTGAAGATGGCTTGTAGCTGAAGTGAGATGCGTCTCGTTGCACAAGACAAATTTAAAAAAAAACTTAATATGCAGCATGCAAAAGGCGTTGTTGATTTGAACTACTGTAATTTTTGTACAGCCGCTGCGAAAATGGCTGACACAAGAAACTTGTTATTAATTTTTAGTTTGTTTGCAGTTGAATTTGCAATCCCGGTACACTTAGAAACCCCAGAGCCAGTCCATTGGGAAGAAAGGGGAATATCGTTTGGTAATTCGTCTTCCTCAGTAGCGGCAATGTTGCAGTTGTAAGGTCAATCCAAAAGACTTCTTTAGCTGTCGGTATTGATCTCTTACAGCTGCAACGTTCCCTCTGTTTCCGAAAACGAAGTACTTCCTGATACTCCACTTTACCGATGGGCTGCGCCATTCTGCCTTGCCTCCAGTAGTCGCGTCCTACTGTACTGTGGCGCCGAGATGCGATTGTGTACCAGGACAGTAGACATATACCTGCAAAGAATCCAAAAATTGTTTACGAAATATAATTTACTTTTCTTGGTGATAATTAAAACTTCGTGACTGCGCCTCGTAAGCTACGGAATGAGTAAGTCGGCGACTGCGGAAAAGGCTGAGGATGCTATTACCGTAATTAATATGGACAGGTATACCAAAGTTTGTATAGAAACTACACACAGCAAGATTAGTCATGGGCAGAAGTAGCAGCTGGAGGGCTAGACAGTAATCTGACGTAGGACTGTACTAAATATAAAGAGTCTTGCGTCTGGGCGTTAAAAATTAACTATAACAATAACTATCACGAATTTGAGCCGTGGTTCGCCTTATCTGGCACACCACCTCTTTGGCACGTGACTATAGATTACCCGGCTGTACTACGATCTTTGCGCTTGCTGTGATCTGACGGCTGTTTTGGCGGTCGGAGAGCTGGGACCGGACTCGCTACAAGGCGGAAGGACGTGCTCGCGGGGACGAAGGAGGAAAACACGCGGGCTCGGTCACCAGCAGCGCGGCCGATCTACCTTGCAACACGGACGCGAGTTTGTGGGGGACCTGCCTGAGTCAACTTCGGGCGTTGCTCGTCGCATTGGTTCGGTGCCTGTTTTCTCGGAGAGACCCATGCTTCGAGACTATCTCGAACAACGCTCTCCATCGAAGGTGTAAGTGGTTTTGGTGCCTTCGTTTCGTTGAACGTTGCGTTCCAACGAGTGTAGTTGTTTGTTCGTTGCCGTAAAGTACGTGTTGCTGAAGTAAGAGCAGCCGGTGAGGTGTGTGACCACATGGACACCAGCAGTCACTACCTCCTTTAAAATATCAGTGTTACCAAAAGATGTAGCAACTGTAAAGTATTCAAGATGCACAAGATAAGGTCATAGTCTAGTTGTAATTTTCTGCATGCCAAGCTTACACAATTGACAGCTACATCGTAGACCTATGCAACGAAATTCAAGTGCACAACCTAGTATTCTTGTGAAGTTGTGCATTTGAACAACGTGATATTATCTTGAAATTATTTTCATCTTTGTACACATTGTCGGCCTTAATCATATGTGTAAACTTTGTTTGACAAACTATGAGAGTTCAAATGGTTCAAATGGCTCTGAGCACTATAGGACTTGACTTCTGAGGTCATCAGTCCCCTATAACCGAGAACTACTTAAAACTAACTAACCTAAGGACATCACACACATCCATGCACGAGGCAGGATTCGACCATGCGACCCGAGCGGTCGCGCGGTTCCAGACTGTAGCGCCTAGAACCGCTCGGCCATTCCAGCCGGCAAACTATGAGAGTATAAAGATCTGATACTATCCAGAATGAGATTTTCACTCTGCAGCGGAGAGTGCGCTGATATGAAACTTCCTGGCAGATTAAAACTGTGTGCCCGACCGAGACTCGAACTCTGGAAACATCCCCCAGGCTGTGGCTAAGCCATGTCTCCGCAATATCCTTTCTTTCAGGGGTGCTAGTTCTGCATGGTTCGCAGGAGAGCTTCTGTAAAGTTTGGAAGGTAGGAGACGAGGTACTGGCAGAAGTAGAGCTGTGAGGACCGGGCGTGAGTCGTGCTTCGGTAGCTCAGATGGTAGAGCACTTGCCCGCGAAAGGCAAAGGTCCCGAGTTCGAGTCTCGGTCGGGCACACAGTTTTAATCTGCCAGGAAGTTTCATCTGATACTATATTTTCAGTATTGGAGTTGTGTACAGTTCTTAGTTTAAATGTATTGCAGCATTGATATTGCTGAAAAATTTCACTCTTTTATTCAAAGCATTTATGGGTTATCATTTATACTGTTTATTGATCTCTTAACTTAAATTAATTGATGTATGCTTGGTGTTTGCCGGGTTTTCTGCGGTCAGTTTGTGTTCCAGTTTCCTGCGCGTTGGGGGTGTGGGAGCGGCGGCACGTTCTGCTTCGGTGCACAGAAGCTGTGACGTGTCGTCTAACGGGAAGTGACTCCCGGCTGGGCCCTGGCGTTTAGGTGTTGTTTTGAACGGCTGGTCTTCTGCTTCCGCCATTTTAAGGTAAGTCACCTTTTTGCCCAGGATAGCCTGGCGTCACTGCCCGTTTGGTAGCTATTGAACCGATTTTATGTATATGTAAAAAAGGGGGGGTTTAATTTGCTTGGGAATCAATTGTATTAATTAACTTGTTGGGCTCCTTGTGTTATTTGGGTTCGTAACTAACTGGTGTGTGTTGTGAATCACTTCCATATTATAGATAATTGCCTTTTCTTAAAAAAAAAAGGGAAACTAACTGTGCCACCTATAAAAACACCTTCAGATTGTAATTTGTCTCTTAAGTTTTGAAATCTCCATGGCTCATCTTTTAAGTAAGTTGTTGTAACTGTATACTTTGATATTGTCTTAAGAAAGGCCACGTGTTGATTGCCTCTAATTTGTTTTATAAAAGCTTGTTTTGAATAAATTGTTAATAACTGATTTGCTAGTTGTTGTGTTAAGGAGTGACATAGTAGGGGCCTCGTCCTTCCATACTAAGTGTACCCCTCATCCCGACTTCCTAAGTCACACAATTATTGAAAATTTTTTAAAATTCGCCACTGAGTATTCTTTGAGTTAGCTGAATCAAAGTTTAAAGGTCGGCGAGTGCAACTTCCTGCCATCCTACGCGCTCAGGCATCATTTAAGCTATTAAAGTAAATTAAAGTAATGTAGATACAGCCAACAGTGTTTCCGCAGTGGTGACACCGGCTCCCCCGGTAGATCATCTAAGATAACCGCTGTCGGGCTTGACTGGTGTTGGATGGATGACCGTCGTTCTCTGCCGAGCGGTGCTGGCAAGAGGGATGCACAGCCATTTTGAGGAAAGTTGAGGAGCTACTTGAAGGAGAGGTAACGGCTCCAGCCACGAACACTGACAACGGCCAGGAGAGCGGTGTGCTGACCATACGCCTCTCCATATCAGCATTCACTGACGCCTATCGACTGGGAATGACAGCCGTCCGTCGGTACCGTTGGGTCTTCCGACGCCTGTTCGAACGGAGTTAAGGTTGGTTGGTTGGTTTGGGGAAGGAGACCAGACAGCGAGGTCATCGGTCTCATCGGATTAGGGAAGGATGGGGAAGGAAGTCGGCCGTGCCCTTTGAAAGGAACCATCCCGGCATTTGCCTGGAGCGATTTAGGGAAATCACGGAAAACCTAAATCAGGATGGCCGGACGCGGGATTGAACCGTCGTCCTCCCGAATGCGAGTCCAGTGTCTAACCACTGCGCCACCTCGCTCGGTATGAACGGAGTTAAGTTTTTTTTGGTTTACCTATGGTACAAATTAACTTATAGATAACGCAATCTTATACTTCATTTCAAACCTCAGGTTTAGTCCAGCGACTGAAATCCCTGACGAATTAGAAGTATATATTTTATTTTTACATATGTCCCAAAGAAACAGTACCCAAAACATGTAACTACACCATCGGTATTCTTAACGCGAGAGTGATCAGGTATTTTTTTCGTGTAATATAATTACAAATCAACAATCTTCAGATTTTTTTCTTTACTTTTGCTGTGAATCCTTGCTTCTTACCAAATTTGCTGATTCTAGGTCAACCGGAGGTGCCCTATATATTTTGATCCATGAGTTTGCGACTATCAAAATATGTGACATAAATGGTCGTACCTTTTGAATATATTTAATTAGAAGCTTAAGGTTTTCACACCGGCAAGAGACCATAGACCTTATTATGTGACAAATTTTAACTTGATACGTCTGTCCGTTCCTGAGAAAAAGGGGTCGTAAGGGACGGCCAGGCACACAGCTGGATAACAAAAGAGAAAGAAATATGGGTTTCTTGTGGTATAATTACAAATTAACAATCTTTAGCTGTTTTCCTTTACTTATACTGTAAAATCTTGCTTCTTGCCAAGTTTCATAATTATAGGTTAATGGGGTTTGATGAGTGAGTTTGCTGGGGGATCCAAAATATGTGAGTTAAATGGCCATACCTTCTGATTGTATTGACTTAGAGGCTTAACTATTCTAAACCGCCAACGGAGTATAGATCTTAGTATGCGGGATAAATTTCCAGTTGACATGTCAACCCGCTCCTGAGAAGGAGGGGTCTTAACAGTGGGAAAGACAGACAGACAGATGGACAAAAAAATTGATCATACAAGAGTTTCGTTTTTGCCGACTAAGGCCGGAACGCTAAAAAGGTACGAGGGGACTTAAAAATAAGTTACACATTACTAGCACACACCATGTAACTTTTATAGACCGCTGCATTGTACTTCAATCTAACACTATTTTTCAATACAGTCACCAATCTTCTGCAAACAGCTATCGAAACATTCTGCCAATCATTTTAAACGAACACACCGCAATTTGACTGTTTTATTGTTTATTTAAGTACAACCCAGGTTTTGGCCTCTTATGCCATTTTCAAGTATTTCCTAAAAGCAAAAATTGCATACAATAAGACCACATAAAATTTCAAAAGACATAAAATGTTTTAAACAATGAATGTAAATTGGTGCGTAATAACAATATATGTACTTGTTTTTTGTGTCTTTAACATACAAACATCAAACAAAGTTTTGCATCACCTTGGTTCCGAGACTTCCGGAATCTGTACAGAAAATTGGAATGGAGATCACCATAAACATCATTTCTCGCCTTTTTAATGCTCATGAATACCATCACACAGCGAGAGCTTCAGAGGTGGTGGTCCAGATTGCTGTACACACTGGTACCTCTAATACCCAGTAGCACGACCTCTTGCATTGATGCATGCCTGTATTCGTTGTGGCATACTACCCACAAGTTCATCCAGGCACTGTTGGTCCAGATTGTCCCACTCCTCAACGGCGATTCGGCGTAGACCCCTCAGAGTGGTTGGTGGGTCACGTCGTCCATAAACAGCCCTTTTCAATCTATCCCAGGCAACTTCGATAGTGTTCACGTCTGGAGAACATGCTGGCCACTCTAGTCGAGCGATGTCGTTATCCTGAAGGAAGTCATTCACAAGATGTGCACGATGGGACAACGAATTGTCGTCCATGAAGACGAATGCCTCGCCAATATGCTGCCGATATGGTTGCACTATCGGACGGAGGATGGCATTCATGTATCGTACAGCCGACAGCGCCTTCCATGACCACCAGCGGCTTACGTCGGCCCCACATAATGCGCCCCAAAACAGCAGGGAACTTCCACCTTGCTGCACTCGCTGGACAGTGTGTCTAAGGCGTTCGGCTTGACCGGGTTGCCTCCAAACAAGTCGCCAACAACTGTTTGGTTGCAGGCATATGCGATACTCATTGATGAAGAGAACGTGATGCCAATCCTGAGCGGTCCATTCGGCATGTTCTTAGGCCCATCTCTACCGCACTGCATGGTGTCGTGGTTGCAAAGATGGACATCGCCATGGACGTCGGGAGTGAAGTTGCACGTCATGCAGCCTATAGCGCACAGTTTGAGTCGTAACACGACGTCCTGTGGCTGCACGAAAAGCATTATTCAACGTGGTGGCGTTGCTATCAGGGTTCCTCCGATCCACAGTCCGTAGGTACCGGTCATCCACTGCAGTAGTATCCCTTGGGCGGCCTGAGCGAGGCATGTCATCGACAGTTTCTGTCTCTCTTTATCTCCTCCATGTCCGTACAACATTGCTTTGGTTCAATCCGATACGCCTGGACACTTCCCTTCTTGAGAGCCCTTTCTGGCACAAAGTGTGGTGTCACCGCCAGACACCACACTTGCTAGGTGGTAGCCTTTTAAATCGGCCGCGGTCCGGTAGTATACGTCGGACCCGCGTGTCGCCTCTGTCAGGATTGCAGACCGAGCACCACCACACGGCAGGTCTAGAGAGACGTCCTGGCACTCGCCCAGTTGTACAGCCGACTTTGCCTGAGATGGATTACTGACAAATACGCTCTCATTTGCCGAGACGATAGTTAGCATAGCCTTCAGCTACATTTGCTACGACCTAGCAAGGCGCCGTATTCAATTGATATTGAGATTCTATTAATGTATTATCAAGAGCGATGTTCTACAAATGTGGATTAAAGTTAAGTATTCCAGAAGCTACGTACTTTTCTTTATAGCATTCATTACGTATCCTGTTTCAGATCTCACGCCAGCCTGCGTGAGTTTAAGCGCGTGCCTTTCGGCTTCCTCTCATTGTGTCTAGGCTATCTTGTCTAGACACAACACAAAGTAACAATGCGGACGGGCCGTGCGGTTAAAGGCGCTGCAGTCTGGAACCGCAAGACCACTACGGTCGCAGGTTCGAATCCTGCCTCGGGCATGGATGTTTGTGATGTCCTTAGGTTAGTTAGGTTTAACTAGTTCTAAGTTCTAGGGGACTAATGACCTCAGCAGTTGAGTCCCATAGTGCTCAGAGCCATTTGAACCATTTGAACAATGCGGACGCGATCGAACCGCGGTATTGACCGTCTAAGCATGGTTAAACTACAGACAACAAGAGCCGTGTACCTCCTTCCTGGTGGAAAGACTGGAACTGATCGGCTATCTGATCCACTCTGTCTAATAGGCGCTGCTCATGCATGGTTGTTTACATCTTTGGGCAGGTTTAGTGATATCTCTGAACAGTGAAAGGGACTGTGTCTGTGAAACAATATTCACAGTCAACGTCTATCTTCAGGAGTTCTGAGAACCGGGATGATGCAAAACTGTTTTTGATGTGCGTATATTGCAGGACACTTAACAAGTTGTCTAGCTCAAAGTTTACCATAAATGAAGAAAAATATTGGCTCCCCACGAAATGCCAGATGTGAAATCACAATCTTGTAACATATCAGTAAATAATCGTGGGAGCACGTCATATTAAGAAAAACAGGTTTATGTTGGTAAATAAAAGAAAAACACATGTCCTTAAAACGTAATGATAGTGACATCAAAGATTATGAGTAATAGAACAACTGAATATTAAAATGCCAAAGTGACATAGCTGTATGACTATTAATGTTCAATATCTTCAGACTATATATAATTACCTTTGGGGTGGCATTGTGCACTATGCACCATCATCTTTGCAATAAACATGTAAACATCAGATCGTCAGTAACTGGAAGTGGATGAGGAACTAAAGGCAAAGGAAGCAAATCACATATAATAATGCAGTAAGTGCCATTGATAACATAAAATACGAAATTTCATTTAAAACGTACTGTATGATTGTTGCTCAGAAACATCAAAAACTGTTCTATCACCCGTTTACCTCCTTGAGGACAGGAATTCGGTCCTTGACTTCGTAACCATTTGAGAACCACAATGTGAACGTCCTCATCATTGGAAGATCTCTTCCCTTCCGTGATGTTCTTTCTGCTTGCCGATTGTCTCAACACTGTGGGCTGTAGTCGGCTGATGTCGACGGCCTTGCTTTGCGATCGCATCACCGATGTCTGTGCGGCCTCGGTCAAACTGCCTGAACCACTTCACTACGGCTGGAGGCAACATTCCATTTGGTCAACACATCGCCAGAATTTCACGGTGAATATGTATGCAATTGAGATGTTTTGCCCACAATAATCGTACTGTCCCACGCACTTCCACTTCGAAGTACTTTTCCAGTGCCATACCATTCCGCTGCCACGTTGTGGCGCGGCGTTACCCTTACCCTAGCAGACATGTGTCTGCAGGAAAACCGGAACAGGTACAAAGCGTCCCTCTTATTACACAGTGGTCTTATATTAAGACGACATATGTAATTTACGTCTGGAATCCTTACGTAGAACAATCTCATAAGTGTAAATGTCAGTGAATTGTCGTAATGCATAGTATGTAAGTGTATGAACACGTACCAGTGATATAATTATAAGCTCTGCCAGGAAATTAAAACTGATTTGCCCGGGAACGTAATAACACAAAATACTCAGCGTATTAGGAGCGTCACAAAACGAGGGGCCATCGTCATGTTTTTAGCCAGAGGACCAACCACCGAAATAAAACAGAACCGAAGATCGAGATTAATACTTTGTGAATCTAGATCTTGTGGTCACATGGAACATACTCATTGATGAAAGTTCTCCTTCACCTTCGGCACCAAAAAATCGACTAACATACTAAACATATGTACAAGTATGTATACAATAGTACTATATGCCCGTTGACAGACCTGCCCGTTACGCCTGTAAAATTGACAGCGGCAACAAATCTACAGACAGGAAAAACCTGTAGGAATTAAGTGCGACGGTTATGAGAAGTGAACAGGTGACGGATAACGGAACTCATCCCGAGAATGAAACCCAAAACAAATGGACTGTCACGCACATACTGGCAAAGCCGAGCCTTAGAACAACTTTAATTTTAAAATAGCGCCAGTTATTCTGGTCACGTCACTCTCATAATTACAAGGTGGAAACAGCGACATAAACAACTTCACAAATGAAGAAGCATTAAGACAAAGATAATAAAATTCACGAGGTAGCAAACTTTCGCTCCTCGACTGGTAGACAAGGTACAGCCCACATTACAGATTTCTATTACCTATCACTGCAAAAAAGAAGCTAATAGCCGGTAAAAAACACTGCACTGAAGGATTAAAACAAATCGATATGAAACACTGAAGATAGTGAAGAAACGGCAATTCAATCTACAAACAGAAGAACCGGTGATACAAGATGAAATAGAAGAGCTATTTGCCTACATCCGTGTAGACATTAGCGAAGAAGAAAATTCCACTGATGTAATTTACACCATACTAGCAAGTTTTTGTCGCCTTGGAAATGGGATCCAAGAGAATAGTTAGGTCCTGACAGCAATAAATAACAATTCTATAAAGAGTACTGGAGGGTCATGGAAAAGGGTGCCAGACGTTCAGGAATGCAGGAAATACTAAGTGTGATCCCGAAAGAACGACGCCAAGTTTTTATCCGCGTTCTAACAGAAACAATGAAGTCTGTAATAATAAAATTCGTGGTAGCTATCGAACACGCGGTGAGAGCGAGCGCGTGATCTTGCATTCACCGGCCAACATTAGAAATACTAAAGCATTCTCAAAAGATAAATTTTGACCTGCTCCACTTACAAAATATTTGTTCGCCTTCTACCGAAACAATAGACTTAATTTGTAACGTATGGAACAGAAAAAAATTAATTTTGTCTCTCTAACGACGATGAAGAGTAACACTGCTGAAGGTGGTTTCAGATTTTTATAAAAAAAATTCCTTTGTTTTAGATTTCTAATTCTGCACTTTTTATTTACAAAGCAGTAGATGGAATGTTCCATGCTTGATTTCAGTTGAAAGATAACCGTCTTGCTGATTAATCTCATTAAAGAGAACTGGTCATTGATATGTAAGATATTAATATCGACAGTTGATTATCACTCCTCCAACTGACCAAATGTAAATTTTGAAGAAGACCAAGCCATAGAAACGAGCAGTAGGAATGGCTAAAAGTGGAAGATAGAGGCAGTAAAAATTAACAGAGGGCAAAAACAAGAATTCGTAGCTAACTGTCTTGTGAGACACCGAAGTGAGACAGTCCCGAGGGAGTTGGCTCCTTGTCTGTTGTTGATACAATGGACTAACGTTGGGGAGGACTGGGATTCTGATTCAAATCCGGCCATCGGACTGAGATTTTTGTGGCTTTCCTAAATCTCTTAAGGCACTTAAGGCAAATGCCAGAAGAGTTCCTTTGGGAAACGCGCCCAGTTTTCTTCCCAATTGCGATCTTCAGTTCTGCCTCTAACTGTCGTAGCGGCCTCTTATCATTTAGAGGGCCCGCACAATAGACAAGCAAGGTGGGCTGCCGACCTCCCTTCAAGAGCTCAGAGCAAAACATCATCAGTGGATGTAAACATCAAGAGACATTCCGCATAAACACGACACTACTTCGTGAAAGCCATGTGACAGAGATCTACCAATTGCAACTAATGTGACTAGCACTCCACCGAATCGGTTTTATAAGCACGCCAGCACAGTCAGACTGGTATTGTGTACCTACAGCTCGGACGGTTCCGCTCCATACCTACGCCGGCTCTAGTCTAGTAGACACTCGCCGTAGCCTTCAGTAGAAAGTTGCGTAACGCCACTTTGTAATTGTGTACAGTAGTATTTTGGTTATTTCTTTTCATGGTCTTGTACTCTTATCTGGTTTTTGCCATCCCAAGAATTGTTGTGTTTCTTGTTGTTCTTGCGTTTTAAAATTAGTGCATGCCAAGAAAGCGTTTAGGTAAATAAAGTCGGTTCAAACTTGATCGTTAGTACTTTCCCGCCGACCGCAGGACCCTACACGACGAGGCTTTAAAGTAGCAGGCTTTCCTGTTTCCTGCCGGCAGCTATGGCCAAGCGGTTCTAGGCGCCTCAGTCCGGAACCGCGCTGCTGCTACGGTCGCAGGTTCGAATCCTGCCTCAGGCATGGATGTGTGTGATGCTCTTAGGTTAAGTTAGGTTTAAGTAGTTTTAAGCCTAGGGGACTGATGACCTCAGATGTTAAGTCCCATAGTGCTTAGAGCCATTTGAACCATTTTTTCCTGTTTCCTTCTTTCGGATCGAATCCGCTTGCGTGATTGACCATCTTTTGTCTGGTAACTCGACTTGCTTGGTAAAATATCTTCGCCTCAGGAGTACAATATATGGTTAAAATGCGAATTTACACTGCAGTACTCGCCAAGCCACTTAACGGTGTGATGCGAAGAATATCTTAATCTCTGGTTCAAATGGCTCTTAGCACTATGAGACTTAACTGCTGAGGTCATCAGTCCCCTAGAACTCAGAACTACTTAAACCTAACTAACCTAAGGACATCACACACATCCATGCCCGAGGCAGGATTCGAACCTGCGACCATAGCGGTCGCACGGTTCCAGACTGTTGCGCCTAGAACCGCTCGGCCACTCCGGCCGGCTCTTTGTCTCGTCACCCCTTCTTATAGCATTCGCGAATGATATGCGGGAAGAAAGACTCGATGCCTCTCTGTATGGGGTCGAAAGTCACTAATCTTAGCGTCGTGGTCTTTGCGTGAGATTTATGCTGCAGTACGCAGCGTGTTTGACCTGTCTAGGAAACGTACACTCCCGCAGTTTGGTATAGCTCTGCGCTATGGACACTACCTTCCTTGTAGCGTCTCCTTCCGTAATATGTTGACCGTCTTTGTGCTACTTTCAAAAAGCTTTTGGTCGTTTCCCAGTACCACAAAATATCTGACAGGTAGTAAAGCAAGTTTAAATCTAACTTACAATCATTTCTTCTCGACTACTCCTTCTACTCGAATTTTTACTTAAAACTGGTAATCTGTAAAATATCTTTAAGTGTAATTGCACGAGTAAGGCTGAAAAATATATCCATTAATTTTAAAATTAATAATGTATACATGTCCCATAAATCGATTCGTTTCACATCATTGCGGTAACAAAATCATTGCCCGCATCTCGTGGTCGTGCGGTAGCGTTCTCGCTTCCCACGCCCGGGTTCCCGGGTTCGATTCCCGGCGGGGTCAGGGATTTTCTCTGCCTCGTGATGGCTGGGTGTTGTGTGATGTCCTTAGGTTAGTTAGGTTTAAGTAGTTCTAAGTTCTAGGGGACTGATGACCATAGCTGTTAAGTCCCATAGTGCTCAGAGCCAACAAAATCATTCATATGATAATTGTTAAATGTAACGAACTGCACAAGTGCGTTTTCTGCACACGAGGCTCATAGGGCTACAGACATTATCAGCCAGGGCACTTAAACACGGTCAACAAAACTGTACAGCACAAATTGCAGGACACATTCCTCACACGTAGATGAAGAAATTATGTTGTATGAACATGCGTCTGGAAACGCTTTGTTTCCTTGTTACAAGTCTTTTTCTCACACGTAATCAATGTGCCCTCTGTGGGCGTTGATACATGCATCAACCTGCCGCCGTACTGAATCGCGGATACGCTGATGTATCCCTGGAGTATGGCGTATGGTTTCGCAGCCTTCCATAATAAGGGTACGCACACTCTTGTACTGAGGTTCCATGCACAAGACATTCAAACGCCGTCACCAATAAAAGTGCAGTGGGTTTAGGTCCGAAGAGCGTGGAGGTCAGGCAATTAGTCCATCTCTATGTATCCATCGGTCAACTAATCAGCCGGCCGGAGTCATCTCGACTGCTAGTGATACGAGGCCGTTGGGATCCAGCACGGCGCTCCGTATTACCCTCCTGAACCCACCGATTCCATATTCTGCCAACAGTCATTGGATCTCGACCAACGCGAGCAGGATTGTCGCGATACGATAAACCGCAATCGCGTTAGGCTACAATCCGATTTTTACCAAAGTCGGAAACGTGATGGTACGCATTTCTCCTTCTTACACGAGGCATCACAACAACGTTTCACCAGGCAACGCCGGTCAACTGGTGTTTTTGTATGAGAAATCGGTTGGAAACTTTACTCATGTCAGCACGTTGTAGGTATTGCCACCGGAGCCAATCTTGTGTGAATGCTCTGAAAAGCTAATCATTGGCATATCACAGCATCTTCTTCCTGTCGGTTAAATTTCGCGTCTGTAGCACATCATCTTCGTGGTGTAGCAATTTTAATCGCCTGTGGTGTAGGTTTAAGTAGTTCTAAGTTCTAGGGAACTGATGACCTCAGATGTTAAGTCGCATAGTGCTCAGAGCCATTTGAACCATCACCGAATCTGTTATTTAGAAGCCGACGGACGTTAACACTAAAATAAGGAGATGCTGCATTGTGCATGAAGTATATGTTTTGTCGCTAGCTAAAGGTACATCTGCTAACAGTTCAGGTAGTACATTATATACGAAATGATGATAACTTTGTCCTCTGATCGTAGGTGGAAGAAAGACAGGCCCTACCAGTCACCAACAATGCCGACGTAAACATTGAGAGAATTTGTTGATGATTTTCTTCAACTGCTGCGTGAGGATTGACGTGTGCTCATACATGCGAACTGTGAAAATTTAGCCTGATCTCGTTGAAATTCGATGGAGAAAATGTGTTGTAACAAGAAACCAAAGCGTTTCCAGATCCGTGTTCGTATAACATAATTTCTTCGTCTAAGTGTGAGGAACGTGTGCTGCAATTTGTTCCGTATGTTTTTGTAACACCCTGTATGCATGGTGGTCATAATGTCTAAATACATTTCTAAGAAATATTTATGTACTTACATAATAATCATTTATATCTGTTGTCAATCTATATGTTTTCATAGCACTTCATATAGGCTTCCCTCCATTTCTAAGTATTGTCCCCATCGTTGTAGAGCCGGCCTGCATACATTTTGAAGCATGTCTTGTGAAGCAGCCGACGCTGCGTCCAGGATTCGAGCCCTGAGATGCTGGAGATGCCTTATCTTTGTTTTGTACACCCGTACTTTTATGTACTCCTAAGCGCAGAGATTCGAGGGTGTCCAGTCAGGTGAATGTGATGGCCACGGCCTTACTGTACCTCTGCTTATCCATTTGTTGCTCAATCTTCGATGTAGGGAATCCTTTACTAACAGAACAAAATGAGGACGCTCTCCGCTTTCTTCCTGAACCTCTGACTTCTGATACTAGGAACTCCTCCAGATTATCAAACTTATGTGGATCCATAAACTGTAGTCTTTGTGACGCTATTAACTTTTCTGCGAATGTGGCCTCATCTGGAAAAAAAGAGAGAGACAGAGAGAGAGAGAGATTTTTGATGAGTGTTCGTTGTGCGCAGCTTCTGTCAAACTAATCTGCGTAATCTTCGGGCTTTAATTTATGAGACACTTAAATGTCGTACGCTTTTTTCTTTAACGTAAGTGTAAAACTTCTAAAATCGTTGATTTTTTGCATTTCTCACTCGTTGCTTCAACGACTACTTGATGCATTTTGACTCCTTTCACTTACTTCTCTAATTCGCTGGACAGTCTCTTGTGGACAGTAGGTCTCCCAGCGTGTGATTCGTCGGAAACGTTTCCAGTTCCTTGGAACTTACTGTCGGGCAAACGAGGCTCCTGACTGAAATTCTGTTGCACCTCCAGACTAGATAAACCGCGGAAAAATAGAGGAGAGTGAACAACAGGTCCGTATTATGTCGCTATCACAGAAGATGAGTATAACTAACAATAATGCAAATGCATCTACTATTTCTTAGAAACGAATCGTGGTTTTATGACTACCCCGTATATCTACAGCTACATACATATACATACTGCAGCCGGCCGGAGTGGCCAAGCGGTTAAAGGCGCTACAGTCTAGAACCGCGAGACCGCTACGGTCGCAGGTTCGAATCCTGCCACGGGCATGGATGTGTGTGATGTCCTTAGGTTAGTTAGGTTTAAGTAGTTCTAAGTTCTAGGGGACTGATGACCTTAGAAGTTAAGTCCCATAGTGCTCAGAGCCATTTGAACCATTTTTATACATACTGCGCTAGCTACCATAAAGAGCATGACGGACTGTACCTTGTACTGGTGCTACTTATTCTCTTTCCTATTCAACTCGCAAATGTAGCAACTGATAAACGACCGTCTGTATGCCTCCCAAAGAGCCTTAATTTCGCTTAAATTGTCTCTGCGGCCCTTACTGGAAACGTAAGTTTGCAGCATAGAATCGTTCTGCAGTCATTAAAGATTCCAGTTCCCTAAATTTTCTCAATAGTTTCACGAGAGGAACGTCGTCTTCCCTCCAGCGGTTCCCATTTGTGTTCACGGAACATTTCCACAGAAACTGTACGTTGATCGAACCTACCGATACCAAATCTAGTAGTACGTATGTGAACTGCTGCGATGTCTCGAGCAGTACTCAAGAATGGGTCGTACAAGTGATCTACACACGGGCTCCTTTAGAGATAAGCTACACTTTACTAGAATTTCTCCAATAACCCGAAGTCGACCAATCGCCTTCTCTACTACTGGCCGTTCGCTTTCGTTCCATTTCTTATTGGTTTGCAATGTTGCGCCCAGATATTTAATCGACGTGACTTTGTCTAGTAGCACACCACTAATACTGTATTCGAACATTGCACAATTGCTTTTCCTACTCGTATGTATTACAATTTTCTATATTAATGGCGACGGTGTGGCCGAGCGGTTCTAGGCGCTTCAGTCTGGAACAGCGCGACCGCTACGGTAGCAGTTTCGAATCCTGCCTCGGGCATGGATGTGTGTGATGTCCTTAGGTTAACTAGGTTTAAATAGTTCTAAGTTCTAGGAGACTGAAGACCTCAGATGTTAAGTTCCATAGTGCTCAGAGCCATTTGGACCAATATTTATCGCGAATTGCCATTGATAACACCAAACAGAAATTCTATCAAAGTCGTCGTGTATACTCCTACTGTCACTCAAAGACGACACTTACACTACAGCGTCATCATCAAACAGCCACAGACTGGTGCATACCCTGTCCATAATGGTTTCTATTTTTCGAGGATGCTTCGAGCCACTGACATATCTGCGACCCATTCCATAAGTTCGGAGCCGGCCGCGGTGGCCGTGCGGTTCTGGCGCTGCAGTCCGGAACCGCGGGGCTGCTACGGTCGCAGGTTCGAATCCTGCCTCGGGCATGGGTGTGTGTGATGTCCTTAGGTTAGTTAGGTTTAAGTAGTTCTAAGTTCTAGGGGACTTATGACCTAAGATGTTGAGTCCCATAGTGCTCAGAGCCATTTGAACCAACCATAAGTTCGGATCTTCATAAGTAGTCTGCAGTGGGGCATTTTGTCAAACGCTTTCCTAGGATTGTGGAATCTCTCTCTTGCCTTTTATCTGTGGTTCGCAGAGTATCGTGCGACAAAAGGCAAGCTGAGTTTCGCACGAGTGACGCTTTCTAAATACTTACTATGCAGAAGCTTTCCTGTCTCAAGGAAATTTATTATATTCGAACTTAGAATATGTTCAAGAATTCAGCAGCAAACCGATGTTAAGAATATTGGCCAGTAACTTAGCGGTACGGTTCTCTTACCCATCTTATATACGGGACTCACCTGCGTTTTTCTCCACTTGCTTGGTATCTTCCGCTGGGGGAAAGATTTGCAACAAATGCAAACAATGTGCGGGGCCAGTATCGAAGAGTACACGATGGAAACAGAATTAGGATTCCATCCGACCTGGCGACTTATTTGTTTTCAAATTTCTTGGCTGCTTTTCAACTTTAGGGAAGCCTACTTCTATGCACTATTTGCGGGAGTTTGTGCAATGAGCAATCGGCCGTATTTTTACTATCCTGCTGTACGAATGAATTTTTTTAAACACACAATTTAAAACTTCAAACATTGTCACACCAGACTGGGTGACGATTGACTCGATAGAAGTTTTTGACTCCGTTAGTGATTTTACGTATAACCAGAATTTCCTGGGTCTCTGGGCAGGTTTTCCGCTAACGTATGACTGTGGATGTTGTATGCTTTGCGCATCGGTATTTTATAAACACACGGATTTCTACTAACTTTACCTCTCCGCTTTTTCTTTTTTTTTTTAACCGAAAGTGAAGCAATTTCTTTTTGCTCAGTATTTTCTGAATTTTGTTATTAAACCACTGTGGGTCTTTTCCGTCTTTATTCCATTTACTCGGCATATACTTCATCGGAAGCGCGATTTACAATCAGTTTAAATTTCGATCACATTTCTTCTACATCCATCATAATGGAACTAAATTATGTCCATTCACTGTCTAAGTAGGCTGGTAACAACTGGTTACCTACTTTTTCCCGTGTAAAAACCCTCCTAGACTTCTTGATGGATTTATTATCTTAACTATCATCGATATGACGACATCATGATGACTAATGACAAGTTCTACAATTTTCTAATGCATGTGGAATTTTCGGACTACGTACTCAAGACACTTCTCGGAAAATGTTTTCAGAATCACTTCACAATACCCGCTGCCCGTACGACCGACAATGAATATCGTGAGCAGCAGCGGTCCTGAGACTCTAACCTACGTTTCAGCAGACGCGGCATCGCTTCTGTCGATACCTCTCCATTAAGAACGCCACAGCATGTCATGTATTTCAAGCAGTCTTCAGTGCGGTCACATATCAGTTCGCATATTCCGTATGCACGTATTTTTTCACTAGATGCCGACGTGGAACTGCATTGAAGAATTTCCGGTAGTCAAGAAAGTTCTGTTGCGACTGAAAAGACATTCGGACACGGAATATAATTAAAAATAAATTGTAAATCGTACATCATTGACTGCCGGAAAGGCTCTGCCACAGCCGGTACCACCACCGTAGAAAAAGATTAGAATTTACATTACATTAATGGCTGGAAATAGTTCACGTTCTTGGATTTTACTGGTAGTGGGTTCACCATTCACGACAATATTATGACGTCTAAAAACCTTTGCTTCTGCAGGTAGTAACCCGTGGGATTTTCTGAAGGAGAGGTGTTCTAGTTGTTATAGAACTGATTCCATTTGCCCTCCGGTGATGAAGTTTCTGCAGGATGATGAAGCGGAATCAAGACACCGTAGATGTAGCTTAGAAGCGGTACTTGGCTCGCCTATCCAGGATATAAGCTAATGTGCTGGAGTTCCCTGTGAGCATTCATTGCCGTAATGACGGCGCTTGCCTGTAGCCATTTTCCGCCACACAACGGAACAACAGGTCTTTCATTAACAGGTACATCTGTCCGTTACTTGGAGGAAGTCATTAAAGCCAGCAATCAATTGCAACAAATAAACTTTCCACTGTGGGACCTGAACGGCGACACTGCAATCACGGCAGACAGACGGCGCTCTCGTCCCTACATAAGCCGTCAGCACACGGTCTGTGCATTCGGACGTTAACATCGAGCGTGCTCAGTTTCTGACGACATAGGGCAGCAAAAGCACGTTGGGGAGTCTTTCTGAACGTGCAGAGCAACGTCTAGTGTGTCAGATCTTCTGTACATGAGTTTGAACGTGGACCATTGAGATGGAAGAACGGCATCTACGTCACTGACACAATCTCTCTTCTGTACTAGAGTCGGGAGGCGCACCATCTGCTACTAGCTGATGCTTATGTTTGGTGGATTTTATGTGAATGAAGCACCAGGAAATTGAAGCTCTTCGAAAACCCGTCGTAAATTCTATGATTTGTTGTAGTAAAATGACGGGAAACATATTGGTGGTCAAAGAATTTCCGAACTGTAATTTGTTTGCTATGAAAGTACTTCATTTCAAGGTAACGGCGCATTGTTCTTGGTACAATTTGTTATAATTAAATAACTGTTAATAACATATCTACGAGTAAAGCTTTTAGAAAATGTGATTTGCTAAATATGGTCACATACCAAACAGGATATATGCAGTGTCACATGAAGAGACGCAGAACAATGTCATACGTGATGCGTGCTAGTTCGCGTCAACCAATAACCTGACAATTTTTGACTCGCCTCTGAGTTTCCTAGTAGGTCTGAGACTTCAATATTAATATAATAGAAGTATTTTGTATAACAGTCAGCTTTACGCGAATATTAGTGCTTTCTCTCAGAGGATCCCTCCCGCCGGAGGTTCGAGTCCTCCCTCGGGCATGGGTGTGTGTGTTGTTCTTAGCATAAGTTAGTTTAAGTAGTGTGTAAGTCTAGGGACCGATGACTTTAGCACTTTGGTCCCTTAGGAATTCACGCATATTTGAACATTTCTCTCAGAGGAGAAAGTTTTTTCGATTGGCTTCATCTACAAGACAGTTTGCACTCCTTGAAGTAAGCTATTTTCAACTTTCTTGTTTCTAGTCTTCTGTTTCACATACGAGGTGCGGCTAGAAAAAAACCGGACTGATGCTGGAAAAAACATTTATTTACAATTATTTACAATTTCATGTTATCTCCTTCAATGTACTCTCCTCCTCGGTCTCTACACCGCTCCATACGAATTTTCCACTGTTCATAGCAATGCTGCAGATCATTTTCGGTAAGTTCATACATTACTTCAGTCGCTTTTTCTTTTACTGCTTCAACAGTCTCAAATATAGTTCCTTTCAAAGCTGACTTGACTTTAGGGAAAAGAAAAAAGTCACAGGGGGCCAAATCAGGTGAGTAGGGTGGATGATCTAAGATGGGAATGTTGTGTTTTGCCAAAAACGTCTTCACTGACAACGCACTGTGAGCTGGGGCATTGTCTTGGTGAAGGATCCATGACTTTTTTCTCCACAAATCGTTCCGTTTTCTCCTTACTCGCTCACGTAGGGTAGCCAGGACGCTAATGTAGTACTCGTAATGCTGATTCACTGTTTGTCCCTCTGGTACCCAATCAATGTGCACAATCCCTTTGATGTCAAAAAAAAAAAACAATCATCATTGCCTTGAATTTCGATTATGACATTCGTGCTTTTTTTTGTCGTGGAGAACCAGGAGTTTTCCAATGCATCGATTGGTCTTTAGTTTCGGGATCGTAAGTAAAAAACCACGATTCATCGCAAGTAATAACATTTTGTAAGAAGGTGGGATCACTTTCAATGTTTTCCAGGATGTCAGAACAAATCATTCTTCGGCGTTCCTTCTGTTCAATTGTGAGACACTTTGGAACCATTTTTGAACACACTTTGTTCATGTTGAAACTTTCATGAAGAATCTGCCTAACACTTTCCTTGTCAACTCCTGTTAACTCAGACACTGCTCTGATTGTTAAACGGCGATCTTGTCGAACAAGTTTACCGATTTTTTCAATGTTTGCATCAGTTTTTGCTGACAATGGTCTGCCAGTGCGAGTGTCATCACTGGTGTCTTCGCGGCCATCTTTAAATCGTTTAAACCACTCAAACACTTGTGTTCGCGATAAACAATCATCGCCGTACACTTGTTGTAACATTACAAACGTTTCACTTGCAGATTTTCCTAGTTTGAAACAAAATTTGATGTTAACACGCTGTTCTTTCTGTACACTCAACATTTTCCGACGCACAGACAAAACGTCAACTACTTAAAACAGACGCCACGGGCAGATTGAGTGCAGGAGGCAGATGAAACTCGAGCAGTAGGCGGAGCGAGAGTCACGTGACAGGCCACGCGACTTTAAGCCTTATTGCATTCGTTTTATTGTTTCACCAGTACTAGTCCGGTTTTTTTCTAGCCACACCTCGTATTGTGAAGATTCTGTTACTGGAAAGGAACTGTGATGAAGAACAATGACCAGAGGGTTTTAGTAAAACGTGAGAGCGCAATAACTTTTATCTTGCGCGGAGAACTAATGCAAAATTTGTGAATGTAGGCTTTCCCGGTGTATACTGCTGATGAAATCTTCTCGGGCTTCTTCGCCAGAAGATGATGAGAATGACACTCATCGAAACGTCGCGGATTTTCGACGCAGCTACCCGGATGGAAGCCCGACCAGATTTCATAAAAAAAAAATGGCTCTGAGCACTATGGGACTCAACTGCTGAGGTCATTAGTCCCCTAGAACTTAGAACTAGTTAAACCTAACTAACCTAAGGACATCACAAACATCCATGCCCGAGGCAGGATTCGAACCTGCGACCGTAGCGGTCTTGCGGTTCCAGGCTGCAGCGCCTTTAACCGCACGGCCACTTCGGCCGGCAGATTTCATCAGCTAATGTAAACTTGTATCACAGTACTTGTAAAGAAACATTTTATAGGCAGACGTCCTTATTGCCTGGGCATGGTACTTTCCTTTTTTACCTTGTAACATGTTCAGGGATATTGAAGTTTTAATTTACGTATACTATGGCCAGAACATGTCTAGCATATGGAAAAGGGAGGAAATGTGCGTTTTGATAGAGTTATCCTAAGGACAAACACACACACCCATGCCCGAGGAAGCACTCGAACCTCCGCCTGGCTCAGCCGCACAGTCCATGACTGCAGCGCTTCAGACCGCTCGGCTAATCCTGCGCGGCAGTAAACTAAGCTGTTGTGGTCTTTAGTCAGAACGCTGGTTTGATGCAGCTCTCTATGCTAATCCATACTGCGCAAGCCTCACGATCTCCGAATGACTACTACAATCTACAAACATTTACCGTACTCATATTCGTCTCTTGGTCTCCCTATACGGTTTTACCCCCCCCCCCTCCACCCCCGCCCTTCCTCCTCCCCCCCCCCCCCCCACAGACACACACACAACCACTTTCTTCCAGTACTAAACTCATGATGCCTTGAAGTCTTAGCCTGTGTCCTACCAATCGATACCTCCTTTTACTTAAGTTATGCCACAAATTTTTCTCCCAAATTCCAGTCAGTTCTTCCTCTTTGGTTACGCTATCTCACTAATCTTTCGACATTCTTCTGTAGAACCAAATTAGAAAAGCTTATATTCTCTTCTTGAGTGAACTTTTTATCGTCCACGTTTCAATTCCGTACAACCCTGCACTCCACACGAATATCTTCAGAAAAGATTTCCAAATATTTAAATTTATATTCGATGTTATCAAATTTCTCTACTTCATAAACGCTTTTCATGCTATTGATAGTCTACATTTTATATCCTCTCTACTTCTGCCATCATCAGTTACTTTACAGCCAAAATAGCAAACGCATCTACTACTTTCAGTGTCTCGTTTCCTAAACTAATTTCCTTGGCATCGCCTGATTTGTTTCGACTCTGTTCCTTTATACTTTTTTGTTTTTGTTGAAGTGTAGTGTTGTTCGGTAATGCATTTTCGGTAGCAGCGTGAATGTTGCACTTGAGTAAGGTCAATACTGATGACGTCTTCATCCGTCTTTACTGGCCTGACAAAGTTGCAACATTTCTGCTGCTGCCGAATCGAACTGTCACTTTATCAACGAGCTGCACCACGTTATTTTGGCTCTCTAGCGGCGTGCTGCAGTACTCTGGCGCGTATTTTTCGATGTATATCAGAAATTCTGAACCGTAGTTGCAAACAGACAAAAATTTAAATACCTTACTTCATTTTTGAAGGTATAACTACAGCTTTGATTACTTCTCGTAACACTTCTAGTGATACAAAAGTTAAGAAATTTCCAAATACAAGACTGCTCTCGCTCAAAAAGTTTTTGATAAACTTTGCCCGGCCGAGCGGTTCTAGGCTCTTCAGTCTGGAACCGCGCGACCGCTGCGGTCGCAGGTTCGAATCCTGCCTCGGGCATGGATGTGTCTGATGACCTTAGGTTAGTTAGGTTTAAGTAGTTCTAAGTTCTAGGGGACTGATGGCCAAAGCAGTTAAGTCCTTTAGTGCTCAGAGCCATCTGAACCATTTGAACAAACTTTGCCACATTTTAAAAAGAAACCTCATGCTAGAGTTGTACCATTGTACTTTTTCTTGTGATACACTATGTTCATTTATTTAAAATCAAACTGGTATATCATACGCTTATTGATCTCTCATACGTCCATTCATTTCATATGTCTAGCTTTTATCTGTATGCAAAATTTCGCACAGTTTTTAGTTAGAAAATTATTAGGAAAAGTTCTCATCTTTGTTTTTAAGGTATGATTTATCCCCTTAACGATGAATAGTAGCGTTTCCCGTCCTGTCAACTACAACGTCATTACAAGCGGAACACAGACTCGTATTGGGGAAGATAGGGAAAAACTGACTGTGTCATTTTCACAGAAAAGTGAGCTAATCCGCCATTACTCTTAAGCAGTTCAGAGGGAATTCTGAATACCTAAAGCTGGGTGGTCAGTCTCATCGTCTCGAGTGAAAGTTCATTGTTTTATCACTGTGCCATTACACGCACTTTGTCGTGTAGGTGTTGAAACCCCACATCTCATAACCTTATGTCGTCCATCTCGACATGGCTTGAAAACTACGATTGTTAATGACATAAAAGAATAATGACAAAATTATCTATGTCAGTCACTTTTCTCGGGGGCTTACAACCTCATCTGCAGGTGGATCAGTGGAGTATACTGCATTTTTGTTCAGATGTCTTTGGAATGTTCATGTTCTTGTTTGGTAATCTTGTGCCATCTAAAGATGAAAACGTAAATTTATAACGGCCCCCAGGATTCTTTCTACTGGAACACCTCTGAAATGAAACTGGAAACACACAACTGGGTACACCCAACAAACAAAAATGTAATGTGCTCCACGGATCCACATATGAGGGTGTTGGCGCTCGAAACACATCGTGGGAGAAAGTAAATGTGATTGACACAGATATTGTTTTCGTTTATCTACCGGGAGTGACGACTCATTATTTGTTTATAACAATATTTTCGAAACTAAGATACACATATATATTATATCACAATAAAAGTTACATAGCCCTTCCATATATTTAACAGAGTACACAAAATATTAATAGTGCGGAAGCATCCCTCTAAAGAACACAAAGTACACATGTAGCATTTTCGAGGGCTAGTCAGTCAGATTCAGACTGATTCTAATAGTATGTGTCAGGTCCTGGCTTAAGCCATGAAAATCATTCCAGTTCTTGAGATTTATTTGGTTATTTTTATGAAATGTATTCACAATTGAGGAATCTTTCTGACATTAGGTATGAAGATGTGTCACCAATAAGTAGTAGCATCATACCTCATGCAGCTAATGTCAGAAAGATTCCGCAATTGCGTATAAATTTCATAAATTTAGTATACCTGCAAGGTCGTTAGCAAGGTCTCTCTATTCAGGCACTGGTAAAAATATTTGGTTATATTTACCTTGAGATTTAAACTTTAATGGATCTATTTCGTCCTGTAGCATTTTTAACTACTAATTTTCTAGCGAAGACTACCGGATTAAAAATACGCGCCGAACCACTCCTGAATCAAACTGGAGACGCTGGAGAAAGCAGCGTAAAATATTATTATGGCCTGTTGCCTCTGTCTGCAAGCTCAAGCATTACCAACATGCAGAAAGTCAACATTACTAAAGAAATTACACTGAAGCACCAAAGAAACTGGTATAGGCATGCGTATTCAAATACAGAAATATGTAAATATGCAGAATATGGCGCTGCCGTCGGCAATCCCTATGTAAGACAAAAAGTATCTGGCGCAGTTGTTAGATCGGTTACTGCTGCTGCAATCCCAGGTTATCAAGATTTAGGTGAGTTTGAACGTGTTGTTATAGTCTGTGCACAGCGATGGAACGAAGCATCTCCGAGGTTGCGATGAAGTGGGCATTCTCTCGTACGACCATTTGACGAGTGTGCCGTGAATATCAGGAATCCGGTAAAACATCAAACCTCCGACATCGCTGCGGTCGGAAATAGATCCAGCAAGAACTGGACCAACGACGACTGAAGAGAATCGTTCAAGGTGACACAATTGCAACCCTTCCGCAAATTGCTGCAGATTTCAATGCTGGGCCGTCAGCAAGTGTCAGCATGCGTACCATTCAACGAAACATCATCGATACGGGCTTTCGGAGCCGAAGGCAAACTCGTGTACCCTTGATGACTGCACGACACAAAGCTTTGCGCCTCGTCTGATCCCGTCAGCATCGAAACTGGACTGTTGATGATTAGATACATATTGCCTGGTCGGACTAGGCTCGTTTCAAATTGTATCGAGTGCATGGCCGTGTACGGGTACGGAGACAACTTCATGAATGCATGGACCCTGCACGTCAGCAGGTGACTGTTCGAGCTGGTGGAGCTTCTGTAATGGTGTGGGGCGTGTTAAGTTGGAATGATATGGGGCCCCTGATACATCTCTGACAGCTGACACGTACTTAAGCATCCTGTTTGATCACCTGCATCCATTCATGTCCATTGTGCATTCCGACGGACTCGGGCAATTCCACCAGGACAGTGCAACACCCCACACGTCCAGAATTGCTACAGAGTTGCTCCAGGAACACTCTTCTGAGTTTAAACACTTCCGCTGCCACAAAACTCCCCGATATGAGCGTTATTGAGCATATCTGTGATGTCTTGCGACGTGTTATTCAAAAGAGATCTCCACCCCCCCCCCCTACTCTTACGGATTTATGGACAGCTCTACAGGATTCATGCTGTCAGTTCCCTCCATCACTACTTCAGACATTAGTCGAGTCCATGCCAAGTCGTGTTGCGGTACCTCTGCGTGCTCGCAGGGGCCCTACAAGATATTAGGCAGGTGTACCGATTTCTTTGGCTCTTCAGTGTACAGTAAAATATTTTTCGAGAATATGAGTTTTAAGATCTTATTTACTACATAAAAATTAATTCGTAATAGACTATACAAAAACGGAGATTTATACATTGCGAGTAAAGAATATACGGACGAAGAATATTCGAGCGAAACAGCAGAAGAATCCGTTAACAACGGAGTGTCTTATAACTCTAATCTCATCTTTTGAATGCTGCTCTAGTTTTCATAACTCGTATCATGCTGAATTAATCAGACACATCGAACACATAAAAAAATGGCTCTGAGCACTATGGGACTTAACAGCTATGGTCATGAGTCCCCTAGAACTTAGAACTACTTAAACCTAACTAACCTAAGGACAACACACAACACCCAGTCAGAACACATAAAAATACGAGCAACACAAATGCTCACAAATATTCAGTCCGATCTTGCAGAATTCTGGACACATCATGACATTAATATCAGTTTAACCATAGTTCGAACAGACGAATACTTACAGTTAGTGTTTGAACCTTCTATCGAGAATAGAACAGAATGAAACTATAACGTAACAAATATTTTGATGATTGTTCTGTGTAAATATATGAGGTATTCTCTTACCTTTCTCACGTTGGTCTGGACAACTAGTTCATTTTTCTATCACAAGAAGAACGGACACAGGTACAAGTCAAATCCGATCCCCCCAGCAGTATCGGAATTTTTTTCCGACAGAAAACTTTGCCAAACATTAAGTTCTTTCTTGTTGGCAATGAAAAATGAAAACCTAAGGCTCATGTTGAAGCTGTCCTAGACGTTTGTGCTAAAGTGAGAAACCAAGTCAAACGAAACCAGTAAAATATACGAATTAAATATAAATTAAACCATATAAAAAATCTGCACGCTGTGCATAGGGAGGTAAGTCATTCCTTTGCTTACCGAGCGGGGTGGCGCAGTGGCTAGCACACTGGACTCGCATTCGGGAGGACGACGGTTCAATCCCGCGTCCGGCCATCCTGATTTAGGTTTTCCGTGATTTCCCTATATCGCTCCAGGCAAATGCCGGGATGGTTCCTTTGAAAGGGCACGGCCGACTTCCTTCCCCGTCCTTCTCTAATCCGATGAGACCGATGACCTCGCTGTCTGGTCTCCTTCCCCAAATCAACCAACCAACCATCCCTTTGCTTCATTGTCACATTACATTCCTACATGGTCTGAGTAATCACGAATAGAATTTTAACCTTTGTTGATGCAGTAGAAACTAACTAGATGTTTCCATTCGTTCCCTGAAACGAATAACTGGAAAATTTCTCTCGGCTTCTGTAATTTGCTAAACTGCCAGGTAATATTCAGATGTGCAGTCTGTGAGGCAACAAATCTTTTTATCAAACAGTCGCTGCATAGCTCAGCGTTTCTATAAATTTGTGCATCGTTGTAATAAAAAAATACGTCCTTGTTAAAGGAAGCAAGTCTTTCGACTGCACGGCCCCTTTTACATGTTCATAGAGTACACTTAAGAGTTAGTAATTGATGCTCTAAGTATAGCGATAAAACCATCACAATATTAGGTCCTGAATGATTACTTTATGTTAGAAAGAAAAAGTTTTCTATCTTAGAAGTAATGCAAGAAGAAATGCAAGAAACACACAATAGCACGTATTGCACGAAGCGAAAGGGTTTCTACAATATGACTCAACTCGTATCTTTTTTCATCTTTTTTTAGTCATCAGTCTTTTACTGGTTTGATGCGACCCGTCACGAATTCCTCTCTTGTTTCAAAGTCTTCAACTCAGAGTATCGCTTGCACCCTCCGACCTCAATTACTAGTTGGATGTATTCCAGTCTCTACCTTCCGCTGTAGTTTTTACCCTCCACATTTCCCTCTATTACCATGGTGGTTACTCCCCGATGTCTTAACACATGGCCTATCAAAGTGCCCCCTTCTTGTCAGAGTTCTTTTCCCGTTTTCCCACGGTCCACAACCCATTACCGTACAATGTTGTGCTGGACACATTTATTCTCAGAAATCTCTTCCTTTCTTTGACGCTTAGCGTAGGCCTTCTCATTACATATCATGTCACTTCAGCTGATTTTCAACAACCTCCGATAGTACAACGTCTCAAAAGCTTCTATTCTCAATGTTCTTGTTTGTCCACAGACAATGATAGAAAACAATGCTGTGCTAAACACGTACATTCTCATTTCCTTGTTTGTCCACAGTCAATGATTCACTACAATACAAAACTGTGCTAAACACGTACATTCTCAGAAATATATTTCTCAGATTAAAGCCGATGTTTGATACTAGCGGCATTCTCTGGCCAGGAATAACCTCTTTGCTGTGCACGTCTGCTTTCTAAATCCTAATTGTTTCGTTCTACATGTGTTATTTTGCTTCGAAGGTAGCAGAACTCCTTAATTTAGTCTACTTCGGAGTCTCATTCGATTCAACACGTCCTGTAATTCTTCTTCACTTTCGACGAGGATAGCAGCATCATCATCGAATCTTATAATTGATTCCTTAACCCTGAATTTAAATCCTACACTTGCACCTTTGTTTTATTTCCGTCAGTGATTCTTCCATATATAGATTGGATAATAGGGGAGAAATTCTATATTCGTATCTTACACCCATTTTAATCCGAGCACTTCGTTCTTGGTCTTCCGTTGTTACTGTTCCCTCTTGGCTCATGTATATATTATACTACCCGTTTCCTCATAGGTACGAACATCGTGCACCGTTTTACATTGTCAAACCATTTTTCCTGGTCGACAAACTCAATGAATTAGTCTGGATTTTTCTTGGGTATTACTTCTGTAGGAAGTAGATCAGAACGATACCCCGGTTGGTCTTACCTTTCCGAAAACCAATTGGTCGTCATCTATCCTCAGTTTTCTTTTCCATTCTTCTCTATATTATTAGTCACAAATTTGGACGCATAAGCCGTTAACCTGATTGAGCGATAGTCCTCGCATTTATTGCCCTTGCTGTCTTCGGGATTCTGTGGATAGTATTTTTTGAAAGCCTTGTGGCATTTTAAAAAGCTTGAATACTCAGTATTAGTAACGGCATGTCTCCTGACTCATAAAGTCTAGATACCAACTTGAATAGTCGCTTGGTCGCCACTTCCTGCCGCCTGGTGTGGTCGAGCGGTTCTATGCGCTTCAGTCTGGAACAGCGCGACCGCTACCGTCGGCATGGATGTGTGTGATGTCCTTAGTTTAGTTAGGTTTAAGTAGTTCTAAGGTCTAGGGGACTGATGACCTCAGATGTTAAGTCCCATAGTGCTCAGAGCCATTTGAAACATTTTTTGAAGCCACTTCACCCAGGCATTTCTGAAGTTCTCTTCTGCCTTATTTGATTGTATGTCTTCCAAAGCTGCAGTAAACCCTGACTCTAGCACTGGATATCCTGTGTCTTTCATGTCGATTCCCATTTTTTCCTCAATCTCATCATCAGACACATATCAGCTGGATTTCCCGTTGCAGTCTTAATGTTGTTTTGACTTCTCTGTGTGCTTAATCTCTGTCTGACTATGATGTAATCCAGCTCGAATGTTCCCGTATCATTATTTCTTTTCCAAGTATACCTTCTTCTCTCGTGATTTTTGTGCAGTATATTCGGTATTACTAGATGAAATTTATTTCACTACACAATTATCTTTATTCCCTTCTACTAAACCCACATTCTCCGCTAACTCCTTCTTCTATTCCTTCCCTACTACTGCGTTTCAATCCCACGTGTTTATTAGTTTATCTTCTCCATTTAAATACTAAATTACCCGCTCAGTATCCTCACATACTTGATCCAACCCTTCATCTTCTGCCCGTGACATCGGCATGTATATCTGGACTATTGATGTTGACGTTGGTTTCCTGTCGATGCACATGAGAATAATCCTACCTCTGAATTGTTCAGAATTACTTATGCTCTGGTCAACCTTTTTATTCACAACGAATGCTGCTCCCGTTACACCATTTCATGCTCTTTTTGATACTACCCTATATTCGTTTGACCAGAAAATCTTCCCTTCTTTCCATATCACTTCAGTGAACCCCAGTATAGCTAGAGTGAGCATTTGCATCTCCCTTTACAGATTTTCTGGCTTCCCTACAGTGTTCAAACTTCTGACATTTCACGCTCTGATTCGTAGTATGTTAACCTTTCTTTGTTTATTCAAAGATGTAAATCTTGAGACCACAAAAATATTTCTGCTCTGTATGGATGTGAAGTGTGGACACTAGAGAAACAACCAGTATCCTTTGAAAAGTGGTTTTGTGGGAGGCTGTTGAAATCAGATGAAATAATCAAGTAAGGAATGAAGAAGACTGCAAAGCTTCAGCGAAATATATCTAACGAAGAACATAGTGTATCAAATAGCCTGTTGAGCACATATTAAGTAGAGGACAACGAAACAAGTAAGTAATTCTGATAAACATGAAAGCGTTTTTCAAATACTGCTATCACTCGCAACATTTTGTGACTACTTAAATTATTTAATTTGCAACACGTTTCGGGGTTAATCTTCATCATCTGGCTGCAGCGGCAATGCATAAACGTTTAACACATGTACACATAGACATTTAAATGTTTCTTGTAGTCTTGGCATATGTTGTCGTCATCCTGGTGAGTAAGAGAAGGATAAACGCTCATTTTGTTTCTCGTGCTAGGTTTTGACAGAACCTCTACATTGTTGTTTGAAAAAATATATAGACTATGTCTGACGCTATGTTTTTCAGAACATGGTGTAAAAATTTGAAGTAAATCGGCCAAGAACTTCTCGAGATTTTTGCTAATAATTTTCTCCCTTTATGTATATTGTATATGTTACAGTGGAAGTCGATGGTTAGGGAAAGCAAACTTTCGATAGTCCACGTATATCATCACTTAAATGGTCAGTGAAACAAAATGAAAAAAAAAGACATCCACTAGCGAAGGTGTACCATTATTGCATCACTGGCCATGGTTAGTGAGTACGTACAGTAGTTGATTATTAACGGTGCGTCCAACAATAGTATCAAGCATCGGCACGAATGTAATTGTCGTCCGTTGGTTATTGTCATGTACTACAGCAGTGCCGTTATCGCTGACAACAGCGGAGCTATAGCTGAATCAATGAAGTTCTACCAACATCTTAGGGTGGATAGGGGAAACCCCAATTATAATTGTGTCTTCATGGACGGAGAAAAGTACAAGTCATTTATCAGTCAGGATAAATCACTATATGTTTTTGAAGAGATATGAAGTGCTCGAGGTGAACGGAGTAACGAAATTAATAGAACGTGTCACTGAAAAATGTAAGATTAAGTATTATATTCATGATGAACTGTATGATACTCTGCAGCATTTTTATGTAACGAGTGGCCACGGTACACGCGGCCATCATCATCTTGCTACATGCCTTGCTCATCTCATTGGACTGTTGATGACTGGAAACGTGTTGCCTGGTCGGGCGAGTCTCTTTTCAAATTGTATTGAGTGGATGGACGTGTACGGGTATGGAGACAACCTCATGAATCCATGACCCCTGCATGTCAGGAGGGGTTTGTTGAAGCCGGTGGAGACTCTGTAATGGTGTGGGGCGTGTGTAGATGGAGTGATATGCGATTCCTGATACGTCTAGATACGAATCTGACAGCTCACACGTACGTAAGCATCCTGTCTGATCACCTGCATCCATTCATATCCATTATGCATTCCGACGGACTAGGGTATTTCCAGCAGGGCAATGCGACATGCCACACTTCCAGAATTGCTACATAATAATTTCAGGAACACTCTTATGAGAGTTTAAGACTTCCGCTGGCCACTAATCTCCCCAGACATGAACATTATTGAGCTTGTGTGGAATGCCTTGCAACGCGCTGTTCAGAAGAGATCTCTCCCCCCCCCCCCCTGGTACTCTTACGGATTTATGGACAGATCTGCAGGATTCGTCGTCATTTCTCTCCAGCAGGACTTCAGACATTAGTCGAGTCTATGCCGCGTAGTGTTTTGGCACTTCTGTGTGCTCGCAGGGGCCCTACCCGATATTAGGCAGGTATACCAGTTTATTTGGCTCTTCAGTGTAATATCACCTGCAAATCAGAGGTGGTTCTGATAAGTTCGAATTATACGTATTCCTTCTGCATCGCTGCTTAATGATTTAACGATCTCTCCCAATTCGACAAAAAAGTTCTGGTGGAATGGTGTCACCTTGCCAAACCCGATTGACGATTTTAAACGTTTCACTCTCTTTTATAATCGACTGGAAGTTATAGCTTTATTGTTTATGAGATAGAAAGAATCATATTGATGGCTGGGAAATTGCCATGGGTAGATTCAGTTTCCTAAGTGGAGTCAGTTAATATTGAAGCTAAGCGGAGTATGGTGTCATGTTAGATGGCTGCCGCGACAGTTGTGGCTTATCAGCCGCTCCTGGTGTATAAGCATTTGTGGTGGAAAACGAAATCCAGTAACATTTGGGTTCGCCTGTTGAATAGACGTGGTAGTGTTAATACCAGATGTGAGACAATGTGAACATGCGGAAGATTAGTGACTACGATGTCATAGAGTCTATGGTTACTGAAGTTGGTCAATCCATCAAGAATGCTACTAGAGTTTTTATGAGGGAAGATCAGACAAACAGTTGTTAGCACCATACTTACACAAGTAATGAAATTGTTTAATTAAAACATGATGGACGTAGAGGAATTATGGTGGAAAGTTTAAAACATTGTAAATCTCGCTGTGGAGAAGTATTTGCCGAGTAAGTGGATGAGTAACGAATACAGACATATATTAGTAGAAATTCATGCGCCTATAAAAATATCGATGCGCAAGGCGTAGAAAAACTTTCAGCGTCATCTCTTAGACAAAGACCTTGACGAAGACCAGATGAAGACCTATGTGGCACGGACTGATGTCTCCTTTAATAACAGTAATTTTTCGCCTCGAATATTTTTTTCGTACTTTAAGTCGTTTTCGAGATACTTAGATGCAAAAAAAACACCAAAAATTAATTAATGTAAAGTAATGAAATTTGAGGAATATATTTGTCTAGGTAACATATTTGATTAACGTTGCAAGATCAAATGTAAGTCCAAGATATGCCATTACGAATATGAAATGATGGTACATAGACAACCGGTGTAACCGCCAGAATGTTGAATGCAAGCATGTAAACGTGCATGCATTTTGTTGTAAAGGTGCTGGATGTCAGTTTGCGCGATGGAATTCCGTGTCTGTTGCACTTGGTCGGTCAATACAGGACCGTTAATGCTGTCTGTGAACGTCGCTGCAGTTGTCGTCCGATGATGTCCCATATGTACTCGATTGGAGACAGATCTGGCGATCGCCGGCCGGAGTGGCCGAGCGGTTCTAGGCGCTACAGTCTGGAGCCGCGCGACCGCTACGGTCGCAGATTCCTGCCTCGGGCATTGATGTGTGTGTTGTCATGTTAGTTAGGTTTAAGTAGTTCTAAGTTCTAGGGGACTGATGATCTCTGCAGTTAAGTCCCATAGTGCCAGAGCCATTTGTACCAACAGATCTGGTGATCAAGTCGGCCAAAGCAACATGTCGACACTCTGTGGAGCAAGTTGGGTTACAACAGCGGTATCTGAGCGAGCGTTATGGTGTTGGAAAACTCCCTGGAATGTTGTTGATGAATAGCAGGTAGAATCACCAGACTAACGTGCAAATTTGCAGTCAGGGTGCACGGGATGACTACGAGAGTACTCCTGCTGTCATACTAAATCACACCCCAGACGATAGCTCATGGGGTAGGTCCAGTTTGACCAGCACGCAGTCAGGTTAATTACAGGTCCTCAGCACAGGGCCATGACTGGCATCGAGGGAGAACCAGCTGTCCTCAGAAAACATAACAGTTCTCCACTCAGCCCTCCTTTGGGTACTCGCTTGACACCGCCGAAGTCGCATATGACGGTAGTTTGGGATCAGTGGAATTACATGCTACAGGGCGTCTGACTCGAAGCTTCTTGCAGTAACGGATTTGTAAAAGTCTGGTGTGTCTCTGCTGCTCAAACGCAGTACGATGCGCCAGAGGCATACGCCGAACACGACGGTCTTCTCTCTCAGCAGTGTCACTCGGCCATTAGGAGACCGGTCTTCTTACAACCGTAGTACATTCTCGTGACCACCGCTGCCAGCAATCATGTACGATGGCAACGTTCCTGACAGGTCTTTCTGCAATGTCCAAGATGGAACATCCAGCTTCTCGTAGCCCTATTACACGACCGCGCTCAAACACGGTGTGGTATTAATAATGGCGCCTTTGTCGCCCTAAAGGCGTTCTTGACTAACATCAACTCACTATGTCCAATTTCAAAGGTAACTAACGCTCGCGACCGTTACAGCGTGTGTTTAAAGCAAACCTGATTTGCATCCTCATCATACTGGCGCTAGTAGTCTTACGCGACTAGTTCGTAATTAGAATAGGCATCATTTTTGAGATGTAGAAAGACGCCTACAAACTTTAGATTATGTCGCACAACTCCTTCTTGGTGTTGCGATTTTTTTCCGTCAGTGTATTTAATTGTCTCGAGTTACAGCAAACGTCCAGTACATTGTCGCTTTTGCCGCTCTCCATTTTCGGGTGGAACAGGAAAGGGAATGACTAGTAGTGGTACAAGATACTCTCCACCATGCGCTGTATAGAGACTTACTCTTCGTGATACCGATCATCTGCTCTCCAACGTCTCAACCGTTACGAGTGGAGTCGGATGGCGAAGATTCAGCGTTCTGCTTCGTGGAGTGCAGCTTACATCAGCAGCAGCACCAGCTGACTCACCCCTTGCCACTTGGAACGTCCGCCTGGGTGACGGGGGTGCGCCGTCAGCGGCTAGTGTAACGGTCCCACTAACATCTCACAGTGAGTCACCATTATGCCTTACTACTGTTCACCTCACTTTTGGAAAATACGGCTAGTGGAGATCATACACGAGGCAGTACCCATAATAAATCTGAAGAGGATAGGAAACAGGCCAGCATAATAAAAGCACAGAAAACAGGCATATCTTGGAGATAACAAAATTTACAGACGACGAACTACAATATAAGTGTAATAAAAGCATGAGTAAATTAGCGTGATAGGTAATTGAGCAAGGCAACCCAAAGGGACGAATCGAAGAATTAGAAAAAGTTCATAAAGGGAACTTCGAAACTAGGTAAGGAAAATAAGAAACTCAGAGAGGAAAACATCAAGAAAGAAATTATCAATTATCTTTGCGAATGTGGCAGATGCAGCTGCACATCCGCAGAATGTCACTGCATTTTGTTTCTTCGCCAAAGGGAAAATTAGATGGCGAAAACAGTGTGAAAAAAATTTATGGAACTAGTCGGTCCCAGGAAAGAAAAAAATCATAATAAAAAACCCGGAAATACCGAACAATGTCCTAATGATAGTGCAGAGTTAGAAGAAAAAAATCCAGAATTTATGTTAGTACTTCGCACTTGGTGTTCGGAAACCAAGCCTAAAGTAGCTGCAAGTGGAACAGTACATCTGGTGCACGGAATGAAACACTCCTGCGCAAAATAAAAATATAAAAATAAATAAGAAATCGCTTAAGAGAGGTGCTGTAGCAATTGCACCTTCATGAGACGCAAAATTTTCATAATCACACTGAAATCGTCAGCTGAAGAACTGTGAGTCTGATGAATAAAATTGCAAACATGTGGACACATAGGTCACAACTGATTAAATTTAAAGCAGCTCTAAGCACAGTGTATATTTGTGAGATTTACAGCTTCATATAGGACCAGTTCTAAGGAAACTTTTCCCATTAAAAAAATATGCGTACGTCTGTAGTTAAGCTGGCTAGGTCGCATAAAAAGTGGTACAACAGGTGAAAACTGACTTAATTGATCATAAAGTATATAAGACGCGTTTCAGAACTATTTTTATCGTCAGAAATCCAAGTACGTAACATGAGATGAAAGACTACTAATAGTCTGTCAACTCACGTTACGTACACAACTGGTAACACTCTTCTCCTTTTGCTAACCCTGTACAAGGTTTTTTTGGAGATGGAAATAATTCTGAAGCGGGTCATGCATAATTTGTGATCAATCATTCTTGACCTGCACTATGACTGTTTATGCGACGTAGACAGCTTGACTACTGATCTACGCATATTTACTAGAGTGTTAGCTCGCAATATGATCTTCTCGTTACATTACAAGTATACCTCTTAGACCTAGCCATCAGAAAGAAGGGAACGTAAAACTGGCACGAAGAACTGACATGTAAAGTGACAAAAGTACTAGGGTAACGACTAAGCCTCATGGATGCAATCACTATGTGCATAAAGCATGAAACCCGTTCCACTCTGGAGTGGTGTGATCCGTTTCCTTACATGATTTGAACTTTACCCCAAGTATTTGCACAGGTTGTCGAATTAACGGTAACAGTGACTCTGAGAAAATTCGAAAGCCGGACCATAATGTTCGGCACTTCATTCTTTTCAGAGAAATCACCGAATAATACAGAGATGAAATAGGGAATAGAAGAGTTTACATCATCTTACGGAACGAATGAAAATGGTACATGTTAAACAATAGAAAAAAGTATCCAAGAGGCTTCAATGAAAAGAGGGCAAGAACTCAAAAGCATCGTAAAGAATTGATTGTATAAAGAAATAAAAGTGCAGATCGTGGCGTAGACTTGCGTTGAGCTATGTGTGGAGGGGTGATAAGCGTTGGTGAGTTCCAGAAATTAAAACCTCTGTGGTACTGCGACATGTTGCAGTAACAGCTAAGATATGACACAAAAAGACTGTTCTTGCAGCGGTGGTAACTGCATAGGCGGAGAAAGAACGACGCGTGTGGTGACACTAAATGGCACTGTGGGAATATATTGCAGATCAGTGAGAACTATGAAAATATCGTAAAGCCAATGGTACTTGAACTCTTTAGCCCCGTCAGCGTTTCCCGGATCTCAGAAACACAACGTTAGTGTCGGGAGCTATAACTTTATTGGTGCCTTTTGCGAAGTAAAGAGCAGTTAAGAAAGGTTCGAAACCTTACTTACTAATTAATAATGATGGTCATTTAGTTAGTAAGTAGTGTTATCAATTAATTTGTTGCTTGGAAGTTCTAATTTTTTAAAAATAGCTCCGAAATGAAATTAAATAGTAATAGTTACTTTACTGCAACCAGTAAAAAGTTACAGTCTGATTTGGTTTCTTAGGAGTAGATCTCTAAGTAAACAAATAAATGTAAATAAATAAATATCTAGTTTTTGTTATACGACAATGAAGGAATAATACCGAGGAAGTCATGGAGTTTTATGTCTCTATCAGACGAACGGAGTCCCATTAACACTGAACAATGCTCCTGATACGAGGAGACATTGAGGAGAGGTTTCGAATGTAATCCAGCACACTGACGCAAATTCTTGTGGTTTGAAACTTTACGCCACCTTCTCGCATCTCCTTGCCAGCCAAATGCTGATATACAAGTGTATGTCCACACTTTTCTACGCTGATAATCACGTCCTTGTGGCAAGCGATGAAGAGGATATATCGTACATGCTTACGAAGTAGTCTGAAGAATATAAAAAGTAGGGTTTTAAAAGTAATTTTGAGAAGACAGAATATCTAAGATGCGGTGAGGAGTATAAGCACCTGAGTAGTTTTTGTGAACGAAATCGTATAGATCGCTTAATAAAATTTCTTTATTTGTTACAATGTTTCGGCTACTGCCATTATCAGATATTATAAAGGTTAGAACATATAAAAGAAGGTTCCGTGTCAGTACTAAAAATTATGCCTAATTTTAACGCTTACGGAGAACCTTTTGATCCCGGACTCATACAGGACATTCACTTCCTATATTAATATCTGGGTAGTATTCTATCACGTGATGGAAAATGTAAAATGGCCATGATTTGCACTTTCATAGCAATCTGAAGGAAGGATAGAGGGGAGTCTGCGGGGTACCCAAGAAGCGAAGGGGAGAACAGGAAGAGAAGAGGCTAAGGAGACGTGAGATAGAGAAGCCTGGGGACAGGGATGTGACGACAGCTTTGCGACCCCAGTGACAAGAAGAAGAAAACTTCTTCCACCACCAGAATTCGAACAGGCTACCTCCGAGCCTATAGCCACAGTACTGGCAAGCGTTCACGACCTGCCCTAGAGATGTAGATCTATAGACATCTTCAATTACGTAGGTAGATACCACTCCTTGTTTTTCCAGTTCTTTTTTTAAGTCACTCACCCTGCTGGAAGCACGCGTACGTCGTCTCTCTGTACTCTCACTTCCTTCGTGTTGCGTAGTTCATAAACGTTAGTACACTTGCGTTACTTTGTTTGTAATCTACGGCTACATCTACATGATTACTCTGCAGTTCGCAATTAAGTGCCAGACAGAGGGTTCATCGAATCATCTTCGAGCTATTTCTCTACTGCTTCACTCCCGAAAAGCTCGCAGGAAGAAACAAACACTTAAATCTTTCCGTGCGAGCGCTGATATCCCTTACTTTATTATGATGATCGTTTCTTTCCATGTAAATGGGCGCCAGAAAAATATTTTCGGATTCGGAGGAGGAATTTGGTGACGAAAAACGCCGTTTTACTCTCTCCCCTATTTCGTGAAAATGTAAAACGAGCTGCCCGTCTTAGAACTAAATTTTTCGATGTCCTCCATCAAACCCGTCTCATGTGGATTCCACACCGCGAAGCGGTACTCGAGATGAGAACGAACAACTATAGAGTAAGCAGTCTCCGTACTAGACCTGTGGCATGTTTAAAATGTTCTTCAATAAATTGCAGCTTTTGGTCGCTTTTACCACAGCATTATCTACGTGATCATTCTAAGAAAAACCTGATCATAATTGTAATCGTTAAATATTTAGTTGAACTCACTGACTTTAGATTCGTGTAATTTGTCTTGTAACCGAAATTTAGCGGATTCCTTTTAGTGCTCATGTGGATGACTTCAAATTTTTCATTATTTGAAGTCAGTTGCCCCTTTCGCACTATACAAATATATTGCCTGCGATACTTGAGGTGGTGTGAAGAGCGAATCCAATGGTTACTGTACGAAAATTACTTAGAGATGTCAGGGTACTTTAGATCATGTAGTGTATGTCTATCTCTATGACATTTTCGACCAGTTTTTGTAGTTATCTGGATTACTTGTTTTGGTATCTAATGACTCACAAGGCGGTAAATGAGAGCACAATCTGCAAAACATCTGAGAGGGCTGCGCAGATTGTCTCCTAACACTCAACTTTATGTAGATCAGGAACAGCAGAGGGCTTGTAACACTTCCTTGTGGAACGCCACATATTATGTCTATTTCTCTCGATGACCTTTCTGACAGGAAATCACGAATCCAGTCGTACAGCTGAGACGATACTCCATAAGAACGTAATCTGATTAAAAATCGTTTGTGAGAAAAGGTATCCAACGCCTTCTGTTAATCTAAAACTACGTAATGAATTTGAAATCCTCTTTCGATGTCAAGATAAAGAGCTAGTTCTGTATCACAAGAACGATATGTTCTGAATTCGTGCTACCTGTTCGTAGCGTTCGAACACAATATACGTTCCAAAATCCTACTGCAAATCAGAGATATAGGTCTGTAAATCAGTGGATTACTCCTATTTCCTTTGCTGTGTGTTTGTTTGACTTGTGCAACTTTCCAGTCCTTAGGTATAGATCTTTCGACGAGCGAGCGTTTTTAGGCTTGTATGACTGCTAAGTATGGAGCTAATGTAACAGCGTACTCTGAAAAGACCCTAAGTGGTGTACAATATGGACTGAAAGCCTTGTTCTATTAACTGATTTGAGATGCTTCCCTACATTAAGGATGTCTATGTCTAAGTTGCTCATGTTGGCAGTTATTCTTGATTCAAATTCTGGAACATTTACTTCGTGTTCTTTGGTGAAGCAGTTTCGAAAAACCGTGTTTACTAACTTTGCTTTGGTAGCACTGTCATCAGTAACATTACAGTTGCTATCGTGCAGTGAAGGTATTGATTAGGCTTGTCAATTGTGTACTTCACATACGACCGGAATCTGTTTGTACAGTGTAATGCATTACATCTTACAACGAGTAAAGTGGAAGGATATTTGGATAATATTTTATTTGTAGGACATGTTTTTTCTGTCTTCATCTACAATGTATTTTCCCTCTACGGCTTTCCCAGTTCCATGGAAGATAGTCACTCAAATTTTAACACAATAATCATATTCTTTCGTCTAATGAGTGTTTTCCAAATACTTCTTTCTTCACGGTTTCTGTGAAGAACTTGCTAATTTCTTATCACTCCGCTTAATTTTCCTTTGGTAGCAACACATTTGAAACGCTTCATTACCCTTCTCCTCCACAGCCCATGGTTCGCTTTCATTCAATGCTCTGTTTCAATTGTAGACTCTCAGAAATTTCCTTCCCAAATTAACAGCTTTTTTCGATACAACTAGAATTCTTTTGGCGAAGAATGCTCACTTTTCGTATGCTAGTTGTTCCTTAGATTTGCATGCTTCGTGCCTTATGCGTTACTTTCGTTCCAAGGTAGCGCAATACTTATACTTGCTCGACCATATGGTCCGCAAATTCGGATCTCAAGTATGTCATTAATTTCATTTCTGGTACTCCTCCATACTTTCGTCTTTCTTTGCTTTCTACTCAATCGATATTTCGTGCTCAGTATGCTGTTCATTCTATTTAATAGAGTCTACAAGTCTTGGTCAGTTTCCTGTCGTCAATGAATTCTTAACATCATTTGACCCTCAACTTATATCCCATTTCTGAATCTTCATTTTATTTCTTCATTGTACCTTCGGCATACACATTGAAAAATAGAGGAGAAGGACTACATCAGCCTCATGGCCTTTTTAGTAGGAGCACTTCACTCTTGGTCTTCCGTTCTTAATGTACTCACTTAGTCGGTGTACGTATTGTATATTTTCTATCTTTCCCAGTAGTGTACACTATCTGATGAAAAGTTTCCGGACAATATTAGTGGATATTAATATGTACTGTGTCCACCCTTCGCCTTTAAAATGCCGTGAACTATGCCAGGGACAGTTTCAATGAGGGAATGATTGTGGAGGAATGGCAGCCCATTCTTCCTCAAGAGTCGAAACCAGAAGAGGTACTGATGTTGGATGCTGGGGTCTGGAACGAAGTAGGCATTCTAACTGATCCCAGAGGTGTTCCGTTTGGTTCTGGTCGGGATTCTGATCAGGTAAGTCGATTGCAGGAATGTTATTGTCCACACACCATTGACTCATAGATGGTTCTTTATGAAAGAGTATACAGTGCTGATACCAACGATCATCTCTGAACTATTTCTCGACTGGACGCAATACACAATGCTGTAAAATGTATTCCTGTCCTCCCCCATTTAGCTTTTTCTTACGAGCAATAAGGAGACCACCTTAAAACCACGAAAAGCAGTAACTCCTTCTGTACTTTACTGAGGCACTAAATATGATGGCAAGTAACGTTCTCCAAGCATGCACCAAACCCAAAACTTCCGTCGGACTGATTCGCCACTCCAGATCACTACAAAAAGTGGTCGAAAATGTCAGAGAGATAGACATACACTACATGATCTAAAGTACCCGGACATCGCTAAGTAATTTTCGCCCAGTAACCATTGGCTTCGCTCTTTACACGACCACAAGTATCGTTTTGCGTTAACCACAGAAATGTGTGGCTTATGAGGAGCTGCACGACCATTGTACCTCATTATTTTTAATGCGTTATGCACATTCACTGTGCTAGCTGGATTACTGATAACACTTTGGAACTCACGAGAGATTCCTTCCGCTGGTTTCATGCGATTTTTTTCAGCCACCCTCCACAATACTCGACTGTCCTCGTCCGTTAGTGCATGGAGTCTACCGAGACTTGGTTTAGCTATGATTGTTCCGTCACATTTCCACTTCACAGGCACCTCACGAAGAGTCGACTTAGGCAATTTTAGAAGGATTTAAATGTTCCTGATGGATGTGTTACTCAGATGACGTCCAGTGGCTGCGTTCGAAGTCACTGTACTTTCCTGACAGACCAATTCTGCTATTACTGCTTCTCTACTGACAACACAATACTCCTCTATACTGATGGGTCTATCTAGTGGTCAATTCCACATTACAATGTGATGTCCGGATACTTTTGATTTCGAACGTTTTTTCTTAGTAGACAAATCCTACCCATGTTTCTTCATTTTTCTTAAGTCTTTCCACTATTATGAAGAGCGCCACAACCACTTCACTCTTTACCTTTAGCATAGCCAAACTGGTCATCATCTGTATACCATATTGTGGTTAGCATCTTGGACGTATGAGCTTTCAAGGTGATTGTGCGATGGTCCTAACGAGTGAATTAATCCGAGGGGTATCGCTCGTAGGATGAAGTCTTCTCATAGAGATTTTTTAATTTCTCTTTGTTTGTCATAGGTAGATGCTTTCCTAATTTTGAGTTTGAGGCGTGGATCGGTCATCGCCTGGTATATTTCACAGAATCTATCATGGGAAAAGAAGATTGAGTGAGGTGGCACAGTACTCGCATTAGTGGTTCATACCCCATCCAGCTATGCAGATTTAGTGATCCTTGGTTTCCTGAAACAGATTCTGATACAGCCGTCTCAACACAGGAAACGTTATATTACAACTTGTTTTGAAGTTTCATGGTGGACATTATTTTAAACGATACCTTCGTACGACGTTACATAATGTTAACACAGGGCTAGTTCGACATAAAACAAGATTTACAATCAGAGCACACTAAAACGAGTCAAAAAGACAGAAATGCAACGAAGGAAACACAGTGGTAGTATCCAGAATGGTAGAGCACTTGCCCGCGAAAGGCAAAGGTCCCGAGTTCGAGTCTCGGTCCGCCACACAGTTTTAATCTGCCAGGAAGTATCATATCAGCGCACACTCCGCTGCAGAGTGAAAATCTCATTCTGGAAACATCCCCCAGGCTGTGGCTAAGCCATGTCTCCGCAATATCCTTCCATTCAGGAGTGCTAGTTCTGCAAGGTTCGCAGGAGAGCTTCTGGAAGGTAGGAGACGAGGTACTGGCAGAAGTCAAGCTGTGAGGACGGCCCGTGAGTCGTGCTTGGGTAGCTCAGTTGGTAGAGCACTTGCCCGCGAAAGGCAAAGGTCCCGAGTTCGGGGCTCGGTCCGGCACACAGTTTTAATCTGCCAGGAAGTTTCACAGTCGTAATATACCATAAAAATCCTACTGGTAACACAGTAAGAAATGATAAATCGTCGTTTGTACACATTTGGGATATTCCCAGTTCAGTTCATATTATTGACTATGTATCCAAATTAACTATTAAACGTTCTTTGCACGTACTGTGAAAATTCTGTCAAAAGCTGCTGATAAAAAATTGAATATTTGTGTAGGTCTATAAGTACCATCTAGACAGAACGGAAAAACAGTTTACGAGAACCAGAGTTGTGTATTACAACCACACATATAGATACACCGGTATTCAGACGCATACATTTAGAGGCTGGGTGTTCCATATTCTGCAGTATAACACATGCGGATATAGTCAGTAAATTGAGCTGGCATTCTAACAAGGGAACCTCCCCATCGCACCCCCCTCAGATTTAGTTATAAATTGACACAGTGGATAGGCCTTGAAAAACTGAATACAGATCAATCGAGAAAACAGGAAGGAGTTGTGTGGAACTATGAAAAAATAAACAAAATATACAAACTGAGTAGTCAAAGTGTAAGATATGCAACATCAAGGAGTATGTATGCTGAGGAGCGCCGTGGTCCCGTGGTTAGAGTGAGTATCTGCGGAACGAGAGGTCATTGGTTCAAGTCCTCCCTCGAGTAAAAATTTTACTTGCTTTATTTTCGCAAAGTTACGATCTGACCGTTCATTCATTGACGTCTCTGTTCACTGTAATAAGTTTAGTGTCTGTGTTTTGCGACCGCACCGCAAAACCGTGCGATTAGTAGACGAAAGGACGTGCCTCTCCAATAGGAACCGAAAACATTTGATCGCAAATTCATAGGTCAACCGATTTCTCCACAGGAAAACACGTCTGAAATATTCTATACGACACTGGTGACGGCATGTGCGTCACATTACAGGAATATATTGTCGACCCACCTAACTTGCACACTTGGCGAATGGGTAAAAAGATTCTTCTACCTTGCCCGATTTAGGTTTTCTTGTGGATGTGATAATCACTCCCAAAAAAGTGATGAAAACATAAGAGTTTGTCACATAAACGGCAACAAATGAATGCAACAGTTTCACAGTCGCACAGTTTTCCCTGTGCTCTGTCAAAACATATGTTTTTAACGTTTTCAAGTTTTTCCGTGTGTAGACCGTCAAATCCTGCATGTGTCCAAGCAAATCTGAACATGTCCTGGAATTTTGGAGAGCGAAGTTGATCATGTCTGAGTTTATGAACTTTGATAATTGTCTGAAAATAAAAAATTAAAACTTTTCACTCGAGGGAGGATTGTACCAGGGACCTTTCGTTCCATAGCTGCTCACGGTAACCACGGGACCACGGTGCTCCTCAGTGTACACGTCCCTTGATGTGGCTTATCTTGCACACGGACTACTCAGTTTGTATATTTTGCTTATTTTTTTCATAGTTCCATACAACTTCTTCCTGTTTTCTCGATTGATCTGTGTTCAGTTTTTCATGGCCTATCCCTGTGCCAACTTATAACTAAATCTGAGGGGGGTGCGATGGGGAGGTTCCCTTGTAAGTGCCAAGGTCAGCACATTAGCAGCGAAGGAAGCTACACTCCTGGAAATTGAAATAAGAACACCGTGAATTCATTGTCCCAGGAAGGGGAAACTTTATTGACACATTCCTGTGGTCAGATACATCACATGATCACACTGACAGAACCACAGGCACATAGACACAGGCAACAGAGCATGCACAATGTCGGCACTAGTACAGTGTATATCCACCTTTCGCAGCAATGCAGGCTGCTATTCTCCCATGGAGACGATCGTAGAGATGCTGGATGTAGTCCTGTGGAACGGCTTGCCATGTCATTTCCACCTGGCGCCTCAGTTGGACCAGCGTTCGTGCTGGACGTGCAGACCGCGTGAGACGACGCTTCATCCAGTCCCAAACATGCTCAATGGGGGACAGATCCGGAGATCTTGCTGGCCAGGGTAGTTGACTTACACCTTCTAGAGCACGTTGGGTGGCACGGGATACATGCGGACGTGCATTGTCCTGTTGGAACAGCAAGTTCCCTTGCCGGTCTAGGAATGGTAGAACGATGGGTTCGATGACGGTTTGGATGTACCGTGCACTATTCAGTGTCCCCTCGACGATCACCAGTGGTGTACGGCCAGTGTAGGAGATCGCTCCCCACACCATGATGCCGGGTGTTGGCCCTGTGTGCCTCGGTCGTATGCAGTCCTGATTGTGGCGCTCACCTGCACGGCGCCAAACACGCATACGACCATCATTGGCACCAAGGCAGAAGCGACTCTCATCGCTGAAGACGACACGTCTCCATTCGTCCCTCCATTCACGCCTGTCGCGACACCACTGGAGGCGGGCTGCACGATGTTTGGGCGTGAGCGGAAGACGGCCTAACGGTGTGCGTAGCCCAGCTTCATGGAGACGGTTGCGAACGGTCCTCGCCGATACCCCAGGAGCAACAGTGTCCCTAATTTGCTGGGAAGTGGCGGTGCGGTCCCCTACGGCACTGCGTAGGATCCTACGGTCTTGGCGTGCATCCGTGCGTCGCTGCGGTCCGGTCCCAGGTCGACGGGCACGTGCACCTTCCGCCGACCACTGGCGACAACATCGATGTACTGTGGAGACCTCACGCCCCACGTGTTGAGCAATTCGGCGGTACGTCCACCCGGCCTCCCGCATGCCCACTATACGCCCTCGCTCAAAGTCCGTCAACTGCACATACGGTTCACGTCCACGCTGTCGCGGCATGCTACCAGTGTTAAAGACTGCGATGGAGCTCCGTATTGCCACGGCAAACTGGCTGACACTGACGGCGGCGGTGCACAAATGCTGCGCAGCTAGCGCCATTCGACGGCCAACACCGCGGTTTCTGGTGTGTCCGCTGTGCCGTGCGTGTGATCATTGCTTGTACAGCCCTCTCGCAGTGTCCGGAGCAAGTATGGTGGGTCTGACACACCGGTGTCAATGTGTTCTTTTTTCTATTTCCAGGAGTGTATATCTTGACGTAAGCACTGTTGAAGAATTCGTGCAGTGGCTTATACATTGCTATGTAGCTGGATGCTAACAAGGTTTGGTGGCTACATGGGAACTGATGACCAGGAGCCCGAAGATTACTTGCAAGGATTTTTATGTGGTACGCCTTACTGTAGAAATATATCGTTTGGATCTTCTTCCTCTCCGCAAAAAAAATACAGGGCTGGTGCTTAGGTTGACCCGTAGAAGTGTTTGTTGAACTTCCAGTGATTACATTTCAGCTGTGCTGTAACTGTTGTGAAGCTCCGATGTTTGTGCCTTATTGTGCCATGGCACATTTGGAATCGTGGGATGAACTAGTGCGTGCCTTTGATTTTACATGTCCGCGAACATTACTCTTGCCAGTCCAAGGACAATCACTTTCTGAGCATCGACATCATGTCTGTGAGAGTGAGTTTATCGTATTTAATAGCTCAATGTAGAGATGGGTGCTTTGCCAGGCCATCTGCTTGTTCTTTTGCAGGTACCCAGAGTGGCCTTTCATCCATATAGTAAAGATGTTGCGACAGTTCCTCTCCACCCGAAACATAACTGCGACAACTGCTGCAACTATTAGGCTGGTGCAAGTATTGTGATGGTTTGTAGGGCTGACATAATATCAGAGGTTCTGACTATTGTGTCTTCTGTGGTAGTCCTCCGAAATGGCAATCAGCTCTGCTGTCATAACAGTGGAGTGTGGATCCAGTCTGTAAATGCGTTGTTGTTTGCTTTGGGGTACCCAAAGAGCGCTACCAGAGGCTTCTCTGGACTTGGATGAGACTGTAGAGTACATCACGCACGTATCGGGGTAGTGAGACAGGGATTCCATTGCCGTTTCGCTACTTGGGTCCTGGTTTTAACACGTTAAACTAGTCCTGGCGTCAAACTGCAAAGTCAACGTTTCATATGTGCTGTTGTACTGTGGTAGAAGAGGACTTTTCCACACCTGCTGCCTTAATGCCTGCATCTCCACGTATTCAACCGCGGCGAATGGTTCAAATGGTTCAAATGGCTCTGAGCACTATGAGACTTAACATCTATGGTCATCAGTCCCCTAGAACTTAGAACTACTTAAATCTAACTAACCTAAGGACATCACACAACAACCAGTCATCACGAGGCAGAGAAAATCCCTGACCCCGCCGGGAATCGAACCCGGGATCCCCGGCGCGAGAAGCGAGAACGCTACCGCACGACCACGAGCTGCGGACGCGGCGAATGGAAGTTGCTTATTTATCCAATATCATCCTCACACAGAGTAGAATTTTAATTCACGGATTCTTCGAAACAGAGTCGCTGGAGGAAGTACTTGTAGAGGAATATTCTTCGCAACGTTAACGGTGGTTCATTCGGTTCAACCAGTAATGCGTTGGTTGGCGTTGACATGAATGCCCCAGTAACTATACGCAAGGCTCTGCACTGCGTTGTGTAGAACAGGGCCGGCCGGAGTGTGCGGACCATGTGCGGGCCAAGGTCCGAGCTGTCTCGGTTTTGCTCAGCCTTTCTCGGAAGTAGCCGGAACAGCACAGCGCTACAATCAGAATTGCGGTGTGATACGAAGTGTGTTCAGAAAGAAACACTCTGCGGCTACTGATCACACCTAGCGACAGGTTTAGACAACAATCTGCCATTTGCCTCGTGTCGCTCGGACAATTAGCAAGCGAACCACAGCCGCTGAAGTAAGCACGTCTACAGCCTGTTCGTCAGATTAGTGCAATGAAGGCGGCAGCTGTGGTCGACCGGTTCAAGGCTCTTCAGTCCGTAACCACGCGGCTGCTACCGTCGCAGGTTCGAATCCTGCCTCGGGCATGGATGTGTGTGACGTCCTTAGGTTAGTTCGGTTAACGTAGTTCTAAGTCTAGGGGAATGATGACCTCAGATGTTAAGTCCCATAGCGCTTAGAGCCATTTGAACCATTTGAAGCGTAGTGAAGGAACTTGAAGAACAACGTATGTGTGTGTGTGAAATTCTGCTGCAAACTTGGCAAAACTTTCACAGAGACATTTCAAACGCTTAGGCAAGCATATGGGGAGGACTGTATGAGTCGCACGCAGTTACGAGTGGGGCTCTGAGCACTATGGGACTTAACATCTGAGGTCATCAGTCCCCTAGAACTTAGAACTACTTAAACCTAACTAACCTAAGGACACCACACACATCCATGCCTGAGGCAGCATTCTAACCTGCGACGGTAGCAGCCGCGTGATTACGAATTGAAGTGCCTAGAACCGCTCGGCAACTCCGGCCGCCAGCTACGAGTGGTTTAAAAGTTTTCAACAGGGCAGAATGTCGGTCCGTGACGATTTCAAGTCTTCCACATCAACAGATAATGGCCACTTGGTTAGCGTTCACGCTGTGATTCGCGGAAATCGACGTTTAACTGTTCGGGAAGTTGCTGAGAATGTGGGAGTAAGCGTAGGATCATGCAATAAAATTTTGAGTGGAAAACTTGAGATGCGTCATTTCAGTGCAAAATACGTACCGCGTTTGTTGACTGAAGATCAGAAACAGACCCGTGTCGAAACGAGTGAGGAACTGCTTGCCACTGTTAATGACAATGAAAACTTTCTTAAAAACATCATAACAGCCGATGGGATGTGGGTGTACGGCTATGAAGCGGAAACGAAGATGCAGTCGCCGCAGTGGGTGGGCAAAGAGTCATCTCGTCCAAAAAAAACACGCATCAGTCGGTCAAATATCAAGGTGATGTTGGTTGTGTTTTTTGACTACAAAGGCAGTATCCATCATGAATTTGTGCCACGTGATCAGATGGTAAACAGGGAAGTCTACCAGGGAATCGCATGAGGGATGCTGCGCGCAGGAAGAGGCCTGAATTGTGGGAAAACCACAGTTGGATGTTGCGTCGTGACAATGCGCTAGCTCACGCGTCACTCCTCGTCTGCCGCTATGTAGCAAAACACTACATTCCCGTTGTGCTCTATCCACCGTATTCTCCGGACCTAGCTCCAGCATACTTTTTCCTGTTTCCCAAACGGGAAAACACATTGAGAGGGCGTCATTTACATACCATGGAGGAGATACACGACGAGAAACCTGCGCGCCATCCCACGAAATGTGTTCCAGGAGGCGTTCCACTTTCCAAAACTGGAAGAAACGATTGGAATTTTCAATAAACAGGGTGAAGAAAAATTCGCGCACTCGGACTTCGCAGGGCGACTCTTCACATTCTAGCAATACGAAAATGTCTGTCACAATATTTCGTCCTGCGCATATTCCCGGCAGTAAATTGACGTCAAACATTGACTGTAGGCGCATGTACAGTAACTACTTCTGTCAGCTGACAGGCGTAGTGCTGTGCAATTGACAGCGGTTTGGTTAGCATGCAGGAGGTCGAGGGTTCAATTTTAGATTAGGCATATATGTTTTTATTTGCCAGTTCCATTCTGCCACATAATACTGTAGTACACACAGTTTCTTAAGGCATACGTATCCGACATTTACATAGCACAGTGTTTTGTGAAGGTGAACATAACGAAAACATGGCCAGACGAGTCATAAATAAACAGTTGAAACAAATGACCTGTCATAGGACAAAATAACTACAGTAACTATATCGATTTCTAGATCCTAAAGACGACTGCACAGTTAAATTACTGAACATCTACTAGTCATTTATACTACATGCAGTGCGTCTACTCAGATGTAACACATTATCGACCAGTGACAATATAATTTCCATATTAATGACAGCATGACTTTTAAAAAAATACAGATGCTCAAAGCGACCCCCCTGCGCGTCTAAACATTGCGCGCCCAGCTCGATCATACAGCTGTGGACTTTTCGCAACATGGCTACATCCACTGATACAAGAGCAGCATGAACACCCGCTATCAGTTCTTTCCCGTATGTCGTGTCCCCACAGGAACAAATCTAGGGATATTAGGTCAAGTGAATGCGAGACCATACAACTAGACCTCCCTGTGCGTGCCTTTTCCGTGGAAATGATCTGTCTAAATACTGTCGCACATTAATTACAAAATTTGGTGGTCCACCATCATGTTGGAAGCATAACCTCTGCCAAACATGAAATGGAGCATCTTCCAGTGCGTCACGAAAATAGTTTGACAGGAATGCATGATACCTTCGTGCAATCAACCGATGAGGCAACAAGTAGAGACCAAAATTCCAGTCTCCAAATGTTCCAGTCTACACACTGATGCCAAAGCGATCTTAATGTCCACGATCGCGAGTAACTTGCGGGTTAACATCACACCAATAATGGGCATTGTGCACCTTGAAGACACCGTCGCGAGTCAGCGCTGCTTCTTCCAACCATTTTACAGTGTTTATGAAGTCGTAGTTGATTCCTGTTGTTGTTGGGACCATCCACAGAACTGCAACGAAGGGCAGTCTGCAGGATGCAAGTGTTGCATTACTGCAGCCCACGCTCGTGCATCGCGTCAATGACCGTGCATTGCGATATACACAGCTGCCTTGCTACGCCACGTGTGGTTCGTTGCGGTCCTTGGTGTATGACTTCCAGAATAACTTCCTCGGAAGCTGGAGTACGATGAGTCCGTTAACGACCGCTGTCACGTGATGGTGGAAGCAGAGAGAACCTGTCTCCCGAAGGCGAAGCTCCAGACGACGAAACACATTTTTATCTTGATGACGTCGACCACAATATCTAGCATGATTCACGAGGCCGCTTACGCTCTCTGGGTCTTTCCGGGTTGCTGTGTAGACCCCGGTGACGGAGCAGGTTAGTTTTACTCTTCCCTAGGATGCCGGTGAGTAAGGATGTTCTGTGTAGTATCTCTAGTTGCTAGGCTGAAATGTGAAAGAGTTAGTTTTGTTTGAGTTTCCGGTAGTCACTCTGGTGTGAGGCAATGATAATGGTGACGTACCAACTATTTCAGTCAGGGAACGGGATTAATTTCATTAGAATTTCATTAAACTGAGCTTATTCGATAAGATCTTTTGTGCAACTGCAACTTGGCGTGGACGAGCGGTGCCGTCACGTGATGTACAGTTTTAGTAAGTTTCATGTATCATGTATGAATGTGTCGAACGCATTGTGGGAAGTGTGTCATCTATGAAAGTGTCAAACGATTTTAATTGAATCAACTGTCGGTTCTTGGTGAAACATCGCAAATTAACTAAACAAACTCTGTTTCTAGCCTTGTTTCACAAATTTTATTATTAATGTTACTGCAATACCTAGGTTTCAGGTTATAAGCCCATCTTCAAGTACATTAATGTACTTGAAAATATCTTATAACCCGAAACCTAGGTTGTGCAGTATTATCAAATGATATTTGAGGTGGCGCCTTTTTATCAGTTTAATTAATTAATATTTAAATAAATTTGACCCATTAATCATAAACATTGTGTTTGGTACTTGTTCGGGGCAAGCGAACGTAGGCCCTACTTGCATAGTCACTCTTGAGATTTAGGAAAACAGAAAAGAGTTTTCAAGGTGCTAATCTTACCAGTACCTTGCACTAGTAGAAGACGACAGATAGCTGTAAACAGTCTGCTGCGTTACCGGAAACAGCTGCATCACGGTGTAGGAGTGAAATAATGCAGCAACTGGAAACGTACTCTAAAGTTGAAGTAGCCCGGCGAGTACGCCGGTCGCTGTGGCCGAGCGGTTCGAGTCGCTTCAGTCCGGAACCGCGCTGCTGCTACGGTCGCAGATTCGAATCCTGTCTCCGGCATGGATGTGTGTGATGTCCTTAGGTTAGTTAGATTTAAGTAGTTGTAAGTCCAGGGGACTGATGACCTCAGATGTTAAGTCCCATAGTGCTTAGAGCCATTTGAACCGACGAGTACGATCCTTGTTGGCTAAACATCTAAACTGCACACAGATTCATTATGAAGTCTGGTTTTATTTGGACCGAATACAATTTCACGTCCAACCAGGTGGATTGGTGTTAACAATATGATCAAGGCTGCACATGCGTTCGTGATCTGATCGGTAATGGAGACCATTGACTTCGACCCTCAGACGACAATGGCCAGCCAGTCGAGGAACTGATTCACTGCATTCACACATTCTTCGCCGATGAGGACGTTACACCAGCGGTTGTCGAACGGCTAGGTGGGCAAGGAGTGAATTTCTATCGCCAAGGAATCGAACGATTGGCAGAACTTTACGACAGTTGTTTTGCACAGACTTGATGACTGTTAAAAAATTGTCATGTGGCGGTGTCACTTTGAGGTGCAGTGCAGCACTGAACAAAACTTACGTGTGAATGGAAAAGCACACGAAATGGTGTTTTATTCTACAACATTTATTATTTTACAAACCGATTTTTAGCTGTTACACCATTCTCAGGTACAAGGATAAGTCTTTGTGATGGTATATTTTTGGCAGCGAAGATTTTAGAATAGTGCAACTGTAGAGTATGCCCATTGGTTTCGAAAGATGACAATAGTTTGTTTAATTTAGGTCTAAAATGAGAGTGATTATTTCAGTAAAATTTTATGTAAAAACATTAAAACTTAATCCATGAATTAATTCATTAACTAAATTATATACATGAGTTTGGTTTCATTAGATTGCTTGCCATCAGTTACTATCAACTGTGACCTTTCTGACAGGAAATCATGGAGTACAGTCACACAGCTGCGTCGATATTACGTAGGCACACAAGTTGATTAGACGCCACTAGTGAGGAACTATGTCAGAATACTTCTGGAAATCTAGAAATACGGCATCAACGTAGAAGCGCTTCAGAAGAACGCAACTCCATAGCATCTATCAGGCGTGGGTGTAGCCGGCGGCGTGGAAGTTAATCACACGGAGCTGCGGGCGCGAGTGTTACGGTTGTCCGTTTTTCCCAGATGAGCCCGGCTGCGGTTAGCCATTAAGTGGGAGAACGGTCCACGTATAAAAGCCACTCTGTAAACACCGCCGGCAGTAAGTGGAAAAGGGACCACTGCGGCATGACCAACACTCTTCTCCAGGTAAGCACTGCAAAATTCTCTACAGTGCGACTAGTATCGCCACATACGGACACGTAGTTCACGCAAATCCTACGTTTCATAGAACGCAATTGAGGAGTAGACCAACTTCTGTGAAGAGATGATCTTATTAACGTACGTTTCCCAGAATACCTTCATCAAAGAAGACAAGGAAAATAATCCAGAATTCAAACAAAGAACAACTGTCAACATGAATAACTTAGAAGTAGATATCCTCGGTATACCGAAGCAGATTAAATCACTTAACAAACGCAACGCCCCGGACCAGATTCTATTACGAGGTGCATTAAAGTTCTAAGGCCTCCGATTTTTTTTCTCCAGACTGGAAAGAGATAGAAACATGCGCATTGTTTTAAAATGAGGCCGCGTTCATTGTCAATATGTCCCAGAGATGGCAGCACCGTACGGCAGATGGAATTTTACCGCCAGTGGCGAGAATGAGAACTGTTTTAAATACTTAAAATGGCGACGTTATTCTTACTTCAACAGCGTGCAATCATTCGTTTTCTGAATTTGCGTGGTGTGAAACCAACTGAAATTCATCGACATTTGAAGGAGACATGTGGTGATGGAGTTATGGATGTGTCGAAAGTGCGTTCGTGGGTGCGACAGTTTAATGAAGGCAGAACATCATGTGACAACAAACCGAAACAACCTCGGGCTCACACAAGCCGGTCTGACGACATGATCGAGAAAGTGGAGAGAATTGTTTTGGGGGATCGCCGAATGACTGTTGAACAGATCGCCTGCAGAGTTGGCATTTCTGTGGGTTCTGTGCACACAATCCTGCATGACGACCTGAAAATGCGAAAAGTGTCATCCAGGTGGGTGCCACGAATGCTGACGGACGACCACACGGCTGCCCGTGTGGCATGTTGCCGAGCAATGTTGACGCGCAACGACAGCATGAATGGGACTTTCTTTTCGTCGGTTGTGACAATGGATGAGACGTGGATGCCATTTTTCAATCCAGAAACAAAGCGCCAGTCAGCTCAATGGAAGCACACAGATTTACCGCCACCAAAAAAATTTCGGGTAACCGCCAGTGCTGAAAAAATGATGGTGTCCATGTTCTGGGACAGCGAGGGCGTAATCCTTACTCTTTGCGTTCCAAAGGGCACTACGGTAACAGGTGCATCCTACGAAAATGTTTTGAAGAACAAATTCCTTCCTGCACTGCAACAAAAACGTCCGGGAAGGGCTGCGTGTGTGCTGTTTCACCAAGACAACGCACCCGCACATCGAGCTAACGTTACGCAACAGTTTCTTCGTGATAACAACTCTGAAGTGATTCCTCATGCTCCCTACTCACCTGACCTGGCTCCTAGTGACTTTTGGCTTTTTCCAACAATGAAAGACACTCTCCGTGGCCGCACATTCACCAGCCGTGCTGCTATTGCCTCAGCGATTTTCCAATGGTCAAAACAGACTCCTAAAGAAGCCTTCGCCGCTGCCATGGAATCATGACGTCAGCGTTGTGAAAAATGTGTAGGTCTGCAGGGCGATTACGTCGAGAAGTAACGCCAGTTTCATCGATTTCGGGTGAGTAGTTAATTAGAAAAAAAATCGGAGGCCTTAGAACTTGAATGCACCTCGTATATACCATGTAGGTTCCTCTCAAGAGTATGCTGACACAATAGCTCTATAATTAGCAATCATCTTCAGCCGCTCACTTGTCGGAATATCCGTACCTAAAGACTTGAAAGAGGCACAGATCACGCCAGTGTACCCAGGAAAGGAAATAGGAGTAATCCGCTGAATCACAGAACCATACCACTAACGTCGAAATGCGCTAAAATTTTATTTTCAAACCCGATGAACTACCTCGAAGAAAACGTTTTATTGACAAATTTCCAACATGGATTTAGAAAGTATCGTTCTTGCAAAAAACAACTAGGTGTTTATTCTCACAATGTAATGAGTGATATCGATGTCAGACTGATTCCATATTTTTAGATTTACACAATACTTTTGACACCGTTCCTCGCAAGCAACTTCCAACCAAACTGCCTGAGTACAGTGTATCATCTCAGTTGTGCAACTGGATTCGTGATTTCCCTTCAGAAAGGTCGACGTTCGTAGTAACTGAAGGAAAGTCATCGAGTAAAACGGAAGCAATATCTGAAGTTCCTCTTGGGAGAGTTATAGGCCCTCTGCTGTTCCTGATCTATATAAAGTTTTAGGACACAATATGAGCAGCCATCTTAGGTTATCTGCAGATAATGCTGCCATTTACCGCCTCGTAATGTCATCAAATGACCAAAACCAATTCCACGGATTTAGAGAAGCTATCTGCATGGTGCGAAACATTGCAATTGACTCTAAATAAAGAAAGATATGAAGTCATTCACATAAGTGCGAAAAGGTATCCGCTAAATTTCAGCTACACGATAAATCATACAAATCTAGAGTCTGTGAATTCAACAAAATAGTTGGGGATTACAAACAGAATAACTTAAATTGGAACGATCACATAGATGACGTTGTGTGGAAAGCTAACTAATGACCGCTAGTTATTTGCAGAACACTTAGAAAATGCAACGGATCTATAAAAGACTTCCTGCACTACACTTTTCCTTCCTCTTCTGGAGTACTGCTGTGCGGTATGGGATCCGCATCACATAGGATTGACGGAGTACAGCTCGATTTGTTATCGCAAAATAGGGGATACAGTACCATGGGTATGATTTGCGAATTTGGGTGGCAGTCATTTAAAACAATGGCGTTTTTGGTTACGTCAGGATCTTCTCATGAAATTTCAGTCACCAACTGTCTGCTCTGAATACGAAAATATTTTGTTGGCGTCCGCGACGTATTGAAGAAATGAACATCACAATAACATAATAGAAATCAGACCTCGCGCGGAAAGATATAAGTGTCTGTTTTTCCTTTGCGCTGTTCAAGAATGTAACTGCACAGAAACAGCTTGAAGGTGGTTCGATGAACTCTCTGCCAGGCACTTAATGGTGAACTGCAGAGTAATCACGTAGATGTAGATGTATGGACCATTCTGTAACAGAAGATGTAACTACTACTCTAGAGTGTGGCTAAGGGACTATTCCAATTTGCACAGGTTCAGATATGGTAGTCAGCAGAAATGCGTTCTGACTTGGTCTGGAACGGTAGAAGTACATTAAATGGTGGAAATCTTTTAGTCCTGAAAACCAAGAACATGAAGTTCCATCAAGAGAAAGATGGAATTTGTCAAAACTTTGTAAAATTGCCTCCGAATTCGCTGATGGAAAAGGACGTTTATCTGCCGCTAGAAGTATGATCATTACGGTATACTTTATTTTTAACAAATATAGAGATTAGAATTTCTTCCTGTGTTTTTTGTATGTTTCAAGTACTACTTTTTTCAGACAATGAATTCCATTGCTCTTGAATATAAACTGTTTTGCCGAGTACAAGAAATACATGTTCAGTATTCATAATGTATTGAATGTGACGATTATTTGGTTTTCTTACAGTTAAATCTTACAAAGGGCCGTTCACGTAGTGAATTTGTTTGCACTATAGAGGAGACAATGAGAATGTACCTGCGTGTCAAGTTGGCGCCAGATAATGAACAACTGTTAACCAGAGAGTCTAGCTGACGAATTAATCACGTTTTGTGGACGGTCTTTCCTTCACAATTTTCCCCCATACTGATGTCTCTCTTGTTGATATGAAGGATGGTCAGAAACAATCTGAAAAGTCTCTTAAGGGTGTTTCAGAGTATATTGTGCTGAGAAATAGCTGTTAAGAAAAAGCTTTGATACATTGCACCGTTTCCCAGTTAATTAAAATTGAAGTTAGCCAAACAGGCCGTTGCCCGCAAAAATTCAAGTGGCAGAGATGGTGTCGCCAAATGTGTGCATCGTTTGGTTTCCTAAAACCGAAAAAGAGAGCGACACAAAAATTGAACATGGGACGGTTGTAATGGTCGAACCCGTGCCAAAGGCTGAGCAAACTTGTGAGCTGTCATCTACTCTATGACAACAACTGACACTAATTTCATCTGGCAGGCTGCTTGAAGTTGGTATGGGTAGAGGTAATACTCAACAGCCGAACCAAAATAATAATTGGCTTCTTCTAGCGAACCCCCCCCCCCCCTCCCCGACTCAGATGATATAATAGCTGAACGGTTCAAAGAAAACTTGAATCCCATTACAAATAAGTACCCCACTGATACAGCTATAATTGATGGAGACTTCACTCTACCCTCGATTTGTTGGCGAAAATACATGTTCAAAGCCCGTCGAAGACAGAAAACATCTTCCGAAATTGTACTAATTCTTTCTCTGAGAATTACTTTGAACAATTTCACGGAAGCTCGAAATTTAGTGTGGACGTCAATGCAAGATGCTTTTAATAGTTTTCGCAATGAAACATTGTCTCAAAATATGGTAGAAAACCCAAAGATATTTTGGTCGTATGTAAAGTACACCAGTGGCAAAAAACAGTCAATACCGCCTCTGCGCGACAGCGATGGAAATGTTACCGATGATGCTGTCACTAAAGCGGAGTTACTAGATATAGTTTTCCGTAATTCCTTCACGAAAGAAGACGAAGTAAATATTCCAGAACTCAAAACACTGACATAAAAGTAGATATATTGCGAAACAACTCAAATCACCAAATGGTATACCAATCAGGTTCCTTTCAGAGTATGCAGACACAATAGCACCTTCCTTAGAAATCATATACAACCGCTCACTTGACGAAAGTCTGTTCCTGAAGACTGGAAAGTAGCACAGGTCACACCAATTTTCAAGAAAGAAAATGGAGTAACCCATTGAATTAAGACGCATGTCACTGACCTCAATTAGCAGTAGGATTTTGGAGCATTTACTGTACTCTTACATTATGAATCACCTTGAAGAAAATGACTTATTGATACATGACCAACTTGGATTCAGAAAATATCGTTCTTGTGCAACACAGCTAGCTCTTTATTCCCATGAAGTAATGAGTGCTGTCGACAAGGGATCTCAGATCGATTCCATATTCCTAGATTTCCAGAAGGCTTTTGATACCGTTCCTCACAAGCGGCTGTTAATCAAATTGCGTGCATATGGAGCATCGTCTCAGTTGTGTGACTGGATTCGGGATTTCCTCTCAGACAGGTCACAGTTCGTAGTGATAGACGCGCTAAATCATAGAGCAGAACAGAAGTGATATCTGGCGTTCCGGAAGGTAGTGTTATAGGCCCTCTGCTGTTCCTGATTTACATAAATGATCTAGATGATAATCTGAGCAGACCCCTTAGATTGTTTGCAGATGACGCTGTTGTTTACCGTCTAGTAAAATCATCAGACGACCAATACCAATTACAAAATTATCTAGAGAAAATTTCTGTATGGTGCGAAAAGTGGCAATTGGCACTAAACAAAGAAAGGTGCGAGGTCATCCACATGGGTACTTAAAGAAATCCGATAAACTTTGGGTATACGATAAATCACACAAATCTAAGGGCTGGCAGTTCGACTATATACCTAGGAATTACAATTACGAGCAAGTTAAATTGGAAAGACCACATAGATAATATTGTGAGGAAGGCGAAACAAAGACTGCGCTTTGTTGGCAGAACACTTTGAAGACGCGACAAACCCACTAAAGAGACAGTCTACAGTACACTTGTCCGCCCTCTGCTGGAATATTGCTGCACGGTATGGGATCCTTACCAGGTAGTATTGACGGAGGACATCGAAAAAGTGCAAAGAAGGGCAGCTCGTTTCGTGTTATCCCGCAATAGGGGTGAGAGTGTCACTGATATGATACGCGAGTTGGGCTGGCAGTCACTGAAACAAAGGCGGTTTTCTTTGCGGCGATATCTATTTACGAAATTTCAATCACCAACTTTCTCTTCCGAATGCGAAAATATTTTGTTGACACATACCTATGTAGGGAGAAATGATCATCCTAATAAAATAAGAGAAATCAAAGCTCGAACGGAAAGATTTAGGTGTTTCTTTTTCTCACGCGCCATTCGAGAGTGGAATGGTAGACAAGTAGTATGAACTCTGCCAGGCACTCAAGTGTGAATTGCGGAGTAACCATGTAGATGTAGATGTAGAAACGCCCTTATTGGCTAAATTCAATGCTAATTAACTAGGAAACAGCGCAACGGATCGAATATTTTTCTTAAGCTATTTCTCAGCACAACCTGCCCCGTAACATCCTTAAAGGCTCTCCAGGTTGTTTGTGACCACCCTGTGTAGCATATTTACACCTATTACATAAAAATATCACTAACGATTTCGTCTCAAATACGGAATCCACTTTTCTGTGTCTATGTCTATTTGCGAACTGGGAGTTGACATTTTGGTTGTGAGTCAGCATTGCCAACGAATGCGAAAGTGAAATCTACATTGTGGTGACAGTTTGAAATACAGCGTATCCAGAGTTCTGTGCTAGACTGGAAGCTTACATTTTCGTTTCCCAGAGTCTTGAAGCATACAGTATCGACGACAGAAGATGCGACAGAAGCAAAAAATGAAAAGCGTGAAAGGCCACAAGTAAATTTTTTCAATTTTTCCTGGTCAGTGCACTCAACCAATTGCAGACTGCGTGTGCCAGTAGATGAGAGTACAGTGTGCTGTTTCAAATTTGTCAACAATAAGTAGTAACACATAGTAGTGGAAGACCTATAACATTATCTCTGTCAGCTACATCTAAAAAGGAAACTGTAAGTACAAGTTCCTCCAAATTTCGCCACTAACTACATATACAAATCGATAACTAACTAAAAACTGCGCTTTTTTATATATTGCAGTAAAGCCAACAAAACAAAGCACAACCTCACACATCGAAAACATTTCGTAAAAAAGGCACAGTACAAGGAGAGAACACAATTGAAAATGGAACTAATTTCACGAAACGCGTCTTGTACAATATGAATAAAAGAAAATCGTGACTGGTGACAGAAAAAATATTTACAAACAAACCCATTGTTTTCACAGTCGCAGGCATTCCCAAAACCGTTTGTGTGCAAGCTTTTACACGGAACTTCAGAAATAGTGATCAGTTGTAGGCTGTTCATTTCATTTTACCATAACATTATTTAATAACAGTAAATGATGTACATTACGCTCCTTTCAGTACGATAGGACCACAGTCTAATGTACATCTACTGCCTTGTTAGAATATTACTGACATGTGAGGTAATGCTGAGACTTAGTCAAAATGATTCCACTTCTGAAAGCGAATATTACTGAACTACAGTTAACACTGTTCACTACAAATTTATTTTGTTGATGCTACCCATTAGGATGCAAACACGTCACTATATTAATTCGAATAAATGTAGGCATACATAGTGCCTTCAGTCACAAAAACTTCATTTAAATTCTGCACCTTCTCATTTCTTTCCTGTGTATCCATCTTCAGATTTTTTTTTGTTAAAAAAAAACAAACCGCAGTCTCTCACAAATGGTAATTTTTATTTCAATACACGAAGCATTTCGAGCACTTAGGACTCATCTTCACTTGTCTGATCAATCTACATCTGTTTTTTTTTAAATTTAGGTTGCTACTCATCCTCTTAAGAGTACATAAGTGTATTACAAGATAGCACATTGTGATACTATTTTTACAAAACAAAAAAAACGAAAATTGCTCTGTTTCGAACTTCGGTTACATGGTTTCTAAGCACGGAATGAGTAGAAATATTTACATACACATTTTTCGTCTCTTAGGACATTTGTAAACAACATTCAAACAAGTCGTAGAATATCCAAATATAAGTATGTAACTTTTCCACACATTCGCAGGTGTTGATATTTCTAAGGTGATACAAAATTGTTACATTATTATTGACACATAGATGCCATTCATTATAAAATCAGTCATTTCTGGAGATATCAGAAATTACTTTGTTATGAAATGATTGCAACGATTAATGTTTTGTTTCTTTAGGAAGAAAATAAACTTTCTGAGTTGTTGAAAAAACTGTGGTTGTAAACACGGTTTGTTCGTTTAACAATTATTCGGAAAATTTTCCTCTGTCTAACAGTATTTCTAAGTCTTCTATTCATCATTATCTTCTGTATTTGTACAGCTTCCTGATGTGGATGTCACTTGGTATGTATCTGTTCATCTCCATACTGTTAGCTACTGGAGATTTATAAAAGTGCTTGAATGAAATGTTCTTCCTGTTTTCCCTATTGCAGAAAGCCGGGCAAATGTTCTACTGTAATTTATACGGTATATTATTCTGAGTTCTATGTGTGTTTATGTTTACAGTGTAAGACAAGTAGTGGCCAAGTTTGTTGTTTGTGTAGAAAGTTATTTTTATATTGTTTTTTTTCACCGCTTGCTTCACATAATAGAAATTTCATGACAGAGCACAATGGAATATATACATTACAGTGGAGCACTTGCCCAGCGTTTTTTATAGAAAAAACAGAAAGTGCTTTTCGTAAACGTTACAAGTAGCTCAGTCATGCTTTCAGGTTCAGTCACTTAGATAAATCTCCAATAGCTATCAATTTGTAGCCGAACAGACACACACGAAATGAGACGCATAACTGCCTAATTATACCACACACATAAAATAATGGTATAAGACTTGATTTACTAGAACGATTAGAGATAGTTAGACAGAGAAATAATTCCGAAAAGATGTTAAATGAAGACACGGAGTTTAACTGCCACAGTCTTTTCAAAAATTTCGGAAGTTTGCCTTTTCCTAAAAATGCAAAAGTAATTTTTGTAATTACGTTACAACATAAGCCCACATCAGATATCTGCAAAAATAGTCGCTTTGTAAGTGACCTATTTGTATCAATATTAATGTCTGTTGGAAAGGATAAGTTCTTTTTTCCAGAATGACATTTTCGCTCTGCAGCGGAGTGTGTGCTGATATGAAACTTCCTGGCAGATAAAAACTGTGTGCCGGACAGACTCGAGATCGTGAGATCCGGAGATCGAGTCTCCGTCCGGCACACAGCTTTAATCTGCCAGGACGTTTCTTGTCTTAGTTTTGTAAAAAATTTAATCACAGTGTGCTACCTAGTACTATACCCATGTACTCTTAACAGGACCAATAGTAACCTAAATTCAAAAATTGGTGTAGACTGACCAAACAAGTGAAGATGAGGCTCCAGGTCTCGAAATCAAAAGTGCACTAAAAAAAATTACAAGTTGAGAATGCCGACCTTTCTTTTACGAAAATAATACGGCCACAACAGTAACTCTGGCAGCAGTGGAAAAAATTACGTGCTTCTTTTGTATTAACAAATGGTTTCCTGAATGATAGTAGCATTATAAACCATATTAAACGCAGATATAGAAGTCATAAGGAAAGAAGCAGCTTAATGAAGTTTTGTTACGAAGCAATTAGTATTTAGGCGCACATTTATTCGATACATGCCTTCTATTCAGAAACTCATAGTTCATGTCGTCGTGTGCTCATTTATCAATATTTCTGCATTACTTAAAAACATAGAGTTATAATATATAATTCTAAGCTGAGACGATTGTTGTTGATCTTAATTCAGTATCATAGGAAAGATCACTGACACTGCTACTTTATCATAATAACAGACTTTTAAATGCACATATTGACGCTGAAGGAAATAGCAGCTGTAGATTTACAATGCACATTGTTAGATGAAGATTTGTTGTGACTGCAGTAGGTATTTATACGTACATTCATTCGATACATGTCTTCTATACAAAGACTGATACTTCGTGTGGTCATTTATCAATATTTTCCCATTACTTAAAAGGATAAAGTGGTGACTGTTACCTGAGACAATTGTTGTAAATCCTTATTCAGTATCATCAGAAGAACAGATCACAGTATTGTTATTAGGAAAATAGGTTTTTGTCCTTAAGTAGAGGGACCTAAGTTCAGTATTCCAGCATGTCGCTGAACAAAACATAAACGCTGTGCCTGCAGAGATGTGTTTGTGCGAGCAACGGAATGATGGTGCGTGTTTCAGGCGCTGGTTGTGGTGCTGGTGGCAGCGGCGGCACTGGTGCATTGTGCGTCCCCTGAGGTGGCGCAAAATGCAGCAGCAGCATCCCATGAGGACCAGGAGGGCTCAGAGACTGCCTGGGTTGGCTTTGGGTTCGGCTGGCCCTTCTGGAATTGGGGGTGGGACTTGGGCAGCTGGTCCTGGGGCGTATTCGGTAACTACAACTTTGTCTTCTTATAAGACAACATTATTTTCAGTCTCAGTCGCAAGCTTTTATGACTGAGCTTTACATCCTCACAAGGTAACCAGTCCTACTAGAGCATCGACAACCTGCGACGTTGTCACCTCTAACAGCCCACAACAGAACATGCCACTGTTGCCCAAATTCGTCTGAAGTTGGGACTGAATTTTTGTTATAATAACTAACAGTCACTGATGATTCACAATCATTTGACTAATTTAAACACATAATGGATTCATATCAGTTTCGTCCAGGCCAGCTAAAATGGAAGTTTAATGCAGATGTTAGATGCTGAGGTGCTATACCAATATCTGGAATGATATTCTAGATTACGGTAAATACCAACTGGGCTGAGGCGTGAATAGTAATTTGGATTGAGGAAAGACGTGTGCTACGGTAATCCGTGGAGTTGTGGAAAGCCACTGTGCATAGGTGGCGTAGTCGTTAGAGTATCTGCCTAGTGATCAGGAGAGCTAGTTTCGAATCCTGGTCTTCGTCCAAATATTCATTAGATACTTCAGTCACGATATGTATATCATAGAACTTTAAGAAGTTAAGTCGTTGTGTGCTATCTCCATAATCTCTTCACCCGTGCTCCAACAAATATCAGTGGCCGAGACACTGTATTTAGATGCATAATTGCTACAATGTCTTTCTTCTTACAGACAATTAAGTGCACAAACGATGTTTTGCAACAACAAGCCACTGAATGAATATGTTCTGTGCGCTCTAGTAATGACCATGTGATAGTGTTGACACAAATAACAGTAACGAAAGCAACAACCGTCATTAGCGATTATTAATATGGTAGCAAATCATGGACTCTGAATAAACCGGAAAAGAAGATAATCGGAGAGTCTGAGATATGAAACTGCAAAAGTGAGCTGAGAATTTAGTGGTCTGTCAAGTTGTCGAGTGAGGACGACCTCGTTAGAATCTTAAGAGACAAGTATGTGGAAAGTACGGACTAGAATAAGGGAGGGGATGTGTATGTGAATGATTGAGGAAGTTTCATATAAGTGACAATCTGCGATGAAGAAATTGTCAGAGTAGAAGAAATTATTGTGAGCCGCAACAAACCAGTCAGGAGGATAATGGCACTAGAGGAATGTACTCATAGAGCACAACAACGTGAAAGATATAGAATCCTGCGGGTGGTTGCATGTCAGCATGCATGTGCTGTCACACTCTTTAGCAGTTTTCAGGTGCTATTCGTGATGTTGATGTACTTACTGAATGTAAGCACTGGACAACTGTAGCGGTATGCTATGACCACAGATATCTGGTTACTGTAAATGAAGGGGCTTGGATGAGGGCTTCCTTTTAAGTTACAATTTTTTTTATGTGCAATGCTAATTTATTTCGCTCATTTAAGTATTCTTCCATATTTACATCAACTTATTCCATATCTTCCGGTGATTTCCTGAGCCACCTACATTTACTTTTCAGTTTTTCAGAACGTATTACAGGTTTCCTACCGTTTTAAATGTTCTCTTCCCTTCCACTTTCATCACATTCTTTCCATCTTTCTTCCTCATTTCTAAATTTCCTTTCAACTATCCAATATTTGATGCAATAATATATTTTCATCAAATTACTGTTAAGTAATGTATTATGTACATCAGATTTTTTTTCAGCAGTATATTATATTCATTAAGTTTCTTTGCTAATCTATTCGTTTTCCCTTCCAGATTGGTGGTGATGAAAAGACGCAGACGAAAAAGCTGTAAAGAACATTATAATTATCTTTAGACAATACACACAAAAGAAAGATGTACGAATGCTATTTAAAAATAAACTATATTGATATATATAGTTAACATTACTGCCCAATCATACCTCACCCAATTTGTCCATAAAATGTACCAACCTGGAGAATCATAAAGTTACATTTATGATGAAAAACTATCATATATGTCCTTAAATATCCAACACTGAACAATTACTTCTTAACTGGAAAGTCTAAAGATACACTTCATATTCCTATTTTGGCTAAATAAAACTACTGGAATTGCTCAACATGTGTTTTCTTCCTGGCTTGAGACGAATCGTAAGTCAAGATTTGACACGTTGACATATATTTCAGTCACAATCCTCAAAGGATAAAAGTTTGTTCATGATAGAGAATAATTTGTTTTCAACATATTAAGAGTGGGTATGAACTGTGCCAAGAAATATTTAGAGTTTGTTCAGAAATGTTTGTTACTTGGTTTAATACAGTACACTCATGTTTTTCGATTATTTTTTGAGTGAATTACATAGTTTTGTTCTTTGTCTAACTGGTTTGTGTGTGTGTGTGTGTGTGTGTGTGTGTGTGTGTGTGTGTGTGTGTGTGTGTTTTACAAGATATCCATCGACTTCACCTATATATTGTTCTATTTTGTCATGTCTTTAATTCTGCTCCTTATAGTACATACAAGACAGATTTATGCAAGCACAACTTGCCATTATGAACCCTCTGCCTTGTTCCGCGGTAAACAATGGAACAGATTTATTTTTTTGTCTGGCTTTATCCACTTGGACATTCAGCTGCTTATATAATTCCATTGTGCAGTGCACCACCATTAGTCAACTATTATTCTTATAACCAAGCACTAAAGCATCACATATAATAACTAACCAATATGTATAACAAAAGGAAAATGCTCCTATAGGCAGAGCTCCAAAACGTGTAAGTTTCAGATTAAGAGCATTTAAAAAAATTGTAAGACAGATACAAAGATGTAAAAGATGCCAGCAGCCATGTATGATATATGTTCAGATAAAAATAGGCAGAAAGATATATATATATATATATATATATATATATATATATATATATATATATGATCTAGTAGAAATCTTCGGATGCTCTTTAAGGTTATTCACAGATGATGCAGTTGTTTATAACGAAGTAGCACTGCCAGAAGATAGTAAGAATTTGCAGAACGACCTGCAGAGTATTGATGAATGGTGCAGACTCTGACAGTTGACCCTGAACGTAAATAAATGTAACGTATTGCGCATACATAGAAATCCACTACCATACAGCTACATTATCGATGAAAAATTGCTGGAGACAGCGTCTGCCGTAAAATATCCAGGCGTAATTATCCAGAGCGACCTTAAGTGGAATGACCATGTAAAACAAATAGTGGGAAAAACAGACACCAGATTCAGAATCATTGGAAGAAACCTAAGGAAATGTAACTAAGCCACGAAAGAAGCGCTTGTTCGCCCGATTCTTCGGTATTGTTCATCTATCTGGGATCCCTATCAGGTAGGACTGATAGAGGAGACAGAGACGAGCGGAGCGGTTCGTCACGGGATCGTTTAGCTGGCGAGATTGCGTTACGGAGATGCTAAACAAACTCCACTGGCAGACGTTACAAGACAGGCACTGTGCATCACGGTGAAATTTACTACTGAAATTTCGGGACAGCACGTTTCAGGAGGAGTCAGACAACATATTACTTCCCCCCACATACATCTCGCGTATTGACGAGGAGAAAATTCGAGAAATTAGAGCCAATACAGAGGCTTACCGACAATAATTCTTCCCACGTACTATTCGCGAGTGGAGCAGGGTTGCAGGGATCAGATAGTGGTACCGAAAATACGCTCCGCCACACACCATTAGGTGACTTGCAGATTATGATGTATATGCAGATAAACCGTGTAATTCTACGAGTTTTTGTACACAAAAGGACATTTTTTCATCTCCTAAAATTTAATTCGGTCAATTGAGCAATACTGATCATACATCTGGATGTTGTGTACTCCCATACTGCAGTGCCTTCAGTATATTTATAAATAGATACATGGCAATACATAATTGTAGTTTGTGCTGTTCATTATATCAAGTTTTAAAGTGCATGTTCATGAGTATACTCCTATGACTTTAGAATCATCAGAATTGATGTCTAATCACATCAGTTAACTTTCATCTTTATAATTAAAAACTCTGTACTAATATCAAATTATTCTATACCATTCTCATCTATATAAAAATCTGGATATTGTACTGACTCTCAAACTCCAGAAGTTTACCCAAATATTTTGAAGGTAGATGTAATGATATGAAACTACAGTGAACAGAAGAGTATGTGGCGAATTCCAGTGAAAAATCACGAAGCTCAATGCTGATTTTGGTAACTAAGCTATCTTTCAAGTAGACAACTAATTGCCAGTATTTGTCTCCCTGTACGCAAAAATATCCTTTTTCTTACCCCTACAAGTGAAATATTTGTGAGGTTAGACTGCATGCATCCCAAAACTGGATAAACTAAAGTGAACAGTTATCTGATTTATTCTAATTCTTGTAATAAGTGATGCAATCCTATTTTCTTTAAGATAATATAGAAAGATATCTGATCTTTTGAAGCCACCATGGTTCTGCATATTGGCATGTTATATTTAATCTCTTTCTGATTAACAGTCATTTAAGTGGGAGACAGTGTCAGGAGAATGGGGACTGAAATTCCAGTCTATATACACGCAATACATACAGGGGAAACATTGTTATCAAAAATCTTGAAATGTTCTTCACTGATTTACTCACATTTTTACATGATACTCTATTTTTGGACGTCATAGGCAACGTATATTTTAAGTTATATGTAAAATGTAAAGGGGGGAAACGATACCAAAATTCTGGAAAAGTTTTTGGCCAATTTGTTTCAAATTTTTGTGTTATACTGTAATAAACAATCAGAGAGATATAGGACATATATTTTAACTATAACTTATATAACATACAAATATATATATGTGTAATATTAAAAGGATAAAAGTTGTTACCGAAAATCTCAAAATGTTCTCGACCAATTTACTTCAAATTTTTGTTGGATTCTCTGATGAACATGAATATTTTTAATATATATAAAATACAAATATATATGTGTAATATAAAAAGACGAAAAGTTATTACCAAAAATCTCGAAATGTTCTCGACCAGTTTTCTTTAAATTTTTGTAGGATACTCTAATTAACATATGCACAGATGTAGGCTATGTATAAAGAGAATATGTTGTTGCTAAACATGTTGAAAAGTTTTTGACTGATTTCCTTCAAATTTTTACTCAATAACCTAACGAATATTCGACCATCCATAGGTTAAGTTTTTTTTTAATGTATGATTTTATACGTAACAAATAAAGAGGAAATGGTGTTACGAAAAATCTTTCATTGTCAATGACCGATTTATTGCAGATTTTTACAGGATACTCTAACGAACATTCGGATGGACATTGGTTATATATTTTTTGTAATATATGGGTATACAGGTAATACATAAAGGGGAAACGTTGTTGCCCAAATCCTGAAAAAATCTTTTTTCCGTTCTGCGTTAAACGTTTACACTATAGAGTAATATACTTCCGGACGGACATGGGCCAAACGTAATTTAAACAAAAATGTACAGGTTTTCTGGGAAAGCTGACTCCGAGAATGGAAAGCCTGTGTGTGCTCTGCTGTGAAAACGTGCGGTTTGGTTTTCTTTCGCACAATCAGAGAAACTTTTTCTTCGATACTCATTCTTTCTCATTATATGTACTTTTAAAAAATTGTATCCAGAACAAAGTGTAATTTTGTTTTTTTCCTCGCAGTCGGTTTTCACAGAACATAGATAAAGTTTGTATATGGCTTATTGGCTTATGATTAGAGTAGTACTACGGAATACGAATGTGCGGTAACAATAAACGAGGCTGAAAGTCAGAGAAAGGAGGGAAGAGGAGATGGACGGAAGGGGGAAGGGTATGGTCAAAGAGAGGGGGAAGAAGGAGATGGACGAAGAGAGGTGGGAGGAGTAGACGGAGAGAGATGGGGGCCGGAGGAGATAGAGACGCCAGGTAAAATAATGGACTGAGAGACGAGGGGGAGGAGGAGATGGACAGAAAGAGGGGGGAGAAAGAGATTAGGATGTATTTCCACACATATTTAGCAACTGCGAAGCACTGCCGCGTTCGCCAGTACTATATAATAACAAATGGCTGATTATCGGTTTCTGTTGACTAGCAAGCATCATCAGATCATGCTTACTAAATGCCCAGTTCCTAAATACAGTGTTGGTCACAGCACCATCGTTGCTATCTGAAACTTACACTATGCGATCAAAAGTATCCTGATACCTGATGAAAATGACTTAAAATTCATGGCGCCCTCCATCGGTAATGCTGGAATTCAACATGGTGTTGGCCCACCCTTGGCCTTGATGACAGCTTCCACTCTCGCTGGCATACGTTCAATCGGGTGCTGGAAGGTTTCTTGGGAAATAGCAGCCCATTCTTCACGGAGTGCTGCGGCGTGGAGGAGAGGTACCGATGTTGGTCGGTGAGGCCTGGAACGAAGTCAGCGTTCCAAAACATCCCAAAGGTGTTCTATAGGATTCAGGTCAAGCCAGTCCATTACAGGGATGTTATTGTCGTGTAACCACTCCGCCACAGGCCGTGCATTATGAACAGGTACTCGATCGTGTTGAAAGATGCAATCGCCATCCTCGAATTGCTCTTCAAAAGTGGGGAGCAAGAAGGTGCTTAAAATGTCACTGTAGGCCTGTGCTGTGATAGTGCCATGTAAAACAACAAGGAGTGCAAGTCCCTTCCATGAAAAACATGACCACACCATACCACCACCGCCTCCGACTTTTACTGTTGGCACTACACACGCTGGCAGATGCCGTTCACCGGGCATTCGCCATACCCACGTCTTGCCATCGGGTCGCCACATTGTGTACTGTGATTCATCACTCCACACAACGTTTTTCCACTGTTCAATCGTCCAATGTTTACGTTCTTTACACCAAGTGAGGCATCGTTTGGCATTTACCAGCGTGACGTGTGGCTTATGAGCAGCCGCACGACCATGAAATCCGTTTTCTCACCCCCCGCCTAATTTTCATAGTACTTGCAGTGGCTCCTGATGCAGTTTGGTATTCCTGTGTTATGGTCTGGATAGATATCTGCCTCTTACACATTACGACCCTCCTCAACTGTCGACAGTCTGTCAGTCAACAGACGAGGTCGGCCTGAAACGCTTTTGTGCTGTACGTGTCCCTTCACGTTTTCACTTCACAATCACAACGGAAAGAGTGTACTTAGCGATGTTTAGGAGTGTGGAAATCTCAGGTACAGACGTATGACACAACTGACACCGAATCACCTGACCACGTACGAAGTCCGTGAGTTCCGCGGAGAGCCCCATTCTGCTCTCTCACGATGTTTAATGACTACTGCGGTCGCTGATATTCAGCACCTGGCAGCAGGTGGCAGCGCAATGCACCTAATATGAAAAACGTATGTTTTTGGGGGTGTCCGGATATTTTTGATCAATAAAACGATAAAAACTTGACTGTTAACTTATGAACGGACTCCGTCTTCTGCTGCTTTTGCACGTTAACAGTCACGCTTTGATCCACTTTTGAATACTGTCAAGTTACATTTAGTAATGACGATATTGTGACCAACACTACTATACTTAGATATCAATTCTTTGGTAAGCATCATGTGAGTTACACTTAGTAACGTGTTGTGGCCAACATTATCCATATACCTTAATAAGCATGATCTGAGGCTGTTGCTAGTCAACCGAAATAGGTAATAAGTGATCAACGCTATTAAATTTTTTTACGTATAATAGAGCACACTGTATCTACTTCACCCGAAGATGCAATAAATCATGTGTACCTTTATTTACATCCGATGCTCTGTGGTGGCAAGAGTAGCCTGATAACAAATCGTCGATTACTCGAGTTTCAACTGCTGAAGTTATGGAAATCACAAGCTGTATACCGTGTGTTAACTCTTCGAATGTATGGTGATATTATTTAAAATAAAAAATGACGTTAATTTAGATTTATGGAAACGAGAAAGCCATTTATCTACCCTATCATTAAAAACATTTCTTAACACTGTCATAAAGGCATAGATTTTGCACCTCCTAAATTGCCCCACATGAGAAAACCGTAGGTCTTTTGGTCTTTTCCTTCATTGTTGGTTCTCTGAAACATCTCCAATGATGAGCTGTAGAAGGGCCATTAAACTCTCATCGTCTTTCCCTTTTCAGTTTACTGAAGATGAAGATAGTTTGCGGTATGTTGTTCACATACTTACCAGAAGTTATGATTTGGTGGAAAAAGATCAGTCTAGTAATTCATATTGCATTAATTACGCACCACACACATCTTTCCTCTTATAAGGCCTCTTGATATGAAGTGTAAGTATTTTAGTATCTCCGACATTACTTGAACTAATAATAAAATCAGTACCGTAAACTGTCGACAGGCGTTGATATACATCAACGGGGACAATTGAAAATGTGTCCCCGACCGGGATTCGAACCCGGGATCTCCTGCTTACATGGCAGACGCTCTATCCACATTTCTTTTATCGTTGTTTTTGGTCGTTGCGGACGTCACACGACATCCGTCCAAGTTCGTTGTTGATCCTTTTACTCAGTTCTTTTATTATAGAGGCCAACCAGCATCCATCTCAGCTACCGACGGCACAGAGAATAGTACATCTGCAGGGATTTATCCCTTGCACGCTCCCCGTGAGACCCACATTCCCAACTTAATGTCCACACGCTACATTCATAGTGCCCCTGCCCACTACACTCGTTAATCGTGGCAGACAATCTTACCGAGTCCCGCAAGGTCAATGGTCGGTTAGTCTTAACTATATGAAGATGGTACCTGTTCCTTCGGACATGATATACATGACACATGATATACATCTTTCTGACATGTACGAAAGAACAGATACAGGGTGTTTCAAAAATGACCGGTATATTTGAAACGGCAATAAAAACTAAACGAGCAGCGATAGAAATACACCGTTTGATGCAATATGCTTGGGACAACAGTACATTTTCAGGAAGACAAACTTTCGAAATTACAGTAGTTACAATTTTCAACAACAGATGGCGCTGCGGTCTGGGAAACTCTATAGTACGATATTTTCCACATATCCACCATGCGTAGCAATAATATGGCGTAGTCTCTGAATGAAATTACCCGAAACCTTTGACAACGTGTCTGGCGGAATGGCTTCACATGCAGATGAGATGTACTGCTTCAGCTGTTCAATTGTTTCTGGATTCTGGCGGTACACCTGGTCTTTCAAGTGTCCCCACAGAAAGAAGTCACAGGGGTTCATGTCTGGCGAATAGGGAGGCCAATCCACCCCGCCTCCTGTATGTTTCGGATAGCCCAAAGCAATCACACGATCATCGAAATATTCATTCAGGAAATTAAAGACGTCGGCCGTGCGATGTAGCCGGGCACCATCTTGCATAAACCACGAGGTGTTCGCAGTGTCGTCTAAGGCAGTTTGTACCGCCACAAATTCACGAAGAATGTCCAGATAGCGTGATGCAGTAATCGTTTCGGATCTGAAAAATGGACCAATGATTCCTTTGGAAGAAATGGCGGCCCAGACCAGTACTTTTTGAGGATGCAGGGACGATGGGACTGCAACATGGGGCTTTTCGGTTCTGTTTATTGACGAAGCCGTCCAGGTAAAAATAAGCTTCGTCAGTAAACCAAATGCTGCCCACATGCATATCGCCGTCATCAATCCTGTGCACTATATCGTTAGCGAATGTCTCTCGTGCAGCAATGGTAGCGGCGCTGAGGGGTTGCCGCGTTTGAATTTTGTATGGATAGAGATGTAAACTCTGGCGCATGAGACGATACGTGGACGTTGGCGTCATTTGGACCGCAGCTGCAACACGGCGAACGGAAACCCGAGGCTGCTGTTGGACCACCTGCTGCACTAGCTGCGCGTTGCCCTCTGTGGTTGCCGTACGCGGTCGCCCTACCTTTCCAGCACGTTCATCCGTCACGTTCCCAGTCCGTTGAAATTTTTCAAACAGATCCTTTATTGTATCGCTTTTCGGTCCTTTGGTTACATTAAACCTCCGTTGAAAACATCGTCTTGTTGCAACAACACTGTGTTCTAGGCGATGGAATTCCAACACCAGAAAAATCCTCTGTTCTAAGGAATAAACCATGTTGTCTACAGCACACTTGCACGTTGTGAACAGCACACGCTTACAGCAGAAAGACGACGTACAGAATGGCGCACCCACAGACTGCGTTGTCTTCTATATCGTTCACATCACTTGCAGCGCCATCTGTTGTTGAAAATTGTAACTACTGTAATTTCGAAAGTTTGTCCGCCTGAAAATGTACTGTTGTCCCAAGCATATTGCAACAAACGGTGTATTTCTATCGCTGCTCGTTTAGTTTTTATTGCCGTTTCAAATATACCTGTCATTTTTGAAACACCCTGTACCATCTTCATATAGTTAAGGCTAACCAGCCATTGACCTTCCTCTTCTGTGCGGAGGCACACGCATTGCCCAAACTCTTACGGGACTCGGTAAGATTGTCTTCCGCGAGTAATGAGTGTATTGGGCAGGGACACTACGAATGTAGTGTGTGGACATTAAGTTGGGAATGTGGGTCTCACGGGGAGCGTGCAAAGGATAAATCCCTGCAGTCGTATTATCCTCTGTGCCCTCGGTAGCTGAGATGGATTGAGCGTGTGCCATGTAAGCAGGAGATCCCTGGTTCAAGTCCCGGTCGGGGCACATATTTTCAAATGTCCTCCTTGATGTATATCAACGCCTGTCGACAATTAGGGTATTGATTTCATTATCATTTCATTCTAGACAGATGCATGGTCACCGATGGTATCTATTCTTTCGGACATGTCCGAAAGAACAGATACCACCTTCATATGTACCGGTATTACTTGAACTACGTGTTCACGTTATCAGGAAAAAGCAGCCATGATTCGTCACAGAGAAAGAGCATTTTAGTAGCAACTATAAATTCACAATATCCCCGGGAACCTTCGATGTGACCTTACATTTCATTCAATGATAAACAAAATTTGTATGTCCAAAGTAACAGGTAAATCATAGCTGAACCCCATGGTACGCATATGTATGAGTTTGGTCAGAAGAAAGCACCTCTCAGAAAACGAAACTATTGAAGGAGTAATGGATTCAATTTCAAATCATCTAAATCCGTATGTTGTAATCAGTGAAAATCATTACACATGACGTAGCAAAGCTACCCAGTGATGTTGACCGAGAGGATATCCCCTTAGCGTTCTCGCTTCCCACGCCCGCGTTCGCGGGTTCGATTCCCGGCGGGGTCAGGGATTTTCTCTGCCTCGTGATGGCTGGGTGTTGTGTGATGTCCTTAGGTTAGTTAGGTTTAAGTAGTTCTAAGTTCTAGGGGACTGATGACCATAGATGTTAAGTCCCATAGTGCTCAGAGCCATTTGAACCATTTTTTGGATATCCCCTCGAGAGAGACGTTAAGTTGAGACAAGGTTAGGGTCCAGAGTGGTGCTGGATGTCGAAAGCGAACACTGGTAAGTGGCCTTGACTTATGTGAAGAAATAGTTTAACAGTTCTGAGAAAGAATATTCAGTTTGAAAGACAGTGCCGGATACGGAATATAAAAACACTCAAACAAGTTTATTTTTGCAAATATAACATAGTGAAAACATGCAGTGAAACAGGTAATTACAGTGTATGGCAACAGTTGGAGTCGTAACATAACAGTAGAAATAATATGCAATAGTGTAAAAGGAATGATTGTAGGTCGCTTTCTGCCCAATAAATCATTTGCCTACAGGTTTACCTCAAGAATCACTCGACGCACTCCATCGCAGCTCAACCTCGCTTAAGGTAACATTGAATTAATCTTTATTGCTCTGAAAGAGCAAGTCTTTGGCACCTTTCGTATTTTACGATTTCGTGCACTGCTAAAGTTGCATGTTTGTTGCTTTTGCTATCAAAAAAATGGTTCAAATGGCTCTGAGCACTTTGGGACTTAACATCTGAGGTCATCAGTCCCCTAGACTTAGAACTACTTAAACCTAACTAACATAAGGACATCACACACATCCATGCGCGAGGCAGGATTTGAACCTGCGACCGTAGCGGTCGCGCGGTTCCAGACTGAAGCGCCTAGAACTACTCGGCCACACAGGCCGGCTTTTGCTGTCTACTGCATCCTGTACAGATAATTGGGAAAAGAATGCAATGGAAGGCTACTGTCTTATTTCTTCTGAGATTAGCAACCTTTTCATTTACCATGTACTAATCGACTGTCTGTACTATATGATTGAGTTGGTGAGCGCTTTCAAATGGACCAAGGTGAGTCAGGGGAGTATCATTCCCTCAATGCCCACCAATACCGATCTCCCTGTTTCCGTCTGACTGGTGTCCAGCAATACAGCAAATCCTGAGCTTTCTCGCTTTCTTCATCTTCGATCCATTGGCCAGACGAACGGTGCAGACAATGAGGGTCCGTTTCCAACAGACGCCTGGTTTTTTTGTGACGATCCGTCTGCAGTTGCCAAGGCGCAAGTGTCTGTTCCACTGGAGCATGGTTAGATTGAAGTCGGGTTGCTCTGTGTTCATATCGACTAAGTAATTAATAGTGTTTTTCTATTAACCGTGTGTTTGAATCTAAGTAAATTAGGGTATAAGGTAAGGTCTTGCGGTCGTGCTCAGTCCTTAGGCATTATCTGCTATTATGTTAGTTCGTTGCTAACTTTAGTGTTTTATCATAATTGTTATGTAATACCTTTGGTTTTGTGAAATATTAATTTGGTCCGTATTCAACGTGAATGAACTTCTACATTGTAATGGACTTTGGTGTACCCTTAGTGATGTTTCCCTAAGTTTAAATTACTCTTATCATTCTTTCATTTAATAACCATTAGCGAGCTGCCCTGCTATCATTCAGCCGCGGTCAGTTGTGTTTTTCTTTCCATGCTATATGTTTGGTAAGTTGAATATGTTCTTTGAGTGGCACTGACAATCCCGTAGCTTCGAATATGTGTTTTACGATTAGTAATTCTTTCTATTAGCTCAGTGCGCTGAGTATAATGAACCTTTATAGCGATGATGATAGTCTTCTGTAACAAATCATGTTCTACAGGCGTTAGTTGACTCTGCTTCTCTTACCTATTCAAAGCCTCCCTCTCTAATCACATGGTACTAATTATTCTGAGCATAATGATTCCCTATATGTATGACAGTCGTTCCCTGGATCATACGTTACGTGAATAATTCGGTTTACCAGGAGTGCTTGACTTGGATTTTCTCCCCTTCCTGTGTGATTATTTTGGCTGATCCATTTTTTTTCCCTAACTCCGAAGCATTATATCCCATGTTCTCTCGAGGCATGATTCTTGCTGATTAACTTAGTCAATTAGATAAATATTTCCTGTGTGTGAGGCACGGTAATGAACTAATGTTTCTACGCACGTAGTGTGTGGAAGGGGAGTACTGTCCAATAAATGTCGGTTTCATTCGAGCTTATCTCCATTTGCTTCATCCTCTTTCCACGCTCCACTTCCGTTAGTATTTCATAATCACGAGCTTGTTCCCCCTAAAGACATTATTATAGTAAGAGCATCTGAGAAATGTGTTAAGTATCGACTTGAATAATGAATTAATAAACAATTTATCTTCATCCTATACCATAAAGTATCCCACAAATTCTCTCCCGTTGTGTGCCCTAATGTTTTAAGTATCAGTTCAACTAGGCCTTCTCTGCCGTTTTAACGTTGGTTCAGTACGACCTTGCGCATACGGTGAGTCGCTATTAACCACGACTGCCTGTGTAAATTCAGCAGTGCAATTAAATCTATCTGATATTGTGAAAGAGGAGACTCCCCAAGAATGTTGATCGAATGTTACAAAAGAGTAGAATCCAGCACTGGCGTTCCCAATATCAGCCATAAACAAGTAAAGGTCCGCAGCTCGTGGTCGTGCGGTAGCGTTCTCGCTTCCCACGCCCGGCTTCCCGGGTTCGATTCCCGGCGGGGTCAGGGATTTTCTCTGCCTCGTGATGACTGGGTGTTGTGTGATATCCTTAGGTTAGTTACGTTTAAGTAGTTCTAAGTTCTAGGGGACTGATGACCATAGATGTTAAGTCCCATAGTGCTCAGAGCCAAACAAGTAAAGGTAAGGATCGTTTCTTACTTCCCAACCATTAGTGATAGCAGCTTCGAAAGCAACGGACCTCCTTTAGCGTAGTTCTTCAGCCGATAACATCTTTCCAAGCTGAAGACTTGGGACTGTCAGTGTTGCTTACATGTCGCAGAATTTCTAAATAACTGCTGTTGCAGCGTTCCACTGGCTGAAAAAAAAGTACTTATAGCAACGGTGCTGTTCTTGTGCACAGTAAGAGTTTCATACTTTCTTGGAGAGCATCTTAGGAAGCGATATAGTAACAGAGAGAGAGGTTGCTTAACTTTCTTCTTCTCATGTCTCCATGAGAAATAAAACGTAAGACCAACTCCGAAAATCTCTCTCTCATACAGCAAAGTACCCGCACGCGCACATATCGACCGCCCAATTCTTCACTGTTCATAGGGTATGTGCGGACAATTACGTGACCGTCTTAAAAATTGTTTCTTATGTATGGTTGCGTAAGATAATGGCAGAAGTCGGGCCTGAACAGTTTACAATTAAATTCAATATATATATATGTTCTGTTCTAATTGTTTGTTGTGGCCGTCAATTGTTTGTCTATACTACGAATCTACTCTCCGCTGAATGATGGCTTTTAGAAACGAAAACTCAGAATGTTATTCATGTCGCTTTGACATTTCATGTAATTTAATTTCATACCATATATGCCCAATATCAGTTATTCTCGTTTTTCACCCATGAGCAGCTTCCCCAAATCCATCTTTTGGAAAATTTCTGGACTGAACTGACGGCATCGATTTTTTATTTGCTGCTGTAGTCAAATTTGGGAGTGGCCTACCTAGTATTTTTAACTAAATTTATTCACTTTCTGTCGCTAAATGGTGTTTTTAATAATTCACTTACTTTGTTCATGTTTGGAACTTTCACAGTCGACTGAATTCTCACTTAAGGAAAACACTATGCACTCAGGTAAAGTGTTTTAATTACAACGTGTTTAGACAACTGTATTACACGAACGGGACAATCGTAAACAGAAATACGATACTGTTGTTTTGAAAGCAGGTGCTCAAAACTTGGTGAACAAGTTAGTTTCTTGTTCTGTCCCAACAGCAGCAAAGCCTCTTAGTTTCAAAATCTAGGAGCATTATTATATTCAAATTATATACAGCCAGACCAGTATTTGATGAACGGGTACCTCTGACTAAATCATTCAGAACCGCAAATTTTGACGCGCGGTACTATAAAACTTCTGCTGCGGTCAAAGTGATGTAAAACAAATATTGCATTCACACTCTTAAAATGGTCTGAAAACCGTTAAAACAACCTATTTTAAGAAGCCTACATTTCAAAATCATCCCATGCGATGTTCCAGTAGCGGAACTTTTTTTTTTTACGAATCATAAACTGTATCCACTCATTTATAATTATAATTAAGTGTATTATTTCTGAATTCGATTTAATTAATTTGCATTTCCTAATGCATTATAGTTCAATTCTTTTATCTTGGCGACTCGCGCATGCCCGCCTAGACGCGGGAGATTGCTGCGTTGCCAGTTGCACATGACGCACGCGCCAAGAGAAGCAGCGCCATAGTACAGCATAGTTCGCAAGCTTACGTTTAGGGGGGAGCGCGCAGTTCATGAAGTAAAGCCACCACGGCCGCATTAACCCTTTCGCTGCTACAAAGACGTGCTCCCTGCATTCCGCGCTGTGGGCGATTTTGTCACTGCACTGCTCGCCTGTGCAGACACATTGTGTTCCGACTGCTTTGACACTCTTTATCATTCGATTCCACAAAAACTATTTGGCTCAAAAATTAGATTTTTACCTATCTTCTTGACTGATACCTTCCCCCTATTATTGACTTAATTTTGTTTCGATGTTCAACGCAGTTATTATGCAGCATTAAATATAGTAAACCATTGCACTATAGTAAACCATTGCACGAAATTTTGAAGAGTTTGCAGAGGTAAAGTCCATAGAGTATACTTTCCAGATGGTCGATTTTAGTTGCCACAATGTTGAGAATGAAATGTGGACAAGATACCTATATATTTCATTTAATTTAAGTACCACATAAGTGTCGTATGTAATATTGAGAAATATTCCACCTTTCGCGACTGTAACAAAAGTTTTACTTACACTGGGCACGTTGGGCTTTATTTTAAAGCACTTCAATCAAAAGGAAGTAGACAAAATACATTAAACAAAACTGTGGACTTACAAAAACATTAGGACTTGAATATACCGTCTGTCAGTGAAGTGCTCAGAGCTATGTCAAATATAATTTTGTGTGTGGCACACACAAACAGCATTTATTTGCTAAAACACTGATGAGCCAACACAAACGTTGAATATTGTGCTACCGCAGCACAAAACTACGAACGGTGACTTGGCAATGGAGGACACAAAATACAGTCCTCTTATGATGCTTCAAAAGAGAGAAACGCGTCTGGTCTAAATAAGTCGCTTATTACAGTTGCAGAAGAGGGATATATTTCAATACCATTGGTAAAACTGCGACTGTGGAACAAAAACAAGAAATAGAACATGAATACCATTGTGAATGTGCCATAACTTTCACCGATGGAAGTGCTTTAAAATAAAGCCAAACGCGCCCTGTGTAAATAAAACTTTTATTACAGTCGCGAAAGACGGATATTTGTCAATATTACATACAACACCTATGTGGTACTTAAATGAGATATTGTTATACATTAAATATTATATGAAATTTAGGTATCTTGTCCACATTTCATTCTCACCATTGTGGCAACTAAAATCGACCATACGGAAAGTATACGCTATGGACTTTTACCTCTGCAAAGTCTTCAAAATTTCGTGCAATGGTTTACTACATTTAATGCTGCACATCAAAACAAAATTAAGTCATTTATGGGGGGGAAGGTATCAGTCAAGAAGACGTGTAAAAATCAAATTTTTTGGCCAAATAGTTTTTGTGAAATCGAATGATAAGTGTGTCAAAGCAGTGGGAACACCATGTGTCTGCACAGGCGAGAAGTGCAGTGATGACAAAATCGCGCACAGCGCGGAATGCGGGGAGCACATGTCTGCAGCAGCGAAAAAGTTAATGAAGAGGCAAAGCACTAGAAATTTCATTCAAACGAATAAAATTCGTGAAGTAAGGCACTCCAATATTGTTTTTAAATAAAGAAAATACTAAGCACCGCACAAGGTTTTAAACTCATAACCTTTCACTTGGCAGCCCAACACCTTAACCGTACCGCTACCTCGGTTCATCGAACAGTGTAAATCCATAAGGACTGTAACGCCTCACGCAACTACTTATAAACACTGTTGGTATGACTATGCATTACTCACGCTTTGTCGAAGTACAATAGGAAATAAACAATTACCGCTGTTCTTTAATGCGAAAAAGCAGTTCGTGAGATTGAAACAAACACCTTTCCTTGCTATCGCCTGAATTAGGAGTCTTATTGCTTGTTTGGTTTAATTAATTAATAGAATATGAAGCAATTGGTACAAAGAATGCTTTTTCCAAACTTCCTATAAAAGAAAGTCTGCTATCAAGACATTGCTTTTGTTCTATTACTTTATTTATGACTGAACGTTTCTAAAACTGAAGACACTCGTCCGTGCTCTGCACTGCAGTCGAGATCTGGCAACGTCGTTCTCTGTTCATTGGCTGACTATGTTTTGTGACGTCAGAAGCGCAGAACGAACCTAAACTCGGCCGCCAAGATATATGACGCGCACTTCAGTACTTCCACAAAGATTTTAACACTCGGTTTCATGAATTCCAGCCCGGATGTTTTCTCACATTGCCGCTAGATAGCAGAATCGTGCTACTCTTGGTTCTGCACTTTACTGCTCTCTGGCGGTTAGAACGTAAACTTCCGTGTCAGAGCAAACTTCGCTCACCCTGCGGTATGCAGCGTATAGAAAGCGACAGCGTAGCCTTTTACACACTGCTTATGAGCACAGACGGCGTCAATCACGCTCCGCAGTACAGTTTATTATCACTAAATGTCATAACTACAGATAGAAGCAGTCAACACAATAGAATTTGTCATCCTTCTACCAGAACAAGTTCTTAAACATAGGCTTTATGTCCATGTTAGTACGAATGATATCGTAATCAATTTTTGAGCAAAGGAATATTTAATAGAATCCTTAAACGCTCTCAAAAATTTTTGTAACAAACATTTACAATTATTTGAAATAAAGTGCAGTAGTGTAACACTTACGAAGCTATAAGTTTTTAACAAGTGCGTCACTGCAAGACCGGAATGAAACTTTCGGATTACAATTATACTAACTTTTACATCTTTTATTACTAATAAATTAATGAAAAGAATGCATTATAACAACAAATAATTATTTTAACGTTCTGGCACTTACCATCACGTTTACTGTTGTTTACAATCTCGTTCTGCAGTTTTCATGCTCATACTGTTGCTACTGCATTGTGATTTTGTTATCATAGGAACAAATCGATCATTGGAACAAATCGATTACGCTTCCTCAAAATATATAGGCCTGTGTCCTTGTTGTAATGAATACGTGAGCAGTTTTGTTTATTACAGAGTGACAGGACAGTATATTGTGAGCTGATTTCCTTGTTGCTGTTACAGAGTCGTTCTCTAACACTTTTGTTGTCAATTTGGAACCAAGACTAGGTTTTCCATTCACACGAAAAATGTTTTCCGCCACTTTAAACAAACTGAAAACTGCTTCTGAGGCATACACTAAAAGGTCACTCCCAGTATAGTTTTTAAGCTCTGTTAATCTACGGGTTTCTTCACATTCTGATGCTCTTGCGTAAAAATTCAGCAACTGCGTTCTGACAGTTCTCATACTGACTTGAGCGAAAATATTGTGAAACAACGGTAAGCCGTGAAGTACTTTTAAATGACACAGCATCAGGGAGATGATTATTTGTACGAACTGTGCTGAAAAGATTTTACCTGGTTCGAGACCTGTATTTAAAGTGCCCCCTAAATCGTCTTGAGCAGTCATTTTTTTCTATGGGTTTCTTCCCTTCTTTGCAGAACGATAGATACCATCCTCTCAATTATTTTCGAATTGATCTGGTATAAAATAAAGCTAAGAAAGGAAAAAATTAAAGCAGAACTTATTCGTGACTTCCTTAAATAATGCAGTCACAGTTCGCCTCAGAGGAGGAAAGTGATGTCATTCCTTGATAGAATACAAAAATTTTACGTAGGTGTGGATTCTTACCTCACACACTTAGAAAACTGGTCCTTTCTTCATATTCTGTGCAACCACACCTAGCGACATTCCGCATTTCTTTCCCGTTGTTGAATTTTGATTAGCCTGTACCCACGATCTGGTCCTGAGCTGCAATTAACGGCACAACAGTGAGGCATTATTCCTGAAAGTGTAATAAGAGCGAGAAAGAGGTCGCGTTATTGTACTTAATTGTCTCTCGGAGACAGTTATTCTAAATTTTATTCTCGTATAATAAAAAAAATTGTTATTGAATGGAAATACGTATTGTTCAGTAATTGTTATTTTGTTCCCTATTTTGTCTGTTGCACGCTTAAAAAAATCTTATTACATTCAGATGTAACGCACGTTAGGCGCAATCTGATTCACAAAGTAGGCTACGTGCGGATTACGCTACAACCACACTCGCGGAATTGATCCTTATACACACTAATGATAGGTAATGTGCAAACGGTTTTGTAAGAACACTATTACACGAAACGATAAAATTACGCTTTTATTGCATGTTTATGCAAAAGACAGTATAAAAATATTATATTAAACATCATAGAGACATGAATTAATTAAAATTTTCCCCAGACACGGAAATACTAACGGTACTGCATAGTGCATCACAGTGATTTAAATTCAAAATTTTTGTGATTAGCTTTAATTTCTACAACACAAAAATAATTCAGTAAGTTCCCTTCATATAAAACATTCTTGTATGACACAAAGGCTTCATACAAAGAAATAAATATTAAATTAGTACTTCTCTTGCTTAGGTCGGCCCAGAAATGGCTGCCGAGTACCACGCGAAATTCCGCTAACCAATGCAGATATGCGATTGTCGGCAATTCACACATAAAAGTTTGTTACTTTCTGTATCAGAGTAGTATTCAAAACAACGTTTTATGCGCAATACGTATAGATTCCTCTTTCTTTCTTTTTCATATAAGTAGCGCCAAGGCACAGCGGCACTACCCGAGAAGCAACCCATGACTCAGATTCAATAGTATCCACGAACATATAATTTCATTGCACATAAATATTAACTCTTCCCCGTGAACCATGGACCTTGCGGTCAGTGGGGAGGCTTGCGTGTCTCAGCGATACAGATAGCCGTACCATAGGTGCAACTACAACGAAGGGGTATTTGTTGAGAGGCGAGACAAACATGTGGTTCCTGAAGAGGAGCAGCAGCCTTTTCAGTAGTTGCAGGGGCAACAGTCTGGATGATTGACTGATCTGGCCTTGTAACACTAACCAAAACGGCCTTGCTGTGCTGGTACTAAGAACAGCTGAAAGCAAGGGGAAACTACAGCCGTAATTTTTCCCGGGGGCATGCAGCTTTACGGTATGATTAAATGATGATGGCGTCCTATTGGGTAAAATATTCCGGAGGTAAAATAGTCCCCCATTCGGATCTCCGGGCGGGGACTACTCAGGAGGAGCTGCGCGGGATTAGACGTGCGGTCTTAGGCGCTGCAGTCATGGACTGTGCGGCTGGACCCGGCGGAGGTTCGAGTCCTCCCTCGGGCATGAGTGTGTGTGTTTGTCCTTAGGATAATTAGGTTAAGTAGTGTGTAAGTTTAGGGACTGATGACCTTAGCAGTTAAGTCCCATAAGATCTCCGGGCGGGGACTACTCAGGAGGAGCTGCGCGGGATTAGCCGAGCGGTCTTAGGCGCTGCAGTCATGACTGTGCGGCTGATCCCGGCGGAGGTTCGAGTCCTCCCTCGGGCATGGATGTGTGTATTTGTCCTTAGGATAATTTAGGTTAAGTAGTGTGTAAGTTTAGGGACTGATGACCTTAGCAGTTATGTCCTATAAGATTTCACACACATTTGAACATTTTTTTAAATACTAATATTTAGAAACATTGACCGATCCTACCTCCAAGGTAAAATTCATGGGTGAAAAACCCATGGCGTCCGAATAGGTGATGGTCTGCCTCCTCTTCTATTCAACCTTGTGCTGGACGAAATCATCCGCGAATGGGAGAAGGAGCTAAAGAATAATAGCTGCTGGAAACGTATACAGATGGGGCGAGTCAAGGATTACATACGAATTTCATGTTTAGATTTTCCTGACGACTTAGCCTTACTAGCGGATGATGAGATAACGGCACTAGAACAGATAGAAGTCCTTAAAAATGCGCAGAGAAAAGTTGGCCTGCAAATAGCTTTCCTAAACTCTGAGTTCTTCGCCACAAAAACTGACACTTAAAATTTGACTAAAAAATAGGTCATCGCAATAGAGTTCCATGTTTTAAATACTTAGATGAAGGCCTTAAACCTACGGAGCGAGAGAAAATAGCACAAAACATTCCCCTCCAAAATCTAAAGAGAGCCTATGGAAAAACCTACAAAGTGTACAATAAAAAACGCTTGTCCAAAATCGCTAAAATGAGGCAATATAATACAGTATTAGGAGGAGGAGGAGGAGATTAGTGTTCGTCCCGTCGACAACGAGGTCATTAGAGACGGAGCGCAAGCTCGGGTGAGGAAAGGATGGGGAAGGAAATCGGCCGTGCCCTTTCACAGGAACCATCCTGGCATTTGCCTGAAGCGATTGAGGGAAATCACGGAAAACCTAAATCAGGATGGCCGGAGACGGGATTGAACCGTCGTCCTCCCGAATGCGTAATACAGTATTAAAACCTGAAGTCCTGTATACTAGTGAAACCCGGACATTCTACATAAAAGGCGATCTACAAATTTATTGAAGGAAGAACATAAAATCATCAGAAAGATACTAGAGCCAAAGAAAAAAGAAGAGTGCTGTACACTACAATCCCGTTAAACAACTGAGAAATTGTCCATCCTTGCAGCAGACATTAGAAAAAAGCGATTAAAATTGTATGGGCACGTCTCTAGGCTTCTCAAAACAAGACTTACACACAAAATTCTTAAAGACATAGAAGGACTTAAAACTGTACCCTGGATACAAGAGGTCAAAAAGGACCTACAAAAAGCTCAGATAAATTAGATATTTTGGACAGAAAAGTATTTAAGCAGAAAGTTGACAGATGTGAAGTTAAGTCGGACAACGAAGCTCCGAAGAAAGCAGGAACAAAATGGACAGGGAAAGGAAGAGATCCCACGCAGAAAAAATGAGAGCAGTGTGGAAAGAAAGGAAAAAGAATCAAGAAGCTTTGCGTGATCCGACAGAGTCTAATCACACATAATAATAATAATAATAATAATAGGCCCGGGAAAAGAATAGGCGTCCGGTATGTTCTGCCAGTCGTAAAAGGCGACGAAAAGAACAAACCACTAATAGGGCTAACCCCCATTTTAGTGTGATTAGTTGGTTCAGGACAGAACTAAAGAAGCCTCGGACAAGCGCCGTCATGGTCGGGGACGACGCTTGAACCCTATGCCCGCCCACAATGGTAACGACACTGCTAGCCAACTGGAAAATGATTTAAATCCAAACAGAGGTGTTTTGCAGGATATGCTTCCAGCAACCACACTAGAAGGAAAATAAAGACAGAGGATGAGATGGTCAGATGAAGTTAATCGACACCTCATGTTCTGTTATTACCAAGCAACAAACCTAGGAACCAACACAACTGGATACAGATCACAAGTATACACAACATTTATTACCAGATACCCAGAATTAAAATTTTTAACAGAACAACGACTAGCTGATCAGATCCGTGTAATAATCAAAAATAACAGGATACCCCAGTCAGAATTAGAAAACATCAAACAACAAGTACAACAAATACTGGAACAAAATAATGTGCAATCAGAAGAAGAAGAAGAAAATACAGTAATGGACTCAAACATCCCAGAGCAAACAAACAAAGAACAACACGCACCAATTAAACAATCAGAGGAAAACGAGATCGTAAGACAGCCACCAGAACAAGCACAAATAGAACACAAAGTGGCACAGATGTTAGATATAGAAGAAAAATTTCAGCTAACATATATAGAATACAAAGACACAAATACAGACATTAGACCATTCTTGCATAGACCACCAAATAACCCACAAGTCGAAACAACAATACAAACTATCAACACAATCATACACAACAAAATAAATGAAAACACAACTATGGAAGAGTTACAACTACTGGTTTATATAGGAGCACTCACTACACTTAATATACACACTAGGCAGAGATCAGAACCAACCAACACACAGAAGAAACCCACAAAACCAGCATGGCAACACAGGCTACAGATCAAAATAGAAAAACTGAGAAAAGACATCGGACAGCTAACACAATTTATAAGAAATGAAATCTCAGAAAAAAAACGAAAAAGGTTAGGTAAATTCTCACAACAAGAAGCGACAGAGCAATTAGACGAAAATAAGCAGAAATTACAAGCATTAGCCAAACGACTCAGAAGATACAAAAAAAGTGAAAATAGAAGGAAACAAAACCAAACATTCAACACAAACCAAAAGAAATTTTACCAGACAATAGATAACACACACATTAAAATAAACAATCCACCAAACATAACAGACATGGAACACTTCTGGAGCAACATATGGTCAAACCCGGTACAACATAACAGGCATGCACGGTGGATACAAGCAGAAACAGACACATACAAGATGATACCACAAATGCCTGAAGTGATAATTTTGCAACATGAAGTCACCCAAGCAATTAATACTACTCACAATTGGAAAGCCCCTGGAAATGATAAAATAGCAAATTTCTGGTTAAAGAAGTTCACCTCAACACATTCACATCTAACTAAATTATTTAACAGTTACATTGCAGACCCATACACATTCCCTGATACACTTACACATGGAATAACTTATCTGAAACCTAAAGATCAAGCAGACACAGCGAACCCAGCTAAATATCGCCCCATAACATGCCTACCAACAATATACAAAATATTAACTTCAATCATTAAACAGAAATTAATGACACATACAACACAGAACAAAATTATAAATGAAGAACAAAAAGGCTGTTGCAAAGGAGCACGAGGATGTAAAGAGCAACTGATAATAGATGCAGAGGTGACATATCAAGCTAAAACTAAACAAAGGTCGCTACACTACGCATACATTGATTACCAAAAAGCTTTTGATAGTGTACCCCACTCATGGTTACTACAAATATTGGAAATATACAAAGTAGATCCTAAATTGATACAGTTCCTAAACATAGTAATGAAAAATATGCAAACAAATTCAAATAATATCACATCACAGCAAATACAGAATAAGCGTGGAATATACCAAGGAGACTCATTAAGTCCTTTCTGGTTCTGCCTCGCTCTGAACCCACTATCCAACATGCTAAATAATACAAATTATGGATACAATATTACTGGAACATACCCACACAAAATCACACATTTGCTATACATGGATGATCTAAAACTACTGGCAGCAACAAATCAACAACTCAACCAATTACTAAAGATAACAGAAGTATTCAGCAATGATATAAGTATGGCTTTTGGAACAGACAAATGTAAGAAAAATAGCATAGTCAAGGGAAAACACACTAAACAAGAAGATTACATATTGGATAACCACAGCGACTGCATAGAAGCGATGGAAAAAACGGATGCCTATAAATATCTAGGATACAGACAAAAAATAGGAATAGATAATACAAATATTAAAGAAGAACTAAAATAAAAATATAGACAAAGACTAACAAAAATACTGAAAACAGAATTGACAGCAAGAAACAAGTCAAAAGCTATAAATACTTATGCCATACCAATATTGACCTACTCATTTGGAGTAGTGAAATGGAGTAACACAGACCTAGAAGCACTCAATACACTTACACGATCACAATGCCACAAATATAGAATACATCACATACATTCAGCAACAGAAAGATTCACATTAAGCAGAAAGGAAGGAGGAAGGGGATTTATCGACATAAAAAGCCTACATTATGGACAGGTAGACAATTTAAGAAAATTCTTTATAGAACGAGCAGAAACTAGCAAAATACACAAGGCAATCACTCATATAAATACATCGGCTACACCACTGCAATTTCATAACCACTTCTACAACCCTTTAGATCACATAACATCAACAGATACGAAGAAAGTAAATTGGAAAAAGAAAACACTTCATGGCAAGCACCCGTATCATCTAACACAGCCACACATCGATCAAGACGCATCCAACACATGGCTAAGAAAAGGCAATATATACAGTGAGACAGAAGGATTCATGATTGCAATACAGGATCAAACAATAAACACCAGGTATTACAGCAAGCATATTATTAAAGATCCCAATACCACAACAGATAAATGCAGACTTTGTAAACAACAAATAGAAACAGTAGATCACATCACAAGCGGGTGTACAATACTAGCAAATACAGAATACCCCAGAAGACATGACAATGTCGCAAAAATAATACATCAACAGCTTGCCTTACAACATAAACTTTTAAAACAACAAGTTCCTACATACAAGTATGCACCACAAAATGTACTGGAGAATGATGAATACAAATTATACTGGAACAGAACCATTATAACAGATAAAACAACGCCACATAACAAACCTGACATCATACTCACCAATAAAAAGAAGAAATTAACACAACTAATCGAAATATCCATACCCAATACGACAAATATACAAAAGAAAACAGGAGAAAAAATTGAAACATACATCCAACTGGCTGAGGAAGTCAAAGACATGTGGCATCAGGATAAAGTTGACATCATACCAATTATACTATCAACTACAGGAGTCATACCACACAATATCCACCAGTACATCAATGCAATACAGCTACATCCAACCATATATATACAACTACAGAAATCCGTAATTATTGATACATGTTCAATTACCCGAAAGTTCCTAAATGCAATATAACACATACCGTACAGTTAATAGGAAGTGACGCTTGTTCAAGGTCCGCGACACTTTCCATTCTTAACCAGACTTAACGTCTGAGAAAGTAAAGAAATAATAATAATATTTAGAGAAAAGGATGAAGAAAAACCGTTGATCTTCAAAAGAAAACAGTAAGAAAAATTTTGGACTTTTAATTGATGAAAATAACATAGAATGGAGGATACGAAAAAATGAAGAGCTGCGGGAGCTGTACACTGTACAGAAACCACAACATCATCGAAGTGCTAAAGAAAGGCAGAGGTGGGCTGGTCACATAGCTGGAATGACACGCGACATCACCTAGAATAGGCTGCTGCAGGGCAGTAGATGGAAAGAGAGGAAGAGAAAGACATAGTACTGGGTGGCGAGATAACAATCGGACAGAACACATCCGGGACGAACATCAACTCAAAATGGACAAACAGTGCATTCGACAGAAAGAAATGGAAGAGGCCCATAGAATAAGCGTATGATCGATAAGCCGCTTGTCATATAAAGTAAAAGGATGCTTATTTCTACACTTGATTTTGTATTTAATTGCTTGAACCAGTGACCAAAAGTAGTAATTCAGGTATTTTGGTATCAGGTTTAGGCACATCCCCTCTTGAGGCAGCGAGACCCTTTTGTTTGTACGTTGCTCCTGGAATAGCTCTTATATAAGCACAACCCAGTCTTCGATTTAATTACTCCACTTTTTTGTTATTGAAAGAGCTAAGTACACATAGATATGGGTTTGGATTGCGGCTGTTGCGAGATCGCCATGAACGTGTTGGCTGTTGTTCACACAATGGGCAGCGTCGACCGGTTTCATTTGGACGCTGCTAATATAGGGCCGGCGATAGATTGGCAGAGCAGTCTCCCGTTGCAATGGCACCGCGGCGCTTGGCAATTGCCGCACCAAGCAGTCAACCGATGGTGGCTAATAGGCCGTTCCAAGATCTCGAGCTGTATCACGAAGAAGAATGTAGGTGGCTAATTGACGAAATATACCTCTATCGAAATGGTTTGAGACATCCCCTCCAGCTCTTAATGAGACAGAGCCAATGGGTCCCGCCTCGCATCGTCGGGCAGTGGTATGGCTTGAAGAGTTTCTAGCAAACAGAGAAAAATGAAACTTCGTGGCAGATTAAAACTGTGTGCCGGACCGAGACTCGAACTCGGGACCTTTGCCTTTCGCGGGCAAGTGCTCTACCATCTGAGCTACCCAACCTTGCAAAACTAACACTTCTGAAAGAAAGGATATTTCGGAGACATGGCTTAGCCACAGCCTTCAGCAGAGTGTGCGCTTCGCAGGAGAGCTTCTGTAAAGTTTGGAAGGTAGGAGACGAGGTACTGGCAGAAGTAAAGCTGTGAGGACGGGCCGTGAGTCGTGTTTGGGTAGCTCAGTCGGTAGAGCATGTGCTCGCGAAAGGCAAAGTTCCCGAGTTCGAGTCTCGATCCGGCACACAGTGTTAATCTGCCAGGAAGTTTCTTATCAGCACACACTCCGCTGCAGGTGAAAATCTCATTCTGGAAACTTTCCCCAGGGTGTGGCTAAGCCTTGTCTCCGCAATATCTTTTCTGAGTGCTAGTTCTGCAAGGTTCGCAGGAGAGCTTCTGTGAAGTTTGGAGAGTAGGAGACGAGGTACTGGCGGAAGTGAAGCTGTGAGGATGGGACATGAGTCATGCTTGGGTAGCTCAGTTGGTAGAGCACTTTCCCGCGAAAGGCAAAGGTCCCGAGTTCTAGTCTTGGTCCGGCACACAGTTTTAATCTGCCAGGAAGTTTCATATCAGCGCACACTCCGCTGCAGAGTGAAAATCTCATTTTGGAAACAGAGAGAAATCTTTATAAAGAGATGTTTATTCCGGTGTAGTACAAGGGAATGTTATTGTACAATTATTATTCTCCACAATACACATAAATTATCTAACGAGCAATGTTGTATTTTCTATGAATTTGTTTACAGGGATGACAAAAGTCATGGGATAGCGATACGCACATATACATGTGATGGTAGTATTGCGTATAAAAGGTATAAAAGTGCAGTACATTAGCGGAGCTGTCATACTTTGAAAGCGCATTGGTAGTTGGAGCTAGACACATGGGACATTCAATTTTGTAAATCGTTAGTGAATTCAATATATCGACAGTGTCAAGAGTGTGCCAAGACCACCAAATTTCAGGCATTACCTCACTACAGACAACGCAGTAGCCGACGGCCTTCACTTAACGACCGAGAACAACGGCCTTTGCCTAGAGTTGTCAGTGCTAACAGACAAGAAATAGTTCGCGAAATAACTTCAGAAATTAATGTGGGATGTGCCACGAAAGTATCCGGAGAACTTTTGCGTTGATGGGCTATGGCAGCAGGCGAGCGAGGCAGGTGCTTTTGCTAACAGCACGAAATCGCCTACAGCGCCTCTCATGGGCTCGTGACGACATCGGTTGGACCGTAGACGACTAGAAAACCGTGGCCCGGTCGGATGAGTCCCGAATTCAGCTGGTAAGAGCTGATGGTAGCGTTCGAGTGAGGCGCAGGCAGATCCCACGAAACAACAGATCCAAATTGTGAACAAGGCACTGTGCAAGCTGATGGTGGCTCCATAATGATATGGGCTGCGTTTACATGGAATGAATTAGGCCTTTTTGGTTTAATGGAACCAAGAATTGACTGGAAATGGTTATGTTCGACTACTTGGAGGCCATTTGCAGCCCATTCATGGACTTCATGTTTCCAAACAACGATCGAGTTTTCATGGATGAGAATGCTCCATGTCACTAGGCCACAGCTGTTCGCGATTGGTTTGTAGATAGTTCTGGACAATTTGAGCGAATGATATGAATCCCATCGTACATTTATGGGACATAATCGAGAGATCCATTCGTACAAAAAATCCTGTACATGGAACACTTTCGCAATTATGGACGGCTCACTATTTTTGCAGGGTATTTCCAGCGACTTGTTGAGTTCATGCCATGTCAAGTTACTGCACTACGTCCGGCAAAAGGAGGCTCAAAAATGGTTCAGATGGCTCTGAGCACTATGGGACTTAACTTCTGACGTCATTAGTCCCCTAGAAATTAGAACTACTTAAAACTAACTAACCTAAGGACATCACACACATCCATGCCCGAGGCAGGATTCGAACCTGCGACCGCAGCGGTCGCGCGGTTCCAGACTGTAGCGCCTAGAACCGCTCGGCCACTCCGGCCGGCGGCAAAAGGAGATCCTACGCGATATTAGGAGGCATCCAATGATTTTTGTCACCTCAGTTTATTATGTCGCTTACGTGGTTAGTAATCAACTGAAGCCGTTTTGTGGCTTTATTCCTCGCTGCATGCAACTCTAATGGTGAGTAGTTGATGAGACAGCCCACTTATGGGGATAAGCTGGTAAATTACGATTCGGTGACTGTACAGATAATGTTCTGCGATCACAGTCTGTCACTAATGTGTAACGAATAATGTTGGGAGAAGCAGAAAGCTATTTCTGTTTAACAAGTAAGGTAAAATACGATTAGAAACGCTCACAACATTTTGCTCTGGGAAAGCGGCTGTGAAATTTTTCTAGCAGAAATTCAGATGTGTTATAGGCCATGACAGGTAGGTACTGAGATATGTGAGGATAGGCATCAACAAAAACAAATGTAACGTCTCGTACACCGAAAGTTAGTAACTCATCCATCTACTGATGCAGTCCACCATGAACTGATTTCTTGGGCCAATCTCTTCATTTCAAAGCAGCATTTGCACCCGAAATTCTCAATTCTTTGTTGGAAGTATTCCAATCTCAATCTTCCCCTCTACAGCTCACTCTATTACCATACAAGTTACTCCCTCGCCTTTTAAAAAACGTTCTATCATCTTTTTCCTTCTTCGTGTCAGCGTTTCATTCTTAGCCGATTCTGCGGACGATCTCCTCATTCCTTATCTCATATCTAATTTTCATCATCCTTATAAGCACTAGGGCAACGGCCTTGCCACAGTGGATACACCGGTTCCCGTGACATCACCGAAGTTAAGCGCTGTTGGGCGTGGCCGGCACTTGGATGGGTGACCATCCAGCCGCCATGCGCTGTTGCCATTTTTCGGGGCGCACTCAGCCACGTGATGCCAATTGAGGAGCTACTCGACCGAATAGTAGCGGCTCCGGTCAAAGAAAACCATCATAACGGCCGGGAGAGCGGTGTGCTGACCACACGCCCCTTCTATCCGCATCCTCAGCTGAGGATGATACGGCGGTCGGATGGTCCCGATGGGCCACTTGTGGCCTGAAGACGGAGTGCTTATAAGCACTACATCTTAAATGCTTCGAATCACTTATTTTCATAGTCTACGATTCACTACCGTACAACTCTGTGTTCCAGATGCACATTTTCAAAAAAATCTTCGTCAGATTAAGGCCAATGTTTTGATACTAGCAGACGTCTGTTGGCCTGGAATAATCTCTCTGCCTGAGCTAGTCTGCCTTTTATGTCCTCCTCGCTTCGTGCGTCATGTGTTATTTCGATTCCATGGTAGCATCGTTCCTCAATTTCGTCTGCTTTGTTGTCACCTATTAAATGTTAAGATTATCACCAGTCTCATTCCTACTATTTCTCATCACTTTCGCCTTTCTTCGATTTTCTCCCAATCCATATTTTGTGCTTATTAATTTGTCCATTCCATTCAACATGTCCTTTAATGCTTTAGCCCTTTCATAGAGCATAACAATGTCAGCGAATCTTATTTCTCGAACTGAATTTTAATCCCACTCTTGAACCTTGATTTTAATTCAGTCATTGCTTATTCGATGTATAGATTGAGCTTAAGGATGAAAGAACACGTCCTTGCCATACACCAATTTTACATCCTTTCTATTTAAGCTATCATCAATAATTTTACTGCCCAAATATTAAACCTCATCTACTACCTATAATGACTTATCTCATTATGTAATTCCCTCAGGATCACCTGATTTTATTGACTACATTCCCTTACCCATGTTTTCCTTTAGTTGATATTCATCTCCTATCGTTCGGTCTAGACACTGTTAATTCCGTTCAACTGCTAAGCACTTTATTGTCTCTGACAGAATTACACCATCATCGGCAAACCATGTGGATACGGAGCGATATATTTGACGCCCTAAAGGGCTTGATCATTGGCTTTCTGGCGAAGGGTGGAAGCATTTTCGAACGACTAAGTCTGTAACCTGTTCGCGTGCAGTCGTGGTTAAAGTATATCGTGCTTGGCGATATGGCACTATCCAAAACCGGCGCCGAGGCTGTTGTGGTGCAGCAGAGACATAGATGACAGAGATGAACGCCGGCTGCGGAGAGGTGTACGGGTAAATAGACGCGCAGCTGTTAACCATCTGACCGTTCCAATGAACCAAGGGGCTACTAACAGTGTCTCCTGATCGACCGATCAGCAAACATAGCTGAATATGGGCCACTGCGCCCATGCTGGATGTCCACTTAATGGCGACAGGTGGCCTTTGCAGATGAATCACGTTTTATGATTCATCGGATAGATGGTCTTTGGCATGAACGGCTTCGCAACAATCGCCGGACAGGTCCAGGACGGAAGGGTGATCGTTGGGCTCAGGGGAATACTTTCGTGGCATTCTCTGGGTGATCTCTTCATTTTGGAAGGCAAAATTGATCAATACAAGTGTGTATCTATTCTTGGGGACCACGTCCACCCCTACATCCAGCTGGTTTTCCTCGGCACAACGGCATCTACCAGCAGCACAATGCAACATGTCACCCAGCTCGCAATGTACGTGAGTGGTTCGAAGAGCATCAGACTGAGTTTATTGTATTCCCCTGGCTACCAAACTTCCCTGATTTAAAGCCAGTCGAGAATCTGTGGGACCACCTCGATCGGGCTGTTGGCAACATGGATCCTCAGCCTAACTGGAGTCGGCATGACTCCACATCCAGGTCAGTGCATTTCAGAACTTGACTGACTCTTTCTGCACGTCCACGCCGCAAAAGGTGCTTATTCATGCTGTTACATTAATGTAACTGGACTGTGTAAGACAGGTGGTAGGGTAAGCATTGCTCGCAAGTCTCTTTATTTCTCCTGAACCCAAGCTGACGTTCTCCGAGATCGGCTTCTATTAGTTATTCCCTCCTTCTGCAAGTTATTTTTTTTTTTTTTTGTGTTTTGCACCGGTGACCTATCAAATTGATGGTTCTTTAGTATCCACCCTCTCAGAACCTGACATTCATTACGCCAAACGTAAGTTTTCTCCAAGAAATTCTACCTTTCCTTACAATTGCCCAACGATGATGCTTTCCCGTAGACATCGTCAGCGAATAATATTATAGTGCTGCTGATTATAAAACGTTTATGTGTATTACATTTCCTTTGGTAACACCCGACTGTATTTTCGTTTCTCTTTATTATTTACCGCCCAGTGCAACGCAGTGAATTTTATTATTAAAAATGAACTAATGGCATATCTATGAAAACATTCCGTACGATAGTGTCTTGGTTATTACTCTATGACTTTGTGCAGCCTCGAACATCTTTCGGAAATCCAGAAAGACTGAATCTACGTATTCATTTGCACCTGACATTTGCAAGATTTCCTCTGTGAATAAACTAAGCTGTGTTTCACAGAGTGTTATTTCCTGAATCCGTACGGATTCTTTGAGTGAATTTATTACTCCTCCAGTACATTAGCGATTTAGTCTATAGCTCTGCACTTCCGTTCTTTTGCTCTTTTTGTAAACAGAAGAGTGATTTGTGTTCTTTTCTAGTTACATAGGACTGTCCATTGAGCAAGCGATTCTCCATCAATATGGGTCCCGACAGCGGCCAATTCTGCAGCGTAATTAATGTAAAATCTAATAATGAAATCCCCTGACGCCACTGAAGATAAAAGAACGGAATTCCAGTGCACTCATATGTCTGTGAACAGTGTAAAGTTTATTCTGTGTGTCGTCCTATTTTAAATTTTGTATATCGTTTTCTCTGAGGCGCAATTTGTGGACCAACTCAGCGTTTGCCTAGATGAGCGTGGGAAACCGGCTAAAAACCACACTCAATCTGGGCGGTGTACCAGCCAAGTTTGTCAATTTGCTCTGCGGATACGATTCGGGTTCGTCTCACCTCGCTGCCTCGGAAGCTACGTATTTCGGTAGCACCCCCGATACCTCAAAGAATCTATCTTCCTTGTATAAAATGTCATATCGCCTCGAACTATGTTTGGTACCATGATATAAGTTTGCAGATATGTTCAGTGGTATATGTGGACACAGTCTGCCAAAAATGTTGCGAATACATTTGTAGTAATCACGTTATAAATTTGAGCTTCATGCCTGATGCTGCAGTTTACTGCAGTAAATGATAAACTTATTTTCTTTTGTAATTTTGTGGAGCGTTTCAACGAGAGATTTGAATTGATGTGTAAAGTTTGTTGGAAGTCCCAAATGCTCTCACTCTCTAATACTGGATGAATATCGTCTGCGTAATTTGCGCTCCAAGAGTTACACTGCTGCAAGATACGAGATACACAGTTTCCAACTGCAATACTTGATTTACTGTGTTAAATTTTTAACTTACTATTACAGATGATAATGAGTAGATTATGACAGCATCTCAAATTTTTAAATTCAGTCAATAAACTGTGAGAAATATTGAATATAGAAATTTCGTTGCCCCTGGAAACCTTGGTGTAGACATCTTGCAACTGGGATTGCGCCCCGTTTCAGGCAATTACCAATATAGATCTCTTATTTGTGCGTGAATGCGTGTGGTGTGAGGTGGGGGGGGGGGGGGGGGGGGAGAGGAGGGACACGGTCAAACATTGATACTGTAGTAGCCTCATACGTGAACAGATTTTTAAATGTAGAATTTAACATTTCAGCTTTCTGTCAATTGTCTTCTCCTTGAACATCAGTCTGATCCGAGAGAGCATTCGATGGCGACTGCTAGGCGTAAACACTGAATATCTACGAACAGTTCAACTCTGAATAAGTCAATGGAACTTTTCAAAGCTCTTAAAGAGAGGTTTTGTTTGCCAGCAAAGCGGGAACGGAAAACGGCGATCACGATTGAAAATTCAAACCAAACAGAAGGAACTCACTGCGAACTTGTTAAAAAAAACCGATCGATATCTGCAAAAAGTGATTTAGGGGAACCAAAAGAAACCTGCAGGTGATTTTTTGATTTCTGCTCATCCTAAATACGTTGTCATTGTCTTGACCACTTCACCACCTCATTTGGTCTAAAGAACTGCATGTCCTTTCGTGAATGGAGGATCAATATCATAATAGCTAAGAGACAAAGAAAATAAAACGATATGATTGAAATCTGAGCAGTTTTTTCTTACTTCTTATCCTTGAAAAGAGTAACCACAGCTCTACAATATATTAGCGCTTTTGCGTCATTATCCTGCAGGACAACGTAATTATAAAATCTGGTCTCACCGTCGTGACTTCGGTTCATGCAATATATCTAAGTAATCCGATGCCAATGTTATGTCTCTCATTCTTATACAATATAATGTAGGCAGTGCAATACGATTTCGGAGTAGTGAAGTTGAAACATGCGTTACCTCATACTATTTACGTTCTCCATAGTTTTTCTACATTACATGAGGAGAAATCTGGAGCGGGCCAGTGTGGCCGAGCGGTTCTAGGCGCTTCAGTCTGGAACCGCGCGACCGCTACGGTCACAGGTTCGAATCCTGCCTCGGGCATGGATGTGTGTGATGTCCTTAGGTTAGTTAGGTTTAAGTAGTTCTAAGTCTAGGGGACTTATGACCTCAGATGTTAAGTCCCAAAGTGGTCAGAGCTATCTGAACCATTTGAGAAATCTGAACTGACCTCTTCGAAGAAGTGATAAATATCTGATTACTTCGTCACTGACACAAAGCTAAACCTTAAACATTCTTCTGTCCTTGTTCCTAAGTAGACGATAGCCGCAGTCAACATTCAGAACAATACGAGAACAGTGACTAACAGGGTGCCTTAGAAATATTTCGCGTGAAAATATAAAGAAAAAGGACATTCTGTGTTCAACTGTAGTATATCAAAGCTTTTGTTGTTAAAATAAACTCGCCTATCGTCAAATCATGAGTATCTGTTGAATACATTACAGCTGTATCGAAACGCATTTATAACGAAAAAGGTCTTTTTCGTTATAAATGCGTTTCGATAGAGCTGTAATGTATTCAACAGATACTCATGATTTGACGATAGGCGAGTTTATTTTAACAACAAAAGCTTTGATATACTACAGTTGAACACAGAATGTCCTTTTTCAGCTGCATGATAAATATTTATTAATGATCCAATTAGTTTCGCGGCGCTACAGCCACATCTTCAAGGATACAAACTTACTTCATAATTTAGTTCAACGATAAAAAAGTGCAGCCGTCAAGGGTTCAGTATTTCAATTTAAAATACGGCAGAATGCAGGGAATATCAGCCCCATACAAAATATCAAAGGCGTAGTACCATCGTCTTGGTAACATGAGGCACACAATGGCCACCTAGACGAATGAATAGAACACAAAACTTGCTGCATTTTAAGAGCACAAAATATCAAAAATAATTGTCTTTTACAAAAAGCAGATCTCCATCACTGAATTTTTATCCAGCGAACACGAACGTGACAAATATCTAGTTCTATCCATAATGAACCATAATTTTTAATATTCGACGTATAACAACTTTGCAATCGATCCAGAATTAAATTACAAAACAATAGTAAATGCTCCGTCCTGTAAAATAGCTGAATGTGTGCTACAAGTCAATAGCAGTAGTGGTAATTAAGGTGTGTGTTTGCTGTCTTGCAGACAGGTAGGTCTCGAATACGCGCGAAAATCTACTGTTAGACACTCGGGAGAAACGACAGTGTAATTAAGAGTTGGACGCCGAAAGTTGGTCGTGACCAGATGTGGCATGTATATAAGGTGATTGTCCAGGCAAGGGGCTCAGTCTCCAACAGCTCTCAGAAGACAGCAACACGTGTGGAACATGGCAGCCCGTGCAGTTATGGTAAGTTATAAAGTGCATTTTTTTAGAAAATGTTATTTGTTTCTGTTGTAATTTATCTGGCAAAAGTACATCGAAGAAGACATCATTGTTTTAAAACAAACAATGAAACTTATAATTAGGTGGGATGAAAGTGTAAGAGTAATATAACAATAATGACAACAGCAAGAGTAGCAGTCTGAAATACGTACTTCAGAACCAAAAAATATTAAACTGATATCAGGAGAGAAAGAAGTACGTGAAACAATGTTCACTAAAACAGACGGAAAAGATAGCAACAGAATAGTAAATACAACAAACGGGAGGGAAAGATACTCCACAAAGAGCATCAGAAAGAAGGGAAGTAGTGAGGAGAAAAGTTTATAGAGGAAGACACAATTCTATCTCCCGTTATACATTATACCAGAACAATTAGTTATGAAAATAAAAATCTCATAAAAAGGAACACTTTTATATTTGACAAAAAGGAACGTTGAACTCAGCTTCTCTGGTAAGCTTCTCAACCTTGTTCATTATCATTTATTTCTTGGTTCAAAATTTTTAAAAAATGTTTTATCTTCGCGTAAAAAGGAAACAGATTGTCATAGCTTCATCTCAAGCAAAAGTAATAAAAATAATGTTAGGAGTATATTACACCTGATTATGGAGGAACCCGCAGGGACCGATAGCATTGTGCATCACAATTAAGTACAAATATTTGTTACTGAAGGCGTTGCTTGACGTCTATTTGCAGTTCGCGTTTTCAGTCGTAAGTAAACGTCATGTAAAGGGGCGAAACCCCTGTGGAGGCAGGCTAGGACCTCTCATTCATTGCCTTTTCTTCGTAAATTTGTATTGAATGAGTACATTGCCCCATTTAATGAAAGGTATAATTGTTTCAAAATTTCGGTAGATACGACAGTTACGAGCATTAACCACACTCGACGCTACTTGTCCACTTGCACCTCATCACATGTGAATTGAACGTACAAAACCGTCTATGAAAAAATTCAGATGTGCATGTGCAGTGAATTACTTGCAGACCTATGTCAGTATAATAATTACGTTATAGATACCACATGCAAATGCAACAAATTCACCATAAATACAACCCTCTTTGCTATTTAATGACTTGAATTTAAGAGATAGCTTTCCAACTTTCTTCCTGGTGTTCAGTTTTCTATGTCATATAATAACGTTTTACACCTTTAATATTAATAATAGCTGTGTTTGGTGTGTGTGTGTGTGTGTGTGAGAGAGAGAGAGAGAGAGAGAGAGAGAGAGAGAGAGAGAGAGAGAGACAGAGACAGAGAGAGAGAGAGAGAGAGGGGGGGAGAGAGAGAGAGAGAGAGAGAGAGAGAGAAAGTTGTGTGTCAAAGTAGCTGAAAAACCCCAATATAAAATATAGTGCTCGTTTCAATTATATGATCAATGCCGTCTGTATGGATTGGGTTTCACCTCACTACTGTTTTGCTGGTAACCAGCTCCGATATGAAATTTATGTAATATCCTATACATACTCGCATTCCACACCGCGTAAGACACAAAAAATTCTAGGACCAGGAAATTATCAATAACAGCCGGCGGGATTATCTCAGCTGCTTCATTAACTCAAATCATTCTCGAAAATAATATTTTTATTCTGGAACATTAGCGTAACGGATGTTCCTTCCACCAGAGAAAAACTTATAGCCACTAAAAACTAACATGATGTCTTGCTACTGTGAAACAAACAACAGGCGGGTAAACGACGTCACGAAAAGCATACTGCTGTGTTACAATTAAACCAAATAAAGTGATTTATATTCCGCAAAACACGAACCAATGAAGCCTTCTTTTGTTTAAATAGCTAGGGCTTTGACTAGTATCAACAAGGGGCCAGTTTATTTCAGTTTATTTATATCGATGTGACACAGAAGCTAAACTGTGGTACTTTTGCCGAACAACCAGTAACAGAGATTTGTTGTTACATTTCGCAGCAAGGTTTTCTTTATTTATATTTTAACAAATAAGCCCTCGGTCACCGAGGGCTTATTTGTTACAATATAATTCTGACACGGTCACTGAACCTTAGCAGTTATGTTCAAAGTTTTTCTTTATTTTTTAAATAGATCGTAAGCTCTTTCATCGCGTCACAGGTCTATCTACTGGTTATCTGATCAAGATGTTGTAGTCACCTCGTAACACCGACATTCACAAAGTAGAAAACCATTGAAATAAGCTAGCCTACTTCTCAAACATGAAATCGACAGACAGGTGTAGAGTTACAACTTGCAGTGACCTCATTCTGGTACTATTTGGTGATTAACGCATCATTGCGGTTGCATGCAGCGAAGAATAACAGCCACAACACGGGTCCAGTTGTTTATTAATTACGTAAACGACAGTGTAACTGAGGTGACAAAAAGCCATAAGATACCTCCTAATATCGTGTCGGAACACCTTTTGCCCGGCTTACTGCATCAACTCGACGGTGTCCCCTGCAGAAATATTGAACCATGCTGCCTCTATGTTGTTGTTGTTGTGGTCTTCAGTCCTGAGACTGGTTTGATGCAGCTCTCCATGCTACTCTATCCTGTGCAAGCTTCTTCATCTCCCAGTACCTACTGCAACCTACATCCTTCTGAATCTGCTTAGTGTATTCATTTCTTGGTCTCCCTCTACGATTTTTACCCTCCACGCTGCCCTCCAATACTAAATTGGTGATCCCTTGATGCCTCAGAACATGTCCTACCAACCGATCCCTTCTTCTGGTCAAGTTGTGCCACAAACTCCTCTTCTCCCCAATCCTATTCAGTACCTCCTCATTAGTTATGTGATCTACCCATCTAATCTTCACCATTCTTCCGTAGCACCACATTTCTAAAGCTTCCATTCTCTTCTTGTCCAAACTATTTATCGTCAATGTTTCACTTCCATACATGGCCACACTCCATACAAACACTTGACTTCCTTACACCCAAATTTATACTCAATGTTAACAAATTTCTCTTCTTCAGAAACGCTTTCCTTGCCATTGCCAGTCTACATTTTATATCCTCTCTACTTCGACCATCATCAGTTATTTTGCTCCCCAAACAGCAAAAATCCTTTACTACTTTAAGTGTCTCATTTCCTAGTCTAATACCCTCAGCATCACCCGACTTAATTCGACTACATTCCATTATCCTCGTTTTGCTTTTGTTGATGTTCATCTTATATCCTCCTTTCAAGACACCATCCATTCCGTTCAACTGCTCTTCCAAGTCCTTTGCTGTCTCTGACAGAATTACAATGTCATCGGCGAACCTCAAAGTTTTTATTTCTTCTCCATGGATTTTAATACCTACTCCGAATTTTTCTTTTGTTTCCTTTACTGCTTGCTCAATATACAGATTGAATAACATCGGGGAGAGGCTACAACCCTGTCTTACTCCCTTCCCAACCACTGCTTCCCTTTCATGTCCCTCGACTCTTATAACTGCCGTCTGGTTTCTGTACAAATTGTAAATAGCCTTTCGCTCCCTGTATTTTACCCCTGCCACCTTTAGAATTTGAAAGAGAGTATTCCAGTCAACATTGTCAAAAGCTTTATCTAAGTCTACAAATGCTAGAAACGTAGGTTTGCCTTTCCTTAATCTTTCTTCTAAGATAAGACGTAAGGTCAGTATTGCCTCACGTGTTCCAGTATTTCTACGGAATCCAAACTGATCTTCCCCGAGGTCGGCTTCTACTAGTTTTTCCATTCGTCTGTAAAGAATTCGTGAGTTTATTTTGCAGCTGTGGCTTACTAAACTGATTGTTCGGTAATTCTCACATCTGTCAACACCTGCTTTCTTTGGGATTGGAATTATTATATTCTTCTTGAAGTCTGAGGGTATTTCGCCTGTTTCATACATCTTGCTCACCAGATGGTAGAGTTTTGTCAGGACTGGCTCTCCCAAGGCCGTCAGTAGTTCCAATGGAATGCCTCTATAGCCGTCCAAAATTGCGGAAGTGTCGCCGGTGCAGGATTTTGTGCACGAACTGACCTCTCGATTATGCCCCATGAATGTTCGATGGGATTCACATCGGGCAATCTGCGTGGTCAAATAATTCGCTCAAATTGTCCAAAACGTTCTACAAACCAGTCGCGAGCAATTGTGGCCCAGTGACATGTTATCCATAAAAACTTCGTCGTTGTTTGAGAACATGAAGTCCATGAATGACAGCACCCAAACATAACCATTTCCAGTCAATGAGCGGTTTAATTGGACCAGAGGACACAGTTCATTCCATGTAAACACAGCTCACAAATTATGGAGCTACCGCCAGCTCGCACAGAGCTTTATTTGACGTGTCCATGGCTTCGTGGAGTCTGCGCCGCACCCGAACCCTACCATCATCTCTTACCACCTGAAAGCGGTACACATCTGACCAGGTAACTGTTTTCCAGACGTCTAGGGTCTAACCGATATAGTCACGAGCCCAGGAGAGGCACTGCAGGTAATGTCGATGCTGCTATTAAAGGCGTTTGCTGCTGTGGGCCATTACCGCCAGATTTCGCCGCACTGGCGTAACGGATACGTTCGTCCTACGTCCAACAGCAATTTCTGAAGTTATTTCACGCAGTGTTGCTTGTCTCTTAGCACTGATAACTGTACGCAAACACCTCTGCTCTTGGTCGTTAAGTGAAGGTCATCGGCCACTGCATTGTCCGTGGTGAGAAATTTGATATTTTCGGCACACTCTTGACACTATGGATTCTGAATATTGAATTCCCTAACCATTTCCAAAATAGAATGTTCCAAGCGTCTACCTCCAACTACGATTCCGCGTTCAAAGTCTGTTAATTCCAGCAGTGGGGCCATAATCACTTCGGAAATCTGTTCACATGAATCACCTGACAAATGACAGCTCCAACAATGCACTGCACTTTTATATCTCGTGTGCGCGTTATTACCGACATCTGTATACGTGCGCATCGCTATCCCGTGACTTTTTGTCACCTCAGTGTAAGTATCAAACAGTAATTTCATGTGAGCAACTGTATTCGTAAACAAAGGGAATTCTTTTATTAGCTGTCGTTGAATTAGTTACCACCATTTTACTACTTAGTACCTCGTGGGGATAAAATCTCATTACTTGTATCACAGCACTGTGTTATTTACTGTATTGTGGCCGGCCGGTGTGGCCGAGCGGTTCTAAGCGCTTCAGTCTGGAACCGAGCGACCGCTACGGTCGCAGGTTCGAATCCTGCCTCGGGCATGGACGTGTGTGATGTCTTTAGGTTAGTAAGGTTTAAGTAGTTCTAAGTTCTAGGGGACTGATGACCTCAGATATTAAGTCTCATAGTGCTCAGAGCCATTTGAACCATTTGAACTGTATTGTGAATCGATGACTGTGTAGTTGTCACACTACGGTTTTAAAGGTTTCTGGTTCTATCACACGTCAGTCATAGGATTTTTATCTGTTCCTTATCACTTCCTTCATCTCTGACAATGTTTGCTGGTCGATATATATCCAGTTGCACCGTGGTTCAGAGTCCGTTGTAGGTCTGCTGTAACTGACTGGGTCAGTCAGTTCAAAGTTCTGGTGAAGGCAATGGCATACGACTTCCAACAGGACCATGTGTAGTAAAACACTTTGTTGTTCAAACGAATCTGAGAGCTGATGACGTTTTATTTTTTCACTAACTTTGTGCAATTAATGATTTATTAACTATTAAATTGCGTTAATATTGTGTTCTCTAAGCTTGTCTGATGTAAACTTTCAAAATCGTTCACCTGGACCCATATGGGACGTGCACATGATACCCGCTACGAATGGATATTGTCGAAATATGTAACAGAACTGACCTTTTACGCATCAATGTGAATCTTCTAAAGTAAAAGGTGTTTAAAAACGAATATAGGTGTTTTAAGGCTTTGTAGCTATCATTACATTCAACTAACAATTATAAAAAATACATCAAATGAAAGAGTAACTCAAACAGTTTTACGGAACGACGAACAGGATTGAAGAACGTGTTGAACGAGTGAGAGTCTTTAAAGTGCAGCCCTAAGAAATCAGTTGGGAAGGCTAGTCGTGAATTAGCAGTACCAGTGACGTCTGTTTTGAGACTTTTAAGGAGAATTCCCTAATGATTTTCGAAATAGAATATCCCATGTGTCCAGCTGCAAATACGATTCAGCGTACAAAGTCAATTCCCGTCGAGAGGCCATAACCACGTCGAAATTTTTTTCGTATGGATCACCTGAGTACAAATGACAGATCCACCAATTACGGATTATGTGCCGACTGTGCAAACAAAACATTGTTGCATGACGATGAAAATTTTTCTGGATCGTGTGGTCTTCAGTGATGAATCAACATTTTACCTTTGTGCAAACGTGAACACACATAACGTGTGCATCTGGGGGTCAACAAATCCCCACGAGATGGCACAGGTGCATTGAGACTCCCCTAAATTGAATGTCTTTTGTGCCTTATTTCGGCGGGAAGCTTATGGACCTTTCATTTTCGGTGTAGCAACTGTAACTGGTATTTCTTATGTTGACGTGCTAGAACTATGGTTCTTTCCTCAATTGGAAGAAGATAAGCCACAGAATTTTATTTGGCAGTAAGATAGTACGCCCCCTTACTGGCGTAAAACAGTAGCGATTGGTTAAACAGCGGTGTATCAAACCATAGACTGTCCACAAGGGGCCGAATGACAGAACTTGTTTTTCAGGGCGTCCACGCTCACACACGATCTGATGCCATGCAATGTTTACCATTGGCCGTTCGTAAAGGATCATGTGTATGTGCCTCCGCTAACAGTTTATCTACCCGATTTTAGAAACAGCATTGTTGCAACAATTACTCAAGACACACTGCTCAAGGTTTGGAAAGACCTCACCTATCGACTTGATGTGTGACGAATGGTGCTCACATTGAACACTTGTAATAAAAGCTGTTTCAGTGGCTCTTTTATTCGATGCATTATTTATAACTGTAAGTGAATGTAATAAATGCAACGAAACCATAAAACTCGTGTGTGTGTGTGTGTGTGTGTGTGTGTGTGTGTGTGTGTGACGTTTAGCAGTATACTAACGCAGACATATTTGTGACAAGGCGAGACGGATCGTTTCAGCATGTAGACATTTAAAAAAAAAAGAATGGAAGCAGATAAGGTACGCTTGAATGACACGTGATTTTGTACAGTTTGCAGTCCTGATGGCGATGGTGGTGGCCGTGGCCGTGGCCGCAGTTGGTGGCGCTCGCGTCGCGAGAGAAGAATCCCTGGTGACGGCAAACACTTTTGGTTTTGGCTTCGGAGGTTGGCCGTGGGGCGGCTGGCCATACGGTAGGTGCAAAACACGTCACACGAATTGCTAAGCTGTGAGTCGCTTTAAAAGCGAGAGAGATCACTTTCACCAGCTATACTTCAAATGAAATATTTATGATTTATCTGAATCACTGAAATAGCTTAACCATCTGCTGGATGCTTAGGCCATTTGTTCGAAAAACTGTAGTTTCTTAAATAAGTTAAGTGTCGTTATTTGAACATGCTTTTGAAGGTTTGTATCTAGTCTTCATTCTTCAATTGTTTTGCCCACTGAAACAAAGGGAATTGTAATTTGTTAGTATGCTTGACGACTTTCGCTTTCTTACCCTCCCAAAATTCTCCAAGAATTCATACAGTTGCTTCACTCGTTTCATAAACATTTGTTGCAAGTTTTCTGTTTGACGTCTCTCTACGAGTCCACGCATAGTTATTAACATTCCACAGGTAATAGAATATATTGTGTGCTTTTCGTTTCTTGTCAACTTATTGTTACTTTCGTCCAGTCAATTATAAGAACCTTCTTCGAACTGATTTTCTTAGGCAGTCTTTTGGTGACTCTACTATCCGTTCTCTAGCTATAACCATCGAATTTCAAATGTAATTTGCATACAGAACCAATGAACCTGTGGCCTTCGGCTAGCAATATGCTGTTCTCGTTCTTAATTCCATTTTCCCGCAGAGCGTACGTATTTTCCTAGTGTTTTCCATTTCCGCTTTACAGTTCCGTTCCTGACACAGAGAGCATTTAGTTAACAGCTGTCTTCCATTGTTCTAGATTCGAGTTTTGCAATACCGATATTTTCATTGCATTCTCCCACGCAAGAGTCTGAATGTCTTTTGGAATTGGACGCTGTTTTTAAGTTGGTGGCACCGCTCAGACCTGATGGAGGAATAATATGTCCAATGTTCTTCCATTATTTTTTTAAAATGCTAAATGTTATTTATAATGAAAATTATTCTTATAAATCGCATGTCCGCAATGGCATAAACTACAGAAAAATCTGTTGTTTTTTACCACTTTTAACAACTTCACATTAATTACAGAAAACACAAAACAATGTGCAATCATCCACGTTTTATGGTCGAATAGACTGGAGGTCAATATCGCCACTTTTGTGCCGAATTCTGGATTAACTAATAGATCACACCCTGAAAAGTTTTCCATACATTCTGTAGTGGACTGACAAGGCAGCCAGTCCACAGTGACGGGTAGCCGAAAGGGCACACGTACACACACGCCGACTGGCGCGAAGTCTGGAACAGGATTCGTAATGAATGTGATAAAGAAAAGAACGTAGCTACTAGAACACTTAACTTTTATATCGTCCTTTGGTATACAGCATTCTTGATGATACAAGTGAGACTATCTTGAGTTACATGCAATGGTACAAATGGCGCCTTGCTAGGTCGTAGCCATTAACTTAGCTGAAGGCTATTCTAACTGTCTCTCGGCAAATGAGAGAAAGGCTTCGTACGTGTAGTCGCTAGCAATGTCGTCGTACAACTGGGGCGAGTGCTCGTACGTCTCTCTAGACCTGCCGTGTGGTGGCGCTCGGTCTGCGATCACTGACTGGCGACACGCGGGTCCGACATGTACTAATGGACCGCGGCCAATTTAAAGCTACCACCTAGCAAGTGTGGTGTCTGGCGGTGACACCACACATTCGACTTAATTGTCGCTGTTATTACCACAAATATCTTCCTGAGCGTCACAGTCACGAAACTGGTCAGACAAAGATCCCTCGGACGAATAACGTAACAAGCTGCCTTGTATTTTCTGTGTACCATGCTTGCTTTGTGTCCGATAGGCAATACACTATTTTACAAAAACAATTAGTACGAAAATATACAGTTCACACATGAGCAAGGCAGTCTTCTATTTATATTTATAAATACGGCGGCAGAAAGACATGATCTGTGACATTCAGGCATCAATTCGGGGCGTCTATCTTATATAGACACTGCTTTCAATTTTAGAACTCATTAGAAAAGAATACCACAGTACACTAAGATTAATGTTTGTTGAGCCATGCTCTCACTCGAAGTTCCTGATACGTTAAGAGAGTGCAGTATACAGTAAGTAATTACGAATTATTTTTAGTCAAGAACGCTCTAGATCTGAGCTTTCCATATCGCCGTTCCTGCCCTACTATGAAATTGATATTATATGTATCAGAACAAGAATTTGAAATTTCAACGTACGTTTGGAGCGAAATAGCTAAATAAAGATTTTTACCATCAAGTGGGTATTAGATTTTTGAGCTAGCCACCACAGATTTGCTTAAAAGAAGACAAATAATGATTCGCCATATAAATGTTCACTTGTGCTGCCAATAATTTTCGTCTTTCCTTTGCAGGTTTCCCCGGAGCGTTCCCACATCCATACTTAGGCTGAGCTACCGTCAGGTGCCTGCATGACGACGATTGAAGATAGTTTTGTATTTATCTTGTAAAGTTGTACTCTACATTAATCGATTAAAATTTCAGCTATAATCACAATGACGTTGTCAATTGTTCTTGCTGTACATATGATACTGTCAGTTATAGCTTTTGTTCGTTGTTTTTAATATCTATTCTTCGAGGTAGACAAATGAATAACACAAAGATGGGTTTCACGAACCGGTTTATATCACTGAGCTAAATATTTAACTGACCAAGTGCGACCTTTAAGTGGTTTCATAAACCCATACCGGTCTGGTACACCATCTCCAGAAGTGCAACATAGTACATCCTCTGACCCTCTTACTAAATCAGTGGATTTGATTATTCTCATTCTTTTGTTAGCAAGATGCCTGAGACTGACAACTATTTCTATACTATTCAAAACACCTCAAGGCACCAACCGGTTAATGGAGAAAATGAAATATTCATTCTGCTACTATTTTAGTGGGATCGAGACAGGACCAACACAAGTTTGTTACGTCGTACCCAACAAACGAAAGAAACCATCAGCGCAAAGATTACAGGAGATATAAATAAATCATTGTATATAAATGATCATTCTAGTTACTAGAATTCTGCATGCCCGTTACTCACAATTTTTGGTTAACTAGAGAAGTGTACTTGTACGACTTTGCATCTCGACTTTCGAAATCTATGGGTAGTGTTAGTTGCTTATTACTTGAATACCTTAATGAAGGTTCTAGTATTTGACAAGATGCGTCTTAACCTGTGAATATTTATTACTGTATGTTATTGAGAATTGAGTATGATATTTCCGAAGCTTAACACCCCTGAAATTTAAGAGAAAAAGAATAGAATACGGAATCTGCTGACTGTTCCTACAAATTTTGTTTAATAAGGCGTGAAATTATAAGTAATAATTGTGCTGTAACAACATCTAGGAAGTTTACACGCACATCCGCAACTGAAATGCATATTTACCGCCTCAAGATGACGAACTGTCGAAGTAGTAAGAAGTTAGAGGCAGACCTACCTCTTCATAGGTGAACAGCTTTGCAGTGCGCCACATGCATCTTTGGTACGTCTGAACATCATCCAAGCTGTATGAACAATACGACAGTACGTAATATCCTATGTTACTTGATGAATGAAAAATATTGTTCTGCACGCCACAGCCTCATACGTGGATCGGACAGAATATTCATCTGTGAAAAAATCACACAAAACACAGTATCAAAATTTACCTGATACGGCATAGGGTTCTTAATGCATACCAGTTCTAGAAATTTTGAAAAACTGTGATTTAGCCCGTTGATTTTGTGTTAGAATAAACAAAGAGAAAGTGTTGTCCTTACAAATATCAGCGCCAGTCTAGGGAGAGTCTCACCTTTTTGTTTCAACATTTGTGTCCAGGAGTACAATATACGAATGAATCTTCCACTATCAAGGTTCGTGTATCGACTTCGTATCAAATACAACTGTGCTCTTAGGTTGAGTTTCGTTAGTTTTCTTGGTCAATATGCAACGCTTTTCTTTTAAATCGTAGAGCGTTACTATTAACATGACACAAACATTTTCTTTACGCTCAGTCACGTAGCCGTGCACGAACAACCAAGGATGGCTACCATTCATTTGTTTCACAGATAAATTTTAATTTAGCAGTATAGCCATGAGTAAAGCCCTGGGTACAGCTATGATCCAATGAATCTGTATTGCATGTACAATTAAGCATCGATAGTTTTTCTACGTACAGTACCGATATTCCAAAACGTCTTGACAGACAACACCAAGATTTTCTGTGGAAGAGATCTATGCCGTCACATCATGACTTTGTATCAATAACTGTAAATGGTCTTAAAAAAACCTCACTTCGTAACCCCAAACTGATGTATTAAAATTATTCTGTGACATATACCAATTAAATCTATTTTAATAGAGTTTATCAAAATGTCTCAACGACTATCACGTATCACTTTATGGAATAAAAGAAACCTAGCTTGTGACAGTAGCATCGTTTTATCTGTCTGGTCACAACAGAATAGACAGTTACGAAAGAGACACGCCCTTCATAAAAGAAGGATCTACTTGAAACCCACGGCTTTCCACAACTTGCGGTAAATTCAGTGTCTGCGATTTTATAATAATGATAGAAGGTAGAAAGGTTACATACGTATCTTCTTAGAAAGAACCAGACGAAAATGCAACAAAAACATATCTAAGGAGTTCAGTTACGTGAATCAGAAAATACTGTTTGATCCTAGGGATATTTAATTCACAGCGTTCATTATCGAGTTACAAACATAATGAGGCAGTCCGCCGTTGTTCACAGAAATCTCAGAAGAAAATTTTGTTGTGGTAAATGACAGTAGCTACTCCAAACTACACTGATTCAGCTAACGATAATTCCTTAGCGACACCAGTTACAGTAGCACACATTATGTGGAACACTGTAGAAGAGAGAATACCAAATTACTGACAATTGGAACAATTTGTCATTTATTGATATGAAACATTTATTGTACACAGGGCGAATGATAACGGCTAACAGGAGCGCGTACGAAATGCGGCCTAGCTTAAAAAAAGACGTTGAAAACAATGACTCAAAATATATCCTTCATTGCAGGAAAAACTAGAAACACGTTTGTTGGGACAGTGAGGGTAAAGAGATTATAAGAAAACAAAGGGGATCACTGAAATCGCACAGGCAACAAGAGACAACTGCCTACTGTACTCGTCTGCTGTAATTTTACCCCCCCCCCCTTTTCCCCTTCCCCCGTCCGCACCATATTCCCTTCCGTTACCGAATTGACGATTCCTTGATGCGTTAGCATGTGTCCAGTCAACCGATTCTTTCTTTTCTTCAGTTTGTGTGGAAAAATTTCTTTTTTCCTTAGATTCAATAGCCTCTCATCAGTTGTTGGACCTATCCATCCACTTTTCATCACTCTTCCATAGCACCACATTTCAAAAGCTATTATTCTCTTCTTAGAAGAGTTTATTGTCAACATTTCACTTCTGTGCAGGGCTACCCTTCAAACGAATGCCTTCAGGAAATACTTTCTTACACTCAAATTTACTACATTCCATTAACCTTTGTTTACTCTTGCTCATCTTATAACCTCTCAAGAAGCTATCCACTCCATCTCTATCCACTCCATCTCTATCCACTCCATCTCTGCCGAAATTGCAATATCTTGGGCAAACTTCAGAGTTTTTGTTACTTCTTTTCGAACTTAATTCTCTTTCCGAAAGTCTCCTTGCTTTCCTTTACATTTACAGCTCGCTCTTTGTACAGACTGAACAACATCGGGGATTGACTAAGACCCTATCTCGCTCTTTTCTCAACCACTGATTCCCCTTCTACATCCTTCGACTCTTATAACTGCAGTCTCGTTTCTGTACGAGCTGTAAATAGCCTTTCGCTCACTGTATTTTGTCCCTGCTACCTTCAAAATATCTAGGAGCTTATTTCAGTCACGATTGTTATATGTTTTCTCTAAGTCTACAAAATGTACAAACGTAGATTTACTTTTCTTCACTCTCTCTTCTATGACATATCTTAGGGTCAGTATTGCCTCGCGTTATAAGAATTAAAAACAGTTAACGGAGTCATTTGTCATCGCTACCTTTAGAAATGACACTGCGGAAAAGTACTTATCAAACACAAAGTGTGTGTGTGTGTGTGTGGATGGGGGAATGGATGAAAGCGAGAGAGAGAGAGAGAGGCGGAGGGGGAAGGGGGAGGCAAAAAGAGAAATTATGACTTATTGAAATAAGTAATGTTGAACGAGTTAAATATTGTACTAACATTTGGAATGGTATAACTTTCTCGCTGCATCCTTTACCTGTGGTGAAGATTTCTGCGTATTAAATGTGGTAAATTTTCGAGATTGTTCTTAAGCTTGTGTGGGATATTATATTTGCCTCCGTTCTGCAGTAAATGAATTTATTATCTGGTGGCATGCAGAATTCGACGCAATTGCTACACCGTATGTTGAATTATGTACTTCATCAAATAATCCGCACACACGAGTAAAATTTACGTTACATTTATAAGTAGTTCTCTTCATTAATTAACATAAATCTGTGTTACATGTAGTAGAATATTACTATAATTGCCAAATATTCTGCTGTTATCAGTGTAAGATTCGACGAATAGAACAGAATTGTTTAACGGTTGTTAGAAAGAGGTCACAGACTTTCGATAGTAACTGAAAAACTTAATCACATTATATTTTCATTTACCGATAGATTACGCGAATCGATTCTTTGTGATCAAGAAAACAATTGGTAGAATATGTCCAGTGACTCAGTTAGCTCCTGTTCATATATGCCTTGTTTTAACATCAATAAGCAAACCACTTACAGTTAATTGAGTTTGCTTGTAATGACAGAACGTACCAAAGTCGTCATCTGATGTGAGCAGCGTGGAAGTGGACATCACGCCTCCGTGTCGCTAGAATTTTTGTACAGGACTGATGACCAGCAAATCATCGCATGCCACAAATACGAAAGCAGCATAAGGAAGGAAGGAAGATCAGGGCTTGACGTATCAACGACGATAGAGTTATTAGAGGCAGAACCTGAGCTTCAATTTGGAAAAGGAAAGACAAGGAAACCGCATGTGTTCTTTTGCTAGAGTTCACTCGACCTAGGGCAACCACTGTAACAGAAAGGTACAACAAAAGAGATAACACCAGCACGTCACAGAAAATTAAAATTCGAGTTCCTGAAATAAGATTTTTATACAATTATTGGGCCATGACCCTATCTGCAAGATTTAATCTTCATAATCGACTTATGCACGTTGCTCTAAATGAACCACGTGTCCATTAGAAACCAACTGCGGCTATCAGCTTAGTTGGTAACTTGTAGAACACACGTGGGAGCTCTACAAATTGCCCGCCTCGTCCGCATGAGTTTGCGGCCGCGGCATAGAGTGCGTTGTTCATCTAGGGGGCGTGGTGTGGTATCGAGTAGGGGAAATGAGGCTTTGCCGAGGGGAGTAGTGAGCTGGGATGGGCGACGTCCCCCTCTCTCGGTGTCAAGAGGGTCACGTGCTTCGAATTTGTGGCGAAGCATCCTCACCTTGGGCACTGGGAAGTTTGTGTGTGTACAACTGCTTTCTTAGCGTAGAGCTCACTCGAGTCTTCCGTAACTGATTAAATGGCTTTGTGGCAATCTACACTCCTGGAAATGGAGAAAAGAACACATTGACACCGGTGTGTCAGACCCACCATACTTGCTCCGGACACTGCGAGAGGGCTGTACAAGCAATGATCACACGCACGGCACAGCGGACACACCAGGAACCGCGGTGTTGGCCGTCGAATGGCGCTAGCTGCGCAGCATTTGTGCACCGCCGCCGTCAGTGTCAGCCAGTTTGCCGTGGCGTACGGAGCTCCATCGCAGTCTTTAACACTGGTAGCATGCCGCGACAGCGTGGACGTGAACCGTATGTGCAGTTGACGGACTTTGAGCGAGGGCGTATAGTGGGCATGCGGGAGGCCGGGTGGACGTACCGCCGAATTTCTCAACACGTGGGGCGTGAGGTCTCCACAGTACATCGATGTTGTCGCCAGTGGTCGGCGGAAGGTGCACGTGCCCGTCGACCTGGGACCGAACCGCAGCGACGCACGGATGCACGCCAAGACCGTAGGATCCTACGCAGTGCCGTAGGGGACCGCACCGCCACTTCCCAGCAAATTAGGGACACTGTTGCTCCTGGGGTATCGGCAAGGACCATTCGCAACCGTCTCCATGAAGCTGGGCTACGGTCCCGCACACCGTTAGGCCGTCTTCCGCTCACGCCCCAACATCGTGCAGCCCGCCTCCAGTGGTGTCGCGACAGGCGTGAATGGAGGGACGAATGGAGACGTGTCGTCTTCAGCGATGAGAGTCGCTTCTGCCTTGGTGCCAATGATGGTCGTATGCGTGTTTGGCGCCGTGCAGGTGAGCGCCACAATCAGGACTGCATACGACCGAGGCACACAGGGCCAACACCCGGCATCATGGTGTGGGGAGCGATCTCCTACACTGGCCGTACACCACTGGTGATCGTCGAGGGGACACTGAATAGTGCACGGTACATCCAAACCGTCATCGAACCCATCGTTCTACCATTCCTAGACCGGCAAGGGAACTTGCTGTTCCAACAGGACAATGCACGTCCGCATGTATCCCGTGCCACCCAACGTGCTCTAGAAGGTGTAAGTCAACTACCCTGGCCAGCAAGATTTCCGGATCTGTCCCCCATTGAGCATGTTTGGGACTGGATGAAGCGTCGTCTCACGCGGTCTGCACGTCCAGCACGAACGCTGGTCCAACTGAGGCGCCAGGTGGAAATGGCATGGCAAGCCGTTCCACAGGACTACATCCAGCATCTCTACGATCGTCTCCATGGGAGAATAGCAGCCTGCATTGCTGCGAAAGGTGGATATACACTGTACTAGTGCCGACATTGTGCATGCTTTGTTGCCTGTGTCTATGTGCCTGTGGTTCTGTCAGTGTGATCATGTGATATATCTGACCCCAGGAATGTGTCAATAAAGTTTCCCCTTCCTGGGACAATGAATTCACGGTGTTCTTATTTCAATTTCCAGGAGTGTAGTTGGGCATGCTAGGTGATTCGTGGGTGCGGAATTAAGCTCCCTTGCTGCTTGTTGGCCTAATGCGAATTTTGGCTCCCAGAAACCCACTACTTGTCTCAAAGGATAGATCGAACTTTTGCAAGTGAGCGTGATTGCTCCGACTGTGTAAGAGTCTTTCACTGTCCTGCCTATCTCGTTCCCGGTGCCTCTGTAAGTCGGAGAGGAGCCGAACTGAGTTGCAAATTTTTGGTTGTTTAGATTTCTTGGTCCACGCTCGGCAGTACATCTGGAATTATATTTGTATTCTGCCATCTTTTTTGGTACCCACAGTGCGTGTGCACTACAACATTTACTCACCTTTACCCTCCTCGCTGAGCGCTGTAACTGCGGCAGTGTTGAGCGTGGAGTGTTGGCCCGGACTTTAAGACACGCCTCTAGTCTGTTAACAGTCACTGACAGTGTGGTATGCCGCTTTATGCGACTCTTGGACCGTAGTGTCTTCGCAGCTGTGCTTCTACACGCACTTTTTTACTGTTTTGAGAATGCGACACAGAAAATATGCGTGGCCTGTTCGAACACCACCTTTGTCTTTCGCTAACTTCTATTTTTCTCTCTTGGCATTTGGTGTACCTACCTTTCAGCCAGCACACACACACACACACACACACACACACACACACACACACAAGTCTTTTTGACTGACACAGTGGAAAACATAATCCCATAAATAAATTAAAATTATGTCCAGTCCTCTGGTTCCAATCACGATTTTTTGGACGGTTTCTCTGGGCCATCAGGCGAATGTCAGAACTGCAGGTCCTCTCCCAGTTTTTCACAATTTTCAATCCCTCTGCTCTACTCCCAGCCTACTGATATACTTTGCTGGAGAGAACAAATTTTTACATCAGCCCGCCTAACTCTCGTGGATAGCGAATGAAAGCTGTAAAAAGTAAATAAATAGATAAACAAATGAAAATACAAAAATTGTTTTGAAATGAAATTGCTTCATAATCTTCTGGTTATGTGATGGATTACATAAGGTAAAGTTCAAGGAACACTTAGATACGGCGCTATTATTTGACAGACAGACCTTGGGATACTTCATCAGTATTCAAAATCAAATGGCTCTAAGCACTATGGGACTTTTAGTCCCCTAGACTTAGAACTACTTAAACCTATCTAACCTAAGGACATCACACACATCCATGCCCGAGGCAGGATTTGAGCCTGCTACCGTAGCAGCAGCGCGGTTCCGGACTGAAGCGCCTAGAACCGCTCGACCACAGCGGTCGGCCAGTATTCCAAGGATACATGCTCATCATGTACGGGTTACAGTTACTTAAAGAGTCAATTATCATTCTGTAGCTTGTGGTATTTTCAGATGCCAGCATAGTAGTGACATGAGTGTGAAATTGTTGTTGCTTAGTCTCTTGCACGAAGTAACATGCTTGTAGTCCTCAAATGACGAAATGACAAAATGTAAACTCCAATAGCAACAGTTAATTGCAAATAAGAAACGACAATCGATAATTGGACTCATAACAACCAGAATACCTATATGCAAAACAAAAACACTACAAACTTAAGCACCAACCTGATATTAGTACCCACATCACGTAATGTAATGCATCGTGTCTAGTGAAGTAACATGATACATGGTGTCATGTTGTATAACATCGCACATATCAGTATGCCATTCAAAATGGCATTTATCATATTGTTCAGTGTGACACAATGTGTCTTTACGGTTTAGAATGCATACATCCCCACTCTGGGATATTTCCTATTGTAGTTGCACCCCCTGCTTCCTATTATAGATGCGTACCACTCTCTTGAAGCGCATAAATTTGTGTCTATTTGTTCTTAACCCCTCACCATACACGTTAACAGAGGTGGGTCTAAGAGAGTACAGTGCTCCGGTGAAGTAGGATTTACTCGTAAAGAAGCGTGAATATGTCAAGATGTTTTGATTTAAATGTCTTTGAAGCTGCCAAATAAATCGAGAAGCTAGTTCATTTCTTTTACATCCCTAACTCTGTCCAGGACAAACTCGCCTATTTTGTGCTACGATAGGAGCACTCCTTATTTTCATTCCCAACTTTTACTCTACTAAAACTTTGACATTAGACCACCCTAGTTTGGCAATCAATGTAGATCATTGTTGGCTCGGGCGACGTCCGATCCCGCATAAGCTTTTTGTATACTGTCTTTCGAACCATGTTGCTTATATCGTGATAACGGATAAAGCTTCCACAAAACAAGACAACCATTAATTAAATGTATTTATCTTCCTTCTTACAAAATTTGAACCAATTCGCAGAAGCGTGAAACATAGAAGTAGCCCACAAATGAAAACTCTCACAAAAAACGTATTTTTAAAGGTGAATTCCGAAAGAAGCAAGATTTTTTAAATTGAATTTTCAGTTCTATTGTAAGAATTCATTCTTTATTTTCCTGATTTACTTTAAACAGTTTCCGTCCATTACATTCACGTCGGAATGCATCTTTTGTGCTACATTTAGCTGGAATTTAAACCATCGTAGCCAAACAATGGACAAAGATTATGGACAAAAAAATTCGTTTTGACTTTAGCCACTTATCTACCTTCGTGCAAAGTTTGAACCGATTCGTACAAATTTGAAGTATAGGAGTGGCGTGAGTCAAAAACCTCACACAGGAACGTGTTTTTTTGCATGTAAAATCCAAACGAAGGACGATGCTTTTACACGGTTAAAACTTATCTTAGACCAGATAGACGGCGGACGAATTTTGATCCATGAAGTCATTCCAGTACGGAGTTATTTCAAGGTAATCGTATTTGCAGATAAAATCCGAACGAGGGTGTTTTTTTTCACGTAAAACGCGAACGGAGCACAGAAAAATGATGCCATTATCTGAGCATTAATTTCAGCCCAGTTAAAATCTTTTGGAAAATGAATTAATCGATTCGCACAATTTGCCTGGGCGCCAGATCCGGTTCGTCGTTCAATGCTTGCGTAATATACTGTAACATAGCTACAGTAAGACAGGGGTTATAATGGTAATCCAAATGGTCGCTCATCCGGGCTAAGCCAAAAAGCTTTTCACTCCATATTCCTACCTCAAATAGGAACCGAGCACAGAGAGCTTCTGCACTGTAACGACTATTTTCATATAAAATCTGATTTATCGTAACATATTTTTTGATGAAACATATTACAATTAGTATTACATCCCCGCCTCTAGCAAAATATTTTGAAACGGTTAATCAGTCTTATTAACTTCCGTGGCGGTTCCTCTGCATAGTATCTTAGTTTGTTGTTTATTTTAATTAACCTACTCTAACAAGGAACCTACATAGTTTCGGAGTCTCAACTGTGTTGCCTAATGAGGAAAGTGCCAGCACACACAGCGAGAACAGTAAACGATTATCTACTAATGAGCTGCTGGGACAGGAGAGAGTGCTGATAAGAAACTTCAGAGGACGTACAAAATGAGTCCTTATGCTGCACTGCACGAAATCGATACCAAATACAACAAGAAAACTCTTGAAACACTCCTTTATCCAATACGAAGGACACGTACTGAAGAAGAAATCCTAATAACAATAACAATATTATTTTATACATTATTGTGCGGCAGCATGTTCACAAGAAGTGGGCGTGTGAACGAGATCAGGTCGAACAATGTAGCATCACGACATAAGGTGATGTAATGCGCTGTCGTACAGCTAATCTTGAAAGTCACAATAATTTAATAGAGACAATGGCTGCCTACATACCGTGGGACAATGTGTTTTCTGGGCTGGGAGTAAAACAGTATTAAAGAGTATGAATATGTAGAGTTGTTCGTGAAGGTGCGAATCTCAAGGTCAGATACGTTGTAGGGGAATTACGTGTGTCGACGCTTTATGATTTTGTCTTAAACATAGATGACGATGTAGGAAGTTATGTTCTCTCGAACTGCACAGACTATGTCCGAATGACATGCGAAGGTGTTAGAATATTATTCTGTCACTCTTTCCATCTACATCTACATCTATACTCGGCAAACAATCGTGAGGTGCTTGGCAGAGGGTATGTCCCATTGTACTAGTTACTAGGGTTCCTTCCCGTTTCATTCACGTATTGAGCGTGGGAAGTATGATAGTTTGAATGCCTCTCTAACTTCTGTTTCTTGTATTATTGTTGGATCGTCAGCAGATAGAAGCGTTGGAAAACGTACATATTTTTCAAATGTCTGCTGCTGTGATGCTTTAACCATCAAGGTAGCTCAGCGTGTTCTGTCGGAGAACAGGTCATTCTCTCTCTCTCTCTCTCTCTCTCTCTCTATATATATATATATATATATATATATACATATATATATATATATATATATATATTAAAAAAAACTGGGTGAAGTTCTCACCATTAGACTACCGAGCATCGCCACGTCACGTCCGCACAAAACTGACCACCACGGAGCAGACAAACGTCAAAGAAACAGATAGGAAAAAAAGGTGGTAATGTGCATGCCTGTAAACTGAAAGGTCACGAAATCGAATCCCTGTCAAATTATGGAAATTTTCAGGCTGCTTTTATCCTCTCCTTCACCTTCCATTGATGCTAAGATTCGTCAGAAACGACACTTTTATCAAATTCCACGTTAAACTGTAGGACTCCTTTCCCCGGCTGGATAACTGCGAAAGGTCAGGGATACACAATTCGCCGAAGTGGCGTCCAGTTGAAAGACTTACACTCGGTCATTGAGCCACACGCAGTTATTACTATTATTGTCCAAACAATGATCGAAACTTTTTCCAAACTACATCATGGTGGACGAAGCGCACTACAGGAACCAGCAGACACACTGAAAGTCTTTCCTCAGGACCCAGAGTTATACATACAGTTAGGACTGAGATGGCTGAAACCTACAATAGGTTCGTTGCATTTTATTTATTTATCGCATGATGACAGGAGAAATATTAGACAATTGTTTACAATAAATATATACATTTCTACACACAATCACAGGTTCGTAGGTTCGTTTTGGGTTCATAGCTATAAGTACAGGTTTTAAATCCAGTCAGAAACTTCTGCAGACAAGTTGTGAAGATCTTCCATTGTCCATTTCAGTGCTCTACGGGAACATTCGATTGCTGCTCTTGACCCCAGTCACATTCAGAGGAGGAATTCCATTCTCAATGTTGTAGCAGTGATCCAAATATGCCCCGGTTAGTTCTGATCCGATTCATTAGGCACCAGTGTCGTCGAGGTAGATGAAATCTGCTTGTTGTTCTCAGGGAGATTGATTTGTTGATGATAGTTCGTGGAATATTACTCCTGCAATTCATTACCCCAGGCTTCTTGCATGCTGGAGTGACTGTGCTGTGGGTTCATTGCTGCGTGCTACGACGGTTTTCTAGACCTCAGTCGCTGGGCCTCATGATCTTATTCTCCGTCGTATATACTGTTGGTTCTCAGATGCACAAATCTTCTAGCTATATATTAGTTTGGTGCATAGGTTCTTTGCGTTTTTCCATAAGTTTGACAAACACAACGGAGCACACATAACAGACACTTCATACATCGATAATACATTAACCTTCACTGTTTATAATAGCCTCCCAACGCTGGTGTAACTTTTCGATTTAGCGAATGTAGAAATCACATGGTTTTGAGGCAAAGAACTCGTAAACACATGTTCGGAGCTCATTTTCATCAGGAAAGGATGTTTCTTGGAAGTTGTTCGATAGATAGCAGAAAAGGCGAAAATCTGACGGCGCTGTGTAAGGTGAATAAGGTAGGTGCGAATGTTTTTTGTGAATTTAGCAGAATGCGAGCGGGCGTTATCGTAGGATCACTTCTCCTAGCCTTCCTGGTCGTTGTTGTTGTATTGCGTCTGGCAAATGTCTCAGTTGTTGCCAGTACATGTCAGCAGTGATTGTACACATCGGGGAAGCGAATAGTAGTACACCACACCGTCGTTGTTCCACCAGATGCATTACACCATCTTTTGTGGATGAGTGCAGCTCTTTGTTTGGGGAATCGCTGCTTTGGTTGGCATCAACCATTCCTTCTTTTCCTTATGTTAGCATAAACACACCATTTCTCGTCACCAGTAATGATGTGGTCGGTATTCTTCACGAGCCAATTGATTACTAGCAAGCCCCCACTTCATGGCCGGCCGAGGTGGCCGAGCGGTTCTGGGCGCTGCAGTCTGGAACCGCGCGACCGCTTCGGTCGCAGGTTCGAAGCCTTCCTGGGGCATGGATGTGTGTGATGTCCTTAGGTTAGTTAGGTTTAAGTAGTTCTAAATTCTAGGGGACTGATGACCTCAGAAGTTAAGTCCAATAGTGGTCAGAGCCATTTGAACCCACTTCATGCAAATTTCGAATACAATGACGTGGAGCATTGTGGATTAATGCTTTTAAACGATCTTCAAACATCGAAGGTCTTCCTGAACGTGGAGACTCAAAAAGCCAAAACGATGCTCCTTAAAGCGAGAAAATCATTTTCTTGCCGTCCTCTGCCCAACGGCATTATTCTCATACACTGCGCAAATGTTTCTCGCTGTCTCCGTCCCTGTACTGAATACAAAAAGAAAAATATGTCGGAAATGTTTCGATTCCTCCACTTGACACTCCATTTTATAGTATCCACAGCTCCACTCGCTGTCTCCAAATGACAATGTGTAATCTCAAACTGTAAAAGTGAACCAAAAATGAAATATCACAATCGATGAATAAACCAATAACAAGCGGAATACCAACGTGCAAAACAAAAACACTGCGAAGTTATGCACAACATAATAGCAGTCAGGTTTTTGTTTTTCCTTATAATGATTTGGACGATATCGCAACGGTTGTCTTACACACTATGTGGAGTACCATGTCTTGGTATCAGCTCGCTCGTTCAAAATCCACTAAGGAGCGGCCTCAATGGACTACTACTGTATCAGATCTTACAGTTCCTGATCCAACAAATAGTTTTCATGTATTGTAAGTTCTCAAACAGCAAAAATAACAAAGTAAGATTCAGTTCAGCTGAAATGCAGTTCCAGCGAAGATGAGGACTGTGTACTGGAAATTAGGATATCCGAAGCTAATTCGTACACAGCCGTTAACGAAGACGTAGATAAGTACACACTAGAATGACCCTCTCACATTAAACTCACGAACAGCAAAACAATTCCAAAATTCTTCATGCAGAAGCATCCGAAACACAGAGGATATCGGTCCCTTGCTACAAAAGTGATACAACTAAAAAAATCTTCATTACTGGGTTGTTAAAATGACAGAACTGAAGCAGTGATTGTGCATCAATCATCAAAAGTTTGTCCCCCTAACTGCTCAATTTGGTCATCAGAGATTTTTTGAGCAGGAACGCGCTCATGACAACAAAGGCGTTGCACTGTTAATTAGGAGTGAATTCTATAGCAAACGAATCATTGTTAAGGAGTTCAAAACTGTGTTATTTTGAGTTGTGTCGTTCTTTTGGTTCGAAGTCCCAAAAAATCAGCCACGTATTTCTATTTTTGTCACTTAAATCAATCAAACTAAACGTAGGGCGGTTAAATGATTTGGATTATGACGGTTTTGTAGAATCATTTCAGGAAATTTTACGTTTTGCCAGTTTTAATGAATAAACTGAAATGTTCCATTTCTGTACTTCTGTCATAAAAAGTCCGTCATTTTCTAATTTAACGACTAATAGATCTTCCTAGTAAACTGGATACCCTTGATCATGGTGTGAATTGTATTGTTTACGATTTTGTATTGTTGTTATTTTGAATTACTTCACTACAGCTGAATTACTTTATATCATTCTCAGTTGTGTTGGTTTTGAAGAAGTAGATTAGGTTATTTTGAGGTATGTCATTTTTCAAGAATATACTCATCCTTTTCTGTTCCGTTCTCATGCATGATAATGTCATCAGGACGTTCGCCTGTCATATTGCAGGATAATACGGATAATGGACGTTCTGATAAACTGGAAAGGATCCCATGAAAACATCAAAATGAAGAACATAATAAAATACTTTATGAACTACATGGTCATAGAAATTCATCATCCATAGTGAATTCTTGTAATGAAATACGATTAATAGTTGCTGCTACCAGTTTCGATGGGATGGAAGGCACATTTTTACTTTTTCATGATGAATAAATCCGGACCAGTTGTACTTCACTAATCCTTTATTCGGTTAAAATCGTACACACGACCCGGGTTTCATGATGTAAATGACTTCTTCAGGCGCTAAAAAAACCTAAGAGAGAGTCTTCATAAAATTAATTAATATTAAAACGGCTTTTTTTTTTTTTTTTTGGTCATCAGTCTACTGACTGGTTTGATGCGGCCCGCCACGAATTCCTTTCCTGTGCTAACCTCTTCATCTCAGAGTAGCACTTGCAACCTACGTCCTCAATTAGTTGCTTGACGTATTCCAATCTCTGTCTTCCTCTACAGTTTTTGCCCTCTACAGCTCCCTCTAGTACCATGGAAGTCATTCCCTCATGTCTTAGCAGATGTCCTATCATCCTGTCCCTTCTCCTTATCAGTGTTTTCCACATATTCCTTTCCTCTCCGATTTTGCATAGAACCTCCTCATTCCTTACCTTATCAGTCCACCTAATATTCAACATTCGTCTATAGCACCACATCTCAAATGCTTCGATTCTCTTCTGTTCCGGTTTCCCCACAGTCCATGTTTCACTACCATGCAATGCCGTACTCCAGACGTACATCCTCAGAAATTTCTTCCTCAAATTATGGCCGGTATTTGATATTAGTAGACTTCTCTTGGCCAGAAATGCCTTTTTTGCCATAGCGAGTCTGCTTTTGATGTCCTCCTTGCTCCGTCCGTCATTGGTTATTTTACTGCCTAAGTAGCAGAATTCCTTAACTTCATTGATTTCGTGACCATCAATCCTGATGTTCAGTTTCTCGCTGTTCTCATTTCTACTACTTCTCATTACCTTCGTCTTTCTCCGATTTACTCTCAAACCATACTGTGTACTCATTAGACTGTTCATTCCGTTCAGCAGATCTTTTAATTCTTCTTCACTTTCACTCAGTATAGCAATGACATCAGCGAATCGTATCATTGATATCCTTTCACCTTGTATTTTAATTCCACTCCTGAACCTTTCTTTTATTTCCATCATTGCTTCCTCGATGTACAGATTGAAGAGTAGGGGCGAAAGGCTACAGCCTTGTCTTACACCCTTCTTAATACGAGCACTTCGTTCTTGATCGTCCACTCTTATTATTCCCTCTTGGTTGTTGTACATATTGTATATGACCGGTCTCTCCCTATAGCTTGCCCCTACTTTTTTCAGAATCTCAAACAGCTTACACCATTTTATATTGTCGAACGCTTTTTCCAGGTCGGCAAATCCTATGAAAGTGTCTTGATTTTTCTTTAGCCTTGCTTCCATTATTAGCCGTAACGTCAGAATTGCCTCTCTCGTCCCTTTACTTTTCCTAAAGTCAAACTGATCGTCACCTAGCGCATTCTCAATTTTCTTTTCCATTCTTCTGTATATTATTCTTGTAAGCGGCTTCGATGCATGAGCTGTTAAGCTGATTGTGCGATAATTCTCGCACTTGTCAGCTCTTGCCGTCTTCGGAATTGTGTGGATGATGCTTTTCCGAAAGTCAGATGGTATATCACCAGACATATATTCTACACACCAACGTGAATAGTCGTTTTGTTGCCACTTCCCCCAATGATTTTAGAAATTCTGATGGAATGTTATCTATCCCTTCTGCCTTATTTGACCGTAAGTCCTCCAAAGCTCTTTTAAATTCCGATTCTAATACTGGATCCCCTATCTCTTCTAAATCGACTCCTGTTTCTTCTTCTATCACATCAGACAAATCTTCACCCTCATAGAGGCTTTCAATGTATTCTTTCCACCTATTTGCTCTCTCCTCTGCATTTAACAGTGGAATTCCCGTTGCACTCTTGATGTTACCACTGTTGCTTTTAATGTCACCTAATGTTGTTTTGACTTTCCTGTATGCTGAGTCTGTCCTTCCGACAATCATATCTTTTTCGATGTCTTCACGTTTTTCCTGCAGCCATTTCGTCTTAGCTTCCCTGCACTTCCTATTTATTTCATTCCTCAGCGACTTGTATTTCTGTATTCCTGATTTTCCCGGAACATGTTTGTACTTCCTCCTTTGATCAATCAACTGAAGTATTTCTTCTGTTACCCATGGTTCCTTCGCAGCTACCTTCTTTGTACCTATGTTTTCCTTCCCAACTTCTGTGATGGCCCTTTTTAGAGATGTCCATTCCTCTTCAACTGTACTGCCTACTGCGCTATTCCTTATTGCTGTATCTATAGCGTTAGAGAACTTCAAACGTATCTCGTCATTCCTTAGTACTTCCGTATCCCCCTTCTTTGCGTATTGATTCTTCCTGACTAATGTCTTGAACTTCAGCCTACTCTTCATCACTACTATATTGTGATATGAATCTATATCTGCTCCTGGGTACGCCTTACAATCCAGTATCTGATTTCGGAATCTCTGTCTGACCACGATGTAATCTAATTGAAATCTTCCCTTATCTCCCAGCCTTTTCCAAGTATACCTCCTCCTCTTGTGATTCTTGAACAGGGTATTCGCTATTACTAGCTGAAACTTGTTGCAGAACTCAATTAGTCTTTCTCCTCTTTCATTCCTCCTGTAACCTTTTCTTCTACTCCTTCCCCTACAACTGCATCCCAGTCGCCCATGACTATTAGATTTTCGTCCCCCTTTACATACTGCATTACCCTTTCAATATCTTCATACACTTTCTCTATCTGTTCAACTTCAGCTTGCGACGTCGGCATGTATACCTGAACTATCGTTGTCGGTGTTGGTCTGCTATCGATTCTGATTAGAACAACCCGGTCACTGAACTGCACAGTAACACACCCTCTACCCTACCTTCCTATTCATAACGAATCCTACACCTGTTATACCATTTTCTGCTGCTGTTGATATTACCCGATACTCATCTGACCAGAAATCCTTGTCTTTCTTCCACTTCACTTCACTGACCCCTACTATATCTAGATTGAGCCTTTGCATTTCCCTTTTCAGAGTTTCTAGTTTCCCTACCACGTTCAAGCTCCTGACATTCCACGCCCCGACTCGTAGAACGTTATCCTTTCGTTGATTATTCAATCTTTTTCTCATGGTAACCTGCCCCTTGGCAGTCCCCTCCCGGAGATCCGAAGGGGGGACTATTCCGGAATCTTTTGCCAATGGAGAGATCATCATGACACTTCTTCGATTACAGGCCACATGTCCTGTGGATACACGTTACGTGTCTTTAATGCAGTGGTTTCCATTTGCCTTCTGCATCCTCATGTCGTTGATCATTGCTGATTCTTCCGCCTTTAGGGGCAATTCCCCACCCCTAGGACAAGAGAGTGCCCTGAACCTCTATCGGCTCCTCCGCCCTCTTTGACACGGGCGTTGGCAGAATGAGACTGACTTCTTATGGCGGAAGTCTTCGGCCGCCAATGCTGATTATTTATCAAAATTTAGGCATTGGCGGGGATCGAACCCGGGACCTAAGACGTTTTGATTATGAATCAAAGACGCTACCCCTGGGATCAGTAACAGCGGTCCGGCGCTGTGGCTTCTTGGCAACGTAGGGAAGGTACCAACGGTTAGTGAAATATAATGATTGCTCTTGAGGCAGCAAAGCGTTGCAAGACTGTGATGTGATATTTCATGCCTCTTATTGTGTGCTTCGCTCCTTAATAGTATTGTTCTTAGTTCAAGTATCTAAAACGTTGATACCTGTGCGCAGCCTTACCGAACGATCTGTATTCCGTGTCTAAAGATTGCCGTGTGGTACCTTACAGGCCCACATAAGGTGCTCCATGTGATGCTTGGGTTTTAATGAGCCAGTTCCGTTTGCATCATTCGTGTACCTGGTTCTGCTTAAAGGAATGAAATCAGTTGTATTATTGTCAATTTTATCGAAGTAGTTTTCTGTATAAGCCCTTTGTCAAAGGGCTGAACTAGCTGCTAATTTGCCTTCACGTGTTCTGTGGCTAGGTACGAAAATGCATGGTGAACATTAATAAAACCAACAAACTGCAAGAACGAATTCCTGACTGGAAATAGAGGAAAAGAGGTCCTATGAACATGTGTCCAGAAATGCATCGTTGTCACGGTAGATGGCACTGACGAATGACAGTTCCTCTGACCACGTGTTGTGTGTTCTTTGTGTGTTGCAGGCTGTGTGATTGACGCAGCGTATTGTAAGCAGCAGAGATAATGTTTGTGTACTGCCAAGCAGATTGAAACGGTGGATAGGCAGAACGGCAGTACCGAAACAAGTATCCTCGCAAACATCACACACAACATTTCGAGCCCTTTTTGGACGTCTATGTGGTGGTGCGTCCTTTCAGACAGACAAATGTGCAGGGAGGCGGCGGACTGGGCATACACCAGATCTGGAGACAAGCAAGCTCCAGACAAGTGGCCTGCTAACATTATGTAAGCCAAAGTACGAATATGTGTATCTTACATGACACTACTTCCCATGGAGGCCACTTTGCATGTTTTTTGTGACTTGGATGCGATGCAGCTCTGTAATGTGTTCCGGGACGATTTTTGTCGTTGCACGCACATCGTCCGTTTCCAGGTAGATGTTCATGGGACCTTTAATCCTCCATTTCTAGTCAGGAATCCGTCCCTGTAGTTTGTTGATTTATCAGTGCTACAAGGTGAGTGCGGAAAATGACTTCGCGCGCAGGCGTTGAGGCTAACGTGATAAAATTTGTTGACGATGAAAAGAGAAAGGATTTATCGTTTCGGGGGAGAAGTTGCAAGGTGACCATGTCATTTTGATTTGTGTATGTTATCGATGTGCATATCAGAGAGAGAGAGAAAGAGTTATGTTATTGTTAAGCAATCTTTGGTCTTGTCGCGGCACAGTCTTTGCCTCTGCGCATTCTCATACATTCTTAGTTGAAGTGTGGTGGTTGATGTGTGAATTCAGTAGTGCAGTGTTGACTTGTGATGGTATGTTACATGAAAGATTCACTGTAAAGGACAGCAAGGTTGAATATGATGTGTATACTGGAAGGCGAATAGGATATAAAATTTGAATGATATTATTTTTGAAGAGAAGAACTTTGAGGTAAGACTGCAGCATTGCGTAGCTAGGTATGGTTATTGACAGCTAGTTGATTTGCTCAGCGCTGAAAGACCACCTCACTTCCCTGACTCATGCATTAGCATGTTAATTGATTAAGCTGTTTGACTTTTATAGAAATTCCCTGTTGACGTTGTACCCTCTTTAAGCCATTATTCACTTTGTTAAGCATACTATTGTTCAGACCAGTGTTAAGTGTGAAGATAACGCGAAGATTTGTTTTACTTCAGTTGCTCATTTAATACGAGGGTTGGAACTTTAATAGTGGCAACTATTTATTTACAGCTCGTATAAAATAGATACGTGTTTCAAAGTTTTACTGACCTTGAAAGTAGTCACCAGCATTGTATATAGCCCGTTGCCAGCGCTGTGCAAATCGTAGGATACTCTTAGCAGTGCCAGTTGTGTTGACGGTTCGAGTGTCGCGGTCTATTTCCCGGCGAATCTGTAGCAGTTCTGAAACGAATGCCATGACGTATTTCTTTCAGTTTAGAAATCTAGTTGAACTTCGAGGGCTTAGGTCAGGGGAGTGCAGTAGGTGGTGTAGCACTTAGCAGCCCCATCAGTGAAATAAATCAGTAACAGCTTGCACTGTACGTGCTCGAGCATTGTCCTGCAAAATGATGGTGAGGTCCTGCAGAAAGTTTCATCACTTCTGTCTCTATACTGTTCATTTTTGGAACACAACCTACGACCAGTTTAGAGACAGAAGTGATGACACTTTTTGCAGGACCTGACCATTTTGCAAGACAGTGCTCGAGAACGTACAATGCAAGCTGTTATGATTTGTTTGACTGATGGGGCTGCTAAGTGCTATACCATCTACTGCACTCACCTAACTGAAGCCCTCGAAGTTCAACTCGATTTCTAAACCGAAAGAAACACTTCACAGCATTCGCTTCAGAACTGTTACAAATTCGTCGGGCAACAGACAGCGCCACTCGAACTGTCAACACAACTGGCACTGCTTAGAGTATCCTACGACTTCCACATCGCTGGCAACGGGTTATGCACAATGCTGGTGACTACTTTGATCAGTAAAACTTTGAAACACGTATCTATTCTATACGAGCTGTAAATAAATAGTTGCCACTATTAAAGTTCCAACCCTCGAATAAAGACAAGTTGCATTCTGATCACTTTTCAATTCAAAGTAGGTTCTGTTTAGTCAAGGGTTAGCATAGGAGTTTAAGTTGGATAATAGTTTGTGGATACATAGTTTTGGTAATACGTAGACCTTAATAGAATGGGAGGTAAAGTTGTGCTAAATTCCATACAGAAACTAATATAGTGGGGAGGTTATTAATACATAATGTCGACCTTTCTGCCAGGGTAGTTGCTTGGTTCTTTTGGTAATACATAGATTATGTTGGATTTCTCGACAGCAAAAATATCTCTGCGCTAATTTTACTAATGTTGTACTTTTTTCAGGCAATCCATTTAAAATTATGTGTTCAATTTGTGAAATTTTGTGTCATGCGACGATTATCGATTACTTTGTTGAGTAAGCAGTTCACAGGTTCTGTGTGGATTTCATTCATTGTCGAGTGTTTGCGTGCACAATAGTACAGTTTTGTTTGTTTGACCATTGTAGCAATTTTTTCGAAGAAATAGTAATTTATCATGTTTGGTACTACTGAAAACAATATGAAAATCCGTCGTAGCACAAAATAGACAGTGTTGGAAAATAACGACTCGGTACAGGATGAGATTAGCAAATACTAATAGTTTACATGAGACTGCAGGAAACTGCGCGGTTCCACAATTATTAACCAGTTTAGCGAAAAAAATTTAAACAGAACTGACGATGAGTAATGAACACGTGAATTCTGAAGTCACCACAGCCTAGCTAAAGTGTGCTACAGTTACCATAGTCGTGAGAAACTTTACGACTAGAACAGACACATCAGAATCTGGTTTTGCATTCAGTGTCTTTTGAACAAACGCAACGCACATCACCATTCATGAACAATTATATAGAGCCGCACTGCAAGAATTCGACAGAAAATTACAGTGGTGTCTAAGGCGCTGCAGTCATGGACTGTGCGGCTGGTCCCGGCGGAGCCTCCCTCGGGCATGAGTGTGTGTGTTTGTCCATAGGATAATTTAGGTTAAGTAGTGTGTAAGCTTAGGGACTGATGACCTTATCAGTTAAGTTCCATAAGATTTCACACACATTTGAACAGAAAATTAAGGGTAGAGAAGAGGCAATTGCTGGTACAAAATAGTATATCAGTTAGAGAAGAAACAAAAAACCTGCAGGAATAAAATAACAAATCACTGAGGGAAGAAATATAAAAGACCTTCAATCAATAATTAACAGTTTTGCAACTTGAATACGTGACCTTGAAACAGCACGAAAACGTGAAAAATAATCAGCGTAATGAAAAGGACGGATTGTTAGCTAAAATCAACACTGTAGTTCCGACCGCCTTAGTTGCTCAGATAATAGAACAGAATCAAAATCTTAACACAATGGTAAAACAAATTAGCGAACAAGTGGAACTTTGACACCAAATTCGGAAAAGTAAAAAGAACAGTTAAGCACAATTTAAGAAAAAGTTGGTGACTTAACAACGCAAATATCAGATTTGTAACCCATTGAAGACAGATTCAAATGGCAATGTCAGCACAGTTTTCAGACACAGCAGAATACCACTCGTTTACAAATTTTAGAGACAGCCAAGAGAAAATTAATCGATAAAAAATAAGCGTTGCAGGAACACTGTGAATGAAAAGGTCGAGCATATTGAGAGAAAGTTTAACCGCGACGACGAAAAGGACGCATTTGACCTTATACATTCATTTCAGAAAACTTTGGAGAGCAGACATATCTATGGCGTTAAAATGATTTTTCCCGAGGACATCCAGCTACTATAATGAATCGTGGACGTGGTGCAATAGAGAACAGATGGTTCGCACAGAGATTGTAACTTCGATTACAAAAATTTTTTGACGGTACGTAAATTCAAAGCTTTCAGGAATTACAGTAACCAAATTCACTCCCATGTTTGGATTGATCAGTTCCTATTTTCTATACCACCAAATTGACCACTTGAACACAAATTGGAATTTCACTGTGGTTATTTGGAAAATGAACTTGCAGTAAGACTGCGCTCAATAGTGAGAGACTGATAAAGCATAAATTTCTATCGAGAAATTTGACAGCCTATTAGTAGCAGGCCACAGAGATAGAGTAAAAAATACCATTATAATGTTACGGAACTTTCAAGTCTGTCTTCTCGAGCCCAGCAAATACTTTGAAGACATGGTAGACGGAAATCAGTACTTACCTAACCCATACAGTCCACGAAGTTACCTAAACATTTATGACATGTAATTTTGGCCGGCAGATGCAAAGATAGTTTAGAAGCGCTTCAAACATTACTTCAGAAATTGGAATTGGACAGTGACAACGGTTTAGCGAAAACACACAGTAACAATCACAACATAACGTATGACAAACTAACAAAAAATATGGAAAGTCTCATAACAAACACAACCACAGAAACAGTTACAGATGGGACAACCGACGTCGTCCGTATGACGCACAATTCTCACGACTGATTAATCATTATTGTGATTGAAGTAATTTCCAGGGCCCTGACTATAAACGCAATACCATACATCTCAGGAAGTTCGGTATCGAAATAGACGTACTCAAATTATCATAACAATCAATATAATCAGATAATCCTCTAATTCAGATGCATATTTTCACGAGTACAATTCAGGTAGATCAAATCCGCAAAATACATGGCACAACGAAAGTTGTGCAAATAGCAATCAGCACAGTCAAAATCAACACACTCAGAGTTCAAAAATGGCTCTGAGCACTATGGGACTTAACATCTGTGGTCATCAGGGCCCTAGAACTTAGAACTACTTAAACCTAACTAACCTAAGCACATCACACACATCCATGCCCGAGGCAGGATTCGAACCTGCAACCGTAGCAGTCGCGCGGTTCCGGACTGAGCGCCTAGAACCGCAAGACCACCGCGGCCGGCACACTCAGAGTAATCAGTATCATAATTCAGAGGCAAAATTCTGAAAGGGCAAGCCCAGCGCAACAGACAGAAACATTTTGAAGTTGAATCACCAAATCCACGAGATAATGAACGACGAAGAACCAGTACAAGACAATGACTCACGACTCTGGCAACAAGCAATTTTGTGGATCATACAAAATGCACCGCTACCAAAACATTGAAACTTCGTGCGTTTTGAAGACATTAGACATTCGTTACTAGAAGAGACTGATGACAAACCTAACTTTACTGTACATCCAATAATAAACATTTCAGTAGGCAACACTACTCTTTCCGCCTGTCCTTGATTCTGGTAGCCCTATTTCTGTTGTCAGTGACACTGCATCCCACGAATGCATAACAACCACGGACTGTCCGACTTCGCCTTTACGTAAGATTAAAATACAAGGAGCGATTTCTGAAAAATGTGCTGACGTGACGCATCAAACCTACTTAGACTTCTTGTGTCAACGCTGTAAATTTTCGATGAATTTCTTGATTGTTCCTCTCTTCTTCACTGAAATAATATTAGGAGTAGATTTTCTAAACAAATATAAAGTTATATAAGAATGCAGGCTTTCTCGGGGAATCTCGATGACATAATCTTCTCGTATTGACAGCCTAGTCAGTGCGTCGTACTCCGGCAACTTTTCAGCAAGTTTCTTACTTGCATTCTTCAGGCGAAATGTCAGATTATCTCTCTCTCTCTCTCTCTCTCTCTCTCTCTCACACACACACACACACACACACACTGATGTGTCGACAGAGGTGCCGACACAGTGTGTTTGAGGGGGCCGAAATGCACGCTATAAGCGCACGAAGGATGGCGTGAGGTCTGAAACAGGATACGTAATGAATGCTATAAAGACAAGTACGTAGCTGCTATAATACTTAACTTTAATCCATCATTTGTATACAGCATTCTTGATGATACAAGTGAGACTCTATCTTGAAATGGTTAATGGCGCCTTGCTAGGTCGTAGCCATGGACTTAGCTGAAGGCTATTCTAGCTGTCTCTCGGCAAATGAGAGAAAGGCTTCGTCAGTGTGGTCGCTAGCAAAGTCGTCGTACAACTGGGGCGAGTGCTAGTAAGTCTCTCGAGACCTGCCGTGTGGTGGCGCTCGGTCTGCGATCACTGCCAGTGGCGACACGCGGGTCCGACATGTACTAATGGACCGCGGCCGATTTAAAGCTACCACCTAGCAAGTGTGGTGTCTGGCGGTGACACCACACACACAATAACACTATAAGCCTTATTTGAAGGCTGATTTTGGTGAAGTGTTTTGTCTTTACGACATTTGCTTCTGCCTTTTGGAGGGGATGGGTAATGGTCCTGGATTTTTTTGTGGGCTCCTGTCGTTTGTGAGAGAAATGTTTTATTTTGCTGGGTTTATCTGGGATTAGGTAGTGGGTTTATGATTTTTTCATGTTAGTAGTGATTTGGTGGTTTTGATCCTGAATTCCCTAGGATTGTCGTTACCGAGGGAACTTACCAGTGCATTCGGGGATTGCCTGGTTCTATCGTAGAACGCTGGGGCAGAATTTTGAACCTCGTTTTAAGCGGTTCTATATTGACGGCAGCGTGCAAGTCTGCAGTGGGGAAACTAGAGTCTACGTGTATGGCTCTTTTCAAGGCTCCGTTGTGTATTGTTTGCAATCTTTTGATGTGAGTTTTTGCAGCGTAGCCCCATACAGAGCAGGCGTATTCGAGGATAGGGCGCGCTAAACTGCAGTACATTCTAACCCCTAAACTGGTTGCCAGGCTGCTCTCTGGGATGGGTTATAGTACGTGGAGCCTTTGGCTTCCTTTTATCCTCAGGGATTCTTTGTGCCTACGCCATGTGGGGCGTTGGTCCACAGTCACCCCGAGGTACTTTACATCGGGGTGGCACTCGATGTTGCTTCTGTGGAGATGGAGGGTGGGGTGTGGGTGGCGGCGTGGACGTCTCTTTCCTTTTCTATGCGTAAACATAATAGCTTGAATATTTTCACTATTCTGGGTTATGCGCCATTTCTTGGCTCGTCTGTCTGTTTTGTGAAGGACGGTTTGTAATCGTCTTGTGACAAGGTTCCTGTTAAGAGCTCTGTGCGAAAAAGGCAGTGAGGCAGTGTCATCGGCGTATTACGCTGTCTCTGCTGCCGGTTCGGTGGGGGTGTCCGCTGTGTATGAATTGTATAGGATGGTTCCTATGACGCTCCCTTGGGATACTCCTGCACGGATGCGTCTCTTTGTTGAGTGTGACTTATCGACTTTTACTGTGCCAAGGTTGCAGAGAAGCCCGTGGTCCAGCAGCTATAAAGATCCAGACGAGACTGAACCCGACCCTCACCTGAAGATTGCAAGTAATAAACGAGCAGAAACGTTGCTGGAGAACGACGCATCGACTCGACTGTTAACCCGAGAAAAATTTATCATAAATATAAAGGTATTTTGCATTTCAATGACGCCGAAGTAGGAATGGAAGTGGAACGTAAGTCAGTTTCATTAACATTTGAAGACTGGATCTCGAAACAAGAAGAAGAAATAAATTCTTTGTGTTTTTTGACAGATAACGGATCGCAAATTCCATCCGACTACTTTCGCAATGACACAGGTTTTGCCTATACCTGTTATGATGAAATGGATCAGGAATCCGATATACACTGTCTCTTTCAGGAAAAGCTGAATAGAGTAGAGCAATGCACAGATGCTGACAGAAAGGATCTTTTTGACATTCTGTACACACATTCCATCGGTTACACACTTCGTGAAGGAACTATTAATGGTTTTCAATATGAATTCCAGGTCAAAGAGCCCAATAAGTTTTGCGTTAAACGATGTGTCATTTCAGTTAGCTAAAGAGAATATGTGAAGGCAGAAATTCAGTCCATGCTAGAACAGTGAATCATAGAACCCGCACTCAGTTCATATAACAGCCCATTACATAATATGAAGAAGGAAGAGATACTCATTGAGTTGCCACACGATTCTACATCTTTATCTGCGTTACTTGTACTCCGAAATCCAGATCTTATCAGGGAGTTAATACCATTTCCAGCTCCGTAAAAATTACGTCCTAAGAAAGTAGTAGATATAACGCTAAACAACATCAAAAAGGCCGCAGAAAGGAATCTCAGCAAGGAAAATTCAAGCTCAAATAGCTACAGGTTGGACAGAAGATTCTGGTTAAATCTCATGCATTATGTTGTAAACCCAAGCTCTTTCTTATATGTAAAGGATCTTATTCGTAGAATTCTACACGACAGTTTTGTGGAAATAAACGAATCGGACACACAAGAGCAAGAGACGTCATATTTCGCATATCAAACAATATACAGAATAATCCTGTTTACTGAAGTTGTACCCAGACGATAGAACTACATGTCACCTATTCGAAAATATTTTTTGCGTAACAGCGCACAAGTTAGCGATAAACAAGACTATGGCAGCGCATGCCAAAGCGACTCACGTGGCGCGGCAGGCAACTTTTGAAAAGAATTGGGCGACAAAAACTTCATCCATCGCCGAAGAACTAGAACGATTTGCTGCCTTGACGCGTACGCTAAACAAACTGCTGAGGACTTCGAAATTTCATCTATAACCGAATAAGAATTTATAATTTCTAAGAAAACGACCATTGACAGTATTTATTAAAGCAGTTCTGAGAGGATACACAGCAATATGTTGTTCATTTGAGAAATATTTTTAGCTTCACACAGTGATAATACAGGGACATGTAATATTTTCTACCAGTTTTGATGAGATTTGCAGGCTGTGAGGATGGTAAGTGTGTTGTCTGCAAAGAAGATCGATAGGTATTTTTCAGGCTGTATTGTGAGGCAGTGATATTGCGTTTACTGAGCTACAATATTTACGATTATAGCTCTGATGTGTTGTTCATGGTGAAGAAAGTGGACGAAAAAAGAGCAAGGAATTGTTACTTGAAATGTATATCGAAACTTAAGATAGGAATATGAGTAATCTTCTAATGGAGTAATGAGATTTATGTTGGTGAGGTCAATGAGATGACAATTATGAGATTTATCATGCATACTGTAATAGAATGAGGCAATGATAATGATGATCAGTGTAGAGAAAGAGAGTGAGTAATGGTTAGGGCATAGGGACACTGTCGATTTTCATGCCATTTAGATGTATTTTGCGTTTATAAGTGTAAAAGCTAAGTTTTTGAAAAATTGTGACTGTATAACTATACTGAATGAAGGCAACGTGACTTAAAACAACGCAGTTCTTTCCTTAATGTGGAGTTAATAATCATCTGAGGCAAATTATTTAACCTTTTTATTAAACATACACTGTCATTTTCTTTCATTGGGGCAACACAACATATAACAGCTATACTGTACAGTAATTTGAGAAGTGTATATTTTTGTCTCCAATTATGGATGGAAAATGTTTTGCAGAGACGTGGCTCAGCATTGATGGCTACTCTGTACTGTGGCACACTCTTTTAGCATATGATACCTCACTGAACTTGTTATGACTTGTCTTTTTGTTAGTGTCTATTTTCGTATTTATACTTATGTATGAGATTGTTCTTTTCTGATCTGTATATAGCTACACGCGCTCAAAATTTAACTTATACTGAATACTACAAGAAAATCTGCTTTTCTTTGTCTAACAGATAAGCTTTACATATATATGAAACGATGTCATAACAGTCTAGATGTTTGGAAAATTTTGAATTCTTGGGAAGAGAAGATGAAATTCATCACTTGTGAGGTGTGACATATACAGACAATATGCAAGAAGTATAAGGAATAATGATGATTTTCTTTTCACTTTTCAGGTTTATTCTTTTTGTCATGGCATACGACAAGATTCTTTTGTATACAAATTTTTCTACCAACATGTGTGACATTGCAGACTGTCTTCTTGTATTTTCATATGATGTAACATAACAACATGCATTGCCTTAGCTTAAGGACGTTGTATTTGACTTTCACACTTCATGTCATGTATTGAGTTTCTTCATCATGCATATTCTCTGTATAAATTGTTACTATAGGGAGTGTCGCCATTAGTATAATAATTAAGTGTACTATTGTAGGGAGCACTCAGAAGGTAGGAAAGATGCGTAAGAAGTCATGAAAGATATGTAAGGAGGAAGCAAAGAGAAAAAGAGGAGAAAGAAAGTTGTTACACAGATCATTGAGAGATGAAATGATTACGTAGGGCAAGTATAAGAAATGGTTAGGTAGGGCAAATATGAGAAATACCTAGGTAGGGCAAAGATGGCAAATGGGCAGTGGGGCTAAATAACATGAGCTTATGAGAATGTATGAAACATGACAGAAAAAAGCAAATAGTACAGTAAACAGTGGCATTTGTTCAAAGTTTGATAAATTATGGGCAAATGGATTAAAAGGTGCATGAACTAAAGGATGAAATATAACTAGATAGCATGCTAACTACTGACCATATTTAGTACAATAATAGACTGACATTTGACCACCTGCATACAGTATTCTTTCATGTGAACCTTGGTTACTCCCTAATCCATTTTTCCCAATTATATATTTGTGTTCTCCTTATCTATGTGTGTCACCACATTAATTATGTGTTTATTTCTTGTGTATGATCACTATGCTTGTGGGTTTCTTTCAACCTTACTCCCTATAATTTTATATATTTTTACAGATTTTATGCATACAAATTGATTCCAACAGATTTAGAATTTTCTGTAGGTAATTCTGTACACAAATAACATGATTTACTTGTCTGAAGTTTCTGTAATTCATTATTCTAAAACCATGTCATTTTTTCCTTAATTTTTTATAGACATACAAAGCTGTTGTTTCCATTACAGTACGTGTGCATTCCATATACGCAACTATCTAAAATCTTATTACTCCTGTCCTAATTCGGAGTAATCCGCGCCTGTGATATTAAGTAAGTGGGTACAGAGTGTTAGAGAAAGACCCATCGGTTGCGTCGTAGTTTTATCAAAAGTAGTGCTTAGCAGTTACTATAGACTGTCTCGTAATATTCCTATCAAATTCGCTACATATGGGTGCAGTTAAATAAGGTTAAATAAGGAGGTCGAATCCATCAGTTCAGTTTACGAATATAGTTAACACTGCGGATATTGTGGGCTGACAGGAGAGTCAGCTGAATCGTGCTATAACCTTAGTTAATTAACTGTCCATTACATTTTAGTTGACGTATTAATGATTAGGGCCATGAAACGCACCGCAAAAATACACATAACATGATAGTCGTTCACAACATATTCCATTTTAGAAAACTGGGAGTATGATGACAAAATTTTATGCGAGGTTTGAAAAACTGCTCGATTTCTGCAAAGTTTCTTCAACTGCCGACAGGGTCTTAATTTTTTAGTGCCAAAATGACTAATGACACTTCTCTAAGCCTTTATAGTATTGTGTATCTTATATTCAGTACTGTTTATAATATGTTTTTAAAACGGGCTAGAAAGTATAAAATCATTTCTCCTAACCCCATACAGAGTCCTAATCCCATACACATAGTCCTCAAAATTTGTTCCAGTGAGTTTTTCATAGGTATGACAATACTTGTAAAAAATAAAAAGAAAACCATGGGGCACGTATAATAAATATTTGATGCATGAATGGTTCACCTATAGCACGCGTCACGTAGGACGACGCTTCCGCGCATAGAGGCAGAGCTGTGAAGAAGCGTAGAGGGATGAGAACTGCGCATCCGCGGCAGCAGAGAGCGGGCAAACGAGACACCACGTTGCCAAACTGCGTTGCTGCGAACAACAGTCACGCCCATTTGCCACGATACAGCGTATTATAGGTTCAAATCTATGAGGGGAATAGTAAATATTAAAACCAATTTCGATCAATCGTCATGAGAGAAATATTAATTCACGTCTTGAAAACGTTGCGTCCACTGCTCCACAAATTTACTCAGCGTGACGCCGGAAGGCGAGAACAGCTGACACAGCTTTGCGAAACGAAGTACAATTTTTCTCAACATGAGAATTGTCTAACGACAAGATGATTGAAACTGCTCGCAATAATTATCATTCATTGCGATTTGAACTGTATTATATGTAAAAATTTAATACACAACAAAATTAACTTCAAGCACAAACCAAAATCATATTTGCTTGACAACTGCTTCTGCTCAATAGAATTATTTTAAAAATTTGTGTAAGGTGTGTGTGTGTGTGTGTGTGTGTGTGTGTGTGGGTGGGTGGGTGGGTGTCGATGTGTTTAACAGTAGTTGAGTGTAATCACTGAGGGTAAAAAAGAATTAGTAACAGAAAAGCTAATGTAAAGGACTATCATAAAAGTGGTCAGTAAGATTTCATATTTTTCGTTGTTAAAGGGCGTTATGAGTGTGAACGAACTCGTTCGACATTGCGGTGAGAGACTGCATTACGGTGAGAGACTGCATTTATAATCCACTGAACAAGCAAACAGTTAACTACCATCTGCGAATAACTCCAGGGAATTCTGACCGATGACATCGGAAACCACCGATATTTCGACAAGTAACAGTTACTGTCATTTTTGGCCTTACCCAGTTCATGCCTTCAAAATGTTTACATGCGGAAATATCGGACTTTGGACGAATATATCCAGCTGCATGCTGGTTGGAGATTAACTTCTCCTTGGGCAGTATGTTGAACATTATAGTCTGCATAATGCAAAGGATGAACCATGAACCTTGCCGTCGGGTGGGGAGGCTTGCATGTCTCAGCGACACAGATAGCCGTAACGTAGGTGCAACCACAACGGAGGGGTATCTTAAGAGGCAGGACGAACGTGTGGTTCCTGAACAAGGTCAGCAGCCTTTTCAGTAGTTGCAGGGGTAACAGTCTGTATGATTGACTAATCTGGCCTTGTAACATTAACAAAACCGCCTTGCTGTGTTGGTACTACGAACGGCTGAAAGCAAGGGGAAACTACAGCCTTAATATTTCCCGATGACATGCAGCTTTACTGTATGGTTAAATGATGATGGCTTCCTCTTGGGCAAAATATTCCGGAGCTAAAATAGTTCCCCATTCGGATCTCCAGGCGGGGACTACTCAGGATGACGTCATTACCTGGAGAAAGAAAACTGGCCTTCTACAGACAGACAGGAGCATGGAATATCAGATCCCTTAATCGGGAGATAGGTTAGAAAATTTAAAAACGGAAATAGATAGGTTAAAGTTAGATATAGTGGGAATTAGTTAAGTTCGAGGCCGGAGGAACAAGACCTCGGGTCAGGTGAATACAGGGTTATAAATACAAAATAAAGTGGGGGTAATGCAGGAGTAGGTTTAATGATGAATAAAAAAAATTGGAGCGCGGATAAGCTACTACGAACAGCATAGTATTATTGTTCCCAAGATAGTCACAAAGCCCACGCCTACCACAGTAGAACAAGTTTATATTCCAACTAGCTCCGCAGATGACCAAGAGTTTGATGAAACGTATGATGAGATAAAAGAAATTATTCAGATAGTAAAGGGGGCCAAAAGTTACATAGTCATTGGGGACTGGAATTCGATAGTAGGAAAAGGAAGAGAAGAAAAAGTAGTAGGTGAATATGGAATGACAGTAAGGAATGAAAGAGGAAGTCGCTTGATAGAATTTTGCACAGAGCATAACTTAATCATAGCCAACATTTGGTTGAAGAATCATGAAAGAAGGTTGTATACGTGGAAGAGGCCTGAAGACACTGGAAGGCTCCAAATATATTATATAATGGTAAGACAGAGTTAGGAACCTGGTTTTAAATTGTAAGTCATTTGCTGGGGCAGATGTGGACTCTGACCACAATCTATGGTTAGGAATTGTATATTACAACTGAAGAAACAGCAAAAAGGTAGGAATTTAAGGAGATGGGACCTGGATAAAATGACTAAACCCGAGGTTGCAGAGAGTGTCGGAGGACACTAGAGAACGATTGACAAGAACGGGGGAAAGAGATACAGTAGAAGAAGAATGGGTAGCTTTGAGAGATGAAATAGTGAAGGCAGCAGAGGCTCAAGTAGGTAAAGAGACGAGGGCTAGTAGAAATCCTTGGGTAACAGAAGAAATATTGAATTTAATTGATGAAAGGAGAAAATATAAAAATGCAGTAAATGAAGCAGGTAAAAAAGAATACAAACGACTCAAAAATGAGATCGACAGGAAGTGCAAAATGGCTAAGTAGAGATGTCTAGAGGGCAGCTGTAAGGATGTAGAGGCACATATCACTAGGGGTAAGATAGATACTGCCTACAGGAAAATTAAGGAGACCTTTGGAGAAAAGAGAACCACTCTTATGAATAGCAAGAGCTCAGATGGAAATCCCAGCTCTAAGCAAAGAAGGGAAAGAAGAAAGGTGAGAGGAGTATATAGAGGGGTCTATACAAGGGTGATGTACTTGAGAGTAATATTATGGAAATGGAAGAAGACGTAGATGAAGATGAAATGGGGGATATGATATTGCATGAAGAGTTTGACAGAGCACTGAAAAACCCAAGTCGAAACAAAGGACCAGGAGTAGATAGCATTCCATTAGAACTACTGATAACAGGCGAAATACACTCAGACTTCAAGAATAATATAATAATTACACTCCCAAAGAAACAGATGTTGGCAGGTGTGAAAATTACCGAACTATCAGCTCTTTACAGACGGATGGAAAAACTGGTAGAAGCCGACCTCAGGGAAGATCAGTTTGGATTCGGCAGAAATACTGAACACGAGGCAATACTGCCCCTCGACTTACCTTAAAAGATGAATTAAGGAAAGGCAAACCTACGTTTCTAGCATTTGTATACTTAGGGGATCAAAAATGGTTCAAATGGCTATGAGCACTATGGGACAACTTCTCAGGTCATCAGTCCCCTAGAACTTAGAACTACTTAAACCTAACTAACCTAAGGACATCACAAACATCCATGCCCGAGGCAGGATTCGAACCTGAGACCGTAGCGGTCGCGCGGTTACAGACTGTAGCGCCTAGAACCACTCGGCCACCCTGGCCGGCACACTTAGGGGAAGCTTTTGACAATGTTGACTGGAATACTATATTTCAAATATAGGGAGTGAAAGGCTATTTACAGTTTGTACAGGAACCAGGTGACAGTTATAAAAGTCGAGTGGCATGAAATGGAAGCAGCGGTTGGGAAGGGAGTGAGATAGGGTTGTACCCCATCAACGATGTTATTCAATCTGTATATTGAACAAGCAGTAAAGGAAAGAAAAGAAAAATTCGGAGTAGAATTAAAATACATGGAGAAGAAATAATAACTTTGAGATTTGCCGATGTCATTGTAATTGTTTCAGAGACGGCAAAGGACCTGGAAGAGCAATTGAACGGAATGGACAGTGTTTTGAAAGGAGGATATAAGATGAACATCAACAAAAGCAAAACGAGGATAGTGGAATGTAGTCGAATGTGTGATGCTGAGAGAATTAGATTAGGAAATGAGACTCTTAAAGTGGTAAAGGAGTTTTACTATTTGTGGAGAAAAATAACTGATGATGAAACTTCCTGGCAGATTAAAACTGTGTGCCTGACCGAGACTCGAACTCGGGACCTTTGCCTTTCGCGGGCAAGTGCTCTACCACCTGAGCTACCGAAGCACGACTCACGCCCGGTACTCACAGCTTTACTTCTACCAGTACCTCGTCTCCTACCTTCCAAACTTTACAGAAGCTCTCCTGCAAACCTTGCAGAACTAGCACTCCTGAAAGAAAGGATATTGCGGAGACATGGCTTAGCCACAGCCTGGGGGATGTTTCCAGAATGAGATTTTCACTCTGCAGCGGAGTGTGGCACACAGTTTTAATCTGCCAGGAAGTTTCATATCAGCGCACACTCCGCTGCAGAGTGAAAATCTCATTCTGGAAACATCCCCCAGGCTGTGGCTAAGCCATGTCTCCGTTATCATCTGGATAACTGATGATGGTCGAAGTAGAGAGGATATAAAACGTAGACTGGCAATGACATGTCAGGAAGTCGTTTCTGGAAGTATTTTTATGGAGTGTAGCCATGTATGGAAGTGAAACATGGACGATAAATAGTTTAGACAAAAAGAGAAACTTTCGAAATGTTGTGCTACAGAAGAATGATGACTATTGGATGGGTATATCACGTAACTAATGAGAGGTATTGAACAGAATTGGAGAGAAGAGAAATTTGTGGCACAGCTTGACTAAAAGTGTTCGGTTGGTAGGACATGTTGTGAGGCATCAAGGGATCACCAATTTAGTGTTGGAGGGCAGCCCGGAGGGTAAAAATCGTAGAGGGAGACCAAGAGATAAATACACAAAGCAGATTCAGAAGGTTGCAATAGGTACTAGGAGATGAAGAAACTTGCACAGGTTAGAGTAGCACGGAGAGCTACATCAAACCAGTCTCTGGTCTGAAGACTACAACAAGAACAATGCAAAGGATACAAAGTCAGCTGCATCAAACCAGTCTCTGGTCTGCAGATCACAACAAGAACAATGCAAAGGACATCAAACCAGTCTCTGGTCTGAAGATCACAACAAGAACAATGCAAAGGATACAAAGTCCTAATCAAAAAGGATTGGAAGTTCTCATTGTTATGTATGCAACTGATATGTTGACAAACACATTTTTTAAATCACGAGTCTTTAAAACTAAGAAATATTATTACTTCGTTCCAAAGTCTACATCCTAATACCATCATCACTTCTATTTAAATCTGTTTGCGAACAATCTCATTGTAAATTTACGATGATAGTTTCAAGGCTTATGTCCATCACACACCTGTCAAATTATTTCTGAAGCTTTTCAGTATGCAGGACAGACGGTGCCCACGTTACAAGTGGTATGTTGTCTATTGTCTCATGCATAAGCGATTCAGTGTATGTTATATTCAATGTTTTGTTTTTTCTTCGACATAGCCTTAACCCTTTGCCCAAATTAAATCCAAGGTGCTATACTGTCAGTGACACGTGGTTAAACGCAAAACTGCGTGGCCCTATTCACGTGCAAGGAAGTCAGATTTGTACGTTCTGTCATGTTACTTGTATAAATTAACGAGCTGTATGAGATCGTCACGAGGCTGATTTACACTGTGATAAATATTTTTAATTTTAAGCCAGGGAAAAATATCCGCTTTTCTGGTGTTTGTACTTTTTGTTGAATTATAACTGGCAATGACCAATTTTCGAAGCAAGGTATGACAATAATTGTGAATCAACTAAACTGACAGAGTTCGTTTCCTAATGGTAGTCACTCCTGGTTTTCTTACACGTAAATACAAGTTTATTCTCAGAAATAAAACCAGAAGAACAGTCAGCACGCAGAATAATTATCTGAGAACCTTTTCCTATGAAAGCTATAAAACAGCTCGTGACATCACTCATTTTCTAGCAGATCTTCCTCGAATGATTCTAATTGACCCATGTTTCGTCAAACTACCCTCTCTTGTACCGTGAATCTTAATATGTGTTCGTGCTGTATCTGTCACTTCTTAGAATTAAAAACTGTCTTCTTAACGTATCTGAAGCCAACGTCTTTTAAAAATTTTTACGTTGACAAAGCGCTTACCACTGACGCCAATTTTCTCCTGCATAACTGTTACACGTTTTTGTGATGTCGGGCATTCATCATTCTCATGGAGTACTATAAAATATCCCAGTTAAAACCATCCATTTGTTTTAAAAGTTCCTTCCTATTTCGATGCTTTTCAGACGACACGAAACCAACTTTTTCCACGGTTCCTACAGCTCTGACAGTTCCGTTTACAATTCTCTCTACCATTCTCCTGCCGACACCACATGGTCCTGAAGTCCGTTCTTGTGTTTTCAAATGTCAACAGTAGGATTCGCTGGGAAAGCTTTAAGAGTAACAGTAGGAGACCTGCTTTCAAACTCACGCCTGAAAAAGTTAAAAAGTGCGGTAAATAATTCCCTTCACCTGCTTGTGAAGGACCTCACATGTATTGCCGCCACATGAATCTTTTTAAATCACACTTAAAAGATTTACAGATACATGTTCACAGATATACTGCTACAAGAACAAAAAAAAGAAAACAAAAAACTGACAGTTGAATGAAAATTCAGTAGTCGGGAAGTACGGCAATAGTGCAGCATGTAGGCGCAAGATTCTCACTGTCTAGCTGCAATCGCTCGGAAAGAGAATGAATATTATTTGCTGCCAGTGGCTAGTGGAGGGGGATGCACAGAACAGCTGAAAACTGGACCGCCTTCTACATGACGGAAACTTCAAGTGACTAACAATTTTATATTACTGTTAATCATAACAAGTGTGATTTTTCTCAACGGCAGCAGTTGTCCTACTGTTATCTACTGGACGTGCTCCACATTTCTCGTTTTAAATTTTAAAAATATTGTCATAGCTGTTAAAAATCCACAAGCACGGATTTTCAAGCTATCAGTACGACGTTAGAAACCTCTGTGGGTTTATACGTTCGTGAGCGTTTTAAAAACGTGTTGTTTTAACAAATTTTTATTTAAATAATTATTTTCTGCTTTTTAGTCTTGTTTATGTGACATTTTTCAATAGATTTTAAACATTTTGATGACATTAAAGCACAGCTATTTTGTAAATTTCAGGTTTATTTAAGTCTTTCTCCTTCAGATTCAACCAACGTATTGCTTCCTACTGTGTGTACATCGTATCGCGAAAAGATCATGGAGATAAAAATTAGAGAAATTCGAGGTCATACTGAGGCTTATCACCAGTCGTTCTTACCACGAAAATTCACGACCGGAACAGGAAAAAGGGGAAATAGCAAAGGTACGCAAACTACCTTCCGCTACACACCAGACGAGAAAGCTAGTAAATATAGCAGTGTCATCCGCTTCTCAGCTACGTTGAAAGTTTCAAGTCTCTAGCTCATTGGGAAGTTTTAATTTAAAATCAAATTGTACCAAATATCGGACAGACAGAAAAACGCAGTGCAGCCTGCCACACGCGAGAAAGAAAGCGAGTTCATCTCGCATTTTCACCCGCTTCTGAGCCATTTCGGAAGTTTTGTCTCTGCCTCATCTAGAAGTTAATGTATCAAACACCAGGCAGCCAAGTTAATTTGAAATCTAATCATTATAGTGTACCATAACATATTTTAAACAACAAAATTTCGTCTTTCAAGAAACCATTAAATTTGAAATGAAAATTTCAGGTCAGAATTTCGCAAGAAAAAGTAACATACTTAAAAAGGTATACAGAAAATGAATAAATGGATAAGAAGCGAGATAAGAAATCATTAGTTACAATGTATAGTTCACACAATTTTTCATAAATATCATCAGCATTAACAGATTGCATTTCTCGTTAAGAGAGTTTATACGCTTCAAACAAGTGTCCAGATGAAGCTTAAATGCAAAATAAATATAAATACTGTATGTAAGGTTAGAGTACAAATGTAAGGATATAGAGGCTTATCTCACCAGGGGTATGATAGATACTGCCTACAGGAAAATTAAAAGAGACCTTTGGAGAAAAGAGAACCACTTGTATGAATATCAAGAGCTAAGATGGAAACCCAGTTCTAAGCAAAGAAGGGAAAGCAGAAAGGTGGAAGGATTATATAGACGGTCTATACAAGGGCGATGTACTTGAGGGCAATGTTATAGAAAGGGAAGAGATTGTAGATGAAGATGAATTGGGAGATACGATACTGCGTGAGGAGTTTGACAGAGCACTGACAGACCTGAGTCGAAACAAGGCTATGGGAGTAGACAACATTCCATTAGAACTACTGACAGCCTTCGGAGAGCCAGTCCTGACAAAACTCTACCATCTGGTGAGCAAAATGTATGAGACAGGCGAAATACTCTTAGACTTCAAGAAGAATATAATAATTCCATCAGTTTGGATTCCGTAGAAATATGGGAACACGTGAGGCAATGCTGACCCTAGGACTTTTCTTAGAAGCTAGATTAAGAAAAGGCAAACCTACGTTTCTAGCATTTGTAGACTTAGAGAAAGCTTTTGACAATGTTGACTGGAATATTCTCTTTCAAATTCTGAATGTGGCAGGGGTAAAATACAGGGAGCGAAAGACTATTTACAATTTGTACAGAAGCCAGATGGCAGTTATAAGAGCCGAGGGGTGTTAAAGGGAAGCAGTGGTTGGGAAGGGAGTAAGACAGGCTTGTAGCCTATCCCCGATGTTATTCAATCTGTATATTGAGCAAGCAGTGAAGGAAACAAAAGAAAAATTCGGAGTAGGTATTAAAATCCATGGAGAAGAAATAAAAACTTTTAAGGTTCGCCGATGACATTGTAATTCTGTCAGAGACAGCAAAGAACTTGGAAGAGCAGCTGAACGGAATGGACAGTGTCTTGAAAGGAGAATGTAAGATGAACATCAACAGAAGCAAAACGAGGATAATGGAATGTAGTCGAATTAAGTCTGGTGATTCTGAAGGAATTAGATCAGGAAATGAGACGCTTAAAGTAGTAAAGGAGTTTTACTTTTTGGGGAAAAAAATAACTGATGATGGTCGAAGTAGAGAGGACATAAAATGTAGAGTGGCAATGGCAAAGAAAGCGTTTCTGAAGAAGAGAAATTTGTTAACATCGAGTATAGATTTAAGTCTCAGGAAGTCGTTTCTGAAAGTATTTGTATGGAGTGTACCCATGTATGGAAGTTAAACATGGACGATAAATAGTTTGGACAAGAAGAGAATAGAAGCTTTCGAAATGTGGTGGTACAGAAGAATGCTGAAGATTAGATGGTTAGATCACATAACTAATGATTAGGTATTGAATAGGATTGGGGAGGAGATTGTGGCACAACTTGACTAGAAGAAGGGATCGGTTGGTAGGACATGTTCTGAGGAATCAAGGGATCACCAATTCAGTATTGGAGGGCAGCGTGGAGGGTAAAAATTGTAGAGGGAGACCAAGAGATGAATACACTAAGCAGATTCAGAAGGATGTAGGCTCCAGTACGTACTGGGAGATGAAGTTTGCACAGGATAGAATAGCATGGAGAGCTGCATCAAACCAGTCTCAGGACTGAAGACCACAACAACAACAACATGCAACAAAGACAAATATCATAAGCATTAACAGGTTGAGTTTCTTATTACGAGAGTTCACGTGTTTCAAGCAAGCGTCCAGATAAAACTTTAATGTTTACAACAAAGCTTCGCACTGGTTGTGCTGAAAAGAAAAACATCAGAGTTCCACATGCGAATCTACAAAGGACGCCGCAGCGTTCTACGAGAGCTAAGAGCCCGCAGCGGCTCAGTCCCGACATGGCATTGTTGCGTCTGCTACAGCGGAACGCTTTATTTCTTTGTCTGTGCAGTGTCATTCCAGAACGTCCACCTCCCTTGCATGCTTCGAAAAAACTCACTCCCGAGTAAACTCCAGGAGCTCTTATATTTCTATCCCAATGGATAACACTCAACACTGTCCACATCACATGTACCTGAAACTTATACAATGTCTGAATGCGTCGGTATTAACTTACATAGTACATGGTATAAAAGAATTATTACAACATATGATTTACAAAATTACACACGATGCATATACCAGAATGACTTTTATACACATTGGTCATGGCTTGGTTTTCCTTTCATTTCAGTTGCTTCGAGAACATTTACTCTTTAAGCTAAATTTCGCGCTATACTTTTTGCAAAAGCATTGATGAACTAGTCCAAGAAATAAGTTTCGAATATATTTTGAAAATTACACCAACAATGAAGTCCTTATAAGCTATGGCGAAATAAATAAAAAAAATAAATTTATTGATTTTTGGAAAAGAGAAAAATTATAGATATGGCACTTTAAAATTTTTGAAAGGCTTTTTACGGACTGTATTGACCGGCTTGAGTGCGGACAAATTCAGTACTGCGTGAAATTTTGCCTGTAATATAATTTACAGTTCCGATTAATTTTATTTTTGAATTCTACGTCATTGTTGATTTAGGCAAGAGTTCTCACCTTAGGCGTAGAATTAGTCCCTCTGCTACAATACTAATTCATTAGTCGCCATCGATGTTCTTCTCTTTGTTGACCGTGTGTATCTTCCTGAGTCGGCATCGGTTTACTTCACGAAGACGGTGGAAACCAAGGAATACTACGTCGCTTTAAATAATTCTCGTAAAACTTAGATACTTCTCACTATTTTTTATTCACAAGAAAATAAGACTTGCTCTGCTCGTCGCACAAACCATAAATACTAACAAGATGGTTGCCTTTCCGCACACACCAAAAGTTGCGTCCGTCCCCTACAAGGTAACAATCGAAAGTGTATCTTAACTCCTTCTTGGAGTATGAAACAAAAGAGAATCCAATATGAACATTACAGAGATTATATTCTACATCCCTCTCAATTTAATCTTTGGCGCAGCCTTAAAGGTATTGTATGTCTCTGCGTCGGAATGTGTCATTACAAAGTATTTACTAGAAATTCTTTCTCAGAATAATCCGTTCTTGATTGATACAACTTCAAGTCAATGACGTTACGTACACGTGACAGCTTGTCACAGTTAGGAAAAGTTAAACAGTAAGCGTTAGTGTGAAGTGCACTGACAATCTTAAGTGGTCTACTACAAATGAATTAAAATTTTGAAATCTCATTACCAATTTCGCATGATTTCACGTTCGCTTTAACGAGAACGAGGTCGCCAATTGCAAATTTAGCAAACCGCGCTTTCGCGTCATGACACCGTATTCGCGCCTCGGCTTTCTTTTTCATTATCTCTCGTAAAAGTTCTTTCTTCACCTCAATGTCAATACTAATTCGCGTAGGGAAATCAGTTATCTCTTCTACCAAACTCTTAGACTTATGGTCTAATAGAATTTCCTCCGGAGTGACTGCATCAGAGCATACGTATTTTCAAAATACTGTTTATATATTTGCCACACGCCCTGTGATTGTGGTGACAATTCGTTCCCATATTTCTGTGTAAACCAATCTCATCACGTCAAGTGACAGTGAGAATAGGCTGGTACTGACTACTCACATCACCACCTGTTTCATTACAATTCGCACTAATTTCGGTCTTATCTTTTGAAATGCAAATCATTGTTTTATTGTTGCAGCCAATTACTGCGTGGTATTTCAATAACCAGCCTAAACCCATTGTTATCTCGATGCTCAAATCAGGCACGACGATAAATTCATGTTCAAATTTTTCCCGTTGAGTTTCAAAACAGATACGTATTTGATGTGATATAGTTTTCCTACTCTTTCCCGTAGCACCGATTATTTTAGCTCCCTTTACCTGCATTACTACTACTCCTGGTCTTTCCTTTAACAAATCGAAAATTTTTTCCGGACATAGCACTTAGTTTTGCCCCGGTATCTATTAAAACGTGCACTTGTGGGCAATACATATCGATGGGCAGTATTATTTGTCTACACTTATCTATGTCTAGTTCTTGGTTTTCCCGTAACAAGTCCTCATCCACAGTAACGCCATTCCAGCAAAACCGGTCCGGCTCGGACACATCTAGCGGTTTATCTGGTGTTTTATTTAATTTTCTGTTTTTGGACATTCTTAATTTCTATCTGCCCGTTCTGCGGTTGATGAAACCATTCTGACCCCAACACTAAACCTTTTTATCAATTTCTTCTATTAACGAACCTTGTATTACTGACAATTCGCTAACTGTCGAGTAGGGTAAATTTCCTTTGGAAGATGGCTATCACGTTCCAAATTGTTTGGAGAAATGTACCCTGTTTCTGTTTCTAATTCTTCTCCCGAATTCACGCAGCCCATACCACACTCGTCTGACTGTATGACGCCAGCCTTAACCTAGTAGATGTAATCTACATACCCGTCAACTAGTCGTAAGCGGTCATCATTGGTAAACCCGTCTTGCCCCTCTTCAAAAATTTCGCCACGGTTTTCTGTAGCGCCAGCGTCGTTGGGATTGGCTACTTCAATTATTACAACATTTGGAGAAGTTTGCCTCTTCGGTACAGAGTTCTCCGTTTCCACATAAACGCTAGTTTCATGCGGATTGAAAACCGTCAAATATTGTCCGCTGTCCCCATTAGCACACTTCCCATGCAATCCTCTATAATTCTTCAGTTCGTCGTAAATCTGACCTAGCCACTCCTCCTTGCGTTCCGCCATTGCCCTGCGCGATAACTTAAGGTCTGCCATTTACATCATTGTTGTTCCCACTATGACCAGTGGCGGATTTAAAAATTTTGCGCCCCTAGGCACACTATATTATATGCGCCCCCCCCCCCCAAAAAGAAACATGTTTTAAATAATAACTAGTACCCATCACTTCACAATTACCGTTTTGGGTGGGAGCGCTGTGAGCTGTTTCCGTACTCTGCTATTCATTGTTCTGAAGGACGTGTCACGCTCAGTCAAAACGTAATATGGTTCCTGAACTGTACTTAGTGTACGGCAGCGCATAAAACAAACTTAAAACTGCATTGTGTTAACACATTCTTCTGTCGAAAGACAACAGAAACGAAAAGAAGGAAAATAACTTTTCTTATATGGCCTATAATTCAGCAGAGCGTGTAGGAGACAAAGGATTTATGTTATACATTCACTTTTAATATGTTCTTTTACCGAAACCGTTGAAAATTAAAATAAAGAAGTTGGGTTACGATGTAAAAATTGAAGCGAATGTGTCACACATTAGGTATTAAAACGTACTTTTACAGAGATGCGTTCAAAATTAAAATTAAACTCTCGTTTTACGATCTAATAACTTGAATGTGTAGCAGATAAAAAAAACACGTTCGGTATTAATACATGAATCTACAGAAAAGCGTTAGAAATGAAAATGAAATAGAGATTTCGGAGCACGAACTAATAACTAAATACAGACGAACAAACACAGATCTGGATTTGCTCGTACATACTTTTACAGACTAGTGTGGTAAAATCTAAATTGTTTTATAATCTAACAGTTAACGTGTAAAGCATTATTGTCTGTGTAGCTAGTTGCTGCATAATAAGTGTACACAATATTTCCATGTAAGGGCTGATCTGTTTTGTACTGCAGCTACTGCTCTCACCATAGCTTTTTTTTAACGGTATTAGCAAATGTTTTACGTATTTATCGACAGAACTGAACTACCTATTTACACTTTTTCATCTGAGCGTACTCTCCGATAACGTATATTTCCGCGATAACTATACATTTCAACAGACGCCAAGAATACACATAAATAGCAATATACTTCATTATCAGTATGACTTCGACTGCACAGCGCCGAGCGGCCTGGGTCATTCGGGTATTGTTTAGTTTTGTCGGGCGCCTTCGGTCACGGTCTGCACGTAAACGAGGTTTAGTTGCGCGTTCTGCTATCGGCAATTGTAAAATAAAAAGGGTAATACGTAGTTTGTAAATCCAATGAATGTGCTCTAAGTTATAACAAATATTACATTATAATCTTTAATTATATATATATCTTAAATTTTTAAAAGTAATATGTATAAATAAACAAACTCACCAGTCAGCAAAGTTTGCGTCCGGCTTTGCTGTTGATCATACCTTCATAATTCAGACGGTTATCGGTTAGGAGGTCGGCTTCGATGTGAAGAATGGACAAATCGTTCAATCTCTCCTCAGACAACGTAGAACGTACGTACGATTTCAGTCTTTTAAGAGCTGAAAACGAGCGTTCTGCTGAACAATTTGTAAGTGCCATACATAGAAATATTCTAATAACCTGTCAACATTCGAAAACAAGGACTGCAACCTCTCTTTTCGTAAAAATTTACTCATTTCGACTGGTATATCACTAATCTCAAATTTCAAAAGTTCCGCGAAATGTACACATTCACCAGGGAAGGAATGCTCTCAATCTGTGTCACATGACGCTTGGAGTTTTGCTGCACGTTCAGGAATATTGTCAGGTGAACTGTTCTTAAGGTTACTGAAAACTGTGATAGTCTAACAGTGTTCTATAGCTTTCATTCCTCCTCATTAATTCGGCGTACAAGTTGTCGAGTACTGGGAAAAATGTTTCGGCTCTAAATTTTTCCCTTCCAGTAAGAAAAACTTCTTCAGAGTCCGCTTCGTCATCATGATGTTTGAGTTTTCGTGATTTTTATACGTGCATTCATAGTATATATCAGTAACAATCTCCATGGATTTGTTTTCAAAATAGTCGAACATTCCGCAAATAGATGCAATAAAATCCTACAAGTGTTTCATATAATTCATGCATTATTTTAGCATCAATATTTAAACTTTGCAATTTCAGATTCCAAACTGTCATCATGAATACTGTTTCTAGTCTGCTGAGTTGATTCAGTAAAGCTGAAGCCTCATTTCGCACAAGTTGTTTTTCAGACGTATAATTGGCAGTGTGTGTGAGGGCATTGATAACGACCTCCCAGTTTTCATATAGACTTACACATGCTTCCTCTCTTACTGAAAAACGTGTTTTTGATAAACGTTTTACAGTTTTGCTTCTTGGTTTCATGAAAGAAGTTAATCCCAGCGCTGTGTAGAAGCAGAGAAAAAATTATCAACGTTTTGCACTACATTGGAAAATGGACATGCTTTCCGACAACAGCTTGCATCACTAGTGCGGACTAAATTCAAAGGATGGGCTGCACGAGGTACATAATGCGCTTTCGGATTTCGTTCTTTATTGCGTGCCTGCAATCAAGTGAAGGTTCCTGACATTGCTTGCGTTGTCATATGACTAGCCTCTACAGTCAGTAATATCAGTGGAATTTGTAGACATGACTTTTAGTACGGCCTCAGCTAAGTTTTCGGACTTGTCCCGTGTCTGGTAAAAACAGAAGGAATTGTTCAACAGGTTCACCATTCTCGTTCACATATCTTAATATGAAAGATACTTGATCAATATGTAAAATGTCCTGAGTAGAATCTAATATTATAGAGAAATGTTTGACCTTTTTCATTTCACTCATGATAATTCTTTTTATTCGTTCAGAAAGAAGCTGTATTACCTTATCACATATTGTTGACAAAAGATAACTTGTATGCCCCTGCCCTGGATCTCCACATCGTTCAATGTGCTCTGGGAGGAAAGGATCAAACTCGGCTATAAGTTCAAGAGACATCATTATGTAATGAATGGAATCTTTCAACGTGTCCACGTAGGGGAAGTCCACGACTTGTTGGCTTCTTCAACCTGAAAACACCCTTTTCAACAAACTACGCCAATACATTTTTTTCTGTCTGAACATATGACTCGAAATGGTTATCTATTGTTCCAAGTGGTTGTTTTCTTGTTAAGAGTGTTAACTCAGAATTCTAACGCTGAGATAAAATATTAGAAATATTTTTCTCAATCTGCAATACCATTAGTAGCTATCGCGGCCTTACCACCGAACAATTTACATGGTGCAAATAAAACAGCAACGGTGGTACAGGAGTATACTAGAAAATCACCATTTAAAAGGTTACGGTAAAATACGTTTTTGTTCAAATATATGCTTTTATCGCCTATTGATCTCACCATTACAATTTTGATTAATGCCACGTTGTAAGAAAACGTCGATTGTCGATTGTTGGTTCACTGACACACCATTCTGCAGGATTATAACTAACGAGGCTATTTCTTTTTGTAATGTCTGATGGTTCAAATGGCTCTGAGCACTATGGGACTTAACATCGGAGATCATCAGTCCCCTAGAACTTACTACGTAAACCTAACCAACCTAAGGACATCACACACATGCACGCCCGAGGCAGGATTCGAAGCTGCGACCGTAGCAGTCGCGCGCGGTTCTGGAAAAGAACCGCTCGGCCACCGCGGACCGGTTTGTAATGTCTGACTTGACACTTAGTTTTTCGTGAAACTCGAAATCAGGAACAATTTGCTTTTCTTCATTTTTAACTTTTGTTTCGCCTGTGTGTACTTCTTTTACAACAGCTGCAGTGCCAGAAATATCATCCGTGCTACTTGAACTCGAAGTTGAACCAGCAACATTTTTTGTGAAAAATTTATCTACTGTGCCAAGCGTTTTTAGAAAATTGGCTTCTCGTTCTCGCCTTTCCTTCGATAATTTCCGAAATGCCGCCCCACTTAATTTTGCACGTTTACTTTAAGGTATTTATAGAACTGTATCCAGTTCCAATCGTACTACACCGCACGTGGGCACAAAGCTTTTTGCTTATACACGGCACACGAGCACAAAGATTTTTCCTTTAAACACGGAGCCGTGAACTGACCAACTCGGATTAGTCGACGTAACTGTGCTATCAAAGAACGGCAATGCAGAATAATTTAATTTCATTGCCGCCTGTTTCTCTGTTGTCAGTGAACAGTGGAAGCCCATATACCAGCTGGAATTCGTCTCGTAAAGAAAACGGGACAGACCCTTTCTTGGCTTCTGTTTCCAGTGTCGCTGGAATTTTAGCTGGGACGCAAATATGTTCTGAATATCCTTGACACTGTCTTTCTAATTTAAAAAGCCTTGCAGTGAGGTATGCTGGAACGGCTCTTACCCACTTATTCTTGTTAACATTTGAGCGGTTTCTGTGGGCAGAGAAGACAGGCTAGTAGTCTTGTTGGCAGTTAATATGGTGTGTTGTCATTTGTGCGAACACTGTTGTTATGCCTATACACATATGCACCTTTTGTTCCAACATAAAATAAAAACAACCTTTCCTCGAAGAAAAAAATCGTAGTTAAGAAGTTTAATATAAAATTTGCAATGCCACGTACTATTCGATTGCATAGAGTGGGAACTTTGATATCGTGCAGGCTGCAGCACAATAAATGAGACAAACGAAAGTTGGTTTCTTCTTCATTTTTCGCCGAAAACAGTTAACTATGTAAATAAATAAAATTTCTAAACTGTTGTGAAGTGTGTTTTCGTAGAAACAAGTTTTAAAAATGTGAAACATTCCCAGTAACGACATGTTTTGTTAAACGGGTGTCATTAAATCAAAGCTCAGATATTGAAGGCCACAGAGCTTTCACATTAATTACAGTAATGGAGGGTTCACTTGATACTTCCCTGTAATTTCTACAAGAAATTTAGGCAGCGTCGGATTTTATATACTGAGGCCCACACATGTTACAGTATTTAAGAAACTGCTGATTAGTTTACCACAGCTTTACAGGGGTACCGGTATTTTCACGAGAAAAATATGGTAGGGTTAAGTAGAAGCCGACAACATTCTCGGAGTAATGTGTCAAACATTGTATTGTAGATTGCCGTCCTGATAGCTTACTTCAAAATATTTTGAGCAATCATGAAGATGATACCAGACAGAAACCCAATGTTAAATTTCCATTTAGTCACCAAGTAAACTACGTATATTTCAAAGCTTGTATTGTCGAATTTCGTTCTTAAGGCTTATATAAACTAGCAAGTTGTTTAACAATATTCACTTTTTTGTTGTTATTTATTTAGAACGTAAAAGGTTAAAATGAGTACAGGTGCCGCCCCTAGGACCGTCCCTAGTGGACCTATATGTAAATCCGCCACTGACTATGACTTTTTTATTATGGTGTGATTTATTATCACTATGGTGGTGGTTACCATTGTTATTATAGTTGTTGTCGTTGTGGTTGTTGTTGCTATTACCACGACTCTTACAATTTTCGATTATTCCGCCAATTTTGTTCATCTTCGACCTTTTCTAAGAACCCAGTAATTGTTCTATAACTGCTGCCTATGTACCTCTTGGAATCATCTGGAAGCTTCTTCCACAACTGCCAAACAATCTCCGATTCCGTCCGCCGATCACTCAAATATTATAATTTGCGGATCCAATTTTCACAAAATTCTTTCATCGAGGAGCGACAGTTCGCACCATTCGCTCTCCTGCTTCTGCTCTGGCCAATATTCTTTCAAGAACGCATTCTTACATTCTTGAGGTTTCAGCCCCATCGCCTACTCTTGCCCACTTGCACGTCGATTACAGCTCTAATTTTTCTCATATCCGTCCATTATACAGGCAATACTCTTTGGCACTTTTTAATGAAGTCCAATCCACCCTGTTTTTTGATAAGATTTCAGTGTTATGTGCATGGCATGACACGTAGTGCTGCTTTCCGTCTAATCTCTTTTCTAGTTCGGTTACTTTTGTAACTACTTGGCAATTGATCGTCGTTAACGTTTCCACTTCCTTCTTTTCCGCATCACACGTAGTCAGCTGTTTCTTCACTCTACTATCTATGTCTGATAGCGAATTCGTAACCTTTTCCCTATCGTCTTTTTCGCGCTAATTCTACCTTTTCAATTACTCTATTTTCAATAACGGGATCAACAGTCTGTTTCAGTTTCTATTCAATCTTCTGTACTTCCGTCTCAAAACGACTATTTATGCTTCCTATTTTTGACTGTACCTCTGTCAGGTCCTGCTTAAGATTACCGATTTCGGCGTTCATTGCAATTATTTCTTACTTGATTTCATCTACTTTCGTGTTAATAACTCCAATACCATTGTTCACAATTTTGATTGCTTTGAATTGAGCATTAATTAATTCGGATTGAGCTTTTAGTGATTCGGACAGATCATTAATTTTAGCAGCAATTGATTTGGTCTGACCATTAATTGTACTGATCAACATGCACAACAAATAGTTTGTATTTCCAGGTATTACTGGTTTTGACTCTCTCTGGTTCTTTCTTAATGGTTTCCTCGTATCCACCGTCACTGGATTCGATTTTGATTTTCATTCCGAATTCCGTATCATCTGTCAATACCAAGAATTCAATTTTCCTCTGTTCTCGTTTTTCAGTGGTAGCATTTGTGATGATACCCGCCGGTTCCTCAACAATGGGTTCCGCTTCCAGCGTTCCCCTTTGTTCTACCGATTGTTCCCCATTAAGTACAATCAAATTATCAGTTTCATTTGTGTCCATCATGTTGCCTGTTTTACTGATTAATGCAAATTTGTAAATTTGTGGCTTATTTTCACCACTTAACTACTACCACGAGTGAGCGAATTCATTTGTAGCGGAAGGCTTTAATTCGCTATGAATCTGTACAATGCAAAATTAGTGCCCAGAACAATACCAAATTGATATTGCCCTGTCGCCAGCGTCGCCACGTGCAACCCCAACCCCCCCCCCCTTCCTAAACAGCCTACTGGATAGCGATATAACTGAGCGTGATCGAATATGCGTAATGAAATTTTACGGTGATTAAGGTTATCGCCGGCCGCGGTGGCCGTGCGGTTCTGGCGCTGCAGTCCGGAATCGCGGGACTGCTACGGTCGCAGGTTCGAATCCTGCCTCGGGCATGGGTGTGTGTGATGTCCTTAGGTTAGTTAGGTTTAAGTAGTTCGAAGTTCTAGGGGACTTATAACCTACGATGTTGAGTCCCATAGTGCTCAGAGCCATTTGAACCATTTTTTAAGGTTATCGTTACCGAAGGAAGAACACCGGTTAGTTGAAGGAAAGTGTACAACAGACTCTTCTGAAAGAAGAATCTACTCTGAACTTAAGCTGAATAAAAAGCACTCCGTCTTCAGACCACGAGTGGCGTACCGGGACCATTCGACCGCCGTGTCATCCTCAGTGGAGGATGCGGATAGGAGGGGCGTAAGATGGTACTCTTGACCGAAGCCGCTACTATTCGGTCGAGTAGCTCCTCAATTCACATCACGCTGAGTGCACCCCGAAAAATGGCAACAGCGCATGGCGGCCTGGACGGTCACCCATCCGAATGCCGACCACGCCCGACAGCGCTTAACTTCGGTGATCTCACGGAAACCGGTGTAGCAACTGCGGCGAGGCCGTTGCTACAAAACTTTACCTGAATACCGATGATAATGCTGGAATGGATGGACTATAGTGCAATCGCTCACGAACCACACAGGGGGGAAAAGAGTACTATGTAATAAATGGTTCAAATGGCTCTGAGCACTATGGGACTCAACTGCTGTGGTTATCAGTCCCCTAGAACTTAGAACTACTTAAACCTAACCTAAGGACATCACACACATCCATGCCGTAGGCAGGATTCGAACCTGCGACCGTAGCAGTCGCACGGTTCCGGACTGCGCGCCTAGAACCGCGAGACCACCGCGGCCGGCAAACTATCTAATATTTACTACAATAATTATTGATAATACAAAGAAAACACTGATTACCTAAAAAGGGTATAATTAAACTGTCAACAGCCCGCTAGGGAAATGAGTCTCCAGAGTCGTAAGAAAGGTAATAGCAAAAAATTTAGGCAATAGTCTCTGGTGCGGCAACAGAAGGGTACCACGCTTTTCCACAGCACAACAGTTCACGAGAAAATAAATGAATCAGTAATCACTGAGTATTCAGCTACTTATTCTGAAATACTAAACTTTGAAAGTAAAATTAAATGAAGTTACTGGTTAAATAAGCGACTGGCTTAACTAAAACTTTGTTGTGTACGAAAATGACTTTCAGTAACCTGAGCGTAATGGAATGCAAAATTTAGTAAAGGGCAAGCAATTGATAGATTGGATTGAATTTACTTTAAGTAAATGAGCAAGCGATTTTACTTTTCATATAACAACAATAATATGCATTCCAAGCCAGCAGAAATCATTCTCTAAGTTAAATACAGAGTAAATGAAATTGCGCAATCTTAATTTGTGCTGTATCTTCAGTTCTTAGTTTTGCCACTGAAATATTGCGTCACTTACGTGAATGAAATTAATACTTAAAACTGCAAATTATCTAAGCCTCTGTTATGCACTGCAAGAACGAACAATTACTGAGGCAGAAAACGTAAACTGAAACTGGCCGTTAGCATACACACAAAAGTGGTAGTAAACAGTTAATCAGTTTTCATATTCTTACGACACTCGGTGATTGCATGGAAAGGGGCCGTGCCTGATAATAATGTCTCAGGACAATGACAGCATAGGTGCCCTGCGAGTTCTGTTGCAAGCTATTACTGAAGATATACTTCGTGAAAGAAATTCAACTGGGTGAAGTCTCTACAGTACTATATCTTTCAGTTAACAGTCTTGTGTCTGTACGGACGACAAAGAATGTAGCCAATGACAAGGCTGAGCTGCCATTGTTGCTGTTTGATGGGAACCCTTTGTATCCAAAGCCACTGATAATTATGGCACAGGCAATAAAAATTACAGCTCCCTTCGCCTCTCCATTCCTACTGTTCTTTCAGTACCGGTACTCACGGGATAGATAATTAGGGGTTCCTCCACTGGTGCGATCATAGCTGTAGACCAAGTCTGTAGGAGCGTCCAAAGCCACGTCCCCACTCTTTCATGACTCAAGCTGTTCTGCTTCCTTTCTGCTTGCAACGTGCCAGTCTCCATACTCGAAGATAAACAACAGCACAGCTAATGGTATTTCGTCGTTGCTATCGATACATTTAGATAAAGTTCCCTTGGCTATTACCCAACATTTACAATATTTTCATTACAATTACAATAAATTATGTACAGTCTGAAATAAATATACTGTTACATCGATTGCTTATTAAACATAGTTTCTGTAATACAGCATACAGATTCAGAATCAGAAGTACAGTAAAAGTTATCTACCGATATTAAATGGCAAAAATTTTTGGATGGTGCAGAAGGTATTTTGTCTGCATTTTCGGTGTTACAAGCTCTTGTTTAAACTTCAGTATCTGTCCTCATTGGAAATGTCATCGTCTGCTGCCAGCTACAGGAGTCCAGGACATGGTTATCAACTTCCAAGTTACCTATAATGGGAGCCTGTATCTCCTAGTTAAAAAGTGTATATATTCAGTTCCTCATCCGGGGCAGGCTCGCAGACATTAAGTATATAACACAAAGACATTTAGAACAACATAAAGGAGAAAACATGGCAGAACACAGATGTAAAAAATGCGAGCATAATGGAAGAGATCAAGCAAAATGGGGTGACTGTAAAAAAGGAGATAAAAATCGAAAAAAAGTATTTTACACAAAACCCATACACTGTAAGGGTTAAAAGAACACAAGGCGAAGTACGGCCGGGGCAAAGTTGCCAAATAATTAAAACAGTCACGAGATGAGCGGCTTAGCACAGAACAGTCACGGAAAGCAAAACTACACTACTGGCCATTAAAATTGCTACACCACGAAAATGACGTGCTACAGACGCGAAATTTAACTGACAGGAAGAAGATGCTGTGATATGCAAATGATTAGCTTTTCAGAGCATTCACACAATGTTGGCGCCGGTGGCGACACCTACAACGTGTTGACACGAGGAAAGCCTCCAACCGATTTCTCATACACAAATAGCAGTTGACCGGCGTTGCCTGCTGAAACGTTGTTGTGATGCCTCGTGTAAGGAGGAGATATACGTACCATCACGTTTCCGACTTTGATAAAGGTCGGATTGTAGCCTATCGCGATTGCGGTTTATCGTATCGCGACATTGCTGCTCGCGTTGGTCGAGATCCAATGACTGTTAGCAGAACATGGAATCGGTGGGTTCAGGAGGGTAATACGGAACGCCGTGCTGGATCCTAACGACCTCGTATCACTAGCAGTCGATATGACAGGCATCTTATCCGCATGGCTGTAACGGATCGTGCAACCACGTCTCGATCCCTGAGTCACCAAATGGGGACGTTTGCAAGACAACAACCATCGCACGTACAGTTCGACGACGTTTGCAGCAGCATGGACTATCAGCTCGGAGACCATGGCTGCGGTTACCCTAGACGCTGCATGACAGACAGGAGTGCCTGCGATGGTGTACTCAACGGCGAACCTGGGTGCACGAATGGCAAAACGTCATTTTTTCGGATGAATCCAGGTTGTGTTTACAGCATCATGATGGTCGCATCGGTGTTTGGCGACATCGCGGTGAACGCACATTGGAAGCGTGTATTCGTCATCGCCATACTGGCGTATCACCCGGCGTGTGGTAAAATGGTTCAAATGGCTCTGAGCACTATGGGACTTAACATCTATGGTCATCAGTCCCCTCGAACTTAGAACTACTTAAACCTAACTAACCTAAGGACAACACACAACACCCAGTCATCACGAGGCAGAGAAAATCCCTGACCCCGCCGGGAATCGAACCCGGGAACCCGGGCGCGGGAAGCGAGAACGCTACCGCACGACCACGAGCTGCGGACGGCGTGATGGTATGGGGTGCCATTGGTTACATGTCTCGATCACTTCTTGTTCGAATTGACGGCACTTCGAACAAATGGTTCAAATGGCTCTGAGCACTATGGGACTTAACTGCTGTGGCCATCAGTCCCCTATAACTTAGAACTACTTAAACCTAACTAACCTAACTAACCTAAGGACATCACAAACACGCATGCCCGAGGCAGGATTCGAACCTGCGACCAGAGCAGTGACGCGGTTCCTGACTGTAGCGCCTAGAAACGCTCGGCCACTTCGAACAGTGAACGTTGCATTTAAGATGTATTACGACCCGTGGCTCTACCCTTCATTCGATCCCTGCGAAATCCTACATTTCAGAAGGATAATGCACGACCGCATGCTGCAGGTCCTGTACGGGCCTTTCTGGATAAAGAAAACGTTCGACTGCTGCCCTGGCCAGCACATTCTCCAGATCTCTCACCAATTGAAAACGTCTGGCCAATGGTGGCCGAGCAACTGGCTCGTCACAATACGCCAGTCACTACTCTTGATGAACTGTGTTATCGTGTTGAAGCTGCATGGGCAACTGTACCTGTACACGGCATCCAAGCTCTGTTTGACTCAATGCCCAGGCGTATCAAGGCCGTTATTACGGCCAGAGGTGGTTGTTCTGGGTACTGATTTCTCAGGATGTATGCTCCCTAATTGCGTGAAAATGTAATCACATGTCAGTTCTAGTATAATATATTTGACCAATGAATACCCGTTTATCATCTGCATTTCTTCTTGATGTAGCAATTTTAATGGCCAGTAGTGTATATACAAGTGAAGCACACAGTTAAAACCACACTTTTTTTCCTTTATTGGATTTCGACCCCCGACCTTCTAGGGGCTGGTAGCAGCACAGTATGCCGCTCTGCAGCCTACAGAAAAGTTAAAAAACAGAATTAGGAGATATAACAATAAAAGTAGGCGACAAAACGTGACTGTTAAAAACTGCAAAACGTGACTGTTAAAAACTGAAACAAGGCGTAAAAGATGTGAAGAAGGTATAAAAACAGAAGGTCGATGATGCTGATTAAAACACATAGTAAGTAGACAGGCACAATTAAAAAGACGGAGACAGTCTGGTTTCCGTTCGCAACAGTTAAAAACAAACCTAGCGACGACAGTATGGTGGCTGGTCGCAACACTGACAGGGGACTCACGACACTGAACACTTACTTAAAACAGCACTATAGAGGCGACACGGCAGCAGACTGGGCACGGGGGGGGAGGGGGGGGGCTGGAGGATCCTGACCGATTGGGGGAAAAAGGGGGGGGGGAAGAGAAATTAAAACCACAGCACTGACGCGAGGGTATATTCATCTACTGAGGGTTACTTCCATAGTTGTACGAATTGCATAGGTCACCCAACATAGATGGACGAAACGAAAGTACACAATTCGATAAACAGATGGAATGCAGTCTGACAGCTATTTCCAAAAACCATAGAATACAGATGTTGTCAGCTCGTCTGCTTGTTCGTTTATCTATGGTTTGGTGTCAGATGATGCCAAAGCATAGTGCACACTTCGGTAAACAAATGGCGCCACGCACTACTGGCAGTTACTAGAATAACTGCTAAGTTAAGTCGGCGTAAGTTGATCTCAGACAGCTCGCAGCAGTGTAGCTAACTTAAAGCTCTAACGCTTCAGGCGCGAACAGCAGCCGTGTACAGAGCTTTGACAACACAGAGGCGTTGCCATAGAGACGTTTACAAAATCGCGTTACGTTATTGGTTGAGGAGGGACCACGAAGCAGCTGTGCCCATCCCACTGCAGTTGACAGGAATCAACTTAACACCGACTCAACTACAGTATCTGATTAATGGTTATTACAGTCTTGCTACGTCTCACAAGGGAACCTCCCCATCGCACCCCCCTCAGATTTAGTTATAAGTTGGCACAGTGGATAGGCCTTGAAAAACTGAACACAGATCAATCGAGAAAACAGGAAGAAGTTGTGTGGAACTATGAAAAAACAAGCAAAATATACAAACCGAGTAGTCCATGTGTAAGATAAGTAACATAAAGGCGAGCGTGAAATTGCGAGCGCCGTGGTCCCGTGGTTAGCGTGAGCAGCTGCGGAACGAGAGGTTCTAAGTTCAAGTCCCCGTTCGAGCGAAAAGTTTAATTTTTTATTTTCAGACAATTATCGAAGTTCAGGAACTCACACATAATCAACTTCGCTCTCCAAAATTCCAGGACATGTTCAGATTTGCTTGGACATAGGCAGGATTTGACGGTCTACACACGGAAAAATTTGAAACATACGTTTTGACAGAGCACAGGGGAAAGTGAGCGACTGCGAAACTGTTGGATTCATTTGTTGCAGTTTATGTGACAATTCCTATGTTTTCATCACTTTTTTGGGAGTAATTATCACATCCACAAGAAAACCTAAATAGGGCAACGTAGAAGAATGCTTTTACCCATTCGCCAAGTGTTCAAGTTAGGTGGGTCGACATCATATTCCTGTCATGTAACGCACATGCCGTCACCAGTGTCGTATAGAATATATCAGACGTGTTTTCCTGTGGAGGAATCGGTTGACCTATGACCTTGCGATCAAATGTTTTCGGTTCCCATTGGAGAGGCACGTCCTTTCGTCTACTAATCGCACGGTTTTGCGGTGCAGTAGCGAAACACAGACACTAAACTTATTTCAGTGAACAGAGACGTCAATGAACGAATGGACAGATCATAACTTTGCCAAAATAAAGAAAAACTTTTCGCTGGAGGGGAAACTTGAATCAAATACCTCTCGTTCCGTAGTTGATCACGCTAACCACGTGACCACGGCGCTCCTGAGCTGAGACTATCATTGATGTTGCTTATTTTCGCATGGACTACTCAGTTTGTATATTTTGCTTATTTTTTCATAGTTCCACACAACTTCTTCCTGTTTTCTCGATTGATCTGTGTTCAGTTTTTCAAGGCCTATCCACTGTGCCAACTTATAACTAAATCTGAGGGGGGTGCGATGGGGAAGTTCCCTTGTCAGTAATCTGTTACTTCTATCAGTGACTTGTTGCCACTTCTACTACAGCGACGCCTTCACCAAGTTGTCATTCCTCTTACATTTTTTTTTCTCTACGCAGCAGTGGATGCGCTTGAACAGTCTAAACTGTAATTGAATGGGAATATTCATAAACCTTACCTGTGTATTTTTTGACAAAATTGAGTTAGCTGTGATTTTGTACGTTAAACATACACAGCAATTATGATGTTTTGGCATTTTCAGTGGTGTTACGCAGACAGTGTATCAACTGGACTGAAAAAAAAGCCAACATGTACAAAAGATATGGGCTTTCTCAAAATTTTAGATTGTCAGCACTGCTGAAAATCTGAAAATTATTTATTCTTATATCTGAAAAGATGCTTGCATTCCAAATTCGGCGGGCCACCCCAGTTATTAGTGTACCAGCATTTCACATTAGCAGTGACTTATCTCCTGTTTACATATCCTTTGATCTTGCAGTTTTAATCACTTAAAATATGTTACTTTGACGGATGTATTCCCGAAATTTTATTACTCTACATTAATTATTTTAGTGTTGCGACTTTTTTCCGTCAGTGTAGAATGATACTCAGCTCATCGTCGAGCTGCCAGTGCTTGCAAACGACACTCGTTTCAGATCCACATTAACTCATTGTTTCCTAATCACGTAACATCACTGTGTCTGTTTGTATAGTTGTCTGCCAGTGTGGGATCAGATAAATGTGTTGTCACCGCCAGACACCACACTTGCTAGGTGGTAGCCTTTAAATCGGCCGCGGTCCGTTAGTATACGTCGGACCCGCGTGTCGCCACTATCAGTGATTGCAGACCGAGCGCCGCCACACGGCAGGTCTAGTCTAGAGAGCCTCCCTAGCACTCGCTCCAGTTGTACAGCCGACTTCGCTAGCGATAGTTCACTGTCTACATACGCTCTCATTTGCAGAGACGACAGTTTAGCATAGCCTTCAGCTACGTCATTTGCTACGACCTAGCAAGGTGCCATATTCAGTTACTATAGTTACTATCTTCAAGAATGTGTTCTGAACAGATAATATTGTGAATCATGTACCGTCAAGAGCGACGTTCATCATTAATGGATTTAAGTTAAGTATCTAACTAATGACGTCCGCTTTCTGAATTCTAATTCCTTGTCATGTTCCAGACCTCACGTCAGTGTAGTTCTTCCCTCCTAACGCCAGCCTGCGTGAGCTAAAACGCGTGCATTTCGGCCACCACTCGTAACACGATGTTAGCTCTTCTCCTAATACAAAAATGAGCGTAGTAGCCTTGTCTCAAGTCTAAAAGTGGCTATTTAACAACTTTTCTCATAATAAGAAGGTTTAGTGATGTTTTTGTGTCAATTCAGAGAACACATTTATAAATGTAGTGCATGATTCACATAAAACTGTTCACAAAGAAAGAATCACAGCTTTAAGTTTACTGGTTCGTTGTGGAGTATGTTCTTTTCCCATATCTGAATCTCAGCTTCTTCTTGTCTCCGTAAAATTAATGTCAAATATTGCCGAAACCAGGAGAAGCCAGTAAACTAATAAGTGTTCACGACCGGCCGTAGAGTAGATAAATAAAGCAAATCACAATTTGTAAATTGTTCCGTTTTACCGATAACTGTTTTGTAGCACTGTTAACAAACAACGAATTTATGAACTTCTGACATTCCAGATCACCTCACCATGTAATATATATTGGCGAAAATGCGTCATCATGCTACACAAAAATAACATAGCTAAATCGCAAGTCACCTGTTGCTTTAAAATTAGTAACTACGAAACTGATGAATATTTGAAACTTTCTGCCAGATTAAAATTGTGTGCCGGACCGAGACTCTAACTCGGGATCTTTGCTTTCATTCTGATGAATATTTATAACTACAGTCTCAGGGCAGAGGAAATTTCTATGTATTACAACCTGCATTACAAGAGAATTAACAATTACTACAAATTTCTTTTGTTCAACCTGGTTAGTTCACTGAGGATTCTAGCACTCCATCGCCGCTGCGTAGAGAAACTACTGCTCCAAGTTAATCAATTTATAGGAGTAATGCAGGGCAATCGGAATGCAAAAAAGCATGAGATCGATTGCTTCATATTGATCTAGATCGGCTGCACCATCAGCCACGAATACAGTGAAGAACTCTATCTTATAGCGTTGTTTCTCTGCACTAGTAACTTATTTACAATAATGACGTCTGGATATCCACGTCTACTTACAACAGGAAGAACTGCTCAGACTGCTGCCTGGGAAATCTCTAGGTGGGCGCTGGTAAACGAACGCTAAAAATGGGGCATATTTGTCTCTTCCTCATTGTGTTACTCAAGCAACGATTTTGTTGTAATGTCTTCCCGCTGAGAACCAGTGGGCTTCGCTGCCGGCACAAATATCCTCTTGCGTGGAGTTTTTCTTTTCGTTCCTTTTTGCCAAAAATCTTCTGGAAGGTTTGAAGTTACATTTTGTTGTCGGTGGAAATGACGCCGAAGCCGCGCAAACGCACCTGAAACAAACATCGAACATTATTCCCGTTTAGCTTCCCCGTTTGTAGATGGTTTCATCGTACTTCGACTTTGTAGCCTGATTAGTCCATAACTAGACTGATGTCCGAGCATTGGAATCATTGTCATCTTGTGACTCGGCTTGGCAAATCGGGTAGACGTGTTTACATATGAACTTTATTGTTGAATAGATGCAGCTTGAGCCAGATCGCTGGTCGATCATCAGCGATCGGCTTATCTTTGGCGCGTCCCCGGGCATCTTGGCGTTTTCGGCTGGGGCGCGCGGGTAGGCGAGAGGCGGTCGCTTTGGGGCGGCCGGTGAGACTGGCGGAGTTGTGGCTCGGGCGTAAGCACATGTGTGATGTCTGTTACGCTGGGGATGTTTGCCAATCGTGAAACCCCTGCGGCGGTTACTGGTTGCCTGGAAGGCATTTCGTATAAACTGTGCTAAGCCTCGCAATGAGAGGGGAGTCCGGAGTTGGTGTTGGCCTAGATGTTTGTACAAATTGAGGTGCCTGTGTGAGAAGGACGGCGTGGGCCTGTTGGTTGCTTCATCCTTCTGGCAGCCACCGCAAGCGGATGTTCGGCCGGAATGTCTACAGTTTGTGGTGAGCATAGTGTGAACAAGTTCTCGTAGGATGTGCTCCTGCCCTGACACTCAACCTGTCTTTATTTGTGGGTGCCGACCCCTCGTCTGTTACTGCTGCCGGGTGTCCTGTAAGATTTCACAGCAAAACTGTGTTTTCGTGGCATTCTGTGTTTCTGGCTCAGCCTCCGCCTAGAAAAGGGAAAGATTTGGAATTCCTTAATGGTGTAATTTAAACATATAAAAAAATTGTTTTCTTTTATTCCTGTTTAATGCCAGACAAATTTAGTTTACCTGGTTATTGGCTTAACTCGCGCTTCACGCACTAAATCAGCTGATATTGAATTTTTTTTAAATTCCTGTTTAATGTCAGACAGATTCAAATTTAGTTTGCCTGGTTATTGGCTTCACTCGCGCTTCACGCACTAAATCAGCTGATATTGATTTTTTTTTATTCGTGTTAAATGTCAAACAGATTCAAATGTAACTTCATTTATGTATTTGAAATAAATGTGATGGATTGACCTTAATGAATTATGTGCAATCGAAGTAAGGGACCCAGCCCTTCATTAGCGCCTAACAGTGGCGTATGGTTCGGGTTGTGAGACCCGTGTTCGGACCAGTTCTGTGCGGTACATGCGAAAACAAGACTACAAGTTTGACAGTCATGATATGTCGGCATGCATTTGCATGAACTATTATTTTCTGCGAGTAGTTTGTTTCATTACCTTCCTCTGAGAGTACTTTCAACGAATAATTTCCTAAAACCAAGACTTCAGGTGTGAGCTGTCCAGAGATCCTGCGACGCTGCCTTATAGCTGAAAGCCGTTTACGTTATTTTGTCGTTATTTAAATACGTAAATCCGTCATGTAGTGTGCCTAGCAAGTACCGCATCAGTGAATGAATGAAAAATTCAATCGTTTAGGTTTACTTCCCTTTAGATATGCGTGTTTTATTATGCTGTTCATTAGTTCTAAGTGCGTCTTCGCATTCAGATCCACGCACTGGCGGTAGTAATTAATCCCAGCTTATGACATTTTATTTATAAATCTTTTAAAAATAAAATGCGAAGTGTTGTCAACAGTCTTCTTTCATGTGAATGTCATCCTCAAAAAGTAAATTCTGAAAAGTGCCCAGACCTTTCTGATCCATTGCAATTTTAATAACTTTATAAATATCCGCCTGTTTCTCGTGTCCTTTGATCTTGGAGATATTTTCCTCCAAGTGCTGTCAACATGACAGGAACAGTATAAGCTGTTTTTCGGTAGCTTCATGATATATGACCAGGCGTTGTGAAACAATTCTGCCGTATCGGACCTAGACCCGTGTTCTAGGAGTAGAGAGTTTGATTAGTGATCAAAACGTCCTCGGTCACGGGTGCGAAATCCACTACAGCCTAAATTTTGATCAACAATCAGCATTGTTGGCCGAAGACTTCCAGCGTAAGAAGTAACCTTCATTCTGCCAACTGCCTTGCCAAAGAGGGCGGGGGAGCGGACAGAGATTGACGGCGCTCTTTTCCATAGGATGGGAAACAGCCCCTAAGGCCGGAACTATCAGCAATGATCAGTGGCATGAGGAACAGGAGGTAATGGAAACCACTGCATTTAAGACACATAATGTGTATCTAAAGGACCTGTGGCTTGTAATTGACAAAATGTCATGATGATCTCTGCATTGGAAAAAGTTTCTGGAATAGTCCCCTATTTGGATCTTCGGGAAGGCACTGCCAATGGGGAGGTAACCATGAGAAAAATGTTGAATAACCAACGAAAGGACAACGTTCTACGAGTCGTGACATGGAATGTCAGAAGCTTGAACGTGGTAGGGACGGTATAAAATCTGAAAAGGGAAATGAAAAGACTCAGGCTAGATAAAATAGGGGTCAGTAAAGTGAATTGGAGAGAAGTCAAGTATTTCTGGTCAGCTGAGTATAGGGTAGCACCAGAAAATTGTATAACGGGAGTAGGATTCGTTATGAAGAGGAAGGTAGGGCAGAGTGTGTGTTACTGTGAACAGTTCAGTGATGGAGTTGTTCTTATCAGAATCGACAGCAAACCAATACCATCAACGATAGTTCAAGTGTCCATGCCGATGTCGCAAGCTGAAGATAAAGAGATAAAGTAGATGAAGATATTGAAAGGGTAATATAGTACGTAAAGGGAGATAAAAACTAATAGTCATTGGGGACTGGGAAGCAATTGCAGAGGAAGGAGCAGAAGAAATACTTACAGGAGAATATGGCCCTGGGACAAGGAAGGGTAGAGGAGAAAGACTAATTGAGTTTTCTAATAAATTTCAACTAGTAATAGCAAATACTCTGTTCAAGAACTACAAGAGGAAGATGTATACTTGGAAAAGGCCGGGTGATACGGGAAGATTTCACTTAGACTACATCATGCTCAGACAGGCATTCTGAAATCAGATACGAAATTGTAAGGCTTATCCAGGAGCAGATATAGACACAGATCACAATTTAGTAGTGATGAATAGTAGCGTGAAGTTAAGGGAGAATCAATACGCAAAGAAGTGCGACACAGAAGTACTAAAGAATGACGAGGTACACTTGAAGTTCCCGAAGGCTATAGATACGTCAATAAGGAAGAGCTCAGTAGGTAGTACAGTTGAACATATTTAAAAAGAGCAGGCATGGAAAGAAAAACATAGATACAAAGAAGATAACTGCGAAGAAACGATGGCCAACAAAAGAAATCATTTGATCGATGAAAAAAGGAAGTACAAAACTTTTCAGGGATATTTAGGAGTACAGAAATACAAGGCGCTGAGGAGTGAAATAAATAGGACGTGCAGGGAAGCTAAGAAGAAATGGCTGTGTGAAAACTGAAGAAATTGAGAAAGAAATGTTTGTCGGAAGGACTGAATCAGCATAAAGGAAAGTCAAAACAACCTTCGGTGAAATTAAAAGTAAGGGTGGTAATACTGAGAGTGCAACGGGAATTCCACTATTAAATGCAGAGGAGAGAGCGTTTAGGCGGAAAGCGTACGTTGAAGGCGTCTATGAGGGGTAGGCTGATGTAATAGAAGAAGAAACAGGGGTTGATTTAGAAGAAGTAGGGGATCCAGTACTAGGATCAGAATTTCAAAGAGCTTTGGAGGAGTTAAGATCAAATACGGCAGAATAGATAACATCCCACCAGAATTTCTAAAATCACTTGGGGAAGTGGCAACGAAACGACTACTCACGTTGGTGTGTAGAATGTGTGTGTCTGGCGACGTACCATCTGACTTTTGGAAAAATGTCATCCACACAATTCCGAAGACAGCAAGAGCTGACAGGTGCAAAATTATCGCACAGTCAGCTTAACAGCTGATGCATCCAAGTTTCTGACACGAATAATATACAGAAGAATGAAAAAAGAAAGTTATCTTAGATGACGATCAGTCTGGCTTTAGTAAAGGTAAACCTACCAGGGAAGCAATTCTGACGTTACGGTTGAGTAAAGAAAAATCAAGACACCTTCATAGGATATGTACCGACCTGAAAAAAGCATTGGACAATGTAAAATGGTGCAAGATGTTCGAAATTCTAAAAAAAAAAAAAAAAAAAAAAAAAAAAACAGGGGTATGCTACAGGGAGAGATGGGTAATACACGATTTGTACTAGAGCCAAGAGGGAATAACGAGAGTGGACGACCAAGAACGAAACGCTCGGATTAAAAAGGGTGTAAGGCACGGTGCAGCCTCCCCCCCCCCTCCTGTTTTATCAGTACATCGAAGACGTAATGACGAAAATAAAAGAAAGGTGACCTGCCAACGAACCGAAATCGACAACCAGCGTTACCTACTATTGTCCTACGCGTACATTTCATTTAGTACTTAACCTAAATTATCTCAGGGACTAACACACACACCCATACCCGATGGAGGACTTGAACCTCCCCCGGGACCATTGTAAGACGTGTATATTTCTATTTTATACTGTCAAACCACAATTTATGAAAGATGTTTATATTTTATTAATAGGATTGAGTAGTAATAATTAATATTTGTCATGTTCGAAATAATTGTGGTAGCAGGGAATGTCTGCACCAAAGTATTGTTGGCAAGAGAAACCGCAAATTGATATAGTTTTAAAAAGGGCGGGAGAGACCGCGTATGGATACATTTTAAGAAAAGAGCGGGAAAGACCGCGCATTGATACATTTTGTAGTGGTAGCAGGGATTGTCTGCAGCAGAAAGCATTGTTGGCAGCAGAGACCGCACTTTAGCGTTCGTGGAAGTCAGTAGTAAGCGAGAGGTGAAGCGAGTAGGTAAGTCTGAAGTAAGTGGTTGAGAGGAGCGGTGTGCATGCCAGCCACTAGCTATGTTTTACAAGAGATTATAAACGGATGTACAGAGACATCAGCTAACTATTATCATAAGAGGAACTAATATTATTGAATTAATTTTTTGAGAAACTCAAGACTACTGAAGGTATGTTTGCGCATTGATAGTTGTAAGATTATTGTCAAAAGTAAGTCCCTTTTGAACGTTTGTAAAATCATTTCATTCAGAATATAATTACTTTTTGCCAGCAATAGTGCATTACTGATTATAATCCATCCCAAAAACCATAAACGTAAAACTTTGCAAAATTTTATTGTTGTAAAGAAAAAGTTTAACTATGAATTACGTAACGTAAGTCAAATTAATTAAAGAATGTCAGCTTTGCTATTAAAGAATGTCAGCTTTGCTATTAAAGAATGTCAGCTTTGCTATTAAAGAATGTCAGCTTTGCTATTAAAGAATAACGTCAGCTTTGGTGACAAATACAGCCATGTGTTACGACAGCCCACCAGCAGCTAATAGAGTATAGTAAAACAGAGTAAGTACATTCATGTCGCAGTTCGATGTAGCAGTCAGATGGCGATCTAGTAACAGTAACAAAGGTAAGGAACAGTGTTGGGTTATTGCAGGTAACGACTGAGGGCCACGACGACGACGACACATTCTATGTTTCGTCGAAATAATCAGCAAATTACTTTTAATACGCAGCATTTAAATTTGTATGCGAAGATTGAGAAAGAGAATTAATTTCAAAGGGAAGATTTCATTTGTTATTATTAAGCAAGGGATAGAAATCCTAAGGGAAGGTTCCATAGGTTATTGTAGAAGGGAAGGCAGCGTAACAAAAGAGATAGAGATATAGAGGACACGGTTATTGCGTAGCACAAAAGAGATATAGAGGAGACGGGGAGGTTTCACCATGACACTGTTTTTGATTTTTGTGAAGTGCACTATTCTGCATTCCAGAACGTTTAAAGCGAATTGTCAATCTTCGTATCACTTTGAAACCATACCTGACTGGGTATATGTTTCTTCAGACAGTGCTTCATTATAGATAACTACATCGTCTACAGATTGTCGGAGGTTACTAATAATATTGTCTGCCAAGCCGTAAGAGTACCAGCTGGTTATAATTAAATTGCTGCTACTCATAGACTTCCAGTGTACTTAGTTCCCTTGGAAATAATCGTGGTAGCAGGGAATGTCTGCACCAAAGTATTGTTGGCAAGAGAGACCGCAAATTAATATAGTTTTAAAAAGGGCGGGAGAGACCGCGTATGGATACAATTTAAGAAAAGAGCGGGAAAGACCGCGCATTGATACATTTTGTAATGGTAGCAGGGATTGTCGGCAGCAGAAAGCATGGTTGGCAGCATATATAAATGACCTAGTAGATAGTGTCGGAAGTTCCATGCGGCTTTTCGCGGATGATGCTGTAGTATACAGAGAAGTTGCAGCATTAGAAAATTGTAGCGAAATGCAGGAAGATCTGCAGCGGATAGGCACTTGGTGCACGGAGTGGCAACTGTCCCTTAACATAGACAAATGTAATGTATTGCGAATACATAGAAAGAAGGATCCTTTATTGTACGATTATATGATAGCGGAACAAACACTGGTAGCAGTTACTTCTGTAAAATATCTGGGAGTATGCGTGCGGAACGATTTGAAGTGGAATGATCATATAAAATTAATTGTTGGTAAGGCGGGTACCAGGTTGAGACTCATTGGGAGAGTGCTTAGAAAATTTAGTCCATCAACAAAGGAGGTGGCTTACAAAACACTCGTTGGACCTATACTTGAGTATTGCTCATCAGTGTGGGATCCGTACCAGATCGGGTTGACGGAGGAGATAGAGAAGATCCAAAGAAGAGCGGCGCGTTTCGTCACAGGGTTATTTGGTAACCGTGATAGCGTTACGGAGATGTTTAATAAACTCAAGTGGCAGACTCTGCAAGAGAGGCGCTCTGCATCGCGGTGTAGCTTGCTCTCCAGGTTTCGAGAGGGTGCGTTTCTGGATGAGGTATCGAATATATTGCTTCCTCCTACTTATACCTCCCGAGGAGATCACGATTGTAAAATTAGAGAGATTAGAGCGCGTACGGAGGCTTTCAGACAGTCGTTCTTCCCGCGAACCATACGCGACTGGAACAGGAAAGGGAGGTAATGACAGTGGCACGCAAAGTGCCCTCCGCCACACACCGTTGGGTGGCTTGCGGAGTATAAATGTAGATGTAGATTATTAAAATTCCTTTATCATCCTGTTCTAATGAACGAAATTCTTCGTTTTTAAATTCATTCAAAACTTATGTAAGATCAACAGTGTTGCAAGATCGACTCGGTCATATTGTTATTTTACGTATTTACTGTGATATATCCGATAAAATAAACTTCAGTGGTGTGTTAACTACATTCTTTTTGACATGTAAAGCACAGCATAGTTTTTACATTATGCAGGGGCTTTTTGTACTGAACAGCATTTAACAAAGTAAATAATATTTTAAGAATCATTTGGAATTTTATTTGCAGGGAGAGACCATGTTGTGCTTCAGAGCGAGTGTAAACAGAATTTTCTGTAGAAGATTTTGAGATTTTATTTTTCCAGCCATGTCTTCCCATTTGTACAGCAAAAATCCTTTGACCTTGGCCATTTACAGACATTTTTGGTAGGATTCATGCTTTAGATTATAGTGAATTAGGTAATTATTCGACAACCCTCGAGTAAACTACATTTGACAAACAGCAGTCAAATTTTAAAAATTAATGTATTTTATGGGCCACCTGAGCTCCCGGTAATTCGCATTTGATAGTTATGTTTCGGGATCACTGTAGCCTGGGTCATATGACCAAAACAATGAGCTAAAGTAGCCCACTTCCGCATGTAATGTTGACATATTTTTAAATCAATGAGTTTATGTGGTTTACGCTATAAAAACATTGAGGTGAGTGCAGATAAAGTTGTGAAAGATACGAAATATGAGAGTAACATCTCTGACCAACAATCTGTGTCCTTTGATGGTGCTTGAAGAGACGAAAGTTTTTATTTTATTTATTTCTATAGCTTTACCTGATCAGGATCATTACGCCCTCTATTACATAGGACCGGCGTTTCACACATGGAGTTCCTTTTTACGTTATAATTAGCTGAAGAATAACAATTTTAATATGACAAATCATCTTAAAATGATTTGAGTGACTTAAGTGGCAATGTGAGTAAATAATATTGACTATGAACTAATAAATACCCAGTGGCTACAGCGACAGTGGTACTCACTGTTTTATTAGATATTTCATAAACTGTTTTCTGAAGCTGGAGATATTCTTCAGATCTCTATATGGGACATTATTCCAGAGACGGGCTCCTGCTGCCGAGAAGAGACTGAACGATGGAGTGAGAAAGAAAAAATTCAGCTATGATGAGAACGGGTATTACTGCCATGTTGTTCAAATAAGAACGTTAAAGTCGAAGAGAGATAAGAGGGCAGTGTTCGTTGACAAGACAGTAAAGAAGAGAGAGTGTATAGAAGTCACTGCGCATGTCTGCACACAGGATGGATAGCTGTACATATCATAGTGAAAATAACTGATCAAAGAATTGAACATCACAGATACAACGAACGCAAACATTCATAGCCAGTTTCAGGCGCCGTGAGCTTTTCTTAGAAAGAACTTGCAAGATAACATCGCTGCAATCAATAATTAAAGAATAAGCCTTGAGGAGTAAACGAAACAGTAATTTTTCTCTGACGAGCGAACCAGAATGAAACCTCTGGTGGTCAGCATATGAGCTAACAAATCTGCTAGTACTAAAGACACTGCTGCTGCCTATCAGAAAATCGTAGTTCTAACACTCCTAGTAGTAACTGTTGTCTCTGACAACAGATCCAAACTTTTTCTTCGTCTTTGCGCTGACGATAAGGCCGAGAGCTCAAGTAACCCCTAGTTCGCAGTAGAATTGCTTAGAATCTCACATCACTATTTTGAACCCCGTCCATTTGTCTAAACTGCCGTGAAATTGTATATAGTCCCTATGATAAAGCATTAACTGATTTAATGACCATGCAGGCAGGATTATCAAGTTTGGCTGCAATCTGCCGCCCTCCCATTTATGCCGTCCAGGACCACGCCCCTCCTCCGCCCCGGCAACCACTCCGCTACGCCATTGCCACGGACGTAGCGGCGTTATCGATTTCCCAGCGACGTGCACACTCCTATAGCTTGCACTGGCAAGTTGAAGAGATCTCCACTTGGAAGCGCTGTATTCGCCCAGTGGGTGTGGTGTTATGAAAATGCGTGTCTCATTTGCAATGAAGACATTTTAGACATTAATTTTTCGATCCTCTAACATTAGGTAGCAATTCCACGTTGAATACAATTTATTATCAAGGTCTACATGAGGCTGTACCCTGCTGCCATCTGTGGACGACGATAGTAACAGCGTCAGTTACGTATAAGACCGTGTGATGGCAGCACCCCCAAAATTCCTGTTCACTTTAGAATTCGCACTTCCCACAAGAAAAATACGAAACAACCGTGGTGCTCAGTCCCGTGATTATTCCAAAATTTAATTTATTTAATAAAATTTATCAAGGAAATATATGTGGTGGTGACCTTTTAGTGGAAGCATTTTCATAACCTCAAGCACTATAGACTTACTACGTTATATAAACGTCGACATGCGGCTCCAACAGCAGCAGGTAATGCATTACCTGAAATTCACTCATTAGCCGAAATTGACAATTACAATTTTTGGAGGGTGCGTAGCTTGCTTTAGTTTGTAGACGCACCTCATTGGAACCTAAAACTTGGCATATTCCAGAGAGTGGAGTGACCTGGTAGCTGTCGTGTTATAACCTTAGCTAATTAAGTGTCCATCACATTTAAATTAATGTTTGAAGGGATGGGGTTATGAGATCCAAAACAAAAATAAACGTAATATGACAAATTCGTTCCCTCCAGCGCCGAATCTTCCACCTGAGAAAACTAAGAACATGGCAATAAGGTTTTATGTGAGCTTTGAAAAACTGTACGATATACGCAAATCTTCCTCAGCGACCGACCAAGTCTTAATTTTTTAAAATATGAGTGACTAATTACATTTCTTCAAGCCTTAAGAAGGTTATGTGTCTCTTACGTTTGGTATAATTTAAAACGGGCTAGAAATTACAACATTTCCCCTAGCACCATGCAGAGTCCTGATCCCATTCAGATAGTCCTGAAAATTGGTTCGTGTGAATCTTTAATAGAGTGAATGGTTTATGTCGTTACCTTTTGCGTCCACTTTCTTACATATTAATGTTTAAATAAACGAAATTAACATTGTGGGACGGGCAAAGTAGGAGATATTTCGTGCTTGGAAATTCTTCTGTCGCAGGCCGCACTTCATATTTATCATCATACTATCTGGAACACTTTTAGAATTCGTTTCACCGCTCTTTTAAACTCTTAAGTGACTTGTTCCAGCGACAGGAACGAAGAGTGTAAAAAGAGGATACTTTGTGTTGGCTAAATGTTGCTGTTTAAATAAGACGATACTGAGATAATCGTCGAGCTGCCAAGGCATACAAATGACTCTCATATCAAATCCATATTAACTAATCATTTCCTAATCACTTAACAAACCTGTGACTGTTTGTATAGTTAGATAAGCATAGGTGTCTTGTCTCAAAACTGGGAGTGGTTGTTTAACAACTTTAGTGACAATAAGGCGATTTAATGATAGATTTGTATGAGTGAAAGAGAAAGCATTTATATATGTAGTGAATGATACCCGTAAGACGGTACACAACGGAAAATATCACAGTTTTAACTTTGTTAGTTCATTGCGTAGCCTGTTCTTCTCTAGTATCTGAATCTGAGATGCCTTTTGTCTCAATAAATTCAATTTAAAATATTGCCCTAACGAGGAGGAGCCAGTGAACTGATAAACATCTTCGTGTACTACATAAATCAAATCACAAATAATCTGTAAATGTGTTTCATTTTACCAAAAACATTTGTTATACCAACAACGAATTTGTGAATTCTAACATTCCAGATCAGCTCATAATGTAGTATAAAAATGCGTCACCATGCTGCACATGGATACATCATAAGTCTCCTATTGTTTCAAAATTCACATCTTCGAAAGTGATGAATATTTAGAGTTACATCGTCAGCACATAACTTATTTCACTGTACTATCAAGTGGCTTAAAGTGGCTCTGAGCACTATGCGACTTAACTGCTGAGGTCATCAGTCGTCTAGAACTTAGAACTAATTAAACCTAACTAACCTAAGGACATCACACACATCCATGCCCGAGGCAGGATTCGAACCTGCGACCGTAGCGGTCTCTCGGTTCCTGACTGTAGCGCCTAGAACCGCACGGCCACTCCGGCCGGCAGTGACGTACCGCATGCGATCAGTTGCTTCGTCTTGGTCTACATCGGCTTGCACCATCAGTCACGAACACGGTGAAGAACTATATCTTATAGCGTTGTTGCGCGGCACTAGTAATTTATTTAAATAATCAAATTTGGAGAACTGTGTCTATTTACAACATGAAGAACTGCTCTTCTCCTAATACTGGAAAGTCGCTATGTGTGCTCCGATAAGAGAATACTGAGAATGTGGCTTATTTGTCTCTTCTTCATTGTGTTTCTCAAGCAACAGTTTTATCGTAATGTTTTCTAGCGGAAATGGTGCCAAAGCCGCGCAAACGGGCCTGAAGCAAATACCGAAAATTCCTCCCGATTACTTTCCTCATTTGTAGACGTTTTCACCGTACTTGGATTTTGCAGCCTGATTGGTCTATAACTAAACTGCTGTCCGATTATTCGGCAACGTTGTTACGTAATGCTGCCGCAACTCGACAAATCAATTGGCCGTTTTTACACACGAACTTAACGGTTGAGTAGATGCGAAAACAAGTATACAAGTTTGATAATTATGGTACGTTACCTCGCATTTGCGTGAACTATTAATTATTTTCAAGTAGTTTGCCTTCTTACCATTCTCTGAGAGTACTTTCCATACATAATTTTCAAAAACCGATTCTCCAGCAGTGAGCTGTAGAGAGATCCTGTGCAACTGCCTTATGGCTAGAAGTCTTAACGTTATTTTGCCTGTATTTAAGTATATTAATCTCAGCTAAAATTTCTCTCGCACAGTGAGTGAGTGATCGTTTAGGTTTAATCCCTTTAGATTTGAGTGTTTCATTATGCTGTGCATTCTTTCTAAGTACTTCTTTGTATTCTGACCCACGCACTGATGGCGGTCATTAAGCCCAGCTTCATACACCTTATTTATAGATATTTTAAAAATAAATTGCAAAATCGGAACAATTAGTCTCCTTTCATATGTCATCTTCATCAAGCAGATTCTGAGGAGTCTCCCGATCTTTCTGGTCCATTAAAGTTTTATTAACTTCACAAATTTCCTCCTGTTTCTCGCGTTCTTCGATCTTGGAGAAACTTTTCCCTCCGAGCGCGGTCAGTATGCCAGGGACAGTAAAACCTGTGTTTTGGTAGCTCCAGGAGATTCAACCAGGCGTTGTGAAATTCCTCTGCCGTATCGGACATAAATACACTCCTGGAAATTGAAATAAGAACGCCGTGAATTCATTGTCCCAGGAAGGGGAAACTTTATTGACACATTCCTGGGGTCAGATACATCACATGATCACACTGACAGAACCACAGGCACAGACACAGGCAACAGAGCATGCACAATGTCGGCATTAGTACAGTGTATATCCACCTTTCGCAGCAATGCAGGCTGCTATTCTCCCATGGAGACGATCGTAGAGATGCTGGATGTAGTCCTGTGGAACGGCTTGCCATGCCATTTCCACCTGGCGCCTCAGTTGGACCAGCGTTCGTGCTGGACGTGCAGACCGCGTGAGACGACGCTTCATCCAGTCCCAAACATGCTCAATGGGGGACAGATCCGGAGATCTTGCTGGCCAGGGTAGTTGACGTACACCTTCTAGAGCACGTTGGGTGGCACGGGATACATGCGGACGTGCATTGTCCTGTTGGAACAGCAAGTTCCCTTGCCGGTCTAGGAATGGTAGAACGATGGGTTCGATGACGGTTTGGATGTACCGTGCACTATTCAGTGTCCCCTCGACGATCACCAGTGGTGTACGGCCAGTGTAGGAGATCGCTCCCCACACCATGATGCCGGGTGTTGGCCCTGTGTGCCTCGGTCGTATGCAGTCCTGATTGTGGCGCTCACCTGCACGGCGCCAAACACGCATACGACCATCATTGGCACCAAGGCAGAAGCGACTCTCATCGCTGAAGACGACACGTCTCCATTCGTCCCTCCATTCACGCCTGTCACGACACCACTGGAGGCGGGCTGCACGATGTTGGGGCGTGAGCGGAAGACGGCCTAACGGTGTGCGGGACCGTAGCCCAGCTTCATGGAGACGGTTGCGAATGGTCCTCGCCGATACCCCAGGAGCAACAGTGTCCCTAATTTGCTGGGAAGTGGCGGTGCGGTCCCCTACGGCACTGCGTAGGATCCTACGGTCTTGGCGTGCATCCGTGCGTCGCTGCGGTCCGGTCCCAGGTCGACGGGCACGTGCACCTTCCGCCGACCACTGGCGATAACATCGATGTACTGTGGAGACCTCACGCCCCACGTGTTGAGCAATTCGGCGGTACGTCCACTCGGCCTCCCGCATGCCCACTATACGCCCTCGCTCAAAGTCCGTCAACTGCACATACGGTTCACGTCCACGCTGTCGCGGCATGCTACCAGTGTTAAAGACTGCGATGGAGCTCCGTATGCCACGGCAAACTGGCTGACACTGACGGCGGCGGTGCACAAATGCTGCGCAGCTAGCGCCATTCGACGGCCAACACCGCGGGTCCTGGTGTGTCCGCTGTGCCGTGCGTGTGATCATTGCTTGTACAGCCCTCTCGCAGTGTCCGGAACAAGTATGGTGGGTCTGACACACCGATGTCAATGTGTTCTTTTTTCCATTTCCAGGAGTGTACAACTAAACTGAGACGACTTCCCATAGCGGTATTCAGGATGGTTGAAAAATACTTCCATAGTGGGAAGGTGACTCCATGTCGAAAACATGAAGGCACAAGAGGAACCATGGCACAACTCTTCTAGTTACAAGAAGAGTTGTTAGTTCTAAAACACTTATATTTAATCCACGTGTATAGTGCATGCAAATATAGTTCATACCATATTGACACAGAATTTCTGACTGAGCCTCATTCTTTATAATGCGGGTGTTGCTGTAAAATATCTCTATTATAGCTGTAAAAGACGCTAGTTCAAAGAGATTCATATTTAGTTATTGTTATCCTCAATATATTCCCCTTCTCAACCTCTACAACGATCCATGCCAATTTTCATTGATGGAAATAGTATTGGAAGCCTGTGAGCTCCTTGAAGATACATGCCGCTTTTTCTTTCACTGCGTCAACGGACTGAAAGCTTGTTCATTTTAATGCAGATTCGACCATGAATCCGTAGAACTCACATGGAATTAGGTGAGGTGAATAAGGAGGTGGTTTAACAATGAGGTGCTGTACGTCCGCAGAAAACTCTTGACAGACAATGCGGCATGAGCTTGTGCATTATCTTGATGCATTATCATGATTTGTTCTTCCACAGTTCAGGTCGATTTTTTTCTTATTTACTCATAAAGCTGAGCAAGAATCTCATGGTAATAATGCTGATTAATACGAGGGCGATTCCAAAAGTAAGGTCTCCTATTTTCTTATAAGTACATAGACCTGTTTATTTCTACAATGGTTTACATCAGTTTATAGCTTGAACATTTAGCTATTTTTCGACATAATCACCATTTCTGTCGATGCATTTTTGTAGACGCTGTGGCAGTTTTTGTATGCCCATGTCATACCAGCTCGCCGCCATGCTGTTCAGAAAGTTATGAGCCTCCTCTTTCACCGGGTCGTCGGAGCTGAATCGCTTTCCGGCCAAATGTTCTTTTAACCCGGGGAACAGGTGATAGTCACTGGGCGCCAAGTCAGGACTGTGAGTGGGTGATTATGTTCCACTGAAACTGTTGCAGGATAGCAACGGTTTGCCGAGCGATGCGTGGACGAGCGTTGTCATGGAGAATGTGTACGTCCTTGCTCAACATTCCTCTTCTCCGGTTCTGAATTGCCCATTTGAGTTTTTTCACAGTACCTGTCAGCGGTAATTGTGGTCCCAGAGATTCAGCTCCGACGACGAGGTGAAAGAAGAGGTTCATAACTTTCTGAACAGCATGGCGGAGAGCTGGTATGACATGGGCATACAGTGTGTAAACTTTTAGATGGTAGACCTCTCCCTAGTGCTGAATCGGTAGAAGTCGGTAAACGTTAGGAGGCTTCGGTAGGCACGCAGTTTCGACTGCTGCCAACATTACGTAGCTGACTGTGGTGCACAAGGTAGCCATTGTCTGTTTCGTTATTGTTTTGCGCTGTACTGTTCTGCGTGTTTTTATTGTGCAGTTGTGCTAAACATAATCAATATGAGTAAAGAGGCAGTTGCTGGCCCATGTCGGGAGTCGCCAACAACCCCTACCGGTAGGCCTACGGTTAGAAGAAAACCAGTATTACGTAGCGATGCTCGCAAAATTATATTGCGTGTGATTGAATGCTGCGAAAGGGAAAGGGAGCAGAAAAAATTGCTTCACCCCATTTACAAATCTTCAGTGAGAGCTGCTACATACACAGGACAAAGCATGCGTAGCATTGGAAGATTCAAACAGTTTTCCAAGAATCATCCCGGCGTATCACCACAAACGCCTGGCGAGAAAAGGTGAGTTTCCATTTCAGATATTTTTTCTAGACCATTTTGAAGGAGCCCCCATTTCGTCCGAATTACCTTATATTTCATGTACATGACGATTTCAGTTTCGTTTACGAACAACATTTAAAGCGAGTTTTACTTCCAAGCCTTTCGTCTGCTTTCGTGTAAGCATGACGCGCAATTTGTAGTGCCAGCACTGCAACTGGTAGGCGTGCCTTGCCCCCCCCCCCCCCACAACGGCTCCTCTCCCCTCGCCAGCCAATGCTTGTTTCCTCCTCTCCCCGCACTCCTCTCACAACTCTGCCGTCTTACAGTTAACACACTGTACAAAAACTGCCACAGCGTCTACGAAAATGCATCGACAGAAATGGTGATTTATGTCGAAAAATATCTAAATGTTCAAGCTGTAAACGTAAACCATTGTAGAAATAAACAGGTCTATGTACTTATAAAAAATAGGAGACATTACTTTTGGGATTACCCTCGTAGTTTGAGATTCATTAAACCAGTGATGACACATAATTCCATGAATACGGAAGAAAACCATCATAATCGCTTTGAACTTTTATTTGCTCATTCGAGCTTTCATCATTTCCATTTTTTTTCTCTAGGTGAAGTTGGGCTCTTCCAGTGCATGGATTGGTTCTTAATTTCTGTATCTCAAGTGAAAAAAAACAAGGTTCGTCACATGTTACCTGGCGTGTTTCGGGTGTCTCCTGCAGCGCCACCAACCCGCAACGTAGAATCGCTATGCGGGTCGTCGCTCCAGCTCCACAGGCGCACCGACCGAAGTCAGCCGAACTTCTGCGCTGCAGGAAGCAGGCTAGTTCAGAGGGCGCGTGCAAAAGCAGTAGAGGCCGCCACATGTGCAACCCTTTATATGTGAGTTCCAAAAGAAATCCGTTGGAATTCGATTACTCGATAAATAGTACAATTCTCAAAGCTGTCAATTCAACTAAGTACCTGGGTGTTAAAATTACGAGCAACTTCAGTTGGAAAGACCACAAAGATAATATTGTGGGTAAGGCGAGCCAAAGGTTGCGTTTCATTGGTAGGACACTTAGAAGATGCAACAAGTCCACTAAAGAGACAGCTTACACTGCACTCGTTCGTCCTCTGTTACAATATTGCTGGGCGGTGTGGGATCCTTACCAGGTGGGATTGACGGAGGACATCGAAAGGGTGCAAAAAAGGGCAGCTCGTTTTGTATTATCACGTAATAGGGGAGAGAGTGTTACATATATGATACGCGAGTTGGGATGGAAGTCATTAAAGCAAAGACGTTTTTCGTCGCGGCGAGATCTACTTACGAAATTTCAGTCACCAACTTTCTCTTCCGAATGCGAAAATACTTTGTTGAGCCCAACCTACATAGGTAGGTATGATCATCAAAATAAAATAAGAGAAATCAGAGCTCGAACAGAAAGGTTTAGGTGTTCGTTTTTCCCGTGCGCTGTTCGGGAGTGGAATGGTAGAGAGATAGTATGATTGTGGTTCGATGAACCCTCTGCCAAGCACTTAAATGTGAATTGCAGGGTAATCATGTAGATGTAGGGTTTCCACACCGCTGTCAGACACACTTTTTTCTCGTTAAGTTGCGATTGTAAAATTTTCCTTACGCATTCCATGTCAATTCCTACAGTTTCATTAATCGATCTAACACTTAACCAACGGTCAGATAGAATTAGATCCTCCACTTTCCTCATATTGTCATCAGTTTTTGATGTCGAAGGACATTCCGGGCGTGAGCCAGCTTCTGCGCCATCTTGGCCATCTTGGAAACGTTTGAACCACTACAAAATTCGCTTAAACGATAAACAGCCTTCGTCATACAGTTCTTTTAGCAAAAGGAGCTTTCAGTAGCATTTTTTTCAAGTTTCATGTGAAACTTCACGACAATTAATTGCTCTATATTACACTTGAATTTTTTGTGGGAAAAACAAAATAACATCCCCTACAAAAACGGAGGCGACGGCCACAGTGATTTGTCTACATACGCCAGAGATGCTCCAACTCGACTGAGAAGGCTACACGCTTCTCAGCTATTGGTCTTTGGCGCATGCGTAGTTACTTTCTGACAGTACCGGTTCCGTTTTTTTATAGCCGCACCTCGTAAGCGTGAAATCATTCTGCAGCCGCACTTTAGTCTCCGATTTTAATCCCTGAGGTTTCCAGGACTGCACTATGGAACCTTCTTCTACGTCCTACACTCATGATTCCACACTAGCACATTCGTTTCCATCTTTAACCGCTTCAGACTTGAGATTGTACCCTTTTGCTATACTGTACAGATCTTTCCTCGACTGCAAGAGAAGACGTTGCAGTTGGTCGTTTGTAATACAGATACTCACGGAATTGGCGGTGTCTTCGAAAAGAATTTTTATGGAACGTTTTCTAGCAATTTTCTCCAGCTCCCTTCAAGCAACCTAGCCCTGAATGTTGTCCGACATGTCTCTTGCACAAGGAAACAGTAATTCTGTGCCTTGAATGACATGTAACGCTCATGGTGGTTGGGCTGCAACACCAAATTACGTTACATTTTAACGTCTTCCAGTCACGCTTGTTTGTTTCTCTAGGTTTGTAAACACCGTTACGCTAGCAGATAAGTAGTACACTGAAGAGCCAAAGAAACGGGTACTCTGCCTAATATTATGTAGGGGCTACCGAGCACGCCGAAGTGCTGCACCGCGACGTGGCATGGACTCGACTAATATCTGAAGCAGTACTGGAGAGAGTTGACACCATGAATCCTGCAGGGCTGTCCGTAAGAGTACGACGGAATGGAAATATCTTCTGAACAGCACGTTGCAAGGCGTCTCAGATATGCTCAATAATGTTCATGCCTGGGGAGTTTGGTGGCCAGCGAACGTGTTTAAACACAGAAGAATATTCATGGAGCCACTCTGTAGAAATTCTGGACGTGTTCAGTGTCGCATTGTCCTGTTGGAATTGCCGTAGTCCGCCGGAATGCACAATGGACATGAATGGATGCAGGTGACCAGACATGATGCTAACGTGCGTGTCACCTGACTGAGTCGTATCTAGAAGTATCAGTGGTCCATATCACTCCAAATGCACACGCCCCACACCATTTCAGAGCCTCCACAAGCTTGAACACTCCCCTGCTGACTTGCAGGGTCCATGGATTCATGAGGTTGTCTCCATACCCGTGCACGTTCTTCCGTTCGATACAATTTTAAACGAGAATCGTCCGACCAGGCAACACGTTTCCAGTCATCAACAGTCCAATGTCGGTGTTGACTGGCCCAGGCGAGGCGTAAAGGATTGTGTCCTGCAGTCATCAAGAATACATGAATAGGCATTCGGCTCCGAAAGTCCATATCGAAGATGTTTCGTTGAATGGTTCGCACACTGGCACTTGCTAATGTCGCAGCATTGAAATCTGCTGCAGTTTGCGGAAGGGATGCACTTCTGTCACGCTGAACGATCGTCTGCAGTTGTCGTTGGTCGTGTACTTGCAGGATCTATTTTCGGCCGAAGCGATGTCGGAGATTTGATGTTTTACCGGATTCTTGATATTCACGGTACACTCGTGAAATGGTCGTACGGGGAAATCCCCACTTCAGCGCTACATCGGAGATGCTGTGCACCATCGCTCGTGTGCTGACTATAACACTGCGTTAAACTCACTTAAATCTTGATAACCTGCCATTGTTGCAGCAGTGACAGACCTAACAACTGCGCCAGACACTTATTGTCTGATATAGGCGTTACCGACCGCAGCTTCGTATTCTGTTGTTGTTGTTGTGGTCTTCAGTCCTGAGACTGGTTTGATGCAGCTCTCCATGCTACTCTATCCTGTGCAAGCTTCTTCATCTCCCAGTACCTACTGCAACCTACATCCTTCTGAATCTGCTTAGTGTATGCATCTCTTGGTCTCCCCCTACGATTTTTACCCTCCACGCTGCCCTCCAATACTAAATTGGTGATCCCTTGATGCCTCAGAACATGTCCTACCAACCGATCCCTTCTTCTGGTCAAGTTGTGCCACAAACTCCTCTTCTCCCCAATCCTATTCAGTACCTCCTCATTAGTTACGTGATCTACCCATCTAATCTTCAGCATTCTTCTGTAGCACCACATTTCGAAAGCTTCTATTCTCTTCTTGTCCAAACTATTTATCGTCCATGTTTCACTTCCATACATGGCTACACTCCATACAAATACTTTCAGAAAAGACTTCCTGACACTTAAATCTATACTCGATGTTAACAAATTTCTCTTCTTCAGAAACGATTTCCTTGCCATTGCCAGTCTACATTTTATATCCTCTCTACTTCTACCATCTTCAGTTATTTTGCTCCCCAAATAGCAAAACTCCTTTACTACTTTAAGTGTCTCATTTCCTAATCTAATACCCTCAACATCACCCGACTTAATTCGACTACATTCCATTATCCTCGTTTTGGTTTTGTTGATGTTCATCTTACATCCTCCCTTCAAGATACCATCCATTCCGTTCAACTGCTCTTCCAAGTCCTTTGCTGTCTCTGACAGAATTACAATGTCATCGGCGAACCTCAAAGTTTTTATTTCTTTTCCATGGATTTTAATACCTACTCCGAATTTTTCTTTTGTTTCCTTTACTGCTTGCTCAATATACAGATTGAATAACATCGGGGAGAGGCTACAACCCTGTCTTACTCCCATCCCAACCACTGCTTCCCTTTCATGTCCCTCGACTCTTATAACTGCCATCTGGTTTCTGTACGAATTGTAAATAGCCTTTCGCTCCCTGTGTTTTACCCCTGCCACCTTTAGAATTTGAAAGAGAGTATTCCAGTCAACATTGTCAAAAGCTTTCTCTAAGTCTACAAATGCTAGAAACGTAGGTTTGCCTTTTCATAATTTTTCTTCTAAGATAAGTCGTAAGGTTAGTAATGCCTCACGTGTTCCAACATTTCTACGGAATCCAAACCGATCTTCCGCGAGGTCCGCTTCTACCAGTTTTTACATTCGTCTGTAAAAAATTCGTGTTAGTATTTTGCAGCTGTGGCTTATTAAACTGATTGTTCGGTAATTCTCACATCTGTCAACACCTGCATTCTTTGGGATTGGAATTATTATATTCTTCTTGAAGTCTGAGGGTATTTCGCCTGTTTCATACATCTTTCTCACCAGATGGTAGAGTTTTGTCAAGACTGGCTCTCCCAAGGCCGTCAGTAGTTCCAACGGAATGTTGTCTACTCCGGGGGCCTTGTTTCGACTCAGGTCTTTCAGTGCTCTGTCAAACTCTTCACGCTGTATCGTATCTCCCATTTCATCTTCATCTACATCCTCTTCCATTTCCATAATATTGTCCTCAAGTACATCGCCCTTGTATAGACCCTCTATATACTCCTTCCACCTTTCTGCTTTCCCTTCTTTGCTTAGAACTGGGTTTCCATCTGAGCTCTTGATATTCATACAAGTGGTTCTCTTATCTGCAAAGGTCTCTTTAATTTTCCTGTAGGCAGTATCTATCTTACCCCCTAGTGAGATGAGCCTCTACATCCTTACATTTGTCCTCTAGCCATCCCTGCTTAGCCATTTTGCACTTCCTGTCGATCTCATTTTTGAGACGTTTGTATTCCTTTTTGCCTGCTTCATTTACTGCATTTTTATATTTTCTCCTTTCATCAATTAAATTCAATATTTTTTCTGTTACCCAAGGATTTCTACTAGCCCTCGTCTTTTTACCTACTTGATCCTCTGCTGCCTTCACTACTTCATCCCTCAAAGCTACCCATTCTTCTTCTACTGTATTTCTTTCCCCCATTCCTGTCAATTGTTCCCTTATGATCTCCCTGAAACTCTGTACAACCTCTGGTTCTTTCAGTTTATCCAGGTCCCATCTCCTTAAATTCCCACCTTTTTGCAGTTTCTTCAGTTTTAATCTACAGGTCATAACCAATAGATTGTGGTCAGAGTCCACATCTGCCCCTGGAAATGTCTTACAATTTAAAACCTGGTTCCTAAATCTCTGTCTTACCATTATATAATCTATCTGATACCTTTTAGTATCTCCAGGGTTTTTCCATGTATACAACCTTCTATCATGATTCTTAAACCAAGTGTTAGCTATGATTAAGTTGTGCTCTGTGCAAAATTCTACCAGGCGGCTTCCTCTTTCATTTCTTAGCCCCAATCCATATTCACCTACTACGTTTCCTTCTCTCCCTTTTCCTACACTCGAATTCCAGTCACCCATGACTATTAAATTTTCGTCTCCCTTCACTATCTGAATAATTTCTTTTATTTCATCATACATTTCTTCAATTTCTTCGTCATCTGCAGAGCTAGTTGGCATATAAACTTGTACTACTGTAGTAGGCATGGGCTTTGTGTCTATCTTGGCCACAATAATGCGTTCACTATGCTGTTTGTAGTAGCTAACCCGCACTCCTATTTGTTTATTCATTATTAAACCTACTCCTGCATTACCCCTATTTGACTTTGTGTTTATAACCCTGTAGTCACCTGACCAGAAATCTTGTTCCTCCTGCCACCGAACTTCACTAATTCCCACTATATCTAACTTTAACCTATCCATTTCCCTTTTCAAATTTTCTAACCTACCTGCCCGATTAAGGGACCTGACATTCCACGCTCCGATCCGTAGAACGCCAGTTTTCTTTCTCCTGATAACGACATCCTCTTGAGTAGTCCCCGCCCGGAGATCCGAATGGGGGACTATTTTACCTCCGGAATAATTTACCCAGGAGGACGCCATCATCATTTAATCATACAGTAAAGCTGCATGCCCTCGGGAAAAATTACGGCCGTAGTTTCCCCTTGCTTTCAGCCGTTCGCAGTACCAGCACAGCAAGGCCGTTTTGGTTATTGTTACAAGGCCAGATCAGTCAATCATCCAGACTGTTGCCGTTGCAACTACTGAAAAGGCTGCTGCCCCTCTTCAGGAACCACACGTTTGTCTGGCCTCTCAACAGATACCCCTCCGTTGTGGTTGTACCTACGGTACGGCTATCTGTATCGCTGAGGCACGCAAGCCTCCCCACCAACGGCAAGGTCTATGGTTCATGGGGGGGCTTAGTATTCTACTGTTTACATATCTCTGTATTTGAATACGCATGCCTATAAAAGTTTTTTGGCACTTCAGTGTAATTTGAAACTATTATATGCAACTCTAACGACTTATCACGTGTTGCAGACGAACTTTTTTTATCGAGTCGGCGTGAACTATGGGTATCTCGTGATGAACAGAGAAAGGTTGACGCACAAGACACCGTTCTACACATTTGGGTTCACACAGTGGACAGAAAATAATATCTTCACGTACCTTTAGGTCTTTAAGATTATATCTCCTGAAACTGCCATGTCTAGAATTCTTATAACCACAAATATTGCCCGCAAGTTTCAGACGTTTGCCTTTGTAAGTTACTATTGGCAATGAACACTACTCAACATGCAAATACATTCGTCCTTGGTTCAAGAATCTGAAATTGGCTTTGAAAATTTCAGATACATTGCAGTTGCTGCAGCGTTTCAGAGGACGTTTTGCACCTAAATCGGCCTAAGCACAAATGTAAGTAACAAGAACCTACAACAGCACTAAGCACGAAAGAACGACAGTCAGCAAAAATCAAGCATGCAACAGTACAAAATCATAAACTGTTACGCCCTCGAGCTCACTTAACGGTAGCGGCCGAAAGCAGAGACTGGCTGTTTTGCCCCGACTTCTCTAGGAGGAGGCCTGCCGCAAGCTGGACGTGTCTAGCGTGCTGTGACGTCACTGGGGAGCAAATTGTAAGAAAATATTGCAATGAAACTCGTCACAATGCTCTGCAATCGATGAAGTGGTTTCCTCATTCTCTTGTGAAATAGTAAAAGAGCATCGTACTTGGCACATGCAGTAACATTCGACTTAAAACTAGGCGCATTGTTTATCATCTACTTTGAAGAAGACTTTGAACATCAGCATATGGACATCTCATTGCAAGCGAGAACACGTATGTATGATAAAGTCAGTAAATGAAGTACTTGTGCCGAGGGAAAGCGCGGAAGCAGTCTACATTCTAACTCCTAGACAGAATTGTAGACTTTCGAAAATTTTGTTTTTAGTATATTTGACCTGCGTATTTTTAAATCTACATCTACATACACACTCTGCGAACCACTGTGAAGTGCGTGGGAGATGGTAGTTAGCATGGTACCGCATTCGTTCACCAATAAGGAGCCGCAAGTATTGCTGCTGAAATTCCACTGTGTGTACTGTAATTTGTACCGGACGGTTATAATTAAAGCGCAGGTGTTCCTGGAGGTCCAGTGTGGGGTGTAATTACCGTACGGCACCGGAATTAGGTAGATATTACAGTGCGTTAATGTGGAACCGATTTACGCTGGAAAAAAATTTCCTTCTTTTGGTTATCGGCACGGTGCCTATGGGCAGTGGTAGTGTTGGCCATCCGAAAAATGTTGCCCATCTGCTGAACTTTATTGTCTTTGAGTAGTGTTTCGTTTTTTCCGTTTAAGCTCTCAATTTTTTCATTAACAATGCATAGTTTTGCTGTTTTGCTTGGTTATTGTTTTTCTGTAGTCAAAAACAATACACAGTTCAATGACTTGTAGCCATTAGCCTTTGGATTATTTTTACTGTTTTACAATGTCTTCAAATCCCAAGGGACAGATAATTCATTCTTAGGGTAGCGAAATGGGGCGTGATATTTGAACATGATGTGATGGAGAAGCAAGGCAGGAAATTTTAAATATTATACAGTAAAACAAATTTGTTTACGTGCTGCCTGTTATGATGGCATACCTGTATCATCTTTACAAAAATTCGAAAAGTGGATTCAAAATGGTTCAAATGGCTCTGAGCACTATGGGACTTAACATCTGAGGTCATCAGTCCCCTAGAACTTAGAACTACTTAAACCTAACTAACCTAAGGACATCACATACATCCATGCCCGAGGCAGGATTCGAACCTGCGGCCGCAGCAGTCGTCCCGTTCCGGACTGAAGCGCCTAGAATCGCTCGGCCACACCGGCCGGCTCGAAAAGTGGGAATTAACACAGATGTATCCCTGTTGTGCTCCCGCTACAAAGCGTCCAAAATCTGGAGTACGTATGCACGTTCCAGGGTCATTAAGAGGAGCTATACTACATGCGTGTGGAAATCACATTGTCACTATAAGCTAGAAACAGTCGAGAAACGCCCATGAATGACAATGTTTTATTTGCCACATAGCGTGGAGAGAAAGCATTTCGGTGGTTGCATACACGGTCTTAGCATCAATAAACTAGTTACACAAGAGGTTACACAAATGAAGAATGTGATCGGTATTTTCCGAAAGTATGAGCAACCTGAAAGGGTCTGGTGACTTGACATATTCAATTTGCTGAAATGTATTGATGACAAAGGCAGGAGCACATTCATGACAATATTTTTCGAACTACGTGAGATTTTCGCCACATAAGGCTTTCGCATTCCTGTCTGGCGCATTATTCTTAGCTGCTAACAGTGCAATGATCGTCGTGATCAATTATTTACTTTCCTCGATAATAACTGTTTTATTCGCAAATCACACTTTCTCAGTTTAGCAAGCCGTAGGTAAATAAACAGCATCCGGCACGTGCGTGCAACTCCGCCACTCGTCATTATTTTCACACTTATGAGATGAAGATCGGGAGGAACAACATCCTTTGGTAAGTTTCCGTTACAGTCGTTCACTATTGAAACTACGATGGGTTACGGGGATTGCTCCAACATTGCAACAGAAGTGCCAATTTGTTTTTGTGTGAATTTTTAATTTTTTTCCTCATTCGAAGAAGCGTCATCCATGAGTAACGGCTACATTTCTCTTGCTGACATGTTTAATTGCGCTGCTTTTTGCAAAACACAGTATAATTTGCACAAACGCACTTGCAGCAGCTATTACGACGAAATTCTGAAACAGAGTGGTTTATTAAACAAGCAGAGAGCTCTGTTGCTTACGGAAAACAGTGTCGGCATGCGGTAATGTAAGAGAAGAAATTACCTGTTAATTTACACAATAGGAAATTCACTTTTCACTAGCTGTCGACAACTCTTAAAAGTTTACAGTACTGGACTGAGCTATATCGCGCGTATATAAGAAAGTTCATTGTGTTAAAGATATGAGAGGTGCTATGAATATTTCATTCTCGTGGACGTGCGATCGGGCGTGAGCGCGCTACGTACGATCCATTTTCTCAAGATCGAAGAGAGATACGTCCTTCCAAGTCTAAAGAAAAAGTCAATATGTTGGCTAAATTTCATACGCAGCAACATATGGTGTAATATTCACCAAAAACAATATACTGGCGATCCCTATTTTTCATTGCAAACTTTCCGAATATTTCGCAATGTCTTACTTACACTACTGGCCATTAAAATTGCTACACCACGATGATGACGTGCTACAGACGCGAAATTTAACCGACAGGAAGAAGATGCTGTGATATGCAAATGATTAGCTTTTCAGAGCATTCACACAAGGTTGGCGCCGGTGGCGACAACTACAACCTGCTGACATGAGTAAAATTTCCAACCGATTTCTCATACACAAGCAACAGTTGACCGGCGTTGCCCGCTGAAACGTTGTTGCGATGCATCGTGTAAGGAGGAGAAATACGTACCATCACGTTTCAGACTTTGATAAAGGTCGGTTTGTAGCCTATCGCGATTGCGGTTTATCGTATCGCGACATTGCTGCTCGCGTTAGTCGAGATCCGACTATTAGCAGAATATGGAATCGGTGGGTTCCGGAGGGTATTACGGAACGCCGTGCTGGATCCCAACGGCCTCGTATCACTAGCAGTCGAGATGACAGGTATCTTATCCGCATGGCTGTAACGGATCGTGCAGCCACGTCTCGATCCCTTAGTCAACAGATGGGGACGTTTGTAAGACAACAACCATCTTCACGGACAGTTCGACGACGTTTGCAGCAGCATGGACTATCAGCTCAGAGACCATGGCTGTGGTTACCTTCGACGCTGCATCACAGACAGGAGCGCCTGCTATGGTGTACTCAACGACGAACCTGGGTGCACGAATGGCAAAACGTCATTTTTTCGGATGAATCCTGGTTCTGTTTACAGCATCATGATGGTCGCATCCGTGTTTGGCGACATCGCGGTGTATTCGTCATCGCCATACTGGCGTATCACCCGGCGTGATGGTATGGGATGCCGTTGGTTACACGTCTCGGTCACTTCTTGTTCGCACTGACGGCACTTTGAACAGTGGACGTTACATTTCAGATGTGTGTGACTCTACCCTTTATTCGATCCCTGCGAAACCCTACATTTCAGCAGGGTAATGCACGACCGCATGTTGCAGGTCCTGTACGGGCCTTTCTGGATACAGAAAATGTTCGACTGCTGCCCTGGCCAGCACATTCTTCAGATCTCTCACCAATTGAAAACGTCTGGTCAATGTTGGCCGAGCAACAGGCTCGTCACAATATGCGAGTCACTACTCTTGATGAACTGTGGTAGCGTGTTGAAGCTGCATGGGCAGCTGTACCTGTACACGGCATCCAGGCTCTGTTTGAGTCTATGCCCAGGCGTATCAAGGCCATTATTACGGCCAGAGGTGGTTGGTCTGGGTTCTGATTTCTCAGGATCTATGCACCCAAATTGCGTGAAAATGTAATCACATGTCAGTTCCAGTATAATATATTTGTCCAATGAATACCCGTTTACCATCTGCATTTCTTCTTGGTGTAGCAATTTTAATGGCCAGTAGTGTAAATCTTAGTAAGTATGACAATTAGCGAGACGATAGGCGCTCCACCATGTAACTGCCATATTAATTTTAAAGCAACGTAAAACTCAAATGTTTTTATTGAATAGTTTCTGTAAAATCGTTTGCGAAAGATTACAGGGTGCGCCCTTCGATTCTGTCAGCACAGCTCGTCGCCACCATCGCGTGCAAAAAAGTCTACGCGTTCCAATACGCATGTGCGGAACGTGTGCGTCGCGCTGTATCGTACCACTGAATATGTTCTATACGCGCCCCTCAGTTTGCGATTGGACTTAGTATTGATTACTTTGCGGTGAAGTCAGCAAGGCACCGGCGGCGTGCACGCGTCGTTCTCCCATTCAGCAGAGCCGAGCTGCTGCTCACTACTCTGTACGAATAGCTGTGTGTGTAACTGCCGCCCGGGCGAGCGCTCTCGACAGAACACGATCGAGGGTGAAGCTGTTCCTCACTTTAGTGCTCCGAAACACAAGAATGTTTTAGTATGCTTGCACAGATTGCACCTCAACGCTATTACGTTCCATGGCGGTATTTTACTGCCGTGCCACTTATGCCTAAGAAAGTTCATATTTCCATCAGAGTACGTGTACAACGTATTTTGCCTTCCAGTTTCGTAATCATTTCTGATGGTCCGTGGAATATTTCATAACGTAGTAATATATGTTTCTTGTATCCAATCATTTCATTTCATTTAATTTGCATATACTGCAATATTGCGATGTATATTATAAGGGAAGAAACACGCACCACGAAGGACATTCGAAATGAACGAAAATCGGTAGGTGCGATGTACACGTACAGATAAACAAATGAGTACAATTTCAGATCAATTGAATAATTTGATCGTACAATGTAGGCTTCCACGGTCGCCACTTAAAACTTCCGGGCTGTTAGGCCGTCGTCGAAGTATAAAACTCTCCCCTGACATTTCGTCTCCGACTGCGGGAGACATCCTCGGAGGTACAGCGGGGGTATATAAAATTCCTTGCAGTTTCGGACAGGTTTATATCGGTACCACAACGAGAAGTGTGAACACCCGTCTTGTTGAACATAAGAGGAATTGCCGCCTGGGTCACACGGATAAATCGGCCGTAGCGGAACATGTTTACCTGCAATGTGATCATGAAATAAAATTCAGCGAGACGAGCGTCATATCAGAAACCTCGCATTATTATGCACGCATGTATAGAGAGGCTATCGAGATTGATAAACACCGTAACAATTTTAACAGGAAAGACGAAGGTGTTAAACTAGATAAAATTTGGATGTCAGCGTTGCGCCGCAAGGGTGACGATCGATTACTTTCAATAGAGGATGTTGGCATTACCAGAGACAATCTCATAGCCGACGCCACGTGATCGACAGTGGCGCCCTCTGTACCGCCTATATAATCAGCGCTTCCTCGAGTTCTCTTCGCAGTTCGCGGCTGTACCTCCGAGGATGTCTCCCGCAGTCGGAGACGAAACGTCAGGGGAGAGTTTTATACTTCGACCACGACCTATCAGCTCGGAAGGTTTAAGTGAATTGAATATTGTTTTCAAGAGAAAGAACTTCCGAAATTGCCCAAGTCAATAGCGTGTTAGTCCACCTCTGGCCCACATGGAAGGAGTTATTTGGCTTGCCATTAATTGCGTTATTGGATGTTTTCCTGATAGATGTTGTGCCAAATAATGTCCAACTGCCGCCTTAAATCGTCAAAACTCCGAGCTGGTTGAAGGACCATGTAAATAAAGGTCCAATCGTTCACAGCTGGAGAGATATCCGTCAACCTTGTTAGCCAAGGACAAAGACAAGCAGTAGAAACTCTCGCCGTGTGTGGGCGGACATTATCTTGCTGAAATGTAAGCCCAAGTTGGTTTGCCACGAAGAGCAACAAAACAGGGCGTATTGTCAACGAACCGCTGTGCTGTAGGTGTGCCGTGGATGATCGCCAAATGAGTCCTTCTATGACAGGAAAAAGCGCCCCAAACCATGACTCCTGGTGTCGAGCAGTATGGCGGGTGACAGTCGGGTTGGTTTCCCACCGCTGTCCCATGTGACTCCAGACACGTCTTTGGCCTGGGGTCTCGTTGTCTCAACTGTCTTCAGTGGTAAGTTCCGCTTCGAATTGAGCCTCGATGATCTGGAGACACCGCGGGCCCAAGTGGGGTGCCAAAATAGTTCAAATGGCTCTGAGCATTATGGGACTTAACTTCTGAGGTCATCAGTCCCTTAGAACTTAGAACTACTTAAACCTAACTAACCTGAGGACATCAGACACATCCATGCCCGAGGTAGGATTCGAACCTGTGACCGTAGCGGTCGCGCGGTTCCAGACTAAAGCGCCAAGAACCGCTCGACCACTGTGGGGTGCCAACCTCACTATCGCCCCCCATACTGCTCGACAACCAGTAGTGATCGGGGGTGACATTTCTTTTCATAGGAGGCCCCCTTTGGTTGTCATCCGTGACACCCTTACAACACAGCGGTACGTCGACGATGTTTCTATGCCCCATTTTGTTGCCTTTCAAGGCAAGTCATTGTAGGCTTACGTTTCAACAAGATAATCCCGTCTGCGCATGAAAAGAGTTTCTACTGTTTGTCTGCAATTTGTGAATCTTTCTCGTGAATAAATAATCTATTTTTTTCTGAAATTGTAACCATTTGTTCATTTGTACATGTACATCACATCTACAATTTCTGTCCCATTGGGGTAATTCCTTCGTGGTGCGTCGTTTTTTATTTTTTGGTCTTAGAGTGTATACCACGTTTCATACATCATTCAGTACAATGTTCTAATCTGTTTAACAACTGAACAAATCTGTTGTTGTTGTTGCTGTGGTCTTCAGTCCAGAGACTGGTTTGATGCAGCTCTCCATTCTACTCTATCCCGTGCAAGATTCTTCATCTCCCAATACCTACTGCAATATACATCCTTCTGAATCTGCTTTGTGTATTCCTCTCTTGGTCTCCCTCTACGATTTTTACCCTCCACGCTGCCCTCCAATACTAAACTTGTGATCCCTTGATGCCTCAGAACATCTCCTACCAATCGATACCTTCTTTTAGTCAAGTTTTGCCACAAATTTCTCTTCTCCCCAATTCTATTCAATACCTCCCATCTAATCTTCATCATTCTTCTGTAGCACCACATTTCGAAAGCTTCTATTCTCTTCTTGTCCAAACTGGTTATCGTCCATGTTTCACTTCCATACATGGCTACACTCCATACAAATACTTTCAGAAACGACTTCCTGACATTTAAATCTATACTCGATGTTAACAAATTTCTCTTCTTCAGAAACGCTTTCCTTGCCATAGTCAGTCTACATTTTATATCTTCTCTACTTCGACCATCATCAGTTATTTTGCTCCCCAAATAGCAAAACTCCTTTACTATAAGTGTCTCATTTCCTAACCTAATTCCCTCAGCATCACCCGACTTAATTCGACTACATTCCATTATCCTCGTTTTGCTTTTGTTGATATTCGTCTTATATCCTCCTTTCAAGACACTGTCCATTCCGTTCAACTGCTCTTCCAGGTCCTTTGCTGTCTCTGACAGAATTACAAGGTCATCGGCAAAGCTCAAAGTTTTTATTTCTTCTCCATGGATTTTAATTCCTACTCCGAATTTACTTTTGTTTGCTTTACTGCCTACGACGCCTAAATTCTTGTAGGAATAGATAGCATGCACAAAATAGAAACAAACACAAATCCGAGAACTTTACGTCTCGTTTTGATGAGTGGGAACGAATACACATGCAACAAATGAAAAGCGATAGCTAAGAAATTACAACTAAGAAGCGAGTACTGATAAACGAGAACTGAGAGTCATGAACTGAACGTAGGTGTCCGCGGTTGGGGTGAGACGGGGGTAGGGGGGCAAGCTGCAATCTGAGCACAGACTTTTTATTCATCACAGAATTCTCTCAAATTTCTAGCAGTCATTGTCTCTGATACCGCTCAATTCCATATTTAACATTGCCAACCGCCACCAAAAATGCTGCAGCTTTAGCACTCGGTCTATACAAGGTGATTCAGCTGCCACTACCAACGTCTTTTTATGGAACCCATAATGGTATATCTGGCCTTCAAAAACCACGCGTGAGATTTTCATATTCTCTCGGTCACTCTGCAATGTGTTAGCCCTACGGAAAAAATGAACAGGACGTTTTTGTAGGAAATTTAATGAGTTAAATTTTATACTGGATACCTTTTCGCTGGAGGTCACGGTTTTCAAGTTATTCAAGAAAAAGGCACAAAAATTATTTCAGAGGGGAGTGTGCGCTGATATGAAACTTCCTGGCAGATTAAAACTGTGTGCCGGACCGAGACTCGAACTTTATCTTTTGCGGGCAAGTGCTCTACCATCTGAGCTACCCAAGCATGACTCACGAACCGTCCTCACAGCTTCAATTCTGCCAGTATCTCGTCTCCTACCTTCGAAACTTCACAGAAGCTCTTTGAAGTTTGGGAGGTAGGAGACAAGATACTGGCAGAATTGAAGCTGTGACGACGGGTCGTGAGTCGTGCTTGGGTAGCGCAGATGGTAGAGCACTTGCCCGCGAAACGCAAAGGTCCCGAGTTCGAGTCTCGGTCCGGCACACAGTTTTAATCTGGCAGGAAGTGTCACAAAAATGATCTGTTTAACGCATCTCCGTCCGCACACTTATCCCTTACCAGTCAGGATTTCTGTTACGTGGTTCGTGGCACCTGCCACTGTACAAAATTCCCGACTGCACGAACTATTCCCGATACTCGATCTTTCTCGGTCTCTATTGACTGGATTATTATGTCACCGCCATAGTCGGATATTGCGTTAACATTACAAATTTAAACGTGCCCGTAAGGGCAATGAAAGGAAAACGAATTGTGTAAACGTTACGTTAAAACTAATTACTTTGTCAATTAGATCCAAACTTGACATATGCACAGTACTTTCGTAGTCAGAAGACTAGACGAATACAACTATATAATTCTTTGTTTTATATTGTTAAACTGTTACGTAAAACTTATAAAAACGCCAGTTTTACAATTTGTAACTGCTCGGCTAAGCCGGCAGCGTAATGAGGCCAGTCAGTGAAGACCAAAAAAGTTCGAACGTGGGAGATAATTCCTGCAGTCGCAAGTGTTTGTAGACTAGTAGGAGGGAGTGCCATGAACAACATACTAGAAATAATGGCCGGTGGGGATGAGTGTGGGAGCGGCAGGGGGAGGGGGGGGGGGGGGAAATCACTTTTGTACGTTTTTTCTTGAACTCTGGCGGAAACATATTCTAGCACAAAATTTAGCTACATTATTTTCCTACAACAATGTCATTTCATGTTTCTGTAGTTTGCACGTAGCGAGAGAGAGAATATAAAATTGTCGTGCGTGATTTTTGACGACCAGATATAACTCGCAGTTTGAATGAAACGCCATCGATGTGGAAAGCGGTATCATCCTCTCTACCGTTGCGCGAAATTGTGCTGATTCCTTGGTGCGGGCTGCGGTTTCGGCACTGATCTGTATTCTGGATGGATACGAACTTTTGCCGGCCGGAGTGGCCGTGCGGTTCTAGGCGCCACAGTCTGGAATCGCGTGACCGCTCCGGTCGCAGGTTCGAATCCTGCCTCGGGCATGGATAAGTTTGATGTCCTTAGTTAGGTTTAATTAGTTCTAAGTTCTAGGCGACTGATGACCTGAGAAGTTAAGTCGCATAATGCTCAGAGCCATTTGAACCATTTGATACGAACCTTGACAGAACCGTACCGAAATAGTGCCCTGCACACTTCCCTGTCGCTTCGTTGCTTAGATATGACCCAGCTGCAAAATGAAACCAGTGCCTCACTCTGGCGCACCGATTCCATCGGCTATTGCAACCACATAAACATGGCAGTAGTGTACGTGCCTGTCATCTGTCCCCGATTCCCGTAAGAACGCCCCCTTCCCTTGACACGTAACGGAATGACTACAATATGGGAAAAGAAAACCTACGACGCCTTACTCCTTCTACTGTCAATATTACACGTCACAGCTATTATGATGCACTCGGAAGAACACAGCCATGCAATATTGTAGATGTCAACATCTATACTCAATTCCAAACACAAAAGATAGTCCGCATTTGAAGAGAGAGAACAACGTGTCAAGTTCCAAGGTTGAAAAAAAGTGCGTTATTGGACTTGAACCTTGTCAGAGTCGATGTGTGCAACCCAGTGCGACAAACAGCCATGCAAGTAACAATTCTGCATTCCAGGTGGAATGCTACAGAATAATGTAATAAACTAGGGGGATGATAACTACTTTGGTGCAGTCCTAAGTGGCTCTTTAGATACCAAAGTAATCCACCTTAAAACTACTAAACTCGGCGAGCGCTAGAACCAGATTTCCCAGATACTTCGTTCAGTGTGAGAGGTATGAAAATAAACGAACACGTGTCCCAGCCTATCCGTAGATTCTGACCGTTACTGATGAAACGATAGTCAAAGTTTTCGCTTTATTTTGTATGCCTTTTAAAGAATAACCCCTTCATCCAAAGCGTTGGCACAGTGGCTATCATCCTGGCTTCACACTTTCGCTACTCGTCTTCGAATCCCAATTATTATTTTTATTTTTGCTTCTCATTCGTCTACCAATGTCCATAGGAGATTATCACTCGAATGTTTTCCAAAGTGCATTGAAATGACGTTCATCTTTTTCCTTATTCATTTACTAACTGTGTGTCTGGTGCATGAATTTAAAAAAAAAATGGAAAAATTATTTGAAATTGTTTCCGGTGGAATTCATTTGTGTATCTGGATTCAATTCTTCATCTCTCTTATGACCATCAGCCAAGTAATGAAGAGGTAGATAGTTTCGTTTGTATTTACTACTAGAAACTATACAACCAATTACAAAGGAATCAAGAGGGGGTCCAGTGTACCGTACGTAAGAGGTGGGCTCACGACGTTCCTGCTACAGGGAACACATTTTTTGTGTGCATAAAGTGCAACGCAGACAATGATGATGAAAAGGCCTTTAATTAACTCTGACTGCTATGTGAGCCATACTATGCTAACAGGTGGTAGTTCACCAAAAAATTTGTTTACTACCATTAAAATTTTTGTATTTTGCCTCGTTAATTGGTGTGAGTAACCTTGCCATTTTTCTACTGCCAATAAATTTTTTATTTTAAAAATTTTAATATTACATATTATTTTGTCATATGATATGTGTAAACGTGCATGCATGTGTGCGTAGATATGCCTGTTATTCGGGGTACGTTTTTTCTTCCCTTGCTGCTAAGTGCGTAAACGTGCCCCTTACTCGGCTTACGTTTACGCTCGCGACCTGAGGCTGTATAAAGTTATTTTGCGCTCTTAAAGTAATGTTGTGTTAAAGGATATATACCAAGTTATACTTTAATAACCATGTTATAAAACAATTTTAAGCACGATAGAACTAATGAAACAATGTAAAGAATGCATGAAATCGCGTAAATATGACCCTGGCTTCCCTACTACGTACAAGTTTGTGTGTATCTCTCTCTCTCTCTCTCTCTCTCTCTCTCTCTCTCTCTCTCTCTCTGTGTGTGTGTGTGTGTGTGTGTGTGTGTGTGTGTGTGTGTGTGTGTGTGTGTGTGTGTGTGTGTGTGTGTGTTTCTTCGCTTGCTGTAGTTTTACCAGTATTATTAATGTCTAGTTTCCCACGTACAAATCTCTATTTATTATCTAGAATGAAACTGAATATAAGGCACCTATTGTGCAAAAAACGATGATGAATGACAGCAGTGTCAGAAAATAAATTATTGTTGTATAAAAAAGTTGAGTATGGAGCATCTAATACGCAAGAAAACCAAAAAGAAAAAGAATGATTGAATGGAAAATGTTGTATATAGATTCTTCTTCTTTACACGTGTTGGTGCCGTTACGGTACGTAACAACAAGGGGTAGAAACTAGAAAAAAATATTGAAACTGACTCACCCTGCCTATTCCAGAGACAGAAGTGAAAGCAGGAAGCAAACTATTATGTCACAAGTCGGTCAGGTCGACGACACATTCTGCCGAGCAAAGAATAAGCATTCAGCAGAAAAGAGGACCGAAAACTAAAGAAGCGAGACAAGCGTATTCGTAAGACATGTTGCAAGAAACTGTATCTATTTTATAAGAGCACACTGCGAGCGACCGACACAGTAGTTAACAGCCTGTTAAGTGAATGTAGCAGACTAAGGAGAACCATATGGTCATTACGGACAGACCTTTGCGTCATAGCCTCACGCTAGCTCCCTCTAAACACTGCAGCTATCCATCTCTTGTCATTAGTTGATCGTTGGGATCGACGGCATTCACTGTAATAGCACACGTTTCCATGATTACGATACTGTAGTGAATCTATGTCCTAGATACTCCAGTACAGACTATGAACTAGCCGAAGATGCACTAAGGATGATGGACTTCACCTGATGAACTTCATGCTGCTCGGCACCTACTATCTTCTGACAGAGAAACAGGGAGGGTGATCTTATCTTACACTGTTATTTGAGCCAGAAGTCTCACAGGCGATAAGTGACTTTCATTTTCCTGCCAATTTGTACTCGCACAAGTGCTGAGAGGCAGTACTAGTACCGCTACCCTATTCTCAAATCTATGAGAAGTTATGGTATATTGGAAAAAGATCAGTCCAATGATTCATACTGCACCAACTGCACACCGTTCTCCTGTTTCCACATTATGCAGTCTCTTGATGTAGGTGATGATGTGTTTCAGAACAGCAGCATCAATTAGTTTCTTGATGATTGGACCTGCAGAGAAATATGTCTTGAAAGGACATTGTAAGTAAGGTTCCAGTATCACTGCTCAAAACATTTATTAATTATTACGATAGCCGTTTCGGAAGATTTCCATTTTCAAGTACCTGGGTATACAAGGTTTGAGAATTACAATGTATTATAGTTCTATAGGAATTTTAGACTTAATTTTTTATAACTGAAGAATTTCGTGACTTATTGAGGTATAATTGAAACTGCAGTCATAATTTTCATTATCTCGAATTACACCAACAACTATATTGTAATAAATTTTTATATTTCTAAATTATGTAAGTAAGAGGGTGACTGACCTATATATACATCACGATAACGTAGATGTAACACCTGATGTGACTGTTCTCGTTATATTTCACGTGAAATGCCAAAATATCTGTTTCATATCGATTTTGCGCCGTTTTATACAGTGTGCGTAATATTTTGATATAATATTATAGATATTACCGGTATTTTTTTGACAGTTCGTACCATAATTGTTTTATATTTGCTTAGTAGCAGACTATGGTCATAGGTGATTATATCTTTATATATAAAACATGTATGGTGTGAACTGTCAAAAAAATTACAAAATAAGGATTGCAAAAAGGAAATGGCCAGCACAAAGGAGAACAAACAGGAATGACATGAGACTAGTGGAATTTTGCAGAAACCACGACATGATCTGAAAGTTAACATACTTCAAGTGAAGACCAAATAAGCTTGAAACTCAGAAACATGCAGACTGGAAAAAAGGAGCATAGCAACTGGATGATGTCTGAATAGATAAAAATTATCAAAGGGCATCTACAACGTGAAAGTTTTGAGAGGCAAAGGTACTGGATCAGATCGTTACATGATAAAAATACAAATTAAATTCAGCCCATTGACAAATAAAAAATCCTACCCCAAAAAGAACCTACAAGCCTCCTAAACAGATAACTAACAAGATATGTGAATAACAGACACGAAATATAAAAATATCAGACGATCTAGAGAAAATAGTTCCACAGTTGAAACGAACAGCTGAACATGCAGCCCCAGTGAAACCAAGGAAAAAATACCAGTGGTGGAACGATGAGTGTGATAAAACAGTGATAGACAACAAGGCTGGTTAACGTAGTGTCATTAAACAGAAGAAGCACACTTGTAACTCACAGCACAAGTAAAGATTACGCAAAAATAATAGGAATGGTCAAACTCCAACAATAACGATTCAAACAAATAGCGAGAATATAGAAAAAATTCCGCTACAAGTCACCCGGTTTCGGGCTTGGAGGAAGAACACAAGCCCGAAATCATTTATTGCGACTGGTAGCACATTGTTTTCTGCGCCCTATAAAGGAGCAGTCACGGAGTTCAACAGCATCACCGATGGATAAAATCGACATAGAGAGACAGAAAACTAATTCAACGGACTATCATAAAATATTTACCAGACAGCTACATATACATGGCCCTACATCATCAATGTTAAAGGATAAAAATACGACCCACGGCATTAGAAAAAATCAGAAATTTTAGCAGGCATATTTAAAAAATTACTAAATTGAGGAGATCCTCCAGAACAACTAAAAATAAACAGATACCCCTATTAAAACAACAGCAGAAAGTATAAACTCACAATTCATAACATTTTACAAAGCTTTGAAAGAGCTCAAAAACTACAAACCAAGTGAAGAATATCAAACATTTGTGGAAGTTTGGAAATATGCAACAGAACCAGTTAAGATATCGTTACATCAACGCATAGTGAAAATGTGGAACAAAGAACATCTACCAGAACATTGGACTACAGCTAAAATCCATTCATTACATAGAAAGGAGATTAATCAAATCCCAACAACTATAGAGGAATTTGGATATCACATATAAAGTCATGTCAAGAATCCTATATGATCGTTTTACAGATCAACTTGAAATGGAACTAGGAGAATACCAAGGAGGGTATAGACGCTGGAGAATCCGCCCAGAAGTATTAATCACTTTGGAATTGGTAATGGATCACTACAAAAGAAGACAAAAACAACAAGTTATAATCTTTGTTGACTTCAAACGAACTTAGAATTGTATCCATCGATCTTCAGTGATGACGATAGCAAGGAATTTCGGTCTCCATCTCAAGTTAATGAAAATGATAAATTTAGTCCGAACAGATACCAAACCTAATGTAAAGTTCAGAGGAGAAATATCTGAGCATTTAGATGAAAGCAGGTTAAGACGGGGAGATTGTTTATCGCCGTTACTTTTCAGCTGTGCGCTAGAGTATGTGACGAGGGATTGGTACAAGGAAAATCCGAAAATCATAAGAATAGGAAACCAAAAATTCAAATAAACTTTAACTGTTTGGGATTCGCAGATGGCTTATCGTTACTAAATATCATAACATTCAAGAAGAAAGAAATCAAATAACAAACATATTAAATGTAACACAAGAAACAGGACTCCAGATATCATTCAAAAAGACTGAGATAATGGTAGTAGATCCCTTAGTAATCAACAAATAACAGGGAAGTAAAAACAGTGAAACAGAACACGATCTACATACAATAAAAACATCTAGCAATCAAATTCAAATTAAAACATTACAAGACGGTCGTTCAAATAGAGGTGACAAAAGGAATCGTAACCCTTTTCAAAGTCACCCATGAAAACAGAATCGACGAAATCCTAAGAGAAGAAGAAAATAACTAGAACATGCATAAATAAGAAATATCAGAAAGACGGACAATGACGGATAGCGCGAAATGAAGTAATGTACAGCGAACTGAGTCTATTACAGATCCTATACGGAAAGAAGGATTTATTCTTTTGGTCACATTATGAGGACACCAGAAACCAGACTATCAAGCAAAATCATAGAGAAACTTTGGAACATGAAGCAACAAGTAGGATGAATAACAGGAATCAGCGAGGACATGAAAAACTGGAATAACCTTGGGTGATTTTGCAAAACAAAACAGAAAATTTAAATACATCGAAAAACATAAAAATAAGATTTAAACTAAAAAAAGACAAACAACCAATAAAGTTTATTTACAGATGAGGAACGGTAAAAAAAAGACTGAATGAAGATACTGGGCAATTCGGAAAGAAAACCTATTGAAAAAGATGATCAAAAAATGATTTAAGTGTTCCAACGGAAGAAGAATAACTTATGGGACGTCGTGGATCTATGAGGGCGTGCTGAAAAGTAATGTCTCCGAATACGCGAGATGTACACTATATGATCAAAAGTATCCGGACACCTCCAAATACATACGTTTTTCATGTAAGGTGCATTATGCTGCCACCTACTGCCAGGTACTCCATATCAGCGACCTCAGTAGTCATTAGACATCGTGAGAGAGCAGAATGGGGCGCTCCACGGAACTCACGGACTTCAAACGTGGTCAGATGATTGGGTATCACTTGTGTCATACGTCTGTACGAGAGATTTTCGATGAAATAGTGAAGTGGAAGCGAGGAGGTACAAGTACAGCACAAAAACATACAGGCCGACCTCGTCTGTCGATTGACAGAGACCGCAGACAGTTGATGAGGGTCGTAATGTGTAATAGGCAGGCACCGACCCCTTTTACAACGGCACGATCAGAAAAATTACTAATGGTATTCTGCAAGTTCTGTCTGAAGCGCTCTACAACTACAGGTCCTAACCCAGGTGGTCTATAAAAGCCTCCGATCATCATTTTTGACCGTTCTTTGATACTCAATTTCACCCAGATTAATTCACATTCGGAATCCGTGATAATCTCGCTAGATTTTATTGAACTTTTTATTGCAGTAAATACGCCTCCACCATTGGCGACTAACCTATCCTTACGATAAACATTCCAATCTGAACTTAGAATTTCGTTGTCACTGACGTCTGGTTTCAACCAGCTCGCTGTTCCCAATACTATCTGTGCATTATAGCCTTCAGTAAGCGATACTAATTCTGGGATCTTTCCTTGGATGCTCCTGCAGTTTACGAAAACCATATTAATGTTTTCTATCTCTGATCTCCGAGGACCAAGATTCTCTGAGGTCGTTGTGGCTGATTTAACAGGCAAATCGTCTTTGATCCCAAGGGAGGGGTTCTCTAAACTAAAATTGGCAGATGTGGACTCTGACTGTAATTTACTGGTTATGAACAAGACATTAAAGCTGCCAGAATTGCAGAAGAGAGGAAATGATGGATATGGGACCTAGATAAAACGAAAGAAGCAGAGACTGGAAGAGTTGAAAAGGGAATATTGTGCAACGATTGACTGAAACGAGGGAAAGAAATATAACAGAAGACGAAAAACTGCTTTGAGAGACGAAATAATGAAGGTGACAGACGTCAAATAGGCAGAAAGACAACGCCGAGTAAAAATCCTAGGATAACACGCGATGTAATGAATTTAACTGCGAAAGGAAAAAATATACATATAGAACAAATAAGTCAGCAAGAAAGGACAACAGGTAGCTAAAACAATGCAAAACGGTAAAGCGGGAATGGCTCGACGAGAAGTTCAAGGCGGTAGAGCATATTTCTCTTTGGTAAATGTCGATGACGTCTTTAGGAAAATTAGAGACCATTGGAGCAAAGAGAACCATCTGTATGAGCAGTAAGAATTCGGATGACAAGGACGTACTAAGCAAAGAAGGGAAGGCTGGAAGGTGTAGGGTCTGCATGAGGGGAACAAACTTGAACGCAATATTATAGAAAGAGAAGAGGAAATAGATGAAGATGAGACTGGAGATAAAACACTGCGTGTTTAATTTGACAGAGCGGAGCTCTGAAAGGTCAAAGTCGAAATAAGGCGCTTGGAGTAGGCAACATTTCCTCAGAGTTCTTGAGATTATGTCGAGAACATACTGTGACAAACCTGTTTCACACAGTGTGCAAAATATATAACACAGGCGAAAACCCCCAGACTTCAAGAATGTACTAATTCCTGTTCGAAATGAGCAAGAGCTGACAGTCGTTAATATTACAGAACCATCAGTTTAATATTTATTTATTTAATCCGGCCTGATTAGGTCCATCATCTCCTCTCGTACACCGGACCAGGGTTTCGCACATACATTTCTTGCACCATAATTACCTAAGAAATAACATTTTTAATATGACAGATAGTATTTAAATGATTTGCGTGTCTGTGTAGTGACAAGGTGAATAAATAAAACTGGCTATGAAATAACAAATAATAATAATAATACTGGCAGCAGTTCTCTACTACTGATACTGCTGAACAATAATGGCAGTGGCAGATATAAAAAGTATTTGTAAGTGAAGAAAGTAGATATTTTCTGATACAGCAAGAACTGGTGAAAAGAAATTTAAGGAGCCTGCACCAATTTTGTAATAAAGGCGTACAGGGATAATGGTAATCATTATTGTTGTTTTAGTGAATAATTCATTAACTGTATTCTGAAGCTGCAGATGTCATTCAGTTCTCTAAAATAATGCGGGAGATTATTCCAGAATCGGTTTCCTGCTACTGAGAAGGACGTAGAGAAAGTGGCTGAACGACTGAGTGTTACAAAAAGGATATTTATCTGATGGGAATGTGTGTTTCTGTCATGTTGTTTGGACAAGAGCATTAAAACCGAGGAGAGATATGGGGGACAGTGTACGTAGAAAAGACAAACGGAGGGAACAGTGGGTTTGGAAATCTCTGCGCTTGTCTGCACACAGCCAGGATAGCGGTGCATATGGTGGTAAAATATGATCAAAGAATCAAACATCACAGTTATAATGAAGACAGGCATTCATAACCAGTTCCAGTTGCCGTGGACTTTCCTGAAAGATAGCTTGCAGGATAACATCACTGTAATAAGTAATTGGAAGTATAAGTCTTCGTACCAGTTTCTTTTTAAGTTCAAAATGGAATAACCTTTTTTTTATTTTTGTAGGGCATGAAGAGATGCTGAAGCCTTCTCGCACACTGCAGTTACGTGCTCAGTCCAATTTACATTTTCATCCCTCTATAATAAGCCATGTTTGCAAAATACTGAGTTGAATTATTCACGGAAGACTAAAAAAACTGATAGAGGCCGACCAGAAATCAGGTTGGGTTCAGGAGAAATGTAAGGATTGGAATTGCAGTACAGATCCTACGACTTATCTTGGAAGGCAGACTGACCGACGTTCATAGCATTTGCAGATTTAGATCAAGCGTTTGACAGTGTTGTCTAAAAAACTCACTAGGAAATTTTGACGATAGTAAGGTGTAAATAAAAGGGTGGGGGAGTTATCTACAACTTAGTAAAGGAACTGGCCTGCAGCCATAAGAGTTGATGGGCATGTAAGGGAAGCAGTGGTTGAGAAGGGAGTGAGACAAGGTTGCAGCCTCTTCCCGATATTATTCAATTTGTACACTGAGCAAGCAGTAAAAGAAACCAACGAGAAATTCGTAAAGTGAATGAAGAAATAAAAACTTAGAGATCTGCCTATGAATTCCGCTATGAACGTAAATATGTAACTTCTGCATGCCCCATTTGTAGATGAGCCGGGAATTGCTCTAAAATTAGTTTACAGGACTACAAAAAATGCCTGCCGCAGTCAGGTCCGTTTACATTAAGTTCACAAAGTTAAGCCTTACGTGGTTTCCACAAATCGATTAACGTGACTTTGGGGTGATGATACCTCTGAAAAGGACACGTCCATTTTCCCTTCTCGCCACCATTCTTTCCTATGTTTTGCTCTCTCTTTAATGACTTCACGGTCGATGGCACGTTTATCCGTAAAACTTCTTTCCTTTGTTTCCCTTGAGTGAGAAAAATAAATACGACTCTACAGTTTCCTCCTTACGTGCTTATATTTTTTAGCTGTTACAGATGAACCCATATCTTCAAACACTCGTTTTAACGCTCAGCAGAAAACAGTAAAGTAAATATTTCATTTTCCCATCGCGTATCATAAAAGAGAGGCTTTTAGTACTTTTTCTAACAACCTTACACAAATATGTATTTCATTTCCAAGTACATGGAGTTTTATAACCATTACCCTTTAATAAAGTTTTTTGTGCAACTTGGCATTTCGACTATGGAACATTGTTATAAAGGTACCCCCCGCCACCCAATTAAGGTCAACATTGTGATATGACTAAGGCAGGGAAAATAGAGTTAAATTTATCTCTCAAAAAGACGGGGTTATCTATTGTTTCTTTATGCCACACAGCTACAACTTAATTACAATTTTACTCGGTTTTATGAGTTTCGTTTTATCAATACACAGAAAAAATTTGTGACAAAGTGTGCCAATTTCATCAGACTTACTGTTTTACTCTTCTTAAAATGTAGGTAATTATAGGCCTATCTTCACTGAAACAAAATAAGAATAAAAAAAAGAAAAAAACTAAACTGCATTAAGCAACGTAATTAAACGAAACTTTAACACTTACCTGCGAGGAACCGTGAGAGAAATAACCAGTTCTCAACACTAACATTTACCACAATATCCTCTAAGTAAGGTTATTCAAACTGTTAGACAGTTACTTACAAATGCAGTGGTATAAAAAAAGCAAAGCCATGACATATTTTATAGAATATTCCGATCAACTTTATATGCGAAACAAAAATTTTTCTTTTTACTAGACCATTCACAGATGTCCCTAATTTTATTAATGAGTCTTGTTTTCTACAATTTCAATTATCACACTTGTTTTTGCAGGTATGTGTACTGTCAAGAATTTATCCCTATAATCTACGGAAATGGGGTTTTTCCAATTGATGATGAAAATGTTTGTAAAATTTAACTCTTATAGAGAATGATCTTCACATATAACTCATTTATGTCACCTTGTCTTCAAATTTGCATGGAGAGCTGCATCAAACCAGTCTCAGGACTGAAGAACACAACAACAACAACAACAACATTCTTCAAATTGATGGTCAGTAGCGGGAAGCTTCCAAGAAATCTATAGACACACCTTTCCATCTGCAAATGTAAATGGCTTTGGGACCTGCTCAAGTGTAATTAGTGTAACTGAAGATTGCGTCACTGTTGTATATTGACCAGAGTTACAGTATTTAAGAATAAAAAGCCAGAGTGTGCTATTGTCACAAAGTAATACCTAAGTCGCAAAATTGCCCACTTTTACGGTACGTTTACCGACAGGTAATTTACAAGGTATACGATGACGAGTCGCAAAATAAATTCCTGATTCCATCACAGCATTTTCTTCTCTTATTTATGGACAATGTTCATCTGAATAGAACTTTCAAAAATGGCTCTGAGCACTATGGGACTCAACTGCTGAGGTCATTAGTCCCCTAGAACTTTGAACTAGTTAAACCTAACTAACCTAAGGACATCACAAACATCCATGCCCGAGGCAGGATTCGAACCTGCGACCGTAGCGGTCTTGCGGTTCCAGACTGCAGCGCCTTTAACCGCACGGCCACTGCGGCCGGCAATAGAACTTTAATAAACCTCTTTGTACGTCTATCTGCGACAATAACTAAAAGGCAGTGACTGTCATTCCTATTAAACAAAACACAATACTCCATTTCTCTTACTTTAGTGATCATCTGCATAGCTGGGAAAAGTGACTACTATTTATAACATTTCGGAACTTATGTCAGTTTGTAAATAAACAGTGACAGTTACATCACGGGGCCATTTTCTGAATAATACCAATGGCTAAAAGTATCTTTGAAATATTCAGAGAGAAACATAACTTAACTACGGGCATAAATATACGAAACATTCTATCTACTTTTTGGTGCTAGATGGCCTCTTATTACACTCTTACTTTTTGATCAGGTGTTTCCAAAATTTTAAAACAGCTTAATTTCGTCTACATATTTTTGTCATATATCATGTGTTGCCTGTTTTTCTTGCCCCGTATGCCAATTTCTAATTCTTTATGTCAGTCCCTAGTACGGTTTTTGCTTAACAGGCGCAGAAAGCATTTCAGACTTGTTGTCAACAATGTTGAACATTCTGCATTGGATTTCATGTATTCACTTATGGTAGATTCGTCACGTGAGTTGTACGCAATTTTTCATGTTCTCTAAAATGGCTTGCAGGATGAACATGGTTATAATATTGATTGCAGCGTACTTTTCATTGCCTTGTGTGTGTGTGTTTTTTTTTTTTTTTTCTCTTTCCATTTGACGGCGGCGAACGGAGCAATGAGTGATATGGTTCAAATGGCTCTGAGCACTATTGGACTTAACAGCTGAGATCATGAGTCCCCTAGAACTTAAAACTACTTAAACCTAACTAACCTAAGGACATCACACACTCATCCATGCCCGAAGCAGGATTCGAACCTGAGACAATAGCAGTCGCGCGGTTCCGGACTGAAGCGCCTAGAACCGCTCGGCCACCACGGCCGTCTGATAAGTTCTGTTTATGGGCAGAGGCTTCGTCCTAAAAAAAAAAGTCTAAAAACATTCCAAAATGGAAGTGTAGGAAATTCTGGATATATAGAATTTGCTTGTGTATGGATTGCCTATTGATAGTATGAAAATGTTTGTGAAAGACTGCTATTAGGCATTCACTGGAAGACAGTTTCTAACGAAGAGTTTCACGTAGAAAGCTGTGCGGGACTAATGAGACGTGGGAGGTATATAAGGTGAGAACAGAGCTGAGGAGGTGTGGTCTCCCCTCAGCACTCGGACACGGCTGACAGGCGACAACTTTCTTCGAGATGGCCGTCTACACTGCTACGGTAAGACACCACCAACTGTGTCTTCTCAGGCAGGTCTTCTAACGAGGCGGAACCTAGCTTCACTCACCACTATTCAATCCTAATTACGCCTTCGCGGGTCCAGGCGAATGCTCGTTCTTTAAATACTAGATTTTCAGAAACGATGTTAGTGTTCCTCCCATCTTGAACCAGAGGACGCACAGTGAAATGGTTTTCTGGGGATCACGATGAGCTCCATACTCTGCAAATGTTCATATGAGTTGTTGTGGTGAGTTAAAATATTGTACCTGCTATTCAGCATGTTTAATCGATTACGTGTGATTGCCTTGCTGGAAGATTTGTCCCACGTGGAAGAAGCAATCCTTAGCAATCCACCCACCTATGGGCATGTCAACACGAACACAGTTTTTCATCAATTTTGATTTACTTCCTCTCTGCTTGTGTTCTACGGTGTGGTCCATGAGCTACGATAAATTTTTGAAGGCGCCATTGCATGGGCAACGTAGGGTAAAAATGTGTCGAACTTTCGATAACTATAAGAAATTACAATGACATTTTTTTCAAAACCTTTTTCATTGATTTCATGACTTGCAGCTAAGCATCATTTGTACATTTCTATGTGGCGCGGGGTAGCCGCGCGTTCTAAGGCCCTTTTCCACGGTCCGAGCAGCTACTCTCATCGGAGGTTCGAGTCCTCCCTCGGGCATGGGTGTGTGTGTGTGTGTGTGTGTGTGTGTGTGTGTGTGTTGGCCTTGGCATAAGTTAGTTTAAGTTAAATTAACTAGTGTGTAAGCCTACAGATCGATGACCTCAGTAGTTTGGTCCCACAGGAACTTACCACAAATTTACAAATTTTACATTGCAATAATAGTAAGTTTTTAAGTTTTATCTATGTCGCTATGATTGTGAGTCATTTGACATTCACTGCTGCCTAAAGGCCTCCTTTAGAATTCTCCATTCATTACCGTCTTCGGTCGCACGCTGACATGTCACTCCCGTGGGTCTTCTGACGTCATCTTCCAACCTTCCATTACGTCGTCGTCACTGTGTTTACGTATCTTTTGCAATCCAGCAAAGTACTTCTTCATCCATTTGCCATCGATTCGTATGGCTACATGTCCAGTCCACATCTTTATCATTTTCATTATAGCCATCTACTCTTTAATTCTTTTGTCTGTGTTTCTCTCCGTTGCTCACTGGAAAACGAATAGTGTTTGGACGGGTTTTGCACTACGAGTCCATTTCTCTGCGTCATAAATTAGAACTGGTGACACATAGAACGTACAACAGACGTGTAGGGGAAGTGTAGATTAGCAATTATATACATGGCACTGGCAGTTAATCAAGCCGGGAAACGAACTCACATTGGCCTACAAAAGCCATCTGACCTACGGTGCTTGAGGGAAGCGTAAGATTCTGAGCACTCTGTCGCCCTCTTGCGCCAAGGGCTGTCTGTCATATTTTTTATTTTTTTTTATTTCGTTAACGTTATTAAATTATACTTATTCGTGAGGATAATGAAAGAAAAAAGACTTTCGTGAACGCTACGCAAAAACTAATTACGTTTACCATTCTATCTAAACTTAACCCTTACAAGCACAGTAGTCTCGTAAGAAGGTCAATGAAATAAAACGATTCAATAGTTAACTTACCGCTGTTAAAATGTTAGCGAAAAAATGAAATATTGACAGTCTAGAACGATAGCTTACGGGACTTGTGTGGCAGTTTGAGACTGTTCATCGGCTTTATAGGCCATAAGTGGCGTACATCAAACTATTTGTCCTTACTTCCCCTAGACCACTGTTGTATGTCAGAAAACCTTTATACTGTCCTCCTTAGACACACGGAAGTTTAATTTTGAAATCGGCGTTCAGTTTACCAAAAGTTCCCGAGCCGATTTACTCTTCTGTTAATTTCTCGTGCTGACCATCTAGTCACTGTTTCGAATTGTCCTAAACGCAAGATATTCTTAATTGGTTCTTTGACTTCACTAATGATTCTTACTATTTTCAATGCTACTTCACTCCTATTAAAACAGAATTTGAGGTCTGCTTTTAAAACTATTGTATTAATTTGTTCCATACGTTCCTACGGTCACATAGTAGATTGTCGTTCATAAAATGAAAGCGACTCGTATATGTTCCACCAACATGTATTTTTCTTTATTTTGTCCATATTAAGGCACCGAAAGCTTCCTCCGAGGATAATTAGAATACTTCTGGTGATGCTGGATCTGCTCGCCACACATTTCTATCGACTCTGAATTTTTCATTATTCTGCTCAAGTCTAGTGAAAGCTGCAGCATTGATGTATACATAGTTCAGTACGCTAATATAGGGTCAATCAGTAGATTGTTGATCAATGGCAGCCGTCAAGAAAATCTGTACTATGTGATATTAATAGATGCATAAGTTTGTAGGTCTCTTGTTTGGTATGATGGTATTCCGGTTGGTATGTGTTTTTTGCCCATTGTCGTTTTTATTTGTAGTTCACTGTTTCTATTTGAATTTACATATTATTATTTTGCGGACGCTAGAAAATGGAGTGTCAAGTGGAGAAATCGGAACATTTACGACATATTCTTCTGAGTTCAGTAGAGGTATGACAGCCGCGGAGGCAACCATAAACATTTGCATCGTGTAAGGGGATAATGACACTGGACACAGCACTGCAAGAAGATGGTTTTCTCGTTTTAAAGAGGATAGTTTTGACAGTGCTGACTCTCCACGTTCATGAAAACCGGCGGGATTTAATGAAAATCTTTTAAACGCATTAATCCTCGGTTATTTATTTCACTGTACTCGAAAACTGGCAAATGTGATGAACTATGATCATTCTACCATCGTGCGACATTTGCATGCGGTGAGGAAGGTTCAAAAATCGTGTGTACCGGTACCGCATGCTCTAAGCCAAAGTCACAAAAATCGTGCATATCTGCTTGCCTATCATGAGTTGGCTCGTGAACAACACCGACCATTCCTATCCTGTATCGTTACTGATGATGAAAAGAAAGAAATGGTTTCTTTATGCTAACTTAAGGAAATTAAGTAATAGCTGAGCCCAGGTTAAGCAACCCCCGTAAAAAGACCTGCTCGCATCCACGAAAGATTATGTTATGCATTTGGTGGAATAGCGATGGTGCGGTGTACTAGGCATTGCCTCCTCAAGGTGTAACCATCACTACTGGCATTTTTGTGAATAACTGAGACGTCTTGCAGACGCAGTCCAAGAACAACGACCAGGAAGACTGCGTGAGGTGATGCTACTCCACGATAACGGCCGTCCACATTCTGCTAGACTGACAAAAACACTGTACAGGACTTGGGTTGGAAACTCATTCCGCACCCACCTTATTCACCTGATCTTGTGCCCTCAGATTCACACTTTTTCTGCTCTCTATAGACTAACCTTCAAGGAACTTCCTTAATGGACGAGAATGCGCTTCGAACATGGATCGACGAGTTCTCCCCCTCATATCCACGTGATTTCTACAGCTGCGGAATCGAAAAGTTACCACAGTGTTGGCAGTCTACTGTAAACAGTGAAGGAGACCGTATAATCGATGAATAAAGTCTCTATTACGCGTGTTTTTCACGTTCATGGAACTTAAGGAAAAAAGCTACGAACTTAAGCACCAACCCATTATAACTAAACGAATGGGAAAAAATATCAATACCATTTTATGAATTTGACGGGAAAACCACAAAAAACTATTTACACTACCAGAAGTTTAATTATTCATGAATTATCACCCCAATGAGTCCATAGTTATATACTACAATATTGTGAACTTCAGTTTCTCCGTATACCGCGTTAGGATAATTTCTTTCACTCTTCTGACCATTGCATCTCGTTGATCGCATGCTGTTGATTGCACTCCCTACATACTCAGACTGCTCAAGTGGTCCTACGGGTCTCATGTTTAAAGTTTCCTCCGGCTCACTCATGTGATTCATAACGCCTTTTCCACGCAGCTTGAAACAGAATCTTAGCTACATTGTGTCTGATGTCACAAAGTAACAATATACGCAGTTTATAAGTTGCATTTCAAATGTTGTGCAGATGATCGCTTGGATATAAATGGATTGTAATAAATGATAGTTAAGTGAGCAGCGTGTTCACAATTGCTTTGCACAAATACTTGAAAGCTGTTTCTCATTTCCTCTTTGAAATGTCGCAGTTTATGAATAGAAGTTTGTTTGTTTGGCTTCCGTGGATGTTAAAACCCTGAAACAAGAAATCTCACTCCTCGTCTCAGGTATTTTTTTGTTTTTGTCTGCTGTGTTCTGTAAATACTGCTTTAACATCCCTCTCATTATGAAAAGAAATTATCTATACTATTTCGTCCAGCCCAATACTTACATTTTAGCGAATCTGGAGTCCTTTATTTGTGCCTGGTGCGAGAATACACTCAATTATTCATAAAACAAGCCTTTTTGTAAATATACGGATTCTATGAATCCAATCGAATTTTTCTTTGCTTGTATTTCCATTACTATATGTAAGGTCAGAATTTACTTTCGTCCTGACACCAAACTGATTTTTACACTAAGATGGCGAAAGTCATGGATAGCGACATGCAAATATACAGTTGGCTATAGTATGCGTACACAAGGCATAAAAGGGCAGTGCATTGGCGGAGATGTCATTTCTACTCAGGTGTTTCGTGTCAACCGTTTACGGTGTGATTATGGCCGCACGACGGGAATTAAAAGACTTTGAACACGGAATGGTAGTTAGAGCTGGATGCATGGGACATTACATTTCGAAAATCGTTAGGGAATTCATTATTCCGAGATCCACTGCGTCAAAAGTGCGCAGAGAATACCAAATTTCAGACATTACCTCCCACTACGAGCGTTTGCGTCGAGTTGACGGTGCTAACAGAAAAGCACCACTGCGTCAAATAACCGTATAAATCAATGTGGGACGTACGACGAACGTATTTGCTAGGGCAGTGCGGCGAAATCTGCCATTAATGAGCTATGGCAGCAGACGATCGACGCGAGTGCCTTTGTCAGCAACGCGAAATCGCCTGCAGCATATCGGTTCTACCCTGGAAAACCGTGGCCTCGTCAGAAAAGTTCGGATTGGTAAGAGCCGATGGTAGGGTTAGAGTGTGGTGCAGACCCCACGCAGCCATGGACCCAAGGTGTCAACATGACACTGTGCAAGCTCGTGGTCGCCCCTTAATGGTGTGGGCTATGTTTATATGGAATGGACTGGGTCCTCTGACCCATCTGAACCGATCATTGACTGGAATTGATTGTCTTCGGCTACTTGGAGACCATTTGCAGCCATTCGTGGACTTCATGTTCCCAAACAACCATGGAATTTTTATGACCATCATCGGACCACGATTGTTCGTGATTGATCTGAAGAACAATTTGGATAATTCGAGAGAATGTTTTGCCCCCCTCCCCCTCCCCCCCAGATCTCCCACATGAATCCGATCGAACATTCATGGAACATAATCGAGATGCCAGTTCGTGCACAAGAACCTGCACCAGCAACACTTTGGTAATTGTTGAGCCTATGCCACCGTAAGTCGTTGCACTACGCCAGGCAAAAGGAGGTCCAACGCGATACTACGTGGTATCTCATGACTTTTTTCACCTCAATGTATAGCTTGCACATTTATTACCCACTTGATTTGCTAGTGTGAGGACAGTAAAAAAAAAAAAATTGTTCAAATGGCTCTGAGCACTATGGGACTTAACATCTATGGTCATCAGTCCCCTAGAACTTAGAACTACTTAAACCTAACTAACCTAAGGACATCACACAACACCCAGTCATCACGAGGTAGAGAAAATACCTGACCCCGCCGGGAATCGAACCCGGGAACCCGGGCGCGGGGCCCGCATCTCGTGGTCGTGCGGTAGCGTTCTCGCTTCCCACGCCCGGGTTCCCGGGTTCGATTCCCGGCGGGGTCAGGGATTTTCTCTGCCTCGTGATGGCTGGGTGTTGTGTGCTGTCCTTAGGTTAGTTAGGTTTAAGTAGTTCTAAGTTCTAGGGGACTTATGACCATAGCAGTTGAGTCCCATAGTGCTCAGAGCCATTTGAACCATTTGAACCGGGCGCGGGAAGCGAGAACGCTACTGCGCGGCCACGAGCTGCGGACTGAGGACAGTCATCCAATTGGAAACGTGAGTGGAAATTTGATGTTAAGTCTCTTTTTTTATATAGATTTATACTTTCTAAAAGCACCACTACTGGCTTTTACCCTAGATACAATGTGGTACACCACCAGGGCCCTGATTTTGATAGTTCCAAGTAACAGACCTACTTACAAGGTGTAGGTTTAATTTGCAGAAGGTGGTGCAAGTGAACACTCAGCAATGTAAAGCCAGGCCACTGAGTGTCGAATATTACAGACTTCTACAGGTGATGGTGGAGCAGTGTTTGAAATGAATATGTTCGCCGCTAAATTTTCTAAACACACTTTGTGTGCACTCATGCGTGTAGCACGTATGGTGCTACTGCTCACGAAATATATTACTCTGCAGTTGGTGTTCCTGTTGGTGAGCCTGGCGTACGCCGCAGCCGCAGCGGTTGTCAGCACTGGCGTCTCAAGAGAGGAATCCCTGGCAGGGGCTAACACTTTCGGCTTCGGCTTCGCAGCCTGGCCGTGGGGTTTATGGCCTTACGGTGAGTCCAACATTGAAGACACTTAGACCAGACAGCTACAAACTGTAGCCTAGGTACAAGCTTTATGGTAGTAATATAGCACTTCCCAGTTGCTGAAGATGAAATAAACCGAAGAAGTACGCCCCATTAAATGAAACAATGACGTTGGGACAAATGAAATTCTCTACTTTTCATATAATTGTGACTACTAAAAGCTAATGCCATGGAGTGAAGTATGCCACAGATGAAAACACTAACTACATAGAGCAGTTTTCTTCGCATGTGAGACAGTGGATCACACACTGCTTGAAAAATTCCTTCAGTGTGAGACCCATTTTAGGTGTTCTAAGAAGTATTCTAATATCGCTTCTTTGTTCACAGGTTTTCCAGGACCATTCCCATACCCTTATCTAGGTTGATGAGCTGCCCAGGAGATGCCTGAATTGGTGTGGAGCTGTAGATACTATTCTGTGATTTGTAACTACTATCTTTACGTTTTAAAGAAATGTAAGCACATTTCAAATAAACGACCTTTAAGGTATCCGACAACATAATGTCCACTGTTACTTCCCAGATCATTTACAGATATTATGAATTTATTTCTCTTCATACGGATTGACTTCTATCAGACGGTGCGAGAACGCAGCAACAAACTCACTTTACACTCAAAATTATTCAGGTGGAAGGACGGTAGTTTTACCATTCTGAGACCAGTGTGGAAGGACAGGACTTTTGCATAATTTTATCTAAACATCTCTAACAAAACCCAACGATATTATGGGCATATAATGTAATTCAAACACACACGGATAACAGAAAAACCGAAATTGAGGGTAGGAAAGCAAAATCAGAAATGCTGAACACTTTCAAATGGTCCTTTACAAAAGAAGATACAGTAGAGCTGCCTCAATTTTAGTTTAAATCTCGCGCCACTGCAGAAATAACTGCTGCAGATAGTGTCAGTCACGCTGAGAATCAGCTGAAATCACTCAAATTAAACAAGGTATCAGGGCGTGGAGGTACCCCTGTCAGATTCTATACATAATTTTGGCTGAGTTAGTTCCTATTTTAATCATAATATATCGTAGACGTCTCTAACAAAAAACTGTGCCCAGTTCTTGAAAGGGGGAAAGTACACACCCATCTACAAAGATTATACACAAAATTCCCAGTGTCATTGACGTCCATCTGCAGCAGAAACCTAGACCATGTTCTGAGATCAAATATAAGGAGGTACCACGAACAGAATGACCTACTTTATGCTAAATAGCAAGAATTCCAGAAACACTGGTCTTGCGAACTGCAGCTTGGCATTTTTCTCACATGACATTCTGACAGCCACGGATCTAGCCAATTAGGCGGATGCAGTATTTCTTGACCGCCGAAGAGCATTTCATTCTGTACCGCATCAACGTTTATTTACAGAAGTACGATCATATGGAGTATGAAATGGAATTTATACCTCGAAGGAGGATTTCGCAGTAAGGCGGACGGAGAATGTTATCTTCCATGTAGAGTCGTCAACAAGAATAGAAATAACACCACTCGTGTCCCTGGCAAGCATCTGGGACACGTGTTGTTCATTTATAGGTTAATGATGTGGCAATCTCACACATTTCACAGATCATGCAGCTACCTATAATGGATTATTTGGAAGAAGCTGCATAAATATTCAGTCAGCTCATGATATGATTTAAACGCAGTGCCTAAATTGGCAACCTTCTCGAAATGTACGGAAACATAAAATTGTTGTAGTTTTTGTTGTTGCCTTCAGTTCGAAATCAGTCTGATGCAGCTCTCCATGCTACTCTATCTTGAGCAAGCTTCTTCATCTCCAAGTATCTACTGCAACGTACATCCTTCTGAAACTGCTTGTTGTATTCATTTCTTTGTCTCGCTCTATAATTTCAACCCCCCCACCTCCTCCCCCGCAGATTTTCCTCTAATAGCAGGCTGGTGATCTCTTGAGGTCTCAGAATGTGGCCTATCCCTTCTTCCAGTCAGGTTATGCCACAAATTTCTTTCCCCCCCCCCCCCCCCGTTCTGTTCCGTACCTACTCATTAGTTACATTATCTACCCACCTAATCTTTACCCTTCGTCTGTAGCACCACATTTCAAAAGCTTCTATTCTCTTTTTGTCTAAACTGTTCATCATCCAAGTTTCACTTCTGTACATGGCTACACTCCGTACAAATACCTTCATAAGTGACTTCCTAATACATCTATATTCGATGTTAACAAGTTCCTTTTTTCAGAAACGCTTATTCTGCTGCCCAAATAACAAAACTCGTCTACTATTGAAGTGCTCTGTTTCCTTATCCAATTCCGTCAGCGTCATCTGATTTAATTCGATTACATTCCATTATCCTTGTTTGTCTCCTTTCAAGACATTGACCGTTCCGTTCTATTGCTGTTTAAAGTCCTTTTCTGTCATCGGCAAACCTCTAAGTTTTTATTTCTTCTCCCCGAACTTTAATTAATGCTCCAAATTTTCTTTTGTTTCCTTTACTGCTTGCTCAATGTGCAGATTGAATAGTGATAGGCTACAGCCCTGTCTCACTCCCTTCTCAACCATTGCTTCCCTTTACTGGCCCTCGACTCCAGTTCTAAATAGCCTTTCGCTCCCTGTGTTCTACCCCTGCTACCTTCAGAATTCTAAAGAGAGAATTCTAGTCAACATTATCTAAAGCTTATTCTAAGTCTACAAATGCTATAGACATGGGTCTGCCTTTCCTTTAGCTACCTTCTAAGATAATTCGCAGGGTCAGTATTGCCTCTCGTATTCATATATTGCTCCGGAATCCAAACTGATTTTCCCCGAGTTCAGCTTCTACCAGCTTTTCCATTCTTCTATGAAGAATTCGTGTTAGTGTTTAGTTCACTTCCCAAAGCGCAGAAAAATAGTGTCTTATTACTACAATAGCAATCAGTCACTACTGTGATCAGACAAACAATATAAATACCTGTATATGAAATAGAGCTTCTATCATTCGCAAATCAGGTAGCAAACTTTTAAGGATGGAAGGAAGATTAGAATTTAACATCTTGTCCACAGCACAGTCGCTAGAGACGGAGGACAAGTTCGTATTACGGAAGGATGGGGAAGCAAATCGCCCGTGGCGTTTTCGAAGGCATCACCCCTTCTTTTCCCTTTAGGGAAATCACGGAAAATCTAAATCTGGATAATCGCGCAGGGATTTGAAACGTCGTCTTCCACAATGCGAGTCCATTGTGCTAACAAGTGCGCAATCTCGCTCGGTAGCAAACTTCGATTCACTGTCAGGATACTACAAAAATGCAATCACTCTACCATGGGGACTGTTCAGAACACACTTTTGTGTCCCATCTTAGTATATTGCTCAAGTGCTTCGAAATTATACCGAATAGGGGTAACAAGAAAAATTTGGCGTAATCAAAATAGGTCAGCACCGAATGGCCTCATGTGTGTTTGTCTCATGGGTTCAAAGGGCTCTGAGCACTATGGGACTCAAGTTCTGAGGTCATCAGTCCCCTAGAACTTAGAACTACTTAAACCTAACTAACCTAAGGACATCACACACATACATGCCCGAGGCAGGATTCGAAACTGCGACCGTAGCGGTCGCGTGGTTCCAGACTGTAGCGCCTAGAACCGCTCGGCCACTCAGGCCGGCTGTCTCATGGGTGAGAATCACGGAAATACTGAAAAACATGAACTGCCAGACCCTTAAAGATAGATATCAATTATTCCGCAAAACCCTGCTGCCAATATTAAGCGAAAAATCTACAAATGTTCTTCAGATTCCACGTATCGCTTTTGTAAGGACCGCAGGACTAGAATGGAGCAATTACAGTTCACAGAGAGGCATTTAAGCAGTCATTGTGCCCTCTGCCGCACACATCACAGTCACAGAGTTTTACAGAGCATAAATGTAGTCATAGAGCCGGCCGCCGTGGCCGAGCGGTTCTAGGAGCTTCGGTCCGGAACCGCGCTGCTGCTGCGGTCGCATGTTCGAATCCTGCCTCGGGCATGGATGTGTGTTATGTTCTTAGGTTAGTTAGGTTTAAGTTCAAATGGTGCAAATGGCTCTGAGCACTATGGGACTCAACTGCTGAGGTCATTAGTCCCCTAGAACTTAGAACTAGTTAAACCTAACTAACCTAAGGACATCACACACATCCATGCCCGAGGCAGGATTCGAACCTGCGACCGTAGCGGTCTCGCGGTTCCAGACTGCAGCGCCAGAACCTAGGTTTAAGTAATTCTAAGTTTAGGGGACTGATGACCTCAGATGTTAAGTCCCATAATGCTTGGAGCATTTGAACGATTTTTTTGTAGTCATAGACCAATTTCATTCATCTCTTCCTTATTTATTTACATTCATTGGTGTCGGAGCATCACCTTACCGTTGACGTTGTCTATCTGAATGAGGAAATTGTTAGAGACATCATTCTATTTGTTGACGACGGTGCGAATATAAACAACTTTATTGCACGTAGTCGACGAATACAATATTTCGTTATAAACCTTAAGACTAGTCTTGCCTTAACTACACTGCTCTCACTGTAAGAGGCAAGACTTTAGTAACGATTTTTTTCCCTTTATTGGATTTCGATTCCCCCCGAAGAGGGCGGGCTGGCAGCAGCTTAGTACGCCGCTCTTCAGCCTACAGAATTTTGAAAACATAAGAAGACAAGAAACAACAAAAGCAGGTGATAAAACGGTGACGTAAATTGTAAAACGGCGGAAAATTGTGGAAAGTTAAAACATAACACAAATGGTGGGCGATGATAATAAAAGACACAGGAAGCAGACAGGCAAAATAGTAGACAGACAATTAAAAAACATGGCGACAGTCTGGATTCTGTTCGCAAGAGATATAAAAATCACACCCTGCGGCAGTATGATGTCCGTTCGGAACATTTCGGAAAAGACGCTCAACACTTAACAATCACTGGAAACAGTGCACTAAAAAGCCGGCACGAAGATGACACACCACAGGCAAGGGCAGATGGGGGTTAGTAACGATGGTGCAGATTTAATATCTAGAAAGTACTTGAAAACAGCCTGCAACACACTTAGAATAACGCATCACAAAAACGTTGTTAGTACAATAGGGCACTGTGAAACACACTGGTTTCATCTACATCTACATGATTACTCTGCAATTCACATTTAAGTGCTTGGCAGAGGGTTCATCGAACCACAATCATACTATCTCTCTACCATTCCACTCCCGAACAGCGCGCGGGAAAAACGAACATCTAAACCTTTCCGTTCGAGCTCTGATTTCTCTTATTTTATTTTGATGATCATTCCTACCTATGTATGTTGGGCTCAACAAAATATTTTCGCATTCGGAAGAGAAAGTTGGTGACGAAATTTCGTAAATAGATCTCGCCGCGACGAAAAACGTCTTTGCTTTAATGACTTCCATCCCAACTCGCGTATCATATCTGCCACACTCTCTTCCCCATTACGTGGTAATACAAAACGAGCTGCCCTTTTTTGCACCCTTTCGATGTCCTCCGTCAATCCCAGCTGGTAAGGATCCCACACCGCGCAGCAATATTCTCTTTAGTGGACTTGTTGCATCTTCTAAGTGTCCTGCCAATGAACCGCAACCTTTGGCTCGCCTTCCCCACAATAGTATCTATGTGGTCGTTCCAACTGAAGTTGTTCGTAATTTTAACACCCAGATATTTAGTTGAATTGACATCCTTGAAAATTGTACTATTTATCGAGTAATCGAATTCCAACGGATTTCTTTTGGAACTCATGTGGATCACCTCACACTTTTCGTTATTTAGCGTCAACTGCCACCTGCCACACCATATAGCAATCTTTTCTAAATCGCTTTGCAACTGATACTGGTCTTCGGATGACCTTACTAGACGGCAAATTACAGCATCATCTGCGAACAACCTAAGAGAATTGCTCAGATTGTCAGCCAGGTCATTTATATAGATCAGGAACAGCAGAGGTCCAAGGACGCTTCCCTGGGGAACACCTGATATCACTTCAGTTTTAATCGATGATTTGCCGTCCATTACTACGAACTGCGACCTTCCTGACAGGAAATCACGAATTCAGTCGCACAACTGAGACGATACCCCATAGGCCCGCAGCTTGATTGGTTGGTTCAAATGGCTCTGAGCACTATGGGACTCAACTGCTGAGGTCATTAGTCCCCTAGAACTTAGAACTAGTTAAACCTAACTAACCTAAGGACATCACAAACATCCATGCCCGAGGCAGGATTCGAACCTGCGACCGTAGCGGTCTTGCGGTTCCAGACTGCAGCGCCTTTAACCGCACGGCCACTTCGGCCGGCGCAGCTTGATTAGAAGTCGCTTGTGAGGAACGGTGTCAAAAGCTTTCCGGAAATCTAGAAATACGGAATCAACTTGAGATCCCCTGTCGATAGCGGCCATTACTTCGTGCGAATAAAGAGTTAGCTACGTTGCAAAAGAACGATGTTTTCTGAAACCATGCTGATTACGTATCAATAGATCGTTCCCTTCGAGGTGATTCATAATGTTTGAATACAGTATATGCTCCAAAACCCTACCGCAAACCGACGTCAATGTTATAGGTCTGTAGTTCGATGGATTACTCCTACTACCCTTCTTAAACACTGGTGCGACCTGCGCAATTTTCCAATCTGTAGGTACAGATCTATCGGTGAGCGAGCGGTTGTATATAATTGCTAAGTAGGGAGCTATTTTATCAGCGTAATCTGAAAGGAACCTGATAGGTATACAATCTGGACCTGAAGACTTGCCCGTATCAAGCGATTTGAGTTGCTTCGCAACCCCTAAGGTATCTACTTCTAAGAAACTTATGCTAGCAGTTGTTCGTGTTTCAAATTCTGGGATATTCCATTCGTCTTCCCTGGTGAAGGAATTTCGGAAAACTGCGTTCAATAACTCCGCTTTAGCAGCACAGTCGTCGGTAACAGTACCATCAGCACTGCGCAGCGAAGGTATTGACTGCGTCTTGCCGCTTGTGTACTTTACATACGACCAGAATTTCTTCGGATTTTGTACCAAATTTCGAGACAATGTTTCGTTGTGAAACCTATTAAAGGCATCTCGCATTGAAGTCCGTGCCAAATTTCGCGCGTCTGTAAATTTTAGCCAAACTTCGGGATTTCGCGTTCTTCTGAACTTTGCATGCTTTTTCCGTTGCCTCTGCAACAGCGTTCGGACCTGTTTTGTGTACCATGGGGGATCAGTTCCATCTCTTACCAATTTATGAGGTATGAATCTCTCATTTGCTGTTGCTACTATATCTTTGAATTTGAGCCACATCTCGTCTACATTTGCATAGTCAGTTCGGAAGGAATGGAGATTGTCTCTTAGGAACGATTCTAGTGACACTTTATCCACTTTTTTAAATTAAATTATTTTGCGTTTGTTTCTGGTGGATTTGGAAGAAACGGTATTGAGCCTAGCTACAACGACCTTGTGATCACTAATCCCTGTATCAGTCATGATGCTCTCTATTAGCTCTGGATTGTTTGTGGCTAAGAGGTCAAGTGTGTTTTCGGAACCATTTACAATTCGCGTGGGTTCGTGGACTAACTGCTCGAAATAATTTTCGGAGAAAGCATTTAGGACAATCTCGGAAGATGTTTTCTGCCTACCACCGGTTTTGAACAAGTATTTTTGCCAACATATCGAGGGAAGGTTGCAGTCCCCACCAACTATAACCGTATGAGTGGGGTATTTATTTGTTACTAGACTCAAATTTTCTCTGAGCTGTTCAGCAACTGTATCATCGGAGTCTGGGGGTCGGTAGAAGGAGCCAATTATTAACTTAGTTCGGCTGTTAAGTATAACTTCCACCCATACCAATTCGCACGAAGTATCTACTTCGACTTCACTACAAGATAAACCACTACTGACAGACACAAACACTCCACCACCAATTCTACCTAATCTATCTTTCCTGAACACCGTCTGAGACTTCGTAAAAATTTCTGCAGAACTTATTTCAGGCTTTAGCCAGCTTTCTGTACCTATAACGATTTCAGCTTCTGCGCTTTCTATTAGCGCTTGAAGCTCAAGGACTTTCCCAGCACAACTAAAACAATTTACAACTACAATTCCGACTGTTCCTTGATCCAAGCACGTCCTGTATTTGCCATGCACCCTTTGAGATTGCAGCCCACCCCGTTCTTTCCCGAGGCCTTCTAACCTAAAAAACCGCCCAGTCCACGCCACACAGCCTCCGCTACCCGTGTAGCCGCCAGCTGAGTGTAGTAAGTTTTACGAGGGGCGTTCAGTATGCATACATGTCTTTTTCTCGGAAAATTACGGTTGAAAAAAATGCGGAATTTACTGTGTGACATCGTGGAATATTCCATCCTCAGCTCCTATAGTTTCATGAAGTTCCGATAGGTGGCGGCGCTATACGTAGCCTTCAAAACGGCGTCTGTATCGGAGGTGTGTTCCAAGCAGAGAGCTGTAATTCTCTTGGCGGAAAACCAGAGCATCGCAGACATTCGTAGGCAGAATGTCTACAGAGAAGTGGTAGTGAACAAAAGCACGGCGAGTCATTGGGCGAGGCGTCTGTCATCATGGCAACAAGGTCCCGCGAACCTGACCTATCTCCCGTTTGCTGTGACTTCTATAGTGTTGGAAAAATAAGAAACGACTTTAGCGTCTTCGTCGCCTTGTCATAACGCGAGACTTCAAACGAGTCTGCGCACCAGATAGGTCATACAACTGACTTTTCTTCCTCATCCACCCTATATCCCGGATCTCGCACCTTCCGAGTGCCATCTGTCTGGCACAATGAAGAATGCATCCGCGGGAAGCAGTACGTGGATGCTGGGGAGGTCATTGATACAGCAAGACGTTGGCTCCGACGTCGACCATGCGGGCATACAGACCCTCCCAGCAATGTGGCGTAAGCCTGTCGCGTTGAACGGAGATTATGTTGGAGAATATAGTTTTGTAACCAAAAATAATGGAGAACAATATAGCGTACTAGAAGCCTGAATAAAACCAACCTGCTTTCAGAAAAAAAGTGTAGTATTTCCTATTGAAATGCATCATATTCCTAATGAACTACGAATCTTCTGCGCCAGTCACCGTTATTGTTCTTTTCAACTTTTTATTGTAAGCTAATGGCAAGAAACTATGTCATAGATTCTGATCTGTCTTGAGATGTTGGAACGGGGTACTAGTTCACTCACAAAGATTTAAGCCCCTGTGACTGTCTTTGCAAGAAGAATAAAAGTTTTCTTCAGATACGTAGCCAAAAGGATAATTAAAGGAAACGCACGCTTTTACAAATAAATAGTGTTGCTGATGTATTGCTCACCTACTTTGTCACCGTACGGAAAATCACCAAAATTTGTGTGTTCATTGTTACCTACTGTCCCTACTGCCTTTGAAAGACTTCATTATATTGCAGACAGACTTAGCCATCAATTACATCATTTGGAGAACGATTGCGAGCCAGCTATCTATGCTCGTGTTGCCTGGTTGCTAATATGTTTATGAAACACTGTACTGAAAATTGATGATGACATGTGATTAAGCAGGTTAAAGTGCTTAAGAGCTTGATTTCCACCGTCCTTCAGTTGCTATAAAATATTGTAACGTCCCCTTAGAAAAATTATGAATGACTGTGCTGGTAAACTTCTACGTTATTTGATTTTCAAACAGCTGAGTAAAACTGAACGTAGTCAAACAGTTTTCTCTTTACTTATTCTGATCATGACTAAACTGACACACAATACTTTTACCGCAACGAATTCTGACTTTCAATAATCCCTACAAAATAATGGCCCTGACAAACAATACCTTTCATGAATCACTTACCTCACAAAATCTTCGGTTCTCGAACTACTGCAATACAGCGAGCGCCAATACTGCCAGCTAAATAAAAGATAGGCATAGTTAGCAAATGAAAGATTTTGATAGAGCACAAACAATATATTTACCTTAATAATGTTCAAAATTATATATATATATATATATATATATATATATATATATATCCTCTAAAAACTCTGGCATCTCTCTCCCCACATCAACCACTGCTGGCGGCTCACCTTGTAACTTCCCCACGGAAATTATTGAATTAAATCAACCAAGTGTAACCTCCCCACAGAATTATTTAGTATTTAAAAATATGAATCATGCGTAAACTCCCCACAAAAATAATAATTAAATGAATTTTTAATATTGTAACCTCTGAACAAAATTGGCTCCCATTTATAATCTGTGTGCAGAAATGCATTCACATTTAATGTTCACACAAAATTCTTTTCTCATTTAATGTTAAGTTCGAAACAGAAAAATTCCTAAACACCAAAATAATAAACAATTTCAGTAACCTGGTAAATTTTATGACGACAGCAGCGCTGCGCCTCGGCCCTGTATTCTGAATTAAAAAAGCAAAAATTCTTACCTCAATAAAAACTGCAAATATATCTGCTCTTACATAAAAATTTTTCGGCACAGCTCCGTGCAATGCTGGCCTATGCTTTGTGATTCGTGAAAGGAATAATTATTCATTGGAAAAAAATCTTTAAATTGAATGCTTTTTTTTAATTACTTTATATTATAAAAATTATTATTGGGGCATTTTTTGAAAGAAATTAAATGACAATTAATATACATTACTAGATATGCGCAAGGCTGCTTCTTTACCTTCTACAACAATACTCATCCTCCACAGAGTCCTGACCAGAGACCCGAGCAGAGCAGACAGCCGACACGCGCCGACTACCGCCGACTCACGCAGACTACTCAAGACTACCGTCGACACGCGCAGACAAGCGCAGACTAGCGACAAGCAACAACTAACGACATACTGCTCTCTGGTCAGAGACTCTCCTAAGTCTTGCCTATTGCAGGCAGCGCATATAGCGCATACCTCACCTCTTACAACCTCCAACTGCACAACGCTACGTGCTGTTCACATCCAGCTGCCCAACACTACAATAGCGAATATTGCAACAATACTAACCAGCCACACACTGCACACAGCACAGTCAGTGATTTTCATACAGAGCGCTACGTGGCGTTACCAACATAAAAACCTAAACAGCCTACTTACAATATGAATATATTTTTTTTTAACATTTTGGCGGAACTTTACTTTAAAATCTCGATTTCCATCTCTCAAAAATAAAATCAATGCATAAATTTATACTTAAGTACATTGAATAAATGTGAATGAGAAACACAAAAATTATATTTGGTAGACCACAGATACAGAACGTCGAACAGTTTTCTTGTTTAATATTAGAGTATTCTCCGCACCAGTTACTGAACTAATTTCACCATTTTTTAGAGTTGCAATACTTACGGCACTGTCCTCCACCATTGTTCAGAAAAGTACTTACCTACCGGTAGCCTTTACCGCCAGTGCCTGACCATCAGTACACCCTGCGCAGGAAAGACCACAACTTCCTGAGAGAGTGTGCTGGAGGTGTGAGGCATCTCGACACGACGCTGCAGACGGGCCGACGTAATTCCACTAACGCCAGATAAAGGCCTGTCAGCTGGTACGTGATGTGCGCTATTGGAAAACTACCTATCTTCAGCAGTTTCCCTGGTGTTGCGGCAAGCGTACCATTACACTCACGTGCTGCGCTATGCCACTTGCTACGCTGGTAAACTACCTTCCTAGATGGAATCTGAAAGACGCAATGTTGAAAAGGAAATGTGGTGAGTGTGATATTTATTACACAAGCACGGGCCTGCCGTATGCAAGTGTGAAGGCAACACTTTTACACATCTGCGCATCAGTAGTTACTTCAGTCGTTGAAAACAGTACGTGAATAAATTGTTTTCGATCGTATCGAAGTAATCTGTAAAAATGTTCAAATGTGTGTGAAATCTTATGGGACTTAACTGCTAAGGTCACCAGTCCCTAAGCTTACACACTACTTAACCCAAATTATCCTAAGGACAAACACACACACCCATGCCTGAGGGAGGACTCGAATCGCCGCCGGGACCAGCCGCACGAAGTAATCTGTAAATCTCATTCTCTGAAACTCAAACTGTAAGCGTCTCCTAACAAATTTCTGTTCGCGAGAATATTTAATATCTAATTAAGTACGATTAACGTTACTGTAATTTACTAGCAATAACATGGAAGTCAAATTGTAGTGGGAATTCAGGTTACTAACTCAGCAGCTCCCGTTTTTATTTTCTATGGTTTTCTTTCCGCATATCGTTTCACTCGGATGGTTACATGGGTCATTAAACTAAACCATGTCTGCCACCAAACCTACTCGTTGTCCATAGCTACTACTCGTAATCTGGAATGAACATCATATGCTGTCATGGTAATGTTATCATGTTTCTTAGTTCCTAATTCGCCAATGTAGGGACTATGATGTTTTCGTTTGTTGTTTGTTGCTTTTTAAAATGAAAATTACATCTACCAAATATCAGCATTGAGTTCCTACACAATCTTTATTACCATAGTCAAGATCGTAAATGTACACTACCGGTCATTAAAATTGCTACACCACGAAGATGACGTGCTACAGACGCGAAATTTAACCGACAGGAAGAAGATGCTGTGATATGCAAATGATTAGCTTTGCGGAGCATTCACACAAACAGCAGTTGACCGGCGTTTCCTGGTGAAACGTTGTTGTGATGCCTCGTGTAAGGACGAGAAATGCGTACCATCACGTTTCCGACTTTGATAAAGGCCGGATTGTATCCTATCGCGATTGCGGTTTATCGTATCGCGACATTGCTGCTCGCGTTGGTCGAGATCCAATGACTGTTAGTAGAATATGGAATCCGTGGATTCAAGAGGGTAATACGGAACGCCGTGCTGGATCCCATCAGCCTCGTATCACTAGCAGTCGAGATGATAGGCATCTTATCCGCATGGCTGTAACGGATCGTGCAGCAACGTCTCGATACCTGACACAACGACCATCTGCACGAACAGTTCGACGACGATTGCAGCAGCATGGACTATCAGCTCGGAGACCATGGCTGCGGCTACCCTTGACGCTGCATCACAGGCAGGAGTGCCTCCAATGACGTACTCAACGACGAACCTGGGTGCACGAATGGCAAAACCTCATTTTTTCGGATACATCTAGGTTCTGTTTACAGCATCATGATGGTCGGATCCGTGTTTGGCGACATCGCGGTGAATGCACATTGGAAACGTTTATTCGTCATCGCCATACTGGCGTATCACCTGGGATGATGGTATGGGGTGCCATTGGTTACACGTCTCGGTCACCTCTTGTTCGCATTGATGGCACATTGAACAGTGGACGTCACATTTCAGATGTGTTACGACCCGTGGCTCTACCCTTCATTCGATCCCTGAGAAACCCTACATTTCAGCAGGATAATTTACGACCGCATGTTGCAGGTCCTGTACGGGCCTTTCTGGATACAGAAAATGTTCGACTGCTGCCGTGGCCAGCACATTCTCCAAATCTCTCACCAATTGAAAACGACTGGTCAATGGTGGCCGAGCAACTGGCTCGTCACAATACGCCAGTCACTACTCTTGATGAACTGTGGTATCGTGTTGAAGCTGCATGGGCAGCTGTACCTGTTCACGTCATCCAAGCTCTGTTTGACTCAATGCCCAGGCGTATCAAGGCCATTATTAGGGCCAGAGGTGGTTGTTCTGGGTACTGATTTCTCTGGATCTGTGCAGCCAAATTGCGTGAAAATGTAATCACATGTCAGTTCTAGTATATTTGTCCAATGAATACCCGTTTATCATCTGCATTGCTTCTTCATGTAGCAATTTTAATGACCAGTAGTGTAATAACAGAGCTATAAAGCTCAAATGCAGCATATACTGGTCGTATTTTTGCGATATTTCTGAAGAAGTGCGTTGTGAACAACACTATTAACGCATCCAAAAAACTCTTCCCTTGCAAACAGACACTTGTCTAGAGCAATTCAAATCCTTTACAAACCGTCATTATTTCACAAAGTATTGGAAGATATCATGACTATCTAAATGTTGTAGTATTTCCTCTTTGTTGTGTAAGAAACTAATATGGTTGGCAGTCAAGAAAGATGACAGTGAGCATGGATACATAGGAGCTAAATCAACATTCACTCATTCTCTTAAATTAAGGATAATTGCAGAACGTGGTGCCACACAACGTGGCGCTACACAAAACTGGCGCCAATAGCAAGGGCACATAGGGAACACATGCGACACAGATCTGTAAGTCCACGGTCTTGGTGATAATTTGAGAAAACCGTCCCGAAACACATGTGCTACAAAACGCCACTGTTTCCTGCGCATGTACCCCGACATCAATATGGGATATGATCACCGTGCACACGTTCACAGGCCGCACAACGGGTTGGCATAGTCTGGATCGCCGGCCGGAGTGGCCGAGCGGTCCTAGGCGCTTCAGTCCGGAACCGCGCTGCTGCTACGGTCGCAGGTTCGAATCCTGCCTCGGGCGTGGATGTGTGTGATGTCCTCACGTTAGTTAGGTTTAAGTAGTTCTAAGTTCTAGGGGACTGATGACCTCAGATGTTAAGTCCCATAGTGCTTAGAGCCATTTGAACCATACTCTGGATCAGGTAGTCGAGCAGCTGCTGGCGTACAGCCTCCGATTCATGCACCAGTGCCTGTCGGAACTCCTGAAGTGTCCTAGGGGTTTGAAAATGTGCAGCGATACGTCGACCGAGAGCATCCCAGACGTACTCGATGGCGTTTAGGTGTGGAGAACAGGCAGGTCATTCCATTCGCCTGATATCTTCTGCAGACGTGCCAACTTTGAAAAGTGAAAAATCAGGAGAATTTTAGCGGCGTACTATTGTGAATTACAACACATCTCTGACGATTAAAGTTGCAATAATTCAATAACCGTAACAATTCAATTACATTTGCTTTATTATTTACATGTAAATACTAAATAATGGACACACCTGATCCTTCGGACTGTATAATTTATCATTGAACATGCTGAACAATATGAATGATGAGCTCTGCAGGTGTCTTTGGATTCACACACATTCAAATGAAGCACTCTCGAGAGAACTACAGTTCGAAATTACGATCCGAGGAAACAAATTAACGTATATTAGATATCTGTTTTGCCATTAGCAGAGTTTTTGCATGAATAAATCATTGTTAAATTATCACACGTTTTCATTTCATTATAATATTACGTCGCCATTCTGCACGAAAAACAATCATCACCTCCAAGATACGCGGCCAACAACTATGACTGAGTACACAAATCTCGCAACAGAACTGAGAACACAATGATCCTACGTTCTAGACAATGGACTTGTAGCAATGATGCCAACCCTCGCGCACCGTTTCCCCCTATACTGCACTTCAAATTCCCTTAAATAATTTATCACACCGTCGGGTAAGCAAGCGGGGTAGTGGGGCGGTAAAAGGGAGTCAAGAATGAAATTGTCGAGCGGAGGGGCGGGGAGGGGAGGTTAGTGACCCTAAATATTTTTCCCCCTGAAACATTTATCTCTCTAACTTCCCCCTAGGCAGCTTAATTCCCCCTAAATTTAGGGGAAATCCCCTAACTTGGCAACACTGCCTTTTAGACACAACAATGCGAATCACTTCGCTTGGAACAACTATCGACTACTCCTTGTCCACGATAACTTTACGATTGCGCTGGTGCTAAAAGAAGCGGAGGAAATTGGCACTAGTTGAAAGATATTCATTTGCCTCCGAACACTGCCAACGATAAGGTCCTTACTTCCTGCCGCTCCCGACAGCCACCGCAACAATCTGCCAAGTTAACATAGACAAGTAGCAGCCATACCTTGTCATCCACCAATAGGTAGAAGGCGCAGGATTTTCAAATAGTAAGGAAAGTATTGAAACTGCTCTAAAAATCGGGAGATCGGTCTTCACTGTCGGGGGATCGGGAGGAAGAAGGAAAAATCGGGAGAGTTGGCACGTTTGCTTCTGTACTCCTCCACGATGGCAGCTCGGTGGGGCCGTGCGTTATCATCCATCAGGAGGAAGGTGGGACCCACTGCACCCCTGAAAAGGCGGACATACTGGTGCAAAATGACGTCCCGATACACGTGACCTGTTACAGTTCCTCTGACAAAGACATGCAGGGGTCTACGTGCACCAATCATAGTCCCACCCCACACCATCAAACCACGACCTCCATACAGGTCCCTTTCAAAGATATTAAGGGGTTGGTATCTGGTTCCAGGTTCACGCCAGATGAAAACCCGGTGAGAATCACTCTTCAGACTATATCTAGACTCGTCCGTGAACATAACCTAGGACCACTGTTCCAACGATCATGTACTGTGTTCTTGACACCAGGCTTTACGGGCTCTCCTGTGACCAGGGGTCAGTGGAATGCACCTTGCAGGTCTCCGGGCGAATAAACCATTTCTGTTCAGTCGTCTGTAGACTGTGTGTCTGGAGACAATTGTTCCAGTGGCGGCGGTAAGGGCCCGAGCAAGGCCAGCTGCAGTACTCCATGGCCGTCTACGGGCAATGATGCTGAGATATCGGTCTTCTTGTGGTGTTGTACACTGTGGACGTCCCGTACTGTAGCGGCTGGACACATTTTCTGTCTGCTGGAATCGTTGCCGGAGGGCCCGTGCCAAGACCTGCTGTGTTTGACCAGCCTCCAGTCGCCCTAGTATTCTACCCCTCATCAATATGTGTTCTTTGAGCCATTTTCAACACAGTCACCATTAGCACATCTGAAAACGTTTGCACACTTACTCGCTGCACCATTCTCTGACATGCACCAACACACTTCTGCGTATGTGGACTGCTGCCAGCGCCACCGTACGACGACCACAGGTCAAAAAAAATGGTTCAAATGGGTCTGAGCACTATGGGACTTAAAATCGGAGGTCATCAGTCCCCTATAACTTAGAACAAACCTAACTGACCTAAGGACATCACACACATCCATGCCAGAGGCAGGATTCGAACCTGCGATCGTAGTGGTCGCGCGGTTCTGTAGCGCCTAGAACCGCTCTGTCACTCCGGCCGGCTACCGCAGGTGAAATGCACCACATGGTCATACCTCGAGGTGATTTAAACCGCCCACCAGAGCGTTGTTTCACCATGTATCAGCATTATCCTTAATTTATGAGCATGAGTTTAGAATGAAATATACGAATACCTTAACATTCATTAAATCTGGTGGACGGTAAACAGTTAACAGCAGAAATATTTTTAGATTTATCAGAAGCTTTTGATATGGTTGATCACGAAACCATGCCCTGTCCAGTCAGATTAGTGTGACCACCTACCATAAGTCTGAAAACCAGCTTTTGCAGCGGGGACTGCAGAAATACGTGCGGGAAGAAAGTCAGTGAAGGTCTGGTATGTACCGACAGGGATGTGTAGGTAAGAACTGAGTATATAAATACCATAAATATACGTCCTACAGAAGTGCAGCATGCAATACCTCTTCTCCTACGTCCCTGAAGAATATTTGACTGTATCGAGATGGAGATACCTTAGACAATTAGCGTCATTGGGAGCTAAGATTCGTGAGAATCGGGAATGGAGTCAGCCGCTCTTTTTCAAGACAACCATCCCAGAAGGAGAACGGTAATACAAAAACTTCACAACTATCTTCCAGGAATAAATAAGGAAAACTGAAACATGTCCTCTTGTCCTGTTCGTTAATACAAAACAATATTGCTCAGTACAGTGTGGAATTTATCGTACACATCTAAGATAAGAGTTCATGACGGCGGAAGTCAAAACCCTATGAAGCGGATGTCCTGGGGTATCGAATTTTCTATATACATTTTGTACAAACTTTTTAATTGTCTACTTCGCAAACAATACACAACGTTAAATTTAATAACCTGTTTCTGTTGTTCATACAAGAAAATGGAAGAAGAAGTCGGACCTTCCATCACTACGAAAATCAACCCTGTGAGACCAGGTTGGAAGACTAAAAATTCAAGGGCGAGTTTACGAACACTCTTCTTGCAGCAAATTCGATTTGCCACCAACGCAGTCTCATCACAGTCCAACCTCCAAGTGAAATTAATTATGTTTCCTTGGCCATGGCAGAAGAAATCAGCAGAAGTACAATAAAAATTGTTAAACAAAAACTTCCTTTCTAGCGAAGAGAAATTGATTCTTCCATATAAAACAGATACTGAAGCATTATTCGAGGCGGTATGTTTCAATGCCTTACTACGTAATACTATAATGACCCGTCGTTTAATTTTGTGATTTTGTGCGCCAGCGTGCAGACGAGCCAAGTGTAGAAGGACGTGATTCAGAAGACTATGAGGATTCGTCGATGGAATATGTTCCACTAGAAGCGCATTCAAAATGGAGTTTGGCTGCTCTTCATACACACAATAGCCGTCACTTGAAAGAAAAACCCTATGAATCGGTGGAAACAATACGTACGAAATGCTAGCACAAAAACTGACAATTTTCGGTTGATCGACTGCAAACTTTTGAACGTTCTTTCATACAGGTAGGAATATTCGAAATAATTTATTTTCGCGAGGAGTTGTAATACTTATTTCTGTCGGGTTCAATTCACGATACACGTATATGAATTTAAAAATGACTAAGAGAACAATTCAGCAATGGGTGGCGGTGGCATCTTTTCCCATTCTTTACTTTTGCTTCCGTTTGCAAGCCAGTCCCTCCTGTGTGAAAAGTTTCAAATGAAGACACAGGATACAGCAACGAAAAGTAACGAAATTCATGAGCAGAAGAGTCGTTGCTACTCTGGAAGATAAAACACAAACAAGATTCTTAATTGCTCATTTTGATATAAACTCGGATCAGATGAGTTGCCATTATCAAACAAGGTACAACAGATGGTTGGATTATCAGGCGGCAAAGACTACATTGGTCACAGAAAAGAGTTTGAATAAGCTATCACATTCGTACATCGCACAGTACGGTATAACTGTATCTGGCAAGCTACTCCCCAATGTACTGATCTGGCTACGTGAAGAAACAAAATGCATTTGGCTTAAATATTTCGAAAACTGTGGATAAACTGACTGCAGAGTTTAAAAAATCTTGTTGTGTCTTCTTCAAAGTCTGGGAAGCTCCCCGGAGGTCTTTATCAGAAAATTCTCGAAACAGTACTCCGTCCTTACGTGAAGAACGAAAAATTCTTACTCCTTGTTGATAGCTGAGGCGGTTAAACCGATTGTGGTATGCACAAGATGATTTTTGACAATGAGCCTCGTGAGGCGAAGTGTACGCTCAGTCAAATTCATACCCCCGAAATGTACACACGTCTGTCAACCTTGTGACGTTAATAAATATTTCTCCAAACACGTGAAACTTTTGATGCAGCGTATGCAAAACGCCCGTGTTCTGTTAATACACCAGACGGAAATAGCATAGCGCGAAGATCCTATCAATGTACATTCCTTGATTATGAGTCAGTCAAGCGCACCAATATTTCAAAAGATGGAGTATTCTTGCTTTGCCACCAATTTGACAGAACTGGAGACTGCATTTTTTAAATGTCTGCGAAGTATGCTTTCCTGCGACGGTCATTGCATATATGCAAGGCGCATTGTGTCGACACAGTTTATCTTTCGCGTGCTGCTACGACAGGTAGAATGAAGGGGCTGTGCTCCAGAAGACGGCAGCGACAGCGAATAGTAACGCCATCACAAACGAAATACATCGTACATTTTTGTAAAAATTTGCAGTAAATAGTTGTAAATAATGAAGATTAATAGTGTTCCGAACCCAGATTAGTGTACAAAGTCGTGGAAGAGTGAATAATACGTCGTCAGATAGTAATATACAAGAAAAAGAACGTCCGGGCTGCAATGGAACACGAACCGCCCGGTCAGTACCCGGGTGCTTACCCTCTGAGCCACGCAGCCTTGATGATCAGTCTAGCAGCAGTATAAGTATACGAACCGCGTAATTCAGGACTATTTTCCTCGGAGACAGCTGAGTGCTGGCGGCCAAATGTCGAATTAGTTAAGTCACACTCAGATTCCTATATACAGAATTAGCGAATTTTTTGTCGCTAACAATGTATGAGACTATTGGCAGTTTAAAAATTATCTAACTATGCAGAATGTAGGGTTGTTGCCATGAGACTTGATTCTCATAAATGGGTAACTACATCCTCATTTACGTATCTCTTTCCACCTAGTAAAGATAAAATGAGTTGATTTTCAGTTAAATAAAGGAAACGAATAATTTCCTGCTTGGTCGTTCTTATTTTCCCTCACTCCATGCAAAATCATTTAGTCTATGTTAACCAAAGTTTTTAAATTTAAGTAGAAACCTTACTACCAACACAAGTATCAAAACCATTTGAGCGTTTGCATGAGAGTAAAATCGGCTGCTGACGAGGAATTCTAGGAATTAGAATCGCATTTCCAGAATCGATATTGGTGTGTTTACATGAACAATTCTCGTTGAGTTATTCTGTCATAGAAAATCACGTAAGCAGGAAAAATACTCGTGCGAAACACAGTTCGGTTTTTTTTTTTCAAAAATGACAACTTTCAAATAATAAATACATGTCGATAGGTAGCTTCCATCTTTGTAGATTTTCCAAAGGCATTGCATCTCATTATTGACTGACAAAGACACGCTCTTTCTGAATACTGTCGAAAGTAGGTGATTAGCTCGAGGAAGTTCCGACTGTTCTCTGTACCAAAACAATTTTCAACAATATATACGTATTCTGTAATTTCTCCGGAAGTCCCATTCGACTTTTTCGCTTACCACCGCTGTTCTGCTCTCTTCCATTTCGGATGCTTCACGTGAGCAACGTCCGTTACTTTTAATAATTGGATACTTGTTAGCTTTCGCTATTAACGATAGAACCTGACGGAGGCCACCGCTGTTTCCACATTTCTCCCCTCCCCACCACTCACCTTAATTGGAGAAGAAGAAACTTAGCTGGACTGCAGAGAAGGCGCTTAGTAAAATGCAGTGAGAGGTAATCACGACCTTACTTAATCGGCTATGGAATGGAAGGAACTAAAATAACTTTTAGAAAAAGGAATTTCATGTGCAAAGTGCTGTCGTTGCTAAAAAACGAATATGAAAATAATTACGCTTTGACGCTACAGTGCTTGGCAGTGTCCAATCAGGCCTGCTAGACTAGGAACGAGATTGTGAATGTAAGTCGAAGGAGGAATTCAGGTGACTGTCCAAAAATCAGAAGATATTTGCAATTTAATTTACATCTACACGAGTACTCCTCACACCACACTTAAGTGTTTGTCAGAGGGTTCATACAAACAATTGATGCACTTACCAACGAACAGAATTTAATTTTTGTTTACGTAGATTCCTCTTGAACATCGTTTATATTCCTCTGTTTTACAATTGTCTGAAAAGACAAGTTAATTCTACAGGTACGTGTGCTACATGAATCGTACTAATTATTCTCGCCCTGTCGGGTAACATCTACAAAATGAGCATTTGTTACTATTTAACCATAATAACTCTAGAACTGTGTGAGTGTTTATATGTATAAAGAAGAGGGGGCAAAAACACTGTGACTGATCACACTTTCATCAAATCAACTACTTATTTCGCCGTTATCGGACCCAGTGTATTCGTCTATCACCAGACGGCGACAAACATCGTTGATAAAATTACGTAGCATTTATCATTGATTCTAAGGAATGCATTCGTGCCTTTTTAAATTCGGCTCTTACTTCCGTTTAGGGCTCCGTAACGTCTATCTGTTGTAAAAAAAGTTGGAGCGTATTTAATGCTTGATCATTATGACGTAGGAAAAGACCTTCTTTAGATTAATGAGCTTGGATCTGTCTGCTCCTTCATTCAAAAATAATGGAAATCTATATTTTTTCTGATTCCGTTGCTCGCCTAATTTTTATGTTTGTCTAGTCCCTTGCGTACAGCAGTACAAGTAAGTTAAGAATGAAATAAATAGCGAGAGCAGGGATGACAAGGTGAAATTGCTGCAAGAAAAATGCAACGAAATCGAAATAGAAGTGATCTTTGGAAGGACTGACACAGCATATAGGAAGGTCAAAACAACATTCGGTAAATTTAAAAGTAAAGGTATCAACGTTGCAGGATCCAGTATTAGACTGTGGATTTAAAAAAAAATGAAACTTTAGAAGAATTGAGGTCGAAAAAGGTGGAAGGCATAGACAACATTCGCCGGGGTCTCTAAAACCATTAAGGGAAGCGGCAACCAAACAACTATTCAAGTCTGTAGAATCCATTAGTCTGAGTACACGTCATCTGACTTTCCGAAAAATATAATCCACACGATGGGGAAGATATCTAGGCCAGGGAAGTGCGAGAAATATCGCACAATCAGCTTATCATTTGATGCATCCACGTCGGTGACAAAAATAATATACAGAAGAATGGAAAACTGATCATTTGTTAGATAACAATCAGTAGTGTTTCAGAAAAGTTAAAGGCATCAGAGAAGCAGTTCTCACGTTGCACTTGATAATGGAAGCAAGACTTAAGAAAAAACAAGACGCTGTCACGAGATTTATACACCTAGAATAAGAGCTCAACACCATAAAATTGTGCAGTACAAAGGCGTGAAATTTACGATATGTAAAAGACCGAAGTGGAAAAGATAAGAATAGAAAGCCAAGAACTAAGGGCTCGGATTAGAATGGATATCTGACATTGACGTAATCTTCTGCCCCAGTTAATCAGTCTATATGGTACTTCGAAGGAGCAATGATGTAAATAAAAGAAAGGATCAAAGCGAGATTAAAATTCAGCGTGAAAGATTATACAAGTTTACATGCAAGCACCAAAATCACTGGTATACTACAAGCGATCGGACGCAGCACCTTGTACGACCATTTCACGATGTGTACCGTGAATATCAGATATCCGGTAAAACATCAAATGTCCGACACCGCTGCAAGAACGGGACCAACGACGACTGTAGAGAATCGTTCAACGTGACAGAAGTGCAACCCTTACGCAAACTGCTGTAGATTTCAATGCTGGGCCATCAACAAGTGTCAGCGTGCGAAGCATTCAGAGAATCATCATCGATATGGGATCTCGGAGCGAAGGGCTCACTCGTGTACACAAAGCTTTACGCCTCGCCTGGGTCCGTCAACTCCGACATTGGACTGTTGATGACTGGAAACATATTGCCTTGTCCGGCGAGTCTCGTTTCAATTTTGTATCGGGCGGATGGACGTGTACGGGTATGGAGACAACCTCATGAATCCATGGACTCTGCGTGTCAGCAGGCGACTGTTCAAGCTGGTGGAGGCTTTGTAATGGTGTGGGGCGTGTGCAGTTGGAGTGATATGGATCCCCTGATATGCCATACGACTCTGACAGGTGTCACGTATGTAAGCATCTAGTCTCATTACCTTCATCCATTCCTGTCCATTGTGCATTCCGACGGACTTGGACAATTCCAGCAGGAGAATGCGACACCCCAGACGTCCAGAATTGCTACAGAGTGACTTCTGAGTTTAAAAATTTCCACTGCATACCAAATTCCCCAGACATGGTCATTATTGAGTATATCTGGGATGAGTATATCTGAGATGCCTTGCAACGTGCTGTTCGGAAGCGATCTCCACCCCCTTGGTACTCTTGCGGATTTATGGACAGCCGTTCAGAATTCATGGTGTCAGTTCCCTCCAGCACTATTTCAGACGTTAGTAGAGTCCATACCACGTCGTGTTGCGGCACTTCTGCGTGCTCGCCGGGGCCCTACACGATATTAGGCAGGTATACCAGCTTGTTTTTTGGCTCTATATAAGATTGACGATGTGGCTGTCGCAAGTGTAAGTGAGAAAGAATTGCAGGATATATTGAATGGGACCGAACAGTCTAATGAGTACAGAATACGGAATGAGAGTAAACTGAAGAAAGATGGAAATGATATGGAGTGGCTGCGTAGTACGGACTAGAAGAAGCGGATGTATTCCACTACCTTACAAGCAAAATAACAAATGACGGACCAATAAGTAGGACATAAAAAGCAAATTATCAAAACCACATAGGCCATTCCTGGCCAAAAATTTTCCTAGTATCAAACATCGGGCTTAATCTGACGAATAAATTTCGAAGAACGTACGTTGGGAGCTCAGCATAGTATGGAAGTGAATCATGCACTGTGAAAAAACATGAAAAGAAGAGATTCGAAGGGTTTGAGATTTGGTGCTATAGAAGATGCTGAAAATTAAGTGGCCTTATAAGATAAGGAATGATGAATTTCTCTGCAGAATCGACGATGAGAAGAACATGTAAGAAGCACTAACAAGAAGAAGAGGATAGCACATGTGTAAAAATAAGGGCTGACTTCCATGGTACTTGATGGAGCTGCAGGAGGTCTTTCAATTACGAGGTCGCAAATCACGATGTAACTGAAGAGTTATATTTTTATTCCCTCAGAATTCATCACCATGTACTTGCATCAGTTCGTCTTCAATGTTCGAATGCAATTTTCGCTGGCCACCTCGTATGTAAACAGGTTGTCTACAAGTTTATACTTACATTTCGTGAAAAAAAAAGTTTTTTTGTTACGAAAGTTAATTATAAATTCTAGTAGTGATTATATACTACTGATACTTTATCTACATCTACAGCTGCATGTACACTGCGTAAGTGAACTTACGGTGTGTAGCGGAGAGTACTTTTGGTACTACTGTCAATTTGCCCCTGATCAATTAACATACGGTGGTTGGAAGAACTTGTGTCGATAAACCTCGGTATGAGCTCTAATTTGTCTGATATTCTGGTAGTGCGTTTTGCGTGGCATATTTGAGAAGAAGTAAAGTACTGGCTCACTGGCTCACTCTTCTTTAAAAATACGCTCTCTGAATTTCAACAGCAAACCTCTACGCAATACGCATCATCTCTTTTCCGGTGACCAAACGTCTATCTTTTCTTTGGATCTTATTCTTCGCTTCTATTAACCAAACCCATTTATCGTCCCAGACTGATGAGTAATACTCAATAATTGGTCTTATAAATGTTTTAATACCTTTGTTGATATTTGCCATGGCCATTAACATAGTAAATTCCGTTTTTGCTTGATTGGCGATCCTACTACGAAAATCACTGTACGGTAATGGAATGTCGGTAGGACGTAGACGCTGCAGTATTTCGTCATTTGGTCTGCACGTTCGTTGCCCCTAACTCCAACATGTCCCGGTATCCATTGTAGATGAATTAGCTGACGCAGCTCTTTTGTTCGACTGAGTCTTCTCGGTATATCGTATGTATCCAAAGGCTACCCTCGTGAGAGATTGTAGGGCACTCGCCGAATCGGAACATATTAGTACTTCGTCGAATGGTAAGTCGTCTACATAAATAATAGCTTGAAGAATCAGTCGATTTCGTCTCTTTGGGAACAACGTGTTGAGTTCTGTCTGCTAGGAAGTCCTTTCTGCAGTCGCAGATCTAGTCCGATAGTCGGTAGCCTCGCATCTTGTTCACTAACTGACAGTATGAAACTACACAGAAAGGCGTTAGGAAGTCAAGGAACACGACATCAACCTCGATGTCTTTGTCTACAGCGCCCTGGATTTCATGAACGATACTTTCTTTCCCCAAAAACTTGAGCAAAAATATTTTCAGTAACTATACAATAGATTGACGTCAGCAATATAGGTCTACAATTATGTACATCTGCCCGACAATCTTTCTTGGTACACTCTGCAGCTCCAACGACCTACGCTTAACTACCGCTATTTCTTTCACATAAACTCTCTGTAGAATCACACAGAAATTCCATTTGGTACAGATGCATTTCCACAACTGAACGTTTTTAATTGTTTTCTATTCCGTTATCACTTATCTCAGTGTCTACCACTTCGATATTAGTGCGATGATTAATCGCATCACGATTTTCCGCTGTGAAACAATATGGGAAGAGGGAATTCAATATTTCGGCATTTTCTCTGTCGTCTTCCCCTTTGGCACCACTATAGTCACTGAGCTATTGAATAGATGATTTCGATCCGCTTACTGATTCTTTGGTAAAATTTTGCTTTCGAGTTAACTGAAACGTTCTCACATCGCTCTCCTTGTGCTCATGTTAGCTTCGTTTGGGTTTTGTTTGTTAACTAAACTTTGACTTTCCTTACATGGCTGTTAAATACTGTTGATCTTTCCCATCCCTCCCAACCTTGTTCGCCACATGCTGGTCTACGACATATTTTACTACACTTACTTGTTTTACCCATTTTTGTTCTACATAATCGTCCTCAGAGCTGGACAGTTGATATTGAATTGCCGTTTGTTCCCTGTCATTCTTTAAGCGCAAAAATATTTTCCTACCTTCACATGCTACTTTTACACTGTGCAAATTAGAAAAACAGCACATAGTAACGACATGGATAGATATTACGTTCCTTTCCAGATTTACTGTACTGAAAAACTAGTTTCCTGTTATGCGTATGGTGTAAATGACAATGTAATTCCGCCCATTTCAGAAAAAATCGCTTAATGATCGTGATTTACACTAATTACATTGATTTTGGGTTCTTGGATAATCCTAAGAGACTTTAAGTTGAAATAAGAAAAACCTGCATACGGTCAGAATTGTTATTTACTAACTCCACGATGCGTCTCTCCCTTCTGATGTTGATTTTAGATGTTTTCTTCTAAGTCTTCTGTCTTATAGCATAATAGAAAGAACATCATAGAAAATATTCTTCACATTACCAAAGAGACACTTCTACCTTTTGTTGTCCCTATGGTGAATTAAAAGTAATTTTCTGTGATGTTTAAGACATTATACAACAAATCTTGGAAGAGCAATTGAACGGGATGGACAGTATCTTGAAAGTAGAAGATAAGATGAACATCAACAAAAGCAAAACGAGGATAATGGGATGTAGCCGAGTCAAATCAGGTGATGCTGAGGGGATTAAATTAGTATATGAGATAGTTACAGTAGTAAAAGGGGTTTGCTGTTTGGGGAGTAAAACAACTGATGATGGTCGAAGTAGGAAGGACCTAAGATGTAAAATCGAGCTGGCAAGAAAAGAATTTCTGAAGAAGAGAAATTTGTTAATATCGAATATATAGATTTAAGTGTTAGGAAGTCCTTTCGGAAAGTATTTGTATGGAGTGTAGCCATGTCGCCGGCCGGTATGGCCGAGTGGTTCTAGGCGCTTCAGTCTGGAACCACGCGACCGCTACGGTCGCAGGTTCGAATCCTGCCTTGGGCATGGATGTGTGTGATGTCCTTAGATTAGTTAGGTTTAAGTAGTTCTAAGTTCTAGGGGACTGATGGCCTCAGATGTTATGTCCCATAGTGCTCAGAGTCATTTGAACCATTTTGTAGCCATATACGGTAGTGAAACAAGAACGATAAACATTTTTGACAAGGAGAGAATAGGAGCTTTTGAAATGTGGTGCTGCAGAAGAATTCAGAAGATTAGATGGGCAGATCACATAACTAATGAGGAGATATTGAATAGAATTGGGGAGAAGAGAAATTTGTGTTACAACCTGACTAAATGAAGGATCGAAACTTCCTGTCAGATTAAAACTGTGTGCCCGACCGAGACTCGAACTCGGGACCTTTGCCTTTCGCGGGCAAGTGCTCTACCATCTGAGCTACCAAAGCACTACTCACGCTCGGTCCTCACAGCTTTACTTCTGCCAGTATCTCGTCTCCTACCTTCCAAACTTTACAGAAGCTCTCCTGCGAAACTTGCAGAACTAGCACTCCCGAAAGAAAGGATACTGCGGAGACATGGCTTAGCCACAGCCTGGGGGATGTTTCCAGAATGAGGTTTTCACTCTGCAGCGGAGTGTGCGCTGATATGAAACTTCCTGCCAGATTAAAACTGTGTGCCCGACCGAGACTCGAACTCGAGACCTTTGCCTTTCGCGGGCAAGTGCTCTACCGCGAAAGGCAAAGGTCCCGAGTTCGAGTCTCGGTCGGTGACACAGTTTTAATCTGCCAGGAAGATTCACATCAGCGCACACTCCGCTGCAGAGTGAAAACCTCATTCTGGAAATGAAGGATCGAATGGTAGGACACATGCTGAGCCATGAAGAGATCACCAATTTAGTACTTGAGGGAATTGTGGGGGGGAGGGGGGGGGGTAAAAATAGTAGAGGGAGACCATTATATGATTACATTCAGCTGATCCTGAGGGATGTAGGTTTCAGTAGTTACTCAGAGATGAAGAGGCTTGCACAGCATAGAGTAGCATGGAGAGCTGCATCAAACCAGTCGTTGGACTGAAGACCACAACAGCAACAACAATAAATCTGTAATATTTGACATAAAAACCCTACATACAACATCGCCCGACAATCAGTGTGGTAAAAAGATCGTTTTCCCGCAAGTGAAGAAATAAAATTCCTTAAATATCTTGCGAAACCAATAAAGTAGTAACTGTACAGGGTGAACCAGAAATCTACCGCAAACCTTCAAGGATGGTAGCGTGGGCCAAAACAAGAAAACAAGTCGAGTCAACATGGGCTCTAAGAGCTCTTAAGAGTTATGAGCACTTGTTCATCTTAGGTACTGCGAAACACATCTTTTCTTGCGGTACAAGTGGTCGTAGTTCATAAGATACGTGTTTTAGAGTCCGTGTGTACTAGAGTTTTATTCTTGTTTTGGTCCATATTACCTCCTCACAAAATATGGAAAGCAAAGAAGAGCTGTGTTTCACAGCAGCGAAAACGAACAAGTGCTCATAGCTCTTAAGGAATGCATTTTAGAGCCCATGTTAACCCGACGTTTCTGTCTTGTACTGATCCATACTAACACCTGCGAAAATTTTTCGGTTGAGTTAGTCCTGTATATTGTGATCTAAGGCAAGAGGAATAACTCCAACCTGATCCTGTAGATTGCGAGCTAGGACAAGAGGAATAATTGTAAATTGATTTTGGTTTCTTCATTTAACTTGTCTTCTAGCAGGTTAATTTTCATAAAAAGTATTTCAAATTTCTCTAACGTGTTTGCTTTCACCTTTCAATTACTGTATGAAGTCATCAGTGTGTGCAATTTCCATTAGTTTATTATATGTATCACGCATAGTGCTCAAGGCTGACAGCATTAGCGTGTTATACGCACCGTTTCCATTTTAGCAGGTGCACAATGCAGCGTATCCTTTGCAGTAAACTTTATATGCTCTGTTATGATAATGAAGCCGTCTCCTGGACGCATTTAGTCACTGGTCAAATGGACAGATTTACATGATATTGACAATCTTTTGTGGAACTTTGCCCAAGTGCAGGGTGCTTATATACATCTGAACAATGTTTCGTCTTCTCTGCAGTGGTTTAATTTATAATGTAACATTGTATAATGCTGCACATCATGTCGGTTGATATTACCGAGATCGCATTATTCTTTACAGTTGTTTCGATCAACACTAACCTACAGTCCTTACAATACGAGCATCTTCAGCTTTGAGTGGTTCCTGTATAATTAACGGAATGTGGGGAGTTTCTCAATGTTTGGACACACGAGGCGCCTCACGTCGTGTATGAAAGCTACCAAGGACGGCTGTTATCAATGGCTCTGGTAGCTAATTAGTGGGTGTCTCCTCTCCTATATAAGATGTGCGCCGCTTTGCAAAGGCATTGCCGCATCGTCGCACTCGCAGGAAATCACCATGGGAGACGCCGTGCTCAAGGTAAGCAAGAGTAATACTTAGCGTTTAGTCACCATTCCAACTGACGGACTAGTCTTGTTTGCAACTCCTTTGGTACATTTCTTACATCCCATTTTGTTATTTCAGTATTGTCGACAATACTCTGTAGAAAACACGTTGTAGTCATTCTTCTTTTCCCCTTTTTTACGACAATTCGCGGTGGTTTGGAGGAGAATTTTGGTCTTTAGCTGTCAACATATTTTTTTCAATATAAAAATATTTCCTCATTGCGTTCACGAAAGAGCGCTACATTCCACCGTCGAGTGTTGCGAGGTCGAACGCTGTTAAGGAAGTTCAGAGAACCACAATTTGGTACAAACTGCGGAACGATTCTATTCACCCCCCTCCCCTCCCCAAAGCTCATCTCTCAAAGGATCATAAAAAAAGTAATGAAAATTAAGACTTGTACACAGGCATACCGGCAACCATTCTTCTTGGGAGTGGAACAGTGAGCGGAAATACTCTGCACTACACACAGTACAGTGGCTTGCCTGGTACGTACACTATCTGATCAAAAATATCCAGACACCGATTAGTGGACATCCATTGGGACGTGTCCACCCTTCGCCTTTATGACGGCTTGAACTCTGCAAGGGATCATCTAGGGGTTGAAGTTCTTTTTTTCCGTGTTTACTTTAACAATACATATGTTTTTGGATAGGGTCCGCCTTTAGCAAAACACAGTTTTGTTTTTTAACCCAAAAATGTTTCACTGTAGTTGCAGCATATTCAGTGGGCTTTTATTTTATGGCTGTTAAAGATAAAAAAGGTTCTTTACTGTTAGTATACGTGTAACTAATTACGATTACAAACTAATAGTTACATGTATACAAACAGTTTACTGTTTGTATACATTCTTTATCTTTAACAGCCATAAAATAAAAGACCAATGAAGATGCCTTCTTCTTCAGTGAAATATGTTTGGGTTAAAAAACGAAACTGTGTTTTGCTGAAGGCGGACCCTATCCGAAAACATATGTCTGCAAGGGATATTTTACTGAGATGTCTGGAGGTCTGTGGAGGAATGACAGGCCATTCTTCATCACGCATAGAAACCAAAGAAGATAGTAATGTTGGACGCTGGGTCTGGAGCGAAGTTGACCATCTGACTAATGACAAAGATGTTCCATTGGATTCACGACGGGACTCTGAGCAAGCCAATACATTTTGTGAATGTTACCGTCTACAAACCATTAGCTCACATATGCTGCGTTTTGACAAGGGACATTGTCTTTTCATATAAACAATCGTCGACTCTGAACTGTTCATCTACTTTTTTCACAGTGCAGTAAAATGTCTTTATATCCTTCCGTGTTTAAATTTTTCTTAACTGCAATAAGGGGACCACAACCTAATAACGAAAAACCCCTATATAGTAACGTCATCTACTCCGTACTTCACTGTTGGCGCTGAGTAGGATGGCAAGCAGAGTTCTCCAGGTATTTGCTAAACCCAAACCCTCCCATGGGAGGGGTATAGCGTGATTCATCACTCCAAATCACTTGTTTCCAGAATCCACTGTCTAATGGAAAATCTCTTTACACAACTTCAAGCGTCGCTTATCACTGAGTACGGAAATGTATGGCTTATGACAAGCTGCTCGACCACTGCAACTCAGTCTGCTTACCTTCCTACACACGGTCATTGTGTCAGCGGAACTGCTGGTGACACTTTGGAACTATCGACTGATTCATTTCGCTGATTTCATGTGATATTTTACGACCAACGGTCCTTGATAGTCAGTACATGAGTTCTTCCTGGGCTTGGTTTATCTGTGGTTGTTCCTTCAGGTTTTCGTTTCACAGTCATATGACCAACAGTCACTGAGGGCAACTGTGGAGCCGGCCGCGGTGACGGAGCGTTTCTAGGCGCTTGTCTGGAACCAGGCTACCGCTAGGGTCGCAGACTCGAATCCTGCCTCGGGCATGGATCTGTGTGATAGGTTAGTTAGGTTTAGTTATAAGTTTAGGGGACTGATGACCTCAGATGTTAAGTCCCATAGTGCTCAGAGCCATTAAAACTTTTTTTTTCTTTTTTTTTCTGGTGTCCCTAATGTATTCATTATTCAGGTGACATCCAGTGACGAGTCCACATTGAAGTCACTGAGCTCTGCTGACGTACCCATTATCTTGTTACTATTTTTCTACTAACACCAGCGTACTCTCCACCTCCTTTTACACTGGTTGGGGGTTATTTGGGGAAGGAGACCAGACAGCGAGGTCATCGGTCTCATCGGATTAGGGAAGGACGGGGAAGGAAGTCGGCCGCGCCCTTTCAAAGGCATTTGCCTGGAGCGATTTAGGGAAATCACGGAAAACCTAAATGAGGATGGCCGGACGCGGGATTGAACCGTCGTCCTCCCGAATGCGAGTCCAGTGTCTAACCACTGCGCCACCTCGCTCGGTTTTACACTGGCTCGGGACATCTAGTGATCCACTGAGTACAACATAGGTCCTGATACTTTTGATCAGATAGTTTATGTACCAGGCGTAGAAGTAAGAAACCGGAATTTCCCTATAGATGGTGCTAATCGTCAGTGTAGGGCGCCCGGGAGACCGCGTCTTCAGTGCCATCTGCTTCAAAATGTACGTGAATTGCTAAGGGACCAAACTGCTGTCATCGGTTCCTAATCTTACACACTACTTAAACTAACTTATTCTAAGAATAACACACACACAACCATGCACGAGGGAGGAGTCGAACCTCCGGCGGGAGAGGTCACACAGTCCGTGGCATGGCGCCTCAAGTCGCGCGGCTACTCCGCGCTGCCATCTGCTTCCTGTAACGGCTGACAACGAATGTCAACAGACAGTAACCCAAGTTCGATACATCGGTATCTCTTTCAAAGCAGTAAACATGTCGAGTATTTTGTCTAAGAACTACGATTTGCGGACGGCATTGGTTTTCTGTTATCATTTGAAGAAAATTGCTACAGAATCGCATCGAATGCTTGTCGAAGCTTTCGACGATCATGTTCTTGGGAAAACAGTGTAGCCTTTAAATCGGCCGCGGTCCATTAGTATACGTCGGACCCGCGTCGCCACTGTCAGTGATAGCAGACCGAGCGCCACCACACGGCAGGTCTAGAGGGACGTACTAGCACTCGCCCCAGTTGTACAGCAGACTTTGCTAGCGAAGCCACACTAACAAATACGCTCTCATTTGCCGAGACGATAGTTAGCATAGCCTTCAGCTAAGTCATTGGCTACGACCTAGCAAGGCAACATAGCTTTGATAATTAATATTTTGAAGCATGTATCATCAAGAGCGATGTTCTACAAATGTGGATTAAAGTTAAGTATTACAGCAACTGCGTCCATTTTCTAAGTTCTCATTTCCTTTTAACTGTTCCAGACCTCACGCCAATCTGCGTGAGCTTAACGCGTGCCTTTCGGCTTCCTCTCGTTGTGACTTGGCTGTCTTGCTAAGTCACAACACAGTGTTTCGAATATTGGGAAAACAGTGTTTCGAGTAGTTCAAAAAATTCAAAAGTGACGATTTTGACATGAGAAACGACGAGCGAAGGAAACCACACAAAAGTTCGAAGACAACGAATTGCGAGCCTTTTTGGATAAAGATGATACTCAAACTCGCGGAACAATTCAATGCGACGCAGAAACCCGTTTCTCTTCTGTTGAAAGCTGTAGGAAAGGTGCAGAAAGTGCGAAAATGGGTTCTGCATGATCTGAATGAAACACAGCAAGCAAATCGAAAGGTCTTTTGTGAAATTCTGCTCTCCAGATACAAAAGAAAATAGTTTCTCCATCGGATAGTGACAGGTGATGAAAGATGGATATATTTTGAGACTCCTAAGCGTCGTGAATCACGGGTGAATCCAGGCTAACCATCGACAACCACTGCAAGACCAAATCGCTTTGGAAAAAAGACGCTGCTCTGTGTTTGGTGGGATCAGAAGGGTGTCATCTGTTATGAGCAGCTAAAACCTGGTGAAAACGTTGACAAAGTCATATTGCTCCATGATGACACACAGCAAAACGAGTCAGGGAAACGATCGAAGCGCTCAGTTGGGAAATACTGGGGCATGCGGCTTATTCTATAGACTTGGCTCCGTCCGATTATCAGCTATTTGCATCACTGGGACGCGCTCTCGCTGAACAACGCTTCAGTTCGTATGAAAATGTACTAAAGCGGCTCGCTGCCTGGTTCGCTTCAAAATAAGCACTGTTTTTTTGGCGTGGCACTCATAGCCTGCCGGAGAGGTGGGAGAAATGTATAAATAGCAGTTGAGATTATTTTGAATAAAATATCAGTTTCAAACAACAGACATGTAATTATTGCAACCAAATTCCGGTTTCATACTTCTACACCTGGTAGACGTGTTTTGTAAAATGTATATTTGAGAATTTAGCATGTGTCCTCAAGTGCTACCCGTCGTAACCTCTAAATGTCATGGCATTGCATTCGGCTGCACTCTGAGGCTGTTCATGGAAGTGTTCGAGAAACCGTGTCGCTAAAAACTGCTGCGAAGTCCAGGAAGACCTGCAGATAATTGATGCTTGGTGCAAAGTCTGACAGCTGCTACCCAATTTAACTAAATTTAATATAACGACCGTAAACTAGAGAAAATACTGAACATTGTTTGACTATAACAGCAGTCCAACCACACAGATGACTTGATGTTCCTTAGGCTCGTATTTCGTTAATTAGGAGGCAGTACAGAACTCTACAGAACACCTCCCAGAAGTCTTGGAACACGGCATCAACAGGGGCGCCGGTATTTACTACTTTCTACGTCTCGTGGCTGAACCGTGCGAGCTGGTTTCACGCAGTAGTTGTTTTCCGAACCCCTGTTGATTCCTGATGAGAAAATTTTCAGTCTCCGGTAATGTCACAGTAAACGAGCATAAAAAATGTTCCAAACTCCTACATGTTTAGGGCCTTTAGATTTGATAGATTTATCGTGTAACCGAAGTTTAAAGGATTCATTTTAGCGTTCATGTGGATGACTTCACACTTTTCATTATTTAGCGTTAATTTTCACACTATACAGATATTCTTTTCTAAATCGTTTTTCGATTTATTTTGCTCATATGTAAACAGCCAAAGACGGCTGCTAAGACTGTCTCCCAAATCGTATATACAGATAAGGAACAGCAGAGGTCTATAACAATACCTTGGGGAACGCCTGAAATCACTTATGTTTCTCTCGGTGACTTTCCGTCAATTACTGCGAACTGTGACCTCTCTGACAGGAAGTCACGATTCCAGCTTGATAACTGAGACAAAATTCCATAAGAATGCAATTTGATTACAAGCCGCTTGTGAGGTAAGGTGTCAAAAGCCTTCTGGAAATCTAGAAATACGGAATCAATTTGAAATCATTTGTTGATAGCTGTGGTGTCACCGCTAGACACCACACTTGCTAGGTGGTAACTTAAATCGGCCGCGGTCCTGTAGTACATGTCGGACCCGCGTGTCGCCACTGTGTACTCGCAATCCTAGCGCCACCACATGGCAGGTCACAAGACACGGACATGACCTCGCCCCAGTTGTACGGACGACATATCTTGCGACTAGACCTACCAAGTATTCCTCTCATTTGCCGAGAGACAGATTAAATAGCCTTCAGCTAGTCCATCGCTACTACCTAGCAAGGCGCCATGTGTATCATTGCTAATTGCTTACTACTATGCAAGAGATGTATTTCAACAAGAACAAGACTACATTAAAGTTAAGTATATTAAAATCTCTCTTCTTTTCTTTATAGTTTTCATCCAGTCTCCTGTTTCAGAATTTACGCCCGTCTGCGTTAGTTTCGCGTGCACCTAGCCACTCATTGTGTCGAGACCTTAGGGAATCGACACAACAATATTTTGGCGACGAGGTGTGGTGCCGCGCCCACGTTGCAGTCTTTGTGTTATACTTGCTCTAATTTGCTTGTGTCATGGCTTCGCCGCATTCTCCAGATGTACTGTCCGAATTTTTTCGCTTGCAGAATCAGCAGACGCAGGCGTTATTGGAAGCCCTTGGACAGCTCGTCCAGGGTCAACGTGCGCTGCAAACCGATGCGGCGGCAGCCGCTTCTTCGCTACCGCAGCCACACAACGCTGTCGCACCGCCATTTAGGCCCTTTGAGGCCACAACCGAAAGCTGGACTGAGTGGGCCGATCAGTTCCGGTTCCACCTCACAGCTTATGGAATTCAAGGTAAAGAGCGGCAGCCGTTTTTGCTTTCTTGTGTAGGTGTGTCTACCTACCGGGTGATAGTGAAATTGTTTCCCCGACGCGACGTAGCAACTCTGACCTACGAGGAAATTTTGTCGGCTTTAGATGCCTATTTCAAAGAAACAGTTAATGTTGTTGCAAAACGGTATACGTTTTTTCGTACAAAACGTACCGCCGGTCAGACTAATAGGGAGTGGGTTGCAACTTTGCAAGGCCTTACTAGAGACTGCGCGTTTGCCTGTGAATGTGGCCTCCCATATTCAGATACTATGGTGCGTGATGCAATTGCACAGAACGTTTCTGATGTTCGCATACGGGAACAGATTTTGAAACTCGTTAATCCCTCCCTGCAACAAGTGATAGACATATTGGACAGGCAAGACACACTTGACTTTGCTCAGGAATCATTTGAAACTTCGCCAGCAGTGTGTCACATTAATCGGCCCGCCGGGCCCGCTGCACGGGACGCTAAGCGGCCCTCGCGCCCGACTTCGCAGCGGCCGCCTAGCTTGCAACCACGTGCGCCGCGTAAGCAAGCAAATGCAGTGAAATCTTGCCCGCGGTGTGCCACTAGACATTCGCGTGAAAATTGCCCGTCACGCCAAGCTATTTGCTTTTACTGTCAAAAGAAAGGACATGTACAAAGTGTTTGCCAGAAAAAGCTTAGATCAGACACTCGCAATACTTCCAGGCCTTTTGCTTCGCGCCGGCATCGAACCCAGGACAATCAGGCTCGTGGACCTTCACCCTTGGACATTCATGTGGTTCATTCCCACCCGTCCAGTGACACTTTAGCTAACAGTGACTGTGTTCGTCCCACCCAACGTGTGCGTCGACGTCGCCGGAAATCCCGTCAAGTTGCAAGTGCTTCTGGACCTGTATCAATTCAAATTGCACGAGACAGTCGCTCTTGTCGTCAACAAGACAATAAACTTTTTGTGGACTTAGACTTTGAAGGCAAAGTGATCCCATTCCAGCTCGATACCGGAGCTGCAGTTTCATTGCTCAATCGCGACACGTACAAACAACTGGGCGCCCCGCCATTGCGTGCCGCAAATGTTACGTTAACTAGTTACTCAGGACAGCATATACCTGTGTTAGGACAGTGCAGCCTTATTGCAACATACAAGGGACAGACAAAACTTGTGTCATTTTATGTTCTTCGTTCCTCTAGTGCAGTGAACTTGTTTGGTTTAGATTTGTTTCAATTGTTTAATTTGTCTATAGTGAATCAGGTCCTATCAGTGAATCAGACTGTGCCTTCCGCCAGTGTTTCTAGTCTTTGTGAAGAATTTGCAGACATTTTTGCACCGGGCCTTGGTTGCGCTAAGAACTATGAAGCGCATTTGGAACTGAAAGACAACGCGCAACCAAAATTTTTCAGAGCGCGCAATGTTCCCCACGCATTGCGTGATGAGGTCGCAAAAACATTAGCCGAATTAGAATCTCAAGGTGTAATTGAACGTGTGCAGGCTTCTCTCTGGGCCTCACCCTTAGTCATTTTGCCAAAACCTTCCGGAAAACTGAGACTTTGCGTGGACTTCAAGGCAACTGTGAATCCACAACTTGTGACTGCTACTTTTCCTTTGCCCCGCCCGGAAGATCTTTTTGACAAACTGTGCCCGGGAAAATATTTTTCAAAATTGGACCTAGCAGATGCGTACTTGCAGATACCTGTGGACGAAGACTCCCAGCGCGTCTTAGTGGTTAACACGCATCTTGGCTTGTATCGCTTCAAAAGACTGCCATTCGGGTGTGCATCCGCCCCTGCTTTATTTCAGCAATATTTACAAACTATTTGTGCGTCGGTCCCTACTGCTGCGAACTATCTGGACGATATTGTGATCTCAGGAAAGACAGAAGCCGAACATTTGCAGAATCTCCGGACCTTCTTTCAGGTCTTGCGTCAGAATGGTCTTCGCTTGAGGAAGGACAAATGTGTGTTTTTTGCTCGTGACTTACCGTACCTGGGCCATGTCCTTCACGCCCAAGGTATACATCCGAGTCCAGAGCACCTTCGTGCCATTCAGGACTTGCCGTCACCGCAGAACTTAAAACAGCTACAGAGTGTGCTGGGTAAGGTAAATTATTATCACCGATTTGTGCGCAATGCTTCTTCCATTTCAGCTCCGCTTCATCGCTTACGCCGTAAAGGTGTTCCGTTCGTCTGGACGACGGAATGCGAACGCGCCTTTCGCCAGTTGAAATCGGCGTTACTTTCAAATACTTGCCTTACGCCATTCGATCCCCGAAATCCCCTTTTGTTGATGGTAGATGCCTCGGATTTCGGGATCGGTGCTGTGCTTGCGCACAAGGATGGCTCGCATGATCGCCCTATTGCCTTTGCGTCCAAATTGCTCTCATCTGCGCAAAGAAATTATTCCCAAATAGAGAAGGAAGCTTTGGCTCTTGTGTTTGGTGTAACAAAGTTTCACGATTTCTTGTATGGTCGTCACTTTACAATCATCACGGACCACAAACCTTTGACATCACTTTTTCATCCAAACAAGCCTGTACCTCCACGTACAGCGCAGAAATTCATTCGCTGGTCACTTTTTCTCTCGCAGTACCGCTACGATATCTTGTATCGGTCCACTGCTAAGCACGGCAACGCTGATGCGTTGTCCCGTTTGCCTGTTGCTGAGGATAAAGCATTCGATTCTTCCGAACTTGCTTGCATGTTCATTGATTCGGAAGCCGATGACGTGGTCACATCGTTTCCGATTGATTTTCGTCGTGTAGCTACAGCCACAGCTGCTGACCCTGTCCTTGCTTCCGTTTTGCGTTTTGTTGCTACGCAATGGCCCTTGTCAAAGTCACGGATCGAGGATCCTTTGGTTCGCCGTGTTTTTGCTCACAAGGAGAGACTTTTTGTACGACGTGGTGTTTTGTTGTTGCGTTCTGATAATGATCAGTCCAGAGTCGTGGTCCCACGTTCGTTACAGTCAGCTGTCTTAAAGCTTCTCCACCAAGGACATTGGGGTATAGTGCGAACGAAACAGCTTGCTCGTCAGCATTGTACTTGGTTCGGAATCGATGCTGCGATTACGAATATGTGCTCCTCTTGCGTGGCGTGTGCCGAACACCCATCCGCACCGCCGCGGAAATTCTTTGCATGGCCGAAAGCCACTTCCCCTTGGCAACGCTTGCACATCGATTTTGCTGGTCCATTCTGGAATGCTCGATGGTTGGTTGTGGTCGATGCTTTCAGTAATTTTCCTTTTGTTGTCCGGATGTCTTCCACGACGTCTTCTGCCACCATCCAAGCCTTGTCTGCTATCTTTTGCATTGAAGGTTTTCCGCAGACTATTGTTTCCGACAATGGCCCACAAGTCATGTCCGCAGAATTTCAGTCGTTCTGCAAGGCCAATGGTATTCAACATCTGACATCCGCGCCGTTTTCGCCTCAGTCAAACGGTGCCGCTGAACGATTGGTCCGGACTTTCAAGTCACAGATGTTGAAGTTGAAAGAGTCGCATTCTCGGGAGGACGCTTTGTTGCTCTTTTTGTCCTCATATCGCTCTCAGCCCCGCGATGGTCGCTCGCCGGCTGAATTGCTCCATGGTCGTCCTCATCGAACTCTGATGTCTTTGCTGCATCCGCCACATCAGGTTCCTGTGCAGCGGCAGACTCCTGCTTTTGCTCCTGGCGACGTTGTCTATTATCGCAACTATCGCGGTTCACAGCGTTGGCTCGCAGGGCGCATTCTTCGCTGCCTCGGCCGCGCGATGTATTTGGTTTTGGGGGCCTCTGGTGAGGTGCGTCGGCATCTCAATCAGCTGCGCCTCTGTCGTCGCCTGGGTTCTGCCGCTCCCCGTCTGCTTTCAGCGACGGAGCCGTCAGGTCAGCGCCCTGGGGACCCATCTACTGGCTCGCCTCATCCCCAGGTGTTACCGACGATGCCTTCCATTTTGCCTCATGGCGTCGCGCCGCCGCAGCCGCCGCCGGCGCCGCCAGCAGCGGACGCTTCGCTGCAGCCGCCTCGCGCCTCCCTGGGTCACGCGCCGCCGCTTGCTTCCCGTGACCAGCCGTCCTCCGCCATGGACCTCTTGCCCGCTCCGGACCAGATGTCGTCTTCGCCCGTCGGGTGCTCCGACCACATGGAGGTCGACCCCGCGGCTCCTCTTATATCATTACGTGCGCATACACCTCATGTTGACGTGCACCCTGGACTAGGTTTGCAGGCGTTTCCTAGCTCCCCTCGGACCGAATGGCCGGGTGCGGGTGGCACAGCCTCGCCTGTTGTTAGGCTCCCCACCTCATCGCATACGTCAACATGGGGTCCTCCCCACGGCGGGCGGAAGCCTTATCTCACGACCGTTCGCCGATTTGCGGGGGAGGAATGTGGTGTCACCGCTAGACACCACACTTGCTAGGTGGTAACTTAAATCGGCCGCGGTCCTGTAGTACATGTCGGACCCGCGTGTCGCCACTGTGTACTCGCAATCCTAGCGCCACCACATGGCAGGTCACAAGACACGGACATGACCTCGCCCCAGTTGTACGGACGACATATCTTGCGACTAGACCTACCAAGTATTCCTCTCATTTGCCGAGAGACAGATTAAATAGCCTTCAGCTAGTCCATCGCTACTACCTAGCAAGGCGCCATGTGTATCATTGCTAATTGCTTACTACTATGCAAGAGATGTATTTCAACAAGAACAAGACTACATTAAAGTTAAGTATATTAAAATCTCTCTTCTTTTCTTTATAGTTTTCATCCAGTCTCCTGTTTCAGAATTTACGCCCGTCTGCGTTAGTTTCGCGTGCACCTAGCCACTCATTGTGTCGAGACCTTAGGGAATCGACACAACAATAGCAATCAGCACTTCGTGTGAGTAAAGAGCTAATTATGTTTCACAAAACAACGTTTTCAAAATCTGTGTTGACTATGTGTCAAAAGACCGTTCTCTTCGAGATAATTCATAATTTTCGAACACAATATATGTTCCAAAATTCTGCTGTATATCGAAGTTAATATTATGGGCCTGTAATTTAGCGGAATTACTCGTGTTGCCTTTCTTGAATACCGGTGTGACCTGTGTAGCTTTTCAGTCTTTGGGTGCGTACCTTTCCTTGAGCAAACGGTTGGTTCAAAAAATGGTTCTGAGCACTATGGGACTCAACTGCTGAGGTCATTAGTCCCCTAGAACTTAGAACTAGTTAAACCTAACTAACCTAAGGACATCACAAACATCCATGCCCGAGGCAGGATTCGAACCTGCGACCGTAGCGGTCTTGCGGTTCCAGACTGCAGCGCCTTTAACCGCACGGCCACTGCGGCCGGCGCAAACGGTTGTATATGATTGTTAAGCACGGAGCTATAGCTTCAGAATACTCTGAAAGAAACCTCATTGGTGTACTGTCTTTGTTACTCGTGTTGGCAGCTGTTCTTGATTCGAATTCTGGAACATTTACTCCGTCCTCTTTGGTGAAGAAATTTCGGAAGGCTGTGTATTGTAACTCTGCTTTAGTAGCACTGTCATCCATAGTTTTTCCATTGCTATCGCCAAGAGAATACATTGATTGTGTCTTGCCGTTAACATAATTTACTTACGACTAGAATGTCTGAATTTTCTGCAGCTTTCAAGACAAAGTTTCGTTGTGGAAACTGTCATAAGCATCTCGTATTGAAGTCCTCACTAAATTTAGTGCTTTTGTAAAAGATGGTCAATCTTGGGGGTTCTGCATTCGTTTGGATTTGAATGTTTAAATTTGAAAGAATACGCTAAGAAGCAAAGACGTTCCAGTAAACGCTTGTCCGAAAAACAGCCGTCTGCGAGATGAAGTTGAAATTTCGAAAAGATAACATCTGAAATACACTAATGGCCAATAAAATTGCTACACCAAGAAGAAATGCAGATGATAAACGGGTATTCATTGGAAAAATATATTATACTAGAACTGACATGTGATTACATTTTCACGCAGTTTGGGTGCATAGATCCTGAAAAATCAGTACCCAGAACAACCACCTCTGGCCCTAATAACGACGTTCATACGCCTGGACATTGAGTCAAACAGAGCTTGGATGGCGTGTACAGGTACAGCTGCCCATGCAGCTTCAACAAGGTACCACAGTTCATCAAGAGTAGTGACTGGCGTATTGTGACGAGCCAGTTGCTCGGCCACCATTGACCAGACGTCAGCAGTCAGGTCAGGGCAGCAGTCGAATATTTTCTGTATCCAGAAAGGCCCGTACAGGACCAGCAACATGCGGTCGCGCATTATCCTGCTGAAATGTAGGATTTCGCAGGGATCGAATGAAGGGTAGAGTCACGGGTCGTAACACATCTGAAATGTAACGTCCACTGTTCAAAGTGCCGTCAATGCGAACAAGAGGTGACCGAGACGTGTAACCAATCGCACCCCATACCATCACGCCAGGTGATACGCCAGTATGGCGATGACGAATACACGCTTCCAATGTACGTTCACGGCGATGTCACCAAGCACGGATGCGACCATCATGATGCTGTAAACAGAACCTGGATTCATCCGAAAAAATGACGTTTTGTCATTCGTGCACCCAGATTCGACGTTGAGTACACCATCACAGGCGCTGCTGTCTGTGATGCAGCGTCAAGGGTAATCACAGCCATGGTCTCTGAGCTAATAGTCCATGCTGCTGCAAACGTCGTCGAACTGTTGGTGCAGATGGTTGTTGTCTCGCAAACGTCCCCATCTATTGACTCAGGGATCGAGAGGTGGCTGCACGATCCGTTACAGCCATGCGGATAAGATGGCTGTCATCTCGACTGCTAGTGATACGAGGCCGTTGGCATCCAGCACGGCGTTCCGTATTCCCCTCCTGAACCCACCGATTCCATAGTCTGTTAACAGTCATTTGATCTCGACCAACGCCACCAGCGATGTCGCGATACGATAAACCGCAATCGCTATAGGGTACAATCCGACCTTTATCAAAGTGGGAAACGAGATGGTACGCATTTCTCCTCCTTACACGAGGAATCACAACAACGTTTCACCAGGCAACGCCGGTCAACAGTTGTTTGTGTATCAGAAATCGTTTGGAAACGTTCCTCATATCAGCACGTTGTAGGTGTCGCCTCTGAAAAGCTCATCATTTGCATATCACAGCATCTTCTTCCTGTCTGTTAAATTTCGCGTCTGTAGCACGTCATCTTGGTGGTGGAGCAATTTTAATGGCCAGTAGTGTACGTTTGTACTTCGAGGAGAATAGTTTATACTGATGTCAGTGGAGGATTGTAACCAAATACTGGCAATTATCTCGCAGACGGCTCTTTTGAGGTCCTATTTTTACTGGAAAAGTTCGGTTTTTGTTCAAATGGTTCAAATGGCTCTGAGCACTATGGGACTCAACTGCTGAGGTCATTAGTCCCCTAGAACTTAGAACTAGTTAAACCTAACTAACCTAAGGACATCACAAACATCCATGCCCGAGGCAGGATTCGAACCTGCGACCGTAGCGGTCTCGTGGTTCCAGACTGCAGCGCCTTTAACCGCACGGCCACTTCGGCCGGCTCGGTTTTTGTTATCATATGCTTTCATACGTGGCAGTTTTCCCTGTTAATTATGATCCACTCCACATATACAGTGTGATCCACTATTACGTCCCTATTTTTATTTAACTATTATTCAATCATAAATAATGTTATATGTTTCCTTTCAATTGTGTTATGTACTATGTTTCTTGCAATTTCATATTTCCAAATAGGCACCAGCATTAGTAGCGCAACGTTCCTGACAGATCATTGCAACATATCGCTTGATACCCTAATCACTGCTCCGAAAATATCTAAGTCGGTGGCATGCAGTTTCACTTCCAAATATCCTCATGGCGCTGTAAGTCAAACGCCGAGCGCTGGAGGGGAAAGTGCCGTTTTAAACTAAAGCCTACACTCACATTTATTATAAATATTAAGTAGAGCCCTTCCACGTCCAAAAATATCTACTGTCACCTCTGGTTTTGTTAGTCTGTAAATAGAATTCCACCGAATATACAGTGATTTATTTTCGCCTGGCATGTTAACCATTTGTAACTTTCACAGAAGCGTCATGAGTGACGATTTTTGAGTCAAACGTACAAATTTCTTTGGTTGCCAGGTCAAAATTTCTTTTGTCAAAACACAGCGGAGTTTATACTGTCTCACCTCACTAACATGTTGTGCAGACATAATTGCAAGAGAATTCTGAAACAGCAGTTAATTAAGTTTATTAAGCGAGGAACTGAGGAAAAGTAAAGTCAGTAGCTTATGAAAAAGCACATCCTCGCTACAAAAAGACATGTAATGTCTTCACATATGTTGTTCCAAAACCCATAGTATTTCTCGTTTCACCAGCTATTACATCCTTTTACCGAAGAAGTCTGTAGTTATTGAAATAACACGGTAGATAATAAAATTTTACATAATAACATTATGGTAAAATACTCTCCTCTTTGCATGCTATCATTTGCCAAAATCTCATTTCCATATCTGAAACCATTTACGAAATGTGATGGATGTTGTGGATATTTCACTATGGCTTCATCGCTGGCACGGTGCGATCACAAATGAGTGTGCCACAGCAGATCTATTTTCTCAAGACTGGTGACAGATAGATACCTCTATTCAAGTCTAAAAAATTTCAATATGTTAGTTAAATTTCATACACAACAAAATATTACGTAATATGCACCAAACACAAAATTATAATGACCTCTATTTTTCATTGCACCCTTTTCCCAATTTCGCGCAGTGCCCTACTTTGACTTAAATATCACAGTAACTATGACCTTTAACGAAATGATGAGCACATCATGAACATGACATACTATTGTGTACATAGTTCCGCGTAGTCAGCGCGTACACAACTTTCCCACTAGAGCGCGCCCCGCTAAGCACTCGTCCGTCTCCGCACTACGAGATGGCGCTGTCTTAGAGACGGACCAAATTCTGCTTCCGCCGATCCACGTATTAATATGTAACGCAGCCAATGAGATCGCTGCTAACATAGAACCTTTTCTCCTCGAGGATCACACTTGCGCAGTGATACCTGAACGCTCGAGGTATTATAACGAGTGTACAGACCTCCGATTAGTCAGTCTGCATTAGTCTACATTTATCTGCACCTGTCTGTACCAGTCTACATTAGTCTGTACCAGTCTATAGTCAAGTTTCAGTCTGCGGCTAATAAGATTATCATATTCCTGTACATAGCCATGAAGATAAATGAATAGACACTTTGTCAAGTATACGAAGACAGTAACTTGTTCTCGAAAGAACAGTTACTGTTGATGACCGTGCAGCTTTTTCCCTGGAATAAATGATGACTAACTGAAAACCTCAATCAAAAACTTTGTCAAGTATCAGAGATATGTGAGAATAAGATTAAAGACCAAAGGAACTTCAGATTGTAAATTGTAAATAGCATCCAGAACCAAGTTAAGTTATTTTTATGCTTGTTATTATTTTAATAAATGTGTTTGAAAATTAATCAAGTTCTGTTTAAAGTTGGTCACCGTCAATCAGCTACTCTAAGCGTGCAAGTGGCATTTCTATCGTCTGACCTAACGGCAGAAGATAAACACGCCACGATAAGATCACGAGACATACTGCTGACACTCGCCTACTTCGTTAGAGCGACAAGTCAAATAATCTGATGGTGTGTGTACCGAAGGTCTTACAGTACGCACACCACACATATAAAGCTATAAGTAAAGCAAATATGAAATGTTTTATCGAATGGTTTCTGTAAAATCGTTTGAGGAAGATTGCAGGGTATATGCCTCGATTCTGTGATCGCTACCGGCCGAAAGGTGGAACACATTTTTCGGCCTCCCCTTCTGAACAAATGAATGAACTCGTCCAGCGCTTTGGACGAAAACTGTTCACTGCGCATCTGCAGCCGTATCCTGCGCGAGCTGTATCTGGTAACACAGTACACGCTGTCGTGGCAGTCACTGCAAGAGCTCCAAACATTCCATGTTGGCAGAACCAAACAGGAAAAAGGGAAGGCCCCAATAATAAAATTGACCTACAAATGTAACGACAAGGCGGGTCGGACGTTAAGTCAGTTTGATTATTGAGCCCTCCCCTTTTTTTCTTTTTTTTTTGTAATTCCGCCAACATGCAATGATTAGAGCTCTTTCACTCACTGGCCCGACGCAAGTTATGTGTTACCGAATACGATAAGCAAGTTGTCTTGTTTCGCCAGTGTGCTCTTTTGGGTTTTACACATATCTCGCATTATATCTCTTCCCTCCTCTCCTTTTCATGCTAGGGTTCCATACACCTAAAGATAGGATTACAAAATCCCGAAACAATGGTTTGAATAAATACTAGTAAAACTGAAGCGGATCTGTTTAAATTAGTTATAAAGCTTATTGCATACTACATTTTCGCTGTTCATCCAGTAAAATTGCCGCATCAGACATGATGTTTAAATTTATATCTGAAAAGAGGAACTATCAGGCGGATATTACGGAGAAAAAGCATAAGAAATGAAGGAAAATGAAAAACAAGCTAAGACTATGAAATTTTTTTTTACGTCGCCTTGTGCATGCAGCGAAACGCCTTGTAAATATGCTATATCGTCAAACAGAAATACTACGAACTTATGTGATGACCTCCCTAGAGCTACAACAGTCTCTTCAAGAGCTGAACCTTCACTAGCGCATATTAAGACTTTATTTTATTTAGCTGGTAGCAAAACTTTGTTTCTTGATTCTAATTAGGAATTTACAAAAAAATGCAATTTTAGTAGTGTAGCAGACGTCAGCCTCGATCCCTCAAATACCGCGTGCAAATCTCTGTTGCGCCATGAAAAGCGCGGATACTCTTCAGTACGATGTGCTTTATTTCACGTTTAATTTAATTACACTGAGGTGACAAAAGTCACTGGATAGCTCCTAATATCGTGTCGGACTTCCTTTTGCCCGGCCTAGCGCAGCAACTCGACATGACACGGACTCAACAAATCGTTGGAAGCCCCAGGCAGAAATATTGAGGCATGCTGCATTTATAGTTGTCCATAACTGCTGCATCATTTTGTGCTTGAACTGACCACTCGATTATGTCCCATAAATGTTCGATGGCATTCATGTCGGGCAATCTGGGTGGCCAAATCATTTGCTCAAATTGTCCAGAAAATTCTTCAAACCAATCGCGAACAGTTGTGACCTGGTAAAAAGGTGCATTGTCATCCATACCAGGAAGTGCGTGAATGGCTGAGCATGGTCTCCTAGTGGCTGTAAGTAAACGTTTCAAATCAGTGATCGGTTCAGTTGGACCAGAGGACGCAGTCAATTCCATGTAAACAGAACCCACACCGTTATGGACCCACCAACAGTTTGCACGATGCCTTACTGACAACCTGAGTCCATCCCTCAAATACCTGCGTCACACTCGAACCCTACTATCAGCTCTTACCAACTGCTATCGGAACTTATCTGACCGGGCTAACAAATCCAACAGACATGGTCTCGAGCCCAGGAGAGGCGCTGCAGGCGATGTTGTGCTGTTAGCAAAGGCCCTCGCGTCTTTCGTCTGCTGCTATAGCCCAATAACGGCGGTTTCGCAGTATCCTAATGGCCCACGTTGATTTCTTCGGTTATTTCCCACAGTGTAGCTTGTATGTTAGCCCTGACATTTCTACACAAATGCCGCTGCTCTTGGTCGTTAAGTGAAGGCCGTCGTCCATTGCGTTGACCTTGGTGAGAGGTAATGCCTGCAATTAGTATTCTCGCACGCTCGTGACACTACGAATCTCGGAATACCGCATTCTCCCAAACGATTTCCGAAATGAAATGTTCCATGCGTCTAGCTCCAATTACCATTTACCATTCCGTATTCAAAGTCTGTTAACCTTATCACATGAATCATTCCAGTACAAATGACAGCTCACCAAAGCGCTGTCCTTTTATACCTCGTGTACGCCACGCTACCGCCATCTGTATATGACCATACAGTTATCCCATGACTTTTGTCATCTCAGTGTAATTTATAAATTACAAGATTTGCCTGAAGCTCGTCTTATCAGTGAAAGACAACTGACGTGTGAGTGGGTGGAGGAGGGCACCCAATGATATTTCTCTTGTGTGGAGAAATGCTCTAGGACCGGCCATGGCAGCCATTAATTGGATCCTGACATCCTTTAAACAACTATTTCTATTTTTTTGTGCTAAGCACTCAGCATGCTATAAAGCATGCAATGTTCCATCAGTGAGAGACTCCTGTGGTGTTGCAGACGCTGATGGTGCTGTTGGTGGTAGCGGTGGTGTCCTACGCGTCCCCGTTGCCCGCCACTGCTGGAGCCCCTGGTGAAGGCAGGGAGTCGCTGACCCCCGCAGAGAGCTTCGGCTTCGGCTTCGGGTGGGGACCCTGGGGCTGGCGCGCTTGGCCTGGTAACTGATCCGCACTCTACACTAAGTACACCCTACAGCCCCAACATAATGGTCACGCCGCTCAGGGCGCTCCGTACAATATTATGTTTGAGAGCATGCAGAATGGATCAACATCAGAGTCATGTTTCCTGCCAAAATATGTAACGGAAAGAAATGAGTGAGTCTCTATGGAGATGATTGTAAGGCTCCACAGATTCTGGCATTCCATTATATAAGTTTGACAGGCGCCATACTTGCCAATATCCAGTGCTAATGACGTGTAAATGTGAGGGTAGCAATAAAACACAGCCATTTGTTATCCTAAGGCGTAAACTTTTATGTCGAAGGATTAGAATCAGGATGAACGTATTGGAAGAGGAGTAACAGTGCAACCATACCCAACCCTTCGCAAACGACGTACCACTCGTCGCTAGAAGTAAAGAAAACTTAAGCCACCGCCTGAATGTAAGTGATGGCATTTGTTGTTGTTTTTTCAGTTCGGAGACTGGTTTGATATAGCTTTCCACGACAGCTATTCTGTGCAAGCCATTTAATGTCTGCATAACTACAGCAACCTACAGCCATTTGATCCTGCTTACCGTTGTTAGCCCTTGGTTCCCTACTATCCATCTTCCTCTTTGCCTTCAATACTACCCTCCATTACGAAACTGACGATTCATTGATGCATCAAGATGTGTCGTATTCCATCTTTTAATCAATTCCAATCAATACCACCTCATTAATTATCCAATCTACTCATCAAACCTTCAGTATTGTCCTGTAGCTGCAAATTTCTAAAGCTTCTATTCTCTTCTTGTATAAACTATTTATTGCACATACCGTTTACCTTCAACCAGTTGGCTGTTTAATCCTATGTTGAGACTTTCTACCATTTCAATTTGTCTTCGATATGGGTCGAAGCTGAAGCAATGGGTTAAAATTTGTGCCACAGCCGGGACTTGAACCTGGGTCTCCTGCTTAGTAGATATGAGAGCAAACTCCTACATCACCCTGGACTCGCATTCGGAAGGACGACGGTTCAATCCCGCGTCCGGCCATCCTGATTTAGGTTTTCCGTGATTTCCCTAAATCGCTAGAGGCAAATGCCGGGATGTTTCCTTTGAAATGGCACGGCCGACTTCCTTCTCCATCCCTCCCTACTCCTATGAGACCGATAACCTCACTGTTTGGTCTCTTCCCCCAAACAACCAACCAACCCTACATCACCCTAGCCTTGTGGCTATCACACCTGCAGATACTACAGTAGTCGAATGCCCTCCCTAGGAGAAACTTCACTTCACATCTTCAGCCCATTTTCCCCTTCTGAAATCGTCAGTATTACGAAGGCTCCCCGAGACCAGAATAGCACCCCTGCTTCGTACATAACGGGGAAATCCTGCATGTACCTCAAGCGTAGGTCATCAGCTCATGTGATGAAACTACATTTTCCTGGAGACATATGATAGAAGTTGAAGCAGAAGGTCTGGGTTCAAGTCCTGGCCGTGACGTAAGCTTTAATCGATAAAGTTGAGACTAATATCTCTCCAGAAAAATATAATTCCATCAGATCAGTTTCAATTTATATTCGATGGTAACAAATTTCTCTGTTTAAGAAATGTTTTTCTTGGTATTGCTAACCTGTATTTTATATCCTCTCTACAGCCTGTATTTTGTAACATATCTACGTTCGTCGTCGGTGCTTGTTTTGGTACCGAAATCTCATGATAGCTTTTTGGGCCTCATTTCCTGATCTAATTCCTTCCTGATTTAATTCACCAATATCCATTCCGTTCAACAGATCTTTCAAGTACGGATTAACATTTCTAAAGCTTACTATAAATCTAAAAATACTGTAAACGTTGGTTTGAATTTCTTCACTTTGTGTTTCGAGATAATTCCTGGGGTCAGTATTGCCCCGAATGTACCTTTCCTGAGGTCGCTTTCGATCACATTTTCCATTCTTCTGCAAATAATTCCGACAGTATTCTGCAACCGTCGCTTATTAAACTAATGGTTCTCTAATACTGACACACGCTAGTATCTGCCTTCCTTGTAATGAAAACCATGTTGTTGTTGTGGTCTCCAATCCTGAGACTAGTTTGATGCAGCTCTCCATGCTACCCTATCCTGTGCAAGCTTCTTCATCTCCGAGTACTTACTGCACCCTACATCCTTCTGAATCTGCTTAGTGTATTCATCTCTTGGTCTCCCTCTACGATTTTTACCCTCCACGCTGCCTTCCAATGCTAGACTTGTGATCCCTTGATGCCTCAGAACATGTCCTACCAACCGGTCCCTTCTTCTTGTCAAATTGTGCCACAAACTCCTCTTCTCCCCAATTCTATTCAATACCTCCCCATTAGTTATGTGATCTACCCATCCAATCTTCAGCATTCTTCTGTAGCACCACATTTCGAAAGCTTCTATTCTCTTCTTGTTCAAACTGTTTATCGTCCATTTTTCACTTCCATACATGGCTACACTACATACAAATACTTTCAGAAACAACTTCCTGACACTTAAATCTATACTAGATGTTAACAAATTTCTCTTGCTCAGAAACGCTCTCCTTGCCATTGCCAATCTACATTTTATATCCTCTCTACTTCGACCATCATCAGTTATTTTGCTCCCCAAATAGCAAAACTCCTTTACTACTTTAAGTGTCTCATTTCCTAATCTAATTACTTCAGCATCACCCGATTTTATTCGACTAAATTCCATTATCCTCGATTTGCTTTTGTTGATGTTCATCTTATATCCTCCTTTCAAGACACTGTCGATTCCGTTCAACTGCTCTTCCAAGTCCTTTGCTGTCTCTGACAGAATTACAATGTCATCGGCGAACCTCAAAGTTTTTATTTCTTCTCCATGGATTTTAATACCTACTCCGTATTTTTCTTTTGTTTCCTTTACTGCTTGCTCAATATACAGATTAAATAACATCGGGGATAGGCTACAACCCTGTCTCACTTCCTTCCCAACCACTGCTTCCCTTTCATGCCCCTCGACTCTTATAACTGCCATCTGGTTTCTGTACAAATAGTAAATAGCCTTTCGCTCCCTGTATTTTACCCCTGCCACCTACAGAATTTGAAAGAGAGTATTTCAGTCAACATTGTCAAAAGCTTCCTCTAAGTCTACAAATGCTAGAAACGTAGGTTTGCCTTTCCTTAATCTTTCCTCTAAGATAAGTCGTAAGGTCAGTATTGCCTCACGTCTTCCAATATTTCTACGGAGTCCCAACTGATCTTCCCCGAGGTCGGCTTCTACCATTTTTTCCATTCTTCTGTAAAGAATTCATGTTAGTATTTTGCAGCTGTGACTTATTAAACTGATAGTTCGGTAATTTTCACATCTGTCACCTGCTTTCTTTGGGATTGGAATTATTATATTCTTCTTGAAGTCTGAGGGTATTTCGCCTGTCTCATACATCTTGCTCACCAGTTGGTACTTTTGTCAGGACTGGCTCTCCCAAGGCCGTCAGTAGTTCTAATGGAATGTTGTCGACTCCCGGGTATGAGAAGCATACATTAGTTTAAAGTGTGAGAGTGTTTCATTCTCTCATATATCTTGCATACTAGGGGGAATAGTTTTGTCGTGGCTGGTTCTCTGAAGGTTCGCAACAATTCTATATATATATATATATACTTGACGCACTTGCGTCTGAAACCGTTAGCGTAGAAATTTTGGAGAAGATTACTTAATAATGTGAAGAAGAACTGGACATGCAAGGGTTGCCCAACGAAGCATACATTGCCACAACCAAAAATAGTATGAAGACCAACTGTCTTGCATTTTCAGGCAATCCCGAGATCCTATACAGTAACTCTAACACAGCTACTTCATAGATAAATAAATCAAAACAAAAAACAGATTTCCTTCAAAAAATGTATGACAACCGTCAAAGCTGCCACTCGTTACCTGAAGACGAGGCACGGTAAGATAGAAAGAGCTGACAGACTTATATTCATCGGGTACATAGTACAACTGAAAACTGGCGAAAGAGATTCCAGCAACATCAAGCGAGAATAGATTATCGTTGCTTTGCTCAGGACAGAAGACGTGTATCGGAGACAAGCTATCTAAAGACTAGTTACAATAATACATCATAACGCCGTGAGTAAAACAGACTTTCTCTATGACTGTGGATGGCCCTGAAGAAAAGAATGTCAGGACTGAAAGAAACCGAGAAATTAGTGAGGAAGATCCTCCTCAAGGTATTGGGTCCAAAGATCGCGGGTGGACACTGTACATTACGGTGAGTGAAAAACCGTGCCACGAAATAAGAAAAAGGAGACCAAAATTTACAGGTATTAATTAGGAAAGTTGAGACGCGCCTGACAAAATATATTTTTAGTATACTGGAAAGGAGACCTAAAGTTTGCTACAGATAGTTCAGAGACGTGAGAAAGGATCTCGATGGGGCTGTATTAAATCGGGGAGACGTGACAGAGGGGACAAATTAAGGGTCAGTAAGCGAAAGCTTTCATGGCTTGCATAAAGAATACAAACTGAATGGACACAGGAAAGAAAACGGGCTGCCGGAAGAAGAATGCAAAGCTTCCGGGTTGCAAAGAAATCTTCACGTAATACGTAACGTGTTCTTTAAAGGCAGTTATCGAATAAAAATATTACAGCTAAATGGGAAAATAACATATAAACGTTTATTTTTCTATGGTGAAAACACTAGAATATGTAAAACACATTGTCTAAGGATGTAAATAGTACTCGAAAAATCATGACCCTAAAAATAAGTATATTCAGTTTAAAAGAATAACGTTTTACTCTTCTCAAATTTTCATATAATAACAAACTGACTGTTTATGAAGCCTGTAGTTTTTCATGTTTAAATAATTATTTCTCTTAAAAAGTTCTGTTGTTTTCCATGACTTTCGTGTTATTATTATATTTAATGCCATTATTATTGTTTATTAAATGTGAATTATTTTTTTTGTTTTAAGGTTATGGATTTGGGTATCCTTTCTGGGGCTGAAGACCACACCGACGCATCTCAAGTTTGTGAAGATGGCAACGCCCGCTTTGGAATTCACTTAAAGGAATCTCAGAGCTCAAACACTGTATTTTAAAGCATTGAATAATAAAAAAAACTGGTGCAAACTTAAGATATTTTATTTTAGATATGTTTAAAATAAGGAAGTATTAGATAGATTTCGCCATATAACTAAATACTGAAGCTATTGAAGTTAACAGTCAGCCAACAGACAACCTTTCAACTCGTATCAGAATTCGAGAAAAGCAGTTCACAACTGGGGCCATGTGGCGCGCGCGCGCGCGCGCGCGCGCGTGTGTGTGTGTGTGTGTGTGTGTGTCGGCTCGATGGGGATGATGGTTCAGGTCTCGTTGACACAGGTCGGCGTCCGTCGATGGCGACAACTCCGATCTGTAACAGTTGAAACAAACTCGTACACGCGATTATGTCGCAGTTGGTAAAACAAACTCCTCGCTTTGCTTGGTTAGTTCCAGATACTGTCTCCCTTTAACAGATATCCGCGTATCGATAGAGCAGCACGCCGAAATGTTTGAGCGGCCTTCGTTTATGGTTGAAGCAATGGTGTTCAAAGGATGTCAGTCTTCTTTACTGCCACACACAGCGGCTGCACCACTCGGTACCGCAACAACTCCCTTTATCTGGAACAATAAACCAATACCTGCGCGTGTTCGCGACGGGCTTATAAGCTTATGCGAAACTTGATAACAGTAGTTCTTTATGCCCGATTTGCAAATGAATGTTCAAACGTAGATAATATGATATCTCGAATTATAAGTTCCACCATTCAAGCCGATGCCACATTATAGTCTTGCGAGGATATTGATTTGTGAAGTATTATAGCGTTGTTAAGGCATCGCAACGGTGCTAATTCAACAGCTCCTACGTCGTAAATCCAGAGATAAGGTATTCTCTAGACAACGTACAGAAGGCGTCGTGTTTCTATGTAAACTTACTGTTCCCTGTTAATAATGTCACAAAATCATGTTTAACTTCGCCGTTCTCTCTAGAAATAATTATTTCACAGTTATACGGTAAAGTTCCCTTAAATGACGGAGCCGACACGAAGCATTAAAGTTATATCTGAGTTTATGGAACTTGTGAATCATTTAACCACTGCACTTGAAAGCAGACCGATCTGTCATTTAGGGAATTGAAGCTTTTTGCATCAGCAATTCTGACATTTGTTACTGCTTCCGACAACACGGCGTACCTGTGAATTCTTCATGATCGCGTGTAGATGTTTCCTACTCAAGGCTATTTGTAGAGCTTATGCCGGCGGTTGGTATGTTGCTGTATATTTCAATGTTCATGACTGTCACAGATCACGACGATAAAGTCCCAGAATTGATTAAGTATCACACGACTTATTTTTCCTTCATGTGTACTAACTGTTCCGTTATCTAGCTAAACGGTAACTGTCATTTTACATCTGTTCAGAATTCTGACTAGTACGTCAAGACAATACTGGAAACGTTTTAAAACTTCAGATCGGCCTGAAACAATCTAGTAGCGGTCAATAGGCGTACTGTTATCGCAAATTCTACAAGAGAGCGAATTAATATCTCCATTGAAGTTTTACATTGTAGTCGCAACGAACTTACAACTCGACGCGGCTACAACTCTCTTCTTGGATAAATGTTATCGCTGATTACTTTACCTAGTCCAGGTGTTAATCTTCGTAAGGCATATATTTCGAATTCTTTATTTAGAGTTTCATTCTTCGTATCATCTGATAGTCTTTCATTTAGTTCTTTCCTTGTACTGAACGTTGTTAGTTCCATAGTATTTCTGTTAGTCAAACTTTCAATAGAGTTAATATTTTGTTGCCAGTAGCTCCCGTCAAGGTCAGAATAACTAACTTTTTTTTATATCTTTTGCTACCAAAGGGTGTCATTAGGGGCTCTAGATATTTGGGGTTTTATAGCTGCCACATACTATACTGACGAGGAACCGATGAATAACAGTATCCGTGAAGACATCCAAGTGCCGCATTTCCCCTTATTTTTTTAGGTACGTGATACCTCATCCCAGCAGTGTTAGACAGTGACCTCCTACAGAGCGTGGTGTATTAGTTTCAGTGTGTTTACTGTAGTATCTATCCATAAACTCGTTTATCTGCTCTCAAATAAGCTCTATGGGATTAAGATCGCAATGGTGTGTCGTGCCAATAATCTAATGGAATTACGTCCTACAACCTTAACCACTTTCTGAACAATGCAGTGGTCTACAAGCATCAACCTATTTACCCTTTAATTACAGTGATATCTGCATTGGTTAACTTCTGTTCAAGCCAATATACGATGTCTCTCTTTTTTCAAGATTTTCATAGACTGTATTCAACGCAGTCGCTACTACGTGAATTATTATTTACACTTATAACACTGCTGTGCTTTATTTGTAGCGGAATATGACTGTATTTTTAAACACTTCTCCACTCGTACCTTCATGATAATCGCCAGTTTCTTTCGATAGAAAGGTAAATGTGCACCAAAGTATCATTATTGCAATGTAAGGATTCCCGACTTATTTTTCTATGTCCTATAACAGACGAGAAAGAAAAAATGTGTCTTTCATCACCCGTTAGTGAATATGTTTTGCGCCTCTTGCCCTGTTTTAAACCAAGTCCGCAGAAGGTAATAAACCTTAAGTTTCTCCTATCTGATTTATTAAATTAATACCTTCTTTAGACGATTATTATTTTCATACTGCAAATCAATGTCTTTCATTGATTCGTTACTTCTTTTAAAAATAATCGGAATATTATCGTCATTTAGCACTTGCAATATATTATTCATTTCTCAATAAAAATACATGCCCTTTCGAGCACACAAAATCATCACATTATTCGAAAACATTCGGTTGTCACCTTCCCATCTCCGCAAGAACAGGCAGTTTGACCGTTTACCCAAGTTCCTTATTTCTTCTGGAAAATTAAGCAATCGCCCATTTCTTGCCCCTTTTCGCAGCTTTATGCGGACATGTCGTACTAAGCAACTTCATACATTTTCACAGCGCTGTCACAATCCCCCACGGGTTGTAATATATCGGAACGACGGATTGTTTGGGAGAGGGGGATGAGTCAAGTCGAAGCATGCAGAGAAACACAGATGTGTCATTGCCTATATTACATTGCAGACCGCAGGGACTTATCTCTGGCACACCTCCCGTGAGACCCACATTCCCGTGTTATTGTCCCGCACTATATTCAGAGTGCTCCTGCCCATTATACTCATTACTCGCCGCAGTTTGCTGCCTATTACCGTAAGAGTTCGGGCACTGTTTGTGCATCCGCACAGAAGAAGATGATCATATGGCAGGTGAGCCTTATATATATACAGGGTGTTACAAAAGGTACGGCCATTAACTTTCAGGAAACATTCCTCACAAACAAATAAAGAAAAAATGTTATGTGGACATGTGTCCGGAAACGCTTACTTTCCATGTTAGAGCTCATTTTATTACTTCTCTTCAAATCACATTAATCATGGAATGGAAACACACAGCAACAGAACGTACCAGTGTGACAGCAAACACTTTGTTACAGGAAATGTTCAAAATGTCCTCCGTTAGCGAGGATACATGCATCCACCCTCCGCCGCATGGAATCCCTGATGCGCTGATGCAGCCCTGGAGAATGGCGTATTGTATCACAGCCGTCCACAATACGAGCACGAAGAGTCTCTACATTTGGTACCGGGGTTGCGTAGACAAGAGCTTTCAAATGCCCCCATAAATGAAAGTCAAGAGGGTTGAGGTCAGGAGAGCGTGGATGCCATCGAATTGGTCCGCATCTACCAATCCATCGCTCACCGAATCTGTTGTTGAGAAGTGTACGAACACTTCGACTGAAATGTGCAGGAGCTCCATCGTGCATGAACCACATGTTGTGTCGTACTTGTAAAGGCACATGTTCTAGCAGCACAGGTAGAGTATCCCGTATGAAATCAACGTGCTCCATTGAACGTAGGTGGAAGAACATGGGGCCCATTCAAGACATCACCAACAATGCCTGCCCAAACGTTCACAGAAAATCTGTGTTGATGACGTGATTGCACAATTGCGTGTGGATTCTCGTCAGCCCACACATGTTGATTGTGAAAATTTCCAATTTGATCACGTTGGAACGAAGCCTCATCCGTAAAGAGAACATTTGCACTGAAATGAGGATTGACACATTGTTGGATGAACCATTCGCAGAAGTGTACCCGTGGAGGCCAATCAGCTGCTGATAGTGCCTGAACACGCTGTACATGGTACGGAAACAACTGGTTCTCCCGTAGCACTTCCCATACAGTGATGTGGTCAACGTTATCTTGTACAGCAGCAACTTCTCTGACGCTGACATTAGAGTTATCGTCAACTGCACGAAGAATTGCCTCGTCCATTGTAGATGTCTGCGTCGTTCTACATCTTCCCCAGTCGCGAGTCATAGGCTGGAATGTTCCGTGCTCCCTAAGACGCCGATCAATTGCTTCGAAACGTCTTCCTGTCGGGACACCTTCGTTCTGGAAATCTGTCTCGATACGAACGTACCGCGCCACGGCTACTTCCCCGTGATAATCCATACATCAAATGGGCATCTGCCAACTCCGCATTTGTAAACATTGCACTGACTGCAAAACCACGTTCGTAATGAACACTAACCTGTTGATGCTACGTACTGATGTGCTTGATGCTAGTACTGTAGAGAAATGAGTTGCATGTCAACACAAGCACCCAAATCAACATTACCTTTCTTCAATTGGACCAACTGGCGGTGAATCGAGGAAGTACAGTACATACTGACGAAACTAAAATGAGCTCTAACGTGGAAAGTAAGCGTTTCCGGACACATGTCCACATAACATCTTTTCTTTATTTGTGTGTGAGGAATGTTTCCTCAAAGTTTGGCCGTACCTTTTTGTAACAGCATGTGTACAGGGAGTCCATTAATCGTGACCGGGCCAAATATCTCACGAAATAAGCATCAAACGAAAAAACTACAAAGTACGAAACTCGTCTAGCTTGAAGGGGGAAACTAGATGCCGCTATGGTTGGCCCGCTAGATGGCACTGCTACAGGTCAAACGGGTATCAACTGCGTTTTTTAAAATAGGAACCCCCAGTTTTTATTACATATTCGTGTAATACGTAAAGAAATATGAATGTTTTAGTTGGACCACTTTTTTCGCTTTGTGATAGATGGCGCTGTAACGTATAAGTATGTGGAATCACGTAACATTTCGCCAGTGCGGACGGTATTTGCTTCGTGATACGTTACCCGTGTTAAAATGGACCGTTTACCAATTGCGGAAAAGGTCGATATCATGTTGATGTATGGCTGTTGTGATCAAAATGCCCAACGGGCGTGTGCCATGTATGCTGCTCGGTATCTTCGACGACATCATCCAAGTGTCCGGACCGTTCGCCGGATAGTTACGTTATTTAAGGAAACAGGAAGTGTTCAACCACATGTGAAACGTCAACCACGACCTGCAACAAATGATGATGCCCAAGTAGGTGTTCTAGCTGCTGTCGCGGCTAATCCGCGCATCAGTAGCAGACAAATTGCGCGAGAATCGGGAATCTCAAAAACGTCGGTGTTGAGAATGCTACATCAACATCGATTGTACCCGTACCATATTTCTATGCACCAGGAATTGCATGGCGACGACTTTGAACGTCGTGTACAGTTCTGCCACTGGGAACAAGAGAAATTACGGGACGATGACAGATTTTCTGCACGCGTTCTATTTAGCGACGGCGCGTCATTCACCAACAGCAGTAACGTAAACCGGCATAATATGCAGTATTGGGCAACGGAAAATCCACGATGGCTGCAACAAGTGGAACATCAACGACCTTGGCGGGTTAATGTATGGTGCGGAATAATGGGAGGAAGGATAATTGGCCCCCATTTTATAAATGGCAATCTAAATGGTGCAAATTATGCTGATTTCCTCCGTAATGTCCTACCGATATTACTACAGGATGCTTCACTGCATGACAGAATGGTGATGTACTTCCAACATGAAGGATGTCCGGCACATAGCTCGCCTGCGGTTGAAGCGGTATTGAATAGCATATTTCATGACAGTTGGATTGGTCGTCGTAGCACCATACCATGGGTCGCACGTTCACCGGATCTGACGTCCCAGGATGTCTTTCTGTGGGGAAAGTTGAAGGATATTTGCTATCGTGATCCACCGACAACGCCTGACGACATGCGTCAGCGCATTGTCAGTGCATGTGCGAACATTACGGAAGACGAACTACTCGCTCTTGAGAGGAATGTCGTTACACGTATTGCCAAATGACGGACATCATTTTGAGCATTTATTGCATTAATGTGTTATTTACAGGTAATCACGCTGTAACAGCATGCGTTCTCAGAAATGATAAGTTCACAAAGGTACATGTATCACAAAATTGTTGAGGCTTTCGTGGCCACTTGTTGACAAACTGCCTATTGGCTTCTGTCTCGGGTTCTTCGGCCGACGTTCATCTAATGATTTTTCTGACGTTTCGCCAGCACGAGTGGCTGGCATTGTCAAAGCTTCACCCTCCATTGCCGGTGGTGAACTGGAGCCGAGCTCGCGGGCGCAGACTATATGTACCTGGCGCGCCAACGTCCGAGGGCTTCTCCGCGGTCATTTCCGGTGCGGTTCTCCTCTTGCTACCTGCGACGGTCGTTCGCTGCAGTACGGGAAGCCAGGATCCGTTGACCTTAAGGCTTTCCTCTTTCTTGTTCAAACTGTTCGCGTGTTTTTGTATTTCTACAGCTTCTCTGAACAAGCGCGTGTGATAGTGGTTCTCTACAGCCAGAACTTCCGTGTCGGCGAATTTTATTACGTGGTCGGTCTCATTCAGTGCGTGTTCTGCCACGGCCGATTTCTCCACCTGCCCCAACCTGCAATGTCGCTTATGCTCCTTGATCCTGGTGTTAATGGATCGTCCAGTCATCCCGACATAAACTTTTCCGCATGTGCATGGTATGCGGTATATTCCCGACATTGAAAGTGGGTCTCTTTTCTCCTTCGCCGATCTAAGACACTCTTTGATCTTCCTTGTCGGTTTGAAGATCGTCTTTACGCCATGTTTGCGCAATATACGGCCGATTCTGTCCGTCACTCTGGGAATGTATGGCAGAAAGGCCGTACCCGACATTTCTTTTTCTGGTTCCTTACTTCGCCGAGTGTTTGGCTCAGTTACACTTCTAATATAATTTGTGGAGTACCCATTGCTCCTCAGGACCGTTTCCAGGTGTTGCATTTCTCGTTTGAGGTGTTGCGGCTCACATATTCGTCCTGCTCTCGTTACGAGCGTACTAATCATGCCCCTTTTCTGGCTCGGGTGGTGGTTTGACAGTTTGTGCAGGTACGTCGATGATACTTTCGTGGTGTGGAGCCATGGTGAAGAACAGCTCGGTGACTTCCTAAGACACTTGAACAGCCTCCATGCCAACATAACATTTACCATGGAAGTAGAAAAGGACAAGAAACTGCCATTTCTAGATGTGCTGGTCACAAGGGACGGCGAAAACCTGGGACACAGCGTGTATCGAAAACCGACTCACACGGACCGATACCTGCACAAACTGTCAAACCACCACCCGAGCCAGAAAAGGGGCATGATTAGTACGCTCGTAACGAGAGCAGGACGAATATGTGAGCCGCAACACCTCAAACGAGAAATGCAACACCTGGAAACGGTCCTGAGGAGCAATGGGTACTCCACAAATTATATTAGAAGTGTAACTGAGCCAAACACTCGGCGAAGTAAGGAACCAGAAAAAGAAATGTCGGGTACGGCCTTTCTGCCATACATTCCCAGAGTGACGGACAGAATCGGCCGTATATTGCGCAAACATGGCGTAAAGACGATCTTCAAACCGACAAGGAAGATCAAAGAGTGTCTTAGATCGGCGAAGGAGAAAAGAGACCCACTTTCAATGTCGGGAATATACCGCATACCATGCACATGCGGAAAAGTTTATGTCGGGATGACTGGACGATCCATTAACACCAGGATCAAGGAGCATAAGCGACATTGCAGGTTGGGGCAGGTGGAGAAATCGGCCGTGGCAGAACACGCACTGAATGAGACCGACCACGTAATAAAATTCGCCGACACGGAAGTTCTGGCTGTAGAGAACCACTATCACACGCGCTTGTTCAGAGAAGCTGTAGAAATACAAAAACACGCGAACAGTTTGAACAAGAAAGAGGAAAGCCTTAAGGTCAACGGATCCTGGCTTCCCGTACTGCAGCGAACGACCGTCGCAGGTAGCAAGAGGAGAACCGCACCGGAAATGACCGCGGAGAAGCCCTCGGACGTTGGCGCGCCAGGTACATATAGTCTGCGCCCGCGAGCTCGGCTCCAGTTCACCACCGGCAATGGAGGGTGAAGCTTTGACAATGCCAGCCACTCGTGCTGGCGAAACGTCAGAAAAATCATTAGATGAACGTCGGCCGAAGAACCCGAGACAGAAGCCAATAGGCAGTTTGTACATGTATCACTTTGGACCAACCGAAATAAAATGTTCAAACGTACCTACGTTCTGTATTTTAATTTAAAAAACCTACCTGTTACCAACTGTTCGTCTAAAATTGTGAGCCATATGTTTCTGACTTTTATAGCGCCATCTATCACAAAACGAAAAAAATGGTCCAACTAAAACATTCATATTTCTTTACGTACTACACGAATATGTAATAAAAAATGGGGGTTCCTATTAAAATAACGCAGTTCATATCCGTTTGACCTATGGTAGCTCCATCTAGCGGGCCAACCATAGCGGGCCAACCATAGCGCCATCTGGTTTCCCCCTTCAAGCTAGACAAGTTTCGTTCTTTGTAGTTTTTTCGTTTGACGCTTATTTGACGAGATATTTGGCCCGGTGACGGTCAATGGACCACCCTGTATATACACTCCTGGAAATTGAAATAAGAACACCGTGAATTCATTGTCCCAGGAAGGGGAAACTTTATTGACACATTCCTGGGGTCAGATACATCACATGATCACACTGACAGAACCACAGGCACATAGACACAGGCAACAGAGCATGCACAATGTCGGCACTAGTACAGTGTATATCCACCTTTCGCAGCAATGCAGGCTGCTATTCTCCCATGGAGACGATCGTAGAGATGCTGGATGTAGTCCTGTGGAACGGCTTGCCATGCCATTTCCACCTGGCGCCTCAGTTGGACCAGCGTTCGTGCTGGACGTGCAGACCGCGTAAGACGACGCTTCATCCAGTCCCAAACATGATCAATGGGGGACAGATCCGGAGATCTTGCTGGCCAGGGTAGTTGACTTACACCTTCTAGAGCACGTTGGGTGGCACGGGATACATGCGGACGTGCATTGTCCTGTTCGAACAGCAAGTTCCCTTGCCGGTCTAGGAATGGTAGAACGATGGGTTCGATGACGGTTTGGATGTACCGTGCACTATTCAGTGTCCCCTCGACGATCACCAGTGGTGTACGGCCAGTGTAGGAGATCGCTCCCCACACCATGATGCCGGGTGTTGGCCCTGTGTGCCTCGGTCGTATGCAGTCCTGATTGTGGCGCTCACCTGCACGGCGCCAAACACGCATACGACCATCATTGGCACCAAGGCAGAAGCGACTCTCATCGCTGAAGACGACACGTCTCCATTCGTCCCTCCATTCACGCCTGTCGCGACACCACTGGAGGCGGGCTGCACGATGTTGGGGCGTGAGCGGAAGACGGCCTAACGGTGTGCGGGACCGTAGCCCAGCTTCATGGAGACGGTTGCGAATGGTCCTCGCCGATACCCCAGGAGCAACAGTGTCCCTAATTTGCTGGGAAGTGGCGGTGCGGTCCCCTACGGCACTGCGTAGGATCCTACGGTCTTGGCGTGCATCCGTGCGTCGCTGCGGTCCGGTCCCAGGTCGACGGGCACGTGCACCTTCCGCCGACCACTGTCGACAACATCGATGTACTGTGGAGACCTCACGCCCCCCGTGTTGAGCAATTCGGCGGTACGTCCACCCGGCCTCCCGCATGCCCACTATACGCCCTCGCTCAAAGTCCGTCAACTGCACATACGGTTCACGTCTACGCTGTCGCGGCATGCTACCAGTGTTAAAGACTGCGATGGAGCTCCGTATGCCACGGCAAACTGGCTGACACTGACGGCGGCGGTGCACAAATGCTGCGCAGCTAGCGCCATTCGACGGCCAACACCGCGGTTCCTTGTGTGTCCGCTGTGCCGTGCGTGTGATCATTGCTTGTACAGCCCTCTCGCAGTGTCCGGAGCAAGTATGGTGGGTCTGACACACCGGTGTCAATGTGTTCTTTTTTCCATTTCCAGGAGTGTATATGAAGTTAGAGGTAAGTGACTGTTCCGTCCGGTTTGAAACAAGAGCTGTAGTGTTAAAACATCTGGCATGTTGCTAAACCACTTAACACTGAACTGGTTCAATGCTCTAGTGAACCCATCTGTATAATCCTCGGTAGTATATACATTCCATCTAACACATAACTATTTATTGTGGCGTTACAACACTCTGTGGACGCGCTCAGTGGCTGATGATTAATAGCAGAGCTGAAACTTCCTGGCAGATTGAAACTGTGTGCCGGACCGAGACTCGAACTTGGGTCCCGAGTTCGAATCTCGGTCCGGCACACAGTTATAATCTGCCAGGAAGTTTCATATCAGCGCACATTCCGCTGCAGAGTGAAAATCTCATTCTGAATAGCACAGCTTATTCTTGTTTATACTTAGGTTCAACTTCACGATGAACAAATGAAGTCTCCATATCCCAAAATGATGAAATTAATTCTTTCGCCTGCAACAATTTCTTAAATTACAATTGCTCCCGTCACCTTAGTTAATTACCATTACAGCGTACTTCTTGTCTTCCTCTATCTGGCCAGTTCTTCATGTGTACTGGTCCGCAAATTCTTGTTACATTGTAATCACCTGCATAGAGACGCCATTTTTCCTTTGTCATTCGTCCCCCTCGTTTGGTTAGGGCGGAGCTGGTAGCAGTAACGGTTACAGAGAGATTTGATATAGGCTACACAAAAGCGATTTTAAAACCTTAAAACGGTGTAGAGCTATATGCAGTTTACAATTCTAAATAATGTAGACTTTTTGAGACTTTCTTTAACGATAAAAGGTTTTATTTCTTGATGGATACACATTTAAACCCTGATGTGTTTTACTATTGTTTGGAATTGTTGTTGGGCTGGCAGCCAAGAATTTGTGACTGTAAGAGGGTAGGAATGGTTGAGTAGTGGGCTTTGTTGATTGAGAATGCGGTGAGCAGTAGGTGATGAGTGTTTCTGGGGAAGATTGTTTGGTAACAATGTTTCATGGAAACTATGAGGGTGATGATTCCGAACTAAGTTATTGAAATAAGAAGATATATGCTGAATAGGAAAACTAGCGTGAGGAGGAAAAGGAATGTTTTGAAAGAATGTTTACATCACCGTGCAGAATTCATAATGATAGTGGTGAGAGTTTTTTTGGCGTTTCAGTGGGAAAGGATGTGGAGATGATAGGTGTCGTTTGTATACTGGTACAAGTGCGTCAGAACGTGAGGGTTGAAATCATCGGGAATAAAACTACTGACAGGTGAGTGTCTCAGTTGCGGTAAGTTTCAGAAATTCGAAGTCGTTCGGTGTTCGAGATGAATGCAGAAGTGAGGTGAAGTGTATGGTTTATAAGTATGTGGAGGAATTAGTGGAATTTTAACGGAGCATAAGTCCAGACCGTACTGCCTTAGGAGATAATAGATGACGTTGTAGATATGGAAGATAGAGGAAGGTTACAATCTTGTTCTTCTTTACTATATGAATAAAATTGTAAGGCTTCTTTGGGTAAGCAGTATACAAATATTCTTCAAGTATATTGCAGAAACATGTGTTCACGCCCTCTTGTATCAATGTGCTTGCATTCAGTACCACCGACCAATTACCATAATGACAGACAATGAAAAAATAATTTCCTGTTGATAAAAAACAGAGTTTCCAATCACCGGTAGCGCAGACCAGTGACTACGTCACTCACTGCATTGACCTGCTTGCTACTCATTCATTGGAAGGAAGGAAAGAAGAAAGGGAGAAAGGTAGGAGGATCAGAGTTTAACGTCCTATCAACAGCGTGGTCATTAGAGACGGAGCAAAAGCTAAGATTACTGAAGGACGAAGGAGAAAATCGGTTGTGCGCTCTTCAAAGGAACGATCCGGAATTTGTCTATGGCAATTAAGGAAAATCACGGGTAATCTAAATCTGGATGGCCGCCTAGCCGGAAAGGATTTTGAACCGTTCACCTCCTGGACTAGAGTCGACTGTGCTAAACACTGCGTCATCTCGCTCTGTCACTCTCAGCAAGACAAATATGAAAGTGCCCCGACTGCTTAAGGAATCTAACCATCATGCTAAAAGAAGCTCTGTTTTAAGAGAAACTAGTTGTTCACGCCATTCAACGCTTTGACACCATATCTCCTGAAGTGAGAGTCGTAAAATGATATAATTATTCAGTTACATTCATTGATATATGTGGATACTATGTGCAAAATATGTTACGAGTAGAGTTGTTAGTAAAAAAGTTGTAAATTGAAAGGTCAAGTTTGATGCTAAAATTTTGCTGCATGAACAGAGAAAATGTAGTAAGAGATAAACATCTTCTTTTCATTACTTTGTGGGGGTGTCATGGAGAAAAAGTTTCAAAAAAGGTATGAAATTATGTAGAAAGTTTGTTTCAAGCAACCAAGTGCCGTCATTCTTAAATACTGGATGAATACTGTTTGGGTAATTTGCGCGCCTTGAGTTTCGCTGCCTCAAGGCAAATACACAATTTCCAACTTCCAGGTACGTATTTATTCCACTTCTACTAACCATCTCCTCTATCCAACTAATCCACCCTCACTCTATCCATCTCCCGCCGCCACTCTCTCTGTCCATGTGCTGTTCCCCTTCTCTGTCTATCTTCTCCTCACACTTTCGATCTGCTTCACTCCACTCTATCCACCTGTTCCTCCCCCCCCCCACCGCCCCCGCGCTTCTCTTCCTCCCTCCTGTAAGTTCATCTGCTCCTGCCCCCGTATCTCCTCCTCCTCCTCCTCCTCCTCCTCCTCACCTCCTCCTCTTTGCTTTATCTGTCAGTCTCCTCCTACCCCTCTATCTGTCGATCTCCTGTTCCCTTTCTCTGTCCTCTTCCTCCTCCCCATCTCTCTAGCCATCCCCTCTCCCCGTCTCTCAGTCAATCCTCGCCTCCCCTCCCTCTGTCCATTTCTTCCTCCCTCTCGCTTCGCCGCTCTTCCCCTCTTCCCGTTCTCTGTCCATTTCCCCCTCCCCTCACTCTATCTCATCCTCCCCGATATCAGTGTCCACTTCCTCCTTCCCCCTCTCTGTCTGCCCATCTCTTCCTCCCACCTTGTCTCCCCACATTGTCACCCCCACCCCAAAAGGAGCTACTGGTTATCACCCCTACAGTATTTCTTTCCAGCTAATAGGTATTCTGTAGCAAGTTTGGACTAAATACTGTAGGAGTTTAGAAGGAGTTTTTTACCCACAGCTTTGCCCACATACACTCATGTCTCATATTTTCCAATCTATTTAACATATTTGCGTATTATAACCCATTTGTGGGTTTTTCATGCCTCTCAGAGTCTGTTGTTGTTGTGGTCTTCAGTCCTGAGACTGGTTTGATGCAGCTCTCCATGCTACTCTATCCTGTGCAAGCTTCTTCATCTCCCAGTACCTACTGCAACCTACATCCTTCTGAATCTGCTTAGTGTATTCATCTCTTGGTCTCCCTCTACGATTTTTACCCTCCACGCTGCCCTCCAATGCTAAATTTGTGATCCCTTGATGCCTCAAAACATGTCCTACCAACCGATCCCTTCTTCTAGTCAAGTTGTGCCACAAACTTCTCTTCTCCCCAATCCTATTCAATACCTCCTCATTAATTACGTGATCTACCCACCTTATCTTCAGCATTCTTCTGTAGCACCACATTTCGAAAGCTTCTATTCTCTTCTTGTCCAAACTGGTTATCGTCCATGTTTCACTTCCATACATGGCTACACTCCATACAAATACTTTCAGAAACGACTTCCTGACACTTAAATCTATACTCGATGTTAACAAATTTCTCTTCTTCAGAAACGATTTCCTTGCCATTGCCAGTCTACATTTTATATCCTCTCTACTTCGACCATCATCAGATATTTTACTCCCTAAATAGCAAAACTCCTTTACTACTTTAAGTGTCTCATTTCCTAATCTAATCCCCTCAGCATCACCCGATTTAATTTGACTACATTCCATTATCAAATGGCTCTGAGCACTATGGGACTCAACTGCTGTGGTTATCAGTCCCCTAGAACTTAGAACTACTTAAACCTAACTAACCTAAGGACATCACACACATCCATACCCGAGGCAGGATTCGAACCTGCGACCGTAGCAGTCGCACGGTTCCGGACTGCGCGCCTAGAACCGCGAGACCACCGCGGCCGGCTACATTCCATTATCCTCGTTTTCTCAGAGTCTATGATATCATATCTCACGAGCTATGTGTCGTAAAATGATATAATTTTGTAGTTACATTCAGAGGTATACTGAACATTTCTTGCGAATAGTTTAATGATTATAAAGAATCCGCCTCGATTGCAAATAGAAACCGGCTGTTGAGCTAGGTTTCGGCGCGGATAACCACGCCTTCTTCGGAACACACTAAAACTACAAACTGCCTAAGGAGGCATGGTCCAACATTAATACAGAAGGATTGCAAATAGAAACTGGATGTTGACCTAGGTTTCGGCGCGGATAACCACGCCTTCTTCGGAACACACTAAAACTACAAACTGCCTAAAGAGGCATAGTCCAACATTAATACAGACCGCCCAAAAGGGCAAAAGACTTTCTATTTGCAATCGAGGCGGATTCTTTATAATCATTAAATTATTCACGATTGCTGACGCGCTGCAGTGTTAAAAGTTCTCTTGCGAATAGAGTTACTAGTGAAGAAGTAATAAATCAAAGCTCATGCCTAATACGGCAGCTTTACTGCATGAACAGCAAAAATGTAGTAAGCGATAAACTTTTTCCCCTTAATCGTTTTGTGGAGGGTGCCTGTGAGAAAAAGTCTTGTAAAGGTTTGAAATTATGTGTAAAGTTTGTTGCAAGCCACTAAGTGCTCTCGTTCTCAAATAATGGGTGAATAGTTTCTCGAAATTTGTGCGTCTTGAGCTTCACTTCTTTTTCGCCTCCAATCCCACACATTTGAGAGGTAGAAGGTTCTTATCCCTTCAGTGTGTCCTTCCAGACAGTAAGTGTGTGTATACCAAGTGTGATTTAGGAGGAAATACCGAACATAAATGCATACATGTTCTCTTCAATAATCATGTATAGTTTAGCTGTTATCTGCAGCTGTGCTCGTATACATCAGTAGTTGTGCTATTTTCAGTGATCATGGGTAGGTTATTTACTGTTTGTGTAACAATATCAGCTGCCCTCACGTGTCTGTCTGTGTAAGCATATCTCCTCATGTGCGTTCTGCTCTCTTCTCTTCCACGCTGTCTTAACGCCCTATGTGTCGGCATGCACTGCGTCGCTGTTGAGTAGTGGATACAGAGGATCGTGAACAGGATCGCCGGCATCTATACACTGTGCTACTGAAGTAACTATACATTATACAATGTGTATATTATGCAACAAATAGTGTGGATTAAACAGTGAAGATTGGATAAGCATTGTATTCATTTCATTTAATCACAGTACGTAGCTTATAAGGCGCTTGTTCGCCCGATTCTTGAATATTGTTCATCTATCTGGGATCCCTATCAGGTAGGACTGATGAGATAGAGAAGGTCCAACGAAGAGCGGCACATTTCGTCACGAGCTTTGCGGAGATCTCCGATTCCTCCTGAAAAGAGCTGTCCCGAAATTCCAATAATAAATCTCTCCGTAATGCACAACGCCTCTCTCGTAACGTCTCCCAGTGGAGTTTGTTTGAGCACGAGGAGAAAATTCGAGAAATTAGAGCCAATACAGAGGCTTACTGACAATCATTCTTCTCACGCACTATTCGCGAGGGGAACAGGGCTGGAGGGATTAGAAAGTGGTACCGAAAGCACCGTCCGCCACAAATCATTACATGACTTGCGGAGTATGATGTAGTTGTAGATATAGACATATCAACCACTAAAAGCCTTTTCGCAAATATTACGTTCAAATCAAAGTGGAAAATGCCTTTTTCATCTAATTCGCGTAGTATTCTTCACATCAGAATGTGTGTACAACATACTTTCTTAAATATTATGAGGTATTGAAGTGAAAGTACTGTACGGCACAGATTATCAGACAAAAATATTTTATGTTTCTTGGAGTGACGATTTTCGCAGTAGCTGTATATAAATTGCAGTTGTTTCAAAGAGACGCCTTTTTTTCGTGCTGCACATCGAAATTTTTATTTTTATTTGTGCACCCAGAAGCGTTTCGCCTTTTTTACAACACATTTTCAGTGGGTGTCCCGAAATATTACATGATTTGTCCATTTTTACACATAGGTTATGGTTTCACATCTAGGTCATAGATTTAAAAAGAGTTCCTTAACTTTTTTATGAAATGGAAAGGTACTTACAGGTAACTTCTAATTTATTGCATCGAAGCAAACTGCTTTTTCTCATCTAGCAATCAGGTGGACATCTTACAGTTCACTCTCAGTTTACTGTTTACGTTACACATCACTGTAACTACCATCTTTTTAATACAGAGCTTCATTTGTTTGCCTAACTGTTACCAACATTCTCAGTTTTCTGCATTCAACGGTTTTGTGTGTGTGTGTGTGTGTGTGTGTGTGTGTGTGTGTCTGTGTCTTAGAGAGGGAGAGAGATTTCTTATTTTTTTAATAAAATCAAAATAATTATATTTTTATTACTATTTTTATTCATTTATTTATTCTTAAAAATAATAATAATTATTATTATTATAGTTTAATGATTATAAAGAATCCGCCTCGATTGCAAATAGAAACCGGATGTTGACCTAGGTTTAGGCGCGGATAGCTACGCCTTCTTCGGAACACACTAAAACTACAAACTGCCTAAAGAGGCATGGTCCAACATTAATACAGAACGATTGCAAATAGAAACCGGATGTTGACCTAGGTTTCGGCGCGGATAACCACGCCTTCTTCGGAACACACTAAAACTACAAACTGCCTAAAGAGGCATGGTCCAACATTAATACAGACCGCCCAAAAGGGCAAAAGACTTTCTATTTGCAATCGAGGCGGATTCTTTATAATCATTAAATTATTCACGATTGCTGACGCGCTGCAGTGTTAAAAGTTCTCTTGCGAATAGAGTTACTATCTCCTGAACAATGTGTCGTATGATGAGATAATTTTGTAGGTACATTCAGTGGTATTTTGATGATTGTCAGTAAAATGTATTTCGAATACAGACAGTACTAAAGAAGTAATAAACTTCATTCTTGGTACGACAGTTTTACTACAAGAACAGTGAAAATGTAGTAGGCGTTAAACTTTTTTTCCTTTTGTCATTTTGGGGTGCGTTGTAAGCGAGAAAGAGTTTCGTAAATGTTTTAAATTGCGTGTAAAGTCTGTCGCAAGTCACTAAGTGCGCTCGTTTTCAAATGCTGAATTATTAAAATTGAGGTACTTGAGCATCGTGCCCTGCACTATGTTTTTCCCCGAGACCTTTCATAAGTAAGTGGTTCTTAGCCCCTCAGCACTTATTTCCAGACAGTAATTGATATGCGTAGCAGGTCTGGTTAAAATAGATTCACTGTTCAGTGGTTTTGGAGGAGGAAACATACATTCATACATATATTTAGGTAATATATACAGATATCTTTTGTTCCGTGATCCGATTTTTACGAATTAAAGTCTAACACATAAAGAACTGCAGCCAGGTGCGAATCCTAGAAGGAGGTCATAACGCCCCAATTCCCTCACTTCTCACCCTCCCCCCTAAGGTAAGAGAAAATTTTATGGACGTCCATCTTATTGCATTGGCGAGGAACTTCAGCTGATGATGTATATGAAAAAAGTACTACCACCACTGTATTTTGAGAATGTCTTTATTCTATCACACGACTGTTTCCGGCGGCACATTACCGTCATCTTCAGCGCCACCAATGCCAAAAGAGTATTTGATTTCCCTGGCGTATTTGATGTGGGGTCCTTGTTACTAGCACACGTGGGCTTTCATCAGGAGTCTGTACTCGAATAGTATCTTGGAAAATTTGGTCGAGTATAGACTCCTGAAGAAAGGCCTCGTGTGTTAGGAACAAAGATCCCAGAGTAGATGCTTCAAGGAAATCAAATACTTTTTATGCAGTGGTGGGGCTTGAGTATGGCGGTAATCTCGTGTGATTGATTAAAGACATTCTCAAGATACAGCTGTGGTGCTACGTTTTTTCATAAAAAGAAAAATATTTTTGTGGAAGCCTTTACATTTTTACATTGGTAATTTTCCAAGTTTCGCAGCTAACTTATGGAGAGCAAATAGCATGAAACGCAAGACTGTTGAAAATGACAAGGAATTATAGAAATCACAAGCCATTTGAAACAAAGGATACCTTTCACTTGCTTGCTTGAGACCCTGCCTTTGGCGATGAACCCACAGTGCGTGACCGGCAACATGGTAGCCTAAAATCGCACATTCACACCTAAAGAAAATAAAAACGGAAATGAATGAAACACTAAAAGAAACAGCATTCCCCTCATTTACAGGTTCGCATAACCGTAGTTTGAAAACCTGTATTCACAGTCATACTATTTAGTGAAATACTGTCAATGGTGAAAGCAAATTTCGATTTAAGATTGGTTAAATTGTGATGTTGTTAAAGTTGTGAGAGTTTTTTGCTATTTTTGTTCTTAAATTAATTACACAACTCACATTATTTTCCAATTTTCGGATTATGCTTTTCAAAAGCTATCTATAAGTACATAGCGGTTATAATTAAACTTTTACTACTTCAGCTGAGATAGACGGAATACTATTTACCATATTGGTATCCAACTTTATGGTCATGATGTTCAGACCATGCACTGCAAAATTTTCTTTATTAGTGGTATTAGTGTCATGACTTGCCGCTAGGTGGCAGTACCGGTACGGCGGCGTAGGGCTGAAACTCAAACATCAGTGTGCGTTATAGTTGCAGACAATCAACACGGGTTTGGACAAGGTGAGCAGGGCTTTACTCGTCAAGCTGTTTCATCAAAACAACAGCAACAGTACTGTTATTCTTCGCGACCATCGACGCATTAAAGGAATACGGAGACGTCCTCTTTCCGCACCGGGGTTGAAGAACATGATTCGTAAGTTAGAGTGAACTGGCGATTTTGGAATTACTCTCGGGAAAGGCCAACAGCCAATTGCACTACAAATTGTTGAAAAAGTTACTGTTGTCATGGCTGTGAATACTGGATGCAATGTGCAGTTTTGAAACAGTGCACGAGCTGTGTCACAACAGCTGAACATTCCATCGTCTTCTGTTCGAAAAGTACTCTGAACAGTTTTGAAATGGTATCTCTAGTGTCATTACAGGCTATCGTGGAGCAGATAGTCGTCACACTGAGCAACGTATATGAATTCCTGACAAAAAAATTCACTAAGTATCGCATGAAAAAGGAAAAGAAACAAAATATAAAGCATTAATAATAACTGTAAGCATAGTAGTCAGGTATTCTGAAGGGATTACGAACTATAAAATTAATTTTGAGCCATACTCATGTCCTGCATATTAGTGTAATACAACACCCATTATATAACAACGGGTCGTCTGCCTCCGTAACATAAATGTGTTACGAAATTAACATCTGGAAATTAAAACGCGCTAATTTCAACAGCTTAGTCGTGAGTTCTTGTTCACGTGCTCTTAAGAATGTTTCCACCAAGTTTCGTTGAGTTACGATCGGCCCCACCCTCGTCTTTTATAGGGGTCCTTTCAAGCAGTGAAAATTTGTTTATAACCACCCTGTATATCATTAAACTCTTAAAACGGCCACCACGTTTCAAATTGCAGGTTGGTTATCTAACCACTTCCATGGATAAGATTATTTTCAGTATTTCTTGTAGGTACTGATCGAATTTAAAAATGTAAAATGTATCATAATCTAATCATTAAGAGGTATAAACTCACGTTTAAAGTTTAATACAGTAAAACAAGTATTACTGAGAAACTGTGTTAGGCATCGTGTCTCACGGTACTCAAATTACCCCGATTATATTATTCCAGTATTTGAGAATGAGAGCAGTTAGCGGCTTTCGACAGACTTTACACATTATTCAATCCTTTCCTGAACATCCTCAATTTTGGTTTTGATTTTTTCATTAGTCTGAGAATGAATAATCCGAAACTAATGATACCGACATTTTAGGCTTTTGCGTCTTCAACCATAAATGTTTTACATGCATAACGTCAAATATTTAACAAATTAATCAGGCGTTTGGAATAGTTTTATGCATGGGCGTTCGATTCTTTAAAAAATTGGCTTTACGGTTTATTGATATTTATGTGAATCGCAATTTCTTGGACTTCATGCTAAAACAATACACTAGGTATTGATGTACAAAATTATTACTATTATCCTAAATCACATGTATATTTATCGTAATTAAACAGAGTATTATCTTTATACTGAAGTGTTATATTGTTGTTGTTATTAAAATCAGCCATCTATGAAAAGTTAAAAGTGTGGTGACGGAAGACAGAAAGTTATTTTTTAGGAGGAAGGAAGGGAGGGAAGAACGTGACTTCCCCAGAACAGAACTCTGGAGATATGCCTGACTGCCAGCCCAATCATACACATTCTTTGACATAAAATCACAACGTCAGTTCCTGAAGGACTTTTTCTCTTATGCTAGAGTTGTTATGCTAACAAGGGGAGGCCGCCAATTGTGAAATTCAGATTCGATTGATACTGCGCATAATAAAAGCTCATGGCCAGAGGTATAATGTGGCAAAGCACCAAGATGCACTTCTCAGCCGTTCTCGAGAAAATCGACAGTTAAAAGAAACCGTTGCGGTGAAATACTCTCTACGATTTATAACCTTCTACAGCGTCGTGGTGCAGCGGTAAGCGCTCGGGTTCGTAATCCGAAGGTCGCCGGATCGAATCTCGCGCCATGCAACCTTTTTGTTTTAGTATTTGTTTTTTGTAATTAAAATGTCGACTTCGAACATCATTATGTTTTCCGTAAACAAAGTTGTATTTCAAAAAAATGGTTCAAATAGCTCTGAGCACTATGGGACTCAACATCTTAGGTCGTAAGTCCCATAGAACTTAGAACTACTTAAACCTAACTAACCTAAGGACATATCACACACCCATGCCCGAGGCAGGATTCGAACCCGCGACCGTAGCAGTCCCGCGGTTACGGACTGCAGCGCCAGAACCGCTAGACCACCGCGGACGCAAAGTTGTATTTCGCAAATGTTATTAATTGTCTTCATAATGTTAACCACGTATAGTTAACGGAAGACGTAGAAATGATATTCCGAAACGAATACGTATAGCGTAAGTCAAACGGTCGAATTAGAATAGAGACCCCACGAACACAAATTTGCTGTGGCAGGTATGAAATATCAACTCCGTTACTCGCTCGTTACACTTGAAGAACAGACGTTGAATGGGCCGAAACGAGCCGCCGCATAACTAGCGTAGTTGCCTGCTAACTTCGAAAGAAGGTAGATGCGGTCCCTAGCGCAACTTATAACATCGTCGAAAATCAGTGCGGACGGGAGAGCTTTGGTATTAATTACAAAAAACTAATTATAAAAAAAGTTGCATGGCGCGAGATTCGATCCGGCGACCTTTGGATTACGAACCCGCGCGCTTACCGCTGCGCCACGACGCTGGAGAAAAATATTAATCGTAGAGAGTATTTCACCGCAACGGTTTCTTTTAACTGTCGATTTTCTCGACAACGGCTGAGAAGTGCATCTTGGTGCTTTGCCACATTACACCTCTGGCCATGAGCTTTTATTATGCGCAGTATGAATCGAATCTGAATTTCACAATTGGCGGCCTCCCCTCGTAAGTCAATGCCAGTGGTCTAGAGGTAAACAGTGCGACAGCAGAATGCACCACCTCGTAGTCAAAAGCGCTGCCGGCCGCGGTGGTCTAGCGGTTCTAGGCGCTCAGTCCGGAGCCGCGCGACTGCTACGGTCGCAGGTTCGAATCCTGCCTCGGGCATGGATGTGTGTGATGTCTTTAGGTTAGTTAGGTTACCCCCTGCGGGTCCGGGGTAAGAATAGGCCCGAGGTATTCCTGCCTGTCGTAAGAGGCGACTAAAAGGAGTTTCAACCGTTTCGGGCTTCCATGTGATGGTCCCCCTTGGGGTTTGACCTCCATTTTTCAAAATTCTACAGAAGTACGAGCCTTTTGGGGAAGGACGCTTTACGTGGTGTACCACTGGTCCACAGTGCTCTAAGACCTTGGAACTCAGCATTGTAACGGCGTTGTAACCATACCCTCAAATTGGGCGTCAACGCCTGATGGGTTGTACAAGTTACGCCCATAGTGGGTCCCCATCTGCACCTACGATCATGATGGACTTTCCATGGCACCAGAAATCCAGCATGGTAGCCAGCCCGTTGTGGTGGGGTTGTCATGTACCCTCTAGGTTGTAGCCCCCTGACAACACAGGGATCGTACTGCCGATACCTGAGCTGCACCCTCCCCACGTCGGCCAAGGAGTAGATGCCCGTCTCCTTGGGGCATCAGGACTCCAGGCAACGGTCATCCTGCCAGGTGGCCCTTGCTGAGGCGGGGTCGCGCCCATGGGGAGAGCCCCTGGTCGGAGTGGGTGGTATCGGGGCGGATGTTTCGCACATGAAACGTCAACACGTTTCAGGTCGCTCTGCGGCCGAGTCTTTCAAACGGAAAGGTACTGTCTCTAGTTCTGGTTCTCCTGCCCTTTCCCCCTTGGCCACTCCCTGGGAGGAGGGACAGGCCCGCCGGCTTGGGGCGAAGTACTTCCCCCGCTATTTGGTCTGTTCTCGAACCGATGGGGGGACGTTCGCCACCTCCAAGCCCATGTTCTTTGTTCAGCACATTGAGGACATCTTCGGGGAAATCGAGGCTCTCAGTAAGATGCGTTCGGGGTCAGTTCTTATAAAGACCACCTCCGCCACACAGTCGGCGGCGCTCCAGGCGTGCGACCGCCTAGGGGATATCCCAGTGTCCATTGTCCCGCATCTGGCACTAAATAGGACGCAGGGGGTTATTTTTCATCAGGACCTCCTGCTGCAATCTGATGAGGAGCTCAGGGCCAACCTGGAACGCCGAGGCGTGCATTTCGTCCGGCGAGTCCAGCGCGGCCCCAAAGACCGTCGCATCGACACCGGGGCCTTTATCCTCGCCTTCGAGGGGGACGTTCTCCCGGAGAAGGTAAAGGTGATGTGCTACCGGTGCGACGTGCGACCTTATGTCCCGCCTCCTATGCGCTGTTTTCGGTGTTTGCGCTTTGGGCACATGTAGTCACGGTGTGAGGCTGAGCCCCTTTGTGGCGATTGTGGACGTCCTCTTCGTGAGGAACATACATGCACCCCACCACCTCGGTGCGTTAATTGTCCTGGCATCCACTCGCGTAGATCCTCAGACTGCCCCGCATATCAGAAGGAGAAGAAGATACAAGAAAAAACTTTGGATCGTCTCTCTTATTCTGAGGCCAGGAAGAAGTATGACTGCCTCCATCCCGTGCCGTTGACCACTTCGTTTGCCTCAGTTGTGTCCCCTCCTTCCGCGGTATCCTCACCCCTATCCTGTCCCTCCTCCGCCTCCTCCCCCCATCCGGGGTCTCTGCCTCCGCCTCCCAAATCACTCCCTTCCAAATCCTCCTCCTCCGTGGCCCCCGCCCCCTCTGCCCCAGGGGCCACCCTTCCTCCTCCTCCCCCCCCCCGCCGCCTGAGAAGCGATCCTCTTCTCAGGCGTCCATCGGGGAAACGTTCCGGACCCCAGCTTTCGAGGTCCGGCGTTCCAAAACGGACCCCGCGCGTGAGGACCTTCTTCGGGTCCAGCCCACCACCCCTGTGCCTCCTCGGACTTCCAAGAAGGCCCCCAAGAAGAAGTCTCTATCCCCCTCTCCACCCTGGCGCGTTTCGTCTGACGCTCCATCCGTTAGTCGCTGCTCCCGGCCGTCCTCAGTTCCGCCGGGACGCTCTGCTGCCAGGCACTCAGCTGGCCTCTTGTCGGCAAATGATGCTGCCCCTCCTACACCACCAGGGACAGCGGCCGCAGCTGGCGACGACTCGATGGAACAGGATCCGCCTCCCACCGGTTGTAGCGTTGTTCCCTCGAAACCTGGCCCTCCGCGGCTGTCGAGGTGACCAGCTCTTCCCCCTCTTTTTTGACTAGCGATGGCGTTGTTACATTGGAACATAAGAGGTATTCGATCTAATCGGGAGGAATTACAACTGCTCCTCTGCCTGCACTGTCCGCTCGTCCTTGGTCTCCAGGAAACCAAGTTGCGCCCGACTGACCGTATTGCCTTTACCCACTATACCTCGGAGCGGTATGACCTCACCCCTGTGGACTATCCCAGCTCATGGTGGGGTCATGTTGCTTGTTCGGGACGATGTCTATTACCATCCCATCCCATTGACCACCCCACTCCAAGCAATAGCTGTCCGTATTACTCTTTCTGCTTTTACTTTTTCAGTTTGTACCATCTACACTCCATCGTCATCCGCTGTTAGTCGGGCTGACATGATGCACCTGATTGTTCAGCTTCCCCCGCCGTTTTTATTGTTTGGCGACTTCAATGCCCATCATCCCCTTTGGAGCTCTCCTGCATCCTGTCAAAGAGGCTCACTCTTGGCGGATGTCTTCAACCATCTCAATCTTGTCTGCCTCAATACTGGCGCCCCGACTTTCCTCTCGGACTCTACACATACCTACTCGCACTTGGACATCTGTTCTACCACTCTTGCCCATTGGTTCGAGTGGTATGTCCTTTCTGACACCTATTCGAGCGACCACTTCCCCTGTGTCGTTCGTCTCCTGCACCACACCCCATCCCCACGTCCTTCGAGCTGGGACATACCGAAAGCTGAATGGGGACTTTACTCCTCCCTGGCGACCTTTCCGGACCACGATTTTCTCAGTTGTGACAGTCAGGTCGAATACCTCACGGCTGTTATCATCAATGCTGCCGAACGTTCCATTCCTCATACTACCTCTTCTTCACGTCGCGTTTCCGTCCCCTGGTGGAACGAGGCTTGTAGAGACGCTATCCGTGCTCGACGACGTGCTTTACGCACCTTTCGCCGCCATCCTACGTTGGCGAATTGTATTGGATACAAACGACTCCGAGCGCAATGCCGTAGAGTCATCAAAGACAGCAAAAAAGCTTGTTGGGCCTCTTTCACCAGCTCCTTTAACAGTTTTACTCCCTCTTCTGTCGTATGGGGTGGCCTGCGCTGGCTGTCGGGCATTAAGGCCCACTCCTTGGTACCTGGCCTGACCTCAGGTAATGAGGTCCTCGTTGATCCTGTGGCTGTCTCCAACGCCTTCGGCCGGTTTTTCGCGGAGGTTTCAAGCTCCTCCCATTACCAACCTGCCTTCCTTCCCAGAAAAGAGGCAGAAGAGGCTCGGCGACCTTCCTTCCACTCGCTGAATCTGGAAACTTATAATGCCCCCTTTACTATGCGGGAACTCGAACGTGCGCTTGCACTGTCCCGGTCCTCTGCTCCGGGGCCAGATGCCATTCACGTTCAGATGCTGGCACACCTTTCTCCGGCGGGCAAAAGCTTCCTTCTTTGTACCTACAATCGCGTCTGTACCGAAGGTCAGGTCCCCATGCGTTGGCGTGACGCCGTCGTTGTTCCTATACCCAAACCCGGGAAGGATACACACCTTCCTTCTAGTTAGCGCCCCATTTCTCTTACAAGCTGTGTCTGTAAGGTGATGGAGCGCATGGTTCATGCTCAGTTAGTTTGGATTCTTGAATCTCGACGGCTACTTTCCAATGTCCAATGCGGCTTTCGTCGCCGCCTCTCCGCTGTTGACCACCTTGTGACCTTGTCGACATTCATCATGAACAACTTTTTGCGAAGGCGTCAAACGGTAGCCGTGTTCTTCGATTTGGAGAAGGCTTATGGTACCTGTTGGAGAGGAGGTATCCTCCGCACTATGCACAGGTGGGGCCTACGCGGTCGCCTGCCCCTTTTTATTGATTCCTTTTTAACGGATCGAAAGTTTAGGGTACGTGTGGGTTCCGTATTGTCCGACGTCTTCCTCCAGGAGAACGGAGTGCCTCAGGGCTCCATCTTGAGCGTAGCCCTTTTTGCCATCGCGATCAATCCAATTGTGGATTGCATTCCACCTAATGTTTCAGGCTCTCTCTTTGTCGATGACTTCGCGATCTACTGCAGTGCCCAGAGAACATGCCTCCTGGAGCGCTGCCTTCAGCGTTGTCTAGACAGCCTCTACTCATGGAGCGTGGCAAATGGCTTCCGGTTCTCTGAAGAGAAGACGGTTTGTATCAACTTTTGGCGATATAAAGCGTTCCTTCCGCCATCCTTACATCTCGGTCCAGTTGTTCTCCCATTCGTGGAAACAACTAAGTTTCTAGGGCTCACGTTGGACAGGAAACTGTGTTGGTCTCCGCATGTCTCTTATTTGGCGGCCCATTGTACACGTTCCCTTAATGTCCTCAGAGTTCTTAGTGGTTCATCTTGGGGAGCGGATCGCACTGTCCTGCTTCGCTTGTATGGGTCCATAGTCCGATCGAAGCTGGATTATGGGAGCTTTGTCTACTCGTCTGCTCGGCCATCCCTCTTACGCCGTCTCAACTCCATCCACCATCGGGGGTTACGTCTTGCGACCGGAGCCTTCTACATTAGTCCTGTCGAGAGTCTTTATGCTGAAGCTGCCGAATTACCATTGACCTACCGGCGCGACGTACTGCTGTGTCGGTATGCCTGCCGGCTGTTGTCTATGCCCGACCACCCCTCTTACGAGTCCTTCTTCGCCGATTCTCTCGACCGTCAGTACGGGTTGTATGTGTCTGCCCTGCTGCCCCCCGGAGTCCGCTTCCGTCGCCTGCTTCGACAATTGGATTTTGCCCTCCCTACCACCTTCAGAGAGGGTGAGAGCCCGACACCACCTTGGCTCCAGGCTCCGGTTCATATTTATCTCGACCTCAGCTCACTCCCGAAGGAGGGTACTCCGGCTGCAGCGTATTGCTCACGGTTTGTCGAACTTCGTGCTCGACTTGCCGGTCACACCTTTATTTATACCGATGGCTCCAAAACTGTCGATGGTGTCGGCTGTGCCTTTGTCGTCGGGGCCGCCACCTTTAAATACCGGCTCCTCGACCAATGTTCCAGCTTTACGGCCGAGCTTTTTGCTCTCCATCAGGCCGTTCATTATGCCCGCCGCCACCGCCATTCATCGTATGTACTCTGCTCTGACTCACTCAGTGCTCTTCAGAGCCTTGGAGCTCCCTATCCGGTCCATTCCTTGGCTCAACGGATACAGCAGTCCCTCCATTCTTTCGCTGATAATGGTTCTCCTGTCAGCTTTCTGTGGGTTCCCGGACATGTAGGAGTGCCTGGGAATGAGGCTGCGGATGCTGCAGCCAAGGCTGCAGTCCTCCTGCCTCGGCCAGCCTCCCATTGTGTCCCGTCATCTGACGTTCGTGGGGATGTTTGTAAGAGGCTTGTGTCGTTGTGGTGGGATGCTTGGTCATCTCTCCAAGGAAACAAGCTCCGGGCAGTAAAACCGCTCCCAACTGCTTGGACAACCTCCTCCCGACCATCTCGGCAAGAGAAGGTCCTTCTGACCAGGTTGCGGATTGGGCATTGCCGGTTTAGCCACCACTACCTGCTCTCCGGTGACCCAGCCCCGCAGTGCCCTTGTGGTCAGGCATTAACAGTGCGCTATGTTTTATTGTCGTGTCCCCGCTTTAGTCAATCTCGTGTTGTCCTGTCCCTGCCATCTACTTTACCGGATATTTTAGCTGATGACGCTCGAGCAGCTGCTCGTGTTCTGCGTTTTATAACTTTGACTGGCTTGTCCAAAGACATCTAACCTTTTTACTTATTTTATCTACATCTTTGTTAGGTCTTTCTGGTGTGCCCCCCTCCCCTTGAGTTTTACTAGATTCCCTGTGCTCTAACAACAGTGACTGGGCGCTAATGACCTCAGTAGTTGAGCGCCCTTAAACCCCACAAAAATAAATAAATAAATAAATAAATAAATAAATAAAAATAAATAAAAATAAAAAAAAATGGTTGGTTAGGTTTAAGTAGTTCTAAGTTCTAGGGGACTGATGACCATAGATGTTAAGTCCCATAGTGCTCAGAGCCATTTAAACCATTCGAAAGCGCTCGTGGACTATTTTTTATAGCGCTTTTCTTCTGAATGCTTCAGTCCTGAGTGTAGCGGTAGTACAGCTACAATATATTTCACTTTCTGACACATCCGTTATAACAGTTCCGTCGAAAACATTTTTTTGCGACAGATTTCTTGGCAGAGTGTGTGCCCCCGAACGTCGCATGCGCCAGAGCTCCCCGGGAACGCCACTCGCTTGCTCCGGCAGTGACTGCAGCGGCTACGCTGTGCTCTCTCGCCGCTGCCTAGTGTCAGCTACCGCTCATCGCCTTCCAGAGTACAAAATGCTTTACTGTTGCTGAGTGATGCGCCACAAAAAAGTGTACGATTTGCGTTTTACGCTCGATAGCAACAGAGGCAGATGACACATTATTGTACACTGTAGCTCCAAAGAAACTGGTTAGGCGAGCCTGTAAAATACAGAGATATGTAAACAGACAGAATACGGCGCTGCGGTTGGCAACGCCTATATAAGACAACAAGTGCCTGTCGCAGGTCTTAGATAGGTTACTGCTGCTACAATGGCAGGTTAGCAAGATTTAAGTGAGTTTGAACGTGGTGTTATAGTCCGCGCACGAGCTATGGGACACAGGTAGCGATGAAATGGGGATTTTCCCGTACGACCATTTCACGAGTGTATCGTGAATATCAGGAATCCGGTAAAACATCAAATCTCGGACATCGCGCTTAAGAGAATCGTTCAACATGACAGAAGTGCAACCCTCCCGCAAATTGCTGCAGATTTCAATGCTGGGCCATCAACAAGTGTCAGCGAGCGAACCATTCAACGGAACATCATCGATGAGGGCTTTAGGAGCCCGTCAACACCGACATTGGCCTGTTGTTGACTGGAAACATGTTGCCTGATCAGACGACTCCCGTTTCAAATTATATCGAGAGGATGAAAGTGTACGAGTATGGAGACAACATGAATCCACAGACCCTGCATGTCACCAGAGGACTCGAGTATGGAGACAACCTCATGAATCCACAGACCATGCATGTCACCAGAGGACTGTTCAAGCTGGTGGAGGCTCTGTAATAGAGTGGGGCGTGTGCAGCTTGAGTGATGTGGGACCCCTGATACGTCTAGATACGGCTCTGACAGGTGACATGTACGTAGGTTTCCATTCATGTCCAATGTGCATTCCGACGGACTTGGGCAATTCCAGTAGGACAATGCGACACCCCACATGTCCAGAATTGCTACCGAGTGGCCCCAGGAACACTCTTCTCAGTTTGCTGGCCACCAAACTCCCCAGACATGAACATTATTGAGCATATTTGGGATGCCTTGCAACGTGCTGTTCAGAAGAGATCTCCAACCCCTCGCATTCTGACGGATTTACGGACAGCCCTGCAGGATTCATGGTGTCAGTTCCCACCAGCACTACTTCAGACATTAGTCGAGTCCATACCACGTCGTGCTCGCGGTGGCCCTACACGATATTAGGCGGGTGTACCAGTTTCTATAGCGTATAACGGGTATTGCATTACAAATGGTTCAAATGGCTCTGAGCACTATGGGACTCAACTGCTGAGGTCATAAGTTCCCTAGAACTTAGAACTACTTAAACCTAACTAACCTAAGGACATCACACACATCTATGCCCGAGGCAGGATTCGAACCTGCGACCGTAGCGGTCGCGCGGTTCCAGACTGTAGCTCCTAGAACCGCTCGGCCACTCCGGCCGGCTATTGCATTACACTTACATGCAGAACATGGTAATGGCTCCAAATCAGTTACCGAGCGAGGTGGCGCAGCACACTGGACTCGTATTGGGAGGACGACGGTTCAAATCCGCGTCCGGTCATCCTGATTTACGTTTTCCATGATTTCTGTCAACCGTTTCAGGCAAATGCCGGGATCGTTCCTTTGAAATACCATGACCGATTTCCTTTCCCATCCTTCCCTAATCCGATGGGGCCGATGACCTCGTTGTTTGGTATCTTCCTCCAAATTAATCTACCAACCACAATCAATTTTCTTGTTTGTAATTCAATCAGAGTGCCTCACTACGATGTCTACAGTTATTATTAATGCTTCATATCCTTTTAGCGACACTTCGTGCAATTTTTTCGTCAGGAATTCGTATGTTTTCGTGAACACACAGTGAGTAACTAAAGTGTAATGAGCTTTACTGTTCTTATTTGAGTTGTTGTGGTAAATGTAAGCGATAAATTGTGTGAATACCTCGCAGCGTATGCCCTATAGCAAAGCAGGCACACTGCTGCACTATTTGAGGACCACGTATGAATTCGTGGAGAATTTAATACTGGTAGAAAGTGACATTTAAGGTATTGAATTAGATTTAAAGCAACAAATGTGGCCGGCCGATGTGGCCGAGCGGTTCTTGGCGCTACAGTATGGACTTCTTCATGAGATCGGAAGTGTTGGTCAGCCAGGCCATGCGACATTGATCTAAACAGGTGATAAGTCAGAGGGAGCAATGTCCGGAGAATACGGCGGGTGGGGTAGGACTTCCCATTTTAACGTTTTCAAGTACGTTTTGATCTCTTTTGCAACGTGGGCTCGAGCGTTGTCGTGCTGCAAAATCACTTTATCGTGTCTCTCGCTGTATTGCGGCCATTTGTCTTTTAATGCTCTGCTCAAACGCGTTAATTGCATTAGATAATGAGCGCCTGTGATTGTTTCACTTGGTTTTAACACCTCATAGTACATGTCGCCGAGCTGGTCCCACCAGATGCAGAGCATGAACTTGGAGCCGTGAATATTCGGTTTGGCCGTCGACGTGGAAGCATGGTCGGGATACCCCAGGGTTTTTTGTGTTTAGGTCTATCTTAATGAACCCATTATTTGTCCCCGGTCACAATGCGATGCAGAAATCCCTTCCGTTTCTGCCTCTGAAGCGACTGTTCACAAACACCCAAGTTCCATCTTTCTGAATCATGCCCATAGCCTTGAGACGTTTTGAAATGGCTTGCTGTATCGCTCCCACTAATCGTGCCAATTCTTCTTGAGTTTGACGCGAGTCTTCACTCAGCAATGGCTCCAATTCTGCATCTTCGAAAACATTCTCTCTTCCACCACTATGCTGGTCTACGACGTTAAAATCACCGTTATTGAAGAGTTGAAACCAATCACGACACGTCCATTCACTAATAGCGTCCTTACCACACGTACTTGAGAGCATTCGATGAGACTCAGCCGCTGTTATCTTCATACTGAAACAAAACGGTAACACCTCCAGCAAATGACGAGAATTAGGCTCGTAAACTGACATTTTTAATCAAGAACAACTTTATGATGCAGACACAAATGGACTAATGTTTGAATGAGGTTATGTTGACCGAGGCCCAAGGTAACTGCCTGACGTCTGCGATCTGTTTCTTGTGACCGCTACTTACCGATGTCGCCACCTATCCGCAAACGGCAGAAGCAAAGTTGTACATCTTAATGGAATAAAAAAAACCTGCAAATCAACCTTCCCTCACACGCCACGAAACATGAAGATATCAAACATTTTGCACCTCGAAATCGATTGCTGTCTATGTGCAGTTCAAATGGCTCTATGGGACTTAACTTCTGAGGTCATCAGTCCCCTAGAACTTAGAACTACTAAACCTAACTAACCTAAGGACATCACAAACAACCAAGCCCGAGGCAGGATTCGAACCTGCGACCGTAGCGGTCGCGCGTTTCCAGACTGTAGCGCCTAGAACCGCTCGGCCACTCCGGCCGGCCTATGTGCAGTCGTGTGCCACATACGAACAAACTTTAACGACTGCCACGAGAATGTCGGTGAAAATAGAAACAAGAAGAAACGCAGTTAACTAATTGTTCGATACCATGCAGTAATCAATTCTTTTGAGGGTTCAGAAGAGAAGAAACTGAAAATTATGTTCATTAACATTGAAACTAAACTGTAAATGTGGGAAACGTGCCATTCTGCGTCTTCGTGTGGTTTTCACCTTGAGATCTATACATATAATGCATACTGCATATGGGATCGGGGTTGCTAGGCGGCTTACGAACTGTGTTCGAAATTGAATGTCACAATTGGAACTCGAACTTGATTATCCAGAATTCACATGTTACTTTAGGTAGCTGCGTAAATAGAAGCAAGAATAACCCTTAATTTAGCCGTTGGTATAACTTTTTCTAACAGCTGGAAAATAAAATTTTCAAACGTAATCTTCAGTTTACTGTCGTAACACTACACCCAACAGCTGAGCCAACGGGAAATCATGCTCATGCTCACCAATTCGTAGCTGTCTGTAGCTGTGGTAGACTCCACACTAAATATTCGATTGTTGAGTAACACAATCCAACAAGTATTCATCCATCTTTGCGGTATTAAATTAACAGAAATTGTTGCAGATTTCCGCCTGCGTCACCGGCCTACCGATGTCTTCTTTTGTTATTAGGCTTTTCCTACGACCGCCGAATCGAGCCGCCGAGGTATATGTTGGCGCAATGCAAAGAATTTCTCGGCATTTTGTTACTGAATTCCGTCTGGCTGTCTGAGAAAAAAAAGAAAAAAACAAACTGAAGCGGTGCACATCGGTAATCCAACAAGATCTGAAGCGGCAACTACCCTCGGCTTAAGTCACGAGACGGGCATGGCACCACGAAGCAAATATGACAATGCTCCTTTTACAGGGTGTTTCAAAAATGACCGGTATATTTGAAACGGCAATAAAAACTAAACGAGCAGCGATTGAAATACACCGTTTGTTGCAATATGCTTGGGACAACAGTACATTTTCAGGCAGACAAACTTTCGAAATTACAGTAGTTACAATTTTCAACAACAGATGGCGCTGCGGTCTGGGAAACACTATAGTACGATATTTTCCACATATCCACCATGCGTAGCAATAATATGGCATAGTCTCTGAATGAAATTACCCGAAACTTTTGACAACGTGTCTGGCGGAATGGCTTCACATGCAGATGAGATGTACTGCTTCAGCTGTTCAATTGTTTCTGGATTCTGGCGGTACACCTGGTCTTTCAAGTGTCCCCACAGAAAGAAGTCACAGGGGTTCATGTCTGGCGAATAGGGAGGCCAATCCACGCCGCCTCCTGTATGTTTCGGATAGCCCAAAGCAATCACACGATCATCGAAATATTCATTCAGGAAATTAAAGACGTCGGCCGTGCGATGTGGCCGGGCACCATCTTGCATAAACCACGAGGTGTTCGCAGTGTCGTCTAAGGTAGTTTGTACCGCCACAAATTCACGAAGAATGTCCAGATAGCGTGATGCAGTAATCGTTTCGGATCTGAAAAATGGGCCAATGATTCCTTTGGAAGAAATGGCGGCCCAGACCAGTACTTTTTGAGGATGCAGGGACGATGGGACTGCAACATGGGGCTTTTCGGTTCCCCATATGCGCCAGTTCTGTTTATTGACGAAGCCGTCCAGGTAAAAATAAGCTTCGTCAGTAAACCAAATGCTGCCCACATGCATATCGCCGTCATCAATCCTGTGCACTATATCGTTAGCGAATGTCTCTCGTGCAGCAATGGTAGCAGCGCTGAGGGGTTGCCGCGTTTGAATTTTGTATGGATAGAGGTGTAAACTCTGGCGCATGAGACGATACGTGGACGTTGGCGTCATTTGGACTACAGCTGCAACATGGCGAACGGAAACCCGAGGCCGCTGTTGGATCACCTGCTGCACTAGCTGCGCGTTGCCCTCTGTGGTTGCCGTACGCGGTCGCCCTACCTTTCCAGCAGGTTCATCCGTCACGTTCCCAGTCCGTTGAAATTTTTCAAACAGATCCTTTATTGTATCGCTTTTCGGTCCTTTGGTTACATTAAACCTCCGTTGAAAACTTCGTCTTGTTGCAACAACACTGTGTTCTAGGCGGTGGAATTCCAACACCAGAAAAATCCTCTCTTCTAAGGAATAAACCATGTTGTCTACAGCACACTTGCACGTTGTGAACAGCACACGCTTACAGCAGAAAGACGACGTACAGAATGGCGCACCCACAGACTGCGTTGTCTTCTATATCTTTCACATCACTTGCAGCGCCATCTGTTGTTGAAAATTGTAACTACTGTAATTTCGAAAGTTTGTCCGCCTGAAAATGTACTGTTGTCCCAAGCATATTGCAACAAACGGTGTATTTCTATCGCTGCTCGTTTAGGTTTTATTGCCGTTTCAAATATACCGGTCATTTTTGAAACACCCTGTAGTTCTCTGCCGTTGATCTGATGGTAGTTACTGCACACATTTTACAACATGAAATACAAAATTTGTTGAAATTTAAGCGTTGAATTACCTTCCTAGGGTCGAAAAATTATATTTACGGTTCTATTCTATCTATCTATCGCTTGCGCCTTGTCCCGCGGTTACGCAGGGTCGGCCAGGGTTAATCGGATTTGGCACGTTAACGGTAAGGGGTGGCCGGATGCCGTTCCTGCCGCCACCCTGAACCCCCCAGGACGGAATTAGTGTATCCCAGCTGTCTCTGTCTAGTGGAATCTATGGAATAGTGTGAATGTGTTCAGATGTCTGCGAACTGTGTAACTGAGGCGGAACGTGGGGACCAGCCCAGTATTCACCTAGGGGGATGTGGAAAACCGCCTAAAAACCACATCCAGGCTGGCCGGCACACCGGCCTTCGTCGTTAGTCCGCCAGGCGGATTCGATCTGGGGCCGGCGCACCTACCCGAGTCCAGGAAGCAGCGCGTTAGCGCTCTCGGCTACCCTGGCGGGATGAAAAATTACGATATTGATGTTATATAAGCGCGATAACTATTCAGATTACTTCATCAGTTCGAAAAGAGAATATTACGAGAATTTAGTAGAATCACTCAGCACCAATCCTGAAAGTGAGTGAAAGAATACGAGGAGGTAAAGATCGTCAGCAGTACCGCCAAGCCTCAGCTGCATTAGCAGTATGAAGAAGTTCACGGACAGCTCGCAGTGCCACCGCTGCCATCCACAGTCTGCTCCAGGCAGCCCTCAATGGAGCTGCGGTACCAGGCGCTGATCTAAGGGACAGCTTCAAGCCAACAACACATTACACAACTGAAAAATACAAATACATTTCGCTGTTCAGTTTCCGCTTTTAACAAAACTAAAAATGTGCGGTAAACGACCTTGTCTAAAATGCCAAGAAGCAGTACGATACTACGCACTATTGGCCTCAGAAAGACTGTATCTATGTCCCGTCTTGTGTCATGCGCATCTGGAATGTCGGAAGTAGCACAAAAATGTGGAGATATTACGGACAATAGACTAATACATCGATGCCACAAATCGTTGATCCATGGGGAGAAACTAAATGCCTGACTTTTTTTTTTTTTTTTTGGTCATCAGTCTACTGACTGGTTTGATGCGGCCCGCCACGAATTCCTTTCCTGTGCTAACCTCTTCATCTCAGAGTAGCACTTGCAAAGCCGGCCGAAGTGGCCGTGCGGTTAAAGGCGCTGCAGTCTGGAACCGTAAGACCGCTACGGTCGCAGGTTCGAATCCTGCCTCGGGCATGGATGTTTGTGATGTCCTTAGGTTAGTTAGGTTTAACTAGTTCTAAGTTCTAGGGGACTAATGACCTCAGCAGTTGAGTCCCATAGTGCTCAGAGCCAGAGAGCACTTGCAACCTACGTCCTCAATTATTTGCTTGACGTATTTCAATCTCCGTCTTCCTCTACAGTTTTTGCCCTCTACAGCTCCCTCTAGTACCATCGAAGTCATTCCCTCATGTCTTAGCAGATGTCCTATCATCCTGTCCCTTCTCCTTATCAGTGTTTTCCGCATATTCCTTTCCTCTCCGATTCTGCGTACAACCTCCTCATTTCTTACCTTATCAGTCCACCTAATTTTCAACATTCGTCTGTAGCACCACATCTCAAATGCTTCGATTCTCTTCTCTTCCGGTTTTCCCACAGTCCATGTTTCACTACCATAAAATGCTGCACTCCAGACGTACATCCTCAGAAATTTCTTCCTCAAATTAAGGCCGGTATTTGATATTAGTAGACTTCTCTTGGCCAGAAATGCCTTTTTTGCCATAGCGAGTCTGCTTTTGATGTCCTCCTTGCTCCGTCCGTCATTGGTTATTTTACTGCCTAGGTAGCAGAATTCCTTAACTTGATTGACTTCGTGACCATCAATCCTGATGTTAAGTTCCTCGCTGTTCTCATTTCTACTACTTCTCATTACCTTCGTCTTTCTTCGATTTACTCTCAAAAGCATACTGTGTACTCATTAGACTGTTCATCCCGTTCAGCGGATCATTTAATTCTTCTTCACTTTCACTCAGGATAGCAATGTCATCAGCGAATCGTATCATTGATATCCTTTCACCTTGTATTTTAATTCCACTCATTGCTTCCTCGATGTACAGATTGAAGAGTAGGGGCGAAAGGCTACAGCCTTGCCTTACACCCTTCTTAATACGAGCACTTCGTTCTTGATCGTCCACTCTTATTATTCCCTCTTGGTTGTTGTACATATTGTATATGAGCCGTCTCTCCCTATAGCTTACCCCTCCTTTTTTCAGAATCTCGAACAGCTTGCACCATTTTATATTGTCGAACGCTTTTTCCAGGTCGACAAATCCTATGAAAGTGTCTTGATTTTTCTTTAGCCTTGCTTCCATTATTAGCCGTAACGTCATAATTGCCTCTCTCGTCCCTTTACTTTTCCTAAAGCCAAACTGATCGTCACCTACGCTTATTCTCAATTTTCTTTTCCAGTCTTCTGTATATTATTCTTGTAAGCAGCTTCGATGCATGAGCTGTTAAGCTGATTGTGCGATAATTCTCGCACTTGTCAGCTCTTGCCGTCTTCGGAATTGTGTGGATGATGCTTTTCCGAAAGTCAGATGGTATGTCGCCAGACTCATATATTCTACACACCAACGTGAATAGTCGTTTTGTTGCCACTGCCCCCAATGATTTTAGAAATTCTGATGGAATGTTATCTATCCCTTCTGCCTTATTTGACCGTAAGTCCTCCAAAGCTCTTTTAAATTCCGATTCTAATACTGGATCCCCTATCTCTTCTAAATCGACTCCTGTTTCTTCTTCTATCACATCAGACAAATCTTCACCCTCATAGAGGCTTTCAATGTATTCTTTCCACCTATCTGCTCTCTCCTCTGCATTTAACAGTGGAATTCCCGTTGCACTCTTAATGTTATCACCGTTGCTTTTAGTGTCACCAAAAGTTGTTTTGACTTTCCTGTATGCTGAGTCTGTCCTTCCGACAATCATATCTTTTTCGATGTCTTCACATTTTTCCTGCAACCATTTCGTCTTAGCTTCCCTGCACTTCCTATTTTTTTCATTCCTCATCGACTTGTATTTCTGTATTCCTGATTTTCCCGGAACATATTTGTATGCCTGACTATTGAAGCAGAATCAAAACAGAAGAGATAGGTAAATGTGTAGTTGTGCACTTTAATATTTTTTTAACCTCCAGATCTACCACTGATAACGAATACTAACAAGCTTTTTCAATGCTTCCATGATTTGTCCCGTCGTGTTTGATACCGAGATGATGAACAAAAGACAGATTCCTGTCATTGACAGTTGCTCCGAGCCAATCAGAGACTTCCTCTTGCTTTGCTGGTGATGTAAATTGGTATTCGCGGAGCAGGCGACTGTGGCTACGACTGTGAGGTTACCGGACACCGGGACACACATGACAGCTCAAATAAAACAGAAACGCAAGAAAGTGATTAGACACAGCTTTTGCAGCATACTTGGAACTGATTTCTGATGCAGCTATCGTTTTAGAAAGTCAGCTCTTTGCACTTATGCGGACAAGGAATTGCTACAGTAAAGATTTTCTCATTGCCAGAATTGTAGCTGGGGTATACAGGGTGGTCCATTGATAGTGACCGGGTCAAATATCTCACGAAATAAGCATCAAACGAACAAACTACAAAGAACGAAATTCGTCTAGCTTGAAGGGGGAAAGCAGATTGCGCTATGGTTGACCCGCTAGATGGCGCTGTCATAGGTCAAACGGATATCAACTGCGTTTTTTTAATAGGAACCCCCATTTTTATTATATATTCGTGTAGTACGTAAAGAAATATGAATGTTTTAGTTGACACTTTTTTCGCTTTGTGATAGATGGCGCTGTAATAGTCGCAAACGTGTAAGTACGTGGAACCACGCGACATTCCGCCAGTGCGGACGGTATTTGTTTCGTGATACATTACCCGTGTTAAAATGGACCGTTTACCAATTGCGGAAAAGGTCGATATCGTGTTGATGTATGGCTATTGTGATCAAAATACCCAACGGGCGTGTGCTATGTATGCTCCTCGGTATCCTCCACGACATCATCCAAGTGTCCAGACCGTTCGCCGGATAGTTACGTTATTTAAGGAAGCAGCAAGTGCTCAGCCACGTATGAAACGTCAACCACGACCTGCAACAAATGATGATGCCTAAGTATGTGTTTTAGCTGCTGTCGCGGCTAATCCGCACATCAGTAGCAGACAAACTGCTCGAGAATCGGGAATCTCAAAAACGTCGGTGTTGAGAATGCTACATCAACATCGATTGCACCGGTACCATGTTTCTGTGCACCAGGAATTGCATGGCGACGACTTTGAACGTCGTGTACAGTTCTGCCACTGGGCACAAGAGAAATTACGGGACGATGACAGATTTTTTGCACGCGTTCTATTTAGCGACGAAGCGTCATTCACCAACAGCGGTAACGTAAACCGGCGTAATATGCACTATTGGGCAACGGAAAATCTACGATGGCTGCGACAAGTGGAACATCAGCGACCTTAATGTATGGTGCGGCATTATGGAAGGAAGGATAAAATGGTTCAAATGGCTCTGAGCACTATGGGACTCAACTGCTGAGGTCATTAGTCCCCTAGAACTTAGAACTAGTTAAACCTAACTAACCTAAGGACATCACAAACATCCATGCCCGAGGACCGAGCGAGGTGGCGCAGTGGTTAGACACTGGACTCGCATTCGGGAGGACGACGGTTCAATCCCGCGTCCGGCCATCCTGATTTAGGTTTTCCGTGATTTCCCTAAATCAGTCCAGGCAAATGCCGGGATGGTTCCTCTGAAAGGGCACGGCCGACTTCCTTCCCCATCCTTCCCTAATCCGATGAGACCGATGACCACGCAGTCTGGTCTCCTTCCCCAAACCAACCAACCAACCATGCCCGAGGCAGGATTCGAACCTGCGACCGTAGCGGTCTTGCGGTTCCAGACTGCAGCGCCTTTAACCGCACGGCCACTTCGGCCGGCGAAGGAAGGATAATTGGCCCCCATTTTATCGATGGCAATCCAAACGGTGCCATGTATGCTGATTTCCTACGTAATGTTCTTCCGATGTTACTACAAGATGTTTCACGGCATGACAGAATGGCAATGTACTTCCAACATGATGGATGTCCGGCACATAGCTCGCGTGCGGTTGTAGCAGTATTGAATAGCATATTTCATGACAGGTGGATTGGTCGTCGAAGCACCATACCATGGCCCGCACGTTCACCGGATCTGACGTCCCCGGATTTCTTTCTGTGGGGAAAGTTGAAGGATATTTGCTATCGTGATCCACCGACAACGCCTGACAACATGCGTCAGCGCATTGTCAATGCATGTGCGAACATTACGGAAGGCGAACTACTCGCTCTTGAGAGGAATGTCGTTACACGTATTGCCAAATGACGGACATCATTTTGAGCATTTATTGCATTAATGTGTTATTTACAGGTAATCACGCTGTAACAGCATGCGTTCTCAGAAATGATAAGTTCACAAAGGTACATATATCACATTGGAACAACCGAAATAAAATGTTCAAACGTACCTACGTTCTGTATTGTAATTTAAAAAACCTACCTGTTACCAACTGTTGGACTAAAATTGTGAGCCATACGTTTGTGAGTATTACAGCGCCATCTATCACAAATGAAAAAAAATGGTCCAACTAAAACATTCATATTTCTTTACGTACTACACGAATATGTAATAAAAATGGGGGTTCCTATTAAAAAACGTAGTTGATATCCGTTTGACCTATGGCAGCGCCATCTAGCGGGCGAACCACAGCGCCATCTGGTTTCCCCCTTCAAGCTAGACAAGTTTCGCTCTTTGTCGTTTTTTCGTTTGATGCTTATTTCGTGAGATATTTGGCCCGGTCACGATCAATGGACTACTCTGTATAGATCTCAAGGTGAAAGTTGAGAACAAGAGTTGCTGAAGTACGACACAACCTTCTTGTGGCAAAAAAGTTTAACTTTAACCCAATGAAATATCTTAAGTGTGATTTATTCAGAATACTTCATCAAGTTGACAAGAAAAAGGCAAGCTAATTTAGAAGCATCAATTAGTCCCACACCCACAGATCACTGTCAAGACAACAGAATTTCCCAACAATGCCTCTTATGTTGCAAAGTTTTGTCTACGCTAGTGACATGAAGATGCGTTTTCGGAGCTGCAGTCCTGCACCACCGTGTCCAGACGCCCAATGTAGCATGTTGTCTCGCCCTAGACTGACAATGAAAACCATTAAATGCAGCTAAACCTAGAAAATGCACTGTAGCGCAAATAACAGCAAATATTTTTCAGTCATATGAAACATAGCTAGGTAAGAGCCAAAGCATATTACAGTTGAATCCATATGTAACTGGGGCTCATTCTGAGTACCGAGATTCTAATTCATGTTAAGGGCAATGGCCAAAATAACTAATACAGGAGAGACCAGATTATGGTAAGAACGCTAAACGAAACTCTGTAGCAAAAGCAAAGAGGTTTTCACCAACCATGACGGACAGTTTATCGCACACAAGATAAGTTGCTCTCGGTTTATTTCTGTGTCAGGCCTGGGAGAATTAAAGACGTTGTATTTGATCACGTCCACCAGCCAAGGCAGCAAGAAACAGGCCTAGTAGAGCTGCAAGGTACGACCCACTACCACAACGGCAGGGAATCTACACAAGGCGTAGACAAGCTCCCCAAAGTAAACATCTATCATACGAATGTGGTGAGCGGATTTGCGCGGCTAGCAAGTTTAGGCTGTGATCCAAACAGACTCGTTCACTGACAGCCTCTAGCGCGATCTGTGCGTACGCTTGATACCGCGCCGGCCGTGGTGGCCGAGCGGTTCTAGGCGCTACGGTCTGGAGCTGCGCGACCTCTACCTTCGCAGATTCGATCCTGCCTCGGGCATGGATGTGTGTGATGTCCTTAGGTTGGTTAGGTTTAAGTAGTTCTAAGTTCTAGGGGACTGACGACCTCTGAAGTTAAGTCCCATAGTGCTCAGAGCCATTTGAAGCGTTCTTTGAAAACCGCCCGAGGCACCGCAAGGGGCCGCCACCTTACGAGATGGCAGAGAAGACGCAGCTAGCCAACGAAACCGAAAGAACTGCGAATGAAAGAATTTATATAGGTGCACTGCTCAAGGATGTCATGTTCGCTGAAGAGTACAATTTTGATATCTTTTGACGAAACAGACGAAACCTAGAGATGCCAATAGTGGAAATACAAACACACCTCTAGTAAATAATAATGATCTACGCAGCTGCAGCAATTTTAATGTGAATGTACGTTTAGGACCCACTAATGTAGTTAGGTAGTGGGTTAATCATGTTCAATTGTTGTTTGAATAAAGAATTTTTTAAAAAACGCTTGTGCGGTGCGCTTGGTACGGGGCTGCCTGCTGCCGGTGCGCCGTAAGGCACGGAATCTCGCTCCAGGACGTATCGGTTCATGGGCGGGCGTACTGGCACATGGGAGAGTGATGCATCATACATAGCCTCTCCTTCCCAAGTGATTCTTTCCGCCTTCCCGTGGTGCCAGGCAGCATGCTCGGCATTTCCCTGGCCCGCCCGGATGTTGCCTTTTGTCAGAAGGGAGAGCTGCGACCCATCCTGACGCGACAGCAAAGGGTGGATAGTACGGGGCGAGCTGTGTCCAGGAACCGAAGACCTCTCCCTTGGGGGAGGGTTGAGTGGGCTGCTATGCCGGTGGGAGGGTTGGGGGGTAACGACTCCTCTGCACTGGACAGCTCCTGTTTCCCTCCCTCTTCTCGTGGAGCACGGAACACCAGGTGTTCTGCATGCCGGCGAACTCGGTTGTCGGCGTGGGATCTCGGCGCAAGTCGGCAAGGATGCTTCGCCGCGCCTGTGGGTAACTGGGGCGTGTTCTGTCAAACCGAGGGGGTGGTCTCATCGCCTGGACCAGGTTAGCTGGGTCCGGACCGCTGAACGACTGGGTGACCGTCCCACCAGCTGAATAGGAGTGGGTGCTTGGCTGAGAGGTGGAAGCTCGGGCTAGAAAGCGGCGGAGGACGAGGGGTGCATCCGCCTCTCCGGAATGCAGGGTATACTTGCTGATGAGTGGTGAGTGAAATCTTCGGTGACGTGGCCGTCGAAGAGGACTAGTATGTTGGCGAAGGTGTGCTGAACCCAGAAGCTCAGGAGTGTCCTTGGCCTAGGGGCGCGGTCTGTGGGTGCCAGAAGAGTCCGTCCAGGAGAAGAGACGGGCTCCCACCTTTTTCACTCGTCTAAAAACCATGATGGCCGAACAAGAGACGAGTGATTCGAGTGCGCCTTCAAGGGCTTCAGCACTAACTGTTCCTGCCTCAGAAGTGGGCCTGGGACGGACAGAGGAAACTGTTTTAGAGGAACACGCCAGGATAAGTCAGATCCTTGACTCGAGCGTTAAAAACGGAAAGATTAGCTAAGCAATAGTCCTGGCAATCAAAATTGAACTCGCCGCTTGGGCCATCGCAAGCGCGAAGCTCGAGGGGTGAGTCGAGGAACTAGAAAAAGAAAATGAGCGGCTCGCGCAAGCAGCTCCCAAGCCCTAAACAACAAAGGAAACCATTGCAAAAGTGCCGCAAAGACTGACATGGCGGTCTTTCTAAGATCCCTGCCCGGTCAGGACATCAAGAAAGTGCAGGAAATCTTCACAACAGTGAATCCTGCAAAACACAAAATGAGGATTAATAAACTAAAGGAAACGAAAAATGTGGTCATTGTAGATGTTGCCACAGAGGAAGACAAGATCAAAATTCTTAATAATCAAAAATGAAGTAAAGCAGTAAAGTGTGAGCCGCGTAAGAAGCAGAATCCACTGGTAATACTATGTGATGTACCAGTCACACTAAGGGAAAATGAAATCTACAAAACAATATGCCAGCAAAACTTGGATGGTATGAATACAGAAACCTTTAAAAATGAGTTTAATCTGCGCTTCAAGACTGAGCCTTGGGAATGGGACGTCGTACATCACGTTGCCGAGGTTTCCAGGAAAGATGTGGCACAGATAAAACACCATGGGCAAAATCTATATGGGTTTTCATGCGATAAATGTACGAGATTATCTGGTAGTACCCCAATGCCGCAATTGTGGCGATCTGGACCACCTACACAAGCCCTGTAAGTGGAGGCCGGCTTGCTCCATGTGTGGAGCTGAAGATTATGTGTGGAAAATTTGTGGTATAACTGGGGTGTGCATTCCCTGCACGTAAGAGGAAAGAAGACCTGCAACACCACTCGGAGGAACTGCACTACCTACAGGATGTTACAGCAGAGACTCATCGCTAGAACTGACAATGGCTGAGACCACACCTGAACACAGGAAGCCTAAGAGGAAGTCCCCGAGCAATAGGGGGAGGGGCGCAATGAGGGTCAGCAGATTCAAACAATTTCCACGGAAGTTCGCCGAGTCTCGAACTCGGAAAGTAGAGACGAAGGACATATATGTTCAAACTGACCCCTGTGGTCAGGGAGAAGCTCTCTCTCCTCTAATACCCAAACTTGGAACGTGCGATGCAGCTAGAATGCCTGGAGGAGCCGGCCATCCTCACTACAGCTCTGAGGCATGTGGTGCAAGCTTAACATAGGACAGATAAACGCGCACAACAGTATGTTGGTAATGCAGGAACTTCGAAGAGTGGTGGAGGAGAGGAGTCTGGACGTGCTCTGTCTGCAGGAGCCGTGCCCCCTCGCTGGGCAAATCCCTTTCACAGTAGCAAATTGGCAAGCGATTTGCAGTGGAGCAGAGCCAAAAGCAGCAGTGGTAATAATAAACAAAGCATTGAGAATCACCACTGCAACATCTTGGAACTTCAGTCATCTGTTGGGTATTATACCTCATTAATATGTGTTTTCAGTATGGGAGCGTAATTGACGAGATTTTAGACAAGCTAGTTGAGGTGGCCTTGGCATTACAGGACTGTAGATTCATTGTGATGGCAGACATTAATGCCAAGTCCTCCCTATGGTTCAGTGGCACTCGGGACAACAGGGAAGAGAAAGAGGAGGAGACAATCATGGCGCTACAACTCATGGTTGCCAATAGACAAGTCGCCCCCCCCCCCCCCCCCCCGCCCACCTGCACTGGTGGAGGGTGCAAACATCGACATTACTTAGTAACGTCAAATCTTGTGAACAAAATAAAGGACTGGATGGTCTTGGACAAAATTGCCACCAGCGACCATAATTCAATAACGTTTTCACTGTGCAACAGTTAGTGCCGCTGGGACATGGGGTGGGAGATACAGCTTAACTACAATAGGACCAATTGGGCGCTCCTAGCGGTGGGGTGCGACATACCGATATTGCCGGAGGGGGACGAAAATGTAGAGGAGTACGCCGAGGAAGTGGTGAGAGCAGTTACCAGGGTGGTGAAGGCAGCTGTTCCAACCAGGAGGAGAGTCGCTGCAGCCTCTCCATCACCATGGTCAGCTAAACAAGGGCAGGTGCGTCATTGTGTAAGCCGGCCGTTGTGACAGAGCGGTTCTAGGCGCTTCAGTCCGGAACCGCGCTGCTGCTATGGTTGCAGGTTCGAATCCTGCCTCGGGCATGGATTTGTGTGATGTCCTTAGGTTAGTTAGGTTTAAGAAGTTCTAAGTCTAGGGGACTGATGACCTCAGATGTTAAGTCCCGTAGTGCTCAGAGCCATTTGAACCATTTGTTAGTGTGTAAGGAGGGCGATGAGGTGTAAATGTCGTGTGACTAGGGCCTCCCATTGGGTAGACTGTTCGCCAGGTATAAGTCTTTCGTTTTGACGCCACTTCGGCGACTTGCGCGGCGATGGGGATGAAAATGATGATGATTAGGACAACACAACACCCAGTCCCTGAGCGAAGAAAATCTCCGACCCAGCCAGAAATCCAACCTGGGTTCTTAGAATTGACATTCTGTCGTGCTGACCACTCAGCTGTCAGGGGCAGATGGTGAGGACATACTACTAGTGGAGTGTCATCTGGGACGAAAAGCAACATTGGTTGCATCTATATCAGAAGGCAAAAGAACAGTTTCAGAAGGAGATGAGGGCAGTGAGGCTAACGAGCTGGGAGAGGTACATAGAAAGCCAGCTGGCTACAGGCCCATGGGTCTTCCCATAGAAGTTGGTACAGGAAAAAATGAGATCATCAATGGTGTTGTCCACGCAATCTTGGTGGGAGACCACTGAGGTCCTCCTCTGAGCCCTGTTGCCTGATGACAACGAGGAGGATGACTCAAATGAGTAACGCCAAATTCGGACAGAGGATTGACAAGAGTACGTGAACAACACCTTGGTGTATCCCTTTTTGGAAGTTGCTGCCCAAATTAAAACCCTAAAGACGGGCAAAGCTCGAGGCCCAGACGGCATTATAGCGGAAGTAGTGCAGTTCCTCGCCCCTCAGTTGGTGATGTCTCACAATAAGTTGTGTAATGAGTGTTCGAGGCTCAAGAAATTCCCTTCTATATGGAAAAAGGCAAATGTGGGGATAAAGACCCGGTAGGGGTAGAATCGTATAGGCCAATCTGTTTGCTGGACCTGCTGGGGAAACTTTTTGAGAAGCTGCTAGCAGACAGACTGATAGCACACTGCGTGCTGTGTGGGGTGAATGATGGACAGTTCGGCTTCGGTCGGGACGACTGGCGTCTGACACAACCGCCCTGGCGGCTGAGGTCTGTGGCTCAGCCCCGCACAAGTAATAGACGGTATCATGGTTGAAATCAGTGGCGCCTTTGACAATCTGTGGTGGCCTTTGCTCTTCTCCTGCCTGCAGGAGAAGGAGCTATTATGAAGAAATAGAGTTCTGGCCATCGCCCCTTAGTGGGAAAATCAGTAAATAGATAACAATGGGGTGTTCAAAGGGCTCTGTCCTGTGACCACTGTTTTCGGATATCAACATGGAATCTCTTCTGGACAGCTTGAAGAATAGTGACGATGTGCTAGTGGTCATAGCCTATGCAAACGACCTCCTCCTACTAACTGGCGGTCGTAACCGCAAGGATTTGGAGCCAAAAGTGGAAAACGCTATGTCAATCTTGGATTGGTGCCACAGAACAAAGATGACGGTAGCACCCAGCAAGTCGACTTACCTACTACTGAAGGGACAACTCATCAGAAATCCCATGGTCAAAACAGACGGCTCACCAGTTCTTTGGTGCTGCAGGGCCCAATACTCATCGACGAGAAGTGAAACTACATGACGCATATTGACACTGTGACCCAGAGGTCGTTGGAAACAATAATCTGATACGAATTGGCCATAAACGTTTCTGCCTACCAGTGGACCTGATAAAGCTGTTCTGTAACAGCATCCTCACATCCATTGTGGGGTACGGTTTGGGAGTCTGGGCACACAGGCTCACTAGGGTCATGCCTGCAATGGCCGTGAGAAGGGTGTAGCGGAATATGTTCCTGCACTCGGTAGGTTCATACAGAACAACTCCTGGGGGAGGGCTGGGGGCACTGTTAGCGTTAATGGGACTTGTCTGCTTGATATGAAGATTTGGAAGCAGGCGGCTTGGTACTGGGCAAAAAAAAGAGAGAGAAAATAATTCAAATAATACGCTCCTGGAAATGGAAAAAAGAACACATTGACACCGGTGTGTCAGACCCACCATACTTGCTCCGGACACTGCGAGAGGGCTGTACAAGCAATGATCACACGCACGGCACAGCGGACACACCAGGAACCGCGGTGTTGGCCGTCGAATGGCGCTAGCTGCGCAGCATTTGTGCACCGCCGCCGTCAGTGTTAGCCAGTTTGCCGTGGCATACGGAGCTCCATCGCAGTCTTTAACACTGGTAGCATGCCGCGACAGCGTGGACGTGAACCGTATGTGCAGTTGACGGACTTTGAGCGAGGGCGTATAGTGGGCATGCGGGAGGCCGGGTGGACGTACCGCCGAATTGCTCAACACGTGGGGCGTGAGGTCTCCACAGTACATCGATGTTGTCGACAGTGGTCGGCGGAAGGTGCACGTGCCCGTCGACCTGGGACCGGACCGCAGCGACGCACGGATGCACGCCAAGACCGTAGGATCCTACGCAGTGCCGTAGGGGACCGCACCGCCACTTCCCAGCAAATTAGGGTCACTGTTGCTCCTGGGGTATCGGCGAGGACCATTCGCAACCGTCTCCATGAAGCTGGGCTACGGTCCCGCACACCGTTAGGCCGTCTTCCGCTCACGCCCCAACATCGTGCAGCCCGCCTCCAGTGGTGTCGCGACAGGCGTGAATGGAGGGACGAATGGAGACGTGTCGTCTTCAGCGATGAGAGTCGCTTCTGCCTTGGTGCCAATGATGGTCGTATGCGTGTTTGGCGCCGTGCAGGTGAGCGCCACAATCAGGACTGCATACGACCGAGGCACACAGGGCCAACACCCGGCATCATGGTGTGGGGAGCGATCTCCTACACTGGCCGTACACCACTGGTGATCGTCGAGGGGACACTGAATAGTGCACGGTACATCCAAACCGTCATCGAACCCATCGTTCTACCATTCCTAGACCGGCAAGGGCACCTGCTGTTCCAACAGGACAATGCACGTCCGCATGTATCCCGTGCCACCCAACGTGCTCTAGAAGGTGTAAGTCAACTACCCTGGCCAGCAAGATCTCCGGATCTGTCCCCCATTGAGCATGTTTGGGACTGGATGAAGAGTCGTCTCACGCGGTCTGCACGTCCAGCACGAACGCTGGTCCAACTGAGGCGCTAGGTGGAAATGGCATGGCAAGCCGTTCCACAGGACTACATCCAGCATCTCTACGATCGTCTCCATGGGAGAATAGCAGCCTGCATTGCTGCGAAAGGTGGATATACACTGTACTAGTGCCGACATTGTGCATGCTCTGTTGCCTGTGTCTATGTGCCTGTGGTTCTGTCAGTGTGATCATGTGATGTATCTGACCCCAGGAATGTGTCAATAAAGTTTCCCCTTCCTGGGACAATGAATTCACGGTGTTCTTATTTCAATTTCCAGGAGTGTAGAAGTCCACGTAGGAGATCAAAAGAAGAGGTGAGGAACTATGGAGGAGCAGTGGGATGGAGATGAAACTGGGCGCAGAGTTTATGACTTGCTGCCGAATATCAGGGAGCGCAGCTCACGTATTTTAAACCAACCAGATGACTGCTGCACTTTCTTACCAGACACGGACCGTACCCAGCATATCTATGCCGGTTCCGAAAGCGCACTACACCATCGTGTGACGGTGGCGCCATACAGGGCACTCCATATCATGTAGTGTACGAGTGGCCCCTTTTCGATGACGCTGCATCACAACTTAGGCAACAGTTTCCCAATTGTGACACGCACCATCTGCTCAGGCAACAGGACACATTCTAAACTGTTAATGAACCCTCAAACGAAATCTCAAATAAAGTCCTAAGGGAGTTTCAAAGGAACAATCATAATTAGGATGACACCTGTCCTGTTCCGCCAGAGCGTGGACTTGGCTAGCAGCCTCACGGCTGGAATTTAGTGGGAGGGTGCGTAAATCACCGATTTCGATAAAGCTCTAAATATGACAGTAGTAATACGAATTTTAGGCTAGATGTAGGTTATGATAGGATTAACTGTTAGGCGTCATCAGGATGGCCGGACGCTAACCACTGTGCCATCTCGCTCGGTGGTACTAAGTTTCTGGAAGGATTTCCTTGTAAAGAACATTACAATCTCTTCGGAAAGAATTGGTCAGTTACTTCTACAAGTTTTAAACAGATATTTTCACTCTCGATGTGCAACATAGATTTAGTTAATTAGAAGCGTGGAAAAACATGTGACTGTTTAGGCTAGTGGTGTAAAATGCCTGGGCGTTTGTAAGTTGGGGCAACACTGCTTTTGTAGTGGCTGGGTAACCAACTTGAAAAAGCTGCTAGAGAGTTAAGGGAGAGTTATTAGAGGAGATAACTGGACTGTACATATAACTTCTTACAACTTTTATGACGACAATTCTTGTGGTAATACATAATAAAATAAGAAAACAACAGTCAAGTTTAAAAGTAATTTTCGAAACGAAATATATTTTATATTAAGTAGCTAGCCTGTAGGCAGTATTTTTGCATGTACTACATTACTGCAAAAATTAGAGTAAAAAAAGTTAATCCATAATGATTTTAATTAGGAACGTGTCACGTTCTGGTTCCACGATTCCAAGAATCGCCGGTTCTCTAGGAATAGACTAGTATCGAAATCGACCGATTCCAGCGTCTTGGGCATCGATTCTTTGTTATTAAATTTTTTTATATTAGTGTGCTCATTTTATGTTCACAGCAGTGCAGACATACAAAACTGGATAAAGAAGGTTCAAATGGCTCTGAGCACTATGCGACTTAACTTCTGAGGTCATCAGTCGTCTAGAACTTAGAACTAATTAAACCTAACTAACCTAAGGAAATCACACACATCCATGCCCGAGGCAGGATTCGAACCCGCGACCGTAGCGGTCGCTCGGCTCCAGACTGTAGCGCCTAGAACCGCTCGGCCACTCCGGCCGGCTATAAAGAAGGGAGCAGAACAGAAAACTGTAGTTTGTCTCAAACATTGCTACATCTGACAATACAGCATTTTTCATTGAAAACAATTTAACATTTAATCATGTATTTATCATCAAGAAACAAATGTCATCTGTTTAATACATTCAATAATAATTTTGCTGTCAATAATCATTCATCAATAATGTTCAGAGATTTAACGCGGATTATAAAATGTGTTACATTACAAAAGGATGGCCTAAGGATTTTTTTTTATATCGGTGTATAACTGCACATCTGTTCAACACTTTGTGTGTTTGTGTGTGTGTGTGTGTGTGTGAGCGTGACAGAGAGAGAGAGAAAGAGAGAGAGAGTGAAGAATAGAACTACACTCCTGGAAATGGAAAAAAGAACACATTGACACCGGTGTGTCAGACCCACCATACTTGCTCCGGACACTGCGAGAAGGCTGTACAAGCAATGATCACACGCACGGCACAGCGGACACACCAGGAACCGCGGTGTTGGCCGTCGAATGGCTAGCTGCGCAGCATTTGTGCACCGCCGCCGTCAGTGTTAGCCAGTTTGCCGTGGCATACGGAGCTCCATCGCAGTCTTTAACACTGGTAGCATGCCGCGACAGCGTGGACGTGAACCGTATGTGCAGTTGACGGACTTTGAGCGAGGGCGTATAGTGGGCATGCGGGAGGCCGGGTGGACGTACCGCCGAATTGCTCAACACGTGGGGCGTGAGGTCTCCACAGTACATCGATGTTGTCGCCAGTGGTCGCCGGAAGGTGCACGTGCCCGTCGACCTGGGACCGGACCGCAGCGACGCACGGATGCACGCCAAGACCGTAGGATCCTACGCAGTGCCGTAGGGGACCGCACCGCCACTTCCCAGCAAATTAGGGACACTGTTGCTCCTGGGGTATCGGCGAGGACCATTCGCAAGCGTCTCCATGAAGCTGGGCTACGGTCCCGCACACCGTTAGGCCGTCTTCCGCTCACGCCCCAACATCGTGCAGCCCGCCTCCAGTGGTGTCGCGACAGGCGTCAATGGAGGGACGAATGGAGACGTGTCGTCTTCAGCGGTGAGAGTCGCTTCTGCCTTGGTGCCAATGATGGTCGTATGCGTGTTTGGCGCCGTGCAGGTGAGCGCCACAATCAGGACTGCATACGACCGAGGCACACAGGGCCAACACCCGGCATCATGGTGTGGGGAGCGATCTCCTACACTGGCCGTACACCACTGGTGATCGTCGAGGGGACACTGAATAGTGCACGGTACATCCAAACCGTCATCGAACCCATCGTTCTACCATTCCTAGACCGGCAAGGGAACTTGCTGTTCCAACAGGACAATGCACGTCCGCATGTATCCCGTGCCACCCAACGTGCTCTAGAAGGTGTAAGTCAACTACCCTGGCCAGCAAGATCTCCGGATCTGTCCCCCATTGATCATGTTTGGGACTGGATGAAGCGTCGTCTCACGCGGTCTGCACGTCCAGCACGAACGCTGGTCCAACTGAGGCGCCAGGTGGAAATGGCATGGCAAGCCGTTCCACAGGACTACATCCAGCATCTCTACGATCGTCTCCATGGGAGAATAGCAGCCTGCATTGCTGCGAAAGGTGGATATACACTGTACTAGTGCCGACATTGTGCATGCTCTGTTGCCTGTGTCTATGTGCCTGTGGTTCTGTCAGTGTGGTCATGTGATGTATCTGACCCCAGGAATGTGTCAATAAAGTTTCCCCTTCCTGGGACAATGAATTCACGGTGTTCTTATTTCAATTTCCAGGAGTGTAGTAAAAAGAAAAAGGACATAGTAAATCATAACCATCTGTCACCAACACTCGCCCTTCCGTGGTACAGCAAGATAGAATTCAAATAGAAAGAACACGCTTCTCTCTTCTTTCCTTTCGTTCTTGGTAATAAAAACCAATGAATAACATACGTTTGTTTAAGTGTAAACATTTACAAACTTTTAATATCGGGGGTATAGTCGCATCCCTCATTTTAATTAGTATGCATTTCAGCAATAAAAACTTTAAAAATACTTTTTTCTATAATTCCCAGATTTTGGACGTTTAAAAGTATTTTGGGAAAATTCCTGGGCAAACGCCCATTTATAAATGTCATGACCACTGGGCAATTGCCCGGCTCACATCACTAGTGTAGGCCAATGAAATCACAATTCCAAATTCTTCCAGTCTTCCGCCTGCCGCGGTAAGGGGCGCTTCGTTGTCTACCGAGACCGTGTCACGAGCGACCTATGATGTATGTGTTCATGTATGAAGGTTACTGTTACTGGAACACAGTAATCTTGAACCTAGGAGTGAGGGCGCTTCGGTAGGTTTATCATGAATTTTTATCGTGTTTTTGAACGAGGACACCGCGAACCACTTGACAGCGCTTGCACAACTGCCTTATAATCGTTCGCTATGTGATGCAATTTCCTTTTTCACCACTGTACTTGTTTACTGGAATGTCACCGCGTGTTTCCAATATCGGCCACGCGGTGACTACAATAAATAAGTACAGTAGTGACAAAGGAAAACGCATCACATTGTGAACGATTTTAAGACAGTTGTGCATGCACTGTCAAGTGGTTCAGGGTGTCCTCGTTCAAGAAAACGATAAAAACTCACGATAAACCTACCGAAGCGCCCTTGTACGTAATACTAGTTTCTAGGGAGTAACAGGCATCTCGTTCTACAGATTCGGTTACAGTCACTGCTTCTGACTTTACTTTAGAATAATGTAATGTGGCAGGAACGATTTCAGTGTCCACAAATTAATCTGATTCTGTCAGTATGTATTACCCATGACGACCTTTTATTCTGTGATAATTTACTTCATTGTTCCGTTGAATTCCGTAGCAAACAACTATGCTCACACAAATTATGACGACGTGCTCCTCCGTTTGCCAGTTGCACACTAATCACTTTATTTTGTTATGATCTGAAGATGGCTTGTAGATAAGCCGAAACTAATAATCAGTACAATTATATTCACGATCTGAACTGTTAACGATTTTTTGATTCCACATTTTTAAATTTTTCGGAGTTAATTTTCCAGAGGTACTAAATTTTACTAGTGAAAATTCATTGACCAACACGAATTATATTTCTCCCTGCTACCTAATGGCCGGCTTTAAGTAACACACCAAAAATTTATTGAAATACAACGATGTTGTTCCCCATCTAGGAACATTTTCAGGTGTTTACACCAGTTTGTCATAATCGTTTGCATGTAGTCTTCGCTAATCACTATACGCCTAATCGGCTTATCATTTGACGAAATGTTCTGGGGTTATGTTAAGACCTGAAGATGACGAGCGGGAAACTCGTCGAAACATTACGACAAAACGGCGTCACGACTCGACTGATAACCCGAGAAGATTTGATCAATTACATTCGCCGAGAAAACCTGCATGCTGTGCTTCATCTTTCACTATCCTGTGCTAATCTTTTCATATCTGTTTAATTACTGTCCCATACGTCCACTATATTCTACTTTGAATATTCCAGGCGTTTTTGACCTCCAACATTTTCCCCTACTACTCCTTCCCACGCCAGGTTAGCCGTTCCTGAATGACGCATATGTCTCACTGAACCGTCGCTTTTTGTGGTAGGTGTTTTCCATAGACTTCTGTCACCATCTATTCATTCTAGTACTACTTCATTTTTTACAGGGTACCTACTGAACGATATTCAAAATATCGTCGTGATGCTCCCAGCATGGTCAGGGCTATAGGATTCTCTCTACTGTGGAAGCTCGCGCGGCAGTTTCGCTGCTTACTGTTTGCCGATCAACTTCCAATTTGGCGTCACCAGGCAGAGCGGGTCTCGTTTCAAACCTTCCCACCACAGAAAAAAACTTAAGCGGTCGCCGGAAATCGAAACCGGTGTTCCACTTAATTAAACAACAATGCTGACCACTCAAGCACGTAGGTGGCCCATAAAGTCATCATTAAAATAAAAATGCTTTTTAACGATTAACTTCCGATTCAAGTAATTATTCGACAGAATATTATACAGCAGCACTTATTAAATTTTCAGTCACTATACAAATTACATAAATAACTATGCCTAGCAGTAGCTATATGGAAAGTTATAGCATTTATTTCTTTAAAAGCTAATACTATGTTGAAACTATATTTTTTGTAGATTTCGAATGCGATTCGTATGCTGTGCAAACTTTAGCTTTTTTAGGAAAAAATAACCGTCCAAAATTGTTGAGATAACAGCAGTTTAATTTGAAAACATCCACTCTGGATCTTTGGATGAACCTGAGACGTAAGAAAAATCAAATGATGTGACATGTGACACATAAAATAAGTCATTACTACGTATTATTTATTCCTCCTAGCGCTATTCTAGAGTTTTACTCCACCATTCTTCAGATAGACGGTCTTCTTACACTGCTGGAGTGTAATATCAAAAATAACGCAGAAAACACTATCCTTATCACCAAACACACTACCTTATTTCAATATTATTTAATTGTGTGCCTGCAAATATCTTGCTATTTCAGTAGAGTGTCTGTCTATGATGATTTGGACAGCATTTTCTGTGTTATGATTGAAATTTCAATTTTTTTCTTCTTACTATGAGTGAGACTGTGTTATTCTGTCATTTTTTGACACCGTAAAATGGACGACACACTTCGCAGGAACACCTTAAATGTCAACGTCATCTAAAATTCAGACATGTAGTATGACTGTCCACCAGAAGGTAACAGGGCAAAATTCGCGAACTATGTCGTGGATAAGAAAAGTAACTATGCAGGGGGACCGAGCGAGGTGGCGCAGTGGTTAGACACTGGACTCGCATTCGGGAGGACGACGGTTCAATCCCGCGTCCGGCCATCCTGATTTAGGTTTTCCGTGATTTCCCTAAATCGCTCCAGGCAAAGGCCGGGATGATTCCTTTGAAAGGGCACGGCCGACTTCCTTCCCCATCCTTCCCTAATCCGATGAGACCGATGACCTCGTTGTCTGGTCTCCTTCCCCAAAACAACCAACTATGCAGGGGGTTTTATTTCTCAGCTAATATGGACAATTACTGTTGAATTTCTTGTCTTTTTTCCATCTACGAATTATATTACGTGAAAAGTTATTTCAAGTTCCTCGGAAACATTTAGTTTTTTCTATCTTACTCGTATTTATGTGTGAATTACAGAGGGTACGTCGTTGATGTCACCAAAATATATAATAACTGACACATATGGTTAAGCCTGACGGCACCAATACGTTGTCCTCAGTAATCCCTTACTACCAAGTATAGACACTGGAGCAACTTTTAAAGTATAATATATACATTCTTTTACGGGAATGCTGATACGTACTGTGTAATCCGCTGAACACCAGGTCTGTTATGTGTGAGATTGACATTTTTGCATTAGATGGGTAATTTTTGTGGTACTGTATTGCAGTGCCTTTATTTTTACGATGTACTCTGCAATGTCCTTCAGCCATACATGCATGTCTCATGGACACTGCAGATTACATCGTAAAAACACGAGAACTACCATATACAACTGGTTCGGAAAGTTTACTTACAAACTTCTAGGACTTGCGGAGGAGAGGGAGTAGGCAATATTTTGAATAGGAACCCATGTCTGGAAACGTACCTTTTCCGTGCTACAGCCGTTTGAAAACATGTTTACTAGGTAGGTACGCAACAGGGTAGTCATGGTGGGAGGTGATTACATCGGATCGGCTGATGTCATTTTACGTCTGTCCTACCTCTCTGACATGGTTAGAGCCTCATTCTTGTGCCTCTGAATGTTAGAGCAACGTGGTTGAATACACGTTTTCACAACACACCGACATTATCCTTCTGAACGGCGAAGCTCACAGTAATAGAGGAGCTGCTCGTCGCCTTTATCAAGATCGTTGTCCCAAATTTCCGCCTCCACCGCATACACTTTCTCCACAATTACGCAACGGCTTCGACGAAGCGCACCTTCATCATCAGCAGGCTTGACTGTGGTGTCCCAAGGAAGCGCCTCGCAATCGAAATAGAAGAGGCCGTATTGCATCACGTTTAAGAGAACCGATCAACGAGTACGCAACCAATGTCTTTGGCGATTAATGAGTGGAACAGTAAAAAAACAAGTGACTTACTGGGTCACACCTAATCTATTACTTGGAAAACATGTTTCCAGAGGGTTGTAGCACAGAATCGGTTTGTTTCCGGACGTGAGTTCCTGCTTAAAATATTACTTATTCGTTCCCCTCTACAAGTCCAAGAAGTTTGTAACGGGTATTTCCGAACACCGTTCAAATGGTTCAAATGGCTCTGACAAGGGAACCTCCCCATCGCACCCCCCTCAGATTTAGCTATAAGTTGGCAGAGTGGATAGGCCTTGAGAAACTGAACACAGATCAATCGAGAAAAGAGGAAGAAGTTGTGTGGAACTATGAAAAAAATTAGCAAAATATACGAACTGAGTAGTCCACGTGTAACATATGCAACTTAAAGAGTAACATGCAGCCAGGAGCGCCGTGGTCTTGTGGTTAGCGTGAGTAGCTGCGGAATAAGAGGTCCAAGGTCCAAGTCCTCCCCCGAGTGAAAAATTTGCTTTATTTATTTTCGCAAAGTTATGATCTGTCCGTTCGTTCATTGACGTCTCTGTTCACTGTAATAAGTTTAGTGTCTGTGTTTTGCGACCGCACCGCAAAACCGTGCGATTAGTAGACGAAAGGACGTGCCTCTCCAATGGGAACTGAAAACATTTCATCGCAAGGTCATAGATCAATTGATTCCTCCGCAGGAAATCACGTCTGATATATTCTATACGATACTGTTGACGGCATGTGCGTCACATGACAGTAATATGTTGTCGACCCACCTAACTTGCACACTTGGCGAATGGGTAAAAAGATTCTTCTACCTTGCCCGATTTAGGATTTCTTGCGGATGTGATTATCACTCCCAAAAACGTGATCGCATCGGACGGACAGATGGACAGATAATAATTGTGTGAAAACAAAAAATTAAAATTTTCAGCCGCGGGAAGATTTGAACCATGGACTTCTTATTCCGCAGCTACTCACGCTAACCACAAAACCACGGCGCTCCTGGCTGCATGTTACCCTTTAAGTTGCATATGTTGCACGTGGACTACTCAGTTCGTATATTTTGCTAATTTTTTTCATAGTTCCACACAACTTCTTCCTGTTTTCTCGATTGATCTGTGTTCAGTTTTTCAAGGCCTATCCACTCTGCCAACTTATAACTAAATCTGAGGGGGGTGCGATGGGGAGGTTCCCTTGTGAGCACTATGGGACTTAACGTCTGAGGTCATCAGTGCCCTAGAACTTAGAACTACTTAAACCTAACTAACCTAAGGACATCCCACAAATCCAAGCCCGAGGCAGGATTCGAACCTGTGACCGTAGCGGTCGCTCGGTTCCAGACTGAAGCGCCTAGAGCCGCTCGGCCACAGCGGCCGGCTCCGAACACCGTGCCAAGTTAAGGCCGCGACAATTATCGTAAATCTCTTCCTGCGCGGGAATCACAGCAGATGTGTGAGTACAGGACGTAGACACACGGTGAGATATGGAAGTTTGGATCAGTCCTGTAAGCTAATTACTTTTGAATACACTATGGGAGTCACAGTGATCAATGTGTTACAAATATTAACTATTAAAAACAGTCTTGATCACGATTTATTTATTAAGGTGACCGGTTTCGACCACTACTGTCGTCATCTTCAGACCATTGAGTGGGAACCTCTTTCTGCTGGAGAATCACTACTAGTAATTCCGCTAGTGATTCTCCAGCCGAAAGAGGTTTCTACTCAATTATCTGAAGATGACCACAGTAGTGGTCGAAACCGGTCACCTTAATAAATAAATCGTGATCAAGACTGTTTTTGATAGTAAATAGTCTTGTAAACGTTCTGGGATGGTCGAGACGTCAAAGGCGACTGCTCTCGTAAAGAGGAAAACTCGGCTGCGAGTCCCGGGCCGGCACAAATTTTCATTGGCACAAACATACTGAGCAGATGGAATCTGATCTTATTCTGAATTACAAGTACATTTCTTGTAATTCTTTGTCTGACGGAGCCTGAACGTTATGTGCTTTTACACAAATGTGTTGTGCTGTTCTCTTTTCTACGGTGATTTTTTTATATCGCTGCACTTATAACGATGGACACCCCGTCGATTGATTTTAACGATCGCATATTGTATCTTACAACTGTTTCATGTTCATCCTCTAGTGACGCCTGTGTGAATGTGCTTTTTGGATCCTTGAAGAAATTCGTCACCGTCGCTGTGGAGTTTCCCAATATTTGGGGAAACGAGACGACTGTATGAAAGCTGCCAAGGACGGAAGTTATCAATGGCTCTGGTAGCTAATTAGTGGATGTTTCCTTCCCTATATAATGTGCGCGCTGCGGTCAACACGCACTGTCGTACCATCGCTGTCACAGAACTATCAACATGGGAGCTGCCGGGCTCATGGTACGTATTTGACGCTCTGTCACCATTACAACTGATGCACTGTTTCAGGTGTCCTGGCACGTTCTTAGCTTCTATTTTGTTACTTGTCTGATGTCGGCACCTCTTTGTAAAAAAAAGCATTGTGCACATTCTTACGTAACAGCGTCTATGTCACTCTTCGGCGAAAAATTTGCCGTAGGATCTGTTGCCTCTCGGAGAGAAATTTCGATTGTTGTGCAATCGATTTATGTCTGACAGTGCGGTCACGGTCGACATAACTGTGTATTGTACGGGCTAGCGTAGACCAAATTTTGCAAGCGAAGGTACTGTGCGATAGTTTACAGTTTCTACATTGGCGCTTCATACGTTGTCTAGCTGAGAGCACATAGTGTTCAAAACCAGGTTTACGCGCTACTGTATGCACGAATAGTTCGCAGATAGGCTGGCTACCAGCACGCGTTTGTAGATGTCCGAATTTCTCTTTTTTAGCTTTTCGTGCCCATTCGTTAAAAACGGAAGCCTTATAGAAGTGGTCGTCAAACTGTGGCTCCAATCCAGTGTTCGTGCGGCCCGCAGTTCTCAACCGTATTTGAGAACAATATGCTTCAAACAACTAATAGCTGAACCCAAATACGTCAACTAACGTTAAGAAATTTTTCTAGCACAGTAACAAACAAAAATAACTACTGAGGCAGTGATATTTTAAGATGTACTTAATTTTAATAAACGTTGGTGATTTCGAATGTGAGTGAAGTAAAATTTGCCGGTTACCACAGGGGCAGAGTGGTATGTAGCACGGCCACTGCGCTGTTGATAGCAGTAAAGTGAGAAGGCGAATATCTTGTTGTTTGTCTTTCAGTGCTGACAACACACGAGTGTGCGCAACTACTACCAGTCAACTTGTATGGTACAAATTTCAAACAGAAATAACATGGGTTCAATCCAATAAGAGCTTGTCACAAAAAAGCGTAATAGAACAGACAAAATTGACTTCTGAAGCCTTTTATGTACTTCTTTATAGGCTATTCTATTCCTTTGTGACAATTTTGAATTAATTATGTAGAATCGTCCCTGCTCTGTAGTATTTTGTCTAATATAAAAGTCCGATTGGAAACAATCTGCTGCAGCCGCTCGGTATTTCTTCAGATACTAGGGCATCAAGATGCCTAGAAAATGTACCCTTAAGACAGATAAACAAATGTGTTGTGATGGCACTAGGTACAGTAGGGGAAATTGGTTAGTCTTCACAAAATGCATGTGGTTCCAATATATTATTTTCTTTTCCATCCAAATTGTGTAAGTTATAAGCTTCGGGGGTCAATAACCATGGTTTGGCATAAATGGAATTTCTCTCGAGTGGCCACTTTACTCCATCTATCCCCCTTCCCCCCACCCTCCACGCTCCTTCCAATGCTGCTCGAGACGTCGTCCTGCGGTGTCAATATCGTCTCTTAAGCAAATATGTTTGACGACCACTGTCTTATATGATCACTTCGTTGCCCGTCTGTTAACCCCCGCTTTTTTCCGGAACAGACAGATATATCAAGTTGTAATTTATGTCAAATAGTAAAATCTAGAGTCCCTTGAAGGTGTAAAAAATTTAAGCTTCTATGTCAATGCATTCAAAAGCTAAGGTCATATACTTCACATATTTTGACACTCGCAGGCCCACTCATCAGAATCTATATATTAACTATATACATGAATAATTAAGTTTATACGGAACACTTCGAGTGTGAGTCCTCCTCGCATTTTTCCGAGTCTCTTTTACCGTTATGGTCATTGCACGAGATATAAGTTGGTGGAGCGAAGTACGGTCTTCAACTGGATCTGGTCCGCACTCTCTCGAAACTATGGCGAGCCTTTTGTGATGCACAGTGTGCTTCTTTTGCGTTTTCCACAGGAGATTATAAACGTTTCTACGACGCTACTTAACGAATTATATAAATCTACATCAATACTCTATAACCCACTGTGAAGTGCTTTGCATAGGGCAGTTCCCGTTGAATCACTTAATGGGGCCTCTTCCCGATCCATTCGTCTACAGGACGCCCATGGTTAAAGTTCCAGTTCCAAAACGCTGCAGAAAGAGAACCACTGCTCACAATGACGTCAAATTTGAACAGTATATTACCGACGCTGTGGGGAACAACATAAAACAAAAAAATTAACCAGCGTTTTACTAATAATGGCGCTGTAAGCGTACTAACGTACATGAGGTCAGCTACAAATGATAGATGAATCGCAATACAACTGCTATAGTTTTAATTGCATATTATACCATCCCTAATGTTCAGTGTGCGTGACTGAACAAGTTCGACAGTCAGTAGTTGTAGCCCAGTTCTGGCGGTGGGGTTTCGTAGCTGATTAGGGCAACGCATTCTGTACGTGATCCCCTCCGCCCACCCCAAGACACTCCGATCTGTTGGGGAACATGCTGTTTCTCGATTTCAGGTTATGGCGGCGAACGATGGACAGTGTATTGAGCCTATCTTGCATCAGTCCCACAATAATTAGAAACCGATGTCAATTTGCTTTTTATGCCGTTATTGGCTTCGTCTGTTCACAGAATGTTCCATAGCCATATATTGTCCACTTTGAAGCGAGAAAGAAATTCTAGAGCGAACGTCTGTCTTGTTGGTAGGTCAGCAGGAAGCCACCCTTGACCACGGGTGATTTTGTATGGATAGCAGTTCAGTATGTTTGGTAGCATTTTATGCACCGTGCTTGCAGGCATGTCCAACGTTCGGGCAGTTTAAAAATGGTTCAAATGGCTCTGAGCACTATGGGACTCAACTGCTGAGGTCATTAGTCCCCTAGAACTTAGAACTAGTTAAACCTAACTAACCTAATGACATCACAAACATCCATGCCCGAGGCAGGATTCGAACCTGCGACCGTAGTGGTCTTGCGGTTCCAGACTGCAGCGCCTTTAGCCGCACGGCCACTTCGGCCGGCTCGGGCAGTTTCCCGTGCACTGCTGCCCTTCCTGCAGTTCTGTGGCCACTTCTTTGAAAGACGTCGGATCAACTGCTTTCCGCTCTCTGCCACGTTGCAATTCAAAAGAAACTGTCTTTTCGAATTTTGTAACCATTTTCTCCAAACCCTTAGTATACAACGGAGAAATGATTTTTTTCATACCCTTGAGTGTACAGAACTTCTACAAGGCTACTGGCGCAGTCACCGTTCTTGTTAAAGAACTTGACCAGCAGCGTCCAAACCTTCCTGGAGACATTCATCTTGCGCGTCTCAGACGAAAACTGAGGAGCAGCCGTGTGCCGCGTGCCTCTTGGTGCTCATATTCTGACGCTTACAGCGCCATCTATTCGTTAAATTTTCCTTAAATTTTCTTTTGTTCCATGACGTTTCCCCCTACGTCAATGATATGTTTATGTTGTTCAGATTTAATGTAATTCTGATCACGGTTTTGAAACTGGAACTTCAATTATGGACACCCTGTATGTAGCATGGGAAGAGTACACACATCAAAAAAGTTTTGCATCACCTAGATTCCGATAGTTCCGGAACCTGTACAGAAAATTGAAATAGAATTCAACACAAACATCATTTCCGCCCTTTTTATTGCTCATGAAAACCACACATTGCATGTTGTACCAACATACAGCGAGACCTTCAGAGCTTGTGGTCCAGATTGCTGTACACACTGGTACCTCTAATACCCAGTAGCACGTCCTCTTGCACTGATGCATGCCTGCTTTCGTCATGGTATACTATCCACAAGTTCATCAATGCACTGTTGGTCCAGATTGTCCCACTCCTGAACGGCGATTCGGCGTATATCCTTCAAAGTGGTTGGTGACTCACGTCGTCCATAAGCAGCCCTTTTCAATCCGTCCCAGGCATGTTCCATAGGGTTCATGTCTGTAGAACATGCTGGCCACTCTAGTCGAACGATATATTCACAAGATGTGCACGATGGCGGCGCGAATTGTCGTCCATGAAGACGAATGCCTCGCCAATATGCTGCCTATATGGTTGCACTATCTGTCGGAGATAGCATTCACGTATCATACAGCCGTTACGGCGCCTTCTATGACCACCAGCGGCGTACGTCGGCCCCACATAATGCCACCCCAAAACAACAGGGAAACTCCACTTTGCTGCACTCGCTGGACAGTGTGTCTAAGGCGTTAAGCCTGACTGGGTTGCCTCCAAACATGTCTCCGACGATTGTCTGGTTGAAGGTATTTGCGACACTCATCGGTGAAGAGAACGTGATGCCAATCCTGAGCGGTCCATTTGGCATGTTGTTGGGCCCATCTGTACCGCGCTGCATCGTGTCGTGGTTGCAGATGGACCTCGCCATGGACGTCTGGAGTGAAGTTGCGCATCATGCAGCCTATTGCGCACAGTTTGAGTCGTAACACGACGTCCTGTGGCTGCACAAAAAGCATTATTCAATATGGTGGCGTTGCTGTCAAGGTTCCTCCTAGCCATAATCCGTAGGTACCGGTCATCCATTGCAGTAGTAGTCCTTGGGCGGCCTAAGCGAGGCATGTCATCGACAGTGCCTGTCTCTCTGTATCTCCTCCATGTCCGAACAACATCGCTTTGGTTCACTCCGAGACGCCTGGACACTTCCCCTGTTGAGAGCCCTTCATGGCACAAAATGCGGACACGATGGAACCGCGGTATTGACCGTCTAGGCATCGTTGAAATACAGACAACACGACCTGTCTACCTCCTTCCTGGTGGAATGACTGGAACTGATCGGCTGCCGGACCCCTCCGTCTAATAGGCGCTGCTCATGAATGGTTGTTTACATCTTTGGGCGGGTTTAGTGACTCTCTGAACGGTCAAAATCACCGAAGTTAAGCGCTGTCGGGCGTCGCCGACACTTGGATGGGTGACCATCCTGGCCGTCAGGCGCTGTTGCCATTTTTCGGGATGCACTCAGCCTCGTGATGCCAATTGAGGAGCTACTCGACCGAATAGTAGCGGCTTCGGTCAAAGAAAACGATCATAACGACTGGGAGAGCGGTGTGCTAACCACACGCCCCTCCTATCCACATCTTCAGTGAGGATGACACGGCGGTTGGATGGTCCCGATGAGCCGCTTGTGGCCTGAAGACGGAGTGATGAACACTCAAAGGAACTGTGTCTGTGATACAATATCCACAGTCAACGTCTATCTTCAGGAGGCCTGGGAAGTGGGGTGATGCAAAACTTGTTTGATGTGTGTATGACTGCTTGACGATTCTTTGCGTGGTACAGTTACTGTTTACTCTGACAACTATAGACAGCTACACATAGGGGGGGTTGTATTACATTCCTCACTTGCTCGCTTAAAAGTGTTTCTTTGAACTTTCTACAACCTGTGGCAAATTATATTGTACTTCTTTTTATACGTTCAGCATCCACTGTTAGTCGTATTTGGTAATTTTCTAAAGAAATTAGTGTTATTAATATTCTAAAACAAGTAGTACGAGAGTTTTGTAAGCAATCTCCTTCATATACTGATTGCATTTCGCCATTACTGGTATGCCACCAATGAACCGAAGTCTACCAGCTGCTTTACTTAGGTGACCGTTACAATCCGTATTCAACAAACTGGTATACTCGCGTATTTATATGAATTAGCTGACTGAAACTCTGACTCATTGAGATGTCGGTCATATTTTCTTTCGTTTTTTGAAGTGCGCAATTTTACATTTATAAGCATTTAAAGCAAATTACCAATCTTCTCCACCACTATGAAATCTTATAAGAGCACTGACTGAATATTTGTGTAACTTATTTCAGATCTTCAGATAGTCTGAGGTTACTGTTCATATGTTTTGCCACACCATTAATATAAAACAACAGCAAGTATCCCGATACACTTCCCTGGTGCACGCCTGAAGTTCCTTGCACATTTGTCGGTAGCTCTCCACCCAGGACAACGTATTGCATCATCCTTACCGTGAAGTCGTGAATCCAGATACAAATTTCGCTTGATATCTTGTATGACAGTTTTTTTTTTTTTTTTTGTATAGTGTGGCCAGCAGCATGAAACACGTCACAGTAAGACATTTTATCTTGAATCTTCCACGTTATCTGCTAATAGTTTTATTATATTTCGTACGAGAGTTCTCCCCCCCCCCCCCCCCCCATTGAACCATGGACCTTGCCGTTGGTGGGGAGGCTTGCGTGCCTCAGCGATACAGATAGTCGTACCGTAGGTGCAACCACAACGGAGGGGTATCTGTTGAGAGGCCAGACAAACGTGTGGTTCCTGAAGAGGGGCAGCAGCCTTTTCAGTAGTTGCAGGGGCAACAGTCTGGATGATTGACTGATTTGGCCTTGTAACACTAACCAAAACGGCCTTGCTGTGCTGGTACTGCGAACGGCTGAAAGCAAGGGGAAACTACAGCCGTAATTTTTCCCGAGGGCATGCAGCTTTACTGTATGGTTAAATGATGACGGCGTCCTCTCGGGTAAAGTATTCCGGAGGTAAAATAGTCCCCCATTCGGATCTCCGGGCGGGGACTATTCAAGAGGAAGTCGTTATCAGGAGAAAGAAAACTGGCGTTATACAGATCGGAGCGTGGAATGTCAGATCCCTAAATCGGGCAGGTAGGTTAGAAAATTTAAAAAGGGAAATGGATAGGTTAAAGTTAGATATAGTGGGAATTAGTGAAGTTCAGTGGCAGGAGGAACAAGACTTTTGGTCAGGCGAATACAGGGTTATAAATACAAAGTCAAATAGGGGTAATGCAGGAGTAGGTTTAATAATGAACAAAAAAATAGGAATGCGGGTAAGCTACTACAAACAGAATAGTGAACGCATTATTGTGGCCAAGATAGACACGAAGCCCACGCCTACTACAGTAGTACAAGTTTATATGCCAACTGGCTCTGCAGATGACGAAGAAATTGAAGAAATGTATGACGAAATAAAAGAAATTATTCAGATAGTAACGGGAGACGAAAATTTAATAGTCATAGGTGACTGGAATTCGGTAGCAGGAAAAGGGAGAGAAGGAAACGTAGTAGGTGAATATGGATTGGGGCTAAGAAATGAAAGAGGAAGCCGTCTGTCGGAATTTTGCACAGAGCATAAGTTAATCATAGCTAACACTTGGTTCAAGAATCATAAAAGAAGGTTGTATACATGGAAGAAGCCTGGAGATACTGACCGATTTCAGATAGATTATATAATGGTAAGACAGAGATTAGGAACCAGGTTTTAAATTGTAAGACATTTCCAGGGGCAGATGTGGACTCTGACCACAATCTATTGGTTATGAACTGTAGATTAAAACTGAAGACACTGCAAAAAGGTGGTAATTTAAGGCGATGGGATCTGGATAAACTGAAAGAATCAGAGGTTGTACAGAGTTTCAGGGAGAGCGTAAGGGAACAAATGGCAGGAATGGGGGAAAGAAATACAGTAGAAGAAGAATGGGTAGCTTTGAGGGATGAAGTAGTGAAGGCAGCAGAGGATCAAGTAGGTAAAAAGACGAGGGCTAGTAGAAATCCTTGGGTAACAGAAGAAATATTGAACTTAATTGATGAAAGGGGAAAATATAAAAACGCAGTAAATGAAGCAGGCAAAAAGGAATACAAACGCCTCAAAAATGATATTAACAGGAAGCCCAAAATGGCTAAGCATGGATGTAGAGGCTTATCTCACTAGGGGTAAGATAGATACTGCCTACAGGAAAATTAAAGAGACCTTTGGAGAAAAGGGAACCACTTGTATGAATATTAAGAGTTCAGATGGAAACCCAGTTCTAAGCAAAGAAGGGAAAGCAGAAAGGTGGAAGGAGTATATAGAGGGTCGTCTATGCAAGGGCGATGTACTTGAGGACAATATTATGGAAATGGAAGAAGATGTAGATGAAAATGAAATGGGAGATATGATACTGCGTGAAGAGTTTGCCAGAGCACTGAAAGAACTGAGTCGAAACAAGGTCCCGGGAGTAGACAACATACCATTAGAACTACTGACGGCCTTGGGAGAGCCAGTCCTGACAAAACTCTACCATCTGGTGAGCAAGATGTATGAAACAGGCGAAATACCCTCAGACTTCAAGAAGAATATAATAAATCCAATCCCAAAGAAATCAGGTGTTGACAGATGTGAAAATTACCGAACTATCAGTTTAATAATTCATGGCTGCAAAATACTAACGCGAATTCTTTACAGACGAATGGAAAAACTGGTAGAAGCCGACCTAGGGGAAGATCAGTTTGGATTCCGTAGAAATATTGGAACACGTGAGGCAATACTGACCCTACGACTTTTAGAAGCTAGATTAAGAAAAGGCAAATCTACTTTTCTAGCTTTTGTAGATTTAGAGAAAGCTTTTGACAATGTGGACTGGAATACTCTGTTTCAAATTCTGAAGGTGGCAGGGGTAAAATATATGGAGCGAAAGGCTATTTACAATTTGTACAGAAACCAAATGGCAGTTATAAGAGTTGAGGGGCATGAAAGGGAAGCAGTGGTTGGGAAGGGAGTGAGACAGGGTTGTAGCCTCTCCCCGATGTTATTAAGTCTGTATATTGAGAAAGCAGTGAAGGAAACAAAAGAAAAATTCGGAGTAGGTATTAAAATGCATGGAGAAGAAGTAAAAACTTTGAGGTTCGCCGATGACATTGTAATTCTGTCAGAGACAGGAAAGGACTTGGAAGAGCAGTTGAACGGAATGGACAGTGTCTTCAAAGGAGGATATAAGATGAACATTAACAAAAGCAAAACGAGGATAATGAAACGTAGTCGAATTAAGTCGGGTGATGCTGAGGGAATTAGATTGGGAACTGAGACACTTAAAGTAGTAAAGGAGTTCTGCTATTTGGGAGCAAAATAACTGATGATGGTCGAAGTAGAGAGGATATAAAATGTAGACTGGCAATGGCAAGGAAAGCGTTTCTGAAGAAGAGAAATTTGCTAACGTCGAGTATAGATTTAAGTGCCAGGAAGTCGTTTCTGAAAGTATTTGTATGGAGCGTAGCCATGTATAGAAGGGAAACATGGACGATAAATAGTTTGGGCAAGAAGAGAATAGGAGCTTTCGAAATTTGGTGCTACAGAAGAATGCTGAAGATTAGATGGGTAGATCATATAACTAATGAGGAGATACTGAACAGGATTGGGGAGAAGTTTGTGGCACAACTTGACTAGAAGAAGGGATCGGTTGGTAGGACATGTTCTGAGGCATCAAGGGATCACCAATTTAGTATTGGAGGGCAGTGTGGAGGGTAAAAATCGTAGAGGGAGACCCAGAGATGAATACACTAAACAGATTCAGAAGGATGTAGGTTGCAGTTGGTACTGGGAGATGAAGAAGCTTGCACAGGAGAGAGTAGCATGGAGAGCTGCATCAAACCAGTCTCAGGACTGAAGACCACCACCACAACAACAACAACACGATAATTCTATTTCGGCTCAATGATGCTTTATGGACTATCTATAACCTGTACTTGACAATGGAAATACTGTCAAAATAGGCCTATTGTACGAAATATAATAAAACTATTAGCAACTAACTTGGAAAATTCAATTTAAAGTGTTAAACATGGTAGTATTTTCGGTAACAAGCGTTGGTATGAAGAATCGCTCAGCTCTTCATTGAATCTCATCCTCTCATTTAACTTGGTAAGCGCCTCATACAGAGAAACAACAATTAAGACTCAGCACACTATTGTGTTATAAACGACCACGTTTGTGTATGAGCTGAAGTTTGTTGAAGTTTTTCCAGTGTACAGGTACCTCATTTATCATCAGCCTCCTCCGCAGTTCAATTTGCCATCCTTCCATCTACAGTGCTTCAGATAATGCCTCTCGATTTTTGAAGGGCATGACTGATTCTGGCAATTGATAAGCGTTGCATCAGTTAAAGAGTATCCAGTATTTTCAATGTCTTATGCACGTTACATTGGATTAGATTAGATTAGGATAGTTGACCGACTTTAACCCTACTGTAGATGATACATTGGCCTTAGTAGAAGTTGCAACAATTTCCTAATGAGGTATGATGTTGGTGTTGAAAAAATGAAAAACGGATCAAGGAGTAGTAGAGCACCGATCAGTTGATGGTGGAGTGCTGACACATTATCTGCGTATCCAGTAATGCTGGCAACAGATGTGGTATGCATGGGGATCATATCAACCTGTATTGCATCAAAAACAGACTGAAGATGATGCAATGAAGCGTTGAAACTGGTAGCGACAAAATAAAATAAAGTCATAAGGACGGCTGTAGGTGTTTTTATTTACTTGTCACGATAGTAAACGGCCGTCGTCCCAGAGACCTCCTACTAAAAGAATGGACACACAGAAGCTTGAAATATTCTTGTCTCTTCAACGTAGAGAAATACCTTTAAAGAGAAATTGTTGTACACTGCTAAGATAATCTGGTAGTGTCACCTTATAAACTTTCAGTAACCTTAAAATTCCATTCATGTTGGTCAAATTTTAGTTTATATTTCCTTCCTAAATCACTGTCCATATGCAATCTGATGGCTCTACCGCGTCTTACTTTTCTCTTTTCTGAACATCCTGCACCCATAACACTGAATAGTATGATACCCTTGCTTTCCAAATGTGTTATAACTATTAAGTGTTTAGAGAAACTATACACTCATAGTCGTTCCTTCTGAATGGTTTGAGTTATCATAGCCAGCTAGGTTGACTTTACGAATGGTCCTGCACACTGAAGCTGTTCACAGACTGAGACAACTGCAGTGGTTGGCAGGGGGCAACTGTAATCGCGAGGCGCCTTGTGCGTATGTGGCTCTGAGCACTATGGGACTCAACTTCTGAGGTCATTAGTCCCCTAGAACTTAGAACTAGTTAAACCTAACTAACCTAAGGACATCACAAACATCCATGCCCGAGGCAGGATTCGAACCTGCGACCGTAGCGGTCTTGCGGTTCCAGACTGCAGCGCCTTTAACCGCACGGCCACTTCGGCCGGCTGAGCGTATGTGCAACGCAGGGAAATCCGTATCTCAACGCTACACGGTGTGACTAAGATAAACGTTCCGTACAGCAAAGAGACAGAGTAAAAGCTCAGAGAGAAAATGGATGTGGAAGTAAACCTGACGTTTTGCTTCTAAAGGACCCAAGTCACTGTTCACTTTAATCTCCGGAACGCTCTATACTTGCAATGTTAAAATAACGCTTATAAATTAAATCTTTCCTCACAAAGTATTTGAGGTAGGAAGTTGAACTTTTTACAGATTATTTATTGGAATATGGGCTACAACTTAACACAGGGATTTTACAAAATTTTAGTTCAGTAATTAAAGATGATTTTTTTCAATTGTAATGAAAATTCACAACATTTTTTTGCAATTTTTTATTTATATATTCAAAAATATACAGTTTTTTGGAAAAAAGGCTGTGTTAAATTATGCAGAAGGTACTGTGTAACATTTACTGAAAGTTTGAAACAAATATGTTTGGAAGATCCTTAGAAAACATGTAATTAGTATGAGAAAATAAAAGTTTTGGGAATCGAGCGACAAAGATGGATTAACTTTTTAGTGCATTCCAGGTCCATAGGATGGATTATCTTCATCCTCTGCAAACTCCTCCTCCAGCTTCCTCTTGTTTCTCCTCCTGTTTACTCTTGCTTGTATTTCTAGACTCTTTACAGCCCTGTCTACAGCCCGAAGGCGTTCCTTATCTAAAGCAAGCATCGCTCGTACCATGTTAGAACCTATCTTCATTCCCATATTTCTAAATACCTTGCACCTTACAATGTTGCCGTCATTGAAAGTCGCATCAGCATCATACACACCAAAGTGAAGTGTTTCTATTCCAACAAATACAGTCTTGGGGATTCTCGACCATATAACACTATTTACACTTTCATTGGGGTTTTGAGTTTTTCCGTGAATACACTTTTTCAACAGTTCAGGTGCTGCTAAGTCTCTGAAAATAGGTTTTATCACCTCCATTATTGCATGAGGCAGACTATGCTTATGAGTGTACACTTCACCAGTTAGCAATCCTTTGTTATATTTACACCAACTGTCTTCTTCTTTGGGACACAAGCTATGTAGGGGATTTTCATCGTCTTTATTGTTTACAGTAATAACACATACCTTTGGCTTTCCAACATTTCTCCTTTTCTTAAAAGCCTTCAGAGGATTTCTAATAACTTTACTTTTACTCATTATTAAACTTCAACAAAACAGAGACTCAAGAAACAGAATTAATTACGAATATTTTCGAGATAACGACAGAGTAAATAAACATGAAACAATCGATAATCACACCAGCGATATATATTGAACCATCACAGGTTAGCCACAACACATACTTTATCTCACATCACTAAAATGTACCTGATGAACACGGACGTTAATAATAACACCATTTGACAGCAGTTGAACAGCGCCACAGTGGGTCACGCCCATGTAGAACACATTACAAAAAAAATTTAAAAATAGTTGTAGTCTTCGGAATTGAATAAATTATATATCTATTAAAAGGTAGTAGTCCGCAGATTCAGAAAACGCAAAAAAGTAAAAATTGAACTTTTCATGATTTTGAGCCTTTCCGGAGCCCCTTAAGTAAACAACGTTAAACATAGGATGACTGAACAGAAATTAGAAACCCAATTCTCCAACTCATCCTAGCACTCACAGTTCTAGGAGGAAAGGTGCCATTCTTTGTGAAGAAAGAACAGCATTCTGTGTAGGCTGACAACTATTACGATCTTCCTGTTGAACAGCGACAGACTTCATTTATAGAACAGATGCATTCACACTACTGTGATGATATTTATTATGGTGAAGAGGGGAATTCGTTACCCATTTCTGCAACATAGACAGCATTTGCCCTATAAAGTTCTAATGTACCCCACCTGTCAGTGTGTGTGTGGTGTTTCCTTCCTACACATCCATTAGTGCTTTTGACTGTGCTAAGCCTTTGGCATGCGATAAAACATCCTGTATTTCCTCACTGAGAGACTCCTGTGATGTTGCAGACGCTGGTGCTGTTGGTGGCGACGTTCTTGTCCTGCGCGACGGCTTTGCCGGCTGCTGTTGGAGCTCCAGGTGTGAGCAGGGAGTCACTGACACCAGCAGAGAGTTTCGGCTTCGGCTGGGGGCTGTGGGGCTGGCCTGGTAATTAATCCGCACTCCTTATCTCTCTTTTCTTTACGGCTTTTGTGGGATCAAAGGCAGCCCCTTCGTGGACTGTTTTTCCTTCTGCTCCTTTAAGAACATCTTCATCCCTTCACTCCTTCTCTACCACAGTTCTTCAAAAATTGACAGTGTCCTCTTCTCTGTTTCACTGGTGACTCTGCGACCTTTTCCTGTATCCTTCTCTTTGATTAGTCTCTGACGTATTGTTTAGTGTGTACTAACTTCTCCAAGTTCCCTTTCCTTCCACCTCGATCCTCAATTTTTGACAATCCTTAAAACAAAACCAAAAAAAGTAGATCACATTCCTACCTCAGTTCAATAAACAACTTTATTTCTGTCTGTCGTCTTGCCCTTCCCGTTGTTAAACATGCTCTTGTCATTCTATTCTTGCTGATCACATGCCCCACAAATCTTGCCCATTTCCGTCTGATTTCTCCTGATACTCTCCTCATGCTACGGTACAGTTGTCCCCTACGTCTAAACATAGCTTTCTCACCTCCTTTAGGGCTCAGAATTTTCTCCAGTATTTTTCTTTTGTTTTTGTAGCTGTTCTGTACTATATCCTTCTCGTGTTATCCTCTCAGGCACCGACTGTACCACTTTCCTTACTTGTAGTGTCTGATCTTTGCATCTGTGGACACATTCTCTTTATTTGTACTCTCTCCTTCTATCCCCTCTCGCTGTCCATTCCCCTCCAACAACACTCTGTCTACGTCCTCCTCCTCGTCCCTCTGTCCTCCTCCCCACCTCGCTGTGTCCTCCTTGCCCCTCTGTCCATATCCTCCCACCCTTTCTGACCATCTCATCCCCCTCTCATTGTCATTTTCTACTACCCAATCTCTCTATATCATCTTTCTGCTCTCACATTGTCCATTGCCTCCCCCCTCACTCTGTCCATCATGTCAACCCTCTTATCATCTTCTGCCTCTCTTTTTGTCCATCCCCTCCTCCCCTTTCTCCATTCACCTCATACTCTCCCTCTCACACTACGCATCACCCAGGCCGCTACTATCCCCACTCTACATGCCTTTCGTGCAGGGAAACTTACATGGCAGTGGCTGGAAAACCGTGTTTTACATGTATCTCCACTCCCATGGAAGCCAGGAAGCTCTAACCACCACAGTAATGATTCTCGTAGAGCATACGAAGTTGGTTGAAATCGATCCATTCGCTTGTGAGGAGATACTGTACATATGCACATACATGCACCTGCACATACATATATTACAGGGATGCTTTGGAAACTGAAATGGGAATCCATGGAAGAAAGGAGACATTCTTTTTAAGGTACACTATTACAAAAATTCAGAGAACGTGTATTTGAAGCTGACTGCAGAACAAACAGGAAAGGAAATGACTGGTAATGGTGCAGGATACCTTTTACAGGGTACTTTCCACCAGGCTTGTATCATATGTACTCGTATATGGATGTACTTGTAGATACATAATATTTTATATAACACCAGTGGAGTACCCACTGTTGCCTGGTTATATTCTTATTTCAATCTTACATTAGTCCATCTCCTCCTTCCCCTCTCCACCTCCTCATTCATGTCCTCTCTGTCCTTCTCCTCCCCCCCCCCCCCACCCACCCCACCCTCACACTTCGACCATCTCCAACCCAACACTCTGTCCATCTATTCCTGCCCATTTCTCTTTCAATGTCCTCCTTCCCTCTCTCTCCGTCAATCCTTTCCCCTCTCTCTGTCAATCTGCCCTCTCTGTCCATGCCCCTGCCCCGTCTATTCCATCTCCTCCTCAAATGCGTGTGAATTCCTAAGGGACCAAACTGCTGAGGTCATCGGTCCCTAGACTTACACAGTACTTAAAGTAACTTATGCTAAGAACAACACACACACACACACACACAAATGGTTCAAATGGCTCTGAGCACTATGGGACTCAACTTCTGAGGTCATTAGTCCCCTAGAACTTAGAACTAGTTAAACCTAACTAACCTAAGGACATCACAAACATCCATGCCCGAGGCAGGATTCGAACCTGCGACCGTAGCGGTCTTGCGGTTCCAGACTGCAGCGCCTTTAACCGCACGGCCACTTCGGCCAGCACACACACACACACCCATGCCCGAGGGAAACTCGGACCTCCGGCGCAATCCATGACATGGCGCGTCAAACCTCGCGGCCACTCCGCACGGCCATCACCTCCTCCCTCCAATCCGTGCACATCTCTTCCTTTATCCTCACTATCTCCTTCTTCCCCTTTCTCTCTCCGCGTTGTCATGCTCACCCCAATAGGAAGTTCGTGGTTCTTACCCCACAGTATTTCTTTCCAGTTTGTAAATAATATACGTACGAAATTTGTTTTAAATCGTTCCAGGGGCTTAGGATGAGCTTTTTACCCATGGCTTTGCCCACTTATACATATGTCAAATAAGCGTTAAATATTTTTAACAAGTTTCACATGGATTTGTGCACATGTTTCACCTGTATCTCTAGCAAATTTCGCCCTGCAGTTTAATTTACACGTAGGTCATTGTTTATGGGCTCGTGTCTCCTGAACTATGAGCTGCACTATGATATAATTTTGTAGGTACATACAGCGATATATGTGGCTACTGTCTGCGAAATGTGTTGTGAATAGAGTTAGTAGTAAAGAAGAAATAAACCAAAACGTCATGCAGTATGGGGCTGGTTTTTACGCATCTCTGTATTTGACGTCAAATTTCCTGAACTACGTGTCGTACAATAATATATTTTTGTAGGTACATTCAGCGGCAGATTTGGATACTGTCCTCGGAAATTGTTGCGAAGTTATACATTTAAACGTCTTGCATGATGCAACAGTTTTTCGCTTATCTCAGTGTTTATGACGTCATATCACCTGATATCTCCTGAACTATGTGTAGCACAATGATATAATTTTACTTTTATATTAAGTGGTGAATACGAGTACTTTCTGACCAATGTATCTTGAATATAATTAATAGGAAAGAAGTAATAAATTTAAACGTCATGCTTCATGCGGCAATGTTACTGCATGAAAATGTAGTAAGCGATAAACTTTTTTCCTTTCATCATTTTGTGAAGCTCGTTAGTGAGAAAAAGTTTCGTAAGGGTTTGAAATTATAAGTCAAGTTGTTGCAAGTTTCTAAGTGCTGTCGTGCTCTCATTCTTAAATACTGGACCACTAAAGTATGGGTATTCGCGGATCGCAGGCTACATTGCTTCCCCACCCACCCATTTAATAGGTAAGTGTTTCTTAAACCCATAGCGATGATTTCCAGCCAATAAGTGATATGTGCGCAAAGTTTAGTTTAAGGGGAGTAGGACGTCAAACGGGCCGACTAGGAGCAGGAGAGGCACCACAGGACATTTTAATTTCCACTGTCTATACGTTTACAAGTAAATTCATAAAACTTTGTCAACATGACCGGGAAGGATTCAGGATTCACAGTCGTAGCAGCGGAAGTTCAAAAACATAACAAAATAATAATTTTTACATGTGAAATTTCGTCATTTTTCACTTACTATTGCCTGCACTTGTTGCTATAGGTACACTTTTCTTCATAAGTAAGAGAGACCGTTCGATGAATTTTGCACAGCATACAAACCATACTTACAGGTATCGGAAACTCTAGAATCTATTTAATTTATGAAAAAATGAATGAGCTGTTACGTTTTCAACTGTATGTTTAGAAAAAATTCAAATTTTGTTGTTAATTATCTCAGTTTTTACCACAGTTTTTAATAGATTTGGAAAATGCTAGAGTTTCATACACCTGTGAGTATGGTTTGTATGCTGTGCAAAATTCATCAAAGAATCTCTCTTACTTGTGAAGAAAAATGTACCTATAGCAACAAATGTAGCCAATAGTAAGCGAAAAAATGATGAAATTTCACATGTAAAAAAATTTATTTTGTTATGTTTTTGAGCTTCCACTGCTATGAGTGTGAATCCCGAATCCTTCCTAGTCATCGTGACTAAGTTTTATGAATTTATTTGTAAAAGTATAGACAGTGGAAATTAAAATCTCCTGCGGTGCCTCTCCTGCTCCAAGTCGGCCCGTCTGACGTCCTACCCCCCGCTAAATCGGTGTAGTGGTTTATGAGGATGTGTGGAGTAAATATAATACATGCATGCATACTCATATATTGACATCCAGTTTTATAATATGTATGGATAAAGGGACTGATTTTTCTTCATTCTGTTACTCTCACATTGCTCTTGTATATTCCTATTTGATATCTAAATTATGTATCTAAATTCGTGTATTTTACTTTGTCTGCGTTTTGCATGATGCTTTCTGGTGTTATCCAATCCCCAGTGGTTTTTCCCCCCAACATGCTTCTTAGGTATTCCGATTTCGTCATTTAACGTTCTGCACTGCCCGATCACTTAGTCCAGTGGCATCCACCTCCGAGTTTGACACTTGATCTGAAATTCTTCTGTTAGAGCTATCCTGAGTCTTATCATTGCCTTTGTAATTTTCAGAACTACCGTACTACTTTCCGTACTAAACCCCTGTTGATAGCCTACTACTGCACTTTCTCTTTGTTCTTCGAATCTGTGCTAGAAGATTTTTTACAGCGCGGTGTAGCTGACTCTAGTGGTGATGTTCTTCAGTAGTTGTTTGCATCCCTGTTCTCGTCTCCTTCTAATGTACTGGCATTGTGGTCGCTTTCTTTCTACTTTCTGATAACTTTTTTGTCCTCCTAAATTGGCAGCAAACTTTGGACAAGTTGTCTACCTCCTTGTCGCCACCATACTGGGTAATCTCAACTGCTATCGCATCTTCTCCAGTTGCCTCATTATTATTTAGGTCGCTAATGGCCTGCGCAGCCTTGTTCCTGGTTGGAAGTCGTGACTGTCTGACTTGGTTCGCAGTTCATTGGGTCGCAAAAGTACTTTGCATGTGTCCTGTAGTTCTCCTTCGGACTGTTGCGCAGCTCCACTTTTCTTATCTCTTATAAACAGTTGTCTGCTGTCGTATTCAATCAATTTTTTTTAATACCACGAAAAATTCTCTACTGTTGTTTTTCCTAAAGCTATCTTCACTCCCATCCCGAATCTTCTTCACCATCTGCCTTTTCGTCCATCTCATTTTCGTAAGCGCTTTCTTTCTGACTCTGGGAAATTTCTCATTTTTTCCTTCTTGTTGCTCAATTCTCTCCAGGCTTCCCTGTACTTCTCTACGGCTTCCTCAAAGTCCTTTTTCCATCAACATTTTCTTGCTTCCTCCATAGTTCCGCCAGATACATCACCTTGAGCATCGTGTTTTCACATTCAGTGAACGTGTCAATTACTTCATCGTATTTGTCTGGATTTTTTTCTGTTTCTCTTGATATTTCCAGTTTGTTTGTGTCAGTCTATCTCCGTTGGAATCCAGTAGCACCTGATTCCTGTAAAATATCGATCGTATTCTGTTCTATTGTTCTTCCCGTCCTTGGTGTTCATGATCTCTTTAGCGATTGTCCGACCGATTGCTATTTGATCAATCTGAGTTCCCCAATGCTGGTGCAAGGGCTTGCCCATGTCTTTTGTTTACTCAGTTTGGCCCTGAAGGGTGTTTCGATCAGTTTCATTTTTGTGTTCTTGACACAGTTCAATTAACTTTTCGCCATTTTTGTTTGTCCTACGCTGTGTTGGATTCTACCCTAGTATTCCATTGACTTCCCTCTCCCTTCCAATCTGTGCGCTGTAATCACCTACGAACATCGTCATTTATTGTGTGGTATGGTTTCTGTGCATCAACTAGCTCCTACCAGATACTTTCTTCCAATTTCCCGTCATTTCTGTGCTTGTCAATTTACTGTTGTATACTTTTCGTTCTCTTATCGTATCGTCAATGTTGACATCTTTTCCGACTTTCTCTTCGCATCAGATACGCTACCATCATTCGTCTTGTCCCATTTAAACCTCATACCAGCATTTTTACCTTGTTGTTAAGATACCTGGCTTTCCTTTCAGCACTATGAAGCCTTCTGACAGCTTCATTCTCTGTCGTCTCTTACACAGCTAGTATGTCGACGCTTGATGCACGCTTTCTTTCACTCATCTGCTACCTCTTTAAATTAACCTGTATTGGTCGTTGTTTCTATGTTTATCCTACACATTCTGAAAATGCTTTTAAAATTACTCTTTCTGTACGTATAATAATAATAGTAATAATAATAATTGCAAAAAAGGTTACAAATTATGAATATCATGATTAAAAATCGACTTATTTCAGCAAGTATTTAGCGTTATTTCAAATAGACGTGTAGGTCCAACTTTTTGTCTCCAAATTTTCTATTTCTTCAGGTGCTACTTATTACCATAATAATTACTATTATTATTGCTAATTATTTTGTTAATCAAGGTGTCTTTTTTCTTTTAAGGTTATTATGGACTCGGGTATCCTTTCTGGGGCTGAAGAGCACATCCGCATATCTCAAGTTTGAGAAGATGGCGACGTCTGCTTTGGAATTCGATAAAAGCAGTTTCGAGAACGCAAAATTGTATTTTAAAACACCGAATAAAATAAAAGAACTTTTGAAAATATGGGACTTTTTATTCGGACTAAATGTATAAAGTAAGAGTGCATTGCAAGCATTTCACCGTGTAACCATATACCGAAGCCACTGAATGTAATACTTACAGTCAACTTAGATCAGTTTCGTATGAGAATTCGGTTCGGAATTAGAGTTGCAACATACTATATTAACGAGGCATCGATGAACAAAAGCATCTATGAAGCCATCCAAGTGTCATATTTCTTCTTCTTCTTTCAGGATATGCGATGTTTCATCCCACCAGCATTAGAACAATAACGTCCGACACAGGACAGTATTTTAATTTCAGTACGACAAGAGTCTTGAATGTGTTATTGTTCTATCGATAAATGTTTTGATCTGCGTCCAAATAAGCTCTACATGTTTCAAGCTGCAATTGCACGGCACGGCAATAATCTAAGGAAATTATGCCACCAGCCTTTATGACTTCTTCAACAATGGTTCGGCCTTTAGCATAAACCATAGAGTTTGATTACAGCGACATCGAGTTTGGTTCTTTTCTTTACAAGCCGATAATGTCTAACTTTTTCTAAGATTGACTGAATTCAACTTTGTCGTTGTGATAATAAGCATTATCCACACTGGCGATTTATTTGGCTAAAAATTTGCAACAAATTCCTTTTTTGATGTTTGATAGGTTTTATTTTCTGTGCCGTTAACTAGTTTCCGAGCCACTGAAGGCTGATCGTCACATGGAGATGTTACAGCAACGTTAACGTTAACCATGTGCAGCAAGACACTGTGTTCGTGATGTTGGCTGAAAAAACAGAAAATTAACCACGGGTGACGAAGAGTTTATGATATGACAAGGTTGTTACATTTTGGGTACTGCAATTTCCGTCTGATAATATATATTTTTACGTATACTCAAACATGCTCAGTATTTAGCTAGACTTGATTTTATGCTTATTTCTAGTGAGAAAGCGCGGAACGTAAGTGCAAGGAACATGGATATGATAGATATCACACTTTGCATCAACATGATCTTTGCATTCTCTTATAGAATAAATATTTACAAGTACTGATAATGCAGATAAGTGAATCTTGCGCTGGCAATATAAATGTAATATGTATTTAAGAGTTACACAAAAGATAAACAGAGTGAAATATTCACTTTGCAATTAAAGAGTGAATGAGTTAATATCAAATGTGACACAGCTTATCTTTACGTGGCCGTTATAACATAAATAATAAAACGCAAAACTGTTATGACTAATCAGTCTGTGCCACAGTTACTACGTGACTAAGAGGAGGATGAACGTATGTTATTATTTCTTTAAAGGAACACACCGCCAATTGACTTTTACTGTTTATTTAAATACAACCTAGGTTTTGACCTTTTATGCCATTTTCGAGTACTTGATTTTATGTCTTTAACGTACAGTTCAGGACATTTAACATATTGCTGAGCTCAAAGTTTGTGACAAATTAAGAAAAATGTTAACTGCCCACGAAATTCCAGATGTAAAGTCACCATCTTGCAGCAGATTAGTAAATGATCCTGGGAGCACGTCATATTTAATAAAAACAGCCTTATGTTTGCAAATGAAAGATGAGCACGTCCTTAAAACGTAATGATGGTGAAATTATATGGATTTCACTGTCATTACGTTTTAAGGACATATGTTAACTATTAACTTCGTGATGTGGCAGCTGAAGTTCCTTGCCTCTGATAGTCTGCCACTGAGAAAATGACTTTAGGGAGCACGGTGTTAAAGATTCTTTTCGAAACATACTTTGTGGTGTCTGTAAAACTTTGTCAGCAATCGGACATGTAGGAATAAGCAATCTTGGTTACATACTGTTGTGGATTGGCAGGAGAGCCAACCCACGAATTTTAGAGGAAGCCGAAAGGCACGTGTTTAAGCTCACGCAGGCTGGCATGAGGTCTGGAACAGGACAAGGAATTTATACTTCAGAAAAAAAGGAGGTAACTGGTGGAATACTTAACTTTAATCCATTAATGTTGAACGTAGCTCTTGTCTGTACATTATTTACAATATCAATAGTAACTGAACATGGCGCCTTGCTAGGTCGTAGCAAATGACGTAGCTGAAGGCTATGCTAACTATCGTCTCGGCAAATGAGAGCGTATTTTGTCAGTGAACCATTGCTATGAACGTCGGCTGTACAACTGGGGCGAGTGCCAGTACGTCTCTCTAGACCTGCCGTGTGGCGGCGCTCGGTCTGCAATCACTGATAGTGGCGACATGCGGGTCCGACGTATACTAACGGACCGCGGCTGATTTAAAGGCTACCACCTAGCAAGTGTGGTGTCTGGCGGCGACACCACATTCCTCCCCCGCAAATCGGCGTACGGTTGTGTTATAAGGCATCCGCCCACCGTGGGGAGGACCCCATGTTGACGTATGCGACGAGGTGGGGAGCCTAACAACACGCGAGGCTATGCCACCCGCACCCTGCCATTCGGACCGCGGGGAGCTAGGAAACGCCTGAAAACCTGCTCCAGGGTGCACGCCAACATGCGGTGTATGCGCCCGTAGAGAGACAGGAGGGGCCGAAGGGTCGACCTCCATCGGGCCGGGGCACCCGACGGGCGAAGACGACATATGGTCCGGAGCGGGCAAGAGTTCCATGTCCGAGGACAACTGGTCACGGGAAGCGATCGGTGGCGCGTGACCCAGGGAGGCGCCCGGCGGTTGCAGCGACGCGTCCACTGCGGGCGTTGCCGGCGGGAGAACAGGCGGCGGCGGCGGTGGCGGCGGCGCGTCACCATGGGGCAAAATGGAAGGCAGCGTCGGTAACACCTGGGGCTGAGGCGAGCCAGTAGATGGGTCCCCCAGGCGCTGATCGGACGGCACCGTCGCTGAAAGCAGACGGGGAGCGGCAGAACCCATGCGACGACAGGTTGGTTGGTTGGTTGGTTTGGGGAAGGAGACCAGACAGCGTGGTCATCGGTCTCATCGGATTAGGGAAGGATGGGGAAGGAAGTCGGCCGTGCCCTTTCAGAGGAACCATCCCGGCATTTGCCTGGAGTGATTTAGGGAAATCACGGAAAACCTAAATCAGGATGGCCGGACGCGGGATTGAACCGTCGTCCTTCCGGCGACGACAGAGGCGCAGCTGATTGAGATGCCGACGCACCTCACCAGAGGCCCCCAAAACCAGATACAGAGCGCGGCCGAGGCAGCGAAGAATGCGCCCTTCAAGCCAACGCCACGAACCTCGATAGTGGCGGTAGTAGATAACGTCGCCTGGGGCAAAAGCAGGTGTCTGCCGCTGCACAGGAACCTGATGCGGCGGATGTAGCAAAGACATCAAGGTTCGATGATGACGACCGTGGAGCAACTCAGCCGGCGAGCAACCATCCCGGGGCTGAGAGCGATACGAGGACAAAAAGAGCAATAACGCGTCCTCCCGAGAATGCGACTCTTTCAACTTCAACATCTGTGACTTGAAAGTCCTGATCAATCGTTCAGCGGCACCGTTTGACTGTGGCGAAAACGGCGCGGACGTCAGATGATGAATACCATTGGCCTTGCAGCATGAATGAAATTCTGCGGACATGAATTGTGGGCCATTGTCGGAAATTGTGGCAGACCTTCAATGCAAAAGATAGCAGATAACGCTTGGATGGTGGCAGATGACGTCGTGGAAGACATCCGGACAACAAAAGGAAAATTACTGAATGAATCGACCAGAAACAACCATCGAGCATTCCAGAATGGACCAGCAAAATCGATGTGTAAGCGTTGCCAAGGGAAAGTGGCTTTTGGCCATGCAAAGAATTTCTGCGGTGGTACAGATTGTTGTTCGGCACACACCATGCAAGAAGAGCACATATTCGTAATCGCGGCATTGATTCCGAACCAAGTATAGTGCTGACGAGCAAGTTGTTTCGTTCTCACTATACCCCAATGTCCTTTGTGGAGAATCTGTAAGTCAGAGGACTGTAACGAACGTGGGACCACGACCCTGGACTGATCATTATCAGAACGCAACAGCAAAACACCATGTCGTACAAAAAGTCTCTCCTTGTGAGCAAAAAATCGGCGAACCAACGGATCCCCGATCCATGACTTTGACAGGGGCCATTGCGTAGCAACAAAACGCAGAACGGTAGCAAGGACAGGGTCAGCAGCTGAGGCAGTAGCTACACGACGAAAATCAATCGGAAACGATTCGACCACGTCATCGGTCTCCGCATCAATGAACATGCAAGCAAGTTTGGAGGAATCAAATGCTGTATCCTCAGCAACAGGCAAACGGGACAACGCATCGGCGTTTCCGTGCTTAGCAGTGGACCGATACAAGATATCGTAGCGGTACTGCGAGAAGGAAAATAGACCAGCGAATGAATTTCTGCGCTGTACGTGGAGGGACAGGCTTGTTCGGATGAAAAAGCGATGTCAAAGGTTTGTGGTCGGTGATGATGGTAAAGTGACGACCATACAAGAAATCACGAAACTTTGTAACACCAAATACGAGAGCAAATGCTTCTTTCTCGATCTGTGACTAATTTCTTTGCGCAGACGAGAGCAATGTGGACGCAAAGGCGATAGGGCGATCATGCGATCCAAGGGGCTTCTGGGGATCGAATGGCGTAAGGCAAGTATTGGAAAGCAACGCCGATTCCAACTGGCGAAAGGCGCGTTCGCATTCCGTCGTCCAGACGAACGGAAAACCTTTACAGCGTAAGCGATGAAGCGGAGCTGAAATGGAAGAGGCGCGGGGCACATATTTATGGTAATAGTTGATTTTTCCCAGCACACTCTGTAGCTGCCTCAAATTCTGCGGCGAAGGCAAGTCTTGTATGGCACGGAGGTGCTCGGGACTAGGATGTATGCGTTGGGCATTGAGTACATGTCCCAGGTAGGGTAAGTCACGAGCAAAAAACACACATTTTGTCCTTCCGCAAGCGAAGACCATTTTGTCGCAAGACCTGAAATAATGTTCTGAGATTGGCTAAATGTTCTTCTTCCGTCTTTCCGGAGATCACAATATCGTCCAGATAGTTTGCTGCAATAGGGACCGACGCACAAACAGTTTGCAGATATTGCTGAAACAATGCAGGGGCGGATGCACACCTGAATGGTAGTCGTTTGAATCGATACAAACCAAGATTCGTGTTAACCACCAAAACGCGCTGGGAGTCTTCGTCCACCGGTATTTGCAAGTACGCATCTGCTAGGTCCAACTTCGAAAATTATTTTCCCCGGGCACAGTTTGTCAAAAAGATCTTCCGGGTGGGGTAAAGGAAAAGTTGCAATCACTAGTTGTGGATTCACTGTTGCCTTGAAGTCTGCACAAAGTCTCAGTTTTCCGGAAGGTTTTGGCAAAATTACTAAGGGTGATGCCCAGAGAGAATCCTGCACACATTCAATCACACCTTGTGATTCCAAATCATGTAATGTTTTTGCGACCTCATCACGCAATGCGTGGGGAACATTGCGCGCTCTGAAAAATTTCGGTTGCGCATTTACTTGCAGTTACAAATGTGCTTTATAGTTCTTAGCGCAACCAAGGCCCGGTGCAAAAATGTCTGCAAATTCTTCACATAGACGAGAAACACTGTCTGAAGGCACAGTCTGGTTCACTGATAGGACCTGATTTACTATAGACAAGTTAAACAACTGAAATAAATCGAAACCAAACATGTTCACAGCAGAAGAAGAACGAAGGACGTAAAATGACAAAAGTTTTTTGTGTCCTTTCTATGTTGCAAGAAGGCTGCACTGTCCTAACACAGGGATATCTTGACCTGAATAACTAGTTAACTGGTCATTTGCGGCACGCAACGGAGGTGTGCCCAGCTGTTTGTACGTGTCTTGATGATCAGTGAAACTGCAGCTCCAGTATCGAGCTGGAATGGTATCACTTTGCCGTTAATGTCCAAATCTACAAAAAGTTTATTGTCCTGCTGACGACAAGAGCAACTGTCTCGTGCAATGTGAACTGACAGTGATACATAATCACTTGTGACTTGACGGGATTTCCGGTGATGTTGACGCACACTATTTGTGGGACGAACACAGTCACTGTTAGAGAGAGTGGCACTGGGCGGAGTGGAATGAACTACATGAATTTCCATAGGCGAAGTTTCACGAGCCTGAGTATCCTTGGTTCGAATTCGGCGCGAAGCAAAGGGCCTGTAATGGTTGTGAGTGTCCGATCTGAGCCTTTTCTGGCAAACACTCTGAACATGTCTTTTTTTATTACAGAAAAAGCAAATAGCCTGACGTGACGGGCAATTCTCACGCGAATGTCTAGTAGCACACCGTGGGCATGATTTTAGCACTGCATTTGCTTGCCTGCATGGCACACGTGGCTGAGAACCTGGTGCCAGCTGCGCAGCTGGGCGCGAGGGCTGTTTACTGCTCCATGCAGCTCGCCCGGCGGGCCGGTTAACGTGACACACAGCTGGTGAAGTTTCAAATGATTCCTGAGCAAAGTCAAGTGTGTCCTGCCGATCCAATATGTCCATCACTTGTTGAAGGGAGGGATTGACTAGTTTCAAAATCTGTTCCCTGATACGAACATCAGAAACGTTCTGTGCAATTGCATCACGTACCATAGTATCTGAATAAGGGAGTCCACATTGACAATCAAAAGCACAATCCCTAGTAAGGCCATGCAAGGTTGCAACCCACTCCCTATTAGTCTGACCTGCCGTACGTTTTGTACGAAAGAAAGTATACCATTTGGCAACTACATTGACTGATTCTTTGAAATATGCATCTAATGCAGAAAAAATTTCGTCGTAGGACAGAGTTGCTACGTTGCATCGGGGAAATAATTTGACTATCACACGGTACGTGGTCACCCCAACGGAGGACAACAAAAATGGCTGCCGCTCGTTACCTTGAATTCTTTAGGCGGCGAGATGGAATCCAAATTGGCGTGACCACTCCGTCCAGCTTTCCAGTGCAGCATCAAAAGGTCGAAAAGTTGGTGCAACTACGTGTTTTGGCTGTGTTAGCAGTGGAGCGGCGGCCGCCGTATCGTTTTGCATTGCACGTTGACCCTGGACGAGCTGTCAATGGGCAGCCAGTAAGGCCTGCGTCTGCTGATTCTGTAAGCGATAAAATTCGGACAGTACATCTGGAGATTGTGGCGAAGCGATTACACAAGTAAATCAGGGCAGTATAGTTAAGAACGCAGTGTTGCCTCGTCGCCAAAATGTTGTGGATTGGCAGGAGAGCCAACCCACGAATTTTAGAGGAAGCCGAAAGGCACGCGTTTAAGCTCATGCAGGCTGGCGTGAGGTCTGGAACAGGACAAGGAATTTAGACTTCAGAAAAAAAGGAGGTAACTGGTGGAATACTTAACTTTAATCCATTAATGTTGAACGTAGCTCTTGTCTGTACATTATTTACAATATCAATAGTAACTGAACATGGCGCCTTGCTAGGTCGTAGCAAATGACGTAGCTGAAGGCTATGCTAACTATCGTCTCGGCAAATGAGAGCGTATTTTGTCAGTGAACCATTGCTATGAACGTCGGCTGTACAACTGGGGCGAGTGCCAGTACGTCTCTCTAGACCTGCCGTGTGGCGGCGCTCGGTCTGCAATCACTGATAGTGGCGACATGCGGGTCCGACGTATACTAACGGACCGCGGCCGATTTAAAGGCTACCACCTAGCAAGGGTGGTGTCTGGCGGTGACACCACACATACTGTGTGAAAACAGTCTCGTAATGTATGCAGATACATAAAGTGAGTCCCTTTTAATCGGAATACTTAACTGACACTGAAGAATATGATAAGCTGCAATACTAGTAATTATCAGTAAATAACTAAAGCAGCCTATTCTTTTACTCTTAGCTATTATTTGCATACCCTGTACAAGGGAGAAAACTTTGAAAGCAACGGAGCTATAAAAGTGCACGCAGTTCGCCAGAAGCAACGAATCCAGCTGCTCCTTAGCGCCATTCTTGGAAGGCCACAGGGGAAGACCCTAGGGTCAATGACCTGCTGGCCAGTGGCTATTGCTTAGCAGCACAGCAGTAGGAAGCCAGGCTTTGTACAAAAATTCAGGTAGTATCTCCCATGGGGCGAGCTCCTGGTGAAAATGTTTACGACCTGGAAATGAAGTGAGGAGGATCGCCCTTTTTAACAGCAGCTGCCCCTGTACTCGAAATGTAGAAAGCTATCCATTTCCCCAGAAATCACTGAAAGCTAGAGAGAAACATCTCGAAGACAGATTGGGGACCCACAGTCCTGGGCCCTTGAAAATGTGAGACACTGCCGAATGTTTTGTCTCTGTAGAAAACAAATGTAAAATTTGTCAGTATTGGCACATGTATGTACATAATAAGTTGGAAAGAGACACTGTATGGTGATGACACAGATCACCTCATTGGTTGGCGAAAGACAACAGAGACGCTAGATTTGCCTGCAGAGGATGCTAGGACGCCAGTTGCTGGATAACCGGCCCGAGCAAGGGGATCAGTGTTTTGTAAGAAGCAGTATGACTGGTTGGTCCTCAGAAGATCCAGAGCTGAACCCATCAAACGTCAGACACCATTGATCAGAAAGAACGACTTTATCTAAAACCTTCATGAGGATCTTTGGGGTCTCCACCACCGGGAATCTATGCTGAGACTCACTGTCGGCTACTGAGCCAATTGAGCTGATGTATTGGGAATTCGGGAAAATTTTCAGGATAATAACTTAGCCATTGACGACGGTCGTTGGTTCCGCCAATGATCAATTCTGCAACCACTTGTGCCCCCACCTGTAATATTATGATCAGACCAAGCTGCAGTCGAGAGACGATGTGTAGGGCCGCTAAAATCATTTTTAATTAATCCAGTTACTTCAGGCTTCATTCACTCTGAAGACTTACATTTTAACACCACGAACAGTTCCTTTCAACTCCGACCACGTTCAATCAGGTGCTGGAAGGTTTCTTGGAGAATGGCAGCACATTCTTCAATGAGTTCGGCACGGTGGCTCAGCGTGTTCGGTCAGAAGGTTAGTTGCCTTCTGGAATAAAAAAACTGAGTTAAACGATCAACAATGCCGGCACGGTAGCTCAGCGTGTTCGGTCAGAGTGCTGGTTGGCCTCTGTAATAAACAGAGTGGAACGATCAACAAAGCGAACTTTAACGGATGTCATGTGACGTCTGCAACGACCAAACACACCGATGAACAACGAACAAAATGGGAAAAGAAATTTAAAAAAAAAGAAAAAGAAGTGCTACATTGAGGAGTGGTGTCGATGTCGATCGGTGAGGCCTGGCACGGAGTCGGCATTCCGAAACATCCCAAAGGTATTCTATAGCATTCAGGTCAGGTCTATGTGCAGGCCAGTCCATTACAGGGATGTTATTGTCGTCCAACCACTCCGCCACGCAAATGGTTCAAATGGCTCTGAGCACTATGGGACTCAACTGCTGAGGTCATTAGTCCCCTAGAACTTAGAACTAGTTAAACCTAACTAACCTAAGGACATCACAAACATCCATGCCCGAGGCAGGATTCGAACCTGCGACCGTAGCGGTCTTGCGATTCCAGACTGCAGCGCCTTTAACCGCACGGCCACTTCGGCCGGCACGGGGCGTGCATTATGGACAGGGGCTCAATCGTGTTGAAAGATGCAATCTCCATCCCCGAATTGCTCTTCTTCAATGGTGGGAACCAATAAGGTGCATAAAATGTAGGCCTGTTCTGTGATTGTGCCACGGAAAACAACTAGGGGTGCAAGCCCCTCCATGAAAAACACGACCACACCGTAACACCACCGCCTCCGAATTCTACTGTTGGCACGACACACGTTGGCAGATGACGTTCACCGGGCATTTGTCATACCCACACCCTACCATCGGATCGCCACATTATGTACCGTGATTCGTCACTCCACACGACGTTTTTCCACGATTCAATGTTTACGCTCCTTACAGCAAGCGAGGCGTCGTCTGGCATTTACCGTCGTGATATGTGGCTTATGAACAGCCGCTCGACTCTGAAATCCAAGTTTTCTCACCTCCTGCCTGTTATAGTACTTGCAGTGGATGCTGATGCAGTTTGGAATTCCAGGGTGATGGTCTGGATAGATGTCTGCCTATTACACATTACGAACCATTTCAACTCTCGGCGGTCTCTGTCAGTCAACATACGAGGTCGATCTGCACGCTTTTATGCTGTACTTGTCCCTTCACGTTTCCACTTCACTACCACATCGGAAACAGTGGACCTAGGAATGTTTAGGAGTGTGCAAATTTCGCGTACAGACGTATGACACAAGTGACACCCAGTCACCTGACCACGTTCGAACTCCATGAGTTCTGCGGAGCGCCCATTCTGCTCTCTCATGATGTCTAATGACTACTGAGGTCGCTAATATGAAAAACGTATGTTTTTAGAGGTGTCCGTATACTTTTGATCACATAGTGTATATCTTGACAGGCTCCTGAAAATCAAAATGCTGGGCGGAGTATTTTGGGTTGGAAAGCTTCATGACCACAACCAAAGGGACTGTGCTTCTGATCCCGGTGCCATGATGATTGCCTGTGCCAACAATAGGAGTCCGGTCCCAGACTATGTGGTGGTGAGGACCTAGTTACATCCGAGAGCGCCAAGAAATCATCATTGACAATAACACATTTATTGGGAAGTAACACAAGATTGTCTTCCAAAGTACCATGCCAGAACAAGGCAGGCAGAGAATCGCCTCATCAGCAGCGGAAGGCTGGCTTGTGCTAGCCTTGCAGTTTCGCCAGCACAGCGAGGCGTCGGGTGGTGGCTGCTGCGTCACAGACAGCCGCCGACCGCAGAATCCGGCGTCTCAAGCTCTGCATATCGATCGTCAAAGAGCTCTCGTGGATGTCGAATATTACATTCAGGAGTCTCGCCACAGGTCCACCTGAAGTATGGCTCACAGGAGTCCGCTCTCAGTCGCCGTTTAGGAAACAAGAGCCAGCAACATCAGTGTCTGCTGCAGGAAAGGGATGAGCAGCAGCGGCACCCATCCACTGGAAGGCGGATGAAGGAAGTGTCCAGGTCACGCATGTCAACCCACCAGCAGGCCTGCAGGGTGGTGGAGACCTCCACACCCCATCAGTGCTGCGTTGGAAGTTGACAGTGCGGCTGTCAGCAGCACCATCCTTCAAGTTGGACTGTTAGTTCTATAGACGATCGAAGATAGCGAGGTGTGCTGAAGGTCGACTTCCATAGTCTTCCCTCTCACTGGATAGTTGCAGCTGACAATTTATGAGACTATGCACTGAGCAGTCGGCAATTAAAAATGGTTCAAATGGCTCTAAGCACTAAGGGACTTAACATCAGAGGTCATCAGTCCCCTAGAGCTAGAACTACTTAAACCTAAGGACGTCACGCTCATCCATGCCCAAGGAAGGATTTGAACCTGCGACCGTATCAGCAGCGCGGTTCCGGACTGAACCACCTACAACCGCTCGGCCACAGCGGCCGGCAGTCGGCAATCAGCACTCAACAATCACACATTCTTCAAGAAGGGTGGGGTCTATATCGGCGATTTCTGTGTGCTCTGTGGCAGTAGGGGTGGCAATGGCATCATGTGCCCTAGTTTTCCTTCGCTGTCAGCTCTTCTATTGGCTTCAGACTTTCTCAGCTTCACCTTTCAGAGGACTTTTTCTGCTGCCTCGACACGTGAATACTTACTGTTGCCTTGTACCTAGCTTTTCATACGAAACTTTGCTTTGTCACTAGTATGACGAAATCTCTCGGTTTCCTTAATGTCATTATACTTTGCTTGCAGACTTGTCCGCTCAGTCGTTCCCCCATGTTGCGATAGCTTCCGTGTTTGTCATAACTCTCCCAGCATTTCCCCATAGCTGGCTGTCTGCTGGTCTTTGACACAGGTAGTTCGCCTTCCGAAAATGACCGAGGTGGAAATTAGAAGAATTTTTAGTGTCCACCTTGCACGTAACACAGTGCTCGTTCTGTAAATGGTATGTCTTGTGATGTTGAAATGGGCTCATTCAGCTGACTTCGATCTGGATTATGGTGAGACTGTAGCTAGCTTCGCAAATCTACACTACATTTATCTGACTGCAAATTACGTGGCCTTCCAGTTCATGGAGAACTAGGTTTCTTTTTGTGATACATTTTGCAGTCGTTTTAGGCGTGTCAACTTGAGGGTTTTTTCGCTTTGTCAACTTCTTTGGAATATGTGGGGATCAGCATCTATTACTGATTTAGTAATTGATCATTATATTACATCTGAGTATAGTTGGGATTTTATGACTTTTTTATGGTACTCCCTGGTCTTTGTTCAATGAATCTTTCCACATCTTCGTCACCTCCACATGTGTTCACTCAAAGTTCTCGAAACCCATTCTATTCATTTTAACTGTATTTAAAGTTTGGGGAAGAAGCCTGAATTAAGCACTGCTCGAAACTATATTATGTAAGAATTTTCGCCTATCTACATCGCTGTGTAACTTCGAAACACTTGCGGCAGAGACGGAGTCAGCGAGATAATTTCTGCTACCACACAAGCTGAAGGTCTTTTCAGATTATCAGGTAATGCAGGGCACAGATGGCAGACACATCTATTTTGCACAAATTACACCAATAAGATACGATTTCTTTATGAACATACCTAGTAGATGCATAAATCCACACGATTCTAATTTCACTTTTGTGTTGGTTAACTCTGTGTAGTCCTTCTTTCTTCCAATACGCTTTGAGAAAGTCTTTGCCACACAGACACTTTATTCATCATAGTCAGATCGCGTTCGCATCCATGTGGGTCAGATTTAACATTAACATGGGCAACATTTCAGTGCACAAATCAAAGGTCGTAACAATCAATGAACGCCAAAGTTGAAGTTAAGTAAGGGATGGCAGGCTTCCAGTTCATACAACATAGCTCAGTGGATTTGCATTGGATTGTGGATTAATTCTTATTCAAACACACTACTTCCCTGTTCTCACTCGTCACAGGTTCGCAGGTTCTGTCCAGACATACCGGCGGCCATTGTACTGGAAGCAACACAAGGTTAGTGAAAAATACTTTGGTCAGCGTCTGTCGGATCCGTTTCTGTAGAACCATTTCTGCGAAATGTGAGTTCCTTGATGTGCCTCTGCTTCTTTTCTGTTCTTCTCTCCCGACTCTCTCTGGCGCCTTTCTTTTCCCTTCTCCCATTCCAGCTTCACCCACTACTCATTCTCCTTTAATTGGTAGACTCTCGATACAAATTCCATCAGCTGAAACAGTCGACACAACACAAAATCGATCAGTTGTGCCCAATTGTTGTTCAAAACGGCGCCACCCTGAGCCATAGTATTTACTTCGCTGGATTTTCTACGTTATGTTACAGACGTTCGATGCTTCCAGCTGGTGAATACAAAGTTATCCGCTAGCAGCACGTAAAATTGGTGTTTAAAATTTTTTTTTCATGCCAGGATTGTTTTTATTAAAATGAGGGTTTTCCACTTCCTTATACAAACATTCGGGTATGAAAAATGTTTTCATCTCATTACAGATTAAAAATGGTAGCTGCTGTGATTGTCAAAGTATGGGCCTCCCGACGAGTCACGGTTTGCGTGAAGCGTTGTACAGACTCGTGGCTATTTCTGAAACTCATGAAAATAGAAAATTCGTTAATTAGAAATAATTATGGTGGTGGTGAGGCGGGGAGGGGGGGGGGGGGGGAGCGAGCAGGTTATGAAAAATACCTCGAAACAAAAAATGTTAACTATTTCAAAAACATGTCTCTTTCTTGGCATGTGTTTCTAAGCACAAACCCTTCAAAAATATAGAAAAAATCTCTCGCTAAGGCTCCCGACGTTTGATTGTCTTTCATTTTAAAACAATCTAATGAATGGGTAATCTGGCTCTAGAGCGCTTTGCGCGCTGAAAAATGGAGTTTCGAGAAAAACTTTAAAAGTTTGGAGCAACAAAAAACCTTGTTACAAAACGTACAGTTGATCTGCGATCCCAGGAAGATGAAAGTACCCTCCCTGTGCCTCAAACACGCTCTGGTTCTGATTTTGGTGCTGAATTTTTCTATCTGTGCTCTTTTTAACAAACGGAGACATTCCTTGTTCCGCGGCGGCTACGCGTTTGCTGTCAGCTAACTGAGCGAAGCTTTTGTTGTTCGTCCCTATGACGAATCCTGATAGGTTCATGGTCTTCGGAATAGAAAGTTTCGCTGGATATATCTGCAACCATATAAGCCTATGTTACTATTTCAACAGATCTTGTCCCACAATGGTTTCGATACCAGTTTCAAAATGCATGCCTTCGTTGTCGTTTTGCGTATTGGCATCGATGTATCTTTTAAGAAAATCTTCATTGACAGAAATTCGTATACTAGTCGAATCTTGTCTTGAAACTGTTTCGTCAAGCGCCTGCAGCTGCCTGTATTTGGTCGGTGCATAGTTCCATTTAGCACTCTATAACATCTAAAATACTTTCACAATTAAAAAATCCTTCTTTAGGCATACTTTGTATGCTTTAGGGATGCAAACTGTGTAAAAAAAATTTTTTTTCGTCGGTCTCAACCAGAATCCAAGGTGTCGGCTTGTTGTAAATGCATTCTCATGCTATAGGATAGGGTGCTCCAAGTGTGGACGATCTCTTCGAATTCGTAACTTATTACAACACGCAGTTTCTCACGCACAGACGTAATTACGCTACAACTGATATGTTTTGTGTTGTGGTCCCCAGTCCAGAGACTGGTTTGATGCAGCTCTCCATGCTACTCTATCCTGTGAAAGCTTCTTCATTTCCCAGTACCTACTGCAACCCACAACCTTCTGAATCTGCTTAGTGTATTCATCTCTTGGTCTCCCTCTACGACTTTTACGCTCCACGCTCCCCTCCAGTACTATGTTGGTGTTCCCTTGATGCCTCAGAACATGTCTTACCAACCGATCCCTTGTTCTAGTCAAGTTGTGCCACAAATTTCTCTTCTCCCCAATTTTATTCAATACCTCCTCATTAGTTATGTGATCTACCCATCTAAACTTCGTCATTCCCCTGTAGAACCACATTTCGAAAGCTTCTATTCTCTTCTTGTCCAAACTATTTATCGTCCATGTTTCACTTCCATACATGGCTACACTCCATACAAATACTTTCAGAAACGATTTCCTGACACTTAAATCTATACTAGGTGTTAACAAATTTCTCTTCTTCAGAAACGCTTTCCTTGCCATTGCCAGTCTGCATTTTATATCCTCTCTACTTCGACCATCATCAGTTATTTTGCTCCCCAAATAGCAAAAATCCTTTACTATTTTAAGTGTCTCATTTCCTAATCTGATTCCCTCAGCATCACCCGACTTAATTCGACTACATTCCATTATCCTCGTTTTGCTTTTATTGATGTTCATCTTATATCCTCCTTTCAAGACATTGTCCATTCCATTCAACTGCTCTTCCAAGTCCTTTGCTGTCTCTGACAGAATTACAATGTCATCGGCGCACCTCAAAGTTTTTATTTCTTCTCCATGGATTTTAATACCTACTCCGAATTTTTCTTTTGTTTCCTTTACTGCTTGCTCAATATACAGATTGAATAACATCGGGGAGAGGCTACAACCCTGTCTCACTCCGTTCCCAACCACTGCTTCCCCTTCATGCCCCTCGACTCTTATGAGTGCCATCTGATTTCTGTACAAATTGTAAATAGCCTTTCGCTCCCTGTATTTTACCCCTGCCACCTTCAGAACTTGAAAGATAGTATTCCAGTCCACATTGTCAAAAGCTTTCTCTAAGTCTACAAAATCTAGAAACTTAAGTTTGACTTTCCTTAATGTATCTTCTAAGATAAGTCGTAGGGTCAGTATTGCCCGACTTGTTCCAATATTTCTACGGAATCCAAACTGATCTTCCCCGAGATCGGCTTCTACCAGTTTTTCCATTCGTCTATAAAGAATTCGCGTTAGTATTTTGCAGCCGTGACTTATTAAACTGATAGTTCGGACATTTTCACATCTGTCAATATCTGATTTCTTTGGGATTGGAATTATTATATACTTCTTTGAGGGTATTTCGCCTTTCTCATACATCTTGCTCACCAGATGACAGAGTTATGCCAGGGCTGGCTCTCTCAAGGCTGTCAGTAGTTCTAATGGAATGTTGTCTACTCCCGGGGCCTTGTTTCGACTTAGGTCTTTCAGTGCTCTGTCAAACTCTTCACGCAGTATCATATCTCCCATTTCATCTTCATCTACATTCTCTTCCATTTCCATTTGTCCTCAAGAACATCGCCCTTGTATAGACCCTCTATATACTCCTTACACCTTTCTGCTTTCCCTTAATTGTTTAGTACTGGGTTTCCACCTGAGTTCTTAATATTCATGCAAGTGGTTCTCTTTTCTCCAAAGGTCTCTTTAATATTCCTGTAGGTAGTATCTATCTTACCCATAGTGATATGCGCCTCTACGAGGTGCATTCAAGTTCTAAGGCCTCCGATTTTTTTTTCTAATTAACTACTCACCCGAAATCGATGAAACTGGCGTTACTTCTCGACGTAATCGCCCTGCAGACGTACACATTTTTCACAACGCTGACGTCATGATTCCATAGCAGCGGCGAAGGCATCTTTAGGAGTCTGTTTTGACCACTGGAAAATCGCTGAGGCAATAGCAGCACGGCTGGTGAATGTGCGGCCACAGAAAGTGTCTTTCATTGTTGGAAAAAGCCAAAAGTCACTAGGAGCCTGGTCAGGTGAGTAGGGAGCATTAGGAATCACTTCAAAGTTGTTATCATGAAGAAACTGTTGCGTAACGTTAGCTCGATGTGCGGGTGTGTTGTCTTGGTGAAACAGCACACGCGCAGCCCTTTCCGGACGTTTTTGTTGCAGTGCAGGAGGGAATTTGTTCTTCAAAACATTTTCGTAGGATGCACCTGTTACCGTAGTGCCCTTTGGAACGCAATGGGTAAGGATTACGCCCTCGCTGTCCCAGAACATGGACACCATCATTTTTTCTGCACTGGCGGTTACCTGAAATTTTTTTGGTGGCGGTGAATCTGTGTGCTTCCATTGACCTGTTTCTGGATTGAAAAATGGCATCCACGTCTCATCCATTGTCACAACCGATGAAAAGAAAGTCCCATTCATGCTGTCGTTGCGCATCAACATCGCTTGGCAACATGCCACACGGGCAGCCATGTGGTCGTCCGTCAGCATTCGTGGCACCCACCTGGATGACACTTTTCGCATTTTCGGGTCGTCATGGAGGATTGTGTGCACAGAACCCACAGGAATGCCAACTCTGGAGGCGATCTGTTCAACAGTCACTCGGCGATCCCCCAAAACAATTCTCTCCGCTTTCTCGATCATGTCGTCAGACCACCTTGTGCGAGCCTGAGGTTGTTTCGGTTTGTTGTCAGACGATGTTCTGCCTTCACTAAACTGTCGCACCCACAAACGCACTTTCGACACATCCATAACTCCATCACCACATGTATCCTTCAACTGTCGATGAATTTCAATTGGTTTCACACCACGCAAATTCAAAAAACGAATGATTGCACGCTGTTCAAGTAAGGAAAACGTCGCCATTTTAAGTATTTAAAACAGTTCTCATTCTCGCCGCTGGCGGTAAAATTCCATCTGCCACACGGTGCTGCCATCTCTGGGACGTATTGACAATGAACACGGCCTCATTTTAAAAACAATGCGCATGTTTCTATCTCTTTCCAGTCCGGAGAAGAAAAATCGGAGGCCTTAGAACTTGAATGCACCTCGTACATCCTTACATTTGTCCTCTAGCCATCCCTGCTTAGCCATTTTGCACTTCCTGTCGATCTCATTTTTGAGACGTTTGTATTCCTTTTTGCCTGCTTCATTTACTGCATTTTTATATTTTCTCCTTTCATCAAATAAATTCATGTCCAAAAGAACATATACCATCTTCATATAGAACTGATATATTACACCCTACGATTCGGAGCCCTCTAGTGGCAGAGGGTTGCACCTCAGTCAGCGAAGGGGCGAAGTCGACCGAACAATCGTGGACCCTGATGATAATGCACCTACCTCGCAACGTTTCTCCATATATGGCGATCTTGTTCACTTTAGATGAAGTTCTCATGAATACCCAACTGCTAAAGGTCCTTTTGCTGTTCATCCTCCCATCGCTTCTTTGGTCTTCCAATCGGACGAGTTCCATAAGATTTTCCCCTTATCTCAGCTTTTCCCCTGCAAGTGTCTGCCTTCCTGCTGATGTGCCCTGCCAGGCCTGTTCTCCCCGCTTTCATTTTCTTTACGATGTTCGGCTGTTTCATCAGATCGTACAGTTCTTTCCACATGTCCAAGTGTTCTCTTTCTCATGATTTACCGTTCGAACATCAACAGATTCTCTTCAACTTTTTGTGGTGCTTAACGTTTCTTTCCCAGTAATTGCATTAGGCTACTATAAACGAAACCGATGTAAGGCACTCCATACTTCTGGTGGTACAATCAAAGGATGTTGCCCCTATCGTACATACAACAAATCAATAAATACTCAGCATCCAAACTGTAAATAGCATACAGTCCGTTACTGGTCATCTCTGCAGCAGAAACCTACTAGTTTATCATCAAAACGATAGCTCTTAAATAACGAACTGTCCCTGAATCACCGTAAAATATAAATAAACGTAATTATGAAAATAAATAATTTGCATAGGGGTCCGCAGCTCGTGGTCGTGCGGTAGCGTTCTCGCTTCCCGCGCCCGGGTTCCAGGGTTCGATTCCCGGCGGGGTCAGGGATTTTCTCTGCCTCGTGATGACTGGGTGTTGTGTGATGTCCTTAGGTTAGTTAGGTTTAAGTAGTTCTAAGTTCTAGGGGACTGATGACCATAGATGTTAAGTCCCATAGTGCTCAGATCCAATTTGCATAGGTAATAAAGTAATCACTCTATAGTTTTCGGTATCATATGGGCAAGACCAGTAGGTACTGGGAGATGAAGAAGCTTGCACAGGATAGAGTAGCATGGAGAGCTGCATCAAACCAGTCTCAGGACTGAAGACCACAACAACAACAACATGGGCAAGACCTGAATTCCCCTGCACAAACGCCGGCCGAAGTGGCCGTGCGGTTAAAGGCGCTGCAGTCTGGAACCGCAAGACCGCTACGGTCGCAGGTTCGAATCCTGCCTCGGGAATGGATGTTTGTGATGTCCTTAGGTTAGTTAGGTTTAACTAGTTCTAAGTACTAGGGGACTAATGACCTCAGCAGTTGAGTCCCATAGTGCTCAGAGCCATTTTTGAACCCTGCACAAACGCACGTTGTGTGTGCTATGATGCTGCCTGTTTATCTCTGTCCGCCCACTTGCAATTCTAGCCTGCTGCCAGTGTGTCTACGAGAGCGCAGTGGGGCTCAGGGGAGCTTACATGACGAGTGAACATTGAGGAGATGCCATCTTTTATAGTGCGAAGAGTCTCAGATATATTGCTGTATTTTAGATTGTACCGAGGATTTCATTTGGTTACGTTTGACGATATTAGAAGACAGTTTGGGAAGGATAATTGGACAGAGTCTGTAACTCCATTAGTGCAGCTGAAGAAGCTAAACGAACAAAGAAGGCGATTAATTATCAGGGAGATTAAGCTTTATCCTCGATTAAGTGCGCCTAAAATTGCAATCCAGTTGCTGCAAGAATGTGGCAGGCAAATAAGTGAATCAAATTACCGGATGGGTATCTGACGCCGGCCGGTGTGGCCGTGCGGTTCTAAGCGCGTCAGTTTGGAACCGTGTGACCGCTACGGTCGCAGGTTCGAATCCTGCCTCGGGCATGGATGTTTGTGATGTCCTTAGGTTAGTTAGGTTTAAGTAGTTCTAAGTTCTAGGGGACTGATGACCTCAGTAGTTAAGTCCCATAGTGCTCAGAGCCATTTGAACCATTTTGGGTATCTGACGAGAGAGCTATAACGGAAGAGATGCAAGGAAAAAGCTGTATCTGAACAATACGTGCACCGAGGCGCAGGGCTCCAGTTAGCGATGTAGTACGTTAACAGAGAGTCAGTGAAGGGGAAAGGTGTTATATTTTCTGAAGGCAGGAAACATGATGATTTGATGTTTTTTTCAACAGATGGAAGAACTGATATGGCAAACCCCAAATAAGTAGCTACTGGCTAAACTTCTGTAGCATACTGGAATTTTTTCGTATGGGGCTATACATCATCATCTGGAATGGGAGAGATTATTTTCGTTGACAGCCCGTTAAACAACGAGGGATGTCGCAAAATATTGAAGCAAAATTTGCACAAAAATATATCTTCCCAAGATAACTAGCCGAAGCCCATATCATGTATTGTAAAAGAATGACTTGTTCAGTACTGTCCGAGAGTTATCCAGACGTCACCTCAGTTGCGAGATGTAAATCCTGCGGATAATTTATGGCACGAACACGATAGAAGGGACAAGAGAAGTACAATAATGTCGCAAGAACATCTGGAAAAGGAGATAAAGAAAAAATGGGAATTAATTGGGTCAGAGTTGACTGTAAACGTTGTTGGTAAGATGTAAAATTATTTGAAATGGTGTACGAAACAGAATGGATATCCCACGAATTACTGAGTTCCAATATTGTACTTGTATTGAAGAAAAATGGTATAGTGACAATATTATAGAAATTATATGTTAAGCTGCGACTATCATTATGAAATTATTGTCTTCGTATGATAAGTAAGAAATGGTATGCCATAGTCCACATTTACTGAAAGAGTGCATTTTCGTCTAGGCCTTTGAAATTTTATTTGTTTGTTAATCGCATATGAGGAAGATAAACTGTTGATACTAGAAATACGGGAGTGCCTGAATATTAATGATGTCCTCTGTACGGCGCTCGCTGTCGAACAGCAACTTGTTCCTCAAAGAATTCCTTCGTACCACAGAAGCAGAACGTCGAAGCGTGTATACTTTCCCAAGAATCACATGGGACATTCCTTATAAGAAATACATCGTGAAACTCTCTATCATCTCGAGACATATATTCCCATTTCCTATCCTGTATCATCTTCAGTCATTAGTAAGTACACTACGTGATCAAACGTATCCGGACAAGAGGCTGAAAATGAGTTATAAGTTCGAGGCGCCCTCCGAGGTAATACTGGAATTCAATATTGTGTTGGCCCACCCTCAGCCTTGATGACAACTTCCACTCTCGCAAGCATACGTTCAATCAGGTACTGGACGGTTTCTTGGGAAATGGCACCCCATTCTTCACGGAGTGCTGCATTGAGGAGAGGTATCGATGTGGGTTCGTGAGGCCTGACACGATGTCGGTGTTCGAAGACATCCCAAAGGTGTTCTGTAAGATTCAGTTCAGGACTCCGTGCAGGCCAGTCCATTACAGTGACGTTATTGTCGTGTAACCACTCTGCCACAGGTCGTGCATTATGAACTGGTGCTCGATCGTGTTGAAAGATGCAATCCCCATCCCGAAGTTGCTCTTCAACAGTGGGAAACAAGAAGGTGCTTAAAATATCAATGTAAGCCTGTGCTGTGATAGTGTCATGCAAAACAACAAGGGGTGAAAGCCCCATCCATGAAAAACACGACCACACCATAACACCATCGCCTCCGAATTTTACTGTTGGCACTACACACGCTGGCAGATGGCATTCATCGGGCATTCGCCATACCCACACTCTGCCGTCGGATCACCACATTGTGTACCGTGATTCGTCACTTCACATAACGTTTCTCCACTGTTCAATCGTCCAATGTTTACGCTCCTTACACCAAGCGGTTGTCGTTTGGCATTTACCGGCGTGATGTGTGGTTTATGAGGAGCCGCTCGACCATGAAATCACCTCCCGCCTGTCATAGTACTTGCAGTGGATGCTGACTCCGTTTGGATTTCCCGTGTGATGGTCTGGTTAGATGTCTACCTATTACACATTACGACCCTCTTCAACTGTCGGCGGTCTCTGTCTGTCAACAGACGAGGTCGCCCTGTACGCTTTTGTGCTATACATGTCCCTTCACGTTTCCACTTCACTATCTCATCGCAAACAGTGGTCCTAGGGATTTCTAATGACTACTGAGGTCGCTGATATTGCGTACCTGGCAATAGGTGGCAGCACAATGCAGCTAATATGAAAAACATACTTTTTTTTGGGGGGGGGGGGGGTTGTCCGGATACTTTTGATCACATAGTGTACATAAGAGCGTGTATTAATACCAGGGTACTGTTAATATATGTTTGGGCTACTACTGGCAACAGTGGCATTGATAAATTTAACTTTCCAAATTTCTTTTACTACTTACCGTATTAGGCATCTCAGTATTGTGAACTCATTCCGGTTGTAATGATTTGAATAAATCAGTTACAATTTCAATTTCTACATATTGAGAGAAATCTGAATAACAGTTGTTATTGCACTTTCTTTAAGAGCTCTATGTACTGTTGCCACCTCATTCCACATGACATACTTCAGCAGAACAATAAGATGGGAGATCGAATGTTAACTGGACCTTTTTTTGTAAAATTTATTGAATCAATCAAAAAAATCACCGACATCACTTTTCTAGATAGTCTCCTGACATCGCTATATATTTTTACCATCGAATTGGCAACTTTCAGTTGCTGTTCCCGAAGAACGAAGAGGGGCTAAACATGTGGTAGTCGCAGGGTGAGCAATCTGGGCTGTAAGGAGTACGTTCCAGAGTTGCCTGATGAATTTCCTCCAGTTTTCCCTCGTTACAGTAGCAGAGTGCGGCCTTGCATCGTCGTGCAGGAGGATCACGTTTTGGATCGGTTGCCGTCGTCTTTTGGTGTAGTATTAGGTTTCTGCCTGAACCAAAAGCCAGCAGTACGAGATCTTCTGCAGTAAGGCTCTGTACGGCACGAATATTGTCCGGTGTAATGCTTGTCCGTGATCGTCTTTGGTGGGATATGTCTCCCACAGCTACCCGTCCGGAATTGTATGCCATTCAAACAATCGGGTCTTCCAAAGAGTTTCTTCCCAAAACTGTGCACGGAGACTCCTCAAAATTTCCGCAGGTTTGGTGCCTTTTTTCGGGAGGATCTCTATGATTATCTAACCCACTACTAACTTGTGTACGGCTTGCTCGCACTGGTGGCCTAAGTCGAGCGGTGGAGCCACATTAACGACGACTTCTCAGTGCCATTCCGCATGCCCCCACCAACGCCCTGTCCACCACCATATCATCCAGATTTAAATTCCGATTCGTATTTGTTGTGTCTTCGTACATGAACACATGGAAATCAAGACTGTACAAGCTTCTATGAAGAACAAGAGGTAGCAGAACTAAGACTTGCCTGCTATCTTGACAGAATTCCCGTCAAATATATTCCGTAATTAGACAAAAATTTAGTCTCCCCCCCCCCCTCCCAAAACGTCACACCATCACCGTGTATCATTATTTCTAACATTGATAATGGCCTAATGTCGGCGAGGAGGAAACTCCACGAGTTTCTTCAGGTATAACGTTTCTATCTCAAGCCATTTATTACTGAATCGATACAACGGAGACACCAAATTGGGGGAATACTGATTACTAAATTTCTCCCACCATTCCTTATGGTCTAAGACATTTTCTATAGGATTAAGATCTGGTGATTTCACGAGCCGCATGAGATGTGACGGTACACTGTCCGAGTAAAAGTATCAGGACACTTCTGTGTAATGTGAAATTGACCGCTAGATATCACAAGAGGCGGTCTCGCCAGTATAAAAGAAGGCGCCAGTATAGAAGCAGTAACAGCAAAAGGGGTCAGTTATGAAAGCTCAGTGTTTTTGAACGTACACTAGTCATTGGATATCACCTGAGTAGCATATACATAAGGAACTTTCGACTCTTCTAAAGCTGCAGAAGTGGACTTGAAACCTGGTTGTCAAGGGAAGGCAGGATTCGGTTACGATTGTCGACGGGACCGTAATCAGTTACTATTGGTTGCCTTTTACAGTTACACACAATTTATTTTAAACCAGTAATTCCAGACTCAACAATAAATAAAAATGCCACACGTTACCAATGAAGGAATAAACAACTGTGTAAATAATAGTGTTTTCAGTGAGTAACGATTTAGCAAATAACCATTAAATACAGATACAACAGCTATTGCTTTAAAATCAAGCCGCTGTGATCTGGCAGAAGGCCTTACACGCCAGGAATGGCAATAAATTAAGAACTGTTTAAAACTCGCTGCAACTTACAACTTACAGGTATTGAAATATTAAAGGTAAGTCGCTACAAGCACAGCAGAAGGCATCAGACCCCAGGAATGACAGTAATCAACACTACACTGCTAGATTTATTGCAGAAGGTGACCAGAACTATTAACTAGACATATATAACCTTTAATGTAAGCATTAAAGGTATTGTAATAAATAATGCAATAATAAGGCTTACTGCTAAAATACAAATACCAAATTAGAATTTTAAGGCAAATGACCACAATCACATCTGAAAGCCTTACTCGCCAGGAACGGCAATAACATAAAAAAAATTAGAAACCTGCTGTAAAACAGCAAATACAATAGCAAAGGTTAATTAAAGAAACAAGCAACTGATCACCACACGGGTGAAATTAGATGATGGTAAAATTTGTAACACAACCCTTAATATCCACTGAACACTACACTGCTAGATTTATTGCAGAAGGCGACCAGAACTATTAACTAGACATATATAACCTTTAATGTAAGCATTAAAGGTATTGTAATAAATAATGCAATAATAAAACACAAGGACCAGTACATAAGTTCCTTAAAGGGCACTGAGGCAGATTACACCCGCAGAAGACGTGAACTGAAGGAGCGTTACACTGAAGTACTGGCCATCAGAACTCCTTTTAGAACACACATGCCTTACAAGAACCAAGGGGCCACAGACGGTGCTTCAGAATCGACCTCAAAGAGGGTCCGACAACAAACACTTTCGCGAGAGATGAGATAGGCAGACAAGAGTCGCATTCACTTCACAAGTTGGTAACTCAGACTAGTGGCAGTCTAACGAATGAATAATGATAATTTTGTTGAAGCTACCTGACGTCCGAAAAACCAAATGCAACGCTGGAACAATACGCCAAAACCGGAACCGGCGGTCTGCACTACATCCCCAGAATACTATGTTTAGAGCGCCCAGAACGAGAAAGGAATGACTACCACCGGAGTAGAAGAATCACCAACCGGCCTACAATCAAGAAAACTGTCAAAACGACACGTCTTACTGGACAGCAGCGGCAAGGCGAGGAAATGTACACTGCCATTACTAACCCGCAGGCGAGGTAACTGTGGCATTAGCGGCCACCAGCCAAGAAAAATTACCGCTGGTTGAACTTAACAAATTGTAACAAGTTAAACGCAGTAAATAGTAATAAGAAGTCGAGGAAAGCTAATCAGATCCGTCTTCCCCAAGCACTCCACTCGCTGCTATTCGCCTTGGCGACGCTACAAGCAGCAACACGAACCCAATATATCACAATGGTGGAGGTTTCTCTACTTGGATTGAACTGCACTCGTCTTAAAGTTTCTGGCTCTGGTTTACGACAAGGTCGTGCTCCCTCGTGACCACAGCCCTTCCATCCGGCAGTCCATGCGTGCCGCCAGCGGTTCCGGTGTGTTCTCGCACTGCACGGACCTGGCTCCTCCTGAATCCCCAACCGATCTGGCCCACTCACACGACCTGGAAAAACAACGACGTCGTCCCAAAGATAGGGAAACAGTTGGTACATATCGATAACCGCCGCTGCTGCCACTAGCGGACAGACAATGCTTGCGAACCAAGTGGCGCCAGTCAACACGAGAAGAAGACAACCGCAACCATGCCAACTAAACGATACCATCTGGCCTCCAACAGAGGGCGGAAACCTACAAACAGCACCAACGCGAGCCGCAACATGGCTCAGGACTGTTGGTGATGTGACTGTGAAGTGGCAAAAAGCGAAATAACAATGACACGTAAATGAAGACAGGTAGACTTGATGTGCTGACGGATGGGGACCGTCGAGCATTGGTGGAGGGGGGGGGGGAGGGGGGGGCTGTCGGGAGAGGAGTGTTTCTAAACAAGCGCATGAAATCAGCGCAAGGAATCACTCGTAAGTTCCAAAGTGCTACCAGCAGTTCAGCAGGTGCAATGAGTGTGCGTAGAGAATTTTAAAAAATTGGGTACAGTGGTCGAGCAGCCTCACAGAAACCATACATATCTGCAGTCTATGCTAAGCGACGCCTGAGGTGGTGTAAAAAGTGACGAATCACACTGCACACTATGGCATTCCTATAGAAGGGTTTGGTTTGACGAATTCTGGAAGAACCTTACCTGTCTTCATGTGCAATGCCAAGGTTAAAGTGCGAAGGTGGTGATGTTACAGTATGGGAGTGTTTTTCATGGTTACGGTGTGGTAGCCTTTTTGCTCTTAAGAAAACGCAACGTATGGAAGGATGTGAACACGTTTTGTGTAAGGAACAATGAAAAAGATTCCGTCTAAGGCCTTGATGCAGCGTACATGCAACGTAGCGTGGCGCCGATGCTGATGTATAACCACCGAAATGTACCCAAGGTATTAATGTGGCATCCATGTCTTTCCGACGTGCACGCGGTAAATGCGGGGACGTGAACTATGGCGTCGTTATTGCCAAATGTTTTCTTGGCTGCCGAAGGACAAACACCGGTAGATATCAATCGCAGAATGAAGAATGTGTATGGGGCAGTACGTCTCTCGAAAACCAACGTTGTAGAACGGTGCACCAAATTCCGTGCTGGTCACGGTTCGATCGAAGACGTCAGTCGATCTGGGAGACCGGACTCATCCGTTACGGGCAAGTGAGAGACACTCGAGCATGTGATCTCTCCCCATTCAATTACGCTTTCGGTCCTTTAAAGAAGGCACCGGAAGGTCGACGATTCCTGTCGGACAAGGATGTGCAGTAGACACTTACGGACTTCTTCACGCAGCAGGACACAGTGTTTTACAAAACGGGTATCATCAGCCTGGCTGCGTCAGTGGGATGATTGCCTCAGTGCTCACTGATTGGCATACCGATTCTGGGTTGTACCGCCTTCAAATGGAAACTTTTTATTCGCCCCTTATAGCATTTTTTACTGGGGGCAGTAGAGAAGCAGTTCTGAGATAGTCATTGTTTGTATCAGTAAGCGTCTGTTAAGCAATAGTTGGTGGATAGTGTAATGGTTTGTCCAAATTCTCGGCCTCAACACAATGGAAGAGAGCTGGGATGAGTTAGAAAGTCGACATTGCTCCAGACCCTAGCGTCCAACGTTACTACCTTCTCTTGGTTTCTATTCTTGAGGAATCATCTCTGCTACCGCGCCCCCACCATACACATTCAGACACCGCATTGAAATTGTCCCCAGTCGACGACAAGCTGCCATAAAGGCTGAGAATGGACACATTCCACATTACTGTCCATTAATAGCTGTCCGGCTACTTTTGATCAGATAGTGTTCGTGTGCAGCACTGTGAACGCGGTTGTTGTTATCTTGGAAGACGAGAGTAATCAAAGTATTCTTATCATAAAAGTGTAGAAGAGAGGACAACACTTGAGCACCGAGAATGTTGGTTCATGTCAACTGTAACGTGAAAGATAGGGCCCAAATCATCATACGAAAATCATCCCCAGAAACATCGTAGAACCACTTCCGGCCTGAGCCACACACTCCACGCCCTGCAGGTTAAAACGCCTTATTGGACCATTGGTGCCCTCGACGTCCTGTGTCATTTGGAAAGGGGCAGATCAGCGACTTGTCTGATCGCACTACACCTACGCCTCTCCAGTCATCTGTTGACCAGCTTCTGTGTCACAACCCAGTGCTGACGAACAGCTTTATTTGCCACTGTGAACAATTCCCTTTTGTGAGGTACCCTCCTCCAAAAAAACGAGGGCGCACTGGAAAGTAATGGCAACTTTTTTTTTCTCAATATCGGTTGATGTCATGCATAACAGTCGGTCAAGTTTTTCGATTCGCTGACTCAAGTTGCAACCGTCTGCCACTAGAAGGCTCCGAACTGTAGCGTTTAACAGGCGGTGTGTAACGTTACTATGTCGGTGCTTGACCAACAGCGTGCTGTAATCATCAGTAATGAGCGACGTTGTGTTCTTAGTGCTCGTAATGAAAGAGACGGTGATGCTTACATCAGCGTGTGTGACAGAGCTCGGAATGGACGAATGCGTACGCCACCGACGAGACATGTCGGAATCGGCTTGATGAACTCTTCAGGGAATAATCCTTCGATGACGCAGACACAGCTCTCAGGTGAGTATAGCATATCACGAGAGTGGGTGCACGCCATCATTGCAGAACTACGGTATAGAAAATTGTGTGCACAGTAGATGCCTCAAATTCTCACTCCTGACATGAAGCACAAGGTATTGGACAGCTGTCAACAATTTCTTACTCCTTTTAGTCTGAGGGTGATGGGTTTCGTAACCGCATTGTCGCAGGTGATGAAAGCTGGGTTCACCATTTTGACCTTGAAAACCAGAGAGCGTCAATGGAGTTCTGGCACAAAGGATACCAAAAAAGTTGAAGACCGTGCTAACAGCGGGCAACATCACGCCCACATTGTTCTGGGATGTTCGAGGGGCACTTGGAATTCGTGCCTAAAGGCACCACCATAAACTCTGCAAGGCGCTGCGAGACCCTCAGAAAACAAATCACGAATTCTAAGAGTTCGTCCACATGTGAAGCACCCTCAGCATGCCATAGCCAGAACAAACACGAACGCTGCGACAGCTGCAACAATTCAACGGCCTGGGTTCATTGTCATCGATCATCCTCCGTACAGTCCCGACTTGGCCACATCCGATACTCATCTATTTCCAGAACTTAAAAGAACACCTTCGAGGACTTCACTTTGATATTGATAAAGCGGTGCAAGCAGAGGTAAGGTTGTGGATCCGTCAACAAAGTCAAACATTCTACAGTGGTGGTATCAACAAAATGGTCTCTCGTGGGGAGAAATGTGTTCGTCGTAAGGGTACCTATGCCGAGAAATAAATACGTAGACATGAAGAAGCAGAGCGTTAAAAAACTGTTTTGTTTGGAAGGCTTTAAGAGCTTTCGCATAAAAAATTCGGAGGCATTACTATTCAGCACGCCCTCATATATTTCATTCTGTTCTCTCCACAATGTACGCTCGAAACTGGTTGAGAGGGAACTGCATTCAATGACAGCAAGAATTCCTATCGGGTTTGAAGCGGATTGTCATAAGCAAGTCATGACACATGTCTCTGGTCTCTGTCGGTTACGATATTTTTCCGACCACTGTCCTTGCTCCATTGTAAGGTGGCATAATAAATGAAGGTCAATTTCGCACCTTCCATAAGAGTTTTATACATCGTAATGGAAAGGTGAATATGTCACTTAACTTACTTTGGTGGTAATCAGCAGATTTGCCTATAGGTATGTAACGCAAAGGGATGACACTCAATCGATGGTATTAACACGTCACTCCTATATAATGCATGTCAATGAGCAGAAGGGGAAACAAGCACCGACAGGAAACGTTTTGTGTGGAAGCGGGTATGGGCAGAAACAGAGGCGGCACCACAGGAGGCTCCATGAAAACCTCTTAGGGGGCGTCCTGCGGCAGGAGTCAGCGACCGGACAGGTGACGCATACTGGAGAGCAAGTAATGGGCCACCAGAAGTAGGACAGAAAGAAGCTTTAGAAAATTGCGTTTCGGAATTGAGAGGGAACTGCATTCAATGTCAGCAAGAATTCCTATCGGGTTTGAAGCGGATTGTCATTAGCAAGTCGTGACACATGTGACGCAGTTGATTACGTGAACAGCGAGTGATACACATGAGATGTATGCATGTAACTTTTAGGTGTCTGGAACAGGCACAAAACGTCCAATTGGCGGAAACGAACTAGGAAGTAGTAAACTGCCAAGATTTCGACGCAGTTAAAGGTCCTTTAGATTGGCAGAGAGAGTTCCCACAAATTAAGAGAAATGCACCTTTTGGTCAATAAAAGCTTTGACGTGGAGAACAAAAGAACCAGGTGGGGAGAAAGTTCGGCTGCGAGAAAGACAAGAGCGAAATTTTCGGGGACTCTTCTCTGTACTGGCGTCAAGAGCAGAATGAGGCGCATAATGCTCTGTATGATGCGGAGGAGAAAATTGTGTGAACACTGCATTCACTGTTGCTGACATTCAGCTAGATATTAGCTGTAGCATCGTTGAGCTCCAATTGTGGAGCAACGAACCAGCCAGTTAGTTAATTCTTCTTGTGAGGACTGAGAGGGCATTTTAATATGCACGCTGTTCCAGCCATGTGCGTGCATATCGCCATATTCCAAGACTATAGATGAGTACATGTTTTCTCGCATAACGAGAAACATAGGGAGAGTTTCTGCTGGAAAAAATCAGCAAAGGCTTAATTAGTTTTTATAGGAATTTCAGAGGATGACAGCAGCCATGTAGACGACAGCTCATCGCAACTAAGGTAAATACCGCGAGCAGAGGCGTAAATTTGTTGGTTCACCAGTTTGCGTCCACTGTAAACTCGAGCGACCTTGGGTAATCTTTTGCTCAACTTGTCACAAAACTAACCATCCTCTGTAGACCTGATTGTCATGCTGAATAGTACCAAACTTTGAACCGGAATCGGATGATTTATCGTAGTACTGGCCAACATCTTGACGTAGTCGTAAGAATAAGTTTGTAAAGAAAATTGTAGTTAAAATTTACTATTGTTGTTTTTAGGATTATTTCACTTTCTGTGGACGAGATGCATTCGTTTGACAACTGTCGTAACATTGTCACACTGTAAACTATGTAAATGCGAGTGATTCTGTGATAAGATTGCAGCATTTACTACTTACACAGTTGTTCTATCCTCAAAACCTACATGTGTTACATGATTCTAGTGATAAATTGTCCCTCGTAATACGCTGGACAGTCCGCATTCATACCTAACAAATCTGGCAGCTTCGTTAAAGCCTTGGTCACGGGCACGTCCAGACATGGTAGCTGCCTTCTGTCATTATGCCACGTCCCCATATCGACACACCTTACTGCGTTGATTCCACACAACCGACTGTCACCTGCACACCACTTCAGTGCCAGAAATTACGTAAGGGGTGAGAGTCTGACTGCCTGCTAGTAGTCCTACACCGTCTGCAGTTCCCCAAATCGTTCAACAGTCTGAGACTTATATTTTCTCCAGTGAGCTTATTTAACTGTTACCTTTCGTTTACACGTAGTTTCATCTATGGCTATGTTACGTTTACGATATGAAAGTAGTGAGTCACTCCCGCAATTCGAGAGAATGGTCTTCGCACCTACAGTGCACGGTACCAATACTTCGGAAGAGCCTCTCAAGAAACGCAAACTTTCACGGGGGGCGCAGGTGGGGGAGGGGGGGGGGGGAGGGATCATAACTGGGGTTCAGTTGATCACAGAGATAAGCAGGCCAAGTGCTTTGATTAGTCATTGGCCTAGCGACCGTTTGTACACGTATCGGTAAACAGGCACACTGTAGCTATCCTACAGTAAACGGTCGAAAGTTAAACGTTACACACTTCCTCCAGCCCAGATAAATAGAGCAACTCGTTTGGTTCTTTTGTATAATTTCGATTCATGGCAATTCGTAGAAGCTTTTACCATATGTTCGTAAAATGATATTCTTAGGGAACATAGCCGAGCGGTGTAAGGCGCTGCAGTCATGGACTGTGTGGCTGGTCCCGGCGGAGGTTCGAGTCCTCCCTCGGGCATCGGTGTGTATGTTTGTCCTTAGGATAATTTAGGTTAAGTAGTGTGTAAGCTTAGGGACTGATGACCTTAGCAGTTTAAGTCCCATACGATTTCACACACATTTGAACATTTTAGGGAACATCGAAACGTTCTTTGGTATCATAATCCGTTAGCGGTGTCCAGATGTTCAAAGTTACCGTATTATGCATAAAACAGCAAAAATCGGCTTTTTGCCGTTTCTGTACCGTGGGCCGCAATGATCTAAATAACTAACCGTGGTAAATGCTCAATTTTAATTTTACATTACTTAGACATTCATCTAGAAACGCTACTTTTCCGTTTTCGAAAATCTGTATCCATTATCGAGATACAGCCGAGAAACCATGAATTTTGTGTACTAGCTGCGAGACGGCCACTGTTATATTTTCTACTCGTGGCAGATAGCAAAATTTTTTACCATTTAGTAATAAGATAAAGTTCCCGAGGAACCTTGAAACTTTTTCGATGTTGTTATCTGTGACCTATGTTCAAAGGTACCGTACTTATGCACGAAAAATAGCCATGTAATATCCGGTCTGGGGCGTAAATGGGGTTTTAACTGACATAGTGAACACTTTGCAAGCGTTCTACGGCCATCGCAAAGATTTTGAGGTCACCAAACTGTCAGCATTTTTTTATCAGTAGAACTTTATCACGTGCTGCATCTGTATAACTCAACGCCTATAGAAATGTGTCGAACGTGGTACAGTAGTGCAAAAAAATGGGCTAAAATGGGTCTTAATATGCATGGAAACAGCTTCAAATGATTGCAAAAAAATGTGTAAAACTGAATATAATTCAAATTCAGTAAAATAATTCACTTAAGATAAAAATCATAAGCAAGACGTTTTCGGTGAACTGCAATCGATGAGCAAAGTATTGTTGTTGTTGTGATCTTCAGTACTGAGACACTTTTGACGCAGCTCTCCATGCTACTCTATCCTGCGCAAGCTTCTTCATCTCCCAGTACCTAATGCAACCTAAATCCTTCTGAATCTGCTTAGTGTATTCATCTCTTGGTCTCCCTCTACGATTTTTACCCTCCACGCTGCCCTCCAATACTAAATTGGCTTCCCTTGATGCCTCAGAACATGTCTTACCAACCGATCCCTTCTTCTAGTCATGTTGTGCCACAAACTTCTCCCCAATCCTATTCAATACTTCCTCATTAGTTATATGATCTACCCATCTAATCTTCAGCATTCTTCTGTAGCACCACATTTCGAAAGCTTCTACTCTCTTCTTGTCCAAACTAGTTATCGTCCATGTTTCACTTCCATACATGGCTACACTCCATACAAATACTTTCAGAAACGACTTCCTGACACTTAAATCTATACTCGATGTTAACAAATTTCTCTTCTTCAGAAACGCTTTCCTTGTCATTGCCAGTCGACATTTTATATCCTCTCTACTTCGACCATCATCAGTTATTTTGCTCCCCAAATAGCAAAAATCCAAGTGTCTCATTTCCTAATCTGATTCCCTCAGCATCACCCGACTTAATTCGACTACATTCCATTATCCTCGTTTTGCTTTTATTGATGTTCATCTTATATCCTCCTTTCAAGACACTATCCATGAGCAAAGTATCCAGAAAAAATTAAAAGCAAACGATTTCGTTTTAACCTTATATTATGCGTACTTATTTATTGTTTATATCTGTCAAAGTATAAAAATGTGTTGAAGTATATAAATAAACCGTCAGAACTTCACTGACCTACAGAATTCGTTTTACATAAGCAGCACACCCTGCTGTAGCAGCGAAAAGAAGGAAACCAACAGAGAAATGTTGCTGTCGGAGCACAAAAAAGGGGAATTTCTTTCTCTTTAAAAGACTCTGACAGAAAAGTAGGGAACCGGCTGCCTCAATCCTCATTCCACTTTCTTCACCAAAAACATTTGGCATGCGCGAATATGATCGTACGACAAAATTTTTGGTGATAAAGCGAAACTGGATTGAGGCAGCTGTTTCCTTACTTTTCTGTCAGAGTCTTTTAAAGAGAAAGAAATTCCCCTTTTTGTGCTCTGACAGGAGCATTTCTCCGGATGTATCTATTTATGTTGAACTTTGTATGTGGAATTATTCTCTAAACTCGTCGACATTTTCGGAAGTACCCCTTTTTTGTACACGGAAGCACCTGCATGGATTGATCGCCACAGACCTTAAGTTGGATTATTATTTCAGCTAAGTAAGGAAATTAATACGAGGCAAAGTTTCTCGCCGAATATCTTTATAAGCAACATTTAGTCAGAGATTTTGGATGAAATATTCGCTGTAGTGATAGGAATCGAACGAGGACGCTAGACTTAGACTAACGGCATAATCACGTAAGCTCCAGCCTTCCATTACCTCTCTATAATAGCGTTTCTACGACACAACAAGAATACACTACAGGAAAGACGACAGTGACTGGATTACTGAATGAAGTCTTCCAGTAAACGACGGATTATTCCATAAAATACGTGCCAATAGTGCGGAAAAACCTACATGGAACCTGGTATTGTGAAAATGAGTTAGCAGCAGGTTACAGACACAAAGCTTGGTGTCAATCGCGAGACACGTTAGTTGCCTCAGTTGCTTGAACACTGTGTTGATAGCATCGGTCAGGCGAGCGATTTCAATCAATTTCAGTCATCCATAGTCTTCAAGTAATTGAGAATTTTATTTTGCGATGAAGTATTTTCTATTGTTAAAGCAAATACAGATTTTTTTTTACATGTGTATGCGTGAAGTACAGTGAGTTCGTCATAGATGTTATTATCACATATCATTCTTGACACACATAGTTACCTATCGAGAATTTTGCTTATAGTTTAAGGGGCTCCGGAACGCCCTATACTTGCAATGTTAAAATAACGCTTATAAATTACATCTTTCCTCACAAAGTATTTGAGGTAGGAAGTTGAACTTTTTACAGATTATTTATTGGAATATGGGCTACAACTTAACACAGGGATTTTACAAAATTTTAGTTCAGTTATTAAAGATGATTTTTTTTCAATTGTAATGAAAATTCACAACATTTTTTTGCAATTTTTTATTTATATATTCAAAAATATACAGTTTTTTGGAAAAAGGCTGTGTTAAATTATGCAGAAGGTACTGTGTAACATTTACTGAAAGTTTGAAACAAATATGTTTGGAAGATCCTTAGAAAACATGTAATTAGTATGAGAAAATAAAAGTTTTGGGAATCGAGCGACAAAGATTGGATTAACTTTTTAGTGCATTCCAGGTCCATAGGATGGATTATCTTCATCCTCTGCAAACTCCTCCTCCAGCTTCCTCCTCCTGTTTACTCTTGCTTGTATTTCTAGACTCTTTACAGCCCTGTCTGCAGCCCGAAGGCGTTCCTTGTCTAAAGCAAGCATCGCTCGTACCATGTTAGAACCTATCTTCATTCCCATATTTCTAAATACCTTTGGCTTTCCAACATTTCTCCTTTTCTTAAAAGCCTTCAGAGGATTTCTAATAACTTTACTTTTACTCATTATTATACTTCAACAAAACAGAGACTCAAGAAACAGAATTAATTACGAATATTTTCGAGATAACGACAGAGTAAATAAACATGAAACAATCGACAATCACACCAGCGATATATATTGAACCATCACAGGTTAGCCACAACACATACTTTATCTCACATCACTATAATGTACCTGATGAACACGGACGTTAATAATAACACCATTTGACAGCAGTTTAACAGCGCCACGGTGGGTCACGCCCATGTAGAACACATTTCAAAAAAAATTTAAAAATAGTTGTTGTCTTCGGAATCGAATAAATTATATATCTATTAAAAGGTAATAGTCTGCAGATTCAGAAAACGCAAAAAAGTAAAAATTGAACTTTTCATGATTTTGAGCCTTTCCGGAGCCCCTTAAGCCTCATACCAACAGGGCGTTCTTTGTAACGATTTTTTTAATAGAGTGTAGAAGGCAGAGAAGGCAGGGCACTTCTGCGGTAGAACATGTCTATTCTCTTACAGCACTGTTCGTGTGTACTGGGTGAGCCGAGTGACGATCCAGTTTGTATTTTCAGGTGGACAATTTCGCATTAAATGGACAATTCCTTTTGAGGCGGTACCCAAACAGCGCATGCTTGCATTTATTTGTGTTGTGTTGCTGCCTTTTCTGTAAAGTTTTTATTTTTAATGTAACATTGTTTAAAGCTGAACATCCTGTCTATCGACTTTATTGAGTACGCATTGCACGTCGCAGTTGTTTCGATCAACACTAACCTGCTATCCTTTCGAAACGAGCATCTTGAGGTTTAAACGATACGCGTACAGTTAACGCAATCTGGGGAGTTTCTCAGTGTTTTGGGACACGAGACGGATGACGCCGTATATGAAAGCTATGAAGGACAGGTGTTAGCAATGGCTGTGCTAGCTAATTAGTGGGTGTCTCCTCCCCTATATAAGGTGCGTGCTGCGAATAGCAGGCAGCGTCGCATCGTCACACTCACGGGGAAATCAACATGGGAGGAGCAGTCCTTAAGGTAAGCAAGAAGAGTACTTCGCGCTTAGTCACGACTACAACTGACTGACTAGTCTACTTCGGGACTCCTTTGGTTCGCTGGAACGTTTTGCGTTTCATTTTGTTACTTCTTTGTTGTCTGTAGGAAATGCATTGCGTTAATACTAACTTTACGATTTCTACAATATTTTGTTCTGCAACATTCTGTTCTATGGTGTCTTCATGGAAATTTTTCTAGATGTGGAATTCGACCTATTTCTTCCAGTGAAGTTTCAGTTTGATTTAATTATTCCACGGTGAGTGACTATCAAGTTTTGTGACATCGCTTGCACATCTGTGTGGCAAATATCGGAGGATCTGTTTGATAGTGTCTACTTTCTACATCTGCGTTCCCATAAGGCACCTTAAGGTATCAGGTGGAGGTTTCAACATGTTCCAGAACAATTTTAAGCGATCCCTAGGCTGTCAATAATACTGCGCAGTAATATTGTCCAACATTATTGGAGTTCTCGTTACACTGAAATAATACTATAGTACCGAATGTTCTTCCCGCAAACGCGCCACATGATTTACTAGATGATGTTTTCTGCATGGTCGTAGTTGCGCCCGTTTTTCCTCCATGTGTGCACGCTTCAACGCTGCCCAGGCGAAAGTAAACATTAATGGCATGCATACTTGGGGGTACTAATCAACCTAAAAACATAGAGACATAATACTCGTAATAGCTACAAGGCTTAGTCCGCAAATGAAGTAAGTACTGATGTAACTTTGTTCAGTACACTGTTCTCAGTCATCAATAGAATTATCTGCATTTATACCCTGAACACCATGTTCGTATCGTGTAAGAGACCGAGAGCAATACACTCCCAAGGAATTTCCGCAAGAAACTGAAAAAAGTAAATGACAATAGATCAGGAAACGTGTTGAAAGATGTGTATGAAGCACAATGCGACACTTTGAGAAATGAAATTCCTGATGCATCCGGTAACGCCAGATATCTCATCGTCCACAATAGCAAAGGAGACTAAAGATCACTGTGTCATGACAGTACGCAGAAAGGTTTATGTTAGTTCTAGCACTTCTCATAATTTGCAAACAAGATCAGGTCAGATTTCTAGTGAGCGAACAAGTTAGGTTTTCTTACAACAGCTGTGACAGCATGGACATAAGATCATGTAAGCTTTCAACCAGTAATCGCTAAATAATTGTTTTATTTCATTTGCAACCGTAGATAACAGCACATGTACACGATACAATACACAGTTAAGTTGTTTAATTTGTAGTTAATTGTTGTGGTGTTTGAATCTATGCTGCTCTCAACAAGTCCCTTGTCCACTGAAATGTTCAATGGGCGCTTTTCAGACTTATTTCGTTGTTCTGCAGAATTTATGCTTGTGTTTTACGGAAGCAACAAATGCGCGTTCCACATCGTTGAGCGCCAATATGTTCGCATGAAAGCAGGGTTCTAGCTGACACTTCCCAATCATAAACATTATGCAGAATTGTTGTGCTTCTCTTGGTCTCACTTCCGCACAATATACTGAGCGTGTGACGGGCGGGCACATGGGGGAGGAGGGGTGGGGGGTGGGGGGGGGGGAGTAGGACGTCAAACGGGCCGACTTGGAGCAGGAGAGGCACCACAGGATATTTAATATCCACTGTCTATACTTTTGCAAATAAATTCATAAAACTTTGTCAGCATGACCAGGAAGGATTCAGGATTCACAGTCGTAGCAGCGGAAGTTCAAAAACATAACAAAATAATTTTTTTTACGTGTGAAATTTCTTCATTTTTTTGACTTACTATTGGCTGCATTTGTTGAGATTCTTCGATGAATTTTGCACAGCATACGAACCATACTTAGAGGTGTATGAAACTCTGCACTTTACTTAAATCATTAAAAAATGAATGAGCTGTTACATTTTAAACTTCATGTTTAGAAAAAACTCAAATTTTGTAGTTAATTATCTCAATTTTTACCACAGTTTTAATAGAATTGAAAAATTCTAAAATTTCATACACCTGTAATTATGGTTTGTATGCTGTGCAAAATTCGTCAAAGAATCTCTCTTACTTATGAAGAAAAGTGTATCTATGGGAACAAATGCAGCCAATAGAAAGTGAAGAAATGATGAAATTTCAAATGTAAAAGAAATTATTTTGTTATGTTTTTGAACTTCCACTGCTATGAATGTGAAATCTGAATCCTTCCTGGTCATGCAGACAAAGTCTTATGAATTTATTTGTAAAAGCATAGACGTTGGAAATTAAAATGTCCTGTGGTGCCCCTCCTGCTCCAAGTCGGCTCTTTTGTCGTCCTACCCTCCTTAAGCAGCGGTTGGTATGGACCGCAACCATTGGCTAAACAGCTGCAGTTAACTCCTCGTCAGCAGTTACTTCAAGTTACATCAATAGAGGCCATGCACATGCTGAGAGAGAAAAAGGATAGCGAGGGAAATCGGTTGTCATTTTTCTAACAGAACAACCCTACAAATTCCCTTCACTGTTTTAAAGAAACACTGGTAAACTTTAGGCTGACTGGGCGGGTATCTGAACACTATTCGAAACGATCACATTTTGCGATGTAAAGTACCTTTCTATGTGAAAGAAACACACTTTCCCAATTATGCTGATACCGATGTAGAGGGTAGTTTTAAAAATGGTTCAGATGGCTCTGAACACTATGCGACTTAACTTCTGAGGTCATCAGTCGCCTAGAACTTAGAACTAATTAAACCTCACTAATCTAAGGACATCACACACATCCATGCCCGAGGCAGGATTCGAACCTGCGACCGTAGCGGTCACGCGGTTCCAGACTGAAGCGCCTAGAACCGCACGGCCACACCGGCCGGCGGGTAGTTTTTGTGGTGTCACCGCTAGACACCACACTTGCTAGGTGGTAACTTAAATCGGCGGCGGTCCTGTAGTACATGTCGGACCCGCGTGTCGCCACTGTGGGATCGCAAACCTAGCGCCACCACAAGGCAGGTCTCGAGAGACTGAGGAGACCTCAGCCCCAGTTGTACGGACAACATAGCTAGCGATTGGACGTGCTAAGCCTTGCTCTCATTTGCCGAGAGATAGACAGTAGAATAGCCCTCTGCTAAGTTAACTGGCGACCACCTAGCAAGGCGCCATTTGTATCAGTGCCTATAGCTTACTAATATTCAAGAGAGATGTATTCCAAGGACTAATTAAAAGTTAAGTAACAAGCATCTACGTACTTTTCTTCTTATTCATTTATAAGTTCTCATGTTCCAGACTTCACGCCCGTCTGCGTTAGCATTGCGTGCCCTATCGGCTACAGCATTGTGTCTAGGCTGTATGGTCTAGACACAACAGTTTTAATTCAACTTTAACTACTTGAGAGCACAGAAACTTTTTCGAAACATTTGTGAGGACATGCGGAAGAAAAATAGTGAATAAACTGGTGGACGAAATACATTTTAATTTCCACGTGAGAGGATAACATTTGCGAATTGTGTAGCGTGTTTACGACCTAGGTTACAAACGTTGCTCACTGTGACAATCATCTACATCCACGGCAGTATGGAATCGCACTAGAGGTTGTTCTACTGCTGTCCGAAACGTCTCAGGTGGGATGTTGTCTACCTCCCTCGCTATGCTCAGCTTCAACCGCCAACTTGCGTTAGTGTCCCGTTGATAAATCCTGTCCTTCAGGTAATCCCACAGCCAGAAATCGCAGGTGTTCAAATCTGGTGATGTTGATGGCCACACTCTTTGAAACGATCAGCCAGTGATTCGGTTTTCTCCAAATGTGTTACGGAATAACCGAATGACCTAACGAGTGATATGAGCTAGAGCTCCATTGTGCATCAAAACAGTTGAGTACAAAGCACCTCTGCCGGCCGGAGTGGCCGAGCGGTTCTAGGTGCTACAGTCTGAAACCGCGCGACCGCTACGGTCGCAGGTTCGAATCCTGCCTCGGGCATGGATGTGTGTGATGTCGTTAGGTTGGTTAGGTTTAAGTAGTTAGGGGACTGATGACCTCAGAAGTTGTCCCATAGTGCTCAGAGCCATTTGAACCAAAGCACCTCTCTTCCGTAGAGTGGGAATCACGTGGTGACGAAACACACCACAGTAACGAATACCTTCCACGCCCCATGCCCTTGGTCCTTGGAGTCCAAGGGCCGTACCAGTGCCGGAGCCTAATCTCAAATCATGACACAAACACTACGAACAACGCAAATCCTCCAGCGCACAGTCTAAACATTATTCCAAGTTTGGTACCTTTAAAGTAAATAGTTTTCCGTCTTCGCTGGCTCAAGTACAGAACGTTTAATTATAACCACACTGCACCTCGACTTTTTAAACAAGAGGACACTGTTTCAGCTGAAGACGGAGAATAAGGTCTCCCTGCCAATCACTACATATAACTCGAACTTCTGCCCAGCAGTGGTATTACGAAACTCCTCGTGGAGAACTAGGCATTAAGGCAAACACAGTAAAGCAAGAGCACGATACTTTTGGCATTTCCTCGCCTAATTCTCGCAACTAATAAGCACTTAATTAACATACTAATAGTGCACATCAGTAATTTGTGTTTCTGCTATATTTCCTTTAAACATCCATTGTTGCATTTGATTGTGCTAAGAAATCAGCATGTAATACAGTGTGCCGTGTTCCATCAGTGAAAGACGCCTGTGGTGTTGCAGACGCTGGTGCTGTTGGTGGTGGCGGTGGTGTCCTGTGCGTTCGCTTTGCCCACTGCTGTTGGAGCTCCTGGCGCCAGTAGGGAGTCGCTGACCCCTGCAGAGAGCTTCGCCTTCGGCTTCGGCTGGGGACCCTGGGGCTGGCCCGGTAACTAATCCACACAAATGGGTCAAATGGCTCTGAGCACTATGGGACTTAGGCCGGCCGAAGTGGCCGAGCGGTTCTAGGCGCTACAGTCTGGAATCGCGCGACCGCCACGGTCGCAGGTTCGAATCCTGCCTCGGGCATGGATGTGTGATGTCGTTAGGTTAGTTAGGTTTAAGTAGTTCTAAGTTCTAGGGGACTGATGACCTCAGAAGTTAAGTCCCATAGTGCTCAGAGCCATTTGAACCAACTATGGGACTTAACATCTTAGGTCATCAGTCCCCTAGACTTAGAACTACTTAAACCTAACTAACCTAAGGACATCACACACGCCCATGCCCGAGGCAGGATTCGAACCTGCGACCGTAGCAGTAGCGCGGTTTCGAACTGAAGCGCCTAGAACCGCTTTGCCACTGCGGCCGGCTCACAAAAGTACACTCTACAACCACAAGGCTCTGACCACGCCACTCATGGCTCTCCAAAAAACACTTAATTATGTTCGAGCGCGGGCAGAATGGGCCAACATCAGGGACATATTTTCTGTCTCAAAATGTAGAGGAGAATAGTCAGTGACTGTGTGGGGCTTGACTGAAAGGATCGACAGGTTCTATTAATCAGTCAGAGAAGTTTCACAGGTATTACCGATGAGCCAAAATATGACCACCTGCTTAACAGCATGTTGGTCAACCTTTGAAACGCGAAACATCAGCGATTCGACATGTCCTTGATACGTTACTGGAAGTATGCGGCATTAGATATTTGCGCACAATTGACGCAATGCCCGCAAATTAAGGGCTCGTAGTTGGTGAACGCAGAGCTGGAGCCCGCCATCGACCCAGACGTATTCCATTGGGTTCAAATCAAGAAAATTTGACTGTCAAAACATCAACGTGAGATCACTGTCATATTCCTTGAATCACTGTGGCACGATTTTGGCCTTGTGACATGGTCTATTATCCTGCTGGAATATACAGGTTGATTAAAATTAAAGTTTGAAAACGCTGTCCAAATAACACCACTGGCCAGAATGATGTCAAATTGCAATGGAATATTATCGGAGAATGGGGAAAACGTATGGCGGAAGAAAAAAAAAGTGTGAAAACTGATCAATACATGGCGCTCTATGTGTGTAGTAAATGACACCTGTCATTCACAAGAGCCATTGAAGTTGGTATGAACAAGCCATGTACACGGCTTTTCCTCCTTTCGCGTCTGCAACTTTCGCCATGACTGTCTCAATTCCGGATCACGCCCTGCTTGTAAAGCTGTATTACAAGAATGATGGCTGTGCACACGTCGCTCTTCAGAAGTTCCGGGCACTGAAGGGTTTGAAAAATGGCGTTGGTCCGAACACTGCCGTGGATCTGGATAAAATGATTTGGAAATTGGAAAAGACAGGTTTGCTACGTGCTAGAGGGAGTAAACGAATTGATTCGACGTCAGTGGAAGCAGTGGCCACAGCAGTGCAGGAGGAGACGAGTGGTGGTGTGCAATCGTGCAGTGCACGGAGAATTGCCCAAACATTGGACATACCCTTGAGCACGGTGCGTAAAATCCTACGAAACATCCTCCTTCGCTATCCATTCAAAATTACCCATGTGCACGAGTTGCTTCCTGTTGACATGCCAACGAGAGAAACATTTGCTTTAGAATTTCTTGCCCGCATGGAAGTGGATGATTCAGATGGCTCTGACAACTATGGAACTTAACATCTGAGGTCATCAGTCCCCTAGAACTAGTTAAACCTAACTAGCCTAAGGACATCACACACATCCATGCCCGAGGCAGGATTCGAACCTGCGACCGAAGCAGCAGCGCGATTCCGGACTGAAGCGCCTAGAACCGCTCGGTCACAGCGGCCGGCCATGGAAGTGGAAAATGATTGGCCGTGAAAGATTTTGTGGACAGGATATGTCAATACACAGAATTGTCGAATATGGGCAACGGAAAATCCACTCGCAAATCAACCAATACCACTTCATCTTGAAAGTGTCACTGTTTGGTGTGGTTTTACGACATCATTTATCGTAGGGTCTTATTTTTCCGAAGGGAGGTGGTTCCGGTTCTGTTACTTGTACCGTCACCGGTAAGCGCTTTGAGCGTCTTTTGTGCAACCACGTAATTCCAGCTCTCCAACAGCGTGGATATGTGGATGAAATCATTTTTATGCAATTATTTGGAAATCCATGTAAGCAGCTGCTGGAGCACCATTTCGGAAATGCTACAATTATCAGCCGTCATTTCTCTACAGCCTGTCCGTCCCGAACACCTGATCTTAATCCGTGTGACTTCTGGCTGTGGAGTTATCTGAAAGTTACTGTCTTCAGTGTTCCGATTGCTAACTTAGCTGCATTGAAGGCACGCATTGCGCAACACATTCTCAACATTGCCCCGGAAACACTTCGATCAGTTGTGGAACATGCTGTTTCTCGATTTCAAATTGTTGCAGGAAACGGCGCACAGCATATTGAACATATTTTGAGCCAGTCACACGGAAATTAATAATCTGATTTGATTCTGATTCATGCTTTTTATGCTGCTTTTGGACTCAGGACAATTAAAAACCCATGTGACTGATGCTTCGTATGCGAGTTTTGGCCTCAGGACAATTTAAATCCGATGCGATTGATGCTTTTTATGTGGTTTTTGGCTCAGCACAATTAAAAACCGGTTTTTCCCATGCGATGTGATATGACGATGCCGTGGTGGATGGGCTTACGTAACTGACAGTATCACACCTGTACACCCATGCACACTGACTAGTACAGTTTGTTTAACGTCAAATGTACACCTTAGGCATTGTTGTATAATTCATTTGTCATTTGTAGTTGACCTCTATTAAATTATGGTACTTATAGCGCCATATATTGCTACATTTGGTAACTATTTATTTTTCTTCTGCGATACGTTTTCCCCCTTCTCCGATAATATTCCGTTGCAATTTGACGTAATTCTGGCCAGTGGTGTTATTTCTTCAGCGGTTTGAAAGTTTAACTTTAATTATAATCACCCTGTACATCACCTTCGGGAAAGACAGCAAGCGTGAAGAGACGCATATGGTACGCAGCAGTGTTTATGTATTCCACAACTGTTACGGTACCTTCGATACTAACACAGGTCCCATGATAATCTTTGTGCATGTGCTCCGTAACATTACACTGCCCCCACAGGCATGTTCTCTGGTGCGGTACATTTTTCGAGCAACTGTTCATCTGGATGATGTTGGTCCGGACATGACTATCGACATCGTGTAGGAAGAAACGTGATTCATCCGACCAGGTGTGATGTTTCCAGCGATCCACGATCCCGTCTCAATGAGACAGTGTCCACTGCAGTAACGATATTGTTGGGTCAACATGGGAATACGTAAGCATTGTCTGCTGCCCAGCTTCATGTTCAGCGATGTGTGCTGACTGGATGCTCTGAAACACTTGTGACAGCTCCAGCAGTCACAGCTGCTACAGATCACCGCCAAACTTCCATCCTCCACATCCTGTGATGAGGCGTGGACATCCAACACCTTGTACCTACTCATAATTTCGCGGTCCTTCAACCACTTTCCGCAACAGTAACACTCGAACAGCCGACGTGCTTCACCATTTCAGAGATGCACGTTCCCAAGCGCTAGGCATGACAATATTCCCTTTGTCAGAGTCGCTTATGTTAATGAATGACTCCATTTGAGGACTATATCGTTACTAGAGTCATTCGCCAATCTGTCTCTGCTCCGATTACACACTTTTTTTTATCGTGTCACGTGCTTGAAACACCATCAGGCGGCATTCTGTCTCGCGATGGATAGTGGTAATAATTTTTTGACTCCTCAGAGAGAGAGAGAGAGAGAGAGAGAGAGAGAGAGAGAGGGAATCAATATCAGTGTTAGTAGCCGGCCGCGGTGGTCTCGTGGTTCTAGGCGCTCAGTCCGGAACCGCGCGACTGCTACGGTCGTAGGTTCGAATCCTGCCTCGGGCATGGATGTGTGTGATGTCCTTAGGTTAGTTAGGTCTAAGTAGTTCTAGGGGACTGATGACCACAGATGTTGAGTCCCATAGTGCTCAGAGCCATTTGAACCAACCAGTCTTAGTAATGAAATGAGTACCTCAGAGGAGCAACAAAATCCAGACGTCGCTCCGGTAGTACAAGGAAGTCAACTTGTACATCTAAGACATTTTGCAGGATGTCGAAGAGCACGTCAGACAGAAACCAAAGCTAAAGTTCACAGATGAAGTAAACATTCTGGCCGAAAGTTAGCATGACAGAAGACCAGTTCAACGGAACTGATATCACAGTTCACATACAATGTAACTTTAGTATAAACGAAGCTTCAATGAAAAAAAAAAAAAGTGAGAGACATGAAAGTGAAATGTGCAGGGTGTCCCATAAATGCTACGACAAACTTCTAGGGGTGTAGAGTGAGCATTGAGGAACAAATCGAGGATAAGAACCTGTGTCCGGAAACGTATTCAGTGACGGTACAGAGCGTCCAAGTAAATGAGCTGGCTTCTGCTACTGCGCCACCCATTTGGCAGCAAATGCGACTTTGTACGCTGACAGGTCGTAGGTGGAACATCTCGCAATGTTGTTTGTTATTCAATGATCTCGACTGATTACCACGATCACCAGTGGAGAAAATGTAGCCAGCTGTTGAATAGAAAGACTTTATCTCGAAGTAATCCGCTGTTGAAGTGGTGGATATCTGTTTTGGAAACGGGTTTCCATTTAAAGTTTATTTTTCTCCTGCAGACCGAAAAACACTGGAGATTTCAGACGACTCAAGAACGAAAATAAACTGCAGATGAAAACCTGTGTCAAAAAACGTCATCCATCGAGAGAATAGAGCATCGCATTCATATGTGACGAGGCATTTCTACGCAGCTGCTAGCTCCATCTTCTCCTCTGGCGATCGTGACAGTCAATCACTGAAATACCAACAATATTGCTAGAGGTTCAGCCTATGCTGCAATTAGCGTACTAAGTCACGTTTGTTGCCGAAGGGGTGGCTTAGTCAAAGGGGTAGGCTACTGTAACTTCGACGCTCTGTAACGTCATTGGACAGCGTTTCCGGACACGGGTTCCTGTCCTCGATATGTTCTTCAAGACACCCTCTACAGCCTCTCTAAGTTTGTTACAACATTTCTGGGACAGAATTAAGAAAGAGACTACAGTTGAAGGGGCGAATACTTTCTCTTCTTTAGGAAGCAAGACTACATACTGTGGTTGAAAGAAGAACAATAGCAGAGGAAATAGGCGAAATATATGATGCTTCCAGTTCCTATTAAAGGGTTCTGTGGGCTGCAGAGAGGACTTAAGTGATACAGTTTTGAAAAAGCTTAACATGTAAAGTTTTGATAAAAAACCCATGTCCGTAAATGCACGGTTTGGAAGCAAAATAAGTTTGAAGATCTTAACTCTCCTGCTTCACGGTACTCACGCAGCGGAGGCAGCTCTGACCTGTGTCCTCTGTGGGAGACGACAGCATGGGCATTGTTTCGATGATGATGATGATGAGGAGGATGATGATGTTTGATTTGTGGGGCGTTCAACTGCGCGATTATCAGCGCCCGTACAAATTCCCAACCTTTGCTCAGTCCAGCCTCGCCACTCAAAATGGTTCAAATGGCTCTAAGCACTATGGGACTTAACATCCGAGGTCATCAGTCCCCTAGACTTCGAATTACTTAAACCTAATTAACCTAAGGACATCACACACATCCATGCCCCAGGCAGGATTCGAACCTGCGACCGTAACAACAGCGCGGTTCCGTACTGAAGCGCCTACAACCGCTCGGCCACAGCGGCCGGCTGTCTCGCCACATTCATGAATGATGATGAAATGATGAGGACATGTGGAGGCAGGTGTAAATCCCTGACCCGCCAAGAATCGAACCCGGGACCCCGAGCTCGGGAAGCGAGAATGCGACCGCGAGACCACGAGCTGCGGACCATTGTTTCGAATACTCGTCAGGTTCTCCTCCGGGTGGCGAATGGTGTCCTCTTCAAAGTCGAATTAGTGGCGTGTCAATGGAGCACCACAGTCAACCCTCCTGGCTACGAATGTACGAGTTTCCAGCAGCTGTTGTAGTCACACGAACGTGGTATGTGACTTCATAACTGCCACAGGGCCTGACGGCGGTACCCTTTTCACTTTGTGCGTACTGTGAAGCAGGAGACCTGAAAGTGATCCGATCTTCAAACTTATTTTACACTTACGAACATGAGTTGCTTAGTAAAACTTTCTCTACCAAGTCTCCTCCAAAACCTCAAGAATCATATAACAGAAATTTTGAAACGCCCTGTACACTGATGCAGGTGAAGAAATGTTAATTCTTCAAAAGACCTCAAATGTTAAAACATAAACTGGAACCACTGGAAATTTTGTGTTAAATAAATTCTAAAAATTCAACTATACACACAAAATAGGAAATAAATATGTACTAGAGAGCGTAAATGTGTAAGTAAACCTACGAATGGTGCCTCCTACAATTGGGATGAGAGAGTGAGATACCTGATACACCGTCCAGGGATAATCTTGAGTTTTCAGGGTGATGGAGGACGGTGGGGATGCCAGCTGAATAATAATTTACGGAGAAACAAGTCCATGGTTTCTATCCCATTCTTTATGTCCTGTTATCTTTGTGCTGATTGCAGGTAACCGTAACACTGGTAGCAGTTACTTCTGTAAAATATCTGGGAGTATGCAGACGGAACGATTTGAAATAGAATGATCATATAAAATTAATTGTTGGTAAGGCGGGTGCCAGGTTGAGATTCAGTGGGAGAGTCCTTAGAAATTGTAGTCCATCAACAAAGGAGGTGGCTTACAAAACACTCGTTCGACCTATACTTGAGTATTGCTCATCAGTATGGGATCCGTACCAGGTCGGGTTGACAGAGGAGATAGAGAAGATTCAAAGAAGAGCGGCGCGTTTCGTCCCAGGGTTATTTGGTAAGCGTGATAGCGTTAAGGAGATAATAATAATGATAATGAGCGTATGGCATTGGTGGCCGGGAGACCCCTCGCGGGGCGGTTCGGCCGCCGCTCCACAAGTTCTTTAACGCCACTACGGCGACTTGCGAGTGAATGAGGATGAAATGATGATGAAAGACACACTACACCCAGTCATGCCGAGGCAGAGAAAATCCCCGACCCCGCCGGGAATCGAACCTGGGACCCTGTGCGCGGGAAGCAAGATGGCTACCGCAAGACCATGAGCCGCGGACTAAGCAGGTGTTCAGCAACTCAAGTGGCAGACTCTGCAAGAGAATCGCTCTGCATCGCGGTGTAGCTTGCTGTCCAGGTTTCGAGAGGGTGCGTTTCTGGATGAGGTATCGAATATATTGCTTCCCCCTACTTATACCTCCCGAGGAGATCACGAATGTAAAATTAGAGAGATTAGAGCGCGCACGGAGGCTTTCAGACAGTCGTTCTTCCCGCGAACCATACGCGATTGGAACAGGAAAGGGAGGTAATGACAGTGGGACGTAAAGTGCCCTCCGCCACGCACCGTTGGGTGGCTTGTGGAGTATAAATGTAGATGTAGATGTAGATTGTGTATTCCTATGTAGGAGCGTGATTATGGAGGCATTTACCTCTGAAATCGATAGCATATAAATTTGAGCCGGCTGGGGTGGCCGAGCTGTTCTAGGCGCTTCAGTCTGGAACCGCGCGACCGCTACGGTCGCAGGTTCGAATCCTACCTCGGGCATGGATGTGTGTGATGTCCTTAGTTAGGTTTAAGTAGTTCTGAGTTCTAGGCGACTGATGACCTCGGCTGTTAAGTACCATAGTGCTCAGAGCCATTTTTATAAATTTGGCTTTAGCAAGTACACGTGAGTTGAAGAGGAGAAATAGGGAGGCATAAAAAAATATTCATTTTCGTCCGTTAAAATACGAGTACAAGAATTTGCAAAATTGAGTATCGAGGATACTGGATATAAAGGACGGCATAAAAGACAAAAGAGTGTGCAGGACGGCATCAGACCTGTCGAAAGACTAGTTACTGTTACAGACAAGCCTATAGAACTTGTAAAAGTAACATGCTGCTCTCTGCGATGCATAGCAAGGTGATAGCTCGTTCTAACCCTCAGGCTGATAGAAATTTCTCTCTCTCTCTTTCCGTCGGAACAGTTCTCCGAAGACCCACCGGTACTAGCCAACCGCCATGTCATCTTCATCCTATAGCCGTCACTGGATGCGGATATGGAGGGGCGTGTGGTTAGTACACCTCTTTCCCAGCCGTTGTCAGTTTTCGCGACCGGAGCCACTACTTCTCAATCAAGTAGCTCCTCAGTTTGCCTCACAAGGACTAAGTGCACCCCGTTTCCCAACAGCGCTCGCCAAACCAGACGGTCACCCATCCAAGTGCAAGCAAAGCCCGACAGCGCTTAACTTCGGTGATCTGATGGGAACCGTTGTTACCACTGCGACAAGGCTTTTAGCCTGAAAGAAATTTGAACAGTATCGGCATGAGAGGGAACAGAACGGGACTTATGACCACCAGACGTCCTGTGTAAAACTCCGACCCTTCCAGCAGCGCTTCGCGGAGAGAGAATTGCGTATTACTCCACAAGCCTGTGTTCGTGACGTCAGTGACGAAATGTGTAATGCCATAAATTTTTCCTCTGCAATTATTACCCTTTACAACTCTGCCAAGTGACATGGAAGTTATTCCCTGTTGTCGTAACACATGGCTACTATCATATATCATCTTATTGTCAATGTTTTCCACGTGGTCCTCTCCTCGCCTATTCTGCGGACAACATTCTCATTCCTTATAATTCCAGCTAATGTTCAACACTATGGTGCAGCAGTACATCTCAAATGCTTCGATTCTCTTCTGTTTCGGTTTTCCCACAGTCCATGTTTCAACACAATACAATGCTGTGCTCCAAAGGTACTTTCTCAGGAATTGCTTCCTCAAGTTAAAGCATATGTTTGATACCACTAGATTTCTTTTGGCCAGGACACCCTTTCTGCACTGCTAGTCCGCTTTTTATATCCTCGTTTCTCCGTCCGTTATGGTTTATTTCGCTGCCTAGATTGCAGAAATCCTTAATTTCGTCTTCTTCGTGTTCCCCAATTCTGATGTTAAGTTTCTCGCTGTTCTCATTTCTGGTACTTCTCATTACTTTCGTCTTTCCTCGGTTTACTCTCAATCTATACTGCGTGCTCATTAGACTTTTCATTCCATTCAACTGGTCCAACAATTATTCTTCGTTTTCACTGGCTATAGCAATGTCATCAGTGAATCTTATCACTGGTATCCTTTCATTCTGAAATTTAATCCCACTCTTGAACCTTTCTTTTATTTCCGTCATTGCTTCTTCGATGGATAAACTGAATAGAAGGGGCAAGAGACTACATCCCAGTCTCATACCTTTTCTAATCCTAGCACCTAGTGCTTATCTTTCCATTCTTATTTTTCCCCTGGTTGTTAATGGACGATTTTTCTAGGTAGCCAAAGCCCACGACCGTGTCTCGATTTTTCTTGTCTTGCTATCATCATAAAGCGCACGCCAGAACTGCCTCTCTGGTGCCTTTATTATCCCTAAAGCTGAACTGATCGCCATCGAACTGATTCTCAACCTCGTTTTCGATTCTTTTGGATATTAATCTTGTCAGTGTTTACAGCAACAAAATGGTGCCACGTAACCTCAGAGTGGATTGTCGTTGAACCATAATAAATAGCAGTCATAATTATAGCACTCACATAAAAGATTTTTTAATGTTTTGCTATCATTTTTAAGAAAACGGAGATAGCAGCAATTGCGTAGTTTTGGCTCAAATGACCATTTAAGTGGCTCGAAAAAAGCATGTTCTTTGAGAATTTTTTTTCTCGGGATGTGTTATCAATGTCAAATTTGGTCAAAATGTTTATTGATATTTCCTCTACAAATTGGAATTTTTTCGACCGGAAATGTCCAAGAGCAAAGGCGGAAGTGCCGTCGGAACGAAACAAAATTTCGATGTAGACCTCCACGCGCGATATGTCACAGGTCAGCCGGCTCGTCTGAAATCAAAATTGAGTTGACGTTAGCGAAGTATATAAGATTCTTTAGGAGTTGTACCTCGCTTAAGTTGTTTGGACCATAGGAAACAAAATTGCGGCCATTTGAAAAAAATAGGGGCTTTTTCATATGTTTTTCGACTCTGTCGGCCAAGTAAAAATATCTATAGTTGATGGATCGGAATAAAAGTGGTACAACTCCTAGACAATTTAGTTAGCTTCGTCGGAAACAAAGAATCATGCCAATTGGTTCAGTAGATATGAAGTTACCATACCGAGCGCTGAAAAAATGTCATTTCGAGAAAAACGCGTTTGAAGTTTTGACTACATGTCAGTGCAATATTATGCAACGTACGTTCAATCTGCTATTCCGAGTCCATAAACTAGTCCTTCATAGAGTGCGTTCTGCTTAATCTGGGACATTCTGCACTGCTCCAGAGCCGCTCGTACGTTCGGTGACAAGGGGTTTTCGGCCGCTTGAATCCGGTGGGCGTCCGAATGCTTGGTGAACTGCGTCGAATAAAGTCCCAGGGTGACGTCCATCGGTGTCATGGTCTTCAGAATTGCTGAATACCCTTAGTTGAAGCTGCTCAATGCCAGGAAAGTCGCAATCTCCACAGTATTCGCACGAGAATTCCAATGCAATTTTTTAAAAAATCGATTTTTTGAACCAAAAGATAGAAAACTGTCCATTAATTATTATACTCCAAATTGTACCATGTTTTCTCTGTAGTTTTCGTCATTATAATAACTACTGTTATCATTCTGTTTATTAATTATTCAATTAATTCTGTTTCTCTTTCAAGGATATGGACTGGGGTATCCCTTCTGGGGTTGAAGAGGACACTTACGTATCTCAAGTGGGAGAAGACAGAGATCTCTGCTCCGTCAATTGCTCCAGGGAGTTTCACAAAAACAAATATTGCTTATTAAAATACTGAACAATAAAAAGATTTAAATGTACTTGTTTCCATTACTGTTTCCTTATACTGTGACCTTTAGTTCAGGTTACTGCCATTCAACACTTCGGTGAACCATTACTCCTGTTTTACACCCTGTATAAATTTCGTAGAATTTTCAGGCAATACTTCCTATGATCTAATGACCAAAGAATTTCTGTCCTGTTTTAGAGAGTAAATAGACTTCAGCTACAAGCAGCCGTGGTGCTCATGACACTAAGTAGCCTTATGTAATGGATACAACGACATTGTGATGGTAATGACAAAAGTAGTTATTTTTTCTAGAATCAACATTAGGCTTGACTAGTCACCCTAGCTATATAGGGAAAACAATGTTCTTCCTAAATAAGTCAATTTCACATGATAAATACACTGCCAGGAAAAACATTAGTACATCCTTGTAATGGTTTCCAATTCACTCGATATTTATTGTTGCAACAGTGCAAACGGAGTACATGAAACGATTTCATTTACAGATGAGTAGTACAAGTGGTTCTGAGGCACCAGTTACCGACCCATGCTGAAACATCCATATTAGTACGTGGTGTAGCCTCCATGGACGGCAACGCAGGCGCTGACTCTGGCATCTAAAGTGCGCGTCATTTACGACGGCGGCCGAGTTTAGGTTCGTTCTGCGCATCTGACGTCACAAAACACAGTCAGCCAATGAACGGAGAACGACGTTGCCAGAGCTCGACTGCAGTGCAGAGCACGGACGAGTGTCTTCAGTTTTAGAAACGTTCAGTCATAAATAAAGTAATTGAACAAAAGCAATGTCTTGATAGCAGACTTTCTTTTATAGAAAGTTTGGAAAAAGCATTCTTTATACCAATCGCTTCATATTCTATTAATTAATTAAACCAAACAAGCAATAAGCCTCCTAATTCAGGCGATAGCAAGGAAAGGTGTTTGTATCGTTCTCACTAACTGCTTTTGCGCAATAAAGAACAGCGGTAATTGTTTATTTCCTATTGTACTTCGACGAAACGTGAGTAATTCATAGTCATACCAACAGTGTTTGTCGGTATTTTGCGTGATATACTGAAGTCCTCCGCCGGGAGAGGTATTGAACAACGAGTTGCGTTAGCGTAATGGTTAAAGTGTATGGCTGCTAAGTGAAGGGTTCTGAGTTCAAACCTTGTTCGGTGCTTAGAATATTTATTTATTTAAAAACAATATCGAAGTGTCTTACATCATGAATTTTATTCGTTTGGATGTAATTTTTTGAAATTTCTAGTGGCAACTAAAATCGATCATACGGAAAGTATATGCTATGGACTTTTACCTCTGCAAACTCTTCAAAATTTCGTGCAATGGTTTACTACATCTAATGCTGCGCAATAACTGCGTTGAACATCGAAACAAAATTAAGACATTTATGGGGGGAATGTATCAGTCAAGAAGATGTGTAAAAATCAAATTTTTGGGCCAAATAGTTTTTGTGAAATCGAATGATAAGTGTGTCAAAGCAGTCGGAACACCATGTGTCTGCACAGGCGAGCAGTGCAGTGATGACAAAATCGCGCACAGCGCGGAATGTGGGTAGCACGTCTCTGTAGCAGCGAAAGGGTTAATGCGGCCGTGGTGGCTTTAGTTCATAAACTGCGCGTTCTCCCCTTAACGTATGTTTGCGAACTATACTATACTATGGCGCTGCTTCTTTTGGCGCGTATAACTGGCAATGCAGCAATCTCCCGCGTCTGGGCGGGCATGAGCGAACCGCCAAGATAAAAGAATTGAACTATAGTCGATCGCATAGATGGCGAATGCTGTCCTGGAATATATTATGCAGTGCCTGCTCGATCTATTCACGTAGTTTGATGACAATTGTTGGTTGACGAGTTATACGAGTAGCTTCTCGCCCCATCGTATCCCTCACGTGCTCCACTGGACACAAGCCCAGAGATCGGCTGGCCAGGGAAACTGCTGCACATCTTGCAGAGTACCTTGAGTTTCACAGCAGTGTGTGAGTGAGCACTATCCTGTTGGAACGACACATCACCTTTCTGTAGCAAGGACGTAAAAAGAACGGGCCTAACAACATTCTACACGTACCGACCTCTGTTTAGTGTACCCTCCAGAAACAACAAAGTTGAACGAGAGTTTTAGCTTATCGCACACCAGCTCATAAGGCCAGGATTGGGGCCACTGCGTCTTGGACGAATACACTGTACTAGATAGCAGTCACCAGGTCTACGTCGTACCCGCAGACGACGATCACTTGCACGCAGGCAGAATCTGTTTTCATCGCTCTAAGGCGCTGCAGTCAAGGAGTGTTCGGCTGGCCCCGGCGGAGATTCGAGTCCTCCCTCAGGCATGGGTGTGTGTGTTTGTCCTTAGGATAATTTAGATTAAGTAATGTGTAAGCTTAGGGACTGATGACCTTAGCAGTTAAGTCCCATAAGATTTCACACATATTTGAATTTGTTTTCATCGCTGAAGACCATGGCGCGCCATTCCATCTTCCAAGTGATTCGATGAATTCACCAGTTGAGCCATGCACGTCGATGTTGTGGCGAGAGAGGAAGACGGGCTAACGGTGTGCATGCCCGTAGTTCAAATGTTCAAATGTGTGTGAATCTTATGGGACTTAACTGCTAAGGTCATCAGTCCCTAAGCTTACACACTACTTAACCTAAATTATCCTAAGGACAAACACACACACCCATGCCCGAGGGAGGACTCGAACCTCCGGCGGGACCAGCCGCACAGTCCATGACTGCAGCGCCTGAGACCGCTCGGCTAATCCCGCGCGGCGGCCCGTAGTCCCACTGGTAATAACGGGGTCGCAATAGTTCGTCTTGACACGTCTGTGCTGTAAATGTAAATACCGCTGACTAGGGCCTCCCGTCGGGTAGACCGTTCGCCGGGTGCAAGTCTTTCGATTTGACGCCACTTCGGCGACTTGGGCGTCGATGGGGATGAAATGATGATGATTAGGACAACGCCCTGTCGCGCTGACCACTCAGCTACCAGGGGCGGACACGTCTGTGCTGTAGGAGCTGTACTGGTGTGCTGTAGTAGCTGTGCGATCTGCCACTGCTGCCCTTAAAATATGACGATCCTGGCGGCAGTCTGTGCTGCGTGGACGTCCAGCTCCCTATCTACGTGTGTGAGAATGTTCATGTGACCATTCATACCAGCATCATCGGTCAACTGTCGTAGCACGTCGACCTTCTGTGGCAGTTCTTCGAAAGGACGCATCTCGCCACACGGAAGGAGACAATTTGATGCCTTTCAAACTCACTCAGTTGGCTGTAGGAAGCATCCCTGTGGCATGGTTGCCTGCTTGCAACACATTTACAGCACACTGAGCGTTCCCTATTAAAGGGAAGACGCAGATGGCGCTCTGGTAACTATGCCACTGCGCTACCTGTTGTCATACCACGTTGAAACCATTATCAGTACATCTGCCATCCTCCAGGTGGCATGATGGCCTGCTTGCTTCACATCTGCAGCACACTGATCCTTCTCTCTGTGAGCATTCCCTACTAAAGAGAAGACACAGATATAGCTCTGGTAGCTATGTCACTACGCTATCTGGACGACGTTGTAACCATTATCAATACATCTAACATGCCCCAAATGGCATATGCCATCAGCGGATCAAAATCGATGTCGTCTTTCCAGGTGTTCTAATTTTTTCCGTCAGTGTAATTATTATTAGTCAGTAGTTATCGGCACGATCTCAGAAGTAGTGTGAAAGAAAAAAAAGGAAGATCAGCAATTGAATAACACAGTTAGAAAACCAATTTTTGTTTTGAAGCGTCCGCCCGCGGTAGCTTAGTGATCAGCGCGACAGAATGTCACTCCTAAGGGCCCGGGTTCGATTCCCGGCTGGGTCGGAGATTTTCTCCGCTTATTGACTGGGTGTTGTGTTGCCCTAATCATCATCATTTCATCCCCATCGACGCGCAAGTCGCAGAAGTGGCGTAAAATCGAAAGACCTGCACCAGGCGAACGGTCTAGCCAGCCGACGGTAGGCCCTAGCCACACGATATTTTATTTTGAAGCATAATTCCTTTTACTAATTGTACAGAACATTAGCTCACAGTCATTTACGAATCACTGGAGTACGCCTAGTGCCACATAAGTAGCCTCTCTATCGCGTTGATTGGTCCTTTTTTAATGCACAGAACAGATTTCCTGCAGAACCTTCAAGTGTCGTGGTCCAACGACGGAACTTGTAGTCCCAGGTTTGTATAAGAGTACACCTCTTCCCTGCAGGCTCATCTAAACATTGGTACTGTGCCGTTGCTTCCAACCATAACGCAATGTATGATGTTTTTCCAACAACACATGCCAAAGGACTCTCTTAATTTTCTTACATATAAAATACTAGAAGAAAGGAACAAGCTACGAGCATGATTCCTTATAAATTGTGAGAGTTTACAATCCGTGTCTGTTCTACGCTTGACAGAGATGCAACTCTAGAATACATAAAACAATGATGTAAAAAATCAGTCCTGGGTCTGTAGATCAATTTGAGTAACATCAAAACTCATAACAGTAACTCGATACCTGTATATAAGATTAGTCTCCTCAACCTTATATACATTCTAGTGGCGTTTTAGAGATAAGTTTTCTGAAAAAACTTCTTACAGATTTTCAAAATTTACTCTGACGAACTACTACTGCAGAGACTGTAACGGATAATACTGATATTAAATGCCTGACAGAAAAGAGAAGCGCTCAGATAGGGAGGAGGAAACTTAATAGTACTTCACGGTTGAGAGGATATGTGGTGTTATTTCAGTGATTACAAACTCTCGTCAAATTTAGAAACATCGTGGCAGTATGAGTCCACTTATCAGTGGACCGCTTAGGGCCTGAATGTATCCACCAATTCTGTTCGAATGGTGTCGTAAAGCCGTTGTATCGTCTCCTGAGGCAACATGGTCCACAGCTGTTGTAAAATGGACCTTGATATCCTGGAGCCTGGCTCTGAGACGAAGTTGACGTTAGACACAGTCAATAAAGCTGAAGTTGGTATATACACTCAAGCTCAGAAAAAACAGAATTCCTTGAAAGGCTAGAGACAGGACGTTCATATTCAAAGGACAGGAACTTATTTGAAGTTCAGTTGAGGTATTGGCCTGCAAATTGCGGTCTTCGTCGCCGATGAAAAGCAGTCAGCAAGGTTGCACGAACCAGGCGCCTGTTCTGTAGGCCCATATGGAGCAACGTTCACTGAAACTACATGAAGTATATTCGCAGTTACGAATGCGGACAAACTTGAGCTATGTAAGGAATGAAGGCAATGAAAATTTGTGTCCGACCGGGATTCGAACGCGGATTTCCCGCTTTAGGCCAGCGGTCACTTAAACCGCTTCTGCTATCAGAACAGGACACACGACCAGACCCAAACTTAAATATGTCGTCTTCCACGGGTCTGTAGCCTGTACTCATATTCATCATGTAATTCCTGTAAAGGGGAGACATTTTAATTGAATGTTAATGAGCTGGTATTGGCCGATGAATACGATATTTCAGTGCCTGTGTTGGTAAGATGTACGCTGCATTGTTCCTTCGGACATGCATCGTGATTCTTATCAACACAGGCGTTGCAATATCGTTCACTGAACGCTCGTTGAGAAGACACTGTTGGCAGTCCCTCGGTTCATCTGGGCGGACAGTTGCTCAGCAGTTGCGCTTCTATTTGCCTGTACACATCTCCGGATCCCTCGTTCACCCCTGTCATCTATGGCCCGTGGTACACTACAGTTGCCTCTACGTCGGTTTTGGATAGCGCCATTTTGCCATTTTTCGCATTTAACCACAGCGGCACGCGAACAGTTTACAAATTTAGCCGTTTCGGAAATGCTTCCACCCTTGCGCCGAAAGCCAATGAACATGCCCATTGGACATCTTGTAAATCGCTGCGGCCGCGCGGAGTGACCGCGCGGTTGTATGCACTGTGTCACGGATATCGCAGCCCTCCCGCCGGAGTTTCGAGTCCTCCCCCTCGCATGGGTGTGTGTGTTGTTCTTAGTATAAGCTGGTTGACGTTAGTTTAAGTGGTGTGCAAGTTTAGGGACCGATGATCTCAGCAATTTGGTCCGTTAGGAATTCACACACATTCGAACATTCGAAATCGTTGCGTTTCCGCATGACGACAATAACCGCACTGTTTTCTGTGTCGCCTAATACTATTTGTATACCCTCCACTGCTAATGTTGCTATCTGCCGTTGTGAGTTGTTATTGTACATTGACATAGAACGTCGGCGGTGATCACATTAACGTGACTGGACTGTGTATATTCAATATTCTGTGTATATTCAATGAGTACCTCTTTTTCGAAAATGCTATTCTTGATACTGCAAGTACCCATTTTATATGCTTTTTAATTCTGCCGTAATTATCTATTTTGCTGCTCAAATAACAAAACAAATTCCATCTTTAATGTCTAATTTCTTAATATAATATCCTTAGTATCGCCTTATTTATTTCACTGGATCATCTTGATGGACATGCCTCGGTTCCTTCTTGTGCGGAGACGTCGTGGCCAATGGACAAGAGTTAACTCTGCATGATTGGATCCAAGCCAGTGCGCCCGTATCACTGTGTCTCCCAGTTCCGTATTGACAGTGGACGCACATGGTTTGAGTGCCAACGATCTTGGTTGGTTGTTGGTCAGTCGTCTGGTCAGACGACGTGCCTTTCGCTACCGACCGTCCTTCGGGTTTGTGTGTGTGTCCGCTGGTGATTTGTTTTGGTTGTTCATCAGTGATTAGTTTTACTAGTGTTCGATTTTCTTGTGGCAGTGTTTCGTGCAACACTGTGTACCCTGTGTCAGTTCGACTGAGCAGTGCTTTAAATGCTGTAATGCTTTCTGCGTACTGCAATAACCAGTTGGTCGGCTGCGACAGAGCAGCGAGTGAGTGTTTCCTTACTGTGTTGATCCTGTCCGCCATGGCGTGTAGTTCCACAGCCATAGCGATGTTCATGTATGTCAGTAGTTATTGTGCCTTGGCTTATTAACAAACTACTATTTGAAGATTAGTGTTACTGGTCTCTTCGCCTCACTGGCATTTTGCCAGTAGTATTTTTGGTGTGGTGACCGAAATCAGGTAGTAGGTTGGTTCGTCGGCTGTCTGTTGGTTGGGTTGCCTTCTGATTTAGAGATTGTTGGTCAGACCGCCTGTCTCGCCTAAACGGGCGTTAGTGTTATAATTCCAGGCCGACCCTTGGAAACTTCTGAGCACCATTCCATGTCTGTTACATAGGAACTTCCCTGTTTCAGGCGCGCAGTCCGGAACCATGCGACTGCTACGGTCGCAGGTTCGAATCCTGCCTTGGGCATGGCTGTGTGTGATGTCCTTAGGTTAGTTAGGTTTAAGTAGTTCTAAGTTCTAGGGGACTGATGACCACAGCAGTTGAGTCCCATAGTGCTCAGAACCATTTGAACCATTTGAACCCTGTTTCAGTTTTAGTTATTTGGTTGATGTGTTGCCTTCAGCTGAGTTTTTATATATCCTGGATTAATGTTCCTGTCTTGCCCTTTAGACATAAGAGTGTCATTCCTTATATGGGGCTTTCAGCAGAATTTTACATCAAATCTTTTAAGGACTTAAGCCGTTAAATTATTGTGTTGATATGTGGCCTTAAGCTGTGTATTAACATCTCTTAAATTAATGTCCTTGTCTTGCCCTTAAGGCATGAGATTGTTATTCTTTATTTTATATGAAATGTTTTAAGATAAGGCCTTCTCCCTTTTGATTGAAACTCCTCTTATTGCTTATTATGTGACCTCCAGCCTAGTTCCATTAAAAAAATAAATTGCTAAGGCCTTCAGCCGATTAGATTGAAGATTTAGAAAATATCCTTGGGTGAAACCTCCAGAAGAATCTTGTATTTCAATTTTGCTTAGGTCTTGTGTCTTGGATTTTGAATGTGGCCTTCAGGTGATCTAAAGTTAATCAAAGGAGGCCAATTAAGGTTATGAGTGTTTTGCGTCGTTGCTGTAAATTGTGTGTTGATAAATAAAGTTTGTATGTTGAGTGCAACTGACAGGAACTCATTCTGACCCCTTTCCACAACCTAATCCGCTCTGTCCTGCTAGACCAGGCATTTCATACTTGACGGAAATTAATGAAAGTGTGGCAGCATGTTGCCAGAGGTCTTCCAATCGTTCATAGGAAATTTGACATCACACGGCTTGAGGTGAGGGCGATTGTAGGGCCAAATGGGGCAGACACATTAACGCATGGGAAACACTCATCAGGATGAGTGTTGACCAGCAGTTGGGTATTGATCACAGCATTGTTTCGGATGCCTGGGAAGCATTACGAACCACAGGCACTGCTGTCCAAAGGACAGGAGGTGGTCGACCATGGTCAACTACAGCAGGAGACATCTGCTATGTTGTGTAATAGACAAGAAAGAACCCGTATCAAATAGTGGATGTAATTGCAGCCACATTTAACAGGACTTCAAGACTAGCACTCTCACACTTCACAGCGCATGGGGGTGGTCTCTTTGTCTGGCGACCAGTGCGTTGTGTTCTGTTGACAGATGCATATCAGCAGCAGCATTTGCAATGGTGCCTAGGGATTGGATCAGTAAGGAGTGAGGTCATGTGCTCTTCGAGATGACAGCAGATTCAGTGCGAGTGATCATTCTGGATGTATCCTCATATGGTGAGATGTGGGAATGTGTGATGGAACCAGTAACCTTGTTGGACAAGACCATTTTGGTAGTCTAGATATTAAGGTATGAAAAGCATACCTTTGCATTGGCGTACTGACCTCCAAATCTTTGAACATGGTACACTTGTTGATCTACATCACTGAGACACTGTACTCCTTCCCAAAGTCCAATGTTTCTTGTGGGTGTTCGGCTTTTACTTCATTTTTATGCATGAGAATGTGCGAACATATCGAACAGTGCAGTTCCCCCCCTCCCTCCTCCTTCCTGACTTAATACCCATCGAGCATGTGTGGGATGCAGTGGGGAGACATATCAGAGCATGTCCACATCCACTAACGATCATCCAGCAGTTGTCAGTCACACTGGAGGAGGAATGGAATGCCCTACCACAAGAACTCCTAACAAACCTTAAAACTGACATGGAAACACATTGTGGGACATATGCATTACTGTCCATGGTGATAACCTGTCATGTTAAGAATCGTGTACCACTTTTTGTAATGTTCAGTGGACCGTCATAACTCACAATGATGTCAGTGTAATTATTATCTTTGAAAAAAACATAATTTCTGTTCAACTCATAATGTATTTTTTCAGTGATGGTACAAGTTTCATATACCTACGTTACTTGACAGTGGCACACCATCAGAAATTTACTTTTTTCCTTACCTTTTACACCTATATAACAGCTATTCCTCCTAAGCGTCGTCAGGCGTATTTTCTCTGATATTTTGGCAGATATTTGCAATTTCATTTTTGTGAGGTTTAGCTAGAGTCAGCCCAAACAAATACAGCTCATCACATCTTTCACATGACGCTTATTGTCAGCAGAAAGTATAGTTATGTTTTCCTTTACAAACAAAATTATTTATAAAGCGTAATTTTATGTGTCCATTCGATAGAGTGGTCACAAATTAGTCTACTGCAATATTCGTTTTATCTATGTATCTTAAATGGGACAGCAAGACACGAAGAATAACCAGTACTCCCTAGTCCACACTGACTGCTAACCTCATGCAGTAACGCTGCTCAGCTGCTGCTGCAGTACTTGTTATCCTTCACCTTTCACTGTACATGTTAATACATATAGATAAAATGGCTATTGCAGTTGACTAACTAGGGACCACTCTATCACATGGGCTCGCAAAGTACAGCTTTAAAAATACTTTTGTTTGTGGCAGGAAACAAACCTACGTTTTCTGTCAACACTGGGTGTCGCCTGATATACTTGATGTGAGTAGCCTATCTGTTTACACTAACTGCAGCAACGCACTATAAAAAAGAAATGTAAATATCAGCTGAAACACCACAGAAAGTGTGCCTGGCAACTCATAGGAGGGCACCCTGTATTTATATAATTTCATGTGCAATATCATATTGGGGTTGTGGGGACAAATGAAAATGGTACTGTTCTAGAAAATAAATTAAATAGTAATAAATATTACTTGGAAATCTTTAAGTGGTAGTGCAGAACATGTTGATTTCACCACAAATCAGTTTTTCCAAATGACTGCAAACCAATCCTGCAATATATATTGTGTTACTGCTTTTTACTGTTATAAGTAGACTTCCTATCGATGAAAGCATTCTTTGTGCCAGTACTCTGCACAGGCGCCGACTCCATAGGAGCCTGAGGAGGCCCGAGCCCCATCAAAAATTCGTTTGGGAGGCGGAGTCCCCCAATAATTTAAGAAAATTATTAGTTATATTAAGCTTTGTAAAATCACAAAATTATGCTGGAATTTTTTTATTTTCCTTGTTTGACGATAGTCACCTTTTAAAATACATTCAGTAATGAGTTAAAACAAATAATTGTTTCAGAAGTAAGCAGGTTAACTGAAAACTAGTCGTGTGAATCATGAGAGTGTTACGTTGTTGTGGGAAAACTTAGAATTTTTCCCGGTGTGCAAACCTTTGGGTAAAGTCTGTCACTAGTGGGTCAGTGCTGCAGCAGAGGACTGGAGCAATAGCGCCTGGAACCCTCCGCCTCACATCACCTTGATGCTTCGAGACATTACGATGCCATGGATATATAAAGCCCATCCTGCTGTCAAAGTCATTCAGTGTGTATAGTTTCATTCAGCCCATGCTGCAGACGTGTTAAGTGTTCTGACTTTAGTGTCTAATGGACTATTTTATGTGACTATATTTTATTCATTTGCTTTAGCCTTTTAGTGTATTGTGAATTAAGTTTGCAATGGGTAAATTTGTTGCCAAATAGGCGTGCTTGGAAGTTGATGATACTGCAAGTCAACCTATAACAATTATTGTGTCGTCAATTGCTTCATCGTATTCAGGCAAGAATTATTCACAGACAAAACCTGGACGATTTGGTAAGGGGAGATCATTTCAGATATCTTGGTTGATCTATATACTTGGCTAGAATATGAAGCATCTACCTAAAAAGTGTACTCATAAAGAAGGTGTTCTGAAACTAAATTCTGTCACTAACTGAAGTGTAGCGTCCCAACTGAATGAACAGTTAGATAGTGATATGAAGAAAGGCCATTTAACTCTTGAGACAATTTTTACTACTGTGCAATTTCTATGGCAACAAGGACTAACAATTAGAGGGCACAAAGATGTAAACTCAAATTTTTTTTCAATTGTTGGAACTCCAAAAGAATGAAATACCTGAATTTAAAGATTTATTAGGGCGTTTGGGGTATAAGTGGACGCCCCATAATATTAAAAACGAGATCATTGAACTACTAGGAAAGTCTGTGTTGAGGAAGTATTGGTTTCAAACAATAAGACTGAACATTTTTCTATTATGGTTGATGAAACAAGTGATTCTTCAATTATGAACAAGTGTCATTTTGAATTCGTACTGTCGATGATTCCTCAATCATCAACAAAGACTTTATTGGCTTATACAAGACTCCAATACTGAATCAAAAACTATATTTAGTATTTTAAAAGACGTTTTTGCTCGTCTCGATTCGTCAATGGGTAACTTAAGAGGACAGTGCTATGATGGTATCTTGAATCTGAGAGGTAAGTTTAAAGGACTAAAAGAGTTAGTTTTGGATATACAGCCAAAAGCACACTATGTGCACTGCACAGCTCACAATTTAGTCTTGGCAGCTGCATACAGTCTCTGCCATCTATGAGACATATTATCACTTTAGCAAAGGACTTAATAAACACTGTAAGGGAATCCAACAGAAGGATGGGACTTTTCAGTAGGATACGCTGTGAGAGCACCAACGACCAAGCTGTTCCACAACCCATTTGCCCGACTCAATCGACTATGCAATCTTCTAGTATCTTGAGAATATTGAAAAACTTTGAAGAACTTCTAGTTTTTTGAAACGTTTTCTGCAGGGGACAAAACAGAGGTGGGTTACAAATGTGCAGGCTACCTCAAGCCAATGTTACAATTCAAGAGTTATTTCTTTTTACGTCTTTATTGCCATGCAATGGTCCCAGTAGAGGATGTCAATGATAAAATTCAATTTCCCCATCTAATTGTTGCTGATCTGCAAAAAATATATGAAGGCTTGATTTGTATATTGAATGGAAGGCGTGATAGTGTTGAATACATTTGGGAATTGTGTTTAAAAGAAAAACCTCCACAAGTTGATCCTTCACTTCCTAGAAATCGAAGTATACCAAAAAAGTATGAAAACAATGAAGCCAGCTCACCACACACTTTCAAAACCCCAAAGGAATACTAGAAAGCTCTTTACATTGAAGTTTGTGAAATAGTGTAATCTTGCATTACTGAGCGGTTTGCTTCACTGGACTCACATAGGTCATTGCAGTTGAACAAGACTGCTTGCTTTTAGTAAACAGAGGTGAAACAAATTTGGAAAAATCAACTGAGTTTTTTTTCAAAAATGACCTAGACATTGAGAGACTGGGCTTACACTTGAATACATTAGCCGACATCACTAATAAAAAACATGTGGTCTTAAAAAACTTGCATGATGTAAGAAAGTACATTACACAAGAGCCTGCATTTTGAGAAATGTTATGTGAAGTAGTGAAGCACATAAAGCTTCTTGGAGGAGTACCAATCAGGACAGTAACAGTGGAAGTCATTTAGCGCCCTTAGACATCTGAAGTCATATCTTCAATCAACTATGGGACAGAAGCGATTGAATAACTTGGCTGTAGTTCATGCCCACTGAGATGTTTTGATTGAATTGGATATCTGACCAGTCATCAACAACATCGCATTCAGTAATTTAGTCAGACGGTAGACTTTGCACCTTTATAAAGACACTTTAGCCCTAATAATGGCATTTAGAGCAATATTAAAAATCTTTGTAAAATAGAGAATTAAATACATACATAATGTTAAATTTTCAATTTCGAACTGTTAATACCAGTTTAGTACTGTATTACTATATTAGTATAGTATTGTAGTAGTTATTTTCAAATACCTAAATATTTTTAGCATGCAAGACCCAATTAAAACCCGCTATTTACATTTTTTTGACTGAAAGTATTAGGCATACTGTATTAACTTTATTAACTGTATTCAAGCATTGACTTTGAGATATTGTTTTTATTTAATGAACCCTGGGCCTTATTGAAAGTAAGCTTAAATTAGCTATTTCACTTATTAATCAAAGTGCTATTACTTTCTTTTAATGACAGTTTAGGATTTATTTAAATATAATTTCAGTCCTTTCAGAGCAATATATTCACTGCGTTGTAATTGTCTATAAGCATGATTATTACTGTAAATTAAATTAGCTTTTTACGAAAATACTGTGCTTGTTTATGTTTCGTTTCTTTTTTCAAAGCCAAAAAATGTGTCAGGCTTGTCGAGTATCCTGGAGTGCTGGGTTATCGAGATTCCAGTTTTCAGGGCTGTAATGTTGATCTTATGACTCTAAAATGATTAAAAAACTTTAAAACTCACTATTTTTCATCTAAAATTTAGAAAATTTCCTGGGGCAAGTCCCGAGTATGGGCCTCAACATATATTTTTTATAAGTCGGTGCCCTTGGCACTCTGCAAACATTTGGGCCACTTTGGTAATATTGTGATACGTTGGAGGCATTCACATCAGGTACGCCTATCATACCTTGGTAGAACTGACCTTTTCACTCATCTAATTCCTCAAAAACTTTGTTTGGCTCTACAAGCCTTTTTCGCTCAACACTCGACAAAGATATCGCAGGATTTACGTCAAGTTTCCTTGCCGATAATTTAGGTTGACTTAAATCGAATTGGATTTATTTTCCTGTAGATAACTGTTTTGTTGTATAAGGCATCGTCATTTGTTACATAATTATACAGTTGGTTACAAAAATAATGCAAAAGGTAGATACATAATTCTACAGATGGTTATACAAATGATTATAAAAAAGGTTAACATATACAGATACTATACATAAATATTGCATATCTTGTAGTCATCCACAATTAGTTACACCAGTAGCACAGATAAATTTTGTTGTATATCATAAGTTTCAATTTTGTTAGTTCACAAACACAATTTTGTTAGTTCACAATCACGTTAGTTTTTTGTCATATAAAAGAGTATCATATTTTTCATTGTATAAAAGAGCATAAAATTTTGTTATTATGTATGAATTTACTTGTACTATAGAATGCTTTCTCTTTCAGCCATTTCTCCACCTCCATTTTAAATTTATTTTCATGCAACTCCCTTGTGCCATGTGATATGAGCCAATACGTCTTCTGCAAAATTAGTGAGGGACAATGCGTTGAAAGAAAGGGCGAAATGCAACAAGTCAAGCCCACAGAAAGACTAGCTCGTTGAAATACTGTGCAAATACTGTTACGTGACACTAAACATGAAGTAGTTCGAACAAACTGAGGAAATTATTAGCGTAGTGTCACTGTATCATTGTTGTTCAACTAATTTATTAATAGTTATTTTCCTATTTTACAATTCGCAAATGGTATTAAACATTACTAACGCACTCCACGGTCACAGCTACAAATTGTATTACCTTTCGCGCCAGGACTACACCACAGTCTGTCACTATACTTTGGAGCTTGGAGGTATACCTCCATGCTTTGGAGAGTTGGGATAGTCTATCTCTGGTGGCGCCTGTTTCATTTTGTTATTGTTTTGACTTTTTGGCGGTAAAGTTTGGTTGACTAGTATCGAATTTGATGGTGTGATTGTTGTGTAATCACAATGTACAAATCCAGAAAACGAAGGACCGTGTCGTCAGATTCTTCGAGTTCTCCTCTACCCAAACAAGCCTCAGTTGTTGTGGAGAAGTCAAAACAAATTAAGTCATATTTTGATGATACAGTGTCATCGTGTGGTTTCGTATTTGCCGTGGGAAACAAACCAAACGGCTTAGGTACGTAATGTGGACATAATGTGCCTAACATTGTGGACGATCACAGAAGCAATATTTATTGTTTCAAACAGTTGTTAACACCTGCAACGAAATGAGCTTGATACCATGTTAACAGTTACTGATAAGCTAACCAGTCCCATACCTGTTTTTTAACCAAACTTTCAGAAAAAATGGTACACTTAATGCCCTGAAAACAGTTTAGACTGAATGCCCCGTCGCCTAACATCATTTTGTTGCATATTTTATCACGCTCAAAGTATGCGATGTTTGTAATAGCCCTGGATCAAGAATGACATTTAATTAACAGAATTGTTCGTGTGTAGCCTCCAAGCTGATACTTTTTTTTTGTGACGGTCAGTAATTGCCTGTTTCAGCATGTGATCAAGCTGTCTTTGCGTACAAACTGAAGAACAAACTTCAACAACATCATTCATTCCCAAGCAACATTGATGAATTCGTGGAAAATTTGGAAACCTTCATTGACAATGAGGCAGACTTGAAGAAAGCTCTAACAGATACTGAGGTTAGAACTGATTTAATTTTAGCAGTTCCTCTGTGAAATTAGGCAGAGGACGACAGAGCATCATTCGTCTGAAAGATAAGAATGCAGTTTTTAAACTGTAGTAATTGAACTGTCTTTCACGTACACAGTGCACCATATGTTTTGTTTCGTAATGTTTGATAATCAGTTATAATTTGGTAATTTTGCATTCAGTTCTGCATTTATCTAAAGATTCCAACTTCAATAAAAAGCCTTGTCATTTTATTGTCACTGTTAATGTGTTAACTGAAAGGAAGAGTCTGTTCCTTAAATATCTTGTTAAAATTTTTTTATTCTGTTCACAACTTTTTAACCTGCTGGCTCTCTAGTTCTCAACCAGAAAAAGTTAGCAAGTACCTAGGCCTAGTTAGTTACACTTCTTGAAGCCCGTAGTAGGTTAATCAGTACATTCTTCCAAGAGACAATACTCCTCCATCCAGCACAGAAAAGCCTTTGCATACTCTGCATAATCTTCTTTTACATTGGCGTTTGGACTTCAGTTAATATGTTGGTTGAAACTGTCAATCATTATGTAGATTTTGCTTCTGTGGGGATCCACAGCTTCTAAGTGTTTAATAAATGAATAAATTGCCCATTTTAGGCCATATTTACGTGTGCTATCAGGTAATTTCAGCTGTGACCCATTATCGAGCATATTTGCCAAGTTGTTATTACATATCGATATGTCGTAACACATGACACAGCAAATGTTTTTCATAATGGCTCATGGTTAAAATTAGCTAATAGCATGATTTTAATAAAGGACAATAGATCCTACAAAAGACAACCTATTCTTTTATTAATCATTATGTACATTTTCCCATTTCCTGCCGTAAGTTAATGAGAAAAGATGGTTTATTACAAAATGAGTTCTACAGTTAATATGTTTATTAGAAATATAGGACTGTTCTTTAGTATGAACGTATTTTGAAATAATGCAGTAACCGTTGGTGTTTCCACACAAAGATCTGAAGCAGTAATAGAACAGTGATATAAAGTAATTTGGCCCAGATAGGCAACTGATTCAAAGTGTTTTCAAACAAAATATCTAGAGTGGACACTAATCTTCTTACCAGGAGTTTTTGGTGATTTGCTTGAATTATAAGGTATGAAAAGCATACCTTTGCATTGGCGTACTGACCTCCAAATCTTTGAACATGGTACACTTGTTGATCTACATCACTGAGACACTGTACTCCTTCCCAAAGTCCAATGTTTCTTGTGGGTGTTCGGCTTTTACTTCATTTTTATGCATGAGAATGTGCGAACATATCGAACAGTGCAGTTCCCCCCCTCCCTCCTCCTTCCTGACTTAATACCCATCGAGCATGTGTGGGATGCAGCGGGGAGACATATCAGAGCATGTCCACATCCACTAACGATCATCCAGCAGTTGTCAGTCACACTGGAGGAGGAATGGAATGCCCTACCACAAGAACTCCTAACAAACCTTAAAACTGACATGGAAACACATTGTGGGACATATGCATTACTGTCCATGGTGATAACCTGTCATGTTAAGAATCGTGTACCACTTTTTGTAATGTTCAGTGGACCGTCATAACTCACAATGATGTCAGTGTAATTATTATCTTTGAAAAAAACATAATTTCTGTTCAACTCATAATGTATTTTTTCAGTGATGGTACAAGTTTCATATACCTACGTTACTTGACAGTGGCACACCATCAGAAATTTACTTTTTTCCTTACCTTTTACACCTATATAACAGCTATTCCTCCTAAGCGTCGTCAGGCGTATTTTCTCTGATATTTTGGCAGATATTTGCAATTTCATTTTTGTGAGGTTTAGCTAGAGTCAGCCCAAACAAATACAGCTCATCACATCTTTCACATGACGCTTATTGTCAGCAGAAAGTATAGTTATGTTTTCCTTTACAAACAAAATTATTTATAAAGCGTAATTTTATGTGTCCATTCGATAGAGTGGTCACAAATTAGTCTACTGCAATATTCGTTTTATCTATGTATCTTAAATGGGACAGCAAGACACGAAGAATAACCAGTACTCCCTAGTCCACACTGACTGCTAACCTCATGCAGTAACGCTGCTCAGCTGCTGCTGCAGTACTTGTTATCCTTCACCTTTCACTGTACATGTTAATACATATAGATAAAATGGCTATTGCAGTTGACTAACTAGGGACCACTCTATCACATGGGCTCGCAAAGTACAGCTTTAAAAATACTTTTGTTTGTGGCAGGAAACAAACCTACGTTTTCTGTCAACACTGGGTGTCGCCTGATATACTTGATGTGAGTAGCCTATCTGTTTACACTAACTGCAGCAACGCACTATAAAAAAGAAATGTAAATATCAGCTGAAACACCACAGAAAGTGTGCCTGGCAACTCATAGGAGGGCACCCTGTATTTATATAATTTCATGTGCAATATCATATTGGGGTTGTGGGGACAAATGAAAATGGTACTGTTCTAGAAAATAAATTAAATAGTAATAAATATTACTTGGAAATCTTTAAGTGGTAGTGCAGAACATGTTGATTTCACCACAAATCAGTTTTTCCAAATGACTGCAAACCAATCCTGCAATATATATTGTGTTACTGCTTTTTACTGTTATAAGTAGACTTCCTATCGATGAAAGCATTCTTTGTGCCAGTACTCTGCACAGGCGCCGACTCCATAGGAGCCTGAGGGGGCCCGAGCCCCATCAAAAATTCGTTTGGGAGGCGGAGTCCCCCAATAATTTAAGAAAATTATTAGTTATATTAAGCTTTGTAAAATCACAAAATTATGCTGGAATTTTTTTATTTTCCTTGTTTGACGATAGTCACCTTTTAAAATACATTCAGTAATGAGTTAAAACAAATAATTGTTTCAGAAGTAAGCAGGTTAACTGAAAACTAGTCGTGTGAATCATGAGAGTGTTACGTTGTTGTGGGAAAACTTAGAATTTTTCCCGGTGTGCAAACCTTTGGGTAAAGTCTGTCACTAGTGGGTCAGTGCTGCAGCAGAGGACTGGAGCAATAGCGCCTGGAACCCTCCGCCTCACATCACCTTGATGCTTCGAGACATTACGATGCCATGGATATATAAAGCCAATCCTGCTGTCAAAGTCATTCAGTGTGTATAGTTTCATTCAGCCCATGCTGCAGACGTGTTAAGTGTTCTGACTTTAGTGTCTAATGGACTATTTTATGTGACTATATTTTATTCATTTGCTTTAGCCTTTTAGTGTATTGTGAATTAAGTTTGCAATGGGTAAATTTGTTGCCAAATAGGCGTGCTTGGAAGTTGATGATACTGCAAGTCAACCTATAACAATTATTGTGTCGTCAATTGCTTCATCGTATTCAGGCAAGAATTATTCACAGACAAAACCTGGACGATTTGGTAAGGGGAGATCATTTCAGATATCTTGGTTGATCTATATACTTGGCTAGAATATGAAGCATCTACCTAAAAAGTGTACTCATAAAGAAGGTGTTCTGAAACTAAATTCTGTCACTAACTGAAGTGTAGCGTCCCAACTGAATGAACAGTTAGATAGTGATATGAAGAAAGGCCATTTAACTCTTGAGACAATTTTTACTACTGTGCAATTTCTATGGCAACAAGGACTAGCAATTAGAGGGCACAAAGATGTAAACTCAAATTTTTTTTCAATTGTTGGAACTCCAAAAGAATGAAATACCTGAATTTAAAGATTTATTAGGGCGTTTGGGGTATAAGTGGACGCCCCATAATATTAAAAACGAGATCATTGAACTACTAGGAAAGTCTGTGTTGAGGAAGTATTGGTTTCAAACAATAAGACTGAACATTTTTCTATTATGGTTGATGAAACAAGTGATTCTTCAATTATGAACAAGTGTCATTTTGAATTCGTACTGTCGATGATTCCTCAATCATCAACAAAGACTTTATTGGCTTATACAAGACTCCAATACTGAATCAAAAACTATATTTAGTATTTTAAAAGACGTTTTTGCTCGTCTCGATTCGTCAATGGGTAACTTAAGAGGACAGTGCTATGATGGTATCTTGAATCTGAGAGGTAAGTTTAAAGGACTAAAAGAGTTAGTTTTGGATATACAGCCAAAAGCACACTATGTGCACTGCACAGCTCACAATTTAGTCTTGGCAGCTGCATACAGTCTCTGCCATCTATGAGACATATTATCACTTTAGCAAAGGACTTAATAAACACTGTAAGGGAATCCAACAGAAGGATGGGACTTTTCAGTAGGATACGCTGTGAGAGCACCAACGACCAAGCTGTTCCACAACCCATTTGCCCGACTCAATCGACTATGCAATCTTCTAGTATCTTGAGAATATTGAAAAACTTTGAAGAACTTCTAGTTTTTTGAAACGTTTTCTGCAGGGGACAAAACAGAGGTGGGTTACAAATGTGCAGGCTACCTCAAGCCAATGTTACAATTCAAGAGTTATTTCTTTTTACGTCTTTATTGCCATGCAATGGTCCCAGTAGAGGATGTCAATGATAAAATTCAATTTCCCCATCTAATTGTTGCTGATCTGCAAAAAATATATGAAGGCTTGATTTGTATATTGAATGGAAGGCGTGATAGTGTTGAATACATTTGGGAATTGTGTTTAAAAGAAAAACCTCCACAAGTTGATCCTTCACTTCCTAGAAATCGAAGTATACCAAAAAAGTATGAAAACAATGAAGCCAGCTCACCACACACTTTCAAAACCCCAAAGGAATACTAGAAAGCTCTTTACATTGAAGTTTGTGAAATAGTGTAATCTTGCATTACTGAGCGGTTTGCTTCACTGGACTCACATAGGTCATTGCAGTTGAACAAGACTGCTTGCTTTTAGTAAACAGAGGTGAAACAAATTTGGAAAAATCAACTGAGTTTTTTTTCAAAAATGACCTAGACATTGAGAGACTGGGCTTACACTTGAATACATTAGCCGACATCACTAATAAAAAACATGTGGTCTTAAAAAACTTGCATGATGTAAGAAAGTACATTACACAAGAGCCTGCATTTTGAGAAATGTTATGTGAAGTAGTGAAGCACATAAAGCTTCTTGGAGGAGTACCAATCAGGACAGTAACAGTGGAAGTCATTTAGCGCCCTTAGACATCTGAAGTCATATCTTCAATCAACTATGGGACAGAAGCGATTGAATAACTTGGCTGTAGTTCATGCCCACTGAGATGTTTTGATTGAATTGGATATCTGACCAGTCATCAACAACATCGCATTCAGTAATTTAGTCAGACGGTAGACTTTGCACCTTTATAAAGACACTTTAGCCCTAATAATGGCATTTAGAGCAATATTAAAAATCTTTGTAAAATAGAGAATTAAATACATACATAATGTTAAATTTTCAATTTCGAACTGTTAATACCAGTTTAGTACTGTATTACTATATTAGTATAGTATTGTAGTAGTTATTTTCAAATACCTAAATATTTTTAGCATGCAAGACCCAATTAAAACCCGCTATTTACATTTTTTTGACTGAAAGTATTAGGCATACTGTATTAACTTTATTAACTGTATTCAAGCATTGACTTTGAGATATTGTTTTTATTTAATGAACCCTGGGCCTTATTGAAAGTAAGCTTAAATTAGCTATTTCACTTATTAATCAAAGTGCTATTACTTTCTTTTAATGACAGTTTAGGATTTATTTAAATATAATTTCAGTCCTTTCAGAGCAATATATTCACTGCGTTGTAATTGTCTATAAGCATGATTATTACTGTAAATTAAATTAGCTTTTTACGAAAATACTGTGCTTGTTTATGTTTCGTTTCTTTTTTCAAAGCCAAAAAATGTGTCAGGCTTGTCGAGTATCCTGGAGTGCTGGGTTATCGAGATTCCAGTTTTCAGGGCTGTAATGTTGATCTTATGACTCTAAAATGATTAAAAAACTTTAAAACTCACTATTTTTCATCTAAAATTTAGAAAATTTCCTGGGGCAAGTCCCGAGTATGGGCCTCAACATATATTTTTTATAAGTCGGTGCCCTTGGCACTCTGCAAACATTTGGGCCACTTTGGTAATATTGTGATACGTTGGAGGCATTCACATCAGGTACGCCTATCATACCTTGGTAGAACTGACCTTTTCACTCATCTAATTCCTCAAAAACTTTGTTTGGCTCTACAAGCCTTTTTCGCTCAACACTCGACAAAGATATCGCAGGATTTACGTCAAGTTTCCTTGCCGATAATTTAGGTTGACTTAAATCGAATTGGATTTATTTTCCTGTAGATAACTGTTTTGTTGTATAAGGCATCGTCATTTGTTACATAATTATACAGTTGGTTACAAAAATAATGCAAAAGGTAGATACATAATTCTACAGATGGTTATACAAATGATTATAAAAAAGGTTAACATATACAGATACTATACATAAATATTGCATATCTTGTAGTCATCCACAATTAGTTACACCAGTAGCACAGATAAATTTTGTTGTATATCATAAGTTTCAATTTTGTTAGTTCACAAACACAATTTTGTTAGTTCACAATCACGTTAGTTTTTTGTCATATAAAAGAGTATCATATTTTTCATTGTATAAAAGAGCATAAAATTTTGTTATTATGTATGAATTTACTTGTACTATAGAATGCTTTCTCTTTCAGCCATTTCTCCACCTCCATTTTAAATTTATTTTCATGCAACTCCCTTGTGCCATGTGATATGAGCCAATACGTCTTCTGCAAAATTAGTGAGGGACAATGCGTTGAAAGAAAGGGCGAAATGCAACAAGTCAAGCCCACAGAAAGACTAGCTCGTTGAAATACTGTGCAAATACTGTTACGTGACACTAAACATGAAGTAGTTCGAACAAACTGAGGAAATTATTAGCGTAGTGTCACTGTATCATTGTTGTTCAACTAATTTATTAATAGTTATTTTCCTATTTTACAATTCGCAAATGGTATTAAACATTACTAACGCACTCCACGGTCACAGCTACAAATTGTATTACCTTTCGCGCCAGGACTACACCACAGTCTGTCACTATACTTTGGAGCTTGGAGGTATACCTCCATGCTTTGGAGAGTTGGGATAGTCTATCTCTGGTGGCGCCTGTTTCATTTTGTTATTGTTTTGACTTTTTGGCGGTAAAGTTTGGTTGACTAGTATCGAATTTGATGGTGTGATTGTTGTGTAATCACAATGTACAAATCCAGAAAACGAAGGACCGTGTCGTCAGATTCTTCGAGTTCTCCTCTACCCAAACAAGCCTCAGTTGTTGTGGAGAAGTCAAAACAAATTAAGTCATATTTTGATGATACAGTGTCATCGTGTGGTTTCGTATTTGCCGTGGGAAACAAACCAAACGGCTTAGGTACGTAATGTGGACATAATGTGCCTAACATTGTGGACGATCACAGAAGCAATATTTATTGTTTCAAACAGTTGTTAACACCTGCAACGAAATGAGCTTGATACCATGTTAACAGTTACTGATAAGCTAACCAGTCCCATACCTGTTTTTTAACCAAACTTTCAGAAAAAATGGTACACTTAATGCCCTGAAAACAGTTTAGACTGAATGCCCCGTCGCCTAACATCATTTTGTTGCATATTTTATCACGCTCAAAGTATGCGATGTTTGTAATAGCCCTGGATCAAGAATGACATTTAATTAACAGAATTGTTCGTGTGTAGCCTCCAAGCTGATACTTTTTTTTTGTGACGGTCAGTAATTGCCTGTTTCAGCATGTGATCAAGCTGTCTTTGCGTACAAACTGAAGAACAAACTTCAACAACATCATTCATTCCCAAGCAACATTGATGAATTCGTGGAAAATTTGGAAACCTTCATTGACAATGAGGCAGACTTGAAGAAAGCTCTAACAGATACTGAGGTTAGAACTGATTTAATTTTAGCAGTTCCTCTGTGAAATTAGGCAGAGGACGACAGAGCATCATTCGTCTGAAAGATAAGAATGCAGTTTTTAAACTGTAGTAATTGAACTGTCTTTCACGTACACAGTGCACCATATGTTTTGTTTCGTAATGTTTGATAATCAGTTATAATTTGGTAATTTTGCATTCAGTTCTGCATTTATCTAAAGATTCCAACTTCAATAAAAAGCCTTGTCATTTTATTGTCACTGTTAATGTGTTAACTGAAAGGAAGAGTCTGTTCCTTAAATATCTTGTTAAAATTTTTTTATTCTGTTCACAACTTTTTAACCTGCTGGCTCTCTAGTTCTCAACCAGAAAAAGTTAGCAAGTACCTAGGCCTAGTTAGTTACACTTCTTGAAGCCCGTAGTAGGTTAATCAGTACATTCTTCCAAGAGACAATACTCCTCCATCCAGCACAGAAAAGCCTTTGCATACTCTGCATAATCTTCTTTTACATTGGCGTTTGGACTTCAGTTAATATGTTGGTTGAAACTGTCAATCATTATGTAGATTTTGCTTCTGTGGGGATCCACAGCTTCTAAGTGTTTAATAAATGAATAAATTGCCCATTTTAGGCCATATTTACGTGTGCTATCAGGTAATTTCAGCTGTGACCCATTATCGAGCATATTTGCCAAGTTGTTATTACATATCGATATGTCGTAACACATGACACAGCAAATGTTTTTCATAATGGCTCATGGTTAAAATTAGCTAATAGCATGATTTTAATAAAGGACAATAGATCCTACAAAAGACAACCTATTCTTTTATTAATCATTATGTACATTTTCCCATTTCCTGCTGTAAGTTAATGAGAAAAGATGGTTTATTACAAAATGAGTTCTACAGTTAATATGTTTATTAGAAATATAGGACTGTTCTTTAGTATGAACGTATTTTGAAATAATGCAGTAACCGTTGGTGTTTCCACACAAAGATCTGAAGCAGTAATAGAACAGTGATATAAAGTAATTTGGCCCAGATAGGCAACTGATTCAAAGTGTTTTCAAACAAAATATCTAGAGTGGACACTAATCTTCTTACCAGGAGTTTTTGGTGATTTGCTTGAATTATTCCTGGAAAACTGCTTGTCTCCAAATCTACATATGCTTTATCCTGTATATGTAGCTGCTCTTAGGTGAGACTTTGAAATGGGATAGAGGAGCTCATTCCACTCCTTTTGCATGTGGCAGCATTGTGTCACCTGCAAGTGATTTTTTTGAGCATCACTATGTACCACTGATTTCATAGTGTCAGTATTAGTAATCTTTTTATTATTGTGTCCTAACACATGATAAAGGGAAGACAGGGTTACAGGTCAGTCTGCAATTTCCAAGTGGTCAAGAGCAAATGGAGAAAGGCAAAACTTCCAGTGAAAGCAGATTGGTTGATTGCAGTAGTGCCAAGCACTGTCACAAGGTACCTGTTATGAGAGGTGCGGATTTTAAGACTCAATAGGATGCTCGCAGCAGGAGACTGAAGCATACTCAAGGGTCTGATTAACAATGTTTATTTGCAATCAAACCAACGACTATACTGACAGCTAATTCTAAACATTAGAAAAAGCAAAGGGTGCAACTAGTTGTGCACCAGAAGTCAGTACCCGTGCTCTTGGACGGAGCATTGACAGTAGCAGTGAACACTAGCCGCATTTTAAGTAGAAATTTTGAGAGCAGCACCCCAATTGCTTACCGAGGGTGACAGCGAATCACACATAGTTGGCATCCCAACGATCTGACAGAACTCTGTCTGAATAAAAAAAAAAAAGTATTGTAATGCCACATTATTTCTCCCTTCCTACAGTTGACCCACCAATCCACCAGCACTTTGCAGGCTTCAGTAAATCTGAGTGGCTCTGCACATCCAGGGTGCCTCTGCCCAACCACATACAGATTTCTCCCTTGCCCATACTCGAGGGGTAGGGATGTATTTGGACTTAACATTAACAAACTCGGAATTTCGTAGCAGCAGCATTCAGCTGAAAGCTAAACATCACTCCCTTTATCGTATGGCCAGTAACAAGTGTTTTACTTCACTTGGCTCCAGCCAGAGGCCTTTTGTGAATGGGGACCACTGTTATACCGCTCTAACCAGTGTAAACCTACTGACATTGCTGTATCTGCTAAGATGTGCCTTTTTGTGACCATCTTCTACTGTGATAACTTACAACAGTGTGTAGACTGTGGATGGAGTTACCAGGTAATTCTCTGAAGTGAAACTTCTCCCCTGTGACAGCTACCCAGAATGTGAGCAATTCACAGAGCTCTAGCGGTACTTTTGGCATCCAGTAACCTAAGTACTACAACTTTTGCCTATTCTCAGCACTGTGTATTTGATTTCCTATCTTGTAGTGCCCTTGTTGGTTTCCAACAGCATCAAGCTTAACAATTTACATGTCACGACATCGTCAGTGTATAATGTCAATATTATTATCAGTTTCGACAGAACTATGCTGTCACCATCAGAAATTGTAACATTATTACATGTAAATGCTCTTTACAACACTGAAAGTCACATAGCGATGTTACGTTAAATTGTTATAAAAAGTGACAAGGAACACAAGAATGTCACAAATAATATACCACTCAATTGAAACATACAACACGTTGTGCTGATGTTCCAGCATACACTAATCACTTGACACCACATTGGCGACTAGCTAGTATCCACTAATTGGCAAAATGCTCTCCATATGTAGACAAAATGACTTGATAATGCCCTCTCAGATCATGTTAGTGTTGTTGAAACTAATCATTGAATTAGTAAACCCATACTGCAGCTTCCTCTCAGCCACATCTTCCTTAGAAGCTGTAGAGCACCACATACACAAAATACATCAATATTTATCTTCATGTATTTTTAGCAAGGCTGCTAAAACATTGATGTTCATTGCTGTAAACTTGCCACCACCACCACTGCTACAACCACACTGTCCATCTGTAATAGGAATTAAGCAAGGAGGAAATAAATCACTGTACATAGAGTGAAGCTTTATGTGAATGTGATGATAAGTCAAGTAACATTGTGATGATCACTGCACCATATGTAAGTGTTATACTTTGTCAGTTTCCAGATAGACATTATAGTACATTAATTACTGTTCCGTAGATCATGAGTACAACATTTCGTAATGATATGGAATGTGTCAGTTTAACATAAGTTTTCTTTATACAATATACATCTGGGAGAAATCATAACATATAACCTCAATGAAAAGCCAACATGGCATAACAGAATAAACAAATTGAGTAGAGCACAATATATCACCAAGAACACCTATAACAAAAAGAGCCTGTCAATAGCAACAAAATTAAAACACTACAAAACAGTCACTCAACCAGAAATAACATACGCAAGTGAAACCATCTTCAAAACAACTAACATTGCACAAATAGACAAAATACTCAAAACAGAGAGAAGAATCATCAGAACGTGCATCAACAAATCGTACCAGAAAGATGGACACTGGAGAGTAGCTACAAATGAAACCGTCTACAAGGAAATAGAACCGATAATGAGTACAATCAGGAAGAAAGGCATTTCATTTTTTGGACGTCTAATCAGAACACCAGAGAACAGGATCATCAGGAGAATAATAGAACAATTGTGGAATATTAAGTGCAACATTAATTGGATTACAGAAATCAATGAAGATATGGATGAGCTACAGATTACATTGGAAGACATAAGAAACAAGTTTGCAATAACCCTAAAGGCATAAGTAGCTGAACATAACCATTTCAGCAGATCATCAGTGTGTTTCTTCTAGTTCAATTTTTCATTAGTGCACATACCCTGACATTTTGAATATTCTGCCTTAGTGACAGACTTCTATTCAAATTCTATATTTATCAGTGGTGTTTTGGTATTTACTATACAGAATTGTATATACTGTGTTTTTTCAAAGTTTAATGAGAGTCCATTTTCAGAGAACCACATAATAATTTTCCGAAAGACATTATTTGCAATTTCCTCACCTGATTCTTGTTTATTGGGTATGATTACTATACTTGTAACATCATCAAAAAGAACTGGTTTTGCATCTTAATGAATATAGAGTGGCAAGTCATTAATATACCGAGCGAGGTGGCGCAGTGGTTAGCACACTGGACTCGCATTCGGGAGGACGACGGTTCAATCCCGTCTCCAGCCATCCTGATTTAGGTTTTCCGTGATTTCCCTAAATCGTTTCAGGCAAATGCCGGGAGGGTTCCTTTGCAAGGGCACGGCCGATTTCCTTCCCAATCCTTCCCTAACCCGAGCTTGCGCTCCGTCTCTAATGACCCCGTTGTCGACGGGACGTTAAACACTACCCACCACCACCACCACCATTAATATATATTAAGAACAATAAGGGACCCAGTACTGAACCCTGTGGGACACCGTTCTTGGTACCTACCCAGTTAGAGGACTCTGTTGATTTTTGCAGACTATCTGTTCTGTTAAATTCAACATTCTACATTTTACCAGTTAAATATGAATTGAACCTTTTGTGCACTGTTCCACTCGTACCACAATACTTAAGCTTGTCTAGAACCATTTCATGATTCACACAGTCAAAAGCGTTTGACAGATTACGAAATATCCCAATGGGTAATGTTCAGTTATTCAGGGCATTAACATGTAGTCAGTGAAAGCATATATATCGTTTTATGTTGAAAAACCTTCCTGAAATTAAAATTGACTTTTTGTTAGTACTTTATTTTTACAAATATGTGATGCTACTCTTGAATATATTACTTTTTCAAGAATGTTGAATAAACCTGTCAGAAGTGAGATTGGGCAGTATTGTTAGCATCAGACATATCCCCTTTTCTATGCAATAGTTTAATAATAGCATATTTCAGTCCACCTGGAAAAATGCCATGTTTCAGTGAGCTGCTACATGTATGGCTGAGAATCATACTTATCTGTTAGGAACAAGCTTTTAGCACTCTGTTGTAGATGCCATCAATTCCGTGCAAGCAATTACTTTTGTGTGAATTTGTTATTTTCCTAATTTCAGTAGGAGAGGTGGCTGCTTGAATTTCAATTTTATGAAGTTCCATAGGTATTCCCTCTTCTATGTACTGCCTTGCATTTTCTAATGAACAGCTGGACCCTATTTTCTACAACACTTACAAAATGATTAGCCTATTAAAAATATTTTCTACCTCTGACTTTTTGTTTACACAATTTTCATTGAGTTTGATAAAAATAAACTCTTCCTGTGCTGTTGGTTGCAGGGAAATACCCTTTTAACAATATTCCAAATTGTTTTAATTTTATTATCAGAGGTGTTAATTTCAAACATAATGCACGTACTTCTGGAATTTTTAATAACTTTTCTTAATACAGTGCAGTAGTTTTTAAGATGTGTCACTGTTTCTGGATCATTATTTTTTCTAGCTATGATATACATTTCCCTTTTTTGTTTACAAGACATTTTTATCCCTTTAGTACGCCAAGGCTTTTTAGGTGGTTTCTTGTAATTATATTTCACTGTTTTCATAGGGAAACTGTTTTCAAATAAACTCACAAAGGTATAATGAGATGGGTTAAATTTTAAATCAGCATGAGGTTTCGTGTACATCTCATCCCAGTCTAACTGTTGCAAGCTTTCCTTAAAATCTACACTTGTTCAGTCATTAATTGAGTGCACTATTTTGGAGGACTGTTTTGCATTATCTATGGCACTATGTCATATACTGTTAACTAGCTGTGCATCATGAGCAGATCTATAATATACATCATCTATCAGTGTGCTGCTTTCCTGTACCATCCGAGTAGGAAAATAATTGACAGACCACAGATTGAAACAGCCAGGTAATATTTCAAGGCCAAGCTTTCTATTGGACTTTTTCAGAAAATCTTCAATGAAATCCCCAAAAACAATAATTTCTTCCCCCTGTATGGTGGATAGAACAACAAAGAATCCAAGTTTTTCAAAAATAGCTGAAAATTTACCAGTGGGGACCTGTAATCAGCTACTATTATAAAAGTACTATTATTTGGTTTAAGCTCACACGTGCATGCTTCTGTATGTTGCTCTACACAAAATTGTTTAGTTTGTAAATTTTTCACACTATAATAAATTTTAACATATATGACAACTCCTCCTCTCTCCATACCTGCTGTACTTACATGTGCTGAAATCTTATATCCACCTACATTTATCTTTTCCAAATCTGTTGACTATATGATGTTCAGAAGGCATAGTACATCTATTCCACACTCAGTTTCTAAATCTTCTAAACAAAAAATAAGCTCATCTACTTTGTTTTTTAATCCCCTGATATTCTGATGCAATATACTAACATTATTTTTCACTGTGGTTTTATTAGAATCTTGTGATGTACTTATATCATTTTTCACTGTAATTTTTTTAAAAATCTTGTGATATTTTAACATCTCTAGTACCTGTCTGTATGAGCTTCTCATTAAGCTTAAATTCATTCAATATTGAATCATTGGACACTGATCTTAACCAAAAAAAGAGGTACTCACACGAGTTTCAGTGCCTCCCCTTAAAGATTTTACTATCATCCCAGCCAATTTATTTACCCTTCCATTTCCTACTGAGATGCAGGTCATGTCTTGCGAAGTCCCAGATACCAATACCATCAACAGGAACCAAACCTATGCCTGACAGCGCTGTTCATTTGGGATCAATCATACCACATGAAAACAGGAACCAAGCCAACGTTTGCGTAGTTTGTTGCAGATGCTGTTTTTACAAGGTCACACTCAAATACTGTAGCCCTGATACCTATCAGTACTGTTTCCCATTCCACTCACTATCAGAACATGATCTTGATTAGTAAAACCCTTGCACAATGATCCTTCATCCTCTATCACTTGACTAATACATGCACTGGGCTTGACCTGCTACCTGTCACCAAATTTTTTGCACAATATCTGGCCCACACCTCTTCTATGGCTACTACCTAACAACTGAACTTTCCTCCTACTTTCTACTTTTCTCAAAACAGTTGGTTTCCTGGCGAAAGTCTGTTGAGTACTGACTACACTTACATCTCCTTGTCCTTAGTTAACTGATGTAGCAAGGCAAATTTGTTGTTCGTTCCAATGATGAAACTGTCAGATACTGTTCTCTTTCTGTGGACTCCTGTCCCTGTTACCACTTCCCACGTGCCTTCACCCTTCTCTCCCCTTAATCTCATCAGTATCTACATAGCACTAACCAGTTTAGCCTTAAGGGCTCTAATCTTCCCTTTGTGTTCAGCTATTTTCCTATCCCTAAAACATACTCTGCAATACTATGGAAGAGACCCATTTATTTCCCCGATTCCCATGTAACTATATTCCCCCGATGCCCCTCACAACAGCTGCATAGAACCGAAGAACTAACTTTCCTACGGTAGTTCAAACACTTCTTGCTCACAGTTGTTTTCAATATTTTAATTAAATTTATCTAGGCAATAGCAGTAATATTCTGTTAACTATACATCACAAGAGTCACTAAAGTCATGTGGAACACAAATCTACATGTATACTATTAATATATTAATGTGTTGCACTTGTGTACCCAAAAAATTAGGCATAAGATTGTGTATGCGTGGTGTTGACTTTATGCATTTTGAAAAAAATAGGTATAACTTGAGTAGATACGGCACTACTAAATATATGTGTACTGAAAACAATCTGAGTTCTTCGCTTAATACTTATATAAATGTCAGTACTTTCAAATAACCTGTGTAGTAAAACATTTTAAATTCATAGGCTATGAGATAGGCAAAAAACTCTCTTGAACATATCACATTTATGATTTTGTGTAGACATTGAATGTTGGTGTCTCTGTTGTAGCTCTAACGCTTGTCTCTTTTTATTCTATTATCTTATGTGGTTGGGGCAACTACATGCATTCACAAAAAATATTCTTAGCCTAAAAACTGATGGCCAGAACAGTCTGTGATGTCAATTCACTATCTTTGTGCTGGTCATTATTCAAGTAACCTAGAATACTAGCTCTTGTGTCCCTGTATGTATACTCCATCATGGTATTTGTGGTTAATGATACAGACTCATTCAACATCAGCTGCTACATTCTCTGAGTTAACACTTGCCAGAAAATCAATTTGCAGTCGTGTAACATTTTCTCAACTATAGTACAAAACAGTGAGCACTATTCTGCAGATTTCATTTTCATCGTTTTATCTCCACTTCTGAAAAATATGAGAGAATTCAAAGATTTTCAAATTTAAATTGAAATGCTTCCTTGTGGCACTCTTTTATTGTGCGCAAAAGATCTTCACAGTAGTATGGCACCTTTTGCTGTGTTATTTGTTTGTATATGCTGCTGCAGATCTTGTGTTTTCTTAATGTTTCAGTTTCTAAATTTGACTGTCATCATTTTATGAATTATATAGTGATTTGTTCCGTGACTGAGTAGATTCGTTATGTAAGGTACCACAAAACTGAAGAAAAATTAATAAAAAAGACAGTTTCAAAACAACTGATGTGCATTATGCCATCACATTGATATTACATTCCAAAACATTGGCATTTCTATTTTTATAATCATACATATGCTGGACGTAAATAATTAACTGAGCAAATGAAAATACAGTAATATTTTTGTTATTGTAGTTTTCTCATTACTGATGTCAAAGCAAAAGAGATTTATCCTGAAACGTGAAGAATACATCCATTCTGTATTTCAGAATTCTAGAGAAATACTGCCTTTGGTATGTAACATTCTCTTATGTTATGTCACTTATTTGTTACAGTTGTTACACGAAATAAAGTAAAATGAAAAAATGATAACTATATTGATGACAAAAGAATAATGCCTATTCACCAGATGCCCAAACAAGAACAGCTGGAGCTGATTGAATGTCACAGAGATTTAAACAGTTTGTGACAAGCTTTGGAACTTTATGTAGAATATGAAGTTCCATCATCACCAGGCGACGATTCTTCTGGAAAACATGGAATTCTCAGAAATTACACTGTACCTTGAAAATCAGGGAACTCTTTAGAGAGTTTCAGAAATTTCATAAAATCTCAGGGAATTCTGTGGTTTTAACATGGCATTAAAATTTAATTTTATTGAGTTTTATGAATCACAAATTTTAAAATATTTACTATTTTAGAGTGTGTTAATTATATGAACATTATTCCATATTATTGATGTTTACAAACTGCACTCAAATTACTGCTTAGGTGGGTAACAGGAAGTTTCATGAAGCTATAGTTTTAAATTTGTGTCATTGAAGCTATACTTTTAAATTTGTGTCAGTCTACCATTTCTCAGATGTTCCAATTTTTGTTTCTGGTAACTTGGTGCTGCTGTTTGTTATAAAGACTGAAAATTCTAATAGTGAAATGTTTCTTTCTCTTTTTTTGTTTTATTTTAAGACTACGGAGGACTGTGAAACCACAAGAGGAAATGTTCAAGCTAGTCTGCTACAACTGTTGCTGACAGTTGATTGCATCCAGACACGTGTGATGAAACTTCTATTTGAAAAACTATTAGAATTTTCATTTGCTGCTGAAAGGTAAGTATAACAATCACCAGTGACAACATTTTGGGAATTTTCAGTAATATCTGTTGTGAATTAATAGTGATAAATTGTTATCTCAAATTGGTAATGCCTTCAGGATTCCATCCATTGGACCAGTGATCCACTACACTCAACTTCTTGTAAAATATTCCCAATTTGTGGCACTCAGAGTTAGAATTCCCATATGAATCCTAGCTGTGGAAGAAACTTTCATTGCTAGTATGTGGCCAAAAGAGGTGACGATGTTATGGACTATGGTTCCTAATTACCAGACTGTGTGTACCAGTGTTGCGGGTTTGGTTCCAAATCTCTCTGCATTTGTTATGGAGTCAGTGCATAATTATCACAGAGTTGACAAGATAGTGCTGTTAGATTGTGTGTTAATGCTGGATTTTACTTTTTGCCATTTTTTTGCAGTGTTGTAAAATACAACCTCTATCCTACAGTCCACATGTGTTGATTACAGTGGTCCATACTCAATAGTTAAGTTGAAGACACACAGCATGTAAGATGCTGAAGTGGGGTAAAACTGAAATGGTGACACAAGAGCGTGAACCACATTAATTTAAAGAAAAGGCTAAATTCAACTCTTGTATACTTGCTGTGTAGTCGTGTAGTGTCAAGTGTATTGACAAGGAAGAAAATGCATGTATGTATCGCTGTTCAGAGGGACATAACCAAGAATAAAGAGAAAGGTTAGCTACCAATGAATGTGATCCATTTTTAGACCGTGTAGCAGAATCCTAGTAATCTTAATGGACAGATTTAAATTATGTCCATTTCTAGCGTAAAGTTCAGTAGGCAGGCACTTCATATTGTAGCCACATTTGACAGGGAAAATTCCTGGGATGTCTTCCAAGCACTTGTAAAAGCTTGACTGTGATAATTACAAACAATTTTTATTTTTTAATGAAAAGAGTGTGTGAATAATATTAATGTATTTTTATGTAATAGGTAAAGTGTCAGTAGCGTTCATGTAAATTCACACATACTTCACACACATGATGATCGCTGAGCCTTCAGGAAAATAAATTTAAACATGTTTCATGACAGGTTAAAGAATATGGAATTGCACTGTGACAATAATATTTCAATTAGTGCAACTTTTGGTACATTCCTAAGCAATTTTCTAGAGGTGTTCAATGAAAACTTTTCACCTAAAACCTGCTGTAGTAAAGTGACAAGTAAATTAGAATGGATCACTAAATGCATAAAAATCTATAGTGCTAGACAAAAGCAGCTATGTAATAAAATAAAGTATAACAAAGATATTGCCTTCACTGAATCTGTTAACTATTTTAAAATTGAATTTAAGAATGTTGTGAAAGCAGCAAATCAGATATCAAACAGTAGGCTAAATTTAAGGCATATAAATAAATGAAAAGCAGTGTGGTCCATTGTTAAACCTGAATTGGTCATTATAGTCTGAAACTCCGAAATTTCTAAAATTAAACTTGAAAATTATATCACTGTGAACCCTGCACAAATGTTGGAGTGCTTTCCTGAATGTTTCATAAATATTCTGAAAACAGATGATGACAGCGTAGCCGTATGCCAGAAAAAAGTAAATCCCTTTGGCTTTGATGTTATTACAAAGGTTATTTGCAGGCTGGAAAGGGATACCCTAAATGGTAAATCGTTTGCTAGCTGCATTAATAAATACATTTTTTGAATGAGATTGTCTCTCACATGTATTAAAGCATACAGAAATGAAGCCACTCATTAAGGAAGTGTTTAAGAATATGTGTAAATTATCACTGTATCTCTCTTATTTCTGCCATATCAAATAAGTTCAGCAAAGTAACCACTATCTAAATATGAAATTCTATTGTAATGCAGCAGATTATTTTGAAAGCCAGTTTGGCTTCCAGCAAGAAATAACTGCTGTTACCTCACAAAAGCCTTCAACTATGTAAAATGTGTCACTGATCCGCAAACTAGATAAGTGTTGGATTAGGGAAAGTGTGAGGCAGTGGATTACACCGTACCCATGTCACAGAAGGCAGAGAGTAATCATCTCCTCAAATACAGCAATTTACCCTTCAAAATGAACAGTGACATAAGGTATCCCTGGTGGCTGCAGTCTCAGTCCTGATCTGTGCATAACTTGCCCATCGATGGCAACACTCCACTTATTCCGTTTGCAGATGATACATCTGCATTAACTGAAAATTGTGAAGCAGAAAAAAATCCCTAACTGTGTCATTAATACACTTGTAGCATAGAAAAATGGTTCAGAAGACTATGCACATTATCTCGGAACTTCTCAAAGTCATCTATGGCACAGTTCAAGACACATCAGTCAAAATGTCAGGAAACTAAAAATAAGTTATAAAGATAATGACAGCAGAAGTGAAATGTAACAAATTTCTACAACTAAAGCTAGATAGGAATTTAAGTTGGAATTTGCGTATTGATTATCTTGCAGGTAAATAATATATCTTTTCATTTACTGTAGAAACCTTATCTGGAACCACTGGTATGGATACAAGGAAAATTAAACACCGCAGATATTTTTGTCAGTTATTAGATATGACCTGATGATGGCGACATGTATGATCGCCGAAATATTGTGCCCGTTGGACACTATAGACCGGCAGCACACCCGTGGATATTTTGATTATCAAATACGCCACGAGAAACTCAAGAATCACAGATATGACACTGTTTTCTGGGGAAGTTCTTACTATACATTGCACATACTGAAGATCCGAAAACAAGTTGTCAGAAGTGTGTGCTGCACATCCAAGCGAATCATTATTAAAAACCTTGCAATTTTTAACAGTCCCCTATCACAAAAAATCATTTTGTGCTTATTGGTTGCTGTTATTTCCTCAAGTGATTAACTCCTCAGCCTTGTAACTCGTCTACAAATGTTATGGATAAATGAATATTTTGTGTGTCATAAAACTCAGTCAATTGTGAATTTCAATTTCCTTTCCCTTCCCACCACCACCTATTTCTTAATCAATGAAATTTGTTGACTTGTGGAGAATATATGTGCTATTCTCAGTGTAAAGGAGTTTGTATTCGAAAATTAGGGATAGAAATACAACAGTCAATCTGATAAGGATAAAAATGCGCATTTAAGATAATAGAAAATATGCACAAAAAATAGTGACAAAATATTTTTATGGAACTTTCCTCAGTGTTTAAAAAATTGGAAGTGTATACCGCCTGACAAAAAAAAATGAAGCACTACAGAAAATTGGAGTTACAATTTTCTGTGACAGGTAGAGTTGCCACCAGAGTACATTAGTGTTGTTCATGTTTAGTGTTGTTACAAGGCCAAGAAGGACACATAAGGGACATGAACAGTGTCTAATGTTGTGTAATCACTGTAAAGGACACAGAGGTGCCACATAGTTGCTATTGGCACCTGACAGAGTGTGAAAGAGGCCTTATTGTGGTTCTCTATTTTGCCGACTGCTTGAATCTGCAGTATCCAGATTTGTGGGGCAGTAAGATGTGATGGTGGCATGTTGTTGTCTGCGTGGGAATCTGAGGGCAACTATACTCGCCATCAAGGTTCTGGCCGACCATGTCTGTATTGTGCACATCATAACCCCTTCACATCTGCCCTCTCCATCCAAGAACAAGTAATGGACACCCTATAACACTCTGTGTCATCTTGCACCATCATTGGTGAGTATGACGGCAACCTCAGGAGAGGTCTTATTCTTCCAATGTTTTGGATAGGCGCAGCAGTAGTCTCCTGGTGTCGTGGTGTGGGTTGCCATTGAGTATGACTCCAGGTCACAGATAGTAGTGATTGAGGGACAGGTGATGGACACGATGGACATCCTGCAGCCTCAGGTGTTACACCGTGACTGTAGAGGGGTGCAATTTTTCAACAGGACAATGCTCATCAACACATGGCATATGTCTCTGGACTGTCTGCATGTTGCTGAAATACTCCCATGGCCAGCGAGATCCCCATACCTGTCCTGATAATGTGTAGGACCAGCTTGGACGTCAACTGTATCCTACTGCAAGGATCTGTGATTAGTTACAACAGTTGTGGGTCAGCTTGCTTCAGAAGAGGATACAATGGCTTTATAGTAACCCAGTTGTGGGCTAGCATGCCCCAGAATAGGATACAACAGCTTCAAGACACTATTCCCAACCGAATCAGTGCCTGCACTTGGGCCAAAGGAGGTGCATCATCATAGTGATAAGTGAGGTCATACTGCTGAGTACTTTGTAAATTTGACCCAGTTTTGTAATCACTGCAAAACATCAAATATACTCTCACCCTGTGAAGTTTCATTTCATTTCTTCCTCCCATTCTGGGTGCTTCCCTTTTTTTGTCAGGTAGTGTATTACATTGGAAAGTGACTTCATTTCTTTGGAGTGAGAGTAGGACAGAAGGAGAAGAGAACAATAATGAAAGTCTAGTAACAGTATAGACTAGAAAATTTGTTTGAGAGAGAGAGAGCAGTTGACAGTTTAGACATGATATAAGCAGAGACAATCAGGAAGCATAGTTGAGACAAAAACAAGCAACAAACAAAGGAAAATAAAGTAAGAAGCAAAGAAGCAAGTAATGAGGTACAAATAATCAAAAGAAATGGAAGAAAGCAAAGTAACTGCAGAATCTAAAGGAGACAAAAATTTCTAATCGAAAGGAAGTAAAGGATGAGACAGCCTAGAAAGAATAAACAAAAATGAAGTAAGGCAACAAATCTCCAGCTGCTCTGCATCGGATGGTGCAATGTTATACTGATAAGTGGACTTAACACTGTGAAGGTATTTGTAAATTTGACTCGAGTTCGTAATCTCTGAAATAACACCACATGACCTCACAACCATTTTTCACATTTATACTTGTGTGCTACAAAAATATTCAGTTTAAATGATGCACCATGTTAAAGTTCCTTCCAAAATGCATCATTTTTGGTACACTTCGTTGCGTAAAGATACCAGTAAATCTAACATTGCCAGTTAAAACATTATCTATATTCCAAGCTAACAGTGAAGGCTGCTACATTACTGCTGGAAAATAACTTTTTGGTGATTAAATTAGTAATCTTTTGAGAAATATGAAGGAACAAATACCTCAGGGAGAAGTGAAAGAAACACTGAAACAGACAGGATTGTATTGTCAAATCTGATCGTGATCTGATGTTTTCCTGGCATATCTCTATCTAGTAGAATTCTCAGGTGTCCAGCTGGGTAACATTATAATTACACTCCACACTATTTTGGCAAACATATTTGTTGCCGTCTTCAGGTAGTCCCTGACGACTGCTGCTTGATATCTGTCAGTATCCTTTATAAGCTGCCCGTTACCCCCTCGATCATTCCACTTCTATTGCTATCCATGCAGCTGCCATGGTGGTGGTGGTAATGGCACCCAGCTCCTAGCTCTGGTTTCCAGTGTCTAAGCTATCTCTGTTGGGTGCAGACCTCACTGTATGGGAACTCCAATCTTCATGCTTCCACCTTTTCCTTCTTCCGTTGTGTGATTCATATCATTTCCTCCCACACAACTCTTTTTGAGCAACCATTCATTAAACAGCGTTGCCTTGGTTCTTATGAGTGTACCAGGCAGTCTTATCAACCAGGAAGTTTTAGACTGATAGCTTGCTTGGAAGATAGTGAAATTTTCAGTGATCCTGTATGTGCTCATGAACTGTCCAATAATCAGCTGTGGGTGAACAATAGCCTTCCTTCAATTTTGGTTAAGTGAAATATTTAGTTCATTTACTATTTAATTGATCTGAATATATAGCATTTTGCCTTCTCATATTTCTGATTGCTACTGCCACCCCCAATTTAATTTTATAAAGATATTCACTAATTTGTTTTCTCATCACCACATTTGATCTGTTATTCCCCTCCCCCCTCTCCCTCCCCCCCTCTCCCCCTCCCCCCTCTCCCCCTCCCCCTCCCCCTCCCTCACCTCCTCCCCCTCCCTCCTTATCTCCCGCTCTCAAAAAATAAATAAATTATACTTTACCATCTTTTGCAGGTATAATGTTAACAGTTATGCTTTCTGTAAATTATCATTTACAGCATCTCATCATAGTGTGAACATGCTGAGTCGCAGATAGGTACACAAAAAGACTGTCAAACAAGTAACCTTTTGGCCAAGAAAGGCATTCAGAATAAGACAACATACACATGCGCGCGCGCGCGCACACACACACACACACACACACACACACACACACACACACACACACACACCACATGTCGGTGTGTGTGTGTGTGTGTGTGTGTGTGTGTGTGTGTGTGTGTGTGTGTGTGTGTTTTGTCTAATTCCCATGAAGGCCATTTTTGCCAAAAGCTTATTTTTTTGACAATATTTTTGTTGTGGCTATCTGTGACTAAGCATTTCCAATATATGGTGAATAGCAATCTGTCCGTTTCATAATATTGTCATTATTCCATCCTGGATTTTCCATTATTTGATCTCATTTACACCATATGTCATTTAGTGGTAAAAGTATGTACATCTTTATTAAGATGTGTTTCTATCTGAATTTCTGGATTGTTTGTTAGTAAATTAATTTTGTTAATTGACATCTAGCTTATTTACTGTAGAAGATGCTCTGTGTCAGATAAATGGGATTGAAATGCAAATTACAAATTATTTTCCTTTTTTGAGATATGTTGCTATGGCTTGTCTTTTTTTCTCTTCTTATTTTTGAGCATTTAGTAAACTTCCCTCTTGGGGTACTGATGTGTACCATTTTTATATAATCATATTTTTTCCCCAGTGCCTCAAATGAAGATGAATTTCCCTGGGCACGTCTTATTTTGCGTCAGATGCGTTTTTTGGACAACATAGTGGACCCAAAGTTCCTTAGCACACAACTTGCTGAGGTTCTGGATGCTGCACAAACTGCGGTAAATTACTTCTAATAATGTCTTGATTATATATTGTATTTATATAATGAAATGTCTAATTCCTATATTCATTGCTGTAAAACTCAATTTAATGTTAGTGTGCAAAATATGAATAAAAAGACAAAATATTTCTTGAATTAGAAATCAATGCTATTGTCCTGTTCTCTGATGGGGCTACTGATGACAGGTGTTTGTGATAACTGAATTTTCATTTCAATATGAGATATGACACAAACTGAATGAAAAAGTAGAAACTGTTCACATTTCTACATTTGTCATGCTGTATTAGTAAATGAACTGTGTCCTTCAGCTGCCACAAGTTTCAACTTAAATAAATCTAATGACAGTGACAAGCTATTTGCCGTAAATTTGTTCTTGCTTTTCTCTGAAAAATGCTGTTTACATGTTCCTGAAAACAGGCAAACTGCTACAGATCAAAAGTGTACACAACTATAGTACCAGAAGGGAATCAAATATACATCAAAAATATCACAGAACAACCACCTATCGGAGGAGCATAATTAACACTGGTGTAATACTACACAATAAGATACCAGAGGAAATAAAAAATACTACTCATTCAATATTTAAAGCTAAACTAAAGGCATTTCTAAGAAAGCACTGTTTCTATTCTGTCAGAGAATTTCTGAATAAGTAACAAAATTAATTGTAGTAGGTACCTAATTTTAATTGCTAATACTATGTATTATTGTAGCTTATCTTTGACCTGTCCAATATCAATTGTACAATTTGTGCTATATGATAAAACTGGACCAATAAAAAATCAAATCAAATCAAATCGTGTCATTGACTGTGAGCTCATGTAGGGTCTTCATTTTTTCCACCTACCAGAGTGCAAAAACTTGTCTGATGTCAACTGGTCATTCACTGTCACTGAGTTAATTGCTTTTGATGTAACTCATCACAGGGTGAGGATAAAGTTCAAGGTTGTGAAACAGTCAGCCACTTATACACCATGAATAATAGTTTCTTTGTAATGTCATCTGTCTCACTTGTTTTTGTCAACATATGTATAATGAAATAAAAACAAGAAGACTGTGCAGAGATTGAAAGATAAATAACTCTTATTGAGAAGAGGCACCTGTATGTTGTGAGTAACAATCCATCCTATTTAATTTTTTGTATTCTATCCCTGATTTTCCATATTTTGATCTTATTAAGAAACTTCTATTAGTGTATTTTGTTAAATGAAACTCCCTGGGCCTGACAGCTGGCCAGGCAGAACACAGCTTGGTGGCGGGGCTCATGCCATGGCCAATGGCTACAACTTTCAAAAGCAAGAGACACCACAGTGGAAAGTAATGTCTAGTTCCTACGAAGTAGTTGATGGCAATGTGTGAGAAAAATGCTGCATGTAAAGGAAGCAAACCTGCATCAATTCCTAGAGTTGTTTTTTTTTTTTTTTTTTTTTTTTTTTGGGGGGGGGGGAAGGTTCTCCCTTCCCCTTAAAAAATTAAAACGACTTGTTTCAGATTTGCGTGTATTCTTCACTATATGATAGTTCTTATCTTATTCTGAGGACATTGGCACACAAAACTGACATGTTTCATATCTTATAGTGTCATACCACAGCTTGATGATGAAGTGTCTATTTTCTTGATATTGGTCATATTTATTGTAACATTGAATTTCCAAATACACCTAGTCTGTAGCATAAAATTTGAATGGGCTGTAGTGAAAATTGTGGTCGCTGGCTATTTTACATTTGGTTCATTTTAGGTGACTCATTTTTGCGTACTAAAGGTAGCTAACATATCAAAATTGATTTTAAAGTTGGAGGGAAACTGTAGTATAGAGAAAAGAAAAGTTACTTTATTTGAGTGTGCTAGTACTGAACATGCTGTCTGAGCATGCCATGTGCAAGTAGCTCATAGCTTAGCCATGAACAGTTCTAGGAAATAGACACACATTTTTCAGATTAATGATCATGCGTTATTGTTGTACTTACTACTGCAAGAAAATGATGATAAAGAAGGCATTATGCACCAACAGTTACATGACAAAAAAGCTGAAACACATGCCATAATTTGGACAAAGCTTGACAAGCTTTTTACGACATTTGTCAGTAGTCATTTATTAAATGAAGACAAAGCTCTGTGAGTTCTTCAGGTTCAATGTTGCCCAGTTTAACTGCATCCTAGATCTAACCAAAGATTCATCACACAGATATTTGTATCCAATACCACCTGATGTAAAATTAACCATAACAGTTGGGCAAGAATGGTAAAAATACTTTGATGACTACAACAGTTTATTTAACATTTATTTTGTTGTAAGTGGTGTTTTTCCACATACCTGGCAACTAAAGCAAAAAAAAAAAAAAAGGCCGAACAGTGACATTTCTAGTTCTGGTAAAACATTCTACTGTTTCATGGACAGGAAAGAGAGTGTGTGTTAAAAATTTGGAATGTTTCGCACGACTACTCAAGAAGTTATCTGATATGTGCAAATACTTAACAGGCTGAGTCTGTCATAGTCACAGAGACATACATTCATAATGCAGTTAAGTGCAGAGCAAGCTGTATTGCCTTTTCAGTAAGAGACAGTTTTGTAGACTACTACAGTATCACATTTGAATAACTGAATACATTTGAAGGAAAGAATCAAGCGACGCCTCAGCTGAAATACATCCATGATCTAATTCCTATTTTTGTGTTATCCGTACATAAACCAGTAGGTAATTTTATGAAAGGGATAGTTGCTACACACCATACAGCAGAGATGCTGAGTCTCAGATATGCACAACAAAATGCTGTCAAGCTGTTGGCCTAACACGCCTTCATCAGTATTAAATCACACACACACACATATGCAACAAACGCAGCTCACAAACTTAACTGTGGAAAATTGCAACACCAAAAACCTAATTGCTTTTAGGGTTTTCATAACACACAATTTTGAAAAGTATTTGTTGGCTATATTACTTTGTTGTAAAAACTTTCTATAACTCTGTTTTTAAATTTTTTAGGTCCAAAGAGAAGTTATATTCTGCCTTCCGGACATCATCTGTGATGAACAGCACGATGAAATTGCACAGAAGCTGAGGTTGGTAACTTTGTCCTCTATTTTATTTTCTTCACTTGAATTCAGTTTACTGCTTCACTCGTAGTATGAATAGTGCTGTTCTAAATTAATTGGTGCTTTTGCATTGATGAGCAATAATGTGACATGGTAACAAATAGTAATGGTATGAATGACAAAGACTTTCTTTGCCCGTTACGCAGGATCTTGTGAAGTATAGAACACCACATTTAAGTACAGTTTGTCAGCACTATTTAAGTAGGTACTACAATGCAAGTCACAAAATAATGGCTAATTCAGTAACACCCCTTTTTAACGAGTCTATGTGGACAAAAATAGGTTTTTCTTAGACGTAACAATGAAAATAAACAATTTTTGACAATATAATGTAATTGGGTGGATAAAAAATTCTACTCACCAAGCGGCAGCAGGAGTATGCCCATATAAAAAAGTTTTGTCTATGCAAGCTTCTGGAGTCAGAGGCTACTTCCCCTGGCAGAAGGGTTGAAGAGGAAGGAAGAAAGGTGAAGGAAAAGGACTGGAGAGGTTTAGGAAAAGGGGTAGAGCTCAGGAAAGACACTTAGAATCCCAGGTCTTGGGAGACATACTGGATGGGATGAGAAGGAAAGACTGATTCAATCTTTTCTTCTCATCCTGTTGGGTAAGACTCCCCTGACCTGGGGTTCTGGGTGACTTTTTCGAATTCCTCCACATTTCGTAAACCTCTCCAGTCCTTTTCCTTCGCCCATCTTCCTTCGCCTTCAATCCTTCTGCCAGGAGAAGGAGCCTCTGGCTCGAAAAGCTTGCACACGTAGTGACAATCAGCCTAACAAATCATAAAATATATATCAGTGCCATACATGTTTCATTAATTCAGTATTCATTTGTTTTAATGTCGCATTAAAATTGTTAGCTGATGTCTTAATTTGAAGGCAATACCCAGACTGAAGAAGAATTTGTTTATCTTCAACAGTTATTTTACTCATCTAAGGCACCGATAAATACGATTACACGAAAGGAGAAATCCTTACATATTATCCTTTATTTCCTGAATAATTAAAGAAATCGAGAAGTGTAGTAACCCCTCCCCCCATTCCCCCCCCCCCCCCCCCATCTGCTGGCGGAACATACTGTGATAGTGGCTGGAATCGACTCACCAAGTTAATAGTTAAATAGTTCCAGCGAAACTTAGTGCAGTTGAATCCTCCTCCTCCTCCTCCTCCTGCTCCTTCTCCTCCTCCTCATCATCATTATCATTATCATTATCATTCAACTTCCCCTCCCTACCTCTACTGGCTGTGCTTGGTCCTTTATTAAAGCATCACACAGTTAGTTACATCTATCTGCTATGGAAACTCAGGATATCATCACAACAGTGTTCAGAAATATCATACTTACTGGAATACCTGTGACAGCATTGAGGGGAATAATCATCATCCTCTTCTCCTGCAACTGACACTTAGCACACAGCCTGCAGGGATTAACACAGTCCATTGAATTACAGCATTCCTGGCAACAACAAACATGTACATAACCTATAAAACAGGGAAAACAAGATTTCTGCGTGCGTATGGGCCTCTCTCATTTGAATGTATACTTCTCCCACTACCACGCTATGCTGTCTTGGTTGGGGGAACTGCAGCACATCACATTAGGCAACAGTTCAGTCATGCAAGGATGTCAAATGTTTTGTATATGGCTTGTTTCATATTTCTTGTATTTCAACAATATAGATCACAAACAAAACAAATTTTCACTATTATTTAGTTACTGGTGGTTTGCTTTTATATGTGGCACAAACTTCAGATAAATGGACAGTAGCAGACAATGTCATAGATTAATTGTGATGTATTTAGTTTCATAATTTTTTTTAAAAAAAAGAAATGTTTCACACCGACACATTTTGATCGATAGATTCTAGGCTCATTATGAAGGTATGGAAATTCTTCCCGAGGAAAAGTTTGTTGAAGTCCTGGACAGTTTTAATGTAAAATAATTTATCTTGTAATCAGGTATTAAATTGGAGATTGATTAGTTCCGTCTGTACTTGCACAGGGGTGCCCTCAACTAACACGACAAAAGGGCTTCGAAAACAGCTCAAAAACAGATGTTAGATTCTTAGTGATTTAAAAATATTTAGAAAACAGTTCCTGTAATTCTATCAAAGCCACAAATATTCTTCAAATTTCATGTTTTCCTTAAAGCCAGGGAGCTTAATTAAATAGATGGTGTTCTGTATCAGAAATTGTCCCTTCCACAACATTATTTTCTTTTTAAAAGACTCATGCAGTCAATTGCACAAAAATGTGAGGTCCGCAGTCCATTCAGGATCTTCTAATTTTGGTTCCTGCTTTCCCTCTTCCTTCAGAAATCCAACAATAGTAGATCTTAAATTGAAATATTGTTTGAAACTTAAGCACCATACTTGCCAGTAATGTAAAATGAATTCTCTTCGTTCAGTTGCCCCAAGAACTGTTGAAACCGACTGTAATAAGGCACGTGACTTCACAAAATTTACTATTAGTATGATCAGTTTCATCACCTGTTCCATGCCTTCATAGTTAGCATAGTGTGCTTCTACATGTAAAAAACAATGAATCCCATACAAATTGCCTGTTGATTGTTGTAATTTTGTATTCTTTTATGATAAAATAATTATTAAAATATTTATGCATGGTATTGCAATGCCATTCTGTAACTAATTTGTGACACTTATTGATTGTACGACTGCAAAATAGATATCGAGAATTTTCATCCTTCTCATCAAAAAAATAACTGTATTTCCTATAATTTTTTAAAGACTTGTTATGATAGATCACCTCTGCCTCTTTTTGTACAAATAGCCACTGAATCTTTGAATGTCCTTTACATCATGTACAAATAGCAAAGAATAAACGGTACTGCCACTGTGATTCTGCCAAACTGTAGAAAATCATTCCAACTGAAAAATGCCACATGAAATGTCTGAAGAAAAAGTATCACATTGCACTACTAAATGAAGTGTCACACTGTACCAAGTAGTTCCAAGAAAGACCGATCAAAGCCAAGTAGTTCCAAACAGGCTGAACTCTGTACTACACGTGTGGAGCATTGTGTGCACGTGTGAAACTTCGCACTCTGTGGCCGACCCTGCTCTAAAGTATTCAGTCTTGCTACACCCTTTCTTTCAAGGAATGAAATGGACCCCTGCACAATGGCCACTTTGTATTTAGCTTTCACAGGATAAATTATGCTCAGGTCTAAAGGAGACTTGTATAGTTAGCAAGAAGAAACACATCAACATTCTTGAGGAATGTGCTTCCTTTGCAGGTTATCTGTTTATTATAAGAATGATCTTTCTTCTTGCTGCACTCATCTAGGCATCTAGACTTTTAAGAAATTTCATAGAAATTTCAGCAGTCATCCAGGCGTTGCTAATAAAATCATAAGTGCACAGTAGTTTTTTTTTTAAGGTCATTTGGAGATGTAAGATTTTCTGGTTATAAATCGCAGCAGCTTGTCACTGCTGTCACTAATACACAGCAGGGCCATCATTCTTTTTCTTCTCTGACATCTTTTCCTTCATCTTTGCCTCCCTTTCTGCTCACAACATGTAGATTCCTTTCAACTTATGGTCTCAGTGAACCCTCACCTTTCCCATCTTACTCAATTATACCACAATTTAACAATGAAAAACTCCACATTGGAATATCAAGATGACACACTGATTTGCAAACAGGCACAGCAAAAAGACACTTACACATTAGCTTTCGACCAAAGACTCCGTCAGAAAAGGAAACACATGCATTCATTCACACAAGCAAGCACACCTCACACATGAATGAGCGCTACCTCTGGCAGCTCGGACCGCAATGGATGGACGTAAAGTAGTGCTTTAAAATGTTGCAGTAACAAAATAGACACACCAAGTTGATCATTTTATAGCAAGAGGTATAAATCAGCACTATAAAGGACTGCTTATTTACAGTTTTCTTGTAAGCTACAGACATTTGCAGATGAATAACATTTCTTTTTAAGAACAAGAAATGGATAGAAGAGCAGAAGACATGATGATTTGCAGGAAGATCTTGTATATCTACATAATAACAGGACATTTTGTCCAGTTCATGAATCCATAAAACAGGGAACTGGTATGAAATGGAGTATCTAGATATTTAATGTACCAGATAAGCCACCATAACTGTACTTGGAGAGGATAGTACCATACAGGCATGATAATAAAACAACAAAATCAACAGAACTGTTTCCCAACTCAAAAGAAACCAGTTCATCAATTGTTGCTACATTGGTGCCACAAACATCAGAATTTTTCAAAACAGTCGTCTTTTGAAGGAGGAATAACTAAATTAAATTTAATATTTGTGAATTGGGAAGTCCAATGAAGTGCAACAATGAGCAAATGCATAGACTTCATGCAGAACTGATGTGTCAAAGAAAGCATCAATCACAAAAACAGTCAGAAATAGAAATATATGCTTCATATGGATGAAATACTTTGTTTATATTCTCTTGGTTTCAGTGGGACAAATTGCAGTTATATTAAATTTTGAGAACATTTCTTCACGAAGACATTGTAGCTTATTTTTGTCACTGGACCAGTTAGGAGCGATCCAGGGTCACATCAAGATATTTTGATAATGGGTTATATGACAGCAACTAATTTCTGATTGCAGTTTACTGTTTATAGTTAGCATGTCAATTTGTCAAATGGAAGGTGGAAGATTTACTTTTGTTTTTGTTTACTTTGAGTTGCCATAGATTAAAAATTTCATCTAGACTTCACGAATCCTGAGTGAGAGCCATTTCTGAAATTGTAAACTCATTAGACTGTGTCACCAAGGCTAAGGTGTCAGCATAGGTCAATGTTCTTGCTTTCGTATTTCGCAAATCGGCAACATGTAAATTGAAAAATAGTGGAGCCAATATGGATCCTTGTGATAGTCCATAATTTAAATTGCACATTGTAGCTTATGTCATTTTATTGATGAGTTGTGGCTGTATTCACATTTATTTTATCATTATTCAGGCAACTTGATATTTTGCTAAGGCTTGGGTCACAAAAACACAATAACTTTTTCATAAATGAAAAGTAATTAAAAACAAACATAATCTTGTGGCACAAACAAGTGAAGCAAAGAATGGTTTTCTTGCCACTATGGGCACTAGCATGTTCTCAGCTTAGATGATACAAACTTTCACATCATTTTTTCGTGACTATATATATTACACTGTGACTGAACTCTATTCCTTCTCTGAATAAGATGTCTCACCGATTAACAAGTTGCAGAAACACTGGGTTTAGGCACTCAAGAGCGTGAAGAAAGTTTGTTATCGCGGGTAAGTTGTGGTACACATTGGCATATGCTGATGACATTGTATGAGCAGATTGAAAACCACTTGAGGTAGGTCTAATGCCTCATATTTGCATCTGTTCAAGCAGATAAAGAAGGTATTATTTTGTGCTGGATCTTTACGTGGATGAAACAGAGCACTGTGTACATCTGTCATTGTCTCTCTTTCTCTGATCATGCACGATTTTTTTTTTTTTTTTTTTTTTTTTTTTTTTTTTTTTTTACCTGCAGCACCTTGCTGAGAACTGTACTTCCAGTAAGACAGTGCACTACCCCATTTTTCCCATTTTTCCTGAGTCGTGTCAGGACATGTTGAGCAACACTTCATGGATGTGTGAGTGCTGATGTTGAATTCCAAATCATCTGACCTCTTAATCTTATCTTGGATGCTATCAAATACAATGTTTGTTCTTGAATCCAGCTCTAATGCACCTCTGTGATATGTGGGTGATGGTTGTTTGGTCATCAATCAGGATGGCTCCCCAGCGTTTTTTGTCTCATGGAAACCAGGTGTTGATCATCCTAGTTTGAGAAGTCTAAGGTACTGCTTCATCTCCTGCTGTGGTTGTGACCTGTAGGTGACCATACTCTGTTCAAGCAGGTATAGAAGGTATTATTTTGCGTTGGATCTTTGCATGTGATGAAATAAAGCATCTAGTACGTCTGTCATTGTCTCTCACTAACAAACAGTGTAATGATCCCCTTATATATCCCCTGCTCTTGAAATCCCATACACCCGAAAATCAGTAGTGGAAAAGCATGTTGTCAGCAACGGGTGTTGACTTTGGTTTTTGCAGTAGCTGACAGTGTGCAAAATTCACTTTCACTTAATTTTGTTTGTGATTCTATAGTGTAGTGGTGTACTGTTGTAGGCAGTGCATCACGTAACAACTGGTTGTTAATATAATGGACTGAACATTGATGACTGATAGTTGCTATACCAGCAACTGAACAAAAGTCTCTGCCATTCCAGTTCAGCCATGCAACCATATCTAGCACAGCAACGAATAGCCTCATTTCTTTTCTGTCAGTCTTCACAGACATTATTAGTGTCTGTTTACATGTTCCTTTTAGCCTACAACAAGAGTCTATGGAGTTGCGCATAATGCCTAAACTCAATACCCCACACTGCTGCATACTGCATGGAACTAAAGACGAATCTGTATCCATGCGTGAAAGTGCATACGATGTTATATGATTGCTGCCAACAGAAGATGAAGCATGTAATCAAGTGTGTGCCTTCAAGCAGTAAATACTTCTGCTGCAGTGCATTTCACAGCTCCTGTGGCAAACTGACAAAGTGATTTTGAGAAGGGAAAATGCAGAATATGGTAATTTGGTAAAAAGAACACATGGGTGTTTTAATTGACAATATGAATTGAAGTTTTGTCTTTTTGATATCGAGGTTATCAAAGCAGAAACAAACAAACATGAAGCAGTGTTAAACAAAATATGCCTGTACATTAAAAGAGTGTAGGCCATAGACAACAGTCGAGGAAATTAAAGGAAAATAAAAACTCTGCATTCACTGCACTGCCAAGAAAGACATGTCATTGAGACCTCAAAGAGAAGTGGTACTAGCAATGAGCATGTTTGTGTACCAAGAAGGTGTAATTTTCTGAGTGACTTCAGTTCACTATTTGGTATGGAATCTTAGAGTAGCCAATAACTTCTTGGGAAAGTAATTGCTTTTCTCATCACAGTGTCCTGCTTTGTTAATGTCTGTTGCTTGCGTCTAGTATGTATCAATAATTGTACTTGCCCATCTTCAATTAATTTTGAAACTAGTCCCCTAAACGAAGTTATTTTCAATGAAGTGTCAAGCTACCCTTTATGCCATGTTTGCTCATTCATTTTTTTCACCCATGATGACCGTTTTCTTCTTTCTGTTTTGTTTGCTGTTACACCATACATTGCAGTGGCCCACCACAGAGAAAGCAATAATTGCTCATTTCATTTTAACATTCGATGCCATGGAAGCTTGCCTCCTGCATGTGTAGTACCGATGTATGTTTTGCACTGCACCTAAAAACAGTGTCAAATTTTCAGTTTGCTTTAATGTGTGCTACTTTGTGCATTTTAAGGAATGTGGAAATGTGCACTACTTCAGCAAATGGACAGCTGTTAAGAAATTATGTTGCCTGGAGAACAGCTTGACCACACAATGTAACAGGTATTTGAATTCGTATGTGAGGCATGGCTAGATGACTCAGTTGAAGGAATGCTACTGGCAAAAGATTAGAACCTGTGTTTGACCCATGCTGTAGAAAGTACTTTAACTTTAAATACACTGTGTTTCTCTTAACCAAGATCCAAAACAGTTCACCGAGCCCCTGTCTGTCCTTATTTTCCTCTTTAGTATAATTGTTTTTCTTCCAGTGCATAAATTTTAAAGGTCCTAAAATACTACAGATATACAAACATGTTTTCGAATTTGTCTCTGTGATCCATGCTTAGTGTCTACCTCAGTTTTGTTTCAGACATTACTATTTCATTATACACTTTATTGTGAATGTATGTAAATGCAGTTTGTATTGTATGTAACATTATTCTGTTATAGCTCACTTCTAGTGGAGAAATCAGAACTCACTCCTGTTATACTGGATGCTTTGAGCTGCCTCTCTGTGGCTCCAGATATAAGAGCCGAGGTGGTTGACCAAGTTCTGACAGTTCTGCGTACCGCCCCAACAGAATTCTTCCCCAATGTGGTTAAGTTTCTCCATGTAGATGCTTCAGTTACTGATTTGCCACAGGTGAGTTTGTCTTCCTTTGATACTGGTGAATATTAATTACTTTAGAACATTTCTGCCAGGAAGTGATAGATCTGACTGACTGGTATATTGTTGATCAGAGTACAGTGAAAAACGGTAGACCCTTAAGAATCTGTTTCATCAGCAGTTAACACATTTGTAGAATTTGTAACACCTACAACGCCTCTCGGTGTTAATAAACCAAAATAGCTCCCAAAATAGCTCCCAAATTAGCTCCCTTGCCCTCGAAATATAAATTCAGAAAATGTCCCAAGCCCCTCCACAAGTAGTAATTTACGAAATAGAAATAAGAGACAAATAGAGGGAAATCTATAGTAGAAAAATAATAGAAAAAGAAAAGAATTTTAATCATAAATTTTGGAAGCATGGGAGGGGGGAAAAATGATAGAAATGGTTAAATTATTAGTTGTTCTTATATATGAGAAAATCAATATTATAGTCACAGAACGTAGGTCTTGAACACCAAAGATAGCGTTTACTAAAGTATAAATAGACATACAATGCAATTATGATACTCCAGTCTCTATCCTCTAGTCTGTTCGAAGTCAATTAGGTCGTACAGCTTTAGGAAGCAACAATAGGAGCTTTATTAAACCAGGGCGCAAGAATAAATCGCGTCGAGATTGTTTTTTGGGAAGCATTAATTTCAGATCAGAATTAGAACTTTTGTCATATTAGAGGAACGGGGAGGTGATCAATAATCTCTCTGACTTTAATGTCACTTCGTGTGAAAATTTAAATATTTTACGGAATTAACGATTTTTGGACAGATTCGGACTTGTATTGTGATAGTGGGAAAGCTTTACTTCACGCGACTAGTAATCATAGTTCGTGACAGTTTATGGATATTAAATGGGAACAATCTTTTTATCGAAAGTGAGAGAACATTGTTTAGTATCTCTGATATTGACGGGATTCCAGATTAGATACTTATTCAAAGAACACCTTTGAATGCGATCATGTGAATGGACTGATTTATTAATAATTATTGTTAAATAAAATGACGTGTTAATTTGAAACTGACTATTCGTCTTGAACTTTACTTCGATTTCGGTTAATAAATAATTAGGTTACGTGATTTTCACCAAGAATAAATTGCAGACTAGTAACTGAAACAAGTGAACGAGAATCTATTGAAAACACTAGTATTAATTTTCTTATGGCTTTTTCCTTCAGAACTGGGAAGACAATACGTGTAGTGACTCACTGGGGTTAATTTAAGAACTAGCCAGAATAAAACAAAACCCCTCAATACCAGTCAGTGTATAGATAAATTAACATCCCTACTATCATGCAAGATACGGAAGTCGGGATAGAAAAAAGGGTCGCTACAAAGTCTTGAAATCGTCAGTAGATTGGTAACACTTGTGGCCATTAACAACATGTACAACTGCACCTAGTGAATTATGGAAGCTAGAACATAAAGATTTCATATTAATTTTGTCAGCAACATATTTAAATTGAAGTAGGTGTGGTACGTCGGCCTAATATCTTTCATTTATCCTTTGAAGGAAACAGTTGTTTATAGAAGCTTCTATAATGCTCACAGTCACTTCAGTGGTGAAGTGAGGCGTATAATTATTTCACTTTTGATGAATATTGTTCATGCCTTTTGTGCTCTAAATATGATTTAAGTAATTAAATAACAGAAATTTTATTATAACTTTCATAGAGGTGTATGGACAACAAAATATTCGGTTATAATACCAATATTGGTGTCTTAACAACAGACAACAAAGTTACTGTTATGACTGATTTATATGCTCTTATACAGTATTGTGTACAGTATGTCCACACCAATGCTGATTAGGAATAGTGGTGATTGGTGAAGTGTGGTGACAAGTAGATGCAGATTTATGGTCTGGTGAGTACATAAAATCAAGTGGTTATAACACAAGAGAAGGATTAACGATGAATAAGAAAAAAAGAATGCAGTGAAGTATTATGAGTAACATAGTAAACACATTATTGTAACCAAGATAGACACAAAACCAAGAAACACCATAGTAGTAGAAGAATATATAACTACTAACTCAGCAGATGATGAGGAGATTGAAAGAATGTATGTTGAATTAAAAAGAAATTATTCAGTTTCATATTGTTGGTAAGGCAGGTGCCAGGTTGAGTTTCATTGGGGGAGTCCTTAGAAAATGTAGTCCATCAACAAAGGAGGTGGCTTACAAAACATTCGTTTGACCTATACTTGAGTATTGCTCATCAGTGTGGGATCTGTACCAGGTCAGGTTGACAGAGGAGATAGAGAAGATCCAAAGAATAGCGGCGCGTTTCATCCCAGGGTTATTTGGTAAGCGTGATAGCGTTACGGAGATGTTTAGCAAACTGAAATGGCAGACTCTGCAAGAGAGGTGCTCTGCATTGCGGTGTAGCTTGCTGTCCAGGTTTCAAGAGGGTGCATTTCTGGATGAAGTATCGAATATATTGCTTCCTCCTACTTATACCTCTCGAGGAGATCACGAATGTAAAATTAGAGAGATTCGAGCGCGCACGGAGGCTTTCTGGCAGTCGTTCTTCCCGCGAACCATACGTGACTGGAACAGGAAAGGGAGGTAATGACAGTGGCATGTAAAGTGCCCTGCACCACACACCGTTGGGTGGCTTGCGAAGTATAAATGTAGATGTAGATGAAAATTTAATTGCAAAGGGTGACAGGAATTCATCAGATGCAAAATAAAGGCAACAAAAATATGAGAAGAACACATATTTAAATGAAAAACGAAGCTGAATTTTAGAGTTTTGCTCAAAGCAATTTAATCATTATAAATACTGGGTTGAGAATCATGAAACGTGGTTTTATACATGGAAACACTGGAAGGTATCTGACAGATTATACACCGATAAGACAGATAATCTCGTAAGGCAGAGACGCAGGAATCAAGTGTAAAGCTGGAAAACATATCCACAGGCTGATGTTGAGTCTGTCCATAATTTATTAGTTACGAACAGCAGATTAAAACTGAAGAAATTGCAGAAAGATAGGAAATGAGGAAATTGGAACAAGATAAGTTCAACGAACAAGAGGTCCCTGAACGAGAGCTTAAAAGGGAACATCAGGCAACTATTGATTGAAACAGGAGAGGGGAATATAATAGAAGACAAAAGTTTGCTATGAGAGATGAAATAATGAAGGCAGCAGATAATTAAATATGCAGAAAGACAAGACTCAATAGAAATCCCCAGACAGCACATAAGATATTGCACTTAATTGATTAAAGGAGGAAATATAAAAATGAAGCAAATAAACTAGGCAAATAGGAATTCAGATGCCTGAAAATTGAGATTGACAGAAAGTCGAATGTGGTAAAGCAGGAGGGGCTAGAAGAGACACATTAATGTGACCCCCTGTCCTGTAAGTGATGTCAACATGCAATAACCACTCACAGAGGGCAGTTGGCAGCACTAACAGTGGAGGGTCTATAATGCTTGTAGGGGGGATACAAAAAACAATGAAGTCATTGTCATAATGCGGTAACAGAGTGATTTATCTGACGCCCAAAGGGCATTATCATTGGCTTTCAGGCCAAGAGTGAAAGCATTTTGAAAGTTTGTATACTGTCTGCTTGCCACCATTGTTAAAGTGTGCATAGTGAAATGGCACTATCCAAAACTGGCGCTGAGGCAACTGTGGTGCACCACAGGCCATAGATGGTGGGGGTGGACGATGCCTGTGGAAATATGTATGAGTGAACAGACATGCAACAGTTGGGCAACTACCACCCAGATGAACCTAGGGGCTACCAACAATGGTTCAGCGAAAGTTGTTGCATATGGGCCTCCGCAGCAGGTGCTGTTCATCAGTGATGAAGGCTGGAATTTGCACGCCAATACTGCAACTAGATCTCCTTTAGTGGTGATAGATGACCATTACAGATGAATTGCATTTTATACTTCATTGGACAGGAGTGTATGACATGAAACATCTGAAAACAAATATCCTGGCTGGAGGAGGGAATGTTATGGTCTGCAGAATGTTTCTGTGGCATTTCGTGTGTGCTCCTTCATTCTGGAAGGCGCAGTGGATCAAACAAGTATGCATTTATCATTGGGGACCATGTCTGCCCCTACATGCAGTTTGTCCTACATGTAATTTGTTTTTATTTGGCACGATGGCATCACTCATACACTTTCAGAAAAGACTTCCTTACACTTAAATTTATATTAATGTTAGAATAATTCTCTCTTAAGATATGCCTTTTTTGTTATTGCCACCATCATATTGCATTTTATACCCTTGTTATTTCACCTTTGTCAGTTATTTTGCTGTATAAACAGCCAAACTTGTCTAGTACTTTTAGTACCCTATTTTCTAATGTAATTCCAATTCCCCGAGGTTAATCTGGTTTAATTTGTGTGCCCTGTATTACCTGTGTTTCATTTTTGTTGTTGTTCATCTTTCTGACTGTTTTCCTGAGAAGATCCTTTCGATTCAATTAATCATTCAAATTCTTTGCCTGTCTGATGGAATTACAAAGTCACTGGCAAACCGAACAGTTTCTATTTCTTCTCCTTGAACCATAATTTTCTTTCATAATTTCTCTATGGCCCCTTTATTGTTTGCTCAATGTACAGATTGAATAATATGAGGGACAAGACCCACTGTTTTTTTTTTTTTTTCCCAATTATTACTTCCCTTTCGTGATGTTTGAGTAAAATAATTGCAGTCTTTTTTTCTGAGCAATTTGTAGATAACATTTCATCTCTGCTTTTTCAGAATTTCAAAGAGTGCGTTACAGTCAGTACTGTCAAAACGTTTCTCCAGATCTATAAAGATAAGATTGCCTGTTGTCAGTCTGTTTGCTGAGATGAATTGTATATGCCTCACATTTCTACATTTTTCCAGAACCCAAACGGATTCTCCCTGAGGTCAGCTTCTACCAGTCTTTTCATTCTTTTGCAAATCATCCGAGTCAGCATTTTATGACCATGACACATTAAACTATATATGGTAGATCATCTAGCAAAACAGACATCCCATTGTACTTATGCAATCACTGCAAAATTCAATGTGGGTTGTGGGTCTTCATATAATTCCATTCATTATGTATTTGGCTGTGGGAGTGTGTGTGACGACAGAGTGTAGAACTGGTGGCTGCCAAGTGGGCTGTCCAATAAGTACACATCACAGTGTCTCACAAATACTTGAAATGTTCTGCATCTGAAGTATTATGACTAGTATTTATGTTAGCAATGTGTTTGTAAGGCAGTTGAAGTTGTAAATGCCAGGCATTTCTCTCACCAGAAGTACTTTTGCTGCACGGCAGTGCATGCTACCGTAGAAATCTACATACTGTGGATTCACTATGGGGTCCGAAATTTGAGGTATTTGAAAGACGCACTAAAAACCCAGTGTTGTCGCCTTCATATGTGCACCTTTTTATGTCCATGAAAGAACGTTTATAGGATAAGAAGTTTTGGACATCCACAAACTTTTGAATGGATGGACATATTGTTGTAGACACATCCACAAGTTTGTGAACTGGTAAACCTATTGTTGTTGAAAAATAAAGGAACAATCATTTCTGTTATGTCATGTCAATAAAGTTAGGGTTTAGGCTTGTTCTGCGCCTACGTCATGCATTCTGCGACAGCCAGTGAGCGTTCAGTAGTGTTCTCAGTTCTCTGCTGGGAATGTCAGAGCCAACGCATGCATTAAGAGTCATAATAACGAGTTATTCCCTTTATTATGAGATTCATCACTGATAAGGATTGGAAGCAACAAATTCTACATACGCAACCGAGAGAGATAATTTGCCAGATACAGGCTTTCTTCAAGCGCAATGCACATGTATGTGCAAACCCCAACTGTTGCTTAAACCAGCAACACTGCATAAGATTTGTGATGCATTAAGTGAATAATCTCTTGCTTTCTTGATAATTAGGAACTAACTTCATATGCCTTCCCATCTGCCACTTCATTTGAATAAAAGTTCAGTTAATTTATCAAATCTGTTCTCTGCTCCACAACACTGCTAACAAACCTATTATTATCAACATTGCAGCCATTGGTGTTAACAAATTTTTCATCAATTTCAGTAAGTAAACTTTTCAGAAAATCCATGTTTTCTTCAAAGATGAGACATTGAAAATACTGTCAGTACTTATTCCCATGATTTGAATTGAGAGAAACTCATGATATGTGATGAATGTTACCACTGTTAAAGATTTTGGCTATGGAAGGCCTTCCTACAAAATTCTACCCTTCTGTTTAATAAGATGCTGGCTAAAACTACTCCTGACTGGCCGCCATGTCATCCTGAGGTCATAGGAGGCTGGCGGATATGGAGGGGCATGTGGTCAGCACACCGCTCTCCCAGCCATATGTTAGTTTTCGAGTCCGGAACCACTACTTCTCAATCAAGCAGCTCCTCAGTTAGCCTCACAAGGGCTGAGTACATCTTGCTTACCAACAGCGCTCGGCAGACTGGATGGTCACCTATCCAAGTGCTAGCCTAACCCAACAGCGCTTAACTTTGATGATCTGACAGGAACCGGTGTTACTACTGCGGCAAGGCCGTTGGCTAGTTGTTTACAACATCTCACCAAACCAATACTCAAGAACTCTTTGTTGTTTAGGATTAGAGCCATTCTGTTGTCCCCAATGTGAAACATTATGTATTGTGAAGAGCAGAGAACTTTTGGATTTTCTGTCAACACTGAGATTTTCACTCCTGATGGGTTATTGCAGCATAAGGCGCCTTTGCAGAATGATTCGTATTCTTGAAATCATAAAATTATATTCATCTCGGTTTATTTGATTAAGGATATTCTTTTGATAACAACTTAGGTATATTATTTCAATTGTGTACACATAGGACAGTAAGATTGATGCAAATTTGTCTTCCCTGTATCCATAACATCTTTTGCCTGTTTTTCAACTGTTACTTTTTCTCTCATATTTCCTGATGTAACATCTTAATAAACTGTTCTGTGTACTCCTGCTTGTTTCATATATACTGTGTTTAGTCTCAGGGAACTAAAAGATTTTCCTCCGACTAAAAGAAATTTCAGATTAAGTCTTTTGTAGGTACAATGAAAATAAGTAGTTTAAACAGACAGTTCTTTTACAGTATTGCAAAATGCTCATAATAGTGCATATAAATAGTTCCTTTGTTCTATCATAATACAAGAAGCCCTATTACCTCATTGGCATCTGCATTGAAATAAGTATTCTGCATTTCAGTGGACAGATTTCACCTCATGAAACTCTTCTGCATTCTGACAATGCATAAAATTTGAACACAAATCTAAATGAAGACAGAGCATGAAACACAGGAAAGACACATGGTTTAAAACAGTTAAAAATTGAAAAATTTTACTGTAGATACAGTGATTATTATTATTATTATTATTATTATTATTTTAATTCCACACCTTCCTTATTAATAACCCCTTCCACCTTTCCTATCTCTTCTTCCTGCTTCTCATGTTGATGACACACTGTAATTTCCCAATGAATTTTACATTTTTGAAGTTTCCTTGTGTAATAAAAAAAGGAAAAAAACTCTCCCTCTCCTTCCCTTCACCTCCATCCATTCCCACTTCATAAATTTCTCTTGTGACTGATGTATTGTGATTTACCATTTAATTTTAATGGATTACAGGATTCACTCAATAGCAAACGAATTTATTGTCCTTTGTTTAAATTGCAGATAGTTTCAGGGCTTCGTAAAGGACTGGATTTTACTCCTCTGCATGGTGACACTGAAGCTGCTGAGAGTGCTAAAGTATTAACAGTGACAGCTTTGCGAGATGCATTTCTCCTGTCAAAAGTTGTAGCTGATGGATGGTTAAAAGTTATAGAGTCAGCATTGGATCCTGTTCCATTGGATATCGTTGTGTTGGTAGTCATTCATGCTGCCTTGCCTTCACGTCAGAGACTTGTGGAGCTGCGCGTTCGATCTAAGATCAAATCGGGCGTCTTCAGCGAGGCTCTGCTTAAAAAGACATTCACAACCATGAATGCGGTATGTAATGTTTTAATAATAGTCAGCATTGTCTTATTCAACATTGTCTTCTCTATGATAGGTTTTAGAAGAGAGAGATTCCTTAGGCAATCCTTTGTTTTAGTGTTTTGAACCAAATTTTACCTTTTAGGTCCATATCCCAGAATCTCTCCTCTTAATCCATCTCCCTCGTCACTGCAACTAACCCCCCCCCCCCCCCCCCACACACACACACACATTTTCTAATGCTTCCCAAAGTCAATAAACCTGACATTTGTGCATGCTCCATTTTCTACATGCTTCCCAAAGTCAATAAACCTGACATTTGTACATGCTCCATTGTAGCTGCTTGCTGTGCTCTGACCAAAATAATCTAGGCAGTTGTTGAAAAACACCTGCAACCAATTTCCTGCAGCCTAGCTTCCCATTTCAGAAGCATGACCCGCTTCCTACACCAATTGTAAACCATTTCTTCTCCATTACTGCCTAAATCCCCACTCGTCACTATTGATGCCACCTCGGTATACACCATTACCACCCACATTCGTGGCCTTGCCGCTTTTAAACACTACCACTACAATATACTTTTGACTCCAAACCCACAAATCCATTCGTTATTCACCTAGCGACATCCTCATATGTAATCACTTCTCCTTTGAGGGCTGCATGATCATTCTCGCCTATTTGGCAGCCTTCTCCTCTGTCACCCTGCATATGGGAAATATTCCTAGCCCCCGGAAGTTTGAAAATCATTGCCTGGTTCAGGTTCATTGATGATATCATGATATCCTCATTAATTGGATACAGGGCCCAGATACTCTGTCCCATTCCTCCACAGCCCAACACCACAACCATCCACTTTGACTGGTCCTCCTCAGCCCATCACACCACATTCCTGGATGTTCAGCTTTATCTCTTTGATGGGTCCATTAAAACTGGTTGCTGCCTTCCCTTCTACACCAAAAAGTCTTTCCCATATAGTCTGGCCACTGTTGGATTGAGCGTCAGCAGTTACAAGCAATCCCTTGTTTGTCTATTGATGTCTTAGTAAGGTGTTTCCAGGCATGCATTACCCTCCAAACCTAGTCTTTAGACAGATTTCTTGTGCCATATCCACGCTTCTCTAATCCTCTGACCAACCTGAGGGGTTAGCTGCAAAGAAGTACCTTTCTCATCAGGTAATATTATCCAAGATGGGAATGATTTAACCATGTCCTTTCCTATGGCTTTGACTACTTATTAATTCCAGAACTGTGGAACATCCTACAAACAATCCCAACCACCTTACACAGAATCCCACCCACCTCTCCGAAACTAGTATTCTGCCACCCGCTGGATCAGATCAGCAAAATATTTTAGTGCATCCTTATGCCACACCTGCTCCCAACCCTTCCCACCCTTGTAACTTAGTAGTAACTCTATTAATAAAAATTAATTCGAAACTCCCCAGTCACACACAATGTGCAGTCTCAACATTCACAACACTTGCCCACTGGGCCAAATGCTGGTCAATCTCTGGCTTCAGTTATTACTTGAATGGTGCTTTAAGGCACATACCGAAATTCTCAAATAGAAGTTCAGATTTAATTCAAAGGCAGAAGCACTGTTCAGACTCCAGCTTCAGTTATTATTTGAACAACACCCCAGTCTCAAACCACTACCAGTTGGCGCTTTACTTGGCTAACAATTACCCCCGTGTTACAAGAATAAATGGCACATGATTGAGTGTGCCTAGAGTGTGCAGTGACAAGGAACAAAGTAGAGATACAACCGCCCCACAATAAACAAAAAATTTGGTCAATTACTATTAGGGAACAAGGAGATGTGGGGGGGGGGGGGGGAGAGCAAGGCATGCTGTAAATTAACAAGATATGTTCAGCTCTCACTGCCCTTCAGCTCGGAACAGCAGCAGCTTCACGCATAGACTAGAAATTGTCAGCGGCTGCTTGCCTGTACACCAGCCCTAAGTTACATGTCTAACCAGCCATGACCACAATATTTTTCTCCACTTTTCCTTAGCTGCGATAGTATCTTCCCCAGACACACCCCATAGGCTAGCAGCACACCAAAACTATACAACCAGTGGAGTCATAAATGATTAACTATTGGATGAAAGAACAGGGAATGTTAATGACCATTCACCTCTGAACCAATGCTCAAAATTGTTTGGGACCATAAGATTCGCAAATCCACTTGTCTGTAATGCTTTCTTACTCAAATTGGTACTGACCCCAAGAGAACAATTCTCAGCGGCCGTCAGCACAGCGAATGATGTCAACACCTCACTGCCTGATGAGCTGCCTCTTATGACTTCCATTGTCACCGGCGATATGTACTTGAACAGTGCTGCTAACCAAGTGAGTCGCGCTGTTGCACCGAAGCTGCTGCTTAGGCACCACAGTCTCCCCAGATGTTAACTCTTCCGACACCGCTGATTTGATTTGATTTTGGCAGGGAAGCTAAAACAGCTTTGGTCTAACCTGCCACTGCCCGCACCGAAACTGAGTTTATTGTGCGGTATTGCTACCTGTATATCTAGTAAAGCCAACCAATGCACTTAAATTGAGTCCCTTTACCAGTTCTTTGTTAGACACAATTCCTTCAGGTTTAGTTGTCCCGAAAATTCTGTGTCTCTTGCTCTCCAATGTCGTGCATTCGAAGATTAGGTGTGATGCAGTTTCTCCACTCTCATCACAGAACTTACATTTAGGATCTTCTTCCGTTATACCCATTGTATGTAGGTATTTTTTGAAATTCCCATGGTCGGTCATCAGTTGTCCTGTTCAAGCCCAGGATTACACAACTTCTTTTGAAACATGGCTTTGGCATCATTACCTTACAATGTTTTTGTTTATAGACCTTGGTCCAGTATTCTATGTGCTGTCTTCTAAGCCAGTTCCGTAGTTCTAGTTTGATCATTGACTTGGTGATTGTCAGGACAGGTTCTGGTCCAATGAATGGAGTCTTTGCCCCCATCGTGGCCAATCTGTCGGCTTGTTCATTGCCACCAATCTGTGAGTGGCCAGGGACCCACACTAAGTTTACCCTACTGCTCCCCCCTAGCTCCACCAGAGCCTTGTGACAGTCTTAGATCGTGTTGCAGGAGCTGCCAATGATGTCAGGGCTGCCTGACTGTCTGAATAGATGTAGATGCTACGGTCCTTGTAGCACCTACGCACATTTTTCCCCACACATGCCCTAATTGCAGTGATTTCAGCTTGGAATACTGAGGCCAGTTTTCCTAGAGAGATAATGCCATCTAGTCTTGGCTGAACCCCTTACACCCCGGCTCCAGCACCTTGATCTGATTTTGACCCATCAGTGAACCAGACAATGTCGAACTGTTTTTTCTCACTGCTCCCTGGTTCCAATTATTATATTGTAAGGCTTGTTGAAGCAGTTGGGAATTATTATTGTGGTGTGCATACTGTAAGACCTTTGATACACACACCATCAGATTATTTGACTCGTCGCTCTAATGAAGTAGGCGAGTGCCAGCAATATGTCTCGTGGTCTTATCGTGGCGTGTTTATCTTTTGTCATTAGGTCAGACGATAGAAATGCCACTTGCACGCTTAGGGTAGCAGATTGACGGTGACCAACTTTAAACAGAACTTGATTAATTTTCACACACATTTATTAAAATAATAACAAGCATAAACATTACGTAACTTGATTCTGGACGCTATTTACAATTGACAATCTGAAGTTCCTTTGGTCTTGGTACGTTAATCTTATTCTCACATATCTCTGATACTTGACAAAGTGTCTATACATTTATCTTCATGGCTATGTACAGGAATATGATAATCTTCTTAGGTGCAGACCGAAATTTGACTATAGACTGGTACAGACTAATGCAGACTGGTACAGACTAGTGCAGACAAATGCAGACTGACTAATCGGAGGTCTGTACACTCGTTATAATACCTCGCGCGTTCAGGTATCACTGCGTGAGTGTGATCCGCGAGGAGAAAAGGTTCTACGTTAGCAGCAATCTCATTGGCTGCGTTACATATTAATACGTGGATCGGCGGAAGCAGAATTTGGTCCGTCTCTAAGGCAGCGCCATCTCGTAGTGCGGAGACGGACGAGCACTGCGCCTGCGCTGTTGTGCTTAGCGGGGCACGCTCTAGTGGGAAAGTTGTGTACGCGCTGACTACGCGGAACTATGTACACAACAATTATATAGTCAGCTGGCATTTCCCCAGCCATTCCTATATTTACCTCACTCACTATTTTAGTGTGTGGATATCCCAATGCGATCCAGTTTTTGCCAGTTTTGAGTCTGTATGTGCCAGCTGCTGCCTTCATCTTGACCCAAAGGTGAAGTGGAGGCATGACCAGCATGGCTTCCATCCCAGTGGTTGGTGTGCTGCTAATTCCACCTGTTATGGCTAAGCAGGCCAGTCTCTGCACCTTAGCAAGCTCCTTAGCTGCAACCTGCTGTTCTACCTTCTTCCACCACACACCTTCTTCCACCATGCTAGGACCCCATAGGAGATCCTAGGTCTAACCACCGTGGTGTATATCCAGTGCATACCTTTGGGGTTTAGGCCCCAGTTTTTGCAACAAGCCTTTCTGGTGCTCACTAGAATACCTTTCGCCTTGGAGCAAATGCTGTTAATGTGAGGGCCCATGTTAGTTTCTCATCTAGATATTTCACTATCCCTTTCACAGGTAGAGTTTCATCGAAAAGCTTTAGATTCCAACTTAAGTGTTGGATGTGTTTCTTCGTGAATGGTACCACAACAGTCTTCTTAGGATTAACTCTCAGATCCCGTTTAATGCACCAGTCTTGCACAATGTCCAGCACGCCTTGTGCCACCTTCCTGTGTCAGTAAATTTGCCAAGTATTACTAAGACGAGGTCATTTCCGTATCCTTGGCAAAAGCATTGTCTGGAATTTGGTTCCTCAATGAGTTTGTTCGCCACTAGATTCCACATTAAAAGGGACAAAACTGCTCCTTGTGGACAACCTCTAGTGGTGTTAATTACCATCTTTTCATTAATCATGGTGACCTCTACCTTCCTTCCACTAAGCATGGCCCTAGTCCACCTACATATAGTGGTCCCTAGGTCATGCACCTCTGCTGCCCTAACCATGGAATCGAAGGTTGTGTTACTAAAAGCCCCCTTGATGTCGAGGAAGATATCCTTGGCCTTGGTATGATAAATTCTCCCTGGCTTTGGAATAAAGACAACCTTCACTGCCTTCCAGGGAGTGGAAATGATTCCTGCTGCTAGACTAACCGTGAATAACCTGCATTGGACTCTAATAAGATTCTCTCCTGCTTGTTGCAGGAGAGCTGGAGAGATTCCATCTGGGACAGGTGACTTGAACGGTTGAAATGTTCCCACCGCCCATTGGATTTTACTGAAGTCGACACACCCCTTCGCCAATTCCCAGTTTTCTCTTCATGTGCCTGAGAACCAATGTCTCTCAGAGATCGCATTCTGGTCTATGTTATCCACCAAAGCATATTGAGGAAAGTGAGTTTTGAGGAGCAGTTCCAGCATCTCACGTGCTGTCTTTGCATAATCCCCATCCTCCTTCCTCAACGTACCTCCTGGATTAGTTGGTACTCTAGTGAGGATTTTATGAAGTCTGGCATGAGCGGCTGTGCCCTCCATTTCCTCACAGAATGCCTCCCAGGATGCCTTCCTTGCTTGTCTAATTGCAAGGTTGTAGATGACAAGGGCATCACGATATTTTGCCCATTGTCCTTCACATCTCGCAAGGTTAAACAGTCTTCGTACCTGTTTCCTTTGCATTTCCAAGTTATTGTTACACCAAGGCACACTCCTATTTGTGCATTTCTTGGTGATTGAACAGTTGTCCTGGAATGAGGTCACTATGTTTGTCTGAGGTTACAGCCTCTGCTACTTCCTCAAACTCTACTGGATTCCTTATAGAGGTTTTAATTTCTGATAAGCGTAAGCCAAGGTCCCTCCTATATGTCTCCCAGTCTGTTTCCCTGGGATTCCTATAGACCCTGGTCTGTCTGATTCCCATTTCAACCTTGAATTTAATATACGTGTGGTCCGATGAGGATGCTTCTAAACCCACATGCCATTGTTTGACATAGCTGCCCATCATTGTGGAACCGAAGGTTATGTCAGTTACTTTTTCCCTTCTGCTATTCCTGAATGTAGGTTGGTCACCCCTATTCAAGACCTCCAGGTTGTTACACTAGGTTGTGGACTTTGGCATCACATCCAACCACATTTGGTCACCTTGCTGATGGCAAAGGAGAAGAACTGTCTTTGTAAGGAAGGTATGCTGAGGCCAAAACAATTTCCCTCGTCATACCTTCCTCATGTTGCTGCATCCTGATGGTCACCAGGTCCCTGAACAGAAATCCATTATTGGCATGAAAGAAATTCCATTTCTCACGTAGATGCATGTTGTGGAGTTTCTTAGATTTCTAGCATAAATCAGCTTACCTCCAGTGCAACCAAGGCCTGATAACACCCCCTTTATATAAGTAGGGTTCTTGTATCATTGCCACATTCACTTCCTGTCTCCCCAGGTGATGGCTTAGGGCAGCAGTGGTCCCTTTACTGTACTCCGTCTTGCTTCCATCATTGCCTTTCAGGTCTTTGATTACCCTGACAGCGACCTGCTAGAACCCTAAAAACAATTTCATGTCTTCTCTCACATCACCCTGAGGGACTTCTCTCCAACCTCCATCACCATGGTTCATTCTTCTGGTACAGCTTCTGGTTGATTACTCTCAAGTCCTCTGTCAAGAATTTTGGGTTCTGAACCCCTCTTTTCTCGAACAGAGTCTTTGGAGAGACATCTTTAAGGATATTTGGCACTCATATTGATACCTTTGCGGTCTTAAGAAGCTCAGTTGCCATCTTGACTAGCAACTTCACATCTTCCCACGGGGATATCATGGGCACCTTGTTCTTGAGCCATTCCACCGTATGCACCCCCTTGCAAGTCAAAAGTGAGGGCACCGTGATCTAGATACACCCTCCTGAATTTGGGTCCTGGACCAGCCCCCCCCCCCCCCCCCCAAATCTTTTCAAAGAGGGCCATGCGTACGAGCTGCTCCTGCAGCAAGGTGATGCCTACCAGTGGATAGCCTTCTTGGACAACTGCCATCTTAAAAACCGCGACTAAAATACTATTGGTCTGTTTCCCTATTTCTTGCCTCAGCTTTTTCTGGGCTTGCTTAGCTGGGAGGAGGGAGTCTTAGATTCCTCCCTTACCCTCTTGTTATCTGTCTTCAACGTTGTGGCGGTCTGCGTATCCCCTTCAACCTGAGACAGTTTTTTCTTGAGATCTTGGGCTCAATGCCTTTTAATTCCCTGCACTTTTGTTTGGGAAGTCTTTCTTTTCCTTCCTTTTGTTTCTGTTCCCTGAGATGTTTCCTCCTCTGGGCCCCAGACAAGGCTTTAATCCTGATCTGGTCCAACTTCTCAGTTACAATTCCCCCTTTTTGCTCAGGTGTAGACTCTAATTCATTAGTGGAAGTGCCATCAGTCCTGACCGATGTTTGGGTGTCTGAGGTCTCAATTCGCCCCTCAGTTTGTTTTAAATTATTTTCGTCAGTCGTGTACATCTTGGTCCCACGAGATTTGGGGATCTACATAGTTGACACCACGGAAAACCCACGTGGTTTAAGGCTACATACTCTTGGAACCACCACCAAACTGTGGCCAGTTTTCCACTAGCCCCAGAACTACTGACAGCAGAACATGCTTGACTTCAGTTATTTCAGTGACAGCTTCACAACCTGCCATCTGGATCCTTCCTACACAACAACAGCTTCTCTGAGTTATGAATTATGTAGGTGGGAATTGACCTTGCAGCACGTGCTTTGATTCCATAAATCTTATAGCCGTGATCTCCTTTAGACCCTGCCCCACACGCTCTTCCACTGCAGCTTCATGACTGTAACTTAACTCATGCTGCAGCCACACCCTCTATTCCACAGTCTATCCCTTTGTCTGTTCTGTCTCCCCCATCCATTCTGTGCTGTGCACAACTCCGCCTGTCTGAAGTCAGAACAATCTCTATCCTAAGCACATGTTGCCTGTCCCTTTGTTGTTCCTACTGCACTGCCTTCCTCTGAGCTGTCAGCTAGAACAAAGATTCTTGCGAAAAATAGCAGTGTTCACTGTCTTCTTTGTATGCCTTTTGACATATACCTCAATCGTTCAATGTATTTTTAGGTTTATTCCTTAAGTTATGTATATTCCCCAAAAGACATTCTATTACCCTTTATTACTGAGTGCTTAGATTATCAGATAGAAATAATTACAAACAAGCAACATTTTTTACTGAACGCTTAGATTATCAGTAGAAATAATTACAAACAAGCGTATTCATTACATGTACAGCACTAATGTGTTACTGTGATACAGCTTCAGTATGAGTTTACTCTCATTGGAAACATAAGGATTGTCTCTCTTGTTTCTGTTGGTTTAGATGAAATATATTGCATACAAGTATAACTCTGGATGTATTTCAGATACTAATTGTGATTGCATAGTTATACAGGGTGTCCGAAAAGTCTTTCCCTGATTACATAAACTGATAACTCAGGCTAGAAGTAAGATACAAATATGAAACTGGTGTTGGGTTGGGTTGTTTGGGGGAAGTGACCAAACAGCGAGGTCATCGGTCTCATCGGATTATGGAAGGAAGTCGGCCGTGCCCTTTCAAAGGAACCATCCCGGCATTTGTCTGGAGCGATTTAGGGAAATCGCGGAAAACCTAAATCAGGATGGCCAGACGCGGGATTGAACCGTCTTCCTCCCGAGTCCAGTGTGCTAACCACTGAAAGTGGTGTCTAATTGTTTACAAACTATCAAAGTTTTTTTTTTTTCACACATCAGTAAACTTCCACATGAGCACCCTTGGTAGCACGTAGCACATCTAGGCGATATTCATTTTCCGTCCACACATTAACCAACATCACTGGAGGGATCAATTCAATGACTGTGGTTATCCGTTGCCGCAGGGTTTCAAGATCTGGTACACGTGATCGGTAGACCTCGTTCTTGGCAAAACCCCATAAAAAGAAGTCTAATGGGGTTATGTCAGGAGAGCGTGGAGGCCAAACTGTTGGCCCATCACGACCAATCCATCGCCCAGGAAAGGTCATATCGAGATAGGCACGGATGTCCAAACCCCAATGAGGCGGTGCACCATCTTGCTGAGGAACAGCATACAGTTGCAACATGTCCAGATACACTGCAGATGTGATGGTAGCCTCAGAGAAGAAGAATGGCCCGATAATTCAATCGTGCAATAGCATGCACCAAACATTCACCTTTGGACTGCCTCTGTTGCACTCCATGACCTCGCCAGGGGGTTGTGAACCCCAAATGCGCACATTATGGCGACTCACTACTCCACTGACAAAAAAGGTCGATCCATCGGAAAAGGCATTTCGTCTGAGATAACCATCATCGTCCTCAATACGTGATAGCATTTCGACCGCAAAGTCATATCGACGTGTACTGTCATTGGGCAACAAGGCCTGAACGATTTGTACGTTGTATGCATGAAACAATAAACGTTTGTGTAAAATGTCATGGAGAGAGCTTTTTGGCATCTGTAATTCACGTGAGGCCCTGTGCACCGATTTCTTCGGACTTCGCAGAAAAGACTGCCTTACAGCTTCCACCCTGTATGATGAGGTTCTTGGTCGACCAGAGCTCGGAAGGTCAGCAACCGATCCTGTGTTCTTGAACCTCTCATACCAGGCTTTAATGCTCTTGACATCAGGTGGATTCCTTCCAAATGTTGTCTAGAAGTGTGTCTGCACTGTGGTTGGTGATTGTGTCTCATGGTATCACAGGACACACTGTGCCTTTTCCTGATTGGTTAACATGGCTTCTTGGGCACTGCACCTTATCCACTACTTACGTACTGCGAACCTAAAACAGAAAAAAAAAACTTTGATACTGGTAAACAATTTGACACAAGTTTCACATTTGTATCTTACTTCTAGCCTGAGTTATCAATTTACGTAATCAGGTAAAGACTTTTTGGACACCCTGTATATATGCACCTTTGTTTTGCCATATGACAATGTAATAATCACAATCATCCTCTGTTACTGTGAATGTGGGTGCTTGTTTTCTGTCAGCTGCACAACATGGAGTGAGGATAGCATCATTTTTGTGCTTTTGCAAATACCAAATTTGACATGAACACTCAAGCTGAACATTTCTACATTGTGTCTCACATATTGGTTAGTAAACAACTCTAAGGTTTTATGGTGAACTGTTCCATCACAAGAACCGTGTATCCAAATTGTATTCTAATAATAGCTATTAATTAGTTTTTATTCATTTGACAAGTGCAAGATCATTTAAAACGTTCTTTCTGTGTGGTATATCCTGCATTGAAGATGTTTTGCTACTACACTAAATTTTTTACAACAGAATGATGTAGGCCTAACTTTTTTTTCTCTTTTACCTTACATTTTGTAGGTTCATTCTTATTTTCTGTGTTTGAAATCCTGTGTTAAGTGCCTGTTTATGATCTATTTCATATAGATAATTTTGAAGACCCACCTGTATCGAGATGAAGCAACAGCCTACCCGTAACAGTGTTTAAAGTAGTTGTATTACCAGAAGAAACTTGAGATTTAGGACTCTTCCCTTACCTTCTCTCTTGCTGGAAATCAGTACATACTTAGTGAACTGAGATATTCATCAGTCTTCTGAGACAAAACGGCACGTTTAAAAATGAATATTTACCAAAATATAATTTTTGGGATACCTACTAGCCTTTTCAACCCAAAAAATATGTTAAGTTCAGCTGTATCACCATATAAAAATCTCTTGCAGCTGAGTATAACCATTGTTGTCCAGTGTTTCTTCATCATGGTCAGTGTGTCATTTTCTCTAACATGATGTCAATGAAAATTTCACTTTTGACAACATTTGAACTGTTCATACTGAAAGATACAACAGCTGTTTTATTGTGACACTGTATCTTTCTGACAAAGACCCATATTCGCAGTTGAGGTCACAAACACATTTGTACTATTGTGCTCAACCCAGAGATAGTGGGATTGAATTGTAGTGATGGAATAAATTTTCATTTTCAGTATTTGACTGTTAAGAAGAGAAGATATGGTGACATGAAATTCTTGGTTCCCAGACTTAGCACCGTCCCAGATTAAATTCCAGTTTTCTTCACTACATGTCACATGGAGTGAGGCCAAGTGATACTGTCAGTGGTGTCCTGTTGATCAAGTGGGGCTATTAAGCTTTGCAGCCCTCTTGGCGCTATCTGACAAGGAGATGGCACAACCGTGGGGTCGGGGATTTGTCCGCAATTTTGTGTGGTGAAAGAGGACCCCTAACACCTCATGTGATTAAAATATTAGGACGCACCACCCGGAAAATCCCGAGAAAAATCGATCCAAAGTTTCTTAGGTGCCGTATGAGTATAAAATGTTAGTTCCTTGCCGAGTCGCCGTTTGGCCTACATGGTTAGCGTTCGGACCTTTATGACAAAGGTCTCAGGTTCGATTCCTCTTCCCGTACATTTTTTTTCTTCTGTTGCTTGCAAAATTGCAGCGCATTGTTACAGGAGAATCATGAAATTAATTCCCGGGAAGATTGTATAAAAATTCATTCTATAATTCACCATCAATTATCGTCACCAATATTCAGAGACATGATTAAATATTCCTGGTTTGCCTCAAAATTATGAGAAACTCAAAACATTTCCGTAAATGTTAATGGGGCATGTTTTTGTACAGATTTACTGCAAACGCCCTGTGATTGTAAAAAATCCGCTTTCATATGTTGCGCAAGATGTAGCAAAAACTATTGCTTTGTTTGTTTTTACGATAATTACCACTGCGGTTCTTGTTTATAATTATTATATGAATAAAAATTTAATGTTTCCCAATCGACTTTGCTATTCTGATTAAAAACCCAATGTTTCTCCTCATATACTTTACAATGAAAAATGGAAAACCACCACCACAAATTGTGTTGGTCAAAAAGAAAATAATTTTTATTCAATAACGTAACTAATTTGTTAAAGATAATGTAGGTTTGGGAAACTTTCTGAATAATTGGCGAAATAACAAAAGAAAATGAAACAGAAAAAAAAAAGGTGCTAGAGGAGGAATCGAACCCGAGACCTCTGGCATAAGAGTCAGAGACCTAAACATCTAGGCCAGACGGCGCCTCGGCAATTCACGAACATTTTATACTCATACGGCACCTAAGAAACTTTGGATCGATTTTTCCCGGGATTTTCCGGGTAGTGCGTCCTAATATTTTAACCACGTGAGGTGGTAGAGGTCCTCCTCCACCACACAAAATTTCGGACAAATCCCCGACCCCACCGTCATGCCGTCTCCTTGTGAGAGGAGTATGCTGGCTCGTGGTTTAACCCTCTCCCTTCACTCATCATCGTATAGTCTGATGAGTGTTTATTTACTTCAAACGTGTCATAGCAGATGTGCGACAAAACATTGGTACTTTATGTTCTGGCTTGTTTAGTGATACAGAACATCAGTATTGGCACCATTTATTGTCATGGCACAAAATGAGGCAATGCCAGCCCTGAGTGAAATTTTCTGAAGCATAGGCAGTGTGATTTCCGTGAATGCCTTCCTAACAGCTTACTTCAGTGTCTGGTATTGTTTTGTGACATGTGACGTAGTTATTACGTACAGGGAATTGTCGCGTGATGTCAGATCTGGACTCCTCGGAGACCACTTGATCGGCGCTGGTAAATACACTGATCCTCTCTCCGTCCACCTCTGGAGTAACACTTCATTCAAGAATTATTGAATATGGAGAGTGTAATGAGCAAGAGTTTCATCTTGTTGAAGCCAACTATCTCCAAGAATTGTCATTCTCCGTAGCTCCAGAATAAATCATTTACACAGCATTTGCAAGTAAGAATAGTTACTCACTGCACCATCAAAGAAATATGGCCTCTGAGGTACCTACTGGACATTGCAGCCCAGATCGTAAATGCAGAGGATATTCTCTAACTCTTTATAGTAATGTGGGTTTTCCTTGCACCACTAGGAATATCACTATTCCGACAAGATCGATAGACATTCCGACAAGATCGAAAAATTGCACTTTCATCTGAGAAGAAAACTTTTCCCTGCTGTGGGATAATCACAAACACATTAAGTGACCTTGAGCAAGCATCATGTCTTCGCTGCATGTGCTCATCCTCAATTCATATACAAGTGTTGGCCTAAAAAATTTTAATTCCGCATTCGTAACAGTCACCTATGCTCAGGAGAAACATAGAACTGTCATACATCACGTGAAAAGGGACAATTGTGTGCAGAGGAATAATAACTGAACATACCATGTGGTGTCTTCCAGCCAACAGTGCCACATGAGTATTTCATTTTTTATTGGCAGAGATATCCCCTGTTTGGGACAGTAGACTTCTCTGTTACCACTCAGAGTAGTAATATCACCTATCGCAACAAATAGCACAGCAAAATACCTCCAATACAAACAGTTAGTTATCATAGTAAGTTACATATTCCATGGATCATTCTGCACAATTTCGTAATTATGTGGAACGAATTATTTTACATTCCCATTGCAATTTAATTTGTAAATGTGGCTACAAGTTGGACAGTTATACATTTTGTTTTTATTTTTTATGTATTTATTTTTAACATACAGATGTGACTTAGCAATTGCCACCCACCACCTTTTACACATTGCAGTGATGGTAACTCTTCTGTAGAACAGGAGGTGTCGTTAAGGAGAAACTTTTTCGGTTACTGTATTTACTCTAATCTAAGCCGCACTCGAATCTAAGCCGCACCTGAAAAATGAGACTCGAAATCAAGGGAAAAAAAATTTCCCGAGTCTAAGCCGCACCTGAAATTTGAGACTCGAAATTCAAGGGGAGAGAAGTTTTAGGCCGCACTTCCAAATCGAAACAAAGTTGGTCCATTATAATATGAGACACAATTTAGGTCGAATGAATGACTATACAGCTACAGTAGTTTGGTTCAAGTCGTAAGCTTAGCAGTTAAGCTTTACCAGGTAGCCATTGTTATGCGTCAGGTGCTCCATCCATATTTATACGGGTACCCTTCCTTTTTCACGTGCTTCGTCTGGTTTGAATTGATTGCTTATTTTTCTTTGATCTGATAAGTGCCGTTCTCTTTGTTACAGGTGTTTACGTCACTCTAAGCTGAAAATGCATTACTGTATTGTGTCATGCATCGTTTGTCGCTTTCTGATAATGAGTGTTTATGGCCTGTCGCCGCTCGCTGCATGGCTTGCTTTTGTGCATGGTACCACCGCTTACAATTTAAAAAAGAAAGAGAGAGAGAGAGGAATCTTCTCATTAGCGAAACAGTGGCAAGAGACTGCTATTTGTTGTTACTTACACTGCTACTTTCTTTGATGATGATCAACAAGAACCAAATAATAGACTGCGTGTGATAGAAAATGCTCTGAACGAGAGTTTAGCGAAAATTTTTCTCCGTTTGAAAATCTTTGCAGACGCCTCTTTAGTACATTACATTCTGCACAGAAATTAGAGTCATCTTAAATTTAAAAATCTAGTCAACTGCCGTGCTTCATTTCTGACTGTATCACTATTAGGCTTAAGAATAATATGAATATAAACATGACACAATATGTGTATTCTTCCGCGTTTGCTGTTGTCTCACTCTAATTTCGTAGTTTATTAGGCAGACAGGATTTAAATGAGATAGCTGAAATCACAAAAGAATACATGAAAAAATGTTTATCTTGGTATTATTCTTATGGTGAAGAGAATACTGCATGTGATTCACAAGTTCCTATTAGCAACCATCTCTTCTCACAGGTAGGAAAAAATTGAGAACGTAGTTTCCCATATTGACAAACATCCCAAACAGTCTTGCCAGTCGGATTTTCGTAGTACATTGAAATGCTGCTACATTCGAAGATGAACAATACGAAATTTGTATTTATTTTGTTGGATAATGTATGAAGATGCAATGGTCGAAACTCGGGGCAGAGAAAAAAGCTTGTCTTCCACCATTTTTTTAAAAAAAATTTATTTACTGATGCAGAGGTTTTGGCGCCAGTACATAACTTTGTGCCTGCAAAGCATGCCTGTGTAGCGCTACATATATTCAACGGCAGAAGTTAGTTGTGGCGGCACCTACCCACATTTTTCAGAACTTCCGCTTACTTTGTTCTCGATTCTAAGCCGCAGGCGGTTTTTTGGATTAGAAAAACCTGAAAAAAAGTGCGGCTTGGATTCGAGTAAATACGGTAGTTTTCTAATTTTATTTTGCTATCTGTCATACATTTTATGTCACTGGGCAAGTGACCAAAAATTATAGTTGCAGCATCCCTTTTTGTGCTAAAATACGATATCAGTATGAAGTAATGAATGTTATTTTTCCTTCTAGTGTAGTAAATATGTACATTATTGTTCCTTTTGAACTGTAGTGGCTTATTTATGACAAATATGCTGTGAAGCAGTAGTCAGAATGCCCATATCCTTAAAAGAGATGTCTACAAGATTATAATGGATGAGCACCACATATTATTCTTACAGCATGTTTTTGAGCAATGAAGACTTTCTTTCTTAAAGATGAGTTACCCCAGAACATTATTCCATATGGCATTATTGAATCAAAATATGTCAATTTACTGACTTGTCTCTCTCCAAGATTTGCTATGATTCAAAGTGCAAATGTGGCTGAACAAAATTGTTTTAGGAGTTCTAATATGTGCCTTTTCCAGTTTAAAAGCTCATCAATATGGACACCTAAGAATTTTGAAGTTCCCACCCTTTCATTATTTCCTTACCCTGTGTTACATGTATCATTGGAGTAGTACCTCTAGATGCGCAGAACTTAATATGCTGTGTGTGTGTTTTTTTAATTTAGGGTGAGACCATTCACAAAAAACCAGTCAATGATACGTTTAAGAATATTGTTTACTGTTCCTTGTACTTCTGTATATGTGCTTGGACTGATTAATTCTGCATGTTGTATATTAGAAGATCATTTACATGTAAGCGCAACTTCCTGTATTCTTTTGGTTAGATGTGACATTATCCATTGGTTTGCTGTACATCAGTCTCATAAAACTTCAGTTTATCTAGAACATTGTGATTTACACAAAGACCCTAGATAGGTCACAGAAAATACCAACCACTGCTATTTTGTTGTATTACTAAGGTACATACTAGTGCTCTGGACTTGAAGGATTAGGCAGTTCTACTCATAAAGCATTCTGCAGAACACAAAACAGTTCATTATGCAGACTGTACACATAAAAACATTTATTTTGAGTTGTGACACTCTTTATACTGTTATTCTGCTGGCTCACTGTTTTCAACTGCATTGGACTGTAGTAAAATGATTGCAGCATACAGGGATATGATATTTTATGCAGTGGCTGATTCCATGTCAAGTCGGCTAATTTCAGAATGCAGTCGGCTAATTTCAGAATGCTTTCCTGCTCAGCCATCACATATTTCAATGAAATTTTGTGTGCACACTTGCAAACGTCCCCAATGGATATTGGTAATTTCAAAATGCTTTCCTGCTCAGCCATCACATATTTCAATGAAATTTTGTGTGCACACTTGCAAACGTCCCCAATGGATATTGGTAAAGTTCAACATTTGTCGAAGCAATACTGGCTGAGATATGGTCACTTGCCTGACTTCATTTGCCACTTTCCAAGCTGGGCTCATTAGAAGGACCATGTTTTTAATTACAAAGTAGGTGTATTTGATTATTCAGTGTGGGCTAAGGATGTTAGATAATATGAAGCAAGGTTGCGTGCAGAAATCACAGCACAGAAAAATGTAAACTATGGATTCTTATATCTCTTAGAGTAAACACATGCTGAACATGAAACTTAATACCATTTTCCAACAGTCTACAAATTTGTCGATAAGATGATACAAACTTTTTGTGAAAATAGGGTATATTTTACACTTCTTTTAAAAATACCACTTTCTACTAAAGTTTCAAAACCAGTCTCGTTCAAAACAGTGCATTTTAAGCCTCCCCAGCCCTAAAGGGTGAGTTTACTTTCCAACATGTGCTACCAATGCTACATAAATTGAGGTAAAGTGGCTGGAAAAATTGCACTGAGAATGTCTTACATCTTGTCGATTAAAAGCTTGATCAGCGTGAAACTTTGGACACAACTAATTAGCAACATAAGGTTTTCCAGGGTACTGTTTTCTAAATTTCTACAAAATCAGTTCAACTTCTTTTTCATAAAAATTAGTAAAATAGATCACATTCAGGCTGCTTTTAGAAAATCTGTTTTCCATAGCTGATTTCAAATTAATCACAGTTGGGAAGAACATGTTTTCAAGCACAGAAAATCATGTTCGATTTTTCATTGTGCACTAATAATACCTGAAAATGATGGACAAATTTGAGGTAATGTACAATGGCAACAGGTTACATTTGAACAACCTGTTGACTGTGTTTTGTTGCTTGTATTTTTTTGTTTGTATATTGGCATGTAATAGCTCATCATTTTGCATTGGTCCGTGGTGAAATTGTTTACAGTTTACACCATGATAGTATGTTGCACGCGTCCTACTGCAGAAATGGCTGATGTAGATAATCAGTAGTCTCACAGCAACAAACACAGACTCAACCACGTAGTTCTCACCTGGCTGTTATATTGCGTGTATGTATGATAATCAATTGGAGGAATCGGGAAAATTATTGACATATCAACAGAACAAAATGATGCTCTGATAAAATTTGTATGTCCTCAAAGCCCAGCTCATTCACTTTATTGGCTTGAAAGACAGGATGCTTGTTACGTACCAGAACACTACCTCATTTCCATGCTGTCGGTTTTCTCAAGGTCATAATCTGGCCAACAGTATCAGTTTGCATAAACTGAACTGCAGAAAATGGCTGAAAAATTTAAAAAAAATACAAACCGAATGTCGAGAAGTTTAAAATCAAAATTGAAATTACACACATCAAAAACAGTTTTGCATCACCTCAGTTCCGAGAGTTCCAGAACCTGTACAGAAATTTGGAGTACAGATCAACATAAACAACATTTCCACTCTTTTTATTCCTAATGAAAACCACACATTGCATGTTGTATCACCATACAGTGAGACCTTCAAAGGTGGTGGTCCAGATTGATGTTCACACCGGTACCTCTAATACGCAGTAGCACGTCCTCTTGCACTGATGCATGCCTGTAATCATCGTAGCATACCATCCACAAGTTCATCAAGGCACTGTTGGGCCAGATGGTCCCACTCCTCAACAGCGATTCGGCATACATCCCTCAGAATGGTTGGTGGGTCATGTCGTCCATAAACAGCCGTTTTCAATCTAACCCAGGCATGCTTGATAGGGTTCATGTCTGGAGAACAGGCTGGTCACTCTAGTTGAACAATGTCGATATCCTGAAGGAAGTCATTCACAAGCTGTGCATGATGGGGGCACGAATTGTCGTCCATGAAGACAAATGCCTTGCCAATATGCTGCCTATATGGTCGCACTTTCGGTCGGAGGATGGCATTCACATATCATGCAGCCGTTATGGCACCTTCCCTGACCACCAGTGGCATACTTTGGCCCCACATAATACCACCCCAAAACATCAGGGAACCTCCATTTTGCTGTACTCGCTGGACGGTGTGTCTAAGGTGTTCAGCCTCACTGGGTTGCCTTCAGACATGTCTCCAACGGTTGTCTGGATGAGAGCTTTTGCAACACTCATATGCTGGTACACTGCAGTGAAGAGAAAGTGATGCCAATCCTGAGCGGTCCATTCGGCATGTTGATGGGCCCATCTGTACCGCGCTGCATGGTGTCGTGGTTGCAAAGATGGACCTCGCCATGGACGTTGGGAGTCGAGTTGTGCATTACGCAGCCTATTGTGCATGCTTTGAGTCGTAACACAATGTCCTGTGGCTGCGGGAAAAGTATTATTCAACATGCTGGCGTTGCTGTCAGGCTTCCTCTGAGCCATAATCCATAGGTAGTGGTCATACACTGCAGTAGTAGCCCTTAGGTGGCCTGAGCGAGGCATGTGATCGACAGTTCCTGTCTCTTGGTATCTCCTCCATGTCCAAACAACATCACTTTGGTTCACTATGAGATGCCTTCCCTTGTTGAGAGCCCTCCCTGGTACAAAGTAACAATGCAGACGCGATTGAAGTGCGGTATTGACCGTCTAGACATGGTTGAACTACAGACAAGCCGTGTAACTCTTTCCTGGTGGAATGACTCGAACTGATCAGCTATCGGACTCCCTCTGTCTAATAGGTGCTACTCATGCATGTTTGTTTACATCTTTGGGCGGGTTTAGTGACATCTCTGAACAGTTGAAGGGACTGTGTCTGTGATACAATATCCACAGTCAACGTTTATTTTCAGGCGTTCTGGGAACCGGGGTGATCCAAAACAGTTTTTGATGTGTGTATTTCTTGCTTGCCATCTATGTGAGATATTCCTACAGATTTGAGAATTGGGGACAGTGTACTTCGGCTTTGTAAGCAGACAATTATCACCACGGGGCATCTAACCTAAATTAAGAAACCAGATTACAGACTTGGGATCCTGGATGGTGCTGCACACCTATTGCCCATGACCTCTATTGCAATGGGGATGCTGGTTCATCTTCTTGAACTTGTAGTGACAATGTCACCATGGATCTACACAATATAGTGAGATATTACTTGTCAGTTTAAAAATAACAACCATATGCAATGACACTAAAGACAACAGACTGCTGCCATGTAGCTTGTTGCTGTGGTACATTCCCTCCAATTTTTCCATCATTTTCTGGTGTTGTTGGTGGACATGGAAAATCAAACATAATTTTCTGAGTGCTTGAAAACATGCACTTTCAATTGATTAGTTTGCAATTAGTTATGTAAAACATTTTCTAAAAGTAGACTGAATAGAAAGCAGTATGTGAATGATATTTTATATTGGAAAACCTTGTGTTGGTATGTAATTGTGTCCAAAGTTTCCTGTTGATCATGCTTTTTATCAATGAGATATAAGAAGCCAGAGTTAGAACCTTATTCACAGTGTGATTTTTCTCGCTGCTTTGCCAAAATTTATGTAGCATTGCTAGCACATGTTGGAAATTAAACCCACTCTTCCTGGGGTGGACGGGGGGAGGCTTAAAATATGTTGTTTTGAATTAAACTGGTTTTGAGGCTTTAACATAAAATGGTATTTGTAACATAAGTGTGGAATATAGCCCATTTTTACAAAAATTGTCATCTTATCAACAAAAATGTAGACTGTTGGAAAATATTACTGCATTTTTGACCTTTTTACAAGATGTTTAACTTCGTAGTCATTTTATTTGGTATTGGAAAGTGATACATAAATGAAAGATTACTTTTAAGAACTCTTTGTTGTTAGGTTACTATGTGCTGAGTTTCACATTTTCGTCTTACCTTTATTCTCTGAAGTCAAACTTTGAAACTTCTTTGGGTGCTGTTTTTCTTTTGTGGGATTTTGTCCAAAATTTTTAGACTGAAGATGGCTCGTAAAATTCTTTTCATTAACATTTTTAAGAAAATGTATAAAGTTGTACAAGATGACCAAATTTCACTTTGTTCAACAAAATATTGCCTCAGATTTAACAGCTCAGAGATGCCAGAAGTTCACACTCACTGTGCACAAAGTCGCACATGGAGTCAAACAAGTGACCGTATCTCAGCCAGTATTGCATCGACGAACATTAAACTTTACCAGTGTTCATCGGGGACATGTGTGAATGTCAACGAAATCCGAGATGGTTGATTAGGGAGACATAAGTGAGTTGACATTAAATGGCTCTAGGAGCAACTTACAGTACGATGGCCCAAACATTACATTCTCCAGAGCTTTTCCTCAGCATATAATAATGATTTTTAATGAGTCAGTTTACAGGCTAAGCAACATGTTATACTTTTATAAATGAGTCCATACTGTCCACTTCCGGACAAGTAAATAAAATATTTTAATCATTTGTGACAAGGTGAGGCTTTGTACTGGACTGGGACTTAAACTCAGATATCTGTCATTTGTTGTCAGTGCTCTACCATTTAAGTATCACAGCCATGAGTTTCAAAATAACCAAAAGTGCCAATTTTCCAGAGGCTATATTCCTTCCAAACTTGAAAAAGAGCAAAAAACTCATACAGAATGCCTTTGCGTGAAAATTTTTGTACCTGTATATGAAGAAGCAGCGTACACAATAGATACTGTGTTTGTTAACTCTAGATGAAAATCATGTTAATGAGAATGATTCTAAAACTATATTTGAATCGCTTACTGTACCATTACATGCCTGTTGATAAAACACGAATTAAGCATCGTGTCCTGGATACGATACTATAGTCAAAACTGGGATGGCAAAGATGAGAATGCGTTGGGAAAACCAAATTGTTTTGTTGGTGAGACAATTGGTTTTCTTGAGACTTACAAGACATCATGATTGGTTATTTGGAAAACTATAAAACAGTGATTGGCTCTTACTACAAAATTTTGTTGGATTGTTTGAACAGTGAATTGAAGGACACATCAAACAGATTATTGCACAGAAAAATGCTGTGAAACCTGGCCACTCATCTGCTGTTAGGTGGTGAAAGGGTCTCAAGTTGGGGCCTCAAAATGTTCTCCCTTCCATCCCTTCTTGGGGGGAAGAAATGTTAGTCAAATGAAGAGTTCACCTATGCTGTAAACAAATATGATGCAGATTAGGAAACAAAGTTGTTATCAAGTTTAATGAACATTGTAACATATAAATGTTTGTTTTCACAAAAGAAATTATTTCCTATTGTTTTATCAAACTTACTAATGCACTGTTGTATGCACTATCAATGGTTGAAAGGTGCAATAAGAAGCAGAAAAATTGTAGAGCTGCCAGTACCATTTGATTTGAGTCCACAAAATTTATGTTGACACGCATTATCAAGTAAGCTGTCAAGGTACACCTTACAAAAAAAGGTGTTTAATCTTCAACAATGCCACTACTACTGGTGTATGGAGTCCTAAAACCCTTGCCACATGGAGCAGGTTTTACCATGAGACTGTTGGCTAGCAGGTTGGGGGGATAGCTGGCTTGTCTGGTGAATCTGTCTGATAGTGTAAGGTTTGTAGAAAGTTGTCTGGCAGCAAAATGTCTGTTGCAGATATTTACTTTAATAACAGTGATTTTTCTCATTATATATGCACAGCGTTTCCCTGTATGCATCAATTAATGCAATAATGCTCTCTTTACTCCACTGTAAGCCAGCCGCGATGGCTGCAAGACACTGTGAGGTTGAGCGTCCCTGGTATAGCCCTGGCTTGCAGCATGTGACTTCAGCACCAGCAGATGTCCTGGTTAGTCAGAGAAGATACCATTCAAATAATCTTCCAGGAAATAGCACTAGAGCTAGCAACAGCAAAGCTGCAAGTTAATAGCCGAACAGCCGACAGCACATGCTTGGAAGCCAGCTCACAACAAATCTTACCCCTTGTGATGACTTAAGTATAGGAATTCATTTATGGAATGGAGTAAGCAAAGTGATATCTACTGCTCCACCTCCAACACATACACAGAAAGAGAGAGCGAGAGGTCCTGGATAATGTATGAACATAAATAAATCATACTGACATTTTGTACCCTTTCTTTCTGCCATACGTAGGCCAGTGCCTTGTGCACTGTAAATATAAATGTAAATACTTACTTTATCAGAATCTTCTTGCTACATTATTTATGAAAAGTATGTGACTCATAGAAGCACTAACCAGCATACGAGGAGCATGGAGTTGTATACAAACGGTGAGCTTGCAAACATGAACCTGATGTATTGAATAGCTGAGTGCCAACGACGAGCCACTGGACATTTTTCAAGAACACTTCCAAGGACAGACATTAACAGCACCACAGTTTGTTAGTGCCTATGCATCAAGATTTGTGTGAGTACGGGTCATGAAGAAGCAGCAGGGCTAGTGAGGGCAGATCACAATTGGCATGTTCATTCATTATGGAAGAAAGTGTGTTGGATGTCTTGAAGACAAATCCAAGCACCACAATACCTGCCGTTGCCTTGAACTAAAAAAATGTCTCATAGCAATGTCAGTGTGTTTTCAACGCCTAACACCTTTCATATCAAAAGGTGCAGTTACTGCACCTTGATGACCATCCTGCATGTGTGTGTTTTGCACAGTGGTTTCTGCAACAAACTGGACAAGATGTTCATGTCCTCCCTCATGTGCTGTTCAGTGATGAGGCTACATTCACTGGGGATTGTGTATTCAGTTGCCACAGTGAAGATTTGCATGGATCAGTAAACCTCCACAGTGTGCGGAATCACATGGCAAAACATTGCTTTATGGTTTACGTGTGGGCAGATTTGGCTGGCGACTGCATAATTGCCACCCTGCGTAATTGCCATGAATTATCAGGCTTTTCTGGAACACCTTCTTCCCCGCTTACGTGAAGATGTTCCAGCAAATGCGAGGGACAGGGTGTGGTTCCAGCATTATGCCTGTTTATTTTGGACTGGATGTTTGTAGGCATTTGAAAAGGTCATTCCCACATTAATGAATTCACTGGCTCCCACTTTCACCATATTTATCGAGCCTTGATTTCTTTGGTGGGGAGCCATGAAATATTTCGGGTCTCACAACCTTGTGGAGTCTGAAATGGATGTCCTTGCAGGAATCATCTGCGCAACTGTTACAGTGAAAGAAACTCTTGAAGTGTTTAGAGCGTGTCTGGCAGTCAACGCTTCGTTGATGTTTGGCATGTGTGGTGTCTGATGGTGCACACTTCTAGTGTCTGTTCTAACATAAGAGCTCTATTCATGCCATATACCATGTGTACTCATTATGTTTAGTAAATGTTTGAAATAAATTTCTCCCGCATTTCTTTCCGACCTTCAACCTCTGCTACCACTTACCCCTGATACATGGAACCATGGGTTGCTAAGCAATTGTCTGTCATTATGATGTGCCGTACCCCTCCTAGAAGTTCGTCTCCACATTTCTGGGACATCCCGTGTCTGTCTGTCTGTCTGTGTGTGTGTGTGTGTGTGTGTGTGTGTGTGTGTGTAATTTATTTATTTATTTATTTTGCAGGTTTTGAGAAACTACCATGACTCCCTACTGACCATTGCATCAACACTGCTCCAGACAGCTGATAGTGCTGCATCAAGTCATGCTTCTTATTGGTTCAGGTGATGGTTGCACAATACAGTTCATTATCGCTGTGTTTCTTTCTTTCGATAAACCATTGTGAATATTAATGGATTTATTGTAAATGCATTTTTGAAAAAGTACTTTTACCATGTGGCAGTAGATATAAAAAAAGATGTTTTGGAACACACTAAAACAAAAACAAAAAACTGGAATAACATTGCCGTGAGCAGAGCTTGTGTAGTGTGCGTTTCTGCCACTAGCTGTGTATAGTGCAACTCATATCCAGTTCAGTGCTACCTGTGTTATCAACCTGACTTGTTCTGTTCTTTTGCAGTGATTGTTTTTGGTAGTGTTTTTTTGTTTTTGTTTCATTTTTTATCATGGCAAGTTTAAGCTGTGAAATTTTGTTTTCTACTTGGTAAAAATGCCTCTGAAATTGTTTTAATGTTGAAAACAGTTTACCAAATAGGCGCTATGGAGTGCCTCACAATACAAGTCAGTGTTAATGGTTTTTCTGTGCTCAAAGAATTTGATAATTATCAGACCTCAGATGTCGAAAAAGATTGTGAATATCACCTTGGCTGCAGAGAGCACAGTTTTGAATTTTTTAGGTGCAGGTGACAATGCATGGTTCCATTGTTTGCTGTCAACCTTTGTTTCTGGCACAAAGTGATGGCACCGGCTCTCGTCACCATTGGCAATCTGCTCCAGGAAAGTGGGGTCTTCGTGAGTCTGGAACAGGTCCTGCAGTGCTAGCTGTGTACACAGTCCATTTTGAGGCTTGCTGAGCTTCTTTAGAACCCACTCTTCTGGTAACCCAACCTGTCATGCAGAATTGTCCCATCATTGTGATAGATGATCAGTTCATTCACCTTGTTGATGAGTTTAACTGTGATTATGATTACCATATTTGCCTGGCCTGGTCTCTGGTCATCACCGACACTCCCAGCCTTCACAAAAACAGGCACTCCACTTTCTCACAGATTTATTGGACACACAATCTCCCCTGTATAAGGCCACCATTCAGTGATGAATATTGGTCAGTTTAATCCCTTCCACAGTCAGAAATCTGATAACATGTTCTGCTCCTTAATTGTTGAATTTTGCAATCTGAACGCCATGATGTTCTCATACGTATTGGTATGTCGGATGGACAGAACACACAACTGCCCGCTGCTCTGCTGTGTCATATGCTCATGCGTGCCCACAAACGTACTGGACACTACATTCACATCCCTAGATGTCTCACTATGTTATCCCAAAGCGGCATATGCAAATTTCAACCAGTTTGGTTGTTATGACTTTTCTTGCCTTTCTATGTGAACTCTCTCTCTCTCTCTCTCTCTCTCTCTCTCTCTCTCTCTCTCTCTCTCTGTGTGTGTGTGTGTGTGTGTGTGTGTGTGTGTGTGTTTTGTGTGTTTGTTTGAAGGAAACCATTTTTATGTATGTCTTATTGGAAACTTTCAGTTTCTTACCATTTCTTCATCAACACCTGGTTTATGTTGTTATAGCATGGACTCCTAAAGATCTGCACAGGGAGTATCCAAAGGTATATAATGTGCTTTGACGTATCACTTACCTGCAAATGACTGTTAATGCTCTACACTTTGAATTCCAACTGTTGCAGATTGTTATTTCTTCTGCTTCCTTATCTAAAATTTTGCCTCTCCTTTTTCATGTTTTGGAGTCAGTACTCCGTTCTCCCTCAAACTGTACGTCTTCCTTTTTGCTGTATCGCAAGTCTTTTTTTTCCTCTTCAAGTGAACTGTGTGAGGTATCAAGGCAGTTAGCATACAGAACTTACATTCTGGAGAAATAGCATTCAAATCCCTCCCCGCTATCATGATTTATGTTGTGCTCCCTTTTTGTAAATTTCTTGAGGCAGATGCTGTGGTGGTTCCTTTTAAGGGAACATGGCTGCCTTCCTTCCCCATTCTTGCCCATTGTAAGCTTGTGTTTAGTCTGTAATGAACTCATTGTCTACAGTTTACTATGTAATATTTTCCTCCTCTGGCTTTCGTTCATAGCTAGGTTGCCTCTCCTTTCAGTAAGTGACAGATTAGAAGAGATGATTTTGGCTATCCACTAAACACGGTATCTGGTTCACTAATAATTTTATCTACTATTTTTGTTTCTTTCAGCTCTAAAAGCACAAGATATTGTAATTAGAAAATGACAAGCCACATCTCTGCATACCAAGTAATGTAGCTTTAAGTAATATACAAGAGGAGCCAATTATGATTGTAGGGAGCATACGTAGTGAATTGCCATTTGTGGAGGCTGTTATACAAATATGGCTTAAAAATGTGTGGCACATAATTACCTATTAATTGGGCATATATAGAATGAAAAGTATTATAGTCACTTTAATAATGCCTTCAGTATTTTCATTTTGAGAAGTGTTGGCCCATGGGTGGAAGTAATTACTTTATTTAGATGCCTGGAGATGTTCCTGTCAGAGGGTATACAGTGGCATACTGGATAATCAACTTGCAGATTGTGATTTGTGTTAGAATTCTCAGAAATATTTTTTCTTTAAACAAGACAGCATTCCTTACATCACTTTACCTTCCCTGAAGTACTGTCCAAAGAGCTTTCATCTGGACAGGGTTTGCATGATCATTTTATTTCTGAACAGATTCTCAGTGCACATTTTGAGGGTTTGTTGGATAACATGGAAGCGTTCCAGGGAGAGCATTAGACAATGATTAACTGAAATGGGGGAAAGGAATACAAAATAAAAACCAAATGGGTAGCTTTGAGAGATGAAATAGTGAAGGGCACAGAGGCTCACACAGGTAAAAAGATATCTCCTAATAGAAATCTGTGGATAATACAGGATGTATCGAATTTAACTGATGAAAGGAGAAATGTAAAAATGCCACAAATGAGGCAAGCAAAAGGGGATACAGACTACAAAAAATAAGGTTGACAGATAGTACAAGATGCTAAAGCAGGAATGGCACCATGCAGTGCTGTAGAAGCATGCATAACTAGGTGAAAGATAGATGCTGCAATAGGAATATTAAAAATACATTTGGAAAAAAGAGAAGCAGCTTTATGAATATCAGGAGCTCAGATTGCAAGCCAGTACTCAGCAAAGATGGGAAGGCTGAAAGATGGAAGGAAAACAAACTAGAGAACAATGTTGTTGAAAGAGAAGAGGTAGTAGGTGAAGAGGAGATGGGAGATATGATATTGCAAGGAGAGTTTGTCAGAGCACGGAAAGGCATAAGTAAGAGCAAGGTCCCTGGAGTAAGACATTCCCTCAGAATTATTAAGGTCCTTGGATGAGTGTGCCCTGACAAAATTATTCCACCTGTTGTGCAAGAGACACGAGGCAGGTGAAATGTCATCAGATTTCAGGAAGAATATAATAATTCCATAGAACACAGGTGCCAACAAGTGTGAATGCTACTAAGCCAACAGTTTAAAAAGTAATGGTTATAAAATATTGATACAAATTATTTAATAAAAAAAATAATAAAAAAAAACTGGCAGAATCAACCTTGAGGAGGATCATTTCGGGTTCCATAGAAATGTAGGAATGTGCCTGGCAATACTGACCCTATGACAACCTAGAAGATAAGTTGAAGACAGGTAAACTTATGTTAATAATTTTAGTAAATTTAGAGAAAGCTTTGGACATTGTTGAGTGGACGAAACTAATTGAAAGTTTGAAGGTAGAAGGCATAAAGTACAGGGAGTGAAAGGTTACATCCAGCTTGTACAGAAACCAGACAGCAATTATAAGATTTGAAGGATATAAAAGGGAAGCCATGGTTGAGAAACGAATGAGACAGTGTTGTAACCTATCCCTAATTTTATTCAATGTGTACATTGAGCAAGCTGTGAAGAAGACCATGGAAAAGTTTAGAAAGGGAATTAAAGTTTCAGGGATGTTCGTTGATGACATTGTAATTCTGTCAGAGACAGCCAAACACTTGCAAGAGCAATTGAATGGAATGCATTTTGTCTTGGAAAGAGATTATAATATGAATTGGTACAAAAGTAGAACAGGGGTAATGGAATGTTGCTGAATTAAATCAGGCAGTGCTGAAGGAACTAGTATTAGGAGATGTGATGCTAAAAGTGGTTGATGAGTTTTTCTGTTTGGGAAGCAAAATAACTGGTGGGGGCCTAAGTAGAGGGGATGTAAAATGCAGACTGGCAGTAGCAAAAAAACTGTTTCTGAAAAGGAGGAACTTTGTTACAGAAGTATAAATTCAAGTGTTGAGAGATGTTGGTTCATAGAGAGACACAGTGAAAAAATTGGTATACATTTTAGTTTTGAGCTGAAAGGCCACCTTCTGTCCTAGAAAACCCACACACATTCACATAAGCAAACTCACACTTACAAGATCACTGTGTCCAGCCGCTGTGGCCAGACTGAGTCGACATTGGACCTGATGGGAGCAGCAGTCCGGTTGTGGAGGTAAGGAGGAGGCATGGATTGGGGAGGGGGGGAAGCAGGGTGTAGTGCTGCTTGTGAGAGTGTGCAGGTACGTGATGGGGACAGGGTAGGGTTGCTATGTGTAGTTTGGAGGTTTAGTGGGGAGGGGGAGTGGAATAGATGTAGAAAAGAACAGGCCGAGCGAGTGCATTGGTGGAATAGAAGGGTATGTTGGGGACAGGAAAGGAAATAGGTAAGTGGATGATGGGGTCTAATGAAGATAGAGGTCGGGGAGGGGGGGGGGGGTTGGGAATGTTGGATGTATTACAGAGTGAGTTCCCACCTGCACAGTTCAGAAAAGCTGGTGTTGGTACGGGAGGATCCAGACGCACAGGCACTGAGGCATTCATTGAAGTGAAGCACATTCACTTGGGCACTACGTTTATCTGTTGGGTGGTCCAGCTGACTCTTGGCCACAGTTTGTCAGCAGCTTTTCGTGCAGACAGGCAGCTTGTAGAAATCAGCACAGTGGTTGCAGCTTAGTTTGTGTATCACATGACTACTTTCACAGGTAGTGCTGCCTTTCATGTGATAGGAGATGCCTGTGACAGGTTATTGTGCCCCCACTGAGAGAATCTCTGCACTAGTGGACCAACACATTCATTCTACTGCCTGTAACCTACCCTCCTGTATAAAAAAATACTGATTATTTCCTCCACTCATTCGTTGCAATTCCTGTTGCTTCACCCTTCTCGTAACTGTTGACTCCACCTCCCTCTGCACTTTCATCCCCAGTGCTCTTGGCTATGCCGCTATTGAACACTATCTTTCCCAGCACGTGGATGGCTCCAAACCTACAACCTCCTTCGTGGTCGCCATAACCAGCTGTATCCTCACCTACAATTAATTATCCTTTGAGAGTATCACCTACAAAAAAATCCATGGTACACCAACGAGTACCATCATGGTGCCATCCTATGCCAACATATTCATGGGCTATCTACAGGTATTATTCCTAACTACTGAGAATCCCAAACCACTCACCTGGTGCATATTCATTGATGACATCTTCGTGATCTGGACTGAGGATGACCACACCCTGTCAACATTTCTTAAGAAGCTCAACATCTTTTCCCCCATTTGTTTCACCTGGTCCTCCTCAACTGAACAAGCCACCTTCATTAATGTTGACTTCCACCTCAAGGATGTCTACATCAGTACCTATGTCCATATCAGATATACCAGTACCTTGACTTTGACAGCTGGCACCCATTACAAATCAAGTAGTTCCTTCCATACAGCCCAGTTGCCCATTGTCATCGTGTCTCCTCTGATAAGCAGCCCTTTTACAAATATACTAAGGATCTCACAGAGGCCTTCACAGACCAAAATTACCTTTTCTGCTGTGTCCAGAAAGATATCTCTTACACCTTGACCAAACGAGATGGCTCAGTGGTTAGCACAATGGACTCACACTCAGGAGGATGACGGTTCAAACCCAGCCAGAAGGGCACAGCCGATTTCCTTCCCTAATCTGAGCTTGTGTTCTGTCTCTAATGACCTCGTTGTTGATGGGACATTAAACACTAATCTCCTCCTCCTCCTCTTATGCCTTGTCTCACCAGTCACCTACCATCTCCCACATAGCCACTGTCTGACTACAAAGGAGCATACCACTCATGACTCGGTACCACCCAGGATTGGAGCAACTGAATCGCATTCTCCACCAGGAGGGTTTGGACTAACTCTCAACATGCTCCGAAACGAGAAATATCCTACCAGCTATCCTGCCGACCCTTCCCACAGTGGTATTCTGCCATCCGCCAAACCTACACATTATCCTTGTCCATCTCTATTTCACCCCTGTTCCCAATACCTTGCCTCATTGCTCACGTCTCCATGATAGACCTACATGCAAGACCTGTTCCATTCATCCTCCCACAACAACCTACTCCTGTACTGTTACAGGCATCTCCTATCCTATCAAAGACTAGGCTGCAACCTCTGTGCTGATTTCTACATGGGCTTGCTGACTAACAAGTTTCCTGTCCGCATGAATGGCTGATGACAAACTATGCCCAAGAGCTAGCTGGACCATTCAGTAGCTGAACATGCTGACCAACAAAATGTGTTTCGCTTCAATGACTACTTCACAGCCTGTGCCCTCTGCATCCTTCCTACTGACAAGGGCTTTTCTGAACTGTGCATGTGGGAACTGTCCCTGCAATATATTCTATGTTCCAATAACCCCTTGGCCTCAAGTTTCAGCAGTCTGTGCCCTCTACTGAGCTATCCCTTTCCGCACCTTTCCTGCACTGAATTCAGCTCAATTTTACCGATACATGTGCTAATCCTTTTCCCCTTTTCTTCTCCTCTCTTTCCGCACCCTCTCTCCCCCAATGACTCCTGATTGCACCAGGCAGCCCTACTCTATCCCCACGACGTCCCTCCATGCCCCCACAAGTAGCACTACACCTCCCCCCTCCCTGTTATCTCCTCCTCTCCTTGCTTCATGCCCCTCCTTATCCTCACCACTGGGTTGCTGCTCCCATCAGCTGCACTTATGACTTAGTCTGGTCACAGCGGCCAGAGACAATGGCTATATGTGAGTGAGTTGTACTTTTCTGCATCATACGAATGCTAAAATGTATAGCAGTCTGTTAGTTGTGCCTGTTGGCTACTCCATGTCTCCTCTGTATGGTGAGTACCAACCTATCCCTTTCATAATATTGTTGTTATTCCATCCAGGACTTCCCATTGTTCAATGGCCGGAAAGCCTTTTTTGAAAGTATTTGCCTGAAGTGTTTTGTATTTGTAGGTAAGTGAAATGTGGATGATAAGCAGTTCAGATAATAAGAGAATAGAAGCTTTTTAATGATGTACTGAAAATTAAATTGATTGATGAATAACAAATGTGGAGGTATTGAATTGAATTATGGAAGAAAGAAATTTGAATAACAAATGTGGAGGTACTGAGTTGAATTTCGGAAGAAAGAAATTTATGCAACAATTTTACTAAAAGAAGGGACTGGTTGATAGGACTCATTCTGAGGCATCAAGGAGTTGTCAATTTAGTAATGAATGGAGACCAAGGGATGAATACAGTAAGCAACTTCAAAAGGATGTAGGTTTCGGTAGCTATGCAGAGATGAACAGACTTGAGCAGGATAGACTAGCATGGAGAGCTGCATGAAACCAGTCTCTGAAATGATTACCACCACCACCACAACAGTAACAACAACTTAAGGGTAGTTTATTGCAGAACAGCCTAAACTGCAGATGGATAAAATATTCTTAAGAAAACACATTTAGAAAATGTCAGTGTACAGTTTTCAATGAAGATGCTGCAATGCCATATAGACATGTACATATCACTCATACAGAGATTTTGAAGGAACTGTTAGATTAACTACTGTACTTGAGAGAGAGAGAGAGAGAGAGAGAGAGAGAGAGAAAGCAGATACTCTCTATTGGATTCTTACATTATTAAATAATTGTAACTTTATTCAGTCAGCTAGAGTTGGCAACACTGTGCCGACGTGGACTCTTCGAGTAATTGCTTCACTAAATAATTATAAAAAGCGTTGTTATTAAGCTATTTTTAAACGTGTACAGGTGTTATAAATATAATATAAGTGTTGTTGAATTATTGGAAGTGTTAGTGAAGTATAAAATAAGATTAAACGGGGTAAGAAGCGTATTTTTCTTCTCGCGCCTGTAGCACGAATCCTAGGCCTAATTCCACGCGCGTGAATCGTAAGTAAGCAGTGAATTAAACTTATAGATAAACGTTTCCAGTTGGTATACATATAATATAAGTGTTGTTACATTAGTGGAAGTGTTAGTGAAGTGTTAAAGAAGATTAAACGGGGTAAGAAGTTTATTTTCCTTCTCGCATCTATAGCACGGATTTTAGGCTTAATTTCACGCGCGCGTATCGTAAGTAAACAGTGAGTTATATGTAATCACCAGTTTTTTTTATTCAGTACTCTTTCAATTTATTTGTATCTGCCTGAATAGTTTCTAGGGTCCTTTGTTTACGTTTTAGTCACTATTTAAATCAGCTTCTACGATTTCTGTTTTTACCATGAGTGAGAAGTGTGTGACATGCCGTAGGATCGTTAGTTCCGGGGTATGGTGTGATGGGTGCTGTAGTTTCTTTCATTGTGGCGAATGTAGTGGCGTGGGAAATGGGGACATAAATGAGGCTCACCAGTGGTATTGTAGGATCTGCAGTAGAGATAGGAAAATATTGGAACAGGAAGGGAAAATTGCAGCTCTTCAAGCTGACCTAGACAAGGCAAGGGAGGATCTAGACAGGTTAAAGAGGGAGGAGGGTGAACAGAGGTGGGAAGTGGCAACAGATAATAGGGGGAACAGGCAAAGGAGAGCATCAGACAGCTTAGTCATAAATCTTGAAAATAGATTTGACCTGTTGCCTCAGTCAGAATCGGATGAGCCTCATGTAGCTGAAGCTGTAGAAAGGGCACAACAAGGTTTCAAGGACTTGAAAAAGGTAGGGAAATTTGTAAAGAGAAAGAAAGTTCTGTTGTTAGGTAGTTCCCATGGTAGAGGTGTTGGCCAACTACTGCAGGAAAATCTAGGTCCAGAGTACCAGGTCACAAACTTTTTCAAGCCTAGTGCAGATCTGGGTCAGGTAACAGAGGATGTAGGTGCTTTATGCAAGGATTTCACAAAGGAGGATGCCGTGGTTATAGTGGGTGGTCCGGGAAATATCATTGGCAGAGACTCTGAATATTCCATAGAGAGTGACCTGGTGAAGATAGCGTCAGCAACGAAGCATACGACTGTGGGATTTGTGTCTGTGTTGAGACGCCATGATCGGCCTCATTTGAACTCTTCCGTAGGGAGGGTGAACTTGGAGTTGGAGTGGCTGCTTAGGGCGGATATAGGGTCCCATATTGGTTTGATTCCTGTGGATGCTATCGATAGGAGGGACTACACTAGGCATGGCCTTCACCTCAATAGGAAAGGGAAGGGAAAACTGTCTGGGTTGATTGCAGAAAACTTAAGGGGGGACACTGGCACAAGTGGTAAAATACCAGTGGTCACAGGTGTCAGAGGGATGCCTTTTTTAGGATAGGGAAGGGGGAAAGAAAATGAGTTTTAAGAGAGATTGGCAGACACACTCAGTTTGAGAAAACAGATGAACAGGAGTCAGATTTTATCATACAGCCTCCATTTAAACAGTGTTTAACAGAAAGTAATCAGAAACTACCAGTTCATCTTCGCCAAAGCAGTTACAATCCCATCAGTATGCAGTATCAGTTATCTTTATTACACCAGAACATTCCGGGACTTAGAAATAAAGTTGATGAACTACTCATTTGTATCGATGAAATGAATTCATCTAACCAAATTGACATAATCTGCCTCTCTGAACATCAAGTGATATGTTAGACATTTCAGGATTTAAGCTAGCTTCCTACTTCTGCAGAGTAGATATGGATGGAGGAGGAGTTGCCACATTTATCAAAAACTGCCATAAATTCGAGAACATTAACATTAATAAATTCTGTTTAGAGCAGCATCTAGAAGCATGTGCAACAGAAGTAGAGTTCCATAACAGATCCTATATAATAATAACTATTTAGCGAGCACCAGCAGGAAATTATAATCTATTCTTAGATCATCTAGAAGCTCTTTTGGGTTATTTAACAGGAAGAAACAAAGAAATTTTGATTGCTGGTGACCTTAATACAGATTTTCTAATGCAATCTTCCAGTAAACATTCACTGCAGTTAGTAATGTTGTCTTTCAATCTAACTCACACTGTAAACTTTCCAACTAGGATCACTAAATCCTCAAGGACAGCCATTGATAACATTTTTATAGACAAATCAAAGGAACAAAATCATATCATAAAACCTGTTATAAATGGACTATCAGATCATTACATGCAGCTCCTTGTTTTAGATGTAAATTCTAAGCAGATTATCAAGGCTGCTAAATCTGAGTACAGGAGAGTAGTCAATCAACCAAAAATTGAGTGTTTTAGAAAACTGCTCAAAGATATGATCTGGAAAGATGTTTATAGTGCTCATGACATGAATGAAAAATATAACACATTCATGAACAATGTCAGTACTAGGTTTGAAAACTGTTTTCCTCTAAGAGTTACTCAAATTAAACAGAAGTCTATAATAAAACCATGGATTACACAAGGAATAAAGATTTCCTGTAAGACAAAAAGGAAAATGTATCTGTCGACCAAGAATAGCTCCAATGCTGATGATTTAGCTAAATACAAGGAATACTGTAAAACATTAAAAAAAGTAATTCAGATGTCTAAACAAATGCACTATGAGAAGAAGATAGCAATGTCAGGGAACAAAATAAAAACAATATGGGATATAGTGAAAGAGCAGACTGGTAGAACCAGAAAGGAACAGGAGCAAATAGCACTAAGGGTAGATGACACATTAGTAACTGATGGGCATAGTGTGGCAAATCTATTTAACAAGTACTTTATATCCGTTACTGATAGAATGGGACTTTCAGGATCAGTAAATAATGCCCTTGAATATCTGAAACTAGCCTCCACAAATAGCTTCAAGTACATGAATATATCACTCACTTCACCAAAAGAAATAACGTCCATAATAAAATCTTTAAAAACAAAGCATTCTAGCGGGTATGATGAAATATCAACAAAGTTAATTAAGGCATGTTCTTGTGAGTTTAGTACAATTCTTAGTTACTTGCGTAACCAGTCAATTATAACTGGGACATTTCCTGACTGGCTAAAATATGCAGATGTTAAGCCTCTATTCAAGAAAGGGGATAAAGAGATACCATCAAACTACAGACCGATTTCACTTTTGCCAGCATTCTCAAAAATTTTAGAAAAAGTAATGTACAGGCAGCTGCTCAACCATCTGACCACAAATAACATATTATCAAGAACACAGTTTGGATTTCTGAAGGGTTCTGATATCGAGAAGGCTATTTACACCTACAGTGAAAATGTACTTAATTCATTAAATAACAAATTACAAGCAGCAGGTATTTTCTGTGATTTGTCAAAGGCATTTGAATGTGTGAACCACAACATCCTTTTAAGTAAATTAGAATTCTATGGTGTCACGGGGCAGTGCTGCAAAATGGTTCAAGTCATACCTCACTAACAGGAAACCAAGGGTGTCAGTGCAAGGGACTAGTGAATTAAGTCATCAGTCATCATCAGAATGTGAAGAAATTACATGTGGTGTCCCACAAGGATCCATCTTAGGGCCATTGCTTTTTCTTGTGTACATTAATGATCTCTCATCAGTTACACTGCCAGAAGCAGAGTTCGTTTTGTTTGTAGATGACACAAGTATTGCAATAAATAGTATGTCAAGTGTAGTTCTAGAAAGATCTGCTAATGATATTTTCATGGATATTAATAAATGGTTTAAAGCCAACTCACTGTCATTAAACATTGAAAAGACTCACTATATGCAATTTAGAACCTGTAAGAGGTTTCCACCCAGCATATGCATAAAATATGAAGAAGAGCAGATAGAAGAGGTTGACAGTCTTAAATTCCTGGGATTACAACTTGATAATAAATTCAGTTGGGAAGAGCACACCACAGAACTGCAGAAACGCCTTAACAAATCTGTATTTGCAATTTGAGTGTTAGCAGACATAGGCGACATAAAAATGAAAAAGCTTGCATACTTTGCCTACTTTCATTCCATAATGTCATATGGTATTTGGGGTAACTCTTCTAGTCAAACAAAAGTTTTCAGAGTCCAAAAGCATGTAATACGTATTATTTGTGGAGTAAATTCACGGACGTCCTGTAGAAACCTCTTCAAAGAACTGGGTATACTAACTACTGCCTCTCAGTATATTTACTCCTTAATGAAATTTGTCCTAAATAATATATCTCTTTTTCCAACAAACAGCTCAGTTCATACATACAATACCAGGAACAAAAATGATCTGCACAAGGACTTAAAAGCACTTACTTTAGTTCAAAAAGGGGTCCACTACTCAGGAACACTCATCTTCAATAATTTGCCAGTAAACATAAAAAATTTAGTTACCAATAAAGATCAGTTTAAAAGGAGCCTGAAAGACTTACTAGTGGCCAACTCCTTCTACTCCATTAACGAATTTTTTAATAGAAACAAATGATGTATTGTATATATTCATACTATTAGTATCGTTATTTCAGCTTTAAAATAATAATAATAATAATAATAATAAAATGTGAGGTTGATAGATCCTCCATCGGGTGCCTCCCCAGGTGGCGGATAGGGGAAAGCCTCCCAGATATGGGTGGCACCGAGGAAATCAAATACTCGGGGCGGACCAAAACTATCACATCCTCGAGGATAAGTATCCGGAGTAAAAACCGGCGAAACGAAGAAAACTAACACAAAAGCCCAGACACGTCTGTGTGGTAACCACCGGTACTCTGGCCAGCGTCTGTCACCAATGGTGCGGCTGATACCAGCTCCAGGAACTGAAAATCCCTGGTTCTACCAAACTGGTGCAAGCCAGACGAATTACAAGCATAATGGCAAGTACACCTAAAAACATTACCCCAGGTGGACGATCCACCCGTCGCAAGACGGCAACCAGGCACTCGGATTCTGGGGGACCTGGAGATGTACTAAAGGGCGAGTCGGAGCGCTCTGGCAAACTACCCAAGAAAACACACACATACTTTGGCACCTTCAACATACAGACACTAATACAAACGGGAAAATTACACAATCTAACAACGGAACTCACCAGTCAAAAGATCTTGATCCTAGCGCTACAAGAAACAAGATACACGGATTCAGACACAATAGACTACGGAAACTACAGATTCTTCAAGAGTGGAACCAACAGGAAAATCGGCAAATGAGGAGCACTCCTCGGCATGGCCTTCGCAGTAAACAAAAACATCCTAGACTCAGTAAAAGAAGTCAACGCAATCAACAACAGGCTCATGACCATGCGAATCAAACACGCCAACAAGAACTACACCCTCATCAACGTACATGCCCCCACGAACGCAGACAACAAGGACAAACCAGAAGAAACAGACAAATTCTGGGACAAACTCGAAACCACCCTGGCAAAAATACCCCAAGACAACGCGAAAATTCTACTAGGCGATTTCAACGCACAAATCGGCAGAGAAAAACGCTACAGAAAAACAGTAGGAAATTTCCCTGCACACAAATTCACCAACAAAAACGGCACCAGACTGATCGAACTCTGCCAGCAAAACAACCTCAAAATCATGTCAACCTCCCTGATGAAAAAGCCCAAGAAACAAAAGACGTGGCGATCACCAGTCCACTCACTAGGCGAATTCCAGATAGATCACGTGGCAATCTCCTATGACTACCAGAAAGAAATCCACGACGTCCAAGTGAGAAAAGGCGCCAACATAGATTCGGACCACTGCCTAACAAGAATCAAAATCAAACTCACACCAAGAAGACAACACAAAAAGAAATTGACCTCACCAAAATTTGATGCAAGAAAGATCAGAGAATCGAACATCACAGAACACTGGGAAAAACAAGAGGCGAAAGATTGGACCAGCTTTAAACAAAAAATTGTGAACACAGCCAAAGAACTGATCCCGCTGACTAGAAAACCCAGGCACCCTTGGTGGAACACTACCTGCGAAATCGCCCTACAAAATCGAAGAACAGCTTTCACAAACTACAACAGCAACAAAACACAAGAAACACAGGACAACTTCTATGAAATTCGAAGACAAACATCGAAAACAATAAGACAAGAGAAACGCAAATACATAAACGATCAGCTAAACTCCATCGAAGAGGACTTCAGAAATTTCAACACACGGGATTTCTACAGGACGTTCGCCAACCAAGTCAAAGGATACTCACCACAGAACCTCTGCTTCAGAAAAGAAGACGGAAAACTGGCACTTACCAACAAAGAAAACTGTGAAGAGCTCGCGAAGTACTTTTCAAAATTACTAAATTGCCCGGAACCTAACTCAACCTTCGAACCCCGAGAACCGGCCAACGCACCGGAAGACTCACCATCACCAACAAAAGAAGAAATCCTCCACTGCATAAAGAAACTGAAAAACAACAAGGCAGCCGGTGAAGACGGAATAACGGCAGAACTGCTGAAGAACCTAGGACCAAACTCGCTAAACGAAATCACACAAATCATACAGAACACCTGGACAACCGAAATCATACCTGACGACTGGAAGACCGCACTCATTCACCCGCTACACAAGAAAGGTGACAGGACAGACACAAACAATTATAGAGGAATTTCCCTGCTACCGGTCATCTACAAAATTCTATCAACCTGCCTTCTCACCAGAACGCAAGGACAACTGGAACCCGCCATCTCGGAATACCAAGCGGGTTTCAGACCCAACAGAGCCTGCCCCGAACAAATCTTCAACCTGAAATCAATCATAAAATCCCACATGACAAGCCCCAAAAAAATCATCTGCACTTTCGTCGACTTCAAAAAGGCTTACGACTCGATCGACAGAAAGTCCCTCATCCAAATCCTCAGAGAAAAAGGCCTAGACCAAAAGACCCGAAGACTAATCGAACAGACACTAACCAATACAAAATCCAAAGTCAAATTCATGGGCGAAATCTCGGACCCCTTTGAAATCCACACTGGCCTAAGACAAGGAGATGGACTATCCCCGCTATTGTTCAACATCGTCCTGGACAAAGTAATGAGCGAATGGGAAGCTGAAGTCAGGAGACAAAACACCTGGAGACCAGTCACATTAGGAAGGAAAAGACTGGAAATCCCTTACCTAGCATTCACAGACGACCTAGCGATACTGACCTATGACCCAACATCAGCAAAAACACAGATCGAAATCCTGAAAGAATGCGCCGAGAAAGTCGGCCTACAAATCTCTTTTGAAAAAATGCAAGTCCTAACAAGAGAAGGCGACGACGTCACAACCAAGTATGGCAAAATTAAAGGGGTCACACACTTCAGATACCTAGGCGAAATCATCGAACCGACCGGAACAGAGAAACTGGCTTACGAAGACAGACAACAGAAGACACGGAAATCACTAGGCATGGTACGAAACGTCTACAACAAACAATGCATTTCCAGAAACACCAAGATCAGACACTATAACACAGTGATCAAACCCGCCGTACTGTATGCCAGCGAAACACTAGCACTCAACAGGAAAATCAAAATTGAAGAAATCAAAAAAGAAGAACGCAAAATCATGAGGAAAATTTTAGGAGGAAGACCCACACCAGATGGCTACAGACTACAGAAGAACTCAACAGTAGAAGCATATTCGAACATCGAGAATGATATGAGAAAAAGGCGCCTTAAATTCTACGGACATGTAGATAGACTCCCTGAAACAAGACTCACCAAGAAAATTCTAGAACACATCAAGACACTTAAAGTCTCAACACCCTGGATGGAAGGAGTCCGAAAAGACCTACAAGCAATTGGCACCACAAACACCACAGACAGAAGCACCTTCCGAAAACACATAGACAATTGGGAAGTAAAGTCAGAAACGCTAAAACAGCGGACCAAACAAGAATGGTCTGAGGAGAGAAAAGAGGCCCTCTCCAAGAGAATGAAGGAGTACTGGAAGGACAAGAAGAACAAGCCTTCAAAGTCATAAGCTGAACGATTTCCTTTTAGGGAAAATTCGCCAACAACAATAATAATAATAATAATAAAATAATATAAAATTGACATGTTCCACATACACGAGGATCTCCTCAGCACGGATCTATGGAACAAAAATCTGATCTAATCTAATCTAATCCCTTTGTACTAATTATATGATGACTTAAATGTTTGTGTTTACCATAGTGAAACCTGTAATTGCATTCCTTTCTGCCCAACAGGCTTCTCTTGCTTCATTTTGGTGGACACTTTGCTCAGGAAACTGTACTAAAGTTAATGATACTCACTTGTGCAGACAACAGAACAAGTTCTCGCCTGGGTCTTGATGTGCTGTCATCATTAGTTCGTGACTGTGCTGAATGTCTTCTGCCAAACCGATTGCTGTTGTTGGTATGTATCCATCATTTTTCCCTTTTTTCTAAATTTCCTTTGTCTGTTTCTTTGATAGAAAATCATATTTATAAAAGAATATTTATATTTATAATCGAGGGAAACATTCCACATAGGAAAAATATATCTAAAAACAAAGGTGATGTGACTTACCAAATGAAAGTGCTGGCAGGTCGACAGACACACAAATGAACACAAACATACACACAAAATTCAAGCTTTCGCAACAAACTGTTGCCTCATCAGGAAAGAGGGAAGGAGAGGGAAAGACGAAAGGATGTGGGTTTTAAGGGAGAGGGTAAGGAGTCATTCCAATCCCGGGAGCGGAAAGACTTACCTTAGGGGGAAAAAAGGACAGGTATACACTCGCGCACACACACACACACACATATCCATCCACACACATACAGACACTGCTTGTGTCTGTATGTGTGTGGATGGATATGTGTGTGTGTGTGCGAGTGTATACCTGTCCTTTTTTCCCCCTAAGGTAAGTCTTTCCGCTCCCGGGACTGGAATGACTCCTTACCCTCTCCCTTAAAACCCACATCCTTTCGTCTTTGCCTCTCCTTCCCTCTTTCCTGATGAGGCAACAGTTTGTTGCGAAAGCTTGAATTTTGTGTGTATGTTTGTGTTCGTTTGTGTGTCTGTCGACCTGCCAGCACTTTCATTTGGTAAGTCACATCATCTTTGTTTTTAGAAATATTTATATTTATATTTATAGAAGAATTTACATACATGCTCTGCAAGCCACTTTATGGTGTGTGGTGGAGGGTACATTTTACCACTACTAGTCACTTCCCTTTGTGTTCCACATGCAAACAGAGCAAAAATGACAGTCTGCATGTCTCTGTAGGAGACTTAATTTCTGTTATCTTATGTTCATGGTCCTTAAGCAAAATGTACATTGGCGGCCATAGGATCGTTCTGCAGTCAGCTTCAAATGGCAGTTATCTAAATTTCCTTAAAAATGAAATGACTGACATCCAGTAACCAATGCAGCCTAATTGTACTTCCATTAATTGTTCTACACAATAGTTCTACTGATTCATGTTGTGAGTTAACAACAGTTAAAATGAATGTAACAAATAAACAATGCTGATTCTGATGTAATGAAGCATATTCACTCTAAATATGTAAAATGGTCATCAGCATGAAGGTTCATTTCAACTTCCAGTGCTGTACAAAGCATGTTACTGAGGAGATACTGAAGTGAATGGCTCAGTGATTACCTCACTGATTCACATTCGAAAGGAATGACATGCAGATACACTTCTCTGATCATTTAAATTGAGGTATCTCATGCTTTCCCTAAACCATTAAGGAAAATACCAGAATGCTTCCTTTCAAAAGCATACAGCTGATTTGCTACCCTACCCCTTCCAGTCATAGCTTGTGATATACCTAATGGCTTCATCCTTAGTGGAACAGTATGATTTCTTCTTCTTCATTTTGTAGGTGGTGTATTCTTTCCTTCCTCTGCTCTATGAACAGGTTTAACCAGCTAGTTGTAGATGAAGATGGATGCACAGCTTGATACAGAATACAGACACATTTCATATACACGAAGCAATGTCAGTGGTGGACATGTCAATAACTCAAGAATTAATCCTAAGGCTAGGAATCACATTATAGTTGAAATAGAATTAAATATTATATTGTGAAATTCTGGGTTGAATACAAATACAGTGAAACCCCTATTTTATATTTTCATGTGCTCCAGACTTAAAAAATGCAAAACTGTGGAAAATGCAGAATCAAGGAAAGCATTAAAACCCCCTAAACATGAGCAAAAACATGTAATTGGCTTATATGATTAAAAATCATAATCCTCTACAATATGTTGTATAAAATCTGTGCAAGTGAAGGAAATTAAATGTACAATACAATGTTTGTACAATAATTTGTGGTAATGAATTTCAACAGTTCTTAAAAAATCACAGATGTGTAACAGCCGGTAAAAACTCGTCAAAAAACCGAAATTGGTACCAAGGTACGTACAAGGTAATAGAGCAATTTTCTGAAATGCTATGAACTACAAAAACACATTGTACATTAAAACAAGCATTTGTAAGAGATCTTTCCTTTATGCTCACCCAGAATAAAAGCAAAATTGATTAACATGGTGAATTAAACCAAAAACTGCAAAGTACAGTGAAAGGGTTGGAATCTAAGATGTGGGGCTGTATGTTTTGTAGTTAATGCCTGTGCAGCATACTCTGATGACATGAGTGCAGTGACTTCTAGTCTATTGCTTGCAAAATTTTCCTTGTTCATTGTGCTGAAGGATCAAGTACGTTTCACACTACTTTTTGCAGGAATTGACGTAATCATGACATAATGGCACTGTGAAGATGACCAGGAATGAGTCCATCTATATATCAATTGCTATAGCACCAAGTTCATATGTTTATGGATGTGTTAGTGACAGTAGAATCTCAGGGTAGTGAGAAACACTTTACAGGAATGTGTTCGTGATTGTGCAACTTGCAAAATACTTCCGAGAAGGAAGAAATGAACATAATTGCTCAGTGTTCCACTTGGAGCAGTTGAAACTGTCGTCTTAGATTCCTGCCTAGCCACACTCTTGGAAATAGTCACATATTCAGAAACAAACAGTGAAGTATTTGTGACAAGGAAGAACATGAATTTGATTGCTACTTGTTACTCTCCAAGCAATATAAGCTGTCCTCTGAGCTTCCTGCCTAGCCACACACTCGGAAATCACCATGTATTCGGAAATGAACAGGCAGATATTTATTTCGTCCTTTGTTCTCTAACCAGACAGAATTGTTAAATAAGATCGAGTATTGCAGAACATACTAGTATTATATTCACAAAAAGTCCCAGGATCTGTTGAAAATTCAGAGATGGAAATTTTTTTTAGCATGTAGCTTGATTCGAACATAACACCTCCAACTCTGTAAATCATGATGTTATTCACTATGCTACAGATTAAGCCTTTTAATGATAAGGGTGATGTTTTTGTTAGATATTCTCAATGCGCCTCTGCATTGAAATGGCATACTGCGGCACGCACACTACAGAAGAAACGAATAATTGAAAAACAAACTGCCCACACTGGGGTTGTTCACACATGCTCCAAAAATCGATATTTGAAAGCCCACTAGTAACATCACGACTGCAAAAATAGTGTGAAGTCTACTGTGAGTGGTGGAAGTGGAGCATTCTGCTGTATTTCCAACGCACACCATTTGCTCTTCAAACTCACCACATGCTGTAGTGTAAACACAGCAGGTTTTGTGAAAGCATGTATATACACATACTTTTTCCTTCATATGTGATACTTCTTTATACCATTGAATATGAAATAGGGATAAGCTTGCTGTGTCTTCAGCATTTCTCTGTCCCAGCAATCTGTTACATTTATAACAATGTGTCAGCCATCATAATGCATTTAAACATAATTGAAGACTGCAATAAAGATGAACAAGCTATAACACAACTGCCCACTGAACATGTCCTATTAACTAAGGTGGCACACATAACAAATGGAGTAGCCTATGTTGGCTGCAGTCAGTAGAGGCACAATATATAACAGATTCTATCAACAGGCTCCGAGGAGATCTACTGTAAGTAAAATTAATGCATGGTAGTGAAGGGCATATGAGGCATAACTATATAAATTTAACCTAAATAGAAGTTGTGATCACTCCATTTGCTATACACCAATCACGTCAGTCATACTTCGGAACAAGCCACCAAGTAAGCTTGCTGTTTATTGTTCTATATGCTAGAAGCCACTCCATAAGTGTGACATCACCATGCTATACAGCTATTGACTGCAGGTGGTAAAAAACATCTGAGATGTTATAAACATCAGAGATGAATTTTTGCTGTTTTTGAGGTGAACATATAATGAAAGAACCCTCAAAACTGCTTTAAAGTATAATTTTTTGCTGTAGTGTGTTGGGAAATGGCTCAATTATCTCGTACATCATTAGTCTTTTCCTAATAGGTCTATTATATGATGTAAAGTTTTGAAATTTCTTTCTTGTTTTGTTTACGGATTTGCAATTTGGTTGTATCAGTTGATGTTATGAGTGTTTGTAAAATTGCAACCTAGAAGAATGAAATTTTTGCACTGTCTTTGATTTATAGCTTCTGTGCTTGTTCATACTTTATAAATCAGTACTTCAGGAATTTGGGATGTCTCGTAGGCCAAGGTAAGTAATCTTGTTACGTCATGAGCTTAACAAAGTGGCGAGCTCATTTTACGTGTGTTAGTGTGGTGTGACGGCTGTGCTGGCTGTTGGGTGACATAACAAGTCACCAGCCAATAAGAGCTCACTAGCCGGAAATGGATGATGTTTCCTTGATTCTGACCAAGCATATTCTTCGAGGCTCGGTGTTTGAATTTAAAAGGCTGATGATCGGTATTGTTGTTGAATACTGTACATTGTAAAGGTCCAAAACACTTTGTGTTGACTATCTTGTTTCTCCATTGCTGCCACAACCTGACAGTAGTTGTATCATAATTGCGTGATGAAGCTAAACGTTGCAAGTTGTGTTGGCAGTGCCAATTGTTGATTGTGTGGATTATGTCAGCATTTCTTCTCTCACGTCTCCTCTCTCTGCAAAGGTAAAATATCCCTTTAACTCCGCCACCACCCGCAGTGCAAACCGTCTGCCACTTATAATTTGTTTAGCCACATCAGATGTCAGTAGCAAGAAAATGGATGAAGTTAAGTGGGATGTCGAGTAAGAATGTGGTATCGAGGTAAACCTCACTAGGAAGAAACGTAAAATTCGGGAATTTTTAGCTTGATCTTGTGGGTTTTTCACAGGGGCTACAAATCAGTGGCATAGACTCACGAAAAATGTAAAATCTGGAGACTGTAAAATCGAAGTTCCATGGTAACAATATGAAGAGAGGCAACACCTCACAGATCTGAGGAAGTATTGAGCATTAGACAAGGCAAATAAAGAGTTCCAGGGGAGCTGACAAATGACATTTCTGCTTTCACCCTGTTTGTAATAGCATTGCAATATAATTTTATGTGTTGTTTTGTGGGACACTTCTTGGACATAATCTGAAGACCCATGTGGGATAAAGATGGATTGGTACAATTGATAAATGAAATAGTGCTCCTTTGTGAAAGGTAGAAATGCTTCTGAGGAAAATATTTATTATTTCAGGGCTTAAAGAAAGGTAAATGAAATCCTGTCAAAGGGTTTTGGTCAGTTTTTTCCCAGTTCAGGATTGTGGTGTAAAACAAGACTTTCTGGCTGGTTTTCAGGTGTATTTTATAAGCTTCATAGTAGGGGATAGGAAGAGAGGTCTGATTGTGGACTGCATTCAGAATGTAGTGCCTGCTCGTTAAGACCCTCACAAAAGTTTCAGTGTGCTGGAAGGTTTTTTCATCAATATAGATATGCTACTCACACTTGATAGGTCTGTAGAGAAGATACTTTTGAGGTGCATGAGGAAGTGCCTGCTGTACAAGTGGAGTTTCAAAGGATCTACTTAGTATCATATAGTTCAAATCTCTGTGAATCAAGTTGTTTCATTTTGGTGGTGTTCTAAGAGACATACAACAGTCAAAATACTGATTGTCACTGCTGCAGAAAGTTTGTTGCCAGTATTCTTATATATATATTTTAGTGATAAGGAAAAAACGTTTTTGTATCACAATTTTCATCTCCCATAGGTCTTCACTGTGAAACTGTTGCCACTATATTTTTAAGCAAAAAGAAGGTAAAATGTCACTGTTGTAATTAACTTTTTTCCCCACAGAATCTTCTCCACAAATTGACGAAATTTGACTTGGGACAGGTTGAACAAGTTATGGATGTTTTATGTCAGCTTGCCTATAACCCACAGCAAGATGGCAATGATCTCTTTCAAGATGAGATTCATATGGTCATTTGTAAGAAGGTGTCCAGCTCCACAATATTGTAAGCAGTTATATTTAGTTGCATGGTTGCATGTCATCTTTTCAGAAATGTAACATGTCTTTCTTTTGGCAGTATTTAGGCTATCTGATCAAAATTATCCAGATGCCTGTTAGTGGACGTGAATATGTTCTCCTCAGACCCTTCTTTATGAGAACTTGAACTATGCTGGGGACACTTTTAGCTAGGTATGTGAATGTTCATGAAGGAATGGCAACCTGTTCTTCCTATAGACATTTAACCAGGGAAGGTAGTAATGTTGGTCATTGCGGTCTGGAGCTATGTAAGTGTTCTAACTCATTCCAAAAGTCTTCCACTGGGTTCAGCTTCAGACTCTGGGCAGGTCAGTCTATTTCAGGAATGTTGTACACAAATCATTGCCTCACAGGTGCTGTTTTATGACTGGGTCCACTGTCAAGCTGGTAAAACCACTCATCATCTCTGAGCTGTTCCTCTACTGAATGCAGTACACACTGCTGTAAAATGTGTTCATATCCTTTTGCATTTAGCATTTTCGTAAGCACAATCAGAGGGTCACACTCTAACCACAAAAACACTTTGTTACTATAACACCCCCTCCTTCGTGCTTCACAGTTGGCACTACAGGTATTGTTCTCCAGGCATAAGCCGAAATCATATCCTTCATCATATTGTGACAGAGTATAGCATAAATCATAACTCAAACTTACTTATTTCCATTCATCCAATGTCTAGTGGCATTGGTCTTTACACCATCTCAACCATCAGTTACCACTGACTACATAAATGTGTGGCTTGTGAGGAGCTTCTTGACCATTCTACGCCATGCTTTTTAACCCCGCACACACAGCTGCTGTGCAAGCTGAATCACTGGTAGCACTTAGGAACTTAAAGAGTGATTGCTAATTTAATGTGATTTTTTACAACCATTCTCCACAATTCTTGAGTGTCCATGTCCGTCAGTATATGAAGTCTGCGGGCCCTATTTTAGCTTTGATTATTTCTTCGAATTTCTGCTTCACTATCGGACTTGTTACTCGGGTGACATCCAGTAACTAGCCCACATTCAAAGTCATTGGACTCTCCTGACTGACACACCTGACGCACCTGTCATGACTGCTGACTGACACATATGTCATGACTGCTTCTCTACTGACAACAAGACACCCCCCCACTTCCTTTTATACCGGTAGGTCTGCGACTCATGATGTCTAGTGACCAATTCCACATTACAAGGGGGTGTTTGAATACTTTTGATCAGATTTCGTATGTCTGTAAAAATATGAACTATCTTGAACAATTACTTTTGTATCATGTGTAGTCAGTTGTAATTTAGTGATTAATTACATTTTAAAACCAAGTTATGGAATTTCCAGCATTATCTGATGTAGCTGACCATCATTTGCTGCAAGTAGGTGATTCATTAGCAAAATAATTTAGTACCTTGTGCATTTCCAACAGTGGTTATTGTAAGTTATATGTAGTGACACGGCATACTAACTCAACAGATACAAATTATTATTTTCCACTGCCCACTTGTAATCTGTTAATTATGTTTTTTTAGTATGTCATCAGTCTGCTTCAGCGAAGTTTGGTGAATTTGAATGTAATTTTCAGTTTAATGCACTCATTATAAGTTCCATTACAATTTTTATTGAACTATTTAAAATGGTACATGTTACTTTTACCCATGTAGTGTTCCTGTAATGTTATCGTTGAGTGATGTGTATTGTATTCTTATTTTTTGACTGTAGCTGGCATGTTGATTCATGTTTTTTATGTTAAAAGGGATAAGAAGAAAGGTGTTATCGGTGCTGTGATGGCAGCGAAGGCTATAGCAAGTCGAACTACTAATATTAGCCAGAACTCTTCATCCCTTTCATCAGATGATTTAAGCCAAGGGACAATGAGAAACGCCATTGAATTGATGGGTAATATTTAATTTTTAATGTGTCTTCAGTAGAAAAACTACACAACGATACGAATGAAACTGCATCCGAATAGTAATAGTGAAAATCCTTGCACTTTCAAGATTGCAGCAGTCATAAATACAAACAAAGATAAGACAAACACTACTTAATGATACCCGGTGCCTCAAAAAAATGCAAGAAATGGAAGATAATGGAGAACATTACTCAGTAATTAAGTAAGAAAGTTACCCAGATCGGATCAACAGACAACTTGAGGTCAGGGCAAGAGGCAAACCCACAGTTAAACCTTAAACCTTTGCAAAAGGTGTTATTTGAAAGCCTGAGAAGTTACAGAGGTTATTAAACTGGTGAAAACCAAGGGTAGGACTGATTGAACTAGAAACACAGGTGAGGCAAAAATGGACAAGAAGAAGAAGAAAGGAGAAGAGTTTGATAGAGAAGAAGCAAAAATTGAAAGAAAAGTCCACAAAAACCACAATTTGCAAAAGAATTGAAATTAGGAAATAAAAACATAATGAAGTGATAAGACAGAGATAATTGTGATAAGTTGTAATTACGGCTTGCAGTGTAGTGGACTAATTATAAATTGTGGAACAAACTTGCATAAACAGTATTCTGAGATATTAGTGCTGGAAGGAAGAATCAAAATAGTCAACTGAGCACCAAACTAAAGCATTTAGTTATGGAGAATGCACTGCAATAGAGTCATGGTTGTTGCCAGTAAAGTCTCTTGCCTCCATTTATCATTACTGATGGTACCTGCCTCTGCAACTGAGGTTGCCTGTGTTGTGTGGTGCTTGACTCTGAGATAAGTTGGTTCTAATCCTGGTGATGGATGAAATTTTTGCTGTCACTATTTGGGTAACAGGGGGAGGAGAAGTGATGGTGTAAAGTTCCTGATCACGGTCTTTGTTCCAATGTCCTGAACTGAATTCTAAAGTGTTTCACATTGTCTCATGAAGTGAGGGAAATCCATCAGTTGGGTGGGGACATTAAGCTCTGCGGCCGTTTTGATTATTCGAAAGGAGTAGGCTATGTGCTGGCATCAGGTTTCACCCTGTCTGTGCTCTCATAAACGTCATTCAGCTGGAACATAATACTACACTATACATGTTTGCATTACACTCACCTACACTCTGCAAGTACACGTATGACACACCTATCATATTCACAAGGAAAGGAGCCAGTGTGCACTGGGGAAGAACATCCTGTTTGATTAGGCAGCTTAAACACACACCAACAAATTTCTCAGTTGACAATGCCAACTAGGACAATTATTTAATTTAATCACTGCCAGTTCAGTAGTTAACATGCTGATACAGTTAAGATAAAAAAGAATGTATTCTACAGAAGTGTGGAGTAAGAACATTAAGCAAATTTAATAACTGAACATTTTACAGAGGCCTTGTAGAGACCATGGATTCTTACATTAACATGCCACTATATATATTCCCTAATGGTATTTTTGGTTAATAATAAGAGTGAATTTAGGGCAAATTGTGAAATTCGTAATTTAAATATTGTAATATAATTTAATTTGGCCTGGCCCCATGTTGGGCACCAGTGTAATGTAATTTAATAAAAATTTATATATGCTTTGATAGCTTTTAATAATGTGATGTCAAAAAAAAAAAAAAAGAGAGATAACTTTAATAATACTATGAACAATGTAATGTAATTTAATTTAGCCCAATGCGGATCAGCAGTCGGCAAACTAGCTCAGTACTCGAGTTGGTTACGGGAATATAAATAATTAATTGTCTCTCTCTTGAATCATCACAGATATTCCTCAACATATATCAAAAGTATAGTTAAAACTCATGTGCTTAAAGCACCAGACAGTATTTTGTAAGTCAGTTCAATGTGAAGTAATAAAACCTGTAACTTCAGATTGTGATTTCGTCTCAAATAGCAGTATAACAAGCATAATCCTTTGCTGATGAAATATTATACTAGAACTAGAATCACATGACTGGCCTTCCTGCCTGGGAGGTTATCTCGAAACATTCAGAAAATCTGAAAGTAAAATATATTAAATTATTCGTAGCGGCCGCATAGCTCGTGGAATCGGAAAGAAAGTTTAGTGTCCTAACCTGAGGCACATGTCAAAGATGAGCTGAAAGAAAATTACTAATTATTTTCTAGTATGGCACCCAACAATGGTCAATGTTCCGTTAAGGCCACACCTACTCAGGACAAGCAAAATTTAGATTTACAAAGCTTACAAATTATTGCATACTGTACACAAATTTCAAGTCATGAACAACTATATTTTAGTTTTGTTTACAACTTACATAGACTGTTACAGCAAGATGAACCTCAGACAATCATTCTTTCCTCTCGAAGTCCAAGAACAGAAGAACACCAAAAAAATAGTTCAGTCACAGAATTTCGAATGTCCATGGAATATATTGCAACACAATGCATTTGTTTAATTCTTTGCGTTATCACCAGCTATTCATACAATAATTATCACTACATGGAACTTATAAATTTCAAATTCATGACCATCCCAGGAGATACAGTACAATATACGAGGGGAAGTTAATTGTTATCTACAAAGTAGTTAGAAAATTTTATTGTTGTCAAATAGGAAACTTACAAGAACATCATTTTTTGACTTAGTCTCCTTGCGTTTCAATGCACTTGGTCCATCGTTGTACAAGCTTCCTGATGCCCTCATAAAAGAAGATTCTCTGTTGAGCAGCAAGCCAGGAATGCACCGCTTCTTTCACTGCTTCGTCTGAGGCAAATTGATGGCCCCTTAGTGCCTATTTGAGTGAATGAAACAAGTGATAGAAGAGGCAAGATCGGGATGATATGGAGGATTACCCAATACTTCAAATTTGAGTTTCTGGAGCATTCCAGCAGTGTGGGCAGCAGAATGTGGACGAGCATTGTTGTGCAACAACACAGCACCTTTTGACAGTATTCCTCGGTGTTTGCTTCAAATTGCAGGCTTTAGCCTGGCAGTAAGCATCTCACTCTAATGTGCACTGTGTATTGTTGTGCCCCTGTCCCCATAATGTTCCAGTACTGGACCTTGAGTGTCCCAAAAATCGGTAAGCATCAGTTTTCCTGTGGACGGTTGGGTCTTGAACTTTTTCTTGCATGGCGAATTTGGATGTTTCCATTCCATACTCCACTGTTTACTCTCCGGCTCGTAATGATGGTTCCATGTGTCGTCACCAGTAATGACCCTGTCTAAGAAGTTGTCCCCTTCGTTACCATAGCGATCCAAATGTTTTTTGCAGATGTCCAAGAGCATTTGTTCATGCAACTGTCTAGAGTTGTTTTGGGACCCATCTTGCACAAACTTTATGAAACCCAAGTCTGTTGTGGATAATTTCGTAGGCAGAACCATGACTAATTTGTAGACGATGTGTCACTTTGTCAGTAGTTAATAGTCTTTCTAAAAGAATAATTTCACGTGAACGCTCAATGGTTTCTTCATTTGTAGTGGTAAATGGTTGACCCGCTCCTTCATCGTGCGTAACATTTGTGCGACCATTTCAGAATTTTTCAATCCATTCGTACACACTCCATTGTGGCAAAATACTGTTCCTGTACTATGCCGAAAGTCTTCCATGAATTTCAGCCCCTGATACGCCTTCCGACTATAGGAAATGGATCACTGAACATTGTTCTTCTTTTGTGCAAATAGACAGCAGAGCAGCCATGGTTAACAGCACAGCAGCAATAACGAAACTAACCTAGCAGCTTGAAAACTGCAAAGATGTGACAACAAATAAACAAAGCATGGGTCACCAACATAAAATGACAGTACTACCAAAATAAACAAAAATATAACTAAATTGCGGATAATAATTGACTTACCCTCACACATTGTGTATTCCTGTTTGGAGTTCAGAATGGGATTTTACTGCGTATTCTAATGGAAAAGTCTGTAACAGGTTATCAGAAAACATCAGACTGGAAACTGAAAATCTGTGGCTATTCAACAAAGTAACAGAATACCTTGTTGGCTACTCCTATAATTTGTCAGAATATTGGGACTTGAGGATGTAAATTTTCGTAAACAATAACATTTTGAGAAGGTTTTTAACTTTTCCACTATGTAGACGGCTATATTCTTCTCTGAAAGCTATATCATTTGAGAGGTATATCTGAAAAGTAAATACTATTTGCTTATATTTAAATGTTGACAGTTCAGATCAATGTGGCCCTAATGGAGCTCCAACTGTTGATTGTTTATGATACCACAAAGTCATTGTTTTGATTCAGTAATTTGACTGTGGGTGAAAGCAAACAACAAGACCTCTGAAAATCTTGCTCCCACTAGTTGTGAAGTGCACGCTGTAATTTTATTTTTATGTGCAAAAGGATCTGCAGCCGCTCAGAATTGTCAGCAGTAATGAATGAAGGAAAGACAAGACAATGGTGTTGGGACTTCAGATGTGGTTGTACAGATGTCCTTGATGATGAGCAGAGTAGTAGACCCAGCATACAGACAAATCAAATTGTGTAGCACCTGAACCAAAAACTGTGGTCTGACAACAGTTGCCAGTTGGTGGTCCAGCTAATGAATTTCCTCATTCTGGAATTGACATAACACTGCTGTTAAGTTTTTCTTTAATGTGTGATTGGCTTTGGTCAGAAGTCATTATCCATCACCTGTTGTACAAATGTTACTAATATAGAAAAAAAAATTAATTGAAAAGGGTGCTTTAAAATTGTATTTAAAATACGAGCAATACTTACAGTTTGGTTTAACAGCAAGTTTTTTATATATAAAGTTTAATATGAATTGACAATACAGTTTTTAAAGCCACCAACCTGATTTTCATAGTCCTCTTCACCTTCTTGGTAGCACATCAGTCTTCCTCCATTGCTGAGTGGTCAGCGTGGCTGAAAGCCAAGCCAGAGGCTTGGGTTCGATTCCCAACCAGTTTGAAGATTTTCTTCACTCGGGGACTGGGAGTTGTGTTATTCTCATTACCATTTCATCATCATCATCATCATCATCATCGACACACAACTCTCTCGAGTGCTGTCATATAAAAAGACACACCAGGCAGCCAAACTACTGAAAGGGGCTTCCATCCAAATATGCCATATGCACATTGATGGTGTTTGCTCAAAATATGTACCCAACTCCACAATTTAGTTTACACTTTTTTCATATTTATTAGCTTCAAAATTGAATTGTTTGGGGATGACCAGTTTCTTTTTACTTTGAGTATTTATTAGTGCTTATTATGAGGTTGGTGCTCAAACCAGTGGCGGGATTAACCACATAGGTGTAAAGTAATTGAAGCGCACATTAATGGTACACTGTTCAATAATATGGTAGCAATACCTCATATTCAGTTGATTAGTTCAAAATGTTTTTCCACTAGGTGTTATCATAATTTTAATTAGTCATATCTTTTAGCAAATAGAACTTTCAGCAAAACTAATTATATCATTCAAATCAACATGTTCAATATAACCAACTAAATAATAAATATGAGTGGAATGCAGGTTATATAACATTTTGACATATTCAGTATTATGAAAAGGAAAGTTGCCACTCACCCTATAGTGGAGATGCTGAGTCGCAGATAGGCACAACAAAGGCTTATTTGTGACAGTCTTTTTTTTTTTTGTGCCTATCTGTGACTCAGTATCTCCGCTATAAGGTGATTGGCAACTTTCCTTTTCATAATATTGTTACATTGCATCCTGGATTTTCCATTGTTTGAATTTTGACATATTCAAGTATATGTAACTCATTATGTAAATAACTGTATTGAGAACATTACAAAAATCAGGAAAAAGTTAGTTATTGAGGGCTTTGAAGTCATAATAGATGAAGTAGTTCCAACTTGCTGTGTCATAGATTCCCACCTAACAGATAGTGTATTGATTGCTCAGATATTACATGAACCAGTGACATGGAAAACCCTGCTTGCAATACAATGATAATTCCTTTTATATTCATGTAGTAACTGCTCAACACTCCCTCCGCATAGTGAACCATTGTTTAAAAATTGTAGAATGACATCTCACTTGATCAAACTGAGTCGTCTTATGGAGAATTGTTCTGGGTATTTACAGACATCTGCTCTCCCATTTTCTTAGTGACCCCCAACCATACACATCTTTCTTCAAACACAGCATTCCCTTGATAAACACACGTGCTTGGCAATTGAGCACTTGTGTGAATTACTTTGTCCTCCCTCATATCAGTTACCTGCATTAAGTTTTACTGTGCTGCTGGAACTTACATCATGAAGTAAAATGTCTCATAATGTTAGAGGAGTTACAAGAATACATTTTTTAAAATCTAAATTCATTCCTTATCAGTTGACATAATGGAAACTAAACCCATCCTGTCCAATGTGTCCTTGACCACCACTGATGGGCGTATCTTATCATTTGCTGTTCATAGTGTTAGCTGAATGTTACTATTCTTCATATTTTTCCATTCCTTTTTTTCCTTTCTTTCAGTAATTTTCTTACAATTTTAGTTTTGTGCCTCATTTAGTGTACTCTAAAATATGTCATATTTTTTTCTTACTGTTGACCTTTACGTGCAAAAGACAACAAGATTGCACAGTGGTTAAGATTTCAAATCTACATCCAACCACCCCAATTCAAATTTTCCAGAGTTTCTTGAAATTGTTTACGTTTGATGGTGGAATGGTTTCTTCAACGAGTTCATGGCTGTTTGCCTCCCTCGTCATTCCAATTAAGCTACTGTTCTTTTTCTGACTTTGATGATGTTGATGGAATATACATAACACACACACATGTGTGTGTGTGTTTTCTAACTGCAAAAGAAATTGTGCATTGTTATTGTATTTACATTGTGCAAAAACTATCTTTTGCTAGATACTAATTTTTGTGTTTCAATGTTTTACCTTTGATGGCTTTCTGTTCTTTATGTGTGGTATCTAATAGGGTTCTTTTCTTTTTAGATCTTGTAATGGCTGGCACCAAGACCTATCCAGAGGCTCAAGGGCTATTCTTTGATGAAATGTCATTGATAGCTGCTAAAACTCCTAACTTGGGCGAGAGTTTTATTGTGAGTATATGTCATTGTAGAAGAGAGAAAAGTAGTTTAAATTGCATATTGGCTTCATGCAGTGGCAGGCACTTAATGACTTTCCTTTAAATCTTGGAGTACAGGATGCACAGTTCAACAGAAATGGTTGGATGTCTTGCAGAATATGAACAAGACAGCATAACACTTGCAGCATTTAGTTGGTGAAAAATATCCTCAAAAATGTATGTGGTAACTGTAGTAAGAATTAACTACATATTATGTCTGTTTAAACTCCAGTCATGAAAAAGGTGAACTGAACTGATAGTTTATCTTAATTAATCAGCAGACTTGTAAAAACACATTTTGTTTTGGTTGACTCTGATAATTTTTCATACATGTCCTTAACGACTTTTAACATTTCATACTTTGAAGTGACCAAACTTGGGACAATAATTTGTTGTCCTAGTTGTAAAACATGAATTTTTAATACATGACAGTATTATGAAAAGGGTAGCTGCTACTCACCATATAGCAGAGTTGCTGAGTTGCAGATAGGCACAACAAAAAGACTCAAACATATTTATTATGCCCATCTGCAGCTCAGCAACTCCACTGTATGGTGAGTAGCAACTGTTCTGTTCATAAGATTGTCATTATTCCATCCTGTATTTTCCATTGTTTAGTTTTTAAAGTTTGCTGTAGGAAAATGGAATCTGAAGAAGGTTTGTGGTTCCAAAAGCTAGGCGTGGTGCCATTATTTATTTTTGTGTATTTCTGTCGGCTTCAATGGGAGATCCATTTTGAGAACACAAGTTCTGAGCAGCCCATCTGTCTCTGAATTTTCATCAGCAGATAGTCAACTACATGGCAAATGTAAATTGGATGAGATAGCGCCAGTGGTGATTAGTGATGTTTGTGACTGGGAGTGCTACAGGTAATTTTCTCAATGTCTACCATCTAACTTGGCTCATCATATTTTCTCAGGAGCCTCCAGTATTTTCATACAGGGTGCAGCACTTAAATCCAGACAAATAAAACTTTTTTTTTAAGCAAATTTATACAAACAAAATACAAATGTAAATAAAAATCCTTGTACATTTAACTAGTTGTATCTGTCAAAAGAGTAACATTACTCAATGTAACCTCTCTTCAGCCGCAATGACCACCTCCAATCTTGTCCTGAAGCGATCGCATGTACTCTTTAAAATAGCGCTGTCCATGTTTGCAACTTCTGCTTTGATAACAGTGCCTAGAGGTGCGACATTAGGATGCCTCTTCTTATTGGTAACTCTTTCGACTGCGCTCCAAACATAGTAATTGAGGGGGTTCAAATCCAGGCTATTCTGGGTCAAGAACTCCTTTGACTAGAACCTGTCAACATTATCTGAGAGCCAGTTTTGGACTAAATGGCTCGTATGAGGTCCTCCTCTGCCATGTGACGAATTGTTCACTCATTGATGTTCAATACTGATGCCAATTTCCTCAGCAATTGCCCCATGCCCTCCGACATCAGTGCCTGGGCCTTTTTGATGATTGCCGCAGTTTGTGATATGCGTTTCCTCGAATGAGGTTCCATCACCGGGTTAGCATAACCTTCCCCAGATGTCTCTAAAGCATTATACTTGGCCACAATTTGTAAACAGTTGATCTCGGGTAGTTACAGGATACATGTACAGCCACCTCGGTTTTTGTGCAACTGAGGTGGCTATACACATGTTCTGTAACTAAACAACGTACAGTTGCTGGATCTCAGCCAATAAATATGTTTAAAATTTCATGATCTCAGGTAGCTGAAGAATCGAACTATTTCAGTGATAGAAGGCCCAGCGTGAAGGCTTTCGATAATTGCGGCTCTTCGGTTGCACTCCGCACTTGTCTGTAGCATCTCAGCCATTTTGTGGTTCTGACTGTTTACTAGATACCTATGGCTTTCAAGAACGCCAGTCATGACCTCTGGCAGAACTACGATATGGCGGGAAATTCAAATTGAAATCTGTCTGGATTTAAGCTCTGCATCATGTAGTTGCTGAATCATAAGCTGCTTGTCCCACCAAGGCTGGCAGTTCCGTTATAATTATTCTATTGGTCCACTAAGCATCCACTATCAAGATACATGACCAGTGAGAATGTTTGTATGGGTAACACAAAAAACTTTACTGACAACATCTGTCATTATTACCTGTCACTGGTTTAAACATATGTGCAGTATCTGAGATTGCCACTAAGGTAGTACACCTAAACCTTTTTTTCCCCCCAGGGGGTCCACAACTCTTTTGTGGATACGTGCGTAGCGAGCACGGGACCCCGAGCTAATGTGGCCTTCCTTCCTTTCCGGGCTGCATACCTTCCCTTTCCGCATCCTTCCCCATCCCCCATATTCGTCCCCCCCCCCCACCCCCCTCACCTCCGCCTCTTTCCTTCCCTTTCTCCCCCTCTGGGAGTATGGTTTGGGCCTACGTCCGGAGATGGACGCTCGTAAATGTAACGCATTCTTCGCCTTCTCTGCTTGTATGTCTTCATCCTTCCTTTCTCCTTCCTTTGTCCTTCTCTTTTCCTTACCTCTTCTCTTTACCCTTTTCTTCGCTGTGGCGTTTGAGACCTCTCCTTTCCTTTCCCTTTCCTCGTTTTTCCCTTTCTCTTTCTTCCTCCCTGTGCGTGTCTGAAGGCTGACCCACACATTTTCGTGCGTAGCCGGTGACGGGGTAATGCGTAATTCCCCGCCCCGGGTAGACGGGTAGGACACGTACGTACCCCCTGGTAACGGCCAGGCCCAGGGAGGGGTGATTACCCGAGCTGATACCTTCCGAAAGTGCCGATTGATCCCTCCGTCCGTTTGTCGGGAGGTGTGACCTGAGGTGTGAACAATCACCTAAGGCGGGAGTGCCCTCAGAGAGGGCCCCCACAAGGAAGGAGCGTGCCATCGGAGACGCCGGTAATCATGGGGGATACTTTCGCAATGGTTTCCTCATCTTCTACTATGTCAGCTCACAAGCGTAAGTTCAATGAGTCTCAGCCACAGCCAGTTCTTCCATCGTTGCCACAGTTCCTTGTTGTTTCTCGGTCTGATGAAGGTCACAACTTCTCCACGGTCAACCCTTTCATTATTCAGAAAGGTGTCGACGCAATTGCAGGTCCTGTAAAGTCTTGTTCCAGATTACGGAATGGCGCCTTGTTGTTAGAAACAGTCAGTGCCCTCCAGGCACAAAAATTGCTGCGTACTTCACTTCTCCACACCTTCCCTGTCCATGTGGAAGCGCACCGTACTTTAAATTCCTCGTGTGGAGTCGTTTATACACGCTCCCTCGATGGATTGTCTGACAACGAAATTCAGCACTACCTGTCTGACCAGGGCGTAACGGCTGTTCATAGAGTTATGAAAAGGGTTGACATGAACATCATTCCAACCCGCACTGCCTTCTTGACAATTGACAAAGTTCAACTCCCATCCAAAATCAAAGCAGGCTATGAGATAATTTCCGTTCGCCCTTATGTCCCAAACCCTACGCGTTGCTATCGATGTCAGCGTTTCAATCACACCAGCCAGTCCTGTTCCAATCCGGCCAAATGTGTTACGTGTGGCAAGGATGCCCATGAGGGCGCTTGTCCACCTCCATCCCCTCACTGCATCAACTGTATGGGTGACCACGCTGCTTCCTCTCGAGATTGCCCCATTTTTAAAGACGAAAAGCTCATCCAGGAAATCAGAGTGAAGGAAAAGGTGTCAACCTTTGCTGCTCGAAAATTATTCGCCATTCGACAGCCCACCGTGCCTCAGACAGGAAAATACAGCACTGTCCTTGCTTCTCATCGGCCAACAAAGGAGGCGGCCACGCAGACTTGCGACCTCACCTTTAGTGCCACGGTCGTCAGATCGGCCAGCGCAAAGATCGCCCGTTCAGCACCACTTTCGCCTGCCCACTCTATGGTTCACCCTTCATCGGGTTCTGCTAAATCTCGAGCCCAAAAGTCAGACACCAAGACTTCGAAAAAAGAGCATACTCGTGAAGATTTTTTACGTACCCCAACTTCACAACCATCGGTTCCTCCTTCATTTAAACATCATATTTCCAAGAAGGCTAATAAGAAACCCAGTTCATCTCCTCCGCCAAGGCGTGTCTCATCTACAGCACCACCTGGCGGAAATCGCCCTTGGCCGTCTTCTGTGTCGCCGAGGCGCACTGCTGGCGGCCGATCAACTGGCTGATCGCTGTTGGCAGGAGCTGCTCCTGAACAACCTATTGATCAGGATCTTCCGCCTTCGGCTGACTGCCATTCAATGCTGTCGGTCGCAAGCTCTGAGCAGTCGTTGAGTTGACGGCAACCTTGGTCACATTCCTCCATTTTCTGTTCACCCTATGTCCATTATCCACCGGAATATCCGCAGCATTCGAGCCAATCGGGATGAATTGTCGATCCTCTTATGATCCTACTCGCCGGTCATCTTCTGTCTTCAGGAAACAAAGCTGCGTCCCCATGACCGCTTTGTTCTCCCCCATTTTCAGTCCATCCGATTTGATCTCCCCTCTGTTGAAGGCACTCCAGCCCATGGAGGACTCATGATTCTTCTCCATGATACTCTCCATTATCACCCAATCCACTTAAACACTTCCTTCCAAGCTGTTGCTGTCAGTCTTTCCCTTTCTGGATATACCTTTTCTCTTTGTACTGTATACATTCCATCGTCCACACCAATGGCACGAGCTGATCTCCTTCATCTTCTTGGTCAGCTTCCACCCCCCTATTTTGTGGTTGGGGACTTCAATGCCCACCACCCGCTTTGGGGATCTCCACATCCTTGTCCACGTGGCTCACTATTGCTAGACGTCTTCCACCAAGCGGATCTAGTGTGCCTCAACACTGGGGTCCCTTCATTTTTGTCTGCCTCCACGACAAATTTCTCTCATTTAGACCTTTCGGTCGGTACTGTTCCGCTAGCTCGGTGCTTCGAATGGTTCGCCCTTGATGATACACACTCGAGTGATCACTTTCCATGTGTCCTTAGACTGCAGCCTCAACTGCCCTATATGCGCTCGCGACGCTGGAAGTTTGCCCAAGCCGATTGGACACTTTATCGTCCCTAGCGACATTCGATGACCGTCACATTCCTAGCGTCGACGATAAGGTCACACATATTACCGATGTTATTCTTACAGCTGCGGAACGTTCAATACCACATACCTCCGCATTGCCCCGGCGCCCCCCAGTTCCTTGATGGAACGAGGCATGCCGTGACGCAATATGTGAGCGGCGACGTGCTCTTCGCGTTTTCCGCCACCATCCTACTTTGGCCAACTGTATCCGCTATAAGCAGTTCCGTGCACGATGCCGTCGCGTCATCCGCGATAGGAAGAAGGCAAGCTGGAAATGTTTTATTAGCATCTTTTAACACCTTCACTCCCTCCTCGGAAGTTTGGAGTTGGATTCGACGGTTATCAGGCGCGCCTAGTTTCTCCCTGGTCTCTGGGCTCACTGTGGCGCGTTATACGTTAGTGGACCCCGTCGCAATTTCTAACTCCTTGGGTAAACACTTTGCTGAGATTTCGAGCTCTTCAAATTACCCGCCAGCGTTTCTCCCGAAGAAACGTGCAGCGGAAGTGCAACCTCTTGCTTTCTTCTCTCAAAATCGCGAAAGCTATAATACCGTTTTCTCCATGCGGGAACTCCATCATGCACTCTCTTCTTCTCGCTCCTCCGCCCCAGGACTGGATGGTATCCACATCCAAATGTTGCTGCATTTATCATACCATAGTCTGCGTTACCTCCTTCGCCTTTATAATCGAATTTGGACCGACAGTACTTTTCCCAGACGATGGCGGGAAGCTATCGTCGTTCCTGTTCCGAAACCTGGAAAGGACAATCATCTCCCCTCTAGCTATCGCCCCATTTCTCGCACAAGTAGTGTATGTAAGGTTTTGGAGCGTATGGTGAATTGCCGTTTATCTTGGTGGCTGGAGTCCCGCAGTCTTTTAACACCTGCCTAATGCGGTTTCCGAAAGCATCGTTCTGCAGTTGACCATCTTGTTTCTCTCTCCACTTATATCATGAACAATTTTCTCCGGAAACGCCAAACAGTAGCAATATTTTTTGACCTGGAGAGAGCATACGATACCTGTTGGAGGACAGGCATCCTCCGCACACTGTTCTCTTGGGGCTTTCAAGGTCGGCTGCCACTATTTCTTCACGAATTTATGGCAGAGTGCACATTTAGAGTGCGGGTGAACACTACTCTCTCCCGTACTTTCTCCCAAGAACACGGTGTACCTCAGGGCTCCGTGCTAAGTGTTGTACTGTTTGCTATTGCCATAAATCCAATTATGGATTGTCTCCTTCCTGATGTCTCGGGCTCCCTCTTTGTGGACAATTTTGCGATCTACTACAGCTCTCAACGGACCAGCCTTCTTGAACGACGTCTTCAAGGCTGTCTCGATCGCCTCTACTCTTGGAGCACCGAAACCGGCTTCCGTTTTTCTCCCAGTAAGACTGTTTGTGTTAATGTTTGGCAACGTAAGGAGTTTCTTCCACCCTCCTTACATCTAGGACCTGTCAACCTTCCGTTTTCGGGCGTTGCTAAATTCTTGGGTCTTATGTTTGACAGAAAACTGTGCTGGTCCTCCCACGTTTCCTATCTTTCGGCTCGCTGTCTGCGATCCCTCAACACCCTCCGTGTCCTGAATGGTACCTCCTGGGGACTGGACCGAGTGGTCCTTCTCCGCCTCTATCGCACCTTAGTGCGCTTAAAATTGGACTATGGAAGCATAGTTGACTCCTCTGCTCGGCCGTCTATTCTTCGTCGTCTCGACTCTATCCACCACCGTGGATTACGTTTAGTGTCTGGAGCTTTTTACACCAGCCCTGTGGAAAGCCTTTATGCTGAGACTGCTGAACCTCTGCTGTCCAATCGGCGAGCAGTCCTGAGTCGTTATGCTAGCCATCTGTCTTCCATGCCTGCTAATCCAGCCCATGACATTTTTTTCGACGCCTCCTTTGATGTAGGGTATGCAGGCCACCCCTCCTCCCTACTACCACCGGGAGTCCGCTTCCGTCAACTGCTCCATTCTCTTTCCTTCCGCTTTCCTAAAACCTTCTTGACAACTTGGGGTACAGCACCGTCTTGGCTCCGTCCCCGGTTCTGCCTGCTCCGTGACCTTTGTCAATTTCCCAAGGATGGTACTCCTTCACTTGTTTATCGTCGGGCATTTGCTGCTCTATGTGCACAAATGAAGAAAGCCACATTTATTTACACTGATGGCTCGAAAACATCGTTAGGTGTAGGGAGTGCCTACATTGTTGGCGACACCCAAAATCAATTTCAGCTTCCCGACCAGTGTTTGGTTTATACTGCGGAGCTTTACGCTGTTCTCCAGGCTGTCCACTACATCCGCCGCCATCAGCGGATACAGTATGTTATCTGCTCAGATTCTCTCAGCTCTCTCCTTAGTCTCCAAGCTCTTTACCCTGTGCACCCTCTGGTCCACCGGATTCAGGACTGTCTGCACTTGCTCCACCTGGGGGGCGTCTCGGTGGCGTTCCTCTGGCTCCCGGGACACATTGGTATCTGTGGAAATGAGGCGGCCGATATTTCGGCCAAGGCTGCAGTCTCTCTTCTTCGGCCAGCTATTCAATCGATTCCCGTCGCCGATCTACGGAGTGTTTTATGTCGTCGTGTTGTTCTTTTATGGCACGCACATTGGTCGACACTTCCCCATAATAAATTGCGGGACGTGAAAGCTCTTCCCTGTGCTTGGACCTCTTCCTCCCGAACGTGTCATCGGGAGGAGGTAATTTTAACTAGACTCCGGATAGGGCACTGTCTTTTTAGCCATCGACATCTTTTAAGCGGCGATCCTCCCCCACTCTGTCCCCACTGCTCTCAGCTTTGGACGGTAAGACACCTTTTAATTGAGTGCCGTCATTTTACTCCGTTATGCGCCCGTCTACAGCTGTCGCCTGATATATCGTCAATTTTAGCAGATGACACGCACTCGGCCGATCGCGTTCTTGAGTTTTGAAGCTTTTTTTTTTTTTGGGGACAACCAACCCCTTTCTGTAGTGGATTTTTAAGCCTTCCTTCTGCTTTTAGTTTCTCCAATTTTTTGAGTTTCGTTGCCGTTGCTTTTGCTTTCCATTTTTGTTTTTTACCATTTCCTAAGTCACAGACCGGGCGCTATTTAAAAAAAAAAAAAAAAAAAAAACACGAAAAAACCTTTTAATTTTGTCGCTCATACAATCATGATATTCTTCCAAATATAATGAAACCCAACTATCTTTATGTAAAGTATAAGGCAACAGATGTGATTAATATCGAAATATTTAAATTTGATCCTACTCATCACAAATTTGAAAAGAGGATATTTCCTGCATTAAATCGTCATTTAGCAAATGAAACCTAACGTTACGTGTAGAAAAACTTAAAATAGAAAATACTAATTCTGGATTTCAGAATGTGTATGTCCCTTCATTAGGGAGGAAAAAGAGATTGGTTGGGAAGCCCAGAGGGTGAGGGGTGACGTGACAGGGGGAGGGGGGTGGGAGGCGGGGGGGGCAGGATGTATACGACCTGGGACAACCGGGAGATCCGGGAAAAACTCGGGAATTTTTTCATCCGGGAGAAAACCGGGAAAAACCCGGGAATTTTTTAGGATTCCGGGAATGTTTCGTTGTTCTAGTTTTCAGTTCAATTTTTGTAATTTTGACTGGTAAGAATCGATACTCTAACAATGGATATTACTGTATCCTGCTACTGCAGAATAATACTGCAACAATAAAACGTGAACGAGAAAGAAAGGAAAATAAAACATAAATTGCACAGGAAATGTGCCATATACAACAACAAAACACAGTGATCATACAAGCTTTTGCCAACAGCAAAATGTGTCAATGGCTTTAGGAAGACTATGCAATGCTTCATAACAACAAATTGCCTCCAATGAGTGTGACATCACGACTGTTTACATTAAATTCGTTTTAGCAGTTACTAAAGGGCTCATGCGCATGCGCAGTTGAGTGGCGTATGAGTGGTACCTTCTCCCTTTTCTGGCTACATAAATGTGGCTGTTGGCTGTGTAAGTAGTTGCAACAAGCAGCTAGATGCAACCGGGAAAAAGTTTACTGCCACGCCCAAGCTGCCATATTCACGCATTCACAGTGGGCCCGGATCTATGAGGGAGGAGGGGGTGGGGGAGCACCAAATTCATATTCTTCAGGAGAAAAAACCTTGTTTCACGAAGCGCCTAGCATCCAGTGCACGTTGATCTATTGATTACCCATTTGATGCGCATCTCTGTTGGTTTTTGAACACACTCTGTAAGTTGATTTCTGAATGAATCATAAGCCGCACCGGGTAGCCGTGCAGTCTGAGGCGACTTGTCACGGCTCCCTCCGTCAGAGGTTCGAATCTTTCCTCGGGTATGGGTGTATGTGTTGTTCTTAGCGTAAGTTAGTTTAAGTTAGATTAAGTAGTGTGTAAACCTAGGTACCGATGACATCAGCAGTTTGGTCCCATAGTGAAAAAAAATTATAAGTCGTTTTTTGAATGTGTGCATAGTGTGCATGATGTCTCTGTCAGGGGAATCCTCGCCGCACCTAGAAATAAAGTTTCCTGCTGGCAAAAGGGGACCGGGCTATTCAATCTGAGCGGAGTAAAGCTGAACGAGTGAATGCCAATTTCTGTCTGATTATGTTGTTGTTTGGGTTTGCGAATGATCAGCGTTGTTATAATTACTAGGGAAATCCATAGATTCAGACTACCAGAGTGGAAATAAACGACTAACAGGAAGAACAGGTAAGAAAGATTACGTATTATCTTCTCAGTGTATCCAGCAAAATGAAATTTTGTCAGAAAATTTTTCGCCAGATCACTTCACTAGTAAGGGTCCCCGTCTAGCAGCCGCTTAAGCTCTATTCTGGAAGTAGCGCGGAAAATGGTTTGTGTGATCATAAAAACGCCTAACCAGATAATAATCAGTGATAACTAAACCGGTGATTCTGGCTGGATTAGGGAAGTTAACCGGCGAATATGTTTTGACAAAGGCAGGAATAGTTCAAGAATTAGTCATGATAAGATTGATTGTTAGAACGAAGAAGGAGAAGAAACGGGGACATCACACAAATTAGGAAAGAATATGACTGTCCCAAATTTATATAAAAATCTCGTACTATTACTTTTCGATCTCATACTCGAGAAACTGGAGCGTATGAATGAAATGTGAAACTGTTTCCTAACATAAAGCTTTTTGCTTGTAGTAGACCTAATAGGCATTTTATATTGATCTTCGTGAATTACATACTGTCGTGTTATAAAAATGACCATTTGTACCAAAACAGTCTCGTTTATTTGGTGTGTGTTACAATTTCTGCAGTGTTAGAAAGGCCTATTTTGTTTTACCCAGCAGGCAGTGACAAATAGACGTAATCAGATCGAGAAACCACACCCATTTTGGGTACTATTTGTATTAACAGCTTACACAGTGTTAGACAACAATATTTCGATTTTTCATGTAGCAAAGTGTTCGACAAACTTTGATGAGGTAACTGATTCTTTCCCAGAAAGGAAAGCACACCATGTAAAGCTGTTGCAGGATTAGAGAGAAAATAATGCTAGGCGCTAAGAATTGAAGAAATGTGTACTGTATTGCTTGTCTCTTGTCTTTACTGGTTTTATGTATCCTATATTTAATTTTATTTCACCCAAAACAGAAAGGTATTAGCTAACAGGCAATACAGAATGCAAATTTTCTGAAGAGTTCTTGTTCTCCAGATTACAAATAGTCCCATCCAATATTAATTGCGAGATTTATTAAGAGGGAGCAGGATGTCAAACCGGCCGACTGTAAGCAGGAGAGGCACCACATGACATTTTAATTTCCACTGTCCTGAATATGGGGTGGCACTGCACACTCGCACACTTGCACACTTAAGACCAAATAACATGTCTTACATTTCCTCGAACATATACGTTTTATGTATCAGACTCTTCATAAAGCTGGGCTCTACAAAATGAACATATTTTTGAAAATTCAGTTTTTTTTAATTTTTGACGTCGTATCTCAAATGCTCGAAGGATGGGGGTGGGAGGGGGGGAAGGGGCGGCGCTATCTTAGTATTGTCTCGGTTCGGAAATATCGTAGGTCCGAGGCTGATGCGCAGAGCAGTCTGAGTTACAGTGACCAAGTGTGTAGTTTCCACGTGACCTGTGTTTACATTTAGTGATTTTGCAGTTTCCTCTTTGTTTACTGCTCTCACATCAAATGAAAACAAAATGGATTTCTGTGGCCGGGAGCTATCAAGTGAATTAAAATACATTCACATAATTACGGAAGGCTAATATAAGTTATTAGTTTCAGATTTTATTTTATTTCCGCTTTTCTGACAGCCATGCATTAATCGCCTTGTAGAACAATGAAGTTATTTTTGTTGGTTTGCTAAAGAAATTAGGTTTTTATCTATCTTTTACACTGAGGCAGTCAATGTGTTTGAAACAAAGTGTTTAGTTCCACACTATTGGCTAATTTCAATTGCTCGCTGCATTTCAGGTGCACGTTTTTAAACATCTTCTAGCACGTTTTCGTCTTCTAGCATGTGTGGCATTATGCCATAAGAAAGAATCAAAAATGAGTTAATACAGTACTTGTACTCCAAGAAAATTTACATCCCAAAACCCACACCGAAAAGCTTAATATCAAGTCTAGACCTACTTCATTGGCAATCTGGACATACGAATGTGCTCTTTAAGTATGCACCTTAAATGTGCCATTTTAGAATGGCTCACGAAATTCCGACGCTTTTGGTGTATCCTCTGATATCTTTCTTCTTTTATGACATAATGTAAGATCTTTTAATGTTTTACACGTATGAACATACGGGCTTCCTGTGTTATAGCAGCTGCCAAAGCACGGTGGCGCCTGTTACCTGACGCTGTCTGACGACTATTTAAATTAACCTATTTCTAACAGGCCACGGGAAAACAATGCAAATGGTGGTTTGAAAAGCGGTACTCTAAAAGTAAATTTCCTTTTACTCAAATTGAACTATGTGCGAGAATGTACGATGAATTTCGTAAATCACAGAGCGTTTGACTCTCATTTAAAAATCAACTCTTTGATGACGAGCCATTTAGAAGTATTTCGAGCCCAGAAGATCAGACATTCATGTCATTATTATGAGCAAATTGATGTAATGCTACGGGAAGCTCTCTCTCCTCTGCGGTAGCTAATTTATTTGTGGAAAACTTTGAGGGCAAGTCAGTGGACTCGGCTAAAAATTTAACACGTGTGATATATCCTAAAGTGTAGCACGCGCAAAAAATATCAACATTATATGTGAAAGCTTAGCTTCTCTTGAAGCTTATTAATGTTAGAGACCATTATTATATGTGAATGCTTTGCTTTTCTTGTCGCAACACTATGTATATTAATTTGAAACATTAACTTTTCCTGTTTGAGTATCCGCGCTACTTAACAATGATGTTGCTATTAGCTGACTACATCATGTGTCCTGGGGTCTGAATATCTGCTGTCATCGGCTGGCGGGATCACTTGACATGAGCGGCTTACAAAAGTGCGTCGCAATCTCGATTACAGTGGTTCAGAAAGTAACAAGCGGTGTTTGATGGAATTCGAATTTATACTTTCGTAATACGAAAATATGCAGCGTACATGTTACTGCACATCAATAATCTTTCCAAAAGGAGTTTCCTTCCCTCACTTTCCTTTTCTAAAGTGCCGGGAAATTCTACGCCCATGTATAAAAGCATAACCATTCAAAGGATTGATAAGTTTTACAGTTCCGAGGGAAAATATACTGTCACTTAATGACACGGAAAAAATGTCTTCATCCGGGAGAAAGTGTATTTTTAACCGGGAAATCCGGGAATTTTTTTTCTTTGTCCACGTATACACCCTGGGAGGGTGGATGAGAAAGATAGCCTGTGGTGGTGTTGAGAGAAGACAAAAGATAAGGAGAAACATTCGGAAACAGCAGGTCAAAGAGAGTACATTGGTGAGCACTGTGCCAGCTTCATTTAAGAGATGACAGAAGTGACATATGTTGGAAGACGACAAATGCTTCTTGACTTTTGCATAGCAAAAGAATTGGTGATAATAAATTCAGTATTTCAGAACCACTCAAGATGACAATGCACATAGGTAAAACCAGGGACCACAGGGTGATATCAAAGTAACTTAGTTGCATTGCAGTACCAACTACCACCAAAAAGAAATTGCACACTCAAAGTAAAATGTAAGAGGTGACAGAAAATAAATTAAAATCATTTACTACTAAAGAATACAGTAGAAATTTTGTGACATTATAGTTAAAACAACAAACTAGTGTTAGAAAGATGTAAAAGAAGGTAATACCTGTTGCTGTTCCTTTGATTTTGCTGGATTTACCAGTGATGGGGTTGGAGTAAGTGGTAATGGGTGAGTATGTACTAGTGGATAGAAGTACCATACTTTTTCACTCAGGCCAAGCGGCTCAAGGTCACATCACTTTTTTCTCATCGTGCACACTCCCCCCCCCCCCCCCCCCCTACTTTCTTGCAAGCACACTGCACAGTTAAAAGCTATTGCCGCTTAAACAAGGTACCAACAATAATAAGCATTGTTGACTTTTAGAACTAATTTCTTATGCTTTACTGAACTTTTGTTTTACACCATGCTACATCTTTATGCATGACTTTGGAGATTATTATGTTAAAATGATTCTATTAATAAGTGGAAAAGAAAGGGAAAGTTTAAATTTAACCCACCAAACAGGAATTATAGTGGATGGACAATATCATCACTACCTTTGTCATCACTATCTTCACGTAGATTTATCACAATATTCTGAATGCATTCATCTCGAAGTCCTTCCTTCACAACGTCTTCTTCCTGCAGTCGCTCTGCATGGGCTACGCATTTCTGCCACTCTTCACATGTTTAATGGTGTCATTAAGTAATTTTATCATGTGTCTAATTTTAAATGTAGAGTTCTTGTTTGCTACCTCTCACTTTATTTGAGCCGATTTCAGTTCAGTGGGATTATACTGACAGTTATAGGGAGCAAGCTATATTACTTCATGTTCCATTTCTGCAGCTAGATTATGAAGCTGATATCAACTATAATTGCTGATGTGTTGTCTAACAGTACAAAGCAATTTTGCTGTCATGCTTGTGATCATGAGTTAGGCTCTCGCTTTGCAGCCATACTAAAATGTCAGCTGGCTTCAAATTTGTGTTGTGAATTTTTTCGTAAAGATGGTATGATCGCTTGCATTGTCCATGACTATCGCACATCCTCCTTTCAGGTTTCAAAGGATATCAGTAAACCATTCCAAAACTCTACATTATTCATCTCTTGACGATAATCACCATCTATTCTGCCCCCTCTGTGAAACTGTATTTGCCTGATCTGGCATGGCAGATTTGCAGACGTGATCCTTTACCTAACTGGACCTTTGGACCACCAGTTCTTTTAGAATCCCGTTGGATGGAACTTTCAGAGTAGTTTTGATTCACTGAAATTTCGTTGACGTGAATAATAGCACAAGCATCATCTTCATTCCTTACCTTGTGCCTTCTTCTTAAAAAATGAGACTTTTCTCTACATCTAAAATCTCCAGCCGTCATTAGCTTTTCGATATCTAAAGCCAAGTTTTTTAAAAATTCTGTGCAATGAAGTGATATCTCCTGCATAGTCTACTTTAGCTTTTAAAAGAGCTTTAAATTTTCTTAAGTGTTAGATATTCACCATTATTATAAAATACCTGAGCTCACCAATGGGTTACATCTTTCTGGAAACCATCTAATCCTGTGACAGGTTTTTGGCCTGTAGTGTTGTTTGTTGGAGAGGAAAAGCTTGGCCAAAGGGCGTCTTCAATTTTGATTACACTTTTATTGGCTTCCTCACAGACGTGTCACACTCTTCTTACAGAGACCTGCAGTTGTTTTTGTGTAGCTCTGAAAAAACCACAAACCTTTTCTTGGCAATTTTGAGAAAATTATGCATTTTTACACAGTTTGCTTAAACTATCACCTCATACCACTCAGATTCAACATTATGCGCAGTTTAAATATAAACGAATAGTCTTACTCCTGCACTTCTGTCGTATTACTCCAGAAGGGATGGGTATTGCACAGGGAGGCAGGGGAAAAAACCATTGTGGAGGGAGTGGTCATATGAAGTGTGGAGCGCAGGATGAATGAGCTGCCTGGCTAGAGTGAAAAGAGTTTAGACAAAGGAAATGCAGTAACAGAAGTTGGCTTTAGGCTTTCATCTGATAAAATGGAAAGGATATGCAACAAAATGGACATGCATTTTGATTATTTTACTTTCCGCCCAGTAGACTGATGTTAGAAAATTAATTTGTTATTACTGTAATTTTCATAATATGGGAAGAAAAAAATTCTTTTTTTAATGCAAGCTTCTTTTTTTAATGCAAGCTAGAAAGATAGGAATGAATTATTAGCTAGCCACTTACCACTAAGAGGAAGATCAGAGTGACAGACAATGTAGTGAAACTACCAGCAATCACTGCCCACATCGCCAACTACACTCACAAATCTGCCCCACTGCACACATAAGCAAAAGTTTCTCCCAATCTTAGATTTGGGAAAAATAGTATTCAAGAAAGAAGTCACCAACAATGTGGTGCAAAATCCATAATGCACTGCCTGACAAAAAAGTGAAGCAACTAGAAAAGGATTAGGAAATGAAATGAAACTTCATAGGTTGAGAGCTGATGTCATGTTATTATAGTGATTACAAAATCAGGTCAAGTTTGCAAAGAACTTGGCAGTAAGAGACTACTTACAGTATGATGTTGTACTCGCTATGGACTGGATTAATTACTGGTTCAGTTTGGAAAGCTGCCATAAAGGCATTGTATCCTCTCCAGAGGCAACCTGGCCCACAGCTGGTCCTTGATGTAGTGAAATCAGACAGCAATCAGGGGAAAGACACTTTGACTGCCAAAATTTCATTGGTACATTGTTGAAGTATTCATTACAAAATTCCTAAATTAACTGCTCTCCAGGAAACTTCCTGTACTCATTTTTTGTAACCAAGAGTTGGATGAAACCCAAATTGGAAAGCTCTGAGATATCTAGCAAGTCATGGAACATATGTCGGAAAGACAGATTAGATGCTATATGAGGGGGAGTGTTCACTGCAGTTAACAAAAATTTTGTCTCTATTTATGTCTAATTTTAGTATTTATCTGGACACATGTGAGAGTTCTGTGTCACATTAAGTTAGTTGTTGGATGTTTTTACTGGCTACCCAATTCCACTGAGACTGTTTTAGAGTCATTCAAAGAAATTCTACATGTCAGTAGTGTGGAAATACCCAGATCATGCAGTATTAGTTGGAGGCAACTTTAACCTACGAGTTTAGACTGGGACATCTATGGATCCATTGCAGAGGGGTATGGCCAGACAGTCTCGCAAATTACTGTTGAACAAGTTTTCCGAAAAGTGTCTCGAGCAGCTAGCTCGACAGCCCTCACACAATGGAAATGTTTTAGAACTTGTAGCTACAAAATGGCATGACCACCAACAGTGCTGGTATAGATACAGGGATTAGTGACCATGATGTCATCATAGCGATGTATTTACTAAATTTAATAACTCAGTCAAGAAGGCAAGGAGGGCATTTTTGCTAGAAAGAGCAAATAAGCAGTTGTTAACATCCCACTTAGATGTTGTATAGACATCATTTAGTTTCAGTACATTGGACATAGAGGAATTACGGGCAGAATTTAAACAGACTGTTAATCACACACTTAAGATTCATGTGCCGAGTAACTGGATTAAGGATGCAGAAGACCCGCCATGATTTAGTAACAAAATTCGGAAGATGCTGAGGAAGCAAAGACAGCTACACTCTTGGTTCAAAAGAGAATGTACAAATGACAACGGGCAAAAGTTAGTAGGGATTCAAGCATCCATAAAAAGATCAATGTGCAAAGTATATAATAACTACCACTGTCATATCTTTTCAGAACATCTTGCCAAGAAGTACAAACTTACCATCATTTGGCCAACGTACAGACTCCAGTGTGGAGAACATAGTAATAGGCATCCTTGGCGTACAGAAACAAATGAAAGAGTTCAAAAGAAATTAGTCTCCAGATCCAAACAGAATTCCAGTTCAGTTTTACAAAGAGTACTCTGTGGCATTGGCACCTTACTTAGCTTGCAGATATTGTGAATCTATCACTCAGTGCAGAGACCCAAGTGACTGGAAAAAGTGCAGGTGCCTTCTATATATAAGAAGGGTTAAAGAACAGACCCACAAAATTACAGAGCAATATCATTAATGGCAGTTTGCTGCAGAAATCTCTATCATATTCTCTGTTCGAATACAATAAATTTCCTGGAGACAGAAAAGCTTCTGCCTACCAGTCAGCATGGTTTTAGAATGCATTGATAGTGCAAAACTCAGCTTGCCTTTTTCTCACATGATGTCCTGCAAACTATGGATGAAGGGCAACAGGCATATTCCATATTGCTCTATTTCCGAAAATCATTTTACAATGTGCTCCACCTGCAGACTGTTGACAAAGGATTAGCATTCGGAATAGGTTCACCTGTAAAGGAGATTGCACATAGGATGCTGGTGTGACCTAATCTTGAGTGCTGCTCAAGTGTTTGGGATCCGTACCAGGTCAGATTGAAGGAAGCTATCAAAGCAATTGAGGGTTGGGCTGCTAGATTTGTTACCATTAGGTTTGAACAACATGTAAGTGTTGTGGAAATCCTTCGGGGACTCCAGTGGGACTCCTTGCGGGGAAGGCAATTTTTTTTCGAGAAACAATATTGAAAAAACTTAGAGAACCAGCATTTGAAGCTGACTGACAAACAATTCTACTGCTTCCAAAATACATTGCGCTTAAGGACCACAAAGATAAGATATGAGAAATTATGGCTCGTATGGAGACATACAGACAGTTGTTTTTCCTTCACTCGTTTGTGAGAGGAACAGAAAAGGAAATGACAAGTAATGGTACGGGGTATCCTCTGCCATGCAGTGTATGGTGGTGTGTTGAGTATCTGTGTAGATGTAGTTGCAGATGCAGGTGCAGATTCAGATTTAGGTTCCCAGGCTTGTGAGTGGCTCAAAGACTTCTTAAGTAATACAAACAACCCCATGCATTGTCCTCAGTGGCGAGTGTTCATCAGAGACAAGGGTATCCGGAGGAGTGCCCTAGGGACTTCCAAGGATAGGTTGACCAATTCTCTGTATGCATAAATGATCTGACAGGGAGGGTGAGTAGCAAATCTGAAGCTGTTGGCTGATAATAATGCTGTGTTGTGCAGGAAGGTGTCATCATTGAGTGATTGTAGGAGGATACAGGAAGATGTAGACAAAATTTCTATTTGGTGTATTAAATGGCAGTTAGTTCTAAATGTACATAACTATAAGTTAGTGCAAACGAGTAGGAAAACCGTTCGCTTAATGTTCCAATTAATCTTTTATTGCTGTGCTGCTTGACGCAAGTCATGTCAATTAAATATCTAGGCATAACAAATTCAGAGCAGTATGAAATGAATCAAGCTTGTTACTAACAGTCTGTTTAAATTCTGCCCGTAATTCCTGTATGTACTAGGGAAGGTGAATGCTCGGCTTCAGGTTGTTTTTTTCTTTCTTTCTTTCTTTTTTTTTTGGGGGGGGGGCAGAATTTTAGGAAAGTGTGGTTCATCTGTAAAAGAGACTGCATATATGACACTAGTGTGACTATTCTTGAATGCTGTTGGAGTGTTGGAGATCCACACTCAGTCAGATTAAAGGAAGACATTAAAGCAGTTCAGAGGCAGGCTGCTAGGTTTGTTATTGGTAGGTTCGATAAACACACAGTTATGGAAATGCTTATGGTACTCAAATGGGAATGCCTGGAGGGAAGGTGATGTTCTGTTTGACTGTTTGAGAAACACTATTGAGAAAATGTAGAGAACTTTCATTTGAAACTTACAGCAGGATAATTATGCTTCTATCAATGCACATTTTGCATAAGTACCACAAAGGTATGATAACAGAGATTAGGGCTGATACGAAGGCATACAAGCAGTTGTTTTTCCCTCACTCTTTTTGCGATTGGTATGGGAAAGGAATTGGCTTCGAATGGTGCTAGGTACCCTTTGCGATGCACCATGTGTTGGCTTGCGGAGTATGCATGTGGATGTAGATTTACGTGATGTGTGTTGGATACTTGTACTGGGATGGAGTTACTATCTGAGCTTCTCCCACACATGTCCTAAGTGGGGACAAATCAGGAGATCTTGCTGGCGATGGTTGTGCCTCAACATCACAGAGACATTTGTGTCATGCACCATTGTGGAAGAGCATTGTCCTGTTGAAAATTGGCATCACGACATGGTCGCACAACAGGTAGCACATGAGGATGCAGGATTCCATGATGTGTGCTATTGTGCCGTCAGAATTCCCTCAATCATTTTCAGTCATGACCTGAACTAATATTGGATGGCTCTCCACACACAGTGATGCAAGGAGTAATATCACTGTGCCTCTCCAAAACATTGGGACCTCTCCTCAGTTCATTGCCTTACTTGTCAATGACGGTCATATGGGGTAGTCCAGAACAGCGATTCATTGCTGACCACAGTGAAGTGTTGTTCATTAGCAGTCCATGCTTCCTGGTCACGTCCGCTTGACAAACGCAGCCATTTGTGTTGCAGTGTTAATGGCAGCCTACTCTGGGACAGTAATTCCCTTGTCCGGTAGCTTCTGGTCTCCAACCAATGGTATAGGATGACACAGAATTTTATAGGGAGACCATTACTTGTTTTTGGATGGCAATCCCAGATTTGAAGTGGTTACGATGTGCTCAGTGCACAATACAAGAAACCTTCCTTGTGATCGTCTCATGTTATTGACTGGAATCTTGATGCCAAATGTACCTGGCCTTATGTTCCCATGGAGTGTAACATCAAGCCACTTTCACATCTGAATGTCCCATAAATCTGTTTGTTGCATGCTTTGACCTGCTGGCCAAATACAGACCCACCATGAGACTCATTTCAAATTCTGTCAGGCATTGTTAACACTGTTTCACAAGACATCTCCATTTCTGTCGCAGTGATCACTCTGCATCTAATGTTCACACCCCTTATGTAAACTAACAGGCCTGGTAACAGCACTAATGTGCTCTGGTGCCTATTCTACCAGACACAGAGTTGCAACTCTAATCATTTACATACATTTTTTAAAGTAAATTAGAATTCTATGGTGTCACGGGCAGTGCTGCAAAATGGTTCAAGTCATACCTCACTAACAGGAAACAAAGGGTGTCAGTGCAAGGGACTAGTGAATTAAGTCATCAGTCATCATCAGAATGGGAAGAAATTACATGTGGTGTCCCACAAGGATCCATCTTAGGGCCATTGCTTTTTCTTGTGTACATCAATGATCTCTCATCAGTTACACTGCCAGAAGCAGAGTTCGTTTTGTTTGCAGATGACACAAGTATTGCAATAAATAGTATGTCAAGTGTAGTTCTAGAAAGATCTGCTAATGATACTTTCATGGATATTAATAAATGGTTTAAAGCCAACTCACTGACATTAAACTTCGAAAAGACTCACTATATGCAATTCAGAACCTGTAAGAGGTTTCCACCCAGCATATGTATAAAATACGAAGAAGAGCAGATAGAAGAGATTGACAGTCTTAAATTCTTGGGATTCAGTTGGGAAGAGCACACCACAGAACTGCAGAAACGCCTTAACAAATCTGTATTTGCAATTTGAGTGTTAGCGGACATAGGCGACATAAAAATGAAAAAGCTTGCATACTTTGCCTACTTTCATTTCATAATGTCATATGGTATAATATTTTGGGGTAACTCTTCAAGTCAAACAAAAGTTTTCAGAGTCCAAAAGCATGTAATACGTATTATTTGTGGAGTAAATTCACGGACGTCCTGTAGAAACGTCTTCAAAGAACTGGGAATACTAACTACTGCCTCTCAGTATATTTACTCATTAATGAAATTAGTCCTAAATAATATATCTCTTTTTCCAACAAACAGCTCAGTTCATACATACAATACCAGGAACAAAAATGATCTGCACAAGGACTTAAAAGAACTTACTTTAGTTCAAAAAGGGGTCCACTACTCAGGAACACTTATCTTCAATAATTTGCCAGTAAACATAAAAAAATTAGTTACAAATAAAGATCAGTTTAAAAGGAGCCTGAAGACTTACTAGTGGCCAACTCTTTCTACTCCATTGACGAATTTTTTAATAGAAACAAATGATGTATTGTATATATTCATACTATTAGTATTGTTATTTCAGCTTTTTTTAAAAAAAAAATATTGACATGTTCCACATCCACGAGGATCTCCTCAGCACGGATCTATGGAACGAAAACTAATCTAATCTAATCTAATCAAACCAGTCGTGTATACATGAATGAAGTTACATTGACATCTGACTATGCCCTTTGAGTGCTTAACTTTTATGCCAGTCATTGTATCAGTGAAATTAATCAATGGCAATCAATACCTCAAAGAAATCTTGAAAGAAATTGCAGAACGCAAAGACAGATAAATGACAAAGAACTACAGTGGAATGGGGCCCAAGAGGGAGGCAGAAAGGTAAAATAATGAAAATGTCTATATTTTAAGTATTATTTTACCTCTCTTTCCATTTTTCACATTCCTTATTTTTCTATGCATCCACTTCAGCTGAAGAAGGAATACTTCAGGGTCCTAAAGTTAAAATTTCAATTGCTGTTTTTTATTTGTGGTTCCATCAAAATTGCTCCACTTGTTCTATTCTCCAACTTTTCCCTCATCTTCTGTCGAAATTAATTTTAAAAAAATTAATTTTAAAAATCAATTCCTTTTATTGTTTCTGTCAAATGAACAGTTGCAAACTGCCCTTTATTCTGTCTTGAAAATTACTTGTTTGTTTCAGGCTTGGATTAACGAGAAATTGCTTGCTGATTTCGAAGACCAGTATATTGCGGATGTGTCCGAACTGCGATTAGAGTAAGTCTTCTAATGTATATATAATCATAAAAACTGTCTCTGTATGTTTTGTCTTGTAATAAGAAAGTCACATGATTTTAACTGCATTCCAGAAAAGGCTTTGCAATCAAATTTGAAGAAAACAATGGTGAAAGTGAAATATGCTTACCATTAGCTCAGATGGTTTTTGAGAAGCAACAGGCCATTCCAGGGAAAAGGTACGTTCTACTTAGCAAGTGTAACTAGACAGTACAGATAACTGAGATACATTTATATTGCTTTATCCTTTTTTTGATCCATTGTGTTGTTGTTGTTGTTGTGGCCTTCAGTCCTGAGACTGGTTTGATGCAGCTCTCCATGCTACTCTATCCTGTGCAAGCTTCTTCATCTCCCAGTACCTACTGCAACCTACATCCTTCTGAATCTGCTTAGTGTATTCGTCTCTTGGTCTCCCTCTACGATTTTTACCCTCCATACTGCCCTCCAATACTAAACTGGTGATCCCTTGATGCCTCAGAACATGTCCTACCAACCGATCCCTTCTTCTAGTCAAATTGTGCGACAAACTTCTCTTCTCCCCAATCCTATTCAACACTTCCTCATTAGTTATGTGATCCACCCATCTAATCTTCAGCATTCTTCTGTAGCACCACATTTCGAAAGCTTCTATTCTCTTCTTGTCCAAAATATTTTATCATCCATGTTTCACTTCCATACATGGCTACACTCCATACAAATACTTTCAGAAACGACCTCCTGACACTTAAATCTATACTCTTCTTCAGAAATGCTTTCCTTGCCATTGCCAGTCTACATTTTATATCCTCTCTACTTCGACCATCATCAGTTATTTTGCTCCCCAAATAGCAAAACTCCTTTACTACCTTAAGTGTCTCATTTTCTAATCTAATTCCCTCAGCATCACCTGACTTAATTCAACTACATTCCATTATCCTCGTTTTGCTTTTGTTGATGTTCATCTTATATCCTCCTTTCAAGACACTGTCCATTCCGTTCAACTGCTCTTCCAAGTTCTTTGCTGTCTCTGACAGAATTACAATGTCATTGGCAAACCTCAAAGTTTTTATTTCTTCTCCATGGATTTTAATACCTACTCCAAATTTTTCTTTTGTTTCCTTCACTGCTTGCTCAATATACAGATTGAATAACATCGGGGAGAGGCTACAACCCTGTCTCACTCCCTTCCCAACCACTGCTTTCCTTTCATGTCCCTCGACTCTTATAACTGCCATCTGGTTTCTGTACAAATTGTAAATAGCTTTTCACTCCCTGTATTTTACCCCTGCCACCTTCAGAATTTGAAAGAGAGTATTCCAGTCAACATTGTCAAAAGCTTTCTGTAAGTCTACAAATGCTAGAAACGTAGGTTTGCCTTTCCTTAATCTAGCTTCTAAGATAAGTCGTAGGGTCAGTATTGCCTCACGTGTTCCGGTATTTCTACGGAACCCAAACTGATCTTCCCCAGGTCAGCTTCTACTAGTTTTTCCATTCGTCTGTAAAGAATTCGCGTTAGTATTTTGCAGCCGTGACTTATTAAACTGATAGTTCGGTAATTCTCACATCTGTCAACACCTGCTCTCTTTGGTATTGGAATTATTATATTCTTCTTGAAGTCTGAGGGTATTTCGCCTGTCTCATACATCTCGCTCACCAGATGGTAGAGTTTTGTCAGGACTGGCTCTCCTAAGGCTTTTAGTAGTTCTAATGGAATGTTGTCTACTCCCGGGGCTTTGTTTCGACTCAGGTCTTTCAGTGCCCTGTCGAACTCTTCACGCAGTATCATATCTCCCATTTCATCTTCATCTACATACTCTTCCATTTCCATAATATTGTCCTCAAGTACATCGCCCTTCTACCTGTATAGACCCTCTATATACTCCTTCCACCTTCCTGCTTTTCATTCTTTGCTTAGAACTAGGTTTCCATCTGAGCTCTTGATATTCCTACAAGTGGTTCTCTTTTCTCCAAAGGTCTCTTTAATTTTCCTGTAGGCAGTATCTCTCTGAGCCCTAGTGAGATAAGCCTCTACATCCTTACATTTTTCCTCAAGCCATCCCTGCTTAGCCATTTTGCACTTCCTGTCGATCTCAATTTTGAGACGTTTGTATTCCTTTATGCCTGCTTCATTTACGGCATTTTTATATTTTCTCCTTTCTTCAATTGCATTCAATATTTCTTCTGTTACCCAAGGATTTCTACTAGCCCTCGCCTTTCTTCCTACTTGATCCTCTGCTGCCTTCACTACTTCATCCCTCAAAGCTACCCATTCTTCTTCTACTGTATTTCTTTCCCCCATTCCTGTCAATTGTTCCCTTATGCTCTCCCTGAAACTCCATACAACCTCTGGTTCTTTCAGTTTATCCAAGTCCCATCTCCTTAAATTCCCACCTTTTTGCAGTTTTTTCAGTTTTAATCTACAGTTCATAACCAAAAGATTGTGGTCAGAGTCCACATCTGCCCCTGGAAATGTCATACAATTTAAAATCTGGTTCCTAAATCTCTGTCTTACCATTATATAATCTATCTGAAACCTGTCAGTATCTCCAGGTTTCTTCCATGTATACAACCTTCTTTTATGATTCTTGAACCAAGTGTTAGCTATGATTAAGTTGTGCTCTGCGCAAAATTCTACTAGGCGGCTTCCTCTTTCGTTTCTTACCCCCAATCCATATTCACCTACTATGTTTCCTTCTCTCCCTTTTCCTACTGACGAATTCCAGTCACCCATGACTGTTAAATTTTCATCTCCCTTCACTATCTGAATAATTTCTTTTATTTCATCATACATTTCTTCAATTTCTTCGTCATCTGCAGAGCTAGTTGGCATATAAACTTGTACTACTGTGGTAGGCGTGGGCTTTGTATCTGTCTTGGCCGCAATAATGTGTTCACTATGCTGTTTGTAGTAGCTTACCCGCATTCCTATTTTCCTATTCATTATTAAACCTACTCCTGCATTACCCCTATTTGATTTTGTGTTTATAACACTGTAGTCACCTGACCAGAAGTCTTGTTCCTCCTGCCACCGAACTTCACTAATTCCCACAATATCTAACTTTAACCTATCCATTTCCCTTTTTAAATTTTCTAACCTACCTGCCCGATTAAGGGATCTGACATTCCACGCTCCGATCCATAGAACGCCAGTTTTCTTTCTCCTGATAACGACATCCTCTTGAGTAGTCCCCGTCCGGAGATCCGAATGGGGGACTATTTTACCTCCGGAATATTTTACCCAAGAGGATGTCATCATCATTTAACCATACAGTAAAGCTGCATGCCCCCGGGAAAAATTGCGGCTGTAGTTCCCCTTTGCTTTCAGCCGTTCGCAGTACCAGCACAGCAAGGCCGTTTTGGTTAGTGTTACAAGGCCAGATCAGTCAATCATCCAGAGTGTTGCCCCTGCAACTACTGAAAAGACTGCTGCCCTTCTTCAGGAACCACACGTTTGTCTGGCCTCTCAACAAATACCCCTCCGTTGTGGTTGCACCTACAGTACGGCTATCTGTATCGCTGAGACACGCAAGCCTCCCCACCAACGGCAAGGTCCATGGTTCATGGGCGGAGGGGGGGGGGGGGGTGATCCATTGTACGATGTTTATTTTAACCATATTACGCACTGTGTAGCATTAGGGGCTCATGCCAGTTGTAATCAAATATTCAGTCGGTAACCACTCACAGACTGTATTATGAGGTGTTACCAGTTTCAATCATATAACATCTTCAGGAAGCCTTATATTTCATAATCAGATACTACAACTAAAATTGTACCATGGAGACTGCAAGTTAAATTGCAAATGTATAATGGACTATCTTAAATTTGTGCCGTCAGTATAGAAAATTGGAGATATGTCTCACATCTTTTATATATTAGGTGCTACATCAGTGTCTAATCCATAATCATAAAATTGCCACTTACATAAAATAGTTGTAGAAAATAACAGCTGATTTTAATCTTTTACGAGTTAACATTTAAAATGCAATGAATGTTATTGTCTCCAATATATACTGGGTGGACATAATTAAAGTGCACCTATTCACAAAGGTCCAGTGTGGGCTGTGATTATTGTATGGCAATGAAACTTGGTAGATGTTCTATGTGTTAATGTGGAACCAATCTACACTGGAAAACAAATTAGTTGCAAATATGGCATTATAAACTGCTTGTATGACAATAGGACTTCCACACTGGCATTTAAAAAGCCACAATGTGAGTGAACAGTATGGCTATTGAGGATAGAGATTGTGAGCCTTTATTGAGACTGTTTCATGTGAATAGCAGGAAGGGCAGTGTTGCATTGAGAGAATATCACTGACCTAACAGTCTGAGGAGAGGCCCTATGTCATTAAATCATGTAAAGAAGATGACAATGAAATTCAGAAACATGGGTGAGCTTCATGTGGCACCTGCAAGAGGAAGGTGTCCTGCCCTGGTGGAAGTTATTGATGTGATTGCTGTTGTTGTGATGACCGTGCAGCTTGTGCAGTGCTCATGCAGTGTCATGAGAATTGTCCATCCCATGGTCAACATTACCGAAAGTTTTGCAGTCTGTCTTACACTGGTACCCATACAAGATCCAGGCGATGCAACCCCTACAAGATCCAGGTGATGCAGCAAATGAAACCTCATGATCTGCAGCAATGTTCCGAATTTGCTCTTCGCTATCAGGCATAGATTGAAGTTGACAACATGTGGCCGAGCAGTATTCTGTAGAGTGACAAGGCACATTTCACACTACAGAGTGCACTGAATACACAGAAGTGTCGAATTTGGGGTTGTGCACAAAGAGCCATTGTAATCACTGTATATGATTCACAAGCATCTTTATTCTTGGTCTATTTTTCTTTGATGAGAATATACCCATAGTGCCAGTTAGGTGTACCATGATGTTTGCACATTATTGAGACCTCCTTGTACAGCATGGAAGAGCACAACTGTATGGAAACCACTGTTTTCATGCAAGGTGAGGCAGCACCTCATGTCACTCGCCCAGTGAAAGATCTGAGTAATGCAACCTTCCATGAATGTGTTATCTCCAGAGATTTTCCAGATGCATGGCCTACAAGATCACCTGATTGGAATCCGTGTGGCTTTTGGCTCTGGGGACATTTAAAAAAAACACATTTGCCAGGGACACATTCAGTTTATATCTGATCTGAAGGCCCATATTCAGAAAAACATTGCTCAATTTCCCCTGGAACTGCTGCAAGCAACTGTTTATCACATTGTTTTACAGATGCAGCATCTCGTTGACATATCTGGCGCCCATATTGAACAAATTGTGTAAGTGGCAGCTAATAATAAAATCAACATTATGCCTTTCTCACTTGCTTGACCTTTTCTGCCATGTCCCATTCCTAATTCATTATATATGTAAACATTTATATATGTTTGCCTTGCGTTCACAGCACCAGATTTGCACCTGTTGGCAAAAATTGGATCTAATCTTTTTTTTCCTATGTAAATCGGTCCTACATTAACGCACTAGAATATCTACCAGGCTTTGCTGCCATATGTTAATTACAACCCACACTGGACCTCTGTGAGTAGCTGCACTTCAATTATAATCATTTGGTATTTTAAATGACTTAAAAGTTTACATATCCATGTCATAGAGAGATAAGGCCATGTAGTAAGACTAAAGCTAGTGATATGCTTCCAAGCAACAGGATATTGAGTTGACAGAAAACGTCTTTGGTCGCTAGTGACCATTGACATGTTTTCCAGCAGCTGTATGCTAAGTCAGCAATAAACAACTTTCACCATGATAGATAATAAGAAAATAATGTGTTCTTGTAATTGCATCACATTAAACTAGTTTGATACTAGGTTCTATTTACATATAAAAATTTGTTATTTTATATAACTACCACGTACGTTTGTGTAATTTACAACACACCTTGTAAATAAAGGGCAGCAGTTGTGTTATCTACATCGATACTCTGCACACAGATCTGAAATGCATGGCAGAAGGTACCTCCCATGGTTCCAGTTATTAGGGCTTTCTACTGTTCCATTGATATGCAGATTGCAGGAGGAATGATTGCTTAAATGCCTCTGTAATGCCTACTGTAATTAAGTAATCTTGTTATACTAATACCCATGGGAGCCACATATAAGAGATTTAAATGACTAATGGAAAATCTCATATAAAGATGTGAAACAATATTAACAAAGAGCTAGAGGGACTGGCCAGTACTTACCTCAGCTCAGTACAGCCGATAGATACACAAAACAGAATAGAAAATTTACGTATCCTAGCTTTTGGAACTTTGTTCCTTCATCAGGGAGGAGAGAGGGGGAAGAAGGGAAAGAAGGGAAAGTGGATTCAGTTACTCACAACCCAGGTTATGAAGCAACATGGGAAAGGTAAACAGGGAGGGTAGCAAAGATAGAGGGAAGCCAAAGATATTCTACTGTAAGTACTGTGCCAGCTTCAAACTAAAGAGGATGCATACACAAGTAAAGAGGTATATAGTGTAAAGATAAACACAACTATGTAGGATGAAAATATGCGTGAATGGCTAAAGAGGAAAGGTAAAGAGGAGAGGACTGAAGAGTAAATGGGAGTGATGTTGGTTAACGTAGGTTCAGTCCAGGAGGATGGCGGAATGAAAGGATGTATTGGAGTGCAAGTTCCCATCTCCGCAGTTCCGAGGACTGGTGTTGGGTGGGAGAAGCCAAATGGCACGTACGGTGTAGCAAGTTCGTAGGTCCCTAGAATTATGCTGGAGGGCATGCTCTTCTACTGGGTATTGGACATCTAGGCGGACAGTTCGTCTATGCCCGTTCATGCGCTCAGCCAGTTTAGTTGTCATCGTACCAATGTAAAACGCTGTGCAGTGCAGTTATGTCAACTGGTGAATGACGTGTTGTTTCACATGTGGCCCTGCCTTGAATTGTGTATGTTTTACCATTTGTGGGGCTGGAGTAGGTGGTTGTGGAGGGATGCATGGGGCAGGTTTTGCAGTGGGGTCGGTTACAAGAGTTGGAACCGCTGGGTAGAGAAGGTGGTCTGGGAATATTGTAGGGTTTGACAAGAATGTTACGGAGGGTTAGGGGGGCGACGAAAGGCAACTCTGGGTGGTGTGGGGAGAATATTGTCATGGGATGATCTCATTTCAGAGCTTGACTTGAGGGATATGACTTCATTCCTGCCCTTAGGTTCTCAAGATTCAGGTAAATTTGTCATTGTATGATTGTGAGTGTGATGGGATGTAATGTGACCATGAGAATTTCTTACATAGCTGTGAATTCATCATTTGCAAATAATAATAATAATAATAATAATAATAATAATAATAATAATAATAATAATGATAATCAAAAATAACAGGATACCCCAGTCAGAATTAGAAAACATCAAACAAAAAGTACAACAAATACTGGAACAAAATAATGTGCAATCAGAAGAAGAAGAAAATACAGTAATGGACTCAAACATCCCAGAGCAAACAAACAAAGAACAACACGCATCAATTAAACAATCAGAGGAAAACGAAATCTTAAGACAGCCACCAGAACAAGCACAAATAGAACACGAAGTGACACACATGTTAGATATAGAAGAAAAATTTCAGCTGACATATATAGAATACAAAGACACAAATACAGACATTAGACCATTCTTGCAAAGACCACCAAATAACCCACAAGTCGAAACAACAATAAAAACTATCAACACAATCATACACAACAAAATAAATGAAAACACAACTATGGAAGAGTTACAACTACTGGTTTATATAGGAGCACTCACTACACTAAATATACACACTAGGCAGAGATCAGAACCAACCAACACACAGAAGAAACCCACAAAACCAGCATGGCAACACAGGCTACAGATCAAAATAGAAAAACTGAGAAAGGACATCGGACAGCTAACACAATTTATAAGAAATGAAATGTCAGAAAAAAAACGAAAAAGGTTAGGTAAAATCTCACAACAAGAAGCGATAGAGCAATTAGATGAAAAGAAACAGCAATTACAAGCATTGGCCAAACGACTTAGAAGATACAAAAAAAGTGAAAATAGAAGGAAACAAAACCGAACATTCAACACAAACCAAAAGAAATTTTACCAGACAATAGATAACACACACATTAAAATAGACAATCCACCAAACATAACAGACATGGAACACTTCTGGAGCAACATATGGTCAAACCCGGTACAACATAACAGGCATGCACGGTGGATACAAGCAGAAACAGACACATACAAGATGATACCACAAATGCCTGAAGTGATAATTTTGCAACATGAAGTCACCCAAGCAATTAATTCTACTCACAATTGGAAAGCCCATGGAAAAGATAAAATAGCAAATTTCTGGCTAAAGAAGTTCACCTCAACACATTCACATCTAACTAAATTATTTAACAGTTACATTGCAGACCCATACACATTCCCTGACACACTTACACATGGAATAACTTATCTGAAACCTAAAGATCAAGCAGACACACTAAACCCAGCAAAATATCGCCCCATAACATGCCTACCAACAATATACAAAATATTAACTTCAGTCATTAAACAGAAATTAATGACACATACAACACAGAACAAAATTATAAATGAAGAACAAAAAGGCTGCTGCAAAGGAGCACGAGGATGTAAAGAGCAACTGATACTAGATGCAGAGGTGACATATCAAGCTAAAACTAAACAAAGGTCACTACACTATGCATACATTGATTACCAAAAAGCTTTTGATAGTGTACCCCACTCATGGTTACTACAAATATTGGAAATATACAAAGTAGATCCTAAATTGATACAGTTCCTAAACATAGTAATGAAAAATTGGAAAACCACACTTAATATCCAAACAAATTCAAATAATATCACATCACAGCCAATACAGATTAAGCGTGGAATATACCAAGGAGACTCATTAAGTCCTTTCTGGTTCTGCCTTGCCCTGAACCCACTATCCAACATGCTAAATAATACAAATTATGGATACAATATTGCTGGAACATACCCACACAAAATCACACATTTGCTATACATGGATGATCTAAAACTACTGGCAGCAACAAATCAACAACTCAACCAATTACTAAAGATAACAGAAGTATTCAGCAATGATATAAATATGGCTTTCGGAACAGACAAATTTAAGAAAAATAGCATAGTCAAGGGAAAACACACTAAACAAGATGATTACTTATTGGATAACCACAGCGACTGCATAGAAGCGATGGAAAAAACAGATGCGTATAAATATCTAGGATACAGACAAAAAATAGGAATAGATAATACAAATATTAAAGAAGAACTAAAAGAAAAATATAGACAAAGACTAACAAAAATACTGAAAACGGAATTGACAGCAAGAAACAAGACAAAAGCTATAAATACTTATGCTATACCAATATTGACCTACTCATTTGGAGTAGTGAAATGGAGTAACACAGACCTAGAAGCACTCAATACACTTACACGATCACAATGCCACAAATATAGAATACATCACATACATTCAGCAACAGAAAGATTCACATTAAGCAGAAAGGAAGGAGGAAGGGGAGTTATCGACATAAAAAACCTACATTATGGACAGGTAGACAATTTAAGAAAATTCTTTATAGAACGAGCAGAAACTAGCAAAATACACAAAGCAATCACTCATATAAATACATTGGCTACACCATTGCAATTTCATAACCACTTCTACAACCCTTTAGATCACATAACATCAACAGATACAAAGAAAGTAAATTGGAAATAGAAAAGACTACATGACAAGCACCCGTATCATCTAACACAGCCACACATCAATCAAGACGCATCCAACACATGGCTAAGAAAAGGCAATATATACAGTGAGACGGAAGGATTCATGATTGCAATACAGGATCAAACAATAAACACCAGATATTACAGCAAGTATATTATTAAAGATCCCAATCATCGTTGGCTGATACCCGTATCCAAGTTTTCATTTCTCTTCTGAGATTTCCTTTGTCATGGTTCAGGTGTGGAAGTGTCGTTGATGGCTTAGCAGTCCAATCCTAGCGTGGAACACCACAACACAACAGATAAATGCAGACTTTGTAAACAACAAATAGAAACAGTAGATCACATCACAAGTGGATGTACAATACTAGCAAATACAGAATACACCAGAAGACATGACAATATAGCAAAAATAATACATCAACAACTTGCCATACAACATAAACTAATAAAACAACACGTTCCCACATACAAGTATGCACCACAAAATGTACTGGAGAATGATGAATACAAATTATACTGGAACAGAACCATTACAACAGATAAAACAACACCACATAACAAACCTGACATCATACTCACCAATAAAAAGAAGAAATTAACACAACTAATCAAAATATCTGTACCCAATACAACAAATATACAGAGGAAAACAGGAGGAAAAATTGAAAAATACATCCAACTGGCTGAGGAAGTCAAGGACATGTGGCATCAGGATAAAGTTGACATTATACCAATTATACTATCAACTACAGGAGTCATACCACACAATATCCACCAGTACATCAACGCAATACAGCTACATCCAAACGTGTATATACAGCTACAGAAATCTGTAATTATTGATACATGTTCAATTACCCGAAAGTTCCTAAATGCAATGTAACATACACCGTACAGTTTAAAGGAAGTCACGCTTGATCAAGGTCTGCGTCACTTACCATTTTTAACAAGACATAACGTCTGAGAAAGGAAAGAAATAATTATAATATTTATAATATAAATATTGATCCATACTTCAGCAAGCTTGTTTTGCAGATCAGCATTGAAATTTCAGACTTCAGTTCTTTTTTACTTATTTCAGTGCATAGTAGTACTTTATTGACTTTCTCACAGTGTCATGCTTCAAGATAACAGTGATCACAGAGTAAAGAGCATTCAGTTTGAAACATGGTGCATTCCTACTGTCAGAGTCTATTGATATTACATTCCAGTGACAACTGTTCAAATTGCACAATGATACACAATCTCAGGGAATGGTAAGAGCTTATAACTTGCAGAATTGTTGATAGAAGTATAAATAATCTATTCTTTCATTTTCATATCTAGCTGCTGATTTACCTAAAAAGCTCTCCCTACTGTGTCATAGTCACTCTGTCCTATTACTGTAATGTCATTAGTTTTCTCGGTCAGACTGGGAAAATCCTGAACAGAATTAGGAATGACCACTATGTTATTTTGTCAAACATATCTTGTGCGGCTTTGTTTCCATTGTGGCTGCAAGTTTCCAAGTGATTATTATTATTATTATTATTATTATTATTATTTGCTCTAGAATTTTTTAAATATTTCATTTGGTATTTTATTTACCTCTTGTTTTGGAAAAAAGGGGACAAGTTTTTCTTTGAGAAGAATATTTGTTTTGGTTTCTTCTGCTATAGAGTTAGCAGAGTTATTCAGCCATAAATTTATTGTCAGTGGCTGTGCTCTCCTGTAATTTGGGCTGCAGGCTTAATTCATTGCAGAAGTCAGCTATTTTAATGTATCCTAAATTGCCAAGTTTGTCGGGAAGTAGTGTGGCATTAGCAAATTATTATGTAACTTAGGTTTACTTATTTACTTGGTCCAACAGCAGTTTTTGTGCTCTCTTACACTCAGGACTGTTGTGAACCTTCACAAAATAGTCCCTGGCTTTTCTCTGGACCTATCCAAATCCTGGTTTGAAGAGACTGCCACAAAATCTCACAACACTTATCTTCTCCTTCACCAGTGCAGTAGCTGGTATCTTTGGTGTGGGAGGTTAGATTATGGGCAATTGGTTGGAGGTGTTGCTCAATAGGGCCGAAATTCTTTCAGTGGCCACAATAATCTGCCACAATGGGGCGTCCGGGGTTGTTGGGTTTGTGGATTTTGGGGACCATGTAGAAGATGGGTGTGTAGGGTGTCTTAGGGGTGAGGAGGGACATGAATTCAAGGGAGAGGTTCTGGGAAGGGCCTAAGACTCTAAGCAGGGATTGGAGGTTGTGTTGGATTTCACAGATGGGGTCAATCTGGCAGAGTTTATAGGTGGAGGAGTCAGATAATTGGTGGAGGCCTTCCGCCAGGTAGTCACTGCAATTATAACAAAAGTGGTGGAACCTTTGTCTGCAGGTAAGATGATTAGGTCAGGATTTGTTTTGTGGTTGTGTATGGCTATTCTTTCTTCAGCTGAAAGGTTGGGGTTCTGAGAAAGGAACCTGGGGAAGGATGGTGCGGTCAAGTTGGAGGTAAAGAATTCCTGAAAGATCAGCAGGTGGTTAGGTGGGAGGGGGAGATCAAGGTTGGGTGGTGGTTTGAACGGGGAGAGACAGGGTTGAGTCTTGGAATTAGGCTGGCTTTGGTTGGAGTGATTGGTGGCAAAGAATTGTTTCCATTGCAGGGATCGAGAGAAGGAGAGTAGGTCTTTGACAAGTCCAGCATGGTTAAATTTGAGTGTAGTGCTAAAGGTGAGGCCCTTGGATAGGCCTGAAACTTCTGTGGAGCCGAGGGTTTTTGTGGAATGGTTAACAACAATGTTACAGATATGGTTCTGCTCTGGTGTGGTGAAGTATTGGTAGGGAGATGTGCAAATTGAAAAAGTCAGTGAGGCAGAGCTCAGGTGCTGTGAGAGGTGGACAAGGAGTAACACTGTGGGTTGGGTGGGGGTTGGATAGTGACATCCTACTGCCCCAAGAACCAGCCACAAAGGAATGCCCCATTCATCACCAAATACCACCCTGGACTGGAACAGCTGAACACCATCCTTTGTCAGGGCTTTGATTACCCATCATCATGCCCTGAAATGAGAGACTTCTTACCTGAGATCCTTCCCACTCCCTCTTAAAATAGTGTTACATTGCCCACCTGACTTCCACAACAACCTGGTCCATTCCCACGCCACAAGAATCAAATCTCTGTGATATCATAGGTTTATCATACCTCATCAGGAGCTGGGCCACCAGTGAAATCAGCCATGTCATATACCAGCTTTGCTGCAGTCATTGCACACCTTGTTATATTGGTATGTCTACCAACCATTGTCTGCCAGGATGAACAGCCACTGCCAAACTGTGGCTAAGAGGAAAGTAGATCACCCTTTGGCACAACACGCTGCTGAACATAACATGCTGAAATGCGCAGATGGGAGTTACCCTTACAACACATTCTCCGTGCTCATAATTATCCCAGTCTCAACCTACAGTAACAAACTGTCCCCACACCTGCCACCCAACAGTTTCCACCCCCTCTGCCGTATCAGCTCCTCCCCATTCTTGTCTCCCAACCCCTTTGTTGGTGCCCTCTCCCGATGCACTCGCCCATCCTTCCCCACTCCTCTAATTTTTTGCTCCATTTACCACATCCCCTGCCCTTCAGCCTCACAGCCACAGGTCTATCCCACCACATCGGGGCCGGGCTACCTGTGAAAGCAGTCATGTCATTTACCAGCTCTTCTGCAGTCTCTGCACACCGTTTTATATTGGTACGACTAGCAACAAGCTGTCCATCAGGGCAAACAGCCTCTGCCAAATTATGAGCAAGAGGAAAGTAGACCACTCTGTGGCACAACAGGCTGCTGAACATAATGTGCTCGATTACGATGACTGCTTCACTACCCGGGCCATCTGCATCCTCCCCTCCAGCACCAGCTTTTCTGAACTGTGCAGATGGGAGTTACCCTTACAACACATACTCCACTCTCGTACTTATCCAACCTACAGTAACATTCTGTCCCCACACCCTCCACCCAACAGTTTCCACCCTGTCTGTCATATCACCTCCTCCTCATTCTCGTCTCCCACCTTCTTTGTTTGCCGCCCTCTGCCAATGCACCTGCCTATCTTTCCTCGCTCCACTTGTATTTTGCTCTGTGTTCCCCACCTCCTGCCCCACAACCGCCTGACGCTGTACCTGTTGACATTGTAGTCCCTGCACACTCCAACAGACGGCACTCCTCTATCCCTTCTCCTTCCTCACCCCCTCCAGATTTCTGCTTCCATCCCATGTGACAGTTGCATTCTGGCCCGAGGTGCCGGAGTTGGCGGTCGTGTGCGTGAGGTTTGCTTGCTTGTGCGAATGAGCGGTATATGCTCCTCTTTTTCTGATGAGGGCAGTGGATGAAAGCTTGTGTGTAAGAGTCTTTTAATTGTGCCTGTTTGCAAGTTAACATGTCATCTTTACAGTAAGAAGAAATAATTCTTTTCCTACATTGTTGATATTCCAACCTAGAGTTTCCATTGTTTAATCAAATGTAAAGTCTTCTAAGTAAACAAAGTATTATAGATGGCATCAGAGTGGCGTAAATTATTTCTTTAAAGTTTATTTCTTATTTTTCTACTTTTAAGAGTATTAATGACCTTTTTCTTCATCCAGTAACATTTTGTCTGTCACTCTGACTCTTTCAGCTAATGCCATTTTTAATTTTCATTGGCAACCTTACATTATCGACATGTGAACAGGATATTTAGTAGCTTTAATTCCTAACCATTTGGATATGCTTGAGTTAATCATATGAGTGTGTAACATTTCATTAACTCAAAAAGAGATGCCATCAATAATTGTGTCACTAAAAAGAAGGATGTACTTTGAATAGCCTATTGAAATCTGCCTACCTTTTAGGTATCAATGTAATCTACTTTCAAAATGTGTTGTGTGGTTAACTACCAGTCATTTGGAATACCAAAGGTTTGGTGTACTTCTTGCCATGTTAGTTCTAGGAACAGATAAGTTTTCAGAAACTGTATCATTCTTATGAATTGCAATTACGAATATTTCCTCCTCCTTGATAAATTTTTGCAGACACCCTTATTTGTGGGTACCTCAAAGAGTCAATACCAGATTCTGTATTGACACTAGACAAAGTTTAACAAGCCCAAGTGCAAGTTATACTAGGTGTGTGACTAATATAGGTACAAATCAAAGAAGTGAGCAGAGAAGAATGAAACAACCAAATAATCATAATAAACATACGCATGAGTGCAATCACACCCACGTTACAATACTGTTAATATCTAAGGCTACGTGTATGTTGTAACTTCATTCTTGGAACGTTGCTGTCAGTTAGTTGAGTAGGTTACATTCATTGGTCTGATAGGAAGAATGACCTTGAAGCAACCAATCACAACTCAGGTTTTGGGTTGTGCCATCAGTATTTGAGCAGCAAGGCTGTAGCATAAACAGCCGTATGTTCTAGATACCAGTTCCCACAGTGAACAGCAAATGCTGTGTGCGTGAGTAGCATTTGAAATGGATGGCATGGTTCCACATACATTTTCAGATGAAGAAATGGCCAATATGCAGATCAGGTTTGGGCATACCAATGGTAGTACATGGGAGGCAGCACGATTGTATCATGGAAAGTTTTCCCATAGAAGAAAACAAGAAAGCAGAGTGTTTACTAGGTCCCATCAGCACCTGCGCGAGACGTGTTCACCAAGATGTCTGAAATCCGCAAGCAGCCATCTTTCTCCATGTCAATAGTAAATTGCAAGGGCACAATTGGGCATTCAGTGTATTGAAAGGCCACTTGTACTGACCTTTATTTGCAACCTACTTGTTGCCATCATCCTGCACAAATGATGGGCATTCTAAAGACCTTGATCCACCAAGCCTATACCATCTCAGATGCCGATAGCCAGCAAATGGAACTGGAACACCTGCAGCCTATTTTCCTGAATAACAGGTATTCGTCTCAACAAGTGCAGAGACTGCTACAGATGTACAAACAACATAACAAGAAGATGAGGCCTACAAAACGACTGCTTGTCTACCATATATTGGATATGTTTCAGCTAAAATAGGCAGAAAATTAAGAAGACATAAAGTTAAAGTAATGTTTCAGCTTCTTTCCAAAATGTCAGTGCTTTTGGTATCTGTTAAAGACGAATTGCTCAAAGCAAATGTTTACAGGATTCCATGTGCATGTGCCAAATCTTGTATAGGACAAATAATGCTCACTGTGCAGGATCGCGTACTTTCCTTCTCCAAGCAAATAAGTCCACTATTGCTGGTCACTGTAGTTCTGTTGGTCGTTCAATGACATGTAATAAAAAATGCTAGCCCATACGTCAAACTTTTTGAGCTCAGTCATCAATGAATGACTGGAAATATGACTATCTGAATCAGAACTGTGGTTTCCAATTAAATTCTGCATGGGACCCAGTTATAGAAAAACTTTGTGCTTTGCGTAATCAGTGTCATCCTGCAATCTTACTGTGTGAAAATAATCATTTTGGTATCAAAGAGGTGAGCTTTCACCATGGAGGGCATGCAGAGCAATGCATAGACTTATCGCAAAAGGACGTGCGCTCAAGCAATGCATGCGAAGGCCAGGTAGGACACCATGTATGTGCTGGCAGGAACTTAAATAGGGGAGCTCAATAGTTTGCTCATCAGTATTCACCAGAAGATGGTTCTAAGACTCTGTGCCAAAATACCATACCAGCAAGTTACAGACATTCGGCAGTTCTCCTGAAATTTTATACATAGAGCAGTCTGTATGCCGGGGAAGTTTTGTATTTCACAAGTGTATCAGTTATGTCATGTCAATACTGTGGCCTCTCACGTCCCCCGATTTGAATCCATTGGATTTTCCTGTGTATGATTATTTAAAACCTTTGATATGTTGTTGATAGTATTGATGAGCTCTGGGAATGCATTGTGAATAGATTTCAGTGCTTTCAGAACACATCTGGGGATCTGAATATATTGCTTAATGGCAAATGCTTGTAATTACATCTGTTGCAAGACAAAACTGACTAGTTTTAAAGTAAAGATTGGAAGAATTTCTATAGTTTTAAAGTATATTAAACATGATTTTTACAGCTTTCTTTGAAATTATTACAACCAGGCTTTATTACACAATGTTAAAGACAACTGGCAACCTGTCTCATTATCTGTGCATACAGATGCATTTGTATGTGAACCTCTGAATGTGTAAATAGATGTAATGCAAATTGTGTAGTATGAGAGGACTCTTGTTGATAAATTTCATGATATTTTAATTCTGTCAGTGGCATAGCTTTATTAAAAGTAATAATAACTTTCTTGTCTTAAGGAATCTGGTAATCTTAAATTCATATCTACGACTCTTACGGCTCATCAAGATGCTGACTTGCTCAGGTGTACTGGATGAAATTGATGCTTTGCTTGTGTGTGGTGTCGTCATGCCAGAATATGAAGATGAGGATGATTTCAGGTTCATGGAACCTGATCAGAAGCAAGTGATACTCGATTCTCTTTTCTACTGTATTAATTGGTTTAGGGAGCTGATAAATGCTTTTGTGCTTCAAAAGAGTGCTCTTTTGAAAGAGAAGGTAAGTCATTGAGAAATTTTGTTTCATATTAACATATTTGTACTGTAAATTCAGAGTTAATATTCAAGCTTTGTCCAGCTTCTTTAGACATATAGAGTCTGTTGCACATTTACGCTTATGGAATTTCAGTCGTTTGGTTGTTACCTGTCAGTCATCGTAAGTTTTATGGGTTCAATATTATAGGCCGCACACCAGGTTATCACATCACATCTGTATTTAATTGTAAAATTTGTGAGAAATGTGCATGCTATGGAAGGGGGATCAGGGCATGTTGTTTTCTGTACTGGGAAGATGTTGAGTCACAGACAGGCACAACAGAAAGACTGTGAAACAAATAAGGTTTCAACCAAAAAGACTTCTTTTGAAGTAGACAACACACACTTATGCATTCATGCAAACACAGCTCATATGCTCAAGACCGTCGTCTTTGGCTGCCAACATCTGGTCTCAGCAGCCAGAGACAATGTTTGTTTGTTTGTTTGTGTGTGTGTGTGTGTGTGTGTGTGTGTGTGTGTGTGTGTTTTGTGCACTTCAGAAGAAGGCCTTGTGGCCAAAAGCCTATTTGTTTAGCAGTCTTTTTGTCGTGCCTGTCTGTGACTCCACTATGTGGAGAGTACCAATATATCCTTGTATAGTATTTTCATTATTCCATCGTGTGTTTTACGTTGTTGGGTTAGCTGTATATTGCTACATTCATTATTTAAGGCTGGTTCTTGAAACTTTGTAAGTAGGCTTTCTTCGGATAATTTGCTTCACATCTTCAGATGTCTGCCAGTGCAATTTCTGCTGTGTCACTGTGACATTTGCTCACAGCACCATTTGTGCTGCCCTTCTCTGTATACACTCAGTATCCCCCGTTAGTCCTATTTGGCATTGGTGATTCTCCATCCAAGATAACATGCTGCATCCTCCCTATCAAGAAATCATCTATCCAGTAAAAAAATTCCCTTGTTACCCCATTCCGTCACACTTTTGACAATAAGTGTAGGTATTGTACTGACTCAAATGCTTTTAGGAAATCAAGAAACGCTGCGTCTATCTGGCTTCATTGATCCATGTTTTTCAGGGTGTTGTGTAAGAGAAGCTTGAGTTGGAATATCAACAGTATTAGGAAAAGAATAGAGTGCTGCTCACTGTAAAGATAACCCATTGAGTTGCAGACAGACACAATGAGAAGACTGTTAAACATTGTAACTTTTGGCCAAAGCCTTCTTCAGCAAACACACATGCACACGCACACACGCGCGCGCGCACACACACACACACACACACACACACACACACACACACACACACACACACACACACACACACACACACACACACACACACACACACCCAAGCAAGCACATCTCACGCACACATGATTACAACCAATGGCACCTCTGATAGAATGCAACTGTTGCATGAATAGCAATATGGGGTGGGGCAGGAGAGGGGAAGGGGTAGCAGAGCACTGTCTGGTGGGGTGTGCAGGGACTAGAGACTGCCAGACGCAGCATTGGGAGACGGTACATGGGGGTTGGGTTTCACGTGTTCGATATTTTTGGAATACATTCAGGTTGACAAGGAGGTCATTCTGTTCAAGATACTGTACATCTACGTGGGTACTCTGCAAATTACCTTTAAGTGCCTGGCAGAGTGTTCATCGAACCACCTTCACAATTCTCTATTGTTTCAGTCTCTTATAGGGCACAGAATGACCGAACACCTATATATCTTTCCTTATGAGCTCTGATTTCCCTTATTTTATCATGGTGATCAATTCTCCGTGTGTAGATCTGTGTCATATTTTCACATTTGGAGGAGAAAGTTGGTGATTGGAATTTCGTGAGAAAATTCTGCCACAACTAAAAACGCCTTTGTTTTAATGATGTCCATTCCAAATCTTGTATCATTTAAGTTACTCACTCTCCCCAATTTCGCAATAATACAAAACATGCTGCACTACTTTGAACTTTTTCGATGTACTCCGTCAATCCTATCTGGTAAGGCTCCAACACTGTGCAGCAGTATTCTGAAAGAGGACAAGCAAGCATAGTGTAGACGGTCTCCTTAGTGGATCTGTTACATTTTCTAAGTGTCCTGCCAATAAAACCCAGTCTTTGGTTAGCCTTCCCCACAAAATTTTCTACGAGTGCCTTTCAATTTAAGTTGTTCGTAATTGTAATTCCTAGATATTTAGTTGAATTTATGGCCTTCAGATTTGACTGATTTATTGTGCAACTGCAGATTAATGGATTCCTTTTAGCAGTCATGTGGATTACCTCACACTTTTCGTTATTTAGGGTGAATTTCCAGTTTCGCACCATACAGATACCTTTCTTAAATCATTTTGCAATTTTGTTTTGATCTTCTGATGAAGTCGATAAATGACAGCGTCATCTGCAAACAACCTAAGAGGGCTGCTCAGATTGTTTCCCAAATCGTTCATATATACAAGGAACACTACCTTGGGGAATGCCAGAAATCACTTTTGTTTTACTTGATGACTTTCCATCAGTTACTGTGAACTGTGACATCTCTGACAGAAAATCACTAATCCAGTCACATAACTGAGACAATATTCCATAAGCACACAATTTCACTACTAGCCGCTTGTGTGGTACCGTGTCAAAAGCCTTCCAAAATCCAGAAATATGGAATCAGTCTGAAATCCCTTGTCAATAGCACTCAACACTTCATGCGACTAAAGAGCTAGTTGAGCTTCACAAGAATGATGTTTTCTATATTCATGTTGACTGTGTGTCAATAGACTGTTTTCTTCGAGGTAATTCACAATGCTTGAACACAATATATGTTCTAAAATCCTGTTGCATATTGATGTTAATATGGGCGTATAATTTAGTGGATTACTCCTACTATCTTTCTTGAATATTGGTGTGACCTGTGCAACTTTCTAGTCTTTGAGATGGATCTACCGTTGAGCGAATGGTTGTATATGATTGTTAAGTATGGAGCTATTGCATCAGCATACTCTGAAAGGAACCTAATTGGCATAAAGTCTGGACTGGAAGACTTGTTTTTATTAAGTGATTTAAGTTGCTTCACTACTCCGAGGATATTTATTTCTGTGTTACTCATGTTGGCAGCTGTTTTTGATTCGTATTCTGGAATATTTACTTAGTTTTCTTTTGTAAAGACATATCGAAAGGCTGTGTTTAGCAACTCTGCTTTGGCAGCACTGTCTTCAATAGTATCTCCACTACATTCGTGCAGAGAAGACATTGATTATGTCTTGCTGCTAGCATACTTTACATTCGACCAGAATCTCTTTGAATTTTCTGCCAGGTTTCGAGACAAAGTTTTGTTGTGGAACCTGTTATAAGCATCTCGCATTGAAGTCCATGCTAAATTTCGAGCTTCTGTAAAATATCGCCAATCTTGGGGATTTTGCGTCTCTTTAAATTTGTCATGGTTGTTTCATTGTTTCTGCAAAAATGTTCTGACCTGTTTTGAGCACCAAGGAGGATCAGCTCCATAATTTGTTAATTTATTTGGTATCAGTCTCTCAATTGCTGCCAATACTATTTCTTTGAATTCAAGCCACATCTGGTCTGAGCTTACACTGTTAATTTGGAAGGAGTGGAAATTGTCTCTCAGGAAGGCATCAAGTGAATTTTTATCTGCTTTTTTGAATAGGTATATTTTTCATTTATTTTTGGATGATTTGGGGGGTTACAATATTCAATGTCGCTATGACAACCCTGTGTTCACTAATCCCTGTATCCATTTTGATGTTCGTTATTAACTCAGGATTATTTGTTGCTAAGGCGTTAGAATATTTTCTAAGGTTCTACAACAAATGGATGTCAAGGCTACTGGATGGTAGTTTTGTGGATCATTCTGCCATCCTTTTCCTGGGTGGGTGTGATTTGTGCTTCCTCCCAACTACTCGACACAGTTTTGTGTTTGTGGGTAAATTGCAGTTAAAAGAAGGCTAACTCAGCCGTAAATTGAGTATAGAATATATTAGGGCTCCAACAGCACCTGGACCTTCGTTCATGTCAGTGATTTCAGCTGCTTCTCTATACTGCTGACACTAATACTTATTTCCCCCATCTTCTCAGTTGTACAAGGCTAAATTGAGGAAATACTCCAGGGTTTTCTTTTGTAGAGGGACATTTGAAAACGGAGTTCAACATTCTGGTTTTGCTTTACTTTCCTCAGTTTCATTTCGCATCTCAACCATGAGTGTCTGGTCACTAACTTTGATACCACTAACAGCCGTTACATATGACCAGAATTCCTTTGGGTTTTGTGATAGATCCTGTGACAATATTGTGTTAATATAGTCACTGATGGCCTCATGCATTGCCCTCATGACAGCTAAATGTGTTTAATTAAGTATCTCCCTAGCTACAGTACTATGTTTTGTTTTACACCTATTACACATTAGTCTACATTTTTTTGAGAAGTTTGTTTACAGTGATTGTATGCAGTGGAGAGTCCTTCCTGTCATGAACTGCTCTATTAGGTACCTTTCTATCGAGTGCTTGGTGAACTAGTCTTCTAGCACTGAGCCATAGTGCTATTTACTCCTCCCAAGAGCTAAATGATTTGAGTTCCTTATTGAAATTCAACACTACTGCCTCTATCTAATTTGCTGAATGTGTAAAACCTTCTATTTGTTTTAGTGATCCCTTGTGCTTTGGTAATAATTGGTGCTGCAAAAATCTCATGGTCACTGATACCTAGAGAGCTGAAAATTTTTGGCAAAATTCACATCTGTTGTTGGCAAAAATCATATCTGTATGTTTCTTTGTAAATGGTTATGTGAACAAATTTATAATGTTCTCACACTATTTGCCTTCAGGCAAAGACTTAATATGTTGTGAAATAACTTTCTGATGATAGGTGAGCTTTTTGACTGGAATGTTTTCTTTTCCAAAATGATCTTGGCCTATTTTCTTCATCTGTCACTGTTTAAGCTTCCAATACGTTGTTTCTATTGAGAAGCAGCAGAATTTTTCCACCAGTGACTTTAGTGCTGTCTTGATTTAAGATGTTTCTTGACATTATTTTTCTCTTCCCACTCAGTTTGATTCTTAAAATATCTTCAGAATATTAATTTCAACCTTTCTGTGGAGATTCATAGCTGTGTGGCCCACATTTTTGACAATGACACTGATAGCACTGACAAGGCATTTCATATAGAAATAGAACTGAAAATAACTATTTTCACGTTAAGGGAAGAATCTTGGCGCAGTCGAAATACATGGAAAGGTTTTGTTTTCAAGTCACTATAGTGCAGAGTGCAGACACTATAAACTGGCAGTCAGTCCCGATTTTAAACAAACTGGAACTATGCTCGTCAGGGAGCTGAGGTGTGGTGTGGGGAAACAAAGTGCTGCCTCCATCTCGTAGGGCAGCTGGCCTTCACACTGGTTCTATTTTTCTTTCGAAAGCAGAACTGGCACAAGGCCACAGAGATCACTGATTCCTTCTGGTGTTGTGAAGGTTGTAATTGAACTCCGTGATGCAGCTGGATTAATATCTTCATTCATTTCAAAATAAGAAAAGAAAACAATGAGCAACACGCAGAAGAAAGCATTTGGTAACGGCTACTGCGCAAGTACTTCTTGAGATTGGCAGTGTCGTAAAGAAGGTCATCCTGGCAGCCCAACTGCCATGTTAAATGTGTGTGCATTATGCCAATTTTTTAACTTTAGAGCAGATGAACATGTGTGTTTCTTTGTTCTAAGGTACTAGGTCCCATGACTAAGTACTGTGTTGCATATATTTTATACAGGCCATTCAACCGCCCATAATTAGCGTGGCACCAGAACATCGAGCACACTGATATGTCACTGCATGCTGCCCTTTTTATTTTGCAAACATGTTCTTAACACATTATTTTACCAAATTGACTTTTTTAGATAATTTGCAATACTGGTAGCCAAAAGTTGGTTGTTTTCAAGATTTATATGCTGAAAATATAGCTGTTACAAACTGTCTGATAAAATAGTTCATCTGGATACAGTTTGCTGTGAAATAGTGTCTGTTAGATAATTTCAGGTTTTCACATTTTGAGGCAGGATTCACATCTATAGTGGCATTTATTATGGAATGGGAATTTTTCAGGTCCCTACTCATACCAGATTTTATGGGGACATCATCAAAAAGGTGAAGTCTATTTGTTGCTATCAGATCCAACAGATTTCCATTATGGATGGGCTTCTAAACAATCTGTTCTAGGTAATTTTCTGAGAAAGCATTTAGTAATGTTTCATAGGACATCTTGTGATGCCCACCACTTACAAAACTGAAATTTTCCCAATTGATTGCTGGGTGGTTAAAATCTCCTCTGATGACTATGTGCTAGTGAAATTATGTTTTGTCTAAAGCTTTCAGTTACATCTGGAGATAAATGTGGTGGTGAATATACACTACTGGCCATTAAAATTGCCACACCATGAAGGTGACGTGCTACAGACGCAAAATTTAACCAACAGGAAGAAGATGCTGTGATATGCAAATGATTAGCTTTTCAGAGCATTCACATGAGGTTGGTGCCAGTGGCGACACCTACAAAGTGCCGACATGAGGAAAGTTTCCAACCGATTTCTCACACACAAACAGCAGTTGACCAGCGTTGCCTGGTGAAACGTTGTTGTGATGCCTCGTGTAAGGAGGAGAAATGCATACCATCACGTTTCCGACTTTGATAAAGATCGGATTGTTGCCTATCACGATTGTGGTTTATCGTATCGCAACATTGCTGCTCGCGTTGATCTATATCCAATGACTGTTAGCAGAATATGGTATCGGTGGGTTCAGGAGGGTAATACGGAATGCCGTGCTGGATCCCAATGGCCTCATATCACTAGCAGTTGAGATGAAAGGCATCTAATCCGCATGGCTGTAATGGATCGTGCAACCACGTCTCGACCCCTGAGTCAACAGATGGGGACGTTTGCAAGACAACAACCATCTGCACGAACAGTTCGACGATGTTTTCAGCAGCGTGGACTATCAGCTTGGAGACCACGGCTGCGGTTACCCTTGACGCTGCATCACAGACAGGAGCGCCAGCAATGGTGTACTCAGTGACGAACCTGGGTGCACAAATGGCAAAACATTTTTTCGGATGAATCCAGGTTCTGTTTACAGCATCATGATGGTCGCATCCGTGTTTGACGACATCGTGGTGAACACCCATTGGAAACGTGTATTCGTCATCGCCATACTGACGTATCACCCGGCGTGATGGTATGGGGTGCCATTGCTTACACGTCTCGGTCACCTCTTGTTCGCATTGACGGCACTTTGAACAGTGGACATTACATTTCAGATGTATGACGACCCGTGGCTCTACCCTTCATTCGATCCCTGCGAAACTCTACATTTCAGCAGGATAATGCATGACTGCATGTTGCAGGTCCTGTACGGGCCTTTCTGGATACAGAAAATGTTCGACTGCTGCCCTGGCCAGCACATTCTCCAGATCTCTCACCAATTGAAAACGTCTGGTCAATGGTGGCCGAGCATCTGGCTCGTCACAATATGTGAGGCACTACTCTTGATGAACTGTGGTATTGTGTTGAAGCTGCATGGGCAGCTGTACCTGTACATGCCATCCAAGCTCTGTTTGACTCAATGCCCAAGCGTATCAAGGCCATTATTACTGCCAGAGGTGGTTGTTCTGGGTATTGATTTCTCAGGATCTATGCACCCAAATTGTATGAAAATGTAAATCACATGTCAGTTCTAGTATAATATATTTGTCCAATGAATACCCGTTTATCATCTGCATTTCTTCTTGGTGTAGCAAATTTAATGGCCAATAGTGTAAGTATCTGATCACAAGTTTGACACCCCTCTGCCCCCCCCCCCCCCCGCCACCCCCCACCCCCTCACCCCCCCCTTGATATGTAGTCGTGTTCAGATAGTCTTGCATGCAGTTTCAATTTCTATCTCAGTGCACATGAATTCCATTACCATTAGCCTGTGTTTTTTATATACGCTTAAATTTTACTCATAAATCTCACTGCTATCAATTTTGGGTTGTAACCAGCTCTGTAGGACCAATTCAAACTCTTGCACTTTGTCATGAATGCTTCGACACTTCCATGTAAGCTTTCACACTTCCATTTCCCCTACAGCTATTGTTATTGAAACGGGATGCGGAGTCGCCTACTCTAAAACACTCTTGTGTGCACCCCACACTCAGTCAGCTACCTGGGTAGCATTGATATGTGTAGATCCATTTAGGGGGACTCTATAGCACTCAACCCTATGGAGCAAGTCTAGTAAGTCACATCTTAGCTTGTCACAGAACGTTTGAAGTCTCTGCCTCAAGCCTTCCACTTGACACAGAACCAAGAGGACCATGATTGATCTGGGGACAATGATGCACATTGTGAGTCCCATTGAGGCTCCTTTAACAAGGCTAGTCTTGAAACTTCCTGGCAGATAAAAACTGTGTGCCGGACCGAGACTCGAACTCGGGGCCTTTGCCTTTCGTGGGCAAGTGCTCTACCAACTGAGCTACCCAAGCACGACTCACGCCCCGTCCTCACAGCTTTACTTCTGCCAGTACCTTGTCTCCTACCTTCCAAACTTTACAGAAGCTCTCCTGCGAACCTTGGAGAACTAGCACTCCTGAAAGAAAGGATATTGCGGAGACATGGCTTAGCCACAGCCAAAACAAAGATGATGTGACTTACCGAACGAAAGCGCTGGCAGGTCGATAGACACACAAACAAACACAAACACACACACAAAATTCAAGCTTTCGCAACAAACTGTTTTTCCCACGTGGAATGTTTCCCTCTATATATATATATAAAATATATATATAAAAAATAGAGGGAAACATTCCACGTGGGAAAAACAGTTTGTTGCGAAAGCTTGAATTTTGTGTGTGTGTTTGTGTTTGTTTGTGTGTCTGTCGACCTGCCAGCGCTTTCGTTCGGTAAGTCACATCATCTTTGTTTTGGCTGTGGCTAAGCCTTGTCTCCGCAATATCCTTTCTTTCAGGAGTGCTAGTTCTCCAAGGTTCGCAGGAGAGCTTCTGTAAAGTTTGGAAGGTAGGAGACAAGGTACTGGCAGAAGTAAAGCTGTGAGGACGGGGCGTGAGTCGTGCTTGGGTAGCTCAGTTGGTAGAGCACTTGCCCACGAAAGGCAAAGGCCCCGAGTTCGAGTCTCGGTCCGGCACACAGTTTTTATCTGCCAGGAAGTTTCAAGACTAGCCTTGTTAAAGGAGCCTCAATGGGACTCACAATGTGCATCGTTGTACCCAGATCAATCATGGTCTTTCTTGTGGATCCTGTCTCTCCCACAAGAAGTATGATACCTATCAATACTTGCACACTTGATTTTGAGTTACATGCTACAGGTAGGGCTAGGTGTCCTGTACAGAGGCGATAGGCACCAGAGAAAACTTAGGGTATTATAGCCATTCCTCTAACCGACAAGTTTGAAGTCCTGTCTTTCAGTAAAAACGAATCTGAGCCAGTTGGAAAACACACTGTGTCCCATGTCAAGTGGAGGTAAACACAAAAGAGTCTGTGTCTGTATGGGTTAAAGGTGCACTGAATTGTGCCAAGATTAAAGTTGTTGGTGATGTGACACATTACCATTATATATGATGTGACTTACCAAATGAAAGTCCTGGCAGGTCGACAGACACACGAACAAACACAAACATACACACAAAATTCAAGCTTTCGCAACAAACTGTTGCCTCATCAGGAAAGAGGGAAGGAGAGGGAAAGACGAAAGGATGTGGGTTTTAAGGGAGAGGGTAAGGAGTCATTCCAATCCCGGGAGTGGAAAGACTTACCTTAGGGGGAAAAAAGGATGGGTATACACTCGCACACACACACATATCCATCCACACATATACAGACACAATGTGTGGATGGATATGTGTGTGTGTGCGAGTGTATACCCGTCCTTATTTCCCCCTAAGGTAAGTCTTTCCACTCCCGGGATTGGAATGACTCCTTACCCTCTCCCTTAAAACCCACATCCTTTCGTCTTTCCCTCTCCTTCCCTCTTTCCTGATGAGGCAACAGTTTGTTGCGAAAGCTTGAATTTTGTGTGTATGTTTGTGTTTGTTCGTGTGTCTGTCGACCTGCCAGGACTTTCATTTGGTAAGTCACGTCATCTTTGTTTTTAGATATATTTTTCCTACGTGGAATGTTTCCCTCTACTATATATATATATATATATATATATATATATATATATATATATATATATATATATATATATATATATATAAAAAAATCAAAGATGGGAGCACAGCTCCCCCCAAAACATAGCCATGGTCCCCCCCCCCTCTCCGAGTTGTCAGTATCTGTTGGTGAAACAGTATCTGTATGACTTGGGATGGGTCATTTACCATGACCCAATATGTTTTGTTTTTGGTTTTGTGTAATATTTATTGTTATTTTTTTACTTTCTCAAGGAAAGGATAGGTACTTTATTTCAGTTTCTATGGTAATGTGTCACATCACCAACAACTTTAATCTTGGCACAATTCAGTGCACCTTTAACCCATACAGACACAGACTCTTTTGTGTTTACCTCCACTTGACATGGGACACAGTGTGTTTTCCAACTGGCTCAGATTCGTTTTTACTGAAAGACAGGACTTCAAACTTGTCGGTTAGAGGAATGGCTATAATACCCTAAGTTTTCTCTGGTGCCTATCGCCTCTGTACAGGACACCTAGCCCTACCTGTAGCATGTAACTCAAAATCAAGTGTGCAAGTATTGATAGGTATCATACTTCTTGTGGGAGAGACAGGATCCACAAGAAAGAATAGTATTTGAGGTCTTTTGGTATCTCTGGTACACCACACATGGGGAATCTCTCAAGACATGCATTCACTGCAGCCTCTAATCATTTGACAGTAGTCAGGGTTATATCCAGCAGCTTTTGATTGTCAACTAACTCATCCCATATTGGACAACAGGATCCATAGTGGGGCTGCATTGTGAAGGGTGCAGTGATTTACAAGGGGGGGGGGGGGGGGTGAAAAAACACCTTAAGCTAGAAACTTATTAATGTGCTGAAACTTTTTTGATGTAATGTTCGCTAACAAACTTGAAAATAACTCTAATTTATGATTAATGCAGACATACACACTCCTGCTGAAAGGGAAACAAAAGTGTAACTTCTGAAAATTCTCAGAAATGTACATTAATTCACTGGCATACTTAGCCTATGCAGACGACATCTGGTTACTCTCTAGGTCGGAAGAGGAATTGGAGCAAATGACCAAAGCACTAAAGGAGGCTGCCAGCAAATTTGGGCTAAACATAAACGAAGCTAAGACAGAGTACCTCGTTATGACGCGTGGTCATTGTCAGACTGCTGATCATCTACAATCACTGCAGGTTGGGGACGATTCCTACAAGAGAGTGCAAGAATTCAAATACCTAGGGGCACTTTTCACTGAGAACTCGTCATGTGAAGCAGAGATCAATGCCAGAATACAAGCAGGAAACCGATCTTACCACAGCCTAGCACAACTGCTTCGGTCCAAATCTCTCTCCAGACAGATCAAGATTCGACTGTACAAAACCCTGATCCAGCCTGTTGTTCTATATGGCTGTGAGACATGGAGTATCCGGAAACAGGACTTCCATAAGCTCCTTGTCTTTGAGAGAAAAGTGCTTCGGAAGATCTTCGGTACGGTTCTGGATGCAGATACAGGGGAATGGAGGATCAGATACAACCAATAGCTTGAGGAACTATACCAGCAGCCCAACATAGCAGGAGCTGTCAAAGCCAAACGAATGCAGTGGGCCGGCCATGTGGCCGGGATGAAGGATCACAGATGGCCTCGGAAGCTCCTGGATTTCACACCTACAGGAAAGAGACCGCCAGGGAGACCCAAGAAGCGTTGGAGGGATGGACTCCATGAAGATTTAAAACAAATGTCAATAGATGTGGACGAATGGCGGATAGCAGCAATGGACAGAATACAGTGGAGGAGGAAACTTGTAGATGCGTGCGGTCCACTGGGCCTGATCACGTAGTAGTAGTAGTAGTAGTAGTAGTAGTAGTACATTAATTCACATTGATGTACACTGAAATTAGGGGTGAATGATTCTTTGAATGGGAACATGACTGCTGAAAGTGTAACATTACAGCACAAAATACTTTTATTTTATTTTACTTTCTTTTTTAAATTGCAGCACTTGGCCTTCAGAGATGCATAATACATCATGACTCGTGCACTAGTTTATGTACAATCAACACGTAAAGCATGTTTAAATTTTACATTAGGTTTTGGGCCTAAGTTTTTGATGTGAATTCATCTGATCATGTGATTTTACTCTGACACAAAAGAAATACCAGAAGTCAGTTTATATACATAAGTATGAATGAATAAATGTGTAAATTGTACGGAATTTGTGTTTAGCTGGTTTCGTGGGTGCCTTTTACTGTTGAGTGCTAAAATTGAACCCTGCAGCATCAATATACATCACAAAAACAAGATAATGGAAAATCCAGAGCAGAATAATGCCAATATTATGAAAAGGGTGGATTGCTACTCACCATATAGCAGAGATGCTGACACCCAAACCTCCAGATGTCAGACACGCAGATCGGTATCAGATGTTGTATGTAGATGTAGTATCAACCAAAACACTGATTTAATTCATGTTGTCTGCTGTCATCCAGTAGAAAATGACTAAACGGTAATCAAAAGTCACATCAAAACTACGAAGCATAGGAAAAGTGTGTCTGTGAGCAATTGACTTGAAAATCTTGCGTAGGTGAGTTGGTAGAGCATCAGAGAATTGTACCAAAGGTCCTGTGTTCAAACCCCACTGATTACAATTTTTTTAAATTGTTCATGCATGAAACTGTTATATGGGAGAACATTTTCCTGACATGTGAAACAACTTAAGTTTTGCAGCAGTGTTCCTTTGGCAGTGTGCTTTTGCTTCATTAGTTAAAAATAGAAAACCTGTAGGTACATTTGTATGGATAGGTGTGGTGTTCAGTTGGACAGGTATATAAAAACTATACCGTATAGGTTTCGTACTGTGAAGTAATGAAGTGAAAGCAGACTGCCATAATAACACTACTACAAACACCGAAAAATCCTTTTACACGTCAGGAAAATTTTCCCCATATAACAGTTTCATGTGTAAACAGTTTATAAAAATTGTAATCAGTGGGGTTTGAATGCGGAACCTTTGGTACGATGATCTGATGTTCTACCAACTCACCTATGTGAGGTCAAATCAGTTGCTCACAGATGCGCTTTTCATATTCTCCGTAGTTCTGGTGCTCCTTTTAATTACCATTTACGCATGTTCAGCACACAACAGGAACTAAATCGGTGGTGTGGTTGATACTCTGTCAACATACAAAGTTTGGTTGCGATCTGAGTGTCTGACATCTGGAGGTTTGGGTGTGAGTTGCAGCTTTTGGCCAAAAAGGCCTTTTTCCAAATTACATCACACACACAGACACACACATACACACACACACACACACACACAAACACACACACACACACACACACACACACACACACACACACACACGAGAGCACTGTCTGGCTGCCAAGGAAGGACTGCGAGCACAAATCGTAGTATTGTCATTATTCCATCCTGGATTTCCCATTGTTATATTACAAAACTGGTGTCATTAGAAATAATGCAGGAATAATTATTGCTCTGAAATCAGTTTGTCTACAACAGGTCATGGTGCGCTTGCGTCAGGTGGTTGATCTGGAACATCGCTTGGCTTTGCTGATGTTAAGAGCTCCAGAGGGCTATGAACCTCCGCCATGCCAGTTCTATGCCACACAGCCTGTTGCTCAAATGAGCAAAAAGCCAACTCGTGATGGGTAATATTTTAATTGTATTCTGAATTGTTTTGTGACATCCTTTTCTTAACACCCTCCTCAGTGGCAAATGCACGAATTTGCTTGTTAGAAACGTTAGATTGTGTGCTTTGACAAAACGTTTGCAGAAAAAATAAGTTAGTGTTACATAAAGATTACTGTATTTACTCGAGTATAAGATGGCCCTAATTATAAGACAACAACACTTTTTTTCAAGAGGCTTCTTGAGAAAAATTTATTTTTAACATATTCTGACCAAGCAAAATTAACAACTGTCTTACTGAGTTGAAATATCTGCCTAAAAAGTTAACATTATACCTGTTTTAAATTACGCCATTTATTGGTTGTCTACATTTTGATAATACAAGGATTAATAAAACATATGAAAAGAAATGGTTTGCATTAATTTGCGCACAGTTTTCTTTTGTATGTTGTTCACTTACTAATGTTGTCTTGCCTGAAGTATCACTATTTTTAATAATAATCCTAATAGCAGATAAGTGAAATTTATATCTTCATTGTCATAAATATTTGGTTGTTTCTTCTGAGTATGTTGCAATTTCTGAGGTTGTGGTTATCGTGGGACTTGAGAAACAGCTGTTTTTATCTGGATTTCATTTCCATGCTGACATGAGAATGTAACAATGTCTCTTGCTTTCAAACATACCATCTGTCAGCCACTGTCTCATTGACTGCGTAGGACTAGCAGGTGACACATGTTGTTTCATTCCCATCATGTCCCAGTGAGCATCAACAACATGGTAGCACGAAACACACAAATACGCCACTGGCCAAGACTTTTACTGTCTTCTGCAGAATTGAGTATTATACACTACTGGCCATTAAAATTGCTACACCAAGAAGAAATGCAGATGATAAACGGGTATTCATTGGACAAATACATTATACTAGAACTGACATGTGATTACATTTTCACGCAATGTGGGTGCATAGATCCTGAGAAATCAGTACCCAGAACAACCAACCTTGATACGCGTGGGAATTGAGTCAAACAGAGCTTGGATGGCGTGAATACCACAATTCATCTAGAGTAGTGACTGTCATATTGTGATGAGCCAGTTGCTCGGCCACCATTGACCAGACGTTTTCTGTTGGTGAGAGATCTGGAGAATGTGCTGGCCAGGGCAGCAGTCGAACATTTTCTGTATCCAGAAAGGCCTGTACAGGACCTGCAACATGCGGTCGTGCATTATCCTGCTGAAATGTAGGGTTTCGCAGGGATCGAATGAAGGGTAGAGCCACGGGTCGTAACACATCTGAAATGTAATGTCCACTGTTCAAAGTGCCGTCAATGCGGACGAAAGGTGACCAAGACGTGTAACCAATGGCACCCCATACCATCACGCCGGGTGATACGTCAGTATGGCGATGACGAATACACGCTTCCAATGTGCGTTCACTGTGATGTCGCCAAACATGGATGCGACCATCATGATGCTGTAAACAGAACCTGGATTCATCCGAAAAAATGATGTTTTGCCATTTGTGCACCCAGGTCCGTCATTGAGTACACCATTGCAGGCGCTCCTGTCTGTGATGCAGCGTCAAGGGTAACTGCAGCCATGGTCTCCGAGCTGATAGTTCATACTGCTGCAAATGTTGTCGAACTGTTCGGGCAGATTGTTGTTGTCTTTGCAAACGTCCCCATCTGTTGTCTCAGGGATCAAGACGTGGCTGCACGATCCTTTACAGCCATGCGGGTAAGATGCCTGTCATTTCGACTGCTAGTGATACAAGGCCATTGGGATCAAGCACGGCATTCCGTATTACCCTCCTGAACCCACCGATTCCATATTCTGCTAACAGTCATTGGATCTCGACCAACGCGAGCAGCAATGTCGCGATACCTTAAACCGCAATTGCAATAGTCTACAATCCGACCTTTATCAAAGTCGGAAATGTGATGGTACGTATTTCTCCTCCTTACACGAGGCATCACAACAACGTTTCACCAGGCAACGCCGGTGAACTGCTGTTTGTGTATGAGAAATCGGTTGGAAACTTTCCTCGTGTCAGCACATTGTAGGTGTTGCCACCGGCGCCGATCTTGTGTGAATGCTCTAAAAAGCTAATCATTTGCATATCACAGCATCTTCTTCCTGTCGGTTAAATTTTGCATCTGTAGCACGTCATCTTCGTGGTGTAGCAATTTTAATGGCCAGTAGTGTAGTTGAGTATTTGCCCAATTTTAGTCATTTTAATTTCAGCTATAAATGAAGTCAGGCAAACTCCAGTTTAAACGTGGTAGATGTTCCTAAAAAGCCAAAGTATGCTATATAGATTCCCACGGTTGGCAACATGACATAATTTGCTGCCTGTTCATTACTCCAATCTTTGTACTCATATAGTCCTCAACCAAGCTGGTGTCACTGTTCCCTCTTTGTAGTGTTGTGCTTAAGCAGCTGTGAAAGACGCACTGCAATATCTTCTAGTGTGCAAGTGGTTGGTAACAACAGCAACTAATATGTAAATAAAAGGTCACAGTCTCGGTTCATTCTAATTCTCAAACTTTGCTCGTCCCACCATCTAATGATGTCTGTTGGCAGTATCTCTGCGATGGCTCTTGCTGTAGTAATTTATTGTCACAATAACAATTATAGTTTAATATGATTTATTTCATTTGTTAGACATTTTATTGTGGATTAATTTTCTTCTTGTTTCATTTGAATTTAACGATCGTGTTGTAAAGCTTATTAAATGCTGGTAAAATTTTTATCCAGTTTTCTGATACTTGAACAGCAACCAAATTCCTCATTTTCGACCCACTTAGTAAATCATTACAGTTTCTCAAAATCAAATAAAATATTGAATAAAATGCTTCACAAAACAGTCAGATTTCAAGTAGAGCAATAGATTGTTGTAGGGGCTAGTGTATAGTTCATTGTGTCCCTTGCAGTAGCACCACGCAAGTCAAATGTCATGTGATTGTTCAGTGTCAGTACTGTCTGAGCATTTCAGCATATCGGGAAGTCATGAGCCTGTTCGTAATCGAATATCACGTACCCGGCCTTGCCTTTCCAAATTCTTCAAAATAAATCTGCTTGTGACCTCAATAGGGAAAGCTTCGTCTATAAAGACAGTGCCTATGTACTCCATCAAACAATGTAAAAGTTTAATCTGTGAATATAAAATTACCTGTATTTTTCGAATGATGGGGTTGGGAAAAAACCTTGTCTTATAGTGGGGTAAATACAGTAATATTCTAATCATAAAATATTTATATACAGACAAACAGTGGAAAATCCTAGATTAATTCCTTCATATAGTGGAGATGCTGAGTTGCAGATAGGCGCAACAAAAGTACTGTCATAAATAAAGCTTTTGGCCAGTAAGGCCTTTGTCTAAAATAGACCACACACACACACACACACACACACACACACACGACTGCAGTCTCAGGCAACTGTAGCCACTCTGAAAGCTGCAGCACCAGTGCATGATGGGAGTGGTGACTGGGTGGCGGTAAGGAGGAGGCTGGGGCGGGGAGGGGGACGGATAGTAGGGTAGGGGTGGTTGAGAGTGCAGGGAGCGTGCAGGGACGAGGTGGAGAGAGGGTAGAGCTGCTATGTGCAGTCGGGAGGTTAGACGGTGGGAAGGGGAGAGGTGGGGAGGGGGAGAAGGTTGGGCTACAGTTGCCTGAGACTGCAGTCGTGTGTGTGTCGTCTATTTTTGACGAAGGCCTTACTGGCCAAAAGCTTTATTTGTGACGGTCTTTTTGTTGTGCCTATCTGCAACTCAGCATCTCCGCTATTGGTGAGTAGCAACTTTCCTGGATTTACATTGTTTGATTAGATTAATTTCTTCATCAGACATAGAAAACTCGCACACATTCTCCAGTTGCTAAGCCATGTGTTTGTGAACTGTGAATGTGTGTGAGGTTTTTAGGTGTGATGAAGGATTTACTCCAATAGCTGAATATTTATAGCTTTCGTTTTCATTGTGCCAGTCTGTGATTGAACACCTTCTGAGTTTGCTGAGTATCAGTCTATACTTCCCATATTTATGTGTGTGTTGTGATTTCTGTACAGACTAATGTGTTTCAAATACACATTAATGTTTTAATCTTTTGTACATATGTAGGAAAAAACCACCTGGGAAGAGAGGCAGAAAGCGTAAAGCCTCCAAGAAAAGCAAAGAGGCTGCAGAGGAGGAGGATGAACCAGAAGTGGAAGAAGAAGTAGCCCCAGCTGCGGCATCAAACATCACTTCTTCGGGTACACTGTCAGTTGATATGAGGCATCACTTCCTGCGAGAACTAGATGTCGATGTTCTTGTTTTGCTGTGTCGACCTCTAAGTACAGATGAGACCACGTCAGTAAGTCAGCTTGGTGTAATTTGTTTGTATATTACATTCAATTTCATTTTGTTTGTATACCAAATTAGTTTTACAAATAGCCGTAATTTGCTTCTTTGTATTGAAGGATATTTTACTCACTTCATGATACATATATAACTGCCATTTTTCTGTTTGTACTAAATGATTCGGTGAGATAGAGGCTGATATTATGAGGAGCATTCAATACATAACGAAACACATTTTTTTCTAAAATCAGGTTGGTTTTATTCTAATAAACCATATTATTCTCCACTCTTTTGGCTGCAGAACCTTATTTTTCAACATAATCTCCTTTCAGAGTGCCGAATTTATGCCACCTGACTGGAAGAGTCTGTTTTCCCTCATTGTACCCCTCTTCTAATCAACATCAGTAACCTCCCCCATTACCCATGCACTGCGTCCTGTGGAGTGCATCCTTCATTGCGTCAAAAAGATGTAAGTCAGAATGCTGGAGATCCGGGCTGTACGAGGGACAAGGAAGAACAGTCCATTAAAGTTTTCTGAGCTTCTCCTGCGTGTGCAGACTTGTTTGAGGTCTTGTGTTTTCAAGGAGAAGGAGAAGGAGAAGGAGAAGTTTGTTTGCATTTTTGTGGTGACGAACACGCTGAAGTCATTTCTTCAGTTTTCTAAGGGTAGCATAACATATTTCAGCGTTGATTATTGCACCTTGAGGCACCAAACAGTGTAACCCCCTCAGAGTCCAAGAAGACCATTGCCTGACTTTACCAGCTGAGGGTTCAGCTTTAAAGTTTTTCTTTGGAGGAGAGTTGGTGTGGATTGCTGTTTTGTTTCTGGTTTGAAGTGATAAACCCGTGTTTCATCACCTGTGATGATTATCAACAAACAGTTGTTATGATCAGCCTTTTACTGCGCTAGTAATTCTGCACAGGTGGGGAGGGGGGGGGGGTTACTGAAGTCTAACTTCTTCACTGTTCTTTGATTTGTTATAGAGATTGATAACCTGTGTTCTTATTTCTTGGGGCCAGCTATGAACCTTCAGTGTAAATTTCTGTGATTACTTTTGGCTGCTTTCCCCATGTATCTTTTTAATACTTCAGGACTGCAGATGTTAAGGACATTAGAAACAAGATTGACAAAATTGTCAAAAGCTTCAACGACATTTGTAAACTGAGACAGGAAGTTGGACCATTTTATAATACACAGTTGTGATCTGAAAGCATTGATATGAGAATCATGAATAATTCTGAAACTTCCTGGCAGATTAAAACTGTGTGCCTGACCGAGACTCGAACTCGGGACCTTTGCGTTTCGCGGGCAAGTGCTCTACCATCTGAGCTACCGAAGCACGACTCAGGGCCGGCCCTCACAGCTTTACTTCTGCCAGTATCTCGTCTCCTACCTTCCAAACTTTACAGAAGCTCTCCTGCCAACCATGCAGAACTAGCACTCCTGAAAGAAAGGATACAGTGGAGACATGGCTTAGCCACAGCCTGGGGGATGTTTCCAGAATGAGATTTTCACTCTGCAGATTCTGTAAAGCTGTGAGGGCCAGCCGTGAGTCGTGCTTCGGTAGCTGAGATGGTAGAGCACTTGCCCGTGAAAGGCGAAGGTCCCGAGTTCGAGTCTCGGTCGGGCACACAGTTTTAATCTGCCAGGAAGTTTCATATCAGCGCACACTCCGCTGCAGAGTGAAAATCTCATTCTGGAAACATCCCCCAGGCAGTGGCTAAGCCATGTCTCCACTGTATCCTTTCTTTCAGGAGTGCTAGTTCTGCAAGGTTGGCAGGAGAGCTTCTGTAAAGTTTGGAAGGTAGGAGACGAGATACTGGCAGAAGTAAAGCTGTGAGGGCCGGCCGTGAGTCGTGCTTCGGTAGCTCAGATGGGAGAGCACTTGCCCGCGAAAGGCAAAGGTCCCGGTCGGGCACACAGTTTTAATCTGCCAGGAAGTTTCATATCAGCGCACACTCTGCTGCAGAGTGAAAATCTCATTCATGAATAATTCTATTTTTCTTGGGTTATTCGTATTGCTGTATGGGATTTTGTGTCAGCAATTTTAATCATATCTCTTCATGACCTAACAGATGCATGGTATTAAAAAGAACTATTTCATACATATTTCTTTCTAAATCTTTTTATAACATTGACCAGACATCATAGCTGTCTTGTTGGCTTGTTGTTTGTGAGAAACATATTATGTGACCTGGTGAAATTAAGCAAGTGTAAGTGGTTTGTCGTCGTAACCCTAATGTCAGTGTTAATATCCACAAAGGTAAAATTTTATATTGATTGTAGGTCTGAAGTGAGACATTGTTCTGTCTAGGATCAATGTCAAGACATCAATATTGCTGTCATAGGTACGGTGTAAAGACTTAAAAGTAATCTGGGACCTATCAACAGTACAGCATCTGCCTCAAATGCACTTTCAGTGCACAAATTGTTGATGTCAAGATTAGTGTAATTTGCCAAAAGATCATTGATGATGTGTATTGAAGCATTTCCATAATTGTTCAGACTTTTACAGAAACTTGATACTGAATAATAACCTGAAGGCTATAGAAGTATAGTTCATTCTCATTAAACCAATGTCATTAATACATAGAACAGAATTTTTACTTTCCCTTAGTAGAACACAAAAATCATCTACTCATTGAAGATCTGATGTTGATAGGCAAAAATACCACACAGTTATTACAGGGTAGGGAGAGGTCTGTCCTGTTTGAATGTAATTCAGTTTGCACTTTGTCAACACAATCATTCTTCATACCCAAGCTAAAAAAGAATTGCCATAAGATTGTTGATCCCATTCTAATGTTATTTTTAGTGCATTTAGTACATGAGGCTTATTTACTATTATACCAACCACTTCCTTGGCTACTGTATGTTTACCCAGTCCATTTAAATGTAAACCATGGTGAGTGTAAAATCTACATCCAATTCAGTTTACATTTATCAATGTATCTTCTTTTTTTGTTTTTTTTGTTTTTTACATATGTTTTCTAACTGTTCATTTGATGAAGTTTTTTGTTGGTTAACACAGGACGACCATGCAGATCATAGCAATGTGCTATGTTGAAAAATAGAATGTTGGCATATGTCAGCAGATCCAAACATTTCTTCAATTCCTGGGTGGCTGTGGACATTTTGTTCTTATAAACATCATTAAAGCCTTCAATAAGCACAGTGAAATCATTGGAAGACTGCCCACTTACGTCTCACAGTTTTCTAAGTTTGTTAATTTCACTAAATGATGCACCAAGCTTGGTGAACATTGCTGCACCCATATTAGATGTTAGTTATATGGGAAGAAATGTTGCGACCATGGCTTTCACCAAGGATGATTACTTCCCTTTGTATGATTGGTTTTTAGTTAGATTGAGATTGGGGAAAAGAAGTAGTGTCGTGTTGTCATTACACGTCTTCATTATCAAGCAGTGTGGCAACATTATTGAAGTGGCATCTCTCAACACTTCAGCATAACGTAAGGTCAGCACATTTTTGTTGACCACATACACTTTTGATTTCTTATCTATTTGTTTCTTGGAACGAGTCAAACTATCGTGCAGAAATTTCAGCATGTTTAGTTCTCCTTTTACTACATAAGAAAATTCCGTAGTTTTTCATTTAACAGAAGTTCACATGGTGTAAATCTTGCAACTTCTTGACTAAAGTTGTTAATAATTTTCTCAAACACAAATATGACTGGTCCAAGAAGAATGCTTTTTGGAACAAAGTTTATTCAGGGTGTATATGTCCCAGGAAATCTAAAAAAAACCAAGTAATTTTTTAATCCGGGAGTAATACGGAAAAAAACCTAGAATTTTTTAGATTTTCGGGAATTTCTGATTATTTTAGTTTTCAGTTAATTTTTGTAATTTTGACTTGTAAGAACATGTAACTCTAACAAAGAATTTTACTTAAGCCTGCTACTGGCAGAATAATACTGCATCAACAAAATTTAAGTGAGAAACAACAGCAATACACAGTGCACACACACAAGCATGTGCCAACAGCAAAATGTGTCAAAGACTATGCAGTACTTCATAACAACAAACTACTTTCAAAACATCTTTCTTATGGAGCATGTTTTGATGAATGTGATGTCACAACTGTTTATGTCTGTAACAAGTTGCTGGAAAGTATTGCGAACCGTGCTTTGAGAAGCCTTACTTTCAAAGTGCATTTCCTTTTATGCAAGATGAATTACATTATGTATGAGAGTGTGTGATGAATTACTTAAATCACAGTGTTATACTCTCATTCAGAATTTAGCACTGAGGACCAGCCATGTAGAAAAATTTTGGGCCCAGAAGACCATCCATTTATGCCATTATTTAATATTTTACTGGCGGATTTGTGTTTGATATATCCTAAAGGGTAATGCGTGCTAAAAAATACCAAGTTTCAATGTTAGTTTCTCATATTTATTTTAGTTCTTTCATAGATTATGAATTATGAGGAAATGAAGGCAAAAAGTAAAATGCGAAGCGAGTTCTTGACCATAAGCACACGTATTTGACTTTTCTGTGGAAAAGTAGAGTGGTCGATAGAACATGTATTCAGCCAGGTAACCCACAAAGTTCAGTGCACAGCAGTGAAATTTATAATCATGCTTGTTAGAAATATTCAGCTGTTGCAATTTAAGCTTCGTTCTTAGGACCAATATTATATGTGAAAGCTTAGTTTTCCTTGTAGCTGTGCTGTATATATATTAATTTTAGCCATTAAATATACCTATGCTACGTAACAGTGATGTTGCTTTGGATGACTACATCATGTGTCCTATGCTCTGAATATCTGCTGTCGTTGCCTGGTGAAATCACGTACATAGGCTATGATTGGCTGACAAAAGTGCATCACAGTCTTATGTTCAGTTGCTTTGGAAGCTACCGTGCTGAATTTGGTAGAATTTCCATTGCTCTGCTTGGCGTAATTCCTGTTTATACTTTTGTAGTGCGAAAATGTGGAGAGTAAATGTTGCACTGCTGCAAAGATCTTTCCAAAACATGTTTTTTTTATTTTGCCCCCTAAGGTGCCTGGAAGTTATACTAGTGTATAAAACTATACTATACTAGTGTATAAAACTATCACCATTCGAAGATTGATAAGTTTACAGCCCCGAGAGAAAGTATATTGTCACTTAACGTGGAAAAAAATTTACTTTCGCCTGGGGTACAGTGTATTTTCATCAGGGAGAAAGTATGTTTTTAAACAGGAAATTGTCATTTTTTTGTCCACGTGTACACTGTGTTATTGCATAAACTGTTTAATTTCTTCGTTATTATTTCACTAATGTTACTCTGCAGAAAGTGCCCAGAAATCCAAACAATACATTTCATGTCACGTCTTTCCATCAGTTCTGATATAGCACAGAAACAAATTGTGACCCATTATAGGGCTACAATGCCATTGGACTCCTTAGTGTTGAAATATAACTTAAGTATAGGCTGCTTACATTCCTTTAACCAATACTTGAAGACAAAGTTAACTTGAAGCTTCTTAACTGTTTAACAACCCCTTGCAACTGCTACTCCCCATATAAAAGCTTTGCAATGCAGATGACCTTGATAAACAATATATTCTTTTCATCTCAAAAACCTTTCAGAAAATCTACATCTACATCTACATTTATACTCCGCAAGCCACCCAACGGTGTGTGGCGGAGGGCACTTTACGTGTCACTGTCATTACCTCCCTTTCCTGTTCCAGTCGCGTATGGTTCGCGGGAAGAACGACTGTCTGAAAGCCTCCGTGCGCGCTCTAATCTCTCTAATTTTACATTCGTGATCTCCTTGGGAGGTATAAGTAGGGGGAAGCAATATATTCGATACCTCATCCAGAAACGCACCCTCTCGAAACCTGGCGAGCAAGCTACACCGCGATGCAGAGCGCCTCTCTTGCAGAGTCTGCCACTTGAGTTTATTAAACATCTCTGTAATGCTATCACGGTTACCAAATAACCCTGTGACGAAACGCGCCGCTCTTCTTTGGATCTTCTCTACCTCCTCCGTCAACCCGATCTGGTATGGATCCCATCTTCGGGATGAAAGATTCTGCTGGGTCAAACATACAAAAAATCTTACATTTTAGCTAGAACACTCTTCACCTCCACACAATTACCAGTACATGACCGAGACACTGATGCACTGGTACGCTGCTCTCTATTTCATGTAACTTTTTTCAGCCCTTCAGTAAACTTGGCTTTCAGACTTTCATTCTCAGCCACACATTGCAGCTGTATCTGAATTAATCAGTCTTCTAGGTACAATTTAACCCTGGTGCATCGCTCTTCTATTTGTTTGTGCCTCCCACAGCAGTCATATCCAACCTTTCTCATCTGTTCTTTACAGTGAATTTAGACTGTTTGGAACTTACTGCTACAGTATTCTTCCAGTTTCTCTCTTTTGTGGTCTAGCTTACAACCCCAGGAACTAACAGTTTTATTAAGTTCATCTGTCCCTGAAGAACACTTAGAATTTGGAACAGGTCTACTAAAGAGACACTTACACCACACTTGTCCGCCCTACTCCGGACTATTGCTGTGCACTGTGGGATCCACATCAGGTGGGACTGACAGATGTCATTGAAAAAGTTCAAAAGAGGGCGGCTCATTTTGTATTATTGTGAAATAGGGGAGATAGTGTCATAGACATGATACTTAAATTGGAGTGGCAATCATTAAAACAAAGGCATTTTTCATTGCAATGGGATCTTCTCTTGAAATTTCAATCACCAATTTTCTCCTCCGGTTGCGAAAACATTCTGTTGGCACCCACCTACATAGGGAGTAATAATCTTCATGATAAAATAAGAGAAATCAGGGCTCACACAGAACAATTTAAGTGCTCGTTTTTCTGGCACGCCATTCGAGAGTGGAATGGTAGAGAGATAGCAGTTGGTTCATTGAACCCTCTGCCAGGCACTTTATTGTAAATAGCAGAGTAATCACGTAGATGTGAATGTATAGGTTTTGATGAATGAGTTTGTGAGTAACAAAATATGTGACAAGTGGTTGAATATTTTTATTACATTAACAGAAGCTCAATTTTTTTACACTGCCAAGGGACTACAGACTTCAGTATGTGCCATAAATTTGAACTGGGTATGCCAACCTGTTCCAGACAAAGGGGGTCTTGAAAGAAAGAAAGAAAGACAGACAGACAGACCTACAGATAAAAAAAATGACAAAAAATATATTTTTTCGTGTGATATAATTACAAATTAACAATTTTCAGATTTTTTTCTTGTATGTGAAACCTTGCTTCTTGTCAAAGTTCATTCTGGTATACCAGCCCAATGAGATCAAAAGGCCACCTGAACACATGGACCTAGATGACAGCCACTAGTCGGCACTCCTAATATTTGTGAGGACTGCTGTCACTGACTCAGTGTTGGGTGTGAGCCACACCCCACGTGCCAGTCTATCGGCACCCATGGCCGAGAAATAAAGGTCACAGTGCAAGGCCCTGGATCTCAGTTGTGTTCTGTCTGCACTCTTGTTTGCTCATTATATGCAGTGTTGCTTGGTTCTTGATATTGCTACTTTTAAGGGTCCTGATTTGGGTTCCATTCTGGATTTGTCATTCTGTCATGTTCTCCTGTTGTTCATCCATTGCTGTAGCTGTCCTTTGTGGTTTTCGGTGACTCACGATTGACGCCCTCGGCAAGCTGGCCAGCGTCTCCTGGCCATACCATAATTCTGGTTACTATATTCATGATTTTAGGTAGTGTCTTAAAATTTTTTAACACAAAGTTACTCTAGACCTTAATATGTGACATAAATTTAATCTTGATATGTGTACCCATTCCCGAGAAAGAGGTTTCCGTTCCCGATATAAAGGGTTCTTAACAGTCAGACAGACAAAACTACAGACAGACAGGCAACAAAGTGATCGTATAAGGGTTCTGTTTGTACAGATTGAGGCACAGAACCATAAAAAATAATTAGCACCTCTTGTTTACTCTCAATAAAAATATTAATATGTCTGTATTACTTCAAAGTTATCATAAACATCCACACTTTTTCATATGATTATATGATTTTGTTTATATTAAAATATGTCTCATTTGTGGTAAGTGAAGACAGCATTTTCTATTCACAGAAAGACCATCTTGATATCAGGACATTGCTATTTCTCCTGCATGACTACGTGGGAAAATTGGAACATTTATATGGTGGTGGAGTAAAAACTTGGCCAATGAAGCCGGCTGAAACAATGAGTCTTCCTGTGGGTTTTACCAATGCGTGTCGACATTCCTCCCAAGAGTTTCTACCAAGTGCTATCAAAGTCATGCAAAAGCTTTGTACAAAGCTAGAGACATTTGCTGAGTACTTCCAGGTTAGTGTGCCAAAAATTCTGTTCGGCTGGGCTGTTAATAACTGTTGCATTAGAGTGTACAATGTTTGTGTTTTTCTTTTAAGTTTTTAATAGTTGCTTGTGGTAAACATTAAATCTTTCTGTGCTAGGTGCACTCACTCTCTCTCTCTCTCTCTCTCTCTCTCTCTCTCTCTCTCTCTCTCTCTCTCTCACACACACACACACACACGTTGCTTGTGGTAAACATTAAATCTTTCTGTGCTAGGTGCACTCACTCTCTCTCTCTCTCTCTCTCTCTCTCTCTCTCTCTCTCACACACACACACACACACACACACACACACACACACACACACACACACACCTGCACAGTCATCCAAACTAACAAACCCGCAGCCTCTGTGCCCTACATCAGAAACAGGTGACACTTGCCTTTCTTCATTTTTGTCTACTGTTCACATTCAGGAATGAACACTTCCATTGCAATGCTTCCGACAAAACACTAAAGATCTAATCATCACATGTCTAGGCGAGTCAGTATCCATGTTTGTTTGTCAAGTTCTAATCAATGCTAAACTTACTTGCTGATGTGGGAGTGAGTGAGTTACAGGGCAACATAAAAGTGGGAAATATTTTTTTTTTTAAACTAAGAAAATCATAAGAAATCGTACAAAAACTTTTATTTCAGAAACTACACCATCACAATGTTTCCTTTATGAAATGGTAATGCAAATAATCAATTTTCAGTAAACGTGCTCTATTGATACAACATCTCCACTAAAAAACCATAAATGTAAACTTCAGTTGATGTTTTAATTCATTCAAAGTCCTCATAAAAATTTAATGTTTGAGACAGCCCAACAACAAGAAAGTCATAAGTTGGCTGGAAGCCACAGAATGTCATTCAATCGTATGATACTATGGTTACTGCACAATTTCTTGTCTAGCAAATGGACCAACTTGATTCAGGTTCCAAATCTGTAGTATTGGTTTTGAATGAAATACATGACAAAAATCATTGAATATGTAAAATAAGGGAAAGGCAACATTACGTACGGAAGATTGATGAGTGGAGCACAGAAACATGTAACAGAGATCAGCATTCACACTAGCTTTTGAGCACTAGCTAGTGTTAATGCTGTTTTCTGTTCAATGTTTCTGTGCTCCACACATTGATCCACTATAGATGAATGCATGCCTTTCTGTTTTTTACATCCTGCTCCATTCAGGGATTTCCATTATTGTTAAACATCAGAGGCTGAGGCTGAAACTGGTTGTGGTTTTTTAAATAAAAAGAAAAGAGCAGCTGTTGCTGGCATTTTATTCCAAATTCTAGCACAGCTGTCATCAATTACTTTACAGTGTTCGAAGTCAAACCATCCTGTTGAAACCATGCACTGAGCATTTGAGGGCTCACACGTAAGTCAGCTACAACAAAATACTGCAACATCTCAACATACCAATCTGGAGCCTCAATCATTGTGAGATTCAGTCTATGTGCCTTTTAAAAAAGGGAGGAGGGGTCATTCAGTGACTTAATGTGATGAAACTGCATACCATGTTTTCACTTTACAGCTGCGTAAAGAGTATTCATTAAAGGCAGTAATAATAGTTCTGCTGGTTCACATAATCTGAGGGATGAAAATGAGTCTTATCTGACACCCACACATTTTAAAGAAACTAATTTGAGAATCATAACTGCAGATGTGGACTCTGACCACAATCTGTTGGTTATGAACTGTAGATTAAAACTGAAAAAAACTGCAAATAGGTGGGAATTTAAGGAGATGGGACCTGGATAAACTGAAAGAACCAGAGGTTGTACAGAGTTGCAGGGAGAGCATAAGGGAACAATTGACAGGAATGGGGGAAAGAAATACAGTAGAAGAAGAATGGGTAGCTTTGAGGGATGAAATAGTGAAGGCAGCAGAGGATCAAATAGGTAAAAAGACAAGGGCTAGTAGAAACCCTTGGGTAACAGAAGAAACATTGAATTTAATTGATGAAAGGAGAAAATATAAAAATGCAGTAAATGAAGCAGGCAAAAAGGAATACAAATGTCTCAAAAATGACATTGACAGGAAGTGCAAAATGGCTAAGCAGGGATGGATAGAGGACAAATGTAAGGATGTAGAGGCTTATCTCACTAGGGGTAAGATAGATACTGCCATCCTAATAAGCATTGACCAAAACTCTCAGCATCTGTCCATTTCTGTGCAGCGCGCTTTACTTAATTTGAGGGGGGGGGGGGGGTTGTACTAGAGTGTAAGACGAACTCCTCCTTTTTAAGAAGCTCTTTGAGAAAATTTATTTTTAACATATTTTGACTAATCAAAATTACAAACTTTTGTTGATGTAGTTGGTCTGTCTAAAATGTTAACATTACACCTTTTCCAAATTTATGCCATTTACTGAATGTCTATATTTTGATAGTACAAGGAGAGTTAAAGTTCACAAATTGTTTACATTAATTTTTATCTTCACTGCCTTTTTTGTTTACTTAGCATGTCATCTGTGATACCACTATTTTAAATCATCATCATCATCCTAACAGGATAGTTATGAAACTTGTACCTCTTTTCTCACAAACATTTGGCTGTTTCTTCCGAATATGTAGCACTTTCTGAGATTGTGGTTACTATGGAATCTGAGAACATAGTGTTTGTTTCTAAACACATAGCAGCTTTTGCTTCTACACTCATCTGCCCACTGCTCTCTCATTGACTGTGTAGAACTAGCAGCTGACACACTTCCAACCATTCCCATCACGTCACGGTGAGCATCGACAACACAGCTACAATAAACACGCAAGTATGCCAGTGGCCCCCATCTAGAGTTATAGTGTCACCTGAGGAAATGTATGCTACTGTTGTGTATTTGTCCAATTTTAATGTCAATTCGATTCTAAGGTCAGGTAGACTGCAGTTAAAACATGGCAGATGTCCATAAAAAGCCAGAGTACACATGGTTGACTGCACGTTGAAATCTATGCCTGCTGAACACTCCCCTCCCACACTCATCATAGTTCTCAGCCAAGCTGGGTCACTGTTCCCCCTCCAACTTTTGGTAGTGCTGTGCTTGAGCAACAGTGAAACATGGCAGTATTTTGTAGGCTGCAGTCACATGTAACAATAGCGACAAATAAATGAGAGTTCACAATCACTATTCAGTCCAATTATCGAACTTTGATCATCCCCCGATCTAGTGACATGTATTTGTACTATCTCCACATGGAGTCTTTCTGCTGTAATTTACTCTCGCAACAACAATTACAGTCAATTTAATGTGATTGATTTTGTTTGTTAGACATTTCATTCTTGATTAATCTTCCTTCTCGTTTCATCTGAATGTCATCATCTTGTTCTAAAGCTGATTAAAAGCTGGTAATAACTTTCTCCAATATTCTGATATGTGTACAGTGACCGAATTTCTCATTTGCAAATAACTTGGTAAATCATCAGTGTCTCGTAACCAAATAAAATGTTGGCTTCATTTCAGAATCAAGTAATGGTTTTTAAATGTCAAGATTTCCCCTTTTCATGTTACCTTTACATAAAAGGCTGCATAAATGTACGTATATGGTATACATACATGTATGAGAACTTTTATTGCTAACCTGTTCAAATACAACAAAAGTTTGTTAAATGATAGAATTTAATGTTATTTCCTCCTGTGTTTCTTAAAGTTGGCAGTTTTTAAGCAGAACAATAGATTTTTGTAGTGGCTAGTTCAAGATATCCTTTGCACTATCATCGCGAGTCAAATGTCACATGATTGTTCGAGCAAGGTCGATACTGCATCGTGCGCTTTCAGCGTATTTGGAAAAATCAACCCTATTCAGTTGCAAGTATTGTTTAATATGCCCTATCCTTCAGGATTATTCAGAATAAATTCAACCTTTTGTAAAAACATGATTTCTAATTATAATTTTGTAAACATATGTCTTCTAATCATCCACTTAAAGGAATGTATTGTTGCAATGTTGTATAAGAGCCAGTTCAAGGCCAATGATGGAAATATGTCAGCATTATCAAGAAAGAAGTAAGTCTGTTTTAAAGCATTATGAGGCATTATTTCACTCCCATAGTTCTGAAAGTATGACCTTGACCTCTTGGGGGAAAACCCCTAGACAACAATAATACAAAAGAAAAGTTACAATATTTATTGAAAGTTTTTTACGATCTGCTTAGTATGTTTATGTTAATTAAACCTTGACTCCAATACCATCACTTGCATGACTGTACAATAGAAGAAATTATATTGGAACCTCCTTGTGGCCGAAGCATAATTGTAGTGGTTGCCAGGTGTCAACTCTTGGATTACTATGAGTCAAATTCTTGAATCCAGAACAGAACCATGTATAAGGACAGACTCAAAAGGAAATAAAATGTGTACCCCAATTAAACTCAGAAGTTTTCCTCCAAATCCTCATCTTGACAAGCTCAGTAATGCTATGTTACAACACCGGTCAGCTAAGAGTGAGTGGTTGCCTTTCCTTATTTTTGTTAATGGTTTCCATCTTTTATGTATATTTCAGGAAAGAGTATGTATTGCACATATTTGCAGTCAGTCAGGTGGGAAGTTGGCTTTTTCATGTGCATGAGAACAGAGTTATTTGTGGTTCATATGTTACAAGCCAAAGTAACATATTTATTGCTGTCATTTGGCTGCAGCATACAATATTTGTGTGGATGTGATGCCAACTGGAATGATACATTTCTTGCTCTCATTTAATCCAAGAGAATGCTATGTGGATTTTGTGTGAGATCCAGGAATGTCATTATTTTCCTTAAGTGATTGTAGATTGTATTTTATTGGTCCTGTTGTCTACATAGCAGCTTATATGTAAGGCATTGGACAAGTCAAGTTATAAATATACAAGCTGAAAGTAATTTCAAGGCATACATATTTAAGCTTACAATAATACACTTTACACGTAAGTATTTCTATAACACATTTCATAAATTTAAATATTCTTCAATGAAGTAAAAGCAGTGATGCTGTAAATATGACTTTAGAGATTTTCCAAATGTATTGACCTCAGTGATAGCTTTTATGTTTTCAGGAAGTTTGTTATAAAGCTTAACTCCCATGTGAAAAGTACCTTTTTGGCACAGTGCTGTGCTGATTTGAGTCATATGTAAGTTTCTGTTTTGTCTGGTAAAGTGCTCATGTATATCACAGTTTTTTTGTAGTCTCTGGTACTTGCCTATTACATTTAATTTAAAGAACAAAAGGGTTTCCATAATGTATACACAAGGTAATGGGGGAATACCAGATTTATTAAACAGGGGTTTACAAGAGTCTCTAGGCTTGCACCCAAACAAGATTCTAATGGCCCTTTTTTGTAGTTTAAAAGTGCTATTAGCTATTTTAGAGTTTCCCCAGAAGGTCACCCCATATCTAAGACGAGAATGAAAGTACGCATGATATGCATTCAATACTGTTTTCTCACTACAGCATGATTTTAATGAACAAAGAAGATAACATGTTTTGCTCAGTTCTGCATTGAGATATTCAATATGCTATTCCATCTGATGTTACTCTGCAGCCAAAGTCCTAAGAATTTGGTTTCAGTACTGTTACCAACTGGTTCGTCATTGGTAGAGACTGATGGGATAAACATGTCCTTGTTAGGAACATTGTGGAATTTTAGAGCAACGGTTTTCTTACTGTTTATTACAAGCTGATTATTCTGTGCCCAGCTGCTAAGTTGTTTCGTGACCGTGTTTACTGTCTGCTGTAACTGTTCATCGTCGTCTCCTTTTAGTAGAATCGTTGTGTCATCTGCAAATATGATTGATTTGTGTGCATCAATATTTAAGCTTAGATCATTTATGTACAGAAGAAACAGAAGGGGTCCCAATACGGATCCTTGGGGTACACCACATTTTATTTGTTTATAGTCAGATAAGTGTTTAGATACAGTTTTTAGTTCAATATTTGTGTGCTTGACGCACACTGCCTGCTTACGATTAGTCAGGAAGGAACTGATCCACTTGTTGGACAGACCTCGAATACCATATCTTTCTAGCTTTGATAGCAGAATTTTATGGTCCGCCATGTCAAAAGCTTTTGACAAGTCAATAAAGACTCCTATTGTTTCCTGTTTTTTGTCCATCAGGTTTAGGATGGAATTGATGCACTCATAGACAGCAGTTGTCGTTGACCTCTTATTTCTGAATCCATGTTGTTCATTACATAGGATGCTGTTTTTAATTTATAAATTTCATAAGTTTCTCATACATAACTTTTTCCAGTACTTTAGAGATGCAGGAGGAAATTGTGATGGGTCTGTAGTTATTTACATTGTCTTTATCCCCTTTTTTATATACAGGAATAACTTTTGATGTTTCTAACACATCAGGGAAAGTGCCTGCCTGAAGTGAGCAGTCGCATAAATGTGTGAGTACTTCAATTAGGTTTGATGCGCTCTTCTTTAACATTGTTGCAGGTATACCATCAATACCTGCCGATTTGGAATTTTTTAGTCCTTTTATTGCTTTAGCTACCTTGTGAAACAGAACTGATGTACATTGATCCTCTACATGCACTTATTTTACATTCATTTGCCTGGATGCTCTTAAAGTTTGATTGTAACATATTTTCAGCAACACCTGTGAAAAAGTTGTTAAATGTGTTGGCTACTTCTAAGGGGTTTGTTACTTTTTTATTTTTATGTGATAGTGTTATATTTTTCCAAGGTTGTCTGTATTCTCCACATTCTTTTTTTATAACACTCCACATAGCCTTTGATTTATTAGCTGAATTATAAATGATTTCATCATTATGCATTATTTTTGCTGCTTTTATTACTTTTCTTAATATTTTGGAGTATTTTTTATAGTATGCGCGTACTACAGGTGAGGAATTTTTTGAGTTACATATTTCATGAAGTAGTCTTTTCTTCTGGCATGAAACCCTTATTCCCTTTGTGATCCAGCTGTTTGTTCTAGAGTTTCCCCGTATGGTTAATGTTTTCAGTGGGAATGCAAGTTCAAAGAAATGGGTTAATGTATCAATGAAAGTGTTGAATTTTTCATTTATATCGTTCATTTTGTACACTCCAAGCCATTTTTCTTTCTGTAATAAGTTGTTGAAGTAGTTCACATTATGCTGATTATAGCTTCGATATGCTGTTCTAAAAGACATGTTGTTAATAATACTGCCTTGTACTTTTATGCTTAATATTTGAGCAAGATGATCACTAAAACCTGCATTGAAAATTTTTAGTGAGGTGTTGTGTAAACTCTTCTTTACTAGAAACTGATCAAGAGCTGTTTGACAAGTTTCTGATACTCGGGTAGCTGCTTTTACTTCAGCCTTTAAATTGTAGGACGTTGCAAGGTTCAAAATGGTCTCCCTATTTCCACTATTCGTGAGGAAGTCAATATTGAAGTCACCACAGATTATCAATTCACAATCCATTTTATTTACTTTATTTAGCAATGACTCCATTTTGTTTAAGAAAAGTTCAAAATTCCCGGACGGTGATCGGTAAACTGTAGCAATAACCAGGTTGAACTGAGTAATTTTTATAGCTGCAATTTCATAATCCTTTTTGACATTTGCCCTAGTTAAGTCAGGTAGTGTAATAAAATCTACATTATCCTTTGTGTAAATTGCTACCCCACCCTCCTTGCTGTTTTTCCGGTAGTAGTAAGCAGCCAAGACAAATTTGTTTATTTTCGTATTCTGGATTAATTCTGGGTTAAGCCAGTGCTCAGAAATGCATAACACTGAGATATCATTAAGTTCATGTGTTAATAGAACGTTAATTTCATCGATCTTATTATGCAGGGATTGCACATTATGGTGATAAATTTTTAGTTCGGGCGTATTCACAATTTGGGAATTGGGAATCATATTTACAGCATCACATACCTCTAGTTTAAATTAGGAACGTCAGCAGTGTTGTATTTTCGTTCTTCTTTCTTGTTTATTTTGTTTTCCTTGCTGTTGGAAGGATGTTCAGGAAGCTGATAAATTGTTCTATCCCTTACAAGTCTTTCTTTGATTATTTCACTAACACGATCACAAACAAATCTTTTCCCTTCATAGTTCAAATGCATTCCATGCTTCGTGTGCAGATTTCCATGCAGCTTACACGCTAAGTTGTTTACAAATGAACTATAAATCAGATCATGCCTATGAGGAAGTGTGGCAACTACTGTGTTTCTGCATTTATTAGCTTGTAAAAAATTCTGTAGCGTTTTCACGCAAACCTCTGCTTCATTTTTTGCCACATCGTTTGATCCCATTATACAGACGATAAAGTCATTTTCTTGCATTAATTTCGTCTGAGAGTTAATGTCTACAACATTTTTACATCCCGCTCCCGGTTTCACTACACTAGTCACTGCTATGTCGCGATTTTTCTCACGGAGCATGCTGGATAGATTCCTGCCATGACTGTCTGTTAGTAATAGTACACTACTCTTTTTCCCTGATGATCTGTGTTTGTTGTTGACATTATTTGAAAAAACGCTATTCATTTTCAGTTCACTGACTTTTTCAAGTTCACGATCATTTGGAGAGTCGTTATCACAGTCACTTGTTTGCAAAACATGATATTTGTTTTTCTCCGAAAATGTGACAGTTTTAGCAGACTTTGTTGTTCATTTTGTAGTTGGAACACTATTTTTGTACGGCACTTTTACCCACTCGGACAATATATTACTTTTGTCTTGCATCACTTCACTTAGTGTTGGCTTCGATCGTGTTTTCATTTCAAGTTTTTGTATCAAGTGAGAGAGATTAGTATCATATTATAATCTGGCCAAAAAGTACACATGATGATGCTGAGAATGAATTGACCCTAGGGAGAAATTTGGACTCTGTCAGGAGTTAACTCAGAAAAGACATTGTGTAAAAGAAAGGGAGACTGCTAAATTATTAAGCTTTGGATGAGCTTCATCTTCTGAAAGAGACACACACATTCACACAAGCACCATTGACTGCTTTGACTGAAGGAGACAACTCACCAGATATTAGAGACAATGAGTCATCAGCAGGCACAGAAAAAGAATGAAAATGTGTAATAGCTTTTGGACAAAACATTCAGCGAGCTAGTGTGTGGACTCTCTCTCTCTCTCTCTCTCTCTCTCTCTCTCTCTCTCTCTTGGCAGATAGACTGAGGTGAAGTGTTGTTCAGGGTACGATGGGTAGTGGGAGAAAGTGGCAGGAATGGAAGAAGGGTTATGGAAGAGTAGCTGATGGCTGGGGGGAGGGGGGGGGGAGGAGATAGAAGGTACGCAGGATAGGGCTGCAGAAGGGAGAGGCAGCAGGTGCACGATATAGGAATGTGACATACGAGTATCACAGTCCTTAGTTCATAAGATACACAATAACAGTAATGTGGTGGTCTGAACTGGAAAGGATTGACATGACAGTGGTGGGAGAGATTGTTGTGTACAGGTATGGATGCATCGGGTCAGCAGAGGTTCACGGGAGCAAGGATTGTTGCAAGGCTAACACCCCTCTGCGTATTTCAGAAAAGTTTGTTTTGGGCTAAGGATCCAGGTGACATAGGCTGTGAACCGGCCACGGTACTCGAGCTTGTTGTGCTCGGCAGCCTGTACTACCACTAGGTGGTCAACTCCACTCTTGGCCACAGCTTGACATTGGCTGTTCGTTGTCATGGACAACTATTAGGTGGTCATACCCATATAAAATGCTCTGCAGATATTTCAAGAAAACTGGCATACATCATGGCTACTTTCATGGATGGTTCTGTCTCTTGCTTGGATAGGATAAGCCTGTGGCAGGACTAGAATAGGATGAGTTGGAGTGTTGAGGAGGAAGATGCAGTCAGGAAAAAGACTCTAACACGAGACTTGTTGTTATTGAACATTACCTCTACTAATGTCTTCAGTACAAACCACTGTCTCATTCCTTTTACATCCACCCAATTATGTCCTCACACACAACTGTTTCTCCTTTGAAGGGAAGAAGTACAAATAAATTCACAGCATGGTGATGGATATCTTCATGGCACCTTCCTATGCCAGTCTTTTTATGGGCCATCTTGAGGAAATAATCTTAGCCTTCCAAACTCCCAAACCCCTTGTCTAGTTCAAGTCCATTGATGATATCATCATGATCTGGATTCAGATTCAAATCACCCTATCCTCACTCTTCCACAGCCTCAACATCTTCACCTGTTCCTCCTCAACCCAGTGTGATACCTCCTTGATGCTGGGCTCCATTCCCTGATGGCTCCGTCTGTACCTCTCTCCATATGAGGTCCATTAACCACAAACAGCACCTGCAGTTTGACATCTTTCACCCCATTCACATCAAAGAATCACTTTCATTTAGCTTGGCCAACCCTACATGGCACGTCTGCAGTGATGAGAATTCCCATGTGTAGTTTCCTGAGTGTCTCAGAGAGGCCTTCACAGACAGAAGCTATTCCTCAAACCTAGTCCACAAACATATTTTCCTTATTATAGCCTCATACATTCCTAATCCTCTCACCACCCCAAGAACCAGCTCCAAAGGTGCACCACCTCATCACCCAGTATCATCCTAGATTGGAGCAAATGGACCGTTTTCTTCACTAGAACTTTGATTATATATCACACCTGGAAATGAGGGCATCCTACCCATTATCCAATCCCTTATAAAATGGTATGCCACTGTCCACCCTATGTACATAACTCCCTGGTCCATCCTTATCCAGCCTTACTCCCAAACCCTTGCCACGTGGGTCATATCTCTGTGGAAGACCCAGGTACAAAACCTGCCCAATTCACTTGTCCAGAACAACCTACTGAAATCCTGTCACAGGCTTACCCTATACCATCACAGGTAGAGCTACCTGTGAAAGCTGCCATCTCACATAACAACTCTGCTGCAATTTTGCAGAGCATTTTAAGTGGATATGACCACCAGCCAGTTATCCACCAGAACAAATGACTGCTGCCAAACTGTGAGCAAGAGCAGAGTTGTCCTCCCAGTGACAGCACAGGCTGCAGAGCCCAACATCTTTGAGATCAATGGCTACTTCATGGATTGTTACCATGATACTAGCTTTTCTTAAATATGAAGAAGGGAGTTGACTTTGCAAAATATTCTTCTGTCCCATAATCCTCCTGGCCTCAATCTCCGCTAAACTGTCCATAGAACTACTTAATAGTTTCCACTTCCTCTGTTGTCACCTCCTCTCAGTCCATTCCACCACCACCACCACCACCACCACCACCACCACCACCACATCATCATCATCATCATCATCATCATCATCATCATCATCCTTACACTCATACTCATACTCCTCCTCCTCCTCCTCCTCCTCCTCCTCCTCATCATCATCATCATCATCATCGTGCACCACATGAACTCATAACTTTGGTGCCTATGTGTCACATATAGTTAGAAGATAAATGATGTAGACATACCGTTGAACAACAGATGATAAACAGTACAATTTTTGTAGGTTTTTGGAACTATGTTATGATCGTAGGTGGGACACATACATTGAAACAGTCTAAACGAAACAGATCAACTGAAAAAGAGTTCCTGAAAATTACTGTCACAAACACTATCTGAAAAGTATCTAATTTGCTTTTGTCTGCCATGTATTAAATTACAGTGTTATGTTTTGGGGCAATGTAGCTTTTCTGGATACTAATAAAAATTTTGGGTATAATGGAAGGTTGCCCCAAAACAGTAAATCACATGTCAATCAGTATGAAAGTGAAGCCATGAATAAATGACTACTACTTTTGCAAGACAGAGAAACTCATCAGGAAGAAATCCACGTATAAGGAGCAGTGAGATGAAAATGAGAGAGATGGAAAAAAAGTAAGTAATCTGTTTACTTTTTCAAAAGTAATTGCCATAACTTTTAATATCTTTACAGCACTGTAAGACAAGATAGTCAGTGCCTTCATGGAAAAATGTTTGCGGTTGCTTACAGAACCATGATTGTTCTGAGGTGTGCGCCTCTTCATCCATTGTAAATTGATGGCGACGAAAGTCTGTCTTCAAGGCATCCAAAATGTAGAAATCACAATTGGGGGTTGGGGGGGGGGGGGGGTGCATAAGGGCTTCTCAGCAAAAAGCGTGCAACATAGTTGAAACAACCTTGGCAACATGTGGGCTGAGAAACTCTTACCTATCCTCGATACAATCTTAATCATCCTCCCATGCAATTTAAATTTTTGAATGAAATTTGTGGCTGTTGATTTGCTTCAGGCAAAGAGTTGCGTGTCTGGGTACAATCACAGTTCTGTAGGCAACAGAAAATATTCTCTCAGTGGGATAAATATATTGACAGTTATGGGGATTACTTTTCAAACAATAAACAGTTTTCTTACTTTTTTCCTAACTGTCTCATTTTCATTTGACTACCCCTCATAGATATTTAAGATCTTATTATTAAATGGCTAAAATTTCATAATAACCTGTAGATTTGTTACTGACATACAGTGTGTAACGACTACAGGGAAATGCTGTGTAAAGGCTTAATTTCTTGTGACTGAAGAAATTCCTCTCTTTTCTGGTGTCTATGGCTGTATAAAAATTTTCAAGAGTATTTATTGAAATTATGTTCCGTAATATAATTTTAAAACTGTCTCATGTTGTTTAGCTGCAAAATTTCCACCCATAATATTTCCAGGAAAAATGTGTCATTCGTTTCTCAACTGATTTGCTCTATACCTCACAAAAATGATAAAAGAAGTCTAATAAGCACATAACTATAGCGTAGCAGGCATTCAAGAATAAAGTGTAAAAATTGAGGAATAGCAGCAAACCACAAAAAAGACACAATAAGGAATGTGATGGAGTGGTTAAGGCCCTGGAGTTGTTTTCAGTAGGGGTGAGATTAACTTGTAACTACTCTTATCAGATCAAAATTACCTAAGAGGTTTTTCTTTTTTAGCTTATTTCTGATAAGATAAGGAACAAAGGTAGCAGTTTCCATGTAAATTCCTCCATTGTGGTGTTCTCTCTTGAGCTCTATTTAAAACCATTGTCACCCTTAATGTTTCCTTGTACTGAGTGTTTTGCTCCAATGCAACTACCATTGTTGCTCCATATTTCAGTGAAGTGACCTGCTGCATGTGACCTGATGTTGTGTTAAGTAATATTATGAAAAGGATGGTTGCTACTCACCACATATTGAAGATGCTGAGTTGTAGATAGACACAATCGAAAGACTGTCACAAAACAAGCTTTTGGCCAACAAGGCCTTTATCAGAAATAGACGACACACACACACACACACACACACACACACACGCGCGCGCAAACTCGCGACTGCAGCTCACACACTTGTGTGTGTGTGTGTGTGTGTGTGTGTGTGTGTTTGTTTGTTTGTTTTGTTTTTGACAAAAGCCTTGTTGGCCAAAAGCTTATTTTGTGACAATCTTTTTGTTCTGCCTATTTGCGACTCAGCATCTCCGCTATATGGTGAGTAGCAGCTATCCTTTTCATAATATTCTTACATTCCCCTGGATTTTCCATCGTTTGATAGTGTGTTTAATATATAGTAACTCGTATGTAAATTTGTCATTATTACTTTTCTGATCAGTTATGTGTTTTAGGAAGTGTTCATTGTATACTTAGAAGATTTAACCTTTTTTCCTCTCATCTTTTCAGAAAATTTCCAAATTTGTTAAAGATCTGGGTAGATGAGGAAATTATGTCAGAGCTGCTGTGAAATGATGATGAACAGTCTCACCCTGAGAAAAGTACAGTAGTTGGTGAGGAAAATGTTGAAATAAGTGAACATGATTCAGGTGTGTTTGCCTTTTGAAGTGATCAGCCTTCAGATTCGTTTGTTACTGGAGATTGCTATGTGTGTAAAGATGGGCAGATTAAATGGCCCATAAAACTAATTAGTCATATGGGAAGACCTAAAAGCCATAACGTCATTTCATAAGCCAGACACCTTAGCAGCAAAGACTCCAAAGGAAACCTTTTCTCTTTATTTTGATGATGCTCTGATGGATGTGGGATGTATGTAAGCCTGATGTACAACAAGGTACCCAAAAGAAACAAAACTTTTTAAAATTTATTTATTCACATTTTAAGCACAAACCTGCAATCCCTTTCAAAGTACTCTCCACTTGTCTAATCTTTTTTTTCTACTTTTCAAAACATTGTTTAAATGCATCTATTGTGATGCTTGACGGTGCCTCCGTTGGTTCCCCCCCCCCACCTCTTCAACGTACCTAAATGCTTTCCTTTCATATGTCTCTTCATGGTTAGGTAAGTATGCAGGATGAGAGACAGGTGTCATACAATTTTTGGTCAAGAATTGTCATACAGACAAGGCTGCATGAGCAGGGGTATTGTCACTATGGAAAAACCAGTCACCCGGCTGCCACAAATCAGGCTGTTTCTGCCCCACACTGTTGCGCAACCTTTTCAAATCTTCCAAGTAGAAAGCCTGGTTAACTGTCTGACCCTGCAGTACAAACTCTGAATCGTCAATTCCACTCACGTTGAAGAAACAAATCAGCATTTTCTTAATGTTTGATTTCACCTGGTGAGCTTTCATGGGGTGAAGCAAACTTGAAGTCTTCCACTGGCTTGATTGTTGCTTTGATTCAGGATTGTAAGCAAGCACCAAGTTTTGTCACCTGTGATAATTTTTGAAAAAAAGTTTGAATCAGTTCAGGACTTTTCTTTTAAACCATAGTATGCTCCCATACAATCTTGTTTTTAATGAGCAGTGAGCAGCAGTGCCACAAGTTTGGCAGCCACCATTTTCATTCCCAAATCTTCTGTAACAATTCAGTATACTGAACTCGAGGTCACTCCCGACAGCTGTACAATTTTCTCAGTGGTCCGTCGTCAATCCTCATTGACAATAGTGATGATAGCACGAATGTTTTCAACATTTTCGTATGTTTGGATCATGGAAGGCTGATCAGAATGAGTTTTGTCAGTAGTTGACATTTCACCATTTTTGGAATGGGAAAACCACTCAAACACTTGTGTGCATCGTCATTGTGCGCCATTTTTAATATTTCAAGAGTTTCTGTTCAAGCAAGAAGCAGAATTTCACTGTCACACACTGTTCACGAAAATCGGCCATTGCAAAAACAACATTCACAAAAAGCAGTTGTCACCATAAACTCTGCTGTACCTAGCCCTTCAGTGAAAGCACTTGGCTTACTGACTCTAAAATGTTCACTTTGTGCTCGCCTAGTGGTAAAGTACGGACTAGAAAAGCTCTGCCCACCAAAAAATTGGTTCGGTTTCTTTTGAGTACTCCCTCGTATTTGCTGTTACTGTGCGATATAGCTTCCAATGAACCATACACCTTGCCAAGCTTGGGGTGGTGTGCATGCTTTAATGAAACAGGTAGCCATATTGTAGGAGCAACACAATGGAGGAGTATCTGTGGAGTGGCCAGACTAACCCTTGGTTCCTGAAGTGGAGCAGCAGCCGTTTCAGTAATTTCAGGGTCAACAATCTGGATAATTGACTGATCTGGCCTTGTAACACTAGCCAACCTGGCCTTGCTATGCTGGTACTGTGAATGGCTGAAAGCAAGGGGAAACTACAGCATTTATTTTTCCTGAAAACACCCATCTCTACTGTATGACTTAATGATGATTGCATCCTCATGGCTGAAATACTCCGTAGGTAAAAATAGTCCCGCATCTGGATCTTCAGATACAGAATATAAGAAAGGAAGTGGATAGGTTGTTGTTAGATATAATGGGAATTAATCCAATTCAGGGACAGGAAGAACGGGACTTCCATTCAAGTCAATTCATGGTTATCAACACAAATCAGATAGGTGGTAGTGCAGGAATAGACCTAATAATAAATAATAAAACAGGAATGCTGGTAAGCTAGTGTGAACAAGGTAGTGAATGCGTAATCTTAGCCAAAATAGCCACAGTCATCACCTGCCACAGTAGTACAAGTTAATATCTTAACTTGGCTCCACAAGTCATGAAGATATTGAAAAAATGGATCATGAGATATCGGAAATTATTCAGATAGTTAAAGGATATGAAAATGTAATTTTGATGGTTGACTGGAATATGATAGCAGGAAAAAGAAGGAAAAATAGTAAGAGAATGTGACTATGAGAAGGAAATCAAAGAGGAAGCCACCTCTTAGAACTTTGCACAGAGCATAATTTAATCATCGCTAACACTTGCTTTTAGAATCATGAAAGAAAGTTGTCTGCATGGAAGAGACCCGAGAATATTATAAGGTTTTAGATTGAATTTGTAATGGTAAGGCACATATTTCAAAACCAGATTTTAAACCTAACACATTTAGAGGGGCAGATGTGAATTCTGACCGTAATTTATCGGTTATGAACTACAGACCAAAGCTGAAGAAATTTCAAAAGGTAGGAAATTGTTGTTGTGGTTTTTAGTCCTGAGACTGGTTTGATGCAGCTCTTCATGCTACTCTATCCTGTGCAAGCTTCTTCATCTCCCAGTACCTACTGCAACCTACATACTTCTGAATCTGCTTAGTGTATTCATCTCTTGGTCTCCCTCTACGATTTTTACCCTCCACGCTGCCCTCAAATACTAAACTGGTGATCCCTTGATGCCTCAGAACATGTCCTACCAACCGATCCCTTCTTCTAGTCAAGTTGTGCCACAAACTCCTCTTCTCCCCAGTCCTATTCAATACTTCCTCATTAGTTATGTGATCTACCCATCTAATCTTCAGCATTCTTCTGTAGCACCACATTTCGAAAGATTCTATTCTCTTTTTGTCCAAAATATTTATCGTCCATGTTTCACTTCCATACATGGCTACACTCCATACAAATACTTTCAGAAATGACTTCCTGACACTTAAATCTATACCCGATGTTAACAAATTTCTCTTCTTCAGAAATGCTTTCCTTGCCATTGCCAGTCTACATTTTATATCCTCTCTACTTCAACCATAAGATGATATCTGAATAAATTGAGAGTTTCAGATGGAACATTAGACAGCATTGGAATCAAACAGTAAAAAAGGAATACAAAAACAGGCAAACAGATAGGTTTGAGAGATGAATTAGGAAAGGTGGCAGGGGATCAAATATGTGTAAATAGATAAGGCATAGTAGAAATCCCTGGATAACTTAGGAGATATTCAGTTTGATTGACAAAAGGTGAAAGCATAAAAATAGCAGCAAATGTACAAAGCTAAAGTCAATACAGACATCTAAAAAATGAGAGTGATAGAAAATGCAAAATAGCTAAACAGGAGTGGATAGAGGACAACTGAAAGTCTGTAGCAGCATGCCTAATGTGGGGAAAGATAAATGCTAACTATAGTAAACTAAAGAAGTCTTTGGAGAAAAGAGAAGCATCTTTGTAAATATCAGGAGCTCAGATGGCAAACCAGTACTGAGCAAAGAAGGTGGAAGGAATAAATACAGGCTATGTATATGGGGATAAGCTTGAAGAGGAAGGAAGTGATGATAAATGGGAGATATGATAGTGTGAGAAGAATTTGACAGAGCACTGAAAGACCTAAATGGGAACAGGACTTCAGGAGTAGACATTCCCTCAGAATTATTGAGATCCTTGGGTGAGTCTGACGTGACAAAATTATTCCACCTGTTTGCAAGATGTATGAGACAACCAAAATAAACTAAATCTTCAGGAGGAATGTAGTAACTCCATTTTCGAAGAAGGCAGATGTTGACAGGAGTGAATACTACCAAAACCATCAGCTTAATAAGTCGTGGTTGCAAAATATTGACACAAATTATTTACAGAAGAATGGACAAAAATTGGCAGAGATTGACCTTGGGGAAGATTATTCTGAGTTTCAAAGACATACAGGAACACGTGAGGCAATACTGATCTTACTACAACTTATCTTACAAGATAGGTTGAAGAAGGACAAACCTACAGTGTGGGCTGACCTATACTCTTTGGAATTTTGAAGGTAGCGTGGATAAAATACAGGGAGAACAAGGTAATTTAAAACTTGTTCAGAAACCAAACTGTTGTAAAAGTGGAAGGAAATGAAAGAGAAGCAGTGGTTGAGAAGGAAGTGAGACAAGGTTGTAGCCTGTCCTTGATGTTTTTCACTTTGTACATTGGGTAAGCTGTGAAGGAAACCAAGGGGAATTTTGGAAAGAGAATTAAAGGTCAGGACTAAGAAATAAAAATATTTTCAGTTTGACAGTGACATCGTAGTTCTGCCAGAGACTGCTACGGACTTGTAGGAGCAGTAGGATGGAATAGATACTGTTTTGGAAAGAGATTATAAGATGAACATCAGTAAAAGTGAAACAAGGGTAACAGAATGTAGTTGAGTTAAATAAAGCAGTGCTGAGGGAATTAAATTAGGAAATGACACACTAAAAGTATTAGGTAAGTTTTGCTGTTCTGCAGCAAAATAACTGATGGTGGCTAAAATGGGAAAATATAAATTGCAGTAGTAAGTAAAGCATTTGTTGAAAAGAGGAATTTATTAACATTTAATTTAAATTTAAGTGTTAGGAAGTTTTTTGGAGATATATGTCTAGGTTGTAGCCTTATATGGAAGTGATAGGTGGACAATAGGCAATTTAGCTAAGAAGAGAATAGAAGCTACTGAAACGTGGTGCTGATGCTAAAGATTAGATGGTTAGATCGAATAGCAAATGGGGAGGTACTGAACTGAATCAGGGGGGAAAATAAATTTATGGCATACCTTGACTAAAAGAAGGCATCGGTTTACAGGACACATTCTGAGGCATCAAGACTGTCAATTTGGTAATGGAAGGAAATGGGGGAGGGGGTTAAAATTTTTAGAGGGAGACTAGAGCTTGAATGCAGAAAAACATATTAAAATGGAGTGCAGTAGTAATGCAGAGGTGAAGAGGCTTGCACAGGATAGACTAGCAATGAGAGCTGCATCAAACCAGTCTTCCAACTGAAGACTACAGCAAGAACAACATGCTATACAGGATATTCTTGTTTTTCTTCATTGTATACATATTGATGATGATAACACAGGAGATGAGAGGAAAAGATTGGCAAGTTAGCTGATGTGTGTGAATTTATCACTCTATTGCAAAGTAAGTATTTGAAGTTGTATAATCTTGGAAGCCAGATGCCAGTTGATGAGCAACTCATTCCATTTTGCTGACTATTTTCCTTGTAGCACTATCTCCCAAAATCCAAAGAAGTACAGCATAAAGATATTTGCTTTGGTAGACTCAGAACATTTTGTGTTATAATCTTTGAAATATACATAGGTGCACAGTTAGGGTGACCTTTCAACATGGTAAACATGCCTTCAGAAATAATGCAATGCCTCATTGTTCCTCTGGTTGGTACTGACAGAAATTTAACTACTGACAAACCACCATGCCTCTTGCAGGAATCTTATTGTCAAAAAAGTTTGACATTAGTGGGAACATTACGAAATAAAGAACAAACTAGATACTCCCCCACAATTTTTGCCTAATAAATGTAGAACTGTAGCTTCAAGCCCGTTTAATTTTATAAAAATATGTCAATGGTTTCAGAGTTTCCAGCCAAATTAAGGTCCGTTTTTACTATTCTCCATGATGCCTTATGGTGGAGAGAGCGATGAAAATACAGGCACTCAGAAAAATCCAGAAGTTATAATGTTGTACGATCATACAAAAACTAGAGTAGACAGTTGTGGTAAATTATGAAGTAATTACAGCACTGAGAGGAGAATGAAAATATGGCCATTAGCAGTGTGTTTTTGTATGTCTGCTCTGTATTCATATATCCTTTAAAAATTAAGCTCTGGTAATAAAGTTGCAAGATTAGAATTTCTGAAGAAAATGGCTATGGATTTACAAACTGATTTACTGTTGTCCAAAGGATAATCAGTTGTTATATACACTGAAATCCACAACAAAAAATGTAACTTTATCTAGCAGTGGACGAATTGGTGCCAGTTTGGAAGGATGTGAAGGACAGAGCCGGTTATCACTGCCTAGTCTAAGGAGCAGCTGCTACATATATCCAAGGACAAATAACAGCAAGCTTTAAACAGTATATTTGATTTGTTACAAACATGTATTAGAAAAGCACAGTGAGGTGATCTGTATGTCCTGTGAAGATGACAAAGAGCGAACATTTTATACCATGTAACATTTAAAATTTTAGAAGTTTGCTGAAACTTCATGATCAGAATATCACTGAAATCGTTACTGTCATTAAAAAAGGAAACAAAAATGTATTCTTTTAAAAAAATAATTATCACATTCAGTAATGGAGTACTTTGGTTTTCTGTGTGTTTTAGTTTCGGATAAAATACAACTGATGTGAGTGTATTTCAGTGTGTCATGCTACTACTAAAGGGGAATAGCTGTTCAGCTATCCAGATTTAGCTTACTTGAGCTTTCTGGAAATCACTTCAGGTGAATGCCAGGATGGTTCTCCTAAAGAGGCCATCATAGATTTTCATCAAAACCCTTCTAGAACAGAATGAGTGCTCACTCTCCAATAATTACACCATTGCTGTGATGTTAAAAACCAGAACCTACATTCTGTCCTTCCAAAAACCACTGATAGCCATCACTGCCATACACTGCCAAATATTGGATATAATGTAGCTGTGCTGAGCGTACTAGGTAAAACGAATTCAGTTATAAATCATAAATCTTATGGCACATATCAGCACCATTCTGCTGAGGCATAGTTTTTCTTATGTGATTTAATTTTTTTATTGTTGTGGAGGAACACATTGGTGGATGGATGTAGAAGTTACCTCATACAAGAACACTTCTAATATTTGAATATTTTATTGCTACTCTTATGTACTGTCTTTTGTGTTTTCTGCTGATCTGCATATACATACAAATACTGGTACATTATTTCAGGGTCTTTTGGAAGCAAGTGGTGGCATCACAGATGCCCCAAACATGTTTGAAGCAGGTTCAGTGGAAAGGAAACAGTGCTTTCGGCTTATCTTACAGTCTTTGGCAATTTTTTACTCTTGGCATGGCTTTGAGTCTCCAGAAAATCTTGACAGATTGAAAGGTAAAAATTGCATTTGGTACTCCTTTTTTTGAAATTGTGAATTCTAGGTGCAGCAATGTGAATCTGTTGTATGTTCTTATTAAAATGATAAAATTACTATTAAGTCTCTTATATTCGAATTACAAGTCTTCACCAATTGTTGTGCAAAAATGAATACTATTATTTGTTTTGTATTTTTCAGAAGGTAAATTAACCATTTAAAAAATTAGGTGAATGCCGTGGGTAAATGCCTTGGTGATGAACACCATGCAGTTTATATTCTTTTGCATGGTACCCTTCTCTAAACTTTTATCACATACTCATTATCTGTGTTAAGTCCCAAGCTATTGCAATGAATTTCTGCCATAAAAGTAATGGTTTTTTAAACAGTTGTGTGGTATTCCATTCAGCTTTGACTACTGAAGTTTCCTATATCAATGGAATCTTACACAAGTTATTGAGAATGGGTTTTAATGTGGCAGCCAAAAACATAGCGAAGTGGGATTGGTGAATGTGATACTGGGGAAATATTAATCACCAGTTCTTAACTGGAAACTTTTCCATTAGCAGTCATGTGTTTGTGAAGAATGTTGTATTTGAGGAGTATCTTTTGTGGTCGTATCCAGCCCATTCTACCTTAATGTTTCACCAAGACATTTCATCTCTGAGCTGAGTACCCCACTGTTGAATGCCCACAATTATATCCTCAATTTATAGTATGACTGGTGAGTCAGTATGCTAAATACTATAAAAGACTGTCAATATTTACACTTGATGACAGCTGGAAAACATACTTAATCTAGAAGTTGTGTTACCCCATTATTTGAAGATGATCACTCACCAAAACTAGTCGTCTGGAAAGATGTATTTTTTTGGTTGCACGGTCTCATTCTTTGAGCAGGGAGTATTTTCATCCTGCACAAAACATGCCTTATTGATTGCCTTCCATTCTACAATTAACTAGAGGCAAAGGATTTATTCAGAAATGGGGAAAAAAAAAATCACCACATGTATCTTGTTCCACGTTACTTACAGGCAAGATTTTTACCATCTTCACTTTACAGCAAGGTGGCACTGATAGAAAAGTGTAGTGACACCGTGATCTCATCAAAAAGACAAAAACTAAACAGTTTATGTTTTTTTCCTTGGTTGAAGTCCATGGTAAAATCTACTTTTTATGTTAAAATCAATGAGAATTATATAACGCAGTAAAAGAAAAAGACAAGACCACAGCTACGCAAGGCAACAAAAATGGATGTCTAATATTTATTTTATTTTATTTTTTTTATTTTTATTTTGATCCAACATCAACTGATTACAAAAAAACTTTTTTTTGTTCCAGTCTTCTGGATAAGTCAGAGCCTTACTTACTAGGGTTACATATTATTGGCTGGCACTTTTATCTACACAACTTTTTCTAAATTTAGTTGAGAGAACAGAGTTACATACTTGGACTATACAGAAAAAAAAAGTTGTTATTGCCATACTTAGATTAAGGAGTCTACAGTTTGTAACAGTATTCATATCTCACATTCAAATATTTACAGTTTGTGACACAGTGTAAGACCTGAGATTACATATATTTTTAGATAGATGGTCTTCCATCATACAAGTGTACTAAATCTAGGAACTCATCTATTGAGTATAGAGGATTGTTTAGGAGCCATAATTTTAATTTCATTTTTAGTTTTGTAATGGGCAATTTGGAGATATTAGGATGGAAGCAATTCAGTAGTTTTATGCCTGCATAGTGAGGGCTTTTCTCATAAAGTGTTGTTCTATGAGAGATGATGTGGGGTCTCTCTCTACCTCTAGTGTTGTGATCGTGTATTTCTTTATTGAGTGTTTTGTTACTGTTTACTGCCATAATGATTATCTTCAGCACATACAGGTTATGAACAGTTAGTATTTTAAATTCTTTAAACAAATTTCTGCAGGACTCCCTGGCACATTTCTTTCCCATAATTCTAAGTGCCTTCTTTTGTAAGGTAAGTACACTTTTCATATTACCTTTACTGCTGGATCCCCATACCTCTATCCCATAACTTAGATGGGATTCAAATAGTGCAAAATATATTTGCCTCAGAGTGGTGATGTTGCAAAAAGGTGTCAGTTTTCTTAGGACATATATGGTAGTACATAGCTTTTTACAAATATCATTCACATGATCAGACCAGTTTAACTCTGCATCTAGTGTCAGGCCAAGAAATTTGGTCGAGTATTGTTTTTTAATGTATTCGTCACCCATTAAGATTTGGTTTTCATGAGTTTTTTGCCTCCCAAGATCAAATTCAATATAGACAGATTTATTTGTGTTTAATTTTAGTTTGTTTTCATTAAAATACTGCAGAATTAAGCCTGCTGCAGTATTGGATTCCACTTCGAGTTGTGAATAGCTTGGATTGCTGCATATTAACGTGGTATCATCTGCATATAAGATAGCTGTTGCATGGTTTGTTATGGACTGAATATCATTTACATAGATAATAAAAAGAAGTGGTCCTAATATTGACCCCTGTGGGATACCAAAATTTATGTCAGTGGTGTTTGATTTGTATGTTCCCTCTGTAGTGCTAATAGACACAAACTGCTTCCTATTTGTCAAGTACGACCTCATCAGATTATGGGCTGTGCCTCGAATGCCATAGTTCCACAGTTTGTCCAGCAATATGGTCGTATCAACACAGTCAAATGCTTTTTGTAAGTCTAGAAAGATGCCACATACATGTTCTTTATTATCTATTGCTTGAGTGACACCTTCGATTAAGTTTGATGCTGCTGTAATGGTGGATGACCCCTTGACAAACCCATACTGCCCCTTAGAAATCACTTTTTTGCATACCAGGAAGTTCCAGATTCTTATGTATATTACTTTCTCAAAGATTTTGGATATTATTGGAAGAACAGAAATGGGTCGAAAGTTTTCTACTAAATTCCTGTTTCCTTTTTTGAAAATAGGCACAACTCGGGCAATTTTCAACTCATCTGGAAATAGACCATCTTCCATATGAGAATTGATAACTGTTGATAAAGGTGATGCAATTTTATGTATACATTTCTTAAGAGTGTCCAGACTAAGACCATCATACCCTGCTGCATGGGAATTCTTTAAGCTACTCACTATTTTAATTATTTCTTCTTTACTTGTTGGCATCAAAAATATACATCCTGACACTGGTGTTCCTCTGAATTTGTATTTATGATTTTTAAGTTGATTGTTTATGCTGGAGCCAACAGAAGCAAAGTAATTGTTAAATTGATCTGCTATCTTATTCTGATCAGTTTCTATTGTGCCGTTTATCAGCAAGTGATGTTCAGTTGTATGGTTCCCAGATTTACCTATTTCTCTATTTACTAATGACCATGATGTTTTGGAGATATTATTTGAGTTCTGAATGACACTTTCAAAATGTTTCTGTTTTTCTGAAATTAGGAGGTCTACATAGTATTTCTGATACTTTTTGAATTCTTCTTTTAATTTTTTATTGCTCAAGTCATTTAACATAGCATACTCATACCATCTTAGTTTTTCTCTAGCCTCAGTGACTGAACTTGATATCCAGTTTCGGGTTACAGCATGTGACTGAATTCTCTTTTTTATTAATGGGCAGGCTTGGTTAAGAATGTAGAATAGTTCACTTGAGAATTTGCCATAACTATGAAGTGTCGTTAGAACACTGTTCCAATCCACATTCCTTAGCATATTATTCAGCTGAGTTATATTTTGGTCTGTATTCACCCTAATATATCTATAGCAACTGTGTGTAGGAACCTTTTTTATGTGCACACTTAGTTCTACTGCATGGTGGTCTGACAAAGCACTTATAATAACAGAAGATGTAAGATCGTAAAGATGAATACCAGTGATTATGTTATCTATTGCAGACTGGCATGTCTCAGTCTCCCTGGTTGCAGTGTTTATCAGGTATCTTACATTATATTCAAGCAGAGTATTCTTGAATAGTCTAGTGTGTAACTTATCTGCTAATACATTTATGTTGAAATCTCCTATAATTACTAACTTGTTCAGGTGTGATATAAAAACATTCTCTATCATGTCACAAAACATTGTTAAGAAAACTTCGAAGTCTCCACCTGGTGGTCTATATAAACATATAACATAAATTTTGTCATTTGGTATCTTTATACATGCTGCACATAATTCAATTGTCCCTTCTAATGAATATTTACTTACATTTACAGAATTAAAATCAAATGTGCTCTTAACATACATTGATACACCCCCACCTCTGATAGTAGATCTGCAAAACTTATTAGCTAGTACCATGTTTAGAGGTTTAAAAAGTTCTAATTTGGCATCCGATAGCCAGTGTTCACTAATACCAAGCACATCAGGCATAGTTTCATTTACAAACACGTCTAATTGTTCATATTTCTTGCTCAAGCCCTGTACATTCTGGTGGATTATTTTAAAGTTGTAAATACCTTGTTGTAGATTTCTCTGCTTTACTGACTTAAATAAGGTATTTTGTGGTGTCATACTCCATTCCTTGCCCTGGCGAGGTACCAAAAATCCTCCAGAAGGACAGGTTTTCTGCGCCTTGTAGGTCGTTCACTGGGATATGGTAAGTTGCTTGCTGCTGCTGCTGGTGTAGCTCCCGGTGTCATTGATGCTGTCGTTTCTGTTGTTGTTGTTGCTGTTGGTGATGATGGTGGTGTGTCTGTTTCTGATACTTCAGGTGTTGGTTCTGTTGTTTTTGATATGCTTCCTTGTGAACTACTAGCACTTGGTGTGTTTTCTTGCAATGTCAGAACATCACACTTCTCTTGTAGTGGTGATGCTTCATTTTCAGATTCACCAAGTAGTCTGTGGGTCTTGTCCTTGAGGGGAATTACGTTTGAAGTGTCACAACTTAGTTTCGTGTTGGCATTTACTATTTCTATTATTTTTGCAATTACGAAATTTTTTCCTAATCTATTTAAGTGGAAACCATGTCTAGTATGGAATCTCCTTCCTAGTTTGCTTATATCAATGAAAGTCACATTTTCGAATCGTTTGCATATCTGTTTCATCTCACTATTTGCACTTTCCACTTCTTTGTTAACGCAGGACCATTCCGCTAGATCATGACGATGTGGTACTGAAAATACAATGACGTTAGTACATCTTAGTTCATACAGTCGCCTTTTTAGTGAAAGCAACAGATCTTGTTTTTCGTTTCTTGCGACGTCGTTTGTTCCTGCCAGGAAAACGGCAAAATCTTTGTTGCTTAATGTGGGAATTTTTTCGTGGCTTATTGCAGTTGCTGTGCAGAATTTCGCACCTGGTTTCACCATGGAAGTTAAGTTCACATTGCTTTTATTACGGAAGTCAGTAGCTATGTTTCGCCCTTGGCTGTCTGAATATATTTCGATTTTTGTAATTGTTTTGGAGCTACAAAATGTAGGCCTAACTGAGTTGTTTATTTCCTCTTTCTTTTTCACACAATGATTTGTGGTCGCTGCATTGGTTGAAAGTACTTCCTTTCTTTGGCTCTTTTCACATATTTCATATTCATCACACGTTAAAAATTCAAACTTATTTGCTTGTGGGAGACGAAAGTTGTTTTCGTTACGATTAACACGACAAAACTTTTTAGGCCTAATAAAGTTACCGTTTTGTTCGTTTACAACCGTTTCACTACCCTTTGAATGGTCTATCACTTCTTCCAGCTTCTGTACACTATCTATCACTGATTCAAGCTTCTCTACATATAGTTTAGCTAACACAAGATCATATTTTAATGAAGAAGTCGTGCATTCTTCTTCGCATTCCGTTTGTAAACACACGATATAACGATAGTTACAGTGCACATTTCCACAGTCACAGGTCATGTTTTTTTCCTCTAAGACATTTAAACATTGACGATGGATCCATTTCTGTGACCACGAACATAATTTAACACCACTCTGTTGAAAAATGTCATTGTCCAAAACTAGAATGTCAATGCACAATCTGCAATTAGAATACAACAACTCAACAATGATTTTAATAATGTGGGAAATGCAAAACAAGCCACTGCAGAACCAGATGTGGAACACAAACCTAATTATGGAAGTGTCTTTGTATACTGTGGAACAAATTCATAAATAAGCAGCAGATGAGAAACATGATTTGTTCAGCAATAAGTGTCTTGTATGGGCTCCAAGTTCATACTTAGCGGAATCGTAAAAAGAAGGTCAATGAGTGACAAATACAGGGGGTGGATAAAAGTATGGAAACACCAGAAACACGACACTTAGCCATGCCAACCATGATGTAGGAAAACTGTTGGCATTCGAAATAACTTCCAGTTACCTCGGAATGGATAAATACAGGTCCTGTGTGGTTTTTTAAGGAAATTTTATACCATTCTTCCTGCAAAACTGTGACAAGTTCAGGTAACAATGATGGAGCTAGATAGCGATCAAGCACCTTTCTCTCCAAAGTAGATCATGAAGCCACAATAACATTGAGACCTGATGTCTGTAGAGGACATTCTCCGAAGAATGATGCTAGTTAAAGGAACATATAAGACTCTCTCTACTTGTGAAATAAGTAGGTACTCAAAGAATACTTTTGGTTCACTCTCGGTATATTTCAACTTCCTCAAAGAACAGAATTATTACTTCTCACATAAATATTCGACTTGTTGTAAGTCATCCGTGTCGTCTCAGATTATACACAATTAAGTTACATTCACAACAGAGTTGGTTTAACAACCACAGAAATCATAAACATGTGTTGCCTCTAGCAAGTCTGTGTTAAGAGTTACTTAAGTCTTTCTCAACTCAACTATTCTTTTGTCACTAACAATTGTCACAATTAAAAAACAGCACAGAATAACACTGAAGTTCCTTGGTTCTTCCGAGTGCTTTCACTACGACTTCCATCGATCGACCGACAAGTACTTGTCGGTGCCATTCGACTGCCATGTCTACAGTCTTCTCACAACAAGCTTCAGACCTGCACACACAGACAGATGATGCACAGTAGACAGAGTTCCTTTTTCCCCACTTACATGGAAAATATCGTGTGTTCAAGGGTTCCTTTTTCCCACTCGCATCTAAAATATCATGTGTTTGAGATGGTGTAAGGCCTCAGAAATTCTCGAATCACTACACTACCCAAACATGAATCGTGACCCATCCTCATAGCCTTACTTCCACCAGTACCTCATCTCCTATGTTCCAAACATCACTGAAGGTCTGTGAACCTTGCAAGACTAGCACTTCTGGAAGAAAGGATATATCTGCCAGAAAGTTTCATATCAGCACACACTCTGCTGCAGAGTGAAAATTTCATTCTGGAAACATCCCCCTGGCTGTGGCTAAGCCATATCTCCACAATATCCTTTCTTCCAGAACTGCTAGTGTTGCAAGGTTTGCAGGAGAGCTTCTGTGAAGCTTGGAATGTAGGAGACGAGGTACTGGTGGAAGTAAGGCTGTGAGGATGGGTCGCGAGTTTTGCTCGGGTAGCTGAAGGTGAAAAAACCTATGCATGGACGTCATTACCTTTCTCTGGAAGAGCTTTCCACCACCATTACCTGTGCCATTTGACACACGAACAGAAGTGCTGTCCTGCATGGAATAATAGAGCTTCCAAGATGTTGGGATTCAATCATAGAGAAGCAGGGAGACTCTACTGAAGGACTGTATAGAGATATTGAAAAAAAAAAAAATTAAAAAAAAAAAGTGTAAGTAAAAAAAAATATTGTGAATTATTTATGAAATGTCCCTCGTATTTTGTTAAACAGTATTATGAAGAGTATAGATTGCTACTCACTGTAACAATGGTACAATGAGTTGCAGACAAGAAGACTATTACGTATGAGCTTTCGGCCAAAGCCTTCATCAGAAAAGAGAAAAACACAAACACAGGATCAGGCAGGCACAACCCATGAACTCATGAACAGTATTCCAGCTGCGCTGACCAGAATAAGCTCATATGTAACAGTCTTGTCACCATGACAGTCTGCAACTCATGTCATCTTTGCCATGAGCAGCAGTCTATACTTTCCATTTTTAGAATTTATTATACAGTTGTTAGATAAAAAAAAGTTGTATCTGCAATATTTCTGGCTCTCTCCAAAGTGCCTACAGTATGGAGTGACCGTTTAGGGAAAGAAAGTGTTCGTATGACAAAATAGAGCAAGTAGGATCGTTTTAAGAAGGACTTTTGAAATATGGAGAAACTGCTTGAAAAGTGTAGTCATCTTAACATTTACTCCTTTGTATATACTGGGTGATCAAAAAGTCAGTATAAATTTGAAAACTGAATAAATCACGGAATAATGGAGATAGAGAGGTACAAATTGACACACATGCTTGGAATGTCATGGGGTTTTATTAGAATGAAAAAAATACAAAAGTTCACAAAATGTCCGACAGATGGCGCTTCATCTGATCAGAATAGCAATAATTAGCATAACAAAATAAGACAAAGTAAAGATTATGTTCTTTACAGGAAATGCTCAATATGTCCACCATCATTCCTCAACAATAGCTGTAGTCGAGGAATAATGTTGTGAACAGCACTGTAAAGCATGTCCGGAGTTATGGTGAGGCATTGGCATCGGATGTTGCCTTTCAGCATCTCTAGAGATGTCAGTCGATCACAATACACTTGTGACTTCAGGTAACCCCAAAGCCAATAATCGCACGGACTGAGGTCTGGGGACCTGGGAGGCCAAACATGACGGAAGTGGCGGCTGAGCACACAATCATCACCAAATGACGCGCGCAAGAGATCTTTCATGCGTCTAGCAATACTTTTTTTGGTTCTAATAAAACCCCATGTCATGCCAAGCATGTGTGTCAATTTTTACCTCTCTGTCTATATTATTCCGTGGTTTATTCAGTTTTCAAATTTATACTGACTTTTTGATCATCCGGTGGATAAAACAATAATATACATCACAAAAGATAGTTCAAAATCATTAGAAATGCTAGTGTACACATCCATAACATGTGGAGGTAGATTGAGATACGAAACATACCCCACTGACAATCAGTGAAAAATAACCTCAGTACTTCGGTATCTAGTTACTAAGAAGTCTCTGTAAAAACCTATTTGATAATATACATGACACTAACTTTCCAAAGAAACTCAGACTGTGTGATGGAAAATAGATTTTTTTGCTGTGCACAGTGTAATCCTAGACGATCAAATGAAATTCAGTTCAGTTATGCTCCCAGTTATGTGGTTTTCTGCAGTGCAGAAGTTTTGTCAGTGCCTCATGAGTTTGGCATACACTTATCCTCTGACTTCCTCAGGGTAACCACAAAGAAAATTTGAAGGAATGGTAAAAACCTGTTGTAAGTTCATAGAGTGCCATAGTGAGTATCAATTTAAATATCATCCTTTTGGGTATGAAGCGGTGAAAAGTACTTCTGATGTAAACAAATATACTAGCTGTGTATTGCTGTGGGAAAGAATTCGTCGCCCTGACGCCATCGACCAAACTGCTAGTGGAGAAGGATCTACAGTTGCCATCCAAGCTAATGGTCATGTAGTGGGACAATTTTTTACTGCAATTGTCCATTTCAAACTAAATTAGCATTCCACAATAACAGAAATTTCAACTCATTTACAGTTGATTTGTGTGTGGCACATTCACAATAGCAGTCCACCTGTTGCTCTTCCTCAAGCTGACTAAAGTGGGAGCAAAGGAAAAGTGTATGACAACCAGGAGGAAGTAAGATGTGTGGGATAGGTAGGGGGAGGAGATAGGAGGCTCTCGAAGGAAGCAATGAAATGAGGATTATTAGTTTCTCCATGTTGAGAGGGTACTGATTCTGCAACTGTATCTTCATTTAGTGAAAATCCATTCCAGTTGCTAATAACAAGTTATGTAATGACCCAAACCAGTCATGGGCTTAATAAAGTTCTTATTAGCAACTGGAGTATCTTTTCATTAATTAAAACAAGGATTGATGAGTTGACATCCACAAAACAGACTGTGGATGGGCGTCGGGGAAAAGTAAGTACAAGGTTTGAAGAGTGAAGGTGAAGTGAGGTCATGGGTATGGAAGGGTAAAGGGACTAATTCAGATTAAGGCCAGGGGGATCACAAGAAAGGAGCAGGTGCTAAAGGGATTGTTCCCATGTCCAACTTTAGAGGAGCTGGTGCTGGGAAAATAATCGAAATGACATAGGTGCTGAAGCAGCTACTGAACTCATTGGTGTTGTGATGTGCAGTATCTTCATCGTATGTGTAGTCAAGTTTATGATCAGCCATAGTTTGACAGTGGTCATTCATATGGGTAAACAACTTGTATAATTCCCAAATAGAATGCTGCAGAATAACTGCAGCACAACTGGTAAATTATGTGGCTACTTCCACTTGTGGCTTCACCTTTTATAAGATTGGAGTGACTGCAACTGGAGTGTGATAATAGGTGGTGAGTGGATATGTATGACCCTCACGATACCAACCCCATGATTTCGTTCCTTATACTGTTGGCTAACCACATTCTGATCCATGATTATTTATCATTTGTGGAACTACTGTGGTATCTTCATGGCACCACCTTGAGCCAACTTGTTTATAGGCAACATCAACAAGTTTTTCCTATGTACTTAACACATAAAATCCCTTGTCAGGTTCAGATTCTCATAAAACAATAAAAATATAACACTATGTGAAGCAGATTGAATGTTTCAGTCCTGTTGCTATAACTGGAATTTAGGTTTATGTTGAAAATTCAGTCTGACAGGAATCTTGTACTGTGCTACACTGCTGTAGCTTTGGAACTGGATCAAATCAAACAACATATCAGCTACTGGTGTTAAAATGCGAGTTAAAGTGGTATAATGGCTATTTTTTGTAAACGTATCAGAGAACAACGGCCCTGAAGATTTTTATGGTGAGTGAAGGTAATGTCCATTTTGAATTACATTTACAGACAAAATGCAAAATTCTTTCATTCCAGCTAGTGTGCTATTTCATATCAAAAAACAAACTCTGCAATATGAACTACTAATCTCGCACTAAATTAAAAGCTGTTGTTATAATAAATACAATCTGAAAAAGTTAATTAAACCTCTACCTTTATTACTCAATACTGACACTTTCTTGCAGCTGCACTTATGGTGTGTGGGCGATATGCTGGTACTGAAAACACGGATGCCTCAGTAGATAGTCTTGTACGGGCGAACTTCAAGTATTTCCGCAGCTATGCTAAATGTACACTGCAACTCTCAGCTGCTTGCAGTCTTGTTACTCTTCTTCAGCGAATTACCACATTTTCACACGAGAGTAAACCAGCACTACGTAAAAATCTTGGTGAGTAGTTTTTGTTTAATCTTTTTCAAATTTCAGTACCTTTTAGTATCTAATCCTGTATAAATTACAGGGCTTTTTTCCAGATTAAAATTCAGCTGTCAGTTGCAACTATATTTTTATTAAGCTTTATCAGTTTCAGCAAATTAATTTGTCGTCTTCAGGAGCCTACAAAAAATCTTTAGGCCTTGGCTATACAGTTACGTGAAGTATAGGAAATATATTACAGAAACTACGTAGTACTTCTTCATAGAAGTATAATGTCATGATATATCCAGAAATGTACTTATTGTATGTGAGTATTGTAAATACAGTTTGACAATTTATAGTAACTGAATCACATCTATATGTATGTCAAACTGTTGTGTCAACAGCAAGGAACACACATAAAACATATACAAGGTATATGAAGAAGTTATAACAAATTTGAAGAAGCATGGCACATGGCTCTAATGTAGAAAAGGAAGGGGATAATTTTCACATTTTATAAGAGATGATTTTCAATCAAAATAGTGTTTATTTTGAATGCAAGTTTATAATTCAACAAATCTTTTGAATTTAGTTGGGAATGTTTATATATTTCATAGTCCCTAAAATGTTCATTTTGTACACCTTATCAACTAAATATATGCAGAATTTCCATGCGAGGAAAGAATGGAGGAGGAAAAGTTTGTTTCTGTGTTTTCAGATGTTCTGCGAAAATTGACTTACATGAATTCTCGCCATCTTTTTTGAGCAAGTCCTCATAAAAGTTGATCTTAAATGCCCTCCCTGTCTGTCTTATGTAAAAATTCATTACACATTGTATTTCATGTACTCCAGATTTGAGAAATTTCTCAGCTGGAGGTTTCTCATTATATATTTCAAGAGCACTTGGAAATTTGTTAACATCGAGTATAGATTTAAGTGTCAGGAAGTCGTTTCTGAAAGTATTTGTATGGAGTGTAGCCATGTATGGAAGTGAAATGTGGATGATAAACAGTGTAGACAAGAAGAAAATAGAAGCTTTTGAAATGTAGTGCTACAGAAGAATGATGAAGATTAGATGGGTAGATCATGTAACTAATGAGGAAGTACTGAATACAATTGGGGAGAAGAGGAATTTGTGGCACAACTTGACTAGAAGAAGTGATTGGTTGGTAGAACACGTTCTGAGGCATCAAGGGATCACCAATTTAGTATTGCTGGGAAGTGTGGAGGATAAAAATCGTAGAGGGAGACCAAGAGATGAATACACTAAGCAGATTCAGAAGGATGTAGGTTGCAGTAGTTACTCGAACATGGAGAGGCTTGCACAGGCTAGAGTAAAATGGAGAGCTGCATTAGATCAGTTTCTGGACTGAAGACCACAACAACACATGAGCACTTGCTCAACAAACACAGTGAAAATTCATATAAGTCAACTTTTGCAGAACATTTTGAAGTAGTGAAACACCCTCTTCCTCCTTTATACTTGCTTAAAATGGAAATTTGTATAGAGTTGACAAGAGCTACAAAATGAACTTTTTAGAAGAACTTGAAATATATAAACATTCGCACACTATATGGAACTTCCTGGCAGATTAAAAGTCTGTGACAGACCAAAACTCGAACTCGGGACATTTGCCTTTCATGGGCAATCACTCGATGGAACATTTTCCCCTGAAAGGCAGAGTTCAAGTCTTGGTTAAGCACACAGTTTTAATCTGCCTGAATGTGTCATATCAGTGCACATTTGCTGTAGAGCAAAAATTTCATTCTGGAACCCTGCCTAAACTCAAAAAAATTGTTGAATGATCAACTTGCATTAAAAAAAAATATTGCATATCATCTTTTACAAAATTTGAAAATTGGCTAATTCCTTTTATATATTAGAACCATGTGCCATGTTGTTTCAAGTGTGTTCTATGTAACTTCTTTATATATCTTGGTTATTTTTTATATTCTTTTATATATGTTCTTTGTTCCTAGCACAACAGCTTGACGTATCCGTAGATGTGAATCAGTTACTGGAAACTGTCAATCTCCATGTACAATAATCACATACAATATGTACATTTCTGGACATATCATGGCATTATGCTTCTGTGAGAAAGATACTGACATCTGTTAAACTAATACTAAGTACATTTCTGTAATATGCTTTCTGTACTTCACATACATGCATAGCTAACATCCAAAGGTTTATAATATCCCTTATTTTCTAGGCTCCTGAAGATGACAAATTAATTTGTTGAAACTGCTAAGGCATAATAAAAATATATTTACTTCTGACACAGGAATTTTTTTCAGAAACGTGTAATACAGTTACTGAAAATCATAGTTTTAAATAAAATAGTAAAGCTGTTGTCATATGTAGGAGCATAAAGCTCAGAATCCTGAAAACTGGCCAACATGTTTTCTTTAACAAACAGTGCCTTGTAAAGAATCTTATTCCTAGATGTGTGTGCCCATTTATGAGAATTCAGAATACTTGTACTCGTTCTGTAGTTATGAAGGAATTTATGTCTTTCTTGATTAATATTGAGGTATGCAGACTATATCGCAAGAAAGACTCTCTTAACTGTAAGGCTCATCTGTTACATTTAGAATTTAGTAAATTATTACATGCCATACAATTTGACATCATTTCAAAATCCATTCATGAGTGGTTAATTGTAGAGCGAGAACTGATCATTCAGCAACACCACAAAAAACTCTTAGCCCTTGAATATGCTCAAAAAGCCTATTGGTTTAAAAAGAAACCAGTTTATAATTGTCTTCACTTTTCTTTCTACAAGAGGATTATTAACAACACCAACATAGCCTTTGATACATCAGAATTTAACACTTCAAATAAAGTCTTAAATATAACAATGAAACTTCTGTAGGTCAGACTACTGTTACGGAATTAATTGTTGATGTGAAAATTGCTATGGATACTTCCAAGCTCGACAGACGCAAACAAGCTAAAATATGTTCCAAAGTTAATGAGCTTATTACAAAAGAAACTAATAACAGCAGACATAGAAATAAAAAGAAAAATGTTCTCTTTTCAGAGTGAAGTGCTTTAATAAGAAGCTCAAAGAAAAAAAAATGCTCTCATCATAAAATAAGATAATGGCAATTCTTCTGTTATCTTGTATAAAAATGACTATGTAAATAATACATTAGAATTCTTTTGTGATAACAACATCCATTACATTAGCAAGGGCCAACTGTCCCCTCTTTATACATCTATGAGGTGGTTCTTTTCCTGTACAGCAGAGCTGATCTATTTTTAAAAAAATTTGAACACTCAAATAACACAAGACCCAAAGAAAACCTTATACTCACCTCTCATTGCTTAAAACTGCGTGCTCAGGCCCCTCAGTATATAGCCATGAAAATTCACAACACAATAAAAGGGTGTGACATAATGAATATGAAGATAAATATTTTAAAAAGTAAGTTACCTGATTTTCTAATTGAATGGTGCTACTACTCTGTGGAAGATTTCATGAAGGACGAAGTGATACTTTGAGCTGGATCCCTAAAATGGAATAAAAATTTATGATAGTTATAGTAGATGTAAATACTGTAAGTTTGTCAAATTTCAAGTTAGTAAATTCTCCACAAAGTATTATTTTAAGTGTGACAAAATTTTAAATAAGCAAATTGTAACTGACATGTATCTTGTACATCAGACATATGTTCTGAAATTGTGTATGTTACGAGATAAATAAAACACGTTTTACATTTACTAAATTCACTAAAGAGCTTAAAAAGACCCTGCTAGATTATTAAGAGTGAATCCTGAGACTCCAACTTAACGTTCGCAAGTTAAGATTCATAAAAATAAATGCCCTATTCATCCAGTCATTTATTAAATTGGCAGCCCTGGATATTTCCTTTCTAAGAAGTTACAAGTTCTTCTCAAGAAATACTATACATATACAGTATCATTCTATGTGAAAACAGAAAACAGATTATTAACTCTCTTTAAAAAATGTCACTTTTTCTTCCAGCCATATACTCACATCCTTCGATATTACAAATCTCTGCACTAACATTCCTCTAGACAGAACAATCCATATTACTGAAGACAGTTTCACTAAGTACGAGATATTGAATTCAAATGAAATTAAAGAATTAATAAGTTTTTTGAGAATCATCCTAAAGTACAATTACTACAGTGTCAGTGGTCAGCTAAACTATGTGATCAAAAGTATCCGAACACCTGGCTGAAAACAACTTAGTCGGTAACACTTGAATTCAATATGGTGTTCGCCCTCCCTTAGCCATGAAGACAGCTTCCAGACTCTCAGGTCAGGACTCTGTGCAGGCCAGTACATTACAGGTATGTTGTTGTCATGTGACCACTCTGCCACAGGCCGTGCATTATGAACAGTGCTTGATCATGTTGAAAGATGCAGTCGCCACCTCACCCCCACATTGCTCTTCAACAGTGGGAAGCAAGAAGAAGTTTAAAACATCAATGTAGTCCTGTGATGTGATAGTGCCACACAAAACAAGAAGCGGTGCAAGCCCCCTCCATGAAAAACATGACCACACTATAACACCACCGCCTCCGAATTTTACTGTTGGCACTACACACCCTGGCAGGTGAAGTTCACCAGGCATTCGCCAACACCCACATCCTGCTACCGGATCACATTGTGTACCGTGATTCGTCACTCCACACAACATTTTTCCACTGTTCAATTGTCCAATGTTTACACTCCTTACATCAAGCGAGGCATCATTTGGCATTTACTGGCGTGACGTGTGGCTTATGAACAGCCGCTTGACCATGGAATCCAAGTTTTCTCACCTCCCGCATATCTGTCATAGTACTTGCATTGGATCCTGATGCAGTTTGGAATTCCTGTGTGATGGTATGAATAGATGTCCGCCTATTACATGTTATGACCCTCTTCAACTGTCAGCAGTCTCTGTCAGTCAACAGACAAGATCGGCCTGTACGCTTTTGTCCTGTACTTGTCCCTTCATGTTTCCACTCTACTATCACATCGGGAACAGTGGACCTAGGGATGTTTAGTAGTATGGAAATCTCGCGTACAGACATATCACACAATTGACGCCCAATTACCTGACCACATTCGAAGTCCGTGAATTCTGTGGAGTGCCCCATTCTCCTCTCTCATGATGTCTAATGATGACTGAGGTTGCTGATATGGAGTACGTGGCAGTATGTGGCAGCACAAAGCACCTAACATGAAAAACGTTTGTTTTCTGGGGGTGTCCGGATACTTTTGATCACATAGTGTATCAAAACGATGAAGGCCTTGCTATGAGGAATTGTCCTTCTGGATTTGTAACTGATATCTTCATTAATAATGTTGAAATACTTACATTAATTCCTACCCCACATTAGCCAATAACATTTCTTTCTACAGATGAAATGTTGATGATACTATCATTGTTTTAAAAGGAGGTGTGGAGGATGTCAAATAACTTTGTGAGTCACTGAACTGCTTCCCTCCTAAAATTAAATTTACATGTGAAATACATAATCAACATAATGAACTGAGTTTTCTGGATCTGAAACATGTGTTTACTAGATGGTAAAATTAACTTGGTAGTCACAGGAAACCCACCACAACAGATAACCTCATTCATAGAATGAGATTTTCACTCTGCAGCAGAGTGTGCACTGATATGAAACTTCCTGGCAGATTAAAACTGTGTGCTGGACTGAGATTCGAACTCTACCAAGTTCCTCTTCATGTATAATGAGAAATCTCCAACTGAAAAATTTCTCAGATCTGCAGAGTATAAAATACAATGTAATATCAACTTTGGCTTTGTTTCTTTGAGTTTGATTTTCATTGCTCCCAGACTTCCTCCATCCTTCCAGACTTTCATTCGTTTTCTTCCTAGTCCCACCTTTTGTTTTTATATCCTGCATTTTGTGTTGTCTCTCTAAAAAGTATTTTGTAATCTTTGCCAATTTAGGTGAGAGATGGGGCTTTGGATTTGTAGCTATTTAGTAAGTAGAAGATCTGCTGGGTTAGTCTATTGTTATCCATCCTATATGTGTGTCCATAAAACTCTAGTCTGATTTTCCTCATTACATCAGTTAGATTTTCCATTTACAAATAGAGCTATTTGTTTGATCATAATTTGAATTTAATATTACTATTACTTCTAGGTCCCAGGATTTTCCTTGCAATTCTTCTTTCAACTTGTTTCAGTTTTTCAAGATCCCCAAATCTTGTTAGTTTAACTATTTCTGCTGCATACATTGTTCCAGGCCTTACCCCTGTTTGACAGTGTCTTAGTTTTGTGTTCCAGGACAAAGTTCTTTTGTTATAAATGTTTTTGTCATCTAGAATGCCCTTTCCGTTTTATGTACTCTATTTTCTTTGGCGATCTTTTCTTTTGTGTTGCTTGTTATCCATTCTCTCTCCTAGGTATTTAAAACAATTTGTTTTAGATATTCTATTATGAATTTTGAGATTTGGAAGGCAACTCATTGAGATCTCTTATGATATTTTTTTTCCAAATATATTTAGTCCTATTTTGTCTTATTGTTTCTGTAGCTCTGTGATTTGTTCTTTGGCTCTACCCAATGTGTCAGTAATTAGTGCCCTTCCATCTGCAAAAGCTAGGCAATCTATGGTGAAAGTAGGAGTGATAAACCATCTCCCTGTCTTACTCCTGATTTTTATTTCAAAAGGTTTTAACAGTTCCCCATAAAATTTACTTTTGACGTTGTGTTTGTTTAAGTCTCTTTAATTATTATTGTTGAGTCTGATTTTCTTTTCAGTGTTTATTAGTGCATTTCTATCAAGTGAGTCATCTGAATTTCTAAATCTACAAAAGTTATCGGATATTTCAAATTGGCCGGCCGGAGTGGCCGTGCGGTTCCAGGCGCTACAGTCTGGAACCGAGTGACTGCTACGGTCGCAGGTACGAATCCTGCCTGTGGCATGGATGTGTGTGATGTCCTTAGGTTTAATTAGTTCTAAGTTCTAGGTGACCGATGACCTCAGCAGTTAAGTCGCATAGTGCTCAGAGCCATATTTCAAATTGCTCATTTTCCATGTCTCTATGATCGATTCTTTTGATTTAGTATTTGCCCTGCACAAAACCTTCCCTTTCTAAATCCTGCTTGATAATCTCATAATTGTGGGTTGAGTATTCCTTCAGCCCTCTTTAAAATTGCCATTAACAGGATCTTATCCACTGAAGTGCCAAGGAAACTGGTATAGGCATGCATATTAAAATACAGAGATTTTTGCTAGATCGGTTACTGCTGTGGCAATGGCAGGTTGTCAAGATTTAAGTGAGTTTGAATGAGCGATGGGACACAGCATCTCCGAAGTAGCAGTGAAGTGGGGATTTTCCCGTATGACCATCTCACGAGTGTACTGTGAATATCAGGAATCTGGTAAAACATCAAATCTCGGACATCGCTGCAGCCGGATAAAGATCCTGCAAGAACAGGACCAACGATGACTGAAGAGAATTGTTCAACATGACAGATGTGCAGCCCTTCCCCTAACATCAAATCTCGGACATCGCTGCAGCCGGAAAAAGATCCTGCAAGAACAGGACCAACGATGACTGAAGAGAATTGTTCAACATGACAGATGTGCAGCCCTTCCACTAATTGCTGCAGGTTTCAATGCTGGACCATCAATAAGTGCAGTGTGCAAACAATTCAACAAAACATCATCGATGTAGGTTTTCGGACCCGAAGGCCCATTCTTGTACCCTTAGTGGCTGCATGACACAAAACTGTATGCCTTTCCTGGGCCTGTCAACACTGACGTTGGACTGTTAATGACCGGAAACATGTTGCCTGGTTGGATGAGTCTTGTTTCAAACTGTATCGAGTAGATGTACGTGTACGGTTATGGAGACAACCTAATGAATTCATGGACTCTGCATGTCAGCAGGGGGCTATTCAAGCTGGTGGAGGCTCTGTAATGGTGTAGGCTCTGCAATGGTGTGGGGTGTGTGCAGTTGGAGTGATACGGGACACCTGATACTTCTAGCTATGACTCTTGACAGGTGACCTGCATGTATGCGTCTTGTCTTACCACCTGCATTCATTCATGTTCATTGTGTATTCTGTCGGACTTGGGCAATTCCAGCAGGACAATACGACACTCCACATGTCCAGAATTGCTACAGAGTGGCTCCAGGAACACTCTTCTGAGTTTAAACACTTCCGCTGGCCACCAAACTCTCCAGACATGAACATTATTGAGCATATCTCAGATGCCTTGCAAGGTGCTTGAAGAAGAAATATCCACCCCCTCATTCTCTTATGGATTTATGGACAGCCCTGCAGGAGTCATGGTGTCAGTTCCCTCTGGCACTACTTCAGACATTAGTCGAGTCTATGCCACATTGTGTTGCAGCACTTCTGTGTGATCGCGGAGGGTCTACATGATATTAGGCAGGTGTACCAGTTACACTGGCTCTTCCTTATTTGTCACTGGCAAGAGATAATTCCCTCTGTAATTGTTAGGATCAATTTTCTTTCCTTTTTTATGTAGTGGATGTATTAATGCCAATATTTTCTCCTCCTCCCCCCTCTCTCTGTCCATCTCCTCTTCTCTCCTCTCTGACCTTGAGCCTTATTTATTGTTATTGCTAATAAGTACTAGATTGTGAATTGCAATCACTTCTTCACATGGATAGGATTATAAACTGTCAGACAGTTCAGATTCTGTAGTAATATTCTAATCATCAGTTGATAAATCACAAATAGAACCTCCTCTTTTCTGTAAAACTGACTGTGTGGAAGAAAACAGAAAAGCATATTGTTGTGTACACAATTTTTGTTTAAAACTACAAATAAGGAGAAAGAATAAATGTACAAGAAACAATTCGTCTGATAGTTTACATGCCCTGCTATAGTAGTTAAAACTGGCTACAAGAAAGAACATGAAACCACACCTTGTCACAGCACAGCTCAGCACAGAATTTTCTTTTTCACAATTAGTTTTAACAGCAAACTTGGACATTGTTGTTAAAAAAAATATGTAGCCTATGGCAGTCCAAATGTTTATTAGCGTATTGTGTAAAAATTTGAAGTAAATCGGTCAATAACTTTGAAGAATTTTACTAGCAATGTTTCCCCTTTGATATATTTATATATATTTGATATATTTATATATATTTAAAAGATATACAGTCTGTGTCCATCTGAATGTTTATTAGAGTAGTGTGTAAAAATCTGAAGTGAACTGTTCAAGAACTTTTCGAGATATTTGGAAACAACATTAAATGATGTTTTATCTTTATATATTAATGACGACTTGTCTTTATATAGTAGTATAGATGACATTGCTCAAATTACAGTAAAGAAATGAATAAAGAAACCAAATGAACAAAACTGTGAAAAGTCAGATGCAGAAAACTATTTTTTAAATTTTGCTTTACAGCGGAGGTATGCCGTGCATTCCTGAACAGGCCATGGTTTACAGAGACAGGAAGTCCTGAGACAGGAGCAGCATGTGGGCGTGGCTTACGCATCCTCCTCAGTAACTACATTTCATGTTCCTCAGATAAACTTCAGTTCCTAAGAGATACCCTGTCAGAAGTAAGAGAAGAAATTGAACAGCATACTAACAACGGAAATAACAACTGGAGCCTACTAGTTTTTCCCACTGTTAATAAGTAGGTATACTTCAGAAAAAAATTGTAGAGTTACAATTGTTAATGTCAAATATATGTTAGCATTATAGGTGAACACCATGCAGTAAGGGTGAGCTCTCAACACTTCATTACAGTTAAATTTCATAAGAAAACTGGCAGAATTTTGTCAGAGCCATAAATAATTAGCTAATATGATTGTCTTGTGTGGTGAGGATAATCATGGATGGAATACAAACAGTGGTGTGAGTAAAGGCAGCCACTCTCCAACAAAGGATGCATTGAGCAGTAGATACACAAGTAAATTAGAAATTGCACATTATAGCTTCAGCTTTCAAACTTGGGGTCTTTTCTTTCAGAACATACTGGTATGCCACACGGATGATCAGTACATCTCTTGTAGTGCTTCTAGTCGAGTGTCAGTGTTTAGAGATTGTATCTCTACACAATATCTGTGTGTGCTGAAAACGGACTCAAGTTCAGGAGCTGGGAATAAATGTTAAGCTTCTTTTTCATGTACCTACTCAAAATATGAACCACGCAACCCTGAAGATCACAAAAGCAGATGAATGCAGTAACTATTGCACAAACAGCTTTACAACTCATGGATCAAAATGGCTGACAAGAATAATATGCAAAAGAATGGAAAAGGAAATTGAGGTTCTGTTAGATAATGATCTGTTTGGCTTTAAGAAAGTATAAGATGGCAGTGAGACAGTTCTGGCATTGCACTCAATAATAGAGGCAAGACTTAAGAAAAGTCACAGCACTTTCATAGGGTTCTGTGGTCTTGGAAAAAAAAATGACAGTATCAAATTGTGTAAGATATTTGAAATCCCCAGAACAATAGGCATCAGCTCTATCATAAGGTAGGTCATTTACAGTGTTAACAGGAACTGAGAGGGAACAATAACAAAGCACTTGTATTAAAAATGGTGTAAGGCAGCGAGACTTTATCCCCTACTGTTCAACCTATACTTCAAAGAAACAATTATGGAAATGAAAGGGAATTACATAATAGTGTGTGGAATATCTCTACAGTTCAAATTACTCACCCCTTTTCTTTGAGCAGAAGGGTTTAACCTTTTGAAGGCCAGCCACTTTAGGAGGCCTCCGGGCTGAGAAAACCAGCCCTAAATCCTATTATTGAAAGCGGTTATGACAAATGTAATTAATGTATCTTAAACAATACCAGAGAATGAAAGTTGCTACTCACCTTATGGTGAAGATGCTGAGTCGCGATAGGCACAACAAAAAGATTCACACAATATGTAAATGAAAGTGAACCAAGGTTCAGATTTATTTTGCATATTTGCTTTATTTCTTTGATAGATTAAAAATTTTAAAATTATAAAGAAAGAAATTATACTTATCATTCTGTAAGGTGAGTTATTGAGCAATTTCGTCCTCCTGAGCTTCCAAAGTTTCTTGCTCCCTCAACAAACATGACATATTTGTAGCAGAATTACTGCAAACTGCAAAACCTAACAAGCGCACACACACACACACACACACACACACACACACACACACACACACACACACACACACACACACACACACACACAAAGAATTTTGTCAATGTAATCACGTATTGGCTCAGCCATTTGTGGCAGCAGCTGTTACGTTAACTAATGTTTCTTTTGAAATAATTTTAGAAATTGGCAACAGGAGGCAGAGCCTGTCATGGGCCCCATAGCAAGATGTTCGTACATTGTTCTCATACTAAATGAGTCTAGTTTTCAAGTGATGGTTGGCTCATGCATTGAGAAAACTGTGGCCCAAGCTGTACTTAGGCTCGGTCTTTTGCAAACAGCATTGTGGCCTGAGTTATGCTCAGGGTAGGCCAGCAAACTGTTACATCTTTCAGTCTGAAGGTTATTTACCCAACATTATGATCACCTGCTTAACAGCATGTTGGTCTGCTTTCGGAACACAGTACAGCAGCAGATCTGTGTGGTAGGGATTCAATATATCCTAGATTGGTTTCCAAGATATGTAACACCAGATATGTTTGCACTGATTGCCCAGTTCCCATAAAATACAATCCTTGTGGGCACAGAGCTGGCACCCAGTAGTGTTCCATAGGTGTCGTGGTGCCCGTGATTACTACCATAAGTCTCATGGATGCGGAGGTGAACATTCCCCGTAGCAAAATACCACCACGAGCTGCCTGTGTCCATGGTGTGGTGCTTGTTTTGAGCAACTCTTCTCGTTTGAGCAATCTTCTCCTGTATGATGGCACATCTGGACAAGAAATGTGATTCATATGATGAGGCAACATTTCCATTGATCAATTGTCCAACCTTTATGATCTGATGCTGACTGCAATCGTAATGGACGTCCCTGGGTGAACATGGAAACACATGGAGGTTATCTGCTGCGGAACCCCAAAGTGCATTGACCGGTGTTCTCCAAAACACTTTTGCCTGAACCAGCATTGTAGTCTGTCATCGGATCTGCCATATATAATTGCCATATCCTGCTTTACTGAGGAGGCAAGCCTCCGATCTCTGCGTCTTGTGATGTGGTGTGGACATCTGACACCTTGTTGTCTGCTCATGGTTTTCCCAGCCTTCATCCACTTCCTACTGCTCACAACATAGCATATGAACAGCCAATCACCTTTACTATTTCTGAGATGCTTGTTCTCAGTTACCGGCCCATAATTAGCTGTGCATTTTCAATAACACTTATGTAACTAAATTTCCCTGCTTGCAGCCTGTATCGTTGCTAAAATGATTCATATGCCAATTCATTGTTGTCTCGTGACATTGACACCTGATCTCAAATGGCAAATTAGGGAGATGATAGTTGCAGTATGTGTGTTTGTTAGCTGTTTAGGAGGTGTAGTCTAAAAGATAACCAGTTCTCCACCTTTTTATATGCCTGTCTGCTGCTTAGCACCATATCAGTTTCATGAATATCAGTTTATTCTCATTCACATTTTATGTTTTCTTAAACATGCATTTATAACCAGTTACAAATTAGATGTGTTGGTACTTAACTTATGTACTATGTTGACACAATGCTCAAACAATTAATTGTTTACTTATAAAAAATCTTAGTTCACAGAATAAATCTTTCAGTTTGCAGGGGAGTGTGCACTGTTTTGAAACTTCCAAGCAGATCAAAACTGTATGCTGGACTGTGGCTTGAGCCTGGAAACTGGCCTTTTGCCAGCAGTGCTCTTACAGGTTGAGCAATCCAGGTGCAGCTCATAATCCATCCTTACAGCTTTATTTCTGATATTACCTGTTTTTTCAGACTTCACAGAAGTTCTCCTGCATACTTTGTGGCACTAGCTCTCTTGGAAGAAAGGAGTTGCAGAGAAATGGCGTAGCCACAGCCTAAGTCATTGTTCCCAAAATGAATGTTTGACTCTGCTGTTCCTCTCTTCCAGGAGTGCTGGAGCCACAAGGTATGTAGTAGAATTTGTGTGAAGTTTGGAAAGTAGAAGAGAGATACTAGCAATAGCAAAGATGTGAGGTTGGGTCATGAGTAGTGACTCGGTTCTTCAGCTGATAGAATTGCTCTCATAGGACAATGTTCTGGGGTCAAGTTGTGGTCCAACACACAGTTTTAACCTGCTAAGAAGTTTCGAGATAAGTTCAGTTTCGTATTATATTAATTGACATTGTTATTCAAGTAGTAAAATAGATAGTTGTTATTATTATTACTCAAGTAGTAAAATAGGTTATTATCATTATTATTATTATTATTCTTTTCCAGATCAAACTTCAGTGTTCTCTTTGTTCAGCTATTCAAATGCCTGCTGGAGGGAGCTGAAGATGCTTTTAATAGTATGTCCAGCAGTGAAAAGCAGTTCAAAGTTTGGAGGCTTATAGTTGACTTCTTGCCAGAATTTGAGGCCATTGTTAAAATTCATAGTGGAGGAACTTTGAGTGCTGTAATTAGGGTAATTTATTCCAATCTTAGTTCATTATTTAGGTTATACTAATAATAATTATGGTATTTTAGAGTCAAATTGTATTATGATTTCGCAACTTACAAGTAATTTTGCTGCAGATGTCCCAGCAACTGCTAAAACTGTTTCTTAACAGTGGTATCAGACTGATGGATGCTTTTCTCAGAGACAAACGAGAGGAAGTCATATTGCTGCTGAAAGATTTGCAAAAATATAATCGGTTTTTGCATAATCTCTGTTTCTATACAAAGGTACGCATAGTAAATAATTGCAAAGAATGCAACATTTGGAGAAACAGTGTTTTTCAGATTGGTAATTGATGTATATTGCATTCGAAAATTGTTATAATAGGATTAAACAGCAAACATTTTTTCAGTGGCTGTAAACAGAAATCACACTGAAGTAAATAAAACTAACCTATGAATGCTGAGAGATAAATTTTAGTACACATTGCACAGAACAAATAATTTGAATTATATCTAGTTTACATCCACAGAAGCAAGCAGTAACAAATTGAGACATTTAATTTCCTCAGTTTTAAGTATTCTTTGTGTTGTGATCTTTAGTGTTAAGCATACCATTTGTGTAAGCCAGATAGTAAGTGTGACTGTAAGGAAATTAATATTGCACAAGTTCCTTTTTTCTCCCCAATGCAGAACATGATAAATGTTTATTGATTTACCTTCATTAGCTGCAATGATATTGCAGATTCAAACCAGACTGTGATGCGATCTCTGCCTCTGTCACCACGTATTCCCATCTGGCGTTTGCGAGGGGAACAGGGCATCGGATAGTGATATCAAAAGTACCCTCCGCCACACACAGTTAGATGGCTTGCGGAGTATGATGTGGATGTAGAAGTCCATTTTTGGCCAACGTACTGACTAACATGTTGCTTGATCTCAATAAGAACATTATTAAATTTATAATATTAAGCCCCCACTTTTAAAATGCCCACCCACTTCTCTTGTTTCCCTTCTTAATATCTGAATATTTAGACTGAGTCTCTGCATGTCCTTGATGTAACTTCAAGCATTCTCTTTCTCTTCAGCTAAGTCTTTCTTATTGACTGTAATGTAACATTTTTAGCTCCTATGCCCTTCTTCAACAATTTTAAAGAATTTATATTCTTAACACTACACAAAACCAGACAAAATTATCACTGCAGCTTCACTTGCCTTTTCAAAAAATTTAGCAATACATTGCTACTGCTTCACAAAACTACCTCAGTGATGTCTCACTGCGATTCACTAGCCACAGTATCCCCCCCCCTCCCCCCCCCCCCCCTAAAAATAGCTATCACTTCCTACCAACCAATAAATGTTTGTGGTGGGATAAAAGAAATAAATATGTCTGATATGCAGTATCTAAATGTAAGTTGTTTTGAAATTGGAGACAGTTGCCCTCCAGCATCTGAATAACTTATGTGGCCTTTCATTATTGGGCAATCATCGGAACCACAAGAAAAAGTTATTTGATATCCATTGTGCATTGCAGCACATTCTCGTGTTATTTCTGTGATTTGATACTGATGGAAAGAACGCAACGTAGAATCTTGTGCTCTCATTCAGTTAGGGAGAAGTGCCAATCCACATTGCTAGGCTTTATAATTATAGATTCATGTTATACTCCTTTCTCTTTATCTGTCCACACTCAAGAGGCATCACCTCAATTATTCAATTTGTTTGTATATGTAATATCTGATTATCTTTCCTGACATTTCAGACTACACATATATTGTCACATCAACCCTTTCCTAAAACCAAGAAAACATATTGGTGGGGTTAACTTGATGTTAATAATTTACATACATAACTACTTTCTATGAGGCAAACAACCTCACCTAATCCAATTCTTCAACAGAGGCCGGGATTCCATAGTCAGATGTCACTAAGTGCATAAGAATCTCATTGGGGGAACTTATAATAGAATTTTGAGTTCAGCACATAGTTCATTTGCATTTCGCCTCGCAGTAGCAGACAAAACTTGGAGGTCGCTTCCCATGGCTAAAGCTTCAGTTTAATTTTAGAAGTAAGTCTATTATATCTTTAAATCATTTCTACCGTACAGTCATTGTAAAACAAATTAGATACAATCTGTTCTTGACAGCATCTCATCATTTCCTCCTTTTCTTATGGTGTAAACATGGAAGAAGCAAGAGACAGGTAGAGGCGAGTGCTATTGTGAGGCAAGGACAGGAGGAGGAAAGATGATAGGAATACAGTGGCAGTGAGAGCTCACCCAAGTGTAGGCAGGTGTAGTTACGTGTTATCACTGATTAAACATGTGAAGGAGAGTACATAGGCCCGTAAACTTAACAGAAGCAAGGGGCACAGAGAAGAATGACGCTGTTGAAGGGGAAAAGGCATTAGAACAAGTAGAGCAGAGTTTGTGGATATATAATATAAAACATGGCTACCATATAAACATGAATAACCTTCACTGTTGAATAATCCTTGCACCCTAATTGTAAGGGAGGGGAAAAAAATCAACCATTGGCTGTAATTTGTGTTTTATTTACAAGAAAAACGTGATTCTGACATAATGATTTTATTCATCATCCCTTTATCATCTTCAGTAGCGGAAGAGTCACTGTTGTCATCAACCTCTCCCCTCTGGGTGTTGTCCTCTGTTCCATCCCGCAAATTTGTGATATCACATTTTTTGAAGGATTATCCCACCAGTGGTAACAGACAGGAATTTCATGCACATTTCACCCATTCATAAGTCTGTTTTCATGAGCCATCCGTTGCATTATTGCTGTTTAAGTGCTGCTTTGAATGGCCAATTTATATACACCTCTAGTGACTGCAGGATGGATGTTAGGCCTCCATGGATAATGACCAAATCAGTTTTCCCTTTTTGTAACATGTATCTCACTTCCTTAGCTGTTTGCTCATGGAAGGTGTCCAGGATAAACATGTTACATAAATTCAGTAATGCACCAGGATGATGTTGCCAAACATGCATCACCCAGTCAACTACCACCATCCACTCTTTTGGATTCACTCTGACAAATATGCCTGTAAGTGATATTTTTGGAATAGTTTTTCATTCACCTGCAGCTACATGCATCATCACTGTTCGCCTTTGCTTCTCATTCCTCCCAGTTCATATCATGATTCTGAATTTCCCTTTTTTGTTCATTCTCAAAGTAGACTGGCATTTGATCTGTATTACCAATTTCTGATAATATATAGGAATATTTGTGGCACAAATTTATTACATAGCAATGAAAATTCATTACTTTTTCCTTGTGATCACCTGGGAGTCACTGAGCGATGGTAGTTTTCTTCTGGAAGCCTAATCCATATCAGTTGAAATATCTCGATAGCCAGCCCCAACTAGCTTTGAAACTGGTGATTCCTAGTTCTTGGCTAAAGCCAGTGCTTTGAGTTCACACAATTCACTAGTCACTGCATATCCATATTGTCGCTTCTCACCTAGGTAATCACAGAGCCTGTATTTGTAGGCCCAGATTCTTCACTTTTTGACCACGAAATACTGGGCAATTACAGTTTGTTTCTTGAAGCCTCATTTTGTTTTGTCACTAGTGGCAAATACAATCCTCATTCACATCGTACTTTCTTCCCTGTGTGTGGTTTCCAACGTTTTCTGCTTCTTCAATAATTTGAAGTTTCTTTAGCTGTGTACAAGAGATAGTCATAAGAATGTAGTCATGATTAACAAGTTAACACATGTTTAATACTCACTTCTAATGTGCTACTGACACGTTAGACCGAGGCTGCAACAGTGCTTTAGTATAACAGATGGTGTTGTTGGAGGTGGAGCAATACCAATCTTATCACAATTAATCAGCACACCTCAGTTTTTCATCCTTAGGGTGGATGGTGAATTGCCACCTAATTTGTCTTATATAAACAACAAAAAAAAAACCTTGGTTTTCTTGTGTTGTTTCAGGTAATTAAGACAATCTTTTTCATGCAGAAAACACATAGTAGAGGTTTGCTTTTGCATATGGCATGGAATACTATGTGGAGGCATAAATTCTGGGAGAGCTTCATAAATCAGGGAGAGCTTGATAAGTCAGGCTTCCACACGTGACAGCTCCAGTTTTCTTTTGGCCATATAAAGTGGGATTTTACCTCCTTTTTAATGCAAATAATGATAGAGGCTTCAATGTATCGATCAAAATTGGTTGTTCTAATATTAAAACACAGCTGTATAAACAAATATCATAAAGGGAATTCTCTTGATAAAACTATAAAATTTAAGGAGACAGGATGGCAGACAAATTCTTCCCTCCAGGAGACAACATTGCAATATTGTCAATACACACATATAAAAACTAACATAGTTTTCAGAATGATCATCCCTTCCCTGGGGAGGAAAGAGGGAAAGCTAGGAAGGAGAGGCACAAGTCACTCGGACCAAAGGATGAACCTACTTGTTGTGAGGTCCTCAAGAATTCACATATGCTTATATCAATCCAACATAATATTTCGCTTATTTCTAACCAATGCAGTATTGTGCACATACAACAACAAACAGTTTCCGTGTTTAATAATGTTAAGTATCATATATAAAGAATTCACCAGCTCAGGCTCAAGTGTTCTGTTAAGAATACATTTTTTATGGCTCCTTTGTATGTGTAGCTTTATTTTTTTCACACCCATTGGTAAAATGAAAGTTTTTTTTTCTCCAGGAACAAAAAAATGTAGCTGTAACAAAATTTGTACCACGCTTGAGGCTAACATTGGAACAGCTGAGAGTGCAGGTGAAAAGTGTTCTAGCTGCCAATGGTTGCATTGGGGCTTTCACAGCAGGCAACCTCCGCAATCGAAATTTGCAAGGAGAAGTTATCTCGTCACAGGTAATCACTGAACATTTCTTTTTATAACTACAGTTTTCATCTCCTATTTAAAATTTTCTCTTTCGTTCCATCTGATTTTAAACTCACTGTCCTATGTTTTGTTTCACACACTATTTCCCATTTTTACATAGAAAACTGCTGTTAATAACTGTGTCAGATGCTCCAAAAATAAAAGATTGATGGTCAAAGTCCAAAGAAACTAAAAAAAACCTGGATATAACCAGTTAAAATGTTACAAGTAAATATTTTAGCAGCATTTTTCTACCATTGTTTCGTACACACAGAAACTAACTGCTGCCAATTACTTCCTCTTCAGTGTGCAAGTTATTCGCAGAATTAATTGTACAAATAGTGGTCACACTTTTCAGACAATATTACAGAAGTCTTAAGGAAAGAAGCAGAGGTTTTTAAATGAGTATTTCATTTCAGCATTTCATCAGAAGTGGTTCCTTATCCAGATGGATTGTGTGTGTGCAGAAAAGGAGGCTCCAGGGGGGGGGGGGGGTTAAACCAGCATACTGGAAAAACTGTGTGATTTAAACTACCTACTAATGAACTAGATGAAGAAGTATATCAAGAATGAAGAAAGTTCTTTTCCTCTCTAAATATTGTAAATTTCTTGTGACAGGAGTTCATGAGTATCAGCGGGCTACTCACTTATCTCAGAAATCTTGAACTCCTATTCTATTTCACCGTTACTACAAAAGAATAAATTTTTATGGAAGTTTGAGAATCAGATGCTCCTTAATGAAGATTTCTATTATTCTATATGCAGATGCATTCTGTTTACTAATTGTCCATGCAATTTAGAGTAAATTGTTGTGGTTTCTTGTACTGGAAATGAACTTTCCTACCACTGGTACAGTATTAGAAACTCCTGGGTGGAATACAAACATTGGCACATCATAAAAATAATCAGCTCCTCAGAGTTATATTAAGACACACACTAGATTACCAGTGATAATGTCTCCTCCTTCACCAGAGAATGCACTAAGGAAGTGTTACCTTCATTTTCATGGTCACAGACTCTTCACTGTGTGCTTCATCAAGGCATCTCATGCCTTGCTGAGTTGGTAGCTAGCTTGCCTGTTGATTAGGTTTACCCAAAGCTTGAATTCAGTTACCTCTTTTATGATACTTTCTCAGAACCTGGCAGTCTGTGCCAGAATTTTTGTCTCATCGTACTTCATAGTGTGCTTGTATTCCAGACAGTATTTGCTGTTGTTGTTGTTACAGCTTTAAGAGTGTAAGTGAGCACCATGTGGTTTGTGGATTCCAATGAAGAATATGATATATGAGAAAGGTGAAATGCCTTCAGACTTTGAGAAGAATGTAATAATTCTTATTCCAAATAAGGCAGATGTTAGTATGTGTGAATATTACTGAACCATAAGTTTAATAAGGCATGGTTGCAAAATACTGACTTGAACTACGTACAAAAGAAGTAAAAACTGGTAGAAGCTCAGAGAAGATCAGTTTGGGTTCTGGGGTAATTTAGGAGCACAAGAGGCCTTACTAACCCTGCAACTTAGAAGACAGGTTAAAGAAAGGCAAACCTAGACATATAGCATTTATCATCATTTAAGAATGTGACATACTAATTCTGTCAGAGACGGCAAAGGACTTGGAAGAACAGTCGAATGAAATTGAGAGGGTCTCGAAAAGAGGCTGTAAGATGACATCGAGAAAAGTGAAACAAGAGTAATGGAGTGTAGTCAATTTAAATCAAGTGAAGCTGAGGGAATTAGACTAGACAGTGAGGCACCAAAAGTAGTAGACAAGTTTTAATATTTGACTGAAGTAGAGACGATATAAAAGGAAAATTGGTTAGACCACAAAAAGCATTTCTGGAAAGAGGAATTTGTTGACAGTTAATTAAAGTGTAAGAGTTAGGAAGTATTTTTCTGAATGTATTTGCCTGGAGTGTAGCCTTGTATGGAAGTGAAATGTGAACAACAAGCAGGTCAGACAAGAAGGGAACAGAAGATTTTGGAATGTGGAGTTGCAGAAGAATGCTGAAGATTTCATGAGTAGATCAAGTAACTACTGAGGAGGAACTGAATTGAGTAGGAGAGAAAAAGAGTTTTATGGCACATCTTGACCAAAAGGAGGGATCAGTTTATAGGACACATCCAGAGGCAGTAAGGAACTGTTAATTGGGTAATGGAAGGCAGTCTGGGGGTTAAAAATTGCAGATGGAGACCAAGGGGTAAATACAGAGATCAGATTAAAATTGATGTAGGTTGCAGTAGTTATTTTCAGATGCAGGATAGAACAGTGTAAAGAGGTGCATCAAATCAGTTCTCAGATTGAAGACCACAACAACAATGGAAGAGTGCATGTGTTGTTGCAAATAAAGAATCTTCTTAGGATTATTGTGGGGGGGGGGGGGAAGGGGGGGGGGTGTCTGCTGACAAGTCTGTGTTCATTTATCTTGTTACGATTATGTGCTTGTGGTTGATAATGAAGTGAATGCGGTTCCCACTATAAGGATGTCAGTGCAATGATTTTTGAGGTTTTATGGACCACACTAATTAAGTACTTTGGTATCTGTAGACGTTTTTCAATGACAACTGATTCTACTCATCTTTCTTCATTAGCATTCAACATGCTTAAGACTTTGTGTTTGAGGTTGGATAATATACAAGGTATTAAAAAATATATCAGTTGTTTTGAGCAGTAGTAGAACGTGCCAAAACAAGGGAAAAAGTCCAGTACACATGGGCTCTAAATTGTGTAGCTTAAGAGCTATGAGCAGTTTTTTATCTTCAGTACTCTGAAACACATCTCTTCAACTGTAAGCTCTTTGCTTTTCATATTTTTGGAAGAGGTAGTATGGATTAAAACAAAAAAGAAGTTTTCTAAATGTTGGTTCTAAAATGTATATTTAAAGACCTATGAACATTTGTTCTATAGAAGAAATGTGTTTCACCGTAGCAAAGATGAACAAGTGCTCATAGCTTTTAAGGTATGTATTTTAGAGCCTATGTTTTCTGAAAGTTCTTTTTTTTTCCATCTGTAATACCTCCTCTAAAATACGGAAAGCAGGCTGCCCATATAGCTATACACCAGCTATACACCAGCTATACACCACCAGTATCACCTCAGCATTCATTGGATGTAATTCCCACACCAGCCTAGTTCAGAAGCAGATTTCCCTGGCCATTGCATCCGATCCTGATACTGCTGCTCCCTCCAAAACACAACTTAGGAGTACATCTCTTGTCACTCTTTACTGTTCTTGTCTATATTGTATTAATTAACTGCTTCAGCAAGGCTGTGACTACCAAAAGTCATTCCCTAAAATGAGGTCCAATCTGTCTTGACATTTTGCCCACCGCACCTAGAATAGCTTTTCATTCACCCCCCCTCCCTCCCCCCTCTTCCTGAGGTTAAAAATCTCTACTGTTTTTTTCGATATGAGGCGAACATGATAATTACTGGCTCATGTTAATTCCTCCAATGGTTATTCCACATACTTTTGAATACTTTATGGGAAAGGCGGTGATCAATGTCTTACAAATATTTACTATTAAAACAGTCTAGATCACAATTTATTTATCAAGGTGACCGGTTTCGACCACTACTGTGGTCATCTTCAGACCTACAAGTTGTATACAAAGCTTTAATTAGAGGGCTACATACATTAAAGAAAATACATAACGTTATAAAGCTATAAAAACAAAGAATTACCATTGAGTAGCAACCTCTTTCTGTTGGAGAATCACTACTGGAGAAACCAGTGCACGTCTTACTATATATAATGGAGGCTCCACCCACTTCTGACTGCATGATGTCATTACTAACCAATGAGTTATAAGTCGAATTAAAAATAAATACACACTGAACTTAGCTTATTAAACAGCTATTGTCAATGAAGAAGCATTAAAAAATATTTAAATATGTAGGAAAAAGGAACTTCGATTTGGCAGTACATGGGATGCCCTCTTAAGGACTGTTAGTGAACCATTTGGAACCACTGGTTGCCATGGTGAAGTTGGACGCCGTTGCAAAGATGAGGCAGCAGGCTTCTTTCCACTGAAGTTGTTGAAAAGTCGATAGTCGAACTAGTGGTTGCCATGGTGAGGACAAACGCCAGTGCAAAGATGTGGCAGCAGGCTTCTTTCCATCGAAGTTGTTGCGAAAGTGAAATGGTGAAGGCTGTCACGTCAGACGATGTATTATTGAGCAACATCTCTTTATTGAAACGATTTTGAATGAGTAAGCTGCAATAATCAGTAGCTGACATGTATACTACATGCTGCACAAATACGATGCGAAGTAGCTGTCCGTATATATGAAGTATTGTCTATGAAGTTGGTATGTAAATTACATGTGACAATTTTAAAGGCATTGCTATTACTCAAGTTATATGCCGGTCTTATAAGCAAATAAAAATAATGAAAAAGGAAGGAATTTAAAATTATAAAATTATGAGCCATAGTGTCAAAAATAAAAGGATGTGAATTAGAAATATGCAGTCTAAAAACATATAAGCAAAATTCTAAAACAGATAGTCAGTCATAAAATAATATTTGGTGAAATAAAATTACAATGTAAAGGTAAAATTTCCTAAAAGTCTTAATAATTTAATTTTTTTTTAATTTAAAAAACAAAGGACAGAAGAGTAAACATTCTAAAGCAGATCATCGAAAAGCTCAAAGAAATGTTTGTCTTTGAACTGAAGTTGTTCGTTTAAAACAGATAATGGATTACTTTTGTGAAGTGAAAAGATTTCAATTTCTTCTAAGGTATTTAGCAGTGGTTCTTTGGCACATTATTTCCACCCCTAGTTTTTCCACATACAATCTCTAAGAACAGGTTGTCTCTATCTTCCACCTCGTTTTCTGCAATGTTGAAGAAACACAGGCTATTCTGTTGTAAATATGGTCTAGTTCATGAGGTGTAACAGATAGTATTTCTTCCAAATCTCACATCGTCTTTTCACACAAAGACATAAACTTTGCAAAGAGCTAATTTCCGCAGTAGTCTGTGCAACAGTTTTGTGAATTTTGGCTAACTGCTGTTACTGCATCTGCTATAGTGAGCACAATCAACAGTGGGAAGAATGAGTGTTTAAATGCCTCTGTATGTGTTGTAATTAATTTAATCTGGTCCTCATGGTCCCTCTGTAAGTGACAAGCAAGGGATTGTAGTACATTCCTAAAGTCATTATTTAGAATCGCTTCTTGAAACTTTATAAGCAGGGTTTCTCGGGATAGTTTATGTATACACCTTCAAGAGTCTGCCTGTTCAGCTTCTTCACCATCTTTGTGACACTTGAAGCAAACAAATTGTGGCCATTTATGCTGCGCTACACCATATATGTTCAATATCCACTTTTAGTGCTGTTTGGTGCAGGTCCCAAACACTTGAGCAATATGTCACTAGACATGGCCTACACCTCAACAGGTATGGGAAGGGGAGGTTGGCGAAACTTATAGGTGACAGCATAGGTGGGGGTAGTGGGATCACTCATGGGAAAATTCCGGTAGTTGTGGGTGTTAGAGCTGTACCTTTTTTAGATTGAAGTCAGCTGATAGGTATTCCTGCTTAAGGGAAGTCTCTCTAACAAAGAAACCACTTTCTACAAAGCTTGGGTATCCGATTAATGAGGGAATTAGTATATTTCATCAAAATATACAAGGTATTAGAGATAAAGTTAGTGAACTGCTTATAGATGTTGACTCTGAAATTATTGGTATATCTGAACACTTCTTAAATAAGGAGATAATTCAAAGGCTTCCTTTACCAGGATACAGGTTGGCTGGCAGCTTTTCTAGGAGCTCTTTGCGGTGTGGGGGAGTAGCCATGTATGTGAAAAACGGTATCCCATTTGAGTCAATTGATGTTTCAAAGTACTACACTGAAAAGGTGTTTGAATGTTGTGCAGGTGTGGTTAAATTTAGTGGAGCTAAACTTCTTACTGTTGTTATTTATAGATCCCCAGACTCCGATTTCACAACATTTTTGCTAAAGCTAGAGGAGGTTCTTGGTTCACTTTATAGCAAATACAAAAAGTTAGTTATATGTGGTAACTTCAATATTAATTGTATAAGTGATTGTGCAAGGAAAAGGATGCTGGTAGACCTCCTTAATTCATATAATCTTATGCAAACCGTATTCTTTCCAACGAGAGTGCAAGGGAACAGTAGAACAACCATAGACAATATTTTTGTTCATTCGTCATTATTAGAAGGGCATTCTGTTAGCAAAAAGGTGAATGGCCTTTCAGATCATGATGCACAAATTTTAAGTCTAAAAGATTTTTGTGCTGCAACACATGTTAAATATAGTTACCAACTTTGTAGGAAAGCTGATCCAGTTGCTGTACAGACTTTTGTAAACCTTATCAAGGAACAAGAGTGGCAAGATGTTTATAGTGCTGGTACAGTAGACGATAAATATAATGCTTTCCTCAAGACTTTTCTCGTGCTCTTTGAAAGTTGCTTTCCGTTAGAACGTTCAAAACAGGGTACTAGCACAAACAGGCAGCCTGGGTGGCTGACTAAAGGGATAAGAATATCTTGTAGAACAAAGTGGCAATTATATCAAAACGTTAGAAACAGTCACAATCTAAATGCAGCAGCCCATTACAAACAGTATTGTAAGGTGCTTAAAAAAGTTATTAGGAAGGCAAAAAGTATGTGGTATGCAGATAGAATAGCTAAGTCTCAGGATAAAATTAAAACCATATGGTCAGTCGTAAAGGAAGTGGCTGGTCTGCAGAGACAGGTCGAGAATATAGAATCAGTGCGTAGTGGGGATGTCCGTGTTACTGATAAGTCGCATATATGTACAGTACTTAATAATCACTTTCTGAATATAGCAGGTGAACTAAATAGAAACCTAGTCCCAACAGGGAATCATATAGCGCTCTTAGAAAAAAGTGTTCCGAGACTGTTACCTGAAATGCTCCTCCATGATACTGACAAGAGGGAGATTGAGTTAATAATTAAATCACTAAAGACCAAGAACTCTCATGGATATGACGGGGTATCTAGCAGAATACTGAAGTATTGTTCCACGTATGTTAGCTCAGTACTTAGCCATATCTGTAACTTTTCCTTTAGGAGTGGTCGGTTTCCTGACCGATTAAAGTACTCGGTAGTGAAGCCACTTTATAAAAAGGGAGACAGGGATAATGTTGACAACTATAGACGTATTTCTATGCCATCGGTGTTTGCTAAAGTTATCGAGAAGGTTGTATATACAAGGTTACTGCAGCATTTAAATTCACATAATTTGTTGTCAAATGTACAGTTTGGTTTTAGAAATGGCTTAACAACTGAAAATGCTATAGTCTCTTTTCTCTGTGAGGTTTTGGACGGATTAAATAAAAGGTTGCGAATGTTAGGTGTTTTCTTTGATTTAACGAAGGCTTTTGACTGTGTTGACCACAAAATATTACTGCAGAAGTTGGAACATTGTGGAGGAAGGGGAGTAGCTTACAATTGGTTCGCCTCCTACTTTAAGAACAGAAAGCAGAAGGTAATCCTCCGCAATATTGAGAGTGGTAATGATGTTCAGTCCCAATGGGGCACTGTTAAATGGGGCGTTCCCCAAGGGTCGGTGCTGGGGCCACTGCTGTTTCTTATTTATTTGAATGATATGCCTTCTAGTATTACAGGTGATTCAAAAATATTTCTGTTTGCTGATGACACCACCTTGGTAGTGAAGGATCTTGTGTGTAATATTGAAACATTATCAAATAATGTAGTTAATGATATAAGTTCGTGGCTTGTGGAAAATAATTTGATGCTAAATCACAGTAAGACTCAGTTTTTACAGTTTCTAACTCACAATTCAACAAGAACTGACATTGTAATCAGACAGAATGGGCATGTTATAAGCGAGACGGAACAGTTCAAGTTCCTAGGCGTTTGGATAGATAGTAAGTTGTTGTGGAAAGCCCATGTTCAGGAGCTTGTTCAGAAACTAAATGCCGCTTTATTTACCATTAGAACAGTATCTGAAATAAGTGACATTTCAACACGAAAAGTAGTATACTTCGCATATTTTCATACGCTTATGTCATATGGTATTATTTTTTGGGGTAATTCTTCTGATTCAAAAAGGGTATTTTTGGCTCAAAAACGGGCTGTTCGAGCTATGTATGGTGTAAGTTCGAAAACCTCTTGTCGACCCCTATTCAATAGTCTGGGAATTTTGACATTGCCCTCACAGTATGTATTTTCTTTAATGTCGTTTGTTGTTAGCAATATTAGCTTATTCCCAAGAGTTAGCAGCTTTCACTCAGTTAATACTAGGCAGAAATCAAATCTGCATGTGGAATGCACTTCCTTGACTCTTGTGCAGAAAGGAGTGCAGTATTCTGCTGCATCCATTTTCAATAAGCTACCACAAGAACTCAAAAACCTTAGCAGTAGCCCAAACACTTTTAAGTCTAAACTGAAGAGTTTCCTCATGGCTCACTCCTTCTATTCTGTCGAGGAGCTCCTGGAAGAGCTAAAAAATTAAGCAAATTCCAGTGTTACATTCTTGATTTTCTTTATTTAAACTAACGACTTGTCGCCTGAATATGTTTCTTATATTTCATTTCATTCTGTTTCTACAATCGTGTTATAATTTCATGTATTGACTCGTTCCATGACCATGGAGATTTCTCCTAAATATGGTCCCACGGAACAATAAATAAATAAATAAAAATAAATAAATTCCAGACCAGGTTGCACAAGTGATTTGTAAGCAGTCTTCTTTGTAGACTGATTACATTTTCCCATTATTCTACCAATAAACAGAAATCAGCCACCTGCTTTATCTATGACTGAGTGTATGTGATTATTCCATTTCATGTCCCTTCAAAGTGTTACACTCAGGTATTTGTAGGAGCTGTGATTCGTTGATACTATGATCATAGGAGAATATGTTTTTTTCATGTTGTGAAGTGCACAATTTTACGTTTCTGAAAATTTAAAGCAAGTTGCCAGTTTTTCCAGCATTTTGAAATCTTATCAAGATCTGACTGAATATTTATGCAGCTTCTTTCAGACAGACATTGTGAAGTGCCTGAATAGAAATGTGTACAAAACCTTCCTAGTCCCAACTGAAATGTGTCATCATTATTTATGAAACATCATGAACATCATACTCAAAATTGTTAGGTACCAACATCAACAAGAGTTTGAAGTGGGTGAGAATGGATTCTGGAATGTGTCTGTAGCCAAACATTGGCACAAAAGCTGGTGAGCATCTGATTGCCATCCAGTAGTGGCTTCTAATGGTGTAATGTGCATAGACGATCCAGTTAATCCTACACTATTCAGTCTGTAATCCATGTTCCTGAATTGCAAAAGAGAAATTGGACAGCTTGTGATGCAGACACATCTCATTAACTTCAGTGTGGCAGATATTTCTATCCTAACTGTTACAGTGACATGCTTTTAAATTTAATGTGGTTTATGATTGTTGCACTCCATAGTACCTTTTATAAAAATGCTTCACGTTATTTATATGAGCATCAAAATATCACTCTTATTTACTCTGATGGATCTAAGGAAAGAGGTCTTTATGACTGTTCAGCCAACAATAAATTTACTCTGTTTCTCATACAGTTCAATGCGATTCTGAAGGCAGTGTATATGAAGAGAATGAGTAAAAGGAACTTTTGTGTTGTATACTATAGTACCTGGAGACACTGTGGTGTATGCAGTAAATAAAGCTCTTTAGACAAAATAAGTCATAATTGGATGAATCAACCATGTACTTGTGTAATGTACCTTACAGTCCACTCAAATGAGGAGTCACTGTAATATGGTTAAGAACTGTGACTCATGTTTTCCTTGGATGTGGGAAATCATCTACTTGGAATGCTTGTGGTGTAACAGCTCTGATGTCTGTCAGTGATGGTATGTTACAAGGTACTAGATGAGTGTTGATGTGACTTGTTAACCTTCTTGTACATACATACATACATACATACATACATACATACATATATTAATCCATGTTCCATAGATCCTGAATACGGCATTTCAGAATAATGTGGAATGTGTCACTTTAACATAAGTTTTCTTTACACACAATGATTAATTAATTTTTTTTTACAGGTACTGCATCATATCTAAAAATTCATCTATTGAGTAGAAGGAGTTGTCATTCAGAAATTCTTTTTATTTGCTTTTAGAAGTTAGTTGGTTAGCTGTCAGACTTTTAATTCTGTTTGGCAAATGATCAAAGATTTTTGTGGCAGCATCATTTACCCATTTTTGTGCCAAAGTGAGATTTAATCCAGAATAGTGAATATCATCCTTTCTTCTAGTGTTGTAGCTAGAATTATTTTTGAATTGGGATGGGTTATTAATGACAAATTTCATAAGTGAATATATGTATTGCGAAGGTACTGTGAATATCCCGAGTTCCTTAAATAAATGTCTACAAGGCGATTTTGATTACACACTTTTGTGCTATGAATACTTTCTCTCTTAATGACGAATTGCCCCAAAATATGATGCCATATGAAAGCACTGAATGAAAATAGGCATAGTAGGCTAATTTACTGATATGTTTATCACCAAAATTTGCAATAACCCTAATAGCATAAGCGGCTGAACCTAACCGTTTCAGCAGATCATCGTTGTGTTTCTCCCAGTTCAATTTCTTATCAGTGCACACACCCAGAAATTTTGAGTATTCTGCCTTAGCACCAGACTTCTGTTCATAGTATATATTTATCAATGGTGTTATGCCCTTTACTGTACAGAATTGTATAAACTGTGTTTTCTCAAAATTTAGTGAGAGTTCATTTGCAAAGAACCACTTAATAATTTTCTGAAAGACATTATTTGCAATTTCCGCAGCTGATTCTTGCTTCTTGGGTGTGATTACTAGTATCATCAGCAAAAAGAACTAACTTTTCATTTTCATGAATATAGAGGGCAAGTCATTAATACACTCCTGGAAATGGAAAAAAGAACACATTGACACCGGTGTGTCAGACCCACCATACTTGCTCTGGACACTGCGAGAGGGCTGTACAAGCAATGATCACACGCACGGCACAGCGGACACACCAGGAACCGCGGTGTTGGCCGTCGAATGGCGCTAGCTGCGCAGCATTTGTGCACCGCCGCCGTCAGTGTCAGCCAGTTTGCCGTGGCATACGGAGCTCCATCGCAGTCTTTAACACTGGTAGCATGCCGCGACAGCGTGGACGTGAACCGTATGTGCAGTTGACGGACTTTGAGCGAGGGCGTATAGTGGGCATGCGGGAGGCCGGGTGGACGTGGGGCGTGAGGTCTCCACAGTACATCGATGTTGTCGCCAGTGGTCGGCGGAAGGTGCACGTGCCCGTCGACCTGGGACCGGACCGCAGCGACGCACGGATGCACGCCAAGACCGTAGGATCCTACGCAGTGCCGTAGGGGACCGCACCGCCACTTCCCAGCAAATTAGGGACACTGTTGCTCCTGGGGTATCGGCGAGAACCATTCGCAACCGTCTCCATGAAGCTGGGCTACGGTCCCGCACACCGTTAGGCCGTCTTCCGCTCACGCCCCAGCATCGTGCAGCCCGCCTCCAGTGGTGTCGCGACAGGCGTGAATGGAGGGACGAATGGAGACGTGTCGTCTTCAGCGATGAGAGTCGCTTCTGCCTTGGTGCCAATGATGGTCGTATGCGTGTTTGGCGCCGTGCAGGTGAGCGCCACAATCAGGACTGCATACGACCGAGGCACACAGGGCCAACACCCGGCATCATGGTGTGGGGAGCGATCTCCTACACTGGCCGTACACCACTGGTGATCGTCGAGGGGACACTGAATAGTGCACGGTACATCCAAACCGTCATCGAACCCATCGTTCTACCATTCCTAGACCGGCAAGGGAACTTGCTGTTCCAACAGGACAATGCACGTCCGCATGTATCCCGTGCCACCCAACGTGCTCTAGAAGGTTAAGTCAACTACCCTGGCCAGCAAGATCTCCGGATCTGTCCCCCATTGAGCATGTTTGGGACTGGATGAAGCGTCGTCTCACGCGGTCTGCACGTCCAGCACGAACGCTGGTCCAACTGAGGCGCCAGGTGGAAATGGCATGGCAAGCCGTTCCACAGGACTACATCCAGCATCTCTACGATCGTCTCCATGGGAGAATAGCAGCCTGCATTGCTGCGAAAGGTGGATATACACTGTACTAGTGCCGACATTGTGCATGCTCTGTTGCCTGTGTCTATGTGCCTGTGGTTCTGTCAGTGTGATCATGTGATGTATCTGACCCCAGGAACGTGTCAATAAAGTTTCCCCTTCCTGGGACAATGAATTCACGGTGTTCTTATTTTAATTTCCAGGAGTGTATATATAAGAACAATAAGGGACCAAAGACGGAACCCTGTGGGACACCATTATTGATAACTCCCCAGTTAGAGGACTCTATTGGTTTTTGCAGACTACCTGTACTGTTAATTTCAACCTTCTGCAATGTTCCAGTTAAATATGAATTAAACCATTTGTGCACTGTCCCACTCATATCACAATACTTAAGCTTATCTAGAAGAATTTCATGATTCACACAATCAAAAGCCTTTGAGAGTTCACAAAATTTTCCAAATGGTGATGTTCGGTTATTCAATACATATTGTTAAGAAGTAGTCAGCGACTGGTGGTTCGTATCTGCCTTTCAGACTTCCCATTCATTTGCGATCTGGCCTAAATCTTAAAATTTATTATGTGACTTTATTTTCCTGTTTGTGTCTATAACAATCTCTAATTCCCAGAAAGCTGCTTGTGAAAGTTATATTTCAGAGGCATATTTCATCCAACAAAACATTTTACTGTTATTACCTTAACAGAAAATTAATTTTTAATTTTGCTGTAAATATACATATTTGAACATGATAGATGAAGATGAGAAGGCATGATGTGTTTGATCAACAACAGAAATCGTTTTCTTTTATTTTTGCTGTTCTACCTGGTCAAGTAGATATCTGAACATGCAAAAAGGGAATGTACATGAGAAAGGGAATACTGTATTAAAAAATTCAGCTAATTTTAAGAACAGATACAAAATACAGCCTTGTTCCTCCACACATAATCTCAAGATTTTCCAAACAGTTACATTTCACCATTCTCCATTTCTCTGTGGTGGTTTTGTAGCCTTGTTCAGTTTGTGTGATCTTGAGAGTTCCACAGATCCTTGTTAAATTACTTTACATTATCTAGTTTTATGCTAGTTTTCAAGTGAATATTACGAAAACTTGCGAATATTATAATATTATCATCACTTTGATCAGTCTGGAAGCTCATGTTTTTTATTTTTGTGTATCTGATCACTGTGAAACATCTGCATCCTGCAGTTGAATATAAGACCCGTAAGTTACAGGTGGCCTCAACGCAAAGCTTGCTTTGAACACTGTAGTACTTCTTATTACACACGATCCTTTTGGAAGTTGGATGCTCGATACTCGTCTCTCCCATCATCCTTTGAACTAAAATATCCATCAAACGAAGGAATATAAGGGAAACGCTGACAAGAAGTAATGACAGAATGATAGGACATGTGTTAATACAGTAGAGAATGACGTCCTTGGTACTAATGGGAGCTGTAGATCGTAGAACCTGTATAGGGAGACTGAGACTGGAATATGTACAACAAATAATTGTCGAATTAGGTTGCAAGTACTGCTCTGAAATAAACAGATTAGCACAGGAGAGGAATTTGCGGCTGGCCATGTCAGCCACAGTCAGGAGACTGATGACTACAAGGGAAAAAAAGAAAACCAACCACATTTTACAAGACATACCCTTTAATGTGGACTCCCAACCATCATACATGTTAGTACTTTTCACAGTGAAAACTCATTCTCAGAGGAGAGCTAAGCAGTAAGTGACAGAAAAACTCCAAGGGCTGGATGAGGATCAGAACTGGACCTCGTGACTATTGATTGACTGTTAGCCATGATACCACACATACAAACAATATATACTTTCTCACTGTTTCGGGAATGTCTTCCAAAACAATATTTTTTTTTTTTTTTGTGTATCTTCCACCACTTTCCAATAACTGATTTATATTGTTATCTCTGTTTATTGTTGCAGAGCACTGTGGATGGAGGAGAATATGATGCAGCTGGACAGTCAAACCCTGATGATGATGGTGGTGGTGGTGATGATAATGATGATGATGCAGAAGGGGATGAGGATGATCCAGAAGAGGAAGAATGTCCAGATGAGAACGATGGTTCAGCTGAAAGCGACAATGACAATCGGAGCTATAGTGAAGAACTGTAAACCCGTGTCAGACAACAAGTGCTTGCATTTTAACCATGCACTTAGGATGAGTTCTGCTTTACATCTGTATATAGTATGTGTGAAGTAAAATTTTTAAATTAGGCTCTGATTTTTAATGAACTCATTTTGAAACTGATGGTGCTACATAAATTGTACATATGTTATTTTACTATGTTGAAATTAAAGTTAGATTGTTAATAACAAATAAAGTATAATTATTATAAAGAATTTTTGCAATGTTTCCACTCTTTCAAGTCAATAGTTTCCACAATCTGTGATGACTCTCGCCTGCTTTGTTTCTTTGTTTATTGTCCTCGGTGTCAACTTACTGGCTGAAAAAATAGGGGTTGGAAGTGCAACTACTGTCTACTGTAAATAATGTAGCCGATTTGTGCACCATTGCATTTCACAGTCTTTTACTTCCACTTTTCGCAACTCCCCATGTACACATTTAATATGGCCAGTGCAGTATTGTTTAACTTTCGATAAGCCTCGTTAATAATTTTCAGGCGAACATCCACATACTGCTACAATAGTTTACTACTGAATACCTACGAGCAGTAAAAACCTAACCACACAGTTCTTGAAGAATAGGAAGGTATGTATGGAACAGACGCAGTCATTGTTTTAACACAGGGCCTAATTGTGTAATACTTATTTTACAGTTAAGTTGAAGCATTGTTGTTGTTCTAATCAACACAGGTTTCTCATCTGAAACTCGGCTGTGGACTGACTGTCTCGGGACAAAAAATTAGCCCTTATATATCATCACAATAATAGGCCCTGAAACTACACATTGTTCAATGTTTAATTTACAGAAATTATAATTAAAACTTAGCTCATTAAATTAACTGAGTACATTGAAAAATTGGTTCTTTTTAACAGTTTCTTCTGGTACGAGAGCTGGCTGTGGTGGCCAAGCGGTTCTAGGCGCTTCAGTCTGGAACAGCGCGACCACTACGGTCGCAGGTTCGAATCCTGCCTCGGGCATGGATGTGTGTGATGTCCTTAGGTTAGTTAGGTTTAAGTAGTTCTAAGTTCTAGGGGACTGATGACCTCAGATGTTAAGTCCCATAGTGTTCAGAGCCATTTGACCCCATTTTTTTTCTGGTACGAGAGTTAAGCCGAATTATTTGTTTAAATCATGAAATTAACCTATATAGTTACGCAAACAATACTTTTGATAGAACTGTTAATTATTCTGGAATTAATTAAGGGCTGGCTTTGCTAATATGTTTTCAAATTGTCACAGTCACAGTTCAGTGGCCAATTGACTTGGCTTCCTCATCTTCGGCAGCTGAAGTGGAAGTGCTGGCAGCACCTCAATGCCCTCCACTGCCTAAGCAAGACCAACTGGGGTGCAGATTGCTCTACACTGCTGCAGCTCTACAGAGCCCTTGTTCAATCCCGTCTTGAATATGGGAGTCTGGTTTATGGTTCAGAGGTGCCCTCAGCATTGCGTTTACTCGACCCAGTGCACCACTGTGGCATTTGACTGGCAACGGGAGCTTCTGGGACAAGTCCAGTGACCGGCATCCTGGTGGGGGCCGGAGCCCTCCAATGAAGGTTAGGCGTGCGCAACTGCTTGCCAGTTACGTTGCACACATTTGTAGTTCTCCTGAGCATCTGAATTACTGTCCCCTTTTCCCACCCACGGTGGTTCATCTCCCACATTGGAGGCCCAGGTCAGGGCTTACAATTGCGGTTCGCATCCAATCTCTTCTGTCTGAAGTGAAGTCCTTGGCTTTGCCACCTGCACTCAAGGTCCACCATTCATGTACACCTCCATGGTGTACACCAAGGCCAATGCTTCGCCTGTACCTTTCACGTGGTCCTAAGGAGTCAGTTAACCCTGCGGCCCTCCGCTGTCACTGCCTCTCGATTCTTGACATGTACCTGGACAATGAAGTGGTTTACACCAACAGCTCGATGGCTGATGGGCACGTTGGGTTAGCATATGTTCATGAAGGTTGTATTGAACACCACTCCTTGCCAGATGGCTGCAGTAATTTCTCTACAGAGCTGGTGGCCATTTCTCATGCTCTGGAGCGCATCCTCTCATGCCCTGGCAAGTCATTTCTTTTCTCTACTGACTCCATGAGCAGCCTACTAGCTATCGATCAAGAGGTACCCCCACCATCCTTTGGTAACAACCACCCAGGAGTCCATCTATGCCCTGGAACGGACCAGTCGTTCCATGGTATTTGTGCGGACCCCAGGCCACATCGGAATCCCAGGAAATGAACTTGCTGACAGGCTGGCCAAACAGGCTACACGGAAACCGCTTCTGAAGATCGGTATCCCTGTAACTGAACTGCGATCATTATTATGCTGCAAAGTTTTTCAGCTTTGGGAGACGGAATGGCATAATCTCAGTACGCACAGCAAACTGCGTGCCATTAAGGAGACTACGAATGTGTGGAAGTCCTCCATGCCAGCCTCTTCCAGGGAATCTGTGGTTCTCTGCTGGCTCCGCATTGGCCATACGTGGCTAACATATCCTTTGTCACGACGACCCACCTCCATGTCACTGTGGTCACATATGACTGTCACCCACATCTTGCAGGACCGCCCACTTGTAGCCCCTCTGCGGCGCACTTTTATTCTTCCCAGCACCCTACTTTCGGTGTTGGGCGACAATACCTCAACAGCAGATTTAGTTTTACATTTTATTCTTGAGGGGGGGGTTTATCGTACCATCTAAGGTGGGCATTTAGCTTTCTCTCCGCGGCCGCCACCCTCACTCCATTTTAACTGTGTCACACTTTCTTTGCATTTGTTTGTCTTAATGGTCATCTTTTCCCTACATGTGTTCATCTACATCTACATCTACATCCATACTCTGCAAGCCACCTGACGGTGTGTGGTGGAGGGCCTTGTCTTTTGGGGGTGGACATTTTAATGTGTTACAGATTGGCTGGCTCATCCACTTTTATTATTGTGATCAGCCAGCCCAGACCATCTGCTCTATGGTTTTTAATACCTTCTTCTACTTGTGGTGTATGTTTTCCCATTTTTTTTAGTTCATTCCAGTCATTTCTTTTTAGGTGTGGTTCCCCATTCCTTTTTCCCCCTTTACTTTCTCAAACATACTTTGGGTGTTTTTGTACTTTGAGCCTTTCTTGCATCAGGAAACTTGAACTGATGACTCTGTTGTTTGGTCCCTTTATACCTCAAACCAACTATCCAACCTTTGGCCTCGTGATGTGTAGTTCCTTAGCTGACATTTTCATTAACTCCCTTGAAGATAGCTTCTTCAAAATCAGATCAGAATTAATGAGTAAAATATGGTTTTATGCCCGTTATGTAGATGGTTTAATTTTTGCATTTGATGGAACTGACCAAGAATTATATAAGACAACCTACTCTGATAATATTATTCTATCAGATTCTTCCCACCCACAGGCTCATAAAGTTGCGTTTTTCCATTCGGCAGTACACTGTGCTTTAACAATGCCTCGTTCCCTATACAATTTTCAGAAAGAAATTAATTTGAGTAAGACTATTGCTAGGAATAAAGATTGTAAGCAAGACGTAATTGAGCAGATATTTAGCAACAAAAGGGTAAATAAAAAATTTTCAACTTTAGATGAGAACAAACTGAAGAGTAAAATGGCAAGTTCATTTCGATACCATTTTTAGGTTTTTAGATTAGATTAGATTAGTTTTTTGTTCCATAGAGAGGAGATCCTCGTGGATGTGGAACATGTCAATTTTATATTATTTTATTATTATTATTATTTTAAAGCTGAAATAACGATACTAATAGTATGAATATATACATCATTTGTTTCTATTAAAAAATTCGTCAATGGAGTAGAAGGAGTTGGCCACCAGTAAGTCTTTCAGGCTCCTTATAAACTGATCTTTATTTGTAACTAAATTTTTTATGTTAGCTGGCAAATTATTGAAGATGAGTGTTCCTGAGTAGTGGACCCCTTTTTGAACTAAAGTAAGTGCTTTTAAGTCCTTGTGCAGATCATTTTTGTTCCTAATATTGTATGTATGAACTGAGCTGTTTGTTGGAAAAAAGAGATATATTATTTAGGACAAATTTCATTAAGGAGTAAATATACTGAGAGGCAGTAGTTAGTACACCCAGTTCTACAGGACGTCCGTGAATTTACTCCACAAATAATACGTATTACACGCTTTTGGACTCTGAAAACTTTTGTTTGACTTGAAGAGTTACTCCAAAATATTATACCATATGACATTATGGAATGAAAGTAGGCAAAGTATGCAAGCTTTTTCATTTTTATGTCGCCTATGTCTGCCAACACTCGAGTTGCAAATACAGATTTGTTAAGGTGTTTCTGCAGATCTGTGGTGTGCTCCTCCCAATTGAATTTATTATTAAGTTGTAATCCCAGGAATTTAAGACTGTCGACCTCTTCTATCTGCTCTTCTTCATACTTTATGCATATGCTGGGTGGAAACCTCTTACAGGTTCTGAATTGCATATAGTGAGTCTTTTCGAAGTTTAATGTCAGTGAGTTGGCTTTAAACCATTTATTAATATCCATGAAAATATCATTAGCAGATCTTTCTAGAACTACACTCAACATACTATTTATTGCAATACTTGTGTCATCTGCAAACAAAATGAACTCTGCTTCTGGCAGTGTAACTGATGAGAGATCATTAATGTACACAAGAAAAAGCAATGGTCCTAAGATTGGTCCTTGTGGGACACCACATGTAATTTCTTCCCATTCTGATGATGACTGATGACTTCATTCACTAGTCCCTTGCACTGACACCCTTTGTTTCCTGTTAGTGAGGTATGACTTGAACCATTTTGCAGCACTTCCTGTGACACCATAGAATTCGAATTTATTGAAAAGGATGTTGTGGTTCACACAATCGAATGCCTTTGACAAATCACAGAAAATACCTGCTGCTTGTAACTTGTTATTTAATGAATTAAGTACATTTTCACTGTAGGTGTAAATAGCCTTCTCGATATCAGAACCCTTCAGAAATCCAAACTGTGTTCTTGATAATATGTTATTTGTGGTCAGATGGTTGAGAATCTGCCTGTACATTACTTTTTCTAAAATTTTTGAGAATGCTGTCAAAAGTGAAATCGATCTGTAGTTTGATGGTATCTCTTTATCCCCTTTCTTGAATAGCGGCTTAACATCTGCATATTTTAGCTAGTCAGGAAATGTCCCAGTTATAACTGACTGGTTACACAAGTAACTTAGAATTGTACTAAACTCACAAGAACATGCCTTAATTAACTTTGTTGATAATTCATCGTAACCACTAGAATGCTTTGCTTATAAAGATTTTATTATGGAAGTTATTTCTTTTGGTGAAGTGAGTGACATATTCATGTACCTGAAGCTATTTGTAAAGGCTAGTTTCAGATATTCAAGGGCATTATTTACTGATCCTGACAATCCCATTCTATCAGTGACGGATATAAAGTACTTGTTAAATAGATTTGCCACACTATGCCCATCGGTTACTAATGTGTCATCTACCCTTAGTGTTATTTGCTCCTGTTCCTTTCTGGTTCTACCAGTCTCCTCTTTCACTATATCCCATATTGTTTTTATTTTGTTCCCTGAGATTGCTATCTTCTTCTCGTAGTGCATTTGTTTAGATGTCTGAATTACTTCTTTTTAAATATTTTACAGTAATCCTTGTATTTAGCTTAAGTGTCAGCATTGGAGCTATTCTTGGTCGACAGATACATTTTCCTTTTTGTCTTACAGGAAATCTTTATTCCTTGTGTAATCCATGGTTTTATTATAGACTTTTGTTTAATTTGATTAATGTGTCCTACAGGACTGGCTGTCTTCTGAGTAGAAAGTGTAGTTGTAAAGTGATCTTCTCTAGGAACAATAGTTTGAAGAAAAATTTAATACATACATTGAAACCTGAGCAAGATTCTATCACAAACTCAGGTGTCTATAAAATTGTTTATGAAGATTGCCCTAGCTATTATATAGGGCAGATCGGTAGGACTATTGAAGCCAGATATAAGGAGGACCTGTTGAATAAGAAAGTGGAAAATGTGCATAATTTTTCACTTGCTGAACATATACTTATTTTAGACCATTTTCCAAGGGACTTAGAGGAAACTGATATTTTATGTAAGGAAATAAAAGGCTGGAAACTGGATTTATTAGAACTTGAAATTTATAATCATCTTGCTAAGAGAGATAGTAACATTTTGAATGATGAGTTGCAACTTGCGAGTAAGCACTTTCTTGATGGATTTAAACCACTGCTCATAGTCACATAATACGTGTTCACTGATCTCCACTAATATAGGTGAATGTGGCACTTTCCTCAAAATATTTTTCCTCTACTGTTGAGCTAATGGCATCTCATATCACTAGGTTTCATTTTTCATGGCCTTATCAACACATGTTCCCATAGCTGATATTCCAAAAATGATATTAGTACAGTTAAGCAGAAGGTTCTCATTTTTATGTTGCGATGTAACTTTATCCATTTATTCTGTCCTCTACTGTTTCTGGTAACAGAAGTAATTTTTTGTAATAGTTATCTTCTGCACTCTAAAGCTATGTGCAGTTCCACTTTGCTACATAAATGTCTTACAGATAATTTTATATTTAATGTATACCTATAAAATTATTGCAATTATTAGTGGCCTTCTATAAGAAATTGTCATATTGCTTTAAAGTACAATTATGTCACTTAACAGCAGCAGGATGCAATGCTTACGCGCAGGTATATAGCACCTACTGCTTTCTCATTTTACTTATTGCTTAAGCTTCCATAGTGTTAAGTGGAAGTTTTTTTCTTTTTAGTGATGTTTTTTAGCTAATGTTTGCTCTTCTTCCCTCATGCCTTTGTAACAGTGATCGTTTGTAAATATAACTCTACCTGCTGCATGCTGAATTTATGTAGAGCATTACTATGTCAGCAAATGTATTAGTAATTTTATACATAATGTATACTAGTAAATCTATTACATTTTTAATAGCCTTGTAGAGGAAATTTCACGCGTACTTTAATGCAAAATTCTGTTATTCAGCACAAGCTAGGCACAGTTCTTATGCACATGTGTTTAGTGCCCTCTGCAACCCAGTTTTTCCTGGTTGCTTGAGCCTGTATATTCGTAACAGTTGGCCTTTGTCTCTGGTATGATGTACATGTAACTTATAAAAATATTTTATCCTGTGGCTCCTGTTATAATTTTATGTTGACAAGAGCCTTGACCTATGGATGTTTACTAGTGAGCATTCATTCTGAAGTATGCTAAATGTAATCTGGCTGCTGTCTAAAGCCATGGCTTGGGATATTTCTTGTTTTTGTCAATTTTATACACGACAAGAGTCGCTCACTTAAGCTAATATAATGTACCATTGTGTGATGCAACAAGTGAGTTAACTCACAAATATTTTTCTATTAATATTTTGTTATGTTCGTAAAAATAATTTTTTTTAACTGGTTGTGTACATTTTTTAGGGCCCACTCCTTCTGAAGAATATGTTTTTAGAAATATTGGAACCTAGGTCAAGGGCTTATAAACATTTGTTTTGCAACTGGTTGGCCAATTTTTTAATCTCTTCAAATATTCTTTTTCCTGTTGCCGTTAGTAGAGGATGCTCTGAAGTCTTTAATCTCAAACAAAAATGTCATTACCAAAGAACTGGTGTGGTGAATGCTATGTAAGCAATTCAGTAGCACAATCACATATCAAACAAATGGTTCAAATGGCTCTGAGCACTATGGGACTCAACTGCAGCGGTCATCAGTCCCCTAGAACTTAGAACTACTTAAACCTAACTAACCTAAGGACATCACACACAGCCATGCCCGAGGCAGGATTCGAACCTGCGACCGTAGCAGTCGCACGGTTCCGGACTGCGCGTCTAGAACCGCGAGACCACCGCGGCCGGCAATCACATATCAAATAGACAGTGTGTCAGGGTGGCTAGCCTAGCATAGACCATTTGGGCCATATGGGATTCACACGTAAGCAGATCCTGGGCCATGTTAGTGACTTTGATACAGCCTTTGGTGGTAGCAGTAAGCAATGTTACTCACAGCTGTGCTCAGGTAACTATGGTTTGATGGACTGAGTGCAGCATATTAGCCAAGACCATGACAACTTCAACAATTTTGTTCACTACTGTATACAGTCTAATGACCTATCCATATACAGCAAGACAAGCAGAGGCCCAGTACTTCAGACTGATATCACCCAAGCTTATGAACACCTGCTTTCCTTGGGCAGGTAGGTAGGTTGGTTGGTTAGTTTCTGATTTCATACATACATAAATTCATACTTGTTCCATAGATCATGAATACAACAACATTTTGTAATGATGTGGAATGTGTCACTTTATCAGAAGTTTTCTTTACACACAATAATTAATTAATTTCTTTACGGGTACTACAACATACCTAAAAATTCAGCTATTGAGTAGAAAGTGTTGTCATTCAGAAATTCTTTAATTTGCTTTTAAATGTTGGTTGGCTATCTGTCAGACTTTTAATGCTATTTGTCAAATGAACAAAGATTTTTATGGCACCATAATTCACCCCCTTTCTGTTCCAAAGTGAGATTTAATCCAGAATAGTGAATATCATCCTTCTTTTAGTGTTGTAGCTATGCACCTCACTGTTATTTTTGATTTGGGATGGGTTATTAAGGACAAATTCATAAGTGAATATATGTATTGCAAAGGTACTGTGAATATCCTGAGGTCCTTAAATAAATGTCTGCAAGGTGATCTTGGGTGGGCTCCAGCTACTATTCTGATTACACGCTTTTGTGCAATGAATACTTTCTCTCTTAATGATGAATTTCCCCAAAATATGATGCCATATGAAAACAGTGAATAAAAATAGGCATATTAGGCTAATCTACTGATATGTTTATCACCAAAATTTGCAATAACTGTGACAACATAAGTAGCTTCCAAGTCTCATCAGTGCACACATCCAGAAATTTTGAGTATTCTGCCTTAGAAACAGACTTCCGTTCATAGTATATATTTATCAATGGTATTATGCCATTTACTGTACAGAATTGTATGAACTGTGTTTTCTCAAAATTTAGTGAGAGGTCATTTGCAGAGAACCACTTAATAATTTTCTGAAAGACAATATTTGTAATTTCCTTAGCTGATTCTTTCTTCTTGGGTGTGATTACTAGTATCATCAGCAAAAAGAACTATCTTTGCATCTTCATGGTTATAGATATATTAATGACTATTAAAAAACAAAGATGATGTGACTTACCAAATGAAAGTGCTGGCAGGTCGACAGACACACAAACTAACACAAACATACACACAAAATTCAAGCTTTCGCAACAAACTGTTGCCTCATCAGGAAAGAGGGAAGGAGAGGGAAAGACAAAAGGATGTGGGTTTTAAGGGAGAGGGTAAGGAGTCATTCCAATCCCGGGAGCGGAAAGACTTACCTTAGGGGGAAAAAAGGACAGGTATACACTCTCACACACACACACATATCCATCCACACATATACAGACACAAGCAGACATCTCACAAGCAGACATATTTTCATGTCTGCTTGTGAGATGTCTGCTTGTGTCTGTATATGTGTGGATGGATATGTGTGTGTGTGTGTGAGAGTGTATACCTGTCCTTTTTTCCCCCTAAGGTAAGTCTTTCTGCTCCCGGGATTGGAATGACTCCTTACCCTCTCCCTTAAAACCCACATCCTTTCGTCTTTCCCTCTCCTTCCCTCTTTCCTGATGAGGCAACAGTTTGTTGCGAAAGCTTGAATTTTGTGTGTATGTTTGTGTTCGTTTGTGTGTCTGTCGACCTGCCAGCACTTTCATTTGGTAAGTCACATCATCTTTGTTTTTAGATATATTTTTCCTACGTGGAATGTTTCCCTCTATTATATCCATATCATTAATGACTATTAATATATATATAAGAACAATAAGGGACCAAAGACTGAACCCTGTGGGACACCAGTCCAGTTAGAGGACTCTGCTGGTTTTTGCAGACTGTCTGTACTGTTAATTTCAACCTTCTGCATTGTTCCAATTAAATATGAATTAAACCATTTGTGCACTGTCCCACTCGTACCACAATACTTAAGCTTATCTAGAAGAATTTCATGATTCACACAATCGAAAGCCTTTGAGTGATCACAAAATACCGCAGTTTGTGATATTTGGTTATTCAGTGCGTTTAATACTTGATCAGTGAAAGCATATGTAGCATTTTCTGCTGAGAAACCTTTCTGACACCAAATTGACATTTTGTTAGTACTTCAGTTTTACAAATATGCTATCCTACTCTTGAATACATTACTTTTTCAAGAATTTTGGATAAATTTTACACAATAAATCATAACGAGGAAAAAGTAATTTTATGTTCATATCACAAATTAATTTGTAAATATGACTACCTGCAGAACATTTATAAGTTTTTTGTTATTATTATTATTATTATTATTATTATTATTGAATATACAGATGTGAGTTAGTAATTCCTACCCACCACCTTTTACCGATTACTTTTGGTGTGTGTCAAACATTTTTTATTACTAGGTAAGTGATCAAAAAATTTAGTTGCAGCAGTGTGCAGCCCATTTTGTGCTAAAGATTGTGTGCACCACATTTTGTGATAAAGACAACTTGAATGGGAAACAATGAATGTCCGTTTTCCTTTTGGTATGTGTAATTATGTGTGTCATTCTTCCTTATGAACTGCAATGGATTGTGTACAACAAACTTCATGAGGGAATAAATATACTGTGAAGCAATAGTCAGAATGCCCATCCCCTCAAACAGATGTCTGAAATAAGTGCATCATATTTACACCAATGACTATAACGCTTTCTTTATTTCACAATTGCAATTTGGGCCTTAGGCCATTATCGAGTGCTGATTTTTGTGGCTTTACACCATGCCAACTTAAAATGAGCTGACACATTTATATATCATTGTCATTACTATTAAATACATTCATGACGCTGTTACATTAGCATGTAAATAGTAATCTGCCGTTGCAGTTCAGTGCATAAGTGACTAGTGATGGACTAACGAACATGAGTGTCTACAGACTATGTTGTTTTATGACATATGGATATGTGTGCTCGCAGTATGTAACAGTCATGAATGTATGTAATAGTAATGACAACGACATATAAATGTGTCACCTCATTTTAAGTTGACATGGCGTAAAGCCACAAAAATCTGCACTTTATAATGGCCTAAAGACGACATTGCAGTCGTGAAATAAAGAAAGTGTTACAGTCAATGGCATAAATATGATGTCTTTTATAAAGTTCTACATGACTGTGAATCCCAGGTATAAAAAGTGCAAAATACATTAACTTACTGATTTGTCACTCCTTGAGATTTGCAATGATCCTAAGTGCAAATATGGCTGAACTTATTTGTTTTGTGCTTTTTCCACTTTAAATTCCTACTAATAATGACACCTAAAAATTTAGAATTTTCCATGCTATTTGTTATTTCCTCACTGCGGGTTGCAACTACCATTTTGTAGTGCCTCTAGATGTGCAGAACTGAATATGTTGCGCAGTTTTAAAATTAAGAGTGAGACCACTCCCAGAGAATCAGTCAATTACACTGTTAAGAACATTGTTTATCATTTCTAATGTTGATGTATGTATACTTGTATTGAATACAATAGTGCTATCACCTGCAAAAAGAACTAATTCTGCTTGTTGTGTATTAGATGGAAGATTGTTTACATATACACTTGTTGTTGTTGTGGTCTTCAGTCCTGAGACTGGTTTGATGCAGCTCTCCATGCTAATCTATCCTGTGCAAGCTCCTTCATCTCCCAGTACCTACTGCAACCTACATCCTTCTGAATCTGCTTAGTGTATTCATCTCTTGGTCTCCCTCTACGATTTTTACCCTCTACGCTGCCCTTCAGTGCTAAATTTATGATCCCTTAATGCCTCAGGACAAGTCGTACCAACCGATCCCTTCTTCTAGTCAAGTTGTGCCACAAACTTCTCTTTTCCCCAATCCTATTCAATACCTCCTCATTAGTTACGTGATCTACCGTATTTACTCGAATCTAAGCCGCACCTGAAAAATGAGACTCGAAATCAAGGAAAAAAAATTTCCCGAATCTAAGCCGCACCTGAAATTTGAGACTCGAAATTCACGAGGAGAGAAAAGTTTTAGGCCGCACCTCCAAATCGAAACAAAGTTGGGCCATTTTAATATGAGACACAATTTAGGTCGAATGAATGACGATACAACTACAGTAGTTTGGTTTGAGTCGTAAGCTCAGCAGTTAAGCCAGTTAAGCTTTACAAGGTAGCCATTGCTATGCGTCAGGCGCTCCGTCCGTATTGATACGGGTACCCTTCCTTTTTCACGTGCTTCGTCTGGTTTGAATTGATTGCTTATTTTTCTTTGATCTGATAAGTGCCATTTTCTTTGTTATAGATGTTAACGTCACTCTAAGCTGAAAATGCATTACCGTACTGTGTGATTCATTGTTTGTCGCATTCTGATAGTGCGTGTTCACGGCCTGTCGCCGCTCGCGGCATGGTTTGCTTTTCTGTGCGCTACCGCCGCTTACAATAAAAAAAAAAAAAAAAAAGAGAGAGGAATTGTCTCATTAGCGAAACAATGGCAAGAGACTGCTATTTGTTGTTACTTACACTGCTGCTTTCTTTGATAATGATCAACAAGAACCAAATAGTAGACTGCATATGATAGAAGATGTTCTGAAAGAGAGTGTAGCGAAAATTTTTCCCCGTTTGAAAATCTTTGCAGATGCCGCTTTAGTACATACATTACATACTGCACAGAAATTAGTCATCTTAGATTTAAAAATCTAGTCAATTGCCGTGCTTCATTTCTGACTGTATCACTATTAGCCATAAGAATAATACGAATATAAACATAACATGATATGTATATTTTTCCGCGTTTGCTGTTGTCTCACTCTAGTTCCGTAGTTTATTAGGCAGATAGGATTTAAATGAGATAGCAGCAAACACGAAAGAATACATCGCAAAATGTTTATATTCGTATTATTCTTATGGTGAAGAGAATACTGCATGTGATTCACAATTCATAAAAGTTCCTATTAGCAACCATCTCTTCTCACAGGTAGGAAAAAATCCAGAACATAGAGTTAGCCATATTGACAAAAACCACAAACAGTCTTGCCAGTCGGATTTTCTTAGTACATTGAAATGCTGCTACATTCGAAGATGAACAATATGGAATTTGTATTTACTTCGTTGTTTCGTTGGATAATGTATGAAAATGCAGTGGTCGAAACTCGGGGCGGAGAAAAAAAGCTCGTCTTCCACCTTTTTTTTTTTTTCTTTTTAACGGCGCAGAGGTTTTGGCGCCAGTATTTATCTTTGTGCCTGCAAAGCAAGCCTGTGTAGCGCTACATATTTTCGACGGCAGAAGTTAGTTGTGGCGGCACCTACCAACATTTTTCAGAACTTCCGCTTACTTTGCACTCGATTCTAAGCCGCAGGCGGTTTTTTGGATTACAAAAACCGGAAAAAAAGTGCGGCTTAGATTCGAGTAAATACGGTTTTTTTTGATTGATTTCTTTATTAATCCATGTAACAATTTACATTGTGTGGATTTCGTCAGCAAAATCATATACAATACAATATACCTACAATTATACACATAAAATTTGTATTTACACACATTTTTGAGGTATCTTAAATTAGTTTTATATCCTTGTGTGATTTGTAATTTTCTTATAGTACTGTACAATTTTTGATTTCATATTATAATTATTTCCTCATGTATTACAATGCAGGCTACTTTAATTACACTACATGTTTTAATTCAGATAGTCCATTACTACATAATAACTTTTATTTAATAAAAAAAAATTAGTTTTGTTTTGAACTGTCCGATTGTGTCAATATCTTTCATTTTTTGGGGTAATTTATTATATAATTTAACAGCATTGTACAACAAGCTCTGCTGAGTTTAACTTTATTTTTCCTCTCTAGATGCAGATTGTATTGGTTTCTAGTTTCATAGCTGTGTACTAAAGAATTTTTCATATAGCAGTCAATATTTTTTTTTACATACATAACACTTTGAAAAATGTATTCACAGGGGACAGTTAGGATTTCCAGGCAGTGAGCCCTACTGCCTCTCTTGGTTATTATACGAATTGCTCTTTTCTGTAATTTGAAAACTATTTGAATATTTTTACTGTTGACTCCCCAAAATATTATTCCATAGGTAATAACAGAGTGGATATAAGAAAAATATACAGATCTGACACATGTAGTATCACAAACTGCAGTCAGAATTCTCAGAGCATAGCATGCTGTAGTGATTCTGTTACTAAGTATTTTAATATGTTCTTCCCACTTCAACTGACTGTCAACATGCATACCAAGAAATTTTGTGTAGTCTACACATTCTATAGTTTCATTGTTTAACTTAAAGTTGTTATAGTGTGGTTTTTTGCAGACATAGAAGTTAACAGCATTTGTTTTTTTAAGATTTAGTGTTAGTTTATTATTGGATGCCCACTCACGTACACTGTTTAGTGTTTGTTTGGCTTTTTCTTTTAGTGCATCTGGTGATTTGTCACTGATTAGAACATTTGAGTCATCTGCAAATAATATTGTTTGTCCATGCTTGATGCTCTGTGGGAAGTCGTTTATGTAAATGAGGAATAGTACTGGGCCAAGGACACTACCCTGTGGGACACCTATATTTACATAATTTGGGTCTGAAGTATACTTTACAATATAGTTTGAGCAACTTGAAATATGTGAGATTTCAGTTATCTGTCTTCTATTTTTTAGATATGACTGGAACCATTTGTTCACAAGTCCCCTTATTCCAAGTTCATCTAACTTATTTAACAATATGTTGTGGTCTACTGCATCAAACACTTTAGTTAGATCAAGAAATATACCTGTTGTGTAGTTCCCTTTATCTAATGCTTTTAGAATGTGTTTTGTGAGGTGTGCTGTTGCTGATTCTGTGCTTTTCCCTGATCGAAATCCAAACTGGTCAACAGACAGTAAGTTGTATTTATTTAAATAATTCATTAGCCTATCTTTCGTAATAGTTTCTAATATTTTTGCAAAGCATGATAGTGGTGAAATTGGCCTATAATTTTCAATTATTCCTGCATCACCTTTTTTGAAGAGAGGTAGTAATTTCGCATATTTTATATAGTCTGGAAAGTAGCCCTGCTTGAAAGATTGATTTATAATATCAACTAAAGGTGGAAGTAGGCTCTTGATACAGTCCTTAATTATAAAAATGGGGACTTAATCCAGACCAGCTGAGTTTTTGTTTCTCAGTTTGCTGACTGCTTTATAGAGTTCTTCCTGTGTTGTTGGGAATAACACCATTGAGTGTGATATACCATTATTTGGCTTTTTGACCTGAGGGGCTGTTTGAAAATTTTCCTGTAATTTTATTCCTATGCTACTAAAATAATAATTTATATAGTTTGCCAAATATATTGGGTCTTTTATTAGAGTCCCTTCCTCTTTGATTTTCAAGTTTGACAGATTCATTTTCCTGGTACCAGTTTCCTGCTTCACAATCTTCCATACTGCCTTATTTTTGTTTTCAGCAGAGTGCACTATTTTGGAGTTATGAGCTCTCTTTGCTGCAAGCAATATTTTCCTATATGTTTTCCTATATCTTTTATAAAAGAGTGAGAAAGCATCCAATCTTCAGCATTCTTCTGTAGCACCACATTTCGAAAGCTTTTATTCTCTTCTTGTCTAAACTATTTATCGTCCATGTTTCACTTCCATACATGGCTACACTCCATACAAATACTTTCAGAAACGACTTCCTGACACTTAAATCTATACTCGATGCTAACAAATTTCTCTTCTTCAGAAACGCTTTCCTTGCCATTGCCAGTCTACATTTTATATCCTCTCTACTTCGACCATCTCTACTTCGACCATCATCAGTTATTTTGCTCCCCAAATAGCAAAACTCCTTTACTACTTTAAGTGTATCATTTCCTAATCTAATTCCCTCAGCATCACCCGACTTAATTCGACTACATTCCATTATCCTTGTTTTGCTTTTGTTGATGTTCATCTTATATCCTCCTTTCAAGACACTGTCCATCCCGTTCAACTGCTCTTCCAAGTCCTTTGCTGTCGCTGACAGAATTACAATGTCATCGGCGAACCTCAAAGTTTTTATTTCTTCTCCATGGACTTTAATACCTACTCCGAATTTTTCTGTTGTTTCCTTTACTCCTTGCTCAATATACAGATTGAATAACATCAGGGATAGGCTACAACCCTGTCTCACTCCCTTCCCAACCACTGCTTCCCTTTCATGCCCCTCAACTCTTATAACTGCCATCTGGTTTCTGTACAAATTGTAAATAGCCTTTCGCTCCCTGTATTTTACCCCTGCCACCTTTAGAATTTGAAAGAGAGTATTCCAGTCAACATTGTCAAAAGCTTTCTCTAAGTCTACAAATGCTAGAAATGTAGGTTTGCCTTTCCTTAATCTATTTTCTAAGATAAGTCCTAGGGTCAGTATTGCCTCACGTGTTCCAATATTTCTACGGAATCCCAACTGATCTTTGCCGAGGTCGGCTTCTACCAGTTTTTCCATTCGTCTGTAAAGAATTCGCGTTAGTATTTTGCAGCTGTGACTTATTAAACTGATAGTTCGGTAATTTTCACATCTGTCAACACCTGCTTTCTTTGGGATTGGAATTATTATATTCATCTTGAAGTCTGAGGGTATTTCGCCTGTCTCATACATCTTGCTCACCAGATGGTAGAGTTTTGTCAGGACAGGCTCTCCCAAGGCCGTCAGTAGTTCCAATGGAATGTTGTCTACTCCCGGGGCCTTGTTTCGACTCAGGTCTTTCAGTGCTCTGTCAAACTCTTCACGCTGTATCGTATCTCCCATTTCATCTTCATCTACATCCTCTTCCATTTCCATAATATTGTCCTCAAGTACATCGCCCTTGTATAGACCCTCTATATACTCCTTCCACCTTTCTGCTTTCCTCTCTTTGCTCAGAACTGGATTTCCATCTGAGCTCTTGATATTCATACAAGTGGCTCTCTTTTCTCCAAAGGTCTCTAATTTTCCTGTAGGCTGTATCTATCTTACCCCTAGTGAGATAAGCCTCTACATCCTTACATTTGTCCTCTAGCCATCCCTGCTTAGCCATTTTGCACTTTCTGTCGATCTCATTTTTGAGACGTTTGTATTCCTTGTTGCCTGCTTCATTTACTGCATTTTTATATTTTCTTCTTTCATCAATTAAATTCAATATTTCTTCTGTTACCCAAGGATTTCTACTAGCCCTCGTCTTTTTACCTACTTGATCCTCTGCTACCTTCACTACTTCATCCCTCAGGGCTACCCATTCGTCTTCTACTGTATTTCTTTCCCCCCTTCCTGTCAGTTGTTCCCTTATGCTGTCCCTGAAACTCTGTACAACCTCTGGTTCTTTCAGTTTATCCAGGTCCCATCTCCTTAAATTCCCATCTTTTTGCAGTTTCTTCAGTTTTAATCTACAGTTCATAACCAATAGATTGTGGTCAGAGTCCACATCTGCCCCTGGAAATGTCCTACAAAAATGTCCTATAATTTAAGACCTGGTTCCTAAATCTCTGTCTTACCATTATATAATCTATCTGATACCTTTTAGTATCCTCACTATTCTTCCATGTATACAACCTTCTTTTATGATTCTTGAACCAAGTGTTAGCTATGATTAACTTATGCTCTGTGCAAAATTCCGACAGACGGCTTCCTCTTTCATTTCTTAGCCCCAATCCATATTCACCTACTACATTTCCTTCTCTCCCTTTTCCTACTGTCGAATTCCAGTCACCCATGACTATTAACTTTTCATCTCTCTTCACTGCCTGAATAATTTCTTTTATCTCATCATACATTTCTTCAATTTCTTCGTCATCTGCAGAGCTAGTTGGCATATAAACTTGTACTACTGTAGTAGGCTTGGGCTTCGTGTCTATCTTGGCCACTATAATACGTTCACTATGCTGTTTGTAGTAGCTTACCCGCAATCCTATTTTCCTATTCATTATTAAACCTACTCCCACATTACCCCTATTTGATTTTGTATTTATAACCCTGTATTCAACTGACCAGAAGTCTTGTTCCTCCTGCCACCGAACTTCACTAATTCCCACTATATCTAACTTTAACCTATCCATTTCCCTTTTTACATTTTCTAACCTACCTGCCTGATTAAGGGATCTGACATGCCACACTCCGATCCGTAGAATGTCAGTTTTCTTTCTCCTGATAACGATGTCCTCTTGAGTAGTCCCCGCCCAGAGATCCGAATGGGGGACTATTTTACCTCCGGAATATTTTACCCAAGAGGACGCCATCATCATTTAACCATACAGTAAAGCTGCATGCCCTCGGGAAAAATTACGGCTGTAGTTTCCCCTTGCTTTCAGCCATTCGCAGTACCACAACAGCAAGGCTGTTTTGGTTAATGTTACAAGGCCAGATCAGTCAATCATCCAGACTGCTGCCCATGCAACTACTGAAAAGACTGCTGCCCCTCTTCAGGAACCACACGTTTGTCTGGCCTCTCAACAGATACCCCTTCGTTGTGGTTGCACCTATGGTACGGCTATCTGTATCGTTGAGGCACGCAAGCCTCCCCATCAACGGCAAGGTCCATGGTTCATGGGGGGACATATACACTTAAAGAAAGAAATTGCAACACTAAGAAGGAGTTCAGTGACGTAAACAGAAGTTGGTAGGCGTATATGTAGATAATGTCTATTCACAGGTTGATTAAACCCCTGGCCAACCAGGAAAAAAAAGCAGGAAAAACCTGGGAAATTTTTTAGAATTCTGGGAATTTTTCATTGTCTTAGTTTTGAGTTAATTTTTTGTAATTTTAACTGGTAAGAACTGATACTCCAATCAAGGATTTTACTTTAGCTACTACTGTAGAATAATACTGCAGCAATAAAATAAAAATTAGAGAAAAAAAAACAGTGTAAAATGTAAGTTGCAAAGAAAATGTGCCATTAATAACAACAAAATACAGTGCACACATGAGTGTTCACAGATAGCAAAATGTGGCAAAGGTTTCAGGATGAAGACTACAATACTTCATAACAACTGCCTTCTATCAGTGTGGCATCACAACTGTTTTTCTAACAGGTCATGGGAAAACATTGCAAACGGTGGTTTGAGGATCAGGCCCAGAAGACCCGGGAAAAAGTGTATTTTTCATCAGGAAATCCAGGAATTTTTTTTCCTTGTCTGTGTATACACCCTGATTCAAATTTTGCACCAGTTGCACAATAGTGGTGGCAGCAGCGCCACTATAAGGATGCAAATTAGATTTGCTGTAAATTCACACTGTAACAGTCATGAGCATTAGTTATATTTGAGATTTGATGTGGTGAGTTGATGTTAGTCAAGAATGTCTTTAAGACGACAAAGATATCATTATCCTCACTAAGTTTGAACATTGTGTAATTGGGCTATGAGGAGCTGGATGTTCCTTCTGTGATATTGCAGAAAGACTTGGCAGGAATATAGCCACTGTACATGATTGCTGGTAGTGGTGGTCACAAGAATGTATGGTTGCAAGGAGAGGGCCACGTGGCACTACATAGAGGGGGAACTATCATGTTCGGTGTATGGCTCTGTCATATTATACTGCACCTGCAACAGAAATTTGAGCAGCTGCTGGCACAACAGTGACACAGTGAACTGTTACAGATCAGTTACTTCAAGGACAGCTGAGACAGACACCCTGTAACATGCACTCCACTGAACACAAACTGCTACCATTTGCGACTTCAGTGGCGTCAAGCAAGAGCTCATTGGAAAGCAGGGTAGAGGTCTGTTGCTTTTTCTGAAGAAAGCTGGTTCTGCCTTGGTGCCAGTGATGATTTTGTGTTGATTAGGAGGAGGCCCGTCGAGGGCCTGCAGCCGACCTGTCTGTGTGCTGGACACACTGAACCTACACTTGGAGTTATGGTCTGGGGTGCAAGTTCCTATGACAGAAGTAGCACTCATGTGGTTATCCCATGCACCCTGACTGCAAATTCACACATCATTGTGGTGATTCGACTTGTTGTGGTGCCATTCATAAACAGCATTCCAGTTGGTATTTTCCAACAAAATAATGCTCAGCCACATATCACTGTTGGAACTCAACACTGTCTGTGAGTGTCGACATGTTGCCCTGGTCTGCTCAATCACCAAATCTGTCTCCAATTGAGCACAGATGGGACATCATCAGACAACAACTCCAGCGACATTCACAACAAACATTAAGCATCCCTATGTTGGACCAACCAAGTGCAATAGGTATGGAAGTCCATCCCACAAACTAAGATTTGGCACCTGAACAACGCAATGTATGCACGTTTGCATGCTTGCATTCAACATTCTAGCAATTATACCAGTTATTGATGTACCAGCATTTCACATTGGCAATGTCTTATCTCAAACTTACATTAACCTGTGATCTTGCGATGTTACTCACTTAAATATGTCACCTAGTCAAATGTGTTCCTGAAATTTATTTCTCCGCATTAATTATTTTTTGGTATTGCGATATTTTTTTCAGTCACTGTATTAGTAACAATGGTAGACTTAAGATTGCTCCTTGGGAAACTCCATATGTGATTCATCCCCAGTCAGAGGAATCTCCCCTAATTAAAGTGGTTGAATTATTAATTAGAACTTTCTGCATTGTTTCGGTTAGACACGAATACTCACGGGTTTATGGGTTCATACTCTTCACATTGTGTATCCCTTTCGATACAATTAATTACAATGCAGTAGTAATTTCTGGACAATGTACACTCATTAACTTTAAGTGTGGCTTGTTATCATCAATACGGGGTGGCTGCACACCATTGCTGTACAGCCCAACAACTCAACATCATAATGTTTATAACAAAACCTTATACTATCAATGAGACACATTAGCGAATAATTTAATAAAAGATGAACTGAGGTTGGATTATTATTATTATTATTATTATTATTATTATTATTATTATTATTATTATTTCAAGTCATCAGTCTTCTGACTGGTTTGATTCTGCCCAGCATGAATTCCTCTCCTGTGCCATTCTCTGCAACCTGTGTCCTCAATTATTTGCTTTATGTATTCCAATCTCTGTTTGCAACTGTAGCAGTGCACAGACTTGCTACAGTGGTGACCCTGATGTGATCACAGCTAAAGAAAATAAACACGGAAGCATTGTGTCAAACCTTCAAGAATTGCAAATTAGTCAAATGATGCACACACGAGCAATATCAAGGCAGTGTGGCTATCCCAGTTTTGACTGCATGACCCAACACTATGGTTCATGCAGGTGGAGGCAAGGTTCCTCTGTGCCATAGTGACCACTGATTCCATTAAATTCATGCTGAAAGTTTTCCAGTTGGACCACCACTACTCAGCCAAGGCTCAAGACATTATAACTTTACCTCCAGGTAAGAGCTCTTATGTGAAGCTAAATTCCGAGTTGATTTGAAGAGTGTCTGCTTTCTGCCAGGTTCTCACACAGGAGGAAGTTGGCAACAAAACAATCCCAGTACCTCCATCATTTAAGAAGCAAGGTTGATGCATGCACAGTGCCTGATGCATTACTGAGCATGTTGTGGACCAGTCATGAGCTAGCACAGGTGAAGGTCATTATAGCATCGCAAACGGACATTCAATGCCATAGCAGACCTGGTTGGCCATATTTAGGATGTGATCATGTTGACCTCCTTCCCTTGAACTATGACAATATGGAATAGTACCTGGTGGTAACATGAGTGGATTATGAAAGTCTCATGAACAAGGTCAATGCACTGAGTAGGCAGGTCGATGAACTGCTCTGCAACCAGAAAGCTAGAGAATGGTTCCACAGAAGATCAAGAAGTTATACCCCAATGCCAATTATTTAGCCCTTACAGATGTGTGTTGGTACCACAAAAAGTTTGGAGACCAGGCGCACAAGAGTATCTCGACTTGTACCTTCCTCAGTGGTAAACAATGGGCTGAAGTAATCTCTCTGGATAGTCAGTTGTCATTCTTGCATCTTTGCATCACAGACCGCAAGACAGGATGCAAGCTTTTGGTGGACACGGTTTTTGAAGTATTTTGCCATGGACCCAGTCACACAAATACCAACCAGCCACCTCGTTTTGTATTTCTGTGGTTAGTAATTCCACTGCCATGGCATATGGAATGCAGCACATAGTTGGACCTGGGACCATGAAGCACCTTGTCGTGGAATTACACTGTGGTAGATGTAACTGAACCTATAATTTTAGCCAATTTTTTACCACAATATTGTCTGCTGCACAGATGTTCCCCAACACTCCTCTAATATGCAACACACATTATACGAACGCTAATGCAGACCCACTGATGACTTCATGTGATGATTATCACATCCGGAATACTATAATAATAACAAATTGCTGCCTCTTCCTCTTTTGAGGAATTATAATTATGAATTATGTGGGAAAAGCTGTTTAGTGCACTAGACTGCACAAAGACATACACACAGATTCCTGCAGCTGAGAGAGATATTCCGAAAACGGCCATTATAACGCAGTTTGGCCTATTTGAAAGCCCGTTTGTGACTTTCAGATTGAGAAAAGCTTTCCAGACATGACAAACATTTGTATATTCAGTATTGCAAGACCGGCCGTATTGCTTTGCATGTCTTGATGATATACTCATTTTTTCTGAAATCCCAGAGGGACACACACAGTACCTGATTGAGGTATTTAAGCACCTTGATAAGTATGGGGTAGTTTTGAACAGCTCAAATTGTTTTTTCGGTGAGGCAGAGATTACTTATTTAGGCCACCTCGTATCATCAGCCAGATCATTGGTATTGCCAGAGAAATTCCAAGCTACTGTAAGTATTTCATGGCCAGAATCTGCTAAAGAACTGTGAAGATTCCTGGGAGTTTTTCACTTCAATCAACATCACCTACTTCATGTGCCAGAACTCCAAAGTCTCATACCATTAGCTGGTTCTAAAGTTAAAGACAAAATGCCGGAGCAGTGGACAGAGTCAATGGATACCACATTTGAAGCAGCTAAGAAAAGTACACCAGATGCAGCCCTTCTTGCACATCTGTCTTTAGAAACATCTTCACGCTTATGGTAGACGCAAGTCATACTGCAATTGGTGCTGCACTGCAACATTATGTAGACAAGACCTAACATCCTCTTGCATTCTTTTCACAGAAACCCTCTCCAGTTCAGCAACAATGGATTGTTTATGATCACGAGTTCTTGGCAGTTTGAGTCCATTAGATATTTTTGTACACGTTTTAAAGCAAGAGATTTCATCATTTGCTCAGTCCATAAACCCCTAATCTGTGCCTTTCGTCAAAATAATGACAAATATTTTTTGAGATAATACAGTCAACTGGAATTCATAGCACAATTCACCACTGATGTAAGGCATATATCAGGAATTGACAATGTAGGGACAGACTGTCTGTCACAGGTGAGCAGTGTCATGAACACAGTTATCCCAAGCAGCTAGCTCAAGCAAGTCTTCAAAATCATACATAACTTACACCACCCTGACGTGAATGCAACAATTAAACTAATGGCTAGCCATTTTGTGTGTCCTGGAAAACAAAAGAATTGTTAAACATGGGCTCTTGCATGTGTACAATGCCAGGTCAGCAAGATATATTACCATGTTCACGTGCCAGTAGACAATTTTCCAGACATGGCAGCACAATTAGCAAATGTTTGTATTGATGTCGTAGGTCCACTCTCTCTGTCAGAAGGAGGACGTTACCTACTGACAGTAAAAGACTCTTTCATGCGCTGGCCAGAAGCCGTTCTGGTGAATAACATTTCTGCCGAGATACTAGCCACTTTGTTTGTTTTGCATTGGATTTCTTGTCTTGGTTGTCCACTTCATGTAATGACAGTAGAGATCAGCAGTTTGAATTCAACTAAGTAAATTTTGTAGCGCGGTGCACCATACAACAACAACACCACCACCCTGCCAGTAACTGAACAGTCGAATGCTGGCAACAGTCGCTTAAAGCCACACTAATGTGCTATGGATCACAGTGGACATTCACTTACCATTGGTTTTGCTTGGCCGATGTAACATGTGCAAACCATGGTTGGATGCCTCACCAGCAGAGATAGTATACGGGGAAGTACTATGACTTCTCAGCGAGTTTGTTGATCCATGCACATTTTTGATGGACAGCACTAATATACAAGAATTCATTGGCCACCTCGGAGAAAGGATGACGCAGATCCGGCCGTGACAAGCACCACACCATGGTATACTGCAACCCTCATACATTGAGAGCTACAGTACTGTATACATGTAATATTGTGTAGAGATGGCATCAAACGACCACTGACACCACCTTACACGGATCCACATCATAAATTAATAAAGGTGAGAAAACATTTGAAAACCTCATAAACGGCAAGATGGCCACTGTCTCTGTTGACAGAGTGAAGACAGCATTCATCATTCAAGAATCTTCACAACTGCGTCTTCCACACAACCAGACTATATCTCCACCTGTCACCTAGCAGCCTCCACCAGAATCTTCGCACGATCTGACTCACTGCCAAATGTGTTCTGGACGACAGCTACAGTTCCTGGCACGATTCATACATGGCACCCTGGCTAGCAATTACAAATGGTGCTCCACTTTCCTGAAAGGGGCTGGCTATTCTATGATGACAAGTGATAGCCATGGCAGACACCATATTATCAGCTAATTGTTTGGCAGACATCTACAGGATTCAAGTCCTAGCCACCAGGGGCATTATAAAGTGCTTTCTCCTTGCTGCAGCATGGAGTTCTATGACCTTAATTTTGTCATTGCTTTTTGCTATGCTTTCTTTATTCACTTGCCTGTTTACTAAGCAAAACTTGTGATTGCATACACTCTGTGTTTGTGAGTACATCATATTTCCTTGTTATTGTGTGAATGTGAAGGCATGTGATTTATTAGTATAAAGAGTTCTCCAAAACCATACTTTAATTCATATCTGATTCTCGCTATGATCAGAACACAATATGAAGTTCTCAATTCTAGCAGCCCATAGACTTGCGACAACTTCATTTAATTCCTATTTGTTGGTTTCTTACACAGTAGCTATTGCCTTTCCCTTGTTAAGTAATCTGTCCTCAGAAGTTAATTGATGAACTAAGAATGACAGTTCTGCCTGCACAAATTCACATTTACTCAGATTAAGAGTCTCCCCCACCCCCTTTATATATAACGTTGAACATATCCTCCAAAATTTTACAATATCCCCATGATCAATATGCCATTGACATACATAGTAAGTTTTCTCAACAACTCGTGGCCAAGAACATGATTTGATGACCCAAGAAACACAGCAACTGATATACATAATATGAATGGAACCAATCTAAACCTATATGTTCTCCCTTCAAATAAGAAAGCAGTACACCTTCTACACTCTTCAGTTAACCTTACCTGCCAGAAACAAGTTAAATCTATGGTAGACATGGTCTGTATATTGTTAAAATTTTGTAAAAGTTCATTCATATTTTCTGGTTGGTCGTTCTCTTTTACAATTATTTTGTTCAAACTCCTCACATCTAACACAATCCTCACAGACCCATCTTTCTTTTTGACTATAACAATTGTGGTACTATACTCACACTTGCCCAACTCAATAACCTTCCAATTGAACATCTTTTTTATTCTGCCCTTACTGCTTCCTTGTCCGTAAAAGGTTTAACCCTAATTACTTCATGGGGAAATACCTTTAAATGATATTTAAAATCGACTACCTCCCCAGGCTTAACTGAAAACACATCTTCATATTTACACAGTAGTTGTTTGAGCTGTGAGCTTTGACCCTTGGACATACATTGGATCTCATTAATTTTATTATTTATTTGTTTTAGAGTACATGCCTCCCTACTACACTCATTCTCCCTTTATAGGTGCGCCATCACTTTACCCCCTGTCAAAGAACTTTTTAAATTTAACTCCTTTTTTTCTGTTACTTTCAGCATTGAATTCCAGAACTCTGTCTACAATCGAACTTAGAAAGAAAATTCATTCCAAGAATAATATTGATAGCATGGCCAGATTATTCCACAAAGGAACAGATATCAAACCACTGATTGCCAGTCTTAACGTCTAATAAAATTTCTCTCATAATTTGGCTTGCTACATCCCCCCCAATTACAGTCTTCATTTTAACCCTGGGTACAATCAACTCAACCAAACCTCTGCTTCTTATCTGGTGCCAGAATGATTCAGGTACAGCTGACAAACTAGAGCCAGCATTTAATAGTGCAATCTTTTCTACATTTCCAACTTTGAAATTAATAATTGGTTGAACTTTCTCAATAACTATCCCTCTTTAATCCAATCTCTTTTAACAAATCTGCTTCAATTTCTTCCCTACTCTCTTAATCCATGACACAAACTCTTTTATACATATCCCCTTATTTGATAACCTGAATTTTCTTTAAACAAATACTTACCAACTTTCCTTATATCCTGTTCACCTTTTACTTTATTTTCCTTGTCCCTTTAAATTTTAAATTATCCCATTCCTCAAGAATTAATAGTTTATGGATCTTAGCATAGATATCCAATCATTAACATCGTACTCAGCTTCCTATTTTCCCATCCAACCACTACTCCCCCCTGCGGGTTCGGGGGTTAGAATAGGCCCGCGGTATTCCTGCCTGTCGTAAGAGGCGACTAAAAGGAGTCTCAAATGTTTCGGCCTTATGTGATGGTCCCCTCTCGGGTTTGACCTCCATCTTTCTAAATTATTCCGAAGAGCGAGCCAATTGGGAAGGGCGCCTTGCATGGTGCACTGTATCCGTCGTGCATTGAGACCTTTAGTCGGCTTTTTCGTCGTTGCAATGGTGTCCCGCTCGTTTTCCATCTCTTGGGCGAGGATACGTCCCTGAGTGCGATTACCACGCTGCACTCTGCAGTGTTGCTTTTAACTGCGACGACGACCTTGGACATTTTTGCACCTAAGATCCAGCACGGTAGCCAGTCCGTTGTGGTGGGGCCGCCATGTACCCTGTTGGTTGTAGCCCCCTGACAACACAGGGATCGCTCTTCTGATGCCTGCGCCGTTAACTCCCCACGTATGCCAAGGAGTAGATGCCCATCTCCCTGGGGCATCAGGACTCCCGGCAATGGCCATCCTGCCAGGTGGCTATTGCTGCGGCTGGGTGGCGCCCGTGGGGAGGGCCCTTGGTCGGAGTAGGTGGCATCAGGGCGGATGACCCGCAATGAAGCGTGGTACATCATCTCTCACTGGCGGCCAGCCACCAGCAGTCTCTAAGCGTTCGAGGTCTCATTTTAAAGCTAACGTTTATGACCCCAAATCGTTCCCATCCCTGGCCACACCATGGGAGGAACGAAAGGCAATGAATGACAGTGACGTGTATTCGCCCAGGTATCTCGTCTGTACCAGAGCTGATGGTGACTCATTTCTATCCGTGAAACCTCAGTTCTTTGTAGAGCATTTAGAGGACAAGTTTGGGGAGGTGGAGGGCTTGTCCAAAATGCGCTCTGGGTCAGTTTTGATAAAAACGGCATCCTCTGCCCAGTCACGCAGGTTACTTGCTTGTGACAAGTTGGGGGATGTTCACGTTACCATCACCCCACATAAGAGTTTAAATATGGTCCAGGGTGTTATTTTCCATAGGGACCTCCTTTTGCAGTCTGATGACGAGCTGCGCGCCAATTTAGAGCACCGAGGTGTACATTTCGTCCTGCGTGTTCATCGGGGTCCGAGGGACAATCAGGTAGCTACCGGTGCCTTCATCTTGGCCTTCGAAAGTGATACCTTACCAGAGAAGGTCAAGGTGATGGTCTACCGGTGTGACGTCAAACCCTATATCCCTCCCCCGATGCGGTGCTTTAAGTGCTGGAAGTTCGGTCACATGTCCTCTCGCTGTACTTCTAGCCTCACATGTCGAGATTGTGGACGCCCATCTCATCCCGATACTCCATGTGCTCCGCCTTCTGTCTGTGTCAACTGTGGAGAGCCTCATTCCCCTTGCTCGCCGGACTGCAGTATCTTACAGAAAGAACGCAAAATCATGGAATATAAGACCCTGGACCGACTGACTTACACTGAGGCTAAGCGGAAATTTGAACGGCTACATCCCGTGCGCATGATGTCATCTTATGCCTCCACTGTCACTCCTGCTCCAGCTCCTTCAGCTGCAAGATATACAGTCAGCTCTCAGAGTCAGAGGACCTCATCTGCCCCCTTGACGATGGGGGCCCCTTCTCTCGCTCTTGCTCCCACACCATCTACCTCGGGAGCAGCACCCACTAAACCATCGGGGACACCAGTCCCCACTTCTAAGCCGGAGAAGCGTAAGTCTTCTTCGGCTTCTCTCGCTCGGAAGGGATCCCTTGGGTCACTCCCTTCCCAGGTTCCTACCAGCGGCACAGCAAACACCAACCAGTGGCTGAAGAAGCCACAGGTCGCTGGTCGACGGGCTTGCCGATCCTCTTCGGTCCCAGAGACTGACTCCAATAAGCCCTCTCAACAATGGCAACCAAAGGAACAGCGAGAGAAAACGACTTTGAAGACCCGTAAGTCCAAGACACCTGCGGTGGCACCTACTCCACCGCTACCTAAAAGCTCTGCGTCTGAGTATGAGGTGGAAATCCTTGCGTCCGCTGAGGACCTCGATCTCGCCGATCCCTCAGACGCAATGGATAGCACTTGCACGGGTGCTCCATCGGAGGCGGCAGGTGACCCAGCGGCGTAATCTGCCTTCCCAGTTCCGTCACGCCTTTCTCCGCAATGGACAATACCATCCTCCAGTGGAACTGCAGCGGTTTCTTCCACCATCTAGCTGAGCTCCGCCAACTTGTGGAACTGCAGTGGTTTCTTCCACCATCTAGCTGAGCTCCACCAACTTATCAACCTTCACCCTTTCTTCTGCATTGCTCTTCAGGAAACTTGGTTTCCAGCAATGCGAACCCCCGCCCTCCGTGGCTATCGGGGTTATTATAAGAACCGGGCAGCATATGAAAGGGTGTCTGGTGGCGTCTGCCTCTATGTCCTTCACACTCTGCACAGTGAGTCTGTCCCTCTCCAAACACCTTTAGAGGCTGTCGCTGTTCGGGTGTGGACGCCACAGGCTGTTACCGTCTGCAGTCTTTACCTTCCACCGGATGGTGATGTCTCGCAGCATGTCCTGGCTGCGCTGATAGCCCAATTGCCGCCACCTTTCTTGCTATTGGGCGACTTCAACGCCCATAACCCTCTGTGGGGTGGGTCAGTGGCAACAGGTTGAGGCGCCACCGTTGAGCATTTATTGTCGCAGCTCTATCTCTCGATTTTAAATGATGGTGCCTTCACACACTTCAGTGAGGCGCATGGCACAAACTCCGCCATTGACCTTTCAATCTGTAGCCCTAGCCTCTTACCGTCTGTCCAATGGAGTGTGCATGACGACCTGTGTGGTAGTGACCACTTTCCGATCTTTCTACCACAGCGTCACTCTTCTGGGCGCCCTAGCAGATGGGCTATGAATAAGGCTGACTGGGACTTGTTCTCCTCCACTGCCGCTATTGAGCGTCTCTCTAATGATGACATTGATGCGGTGGTTCAATCGGTCACCACCGGCATCGTTACTGCCTCCGAGTCTGCCATTCCCCGTTCCTCTGGGTCCCCTCGGCGGCGGACTGTGCCTTGGTGGTCGCCTGAGATCGCTGCAGCGATTAAAGATCGCCGGCGGGCGCTACAGTGTCACAAGCGACATCCCTGCATTGAACACCTCATCACCTTCAAACGGCTGCGTGCGCGGGCCCGCCGCCTTATCCGCGAAAGCAAGCAGGAGTGCTGGGAGCGGTATGTGTCCACCATTGGCCTCCATGTCTCTCCATCGCAGGTCTGGGCCAAGATCCGACCCCTCTATGGCTATCGGACCCCTGTCAGCGACCCTGCGCTCTCACTGAATGGAGCAGTTTGTACAGACTCTGGCGAAATTGCCAACAGTTTGGCAGAGCATTTTGCTCTTAGTTCCGCTTCTTGCAATTACCCACTGGCCTTCCGCTCCATTAAAGAGCGGATGGAACGTCGGAGCCTTTCGTTTCGCACCCACCACCCAGAATCTTACAATGCTCCATTCAGTGAGTGGGAATTTCGCAGTGCCCTAGCCGCTTGCCCTGATACCGATCCTGGGCCAGATGACATCCACTGTCAGAAGCTGAAACACCTTTCAGTGGACTGCCAGCGGCGCCTCCTCGATCTTTACAACCGTCTTTGGGTCAAGGGGGAGTTTCCGTCGCAATGGCGGGAAGGCATTGTCATCCCCATTTTGAAACCTGGAAAGAACCCTCTGGAGGTTGACAGCTACCGTCCCATTAGCCTCACCAACGTTCTTTGCAAGTTGCTTGAACGGATGGTGAGCCGGCACTTGAATTGGGTACTGGAGTCTCGGGGCCTTCTGGCTCCGTCTCAGGGTGGGTTCCGTAAAGGCCGCTCCGCCACAGACAATCTGGTGAGCCTGGAGTCGGCCATCCGTACTGCCTTTGCCCGCCGTCAGCACCTGGTCCCTGTCTTTTTCGACATGCGGAAGGCGTACGATACGACATGGTGTCATCACATCCTTTCTACGCTTCATGGATGGGGTCTTCGGGGTCCTCTGCCGATTTTTATCCGCAATTTTCTGTCGTATCGTACTTTCCGCGTGCAAGTCGCGGCCTCGTATAGTTCCTCCCACGTCCAGGAGAACGGTGTGCCACAGGGTTCTGTTTTAAGTGTCTGCCTGTTTTTAATAGCCATTAACGGGCTCGCTGCGGCTGTGGGAAATTCTGTCTCCGCTTCCCTGTAAGCTGACGACTTCTGCCTTTACTACAGCTCTACTAGCATTGCAGCTGTTGAACGTCAGCTACAGGGCGCTATCCGCAAGGCGCAGTCTTCGGCTGTAGCGCATGGTTTTCAGTTTTCGGCTGCCAAGACCCGCGTTATGCATTTCTGCCAGCGCCGAACAGTCCATCCTGATCCGCGGCTTTATCTTGCCAACGAACTCCTTGCTGTGGTGGAGACCCACAGGTTTTTGGGTGTAGTTTTTGATGCCCGGCTGACTTGGCTGCCTCAGATTCGGCAGCTTAAACAGGCGTGTTGGCGGCATCTAAATGCTCTGAGATGCTTGAGCCAAACCCGCTGGGGCGCCGACCGATCTACCCTGATACGGCTCTACCAGGCGTTAATTCAGTCTCGTCTGGATTATGGGAGCCTGGCTTATGGCTCAGCATCCCCATCTGCGCTGCGGGTACTGGACCCAATCCTACACAGCGGCATACGGCTTGCCACTGGTGCTTTCTGCACCAGCCCAGTGGACAGCATACTAGTGGAGGCAGGTGTCCCTCCCCTGCGGTTGCGGCGCCAACGTTTGCTGGCCGCTTATGCTGCCCATGTTTTAAGCTTGCCCGGGTATCCAAACTATCGTCTCCTGTTCCCGCGATCGGTCGTCCATCTGCCAGAATGTCGTCCCCAGTCTGGTTGTACAATTGCGGTCCGCGTCAAAGAGCTTCTCTCCGGGCTTCGGGTTTTCACTGTTCCACCTCCTTTCCAGGCCACTTTGCATACACCCCCACGGTGTGTTCCTCGCCCTTGCCTTCCGCTCGACTTGGTACAGGGCCCGAAGGACTCAGTCCCTCCAGAGGCCTTCGGCCGCCGCTTTTATTCCATCCTGGCCATGTATCAGGGCTCTGGCATTGTTTACACTGATGGTTCGATGGTTGCTGGTCGTGTCGGGTATGCGCTCACTCTAGGGGACCATTCCGAACAACGTTCCTTGCAGGATGGCTGCAGCGTTTACACTGCTGAGCTGGTTGCCATCTTTCGTGCCCTAGAGTATATCCGCTCCTGCTCAGGTGAGTCCTTCGTTATCTGTAGCGATTCCCTGAGCGGTTTACGAGCTGTCGACCAGTGTTTCCCTCGTTCTCGTCTGGTGATGGCTATCCAAGTGTCCCTGCATACTCTTGCCCGTTGCGGCCGCTCTGTGGTCTTTGTGTGGACCCCCGGTCATGTCGGTATCCCGACCGCCTGGCGAAAGAGGCCACGAGTAAACCATCTCTGGATGTTGGCCTCCCAGAGACTGATTTGCGGGCAGTCCTCCTCCGAAAAGTTTTTGCGCTTTGGGACGCTGAATGGCGCGATCGGATCACACCCAATAAACTCCATGCCATTAAGGAGACGACGACTGTGTGGCGGTCATCCATGCGAGCCAACCGCAGGGACTCAGTCGTCCTTTGTCGGCTCCGCATTGGCCACTCCCAGCTGACACACGGTTATTTACTGCGCCGGGAGGACCCTCCTCTATGTCGCTGCGGGGCGGCTTTGACAGTGGCCCACATTTTGTTGGCCTGCCCCCTTTTAGCTGTGGTCAGGCAGACATTTGCGCTGCCTGATACGCTCCCTGCCCTTTTATCTGATGACCCTGTTATGGCTGGCTTAGTTTTATGTTTTATTCGGGCAGGGGGTTTTTATCGTTTACTCTGAGTGTTTGTTCTGTTCTTTTGTGTTGATTCTGGCCATTGGCCTACGATTTTACGCTGAGTTTTTAATGTGTTCTCGGTGGTTGGCTTTTCCTTTTTATCTCTATGGTCGGCCAACCACCGTCACACTGTGTGTGATTTTAATTTGTTTTGTCTGATCTCTGTAGGAGTATTTCTTGTTCTGTGTCGTCTGATGTCTTTCCTGCTGTTCGTTTTTATTCTCTTTGGGTGGTTTTAATTTTTTTGGAAAAATGGACCGATGACCGTCGCAGTCTGGTCCCTTTAATTCCCCAAACCAACCAACCAACCACTACTAATATTCTTTTTCAGAGCCACCTGACTAGCTTCCATAAAAACATGTCTCTCAGCTTCTTCCTCAGGGCAAAACACAACATTTTCATTACTGCAATTAACCTCAACTTCACTCACTAATTCATGATTACCACACACAACAGTATCAGGTGCACCCACTGGTACAGTCACAGTGTTTATACAGGGTGAACATTAATAAAACTGGAAAACTGCAGGAGTAGATTCCTGACTGGAAATGGGAGGAGAAACAGTTCTATGAACATTTGTCCAGAAATGGACGTACGCCTGCAACAATAACAAATTGTTCCAGAACACAATACAGAGCTGCATTGCATTCACGTTACAACAGATGTTCAAAGTGGCCTCTACAGGATGCAATGTGTGCAGTAGTTGTGCAGGATACATTTCTACTTTGGCTTACATCATGTTGGCAGGCCACTTGCCTGGAGTTTGTAGTTGGGTTTGTAGTCCTCCAAATCTGGTGTATGCACACAGTCTGCTGCCTTCCTACACATTAGTCTGTCTGAAAGGACCCTTGATCACATAAACATCTAAAAAGGGCTTGAAATATTGTGTCATGTGATTAATGTCTGTGAGGATATTATTTTGGTATAGCTGTGCTGACTCTCGACTGCTTCCACGTGCTTGGCTGTTCACAAACATCATCTCAGCTTATTTCTGACATGTTTACTGGACCATTCTGCTGCTTACAGTTGTTGTTGTTGTTGTTGTTGTTGTGGTCTTCAGTCCTGAGACTGGTTTGATGCAGCTCTCCATGCTACTCTATCCTGTGCAAGCTGCTTCATCTGCCAGTACGTACTGCAGCCTACATCCTTCTGAATCTGCTTAGTGTATTCATCTCTTGGTCTCCCTCTATGATTTGTACCCTCCACGCTGCCCTCCAATACTAAATTGGTGATCCCTTGATGCCTCAGAACATGGCCTACCGACCGATCCCTTCTTCTAGTCAAGTTGTGCCGCAAACTCCTCTTCTCCCCAATTCTATTCAATACCTCCTCATTAGTTATGTGATCTACCCATTTAATCTTCAGCATTCTTCTGTAGCACCACATTTCAAAAGCTTCTATTCTCTTCTTGTCCAAACTATTTATTGTCTTATGTTTCACTTCCATACATGGCTACACTCCATACAAATACTCTCAGAAATGACTTCCTGACACTTAAATCTATACTCGATGTTAACAAATTTCTCTTCTTCAGAAACGCTTTCCTTGCCATTGCCAGTCTACATTTTATATCCTCTTTACTTTGACCATCATCATTTATTTTGCTCCCCAAATAGCAAAACTCCTTTACTACTTTAAGTGTCTCAGTCTCTAATCTAATTCCCTCAGCATCACCCGAGTTAACTTGACTACATTCCATTATCCTTGTTTTGCTTTTGTTGATGTTCATCTTATATCCTCCTTTCAAGACACTGTACATTCCGTTCAACTGCTCTTCCAAGTCCTTTGCTGTCTCTGACAGAATTACAATGTCATCGGCGAACCTCAAAGTTTTTATTTCTTCTCCATGGATTTTAATACCTACTCCAAATTTTTCTTTTGTTTCCTTTACTACTTGCTCAATATACAGATTGAATAACATCGGGGAGAGGCTACACCCCTGTCTCACTCCCTTCCCAACCACTGCTTCTCTTTCATGTCCCTTGACTCTTATAACTGCCATCTGGTTTCTGTACAAATTGTAAATAGCCTTTCGCTCCCTGTATTTTACCCCTGCCACCTTCAGAATTTGAAAGAGAGTATTCCAGTCAACATTGTCAAATGCTTTCTCTACATCTTCAAATGCTAGAAATGTAGGTTTGCCTTTTCTTAATCTAGCTTCTAAGATAAGCCCCAGGGTTACTGCTTACAGTATGCTGCATCAATCACACAGCCTGAAAATGCAAGGAACTCATGGAATGTGGACAGAGGAACTTTAATTCATTAGTGCCATCTACCATGGCAATGATGTCTTTCTGGACATAGGACCTTTTTTCCACCGTTTACAGTCAGGAATCCATCCCTGCACTTTGTTGGTTTTATTAATGTTCACCCTGTACATCATCATTACCAGCTGCTTCACCACCATGTGCTCCCACTTGCTCAAGCACGTTATTTGTATCATCAACAACAGCATATGCTCCATTTTTGGGGAGGCTCACACACATTAATATTTGAAGAACTCCCATCATTACTCATCTCTGTATCCACATACTTAACCTGGTCACCAAGAACTTCATTATTATTTGCTTTGCCCCTTATTTCCACAACAGCATCTGTCTCTACTTCTGGCAGAGCCACTGCCTGTGTTTCAAACATCTCAGTAATCTCCACTGAAGCTAAAACCACACTATTTTCTTCACCCAGTTCAACCATTTTATTTCTGGCAAACAATTCCCCAATGCAGTAACTACATTCATGTCTTTACATTTATTCATTCTGCACCTACTATCAGTTTTGTTCCTTCTTTTGCAATCATTGTATTTATTAAACCCTTACTGCATATTTTAATTACGTTTAATAGCATTCACATTGCATGTTCCACTTCTTTGTTTCTCACTACAGTTCTCCTCGCTATTACAACCCTACCTGGTTCTATTCTTTGCATATCCATTATGTCCCCTGTCGACCTTGGGTGAAGCTCCAGTTAGTTTTCCAACTGTCTACCGTGAAAACTTGGTCCCTGTTCATTCTCTTGTCTTGGCCCTTGCCTTACTTCCTCTTTCCTCTGTTCAAAATTATTCCTTCTTTCATAATAATTCCCATTCTCTCTCTGCTGTCTGTTGCTCCAACTCCTATTATGACTATTACATCCATTCCTTTTCACCTATTTCCCCATTCCTATGATTTCCATTGAAATTATTACTTTATTTCCCCTGTAATTATTTCTGTTATCCCTCTGTTCAACAAAGTTTGGTTTGTAGTGCAGAACCCTATCCTAGTTTCTTGTGAAGTTCAGAAATTTCTGTACAGAATCCTTGAGAGTGTTGATGAGTTTCCACTACAATGATTCTGGAAGTCCCCGATTTCTGTAAGAACCGCTATATCCAGGTGTATTAATTTATTTAATTCTGTTGCACAACATTCCCTCGTGCTCGCTTTACCACTTTTATACCCTAGTCTATTCAAAAATTCATTTTGTAATCTTACTTATTTAGCTTGCCCTCCCTCTGTATTTATTTAAGGTCATCATTTCAAAAGCCCTGAAGTTGACAAACTGCTCTTAATGCTGATTACTCCATGTCTGAGTTCTGTCTTCTAATGACCTCTTTACAAATTTAATTTTAGCCATCTCACTCATGCCAGCAACAAAATTATCTTTACATGCAGCCAAGAAGTCCACTGCATCACTGCACGGTACCTACCCTCTCCACTGAAAGGTTTTGTACATAATCCTTGCCTCATGGGATGCCCCATCATTAAATTATTTTGCCCAAGTGCTACTTATTGTTTTCTTCAACTCATTTATTTACTTTTCTATCTGGCTAACTCCCCTTTCCATCTCTACACATGTCTTTTATAACATTCAACAATGCCTACATTCACTGTTTTAAACTCTGCATTTGTTCGTAGTTCATAATTTATACACTTCTGTTCTTGAGCCTCAATTTGCTTCACAAGATGTTCCACAGTTTCCATCTTGGCTACCGTCACTTTTCGACCTCATGAACTCTGAGATTAACTCCCTTGACCATTTTACCAATATTTTCAACTTTATTTTTAATCTCAATGAATTTAATATCTAGCTGATTAAATTTTCTGCTCACTGCAAATATCATCAAGTTTTGATTCCATTTCCCCCAATTTTGTATCTATATCCTCAACTATGTCAGTTTTTATACTCCCCATTTTATTCTCCATTTTTAAATCTGTATTTCTATCTCAGATTTTACGCTCACTGTCTGTGAAACGGTCTTTTCTAATGTAGTACTAAGTATTTCAAAAAATGCATTTAATCACTTCCTGGCATCCAACCTATTTCTTCCCTCCTTTCTGGAATGGTAATGCTGCTGGTGTCAATTCCTGCTCCCTCTGACCCATAATTACTTTGAAAGTTATTAATTTCATCAGCCATGGCTGACAATCAGATACAAATTTACATAACCACTGATTTGTACTTAACTTGTGTTTCCCTGCCGACGTACATTGTTGCTGCTGCTCTATGTTTGGTCTGATGCTTATAAGATACTGCCCCTCAACATGACTGTCATCTCCATTGTGTCATGCTGTGCAAAGGCGACACCTCCGTTGCTTAGTGCTGATATGATGGCACTCATGTGTGACCCTGTGTCAAGATGCCGCCTCTGAAGCTTGGTGTCAAAGCAATGCTGCCCATGTGTGGTGCTGTGTGAATACATTGCTTTTGCTGCCTGGTGCTGATGCAGTGTCACCCTTATGTGACACTGTGAGGATGCCACATCTGCTGTTCAGTGACTATCCACATGGACTGCTGCACTGCCGACATACTTCGTAGTCATTGTCTGCTGCTGCCGTCACTAACAAGCACTATTAAGCCTAATATCTGTGCTAAATGTGCAACTACTGCTTGTGCTTTGGCTGCTGCCTCACAGTAAAGAAACTCACAAGTCCCTATGCTAACTGTTCACTACTATGGCTTGGATTCTGGGACAACCAACTCCTAAATATTTCACAATAAAATGGAGTCCAGTGCCATAGAATGGAACTGCAATCCAATCCCAGATGCACCCCTAATTATGACATTACTCAAGGGTTCTTGTTCATTCTACACATTATGTATGCATTTCAATACAATGACAGTGCAGTAGTAAGTTCCGCCAGAGTCTGGGCAATGTACGGCCATTAACTTTGAGTGTGCCTCTTTCTCATCAATAGGGGGTGACTGTACACTGTTGCTCTATAGCACAATGGCTCAACATAATAATACTCATGTCAAAACCTTAAACTTGCTGTAAGACACATCTGCAAATAATTTACTAAAAGATGAACTTAAGCTGAATCTGTTGGTTGAAATCCCAAAGGATAATAATGTTGCTCAAAACAGATTGATTTTAACTTTGATAATAATCCCTTTTATTTTTCAGGAATGCACAACATTTGTGAATGGTGCCCATATGCAAGTAACTCACTGAATAACTATCCAGTATCTATCAACAGTCCAAAATTTGGAATTACTTTGTTCAGATATAACATTTACACGCAGCAGTGTGCTTTAAATAGTAAAGTACATCAGTGCAATAAAGCCCTGAATACTTACTTAAAGTGTTCTGTCACATGCTCACTCCTCGATTCAGTGCAGATACTTTCGTCCTGACCACCATGTATAATTATCACAATAATTTCATGTAAATACTTGTGATAAAACATACAGAAAATCTCTATGGTCAATTTGTGACCTCTTAATCAAATCCCCCACATTTTTAAATGATTTTAAACAAATCTCAAACATATAAATTGCCACATCTGGCACTCGAGTCAGAACACTGATTTGACTTATTTTGTAAATCACAACTATAATATATATATGGGAAGTTATTGGAATATTGAAGAAGGAAACTCATGCTGATAAGATCACTTCTCTCTCTCTATGGAGCATTCCATAATTATGGCACTGTTTATGTACATGAAATTCATTGTTTATAACTGCTTTGTATATTTGTTTATTTAGAGAAATAATGTGTATTATGTTGCTTAGAATATTCCCTTTCATCTGGTGTATCATAAGTGTGACTTTTGTGATAGATTCAGTTATTACAGTTTGTAATAAAAAATAATGATGTTAACAACTTTTTAACAACTAAAACTTCAAAAATGATTCATTGAGGTTATCCCATTTTCCATGGTTTCAAAGCTGCCATTAGTTTCTTTACAGCATACTTGTAGGACACTTTGTGTATTTTCATTACAATTATATGGTAAAGATATTCCAAGTCACAGCCCCTCTACTGTATCTCATCGCATGACCATGTCGCTGGAACACACCGCTTTCTCCGCTGGGAGCATCGTTATTACTGCTGGGCTTCATGGCTTGGTAGCTGGCTTTTCCTGCAGACAGCTGGCCATCCCAACGAACATTGACACCGGTTCACATTCAACCTTCCAGTCCGCCCCCAGTAGCTGAATGGTCAGCATGATGAATTGTCAGTCCTCTAGGCCCGGGTTCAATTCCCGGCTGGGTCAGGAGATTTTCTCCGCTCAGGTACAGGGTGTTGTATTGTCCTCATCATCATCCTATCATCCTCATTGACTGCAGGTCACCGAAGTGGTGTCAGATAGAAAGACCGGCACCTGGCGAACGGTCTGCCTGATGTGGGGTCCTAGCCATATGATTAAATAAATTCAACCTTCCAGATTCAATCTGCCCTGCAGCAGTTGAAACATCTCTTTGTAATGTTACAATTGATTGTATGTACCATCAGTTCTATAAAACCTCAGTTTATCTAGGAGGATATTGTGGTTCACACAGTCAAGTACCTTGGATGGATCACAGAAAATAACAAATGATGCTATTTTATTGTTTTAAGCTTGCAAAATTTTGTGACTGAATTTGTAATTTATATTGTCAGTAGAGCAACTCTTCTGAAACCCAAACTGTGATTTACTGAGGATAGTATTGTTGCTCAGCTGGAGACTATGCTAGAACACATCACCTTATCTAAAAATTTGGGGAAATGATGTCAGTAGTGAAGCAGACTGTTAGTTATTGACATTTATCCTATCAGCTCTCTTGAAAAATGCCTCGAGTAAGTGATGCATTACTTATTTGAGATAAGACATGGTTTATTATAGGGGAACAGATCTTTCCTATTCTGTTGGAAACACCATCAAATCCATATGAGCTTTTATTTTTGAGAGAATAAATAATTTTATTAATTTCAGAGGGAAAAGTTGATGATCCATTCATATGACCTAATGTTATGCGAGTTGCTTTCTCAGCATACAGCTGTGCTTTCTCTCTTGAACTGTGTGCCCCTATGTTTTCTATTATATTTAATACATGCTTATTAAATTCATTTGCTTCCATTGACGTATCATTAATGTTGTTGTTGTGGTCTTCAGTCAAGAGACTGGTTTGATGCAGCTCTCCATGCTACTCTATCCTGTGCAAGCCTCTTCATTTCTGAATAACTACTGCACCCTACATCCTTCCGAATTTGCTTAGTTTATTCATCTCTTAATCTCCATCTATAATTTTTACCCTCCACACTTCCCTCCAATACTAAATTGGTGATCCCTTGATGCCTCAGAACGTGTCCTACCAATCGATCCCTTCTTCTAGTCAAGTTGTGCTACAAATTCCTCTTCTCCTCAATACTATCCAATACTTCCTCATTAGTTGCATGTTCTACCCATTTAATCTTCAGCATCCTTCTGTACCACCACATTTCAAAAGCTTTTGCTCCCCAAATAGCAAAATTCATTTTATACTTTGGGTGTCTAATTGCTTAATCTAATTCCCTCAGCAGCACCTGATTTAATTTGACTACATTCCTTTATCCTCATTTTGCTTTTGTTGATGTTCATCTTATATCTTTTCTTAAAGTACTGTCCATTCCGCTCAGCTGCTGTTTCAAGTTCTTTGCTGTCTTTGACAGAATTACAATGTTGTCAGCAAACCTCAAAGTTTTTATTTCTTCTCCATGTATTTTAATTCCTAGTCCAAATTTTTCTTTTGTATCCTTTACTGCTTGCACAATATACAAATTAAATAACATCGGGGATAGGCTACAACCCTGTCTCACTCTCTTCTCAAGCATTGCTTCCCCTTCATGCCCCTCGACTCATATAACTACCATTTGGTTTCTGTACAAATTGTAAATAGCCTTTTGCTCCATGTATTTTGCACCTGCCACCTTGAGAATTTGAAAGATAACCCTTAAATATAAGTTGGTAGTGATATTCTCCTATTCTTTGGCCAGTTGTACTGTGTCTCGTATCAAAACATTCTGTGTACCCTTAAGTATTTTGTCGGAATTACTGAGTTCTGAACTAATTTGTATGTTCCTCGATTTTTAATAATTTTTCTTGGTAATTTTGAGTAGTTCCTGTGGTGTGCAGCTACTCAGGATCTTTACTTGTTTTTGCCATCAGATGGCATGGTGTGACAAAATATTTGATTAATCTTCCCAGACAATTACATCTGCATATACAGGATGTCTCGTTAATATTTGGCGACTGAATATGAACAGATTTCTTAAAACAAATATAGATATACACCTTAGTGCAATAAGTGATTTTTGATAATTATATACAGCCAAGAAAATTATTGCATGCATCACTCATCAAGCATATGGTTTACTGGGATGTTTATCACATTCCATATAAAGCAATAATACTATAAACCAGTGTGGAAGGATGAATGGTGCAAGTTAACGGAAACTGTTTGATTGTTTGCAGATGTTTTAATTGTGCATAAATTGATCCTTTGATTAAGTCTGTGCTCATCTTGAAGAGGAATGGATTACTACTACTGGTCACATAGCTACCTTATCAGATGACAGATTTCATGTAAACATGGCTAAAATTGTGACTGCCTCACAAGAACGACATTCAAGAGTAACCACCCTTATATTAATTCCATATCAAAATCTCTAGTACCACTTAGAACAATGTGCCAAATAAATCCACACAATCTGGTAGACATGTGAATTGTTGTAACAGGAGTGGCTGGACTGTGTGGAGCACATTCAACATCAATTCACTGTAATTATAAGGTTACTCACTACTATGAGGGCAGCGACTAATTTTTGTGTGAGGTGCTTCCAATCTACTGCTTCGTGTTACTGCAGAAGGTTGAAAATTGGTGCTGATGTTTTATGCATAAGTCAACAACTGTGCATCTTATTCACTGAATCAGCATAAGTATTTTCTCAGACTCAGTGTTGTACACTAACAAGTGGGTATGTAATGCAACAGTAGTCACACAAGTATTGTAGTTAGAGATAAATACCTAGTAACATGTAGCACTAGTTTTGCCTTGATGACGTCGGCAACATAACTGCGTGAGGAACCATCATGACCCATGAGCACTGTACTACTGTCCACAAATTAGTCAGAGCTAGGTGCAAACAACAAGTTTCGTCAATGGCGCCTCAGACATGCTAAGTGCTGAAATCAATTAACCTTGTAAAAGGAGCTGAATCACAATTTCTCCCATGTCCCAGTATCCTTCTCCAAATAATTGGATTAAATGATAAATAACGGGGTGGTGCTTTTATTGATCATGATATGTTATGGCATGTAACAAGGGCAAAGACAAAATTTAAGTAGAGATAGTTTTAAGCAAACCAACAGCTTATACCCATCATATCACCTGAAAAGTTTTAACAGAAGAATTTTTATGGCTCATGCAGAGCATCATACGTCTTTCTGAACTGGTATCTGATAGAGGCAAGAGAATGTATTTGGCTTCATAACTGTGTATTAGTTAAAGGCTTTACTGATAGTTTAGTCCCCTTAATCTACAAATCAATCAACTAATTTACTGGCTGACTGACTGACTAACTGACTGACTTGTTGCTTACTTACTTTACTGCTGCTAATGGTCTTCAGAAATGCATTATCTTTTTCCTATATTATCAACCTTTAGTTTCATTACCATACAGTGATATATAAGTTGTAAGTATTCAATAGTCAATTTTGATTGTTATGTATGTATGATGATATATACATTAATAATAGTATCGATGTTATTACAACTAATATTTAATTTCAATATATGCAAATAGACATAAGGTATGTTTTAAATTACATTACATATTGTTTTCAGTTTTCCTTTTATGTAGTTATTTTTGTTCTAAAGTCATTCTTGAGTACTGAGTTCGTTTGTTTCATTTCTCTTTTCATTTAATTTTAATAAAAATTCAGTTTTTGTTTTTATGCATTTGTAATTATGGTTGCTTGACCATTTTTAATTTAAATGAGTTTTTTGTCAATGATAAATGTAAAAAAAAAATTGGCATTATATTAGAGAACATAGAATTGTTGATGGACTTATTACTGACTTTACTTAAGTTGAAATGGGTAGTGTTTTTATGGAACTGTTTGCATCTGGTGAGTGAGCTTTTATTTTTCGGCGGAATGGGGGGTAATTTTTGCGTTTTGATTCCACTTGTTATTAACTAATTCACTGGGCATTGATAAACACTGAACACAAACAACGCTGCACTCAACACTAAAAGAAGACTTCACTGAAGCACTTGATGGTTTTGCTGGGACGGCTGTCCTCCCTCAACTGGGCTGTGTCTGCAGGGGCTGGGCAGGAGGTTCCCATTGCTCTCTGGAAGTCTGCTTCTAGGGCGATTTTGAGGAAGTTCGAGGATTCTGTTTTGTACTTTTTGGATCTCATGGCTTTATCGCTTACCTCCCATAAGTACAAGACGTATTCCATAACGTCTCTGTGGTTCTGTTCTATTAGTGCATAAGGTGTTTGGCCTAAAATCAATGTGGTGGATTGTTTCTTTGATCTGTGGAATGGTTTTACATCCGAGACCTCTGGATTATGGGCCCAGCGAGCTTCCACCGCGCCACTCGGATGTGGGGGGTGGGGCGCACTAGCTCTTCATCACGTGGCAATGGGACACTTGAAAAGTGTTGTTTGCTTCGGTTTCACATGCCTAAATTTCTTTGCGTAACATATCATACAGCTGTCGTCTTGACTTGTCTCGACTGTGCTCGACTGACGCCTGCAGGCGGCGATATTTATCATGATCATCTCGACATGCAGATCCCAGAAGCACAGGGATAATAATGCTCTCCACGAAGGCTGCGAACTCCTCAAATGGACATGGGGGTTGCACCCCTCTACCATCCTCCACACCTACAGATCCTTAATCTGTCCCATCCTCTGTTATGCCAGTCCCGCCTGGATATCCGCCCCCTCCCCCTAATTCTATAAGTCCCTCCAGATCCTTGAGCATCATGCACTCCGCCTCACCTTCCGTGTATGCCTCCCGTCTCCCATACGGATCCTCTATGACCTCATTCCTGTCCTCCATCTGCCCCTATTCCTCGAACATATCCGCATACTCTACACCTCCCGCCGCTTTGATCCCCCTCACCCCGTGGTTGCTCCTCTCCTCTCCTCTCCCATCCCTGCCCTCTGCCACGTCTTCACTGTTGTGTCCCCCCTACCCTCCATCTCTAAACCCTTCATCTCCTTTCCCACAGTGGTTTCTGTCAACTCCCCCTCCCGGATGATGCCCTCTCCCCCTCCATTTATCCTTCCTATCAACTCTTAACTGATCCTCACCCCCCCTTTCCTCTGTCCTTTCCCTGGGCCCCCTCTTCCATCCTGTTTTCTCCCTGCCTAACCTCTCCCTACCTCCATCCCCCCCCCCCCAGAGTCCTTTTTATTCCCCCCCCCCCTCTGCCTTTCCCCACTCCCTGTCGCATCTGCTCAGCACCCCCCCAGCCCCACCCTTACGGGTTCTCGTCCTCCATCGGCTCCTTTCCCCCCCTTCGTTTTTCCTCTCCTTCCCCCCCCCCACTCTTCTTTCCCATCATCTGTCCAGGTTTTCCCCCCACCTGTCCTCGGCTGTGGGTATGTCATATTTGCCAACGGTTTAGTGCAGTGTTCAAGTGAATGTTCAGTGTTGTTCGTCTTTCCAAAGTGTTGCGAACAGAAATCATGCACTCGCTGGGTGTGAATTTTATGTCTCTTGCGAACAGAAACCAGACTGTCGCCGTGATTTTTTAATTGTCTGTCTATTGTTTTACGCTTCATATGTATTTTATTAGCATCATCATCCCTTTGTTCTATGTTTTAAGTTACACGATTTTTCCGCCATGTTACCATTTAAGTCTCCGATTTTATCGCCTGTTGTTCTTATTTATTATCTTCATCTTTTTAAAACAATTTCTGTAGGCTGAAGACCGGCATACTAAGCTGCTGCAAGCCCGCCCCCTTTGGGGGGAATCGAAACTCAATTAAAAAAAAAAGGCCGCGATATACGAAATCCAGTGCCTAGCTACGCGCCGCCAAGTAACAAAATGCCGACCCTGCCAGAGTTCGAACCTGGAATCTCCTGATCCGTATTCAGACGCGTTATCCGTTGCGCCACGGTGCCGCTCGTTTGCGCTTTGTACTATGAGACGAGTGCACATCGCGAAGGAACGTGTTCTCCGTGGCTCGTCAGTTGCAAGTTGTCCATCGACAATGGCAGCGCGGCTACTCTGTTCTTCCGTGCGGTGCAAGGAGCTTCCAAGAAAGACACCTCTCCTCCAGCTGCGCGGCCGCGGTGCGCCTACAGAGCTTAAAGCATGCCAAGCATCTGCGTTTGCTTTTCGACAGGTAGCAGAGGGCAAAGCGTGCGCTTTTCTGGATTTTTTTCGGCAATGAGAAGCAGTTGATAGACATGTAAGCGTAGGATATGAAACAAGAATATTATGAAGTAATCGTGGTCAGGTGCCAAAGCCGCAGTATGGCCTCGGGTGATGATGATATGATGTTTTTTTGGCCACCACGGGTTTGCCTTAAAGTATTGCTAACAGTAAGTCTTATGCTGTAGCCCCAGTGGCGCAATTGGTTAGCGCACGGTACTTATAAGACAGTAGCTGTGAGCAATGCCGGGGTTGTGAGTTCGAGCCTCACCTGGGGTATAATTTTATTTCGTTGCAGCTGACTGTGAAAGCGTCTGGAACGCTAGATTTGAGACATATCATCTACTTCAGGAACATTAATGTGCATGCAACGCATTAACTGCGTCGTCCTCGGTAGTACTGTGGCTGTGGCGGCACGTGAGGATACGTTCTGGGAGTTCTTAAATTTTTAGATTTAGATAAATTGTTGAGTGTGAAATTAATAGCATCTGCTACTGTATAACAGTTTTGCTTATCAACAAGTCTATACAGCTACAGCACTGTCAATAATAACATCAACAGCAATAATAATAATAATAGTAATAATAGCATAGTCAAGGGAAAACACACTAAACAAGAAGATTACATATTGGATAACCACAGCGACTGCATAGAAGCGATGGAAAAAACAGATGCCTATAAATATCTAGGATACAGACAAAAAATAGGAATAGATAATACAAATATTAAAGAAGAACTAAAAGAAAAATATAGACAAAGACTAACAAAAATACTGAAAACAGAATTGACAGCAAGAAACAAGACAAAAGCTATAAATACTTATGCTATACCAATATTGACCTACTCATTTGGAGTAGTGAAATGGAGTAACACAGACCTAGAAGCACTCAATACACTTACACGATCACAAAGTCACAAATATAGAATACATCACATACATTCAGCAACAGAAAGATTCACATTAAGCAGAAAGGAAGGAGGAAGGGGATTTATCGATATAAAAAACCTACATTATGGACAGGTAGACAATTTAAGAAAATTCTTTCTAGAACGAGCAGAAACTAGCAAGATACACAAAGCAATCACGCATATAAATACATCGGCTACACCACTGCAATTTCATAACCACTTCTACAACCCTTTAGATCACATAACATCAACAGATGCGAAGAAAGTAAATTGGATAAAGAAAACACTACGTGGCAAGCACCCGTATCATCTAACACAGCCACACATCGATCAAGACGCATCCAACACATGGCTAAGAAAAGGCAATATATACAGTGAGACGGAAGGATTCATGATTGCAATACAGGATCAAACAATAAACACCAGATATTACAGCAAGCATATTATTAAAGATCCCAATACCACAACAGATAAATGCAGACTTTACAAACAGCAAATAGAAACAGTAGATCACATCACAAGCGGATGTACGAGGGCAGTTCAATAAGTAATGCAACACATTTTTTTTCTGAAACAGGGGTTGTTTTATTCAGCATTGAAATACACCAGGTTATTCCCCAATCTTTTAGCTACACAACACTATTTTTCAACGTAATCTCCATTCAATGCTACGGCCTTACGCCACCTTGAAATGAGGGCCTGTATGCCTGCACGGTACCATTCCACTGGTCGATGTCGGAGCCAATGTCGTACTGCATCAATAACTTCTTCATCATCCGCGTAGTGCCTCCCATGGATTGCGTCCTTCATTGGGCCAAACATATGGAAATCCGACGGTGCGAGATCGGGGCTGTAGGGTGCATGAGGAAGAACAGTCCACTGAAGTTTTGTGAGCTCCTCTCGGGTGCGAAGACTTGTGTGAGGTCTTGCGTTGTCATGAAGAAGGAGAAGTTCGTTCAGATTTTTGTGCCTACGAACACGCTGAAGTCGTTTCTTCAATTTCTGAAGAGTAGCACAATACACTTCAGAGTTGATCGTTTGACCATGGGGAAGGACATCGAACAGAATAACCCCTTCAGCGTCCCAGAAGACTGTAACCATGACTTTACCGGCTGAGGGTATGGCTTTAAACTTTTTCTTGGTAGGGGAGTGGGTGTGGCGCCACTCCATTGATTGCCGTTTTGTTTCAGGTTCGAAGTGATGAACCCATGTTTCATCGCCTGTAACAATCTTTGACAAGAAATTGTCACCCTCAGCCACATGACGAGCAAGCAATTCCGCACAGATGGTTCTCCTTTGCTCTTTATGGTGTTCGGTTAGACAACGAGGGACCCAGCGGGAACAAACCTTTGAATATCCCAACTGGTGAACAATTGTGACAGCACTACCAACAGAGATGTCAAGTTGAGCACTGAGTTGTTTGATGGTGATCCGTCGATCATCTCGAACGAGTGTGTTCGCACGCTCCGCCATTGCAGGAGTCACAGCTGTGCACGGCCGGCCTGCACGCGGGAGATCAGACAGTCTTGCTTGACCTTGCGGCGATGATGACACACGCTTTGCCCAACGACTCACCGTGGTTTTGTCCACTGCCAGATCACCGTAGACATTCTGCAAGCGCCTATGAATATCTGAGATGCCCTGGTTTTCCGCCAAAAGAAACTCGATCACTGCCCGTTGTTTGCAACGCACATCCATTACAGACGCCATTTTAACAGCTCCGTACAGCGCTGACACCTGTCGGAAGTCAATGAAACTATACGAGACGAAGCGGGAATGTTTGAAAATATTTCACAAGAAATTTCCGGTTTTTTCAACCAAAATTGGCCGAGAAAAAAAATGTGTTGCATTACTTATTGAACTGCCCTCGTACAGTACTAGCAAATACAGAATACCCCAGAAGACATGACAATGTAGCAAAAATAATACATCAACAGCTTGCCTTACAACATAAACTTATAAAATAACACGTTCCCACATAGAAGTATGCACCACAAAATGTACTGGAGAATGATGAATACAAGTTATACTGGAACAGAACCATTATAACAGATAAAACAACACCATATAACAAACCTGACATCATACTCACCAATAAAAAGAAGAAATTAACACAACTAATCGAAATATCCATACCCAATACAACAAATATACAAAAGAAAACAGGAGAAAAAATTGAAAAATACATCCAACTGGCTGAGGAAGTCAAGGACATGTGGCATCAGGATAAAGTTGACATTATACCAATTATACTATCAACTACAGGAGTCATACCACACAATATCCACCAGTACATCAATGCAATATAGCTACATCCAATCTTATATATACAACTACAGAAATCCGTAATTATTGATACATGTTCAATTACCCGAAAGTTCCTAAATGCAATATAACATATACCGTACAGTTAAAAGGAAGTCACGCTTGATCAAGGTCCGCGTCAATTTCCATTTTTGACCAGACATAACGTCTGAGAAAAGAAAGAAATAATGATAATAAGATCCCTAACTTATCTGACAAAAGAAAGAATTGTTTTCGCAGAATTTTGTTGTTTTGTACGAAAACAGTACAGTATAGGGCACTAACGAAATAACGTGTAAGCTATCACAACTCTCCATTTCACATTTTTTGTGTTAGTGGGAGTTTTCGTGCTTTTCCATTTTTTTCTGGCAAATGTACAAGATCTCTAACGAATGTGTTAGTTCACGAATTTACTTCCGGGCTGAAAATTAGATATTCTTACGCTGCACCCACACAAAAACTTGTGCTAACTGTACACTTCCTTGTAGCCACGCTTATTTGATTTCGTCACTCTCTCAGTCAAAGGATCTGTTCTCGGACCCCTAGTTCCTTTGCGGATAACTTTCCCAGGTAATTTAAGTTTCTGTTTCCAGAATGAGATTTTCACTTTGCAGCGGAGTGCGCGCTGATATGAAACTTCCTGGCAGATTAAAGCTGTTGGTCTGACTGAGACTCGAACTGGGGACCTTTGCCTTTCGTGGGCAAGTGCTCTACCGACCTTTTTTTTTTTTCGTTGTGTTTGGTCGTTGTGGACGTCACATGACATCCGTTCAGCTTCGTTGTTCATCCTTTCACTCAGTTTTTTTTTTATTACAGAGGCCAACCAGCTCTCTGACCGAACGCGCTGAGCTACCGTGCCGGCGGTTGAGCCACACAAGGACGACTTGCGACCCATTGTCACAGCTTTATTTTTCTATTAGCATTTCAAATAGATTCAACACAGTTCATGTTTACACTGCACACGAAAACCGATTCCCGCACAGTGAGCAACCAACTCTAAACATAAAGTGCATGGAAATGATTAAACTAAGTAGTAATGTCTACCAACAAGATCACTCATATCCATAAGGGTCTAAAGCTCGCTGTGTCGAGCCAGCATTTAAGTAAATATCACAAAAACCAGTGACACAGCTTTTCGTGAATTTTCATAGATACATTGTGGGCCTACAGCACAAACCTGACTCGCCATGAGATCAAAATATTTCAGAAGAATGAATGAATACCACGATCTCACAATCGACGATAACGTGCTTTAGGCACACCTTAGAACCCACGGACTCCGCCGACAATCGAAACATACCACAGGGAAATTTGGTGAATGGACGATGAAACGGACAGAAATGAGGGCCAACTGTAGTTTTATATTGAAATGTGTGTGTGTGAATGTGTACGTACAAATAGAGCGCCATTTAGTGGTTCGGGTATATGTCCCTCTCAATGATCGATACTTTCACGAAGAACATAAAAACGATTAACATTAACCGAATTCAGAATGATGTAAAATTCAGAGCGCTCAGAACACCACTGACGCAGACATCTGGGTCTTACAAGAAGTCTGCGCAGAACCGAACGTAGCGACATTTGTAGCCTCAATGAACCTCGACAAAGAGACCACAAAGAAAACTCAGTCTTACTACGAGATGGTATCCATAACTCGAACATAATACGGCTGACGAATTTGCGGAGCATATCCTGTCGAATCAGTGGCATTCGGATTGTCATCTTACACACACCATAAGGCAGTAACCGCCGACAGAAGCGTTCTTCCTTTTGTAAAAATTAAGTGCCTTTTTTAGCTAATTATCCCGCGAATTGTGTCGTAGAGGAGATCTGAACTGTGTTATCTCTGCAAAAGACGAAACACCGAACTTTAGTAAGTGCACAGAACTCGACCACCTTGCCTCTGGACTGAAACAACATGACACCTGGGAAGAAATACGTGGAAACCGTGTCGCATTTACACACACATCCTGGATACAGACAGCCGGATAGACTGTATTTACGTCTTTGCAGCTTTCGGCGATAATGTAGTGAACAGCGATATTGCTCCCGTCGGCTTTTCTGATCAATGCTACATAAACCTCCAGCGCTCCTGGAGAATCAACTTCAGCCTGTTGCCAGACAAGCAGTTGGATGCAGACATGCAACGGACTTGGGGGCAAGTAAAGCGCTCCCAAACCCAATGCTGATCGACTATTGGATGGTGGCTACATAGAACCAAACCGAAATTTAGATCAACATAAAAAGTTACCAAAAGTCTTATTGGTTCAAACAAACAACAGAGTTTTTCTTATCATGTCTCCCTGAGCTATGCCATTCCAGAGACATCACAGCTGACGACGCTTGTCGCCATATAAAGAAGTGCAAGGCGAAAGTTACGAACCTGTATCGCAAACAAATGGAGGGTATCATAACAAGATCCCAACCAGATGACATCATGTTAGAGGGAATACAGTACCACACTTTACGGACATAGCGGTGACAAATAGTGAAGCTAATTGAAGAGGTTGTTGACGAGACGGGAACTGTAGTTACAAGACAGTGGGATATCTCTTCAAACGTGTACAAATACTTCAGAGAACTTTACGACAGGCGGAAGATCAATGACGTGCTCAAGATCAATGAAGTACTCAATGAAAGAGTTTCCGTACTGTCTCATGACAATAATGATCGCTTGAAGCCCCATTTAGACACTACGATGTAAAATAGGCCATGTCCAGTGCCACGAAACTAAAGTCTCCTGGACCCAACGGTCTCGGCGCGGAAGTTTATCGACAGTACTAGGATATCCGGGCCACTACATTAACTCAACTTGCTAATGAATTGCGGCAGCTTGACTCTGTCCCAGAGGAACTCATAGAAGACTTCATTGTGCCTTTACCCAAAAAAGGAAACAGCCAAAGGATACATGAAATGTGACCTGTCACCTTGCTTAACCCAGACTTTAAAATCATAACACGGACTATGAAACAGCGAATGCAACTGGTGTCACATAAAACACAAGGAAAACACCAATATGGTGCGGTGCCTGGACCCATTGTAATATCAGCTGCCTGCAACCTACAGGATGTCATTTGCACTCTGACGGACAATAAAGACCCCGTTACACCACTATTTTTAGACTTTGAAAAAGCATATGACAGCATAAACCATGATTATCTAAGGCACTGGTGAAGATGAGTTTCGGCCAACGTTTCGTCAATCTACTGCAGCACTTCGTTTCCAATGTCACATCACGTATCTTGATCAATGGTCACCTATCCGACAAAACTGTAATTAGGAGATCTCTCAGGCAAGGTTGTCCCTTATCAATGGCATTGTATGCCTTCAACATTGGAACGGAGAAAGTGGCTTGCATTGTTTATGCTGACGACGTCTGCTTAGCAGTACCATCCGTAGCAATCTGGCGGAAGTGGGGAACCTCAACGACTTCGACACGGTGACCGGTGCGAAGCTAAACGAGAGAATGACGATATTGCTTCACATAGGAGGAGGCATTAATGATGCTACCCATTTCGATTGGTGTGCATCGAGAACACAGCACAAATCTCTCTGAGTCTACTGAGGTGCAGTACCAGGTGTGATGGCTACAAAAAACTGGACAGACATGCTGCACAAGATCAGAGCCATAACATGCATTTATTCGGACAGGGATTTGGATCTCCTGAAAGAGAGCACAGAGTCAGAATTTCTGTAGCGAGCAAATGGTACTATCTGGGCCAAATCCTACCAGTCTCAAATCACTTGGCTGACAATATACAGGAGGCGTTCTGTTGGTATGTTCTCAGAGACCAACTTTTCAAAGTAAGCTCTGAAACGTTGACCTTACCAACCTCACTGGGAGAGCTTGGTTTCATCAGTGCCATACATAAGTGTCGGACCTTACTAAGCAACTGCATGTGTAAAGCTATCACCAATGACACACCGAGCTTAATTAAGAACTTAACGTCAAATTGGAGGCCATGCAGTATAACGCTACCAGTTAATGAACCTTTCCCCATATTAGACTGTAATACAGCGGGTTCAGTTAGATATGACAACCTGACAGCATCAGTCCGCCTATTACCATCGCGAATATCTATTGTTTTTTCACAACAGATGGTAGAGAAAACAGAGTCATTCAAAAATACCCGCAAGCTAAGTGGAATAACATCTGGAGAAATATCCCTAGCTCTGTACTGCCTCAGGCGTCCGGTCTACGTGGTATCTAATCGTCAACGACAAAGTTTCTAGCAATAAGAAGCTCGGAAATATCCACCTGAGCCCCACACACGCCTGAGCGACATGCGGTCAAATGGCTCTGAGCGCTATGGGACTTAACATCTTTGGTCTTCAGTCCCCTAGAACTCAGAACTACTTAAACTTAACTAACCTAAGGACATCACACAACAGCCAGTCATCACGACATGCGGTCAGATGGACACCTTAATTCACAGGTTCATCTGTGGTACAGCAGGATTGATCACGGCATACATGTGGAGTAGACTGGCGATAATTGACCGCACGGTTCCACACGACGTCGGCATCTAGAATTAACCCAATCAGAAAAAAACACGATAACCCCGCAGGAAGCAAAATGCCGCCATTTGGATTTTAGGTTAAACCGCTGCTTATATAACCAATCATCGTCACACAACACTTGAAGAATATTATGCATATATGGAATACGAACATGCAAAGGGAACAGGACAATGAGATGATATGACACATTTGATGTTGAAAATTATGGTGCAGATGTGAATCAATTTCTGTAAGTCAGTACTTAATACTAAATAATGTACCACAAGAATACGGAAAAATCGGAGCTGGCGCTCCCAGAAACGGGAGCACCACACTCAGAAAATCATCTTCGAGTAACTGACATTCTGGTCAAATTAAGATCAGAAGTGGAAAAACTGCTGATTCAACCATTCAAGAAGAAGATCTTTGCGCAGTCACTGCGCTGAGACAGTAACCTGAAAAACAAAGAAAATAGGTGTATTCTCAGCCGCGCCAATTGGTGGGTTTCAATGGGTGCCTGAAAACGAATTAATCTGATTAGGTGGAAAAATAATGGGTCTGGGGGTTGATTCTGATGCAGAGTATGTGTTGGAGGCATGAAATGACCAGTGACTTGCCGTTATGTCCAGAGCAACATGTTCCACGAGGAAACACTACCCCTAAACTGATGACCACTGTTGGAAGGACAGGGGTACGTAATTTCATAATTCATCATTGTAATCCCCAGCAGTGCCTCAGCTGACGGATGGAGCTAGGTAGAATCACCTTGGCTATCTTCTTCAGTCAGTCTCCCTGGTTGAAGAAGTATATTGAATTAAATACCAAAAAGATGGCGGGCATGACTAGTGACTTAGAAAAACGTTTTTATAAATCAACGAATAATTCCATTTTCTGTAAAACCATGCAGAATGTAAGAAATGAACGCGATATTTTGCTTAGGAGCGACTGGGATGGGTGCTTGGCCGTAAGAAAGTGCATCACTCATAAGCAGATAACTATTTTGAATGAGAACTTTGTTGCTGTGGAGATGTCGAAGGTTTCAGTAGAGTTCTATTTGGATATGTGTATATTGGATATCTCCAAACTCTACATGTGCCGCTTCCACTATGAGTTTGCTTAGACTCAATTCATGGAACCAAAGTTCCTGTATATGGATACAGGTACTGTCATCTACTGGGTGAAGAACTGGGATCCATATGAAGTAATTAGGTGTCACAGTAACGAATTTGACACACTGGGCAGGCAATAATCTGTACGATGTTGTTTCTCAGAATAAGAAGGTTATCAGCTTAATGAAAGATGACGTGGATGGATTGCCGATTGTGGAGTTTATGGTTCTAAGATCCGAAATGTATGCATATCACACAATAGATGGGCTGACTTCATGGATTGCCTGTATAGTGGTGTCTGTGGTGCACTACCGCAACCTCTGCATGTGGTACAGCAAACCAGTGTTTGATCGCGAGGACATGAGGTGTACACTATGCTGGAATCTAAAGTTGGATTGTTACATCATGATGATACAGGAGTCATTTTTAATGACATGATTGACAGCCTCCCGTACGCACACTATTTACTTGAAGCGCGAGAGCGGATGAATTAGAGAGAGTGAGTGACTGGCTGTGTGAGAGCTTATGCTGCATAGTATGGCTTTTTATCATAGTGTAAATATTGTATGCGTGTGATGTATGGTGCACCTGGATGTGTGAATGCTTATGTGTCTGTGTGTATGCTTGTGAGCGCATTTAAGTGTGGATACCTGTGGAAATATGTATGGCTGGGTGTAAATACATTCGGTTTATTTTTTCTTAATAATTAGTAAACTATGTATCCATAAATGTATAAGCATCATATTCTGGAAAAAATACAAAAAAGTTAAAAATGTACAATGCATATATAAAAAAGTTTAAAATTGGAGTAAAATCATCATAAAAGTTAAGAAAACTATGAACGGAGAAAAAAAAACAATTTTACCATGTTTCTGTCTTTTGCACTTCATGTGCGTGTGTGAGTGCATAGTTTTCAACATTCACCTAACACGCGCTGTCCAAGTGTGAGTTTCGCCCAGTTCATTTTAGTGCAGCTGTTTGGGATGAATATTTTAGGGCCATCCACTTCATTGTATAATTAAATTATTTCAAGTGCTTGAAGTGGAAAATGTCTAGGGCCACCCAGTTCAATTTATGAACTAAGTCTTCTGCTTGGATGGTATTTCTTTCGTAGTAATAGTATTAGTGTAAGAGAAGCTGTACCTCTGCAATAGCTGTAATGGGTACTGCAATGTAAAGTAAACATTTTTTTCAACCAGTAACATTATTTGTGAAACCAAGAACAGCGACTAAAAAAATTTCAGACAGCAACAAGAACTGTGAATTTAAAAGCAGTATTACTTCGTGTAATTTAAAAACAACAAGAGTTGTGAATGTAAAGCGGTATTACTGCTGTGAATTTTATGTCTGAATAGAAAAAAATTGTTACTCGTTACCATACGTATTCGTTGTTATTTCACAAATTCCTACCCTTACAAATAAATATAAGGGCTGTGCGAGATGCGCAAGGTACTAGTTTGAAGCATGAGGGAGGTGAATTTTAAAATGGAGAAAAACAAAACATATGTAATGATTGCATGGGATTTCTCCTATTGGGCAGCACATATAGGTTTTTGATAACAGGTAACACGCGATCATGTCCGCTTCCAAAAACATATATCAAATATGGTTGAAATTATATCACCTGTGCTTGAACAAAGCCACAGACGTAGGATTTGGGCACATCTACATACCGTCTAATTGGGAGCTGGGTAGAAAGAAAGAAAAACACAAAATGTGAGATAAAAAATTCATTTATTTTCATTAATTCAACTAAAAAGTAATTTTACATTTTCATAAGCAGACACAACACTATTTTCACACATCTTCTGCTTGAGTTGATGGCTAGCAGGGCACCCATGGAATTCCGGGTCGTGGCAAACTTGAAGATTCGCTGCATCCATGAGATCTTCTCCTCGCCTTTGTCATACATAGATGATGGTATATGGATAATCAAATTTTCGAAGTGACGTCGTCATATCTTTATAAGATGTACCAGGATTGTCCCATTGTAGTCCATGGAATAAACGTGTTAGCTATTTTGCACTCATCCGTATTTTAGCACAATTCACGTCCTTGAAAGGCCTCGGTGATGCAATGCTCGCTGAGAATGTCTTCATTATACCAGCATCTTCTGTGTGTGCTATCAATGCGACATCTTTAAATATGAATTGTCTACACTCATCGACATACAAACATCAGTAACGACGTTAACACTCCAAATTGTCATTGTGAAATGATCTAGTTATGACACAGCGCTTGGTCATTTATACATCACGCTGCACAACACCAGTAAGTGCGCAACAGTTAAACACACGGTCGAGTAGAGCTAGAGGGTATTCTGCAGAGTGTTCTAGGAAATTTTATGAGGATTCATATTCAGTTCGCACATCTATTAGTCCTGGTATATTACCTCATTCTGCTTACAATGATTGGACGTTAACACTCCAAATTGTCATTGTGAAATGATCTGGTTATGACACAGCGCTTGGTCATTTATACATCACGCTGCACAACACCAGTAAGTGCGCAACAGTTAAACACACGGTCAAGTAGAGCTAGAGGGTATTCTGCAGAGTGTTCTAGGAAATTTTATGAGGATTCATATTCAGTTCGCACATCTATTAGTCCTGGTATATTACCTCATTCTGCTTACAATGATTGGCGCCAGCATCTTGAATTTCATTGGGCTGAGTGGGCACCCTTCCTCTTCAACACTTCATAGTAAAACACACGGAACCTTGCATACATGTCAAATGCTAGACCGTATACATTCTGGTCCCAATGTAGTAATAAATTCTCATCCCGATAGAATTCTGAAGTAGACTCTGGCATTAGTTAAATGACAGTTGTCAAATACGGTGGAATCATTCTCTAAGTTCCCGCTACTATTGCTCTGAAATGCAAGTATCTTGTATCTCGGTGTCTCCAGCTGCACGGAATTTTTAATAGCCCATGTTTGTCTGCTAGCTGTCGGTAGCACTTGATACTCAAAAAGCTCCCATGAATGGAAAGTTAATGGCAAATATGTACCAGTATTCAGAACTTTTAAAAGCTTCAAACGCTCCTCGTCTGTCCCAGTAACGTGTGACATTTTCTAAATAATTTTACTGTTGATGATCTGATTTTCTTCTTAAGGTCCTTGAATACACTACTGGCCATTAAAATTGATACACCACGAAGATGACGTGCTACAGACGCGAAATTTAACCGACAGGAAGAAGATGCTGTGACATGCAAATGATTAGCTTTTCAGAGCATTCACACAAGGTTGGCGCCGGTGGCGACACCTACAACGTGCTGACATGAGGAAAATTTCCAACCGATTTCTCATACACAAACAGCAGTTCACCGGCGTTGCCTGGTGAAACGTTGTTGTGATGCCTCGTGTAAGGAGGAGAAATGCGCACCATCACGTTTCCGACTTTCATAAAGTTCGGATTGTAGCCTATCGCGATTGCGGTTTATCGTATCGCGACATTGCTGCTCGCGTTGGTCGAGATCCAATGACTGTTAGCAGAATATGGAATCGGTGGGTTCAGGAGGGTAATACGGAACGCCGTGCTGGATCCCAACGGCCTCGTATCACTAGCAGTCGAGATGACAGGCATCTTATCCGTACGGCTGTAACGGATCGTGCAGCCACGTCTCGATCCCTGAGTCAACAGATGGGGACGTTTGCAAGACAACAACCATCTGCACCAACAGTTCGACGACGTTTGCAGCAGCATGGACTACCAGCTCGGAGACCATGGCTGCGGTTACCCTTGACGCTGCATCACAGACAGGAGCGCCTGCGATGGTGTACTCAACGACGAACGTAGGTGCATGAATGGCAAAACGTCATTTTTTCGGATGAATCCAGGTTCTGTTTACAGCATCATGATGGTCGCATCCGTGTTTGGCGACATCTCGGTGAACGCACATTGGAAGCGTGTATTCGTCAGGAAGCGTGTATTCGTCATCGCCATACTGACGTATCACCCGGCGTGATGGTATGGGGTGCCATAGGTTACACGTCTCGGTCACCTCTTGTTCGCATTGACGGCACTTTGAACAGTCGACGTGACATTTTACATGTCTTACGACCTGTGGCTCTATCCTTCATTCGATCCCTGCGAAACCCTACATTTCAGCAGGATAATGCACGAACGCATGTTGCAGGACCTGTACGGGCCTCTCTGGATACAGAAAATGTTCGACTGCTGCCCTGACCAGCACATTCTCCAGATCCCTCACCAATTGAAAACGTATGGTCAATGGTGGCCGAGCAACTGGCTCGTGACCATACGCCAGTCACTACTCTTGATGAAGTGTGGTATCGTGTTGATGCTGCATGGGCAGCTGTACCTGTATACGCCATCCAAGCTCTGTTTAACTCAATACCCAGGCGTATCAAGGCCGTTATTAGGGCCAGAGGTGGTTGTTCTGGGTACTGATTTGTCAGGATCTTGCTTGAAAATGTAATCACATGTCAGTTCTAGTATAATATATCTGTCCAATGAATGCCCGTTTATCATCTGCATTTCTTCTTGGTGTAGCAATTTGAATGGCCAGCAGTGTATACGAGTTGCTGTCCTAATTCGCTGCATGTTCTCAAAGTATCCCATAAGCATTTTTAGAGGTACGCGTGCAGTAAATCGGCGGCACTCTTCTGTTTTTCTGCCCGCAGGCTCGTCTGTGAACCATCCTGCATTTTCTAAACCGTTCAGATCCGAGGGTGATGCTATGTCTACATTATGTGTATTCTCAATCTCCACCCCATTAAGTTCGTATCGTATTTTCTGGAGCAGGAATACAAAAGCTTTGATCCCACTGTATGACTGCCATCCTTATTCTTAAACGATCCATCCAAATTTATGAAACTCTTGCATGGAATAGTTAAAGCGTCTTGGTACTGGATGACAGTCCCAATCTCATCGTTATTTTCAAATGTCGTTGAAGCATAAGGTTTATGGGAGAAGTATTCCTGCCCTAAGATTCGCTCATCATATTCCACTGGGTGTGATACATCGAGTGACGACGTCATTGCGAGGTTTCTAGTCTACTGATTTAAGAAACTTGAATTTCGCACGTGTTATCAATTTGCCTTTCCTGATATAGATGTAGTCGTACAATGATTGTTTGGTCTACGATACGCAGCTCCAGATAGCCCGATTGGAACTGTCACTGGAAGGTATATAGCGTTGGAAGGAGTCTCAGCAATCTCATACCCTATTCCAACTAATGGGAAGAATTCGTAAATTGAATAAATCAATCTATCGCTGAGATATGACTTCGTTGCAATGTTACACTCAAAATGAATTTTACTGACAGGCATAATATTCACAGTCCTTTTGTGAAATCCAGTAGTAGGCCTTATGAACCTTTCTGTTTAAAGTCAGTCGATGCATTCGCCGTCCTTGTTTCAGATTTAAGTGTACTAACGTTTGCAAGGAGCTCAATCCCTTTTACAGGCTGTTTTGATACTTCGTTTAAATAGTCAATATCGTTTGCATCAGGTTCAATTTCCACAAATTCGTTTTTATCATTTATTTCCGGATGCAGTTTATTGTTAGCCTCTGTGATATTTGGGATGGTGTTGTATGTCTCCAGTCCAGTCAGCGCCTTATTCCAATCGCCAACTCTTAAATCAATTGGCGGGAAGTAATTCGCATGTAATACAGACGATCGTTATTTTAAAGCCATAGTGTACGACATTGCATCTAGACATCAACTGGTGAATGGATGCTTAATTCCCGTCCTTACATATCATTCTTAAACGTCAGGAGGAACATGGTTCATAGATGACCAAACAGGAATGTATGAAGGTCTTGGTAGGGTAAAAAATTGTAGAACATATGGTCTTCTACGTGTGAAGTATCGTTGTAATTCTTCTGGAGGTTGCAGGTCGCCGAATTAGTCGAAATAGTAGACGCTATTTGTATTTACTTTTTTAACATATGCTACCCAATTCCGTATTATCCTGATTTCCACAAAGTCTTCGTAGTCCACATAAACACTCCTTGGAATCTCGAAATGTTGAATTTCTTCTTAACAAACTTACGCAGATCTGAATTTGTAAGCGCCCTGTCTGGTAGGACTGCTAGGGAGCTTTCTTTGTTTATGAAGAGATCAAGTCCTTCTTGTATAGTTTCAAGTATAGCCTTTTTTCGATGGCTGCTGCCTCCATCATGCGGTTATGTCTGCATGCCTCCTGCAGATGCTCCTGAGAGTTTTGAGCATTGTCGAACGTCCTGGCAATAGCTGCAGCACCCCAAGCCAGTAAACCCACCACCGAGAAACCGGCTAGGGCAAGAATGAGGAATGGAATAATTCCACCCGATGTCTTGGCTATGTGGTTTAATAGCTTTTCTTTTTCTCGCTCCTTTCTGCTTCAGGACGCTTTTAGCTGCGTAAAACGCTGTCACGATACAGTTTTTCATGCACCCTTTGGTGCATACTTCCTAAACGCCCGATGTGCAGCGCACATAACTTGGCTGAACTTCTTCACATCCAAGCCCGACTTGACTTTACCACTCATAGTTTTTTCAATTGCAGATGGTGCAATGCGTTGACCTATACCAATATCCCTTTTCGCACTATTGCCTTAGCTTTATTAGCCAAAATTCGATCGGCGGTGTCACGATCTTTATTTGATGCATATGCAATATCGTGTTCCATACATACTTCGTCGAGCAGATTTAGCCCCTTATCACGGTATCCCAATCTTGTTTGAAGTCTTGTTTCAGGTCCACAATAGTTATATCCAGGAAAGTTTAATTCGATTGGTAGTTTTTCGAGAATACCACCTCCTCCTCTATGTGTCTCCTATCACGCATGTTATGCTACAGAGGTGTTTTTGGTCTGTGCACCCTGTATTATATAGCAAGTCGCCAGCGTCGATCTAGCTTTTTTGTGACGCAGGAAAACCAAATCATTTAACTAACGCTATACTCCCTCAACGTCGTATAACCATCTCTACGAGACACATCTGGTTCCGAGCTCTTCTTTAACTCATGTGTGTAAAAGCGTCCTGCAATTTCAGTACCACTGCTGTCCTGTAAGAGGTGAGTTCCAGGATTCGTTCTCTGCACTTTGGAAACTGTGAATCTCTCTATTGATCAGTTTGGCATGTATGACTTCTCAACTGCCACCTTATGTTTTGAAATATGTGCTAAATCACCCAGACTAAATTGATGTTCGCGCGGATCTAGCATTTTAATACGATTGTGTACTGTATTTAGAAACACCGATTAGTCTCATTTTCATTGTGCGATGTTTGGTTCAATTATACTGTGCAACTACACTCCTGGAAATGGAAAAAAGAACACATTGACACCGGTGTGTCAGACCCACCATACTTGCTCCGGACACTGCGAGAGGGCTGTACAAGCAATGATCATACGCACGGCACAGCGGACACACCAGGATACGCGGTGTTGGCCGTCGAATGGCGCTAGCTGCGCAGCATTTGTGCACCGCCGCCGTCAGTGTCAGCCAGTTTGCCGTGGCATACGGAGCCCCATCGCAGTCTTTAACACTGGTAGTATGCCGCGACACCGTGGACGTGAACCGTATGTGCAGTTGACAGACTTTGAGCGAGGGCGTATAGTGGGCATGCGGGAGGCCGGGTGGACGTACCGCCGAATTGCTCAACACGTGGGGCGTGAGGTCTCCACAGTACATCGATGTTGTCGCCAGTGGTCGGCGGAAGGTGCACGTGCCCGTCGACCTGGGACCGGACCGCAGCGACGCACGGATGCACGCCAAGACCGTAGGATCCTACGCAGTGCCGTAGGGGACCGCACCGCCACTTCCCAGCAAATTAGGGACACTGTTGCTCCTGGGGTATCGGCGAGGACCATTCGCAACCGTCTCCATGAAGCTGGGCTACGGTCCCGCACACCGTTAGGCCGTCTTCCGCTCACGCCCCAACATCGTGCAGCCCGCCTCCAGTGGTGTCGCGACAGGCGTGAATGGAGGGACGAATGGAGACGTGTCGTCTTCAGCGATGAGAGTCGCTTCTGCCTTGGTGCCAATGATGGTCGTATGCGTGTTTGGCGCCGTGCAGGTGTGCGCCACAATCAGGACTGCATACGACCGAGGCACACAGGGCCAACACCCGGCATCATGGTGTGGGGAGCGATCTCCTACACTGGCCGTACACCACTGGTGATCGTCGAGGGGACACTGAATAGTGCACGGTACATCCAAACCGTCATCGAACCCATCGTTCTACCATTCCTAGACCGGCAAGGGAACTTGCTGTTCCAACAGGACAATGCACGTCCGCATGTATCCCGTGCCACCCAACGTGCTCTAGAAGGTATAAGTCAACTACCCTGGCCAGCAAGATCTCCGGATCTGTCCCCCATTGAGCATGTTTGGGACTGGATGAAGCGTCGTCTCACGCGGTCTGCACGTCCAGCACGAACGCTGGTCCAACTGAGGCGCCAGGTGGAAATGGCATGGCAAGCCGTTCCACAGGACTACATCCAGCATCTCTACGATCGTCTCCATGGGAGAATAGCAGCCTGCATTGCTGCGAAAGGTGGATATACACTGTACTAGTGCCGACATTATGCATGCTCTGTTGCCTGTGTCTATGTGCCTGTGGTTCTGTCAGTGTGATCATGTGATGTATCTGACCCCAGGAATGTGTCAATAAAGTTTCCCCTTCCTGGGACAATGAATTCACGGTGTTCTTATTTCAATTTCCAGGAGTGTATTTGCGGGAAGACATTGGTCCATTTTTGTGAGCCACGAAGATTGAATCATATCCAAATTTGGGCTTTCACTGTTCTGTTTGGACGTTCTGTGATACTCGCCTTCAGGTGGATGAATGCCGAGTAGTGATGTATTCCATACCACTTCGTCACAGTCTTGAAATATCCGTTGTAAAACTCATTGCCGTGATATATTTGAAGGTTGTCTGGGCTTCGATTCATCCCCATCTGCAGAAGTCGCTCAGACACATGTGCGACATACTTCCCTGTTTTTGATTTCACAGGTAATGCCCAGGCAAATTTAAAATAAGTATCAATGACCATTAAAATATATTTAAAGCCGTTATTCACACGTGAATGTTTCCTCATGTCGACAAGATCCACCTGCCACAGGTCGTCCAAACATATAATCATAATACATCCATAAGGATATGTTTTGTGTGCTGGTTTGTGCAGTTCTCGAACTACAGTCTCCATACTTATTCAATGATACCTCTCTCTCTCTCTCTCTCTCAGAAATTACTGAAACAACTTCATTCGAATAAGCTGTAGTACCAGCATCAGCTGATGCCATGGGCAGTCGTAACCGATCTATTAGCTCCTTAGAGCCCTCGTAATATGTATACTGTAGGATTCGATTGCTCACTCTTTTATACTGAATGTCAGTGACATCACCGCTGATATTTTTTTCATCATCCAGCATAGATTTTATAATGGATTTGTATTTCACAATGGTTTGTTTTTTTGCGTTGTTATGCAGATCAGTCAAATGTAATATTTCATGATACATTTCCAGATCTTTAGGCGACTAATTTACAGTTTTTGTGGGTCTTAGGAAAATAATGTTCAGCAGACTATCCCCTATCTGTATTGTTTTTTATTTAAAGTTATAGGCTGCGTCCCCAACATGTACGGTTTTTCACCCCTGAAACAAAATATTATGTCTGTCCTAACGTTAATGAAACAAACAATAACACCATCATCGTCGTCGTGTGTTGTCGCTGAAAGTAGACTAAGAGATTCTGTAGCCGGCTTGAAGGTTCAAAAGGCTCTGAGCACTATGGGACTTAACATCTGAGATCATTAGTCCCCTAGAACTTTGAACTACTTGAACCTAACTAACCTAACGACATCACACACATCCATGCCCGAGGCTATATTCGAACCTGCGACCGTAGCAGCCACATGGTTCCGGACTGAAGCGCCTAGAACCGCTCGGCCACTACGGCCGGCTCGGCTTGAACGTTTCTCGTAGTGGTTGCTCTCGATCCAAATGTCCTAAGCACAGCAATCGTAACTTCTCTCGAAAGCCTTCTGTGCAGTCATGAATTTATGTTTAATCGACATCTCGTTGAATACTAATACGATTTCTGCGCAGCGTGAGGCTTTATATATTCCCTCTTCTTCTTCTTATGTTTCTCCCCCTTCTCGATAACATCCATTTTTCCTTCAGTTACTTCCTTTTCGATTGCATTAACCTGATCATTCAGTGTATTGTTCAGTTTCAGAAGGGTATGCCAATACTTCTCTACTTCCTTGCATACGCATCCAACATTACGTTCGATAGTTTGGAATTTCGTGTCCATTTACAAACGAATGTTTTGTCTACGCACGCCCATCCTATCACACATATGTATGCGAATTTATCCATGCTGATGCGTATACTGATGTACTCACCTCTTTCCATGACTGTATACATTGGAACTCCTGGAAGTTCAGTCTATACCTAGCATCATTAAGTTTTCTTGTTTTATCAATAACGAGAAACCCATGTTGTGAGTGGTCCAAAATGGTTCAAATGGCTCTGAGCACTATGCGACTTAACTTCTGAGGTCATCAGTCGCCTAGAACTTAGAACTAATTAAACCTGACGAACCTAAGGACATCACACACATCCATACCCGAGGCAGGATTCGAACATGCGACCGTAGCTGCTGTGAGTGATTCCGTCGCAGGTTCGAATCCTGCTTCAGGCATGGATGTGTGTGATGTCCTTAGGTTGGTTAGGTTTAAGTAGTTCTATGTTCTAGGGGACTCATGGCGTAAGATCTTATGCCCCATAGCGCTCAGAGACATTTGAACCATTTTTTTGAGTGATTCCAGCAATGTGTCAATGTCTTTACAAAATCGTTCAACGACATATCAGTTCCCACATGAGCCTGGCAACTGTGTTTAAAATTGAGATTGTCCGATTTGCATTATCCCTCACCAGCTGTTTCGGGATTTTGGATTATGATTTAGATAAAAGAGTTATTACTTCCCTATTGTCACCTATGGAGGAGAAACATGGATAATGACAGGAATGGGCTGTAGCAGACTGCAGGCAGGCGAAAAGAAATTTCTCAGTGCAGTTAAGGGAAAAACAAGAATAGACAGTGTAAGAATATTATAAAGGACCTTAAACAAGAAAGTATGAGAGAATAAATTGAAAAAAAAAGAGATTAAGATGGTATGGGCATGTTAAGAGGATGCGTGGGCAGAGACTCCCCAAAATTATGGAAGAACTAAAGATGGATGGAAAAAGACCTAGAGGGTGCCCAAGAACACGATGGAAAATCGGAATATCGATGGAAAGGAGAGGTGTGACCTGGCAGCAAGTGGAGGAAGAAAAGTGGTTGGAGGACCGAGCCAAATGGAGAGGACTCGTCAGCACCCTGACTCGGCAGTAGCTGGTGCGGGATCTGGATATAGATAGATTTAGATAAAATACATCAACAGCCATATGGCGACCAAAACAGATATAGCGTCAAATTTGATCTTAGTTTTTCTCAGAAACATCGTCAAATATGAACACTGTGGTTGGATTTACCTTTTTCCAGTGGAGGGATATCACCGCTCTCACTGAATGTGGTGTATGTTACATGATCTACACCCTTCAATGCCTCCTGTAATAGCTGGTATTTGGGCTGAAATAGTGTTTTTGAAAATACACACACATGCTCCAGATGTGTTAGCAGCAGCATGTGGACATGTGTTTTGTCACAGTTGGATGGACCCTCAATTATTGCATGTATGTTGTCTGGAAAGAGTACGCGATTCTTCTTCTGGTATTCTTGCATTCTGTCACGGCTCCAGTCACTTACAGCAAGGTTCTCATGCCTCACCACTCTGTCATGATACCGACTACGTCAGGTACTGGTGTGCAATGGGTTTCTGTAGAAAATAATTATCACTGTGCCCTACTATGATACCGACTACGTCAGATACTGGCGTACAGTGGGCTTTCACAGAGAATTTAATTATATGACGTAATTTTCTGCTGTTACATGATTGCAGAGAAAATACTGGTAGCAATAGCTTCTGTACTTGCAATATAATGAGAGGTAAGAAATAAAATACATAAAGGTTACAAACATTTTTATCCAGTAATCATACATGGGGTGCACTACATCAACAGGGTCTTCCTTTAATTTAACACCAGTACAGAAAATAGAAAATAAAACCTTCTTGTAAGCAATTCAGCATGTGAAACTTACTGACAGTCTCGGTCCGGCACGCAATTTTAATCTGCCAGGAAGTTTCAAAACCAGCACACACTCCGCTGCAGAGTGAAAATTTCATTCTGGAATTCAGCAAGTATTTCTCTCAAACTTACTGGCAGTACACCAGTTCCCGTTGACACCACATTGAGTCGTCTTCATGCACACTGTTCACATGGAGATACTTTGCAACGTTCCAAAACGCAGCTTTAACACAAGTTAGCCATTCGTTCAGTCTTTCCAACACAATGGATGGCAACCATCTGTAGAAAGAACAAGTTTGTAACGGGGATGTAGATAAATGGATGTGTCACCTGATTTCACATGAAGTGCAGAGTCATCGTACTCTGTTGTAATGGACCGAGTTAGAGCAGCACAGCAAATGTCCAGATGATGCTCGGTGGTCAACTGATACTTGACGTAGGCTTTTGCACGACAAACCTCATCCCATTCCACCTTCGTAAAGCGCACTTTAACATTTTAGCTGCATTCTCGATCTGTATCACAACATACCAGTCTCTGTCTGAGGATGCGTCTACACCAATATGTAAACGCTTCGAACCACTAGCGGTTAATGTATACATTGAAGCGAACGGTAGTGGTACACAAGGGGTAGTATCTCCTCATCCACTACATCCACGCTTTGTCTATCCAGTATCACTGGAATATTCTGCTATGACGTGTATGGTGGGGTTCAATGTTGACCTGCATCATGCTGGTTAGGTCCCCAAGTGCACTTCTACGTGTCAGGGACTGGCTGAGTGTCTTCAGCCGATATTAAAAGCTCATTATCCTGCTCCAGCAAGCTGACCAGGTGCGCAACAGGATCCCAGAGTGCTGCTGCTGCTGCTCCTGCTGGTAGCCCCGAGACGCCAGATGGTGCCACCACTGCAGGTCCCGACAGGCTGGTACAGGTCACTGTTGCATATCCAAACAGACTACAGGCTGCTGCATCCACTGATGAACCAAGAAGAAAAACCGTTACAAGTAATGGCAGCTGCACAAAGACTTCATCTTTCTCACAATGGCAGTAAACACAGACCTGGGTACTTACTCTTCTGCGGTTTCTTCCTATACTGGTGCTGTTGCAGCTGGACAACACTGGACGATCTCAGATATCGCTTCATGCTGCCTGAATGACTGAAACTGAGGCTGCAGTGCTGAGCCTTATATCTGCAATGTGATCGGGTGCTGCGTTCCTGTTGGCTACTGCCAATTTCAAGCGTCTCTGGTGGCATAATTGTGAACTAGACCAGCTGCTTGATCCTCTGGATCGGAAAACTGGCTGGGAATTTCAGAAATCGCAAGCAGTCACAACAGCGCCAGTCTACATGACTTGCAGAGTGCAGCTTGATCCCATTCCGCTGCATAGCCATTATCTGCTGGACAGTATTTCTCTTCTTCTTCAGGCACTCATCCACTATATATCATCTTTCCATTCTGCACCTATGAGGCTATGGGCGCAGTCCTCCTGGTCAGATACCAGCAGCTCTTCGAAAGAACACTTTCTGCACAGCAAGGAGGACGGCGAGCGAGTAATAATGGGATGAGAGGATGGGCTGGTGGAGGGAAAAATGGATGGAGATGTGCACTTGATGATCTTCAATGGTATACACTACATATACGAATATGCTTCCACTGAAGCATCAACTACCCACCTCTTCCGTTTTGGAAGAGTGAATACTTCATGTGAAATATCTTGGCAGTCTGATCATGTGTATGGTTGTAACATGCATCTTGGCTGCATCCCACGGCAATGCCACAATCTACCGAACCGAATTCTTCTTTCTTCTACACTCTTCCATTATCATAATCTTCCATCCCCCATGTAGTGAACTGTCGCTACAGTGCTCCCTCGAATGTGTACATGTAATGCGGCTACAGAAAGCTGCTCTGTCCTTCAAATTCATCTCATGGATAATATTCATTCAATTATGTAATTATTTCTTAAAAAGATGATAATTATGTAAAACAGAGACAATATTTGTCTCACATTCCTTGTTAATCTATGTCATTCTTTTCTTTTGTTTTGTACCCTTTTGTCGCCTTTTTCTGATGTACATCGCCGACGCAAGACGCGAATCGATTTGAGGTCTGTTAAATGAAAAACATTTAATGTAAAATTATTGTACTTTTATGTTCATTTGCTGGTAAAACAGAGCCAATACGTTAAAACTATTTATGATTAATTATTGAAAATTCACTTCCTCTTTTAATTATAATTTTGTATTAATTGTTTTATCATAGCTGCAAGAAGTGCAGCCATTGTTAGTTGCGATTATATAGCAACTTCTTCTGTATTTCTAGTTTGTGTTAAACTAATTTTCAAAACAATTTAATAATTTTTTTTATTAGTGGCATCAGTTTAAATGATTTATTGGTAAAAGGAAAATCTTAATTGAAAAGGACATCCTCTATCGTTTGTTGGCCGCCATCTTAACTTTTATTACAGCGGCAAAATTAAATTACTTGAAACTGCAAACTTTCAATATTCCGATGTGTAAGAAATAAATATGCACCGGTGGTACTGAACTCTATTTATAAAAGAAAAAATTAATCGAATCAGACTGCATTTTTTAAGAACAGTGCTGATGGTATTTATTGTTGAACAAGATTTCATTGCTGATGTATGTGGCCAAAATTAAACTACGCACGAATCACGGAGAAAAATATTTCTGGTAGCATACGTCAGTGTTGTGTGCGGGTGGTATTCTGTGGTTCCTTTTCAGGATCAATTTGCTAAGAATAATTAAATCCATCGAAGACAAAAAAATCAATGCAACTGCTAAAAAAAAAAAAAAAAAGGGAAACCAGAGTGAATTCAAACCACAGAATCGTATCATCCATATTCATTGCACTTGTCGATGTTGATGATACACAAAAACCGCCACACCAATATCTGAAATTCTCGACAATATGGCGCGCGGAGGGGGGCGGGGGTGGGGAGGTGCGGACCCACCAGCCAGCTGGGTAAAACCCATGACGTCATCCAGTGGTGTGTGGGATGAGTAATTAATTGATCAGTTTAATTATTTTGCATACTAATTTGATATCAAAACTGCGGTCAGAGTCTCATTGCCCTTCTATTATTAGGTTCTGTGCTGTTCTATATTGCATGTAAAAGTTTTCGTGGATTTCTCTGGTGCCTTTATAAAAATCTAGTAAAGTCCTGAACTGCATAAGGAAACGTTCTTGTATTTCCTCGGTTTGAAGCATCTGAGGACACAGCAAAATATAAGCCTTTATGAAACTCGCATATGTCTGTTGTATATCTCGACTGTATGGGCTCAGAATATTTCCCGAAATAGCTTTTGTGTTAGCTCTTCCACACGAAGTTTTAGATGCAATATTACTGCCTGAAAACATTGTCATTTGACACAGCTAAGGCTACTATTTCAGCACGTATGACGACGTCTTCTTCAGACGCAAGTTTCTTCACACAGAAAATAGTAATTTTTTATTTTTATGACACTGCTGTTGGTCAGAATGTGTTTCTGTGTCTTTTGATGATCCATTACAGCTTTCCTTTTTTTTTAATTTTATCGATAACACGGCGTGATAAATCATACACTTTGCTGCGAATTCGTTTTCTTTGTTTTCTAAGAAGTCTTTATTGAAAGAAATATAGTGGGTGATCAAAAAGTCAGTATAAATTTGAAAACTGAATAAATCACGGAATAATGCAGATAGAGGTACAAATTGACACACATGCTTGGAATGACATGGGTTTTATTAGAACCAAAAATTACAAACGTTCAAAAAATGTCCGACAGATGGCGCTTCATCTGTTCATTATAGCAATAATTAGCACAACAAAGTGAGACAAAGCAAAGATGTTGTTCGTTACAGGAAATGCTCATATGTCCACCACCATTCCTTAACAATAGCTGTAGTCGAGGAATAATGTTGAGGACAGCACTGTAAAGCATGTCCGGAGTTATGGTGAGACATTGGCGTCGGATGTTGTCTTTCAGCATCCCTAGAGATGTCGGTCGATCACGATACACTTGTGGCTTCAGGTAACCCCAAAGCCAATAATCGCACGGACTGAGGCCTGGGGGCCTGGGAGGCCAAGTATGAAGAAAGTGGCGGGTGAGCACACGATCATCGCCAAAGGACGCGGGCAAGAGACCTTTCACGCGTCTAGAAATACTTTGTATCATTTTCGGTTCTAATAAAACCCCATGTCATTCCAAGTACGTGTGTCAATTTTTACCCCTCTATCTACATTATTCCGTGATTTATTAAGTTTTCAAATTTATACTGACTTTTTGATCACCCGGTATCTTTTCACTTCCTACTTTGGAACGAACTGTCTTCATCACTAAAGGGAGGGCGAAACATCTTTTCCGAACGCCGAGCCTTTCTAATTCTAAAACGCTCAAACTGAACTAGAATCACGCCGGCAACGTAACTACGCATAATACGGAACTTAAGAGGCCAATGTGTATTTTGAATCATCTATAATGATTGGGGAGAAAATTCACACATCATTCTTTCTCTTCGCTCGCATGATTCGTAAGTTCTGCACAAGGCTGGTAAAAGTGTGGTCCTAATCCCTTTACCACGGACCCTGAACAGTTACTTTAAATTCGGGGACATTCCTGCTGAAAACTGGACGGGTGGAAACACCAATACCGCATCCGCAAGGTAGAGGATGACGTGGCGGGCGGTAGGCATCCCTTGGGCCTTCATGGCCTGGAGAGGATCTCATTTTGTGTTCAGCTGTCCTACATCTGTTGTCAAATAATGCTCTTAAAAGTATTCTTACATCTACATAATTTGCAGGCTGCAATCCATCTAAACAAATGATAAGTTCATTGACTTCATTTTTTAACCATCTAACGTTTTGATAGCCCGCCGCTCCTGGTCTCGCGGTAGCGTTCTTGCTTCCCGAGCACGGGGTCCCGGTTTCGATTTCGAGCGGGGCCAGAGATTTTCAACTCTCCCGAGATGACTGGGTGTTGCTCATTACGGATGGAGGAAGGCAACGGCAAACCACCTCCATTAGGACTTTGCCTAGTATGGCGGTGCGGGTCTCCTGCATCGTTCCCCTACCTTCCGTCAAGAAGCATGGGACTTTATTTTCATTTTCAATGTTTTGATACAATACGAGTATTTTAACCTCATTTTTAACTTAACAGATATTTGGCTCCAAATTTTCGTTCATATTTACTTCTTTTAATACCTCTTGATACTCGAATATGAATTTACCCTAAAAACAGTGCTGCCCTTACACCAGTGTCTGCAGCTACACGTCCATTAGTGGCCAGTGGCCCCCATTAAAGATTTTGCTATCAAGTCAGCCAATTTTGCTTTACCATTCCTATGCCTCACAATATTAACGAACCCTACATTTGTAACTTGTTGCTGAAGTTGCCTTTACCCGGCCAATCTAGACGCAGCAGCCATGGCTCGTGTCCATATGTTACCTGCTCCAATGACTATTACAACACGATTCTCCTTTCGGAAAGCCTCTAGCACTAAGGCAAGACTTGCAATTAGTTTGAAAAACTGTGACATGTCACTAATTTCCTAGTTTTTTCTGTAACAGCCTACATCTCTTCCATACCTTCTTTTTCCTACTATTTGTGAAACCACAGGTTCCCTGTTAAAAGTCTACTGTCTTGTCTACATCTGCTGGAGACTCTTCCTTATCTGACGTAGCAGGGCGAACCTACTTTCTGTGGCAATGGCAAAGCTGTCTGGTACTGTTCTCTTCCTGTAGCCCCTGTTTCCTGCTACCAGTTCTCATTTCTCATTATCCTTCTCCTCCCTTTACGTTTCCAGTTCTTTCCTAGCACTGTCAAACTTCTCCTTTATGGCCCTTTTTCCGTTCTGTTCAGCTGTTATTCTGTCTTATGCACAGACTGTGCATTTGTATCTCAATTTTCCACACCACTACACTCCCTAATAATGAAGCCATGTATGACAACAGTTGCATCCTACCCCAGAGCTAAATTTCTGTTCATAATTGTTTACAAACAAAATTGGACCTGTGTCAACTAGTATAAGTAAACTCATAACACTCCAGAAACGTACTGAAGTTATATAGTATGTTACACATACAGTTATCAAGTCATAAGACAAATGAGACATAGTTCTATGGAAGTTTATCGATCTCTGAAAATTTAGATCTAGAGTCGAGAATACCATAGCGGTCCTTATCATGGGGGTTACATAAAAACATCAAATGATGTAAGTGCACACACCCCTATTGCTTTCCTTTTGGCATGTTTTGATAACCTTCCATATTTCATTACAGTTAATTAATATTAACCCATACCACAATAGACTTGAAATCTAAATACGACTTAAATAAGTGCGTAATTTTCTATTGGCATAAACAATTGAAATAAACCTATATACGTTTCACAAATATACTTAAAATATACTTAAATGGGAGAAATTTAAGTATTACTGTAAAACAGAACACAAAAAAGTGTAAATGGAACATAAATCAATTCTAGTTTAAGGATAATTTTCTTTTCACTGTCTTTATTTTTAAAATCAAGTTATTGTCTCCAGTGACCATGCACACATCGCAAAATGAATTCTTTTTGTTCTCCTTTGGCCGTTACTAGTCGATTGAAATCTTTCTTTAACTTCACTTCTCTCTCCATCGTTTTACTTGTCACCTTAAGATTTTTCATAGGGTCTTGACAGTAAGATAGGAAGTATCTGAATTCCAAGAAATAGCAACCCTGTTTCAAAATCTAAATTTATTCTTAAGTTCTTCAACGTGTCGAAAATCCTGTCTGAAATTAACTCATCAGTTCCCTTACCTGAAATAATAAAGAGATTGATAGCACAACATGTTAGTAAATATTCTGACACATTCCGAATAGCCTACGGAAATGTGTTAATTTAAATTTATAAAATTATTTTAGGCCATAAAGCAAAATTACCCAAACGTTTTGTAACTGAAACAAGTAGAACAGTGTACCTTCTTTCGGTCCACAACGTTTCCACTGTAGATGGTTCAAATGGCTCTGAGCACTATGGGACTTAACATCTGAGGTCATCAGGCCTCAATAACTTAGAGCTACTTAAACCTAAACCTACTTAAACCTTAGGTTGCTAAGGACATCACACACATCCATGCCCGAGGCAGGATTCGAACCTGCGACCGTAGCGGTCGCGCGGTTCCAGACTGAAGAGCCACTGTAGATTCCTAGCCATATATGTTTTAGTGTCCTTGGTAACGTTGCCATCAAACAAAGACAACACACGAATCTCTTCATTTAAATGCCACAAGTGCTAACAAAATTTCTTCAGGCCACTCGAAGAGACCCTTGCATTTACTTCGCCGTACAGTTTTAATTCCTTTAAAAATCGTAAATTGTTGTAAGGTGGGCTGATAACTGATGAACTCAGAAGCCACCATTTTGAAATTAGTTTTACGGCAAACAAAATTTCTTCATACTATCCAATTCACTAACGCTGAGGGACAGCTGAGAACGAAAGCGGATCTACAATGAATAAATTTCTTCGGTCATCCACTCTGCATAATGCGAAGCTCGAGGTGCTCTTGATTGTGGATTCAAGTCAACAGTTGTCCCGGGAAACGTGATGTACAATTCGGTAAGCTCAGGGTAATCATTTTTCAGTTCGTCTTCTGGAAGGAGCTACGTGCTTTGTTAATTTCGAAACCGCTGAACTCTTCATCTAAATGTTTATGCCCATCTTCAGAATTTGCTTTTTCAATGCCTTTCCACTTTTCTCTGTTTTTGGAAAATGTTATATTGGGACTAACTGCCACTTGGATAATTCATTTTTGAGCACACTCCGTAACATAATGTCATACATGTGATGACTGCAAGGAAAAACAGCAATTCTCTTCCTGCTAACCGTTCCGGCAAAGTAACAGCTTCACTGAAACGTGTTGAAAGCACTGGTGTCACAATAAAAGTTTTTAACTTTCTCGCCCAGTCCCTAAACTTTTATAGCATTCTAAACTGCCTATGACTGTTTTTCGCACCAGAATTCGGTACTGCAGGCACACCAATTACTTGCTTCCGATTGACAAGGAGAAGCACCCTGGAGCCGTGCTCACGAAGGCCGTCATGGCAAACAGCCTTGCGCCTGGGTGGACACGTGGCTGGAGATGCCACAGTAAGGTGACGGTGACCGTCTGGTGGAAGCGGCTCATGCGGGGCAATGGTAGTATAGAGCGACGAAGAGAATGGTTCTAGTACCACGTTAGTGTCAGGCACTAACTCTAGTATCTTTTGAATTCTCGTAGCTCACACAATCGGGCAGACTGCGTGCACAAGGCGGATCCCTGCTACGTTGTTGAAGACTGCACAGCGTTTTATATAGTTTCTCCTCTTCAAGTGAGAACAGTAAAGAGCAAAGTCCAAATGTGCATCGATCTGATGTCCTTCTTCGTTTGACGATGAATGATTCCACACACCCGTGAGGTCACTCCAACAATACCGACCAATTCTCTCGTGCTCGGTCTGAGCAAGACCATCAAACTGTCTTCAGACATCCAATAATTAGCCCTCCTGAAAGACCCTGAAATTGGCGCTCCTCAAATACACTAAGAGCCAACAATAATGCCTGCCACTCTGGCCAGAAGAGCTTTACTTCCATGATGAAGTGTCACTCGACATCGGGAGCCTCTTGGTCCAACAAAATGCCACCCTGCCCATCTGGAAGGATGTGTGGAGTTGCTCACTGTTGCTGTTTCATCTACCTGTTAGTGAGGTACATCAGATTAGTGGCCTTTGCCACTGGTAAAATCTTTCCCAGCATGCCTATGCCAGCCCACATTGGCCGCCAACAGACTCCTGCAGAGGAGTCCATGTGTTTAGAGTGTGAGAAGTGAAGTGCTAGCGCGTGATACTTCCCTCTGCTTAGGACAGGGCACAGTTCTGAATCACATCATACACATCATTGCCTCCCGAGCTTGTCATTCCAGTTTCTTATTTTAATTTTACGTGCCATATCTTTAACAGAGTAGGAGACACTCACATATTAATCTTTTCTAGTCAACTTACTTATTTATCCCAATGAAAATGACATTCCTTTAATTATATATATAAACTTTTAAATTAATTTCATCTAGGCAAATGTTTCTTTGCGCATGTTTCATATTGTCCACACAAATTGCTGTGTAAAATGAATTACACAATGTCATTTTGCATTTAAAAATTTAAAGACTGTCACACGAACTGTATGTCATATTTAAAATGACCATATTTATGTGTATGGCTGAGGGATGCCTGTTACTGCAAGTTTGCGGTAATTGGTTGCATGTGAGATGAGAGGATCGATTGTCGTCTGTCAGCATTGTACAACTCATATTTCTTGATTAGGAAAATAGTGTGAGAAAGTGTTATGGTTAAATCCAAAAGTATAACAAATATTGTCTTACATTTCACTTCATGGAAGAGTGTGATTGTGTCTGAATTGGACATTGTCACTGAATTTTAACTGTCTAAATCATACATGTGAGGCTTGCAAAGACCAGGTGGTCGAATTTCTAACTGCAGCTTCTAGCCTGGCCCTCTTGTCTGTGTCCAACGTCAATGTGAATGTAAGATTGCCTCTGTGGATGATTGAGGGGTCCTTGAGTGCGTTTCTGTGTTGATGTGGTTTCTTTGATTGATGTGCATCATCGTAAATGTCTTCAACTTTTTGCTGTCAATACTCGACTCAAACTTGTCCTGTGGACTGACTTGTTGGTAACTACTAGTCAGACTTTTTTCGAGTGATTGACAAGCTATCCTTACTCAGTCAACCACTGTCAAAAAAAATGTTATGACTGGGGCGGAGGGTAGGGGGGGGGGGGTCTTATGAGCGGTTACAAGCCGCTTGTGGCCGGTCTCATTTTTCTCAGATTTTTGATTTGATATCATTTTATTAATGTGTCTCTGTGGGAGAGGGCCGAGAAAGGTCATTGCAATAAATGAATGTGGTAATGAGGACTCTGATTTTTATTTGTGTTATTTCACTGGTGTTGGGACATTGCTTGCCTTCTGTCCTTCTGTTTCATCTACCTGTTAGTGAGGTACATCAGATTAGTGGCCTTTGCCACTGGTAAAATCTTTCCCAGCAGAAATGAACATGCCTATGCCAGCCCACATTGGCCGCCAACAGACTCCTGCAGAGGAGTCCATGTGTTTAGAGTGTGAGATGTGAAGTGCTAGCGCGTGGTACTTCCCTCTGCTTAGGACAGGGCACAGTTCTGAATCACATCATACACATCATTGCCTCCCAAGCTTGTCATTCCATTTTCTTATTTTAATTTTACGTGCCATATCTTTAACAGAGTGTGGATGAGCTGGGGCTAGACAACGGCCACCTGCGTTGAGTGTGGCAGAAAAAGGTGAGGTTCGGCTAGGCCGGCTTTTCCGTGAATACAAGAGGGAGTCGACGATAGCGTGTGCTGGTTTCTCACCTGCTGCGGCTCTTGCCCAAAGTCTTGGGCATGAAGTTTGCCAACTGGGCTTCGTTTGACCGACGACTAGTACTGTTTTCAGTTGGTCTCAGATCTGAGGTCTGAAGCCATGGGACTCCCGACACACCGGCGCCTAAGGTCTGTGTATTTGTTCGTTTTTGATGGCGGTTTTCGAGGATGCTTTCGTGCTTTCCGCGAAACGCCGGCAGTTGATTGGGCAGCTCAAGAGGACCGAATGTGATGTCAGAGAGTGCTACTGAAAATAGGCGGCAACGATCACGATTGACACAAAAATGTTTCTATCCAGGTTAGTGAAATTTTGAGCTCACTGAACACAGACGACTGGCGAATTTTCCCGCGGCTTGCAAGGATTGGACACATTCGATCGTGTTGGGGTCAGGAAGAACTAGTTTTCGGTGTCGGTGCGCTATGGAGGAGATGTAAGGAGTCACCTCTGGAGCGTCAGGGAGAATAGGTGTATTGATAATGTCTCCTGCTGGAGATACTCGTGCGCAGCCTTAGGAGTAAGACTGTCAGTCATCCAGACACAAGTTTAGATTCTTTCCGGCATTTATCTCATTGGGTCTTATCTGCCGCCATTTATCATTAGAGAGCCCAGAGGTACAGAGGTCATCGGCTGCACCATCGGACTGTTGTTTGGGGTCTACGCACCGCTTGATATCTTGATGGTAAAATATTTGGAGCACCATCGTTATGTGGACCTGTAATTCTTCTGTGACGCCCTCAGCAGCGTTTGACCCCGTCTTGGCGCTACAGTAGCAACGATTTTCCATGTGGATTTTTCACTGAGTTCTCATTTCCGAGCGGCGTCCTGTCGCACCGTAGAGGTTGTCCTCATGTCTGTTGACTGGCGCACACGGTAGATTACCGTATTCGGTGTTTCAGAGTAGACGTGTCTTTAAAAACCCGTCCATTCCTTATTCTCAACATGATTATTTTGTGCCCTTGTTCTATTAAAGCATTGTTAAGTGAATCGCCCATTTACATGCTAACAAGACAAAATAAATCTCTTTATGGTACTTATTTTTTATATTTTAGCAGTCAAATGATAAATTTCGTTTTCTGCCCATTTTTTATAACTATTGAGCATAGACATTCACAAGAAACTTTATTGAATTATAGCGTGTGTGCAATCCCTTTTACTGTTCATCTACAGGGTTATTTTACTAAATCTCCTAGCGTTCGTTTCTCGAATCTGCATAAGTTCAGGTGGCAGCTAAGAGAGGGGAGTTGAGTGTATGAGCAGCTCTGACGCAAATTCAGCTGCAGCCAAGTGTTGCTCATACTTCTCCACCATGGCACCTCGCAACTTTTTCTACAGAGTAGCTGAAAAAAATATTACCTTCTCATTTCAGGGAGTTAGTACTGTCGCTATAAGCCAGGTTTACTCTGAGAAAGTGCCACGTACTTGATTTGTACTCCGTAATGCTCATGATATGCCACAAAATTATGCCATTCTTACTGATCGTGATGTTGGTGGCCTTTAAGTGATTTTTGTTAGTAATGTCATATAACTGAACAGTTACGTTTTATTGTCACAACTGTTGTTGACCAGAGAAAGTATGTGTGTAGATGTATATGCAGGCCCAAGTGCTTGTCCTAAGATTTATAAATAAGCAGTACATTTGTATATGAGCTCTTATCCTCTACAAAGTAAGTTTAATAATCATACAGTACCTTGCTCTTTTTCTGTATCACGTGAAGGGAAGTTCTGACAATGCTTTTTACATATATTTGTAAAGTAGATATGAAACCGTTATGACATACTAATAGGTTATTTGAGGGACAACTTGGTTATGAAATTACACAGTCTGAGGAACACCCAGATGACATGTTTGGCTCGTACACATAGACATCATCAGAGGATTTGTAAACGATTGGTTACAACAATCTGTGACAGGTAGAACGGCCGCCAGATTGCATTAGTGTTAATCGTGTTTAGTATTGTTACCAGGCCTGGTAGGGTATATGAGGGACGAGAACAGTGTGGCGTGTAGTGTAATTGCATGTGTTGTGTTGTACAATTTCAGCAAGATTACAATAAAACTAGTTACTTATTATTAACGTAATATGAGGTTTTATTTAATCACTGCTTTTCCAGGCTAATAAACAACGTTATTTTGTGAAAGAAACCTCAACCTGGGCACGTGTAGCAATGTTGTCTGTCAAGCAGTGTAAATGTCACTAAGATCATTCACAAAAGTAATCATTTGTAGCCAACAAACAAACTAAATGTATGATAAGTAAACTGAACTAAACAAAAGTAATGATTTTTAGTCATTTCAGTTCTGTTGTTTTAAAAGACTCTTCGCTAGTTGGAGATCGTTTATCAAAATTGACGTTACTGTTATCTCGAGGTGGCAACACTTTTCTTTAAGCAAAATGAACAGTTTTTTCACACAATACCACGCGTACACAACACTAATGTATTTTCCTGTCGAAATATTTTATAAACGTTGTTACGAAATTACCAGGCTTCATACTTCAGCAGATAAGAATTTATATCACGTTAGATGCTGTTTGCATTCATAGAAGTTCGATATGTTCGCAGTCGAACTGGAATTTATTAGCTCAGAGTGGGTCCTTGGCCACTAGTACACAATTATTAGTGCAATTATAACCAATAACATTTTAAGTCTGTATAGAAAGTCTATTTAATACTGCCGCTGCAATACTTCACTGAAGCCTAGTTTACACGACGACACTAGGTTGCAAGCAACTGCGCTACCGGCCAATGCACATGCGCGCCTCGCGTTTGCTCAACTCGTTGGTGAAACTTAACACTTTTGGCGTGTTTCAACTTTGGGGACACTAGTTGCTCGAGTTTTGAGGTTATGAGTGTTCGTAGTGTGTAGACAAACTGAAATGTGAAGTTTTGAACGGAGAATAATGTTCACTTTTTGGATATTTATGCTTTGCATGGGTGTTTGTGGGATTTCAGTGATGCTGATTACAAAAATAAGCAACATACTGCTGCCACTGACACCATCACGTGCGATCATAACATAGATGGTTTGACAATATCTGAGCTGCAGGGCAAAATTTATTGAGTTAGGAGCATATTTACAACTGAATTAAGAAAAACACAAGCAAGTGTTATTCTACCTGTGGTAATGCTCTCGTCTACTAGACTAAAATCCTATAGTTCAAGTTGGCCAACTCTTTGTTAAGGAATATTGTTGACAGGAGGGAAGGCTATAAAAATTCAAGAAGCTGCATTAATTATTCAATATTCATCTATTTAAAACGTCGCTGTAGTGCTCCCCATTCACATATGTTAGAATTTTGAAATATTGCCACTGTACAAATCTATCTTCAAAAGAGTAGTTTGCAAACCATTCTCTTCTTAATGCAGCCTGCTTCGAATAATTATTGTTGCTTATGTTAATAATTATTACTGTTAATGTTAATAATCATTGGTGTTAATGAAATAGTGTCATCAACAACTAAAACCGCATCTTATAGCATGCCGAGTGTTCTGGATTGTAATGCACTCAATATGACATGTAATTTCAGTTCTGGCGACAATGCTTCATGCATTACAGTACCTTTATTCCTTATAGCATAATTAACTCTATTTAGAAGAAACGGGAATAGTTCTGGTGAAATTCTAAGATAATTAAAAGAACTTCTTGGATCTTCCATTTTAAATTATTTCAACAAGGATGCTGAGCAACCGAGCTGACGTCTTTTCTTCATCCAGTCACGAATCGAAACACGTCTCTTATTTTTTTCTTATGCAGCGATTCCACGCAACAAGCTTTAACCCCATCACATCTCGTGCGACGTGCAGCTGCCAAAACTTTAATTTCAGACACGACTCAGGGACCCACAAAACGACGAATTTGAAGTGTATACTGGTGTCGCCGTGTCTACAGTCATATATGAAACCATTTGCGTGCAACTCATTCCACGCAACGAGTGGCGCAACCCAATGTCGTCTTATAAACTAGGCTTAAGATGGCGGCCAACGTAACACAATGACTTATCGATTCTGCCTCAGGCTGTATTTTACTCGTGAGAAATAATATATATTAAACCTTTTCTCACCTTCACTATATGCATTAACATTCGAAAATATTTCACGACACATTAATATTCACTATTTACCAATAAACTGCGCTGTACATCAATAGCACTAATGTCTGCCGGTCGCGGTGGCCGAGCGGTTCTAGGCGCTTCAGTCCGGAACCGCGCGACTGCTGTGGTCGCAGGTTCAAATCCTGCCTCGGGGATGGATGTGTGTGATGCCCTTAGGTTAGTTAGGTTTAAGTAGTTCTACGTTCTAGGGGACTGATGACCTCAGATGTTAAGTCCCATAGTGCTCAGAGCCGTTTCAATTTTTGAACTAATGGCTGAGCTCTTTGGTAGCTGAGCCAAAAACTTAACGTTTATATAGGACGAGAATTACAATGAAATAAAACTCCAAACAAAGAAGATTCATTTCAATAATACATAATCCTATTTTCAAATATCAGTTAGCAACATAACAACACCTTAGTTCAGCTTTTTACTGACGGATGTGAAACGAGTTGGAATCCTATTTCCATTAATTTTGCGACCACAACTGTTGAGGTGTGTGCTGGTGCATTGTCGTGATAGAAAAGGACTTTTTTGCGGTCCAATCGCCGGCGTTTATCTTGCAGTTCTGTTTTCAAGCGGTCCAGTAACGATGAATAATATGCACCTGTAATAGTTTTACCCTTTTCCAGATAGTCAATGAAGATTATCCCTTGCGAATTCCAAAAGATAGTCGCCATAAACTTTCCAGCTGAAAGAATGATCTTCGCCTTCTTTTGGTGCTGATTCCCCCTTGGTAACCCATTGTTTAGATTGTTGTTTGGTCTCAGGAGTATAGTTATGTATCCATGTTTCATCCACAGTGACGAAACGACGCTTAAAGTCCTGGAGATTCTTCCTGAACAGCTGCAAACTATCCTTGCAGTACTTCACACAATTCTGTTTTTAGTCAAGCGTGAGCAATCGCGGAACCTATCTTGCGGATAGCATTCTCATGTCCAAATTCTTATGCAAAATATTATGTACCCGTTCATTCGAGATGCCCACAGCACTAACAATCTCACGCACCTTAACTTTTCTGTCATCCATCACCATATCATGGATTTTATCAATGATTTCTGGAGTCGTAACCTCCACGGGGCGTCCAGAACGTTCAGCATCACTTGTGCCCATATGGCCACTCCGAAAATTTTGAAACCACTTATAAACTGTTCCAATCGAAGGTGCAGAGTTACCGTAATGTTTATCAAACTTCTCTTTAGTCTCCTGAGGCGTAATGTTTAATGTTTAATGACCACACAAAATTCTTTTTCGTCCATTTTTTGACAATTACTCGACTTCCTTGATTCACACGAATGCCAGACACAAAGAAATAGACCAATATGGCTCAAACTTGGTGTGAGTTCTTTCCAAAGATGCTACTAACTAAAAATGACCTCGATACGCGCCGGTGGTGACATCTCTCGGACTTTGCACGGACTTTTCAAACGCTCCTCGTATGTCATTGACAATAATTATTTATTATTTTATTAACGATGAAGTCTTTTTTATCTTTATCACGAGAATATGATCAGTCACATCCCACATACGATGCTGTCTTGAATATTATTTTGAATAAAATATAGGCATGGATACAACAACAGCTTAAGATGTTAATTGATCACAGCGAAGGATGAGGAGATTCCGTGTTCTTGCTTGAGACAGCTTTATCAGCAACTGACATATCTTGTAATGGGCCTCATTCTAGGTCTCCATTTTGGCCAGCTGGTGGAATCGTGTGATATCCATATTTATGCGGAATTCAGATGTGACGATTGCCTGATTTTGGACTCTGTGATGTGATGGCAGACACACACGTCATCAAAGTTCCGATCGACGACGTCTGGCCACCACAAGGGAGGATTGCCGCATTGCTCACCAAGTATGAGGGTGAGTCAAATGAAAACCTTAAATATGTAATAACAAATCGAAATTTCGCGTCATTTTCCTGTAAGTTGGTAAGCGTGCTACAAACAGCGTGCAGAATGGCCTGTAGGTGGCAGCATAGTGCAGATGCACACATACCGTCGCAGTAGCAGTATAAAGATGGACACCCCCTTGCGACTTGCACCAGGGATGAACAGCGTTCTGTTATTCGGTTTTTGCGTAGTGAATGTGCGAAACCTATTGAAATTCATCGACGAACGAAGGTTCAGTACAGTGATGCATGTTTGTCACAGCAGCAAGTCTACGAATGGAGTAGGAAGTTCGCAAATGGTGTGACTTCAGTGGAAGATGCACCTCGTCCACGTCAGGCACAACGAGTTGTGACTACACAGAACATTGCATCAGTTGAAGCCATAGTGAAGGAAAACCGCCGAGTGACACCGAATGACATTGCAGCATGTTTACAGATTAGTCATGGGTCAGCACACCACATTGTGCATGATGTGCTCCAGTTTCACAAAGTGTCTGCAAGGTGGGTGCCACGGCAGCTGACTCCTGAAATGAGAGAACGACGTGTTGATGCTTGTGAAGAACTTCCTCGGCGCTTTGAACGAGAAGGTGATGGCTTCCTTGCAAGAATCGTTACTGGGGATGAAACCTGGGTTCACTTCCACCAACCGAAAACGAAGAGAGCGAACAAGGAATGGCGCCATTCCTCATTGCCTAAACCAAAGAATTTTCGAACAGAATCATCAGCAGGGAAGGTTATACTGCCTCTCTTTTGGGACGAAAAAGGCGTCATTTTTGGAGCATTACATGCCTAGAGGGACCACTGTCACCAGTGCATCATACACATATCTCCTAAAAAATCATCTGCGGCCTGCAATCAAATCAAAGCGACGTGGATGGCTGTCAGCAGATGTCCTTTTACAGCATGACAATGTAAGGCCCCACACTGCCCGTACAACAGTTGCAAAAATCACAGACCTGCATTTTGAGTGTCTTCCTCATCCATCATACTCACCAGACCTTGGATCAAGTGATTTCCATATGTTTGGACCACTCAAAGACGCAATGGGAGGAAGGAAGTTCCGTTATGATAAAGAGGTACGCCACACGGTGCATGAGTGGTTGCGCGGACTACCAAAAGAATTTTTTTTCTAAAGGAATTTATTCACTTTGTAAGCGCTGGAGGACTTGCATTGAGCGTGGGAGAGATTATGTTGAATAGTGATACAGCTTTGTACCACTTCTGCACAATAAATACTATTTAAAAAATATTTGAGGTTTTCCTTTGATTGACCCCCGTACATAGCAATCCCTTCACATCTGCGTTTGCAGTCCAGGAACAAGTGATGGACTACATGCCACATTCTGTGTCGTCTTGCATCACTGGTCATAACTAGCAGTAGCCAGTCTAGGGACTTACAGGACAATGCTTAAGCTGCCGTTAACACGAAAACACAAACTGTTTGGTTTGGAATGGCATCGTGACGAGGAAGCAAGAACTGCTTTGGATGGCATTTCATTGTGATGAATGATGAAACGTGGTTCTGCACTGCGTCAGCGAAGATAGCGGGGACCTGGGGAAAGGTTCCATTCTTCTAACGTTCTGGACGGACACAGCTGTGTTAATCCTGTTGTCATGCTGTGGAAAGCCAATGTGTATGACGTCAGGTCACGACTGATGGTGACTGAGAGAACTCTGCGCGATGGACCTCATGAACATACTGCGTCCCCTCGCGTTACGTATAATGCTACATCGTGCTGCAATTTTTCAACAGGACAGTGTTCGTATATATATATATATATATATATATATATATATATATATATATATATATATATATATATATATATGGCAGGTGTCTCTATGAACTGTTAAGGTACTTCTCCGACAGACGACAACTACGTCCCAGCGCCAGTATACTAGGTATCAAGGACCAGTTACAGCAATTGTGGCCACATTGCTTAAGGAAAGGATTCAACAGCTTTATGAGGCCTCTCCCAAACGAATTAGTACATGCACCCCGGCCACAGAGCGTGCAACATCATACTAATAGTTGGCTCATACTTCCAAATTATTTGTAAAAAAAATCTGTCATCGTCCCGTAATATCTCTTGTGCCCAGTAGCAGAACTATACGTAGCATTCTCAACACCGACGTTTTTGAGATTCCCGATTCTCGCGTAATTTGTCTGCTACTGATGTGCGGATTCACCGCGACAGCTTCACAAAGCGAAAAATGTGGCTCAACTAAAACATTCATATTTCTTTACGTACTACACGAATATGTAATAAAAATTGGGGGTTCCTATTTAAAGAAACGCAGTTGATATCCGTTTGACCTATGGCAACGCCATCTAGTGGCCCAACCATAGCGCCATCTGATTTCCCCCTTCAAGCTAGACAAGTTTCGTTCTTTGTAGTTTTTTCGTTTGTCGCTTATTTCGTGAGATATTTGGCCCGGTAACGATCAATGGACCACCCTGGATATTCATTCTCTATATTCCAGAAAATTATACTTGTTATGGCAGTTCTCCACATTTATTTCTTACAATCATGTTTTTGCCATTTTGAGAAGTGTTTCATATGCATTTTGATTTTGCTTACTCTTCCTGACAGTTCCTTTTTTAAGACACTTTAATAAGTGTTTCATTTCATTCTCTAGAGTAGATTATCGTAGTAGTTTGCACCTGTGGTGCTTTGGAGTATCAATTTAGAGATACAAAACATTTTCTGTTCTATTTTTATGGTAGTTATTACGACATTTGGCCCCTTAACTATCGCTCGAATGGGATTCACAGGTTTCCCCCATAGATACGTGACAATTTGTTACGGATATTACTACTTCTAGAATGTATGTTATCTGCCTTTCTATTCCTCTATCTGGACCCTTGTAAATATACCATCCACCGGTCTTCCTTGTCAGGCTTAAAAATGACATGAGTACTTTTAACGAGCACAATATCTGCAATTCGGTGCTATCATTCAATATCATAAAAATTAGAAAATGCACATTAGAAGTGTGATTTCTGAATCATGACAGTTAACTACAACGAATTCAATTGAAGTTATCAGCGTTTAATGATTTCTTATGCCAACGGTTAGTTATCTCCCGTTTTTCTTTGTTCTATTGTGTTTTTTTACTACCTTGTATCATCCTGTTTTGGCGATCTGATACTTCAGGGGATAGAATTTATCTACTTTCATCCAATCCCCCTTATGGCCTTAACTCGGTCAGTTCGTCTGTTTTAACCAATCTGTGCCAAATTTGCTCCGGATGCCATTTTTTTTAAAAATTACATTACTATATATTGTAAATTATTAATTCTTCACTGTATTTTAAACCAAACACGATCCTTGTAAAGCCGTATCACGCTAGCATAGAGGGTGTTTTTTTAATTATTAAATATTATCGTTGTACGTCATAGTTTAGAAGTTTAAATGTCTACCATTTTTGAACCATTTTCAACCATTAACGTGCTGTTTATGGACAGCATTGACATTTATAAAAGTTTTTAAGAATTTCCATCGGTTTCACCATATTCTGTTTCTCATTAGTCCATCCATCGTTCTACATGCCTAGTTATCGGGGGATGCACATGAGTGCCCCACAGCAACCTTCCCTCCATGTCGCTAGATGGCGCTTCTACATCTACATCTACATCCATACTCCGCTAGCCACCTGACGGTGTGTGGCGGAGGGTACCTTGAGCACCTCTATCGGTTCTCCCTTCTATTCCAGTCTCGTATTGTTCGTGGAAAGAAGGATTGTCGGTATGCTTCTGTGTGGGCTCTAATCTCTCTGATTTTATCCTCATGGTCTCTACGCGAGATATACGTAGGAGGGAGCAATATACTGCTTGACTCTTCGGTGAAGGTATGTACTCGAAACTTTAACAAAAGCCCGTACCGAGCTACTGAGCGTCTCTCCTGCAGAGTCTTCCACTGGAGTTTATCTATCATCTCCGTAACGCTTTCGCGATTACTAAATGATCCTGTAACGAAGCGCGCTGCTCTCCGTTGGATCTTCTCTATCTCTTCTATCAACCCTATCTGGTACGGATCCCACACTGCTGAGCAGTATTCAAGCAGTGGGCGAACAAGCGTACTGTAACCTACTTCCTTTGTTTTCGGATTGCATTTCCTTAGGATTCTTCCAATGAATCTCAGTCTGGCATCCGCTTTACCAACGATCAACTTTATATGATCATTCCATTTTAAATCGCTCCTAATGCGTACTCCCAGATATTTTATGGAATTAACTGCTTCCAGTTGCTGACCTGGTATTTTGTAGCTAAATGATAAGGGATCTATCTTTATATGTATTCGCAGCTCATTACACTTGTCTACATTGAGATTCAATTGCCATTCCCTGCACCATGCGTCAATTCGCTGCAGATCCTCCTGCATTTCTGTACAATTTTCCATTGTTACAACCTCTCGATACACCACAGCATCATCTGCAAAAAGCCTCAGTGAACTTCTGATGTCATCCACAAAGTCATTTATGTATATTGTGAATAGCAACGGTCCTATGACACTCCCCTGCGGCACACCTGAAATCACTCTTACTTCGGAAGACTTCTCTCCATTGAGAATGACTTGCAGCGTTCTGTTATCTAGGAACTCTTCAATCCAATCACACAATTGGTCTGATAGTCCATATGTTCTTACTTTGTTCATTAAACGACTGTGGGGAACTGTGTCGAACGCCTTGCGGAAGTCAAGAAACACAGCATCTACCTTTGAACCCGTGTCTATGGCCCTCTGAGTCTCGTGGACGAATAGCGCGAGCTGGGTTTCACGCCACCGTCTTTTTCGAAACCCATGCTGATTCCTACAGAGTAGATTTCTAGTCTCCAGAAAAGTCATTGTACTCGAACATAATACGTGTTCCAAAATTCTACAACTGATCGACGTTAGAGATATAGGTCTATAGTTCTGCACATCTGTTCGACGTCCCTTCTTGAAAACGGGGATGACCTGTGCCCTTTTCCAATCCCTTGGAACGCTACGCTCTTCTAGAGACCTACGGTACACCGCTGCAAGAAGGGGGCAAGTTCCTTCGCGTACTCCGTGTAAAATCGAACTGGTATCCCATCAGGTCCAGCGGCCTTTCTTCTTTTGAGCGATTTTAATTGTTTCTCTATCCCTCTGTCTTCTATTTCGATATCTACCATTTTGTCATCTGTACGACAATCTAGAGAAGGAACTACAGTGCAGTCTTCCTCTGTGAAACAGCTTTGGAAAAAGACATTTAGTATTTCGGCCTTTAGTCTGTCATCCTCTGTTTCAGTACCATTTTGGTCACAGAATGTCTGGACATTTTGTTTTGATCCACCTACCGCTTTGACATAAGACCAAAATTTCTTAGGATTTTCTGCCAAGCCAGTACATAGAACTTTACTTTCGAATTCATTGAACGCCTCTCGCATAGCCCTCATCACACTACATTTCGCTTCGCGTAATTTTTGTTTGTCTGCAAGGCTTTGGCTATGTTTATGTTTGCTGTGAAGTTCCCTTTGCTTCCGTAACAGTTTTCTAACTCGGTTGTTGTACCACGGTGGCTCTTTTCCATCTCTTACGATCTTGCTTGGCACATACTCATCTAACGCATATTGTACGATGGTTTTGAACTTTGTCCACTGTCCTCAACTTTTGTGTTGAGCCGTCAGGTACTCTGTAATCTGCTTTTTGTCACTTTTGCTAAACAGAAAAATCTTCCTACCTTTTTTAATATTTCTATTTACGGCTGTAATCATCGATGAAGTAACCGCTTTATGATCGCTGATTCCCTGTTCTGCGTTCTGCTTGTGAATGCACATCCAGTGCGCGTGCTTGCGGTGGTAAGTGCAGCCTCTGGCCACACGGCTTTGCAATGCGTTGCTTTTTCCGACTGAGATTTTTAGGTACGACTCACTATTCAGCCTTGTTTTGGTTCATGTCAGTTTCGTAATAAGCCTTAATATAGTTTTAAATTGGATTTTTTTTTTTGGGGGGGGGGGGGGGGGGGGAACGAAACATAATTTAAGATCGAATAACTAAGATTTTTAACATTATCTTTTTCAATGTCTTTAAGTAAATGAGGGACCAGAGCTGCCTAATTTTACATAATCATTTACGGTCGGTTTTTGACCACTTTTTCGTTATATGGGGACCCGTTAGCTCACCGGATACTGCTACTTATGGTGAGTGGAATATACTAGTATTTTACGTATCAGATAGTTTGTTGTTAAGAAGTTCTCATTTTACCTTTCGTCTGTCCTAGGTATGATTGGGCGTTCCAACCTGTTTTTTTTTTATTTTCGCCAGCTGGAGTGGCCGAGCGGTTCTAGGCGCTACAGTTTGGAACCGCGCGCCCGCTACGGTCGCAGGTTCGAATTCTGCCTTGGGCATTGATGTGTGTTATGTCCTTAGGTTGGTTAGGTTTAAGTAGTTCTAAGTTCTAGGGGACTGATGACCAAAGAAGTTAAGTCCCATAGAGCTCAGAGCCATTTTTTTATTTTATTTTCCAATTGACGTTCCATTTTTAGAGAAAAATTGTTGACCATGAACTCTGGGTTATCTTATTCGCTTTTCTCGATGAGAAAAGGCCTTGTTTTTGTAGTTCTACTCGTATATCTTTTCATTTTAGCTGCGTTTTCTTGTCTTTCGTGAGATTTTGTCTATTATTTTTACAAATTGCACCCGATTATGCAACTAAAACGCTGCGAAACAGATCGTGTCTATAAATTCTTACAACTGAAGCGGTATTATCTTGAAAATGATATATCCAGTCCGTGGCTACCCTGACTACAAAGTCTTCTGCATGAATTATGTATTATCATGATGTACAATGCAGCTTAGCAGCTTATGAAAAGCTGAACCTAATCGTGAGGAGTATTACACTATTCGAAATGGCTTAGTGTTTCTAGAAAGGCTGAAAGCTGACTTTACGTTATATAAATTAGCTTTCGAAACCCCACGACTGTCCGATGTAGTACGCTATCGCTCGCGCGCATGATCTTCGCCACCTTGTATTCCAATCGGAAAACTACGTAATATTTGGTGTAGTAGGCCCTGAAAATTGTTTAATAGTAGGTCTGTTTCTGACGCACAACGGATAGAGATTATAGGAATCAACTGAATACTGGTGTGAATGCACTCAGTAGGACAAAATGAGGTCGTGAGCATTGAAATCTGCGCATTTGCTTGCATGAGATCCAGCTACCTGTTGATAGTCTATGTTTCCAATGCTCAAATTCAAACAGTATGTTTTGGGTGGCTACAAAAGGATTGGAAGGGGAAACGGGGGCGAAACGCTAATTTATAAATATTCATACAAAAATCTATTGAACACAAGACTGATTTATTCATTGACACCACTAATGAAATCCTTTCTCTACGATATCCACCCAAGTAAGAAGAGTGTAAAAACAGTCTGATATGTTACTCTATCAACTGATCCCTTAATGAACAAAACTTTCCTACAAAGCAACGAAAAATGGAAAGGATGGAACATAATTAAGCACAGCCCGCTTTATGAGGATCGGAGGATGAAACAGGCACCAGAAGGGGTGTACGCATGAACAATTCGTACGAGACGCATGCATGGGTCCAACCACTCACTCTAAGCTAGCTGGGTGGATTAGTGGACTCGACCAGCGGTACATATAAGGGCACAAGAATATAAAATAATTAACTGACAGAAATTCCCCGCAAATATACTTAACCATCTTGCTTATATAAGGACGATCTCGGGTGGCGCCTTGATTAGCACTCTAGTAGAATGAGATTTTCACTCTGCAGCGGAGTGTGTGTTGGTATGAAACTTCCTGGCAGATTAATGTGCGCCGGACCGAGACTCGAACTCGGAGACCTTGCCTTTCGCGGGCAAATGCTCTACCATCTGAGCTACCCAAGCACGACTCACACCCCGTCCTCACAGCTTCAATTCTGCCAGTTTCTCGTCGCCTCTTCTGCGGACCTTGCAGAACTAGCACTCCTGGAAGAAAGGATATTGAGGAGACATGGCTTAGCCACAGCCTGGGGGATGTTTCCAAAATGAGATTTTCACTCTGCGATAGAGCACTTGCCCGCGAAAACCAAAGGTCCCGAGTTCGAGTCTCGGTCCGGCGCACAATCTGCCAGGAAGTTTCAGCACTCTAGTAATATGCGTACCCAGGACACATTGTTGGCTGATGGCCAAAAATCAATCAGTTTTCACAAAGAACACGCCACTAAAACTTGAAGAAATCGAACAGATAGTATGAATTTTGCGAACAGTAAGAAAAAGGAAACTCAATGAAAATGATATCCTTCAAGTTCACGTTGCAAGGACTACCAAAAGACACCAAGTTTAATGGTCACTATCTGAAGACGAAAGTCTATGCATATGTATGCAGCGGAACGTAACATGCACTCTCCGTGATTGACCTGTGTGTCTGATTTTACCTCGAGTGGTCCGCAGATTAAAAAACCTATCCACACAAACCTAACCGTACAAAGCCCTGAAAATACATTGGCACAAATTTCAAATCGATCGTATCCTCTGAATTACACATACTAACACACATACAGTGACAAAATTAAGAGGTAAACGGACTGCATAAAAGTGGGAAAAAATAGACAAAGCCAGGTGCACTCTGCTTCACCAGAGGCTATGTGATTAATATGGCAGTGAAATGTCAGAAAAGAGGAATGAAATGGAAAGAACTAGAATCTGTCAATAAGGTGAGGCACAAGGTTATCTCAGATTTTGTGAAAGCGGTTCATATTAAGCCCTTTCAATGAGAGAGATTTTCATTATCAGTATGCGTTGGGAAGCTTACATTCCCAAGCACCTTGAGAAAAGTGATTATAAGCAAACCAAGACCCACTAAAATTACAAGGCAGTCTATTGATACATAATATATTTAACAGAGAATGTACATCAAATCGATTAGCGTCCAAATAGCTAACGCTACGGAATTTAATAAAAACATGCAGAAGAAGGCAGAAGATGTGAAGTATAGGAGAAGGTACAGAAAAAGCGAACAGATCTTTGGAGAAAAGAGAAGCAGCTGTATGAATATGAAGAGATCATATTGCAAGTCAACACGAAGCAAAGAAGGGAACGTTGAATGGTGGAAGATACGTACGGAGGGGTCTCTATAAGGGAAATGAACTTGAGAAAAAGAAGAGAAAGCAGGTGAGGACGAGATGTCAGATATGATACTGTGAGAATTCGATAGAGGATTGAAAGACCTAAACAGAGAAGATTCCTGGAGCCGACGACATTCTCACAGAATTCTCGATATCCTGGGCTGAATCAGCCATAACAGAACTATTCCACGGATGTGCAAGATGTATGAGATGGGGTAAATACACTTAGACTTTAAGAAGAACGTAATAATTCCAGTTGTAAAAGAGGCAGTTGTCGACAGGAGTGAATATTACCGAGCCATCAGTCTACTAAGTCATTGCTGCAAAGTATTGACGTAAATTGTTTGCCTACTGCGGAGAGGATCCGTATTGGTTCCGGAGATAAGTAGGAACAAGCGAGGCAATACCTATAAAAAAAGAAAGAAAAAAAAGAAAAAAGAAAAAAAGTGTGAAATCTTATGGGACTCAACTGCTAAGGTCTTTTTATTGATCGTTGTGTTTGGTCGTTGCGGACGTCGCAAGACAGCCTGTTCAGGTTCGGTGGTTGATCCTTCCACTCAGCGTTTCTTTTTTTTTTTACAGAGGCCAACCGGCTCTGTGACCGAACATGCTGAGTTACCGTGCCGGCGTCCGCTCGGCTAATCCCGCGCGGCGAGGCAATACTACTCTACGTCTTATCTTAGAGGTCAGTCTCAAAACAGGCAACGCTGCTTTTATAGCGTTTTTAGATTTAGAGACAGCTTTTGACATTAGTGACTGGACTATTTGAAATTTTGAAGTTAGGATGCTCAGAATACAAAGAGTATGCTCATGATGTGCTATATATTTATGGCTACGTACATATGTAGAAATGCTCCCTCTGAAAGTTTGAGTGTCTATTCAGAGATCCACGGCTTTTCCACTTCTTATCCATGACTTCTGGTCCCTTGGCTATCGCTCGAATGACACAACATTACCTTGCCGAGGAGAAGCGGCTTGCGTGCTTCAACGACACAGGTAGCCATACAGTAGGTACAGCCACAATCGAGGGTTCCGGTGGCAGGAAGTACAGGACATTACAAAGTTATCAGCACAAACCCTTGTAGGGGTAATGCAGATGTAGGCTTAATAATGATTAACGAAAGAGGAATGCCGTTAAGCTGTTACGAACAGTAGTAAACTGGAGCGGAAATTAAGGTTCAGTGAGAAGAAATAAGAAATTTTGCCACTGACGTTGTCATTCGGTCAGAAACGGCGAAGGACTCGGAAGAGATGTGGGTGGAATGGCTAGCTTTTTTAACAAAAGTAAAGCAAGGGTAACTAAATGTAGTCATATTAAATCAGACGATCAACAGAGGAAAGTCCACTGGACCTGACGGGATACCAATTCGATTCTACACAGAGTACGCGAAAGAACTTGCCCCACTTCTAACAGTCGTGTACCGAAAGTCTCTAGAGGAACGGAAGGTCCAAATGATTGGAAAAGAGCACAGGTAGTCCCAGTTTTCAAGAAGGGTCGTCGAGGAGATGTGCATAACTATGGGCATATATCCCTGACATCGATCTGTTGTAGAATTTTGGAACATGTTTTTTGCTCGCGTATCACGTCATTTCTGAAAACCCAGAATCTACTCTGTTGGAATCAACATGGGTTCCGGAAACAGCGATCGTGTGAGACTCAACTCGCTTTATTTGTTCATGAGACGCAGAAAATGTTAGATACAGGCTCACAGGTAGATGCCATTTTCCTTGACTTCCGGAAGGCGTTCGATACAGTTCCGCACTGTCGCCTGATAAACAAAGTAAGAGCCTACGGAATATCAGACCAGCTGTGTGGCTGGATTGAAGAGTTTTTAGCAAACAGAACACAGAATGTCGTTCTCAATGGAGAGACGTCTACAGACGTTAAAGTAACCTCTGGCGTGCCACGGGGGAGTGTTATGGGACCATTGCTTTTCACAATATATATAAATGACCTAGTAGATAGTGTCGGAAGTTCCATGCGGCTTTTCGCGGATGATGCTGTAGTATACAGAGAAGTTGCAGCATTAGAAAATTGCAGCGTAATGCAGGAAGATTTGCAGCGGATAGGCACTTGGTGCAGGGAGTGGCAATTGACCCTTAACAGAGACAAATGTAATGTATTGCGAATACATAGAGAGAAGGATCCTTTATTGTATGATTAGATGGTAGCGGAACAAACACTGGTAGCTGTTACTTCTGTGAAATATCTGGGAGTATACGTACAGAACGATTTGAAGTAGAATGATCATATAAAATTAATTGTTGGTAAGCCGGGTTCCAGGTTGAGGTTCATTGGGAGAGTCCTTAGAAAATGTAGTCCATCAACAGAGTAGGTGGCTGAAAAAACACTCGTTCGACCTATACTTGAGTATTGCTCATTAGTGTGGGATCCGTACCAGGTCGGGTTGACAGAGGAGATAGAGAAGATCCAAAGAAGAGTGGCGCGTTTCGTCACAGGGTTATTTGGTGAGCGTGATAGCATTACGGAGATGATTAGCAAACTCAAGTGGCAGACTCTGCAAGGGAGGCGCTCTGCATCACGGTGTAACTTGCTGTCCAGGTTTCGAGAGGGTTTGTTTCTGTATGAGGTATCGAATATATTGCATATTGCTTCCCCCTACTTATACCTCCCGAGGAGATCACGAATGTAAAGTTAGAGAGATTCGAGCGCGCACGGAGGCTTTCCGGCAGTCGTTCTTCCCGCGAACCATACGCGACTGGAACAGGAAAGGGAGGTAATGACAGTGGCACGTAAAGTGCCCTCCACCACACACCGTGGGTGGCTTGCGGAGTATAAATGTAGATGCAGAATCAGGAAATGAGGCACTATACACAACAAATGAGTTTTGGTATTTGGGCAGGAAAATAGCTGATGATGCCCGAAGCAGAGAGCATATAAAATGCATACTGTCGATGCCAAGAAAAGAGTTTACTAAAAAGAGGAATGTGTTAACAGTAATTATACACTGAGATGATAAAAGTCACGAGGTACCTGCCGATATCGTGTGGGGCCTTCTTTTGCCTGGTGTAGTGCTGCAGCTCGACGTGGTATGTCGTTGGAAGCCCCCTGAAGAAATATTGAGCCATGCTGCCTCTGTAGCTCTCCATAATTGCGAAAGTGTTGTCAGTGCAGGGTGTAGTGCACGAAATCACCTTTCGATAATGTCCCATAAATGCCAGATTGGGCTCTTGTCGGGCTGTCTGGATAGCCAAACCAGCCTAGCATGTTCTTGAAACGAATCATGAACAGCTGTGGCACTATGATATAACATCGTTATTTGGAAACGTGGAGTCCATGAATAGCTGCAGTTGGTCTCCAAGTAGCCGAACATAACTACTTCCAGTCATTGACAGGTTCAAACGGATCAGAGGTCCCAGCCCGTTCCATGTAAACACAGCCGGCTTCGTGGGTGTGTGTCAGACGGAACCCTGCCATCAGCTTTTAGCAACTGAAATCCGGAGTCAGGTAACGAGGCCACGGTTTACAAGTCGTCTAGGGTCCAAACAAGATGGTCATGAGCCCAGGAGAGGCGCTGAAGGCCATGTCGGGCAATTAGCAAAGGCACTTCTGCCGGTCGTCTGCTGCCATAGCCCATTAATGCCAAATTTCGCCGCGCTGTCCTAACGGATACGCTCGTCATACGTCCCACATTGATTTTTGTGGTTATTTATCGCAGTGTTGCTTGTCTGGTGTTGCTTGTTTGTTAGCGCTGAAAACACTACACAAACGCCGCTGCTCTCGGTCGTTAAGTGAAGGCATACCAGCACTGCGTTGTCTGGGTGAGAGCTAATGTTTGAAATTTGGCATTTTCCGGTCATTCTTGACACTTCGGATCTCGGAATATTGAATTCGATAACGATTTCCCAAATGGAATGCCCCTTGCACCTAGGTTCAACTACTTTGCCGCGATCAGTGTCAGTTAATTCCCGTCGTGCGGCCATGATCATGTTGGAAACCTTTTCATACGAATCACCTGAGTACAAATGACAGCTTCACCAATTCGCTGTCTTTTGTACCTGATACTACCGCCATCTATATACGCATGACTTTGTCATCTTAGTGTAAATTTAACTGTTAAGAAGTATTTTCTAAAGGTATGTGTCTGGGGTGTAGAGTGATAATGAAGTGACATGTGGAAGATACATAATTCAGACGAGAACTTTTGAAACGTGGTGCTGTAGATGAAGGCCGAATCTTAGAGGTGTAGATCAGCTAACTAATGAGGATATACTGCATCGAGTTGGGGAAAAAATTATAGTATAACTTGTCTTAAAGAAGGGATGAATTGATAGGATACATCCTGAGGCATCGAGAAACAGTCAATCTGGTGATGGTGGGAGGTGTGCGTGATAAAAATTGGAGACCAGTTCTTATCTACAGTAACCAGCTTCAAATGGATGTACATTGCAATAATTACAGGGAGATGAAGAGGTTTGCAAAGAACACAGTAGGACGGAGAGGTGTTTCAAACCAGCCTTTGGACAGAAGACCACAACAACAACAACAAAAACAACAACAACAACAACTTGCAGAAAATGTTCACTGCTGTTATGTAAATCAAACAGTATATTTAGCCTCATATTACTGTATCATATGTCAGAAATGCAATTTTTTCTTATGTTTTGATATGGTATTTTAGTCTCTCCAAGATTTTTTAAAGGAAAGTATGTGAAACTGATGAAAATTGAATCTGACACAAACATTTATAGTCACTGGCTGATATTTGTTGTAGTTTCAGAAATTTTTTTCTCTTTCATGAGCTTTACATGACATAATGACATATAATTGCTTACTGAAATTTATTACAGTATACGAAAACTGTTTTCCGGCTTTCTTGTCATCTGAATGCTTCCACAGCATCGTAGAAACAGGTTGTCGCTCCTTCTCAGCGACGACGTGGCTGGAACAAAGAGAACAACGAATTAACCTAGCTGCATGTAACCATCACAAAAGATGAGGAAAACAGAGATGGGATGAGAATTTTAAAGATACCAACGCCGCAATCTATTCGTCTTACCTCAAGAGCGAAAAGAAGAAGATGAAAAAGAAGAAGAAGAAAAAGAAAAAGAAGATGATGAAGGAGAAGGGAGTTGGGGGAGTTAGGGGAGGAGGACTTCTCTGACAGAGGGAGAGAGACAGTGAAAAGCTAGAGAAGGAAGCGAGTGAGAGGAGATAAAGCTAGTTTCTTTCTTAATAAAGTATTTGGCAAGTTCATCTGTTACGCTGAAGAACATTCCACCTTAATCCTTTCAAGTGAATGAGTAACTCCCCTCTGTATTGTTTTTCACACAAAGGACAGTGGATTACATACTTTATTCTCTCTAACTGTACGCGAAGTCTATGGCTATGAACACGACGAAAATGACGAAAATGTCAGCGATTTACCTATTTTACTTTCGCTATGTAACAGCTTTAAGGGATATAAAATTAAGATGGCGACAGTTTATCGTCATGGTTTCGACATTGTAAGAAGTATTGGGGTATTATACTTTTTTCAATTGTAGAATGCTTTTAGCTAAGTAAACACTAACTAAAATCTTAGTAAAAAAACAACGTTTTGTAGATGAAGTACGCAGTGACATACAATGGGGTAACCATACACCACCTACAGGACATAAAACTATGGTAAATCCATCAAAGAAAACTTCTAATCAATAATGACGTGATATCCTAATTTGGCCCTTCCATCAACTGTGAACTTTGTCGAGGTCTTGTGTGCCTCAACGATACAGACAGCGTTACCGTGGATGAAATGTCTGTGGAGAGGCCAGACTAACGTGTGGTTCCTGAAGGCGGCAGCAACCTTTTCAGTCGTTGCAGGGACCTTAACATTAGCCAATATGGTCTTGTTGTGTTGGTGCGGCGAACGGCAGAAACCAAGGGGAAACTGCAGCCGTTGTAGAGGGCGGTTATAATTAAACTTTCGCTACTTAAGAGGGCCACCATGACAAACGAGTGAACGTGGGACAGTGAAACTCTGACGAAACATTTGTAACGACACGCTGAAGAGGAATAACGAATAAACCAGTGAAAGAAATATGTTTTAATTTCCACGTGAGAAGGTAATATTTGTTACTTGCGTACCATGTTACAAACGGTACTCAAAGTGATGACCATCTGCGTACACGACAGCCTGGAACCATACCATAAATTGCCCTAATGCTGCACGAAACAACGTTGGACAATGACTGTTCAGCCCTCGCGACATAGCACTGCTTGCGTCACCCATGGTAACAGTAACTTCTTCAGCAATCTGTGACGCAATTGGCCGTCGGCCTCTCTCCCAGGAGCAAATCCCAAATCACTAGGTAATTCGAACTTCCGAAGCATGTTCTTCAACTCCGGTGCGGAATGAGGACCTCTCCGTTTTCCTTTGATGCGTCGATACGAAGAGTAGCAGCACTACTGCAGTTGTTTTGATAAAACAGCTTTACGAGTAAAACTCTGCTTGCCTTTCCCAGACCCATGTTCACTGTCTGCGACTGTAATGCACATTGATGTTTATATCTAAACCCTACGTCGCCGTTGTAGTACCTGCGCCTAACGGCAAGTGATGATACTAGCAGTACAGGCAACGCAAATCATGCAGCACACAGTCTGAACATTATTCATGTAGAACTGAGTATTCACGAGGAAAATAGCGCTCCGTCTGCGCTAGCTCAAGTAGCCAAAGGTTAATTATAATCACCCTGTATTTCTCCAGGATATCCGGATCAATTCATTGCAAAATATTCCAGAGGTGAAGAGCCGATCGTTATGGTCTCTGTATGGGTGCTACTCATAAGGATGTGGTCATCAGGAAAAACTAAACTGGCGTTCTACAGATCAGAGCGTGGGGTGTTAGATCCTTAAACAGGGTAGGCAGCTTAGAGAATTGAAAAAAGGCAAATGGGTAGGTTGAAATGAGATATAAGGGGCATTAGTGAAACGAAGTGGCAGGACGAACAGGTCTTCCGGTCAGGTCAGTAAAGGGTTAAAGACACAAAATGAAATATGGGTAATGCAGGAATAGTCCTAATAAGGAATAAGAAAATAGGAAGGCAGGTAAACAACTATTAAAAACATAGTAAACGCAGTACCCCTAGACAACATAAACCTAAAGGCAACATGCACGTTAGTAGCATAAGTGTATGTGCAAACTAGCTACGCAGATGATGAAGAGAGTCAAAGAATGTATGAAGAGATAAAGGACATTGTCCAGATCGTCAAGGGAAACGAAAATTTAATTGTGATAGCTGACTGGAATTCGGTAACAGAGAAAGGAAGAGAAGAAAAAATACTTGCGGAAAGTGGACTGAGGGAAATGAATGAAAGACGGAACTACCTGGCAGAAATTTGCATGGAGCGTAATTTCATCTTCACTGACACTTAGTTTAAGAATCATGGAAGAATGTTGTATATGTGGAAGTGACCTGGAGACAGATAACTTTTGTCACAGATTATATCATCATAAGACAGATTTGCAAGACGAGATTTTACACCACAGATTTTTTCTGGTATTGATATGAATTCTGAGTATAATTTACTGGTTATAAGTTGCAGATAAGAACAGAAAAATTGCAGAAAAATACGTTATTCAAGTGATGTGACCTGTGTAAGTTGAAGGAACCGGTGCTTTTGGGATTTTCAAAGGGAGCATTCGTCGATTATTGACTAAAACAGCCGAGGAGAACACACTAGAAGACCAATGGGTAATATGAGAGATGGTGTAGTGGTGAAGGCACAACTACATGGCCCAGTAGAATTGCTTGGATAAACACGAGATATTTCATTTGATTGACAAAGGAAGAAATGTGAAAATACAACAAAAGGAGGCAAAAGCCGATTAAAAATTAGTGTGTCAAGAAGTAAAAGATGGCAAAACAGGAATGGATAGAACAAAAAAAGTGAAGAAGTAAAAGCATGCATGAAATTGGATCTAGCGGACATCTGAAAAATCCGGCACAGTAGCTCAACGTGTTCGGTCAGAGGGTTAGCTGCCCTATGTAATAAAAAGAGTGAACGAATGCAACGAAAAAAAAAAAACGGTAGCGTCTTTGATTAGCAATCAAACCGTCATCGGTCCTGGTTACTAAACCCGCCACGGCTTAAATTTTAACTAAAAATCAGTGTTGGTGGCCTAAGACTTCCTGCATAAGAAGTTATCCTCATTCTGTCAACGGCCTTATCAAAGAGGGCGGAGGAGCGGACAGACTTTCAGGAGACTATCTTGCCCTTGGGGTGAGAAATTGTACCTAAAGGTGGAAGAATCAGCAATGATCAACGGCATGAGGATGCAGTAGCAATGAAAACCAGTGTATTAAAGACCGTGTATCCACAGGACATGTGGCCTATGATAGAAAAAGTGTCATGGTGATCTCTCAACTAACAAAAGATTCCGGAATAGTCCCCCATTCGGATCTCCTGGAGGGGACGGCCAAGGAGGAGGTGACCATGAGAAAAAAAAATTGAATAACCAACGAAAAGATTACATTCTACGAGTCGCGGCGTGGAATGTCAGAAGCTTGAACGTGGCAGGGAAGCTAGAATATCTAAAAAGGGAAATGAAAAGGCTTAATCTAAATATAGTAGGGGTCAGTGAAGTGAAATGGAAAGAAGACAGGATTTATGGTCAGATGAGTATAGAGTAACATCAACAGCAGCAGAAAATGATATAATGGGAGTAGGATTCGCTATGGATGGGAAGATAGAGCGGAGAGTGTGTTACTGTGAACAGTTCAATGATAGGGTTGTTCCTATCAGAATCGACAGCAAGCCAAAACCGACAACGATAATTCAAGTATACATGCCGAATCCGAAGCTGAGGACGAAAAGATAGAAAAGGTATATGAGGATATTGAAAGGGTAATACAATACGTAAAGGGAGATGAAAATCTAATAGAGGACTGGAATGCAGTTGTAGGGAAGGAGTAAGAAACAAAGGTTACAGGTGAATATGGGCTTGGCACAACGAATGAGAGATAAGGAAGATTAATTGAGTTCTGTAATAAATTTCAGCTAGTAATAGCGAATACTCTGTTCAAGAATCACAAGAGGAAGAGGTATACTTGGAAAAGGTCGGGTGATACGGGAAGATTTCACTTAGACTACATCATGCTCAGACAGAGATTCGAAATCAGATACTCGATTGAACGACGTACCCAGAAGCAGATACAGACACAATGTAGTAGTGATGAAGAGTAGGCTGAAGTTTACAAATTTCGTCAGAAAGACTGAATTAGCAAAGAAGTGGGATACGGAAGAGCTCAATAGGCCATAAGGTTGAAGAGGAATGGGCATTTCTAAAAAGGACAATCACAACAGAAGTTGGAAAGAAAACCGTAGGTACAAGGATGTAACAGCGAAGAAACCATGGGTAACAGAATAAATATTTCAGTTGATCTATGAAAGAAGGGAAATTCGAGAACTCACGTCGCTGAGGAATTAAATAAATAGGAAGTGCAGGGAAGCTAAGACGAAGTGGATGACTGAGAAACGTGAAGAAATCGAAAAACAAATGATTGTCAGAGGGGTTGTCTCGGCGTATAAAGTCAGAACAACCTTCTGTGAAATTAAAAGCAAGGGTGGTATCATTAAGAGTGCAATGGGAATTCCATTGTTAAATGCAGAAAAGAGAGCGGATACGTGGAAGGAGTACATTGAAGGCCTCGATGAGGAGGAAGATTTCTCTGATGTAATAGTAGAAGAAACAGGAGTCCATTTAGAAGAGATAGGGAATCCAGTATTAGAATCAGAATTTAACAGAGCTTTGGAGGATTTAAGATCAAATAAGGCAGCAGGGATAGATAACATTCCATCAGAATTTCTAAAATCATTGGGGTTAGTGGAAACGTAACAACTATTCACGTTGTTATGTAGAATGTATGAGTCTGGCGAGGTACCATCTGACTTTCGGAAACATATCATCCACACAAGTCCGAGGACTGTAAGAGCTGACAAATGCAAGAATTTTAGCACAATTATCTTAACAGTTCATGTATTCAAGCTGCTGATAAGAATAATACATAGAAGAACGGAAAAGAAAACTGTGGAAGTGTTAGATGACGATCAGCTTAGCCTCAGGAAAGCTGAAGGCACCAGAGAGTCCGTTATAACGTTGCGGTTGATAATGAGAGCAACAATAAAGAAAAGCTGACGTGCTCATAGGATTTATCGACCTGGAAAAAGCAAATCGACAATGTAAAAGGGTGCAGGGTGTTTGAAATTTTGAGGAAAGTAGGGGAATACATTCATGCATTAATGCAAGAGGGCTTGCTACTGGCTATTAGAGGTACCGGTGTGTACAGCAATCTGGACCACCACCTCTGTAGGTCTTGCTTTATGGTGGCACAACATGCAACGTGTGGTTTTCATGAGCAATAAAAATGGCGGAAATGACCTTTATGTTGATCTCTATTCCAGTTTTCTGTACAGGTTTCGGAACTCTCAAAACTGAGGGGATGCAAAACTTTTTTTCATGTGTGTATAACGATATATGCTTAAAATTTCGTGCTATGATGCAAGTAACAGAGGTAGCTAGATTATATCCAAGGGGGCGAAATTAACTCATAGCTAAATCATGAAATAAAGCGATTATTTCCAAGTGAAACAGCCTATGTGGGAAAATGACTACCCTCAAGAAAATCAGTGGCTGTGGTCCCACTCAGTTTATCAGGTATATTTCAACATAGTCCGGCCCCGGTAGCTGAGTGGTCAGCGTGACGGAATGTCAGTCCTACTGTCCCGGGTTCGATTCCCGGCTGGGTCGGAGATTTTTCTCCGCTCAGGGACTGGGTGTTGTGTTGTCCTAATCATCATCATTTCATCCCCATCGACGCGCAGGTCGCCGAAGTGGCGTCAAATCGAAAGACCTGCAACAGGCGAACGGTCTACCCGACGGGAGGCCTTAGTCACACGACACTTCATTTCAATATACACCTAAAAACACGTCTAATTTGCTCGAGAAATTCACAACGCTTCGACTTAGATGTCTATAACAATTGCTCAAAAGTGTATTTAAAACATCGACTTTTAATATTCTGATTTTATGTTACTTGGATCCTTCCAATAACGGTCAAAGCATAGACTGGATATGTACCATGTCATAGCAATTCAACTTTATTGAAAAAATTGCCTAAAGGTTGTTCTCTTGCAGTGCCAAACGTCCGACACTTATTTTTGGGGAATACGGTTGAAATTTAGAACAGTGATCCTCATTCAGCTTTCTGGTGTTTACCTAAAGGTCTTAAGAGAATGTAGAAATGATATCTTCATGATGGCTAGCTTATTGCTTCACTACGACGAATCCACCTGGTTCCCCATCGTTCATAATGCCTTAGCATCAAGCTGTTACCTATACAAATAGTGTTCACTTGCTATTCCTGTACCAGCCCATCTGTATTGAATAGAATTATTGTTTCTTAATACACTGAACATATATACACTCCTGGAAATGGAAAAAAGAACACATTGACACCGGTGTGTCAGACCCATCATACTTGCTCCGGACACTGCGAGAGGGCTGTACAAGCAATGATCACACGCACGGCACAGCGGACACACCAGGAACCGCGGTGTTGGCCGTCGAATGGCGCTAGCTGCGCAGCATTTGTGCACCGCCGCCGTCAGTGTCAGCCAGTTTGCCGTGGCATACGGAGCTCCATCGCAGTCTTTAACACTGGTAGCATGCCGCGACAGCGTGGACGTGAACCGTATGTGCAGTTGACGGACTTTGAGCGAGGGCGTATAGTGGGCATGCGGGAGGCCGGGTGGACGTACCGCCGAATTGCTCAACACGTGGGGCGTGAGGTCTCCACAGTGCATCGATGTTGTCGCCAGTGGTCGGCGGAAGGTGCACGTGCCCGTCGACCTGGGACCGGACCGCAGCGACGCACGGATGCACGCCAAGACCGTAGGATCCTACGCAGTGCCGTAGGGGACCGCACCGCCACTTCCCAGCAAATTAGGGACACTGTTGCTCCTGGGGTATCGGCGAGGACCATTCGCAACCGTCTCCATGAAGCTGGGCTACGGTCCCGCACACCGTTAGGCCGTCTTCCGCTCACGCCCCAACATCGTGCAGCCCGCCTCCAGTGGTGTCGCGACAGGCGTGAATGGAGGGACGAATGGAGACGTGTCGTCTTCAGCGATGAGAGTCGCTTCCGCCTTGGTGCCAATGATGGTCGTATGCGTGTTTGGCGCCGTGCAGGTGAGCGCCACAATCAGGACTGCATACGACCGAGGCACACAGGGCCAACACCCGGCATCATGGTGTGGGGAGCGATCTCCTACACTGGCCGTACACCACTGGTGATCGTCGAGGGGACACTGAATAGTGCACGGTACATCCAAACCGTCATCGAACCTATCGTTCTACCATTCCTAGACCGGCAAGGGAACTTGCTGTTCCAACAGGACAATGCACGTCCGCATGTATCCCGTGCCACCCAACGTGCTCTAGAAGGTGTAAGTCAACTACCCTGGCCAGCAAGATCTCCAGATCTGTCCCCCATTGAGCATGTTTGGGACTGGATGAAGCGTCGTCTCACGCAGTCTGCACGTCCAGCACGAACGCTGGTCCAACTGAGGCGCCAGGTGGAAATGGCATGGCAAGCCGTTCCACAGGACTACATCCAGCATCTCTACGATCGTCTCCATGGGAGAATAGCAGCCTGCATTGCTGCGAAAGGTGGATATACACTGTACTAGTGCCGACATTGTGCATGCTCTGTTGCCTGTGTCTATGTGCCTGTGGTTCTGTCAGTGTGATCATGTGATGTATCTGACCCCAGGAATGTGTCAATAAAGTTTCCCCTTCCTGGGACAATGAATTCACGGTGTTCTTATTTCAATTTCCAGGAGTGTATTTATAGTTATTTCCATTATCATATTTCTTGCATTGCTATTGCAATTCGAAGTGATCTTTTTATTTATTGCTAATATAGACAGAGTCACTTGGAACACAGTAAATTGTATATGCTTTATAGTGTCATTCACATTGCACACCATAAAACTAAACAGTTAGCCGGCCCCACAGAATTCAGTCCTCCAGTTTTACCGAACCTCACAAGACCATCATGCTTCATTCAGAAAAAGAGAAATTCCAAAAAGAAATAAATAGTGTAATGCAACTTGGGTTTTACTTATCACCTCAAAACTGCAAGGCAAAAGAATTAAATTTTAAAATTAATTTTAGAACCACTCAGAGATAATGTATACGTTACATTTGGGCATAAGTATAGGGTTTTATGTTATTTTTATTTTTTTATTTTTTACATATTTATTTTTGTCTTTGTATTTACTTAAATTTCTTTATTTTTTATATTTTGTAGATTTTTCGTTACATTTACGGTGATTATTAGTATTAAATTAAGACAAAGGACTCCATTAATTTCGTAATATAGTATCGTTCTCCTACTATGTAGCCAACTATGTGTTTATTTTTTTGTAGACACGCCATGTAAATTAATAGCCTCAATAAATATTTGTTTAAGAAATACAAGTATGAGAAATATTCCCAAAACTTCAAATAACAACTGTGAAATAATGAAATGGAATCAGAAGCAAAGAGAGCAACACTTACCAGTCCGTCAGAAATGGTGCTTATTAAGTGTCGGAGAAATTGCAGGCATAAGTAGCAGCTCCCGGGAAGCGCACCTGAAAGTGGGCGGTTCCGTATGGGCCTGTTTGGAGAGAGCATACGAAGTCTGGCGGTCGGCCATCCAGAGGGAAGGGGAGTGTGCTAGCCAGAGACTCGTAAAGCAGTTTTTCTGTGTTCTTGTTCGATGTCGGTAAGTCTATGTACACCTGGAATGCGCATGTCATCCGATCACCAACTATACCCGGTAGATTAAAACGATAAGAAGGATCAACACGCCCAAATGTTTTGCAAATTATGGTTGGGTATCTCGGAAACCTGAGATATAAGGCCCCTGCAACACCACGGATACATTTCACTGGATGTTCCTCGTTAGGGCGCTGTATTCTCAAGTCGAAATATTCACCCGGTAGCTTCGAATCGGTAATGCAGTACATTCCGCTGAGGCTAAACTTTACTCTCCGTTGTCCTGTGGAAGTGAAACATCTGGCAAACTTTTTTGGATCAATTTCAAATTAGTGTCCGTTGTTGCGTTTCCTTCGAAAGAGCACGTGTAGTACGATCTGGCACTTTGCGTTTCAAGAATGAGATCGGTTTTTAAGCTGTCTCCTCCGATCCAGTTGTCCTCCATCTCCGGCTCGCAAATGAGGGGCGGAGCAGTGGCTGTGAAGAGGACGAAGGCGTCATCGGGCCTCGAAGGAGGGTACTGGAATCTCGCCTGCTGGAAGTACTCCGCGGCGTTGCGGCCGCTGGAGACTGCGACCATCGTCAGCAGCAGAAGGCTGCAAGCCGTGCTCGAGCTCTTCATGGCGCGCTCCACTCTGCCACTGGCCGCTCCGCCGACGGTGCTGTGCTACAAATGCTCCGCCCTCACGTCACAGCCGTACGTCACGGTGCAGGTTTTTTCTTCCGTATTTGGCTGCTGCCGCTGTTTCTTGTCAGCAAGTCTTATGGCTGACGTCACCGCAACTGCTGTGGCAGCTTTGAGCCGTTCTGACAGCTGTCTCGTTCACTGCCATCCCGTCACTTTTTTCTGCTTACGTTTGAGACTGACATATGGTCATGCGTAGCTGCTCGTTGACAGTTGTTAGTTTCAGAGTGTACTAAATGAGATCACCCCACCCCTCCCCACCCCTCTCCTGGTACATTCACATCTAAATCTCGTTAATATTTCCCAAGCCACTGCATGGCCGTGGACGCATTGTGTAGAATAATCCTACCTTGCCCTTCCCCCTCCATTAGTGCCATCAACACTTGCTCAAGGAGAAAGATTGCGAGTATACCTCCTTCATCAGCTGAAATTTATCTGATCTTACTGTCAATACCTGCCCTCCAAATGTGTCTCAAATCTTTGACAATAATCCTTTCAGTGATGCATAGCCCCTCTCCTACATATTCAACCAGTGGAGCTGGCTAATGGAGCAGACTAACTACTTCTGCGATACTCGGTTGATGTCAGAACGAATGTGAGATGATACACTGCTGGCCATTAAAATTGCTACACCAAAAAGATATGCAGATGATAAACTGGTATTCATTGGACAAATATGTTATACTAGAACTGACATGTGATTACATTTTCACGCAATGTGAGGGCATAGATCCTGAGCAATCAGTACCCAGAACTACCATCTCTGGCCGTAATGACGGCCTTGATACGCCTGGGCATTGAGTCAAACAGAGTTTCGATGGTGTGTACAGGTACAACTGCACATGCAGCTTCAACACGATACCACAGTTCATCAAGAGTAGTGACTGGCGTATTGTGAAGAGCCTGTTGCTCGGCCACTATTGTCCAGATGTTTTCAATTGGTGAGAGATCTGGAGAATGTGCTGGCCAGGGCAGCAGTCGAACATTTTCTGTATCCAGAAAGGCAAGTAAAGGACCTGCAACATGCGGTCGTGCATTATCCTGCTGAAATGTAGGGTTTCGCAGGTATCGAATGAAGGGTAGACCAACGGGTCGTAACACATCTTAAATGTAATGTCCACTGTTCACACTGCCGTCAATGCGAACAAGAGGTGACCGAGACGTGTAACTAATGGCACCCCATACCATCACGCTGGGTGATACGCCAGTATGGCGATGACGAATACACGCTTCCACCGTGCGTTCACCGCGATGTCACCAAACACGGATGCTACCATCATGATGCTGTAAACAGAACCTGGATTCATCCGAAAAAATGATGTTTTGCCATTCGTGCACCCAGGTTTGTCGTTGAGTACACCATCGCAGGCGCTCCTGTCTGTGATGCATCGTCAGGGGTAACCGCAGCCATGGTCTCCGAGCTAATAGTCCATGCTGCTGCAAACGTCGTCGAGCTGTTCGTGCAGATGGTTGCAAACATTCCCATCTGTTGACTCAGGGATCGAGACTTGGCTGCACGATCTGTTACAGCCATGCGGATAAGATGCCTGTCATCTCGACTGCTGGTGATACGAGGCCGTTGGGATCCAGCACGGCGTTCCGTATTACCCTCCTGAAACCACCGATTCCATATTCTGCTAACAGTCATTGGATCTCGACCAACGCGAGCAGCAATGTTGCGGTACGATAAATCGTAATCGCGATAGGCTACAATCCGACCTTTATCAAAGTCGGAAACGTGATGGTACGCATTTCTGCTCCTTACACGAGGCATCACAACAACGTTTCACCAGGCAACGCCGGTCAACTGTTGTTTGTGCATGAAAAATCGGTTGGAAACTTTCCTCATGTCAGCACGTTGTAGGTGTCGCCACCGGCGCTAACGTTGTGTGAATGCTCTGAAAAGCTAATTAGTTGCATACCACAGCACCTTCTTCCTGTCGGTTAAATTTCGCGTCTATAGCACGTCATCTTCGTGGTGTAGCAATTTTAATGGCCAGTAGTGTATATCACGTTTTTATGATCTTTTTTACCTCCTCTATTAATCCTATCTAGCCTTGTAAATCTACCGTAGGCTACAGTACAGTAAAACTACCGTAGGCTACAGTAGAGTAAAACTACCGTAGGCTACAGTACAGTAGAACTACCGTAGGCTACAGTAGAGTAAAACTACCGTAGGCTACAGTAGAGTAAGACTACCGTAGGCTGCAGTAGAGTCAAATTACCGTAGGCTACAGTAGACTATCATAAGTAATGTACATAGCTGGTGACTGTTCTTTTGGACAGTTTGAAAGAACAGACATCATTTTGATCCAGCAGCCACAAAGGAATTTTTTTAGACATTGGCTGCAAGTGGGCATCGATGGAAATCAGTGGGGAAAGTTGAACATTTGTGCTGGACTGGGTTTCGAACCCAGGTGTCCTGCTAACTAGGCGGATGTTCTGACCCCTGAGCCATCTGGACACAGTGGTCATTCCAAATGCACGAACTACGCTAGCACGTCTCCTGTCAGACCCAAATTCTCTGCTTATCCACACACCACTAATGTAGTGTCCCTTGCCCATTATCCTCATTAGCCACAGCATTTCGCCTACTCCAATAATGTTTGAGTTAGAGCCTGGTGTGCATCTGCACTGAAGATGTCTTTGCCCGTCTCACCTTAAGTATATATGTTTGCATATAGTGTCTGTTCTTTTGGACATGTGTGAAAGGAATTTTCAGCTTTCCCCATCGATTTCGATGAATGTCTGCTTGCAGCTAATGTCTGTAATTCCTTTGTGTTTTATCATAAGTAAGCTAGGCTGCAATTGTTTTCAAAAAAATGGCTCTGAGCACTATGGGACTTAACATCTGAGGTCATCAGTCCCCTAGAACTTAGAACTACTCAAACCTAACTAACCTAAGGACATCACACACATCCATGCCCGAGGCAGGATTCGAACCTGCGACCGTAGCAGTCGCGCGGTTCCGGACTGAGCGCCTAGAACCGCTAGACCACCGCGGCTGGCGCAATTGTTTTCCTAGTTGCCTTGGTCAGGTAAGACCTTAACAGCATTACGTGTACGTTACGTGTGTTGCATACCTATCTGTCGTTATTTCAGTTTGATCGTTTTGTTTGCATATGCGATCAGTGTCTTAGTAGATTCCCCTAGAAACTGGAAGTGGTGAATTGCCTAGAAACTGAGTGAGTATGTTTAAAGAGCCACATAACCTGCATAACACTTTCGTTCTATGTCCTTATCTTCCTGACTGTTACTTAAAAATAAACAGTATTTGTAGCAACAATGAAACTGTCAAATGGTCCATGTTTAATTCACATTTTGTTCAAAAACCGTTGATTTGTGACGTGAAGCAGAGGGATGTTGCAACAAAAATAAAAAGAAAGAATTGCACATTTATCATGTAGTGTTAGAAAATGCAATTTCCTCAAGAAAAAAAGGTACAATACAAAAAATCATCGCAAACCACGTACACATCAAACATAGCTTCAATACCTCGTGGAGCTTAAATAAAACATACTTCTGTTATTCGTAAACAACTCTCGCACTCATCAGTAAGAATACAAAACACTTGCATTTGATCATGATGAAGAACGTTCCTATGAGTACAAAATAACAATAATTATATAGTTATTTTATGTTTATGTATGGAAAATGTACTTGCATCAAAAGCAATTGCTTTGGTTACATAAAAGCGCAGAAGTTCTGCGATAAACTAATTTTATTACTTACAGAAAGCACTTTATATTTTTAAGGACATAAAATACACAATGGACTATAACTGAACGACGTGCGGTTCCAATTATGTGAAATAAAAACAAACAAAAAACAAAAAGAAGTCATCGACTCCCAGTTTCTCTCTCAGACATTCATTTATATTTCTTTTCCTGCCAACACTACCAATACTACCGATAATCCTACTATTTACTACGTCGTTTATATTCTGTACCGTAACTACCGAACCATAGTTTTGGTAGTCTGCAACTCTAAATCTACCTGATATGCCTTGCACAAGAATCAGTCAAACGCATCCTACCAACTTCCTGAATGAAATAAATTTCTGGAGGATACCTTTACTGAATATCAGTCCTGCGCTTGTCTTCACTGCATCTGGCTTGATGTGCTCGATCCAGCTTAAATCCCTGCAAATGTCTGTTTCGCGTCTATGACCTTTCAGTACTTTATCAGCAATAGTGTAGTCAAACAATAAAGAAGAAAGATGTTTTTCCTGGAGCAGTATTGTATGTTTTATATGCTATCAGTTTCGAAGCTAGATAGCTACCTTTCCAGACAGTTTGACAGAGCATATGTACCAGCCGAGATCGACAATCTTGTTCCGCCTTACATAAATCTGAGGTGAACATTCCAAATTTGTGTATGCAAATTTACTTCATAATGATAGGATCACAAAACTGTAGGACAATCCTCAAAGAAGTAGTCAATGCAATATCGCATTGTTACGTTATAGCACAATAATCCCAGGACTGTCCGTCAGTTTTATAACTATATCGCTTTCGAGTAGAGTTGGTATATGCATATCAGGAATGTATACTGTGGTTCTGTAAGAGACACAACGAGTTTATCAGTTTAGATTTATTCACGCGTCGTGTCAAGGCGTCTGAATATGAAGCTTCCATCATCCAGCACACGCTCATACTCACAAAGGAAACTCCCCATCGTACCACCCCTCCTCATCCCCCACCCCCTCAGATTTAGGGGAGAAATGGATGAGTGGATAGCACGTCAAATACTGAACACAAAACAAGCATGAAAACAGAAAGAAGGAATACTGAACTGTGAAAAAAGAAGCAAAATGGTAAAAGTGAACGGTCCAAAATGAAGATGTGCAACTTCGAGGGGATCGCAACAGTCACGGCGTCGTGGTTGTATGGTTACAGTGTGGGACTGCAGAACGGGAGATCCGTTTTCAAATCTCCCTCGTGTCACTTTTTTCGCAAATTTATGAACTTCCCACCAGATCATTGACGGATTTGTTCACCTTCCGTACTCTTGGCAATTTTCGTACTATACATTGGTTATAGAGTTTGTGTCATACGGCAAGAATATATTAACGTCGCAAGTAAATGTGATGAATAGTGAGAGCATAGAGATGCCGTATAGATCTCCCACAGAAATGAAAACAACGAATAAACGGGTGTGAACTCTATTACGACAAATAAATTCAACAGTCAAAACTTCCAAAACGGAACGCAAGAGTCTTAAGATGTGGTACTTTAGTAGAACAAATAGGATGTTTGGAGGTCCGTTCCTTACACCTCGCTGTAGCAAACGGACGATACATCACGACGTAGTCACAAATTTTAATACAGCGAACAGACACGACAATGATCAGACGGACAGTTCATAATTTTCTGAAAAAAAAAAAAGAGCCAGAGGGAGATTTGAACACAGACCTTGCTCTACGCAGTGCAACACAGTGCCCAAATTACTACGACGCCGTGGCTGTTTAAATTTGCTCGATGTTACACACTTTGAGCTTGGACCGTTCACTGATACTATTTTGCTTCTTTTTTCACCTTCTTCCTGTTTTCATCCTCATTCTGTGTTTAGTTTTTGACGGACTATCCGCTGCGCCATCTTACTAATAAATCTGAGGGGAATGCCATGGGAAGTTTCCCTTGTTAGAGCTAAAACTGTTTCTGAGAAGGGCCACCTGGATTCCAGTATCAGTTAACCAATAGAAGGTGTTCGGAAGAGCAAATATAATGAACAAGTTATGTTAGCAATATCTGTGAAAAGGAAACATGGACGTACTCAATCATCACAGGATTGTCAGCGTATAGCATTTTTTCCTTCTCTAGAGCTACAATAAATAAAATTACAAGACTCCTAGGCAGACGTGGAATTCAATATACACTCCTGGAAACGGAAAAAAGAACACATTGACACCGGTGTGTCAGACCCATCATACTTGCTCCGGACACTGCGAGAGGGCTGTACAAGCAATGATCACACGCACGGCACAGCGGACACACCAGGAACCGCGGTGTTGGCCGTCGAATGGCGCTAGCTGCGCAGCATTTGTGCACCGCCGCCGTCAGTGTCAGCCAGTTTGCCGTGGCATACGGAGCTCCATCGCAGTCTTTAACACTGGTAGCATGCCGCGACAGCGTGGACGTGAACCGTATGTGCAGCTGACGGACTTTGAGCGAGGGCGTAAAGTGGGCATGCGGGAGGCCGGGTGGACGTACCGCCGAATTGCTCAACACGTGGGGCGTGAGGTCTCCACAGTACATCGATGTTGTCGCCAGTGGTCGGCGGAAGGTGCACGTGCCCGTCGACCTGGGACCGGACCGCAGCGACGCACGGATGCACGCCAAGACCGTAGGATCCTACGCAGTGCCGTAGGGGACCGCACCGCCACTTCCCAGCAAATTAGGGACACTGTTGCTCCTGGGGTATCGGCGAGGACCATTCGCAACCGTCTCCATGAAGCTGGGCTACGGTCCCGCACACCGTTAGGCCGTCTTCCGCTCACGCCCCAACATCGTGCAGCCCGCCTCCAGTGGTGTCGCGACAGGCGTGAATGGAGGGACGAATGGAGACGTGTCGTCTTCAGCGATGAGAGTCGCTTCTGCCTTGGTGCCAATGATGGTCGTATGCGTGTTTGGCGCCGTGCAGGTGAGCGCCACAATCAGGACTGCATACGACCGAGGCACACAGGGCCAACACCCGGCATCATGGTGTGGGGAGCGATCTCCTACACTGGCCGTACACCACTGGTGATCGTCGAGGGGACACTGAATAGTGCACGGTACATCCAAACCGTCATCGAACCCATCGTTCTACCATTCCTAGACCGGCAAGGGAACTTGCTGTTCCAACAGGACAATGCACGTCCGCATGTATCCCGTGACACCCAACGTGCTCTAGAAGGTGTAAGTCAACTACCCTGGCCAGCAAGATCTCCGGATCTGTCCCCCATTGAGCATGTTTGGGACTGGATGAAGCGTCGTCTCACGCGGTCTGCACGTCCAGCACGAACGCTGGTCCAACTGAGGCGCCAGGTGGAAATGGCATGGCAAGCCGTTCCACAGGACTACATCCAGCATCTCTACGATCGTCTCCATGGGAGAATAGCAACCTGCATTGCTGCGAAAGGTGGATATACACTGTACTAGTGCCGACATTGTGCATGCTCTGTTGCCTGTGTCTATGTGCCTGTGGTTCTGTCAGTGTGATCATGTGATGTATCTGACCCCAGGAATGTGTCAATAAAGTTTCCCCTTCCTGGGACAATGAATTCACGGTGTTCTTATTTCAATTTCCAGGAGTGTAGAACAAACAGACACCACGCATTATGTTTAGAAAATGGCGACCCTGCCAGGATGGTAAAATACCATGATTGAAGGTCGACCACATGCCTAACTAGGTCAGAAAAATATCCTGTTGAAAAATTTTCGTAATAAAAAAAATTTTTTTTACTGTTGTAAATAGTCGAAAATAGTAGCTGCAGCGATAGATAGTAATGAAGTATTCAATAGATAGACAATCTAGCAGAGAAAATAGTATAATTAAGTTATGAATTTAAATATTATTAGAATTAAGTTTTCTCTTCAATGCAAGCGCACAGGTGGCGGATACATCGTTGACAAGTTGGTTCTGACCCAACAAGTAAGTGAATTGATTGTCAAGTCGTGTGAACAATAAATTTATGAAACGTGTGAGATCGTATGAGCGCTTGTTGACTCGAAGTAGGGCGCGTGAATTGCTTTTAAAACAGAAAATAAGGGATTCGGAAAGATTAGCAATGGCAGATCGAGACGACCGAATTGAGGTAGAGACCCAGCATGAAAATGGACAGAGAATAGTGGGCAGTACAACAGACGATGCAGTATCGCGAGAAATAGGATATATAACGCACCATAACGAGGATAATGTACGTCAAGGCACAGAAAACCTAGGTCAGCATACGACAGAAGAGCAGGAAAGTAGAGACAGTCGATGAGGATTCTAACTTGCGTCTTGAATACGTAGAACCCATAGTACAAGTAATCAGAGCTCCCTCACCACAGAGTACAAGGAATGCGAGCAGAAACGTGTCACAGCACAGTTCAATGCAATCGGTTGCGAACCAACACTTGGGCGAAAACACAGAGCTTAGGACGTCGGAAGAAAACGCAATAGGTCCCACCAATCTGGCAGAATTATTACAATTAATGACGGAAACCATGACAAGACAAAATAAAGAAATTGCGAAACAAATTAAAATATAGAATGCAGAAATGACGAAACAAAATGCAGAAACCACGAGACAAATGAGTGAGATTAAAGAACAAAACAAAAAAATTCAATTACACCTAAGTCATATTGAAGACGAGGCAAAATAATCTCGAGAAGTGATAGGAAACTTAATAACAGGTCACAATCAATTGAGAACATACATTGACAAGGTACAAGCGGACGTACAAACATTGCGTAATGACATTCAGGACGAGATCAAAACATTACGTAACAACACCCAGGGAGAAGTCAAGAAACTAGAGAAACAGATAAACGAAATTACTAGACAAGCAGCAGGTACAGCGCGTGAAATTGTTGGAAACAGTGTGTTACACAAACGTATCACGAAACCAGCGCTGAAAAGATATGATAACCGCATAGTCAAAATAGAAGCGCAAACGAAGCGATAGTTTCAGAAATTGCGAACAGAGTTGTTGCAAACCATTTAAGAGCGTAGTGAACAGGATCGAACAAGCACAGAGTCTGCAACTACATCCGTATCTGTAACAGCACCGGAAAAACAAGCAATTAACGAAGATATTACACATTTGCGATTCCAATCACAGGCGTAAAGTATCATACGTGAAATCAGACAGCCTGCACAGCAACAAACACGTTTCGAAATTCTTGATGAACAAACGTCATCACAAACACATGCGGAACCACAAATGTATGTTTCAAGACAGTTTGGATCGTGCAATGAAGCAGCAAGGTTAGCCAGACAAGATACCGAACCAATACCTGATAATGGAAAGCCAGGTCGCGAAGAGTACAGTGCAATGCATTCAGCTACACGTTCACAACCGATGGAAGAAAATTATTGCGTACCACTCCAACGATACTACGCAAGGGTAGGCGAAAGTTACAGCGGACAATATCCAATGGATCTACCACAACCGGAAAGAACGACGGGAGAAATGATCAGAAACAAAAGTGGCGAAGAATCGCGAATTTCATATGGAACTATGACGAAGTACGACAACGATCATTTCCTCACAGTCAGACAATTTCAACACTTTCGAGAAGGAAACTCATTACATCCACGAACTTTTATTGAGCAATTCCGAGTAGGATTACCAGAACACTGGACGCTAGCACACAAATTAGACTTTATATGTGCACACATGTCAGGAACAGTCGCAGAAACCATGCAGAATGTTGCAGCGACATGCCGATCGTACGAAGATTTCCGAGAGAAGTTTCTCTCACGGTATTGGTCCAGCGGAGCACAGAACAGAGTGAAGTACGAATTATTACAGAACCCATATTTTGAAAATTCAGGAGAGAAGAGTTCCGTGAAATTTTTCGAATTAATGGCAAAGAAAAATCAATGCTTAGATGTACCATACAGTGACGGAGAGTTGATTAAATTATGCGTAATGAAGCTACCATTGAAATACCAGCAATCATTAGTAGGTCGCGGAGGCAATGACGTCGAAGCATTTAAAGGTATTCTAAGGGAACTAGAGTTCATATTTTCGGAAGATGACGCAAGAAAAAGACGAAGCGCACGTGAAAGCGAAAGCAAAAAGCAGCGGAATCCACAAGACACAGTACGAAGAAACAATAATTACGAACCATGTGATAACTTCGTACCAAGAAACGACAATAGATTTCAACAAAGAACCGGTTATGGATTTAGAAGAGAATATGGCAATAACTATAATTCACCCAGGAATGGCAACAACTATTACAGAGGAAATAACGACAACCGGGACGGGTACTGGAGAACCAATAGACCGACAAATTATCAACAAAGAAACCACTATCAAAAAGCTGAACAAGAAAAGAGAATAAAGATAGAAGAGGTGGATGTAAGACCACCAAACCCCGATAAACGTTCGAATTGACAGCTAAGCGCCAATGCCAAAGATAATGACGCACCGACCCAGGACAATTGCAGCACCTTGAACAGAGAAGAGAAGAAGGAAGAAACAAATCCGCAGGGACCAAATGAAAACGAAGACAAGAAAATAACAATATCTTGTTGGGACGAAATTAATTGAGAGAATACTGACGAGGAAGACGAATTACCAGAGGCATGCACAACGAATGTAGGAGGAAAGGACGAAGTAATGAGTATTGCAGAGCTATTTGAGATGGAAACCAGGGAAAGCGAATTCAATGAGGATAATGCGCAGTCGACAGAAGTTGAAAATAAGTTACGAGTGGGCACACAACCCAACGTATATAATGAAGGAAGTTATGAAGCGATAATTAGAGCATTTAGATGCGATTATGTGGAAGTAGCGACGAAGAAGGAGAAGATAGACGAGGATGAGAAAAAGTAGAGGATGTTGAAGAAAGCGTAAATGAAGGAAGAAATAGAGAAGAGGAAATAAAAGTGAGAGAAGTAGCAGTCGAAGCTTATCCTACAGAAAGTTCGAATTCACAAGGGAAATTCCTAAAAAGACTCATGTATGATTCAGTGGAGGATTCGTTGATGCAAGAAGAAGAAGAACAGAGCCAACCCTTTCAAATTCAACCAATTGTGAAGGCCATGGTAAAGCATATCCCAGTCAATATTGTAATTGATAGCGGAAGTGAACTGACTGCGGTCTCAGAAAATTTGTTCATGCAGTGTAATGCCAATGAGGAATTGCCAGTTCTGAAAACGCGTAAGATTAAAGTAAGAGGTCTTATTAGAAACAATGCTGCGGAAGTTACGAGACAAACAAGGTTAACTCTTTCGTGTCAAGGTCAAAATATCGAAGCCAACTTCGTGATTATACCTAAACTAACTGTAGATTTGATTATAGGTGCAGATTTTTTAAATGAGAGACGAGCGATAATAGATATGGAGAAAGGTAGCGTAACATTCGGGAATGTCACACTTCTCTTTGAACAAAAGCTAAAATTAGAAGAAATACCAGTTATAAACAAACAATTAAGAATGATGCGAGATAAAGAGGATGAAGAATTAGTATGATATGCACAAAAGGGGGAATCGCCTCAACTCATGTTAGAAGTCCATAAAGAAATCGACGAAAAATTGCAAGAAGTTCAAGGTATTTCGGAACACAGTAAAAGAGAATTAAAGGGTATTTTACGAGATAAAGCAGAGGTATTTTTACCTAAGACTGGCAGTATTAAACACTTTCAGTACAAGTTTGAAGTAAAACAGCACAAACCATTTAGAGTGCCACCCTATACAATCCCATTAAGCTACAGGAATAAAGTACTCCAGGAGATATCTAAAATGTTAGATGACGATATTATTGAACCAGCTACCTCCACATATAACAGCCCGCTCCATATTGTAGAAAAACGAGATGGGAGCATCAGGTTAGTGCTTGATTCCAGACAGATCAACACAATCATAATCACTGAGACAGATTGCCCAGAAAAATTAGAGGAATTGATACAAAACTTCCACGGTGCTAAGATATTTTCATCAATTGATTTACGTAGTAGTTTCTGGCAAATAGAATTGGCCCCAGAATGTAGAAAATTTACAGCATTTATCGTATTCGGTAGATGTTACCAGTTTAAGCGATTGCCATTTGGCTTAAACATATCATCAGCAGCGTTTATTACTTGTTATGTTGATGATGTGATTATAGCAGAACCCTCTTGGGAACATCACAACGACACATTAAATCAGTTTTTACAGATCATGAAAGAGCATGGGGTCACAGTAAATATAACAAAATCCAAATTTGGAAGGCGAGAGGTCAAATATCTAGGACACATAATTTCCGAGAAAGGGGTAGTGCCCGACCCAGAAAAACTAACGGCAATCAAAGAATTCTGTACTCCATATAATAAGAAAAGTCTCAGAGGATTTCTAGGTCTCACCGGATTGTATAAAAAATTAATTTGGATCGACTCTCTCGCAACACCACGCCTATGTGCAATGACTGGAAAAAACACGCCATGGGTATGGGATCAACAAGCCAATGAAGAATTTTTAAAAGTGAAAAACGCACTAACAACGGGGGCGATTTTGGCATATCCTGATCTAACACAAAATTTTCGTATGGCCACTAATAGCGCGAAAACAGGTTTAGGAGTTGTTTTATTCCACGAATACGAACAGGCAGGGCTAAGATCATATAGAACAATTGCATTTGCCAGTCGGGTACTCACAAAAAGCGAGAAAAACTATTCAGTCACGGACTTGAAGCATTGGCTATTGTATGGGGCTTCCAACGTTTTCGATACTTCCTATTCGGAAGAAAAACAAAAGTATACACTGACCACAAAGCATTAGAATTTCTGTTATCCGCCAAACTAACTCATGGGAGGTTAGCCAGATGGATATTAATACTACAAGAATTTGACTTCACTATTACACACATACCAGGACCAGCGAATGTATTAGCAGATGCTTTATGACGATGTTCACAGGGTGCATCCAATAACATAGGTTTGGAAGCAGCAGAAGACCAGTTTACAATGTACTATATGAAACAAGTACCTTTCGAAAACTACATTACGACAGCATTGAAAAACGTAGGCAAAGAACAGGACAAGGATCCCGAAATACTAGGAATCAAATACAAGTGGAGAAGTAAGGATTTTCCAGTCATTCGACAGCACTATCTCGTAAAAAGCAATGTTTTATTTTTTAGACGAAATGTTGCAACGAATGAATGGTTAATTTATATCCCAGATGAAGTAATTAATAAGTACATATGGTACACACATTTAAGTAATGGCCACTTTGGACCAAAGAAATGCTTTTTAAAAATAAAACAAACAAGCCATTTTCCTAATATGGAAAGAAGAATTAGAACAGTATTAGTCAAATGCAAAAAAATGTATGAGGTCTAAACACGTCACTTTCCAAACCAAACCACCTATGTTTCCAATAATCCCTAAAAGATTAAAACAAATAGCTGCAACAGATTTGATGGGGTCCCTCCCACGCACAAAAATGGATATATTTTCATATTTGTCGTTTTGGAACTTACTTCTAAATATGTTACCTTGACACCATTAAAACGGGCAACAGGTCTTACTATAAGTAAAGCATTTAGACAAGATTTTCTCAGACAAGTAGGTCGAGTGGAACGAATAATTTCGGATAATGGCCCACAATACAAATCAGTGCAATGGCAGAACACGTTAAAACAACACAAAATAAAACCCATCTACATATCTAAGTACAAACCTAGCGTAAATCCAGCAGAACGATCTATGAAGGACATAGGCACTTTATGCCGATTATATGCAAGCAAAAGACACAACACTTGGGATATATACCTTAAAGATTTTCAAGAAGTAATAAATGAAATGCCACATAGCACTACACTACTACATCCAGTTACTGTACTTAAAAATATTGAACCCCCAAACATAACCAGAGAAAATGTTAGATTTCCTATTGTACCATGTAGACAGCACAAACAAGTCATAGCAACAGCACTCTCCAACATCAGAAAGGCAGCCATTAAAAGAAAAGAAAGAGGAGATAGAACAGCAATTAAAAGAACATTCTCAGAAGGCCAGAAAGTATTTGTAAAAACACACCATCTCTCCAGCAAACAGAAACACAAAATACATAAGTTTTACGCTGCATACAAAGGACCTGTCATAACTAGCCAAATTGCTCATGATAATGCTGTGGAACTAATGAACCCAAAAACAGGCAAAACCTTAAGACTTCACCATGTGAGCTATATCAAAAAGTTGGAAGATTAATTTTATTACTGGTAAATAATTAGCACAATATTTCAGGATTATGTTGCAGATAAGATCGTCAGGAGAAAGAAGAATGAAGAGAGAGGAAGGTGGGAAAAAGAAAGTAGTTTCAATAATAACACCAATAGTACCATAGATTAAGGTGAAGGGATAAAGCGTAGATAGTCTAACAGCATGAAATACTAAAATGCTATACACCACGACACTACACAAAAATAAAAAACGAATTTGAGGTTTCTTGTATAAGTTAAGACTCAAAATATCTTAGAATTGTAACATGGAAAGGGGCCGAAATTTGTAAAGCTTTTAAGAAGGCGTAAAACAATGTAGGTACTAGACATATGTTAGATGATTATAGGTAAAACTTTTTGTAAGAACCATTGTAAAAACTCCATCAAAGACCAGATGCAACGACCCACAAGTTGCAACGCGAGAAGATAAAGAAAGAAAAGGACGTAATTAGCAAGACACAATTCCTACAAGGCAGAAGCGTTGAGAGAAGGGAAAGGACAGCGAGACCAACAGAAGGCTCTTGTAACTGAAGAGGGCAATAAATCTAACCACTAGGCGGAACCCTGCTGGAACAAACACGGAGCCGCACAGTGATGGAGCCCTGCAGAGATGGGACGCCGAATGCCGAACGCCGGAAGGGTCTCCGAGCGCCCCCACTCAGCGGAGCGAGCAAAAAAACGGCCCGACGAGAAGACCACCAGGGCAAGCCACCACTGGCAAAAAAATATGTGTAAAAGTCACACTACCGCTATTAAACAGCACGCTGATGCACGAAACTGAAGAAAACAGCCACAAAGTAAAAATGACATATCCAAACGATTTATCAAACTGTTACTAGGAGGAGAACTTCAAAGCGACTAGTTATCAATAAATATTTCCATATCCTGCCCAGAGAAGAACCAAGAAGCAAGTAAGAAGCAGAGAAAAAGCAGGAAGAACAGAAGTTGAAGAGTCGCAAGATTGAGACCAAGAAAGAAGATGGGTGAAGAATAGACGACATACCTTCCCAAATCCCTATCCTGTTGTAAACTAGTCGTCTGTGAAGTATTACAACGAAAAACGACCGCTTTCAGTGACACATAACGATGACTTTCACACATACAAAGCCAGTAAACCACGAGATTCTGCACTCACAGCTCCATTCCATTATGGGACCTCCACAACAGCAACACACACTCGCAAAGCCAACAAGGAACGACGAATGAAGCTGTACATCAAATACTTGCCCACATCCATCTCGCTCAAGTCCATCACCTTCGTGCAAAAACATTCACCAACCTCATGCTTAAACATTCATAGGATTGTGTGAATGTGTGAAATCAAATTATGTGATGTAGGAATTGTGCAAAGAAATGTGTGAAAAACTAAATAAGTTAAGCACACCAGACAGCTAATAAACTACAAAATAACAGTCATTGACTATGGACTTAAATAAAAAATATACTATCGATAAAAATAAGTCATTAGTTCTGAAATGGACAGTATATAAAGAACAAAAGTAAGGCATAATAAACACTAAAACTATATGCCACTTATTTTCTCCTCATAAAAATAAAAGAATAACTATATTTTACTTATTTTCTCCTTATAAAAATAAAAAATAAAAAATTATCTTGTTGGATGTTTTCCCTTTTTTTTAACATTTGTACCATTTGTTAGGATAATATCTCAATACTTGTGTATGTATATTTCTTTGTCAAAGCAATTCTTGGAAATAATTCTTATTTGTTAGTGTAACAATGTTGAAATGAGTGACTAGAAACAAAAACATTTTACTTGTACATGATATTTAGAAAATGTGTTAGGAATAGATTTTACTTAATTACTACATTTATAAAAAATATATATTTCTAAGAAAATCGATGTGAAAGACTCCTCACTTTCGATAACAAACTTCTTAAAAAACAAACTTCACACTTAAATAAAGAAAGAAAATAATTAAAAATTAATAATAGCATAAAAATATTCTTCTCATGTCATTTTTAAGAATAATGTGGAAGAATATAAAAATATTAATTAGTCATACAAACTAACATAGAACCAGAATAACGTGACTGAACAGTAGGCAACAAAATTTAGATAAAGAAACAAATTTTGACTGACTTAGACAACGATTCAATCATTGCCTAAATTCAGTGCAAAAATTAAGTTCGAAGGGGGTGATATGTAAGGTGTCAGGCAAATCCAACACCTTCCAGGAAAACCCTGTCATGATAAGCAAATCCAGTAGTATGTCACATAGGTCCGAATAAATCGTGACATTAAATTAACCAAAGTAATACGAGTAACAAGTGAGCAAATGGAATACCACAGACTAACACAAGAATGCCAAAATGCATGTCATACCTTCCCACCGTGAGACAGACGCAGTTCCGAGAGGAGAAATGAGAACAGAAGCCGAGAGCAGAACCTTGTTAAGCGAGAAGGCCCTACGATAAGGGACGAACACCCACGTCGCCAGCTAACAGCTACGACCACACCACCCGCAAGTTTTTAGCGTGAGACTTTTTCGCGTCTCTGTTATGTTAGGACCACCCCCCAGCCGATGTTAAAAGCTAGAGCCCTCCAGAAGAACAGTATAGATCTTATGATAACACAAAAAGGGCCACACCACCCGCAACTTTTAGCGTGAGACTTTTTTCGAGTCTCTGTTACATCAGGACCACCCCCAGCCCATGTTAAAAGATAGAGTCCTCCAGAAGAACAGTATAATTCTTACGATAACGCTAAAAGGACCACAACAGCTGCAAGTTTTAGCGTGAGACTTTTACACGTCTCTGTTACATTGCAAACTTTAAAAACATTGCCCCACCACAAAAAGTATAACGTTTCTCATTGGATAGACAGAATTTTTGTAGGCGGAGCTTAAGGTTAACATTGAGACCCTGATTGGTCAGATGAAAACACAGCCAGATAGTTTTTTTTAAACCAACTTCGGTAAATTGTAGTAAGGAGAAGTTAGGAGAGAGTTGCATCCGAGAGGGCGAGCTGGACGGAGCTGTGCTGCCCGCCGCCCCCTGACAAACACCGACAAGGTAATGAACGCACGCGATGCCGCATTTTTGAGCGCATAAGGCTTCACTCAGAACTGCAGAAGTCTCATCTGTTACATCCCCTTTACGTAATACTAGTGTCGATCGTCAATTAAAGCTCATGGTGTTCACATTTGCCACTTGAAGTAAAAATCTGAAACTCGATGATTTTTCTGTTATATAGTTATTGAGAAGCCACTGTAATTTATGACAAGTTAGATAAGTAATTAAAGATAATTGAGGGTCACTGTAGACCATTTTGATAGTTTGCTCTTTTGTGAAACTTAATTTAAACCTAGATTATAGATGTGATATGGCATAGGTCATCCTTCGATCCATTGTAGAACTTGGAAACCCATTCAGGGAATATTCGTTCACATTTTTGTTGAACGCAGTTGATTTTTACCATCCTGTATTAAAACATTTCCTTTTATCAATAGTGCAATTTATAAACGATGTTTTGTGAGTAGAATAAAATTTCCAATGGTAAACTTAACTGCTTTTTCGACGTTATTTTTAACAGCTAACTAAAAATAGGAAAGCCTTGAACCCCTTCCACTAAATTTAGTTAGTATTAAGATTCCTTTACAGGGAGTGCAGTGGAGCTGACGCTGAAATCATTATGTATTTAGTTATATCATCGCTAGTCTCACTGAACTATTCTGAATTCTAATTGTCATGTGTGGTCTGACGTCACTTTACCAGCAACAGGTCCCAGGTTCAGACTAGTCAATTCCCTAAAAAACACGCTCAGAGCGTCGTTGCGCGAAAGTGGTAGGGAGACACGATACAGAACAAACAGACACCATGCAGAATGTTTAGAAGATCACATTATTGTCCTCTGTATACCGAGTTCCGAAGCATGTTTACGTGTCGATTTGATATTAGATTGTTCGGTCAAAGCAGGGACTCAGGTACACGTTTCTTCTCGTGTCCTCTTCCTTCCACACTGGCACTTCTCTTCAACACTACCAAAAGCAAAGGTACATCTTTTCCAGTCCACAAGTGCTGCTTTCTCTGGTGGAGATTTATTAAATATTTCCTGGAATGCTGCGATAATCTGTCTCACTGTCTGTCCTGTGTGTTGTCATTCATCCACTCACACAGTTGTCACTAAGCGCTCCGTAACAGCTAGACTATGAACGCTCGAATCTGCCATGGCTAGAAATTAAAACTAGACTGCGACTGTGAAAACATGTAAACATGAATCCCAATAGTTGTTAGAATTAACCTTACAGAGATTGCTCACTCACCCAATACATATATCGCAAACTTTCTTCTCAGAAATGGTTCAAATGGCTCTGAGCAGTGTGGGAGGTCATCAGTCACCTAGAACTTAGAACTACTTAAACCTAACTAACCTAAGGACATCACACACATCTATAACCGAGGCAGGATTCGAACCTGAGACCATAGTGGTTGGCCACACTGGCCGGCCCTTCCTCCTCAGAATTTCAGGTGTAACAGAGGGAACACACACTATGTAACTATTAACCACAACAGTCATATGTATCTTCATCTTCCAATATTCGAGCAGGGAGGGAGGAAAGAAGTGCGGCAGGCAGCAAGAAAGTTATGGTACTCGGTGGGCCAACTGGCATTACCCGAATGTGTCTTGCGGAGGTGTAATGGAGGGAGAGTCGCATCATTCAGATCACTCTCAGTGTTACGCAGTATCGTCAGCGAGCAGCTACTTGCGTACACATGTCAGTCATCCACAAACAGTAAGCAGAAAAAAGTCGCAGGGCGACAGCTGAGTCTGGGAGGCAGCAGCGAGAGCGGCTCACAGCGGCCGCAGCAGCTGCGGTGACCTCAGCCACGAGACTTGCTCACAAGAAACTGCGGCAGCGGACAAACTCAGAAACAAAAACTAGCACAGTGACGTAGGGCTGTGACGTAGGGACGCCGCGTTTATAGCACAACACCGGCCTCGCATTCTGAGGAGCAAGCAGTGTCAGAGTTCAGTGCGCCATGAAGAGCTCGGGGAGGTCTTGCAGCCTTGTGCTGTTGACGATGGCTGCAGTCTCCAGCGGCCGCAACGCCAGAGATTACTTCCAGGAGACGCGATTCCATTATTCTCCTTCTAGGCCCGAAGACGCCCTGGTCTTTTTCATAGGCAATGCTCCGCCCCTCATTTGTGAACCGGAGAAAGATGACGATCGGGTTGGGGGCGGCGGTCCAAAGGATGATTTTCGTCTCAGTCTACCACATGGGTACTCGTCCTACTCATGTACGTTCGAAGGAAATGAAACAAAACACACTAACCTCAACCTGGTCCGAGACAGTGCACCGCATCTTTTCGGTTTCAGTGGGGGACGGAAAGTAAGTTTTACCGGTTTGAGAATGTACTGTACTAACGATTCACAGCTGCCAGACGAATATTTCCATCTGAGAGTGCAGCGCCCTTGTGAGGATCGTCCAGTGAAATGTCGCCTCCCGAGAGACAGTGGAATGCTGTACTTGAGGTTTCCAGGATACCCCACCATCGTTTGCCAGCTTAGTACTATCAGAGAACGTTACCATTTCAGTCTGCCAGGTATTGCTGATGAACCACTCAAATGTGCGTTCCGCGTGTATTCAGAATTACCTCTAGGGGACACACACACAGAAGAACGGCTCTACGAGTCTCTCATTCGTGGACTCCCGGGTCACGTGGATGGTATCCGCCCACGTGTCGTTTGCTCCCGCCATACAATCTCTAATGGGACTGAGCACTTTCAGTTACAGCTGCAGGGTGGCGCCACCTATGATTGCAGTTTCCCCGAATTTGTTTCTCCCACTGTGGTAAGTGTGACTGTTACTGTTTTTTTGCTGTATTTTTAATCTTTTTATTTTCGCAGAGTTTGAAAATACCGCTTCATTTGTAAATTACTTCAGTTTCACATGACCGTTTCGGACTGTTATAAGCTTATCCTCAGGTGTCGTAGCTGTGCTGTGGTCCCCGAGCTCCGCGTGTACCAGGCGCGGTGTGCTGCCTATGAGCGCAGAGCAGCAAGTCCGTAAGGCCATCGTTTCTTGCTATGGGGCTGTTCCTACAGTGGGAGAACCTCTTCCCACGCTTCATAAATTAGTAAGCATTCCTAGAATTGACAATGACAATTCATGTCAAACAAACGGGCCTAGAGCATGAGAAAAATAGTTAAAGTGACTGCCTATGAATAGGAGGATCGACTGCTTATGCATAGGAGGATATCCAGATACGGTTCACAGGGAGTCCCTGTTCTGCGCTCATAGGCAGCACACCGCGCCTGGTACACGCGGCGCTCGGGGACCACAGCACAGCTACGACACCTGAGGATAGGCTTATAACAGTCCGAAACCGGTCCTGTGAAAATAAAGTAATTTACGACTGAAGCGGTATTTTCTACCTCTGCTATAATGCTCAGTTGCGGATGTTCTGCCAACAGGATTGTTTGTTTTTTATTTTCATTGTGTCACAGCTTCGTCCATGTCCCTCACGCGAAGCATCAATTGAATTCAAGGTACACAGAAGAAGGAGCTCGACTTTTTTTCTCTGTTTGGGTCTACAACTGAGCTCGGACTGTGAATCGTATCTGGATATCCTCCTATTCACAAGCAGTCGATCTTCCTATTCATAGGCAGTCGCTTTAACTATTTTGCTCATACTCTTAAGCCCGCTTGTTTGACATGAATTGTCATTGTCAATTCTCGGGATGCTTCCTAATTTATGAAGCGTGGGAAGAGGTTCTGCCATCGTTGGAACAACCCCAGAGCAAGAAAAGTTGGCCGTACGGACTTGCTGTCGAGGTCTTTCAACTTGGAAAAACTTTTTTATTCCATAATACTCAGTTTATACTATATTTTACAAGTATCGTTTTCATGGATCCTAGTTACGATTTATCACATTTTTTATTATTTACCCAAAATTCTGGCGGCGTTACTGGTTACTGCACTGTCAGCAGAGTAGTGGAGGAAGTATAAGATAAGCTACACAAGGAAATAGAGCGCAAATTTGGACAAACTGAATATAAACACGAGGCTGCAGTATCATGTTTTCCTAACCCAAGTTTCGAAAATATATATGTTCAGAATTTCTACAAAAAGGCATTTATCAGCAACTAACTTATCTTGCTGCTAACACTGGAACCAGCAGCTGCGAACAAGATAGTGACTCTGTTCCTGAAATGGTACGTTTGGAGTCATCATAAGACATTAGCACACTTCAAACCAAAGATAAAAAGATGAATGAGTCACGTATTGTTGTGGGCTAAACCTTTAAAGCAATGGTAAAACGTGAATTTTTTTTTCTCACAGTTGTACAGGCCAGCGAAAGATAAGCTGACAATTCCAGCCACATAGCATCCTCCTAGCTTTTATTTTCATCGACAGACAATACGCTTTTAAGGTCATGTATCAAATTATCTGCGAAACGATAGGCGAAAGAATGGGAAATTTCTTTAAGATTTGATTTACTTTCCTTTCGGTAATGTTATCTTTGTGATCTTCAGTCCGAAGACATTTTTGTGAAACTCTCCATGTTATTCCGTCTTTTCGAAGCCTCTTCAACAACTGTGTCCTACATTCATTTGTACCTACTTCCTGAATTAATGCGTATGTCTCTACAACTGTTACTCCCCAAAATTTCTATCTATCACTCAACAGACTACTGCTTGATGTTTCAGGAAGGGTCCTATCTACCGGTCCCGTCTTTTAGTTACGTTGTACCATACATTTCTTTTCTCCCCATTTCGACTCAGTGCCTCATTAGTTACTCGATCTACTCATATAATTTTCAGCATTCTGCTATAGCACCACTTTTGAAAAGCTTCTATTGTCTTCTTGTCTGAGCTGCTTACTGCCCACGTTTTACTCCCGTGTAAGGCTGCGCTCCAGATAAATACTTTCAAAAATGCTTTCCTAACAAATTTGTACTAAATTAACAAATTCTTATTTTTCCGAAATGCTTTTCTTGCTACCGCCGGTCTGCATCTTGTGTTATCTACTGTACTTCGGCCTCCATTAGTTATTTTGCTGCCTAAATATTTAAACTTGTCTACTACGTTTATGTTATTCTCTGATGTAACTCCTTCAGAGCCGCCTTATTTAATTCGACAACAATCCATTACACTTGTTATAATTTCGTTGATGTTCATCCTATAACCTCTTCTCAGAACACTATGCATTCCGTACGACTGCTCTCTTACGTTCTTTGCCATCGCTGACACAACTACAATACCATCGACAAATTAGAAAGTTTTTAATTCTTTTACATGAACTTTAACTCCATTTCTCAGTTTTACCTTGGTTCCTTTACTGCTTGCTGAATTAACAGATTGAATAACAATGGGGCAGGCTACATCCCGTCTCACTCGCTTGGGTGCTATTCGGCTGCTTTGCTGATACTCTGTTATGTAATTTTACATCTCAACTTCCAAATTAAAAAAAGTATCTATAATGAAAATAAAAGTATTGGTCTCCAGGCTCTAGAAAACATTGAAACTATTACTAGAGTGATATTTTTGGAGCTAAATTCAATTTCGAGCTACAGTCACTATTAACAACATGCTTTTGTAAAATGTTATTTAAACATCGTATACACCAATAAAGATGTAGAAGAAAATTGGTTTATATTTGGAATACTATTTGCACCACGTTACAAGAACCTGTGACACTTCCAGCACTTCTTGTCGATAGGGATGCTCTCTACTGGTTCCATGAACGTGCTCTTTGCCTGCCACGTTTTGGCTTACATAGTCGGTAGTACAGGCTAGTAGTAACTAAACTGGTCTACCAGCTGACCTCTCCGTTAAACGTTTCCTATACCTTGATTTCCTTCGCCTCTTTCATTGATATGTCGTCCCATTCACAAGCTAAGCGAGGCGTCTTTTACAGAATAACCCATTAATGATCGTTAGACGCTGAAGGCACCACCTTGTCAATGTAGCGACACCTCTTTCTCTTACCATTTTTGCCGTTTGGTTACACTCGGTTTGTACCATCGGTAGCAGTGTGTAATCTGGAAGTTCTGGCGCTACCTGCTGAATTTTCCCGAACATTTTGCCTTGCAAGATGTTTCTTATGAAGTTTCCGTGTCGATTTAAGTGTCCAGTTAATTTCATTTTTACTCTCTGTAGCATGTTAATCAATATCCTTCTTATAAAAATAAAATTTCTCTGTAGCATATTAATCTTCTTCTTATAAAATTAAAAAGTAACAGTCGCATTTTATTTCCGTCCTACTGTAGCTAACCGGGTTTTGTTGTAATAACCATCATCAGAGAACACGAAGAGTCGGTTCTCAGAGCTTTTGTGCGCATCAGCTCGGATCACCAGCTCTTCTTGCTGTGTGTTACCTTGTTCCGATTATAATTTATAACGGAAACCGGTTACTACAAGTAGGACGAAAATAAATTGAAATGGGACTGTTGCATTTTATATTTATATTATGTACAACAGCTAACGTTTTAGCATGTTACCAAAATGTAAACATCCTTTCCTCTTTAATTTCATTTTATATTTTTTTATTGTATCTCCTTTCAGCCAGTGGTGTTCTTATCAGAAAACCATCTAAATATACGACACGACTAGTTTATTTCTTGTTTCCATATTCTACCATCTGAGCTACCCAAGCACGACTCACGACCTGTCCTCACAGCTTCAATTCTGCCAGTACTCTGTCTCCTGCCTTCCAAACTTCACAGAAGCTCTTCTGCGAACCTGCAGAACTATCACTACTGGAAGAACGAATATTGCGGAGACTTGGCTTAGCCACAGCCTGGGGGATGTTTCCAGAATGCAAAATGAGTGTGCGCTGATATGAAACTTCATGGCAGATGAAAACTGTGTGCAGGGCCGAGACTCGAACTAGGGACCAAGTTTCTCGTATCTTGTTTCTATGATAATTTCATCCTATACGGTGGGCACCAACAAAATATTTTCACACTCTGAGGACAAAGTTGCCGATTGAAATGCTATGAGAAGATGCTACCGCATCGAAAAACGCTTTTATTTTAATGATTGCCATCTCAATTTGTGTTTCATATCCGTGACACTCTATCCACTATGTCGCGATGGTACAAAACGAGCTGCTCTTCTTTGAACTTGAACTGTTTTATCCGTCAGTTCTATCTGATGCGGATTTCACACCCCACAGCAACACGCCCGAGGAAGACGGAGTGGTGTAAACGATCTCTTTAGTAGATCTATTGCATTTCCCAGGCATTCTGTCAATAATAAGTCACTGGCTTTGGTTTGCTGTGCCGCCCCCCCCCCCCCCCCCCCTAACATTACCTGTGTGATCTTTCCAGTTTAAGTTATTTGTAATTGTAATTCCTGTATATTCATTATTATTTTCAGCCTTTACATTTGTGTGATTTATTGTGTAACCGAAATTTAGCGAATTCCATTTAGTGCTCATGTGGATGATGTCATACTTTTCATTGTTAGTCGTTTGTGAGGAACGGTATCAAAAGCCTTCTGGAAATCTAAAAATATGGAATCAATTTGACATCCCCTGTCGATAGCACTCATGATTTAGTGAGAATAAAGAGCTAGTTATGTTTCGAAAGAACAATACTAACTGAAACCGTGCTGACTTTGTGTCAATACATCGATTTTTTCCAGGTAATTCATATTCTTCGGACACAATATATGTTCCAAAATCGTACAGCAAATTGACTTCGGTAATACGGGTCTGTAATTCAGCGGATTACTTCTATTTCCTCACTTCAGTGTTGGAGTACCGTGTGCAACTTTTCAGTCTTTGGGTACGGATCTTTCTAAGAGTGAGCAGTTGTATGTGACCGCTAAGTGTGAAGCTATTGTATCACCATACTCTGAAAGGAAACTGACTGGTATACAATTTCGACTAGGGACCCTGCCTTTATTGATTTAAGCTGCTTCGCTACACCGAGGATATCTGATTCGAAGTTACGCATGTTGGAGGTAGTTCTTAATTCGAATGCTGGAATACTTACTTCGTCTTCTTTCCTGAAGGAATTTCTTTAAACCGCGTTTAGTATCTCTGGTTGAGTACCACTATCGTCAGTAACGTCGTCATTGTTATGGCGCAGTAAACGTAAGGATTGTTTCTTGCAATTGGTACTTTATATACGATCTGAAACTTTTGGGTTTAATTACAGAAACTATTACAAGCATCTCACATTAAAATTCGCGCTAAATTTCAAAGTTCTGTAAGTCTTCGTCAGTCTTGGGAATTTTCCATTCCTTTATATTTGGTATGCTGTTTTTGTTGCTTCTGCAACAGTGTACTGACCTGATTTGTGTCCCATTGGGAATCAGTACAGTCTCTTATTAATTTATTTGTATATATCTCTCAATACTATTCCTCTGAATTCAAACCACATCTGGTCTGCGCTTACGTAGACTGGAAGGAGCGGAGATTTGTCTCTTAGGAACGCTTTTTAAAATACATGTATATCGCGTTTAGTTTTGGTAGGTTTGGATGTTACGGTACTCAATCTCGCTACGCACCTTTCCGGTTATTGATTACTGTATCCGTCATGATGCTCCATATTTGCTCAGGATTATTATTTGTTGCCAAGGGGTTTTCGCAACCATTTACACTTTGAGTGGACTCCTGAACTAACTATTCAAACCCCCGTCGGAGGTTCGAGTCCTCCCTTGGCCATGGGTGTGTGCGTTGTCCTTAGCGTAAGTTAGTTTAAGTTAGGTTAAGTAGTGTGTAAGCCTAGGGACCGATGACTTAGCAGTTTGGTCCCATAGGAACTTACCACAAATTTCCAAAAAACTGTTCAAAATAATTTTCTGAGAAAGAATTCATTATGATTTCAGACGACGTTTTATGTCGGCCACCGATTTAAACATGTATTTACGTCGACATATCGAGGCTAGATTGAAATCTCAAACTATGATAATATGAATGGGGATCTATTTGTGTCAAATGTATGTGAAATCTTATGGGACTTAACTGCTGTCATCAGTCCCTAAGCTTACACACTACTTCACCTAAACTATCCTAAGGACAAACACACACACCCATGCCCGAGGGAGGACCCGAACCTCCGCCGGGACCAGCCGCACAGTCCATGACTGCAGCGCCCTAGACCACACGGCTAATCCCGCGCGGCGGATCTATTTGAAATGAGACTCAAGATATCTTTGAACTGTATCAGAGTTTTGGGTTCGGTATATGAAACCAACTATTATTTTATTACGGTTGTCAAGTACAACCTCTGCGCATACTAACTCACGGGATCTATCTACGTGAATTTCATTACAACAGAAACTACTTCTGACAGCAATTAACACTTCTGCACCGACTCTATCTGTCTTTTCTGAAATAGTTAGGTTCTTTGTAAAAATTTCAGTTGAATGTATTATCGACCTTAGCCGGCTTTCCGTACCTATAACGATTTGTGCTTCAGTGCTTTCTATTAGCGCTTGGACCTCTGGTTCTTTCCCGACACAGCTACGACAATTTCACCTACAATTTCTGTCTATGCTAGGTCTACTTTCCTGTGTTTGCCCTGCACCTTTTGGACTAACGCGCTTTCTGTAGCTTCCTGCAACCCTCTAACCTAAAAAGCAGCCCAATTCCCTCCACACTACCCTTGTAGCCGCTTCCCGTGTGTAGTCGACACCTTACCTATTAAGTGGAATCTGGAAACGCAGCAACCGATGGCGCAACTCGAGGAATTTGCAGCCTAAACAGTCGCAGAACCGTCTGGACCTCTGACTCAGATCCTCCACTCGGCGCTGCTCCAACAAACCATAGTCGCTTCTACGCTACAGATGGTGAGCACTACCTTCACCTCGCAAGCAACACTGGCAGTCTTTACCAGGACAGCTAGCCGCTTGTAACCAAGGAGAATCTCTTCCGATCCAAAGTGACACACATTGTTAGTCACGAGATATGCCACCATTGAGTTGGCTGCACCCTTCGCTCTTCGCCGCATCTGGAAGTACCTGTCCCACACACGGAACGGGTTCTCCCAGTACGCACACAGAGTTCATACTAGATACCTTCCCCTTTTTGGCAGCCATATTCCTAATGGGCGTACCTACCCTCATAATGATGGAGATCACAACTACCAGTAATCCCACCCTGTGTGAATGTCCAGTCCTCGATGGTCGAGAGGCTTCCTGTGGAACAGGGCGGCTGGTTGCAACTGAAACAAGGTCTTTGTCAGTCACAGACATTGTTCAGAACCTGTTAGTCAGACGAACAGGGGAGGCCCACCGAAAAGTCTTTCTCTGCTTGTGCCAACTTCGAACGACCTCCCATTCGACGACGGGTGAGGGGTCAACCTCAGTGCGGGCCAAACACAGTGTCCACATTATTGGGCCAATCGGGGGACACATGGGACGTGCTGGACGTCCCTCCGATCTCCGCTTCCGGCCACCCACAGTAATGCCATAAAATCGAATAAGACAGTGATACAAAAATTGGACATGGAACAATAGTAAGGATCGGATCCGAGGTAAGGCTGAGAACAGTCTTCTGCGCTAACATCTCCGCTATGAGAACAACTGACACTAAGTGTACCTGATGGGCCACTCGAAGATGCGCGAACAACGATCTTATTGGCTAACTTCAGTGCTAGTTAACTCAAAACGGCACAACGTATAGAATTATATCTCAGCACAGCCTACTCTGCCATACTCTTACAAGCTTTTCAGACAGTTTATGCTTCCAATTCGTTTACCTGTATTGGTACTGTATTTTTCGTCTGAATTTTTGCCTTTACTTGCCTGTTTTATTAAATTTTTACGGTTATTTTGGTCTTGTGTTTAGTTGTCAATCTGAAGTTCGTCAAGGAATGAGACAAAGTTTTTAACATGTAATTCATGTCATTTTCAAAATCTGATAAGGCTACTGCGTCGTTAGCAAGCAATGTATTTTCTGTCAGAAATTTTGATACCTTTGGTGCCTCATGTCGTTGTTTGTATTGCATTTTCTAGCTTTCATTAACTTCTTTTACTTGAAACGACGAAGAAGTCATTACAGACGGAGCTCAGCCTCGCAAGGGGCTGGGGGTGAGGAAGTTAAGCTATCCGGCTGCAGTGTAGCAAACGCAACCACTTCGGCAGTCGCGTGTCGTCTTTGGGGAAAGCACGAGAAGCCAAAATCTGGATGGTATAACTAGGTTTGGAACCTTGCTCATCCCGAATAAGCATCCAGCGCCTTAGCTAACTTACTAACCATGTTCTTGCTCGCCAATATCAGTTAGGGCCTTAATAACGGGGCAAACTAGATGGACGTCAAGAGATACGACGTCATACTGATTTTAGCTCTTTGTTTTAGCTACGAATATTCAAGAGCATAAATATTCAGTGCATAACGTGAGGACCTTCAAGAAAAAAACGAGTGATCGTAGAACAATGAAATTTTATGGAAACCTTTGTAAGGACATATACACTCCTGGAAATTGAAATAAGAAGACCGTGAATTCATTGTCCCAGGAAGGGGAAACTTTATTGACACATTCCTGGGGTCAGATACATCACATGATCACACGGACAGAACCACAGGCACATAGACACAGGCAACAGAGCATGCACAATGTCGGCACTAGTACAGTGTATATCCACCTTTCGCAGCAATGCAGGCTGCTATTCTCCCATGGAGACGATCGTAGAGATGCTGGATGTAGTCCTGTGGAACGGCTTGCCATGCCATTTCCACCTGGCGCCTCAGTTGGACCAGCGTTCGTGCTGGACGTGCAGACCGCGTGAGACGACGCTTCATCCAGTCCCAAACCTGCTCAATGGGGGACAGATCCGGAGATCTTGCTGGCCAGGGTAGTTGACTTACACCTTCTAGAGCACGTTGGGTGGCACGGGATACATGCGGACGTGCATTTTCCTGTTGGAACAGCAAGTTCCCTTGTCGGTCTAGGAATGGTAGAACGATGGGTTCGATGACGGTTTGGATGTACCGTGCACTGTTCAGTGTCCCCTCGACGATCACCAGTGGTGTACGGCCAGTGTAGGAGATCGCTCCCCACACCATGATGCCGGGTGTTGGCCCTGTGTGCCTCGGTCGTATGCAGTCCTGATTGTGGCGCTCACCTGCACGGCGCCAAACACGCATACGACCATCATTGGCACCAAGGCAGAAGCGACTCTCATCGCTGAAGACGACACGTCTCCATTCGTCCCTCCATTCACGCCTGTCGCGACACCACTGGAGGCGGGCTGCACGATGTTGGGGCGTGAGCGGAAGACGGCCTAACGGTGTGCGGGACCGTAGCCCAGCTTCATGGAGACGGTTGCGAATGGTCCTCGCCGATACCCCAGGAGCAACAGTGTCCCTAATTTGCTGGGAAGTGGCGGTGCGGTCCCCTACGGCACTGCGTAGGATCCTACGGTCTTGGCGTGCATCCGTGCGTCGCTGCGGTCCGGTCCCAGGTCGACGGGCACGTGCACCTTCCGCCGACCACTGGCGACAACATCGATGTACTGTGGAGACCTCACGCCCCACGTGTTGAGCAATTCGGCGGTACGTACACCCGGCCTCCCGCATGCCCACTATACGCCCTCGCTCAAAGTCCGTCAACTGCACATACGGTTCACGTCCACGCTGTCGCGGCATGCTACCAGTGTTAAAGACTGCGATGGTGCTCCGTATGCCACGGCAAACTGGCTGACACTGACGGCGGCGGTGCACAAATGCTGCGCAGCTAGCGCCATTCGACGGCCAACACCGCGGTTCCTGGTGTGTCCGCTGTGCCGTGCGTGTGATCATTGCTTGTACAGCCCTCTCGCAGTGTCCGGAGCAAGTATGGTGGGTCTGACACACCGGTGTCAATGTGTTCTTTTTTCCATTTCCAGGAGTGTAGAACATAAATAACGAATAAACCATTGAAAGACACACACTTTAATTTCCACGTCTGAGGCCAAAATTTGTTAATTGTGTACCATGTTTACTTTCCAAGTTACAAACATTGTTTTGTCAGACGACCATCGACATCCACGACAACCTGCAATCGCTCTGCCCGAAACAACTCAGATGGGATGTTGGTTACCACCCTCGCTATGCTCGTCTTCAACTGATAAACCCTATCCTTCGAGTAAACCCACAGCAAGAAATCATACGTATTCACATCTGTTGATCTTGGTGACCATGCATTTTGGCAAATCCTGAATTCTGAATCACGTTCTTCAACCCTTACGCAGAAAGAGGACCTTCAAATGGTTCAAATGGTTCTGAGCACTATGTGACTTAACATCTGAGGACATCAGTCCCCTAGAACTTAGAAGTACTTAAACCTAATTAACCTAAGGACATCACACGCATCCATGCCCGATGCAGGATTCGAACCTGCGACCATAGCGGTCGCGCGGTTCCAGACTGAAGCGCCTAGAACCGCTCGGCCACATAGGCTGGCAACCAAAGAGGACCTCTCCGTATTCCTTTAATGCGTCGATACACGCTAGAAATAGCACCACATTGGTGTTTTTTTGATAACACAGCTTTACGAGTAAAGTCCTATTCACCTTGTCGAGATCCATGTTGACGGTCTGCAACTGTAGTGCGTATTGATTCTGTGTTGCGACCCTATGTTGCTGAAACAGTAGCGGCGTCTAACGGCAAGTCATCACGCTGTCACCTCTGACAAAGTAAATCTTGCAGCGCACAGTCTGAACGTCATTTCTGTAAACTTGCGTACCCATACGGTGAAAAGTTTTCCGTCTCTACTGGCTTAAGTAGTGAAAGTTTAATTATAACCCTGCTGTACAATTCGGAGGTGTTACACATATTTATCACGGTCAGTTTCATCACTAAACATTTTGGAGCAAAGTATTTCTTTGCGTCCCCCATGTTTTTTACCAGGCAGTCCATAAACTACTGGTTGTTGTTACGCTAACGATGCATACATTTAGTGCATACTCTGAAAACCGGTATGAAGCGCATGTACGATATATGCGTGTTTCTTCAGTTTCATTTTGCGTATCGAGCGCGGTAAAAACACACTGCTTAAACGGCGATCTCAGTGAGTCGTGACACTTCCTGGAGTTAAGGAAAACGTGGAAGGGAGGGGCCACCAATATAACTTTCTTTTCACACAACCTGCTTATTTAACAATATATAACCGTAAATTTCGTTTTTTTAACAAAATGAACAAATTTGTAAAATGAATAAGGTTTTGCAACAGAAATCAAAACATCAAACAATATTACAAGACGACTGGTCCTGCAGCCTGCCCGTTACAGGTTGAAACAGCGGTGTTTACTACCGTGCTGGACACTGTTTCTCTTATCAAATACCATTCTGCAACACATGAAAAGTATATAAGCGCCACTGACGACAAGAGTCCTATGTTGAACTAATGGAGCTGCTGGCAACGGCCCTTAAATTCCCACAATAATTCTTTCATATGCTCTCTTTCTCCTCCTTTCAAATGCTTATTTTTTTCACGCTATGCAGTTCTATCGGCAGTTAGTGGTTGATCGCTTCGCCTACCTCTCGAAAATCAGTCTTCGTCATCTGGCACTAAAACTCCTTTCCTCAAATTCGCTTCTACAGCGCTAAACTTATTCACGTTCACGGGAACTACTCGCCCGTCGTTCCCCTCCTGTACGGGTGCAATAACACATACTGTGCCCACAGGTAGATCTGACTCCACACTTACCCAGAGCGACATCCCGGTGTCACTAGATACACACTCATGAGAATTAAGCCTTAATGCTAATGTTTGTGGTTAAATTGGTTTGTTTATTAAGTTGAACGCCCCTTACGACAGCTCTGCATTGACAACAGTTTCCTCTAGCGGAAATAACGTTCCACCAAGTTCCACAGTTTGTTGTCCAAAACAAACAGTTTGATGTCCAAGGTTAATTTTGGCATGATAATGATGCAAGAAATATACTCCTAGGATCATGTCGTCGCCCTCGCTTACCCATGGTACTACCTCCATGCATGCATGAAATCGGACTTTCTCTGTTCAAAAGTTAACTGTTACCAACCCCAAAGGCGTGACCTCCTTATCCCCCACTCCACGCAGCCCATAATGTGGTGGGTCTAACTTCCTTCGCCCCATTATATTCCTAGTAGCCATTGACATTTGTGCCCCCGTGTCCAACAAAATCTTTAACTTTTTAGTTCCTATGGATCCTGCCACTGAACATTCCACCTCTCCTTTGAAATTAAACGGGAGCTCCCTTAGGTGGGTCTTGGGCCCCCTCTGGCATTTAACGCTTGTCCACCTCTCCTATCTCTACTTCTCCCCACTTCCTTTACTCCTTGGTGACTGCGTACATTGCCTCTGCACCTGACCAATACGACCACACTTAAATCATTTCACACCCACTGTAAACACTGTTTGCCTCTTGCATACCCCTGTTACCACGTATATTTCCTAACATCGAATTGCCAGCTGAACGACCGAATACAAATCTTTCAGAGTCCCTTCACGCACTTTCCGTGACATATGCGCCGGTAACCCTCTCAAAAATACATCAAGTGCCCTTTGTCGGCCTCCTGCAACAGAACACTATTCGCTTCATCGCTCTGACCCAACTCGTAAGTATACTCATGAATTTCCCGTATCCTGTCCGCAAATTTCTCCATCGTCTCCCTCCGTCTCACTGACGTTGTACTTAACCTCTCTCTAAAGTACCGAGAGCTATTCTGTTTTTTGTACCTGCGTAAAAGACCTTCCTTTCTTTAACTACTTATACTGTCCTGCCTTCCTTAAGGCCTCAGAATACGTTTTCGCTTCACCCGTTAATCTAATCTTGGCTATATGTAACAGCTGCTCATCAGACCAACCATTCATCACCGCTGAAGTCTCCAAGTCCTCCAGAAACGAACGCACATTCTCAGATGCCTTGTCAGTGAACGGAATAAACAAACTCGTAGCAGCTGGATCACTTTCCTGCACCCTAGGCTACGACTGATGAGATGCGGTTTCCCGTTTACTTCAAGATGTTAATTCATTTCTCAATTTCGTATTGTTTGCTGCCAATTGTGCCACTTTTTCCAACAAAATCCGTACCACTTCTGGTTCTGACACACCTCGCGTCCCTGACTCTACCATTGTGTTTCTTACGTCCCCAGTTAGTCCCGAAACAAAACATTTATATACAAGAATAGCCCAACTCCCTACACCTCAGTATCATCATACTCGGTAACATCATACGCAAATCAGTACAAAAGTTATTAAATGCCACAAAAAAATAGTAAATCTTGCTGCCCCAAATACACTAACACTTATTCTGACAAAAAAAAAAGCCTAAGCAAAACATCTAAAATGGCCTGCCATGAGCCACACTCAAAAACAGAAAAAGGCAAGAAAACGTCCAATACTCAAAAGAAAACTGGTCAAACTCAACACATCTTGTGAATGTAATGCAGGCGGGGGGCTCGAACGTCGTACTGGGCAGATGACGTCCGCTATTCTGACACCGAATGTAGTGGCAACTTCTGCCACCGAATGTAACAGGATGACCAAATGTAGCGGGAAGAGGTAGTAGGCACCGTATTAAGACTCTTCCAAGCTTTCCAAGTGCCGTGTTCCCCTCGGTCTGTGTCACTGGGTCCCGCAATACTGAGGACACCACTTCACTGTCTGCGAAACGGCTTGGCGCGGAATGGCTGCCTCAGCGACCCGTGCACTCACTGGGTATGTTGGCCCTGTATGCCAGTGGAGTTGCAGTGTCATCAGGATGCTGGCAGTTGACTCAGTGGTGTGCATCCCTGCCGACTCAGCGCTGCTTAGTGTGAGCCGCAGATGGCCAGCTGCATGCTTCTCGCCAGTGTGGCTGAGATCGCGGCGACAACAAGTGTCCACGATCCGGAGTCCGAAACTGCAGCCCTCGCCTCGGGATGCCTCCAGCGTGCGTTGGAAGCCAGGACGACTGCCCGCGGTAGTGAGCCATGGAATGGCCCGCCGCTTTGTGGGTACGGACACCGCGTCGGCCTCAGGGGTCGAACTAGCGACCTGCCTTGCACAGGAACGCTGACGCCCCATCTGCTGCTATGTGTAGCTGGTGGTGTGACATGTCCTGCCGCACTTGAATGAATCCCGTTAGAAACCCACACCTATTTATTCGCAGCTGTGCGCCTCCGTTTTGCCAAACGAGCCACTTCGTGTCACGTACTCATAACACGCTAGGTTGGCCAGTGGGTCCTTCTGCCTGTGATTTGCGACATGCGAAACCACTACGTAAACTCTTTCAGCAATTTTATGGCCCTGTGGCCTCTATTCTATTTTGAAACTGTTGGTATGGGTAACTCACTGCAATCCGGCTTGCACCTGGCTGTAGCTTGTGCTCAGAATATTGCAAAAAACTAACTTTCCCTATCTTAAACGGTGGTGCCGTTACAAGACGGTCAAAACATCCCTCACAGGTCGGAGGGCAGTTCTCTCTAGACCTGTGGATGAGCTGTTCTAGAAACTAAATTTGGGAGTCTCTCTCTCTCTCTCTCTCTCTCTCTCTCTCTCTCTCTCTCTCTCTCTCTCGCTCTCTTCCAACCTCAACATAGCGTTGTGAAGAGTTTAAAAAGAGATTAACGATAAAATGACTGGCATGAAATCTAGAAATACATACAATCATTTTACAGAGTGACAGGAAACTAAGTGAATATTGATTAATATTTTGAACCACAGTGTTGGGAACATGTTAGCTAAGGCCTGCAGATACCTTTCTACCTTCTAATTTTCTGTTGAATATATTTTTATTATTATAATATATATTGTGTTATGTAATCTTTCTGTTTTTATTACTAATGAAAGAAGATTTTCAAACAAGTACCCTATTATATTATGTTAGGAGTATATTTAACTTAATATACTTAAAAATTGTATATCACCTTGAAATGGATAGCAAGTCAAAAAACTGTTTTCGGATGTCTGTGTTTTCAGTTTTTTCAGCCTGTGCTGGGGTGTGGCTTAGCTAAGTTTGCCTGTTGTTCTCTCTGTTCTAGCCACAGCCAGAAACCACACCTCAAAACTAAAGGCCAGCACTCCCACCGAGGAAGAAGACTTGTTATGGCAACGAAGCGGAAATACAAACGAAAACAATCGGAAAAATATTTTATAGTAATGCAATAAATATGAAAGTTTAATCTTCAACATTTCTGCTATAATACTTTATTGCAACTATAACGATGCTCCTCTAAAGTTCCTTCTGCAGAGCACATTTCCACAACGGTACATTAATTTGGTATGGCTGCACTTCCCAGATACATACCAATTAGTCTTTTGTATGGTTTAAATAACAGTACTGCACAGTATTTGGAAACGAAAATGTGAAGTACACAATTCCGACTGTCAGCATCCATCAGACGAAAAATGTTCATTATAACTGTCGATTGCCTTTAGTATTCTAATGCTGAGCGAACGAAAAGAATGGCTCAATGTAGATAGATTAGATTAGATTAGATTAGTACCTGTTCCATAGATCAGGAATATGACACTTCGTAATGATGTGGAACGTGTCACGTTAATAAAAGTTGTCTATACAAGATATTACATCACACAAAATATACATGAGACTTAATATTTACATGACACTTAATTTTTTTTTTTTTTTTTTTTGGGTAAGTGAGCAAAGACTTTTGTGGCAGCATAATTTACCCTCTTCTGAGCCAAAGTTAGAGTTAACCTTTCTCCTAGTGTTGTAGCCATGTACACTGCTATTACTTTTGAATTCGTTCGGATTGTTAATAACAAATTTTATATGTGAATATATATATTTTGAGGCTACAGTGAGATCCCTAGCTGCAGGATGATCTTGGATGAGCTCCAGCAATTATTCTGGTTATACGCTTTTGTACAATGAACACTCTTTTACTCAATGATGAGTTACCCCAGAATATGATGCCATACGAAAGTAGAGAATAAAAATAGGCGTGGTAAGCTAATTTACTGAGATTTATGTCGCCAAAATTTGCAATGACCCTAACAGTTTCCATTCGCTTTCATGGTAATGCCGTCATCCTGTATTCTTGGTTGCCCTGTCTCCCTTGTAACAATATTCCAAATTGTTTTGATTTTGTTATCAAAGGTATTAATCTCAGACATGATGCACATGCTTCTGAACTTTTAATAACCTTCCTTAAGGTAGCACAGTAGTGTTTATAATATTTGGCTGTTTCTGGGTCATTACTCTTTCTTGTTGTTAGATACAGTTCCCTTTTGTGGTTACAAGATATTTTTATTCCTTTAGTAAGCCAAGGTTTTTTGCATGGTTTCTTATAATTAAATTTAACTACTGTCTTGGGGAAACAGTTTTCAAATTCTCTTACAAGTGTATCATGAAATAAGTTATATTTTATATTAGCATCGGTTTCTTTCTACACCTCATCCCAGTTTAACTGCTGAAGATTTTCCCTGAAATTTCTAATTGTTGAGTAATTAATTGAATGCACAACTTTGGAGGGTAGTTTTGAAGTACTGAATGGAGCTATTTCATATACTGTAACTAGCTAAACACCACGATCAGAAAGACCCTTCTCAACAGGACAAAAATTTATGTTTTTAAACTTATCTTGGTCTAGAAAAGTGTTATCTATCAATGTGCTACTGTCCTTTACAACCCGAGCAGGAAAAACAATGACAGATGTCTAATTGAAAGAACCGAGCAAGACTTCCAGGTCATTCTTCCTATTACACTCTTTCAGTGAATCAACATTGAAGTCCCCACAATAATTTGCTTTCCCCTATCTGACAGATAGCACAACAAGGCATCCAAGTTTTCTAGGAATAAATGAAAGTTTCCTGAAGGGGACCTATATACTGTTACAAATATAAAAAGAATCCTCCTTCAGTTTAAGTTGACAGGCACATGGTTCTATATGTTGCTCTAGACAAAACATTTTGTATCTAAGCTTTTTACAGAGTGATAAATTTTGACATATATGGCAACTCCTCCTCTCACCTTATTCTCTCTACTCATATGTGCAGCTAGTTCATAACCACTGATATTTACCTTTTTGGTATCAGACACAATGTGATGCTCAGACAGGCATAGTATATCTATTACATTATCAGATTCAATGTCATCTAAATAAAGCAGGAGCTCATCTACTTTATTCTTCAATCCTGGAATATTTTGGTGAAAAATGGCAACATTACTTTTTACTTTACTTTTGTGAGAATCTACTTTTTTCTTTAATCCACCAACATTTTGGTTAAATATGGTAACATTATTATTTACTTTACTGTTGTGAGAATCTCGTGAATTTTGGACCTGTTTAGCACCTGCCTGCCTGAACTTCTCATTGGACACTGATATTAGTTTAAAAGAAGAGGTATATCCATGAGTACTAGTGTGTCGAGGACTTAGCACTGAAGCCATGGTCTAGGATAGTGTTCCGACTTGCTCACATGTCTGATGTCGTGCCTCAGGTCGTCTATCCCGATAAGAACTACAGCGGCGTGGTGATGTATTTTCTCGCTTAGGTATGTATATCTCTCGTACTCGTCCGCCATGGTGTCTTAAACTCCATTTTTAGGGTCTGGAGTTCTTGGATATTGGTACTACACGTTGTGCCCCTGCCACACTACCGTACACTATGCTGTGTTCAATGGTCGCTTTCTAAAGACTAAGTTTTTTTTGACAGTTGGAGGTCTCTTCTGAGGAACATTGCCATCTACACCCAAATCATTGTATCGTCATCTTGATGTGGATTGTAAAAGTAAGTCATTTTTATAACCAGACAACAAGGTTATTTTGTCTGCATCTTCCAACTTATCCGGTCACTGGATATTTTAATACTGTGTCCATCAGTGGACGTTTCTTGGCAGAGAAAAATGCTTCTGTTTTTGTAGGGTTAATCATAAATTTGTAGTGCAGTCCCTGTGTAGCTGGCACAGCATACGACATATTAAGTGAGGTTTGTTGCGTCCCTTATCATCAGTATCGTAGTTGTAGAGGGTTGTGGAAATTTTATAGTTTTTAACATGGCAGTTATTCAGCAAGTGCATACTGCTTTCAGCATAGGATTAAGTATAACAGAGCCATCTGTTAGGGTTTGCAAAACTACTATTACGTAAAGGACAGAAGGAGATAGAAAAAATTTTTACAAATAACTACACAATCCAGAAAATATCTGCATGACGGTAACTTAAGCAGCACATATCTATGAGATTAGAAGAAAATAATGTTTCGAAACCAGAAGCAGGTAAAATTTAGTAAAAATAGAGGAATCAAAATTCCGCTTGCAATGGATTGAAACCATTGAAAAAATATTTGTTACGTGGTTGTAACTGTTCATTGAGGATGAGGCCAACTTTCTTCGAAATATGCTTGAAAATCTCTAGCTTTGTGAGTATATCAAGCCTATGTTCTTTATTTGCTCTACGTAAAATGGAAATTTCTTCAACGCGCTACGGTTTGTGTCCGGAAATTAGCGGAAGACCAGCAAAAATGGAATTGTGTACATCAGTGCCTCTTTTTCCCAAAAACTGTTCCTTGTACCTGACACTAAAAGACCTTCCAGTTTTTCCTATGTAATAAACGTGTCACGTGTCACAAGTGATTTTATACATTCCTGAATTGTGTATCGGAGAATTGTGGACTTGAGGAGGTAGGGATTTTCAAGCATATTTCTAGGAACGATGGACTGATCTTCATTGAACGTAACAAAATTTTTTTCAATGGTTTCAGTCCACTGCTCGCGGAATTTTGATTCCTCTATTTTTACTATATTTTTCCTGCTCCTGGTTTCGAAACATTATTTTCTTCAAATATCATAGATATATGCTGCTGAAGTTAAGTTCGTTCAGATATTTTCTGCAATGTACAATTGTTTTTAAAACATTTTCTGAGTCTGTCCTTTACGTTACAGTAATTTCTGTAAAACCTAACACATGGCCCTGTTATACTTAATCTGCTTGACTACTGTGTATTTTCAAAAAGACTTGAAGGTCTTTATATATATTGTTTTTAAAATTAACTGTCTTTTTTTCCAGTATTTCTGCTATAATGTTTCAAATTGGCACGTGTTACTGCCTGCGCCTGATAGGCGGCGCAGCTCGTATTGTTTTCGTAGCAGCAATGTAAGCCACTGGGCCGATCAGTCTGATGTTGCTCCCAGCTGAGAACAGGTGGCAAAGGCTACAACCTTATATTTTACTTTTGACACGAGCATAGCTGCCTCCAAATTCTGACTATTGCTTTTTAGCAATGTAATTTCACGTAAATAACCCTTGTGCGTCATGAAAATAGTCATCTTGATTAATGTGTTTTTAGTCATACCTCATTTCCTACGTATTATTTAATAGGATTTAGCAACATTTATTCTGATGAAAACACCCCTAGTAGGTGTCGAAACCTAGGCCAATGTACCTACAGTTCATGTGCAACCGGTTGGTTGTTTATTCCCGTGTTGAAGTCTTCTAGAAAGTTATTTTACGGCGATAAATCGTTAATATTAGGTTGGTGCGTAAGTTTATGGTCCTTTTTTGTTTTGTATGTTGGTATCCTGGTTGCTATGGGTCTTCATTTTTTTTGACCGCCTGCAGCAGATACTGTACTGTTGTTGTATACAGGGAAGTATTTACGCTAGAAAATCATAGCAAAATGCTGGAAGATATGCGGAAGAGTGGCGATTGACTCTCATCATACACAAATGCAACGTATTGAGAATTCATAGACAAAGTCCCATTATTGTATGATTACGCCATTGCAGAACAGTCACGGGAAGCAGTTACTTTCATAAAATATCTATGACTATGCGTATGAAACGATCTGAACTACAACCATCACATAAAATTAATCGCATGTAAGGCAGATACCAGACATTGTGTGAAATCTTATGGGACTCAACTGCTAAGGTCATCAGTCCCTAAGCTTACACACTACTTAACCTAAATTATCCTAAGGACAAACACACACACCCATGCCAGACTGAGACTTACTGGAAGAATTCTTGGGAATTATAGTTCATCAACAAAGGAAATAGCCTACAAAACACTTGTTCGATCAATACTTTAATACTGCTCATCAACCTGGGATCTATACCAGATAGGACTGATAGAAGAAATAGTGGAAATAGAGGAAATAGAGCAGAATCTTTCATTACAGGTTCAATTAGTGGGCGTGAGAGCGTCACTGAGATGTTCGCTCATTTCCAGCGGCAGACTCTACCATTAAAATTCATAGAGCCTACTTTCCCAGAAGAGTCATCCAGTATAGTGCTTTCGACTATTCATATCTCACGAAAACACCATGAAGATAGAGAAATTCGAGCCCATACAGAGGCTTACCAACAATCATTCTTCCCTTGCGCCATTAGTGACAGAAACAAGAAAAAAGGGGATTAACAGTGGTATACAAAGTGTTCTCCGCCACATACAGGAAGGTGGGTTGGGGAATATAGATGTATATGTAGATGTCAATGTGGAGTATACTATGACAAGCTTATGTGGCAGGTTTCCGCCGATTTCATATTCGTTGTTCTGTCTCTGGGACAGCTATACAAAGATTACAATTTTCGACACGCTGTCAGCAGTAATTTTACTAACAATTTATTGTCAGTCGGTTTTGGCCAAACAATTCATCATGATCAGGCCCTAAAAGAAATATAAAACAGCAGCATTAATAACAGCATGACATCAAAACCAAAATACCTAGAATGAAATTATATAAGACATATTCATTCCGTTATTTAAAAAACCACCTATGTACAATCTTAATGAGCGTATTGTAATATATATATATATATATATATATATATATATATATATATATGTATATCAGTGCTGCTATGCACACGATCGCATATAGCAAAGCTTAATCGCTGTACAGCCACTGTAACGTGGAAGTAGAAATGAGTATCTATATGCAATTCAAGAATCAATCATGTACGTACTTGCAAGGCTAAAATAATGGAACCCAGCGTACATCACAACAGACGACATCATTAAAAATACGTGGTTAATGACATCGTGCAAATAAAATATCCACTAACACTCGCTATGATCGTGCGTACAACGTAATTACCAACATAATCTAGTGGTACGAGGTACATATACATCTGTACAACCGGTCTGTATCGTAACCAGAAATAAAAATGAAAATGCATGTCCACATACAGTATAGAAGTTAAAATAAATCACCTAAAGAACTAAGGAAATACAGAGGACAAAACCAATCATAACCCTATAGAAGCTTGTATGAAGACAAGAAGAAGAGGACCAAGTGATGAAAATAGAACCATTCATCAAAGCTGTCACTCTATTGTGTCATGAAATATAAGCGGATGATGTAGGCATGGCCTCACTGTTAAAGTGCCAACACTGTTGAAACACAGTTAAGTGTAAACTCTACAAAGTGAAAATCCTCATTTATTGCTCTAACGAAAACACGTATGATTACACGAAATACACCAATGAGAAACACGTAATAATAAACGACATGTACAAGAAACAAAATGGGATGAGGTAAAACAATAAAAAGGGGATCATTGTGGTGCCTAAAGTGTTAAAAAAGCAACTGGCATCGTCACACTCATACTAAGAAAGGAGGGTATATCAATATTACTTTGACATATTATGCACTTAAAAAGTTAACGGTGCCTAATGGCCACACAGTGGCATCCCGTCACAAACTTGCGGACATACATAACAACAGTGGACTAACAATCCCAAGCAATGCCCAGTAAAGTGGTCTATATGTCGGAGCTCATTAGTAACAGTTCCAGAAATCTGAATAAAGCCTGTAGATCGGAAGCTGTAACCTTATTACAATAGCCAGCTGAAGTATCTTCCTGGTTTCATCTGGCATTAGTTGGTCGCGAGCTGTTTCATTCCCTGTTACGTCCTGATCCCCTGCAGCAGTAACAATTACCCTTATTCGAGTTGACAACAAATCCCTATCACGACTCACATTACAAGACACCCGATGACGCCCCCATTTCAAGTCTGCTTGCTTCACAAAATCAATGTCGGTGATTAACTGATCTAGTTCACCAAAGATTAGAGGCTTCTGTGAAAACACAACACGCGAGCGGTGCTCCCTATTAAGTAGTCGTAAAATTGTCGCCACAGTCCAACTCCGAAAAATGCACTTCAAAAGCGAGAGTGGTAGAGCGACCTCTCGTACGGGGCGGGGCAAATAAACGAACGAACGAAGTGTTCTGCCTTACGGCAGGTCTTGTCATGGGGGGAGCCTCGTCAGAGAATTCCACCGCAAGAGCGTCTGGGGAAGTGATTCCAGTGGTGGTTTCTCGTTGCCTTCCACTGACGATGATGAAATGATAATGAGGACAACACAACACCCAATGCCTGAGCGGAGAAATTCTCCGACCCAGCCGGGAATCGATCCCGGGCTCCTCGGCGTGACAGACCACCGCGCTGACCACTCGGCTATCAGGGCGGACGGGCAAATAAATGCGGCACGGAGAACTGTGTCCCACGATACAAAGAAACACTGCAGATGAAAGGAAATACAGCACTAACCTGACTATAGCAGATCTTGAAAGTCACCACCAGTCATCTGTTGGCACTTTTGGGACCTGGTCAGCAAATTGGTGAAAGCAGATCGAAGCTGGATTGCTGGAATTGCTGCAGTCTCATCCGAAATGTGCTGCTGCAGTGTTGTTGCTGTGAGTGTTGTTGCGATACACCTTAGACTTGAGGGCTCCCAATACAAAGTAATCGCTCACTGACAGATCAGGTGACCTGAGTGGTCAGCTCGGGCCGCGACCAGACTGATCTCCGCTAACAATTCTGTCGGAAGTGAAGATTGTGTAAATGTGCTTCAGGGTACGGCCGGCTGTATGGGCCCTTGCTCCATCCTGTTGGAAGTAACGGCAGGTCTTATCCTCCTCCGTTAATACTGTCACAAATTCACGTCTAATAGTACCCATTCGTCCGGACCACAGTTATTTTCCCCAGCCTGTATACAGGGTGGTCCATTGATCGTGACCGGGCCAAATATCTCACGAAATAAGCGTCAAACGAAAAAACTTCAAAGAACGAAAGTTGTCTAGCTTGAAGGGGGAAACTAGATGGCGCTATGGTTGGCCCGCTATATGGCGCTACCATACGTCAAACGGATATCAACTGCGTTTTTTAAAAATAAGAACCCCCATTTTTATTACATATTCGTGTAGTACGTAAAGAAATATGCTATGTTTTAGTTGGACCACTTTTTTCGCTTTGTGATAGATGGCGCTGTAATAGTCACAAACATATGGATCACCATTTTAGACGAATAGTTGGTAACAGGTACGTTTTTTAAATTAAAATACAGAACGTAGGTACGTTTGAAGGTTTTACACTTCTGGCCATTAAAATTGCTACACCACGAAGATGACGTGCTACAGATGCGAAATTTAACCGACAGGAAGAAGATGCTGTGATATGCAAATGATTAGCTTTTCAGAGCATTCACACAAGGTTGGCGCCGGTGGCGACACCTACAACGTGCTGACATGAGGAAAGTTTCCAACCGGTTTCTCATACACAAACAGCAGTTGACCGGCGTTGCCTGGTGAAACGTTGTCATGTGTAAGGAGGAGAAATGCGTACCTTCACGTTTCCGACTTTGATAAAGGTCGGATTGTAGGATATCGCGATTTCGGTTTATCGTATCGCGACATTGCTGCTCGCGTTGGTCGAGATCCAATGACTGTTAGCAGATTATGGAATCGGTTCAGGAGGGTAAAACGGAACGCCGTGCTGGATCCCAAAGGTCTCGTATCACTAGCAGTCGAGATGACAGGCATCTCAGCCACATGGCTGTAACGGATCGTGCAGCCACGTCTAGATCTCTGAGTCAACAGATGGGGACGTTTGCAAGACAACAACCATCTGCACGAACAGTTCGATGACGTTTGCAGCAGCATGGACTATCAGCTCGGAGACCATGGCTGCGGTTACCCTTGACGCTGCATCACAGACAGGAGCGCCTGCGATGGTGTACTCAACAACGAACCTGGGTGCACGAATGGCAAAACGTCATTTTTTCGGATGAATCCAGGTTATGTTTACAGCATCTTGATGGTCGGATCCGTGTTTGGCGACATCACGGTGAACGCACATTGGAAACGTGTGTTCGTCATCGCCATACTGGCGTATCACCTGGCGTGATGGTATGGGGTGCCATTGGTTACACGTCTCGGTCACCTCTTGTTCGCATTGACGGCACATTGAACAGTGGACGTAACATTTAAGATGTGTTACGACCCGTGGCTCTATCCTTCATTCGATCCCTGCGAAACCCTACATTTCAGCAGGACAGTGCACGACCGCATGTTGCAGCTCCTGTACGGGCCTTCCTGGATACTGAAAATGTTCGACTGCTGCCCTGGCCAGCACATTCTCCAGATCTCTCACCAACTGAAAACGTCTGGTCAATGGTGGCCGAGCAACTGGCTCGTCACAATACGCCAGTCACTACTCTTGATGAACTGTGGTATCGTGTTTAAGCTGCATGGGTAGCTGTGCCTGTACACTCCATCCAAGCTCTGTTTGACTCAATGCCTAGGCGTATCAAGGCCGTTATTACGGCCAGAAGTGATTTCTCAGGATCTATGCACTCAAATTGCGTGAAAACCTAATCACATGTCAGTGCTAATATAATATATTTGTCCAGTGAATACCTGTTTATCATCTGAATTTCTTCTTTTTGTAGCAATTTTAATGGCCAGTAGTGTATTTCGGTTGTTCCACTGTAATACATGTACCTTTGTGAACTTACACTACCTGTAAATACCACATTAATGCAACAAATGCTCAAAATGATGTTCGTCAACCTCAGTGCCTTTGGCAATACGTGTAACGACATTCCTCTCAACAGCGAGTAGTTCGCCTTCCGTAATCTTCGCACATCCATTGACAATGCGCTGAGCATTGTTGTCAGGCGTTGTCGGTGGATCACGATAGCAAATATCTTTCAACGTTCCAACCTTCCCCACAGAAAGAAATCCGGGGACGTCAGATCCGGTGAATGTGCGGGCCATGGTATGGTGCTTCGACGACCAATCAACCTGTCATGAAATATGCTGTTCAGTACCGCTTCAACCGCACGCGAGCTATGTGCCGGACATCCATCATGTTTGAAGTACATCGCCATTCTGTCATGCAGTGAAACATCTTGTAGTAACATCGGTAGAACATTACGTAGGAAATCAGCATACATTGCACCATTTAGATTGCCGTCGATAAAATGGGGGCCAATTATCCTTCCTCCCATAATGCCGTACCATACATTTACCCGCCAAGGTCGCTGATGTTCCACTTGTCGCAGCCATCGTGGATTTTCCATTGCGCAATAGTGCATATTATACCAGTTTACGTTACCGCTGTTGGTGAATGACGCTTCGTCGCTAAATAGAACGCGTGCAAAGAATCTGTCATCATCCCGTAATTTCTCCTGTGCCCAGTGGCAGAACTGTACACGACATTCAAAGTCGTCGCCATGCAATTCCTGTTGCATAGAAATATGGTACGGGTGCAATCGATGTTGATGTAGCATTCTCAACACCGACGTTTTTGAGATTCCCGATTCTCGCTCAATTTGTTTGCTACAGATGTGCGGATTAGCCGCGACAGGACTTAAAACACCTACTTAGGCATCATCATATGTTGCAGGTCGTGGTTGACGTTTCACACGTGGCTGAACACTTCCTGTTTCTTAAATAACGTAACTATCCGGCGAACGGTCCTGACACTTAGATGATGTCGTCCAGGATACCGAGTAGCATACACAGCACAGGCACGTTGGTCATTTTGATCACAATAGCCATACATCAACACGATATCGACCTTTTCCGCAATTGGTAAACGGTCCATTTTAACACGATTAATGTATCACGAAGTAAATACCGTCCCCACCACAGAACGAGAAAAAAGAGAAACGCAACTCCCGTGTTAAAAGTGGGAAACACAGACCGACAGCAGCGCCTCAAGTGGTATGGAGATGAACTAAAATATGAAAACATTGCGGGTTGCATCCCCCCCCCCTAGTTTACTTACGTTGTAGGTTTTTTATTTTTATTTTAATTCTATTGCCTTATTTTTACGGTCGTGCAATGTAATTATTTTTGCTGGCATCATAATAAAATAATTGAAACACAGCTATAGCACACTGTACTACAGCAGAGAGAAACCTATTCAGTAACATTTTCAGTCCATTTTTGACGTTTGCGTCTGGCAGACAAGAAAACGTGATAGGAGCAGCGACTGTCAGGCGCAAACGTCAAAAATAGACTTTTAAATTGACATGCTTATATTGTTATCTATCAACATGTAAAAGCTCCAGCATGTTTATGGCTCATACGAACTAGATGCAACGCATGAAACTGAGAATAAGACGAAACAAGCTTGTGGTGTAAATAATTGAAGCAAAAGAAAAATAACTTTGTAGCAGCTAAACTGGACTACAAATATTTCTGAATAATGTCATAATTTTTATGTCATACAAGCTGCTGGATCAATGAAGAAAAAAAGTCTATTATTAAGAGAATAAGCAGCAGTTAAGGAAGTTAAATTAAGAAATATTTATCACAGTATTAATTAATGAAGAATTCTAAAATTTGTTACAACTATGTTTCAGCACTATAAGTTCTGAGTAACTGCCCAGCAAACTTGCACTACTGACCATTAATTTCATTAATTTCTTAAAAAGGTTCCTATATCTTACTACTGTAAATTCTTCAACACAAAAAAGAAAGCATCAATACCAAGTACCAAAAGCAGGAAATGTGGATAAAAACAGTGAAATGAAAACAGTGAAATGAAAACAAAACTTACATTTTATTTCTCAAGCACACAAGAAAAATTTTCTTTTAACTGTTATAAAGCTTTAAACCGTTTACTGAATTTGTCTTTAACAATATCAAGTCTTTTATTACTGATGGTGTGTTTCCAATCTTTCACATACTTGTAAATCAATAGAGGTACACATTGTCTTAAAATATACTGTTCAGAAAAATGGGCCTTGCAAAATGTTATTTCCTCTGGAAACTTAAACAGTGAGTAGAACGTATTCTCCAATTGTTCCTGGTGTCCACATTTATCTAAAATGCATAAAACTGATTATGAACATTTGCTACAAAGGACATTAAGTTGTCACTTGCATACAATAATTTTGGGTCTAAAGCATCATATTCTTTGAAACTTGTAAATAAATGATGCTCTGTGGGTGTTGGTGAGAACAGAGTTGTTTTATAGTCACTACAGTTGGTTTCAGGTGTTACACCCATATTTTGTAAAATGTAACCAGCTACATATGCTAGTGCTTGTCTGTCATTTCTTACATCAGCCCCACCACTACCACCAGCAGCGTCATAATCAGCAAGGGCAGAATATAAAGCACTTTGATCCGTAATGGAATAGTCTGTTGTGGATTCAAGAAAGTTGTCATCACTAGCTCCCAAAAATTGCCTTAAATTGCTTATGGCATACATCTATCATCCTCACAATTACTTAGTGACTTTGTAGGTAAGGCCATGTTATTGACTATAACTGTTTTCAATGTTGCTTTGAACTGAAAGCAAGTTGGGTTGGTGTTTGCAACACCATGATGCCCCACACAAGAAAATACATTCTCCACTGGGTTTTGATTGAAAGCCCTCATGCTTAAAAAATTAAAGCCATTTTTTAAAATCTGTTCCAAATGAACATCAGTGATCTTATTCTAGTTTGCCACCCACTTATGAAACTGGTCATATTTGTCTTATCTCTCCCTGTGCCTAGCTCCAACACTTTCCAATTTTCCATTTCCTTTAAAAGACTGTACCACATTTCAATATGTGGAGACTTTGCAGAGAGGGCACACTTATAAGACTTGCCATCTTGTGGATAACAATAGGAACTGTTCAGTGAATCAAATAAACAATCATCTTTTCAACAAATTCTGCAGTGTACATTGCCTCAGCAGGTAAGATATTAAATGCCACATAAGTTTCAATAACTGCAGCAACTGTATGACTAAGCTGGGCTGAGACTCCCTTGACTTTCATTTTAGTAAAAGAATCCTTTAAATCAAAATTATTCCTATGTAGTTTTGGCAATGTCTTAAACATCTTCTGCTGATCCAGAAGAAAAGCCCTGTGAATATATTCAAAACTGGCCTCTTTTTTAAACCCAAACTGTATTTTATTTCCTAGCAGAGCAGTTCTAGTATTTTTAATAGATGTGGGAATCATAAATGACTGCAATAGGTTCATCTCTGACAACAAAATGAAATGGACTGGACTCAGCAGATTTCTCTCAGCAGAGTTCCTTCATTGCTCTCTGGTTGGTTGCACCCTGGTCACAAACTGTACAAACTACCTTTAGCCCTATTTATTGCAATTGCCTTATGACATAGGTAATAAGACTTTTTAAAGTGATACTTGAAACTGAGTTGTGAGTGAAATAATAAGCAACAACCTGCTTCCAGCTTTTATTTGTGCCTCTAACCATGAAAACTAATGCATGATTTGCATGAGAATTTGATCTCCCTAAATGCCCTAAATCTTGAAATCCTGAAATTTCTTGTTTGCTTGCATTATAATACAACCGTATTTCTAAAGACATTTCATCAAACAACGAAGTACAATATTTGTCACTGTTGTTCATTACTTCAACTTCTGCTTTCATTACATTCATGATCGAAGTATTCAATCCTTGTTCGAAAGGTATAGAAGACAACAGACATTTCAGATACCTCACAGAAGGAAGATAAAAATGAACTGACAAATATTTGTATATGCGGGGACTTCGTTTGTATAAGGATAAAGCAAATACTTTGTCCTCGGGTGTTCATCGCCTTGCATTTGCTGATCGATGAGCATTTCGTAATTGGCTGTTTATGAAATCTTTGGCAACAGAGTTTAAATTAGATTCTATGACAGAGAAAGTATTACTGTCGTATAAATCTTCAAGTGCTTTCAGTTCTGATTTTTCATGATGTAGCTTTGCTTTCAGTTTTGATAGCCTTATTGGAGTATTCCTATGAATCTTGCACATTTTTGATTCTGTTGGAGTTAAGTCTGCTTTTGAAACCCCTGTATCTAAAACCCTACTTTCCTCATTACAAAATGTTTCAGATCAGAATGTGTACTCACTATCAGCAGATTCATTTTGAGAGGAGATAAAAAATTTAAGAGGTGCATCGCTCAATGAATTACTCTGCGCAGCACAACCAGTGCTAGGTAATTCTCTAACACCAGTTTCATCTCTGGTATTGGCACCCGTATAATAAAGATTTTCCATGGTACCACTAGTGCTTGGTAAGTCCAATTCACTATTAACACCAGTTTCACCTGATCCACTTCTGGTACAAACACCTACATGAGAACTACTTGCCACAGCACAACTAAGGCCTTGTAGTTCATTAACACCATTTTCACTTCTGGTATTAGCAGGTGTAAAATGAACAGTTGCCATAGCAGCACTAGTGCTTGGTTGGCCCAATTCACTATTAACAACAGTGTCACAAGGAACACCTGTCACATGTTTTGGAAACACACCCCTGTTTAGCCTATGCCTACTTTTATTCATAAAATCTTCTTCGAAAAAATGATCTTCACAAACAAAATAAGAAGCACAGTTCACATCTGGTGACAGTTTACGGACACTCTTCCACTTTAGAAGCAACTCTTGAGGTTGTTTTGGAAACCTGGAGACATATCAAAGTTATTTAAATAAACAAACGGAAACCACACTGCTTAATTCACGATAGAAGAGAATACATTTCATTTATAAGCAACGAGATTGTTTAATGAAAAATTAAATGTCTTACCTTACAGTTAATTGTAGACATTTTTCAGCAGGAAATTTCTTCGATTCCACGGTGAGCTTTTACGAATTTAAAGTAAAAAATCTGTTTATAATGAAAATGAGTAGTATATAAATATGAAACAAATGTAAAGACGACTGTAACCGAGGACCACAGACTTCAGTGCAGAGCAAGACGATATAATATTTCAAAACAACGACCATTGGAGTTTAGACAGCTCTCATTGGTCAATTCCAGCTTCGTTTGACACCTAGCGCCTCTAGTGGTTTGGAATGGAACTACATGACTTTGTTGCCTCTTCGTCCATACAGCTTTCACCCCCGTGGTTCGCACTGCCGGAATGTTACGTGATACCACGCACTTATACGTTTGGGACTATTACAGCGCCATCTATCACAAAGCGAAAAAAGTGGTCCAACTAAAACATTCATATTTCTTTACGTACTACACGAATATGTAATAAAAAACGGGGGCTCCTATTTTCCAAGTTCCAACAACAATTTCAGAACTGTTGCACAGCGTCTATAGCAAGATACACCACTCTGCGCAACAAGCTTAGAGTGTGTTTGGCAACTTAGCGAAACTACACTAACTAGTCACGTTAGAATTTCCAATATTGCGAGAGGCGCTAGCATTATCTACTGACACAAGCATTTCGTCCTCACTTACCTCCATACTTCTAGCCCATCCTAAAGTGCCTAACTGCCCAGCGTATCCATATGGACACTACTAAAATACTAACAGCATAAACATAAAGCGAATCGATGGATAAAAACTTGTCTAAAATGAAACTCTCAATAAACATATTTAGATTTACTGCAAACAGCTTCTTCATAAAACAATACTTACTTCAGATCAATATAGTCCACTGCTGTTATCAAAGCACAACCTACTTACTATCACAAACGCAGTGGGAATAGTAACAATGAAATGCTAAGACAGTGGATGTAGAATTATACACCTATCTGACAACTCAAAAGTTAATTGTAAGCTGACAGTGAAGGAAGATCAAAGCTATTCAACAATTGTGTCCATATGGACACGCAGGGAACTTAGGGGTTAAAAACAAGTATGTCCTATATGCATAGTGGAAACAGAACTTTTATTGCAGAAATAGGATTCTGAAATAGTAACCTAATTCCATCTACGCTAATGACAATGTTCAACTAGCTTCTTCTTTTTCATCTCGGCCCACACTACTTTGTTGGCTGATGAATTAGCTAATCTGCTGATTACAATTAATACTGCTGAAACCGCAACAAGATGTGAAATAGTGAGCCGAGATCCACAAATATTTAAGATACAATCGCGACATGAATCATTTTATCCTTGCAGAAAATGTGAAATGAAATTTGATTAGTCTGCCTGACATCTTGTCTACAATTTCCTTCACTCCATTACTCGGGTACGAACTGTCAAGGAACCTTTCCCTTATCGTTGGGAATCCAGCATAGCCTTTCGTACTCAATCTACCGTCCATTCGCCACGCTAAATGCCCTGCCATTGTCCACTGCACTTACCTTAACAGACATAATTACGTGTTACACAGTTCCTGATACATTTGTTCATATTGTTGTCTCTCTTAATAATGCCCAACATGCATCTCTCATTTGCTTTTAGGGTAGCCCTTAGTTTTTGTGTTGTTTTCACATGTCGCACTGTCGCAAGTCAAACCGCGTAACAGGCACTCTGATAGTGAACCATCCGTTTGAAGAGCTTTGGAATCTTGATATAGAGCATCCGATCTATTTGACTGAAAGTATTCGGGCCATTTGTACTCTTATGCACCTTCCTTTTGCTGAGTACTCAGTCGCGTTTTTCAAATGTTTACATAAAAGAAAAAAACTCATAAAGCGATTGTGGACTTCATTGTTAATTAGAACTATTCTCTTTTCGATGCGCTAATTGGTTGTTACCACTTGAACAAAAGCATCCCAAGGTTAAATTTTCCTTACCTGTCAGGATGGTGTTGAAATGCTCGTCTTTGTACAGTCTGCGTAGGTGGGAACGCACTAAAATCCCCTATTTTATTTTCACCTCACTAAGACGTGGAAATTTATCACACGAATAGAGAAATGTTTCCCAAATTGTATCCATGGCCTTAACGAAGTTTTGCATTAGGCTCAATTTTATATGAAGAGCGGGGATAATTATATTCTTGGATTCGACAAGTAATTCGTGCATGACATTGTGAGATCCTGGTTCAAGTGATTGATATTCAGGCCAATCTTTTATTTCTATAATGCAGTGCTTTCGCGATGCTATTCCGGAGGCACTCGAAGCAACAGAATCTGGTGAAACCGTGTTGTAGCTCAAGTTATATGTCTATGACGTTCAGATCCCCGGAAATCTGCCACTTAAGTTTGTCATAGTCCAGTCGAAATAACAACTGTATCATATTATCGTATGTTTCTTTCTAGCTGACAGCATAGCACGACGTCAGGTTGTGAGGTAATAATGGAACACTCTACAAAATGTGTGGTAACAGATTTATCCTTAGCGTAAAAAAATGGTTCAAATGGCTCTGAGCACTATGGGACTCAACTGCTGTGGTCATCAGTCCCCTAGAACTCAGAACTACTTAAACCTAACTAACCTAAGGACATCACACACATCCATGCCCGAGGCAGAATTCGAACCTGCGACCGTAGCAGTCGGACGGTTCCGGACTGCGCGCCTAGAACCGCGAGACCACCGCGGCCGGCTATCCTTAGCGTAGCCTGAAGTTGTGGACACCATTTATTCAACACTTAATACATGTAACTGTGAAGACGGGTGAAACGTGCTTTGTGATTGGTTTAGTTATTGTAGTTCCCAGTACACAGTGCGACATCAGCCAAAGCTGGCCTTTGGACGTTTAGTGGGGATTCTTGGATAGTGATATCATTGACTTCACCCTGAAACTGTGTTAGGCTATATTTTCAGCGAGCAGCTACGCGCGCTCATATGTCAGCCACAAACAGTAAGGCCAAAAAGGTCACGGGCGACAGTTGACACTGGGAACTGGAGACGACATCCAGACGGGTCACAGCAGCTGCAGCAGCTGTGGTGACGTCAGCCACGAGACTTGCTCACAAGACACTGCGGTAGCAGACAAACTCAGAAACAAAAACTAGCACAGTGACGTACGGCCGTGAATTAGGGATGCTACATTTATATCACAGTACCGGGCCCCCCGTCTGAGGAGCGGGCAGTGCCAGAACGCAGTGCGCCATGAAGAGCTCGGCCAGGGCTTGCAGCCTTCTGCTGCTGACAATGGCCGCCGTCTCCAGCGGCCGCAACGCTGGAGAATACTTCGTGGAGGAGGAGTTCCAGTATTTTCCTTCTAGACCCGAAGATGCCCTCGTCTTTTTCATAGCCAATATCCCTCCCTTCATTTGTGAGCCCGGCAACGATCACGAATGCACCTCGGTAGGCCCCTTAGAGGCTGAGTTTTGTCTCAATCTGCCACGAGGGTACTCTCCCTACAAATGCTCGTTCGAAGGAAACGCAACGACAGACAGTAATTTCAACCTAATCAAAAAGAGCGCACCGCTTCTTTTCAATTTCAATGTGAGACATAGCGTAAAGTTTATTACGTACAGAATGTACTGCACTACTGATTCACCACTACCAGACGAATATTTCCGTCTGAGAATACAGCGCCCTCATGAGGACCATCCAATGAAATGTCTTCTCCAGCACGACACTGGAATGCTGTATCTCAGGTTTCCAGGATACCCGACCATCTATTGCCAAATTGTAACTGAAGAAAACAGTTACCAATTTGATAGGCGTTATCATTTTAACCTGCCGGGTATCGCTGATGACCCACTCAAATGCGCGTTCCGCGTGTATTCGGAGTTGCCTCTAGCGGTCACGCAAACAGAGGAACAGATGTACCGGTCTCTGATTAGCGGACTTCCCAGTCGCAAGGATGGCACTCGCCTGCGTGTCGTATGCTCCCGCCACGACACGTCCAATGGGACGCCACACTTTCAGCTACTGTTGCAGAGTGACGTCACTTACGACTGCAGTTTCCCCGACGCTGCTTCTAGCTATCCGGTAAGTCTTTTGTTTTTATTTTCGTTCTCTCTGAGTTCTCACGTCAAACAGCAGCTTCATTCGAGATACACAGTGGAAGCAGTCCTCCATTTTGAAGAAACCGTTCCCACATTTGCCTCTAAACTCTTATCCAGTTTGTGAATCGAATCCGGATGTCATGCTTCCCGTAACCAGTCGCCATACCCGTTTGGCTCCTGAAGCATTCCATCTTGATTGACATCAATACTCATCCCAGGGTTCTTTACTAACTTGTGAAATACTGTGGGAACACATTGTCCCATCGCGGAAGTACCCCCCCTGCAGAGGAACGTTGGCAGTAGGGACACGGTAATACTACAGATGCTTCTTGGTATCGAGTACTTTCAACTGTTGTTGTTGTTGTTGTGGTCTTCAGTCCAGAGACTGTTTTGATGCAGCTCTCCACGCTGCTCTATCCTGTGCAAGCTTCTTCATCTCCCAGTACCTACTGTACCCTACATCCTTCTGAATCTGCTTAGTGTATTCATCTCTTGGTCTCCTTCTACGATTTTTACCCCCCACGCTGCCCTCCAATGCTAAACTGGCGACCCCGTGATGCCTCAGAACATGTCCTACCAATCGATCCCTTCTTCTAGTCAAGTTGTGCCAAAAATTTATCTTCTCCCGAATTGTATTCAGTTACGTGATCTATCCAACTAACCTTCAGCATTCTTCTGTAGCACCACATTTCGAAAGCTTCTATTCTCTTCTTGCCTAAACTATTTATCGTCCATGTTTCACTTCCATACATCAGTTATTTTGCTCCCCAAATGGCAAAACTCATCTACTACTTTAAGTGTCTCATTTCCTAATCTAATTCTCTCAGCATCACCCGATTTAATTCGACTACATTCTACCATCCTCGTTTTGCTTTTCTTGATGTTCATCTTGTTCCTCATTACAAGACACTGTCTATACCGTTCAACTGCTCTCTGTTTCTGACAGAATTACAATGTCATCTACAAACATAAAGTTTTTCATTTCTTCTCCCTAGATTTTAATTCCTACTTTGAATTTTTATTTTGTTTGTTTTACTGCTTGCTCAATATAACATCGTGGCTGTGCTGCAACCTTTTCTCATTCCCTTCCCAACCACTGCTTCTCTTTCATGCCTCTCGAGTCTTATAACTGACATTTGGTTTCTGTACAAATTGTAAATAGCCTTTGAATTTTAAAGAGTATTCCAGTCAACATTGTCAAAAGCTTTCTCTAAGTCGAGAAATCCTAGAAACGTAGGTTTGCCTTCCCTTAAGCTATCTTCTAAAGTAAGTCTTAGGATCAGCATTGCCTCACGTGTTCCAGCATTTCTACGGAATCCAAACTGATCTTCCCCTTAGTCGGCTTCTGCCAACTTTTCCATTCGTATGTATAGAATTAATGTTAATATTTTTCAGCCGTGAATTATTAAACTGATAGTCCGGTAATTTTCATACCTGTCAACACCTGATTTCTTTGCGATTGGCATTATTTGTTCTTGAAGTCTGAGGGTATTTCACCAGTCTCATACATCTTGCTCACCAGACGGTAGAGTTTTGCCAGGGCTGGCTCTCCCTAGGCTATCAATACTTCCAATGGAACGTTGTCTACTTCCGGAGCCTTGTTTCGACTTACATCTTTCAGTGCTCTGTCAAACTCTTCACGCAGTATCATGTCTCCCATTTCATCAGCTACGTCCTCTTCCATTTCCATAAATTGTCCTCAAGTACATCGCCCTTGTATAGACCTTCTATATACTCCTTCCAACTTTCTGCTTTCCCTTCTTTGCTTAGAACTGGGTATCCATCTGAGCTCTTGATATTCATACAAGTGGTTCTCTTTTCTCCAAAGGTATCTTTAATTTTCCTGTAGGAAGAATCTATTTTACCCCTAGTGATATTTGCCTCTACATACTTACATTTGTCCTCTAGCCATCCCTGCTTAGCCATTTTGCACTTCCTATCGATCTCATTTTTTGAGACGTTTGTATTCCTTTTTGCCTGCTTCATTTACGGCATTTTTATATTTTCGCCTTTCATTAATTAAATTCAGTATCTCTTCTGTTACCCGTGGATTTCTACTAGGTCTGGTTTTTTTACCTAATTAATCCTCTGCTACCTTCACTATTTCATCTCTCAAAGCTACCCATTCTTCTTCTACTATATTTCTTTCCCTCGTTCTTGTCAATCGTATCCTAATGCTCTCTTTGAAACTCTGTACAACCTCTGGTTCTTTCAGTTTATCCAGGTCCCAATTTCCCACCTTTTCGCAATTTCTTCTGTTTTAATAAACAGTTCATAACCAATAGATTGTGGTCAGAGTCCACACCTGCCCCTGGAAATGTCTTACAGTTTAAAATCTGGTTCCTAAAACTCTGTATTACCACTATGTAATCTATCTGAAACCTTCCAGTGTCTCCAGGCATCTTCCACGTATACGACCTTCTTTCATAATTCTTGAACCAGGTGTTAGCTATGATTAAGTTATGCTCTGTGCAAAATTCTACCAGGTGGCTTCCTCTTTCATTCCTTACCCCCAATCCATATTCACCTACTACTTCCCTTCCTTTCCTACTATCGAATTCCAGTCCCCCATGACTATTTTCGTCTCCCTTCACTATCTGAATAATTTCTTTTACTCATCATACATTTCATCAATCTGTTTTTCATCGGCGGAGCTAGTTGGTATATAAACTTGCACTACCGTGGTAGGCGTGGGCTTCGTGTCTATAATAATGCGTTCACTATGCTGTTCGTAGTAGCTTACCCGCGCTTCTATTCTTTTAATTCATTGTTAAACCTACTCCTGCATTACCCCTACTTGATTTTGTATTTATAACTCTGAATTCACCCGACCAGAAGTTTCGTTCCTCCTGCCACCGAATTTCACTAATTCCCACTATATCTAACTTTAACCTATCCATTTCCGTTTTTAAATTTTCTAATCTACTTTCCCGATTAAGGGATCTGACATTCCACGCTCCGATCTGTAGAATTCGTTTTCTTTCTCCTGATAATGACGTCCTCCTGAGTAGTCCCCCTAGTGCCCCCCCCCCCCCCCTTTCGGAGATCCGAATGGGGGACTATTTTATTTCCGGAATATTTTACCCAAGAGGACTAAATCATCATTTAACCATAATTTAAGCTAAATGTCCTCGGGAAAAATTACGGCTGTAGTTTCCCCTCGCTTTCAGCCATTCGCAGTAACAGCACAGCAAGGCCGTTTTGGTTAGTGTTACAAGGCCAGATCAGTCAATCATCCAAACTGTTGCCCCTGCGACAACTGAAAAGGCTGCTGCCCCTCTTCTGGAACCACAGGTTTTCTGGCTTCTCAACAGATACCCCTCCGTTGTGGTTGCATCTACGGTCGGCGATGTGTATCGCTCAGGCACGCAAGTCTCCCCACCAACCACAAGGTCTATGATTCATGGGGGTACTTTCAACTAATATGCATGATTATTCGCTCATATCCAGTTGATACTTTTACTCATGTTAGTACCTTGTAATGATTTATTACATTGTTGGTACTTACCACAAACTTTTATCCACATAACAGCAGTGTAGTAGAGGCAACAAAAGTTGAGCTACACAAGCAAATAGAACACAGATTCGGACAAAGTCAACATAATTATTTGGCTGGAATAACATGCTTGCTTTACCCAAGATTGAAAACTATAGATACCCAAGATTCAAAACTATATATTTCCAAGATCCCAAAGTTGTGCTGTGACAATATCTACTATAAGGCGTTTATCATCAAGTAATCTTGCTGCTACAGTTGGCACCAGCAGATGCGAAGCGGACAGTGAATTTTTTCTTCAAATGGTACATAGATTTAGGAGTTATTATTAGACTTTAGTACACATTAGTCAAAAGGAGAATGGTGAAACAGTCACCTAAATGTGTAGTACAATTTTTTAGAGCGTTGGGAGGAGTGACAGTTTTATTACACTTAGTCGTGGAAGCTAGCGAATTGGTGTCTGATAATTGAAGCCACATCCCTTCCAGCATTTCTTTTCAAAGACAGGTAACGCGTTATCAAAGTCTCGTAATAGATATCAGCGAAATGACTGAAAAAAATGTTGTATTTGAATGACTGCACCGAGGAAGAATGTGAACTTTAGTTGAGATATATTTTACTTACTTTGGGAGCTGTTTTTTGTTGTACTTTTCAGTCCAAAGACTGGTTTGATGGAGCTGTCTATGATAGTCTGTCATGTGCGAGCCTCCTCATCACTGAAATCTACTGCAACCTGCATCCTTTTTAACCTAATTACTATAGTCATACCCAGGTCTCCAACTCCCCCCCCCCCCCTCTCTCCCCCCCCCCCCCCCACCGTTCCCCCCACACTTCTCACAATTCTTTGATGCCTCAGGATGTGTCATTTCAACCGATCCATTCTTTTACTCAAGTTCTGCCATAAATTTCTTTTCTTCTCGTTTCGATTCAATGACTCCTCATTGGTTCAAAAATGGCTCTGAGCACTATGGGACTTAACTGCAGAGGTCATCAGTCCTCTAGAACTAAGAACTATTTAAACCTAACTAACCTAAGGACATCACACACATCCATGCCCGAGGCAGGATTCGAACCTGCGACCGTAGCGGTCGCGCGTCTCCGGACTGATGCGCCTAGAACCGCTCGGTCACCCCGGCTGACCCTCATTAGTTATTCGAACTTTTAATCTCTTTTTGTCTGAACTGCTTACTGTCCACATTCCACGTATGTACAAAGCTACAAACTATATAAATATCCTAGAAGAACTTAGTAATCCATAGATGTCAGTGATTTCCTCTTTTTGGAAATTCTTGACTTGGTATAGCAAACCTGCACTTTATATCTATTCTTCTTCTCTACTTCGGACGTAGTTATTACGTTGCCTACATACGAAGGTCGTTCAATAGATAATGCAACACTTTTTTCTGGAAAGCAGGTTGATTTTGTGCAGGATTCCAATATACCTTATTATTCCCCACTCTTTTGGCTGCAAAACCCTATTTTTCAACATACTATCCCTTCAATGCGACAACCTTATACCACCTTACAGGGAGGGCTGGTTCAAACGGCTCTGAGCACTATGGGACTTAACTTCTAAGGTCATCAGTCCCCTAAAACTTAGAACTACTTAAACCTAACTAACCTAAGGACATCACACACATCCATGTCCGAGGCAGGATTCGAACCTGCGACTGTAGCGGCCGCGCGGTTCCAGACTGTAGCGCCTTTAACCGCTTGGCCACCACGGCCGTCTACAGGGAGGGCCTGTAGGCGCGCATGGTACCACTCTATTGGGCTACTTCGGAGTCAACGTCTTTGCTGTATCAATAACCTCCGCCCATCATCCACCTACCGCTAGATGCAGAGCGCAACATTCACTGGGCCAAACAGATGGAAGGTACGTAGGCGGCGGGGAACCCAATGGGCACACCTTTGAGTACCGCAACTGATGAAATGACTGAGTCTGCACTACCAACAAATACAGCCACTTGTGCAAAGAAGTGTTTAATTGTGATGCGTCGATCACCTCGAATGAGAGTCCACAAATTACAAGATCGTTGGTATGCAAGAGATAGACAATTTGCGCGTCGTTGTTGGGACGATAGACTACTCGCCCAATGATTCACCGTGCTTCTGTTCACTGTGTCCGTAGACTGCAAAAGCCTATGAGTAGCTGAAATGCACTGATTTTCTTCTGAAAGAAACTCATGACAGCTCTCAGCTTGGAACGCATCTCCGTTATAGATGCCAATCTGAAGGCCACTTATAGCGCCACCTCCGACCGGAACCTCATGAAACTATAGGGGATGAAGACGGAATATTCAACGATGTCCCACCACAAACTTCGCAGTTTTTCAACCGAGACTGGCCGAGAAAAAATTTGTTGCATTACTTCTTGCATGCCCCTCGTCACTAAACTCACATACCACTTCTAATGCCGTATCTCCTAATCTAATTCCCTCAGCATCACCTGACTTTCTTCGACTATACTGCATTATCTTTCTTTTACTTTTGTTAATGTTCATCCTACAATCTTCTTTCAAGACACTATCCATTCCGTTAAACTGCTCTTCCAAGTCCTATACCGTCTTGACTAAACTATTTTCCATTGCTCAACCTCGAATTTTTCATTCCTACTCCCTAAACTTTAATTCCCTTATCAATCTTTTTCATACACTGAAGAGCCAAAGAAACTGGTACATATGCCTAATATTGTGTGGCGCCCCCACGAGCACGCGGAAGCGCAGCAACGGGAAGTGGCAAGGACTCGACTAATGTCTGAAATAGTGCTTGAGGGAATTTACACAATGAATCCTGCAGAGCTGTCCGTAAATCCGTTAGAGTACGAGGGATTAGAGATCTCTTCTGAAGAGCACGTTCCAAGGCATCTCAGATATGCTCAATAATGTTCACGTCTAGGGAGTTTAGTGGCGAGAGAAAGAGTTTAAACTCAGAAGAAGGTTCCTGGAGCCACCCTTTAGCAATTATGAACGTGTGGGGTCGCTCATTGTCCTGCTGGAATTGCCCGTCGGAATGCACAATGGACATGAATGGAAGCAGGTGACCAGACAGGATGGTTACGTACGAGTCACCTGTCAACAGTCATATCAGGGATCGCATTTCACTCCAACTGCACACGCCCCGCACAGTGACAGAGGTACCACCAGCTTGGACAGTCCCTGCTGATATGAAGGGTCCATGGATTCATGAGGTTGTCTCCATACCCGTACACGTCCATCCCTTCGATGCAATTTGAAACGAGACTCGTCCGACCAGGCAATATGTTTCCAGTCATCAACAGTACAATGTCGGTGTTGAGGAGCCCAGGCGAGGCGTAAAGCCTTGTGTCGTGCAGTCACCTGCGGTACACAAGTCAGCCTTCGGGTCCGAAATCCCATTTCGATGATGCTTCGTTGAATGATTCGCACGCTCATAGTTGTTGACGGCACAGCATCAATTTGCGAAAAGGTTGGACTTCTGTCATAGAGAACGATTCTCTTCAGTCGTCGTTGGTCCCTTTCTTGCAGGATTTTTTCCCGGCGCATCGATGTCGGAGATTTGATGTTTTACCGCATTTCTGATATTCGTGCTGCACTCGTGAAATGGTCGTACGGGAAAATCCCCACTTCATCGCTATCTAACAACTGGGCCAGACACTTGTCTTAAATAGGCGTTGTCTACTTCAGTGCCGTACTCTTCCTGTTTACATACCTCTGTATTTGAATGTACATGCCTATACCAGTTTCTTTGGCGTTTCAATGTATTTACATAACGTGCGGACGCTTAAGTCTGTGGGTCGTGCACCATCTCGTACTTCGAAACAGTGGAAGGTCTTCTACCATGGAACGCATGACATTTCATAATGAATTGAGTTTCTTTAGTGTTTCTACAATATTCCCTCTATTGAGAATGGAAATATGTGTGAATTTTCAAAGTGTTTTAACTTTTAAATGAGTTTTGATAATATTTCTTCTTGATTTCACTTTGTGATTACTGGTGTGTAGTTGAGTAATAATGCAACTCATAGACTGTTAAATACAATAGTAACTTACAGACTGTTAAATACAATAGTAACAAAATTTTCTCAATTATAACACTTTCAGATTTAAATAGGGTTTTTATTTCTAGGCACATAGCCATGTTATATCTTGGAACAGTGTTTCACATTTGGGAAAACCTTAATTTTCCGGAGTAATTTTGGTAATTTCTGAAAAAGACTGCATCACACACGAAGTGAACACTATCGAAAATGGAATAAGAAAATGTATTTAAGTTCTATTACAGCCCTGACTAGAAACGAAATTCTGTGAAGTGTTCCAAGGCAAAACACTCTCCTGTAAATCACGTAAGCTTCCCAAACCGCCGCGCGGGATTAGCATAGCGGTCTCAGGCGCTGCAGACACGGACTGTGTCGCTGGTTCCGGCGGAGGTCCGAGTCCTCCCCCGGGCATGGGTGTGTGTGTTTGTCCTTAGGATAATTTAGGTTAAGTAGTGTGTAAGCTTAGCGACTGATGACCTTAGCAGTTAAGTCCCATAAGATTTCACACACATTTGAACATTTGAACTTCCCAAACCGCGCAGCAGTACTCCAAAATAGGACAGACAACCGTTATGCAGGTAGTCTGTTCAGGAGAAGTTGACTCTTCTGAGCGTTCTGCCGTAAACCGCAATCTTTGGTTCATCTTCCCCATAAGTTATTCTACACGATTTTCCCAATGTATCTTCTTCGTTACTGTAACTCTAGAAATTGAACTGAACTGACAAATTTTGAATTTGTGTGATTTATCGTGTAAACTAAATTTAATAGATTTTTCTAGTACTAGCTTGGATGAACTCAGGCTTTTCATTATGGCTCAGCTGCCACTTTTTGCACAGTGCAGATACCTTAACCAAATCATTGTGTAATTAGTGTTGATATTCTAATAAGGCAAGGGACAGCCTCATCTGCAAATAATCTAAGAGGGTTGCTCAGATTGTCTCCTGAATAGTTTGTACAGTTTAAAAACAAGAAACGATGTGTCGTTCGGGTGTCTTACCAAGGGAATGTCACCTGCCCCTTTTAAGTTGTAAACAACAGTAACAGTTGCCATGTGTACGGAGCTTGGTGAGAAGTGGGATCCCCCGTTTTGCTGTTCGTACCTAGGCCAAAAGAGTGATGTGCTATGAATCCGTACGAGAATCAAACCAAACAGCACCTCTGTGCTCACAGTAGGCATGGTACGCAGGACTCACTGGATACTTAAACGTCATCAACAGGGCCTCATAGGTTAAGGTAGGCACACTTGTGTCAGCTAAAACACTGTGGTGTCGACCATCGGAGCTTGTGTATCGTTAACGCTGGCAGTTGTTCTGAGGCACGACAGTGACCACGAAATAAGAATTTCGTGCATCTCGCCATTTACTGCAGTGGCCACGTTGAGACACACTTAAAACGGCGCAAGAACACTGTTAAGAACGCTGTGCACGAGAAGCGAAAAATCCTGGATTGCTGCTGTACCTGGTCCTAATTTTCATGTATCGTCTAACATTTATAGGAATGCATTCGCAGCAATAAGTGACCAGAACCACGGAATTCTCATTTCGTACCAACATATATTTCTGTATTTCTTCACAGTGCTTAGGAAAACGAAGTAAAGCTGAATGGGGTTCAGAGAAGAGATATGAAACACGTTTCTCTCAGAAATGAATCTACTGTGTTCACCATTAATGGTTTGTGGGCCACGGCTTTTTTGATAAAAGTGTTTTTTGTAAGTGACTATGTGAGTGTGTAAATTGGCCAAAATAACAGGAAGATATCAAAAAAGATTATTATATTCCATTTTTTCCCACACAGTCTTATAAAACTACAACAAAAACAATATAATTTACTACGAGATCTTAAATTACGAAACCTTAGGTCAAAGTGACAGTGTTATGAAGGTAAAATGCAGTCTGGAGTAAAGTCATTGTGCATAATCTGATTTTAAAGTAAGTACTATGCTTCAGCTCTTGTGGAAGTTTTACTACGATTAATTTCGCAAATTCTCTTCATTATAAACACCGATTTCGTCGTTGGCCATTTTCAGATGAAAAGCTTCCCAAGTAGCACAAGAATAAAATAAAATAAATAAAGAGTGATTTTAGTTCCACTAACATTTCTGTTATTTTAATAAGAAAAAATCAGTATGCATTATTTGTCGTTATTTTATTTTCCTTTCATTCTTATTACATTTATAGTTGTAAAATTTCAATGAATGCAGGTCAGTTTTTAATGAAAACTTACGTGCTTTTTTACATTTGTTATTTCGTGGTGTATAATTATTTATATCAGACATGATGAAGCCTGCGGCCTATCTTGTTTGTGTGTGATTACACAGGGTGTTTCACAGTTCTTGTTGCAGGCTCCTAGGGGTATAGAGCGATGTAGTAGACAAAGTTTTGAAATAGAGCCCATGACGGGAAATTCACTTTTTGGATGTAAAGTATGTTTGAACATCGTATCGCCTCCAAATCTGCCGCTTCACGGGGTGCCCACAGCGAGACAACGAGCTCTGACAACAGGAGTCTGTGCCATTGTGCAGTGTTCCGAGAACTCGTCGTCGGGTTCTCTTCTACGTGACGGAGGACTTCCTCATCAAAGACGGGAGAGTGATGCGTCCGCGGATCTCAACAGTCTGCCGTTCTTGTTGCGGAGTCACCGGTTTCTAGTAGTCACTGCTGTACTCGGACAGAAATAATATGTGACGTCTTAAATGCAACAGGTACTGACGACGGCACTCTCTTATTACAGAGATGAGGAAGATCTGAAAGTAATCGGATCTTCAAATTGATTTTATATCCAAACGCAATATTTGCTTGTGAAAAATTTATCTGCAAAGTTCTGTCTACACCCCGAGGAAGCCTGTAATAGGCTTTGCCAAATATCCCATAAATAGATGGTAGTACCACGAACAGTACGTTCAGATCGTGTTGTGTGCGTGATGTACAGAAAAACTTACAACAGGATACATTTTCTGTTGAGTGGCGGGATAAATTGGTAGTTCTGCACATTATACCTGCATTACTCATAGAAGCTATACAAATGTGAATTGTAGTCTATTACATTTGTTGTGATGCGGTCATTAAACGTAGTTCTTTTATGTTTTCTATAACAGATATGAAGATGTTTATCTTTAAAACCGGTAACAATAGAACGCGGTGTCAAAAAGAATCATTCGAATAGGTACATCTATATTTCTGAAACTACACTCATGCTCATAAATTAAGGATAATGCTGATACATGGTGAAACAACGCGCTGATGGGCGGTTTGCGGGTTTAAATCACCTCGCGGTATGACCATGCGGTGCATTTGACCTGTGGTCGTCGCATGATGGCGCTGGCAGGTGTCCACATACGCAGAGGTGTGTTGGTGCATGTCGGAGTACGGTGCAGCGAGTAAGTGTGCAGACATTTCAAGACGTGCTAATGGTGACTGTGTGTTGAAAATGCCTCAAAGAACACATAGTGATGACGTTATGAGGGGTAGAATACTAGGGCAACTGGAGGCCAGTTAAACACAGCAGGTCGTAGCACGGGACTTCCGTGTGCCACAAAGTGTGATCTCAAGATTATAGCAACGATTCAAGCAGACAGGAAACGTGTCCATGAGCTACGGTACGGGACGTCCACAGTGTACAACGCCACGAGAAAACCGATATCTCACCGTCAGTGCCCACAGACGACCACGGAGTACTGCAGGTAGCCTTGCTTGGGACCTCACCGCAGTCACTGGAACAGCTATCTCCAGACACACAGTCTACAGACGACTGAACAGACATGGTTTATTCGCGCAGAGACCTGCAAGGTGCATTCCACTGACGCCTGGTCACAAGAGAGCCGATAAAGCCAGGTGTCAAGAACACAGTACATGGTCATTGGAACATTGGTCCCAGGTTATGTTCACGGTCGAGTCCAGGCACAGTCTGAACAGTGATTCTCGCCGGGTTTTTGTCTGGCGTGAATCAGGAACCAGATACCAACCCCTTAATATCCTTGAAAGGGACCAGTATGGAGGTCCTGGTTTGATGGTGTGGGGTGGGATTACAATTGGTGCACGTGCACCCCTGCATGTCTTTGACAGAAGAACTATAACAGGTTAGGTGTATCGGGACGTCATTTTTCACCAGTATGTCCGCCTTTTCAAGGGTTCAGTGGCTCCCACCTTCCATCTGATGGATGATAACGCACGGCCGCACCGACCTGCCATCGTGGAGGAGTACCTTGAAACAGAAGATATCAGGCGAATGGAATGGCCTGCCTGTTCTCCAGACCAATGTGCACTCCGTGTGCATACCGGGGGGAGTCATTCCAGATGTGGAAAGGGTCCTTCCGGATGCCATGAAGGGTACAGGGTGCACCCATCTGCAGGTGGTCGCTCATGTCGGCACCAATGATGTGTGTCGCTATGGATCGGAGGAAATCCTCTCTGGCTTCCGGCGGCTATCTGATTTGGTGAAGACTGCCAGTCTCGCTAGCGGGATGAAAGCAGAGCTCACCATCTACAGCATCGTCGACAGGACTGACTGCGGACCTTTGGTACAGAGCCGAGTGGAGGGTCTGAATCAGAGGCTGAGACGGTTCTGCGACCATGTGGGCTGCAGATTCCTCGACTTGCGCCATAGGGTGGTGGGGTTTCGGGTTCCGCTGGATAGGTCAGGAGTCCACTACACGCAACAAGCGGCTACACGGGTAGCGGGGGTTGTGTGGCGTGGACTGGGCGGTTTTTTAGGTTAGATGGCCTCGGGCAAGTACAGAAAGGGCAACAGCCTCAAAGGGTGCGGAGCAAAGTCAGGACATGCGGGGACCAAGCAGCAATCGGTATTGTAATTGTAAACTGTCGAAGCTGCGTTGGTAAAGTACCGGAACCTCAAGCGCTGATAGAAAGCACCGAAGCTGAAATCGTTATAGGTACAGAGAGCTGGCTTAAGCCAGAGATAAATTCTGCCGAAATTTTTACAAAGGTACAGACGGTGTTTAGGAAGGATAGATTGCATGCAACCGGTGGTGGAGTGTTCGTCGCTGTTAGTAGTAGTTTATCCTGTAGTGAAGTAGAAGTGGATAGTTCCTGTGAATTATTATGGGTGGAGGTTACACTCAACAAGCGAGCTGGGTTAATAATTGGCTCCTTTTACCGACCTCCCGACTCGGCAGCGTTGGTGGCAGAACAACTGAGAGAAAATTTGGAATACATTTCACATAAATTTCCTCAGCATGTTGTAGTCTTAGGTGGAGATTTCAATTTACCAGATATAGACTGGGACACTCAGATGTTTAGGACGGGTGGTAGGGACAGAGCATCGAGTGACATTATACTGAGTGCACTATCCGAAAATTACCTCGAGCAATTAAACAGAGAACCGACTCGTGGAGATAACATCTTGGACCTACTGATAACAAACAGACCCGAACTTTTCGACTCTGTAAGTGCAGAACAGGGAATCAGTGATCATAAGGCCGTTGTAGCATCCCTGAATATGGAAGTTAATAGGAATATAAAAAAGGGAGGAAGGTTTATCTGTTTAGCAAGAGTAATAGAAGGCAGATTTCAGACTACCTAACAGATCAAAACGAAAATTTCTGTTCCGACACTGACAATGTTGAGTGTTTATGGAAAAAGTTCAAGGCAATCGTAAAATGCGTTTTAGACAGGTACGTGCCGAGTAAAACTGTGAGGGACGGGAAAAACCCACCGTGGTACAACAACAAAGTTAGGAAACTACTGCGAAAGCAAAGAGAGCTTCACTCCAAGTTTAAACGCAGCCAAAACCTCTCAGACAAACAGAAGCTAAGCGATGTCAAAGTTAGCGTAAGGAGGGCTGTGCGAGAAGCGTTCAGTGAATTCGAAAGTAAAATTCTATGTACAGACTTGACAGAAAATCCTAGGAAGTTCTGGTCTTACGTTAAATCAGTAAGTGGCTCGAAACAGCATATCCAGACACTCCGGGATGATGATGGCATTGAAACAGAGGATGACACGCGTAAAGCTGAAATACTAAACACCTTTTTCCAAAGCTGTTTCACAGAGGAAGACCGCACTGCAGTTCCTTCTCTAAATCCTCGCACAAACGAAAAAATGGCTGACATCGAAATAAGTGTCCAAGGAATAGAAAAGCAACTGGAATCACTCAACAGAGGAAAGTCCACTGGACCTGACGGGATACCAATTCGATTCTACACAGAGTACGCGAAAGAACTTGCCCCCCTTCTAACAGCCGTGTACCGCAAGTCTCTAGAGGAACGGAGGGTTCCAAATGATTGGAAAAGAGCACAGGTAGTCCCAGTCTTCAAGAAGGGTCGTCGAGCATATGCGCAAAACTATAGACCTATATCTCTGACGTCGATCTGTTGTAGAATTTTAGAACATGTTTTTTGCTCGAGTATCATGTCGTTTTTGGAAACCCAGAATCTACTATGTAGGAATCAACATGGATTCCGGAAACAGCGATCGTGTGAGACCCAACTCGCGTTATTTGTTCATGAGACCCAGAAAATATTAGATACAGGCTCCCAGGTAGATGCCATTTTTCTTGACTTCCGGAAGGCGTTCGATACAGTTCCGCACTGTCGCCTGATAAACAAAGTAAGAGCCTACGGAATATCAGACCAGCTGTGTGGCTGGATTGAAGAGTTTTTAGCAAACAGAACACAGCATGTTGTTATCAATGGAGAGACGTCTACAGACGTTAAGGTAACCTCTGGCGTGCCACAGGGGAGTGTTATGGGACCATTGCTTTTCACAATATATATAAATGACCTAGTAGATAGTGTCGGAAGTTCCATGCGGCTTTTCGCGGATGATGCTGTAGTATACAGAGAAGTTGCAGCATTAGAAAATTGTAGCGAAATGCAGGAAGATCTGCAGCGGATAGGCACTTGGTGCGGGGAGTGGCAACTGTCCCTTAACATAGACAAATGTAATGTATTGCGAATACATAGAAAGAAGGATCCTTTATTGTATAATTATATGATAGCGGAAGAAACACTGGTAACAGTTACTTCTGTAAAATATCTGGGAGTATGCGTGCGGAACGATTTGAAGTGGAATGATCATATAAAATTAATTGTTGGTAAGGCGGGTATCAGGTTGAGATTCATTGGGAGAGTGCTTAGAAAATGTAGTCCAGCAACAAAGGAGGTGGCTTACAAAACACTCGTTCGACCTATACTTGAGTATTGCTCATCAGTGTGGGATCCGTACCTGATCGGGTTGACGGAGGAGATAGAGAAGATCCAAAGAAGAGCGGCGCGTTTCGTCACAGGGTTATTTGGTAACCGTGATAGCGTTACGGAGATGTTTAATAAACTCAAGTGGCAGACTCTGCAAGAGAGGCGCTCTGCATCGCGGTGTAGCTTGCTCGCCAGGTTTCGAGAGGGTGCGTTTCTGGATGAGGTATCGAGTATATTGCTTCCCCCTACTTATACCTCCCGAGGAGATCACGAATGTAAAATTAGAGAGATTAGAGCGCGCACGGAGGCTTTCAGACAGTCGTTCTTCCCGCGAACCATACGCGACTGGAACAGGAATGGGAGGTAATGACAGTGGCACGTAAGGTGCCCTCCGCCACACACCGTTGAGTGGCTTGCGGAGTATGAATGTAGATGTAGATGTAGATGTAGACCTAAACCCCATCGAGCACGTCTGGGATACTCTCGGTCGACGTATCGCTGCACGTCTTGAAATCCCTAGGACACTTCAGGAGCTCCGACAGGCACATGGGAGGCTATACCCCAGCAGCTGCTCGACCACCTGATCCAGAGTGCGCCAACCCGTTGTGCAGCCTGTGTACCTGTGCACGGTGATCATATCCCATATCGATGTCGGGGTACATGCGCAGGAAACAGTGGCGTTTCGTAGCACATGTGTTTCGGGATGCTTTCCTCAATTTATCACCAATACAGTGGACTTACAGATCTGCGTCGTATGTGTTCCCTATGTGCCTATTCTATTAGCGCCAGTTGTGTGTTGTGCCCCGTTGTGTGGCACCACATTCTGCAATTATCCTTTATTTTTGAGCATGAGTGTAATAGACATATACAATGAGCGAGAAACTCGGGAAGTTTTTTTTCCATACCTTTCCATAGGTGTTGAATATGCCCCCCCCCCTCCCCACCCTTGAGATGCATAGCATATGTCAATGCGGTATTCAAATCGTTCCCACACTGCAGCGAACATGTCTTGAGTTACAACTTCCACAGCTGCTGTTATGCGATGTCTCAGTTCATTCATTGTTGTTGGTAACGGAGGAACATAAACAGAGTATTTTATAAACCCCATCAAGAAATAATCACATACAGTGAGTTCTGGCGACTTTGGAGGCCAGCAATATTATCCTCAATACTGCCAAGAACGAAATTACAGAACTCCACAGGTCGTTGTTGTCAATAATTTTTTTCTGGGTTTGTGACCGCATCGTCATTGTATAAAACTACCGATGTTTCGGTCACTGTTGCAAATGACCTTGCCGGCCTGTGTGGCTGAGCGGTTCTAGGTGCTTCAGTCTGGAACCGCGCCACTGCTACGGTCGGAGGTTCGAATCCTGCCTCGGGCATGGATGTGTGTGATGTCCTTAGGTTAATTAGGTTTAAGTAGTTCTAAGTTCTAGGGGACTGATGATATCAGATGTTAAGTCCCATAGTGCTCAGAGCCATTTGAACCATTTGCAAGTGATCTTCTTCAGGATGATTTTGTTTACTGCGATCACAAGCCCGGAGACATTTTATTGACCGTGACAATGGATGCGGAAGCCTACGTTATTGTTTGTCACCTTCACGAAGAGCATGCAGTAGCTGAATATTGTATAGTTTCATGTGTAAACGTCGACACAACGCACGCCAGGCGGACATCAGGGGCACGTTGAGCTGTTGAGCTGCACGACGAACGGATTTCTGCGGACTCCCTGTGAAACTATGGCGGATGAATTCGATGTCTGTGTCACACACACGGGGACGGCCCGGCGATTTGCCTTCACACAAACAACCTACCTCTCGGAATTGTTCATGCCATCGTCTAATGCTGCGTGCTATAGAAGGATCCACACCATACCTATTACGAAAGTCACGATGAAGAGTTATTACTGACGCGCACTGTGCAATACGTAGAACACAAAACGCTTTATATTGTTCCGACACCATTTTTACTGGAACTGAAATGGGCGCACACTGTTGCTACCTAGCGGGAACACGTAAAATTCGAGAGTTTGCTTTTTCCAACAGTACGTTGTTGACGCACATCTCAAATAACAATTTTTCTTAAATCGGACGTTTCTTTTTCATACGCCCTGTAATGAAGTGCATATGCTATCACTGACTGAAACTAATCGTAGAAAAACATTATTAACACAACTACGGAAAACACTAAAACTGAGTCTAGAGTGAAATACTTTTGGAGCTAAGGTCTACTTCGAAATACACTTACTTTAAACAACAAGCGTTTAAAACAGGTTTCATCCTTCAGCTATTTAGGGATCGGAGACAGTAGTAAAAATCTAGATGCAAAACAGGTTATAACTGCTGTAATATGTCTGCACCATTCACAACGTGTTAAAACATAGGAGTAGACAGGTTGCAAGACTAAAATCACACAAACCTGTGGAACACGCGGTACTTCTTGACGATAGCGTGGCTCTCTCCTCGCTGACAGGATGTGCTCTTTGCCTGCGTTTTTACCTTACATACACTGCTGGCCACCGTAAATGCCACACCAAGAAAGACAAGAGGTAGCACAACAAAATTTATTTTGTAGATAACATGTTGACCAAGTATCAAATGATTACGTTTACAGACGTCTGTGACATGTGGTTCCTGCCAGAATCAGTAGCCAGAGTAGCCGCCATTGTTGGAGATCACCGCTGCCACACGTCTCGGCATTGAGTCAAAGAGACGTTGGATGTGTTCTTGGGGTACAGCAGCCCAAGCAGCTTCCACACGTTGCCAAAGATCATCTGGTGTGGCAGCTGGGGATGTAATCTGGGTCACTCGTTGAGCAACCATGGACCACATGTTTTCTATCGGCGAAAGATCCGGAGAGCGAGCCGGCCAGGGAAGCAATTCAATCTGGTTATTGACGAAGAACCTTTGGACAATGCGTGCCACGTGTGGTCGCGCATTATCCTGTTGAAATATGGCTGTGGCCGAGCCCTGAAGGTAAGGAAGGACAACTGGCTCCAGCACCTCGGATATGTAGCGCCGGCTGTTTAAAGTACCGGCAATGCGTACTAGAGGCGTGCGAGAGTAATATCCAGTACCGCCCCATACCATAATACCCGGTGCAAGACCAGTGTGGCGGTGCATAATGCAGCTGTCCAGCATCCTCTCTCTACGGTGTCTCCACACTCGAATCCGACCATCGTGGTGCTGAAGACAGAAGCGTGCCTCGTCAGTAAAGACAACGTCATTCCATTCTGCCGTCCACATCCGTCTGTCATCACACCATTGGCGACGGAGACGTCTGTGGTTCTGCGTCAATGGTAGACGAAGCACTGGACGTCTTGCGGACAGACCACTCTGCTGTAAACGGCGTCGAATAGTACGAGCAGACACTGGATGATGCGTTACAGACGCAATGTGCTGTGCTATGGTTCGGGATGTCACTGAGCGATCCGTCTCTGCCATGCGCACAATTTGCCTATCAGCACGTGCAGTGGTGCACCGAGGTGAATGCGATCGACCACGTCGGTCCGTCGTACCCTCCTGCATCCAACAGTCACATATCCGCATTACAGTTTGGTTTCGTCCAACACGACTAGCGATTTCTCTGTATGATAATCCACAATCTCAGTAAGCCACTATCCTTCCTCTGTCGAACTCGGATACTTGGTCAAAAGATGTTCGCTGTTGTCTACGAGGCATAACTGATCGTCTTGTGAAACAACCACAAGGTAAACACACGTGCCGAACGTACACTCGTCGAAATTGCCAAGTCTTAAATGGCGCTATGAGGTGGCGCCACAGGCGCGCGTGATGTGCGTCTGTGTTGAAATTCTAATCAGTTGCATATCTCATCGCTGCAAACTCATGGTGTAAATTTCACTTGATTCGGATGCTTCCTTCAGGGCGTTGCATTTACGGTGGCCAGCAGTGTAGTAGTACACACGAGTAACTTAGGCTACCAATGGACGACAGCGCTAAACAGTTCGAATGTGTTGATTTCACACACTTTTCACGTTCTTGTATCATCCCGACAACGAGTTAAGCGAATCGGTCTTTTATAGACTCATCACCCGCTCATTATCAGAAACTAAAAGCAACGCCTTGATGATGTAACCATCTTTCTATGTCCCTCGCGTCTTTACCATTTGGTTGCAGTTGTCCACTGATGATACTGTGCGGTGCTGATGTTCTACGCCTATGATTCTTCCCAGGATTTTTTTTTCTAATATGTCTTTTATGAAGTTGTTGTGTTAAACTAGATGCCCAAATAATTTACTTCATACATAATTTTGAGGAGGTGATGATTTACACTTTGCAAAAATTGCTGAAAAATCATGGTGGCACACAGCTATATTAATCAGTTTATTGCATAACCAGTTTTAGTCATTACAGGCCACATTCTGGTGTTTACACTCAGCGGAACACTAAATTAAATCACAATGAATCATTACAAAAACAATCGTAAACATAATACTCAGCGTTATTAACTACTGAGAAATTACACTGCGGAAATGTCGTCGGGTATGCGGCAACTCATAACCAACTACAAGCCATCATGGCTTAAGCCAACAGCTCCGTTGCAATGGAAATCTGGAGCACATACAGTGTCCAGTAATACTGTCGTGAGGCACTTGACATTATAAACGTGGCATGTAATTCTCAGTAATGAGTAGATCGTCAAAAGTGTCATACTGGCAGGAAGAGATGCTCTATGGATCCAAAGAGTACTTTTTAATAATAAATTAAAGGTGTCACTGGATCTATGGTACCTTATTATTGTTGACACAATGGCAAAATAAGAACGAGTAAGTGGAAACATGAAGGCAAGTGACGAACGGTCACTGTGGACTACAGCTTTGTACAAAACAAAATGTTTAGAAAGGATGAACACACTCTGCAGACAATCATCTAACATCCTTTTATAAATAACTTTCCGAGCATTGATGTGATCTTACATCATTATTCATATATTTATTAGGGTAGTTGGAAACATGAAGACAGTATTACATCAACATAATGGCTGAAAATCCCATGTTGTCAAAACCTTAAAAATATTCTCCATACGATCTATGGTCATAGCAGAATACAACAAACATAAAATGCCAGGAAGAGTGAACACACCGTATTGAGCACCAAGTAACAAATTTACATAACCAACATACAAAACATTATGTGTCTTACTTACTTCATGGTTTATGTAAAGTACAATCAACCCTAAGTCAATTGTGATCTTAAGTAACCTAAATTAAACTTCAAGGCTTGAGGAGAATGAAACTGAATAGCCATGTACTAAAAGTGAACCCAACATATGAAGGCACAGACCTTGTAACCGTTTTATGGTGACATTAGCTCATAAGTATAAGTACAGGAGTTGTCACACATCTGAATAAGATTTCACAATGCAATTTCTCAGTAGGTTATAAATGCTGAGTACTATATTTACTGTTGTTTTTGTAATGACTCTTTGTTTCTTATTTTGATTTTTCGTTGTATACATACACCTGAAGATGGTCTCTTGATGATTTAAACTTGTTGAGCAACAAATTAATTAATACACTGTGTGCAACAATGATTTGTCGAGAATTTTGATTTCATTCTCTGTGTCATGTTTATCGATGCACATTTTATAAAAAATATAAAGCAACACTCCAAATCGCAATTTATTTTCGGCCTATGGAGGTAACTTGTTTTGGTTATAATAACCATTATCAGATGAAGATTCCAGATGACAGTATGATTTGAGTCGCTTTGTGATGGATACTTCATGGTTTATGCAGCATCCACCCATAATCTCAAGTGCTTTCTCTCTTTAATTTCTTTTGGTATTTTTTGTAGCAATTTTTCGGTCTAAAACACTTTTGTGTATCTTCTCCATATCTAAATCTCTGTTACCGTACTTCTAATTTTTCCTTTTCTGTTTCACCAGAATCCATACTTCACAATCATACTTAAAATGCTCTAACAAAATCACGCAATGAATTTCTTTGCTGTTCCTGTATGAAAGTGGGTTTCTGTTGATAAATGACTTTCATTTCCAAGGCTAGCTTAAGCAATGCAATCTTATTGCAATGAATTCCACCTTAGGTCGCTCCAAATGTTAACTTCTAGGTATTTTACAGTATATTCTGTTTCTATCGATTTGTCGCTAATAGTGTAATCGCACATTAACGGATTCCTTCATCTCTTCACCCACAGTACGTTACATTTATTTACGTTCAAGGTCAACTGCCAGTCTTGTACCGACGATTATTCCTCTGCAGCTACTCCAGCAGTTCGTACAGACTTCTGACATTGCTACATTCTTATAGACAACCGTATAATCTGCGAAGAGCGACGTGGAGCTTGAGATGTCATCCGCCAGATTATTTACACTCTTCCTTGAGGTACTGCTCATGCACGAAAACTCATTTGCATTTCTTACCTCGTTTCCTTTAGTCGTTTGTTCGATTTACCTATTAGCATATTTTAGACTTTTGTCATTATGGTCAGTTTATAGTTGTCCAAGACATTAGATACAGCTTTTAACAAAAATTATGTTCTTTTACAGGATTTGCTAAAAGTATGACATATCAGCAAATCGAATACAATATATTTCCTACCTTTAATTTTGATACATTTGGTAGCGCTTTTCTTTGTTTGTATCATAATTTCTAGCAGTTGAGACAACGAAGACATCATTAGACACGGAGCTCAGACAAGCAATGGGAGAAGGGGGAAACTGAGCTAGACGGCAGGACAATAATCAACGAAATCGCCACTCTATTGGCGTGCCTTCGTTCACAGAAACAGGGGAAAAGGAATTCTAGGTGGTCCGACGGAGATATGAATCCTGCTCCTGCACAGTAAGCGTCCATTGCCTTAACTAACTGACCTACCGTGTACTCACTCGGCATACCACTTATGGACTTAATACCGAGGACTTTTATTTAAGCAAATCATTCTACAAAGAAGATGGCAATCAAGAGATACGACGCTGTATTAATTTCGGGAATTCGTCTGTTTTAGCAAAATAAGCTTAAAAGCACTAACAAGCATTACTTTGTCCGGGATGAAGGTAGTTCAGCCTGAACTCAGGGCTGCCACATCTACGTACGACTTTCATTTTTAACGATTCATACTTTGGAAGAAAAATTTTCTTTGTGTCTCACACATTATTCAGTTTATATTCCATAGGCTACTCTTCATTGTTATACCAACTATGGGTATCTACATCTGCGTCTATACTCTGAAAACATTATGAAGTACATGGAAGAGGGTATTTTCTTTCTACCGCTTACAGCAATAAACGCCACAAATAATATATAGAAAATACACTCCTGGAAATTGAAATAAGAACACCGTGAATTCATTGTCCCAGGAACGGGAAACTTTATTGACACATTCCTGGGGTCCGATACATCACATGATCACACTGACAGAACCACAGGCACATAGACACAGGCAACAGAGCATGCACAATGTCGGCACTAGTACAGTGTATATCCACCTTTCGCAGCAATGCAGGCTGCTATTCTCCCATGGAGACGATCGTAGAGATGCTGGATGTAGTCCTGTGGAACGGCTTGCCATGCCATTTCCACCTGGCGCCTCAGTTGGACCAGCGTTCGTGCTGGACGTGCAGACCGCGTGAGACGACGCTTCATCCAGTCCCAAACATGCTCAATGGGGGACAGATCCGGAGATCTTGCTGGCCAGGGTAGTTGACTTACACCTTCTAGAGCACGTTGGGTGGCACGGGATACATGCGGACGTGCATTGTCCTGTTGGAACAGCAAGTTCCCTTGCCGGTCTAGGAATGGTAGAACGATGGGTTCGATGACGGTTTGGATGTACCGTGCACTATTCAGTGTCCCCTCGACGATCACCAGTGGTGTACGGCCAGTGTAGGAGATCGCTCCCCACACCATGATGCCGGGTGTTGGCCCTGTGTGCCTCGGTCGTATGCAGTCCTGATTGTGGCGCTCACCTGCACGACGCCAAACACGCATACGACCATCATTGGCACCAAGGCAGAAGCGACTCTCATCGCTGAAGACGACACGTCTCCATTCGTCCCTCCATTCACGCCTGTCGCGACACCACTGGAGGCGGGCTGCACGATGTTGGGGCGTGAGCGGAAGACGGCCTAACGGTGTGCGGGACCGTAGCCCAGCTTCATGGAGACGGTTGCGAATGGTCCTCGCCGATACCCCAGGAGCAACAGTGTCCGTAATTTGCTGGGAAGTGGCGGTGCGGTTCCCTACGGCACTGCGTAGGATCCTACGGTCTTGGCGTGCATCCGTGCGTCGCTGCGGTCCGGTCCCAGGTCGACGGGCACGTGCACCTTCCGCCGACCACTGGCGACAACATCGATGTACTGTGGAGACCTCACGCCCCACGTGTTGAGCAATTCGGCGGTACGTCCACCCGGCCTCCCGCATGCCCACTATACACCCTCGCTCAAAGTCCGTCAACTGCACATACGGTTCACGTCCACGCTGTCGCGGCATGCTACCAGTGTTAAAGACTGCGATGGAGCTCCGTATGCCACGGCAAACTGGCTGACGCTGACGGCGGCGGTGACAAATGCTGCGCAGCTAGCGCCATTCGACGGCCAACACCGCGGTTCCTAGTGTGTCCGCTGTGCCGTGCGTGTGATCATTGCTTGTACAGCCCTCTCGCAGTGTCCGGAGCAAGTATGGTGGGTCTGACACACCGGTGTCAATGTGTTCTTTTTTCCATTTCCAGGAGTGTATATTAAAAGTAAGAAGAAAACTGCTTTTATTTGCATCGGAATTAAAATGAAAAAAATATTACGAATCCAAGAATGTTTTCAAAATCGGCAAAGGTAATGCTTTGTACTCAAAGCAATATTTTCTTAAAATACAGCGCGTTAGAAAAAAAAATGAGAAAGCTGCGGAAGATGGCAACACGAACAGTTTTTCTGTATCATTATTTGTTATACGTAATTGGAGCCGTAAGGACTAGGAGAGTCCCGCTTAAAACATCGCTGTGTCTATGCACCACAGTTGTCTGCAGTCCGTTGCAAGTTCAAGTTATTGGCCTTTAAGAGTTCTCAACGTGTCTCAAGTGTATGTTGTCAATATTTCATATGCACATTTCACAAAAAAATCTCTTTTGACAGAACGTGAAGATAAAAGGAGATGGTAATATTTCGTTTGTAGATTCACGTATAGAACATTTCAATCTACTGTGTGTTTTTTGAACTACCACCGTAAAGAGGAATCTTATCACAAGAGAATTTATGTACTTTCCAGAGATGGACTGAAGTAATTTTTAACTGTTAAATGGCCTGTCATAGGACAGAGGGTAGTTTCTGCCAACCTTAAGATAGCATTTTGTAGAGTTTCTGAAACGGTAGTTAGCAGTGAGGAGTGCAATCCTGGGTTGGGTGGGGATACCGCTTAAAAGTTTAATGTTGCAGTGAACAACTTAAATTTTACGTTGATCAGGTAACAGAACATTAATGAAATATTGAGTAATATTTTAAATCGCAAAGATGAGAATACGTAAAGGCAGCAGCAGGTGTCAGAGAAACTGGGGAGATAGGATAACGTATGAGGTAAAGAAAAGGTGAACACATGAGCACGTATATAACTTTTGACAAAATACAAAAATTTTCAATAATAGTTAAACTTTACTTAAGATGGTTGGTTTATCAACCAACTAACCTTTTACAGTAAAAGTATAATGAAGAAAATAGGAACTATTACATATAAATTTATACAAGAATATAACGTGTCTCATATGACCACACCACCTTAATTGTTTTATCATTAATAAAAATTTTAGATCTAATATTCGAATAATGTATTCTTATTATATAAGTTATATTATTACATCCTTCTTCTCCATTATTAATAAAGAGAAATTAACTATACTAATTTATTTATACAATTTATACATTAACGTGACACATTGACTACACAACAAAGCGTACATACATACATACATACATTAATCCTTATTCCAAAGATCATGAATACGACATTTCGTAGTGATGTGGAACGTGTCACTTTAACATAAGCTTCCTTTACACAAATTAATTAATTAATTAATTTTTTATTACATAATAAATATATTTAAAATAATCCAGCTACAAATTCAATGGCTTTTGCACCACCTAGGTCAGCAGACTGAAGCTTCAATAAGTTTTGATCTGTGTGACCTGCCTGTGTTCTGTACCTTTGTAAGTTTGTTGTTTCTCTGTTCCAGTCGCTGCCCAAAAACAGGCCACAAGACTGAAAGCCAGGTCGTTCATGGAGGCAGAAGACAACAAAGCAGGAACACTTACGAAATTAAAATATTTTATACTGTTACAATAAATATGAATAATTGATCTTCAGAATTTGTGTCACGTAACTTTATTACCCATTTAAACTTCCTTCTGCGGGGCTAATTCCATAGTTGTACACTAATCAATACGCTTTCTAGAAGTATATGATTTAGGTAAGTGCACTGTACATTAACAGGGAACCAAGATAAATCAATAAATATACAACTCCGGTGATCAGCATTATCCAGAAGATAAATGTTTATTACAACTACCGATTGCCTTCAGTGTTCCACAGCTGATCGAAGGAAAGGAGAATGATTCGGACTTAACGTCCTGTCGATGACAAGATCGTTAGAGATGGAGTGCAAGCAACGTTTGGGGAATTGTAAGAACAGACGTCGGCTGCGCCGTTTCTCAGGGACCACTCTGACAAGTGCCTTGAATAGTTATGAAAAATCACGGAAAACCTGAATCTGCATATCCGTATGGTCTTATGTACCACCGTCCTCCAGAGTGCGAGATACCATCACTCACTGAGTAGTTACTGTGGACCTCACCTATCGTCTCCTCTTTTATCAGTGATGCAATGTCCTGTCGTGATGAATCTCCAAGCTGTCATGTCCAAAACACCTTTTCATCTTCTCCATTTAGTTTCCTGGAATATCGTAGTTCTGTCATCGTATCCTCTCTTTACATTTGCTATCTATTTCCATCACTGTCTTCAGGAATGGTTTTCGTCTTATAAACTATTTTTCCTTTGCGCCATATAAACGAGTAATATTTGAAATCTGATGAAGGTATGCTACGTATGATGAAAGACTTGCCTCGGGACAGACACGCTACGATTGTGATGGCACTATGTGGTTAGTAATACGATAAACATCGGGATACAATGGAATTTTCTATTAGACTGAATCAGCTTCATTCAAATGCCTACGCCTCTGCGCATCTTGATCTTTTGAAGTGTCAGACCTAGTGGCTACTAAACATCATCATTGTTTGCAGACTCTTTTATCATAAACATACTATATGGGCATCCACATGAGTTCGTAAAAATAGATCTGCAGGTTCTATTTGATTCATCTACCTGAAACATATGAGATCATGAAATAAAATTAATATGCTAATGAGAAAGATTACTACAGTAATTGCAGACACCAGTAATCTCGGATAAAATTATTGTTCCATAAATCAACATGTACCTCGTAATACAAAGAGACCTGAAACAAAAGTGAGTGGCCAGAACAGTATGTCGTCGCTTCCTCAAGCCTTGTTTGTTTTCTTAAAATAAAAAATAAATATATCAATAAGAAACAGAGACTGCTTTTTACGCTTAATTCTTATTGACTTCTGTATTTGCTGTGAGTTATAGACTCTGTGATTAAGAATTTCTTCGAAGTAATAAGCTAATAAAGAATAAAACATCTTTTCATATGATATGCTTCAGAGTCCTTTATTACTTTTCTATTCCTCTCTATTCTGTCTGGACAACCAACATTTAACAGTTTTCTGTATTATTTCGTTTCCTCCTCCCTCGTTAAGATCCAGAATCGTGAGTTTTGCATGATAATCATTATGAGAACTTCTGATGAAATGCCTTCATAGTCACCTGTATTAAACACTCTCACACATTAAACTCTGCGCTGCTTCAACGTGCGTGCATAGAAAGAGAGAAATATGCTAAATCGTACACTAAAATGTGATTCCACTTTTATCCCTCTCCATGGTCCAATATTAATGAAACTTGCATGCCGTTACTTGAAATATGAATTCTCCGCATAAATTTCAAGTCAATATCTTTTATACATACAGGCAATTCTTTAAAGTAGAACGAAAAACCACTACGAGTTACAAATTTTTACTTTTTGTCCATCCGATGACTAATTTCAGGCCGATCATCATAACAAAGTCAAAATGGCATTTCCGAAGATGTTAAAAATCCCGAAATCAATGTTTTCGATGCATACGATTACCTGCATCAACTGTAAATATTCATTGCACGTTTTTGACATCTTGGGAAATGCCATTTTCGGCTTTTTTACGATGATTTGAAAATGGGTTTCATCCCGAAACTAGTCATCGAATGAATAAAGAGTAAAAATTTGCAACTTGTACTGATTTTTCCTTCTACTGATTAATAGAAGTTGCCGATCCAAGCTACTCCAGCGTGCTGGAAATTCCTTAAAGCACAAACGTACGAAGCAAATAACAGCTGGTATGTTATTCGAATATGTGTGAAGTAAATCGGAAGTGTATGTATAGAACGAATCTTGAATTTTGTGGGTAGTAATGAATATCCGAGCGTGTGAAACGTTACGAAATAGTGAAGTAAATCATATATAAAGAGTTAACTGAAAACTGCAGAAAAAGATGATAATTTTACCCGGCAAGCAGCATATTTATGCCGATCCATAATAATAAACACTTGGTAGAAGTCCATTTACCATTTGAAATATATTTAGGTATTTATCATAAATTCCATTCAAGACGAATGATTAGTCAGTTAACTGTACATGTATTTCCTTAATTATGTTGGAATAGATGTGCATACAACTGAACACCACTAGATTCAGCCAATCAGTGGGGCGCACGGTCCCGTGTTTTGGAGCCAGGAGGTGTACTGCACGGGGTGCTGTCGGCTCGTCGGGTCTAAGTCACTAGTACGTGTATGTAGTGCCGTCTGTACTATATCGCTACTGCCTCATGGCGTGATTGTTGCATGTGAAATTATAGGTGATATATAATCAGATATTCTTGAAAAGTACACCAGGTAGTTTCACATTCCATTAGTGTAGGGGCTTGTGGGTTAGTTATCCTTAAAAATATGCCTCACTTATCTTTCCGTCTTTCAGGTATTTCAGATTATGATGCAGTCTGAGGAAACATTAATGTCATCGTAGTTTACCGCAGCTCTTCTTGGGTGAGTAGCATTGCGTGCCACCTAGAATAGATAACGAAATGTTTCGAGAATAAGGAAGTGAGTGAAACCTTCCTTGCAGCATTACAGCCAAGTGTGGCAATGCTTTCAACATCGTACTCTGCATCTGCAGCTACAAAATTGCAAAAAAAAAAAAAAAAAAAAAAATCGTGTTAGGTTTATGGCAGCGTCGTGATGATCAAAACAACAGTCATTCACAAAAGTATTTTCCATCTTTACTTGTGAATCTAGTACGTCCGGTTTCGGATTTGGACAATCTATCATCAGACGCTTTTCATGCATCTGTCCGTTGAAGCAACATCCAGGGAACCGTTAATAATCTGGCGACATGGAACACGATCCCGATAATGGAAAAGAATATTTGTCTAATGATTGATGCTATGAAGTTCATTTAAACAGATCCAATTCTCAAGATACGAAAACCAGACTTTTTTAAAAAATTTCGCTAAATGTGCTCAGATTCATAGTGAAGCCTATGTGAATGACTATTTTCTCACTGACAGACGTGTGCCGAGTCAGCACACCGCTAACAGACAACCACACAAAAACCGACTGCAGGCAAATTTACTGATACAGTCCGACGGTGGTGCATTCTTAAATAAAAGAATAAAAATAGATTGTGGTATCGATAGTTACGATGCCACGGCGTAGGTGCAAGTTCGTAGGTTGGCACTACGACACAGACACCGACGACAGCGCCCTCTAGCCGCCGCTGTGCAGCTCTACGAGCGCCGCTCCAAATTCAGCCCATTTGATTCCGAGTAGACGACCAAGCAACATTGTTTCTATTTCATAGTGGGCCAGCCACTACAGATTTTTTTTTTTGCCAGTGTAACTTGATTGATCTACAGCTTCGCACTATTATCAGTTGTATATGTTCATACACCAGTAAAAGAGCCATCACCTATGCGCAGCACCGAAGCATTTCACCTTTTCCTGCTCCTACTCACTTCCTACATTCGGCCTACCCTTCAGTTTACAGGAGCAGACCCACAAAATATATCTTTCTCACCGTATCTGTCTATGATAAAACAATCTATAAGCATATGTATTACGTAAGTATATACTTACGACAGGTGGTGCTACATTAGAGTCAGTAGTTGGTCTAGAAATTTAGCGCAGCTCACCACCGACAAGAGTCGTATTTAATGAAAGTGGGGAGCCTGTCTCATCGGCACAGAAGTTTCTAGAAAGAGTACAATTACTTAATATTACTGAAAGGACAATTTCAAGATAAACCATCAATACTGTCCGACTTCATTTCGCAGAATGTTACCATTAGGGTACATCCAGGTCTTACTGATACAAACGTTCAACAGAGTGCTGTAAGATGCACACACTGCCATGGACAGTGCAACAGCAATGTAGTCTCTCAACATGCCTCTCAACCAATTGCTTGACAACAGTCATCCGAAAAAATTCATGCGTTAGGCACTAAATGTCATACATTAACTTTATCTCTCCAGCATCCTAAATGATACTGACAAAGATTCCAATAGTACTGTATTCCAAAGTGCAGCTAAGTTAATAGCATTCTCAATAGCATGAAGGCCATGGCTGTTTTGATTATATTGCTCAGCATTATTAAAGTGACTTGGGCTGAAACCGTATACCTGGAAGAAACACTATAAACTACAATCATAAATGGTACCAAAATTCGTGAGCTAAGCCTAATTCACTCTGCAAGCTGATCAAACAAATCTTGTTGTCACAGTTGTCCAGAACAAAGCCAAAATACAAAAAATATCTGCTTTGGTCGGGAAATTACATATACACAATCTCTACAATCTGACTGACCTTATGTGAACAATGCAACCGTTTCCTATTTTCATACCTTTCATTTTAACTGGATCACAGGAAAAAAATTGTGTTAAGAATCCTGCATTTCTCCTCCTCTCACTCCAATCAATGATCCTGAAAATTTCGAGTTTCCTATATATGCTATGTATGGCAGCGCGACACTGTGAATGGAGTAACACAAATTACACATGCAGCAATATCAGACAAAATATTAAATTACACGATTTACATGAAGCTCTCGTTGCAATTAAAACTGTAGGTGTTTACTACTAAACATCACATCTCACTCAAATTTAGACAGACGTAGTAATTCTTCATGATAGCTATTATTTAAATACGTTACAGAAGACGCCCAGACCCCTACAAAAATAGTCTTCTTTACTGTGCACACGCATTTATTCTGAAACATCTATTGGCAATCGCACCATTACTAAACTCAACAATTTCGATTTTACACATTGTGATGTGAGGCAAAGACGCTGCTATGTTCTACTATTCTTTTTATTACTATATGTCTGTTTCGGCGTTACTGGCTTCATCAGGTTATACCAGGTGGTCTTTATGTCCATATGATAGCGCTGTCTGAGTTACTGTCACTACAGTACAAATTTACTCCTGTGATGTTGGTGGAGCTACTGTAGGTTTTAAACCGTGCTGGATCAGTTACTTTTTAGGTTGATTTCAAAATGACGTTAATTGAATGCTGTATCGACAGTTGAGCCACCAGTATCTCTGTGACAGCGACTATGTCAGCGATATCATATGGATGGACATCAAGACCACCTGATAAAACCTGACGATGCCAATCACCACGAAATGGGCCTATAGTAATGAAAATAAAATAGAACACGGCAGAGTCTTGATATCAAGCATAATATATAATGTTCCCATGTGACATATATAATGCAGCGGGCCCAGATGAGTGCGAAGTTAGATATTGCTTACAAAAATACCTCACAATACTTTTGCAGATAACCAGACTAATTATACTGAAACACACTACAGTTCTAAATGATGTAACTTTTATTGCATGAGTACGTAGTTCTGGGCAACCTAGAGCTCCATCACGGTTTCTTAAGTCATGGGTGTGGTACGTGTGGACAAGTTAATCACAAAAGATCAAAGTAGGCTGTACGCAACGTTTGGAAGCACTACACTTAAGCATGCATATTGCATATTCACATACAGAAATTTGTAAACAGGGAGAATACGAGGATGGGTCTGCAACACCTATATAAGACAACAAGTATATGATGTCTGGTGTATTTGTTAGATCGGTTACAGCTACTGCAATGACAGGTTATCAAGGTTTAAGTGGGTTTGAACATGGCGCTATAGTCGACCCACGAGCGATGGGACACAGCATTTCCGGGGTAGCGACGAACTGGGGATTTTCCTGTACGACCATTTCACCAGTGTACCGTGAATATCAGGAATCTGGTAAAACATGAAATGTACGAGATCGCTGCTGTCAGAATAAGATCCTGCAAGAACGGAACCAAGGGCGACTGAAGAGAATCGTCGAACGTGACAAAAGTGTAATCCTTCCGCATATTGCTGCAGATTCCAATGCTGGGCCAACAACAAGTGTCACCGTGCGAATTCAACGGAACATTAGCGATATGGGCCTTCGGAGCCGAAGGCCCCCTCGTGTACCCTTCATGACTGCACGACGGCTTGCCTAGGGACGTCAACACCAACATTGGAACAGGAACATGTTGCCTGGTCGGACGAGTCTCGTTTCAAATTGTATGGAGCGGGTGGACGTACACGGGTATGGAGACAATCTCATGAATCCACGGACCATGCATGTCAGCAGGGGACTGTTCAAGCTGGTGGAGGCTGTGTAATGGTGTGAGGCATGTGCAGTTCGAGTGATATGGGACCCCCGATACGTCTAGATACGACTCTGAGAGGTGACACGTTCGAAAGCATCTTGTCTGATCACTTGCATCTATTCATGTCCATTATGCATTTCGACGCACTTGGGCAATTCCAGAAGGACGACACCCCATACGTCCCGAATTGCTATAGGAATGCTCCAGGAACAGTCTTCTGAGTTTAAACGCTTTCTCTAGCCACTAAACGCCCTAAGATGTGAACATTATTGAGCATATCTACCTTGGAACTCGCTGTCCAGAAGAGATCTCCACCTCCTGGTACTCTTACGGATTTATGGACAGCCCTGCAGGATTCATGGTGTCAGTTCCCTCCAGCACTACTTCAGACATTAGTCATGGCAAATAGTGTTGTGGCGGGGGCCACACACGATATTAGGCAAGTGTACCATTTTCTTTGGATCTTCAGTGTAAATGTCCCAGACATTTCACCTTAATCAAGAGTAAACACAATAAATTTCCTTACGCCACTTCACTGAAGCAAATCATTACAGGATTATATTTGATGTTGAGTGAAAACATTAGTCTGCATCTTGTCATATCGCTATCATGCAGAATGCTATGCATCTAAAGAAATTATACATACAACACTGGAAAAAATTCCCCTTGTCACTACAGCCATGACAAGAAACAAATGGAACTGTTTGCCAGCCTTACATCTTCAATAACGCATAGCCTGTTCAGTCTCTTTCAGGTTAATTTCACACACACAAAACACACACACACACACACACACACACACACACACACACACACACACACACACACACACCTAGTTTTAGTATTATTCGAAGTATTCCCTTCTAAAAATATTTTTGGAAAACATCTCGTTCATTTGCATTTGTTACTGCACCCCCTAACAATGTACATCATAACACAAATTCCCATAATATTCATAATCATTGACTCTGAATAAACAAATATACAGTCAGTAACCATATGAAATGGTCATACATTACAGCATAAAAGAGCACTGTCATTTCATTCCTCAACAATTAAACCATAACAAGGAAAACTACTAGGCATAACAAAAACGACACAGACTCACAATACACACCCATACTCTGCTACCACTTGAGGCAGAGCTTAAGTTGGGATAGATAAGTGCAAATGGGCCTAATTTACTTCTACGCCTCTTCTGACTAACCGAAGCCAAAAGAGGTACCATGATTACTGGTTTAGTTTCGACAGTTTTACAAAATTTTAACTAAGTGTAGTAGATGCTGAAGTAAACTACGACATTTCCTATTGAAACTGACCAATATTGCTGGATCCAATCCTCTCTCTTTAATGTCTAAAAAAATATTTCTGTTTGATAGTGGGTTCCATGTACAGACCCAAATAACAGTTTAACAACTAACAAAGTACACAACGTGTTAGCCCTAACTAAATTTACCTTGAAGTATCATGCTCCTTTGATAGACTTGCCTTAACACTAAACTTTTCCAGTTTGGTTAAATAGATTCCTTAAATCGACTTGTGGCTAGCTTTCCTCTTGCAACAGAATGAGATGAGGAAGGAGACTACACATACACGCATTCATACTCACACTATTTTTTTTTTTTAAAGAAACAGATGAAAGTATATATGCATAGAGAAATTAGGCGGTGGCGCCGCTGTGGCAATCGCAGCTTTGGTGTCTCCCTATGGTGGGAAAGGGGAAAGGTTGCCTGTTCACGTGCATTTAAGGGGCGCTATGAGCTCGGCGGTTGGTCAGTCTGGGTCAGCCCCTCGTCCCCAGCTTGCTAGTCTGTCTCTCGTCTGCATTTGTTAGGCAGTTAGTGTCTGTCTGTCGTTCGGAGTGCTAGTATGTCGGTCGTTCGGATCAGAGTCTTTCCACTGCGAAACTAAGAGAACTCAGCGGGTGGTCGCCCGGTCGGGGCTTAGTCCCTGCATCTGCGCGTTAGGCCGCCAGTCTGCTCTAGTTTGCTCAGGCAGTGGTCATTGGCGGTTGGATCGAACGGTTGGTCGGTCGCGCACTGAGACATAAGATGATTTGTCCGTCTTGAGCGTCGGCACATGTGAGGGGTAGTGACTTCGCGGTCGACACGAGAGCAACAGGAGTCAATCCACGACATCAGTCTGGCCAGTGCGAGCTGCCACGCCGTGAGACGGGAGATCGGTGCACCTTCCTGCGTCCGTTGAAGCGGCTGGCAGCGGACGGTTCGGGAGAGCGATTTGGGGGTCTTCTCGAGAAATCGCAGTTTATTAGAAGTTAATTGATTGGTGATATGTTGTGTGATTTCCTATTGTTAAATTCTACTTGTTTTCTTGGTCAGTGTGTCGTCCTCAGCTTGCTCGTCTGTCTCTTGTCCGCATTTGTTAGGCAGTTAGTGTCTGTCTGTCGTTAGGAGCTGACTCTGTCATGTTTGTCGTATTTGGTATGTTAACGAATTTATTGCTTGGAGTGTAACGGCTTAAGGGGCTCCGGAACGCCCTATACTTGCAATGTTAAAATAACGCTTATAAATTACATCTTTCCTCACAAAGTATTTGAGGTAGGAAGTTGAACTTTTTACAGATTATTTATTGGAATATCGGCTACAACTTAACACAGGGATTTTACAAACTTAGTTCAGTTATTAAAGATGATTTTTTTTCAATTGTAATGAAAATTCACAACATTTTTTTGCAATTTTTTATTTATATATTCAAAAATATACAGTTTTTTGGAAAAAGGCTGTGTTAAATTATGCAGAAGGTACTGCGTAACATTTACTGAAAGTTTGAAACAAATATGTTTGGAAGATCCTTAGAAAACATGTAATTAGTATGAGAAAATAAAAGTTTTGGGAATTGAGCGACAAAGGTTGGATTAACTTTTTTGTGCATTCCAGGTCCATAGGATGGATTATCTTCATCCTCTGCAAACTCCTCCTCCAGCTTCCTCTTGTCCTCCTCCTGTTTACTCTTGCTTGTATTTCTAGACTCTTTACAGCCCTGTCTGCAGCCCGAAGGCGTTCCTTGTCTAAAGCAAGCATCGCTCGTACCATGTTAGAACCTATCTTCATTCCCATATTTCTAAATACCTTGCACCTTACAATGTTGCCACCATTGAAAGTCGCAACAGCATCATACACACCAAAGTGAAGTGTTTCTATTCCAACAAATACAGTCTTGGGGATTCTCGACCATATAACACTATTTACACTTTCATTGGGGTTTTGAGTTTTTCCGTGAATACACTTTTTGAGAACCGACATATCAAATATTTCATTCACATCCGATTCGCCCATAAAACATTCATAGTTTTCACTCATTGAACCAAGCTTCTTCTGTGAAGTATTTTCTTTCCCACTTTGACTGCTATGGGCAGGTGTACTTGAGAGGTTAGGTTCACTCACTTGGTTATCGTCTTTATTGTTTACAGTAATAACACATACCTTTGGCTTTCCAACATTTCTCCTTTTCTTAAAAGCCTTCAGAGGATTTCTAATTACTTTAATTTTACTCATTATTATACTTCAACAAAACAGAGACTCAAGAAACAGAATTAATTACGAATATTTTCGAGATAACGACAGAGTAAATAAACATGAAACAATCGACAATCACACCAGCGATATATATTGAACCATCACAGGTTAGCCACAACACATACTTTATCTCACATCACTAAAATGTACCTGATGAACACGGACGTTAATAATAACACCATTTGACAGCAGTTTAACTGCGCCACAGTGGGTCACGCCCATGTAGAACACATTACAAAAAAAAATTTAAAAATAGTGGTAGTCTTCGGAATTGAATAATTTATATATCTATTAAAAGGTAATAGTCTGCAGATTCAGAAAACGCAAAAAAGTAAAAACTGAACTTTTCATGATTTTGAGCCTTTCCGGAGCCCCTTAATTCCTGAAATATGTTTTGATCTTGCCTATCATATTGAGAGGCAGTATCTGTGTACTGTAGAGCAGCTTGTTTGGCCAACCTTGTAGAATTTTATATAAGATTGCATTTCATGGACTTTTATTTAAATGATCATTTTAGTATATAAAGTTGCCACCCTTTCACCGTAAGACTTTTCTTAGAAGTTAAAATCAAGTTGCACTTCGGTGGCAAAAATTAATATTTTGATTGTTAGTGTTTTGTAGCATTTCCATCCCTCATACGGGGGTGCATAGTTTGTGTGCTTGTGTAAATTGTTAAAACTTTTAGTTTAAAGTAATCTGGTGTGTTGCAGATTTGTACCAGTGTAGTCTTTCAGAGGCTGTTGTGAGCGGTCGTAACTACGGCTGTGTCAAAAGGGAGCGGCAAGGTTCTTTGCCCGAAAGCTCATACAGTCAAAACTTGTTTCTGCCTCTGAATAAATTGTAACTTTGGTATTTAGAGGGTGCTTTCTGATTATAATTTTAAATCTGCTTCTTTTAAAAAAATACTTTTAGGTACTATTAAAGTGAATAAAATTCCCATTTGTTAAAAGGAATTTGCTTATGATTTCATCAGTTACTCCCTGGCAACTACTTCCATGCTTACATAGTATGATTAAATGTGTTAATGTTCTTGATGAATCGCTAGTAAATAAAATAAATTCTTAAGAATATTCTTTGAAAATAAATCACAGTTCAGTAACGATATGAATGACCGAAACCTAGCCCGAGTTGTTACCGTGGTACAGAAGACACTTAGATCATTGAATTACAACTGCATGTCTATGTGAAATTGAGAATCACAGTTGCTATCACTTGAATATATTCGCTTGTTGTTCTTCACGCTAAGTTCTAAATTTGATCTTGTTAGATTATCATGGTACAGAATGATACTTTTTTAAATGATACAGAGACTTTAACGTTTATATATTTCGATTATAATGTACGATTGCAAATTCTAACAATGAGAGAGAATTGTGTTACTCTTTATACAACTGATATGCTATAGAATAGTGATCATTGTTTCTGAAGGACATGCTAACGGATTTACTCTACCTTTGTTCACTTTAACTTAATAGTTTATCAAAATAGTGTTTTTCACACGATATAACAACGAAGCTGGTGCCTGAATTATAGTCGCCAAATGACTAATATGACTCATCTGGAGATGCATGGCAATGGATAAAGTTGTCTGCTGATGGTGCAATGCTGCTGTTTCTTGTAAACTTCTGGACCACATCAAAACGTTGGTTGCAGTGGTTGCTGTTTCAACCCTTGTTCACAGTACGAGCAGCCCTTAGCGGCTCGCCATCTCACAACTATTCATGACGTCGCCTTTCCGGCTTAGATCTTTTTTAATATGTGTCTTGTAAGTACTGCATCTTTTCCAATCAGTGCAAACTTTAATTTTATTAATGTATTATATACCTAATATGTTTTAGAACAGTTAGTCTAATTCTGAAGACGAAGGTCATAGTAGGGTCGAAACCTGGTCAATTTTGACTTAATATTTGTGACCAAGGGCTTATTTGTTCTAATATAATTCTGACACGGTCACTGAACCTTAGCAGCTATGTTCAAAGTTTTATGAAAAAGAATTACAAGCAATACAACTAATAGCCACAAACAATGGTTACAGCAACCATATAGTACAAAAACTCAACCAAAAAGTAAAACAAAACTAAAGAAAAATAAAAACAAGCAGAGAACACAAACACCAGAGAACCCCACAGACAAAACAGCACACACAGAAACACAAAACAATAACACTCATGAGATGAATAACAGAGAAAAAGGTACACTCTTACATACAAACACAAAGCAACACACAAGATGGCAAATATACTAGAGAAACAGGGACAACACATAGCTTACAGAACATAAACACATTCCAGTCATATTTAGAAACAACAGGCAAACCAAATAAATACCAAGGAGAATCAGCTAGAGTGCCAAGGATTTAATCAGTGTATCTGGGGATGACAAGTAGGAACTTTAAAACTAGATATAAAGAACATATAAGAAGTTGAAAATACGAAAATAGCCATTCTACCTTTGCTGAACACCTGATAAAACATGAACATGAACCATCCAACATGGAAGTTGACATGACAGTTATCAGAGTGAATAATCACAACTAAAAGCTCCTGACATTGCAAGAAAACTTTCACATACGAAGTGTCATTGACGTGGAAAAGAGGGTACTCATTGACCAAATCCATACAAGCAGGAACACTCTGATCATGATAGCCACCAAAACAATAGCAATCCGAAATGTAACCAGCATATATAATTAATGAATGAATCTCCTTCCCCTTTTCTTTCTCTCTCTCCCCTCCCCCCTCCACCCCCACATTCACATACACACACACAGACACACACACACACATACACACACACACACACACACACACACACACACACACATGCACGCACACACACAAACTCATATTTATTATAAAAAAGAATAAATAAAGACAAAACACACATACACACACAAACCCATATCTCAAAAAAAATTAAAGAAAAAAATTACACACAGCAACTCTCTCTCTCTCACACACACACATAAACTCTTTTTTTCTAAAGTACACTCATCAAAATACACACACGCACAGCCGGCCGCGGTGGTCTTGCGGTTCTAGGCGCTCAGTCCGGAACCGCGCGACTGCTACGGTCGCAGGTTCGAATCCTGCCTCGGGCATGGATGTGTGTGATGTCCTTAGGTTAGTTAGGTTTAATTAGTTCTGAGTCCCATAGTGCTCAAAGCCATTTGAACCACACACGCACACACACACACATACTCACTCACTCACTCACAACAAATAAGCACCAAACCACAACACAACACAAACGAAAGACAGACAAAGGCACAACAACAGTTGGCAACACTACACACCGAAAACACACACACATGTTGATCACAAAATGGAAACATGCGATGTGACAAACGTGGGTGAAAAAACGCCAGAAATAGGCCAGCTGGAGTATGAATTAATAGCGCTTGAAATCGTATGTAACACCTAAGGAGAAGCACACATTACGGAAGTTGTGCTACAAAAGTTGTTTCTAACCTAAAAAAATAAGAGAAAAACAGAATAAAATGTAATATAGCAGCATATTATATCCACCACATAACACGTTTATTGTATGTATAAAAGGAAACATGTATTTCAGGCCACTGATGATGCTTCGCAAATAAAAGAAGCGAAACGCGTATGACAGTAAACAAACTGTTTCCATTTAGTTGCATAGACGGTACATACCTCCACTATTATTTATTGTTGGTGATGAGAAACAACAAAGTTGATGGCGGGCACAAAAGCATGGCACATTGATAAGCAAATTCAGCTGCAAAGATTTTCTTCAGTAATACCCAATCGAAAGTTGATTTATTCATTTTCCTTACGGAGAAAAATCATTTAAACACCTATGTAGATCCGAACATGGACATATTTCTCGCTGCTTCGTGATGCAAACGTGGAAATTCTTGCTGTGGAAAGTTTTGGTAGAATTATTTCGTACTTCATACTGAAAAGAATTTGTACTTCAGCCGTGTACTGCATTGTAGATCGATCAGTTCCATCTGTAGATGATTCGGAGCGTATTCAGGTGTTGCTGAGAACGGCCATGCAAAACAACGAATGATATGAAACACACTCGTAACATCTACAAATTGTACGCGAAATTGCTGCTTAATTCATACAATTACTGGCAAATATTTATGAAATGTAGCACTTTCGTGAACCAAACCAAGGGTAGGGAATAGTACAATATTTTCAGAAAATTATTGGCTCTCCCAAAGAGCAGCCTTCCTTTCAAAAGCGTTTACTTTCTCCAACTGTTCAGAAATTAAATTATTGTCACTTTGCAAACTGACGCTATTCATGTGAGACGTAATGTCCACGAGAAATGCAAGATCTGATATGCAGCAAGGGTCTCCTAATTTCGGTTCACTCTTTCGCTTCTCATGTAAGAAATGTACTATTGCCAAATGTAAATCTTTTCAACATTTTACCTCAACGGAGCCAGCGTACTTCAGTGTAGTGAAGTATGTCGCCGTGTTCCTCTCCCAATTCCTCCATGAACTGCCGAAACTGGCGATGCGTAAACCCTTTTTCAGAAAAGTTTACAGTACGCAGAACAATACATATGAGGTTATCTAACGCTACCGATTTTGCGCAAAGCGCCTCTCGATGTAGATTGCAGTGAATTCCGTACAACGCCTCTTGTGTGCGTCCTAGCTTTTAGCGGAACAGTGCTATGAGTCCTCTGATGGCCTTGCATTGCCGGTACTCCAACCGTGGTCACTGACATTAACCGAGTCCAATCCATACTGTGGCCATCAATCGCTTGCTCGACAGCTTAGAGCAAGACTATACCTGATGGAGTCCCTTTCAAAGTTATTGAGTCCAAAACGTTCTCTGTTATGCAGAGTGTCATCTACACCTCGTATGTCTATCACTACCAGAGCTGTAAGATCTCCTGCTTCATCCAACACAACAGAGAAAGCAACAAAGTACTCAGCTTTATTTATTAACTGCCTGTACACATCGCCGGCCATAACACTTAAACGTTGTGTCACTGCTTGTTTGGAAAGGCCAATTTCTTGGAACCACTAACGTTTGTTGGATACAAAAGTTCTGCGGTATCAATGAGTCAGTCTTTTACAAATTCCCCTGCGGAAAACTGTTTCCCGGATCTTGTCATTCTTAACCCAGTTTTGAAACTTGCTCTCAGTGTAGATGTACTGTAACTGTCAGTCTGGAAAATCGAAAACAGCATGTTGTACAGTAAAATAATAGATACGAGTGAAACAAACGATACGAACAGTTCAACAGGTATCAATTATTATGACTTACATTAAAAAATTGTTGATGTGCCTCACCCTTTTATTAAGCGCATTTAATTTGGCTTGCCGTTCTTCACTGTTCGGTATGCTACACTCGTCTTTGTGAAAGGAGTTGTAGTGGCTTTCAGTCGTGAACTTGTGCTTACCGTCATTATCTGGCGGTACGGCAAACACTGCGAATTTTCACCTACTTCTGTAAAGAAGAACTGCAGTTCCCAGTCGTGTTTAAATGACTGAAAACACAGATTTCCGGTTCTTTGCCCTTTTGCAATATTCGCCATTTCTCAGTACGTCTCACGTAAGGCTACAGTCGCCAGAGGCAACCAAGACTGAGAGTGCTACGGTCCTCCCGGTACAACGTAAACAAGGAAGCAGAACGTTTCCGTTGAATTGGTATACGTGTGTAGTCACAGATATCAGTGTTTCGCTTTGGACGCCGGATGAGATGTGTGCAACTGGACGCACCTGCGCACTTTTTCATAGTGTGCAGCATTTGAGCGGACTTTCCCATTGACGTTTCTTGCGAGCCGTCTTCGTGGTGTTACCGTTTCAATAGCGAGCAGTACACAAACCACCGACGAGTGTTTTGACGCACTTATATACAGGGTGTTTCACTAAATGTGTTTGCCTCTGTAAGTTACGAAGTAATAGGCGACGGAAATGTTTATTGCGGTAGGTCACGTTAAGAAACGTTACACTGTCTGCGGAGCTATGAACATAGTTTATTGTGTTATTATCCAAAGAGCTACAGCGAAAAGATACAATTTTTAAAATGGAACAATAATTGTTTCTATTAAGCACTGGAAGCAGTAACACCAGCTGCGTATACATCAATTTAAGTTACATTCCTAACACTTTTAATTTGGGATCAACAACACTTCAAAGTTTCAGGGGCAGATACCTCACGCTGTACATAATACATGGCTGTGTGGTGGGTGATGGATGTTCTGGCGGTGGGAAGTTGATGTAAATGAAATTTTCAAATGTGTGTCCATGTTCCTGAATGCACAATGCAATGTGCCTTCTAAAGGATCTGCGGACGAGATGTAACATCGCCGGTTTCACGGAGCAACATGCGTCCTCGATTCGCCGTTTTAGATCATCTGGGGATGTGGGCTCAGTGACATAAACACGATCCTTTAGATACCCCCACAAAAAGAAATCTAATGGTGTTAAATCGGCCGACCTTGCGGGTCATGAATGAGGACCATGGCGCCCCAACCACTTTCTTGCAAACCTGTTGTTTAGTTCTTCCACAACAGCAGGCGCAGAATGGGCTTGGTGACCATCGTGCTGCATCCACATATGGACTCTTGTGTGAAGACACACATATTCAAGGAGACTATAAACTACTATAAACGCGCGATATAACTCACCTGTCCGTGTACCTGGGAAGTAGTGTGGACCGATGATTTCATCCCCAAGGCTTCCACACAATACATGGACCACATACGTTGACGATCGACAGGTCGTACCCACCGAGGATTGTCTGCGGCCCAGTAGTGCACGTTATGGCGATTCACTGCACCATAATTTGTGAACGTGGACTCATCAGAGAACATAACACCTTGTAAAGACTCCAGCGTGAAATAACGCATGGCCCATTCACAGAACGTAACTCTCGCACGGAAATCGTTCCCATGCAGCTCCAGAGTCAGTGACAGGCGGTAGGGGTGATACCTATGGCCGTTTACTATACGCCACACAGATGTGAGACTGACACCAGCGACTGCAGCAACGGCTCGTAAACTGAAATGAGGATCGTGGTGTACTGCAGCTGCGCCGGCCGGTGTGGCCGAGCGGTTCTAGGCGCTACAGTCTGGAACCGCGCGACCGCTACGGTCGCAGGTTCGAATCCTGCCTCGGGAATGGATGTGTGTGATGTCCTTAGGTTAGTTAGGTTTTAGTAGTTCTAAGTTCTACGGGACTAATGACCTCAGAAGTTAAGTCCCATAGTGCTCAGAGCCATGTTTTTTTGTACTGCAGCTAAAACAACCACCTCCGTCTCCTCATTTCTTGCAGTTCTTCCTCTGTTACTGTGGCGCATTACCAAGCTACCTGTTTCCCGAAGTCGTTGTTCGGCATGTAATGGCTGCCGGAGCTCTCCGCCTCGGATATCTCACGGCGTACGCCATGGCTGCTTCAGTGGCATTGTGTCGGCACTCGCCGAGCATCAGCAACATGTCAACCTACACTTTGTTCGTGTATGCCATCTTCATCCGAAGTCAGTAACTGTGGTATACTGAGCCCCGTTTGTTTGTGTGGCTCGAACTGTCGGGTATACGGCCGTGTGCGGTGACAGTCGGCACTCTAACAGCGCATCGAGGAAGCTCCGTGACACCGGCGACGTTACAACTCGGCCGCACCACATTTAGAAGGCGCATTGCGTTATGCGCAGCGAGTGTGGTATCTGTCCCTGAAACTTGGAGGGGTTGTAGCTCCAAAACTAAAAGTGATAGGAATGTAATTTAATATCTTCTGGTAAACCTTCCGGGATGTAAGGTCGTGGTCCATGAAACTCTTCAGCTCCTAACGTTTCGTCCAGAGATGCGCTGGACATCTTCAGAGGGGTGTTTCTCCTCCGGTGAGTCTTGCCGGAGGAGAAACACCCCTCTGAAGATGTCCAGCGCAGCTCTGGACGAAACGTTAGGAGCTGAAGAGTTTCATGGACCACGACCTTACATCCTGGAAGGTTTACCAGAAGATATGTCATCCGGTCGTGAAAGCTTTCATACAATGTAATTTAAATTGTTGTATACACAGCTGGTGTTACTGATTCCAGTGCATGATAGAAACAACTACTGTTCCATTTAAAAAATTGTATCTTTTTGCTGTAACTCCTTGTATAATAACACAATAAACTATGTTCATAGCTCCGCAGACAGTGTAACGTTTCTTATGGTGACCTACCGCAATAAATATTTCCGTCGCCTATTACTTCCAGAGGCAAACACATTTAGTGAAACACCCTGTATATAAAACCAAATTCCGTCCGAACAGGCCGCGGAAAGCCAAAGCGGTACTGACCGACTGCCGTGTCGTTCTCAGCCGATAGGCATCACTGGATGTGGATATGGCGGGGCATGTGGTCAGCACACCGTTCTCCCGCCCGTCATCAACTTTCGCTACTTCTCAGTCAAGTAGCTCCTCAGTTGGCCCCACGAGGGCTGAGTGCCCCCTGCTTGGCAACAGCGCTTTGCAGACCCAGACGGTCACCCATCCAAGTGCCAGCCAAGCCCGACAGTGCTTCAGTTATCTGACGAGAAGCAGAGTTACAAATGATTCAAATGGCTCTGAGCACTATGGGACTTAACATCTATGGTCATCAGTCCCCTAGAACTTAGAACTACTTAAACCTAACTAACCTGAGAACATCACACAACACCCAGTCATCACGAGGCAGAGAAAATCACTGACCCCGCCAGGAATCGAACCCGGGAACCCGGGCGCGGGAAGCGAGAACGCTACTGCACGACCACGAGCTGCGGACGCAGAGTTACACTACGGATACTAGAGTACACGGAAGGCGTCACGCCCAGGCAGGCTGTGAGCTGTGATGTCACCGTGAACCCTCTCGCCACGCTGTACTGCTGGCATACGTGTTTCACTCATTTGCGGGTATGAATATGATCGAGATTTTCCATATTTTATCGTATTTACTGTTTGATTTGATCCATTATAAATGGTTTCTGAAAGCCTGCGACTGTAGATACAGTAGGTTTGTTTATAAATAAATAAATCTTCTGGTACCAGTCACGATTTTTCTTTATTTTACTATTCGCACGACGCGTTTCGAGAAATAATTCCCATTTTCAAGTGCGTTTTTTGTTATGTGTGTTAAGCCATTTCTTTTGATGTTGTCAGTGTGTGTGAGTCTGCTTCATTTTGTTGACTTTTACTGTAATAGATAAGAAACACGATTTTTAGTTAGGTATCAATTCTTTCTGTGAGGTTAGTGTCTAAAGTTTGAGAACAATGTGACAAAGGCTTAGGCCTAATAGACCTGTAAGTTATGTTACAAGTTTTTTTCAGTTTTTGTCTTTGTTCACTCTCAGTTTTTTCCACTTGTTGATAGCTTTTGTTCTGATGAAAGTGCGTGTCCTACTTTAGCCACTAACCTCACAGAAAGAATTGATACCCAACTGAAAATCGTGTTTCTTATGTATTACAGTAAAAGTCAACAAAATGAAGCAGACTCACACACACTGACAACATCAAAAGAAATGGCTTAACACACATAAGAAAAACGCACTTGAAAATGGGAATTATTTCTCGAAACGCGTCGTGCGAATAGTAAAATAAAGAAAAATCGTGACTGGTAGCAGAAGATTTATTTATTTATAAACAAACCTATTGTATTTACTGTTATTAATATTAAGCTTTACACCAGTTGCACTGCTACGATCGGTGAAATGCTTGTGTAAAGCCTCCAAAAGACGTCAACATCTTTCACCTTCTCTGAGAGCACTGCTTTTTTTCTGAGAGAACAATGTGACAAAGGCTTAGGCCTAATAGACCTGTAAGTTATGTTACAAGTTTCTTTCAGTTTTTGTCTTTGTTCACTCTCAGCTTACTGCCTTTGCGTTTTTTCCACTTGTTGATAGCTTTTGTTCTGATGAAAGTGCGTGTCCTACGAAACACATTACAGCAAAGTCCCGAAAAAAGATACCGCTTTTTCAGAAAAACAACGTAAAGTCTTGGGATATCTTCAGATAGTCACTTTCATGATCACTTGCTGTTGACTAAAAAGGAGTCATGGATCACTTTCCGCACATGTTTTAATCCCAGTATCTCACGCTACATCGAGATGGACGATCTTGTAAATCTGCATTCTTTCGCATAAGGTCTTTTATTTCTGTTTTGATGATTTCTAATTGTTGGCGTAAGCACGCATTGTGGCATTCACAGCTCTGTTTGTTTTTCATAGTTCAAATGGCTCTGAGCACTGTGGGACTTAACATCTGTGGTCATCAGTCCCCTAGAACTTAGAACTACTTAAACCTAACTAACCTAAGGACATCACACACATCCATTCCCGAGGCAGGATTCGAACCTGCGACCGTAGCAGTCGCGCGGTTCCGGACTGAGCGCCTAGAACCGCTAGACCACCGCGGCCTGTTTTTCATGGTAAACTTTTTGTCTAGTTGTAATTTCTTCATTAGTTAGTAATTATATTTGCCTTGTAGTGGAACCACAGTTTAGGATAGGAAAAGTTAGTTTTGTGCGATATTCCGAGCACAAGTTACAGCCAGGTGTGGGCCGGATTGCAGTGAGTTACGCTGACCAGCGGTTTCGAAGTGGAATGGAGGCCACAAGGGCCATCGGACCACTGAAAAGCGTAAACGCAGCGGTTCACATGTCACAAGCTATAGGCAGAAGGGGCCCACTGGCGCAACTGTGATTTGTGGGGCGTTCGTGACTCGGAGCGATGCGTTAGGGAAACAGAGCCGCGAAGCCGGGTATAAAATAGGTGTTGTTTTCTAACGAGATTCATTCAAATGTGGCAGCTCTCCTGGATGGTGTGGCGTGTCACACTACCAGCGACACACGGCAACAGATGGGGCGACAGCGTCCCAGTCCACGGCGGGTCGTTGGTTCGACCCTCTGAGGCCGACGCGGGGTCTGCAGCCAGCCAGGGTGGGCCACTCTTCGGGTCGCTACCGCGGGCAGTCATTTCGTCTCCCGACACACGCCGGAGACTTACAAGGCGAGGGCGGCCGGTTCGGACGCCGGAACGGGGGCGGTCGTTGCCGCTGCGTTCTCAGCTATGCTAGCGAGGAAGAAGCAGCAGCGCGGCTGGCCTACGGCTCCAGGCGGAGCAGCGAGGAGTCACCGGGGACGGTGGCCACAGAGTCGGCTGCTGGCGCAGACATCCTGACGTAATCGGAACTCTGCAGCTGGCGTACAAGGCCGGTCCGACACAGCGTTGCATTGCACAGGTCGCTGGGGCAGTGACCTCAGCAATGTGGGGCCTGTGATGCGGACCGAGGTGAACGAAGCTCTGTAGTGGAAAAAATAAATCATTTGAAAAGCTCGGACGAGTTTTAATGCGACACCTCCTGGCACCCATCCACTACATTTGGTGTCAATACGCCGCATTTGGCGTCTGATACCGCAACAGCGTGTAAAATATCGTCTATTTATTTATGGTAGCTTCGTATTTGTGCCCGGGTATTTTTCTCATTGCACCGGAGGATGGCACATTTAGAGTTGAAACAGCATCAGTCGTCAAGCTTTGTTTAGAATGAATATTCGACATTTCTCTTTTCAGATCCCTTTCATAGTCCGAATCAGTAAAATGTACTGAGCACGAGCATTTTCAACTAGACACGAGCATTTTCAACTGCAAACTGTCTCCTCTATCAGTCCTACATGATAGGGATGCCAGATAGATGAACAATACTCAAGAATCGGGCGAACAAGCGCCTTATAAGCCAGTTCTTTCGTGGATGAGGTACGTTTTCTTAAAATTATTCCCATGAATCTGAGTCTGGTGTCTGCTTTTCCCACTATCTGTTTTATGTGGTCATTCCACTTAAGATCGCTCTGGATGGTTACGCCTAGATATTTTGCAGCAGTTTGTCATCAGTAGTGTAGCTGTACAGTAGTGGATTTCTTTTCCTGTATATGCGCAATATGTTACATTTATTTACGTTCCTGCACCATTCATCAATTCTCTGCAGGTCGTTCTGCAAATCCTTACTATCTTCTGGCGTTGCTACTTTGGTATAGACAACTGCATCATCTGCGAATAGCCTTACAGAGCATTCTGGGAAGCATTGCGACATCTCTCTGTCCGCGCTGGACCCTCCCTCCCTCCCCCACAGCTATGCATCATCGTGCCACCTTCGGTGTCTGGGTGAGCTCTATATCGGAAAAAGTTAGTGGAGATTTTATAGTTCGTAATTTTTCTCTGTTGGATGGTACAGAATAACGATGATAGCATGTTGGGCCGATAGATGTGAATGGATGCAGATCTGCTTCGGACTGCACAATCCAGTCTGAGCAGCGGGCAATACCAGTGAGCCTTGAAGAGCATAGGCAGGGCTTGCAACCTTCTGCTGCTGATGATGGCCGCCGTCTCCGGCGGCCGCCACGCCACAGCATACTTCGAAGAGGCACGATTCCAATATTCCCCTTCTAGGCCGGAAGACGCTGTCGTCTTTTTCATAGCCAACGCTCCGCTCCTTATTTGTGAGCCGAAGAAGGGTGACGAATCTTACCAGAAACAATGTAAGGATGTCGATTTTTGTCACGACCTGCCTCACGGGTACTAGTACTACGCATGCTCGTTCCAAGGAAACGCAACGACAGACACTAATCTCATCCTGATTCTTCCGGAACGTTCCTTCGCCAGTACCATAATGGGATGACAGTAAAATGTACTGCACTGCCAAGTCACAGATACCAGATGGATATTTCCACATGAGAATATAACCCCTTCACGAGGATCTTCCTATGAAATGTCGTTTCCTTCTCGACAGTGGTAGGCTGCACCTCAGGTTTCCAGGATACACGACTGTCGTTTCCCAAATTGGTACTGAAGCAGGCGTTACAATTTTAACCTGATGGGTATTGATGACCCACTCAAATGCACGTTTTGGTTGTATTCAGAGTTGTATTCAGGGAACACGCACACAGAGGAATGCCTCTACCATTCTCTGATTAGTGGATTGCCCACTCGCGTGGATGGCGCTTCCCCACATATCGTGTGATCCTGCAATGCTACTTCAAATGGGACCGCACACTTTCAAAATACTGTTGCAGGGGCGCTTGAGACTGAAATTTCTCCCACATTGCTCCTCGCTATCTGGTAAGTGTGACTTTTTCTGTATTAATTCAATTTATCTCATAGCTTCTCCCTGAGTTCTCACAACAAGTAACATCTTGATTCGAGATGTATATAATAAACAGCCTGCTGTTCTGAAGACACCTTGTCTGCATTTTCATCCAAATTTGTGGCTAATCCGTGAATGGAATCAGGATAGTGCTGAAGTGCTGAGGGGAGAAGTTCTCCCATCATTCAAAAGCAAGGAACGATGGCAGTAGTTACACCAAAAAACCGATTCTTCTGGTATGGAGTACTTTCAGCTAACACACGTCCATGTCAGACTTGCTCAGTACTCGACCTTGCCTGAATATGTATTGTAATAGGATGACCGGAGCGGGTGACGTGGTCGGGGTTGTAGGGCGAGGCTGGGTGGAAGAAGGTGGCTGTTTTTAGCAATCTTCCTCTTTATTGTTAGTTCTTCCAATACATTTTCCGGTAGCTCAGCCCCACCACTCGTATCGAGGTGGAGACGTGCTGATGCACACAGCCCAGGGAACGCGACGCCCTGCTCGGTCAGCAGCTGTGCAGGCGGTAGGAGGTTAGCAGCACGAGGCCCGGCCTAGCCCGCCTCCTGCAGACGCGGCGGCTCGTGACGACGCCAGGAGTCGCCGGTGCAGCAGTGGGCAACGCCCTCCGCCGGCCGGTCCTTGGGGACAGCGTCACTGATGACGACGACGTAACAGCGACCAAACGCCCAATCGGTCGAACCGATGCCGACGCCCACCTCTGATGCCCTTAAATAGTGCAGACCGCTGCTGAATCCGCCGGTTACGCGGCGCCGTGTTTATTAGAAGGTTCTCGATGAGTTGGCTAACGCAACCGCGCCACACGCGGCCCACGCCTGCGTAATTCTGCTAATGCTGCGTTCTGGCTGTTGATGGCTGCTGCGCACGTACACACATACCAACGCTCGTTGCAAAACTGTGTCACCTGCATGACGCGCCGGCCAGCCTTCATCGCCATCTGCCGTGAGGCTGGCGCAGCTAGCCCTGAAACACACTAAATCACAATTTCGCACCATATTTCCTAAAAATAACCCCTTGTCCTCTATAGTATTTATTACATCTTCTGTTAATCGATCTCCTCCTTCCTCCTCTCTGTGTCTACTTGCTCCTGTCATTCTCTCTGTCCATATCCTCTTCACCCCTCTCTTTGCCCCCATCATACTCTTCCCTTTCTATTTCCCCCTCCTCCACTTTAAGTTAGTCTCCTCTTTTCCTCTATCCCCCCCAAATTCTATAAGTCCCTCCAGATCCTTGAGCGTCATGCACTCCGCCTCGCCTTCCGTATACGCCTCCCGTCCCCCACGCGGATCCTCTATGATCTCATTCCTTTCCCCCATCTGCTCCTATTCCTCGAACATATCCGCATCCTCTACACCTCCCGCCGTCTTGAACCCCCTCACCCCCTGGTTGCTCCTCTCCTCTCCGATCCCCGCCCCCTGCCACGTCTTCACCGTTGTGTCCCCCCTACCCTCCATCTCTACACCCTACATCTCCTTTCCCAAGGTGGCTTCCATCAACTCCCCCTCCCGGATGACGCCCTATCTCCCTCCATTTACCCCTCCTATCAACTCTGATCCTCACTCCCCCTCCTTTCCTCTGTCCTTTTCACGGGCTCCCTCTCCCCCCCTTCCATCCTCTTTCTTCCTCACCTCCCCTCTCTTTGCCCCCTTCTCTTCCCCGCGTCCTTTTCCATTTCCCTCCTCAGCCTCCTCTCATTCCCTCTCGCATCTGCCCTTCTCCCCCTTTATTAGTCCTCTCCCTCCTTGGTTCCCCCCCTTTTCGTTTTTTCCTCTCCTCCCTCCTTGTTTTTCCCCCTCCTGCAGGTCCCCCCCCCCCCCCATCTGCCTTTGGCTCGGGAGTGGCGTCTTTGTGCTGCCACTTTCGTGCAGTGTTCTACAGTGAGTGTTCTACAGTGCGTGTTTTACGGTGAGTGTTCCGTGATGTGTTTTTTGGGACTTGTTGCGAACGGCCATCATACTGTCGCTGGGTGTGCCTTTTATCTCTTGCGAACAGAAACCAGACTGTCGCCATGTTTTTTAATTGTGTGTCTACTATGTTACTTGTCTGATTCCTGTGTCTTTTATCTACATTGCCAACCCCCTTTTGCTTTCTGTTTTAACTTTCCGCAATTTTACGCCATTTTACACTTTAAATCACCATTTTATCGCCTGTTTTTCCTTGTTTCTTTCTTCTTCCTTTATTTAAAAAAAGTCTGTAGGCTGTAGAGCAGCGTAGTACGCTGCTGCCAGCCCGCCCCCTTCGGGGGGAATTGAAACTCAATAAAGAAAAAAAAAATTCCTCTATCTACGACCATCTTCTTCTTCCCCTATCTCCTCACTTTACCATCTCCACCTCAACACAAGGTTTCTGGTGTTTATCGACACAGTATTTCTTTCCAGGGAGTAATTAATACAGTACCAAGTTTGTTTGAAATCGATTCAGGGAGTTAGGAGTCTTTTTACCCAAGGCTTTGCCATGGACGCATATGTCACATATATTTAACGCATGTCACATACATTTCTGCACATAGAAGCGTTGCCCAGAAAGTAATGCACCGCATTGTTTTTCTTCAACAATTCTTTATTGAACATAATGAAAGTCACACACACGAAAGAATAGTGTTTTATTTACACACCCCATTTTTCCACGTAATCTCCCTCCCATTCTATGGCCTTTCTCCAGCGCGAAACAAGGACATATATGCTCTGTCGGTATCACCCTTTGTCCTGGTGACGGAGCCAGTTCTACACTGTGTAGATCACCTCCTCATCGTCCTCAAAATGTCTTCCACGAATGGCATCCTTTAATGGCGCAAACAAGTGGAATAACAGCATCAGCTCGCTGCAACATGTCAGAGGTGACAGCTGTGGATGGTCTCCCCGACCGCTGCAAAACGTGGAGCTCCTCCGAACCCTCTTCTGATGATTTCACCCTCCGTGCCCAGCGACTAACTGTACTTCTGTCGGCGGCAGATGCTCTATAGACTTTGCACAAGCATGTGTGATTATTCCCCACACTTTCTTTCTCTGCAGTTAGAAATTCAATGACGGCACGTTGCTTGTAACGCACATCACCTACAAACGTCATTTTGAAACTGTCCTGCAGCTATCCAATCTGTCGGAAGTGACGGCAACTTGGCGCTCTCACTCTGGAGGCGTCAAATAATACATACGTAGCGTTTTGCATTTCGTAGCATTGTTTTCGGTTGAGAAAAAATGCAGTGCATTACTTTCTGGGCAACACTCGTACTTCAGTTGCATCTCCAGTGATTTTTACCCTGCAATTTCTTTCTGACGTAGCTTAATGTTTATGATGTTATGTCCGGTGGTATATGTGGATACTGACTGCAAAATGTGTTGCAAACAAGAGTTGTATTAAAGATGTAATGAAGTAAAAGGCGATGCCTGATGCGGTAGTTTTACTATATGAACAGCGAATATGTAGTAAACGATAAACGTATTTTCCTTTCATCATTTTTGGAGGTACCAGCGAGAAAAAAACTTGTAAAAGTTTGAAGTTATGTGTGAAGTTGGTTGCTAGTCCATAAGTGCTGTCATTCTCAAGTAATGGATGAATGTAGTTTGGTTATTTGCTTGTCATAAGCTAGGCTTCTTCCTCAACCTCACCCCCACCCCTCTGAGAGGCACGTGGTTCTTACTGTGACAGTGGTTCTTTCCAGACGGTAAGTGATATGTGTACGAAGTTGGGCTGAAATCGATACACTGCTTTAGGAGGAGGCGTGGAACATACGGGTACCGATTGTCTCTAGTAATGACTTACTACATTTTTATTATTTACCCAAAATTTGGCCGTATAACTGACGGACTGAGGACTGCACTGCCAGCACTTTAGTAGAGGCTGTAAAATATGAGATAAACACTGAAATAGAACGCCTGTTGGTCTAACTGAATATAACCATTTCCATGCAGCATCATGTACGCTTTACCAAAGATCCGAAAACATACATTTACAGGATTACAGAGCTTGCGTAGGGCAATTTTTACAGTAAGGCGTTTTACAGTGAGTAATCTTCCTGCAACGGCTGACACCAGGATTAGCGAACCAGATACTCCTTCTCTTGAAACTGTATGTGGCTTTTGGAGTCATCGTAAGGCATTGCTGTACAAGAAACAATAAGAAAAATGGAGTAGTGACTCATTTCTGTGAGCTAATCCCTTGGAGCACTCAGGATACATGAAGGCTTTATCTCCCCAGTTGCTGTAAGCCAGTGAATGAGTATCATAATTTCAGTCACATCAGTGCCCTCCAAGCGTTTGTTTTCGACAGGCAATACGTTGTCAGACTCACTTAACAGATTATCATCGAAACGACAGGATTAAAGTTATTTCTGAGTGACTACTTGCAGGAAGAACGGGAAGCAGGAGTCACAATTTGTTTATTTAGTTTTAAGTGCTATTCAGCTGTTTTTCTTGTAATCTGTCCTGTAATTTCATATTTAAGCTGCCAATTTTTAAAAATCATTATCTGTAATGAAAATAAAAATACTGCTTAAGACTTATAATATCCTACATAAAATTAGTGACAAACGTCTATCACTCTCCATTATAGACAGCTGTTAAAAGTAGAGATGGAGAGATTGGAGCTGATAATTACTTGCTATAGTGGTTTTATCAAGTCATAGATGCATCAAGGTATCGATGCTTTTATGACAACGATACCTTTCGTATGATACTACTCATGAGGTGTTACTTATAACTCGATACCGTGTCCCTAGATGACAGCGCCGTTGTGGACGAGCTGTTCTAGGCGCTTCAGGCTGGAACCGTGCAACTGCTACGGTCGCAGGTTCAAATCCTGCCTCGGGCATGGATGTGTGTGATGTTCTTAGGTTAGTTAGGTTTAAGTAGTTCTAAGTTCTAGGGGACTGATGACCTCAGATGTTAAGTCCCATAGTGGTCAGAGCCATTTGAAGCTAGCAGACAGCAGCTTTGTTCACTATAGAAGTCGCTTTAACTCGATACCGTGTCCACAGCAAGCAGCAGCTCTGTTCACTATGCATGTTGACGTGACCGAAAAGTCCGTAATGCAACCTTCAAGTGTTGCGCATTGTGCGGTCGGCACTTGTGTGTTCTAGGTTAATGCTGACAGTTGAGATGAAAAGACGGTTTACACCATGACACGATCTCAGAAGACTGCATTAGAGTCCGTTACTCGTGGAAATTTTCGAAAGTCCGATAATTAACTGTATTAATTTCAGATAGTTATAAAAACGTATTGAGACATTACGGAATGGCTGCGCAAAGTTCATGAGCTATGGAGGTATACAGGTCCTTATTGAGGAGATTATAGGCAGGAAGTGTAAAGTCCTATGTAACACAAGTAAGGAGTCGACCGTCACAGATTAGACGAAACTGTCCTACCGCTAATAGGAAAGCTCTACATACGACTAGACCGGGTATTGGTCTGGTGGGGCGATGGGAGCCGGGGACATTAAGACCTAGGATTTTTCTTCGACACCTTACCGTCGAGGCGGTAACGTGCGCCCAATCCTGTTTCACGCATGTCTGCATCTACGTGTACATGACTTCTCTGCAATTCATACTTAGGTGTTTGGCGTGCGATTCATACAACCACCTTGAGACAAATTCTCGATCATTCCTCTCCCGAATAGCACGAGGAGAAGGGAACACCATCTTTCCATGCGAGCTCTGACTTTTCTAATTTTTTACGACATTCGTTTCTCCCTAGGTAGATGTGAGCTAACGAAATATTTTGGCATTCTAAACAGAAAGTTGGCAACTGAATTTTTGTATAAAGACGTCGCCGGAGCTAAAAACTTCTTTGCTTTAATAATTTGCACCCCAGGTCCTTTTATAATATACGTGACACTCTCTCCCCGATTTCACGTTCATATGAAATGAGCTGCCCTTCGTCGAATTTCTTCGTTGCTTCCAACAGTCTACTCTGGTAAGAGTCCCATACTGCACAGCAGTACTGGAGAAGAAGACGCAAAGTATAGTGTAACCAGCCACTTTAGTAGGTCTGTTTTATCTTCAAAGTGTTATATGCGTGAAACGCAGTCTTTGAATCAAACTCCATAAAAAAAATTGTCCATACTACGTTCAAGATTTAAGTCGTTCGTGTTTGTAATCCGCAGACATTTAGAAGCATAGAAAATCTTTAAATTTGCGTGGTTTAGCGTGAAAACGAAATTTAGCAGATTTCTTTACACTTTTTGGTTTAAGTTCCCTTGCCAACTTTTACACTTTGCAGATATCATTTTTCAATTCCTGCTCATCTTCTCAAGCATTTAGTGAGCGAAAAATGACAGCATCGTCTGCAAAATATCTAAGAGGGTTTAAAGATACTAAAAACACCAGAAAGACCAAAACTCTTCCTCTTGAGGAACCCCGGATATTACACCTAGTGTGCCACGTAACTATACGATATGCGCTTCTTTCGTTTGGATGTTTTCGCGAGGGAGAAAATAATATTAACTGTTGTCATCCGCACGAAGTTTGATAAGGAATGGGGACCCTCAATTTTCTCAGCATTTCCAAGTCTAAACGGCTGTTGTACTATCAATTCGTGCGAGTGGACTATAACAAAAATTTGCTCACGACAGTCCTGTGACAGGTATCTGCGTACAGCGGTGAAGTCTGGAGGTCGTAACACGCAGTTCCAGGGATGCAAACGCGCTCTCTGACTGAGTAACAAGATCGTCTGCGTTTTTTACTTTTGCCCACTAGTATCAGCTAACGCTTGTGGTATCACGTCTCGGCTTGCCACACATTAACACTGGCGGTTGTTGTAAGTAGCGACAATGAATACGAAATAACAATTCCGTGCATCACGCCATTTATCGCAGTAGCCGCGTTGATACAATCCTAGTGTGACATTGTTGAGGCAGCTCTTCATGAGAAGCAAGTAATACTGGATTGTCGCTATTGCTGGCCATAATTTTCGTGTGTAATTTTGGATTAATATAAACACGTTCGAAGCAATAAGGGACCAGATCTTCGGAATTCCAATTTCGTGACGATGATGATGATATTTGTTTTGTGGGGCGCTCAACTGCGTGGTTATTAGCGACCGGACGAATTACCAATCTTTCCCCTGTTCAATCTCTCCACTTTTCCGAATGGTGATGAAATGATGAGTACAACACAAACACACAGTCCCCAGGCTGAGAAAATCCCCAACCGGGAATCGAACCCGGGACCCTTTGATGCAGAGCCAACAACTTTCATTTCGAGACCGTTTCTACATGTCGCCCAACTGCTTAGAAAAATTCTGGTAAGTTAAATAAGAATTCCCAGATGAAATGTGAGCCACGTTCCTCTCCACAGAGAGTCTTGTGCTTTTACTAAGCTGTGCTAGAGGACGAAGACTCTCTCGGTAAGCTGTTCTTCGTTCGTAATTGTATTATGCTGTAAATTGCCACAATTTTTGAACCAGTGAGGAAGATAACATCAAAATATCAAAATACTGCGAACATTATTCTTTATCCAGACGACGTCGTAAAACTGTAAGAAAAAACGTGACATACTAAGCGATCTTTAAATTACTAGAACTAAAGCTGAAGTTATAGTTTCTGTCAGCTAATATGCAGTCCATAAATCTATGTGCCCAACCTCATTTTAGCATAAGCGTATTCTGCAAGTCTTTTAGGTGTCAAAATACCAACGCGTTATTAAGACGGACGTACTGTCACGTTAAGAACCCGCGATTATGGTGGCACTTCTACAAAAGTTTTCAGTCGTTGCTCGCATAAGCACTTTATTACGATCATCGGTTACGACATTGGCATCTGCGGATGAGGAAAAGAAGTTTCCCAACATCCACAGGATGCCCCTCGCGCTACAGCTGAATGAAGAAAATAAACATAGTTAGCGATATATAAAAAGAATAGGTGTGTATTCGTACATGCCTAAATTATTTTTGGACCCTAGACCTTGTTTAAAGTATGTTATTCATAACATTTGCTATTATAAACCACGTCAGCTACCTTGTTTATGTATGATGAATTAATGTCTTGTGACTAGAGCCTGCCGTCGGGTAGACCGTTCGCCGGGTGCAAGTCTTTCGAATTGACGCCACTGCTGCGACTTGCGTGTCGATGGTGATGAAAATGATGATGATGATTAGGACAACACAACACCCAGCCCCTGAAAGGAGAAAATCTCCGACCCAGCAAGGAATCGAACCCGGGCGCAGAGGATTGACATTCTGTCGCGCTGACCACTCAGCTACCGGGGGCGGACTTTATGTATGATTATACACGGCGTTACACAGTTTATACAGCGTGACACAAAAATCCATTAACATTTGAAACTCAGTTCTTCATGGAATAATGTAGGTAGAGAGGTAAAAATAAACAAACATGCCTTAAATGACATCGAGTTTTACTGAAACTAAAACAAAGTGTAGAAAAGACCAATAGATGGCTCTTCATCTGATACGAAAGCAATAATTAATATAACGGTTCAAATGGCTCTGAGCACTATGGGACTCAACTGCTGAGGTCATAAGTCCCCTAGAACTTAGAACTACTTAAATCTAACTAAGGACAACACACACATCCATGCCCGAGGCAGGATTCGAACCTGCGACCGTAGCGGTCGCGCGGTTCCAGACTGTAGCGCCAGAACCGCTCGGCCACCAGCGGCCGGCATAATATAACGGTTGATATTTAGCAAAGACGATATTATTTCTAACAAACGCTCAGCATGTGGCCGCCAATAATCAACATTTAGAGAAAAGGGACAGTGTAGTGTGAAATGTTTCCTTTTGAAAAATTATATACGTGACTGGGCTTAAACTGACACACAATATTTTTAGCGCAACGCAGTCTGACTTTCAATAATCCCTACAAAAGAATGGCCCTGACTAACATTAACCTATACCTTTCACAAATCACTTACCTCACAAAAATCTTCGTTACTCGAACTACTGCAATACAGCGAGCGGCACTACTGCCAGCTAAATAAAAGATTCAAACTACGGAAGGCACTAACTACTGATAGGCATAGTTAGCAAATGAAAGATTTTAAAAGAGAACAAACAATGTATTTACCTTAATAGTGTTGAAAACTCATAATATGCATAGCAGTTCATGACATCCAGTTTTACAAATTTCAAAACTCCGCCATTTCTCTCCCCACATCCACCACTGCTGGCGGCTCACCTCCAACTGCGCAACGCTATGCGCTGTTAACAGCCAACTGCCCAACGCTACAATGGCAGACAACAGTGCAAAAACTAGCCACAGACTGCACACAGCACAGCCAGTGATTTTCATACAGAGCGCTACGTAACGTTGCCAATAAGAAAACATAAACAGCCTACTTACATAGCCCCCATGCTCCCTACAAAAAATTTTACGAATTGTTTTGGGCAGTGGCCAATAATGATTTGATAAAATTTTTCATAATTACAATAACAAAGAAATCAAAGGCACACACCTATTGATACAATGTTGGTCAAAAATAGCAGTGTTTTTCTCAAAGTCTGAGCATTAGAAGAAAATGCACACGGAAGTAGTGGATTTCCATGCAGTCTTGAAGAAGTAGTGTTGTCCTTCCAACGGAAAGACAGTGCTGACTCGACATGCAGACAGGTAATGGGCCACAACAGAGCAAACCCACCGCAGAGTCAGTCGAAGTTTTGAAGAATATTGGTACGTAGGTCATCACAGAGTAGACCCACTGTAGTCCTGGTAGAGATTACGGTATTGGTGGGCCACCAGAGATGCAGACCCACTGCAGTCCTTGTAGAAATAATGGTAATGGTGGGCCATCAAAGATGCAGACCCACTGTAGTCCTTGTAGAGACGGCCAGCAGCCATCTGTTGCAACTGTGCAGGTGCACAATCACCATCGAAGAGTCTTGCGGACAATATAGCAAGTCCATAAACCACCACTTGTGCACTCACAAAGTTTTTGAAATTGTCCTTAGAACCAGCAATGCTGTTATCCAGTCCCTTGCTGAATTATTAACACACGTGCGCCGGCCGCGGTGGTCTCGCAGTTCTAGGCGCGCAGTCCGGAACCGTGCGACTGCTACGGTCGCAGGTTCGAATCCTGCCTCGGGCATGGATGTGTGTGATGTCCTTAGGTTAGTTAGGTTTAAGTAGTTCTAAGTTCTAGGGGACTGATAACCACAGCAGTTGAGTCCCATAGTGCTCAGAGCCATTTGAACCATTTTTTTGAACACACGTGCAAACACTAACAGTCCCTACTTCTCACATACTGTCCATATACTATGACCAACAGAAACGTGTGCAGTGAAATGTAACTTACAAGTTACTTAATTTGATGAACTGGTGTCAATTACAATTTTATAACATAAGAATACAATAACAAAGGTACAAAATACATCATTAAAGAACATAACAATACTGATAACATTTGTAGTAAAACAGAATTTACAAAAGAATAGAAATAAACATGTACATCAGTGTTACAAGAATTATGACATAAGTACATACATAAAAGATCAGAATAACTTTCGAAACATCGACTTCACACATGAGCATTAAAACAAAACAGAGTAAATAATGTCTAAACATCGCTACAAAGTAAATAACATAGTATTAGAAAAATTCTACAACATAACTATGATTAGATAAACACATAAAGACAGGAAGAACACAAATACCCAAGGGCAGACAAACACATAGGGGGATAACACAAAAGGAAGGGACAGGGTTCGTTTTCAGTGTAACATTTCGTACTGCAGTATTTTGCAAACAAAACTTTTTTTTTCTTGGAGATCTCCCGTCATTCATCATTATTCCCAAAAAGTCCTATCTATACCTCCTTTCTGTATTCTATTCATATTTCTTTCAAAATAATTATTTCTCATTGTACAATACTCATTTTGACCCAAATCTTTTTCATATAACTTCTCAATGCATTTCTTCCAATTCATCGCAACTCATTCTCTTTAAGATTTTTGTGAGATAAGTGATTTGTGAAAGGTATAGGTTAATGTTAGTCAGGGCCATTCTTTTGTAGGGATTATTGAAAGTCAGATTGCGTTGCGCTAAAAATATTGTGTGTCAGTTTAAGCCCAGTCACGTATATACGTAATTTTTCAAAAGGGGACGTTTCAAATGAACAACACTGTACGGCACATCAATAGGTACGGTGAGAAACTGCCGCCGGCTATTGTGCTTTAGCGTCCCTAATGAGGCGGACGATCGCGATAGGACTGGAGTGGCCGCGCGGTTTGTGGCGCCATGTCACTGACAGCGCGTCCCCTCCCGCCGGAGGTTCGAGTCCTCCCTCGGCAATGGGTATGTGTGTTGTTCTTAGCATAGGTTAGTTTAAGTTAAAATGAAACTTCCTGGCAGATTAAAACTGTGTGCCGGACCGAGACTCGAACTCGGGACCTTTGCCTTTCGCGGGCAAGTGCTCTACCAACTGAGCTACCCAAGCACGACTCACGCCCCGTCATCACAGCTTTACGTCTGCCAGTACCTCGTCTCCTACCTCCCGAACTTAACATAAGCTCTCCTGCGAACCTTGCAGTACTAGCACTCCTGAAGAAAGGATATTGCGTATACATGGCTTAGCCACAGCCTAGGGATGTTTCCAGAATGAGATTTTCACTCTGCAGTTGAGTGTGCGCTGATATGAAACTTCCTGGCAGATTGAAACTGTGTGCCGGACCGAGACTCGAACTCGGGACCTTTGCCTTTCGCGGTTAAGTCCTCTACCAACTGAGCTACCCAAGCCATGTTTCCGCAATATACTTTCTTCAGGAGTGCTGGTTGTGCAAGGTTCGCAGGAGAGCTTCTGTTAAGTTTGGAAGGTAAGAGACGAGGTACTGGCAGAAGTAAAGCTGTGAGGACGGGGTGTGAGTCGTGCTTCGGTAGCTCAGTTGGTAGAGCACTTGCTCGCGAAAGGCAAAGGTCCCGAGTTCGAGTCTCGGTCCAGCACACAGTTTTAATCTGCCAGGAAGTTTCATAACAGCGCACACTCCGCTGCAGAGTGAAAATCTCATTCTAGTTTTAGTTAGCTTACGTAGTGTGTAAGTCTAGGGACCGATGACCTTTGCACACATTTCTAGTCTTGCGACTAAGTAACTCCTCAACCGATAATCTCACGGATTGAGGTCCGGAATCCTGGCAGTCCAAGCACTGCGGTGGTGCCGGCTCAGCACGTGGTCCTCACCAAACGATTTAGGCAAGAAATCTGTGGCCGAGCTGTTGTACACGCTACAGTCTGGAACCGCGCGACCTTACAGTCGCAGGTTCGAATCTTGCCTCGGGCATGGATGTGTGTGATGTCCTTAGGTTAGTTAGGTTTAAGTAGTTCTAAGTTCTAGGGGACTGATGACCTCAGAATTTAAGTCCCATAGTGCTCAGAGCCATTTGAACGATCTGCCACATGTGTGGCAATACGGAGTGAAGCGCCGTCGTGCATAAAAGTCGTACCTACCAGCAGCTGTTTATAAGGCAGGCTACGGATGCTGCAATTCTGTAACGTAACGGAGTACGTTGCACCCGTCACGCTGACTGTACACAATTCCCACATGACGTCACTGACGTGTTACTGTCCGTCGCCACCTGTTGGCTGAATTTTGCACTCGTTTTTGGTTTCAATAAAACCTCAAGTCATTGCGAGCATTTGTGTCATGTTTTACCTCTCTCCCTACATTAGGCCGCGAAGTTGTGCATTTTCAAACGTTAACGGATTTTTCGGTCAACAGATTTATGGTGATTAAAGAAGGACTTTTTTGTGTCCCGCCTGGAAGGCGGCGCGTGGGCCTGCTTCTGAAAACAGAGGGTAGGCCGAATGTGGGAAGTGAGTAGGAGCAGGTGTAGTAAGATTCTCGGTACAGCTTTTTACGTGAAAGTGCATTTAATAGAGAATATTAGTCAATGACATACGTAACTTCGCAACTGAAGAACCCGTAGGTGCGAAACCGTATTCCCGTCGTAAGTAGTACAAAGTCTCAATAGCAAGCCAACACCCTCTTAAGTTGAAGCGATGTTTCCAGGCCGTCTGCTCTTGATGAAATGGGGCTGTATCTGGAGTGGAGCTCGTAGAACCGACTAGAGGGCGCTGTCGTCGGTGTCTGTAGTAGTGCCAACTTAAGAACTTGCACCTACGCCGTGGCATCGTAGCTATCAATACCACGGACTTAGTAGACACAGTTGTGATAAAGGAATCCATGTTTTAAAATGTACCATTTGGATGATAAATAAACTTGAAAATATGATCAGATTCAAATCTCCCGCTTCACGGTACGCACACAGCGGATACAGTGATATCTGACCTGTGTGCTCTACACGAGCCGAAGGCATATGCTGTTTTACAGTTCTCGTCTTCAGTGTCTGTAACATGAGTCCACATCACGGTCAATCTCTTCTTGAAAAATTGTTTTGAAAGCGCCTATGTAACCATAATCAAACCCAGGCATGCACCTTATGGTCCGAAGCAAATCGACGGCCACATAGGCTCCAAAAATATGAAAACTGCATGGGGAGAGATCGGGACCCTTATGGAGAATGTGTAAGGTTCAAATGGCTCTGAGCACTATGGGACTTAACTTCTGAGTTGATCAGTCCCCTAGAACTTAGAACTACTTAAACCTAACGAACCTAAAGACATGACACACATCCATGCCCGAGGCAAGATTCGAACCTGCGATCGTAGCGGTCGCGCGGTTCTAGACTGTAGCGCCTAGAACCGCTCGGCCACACCGGCCGGCGATGTGTAGGGGCTTCCCATGAAACGTCTGCAGCGTAGTCTAAACAACCTTGGCAACATGTGAGCGAGCATTATCCTGCCACTGAATGATGCTGTCAGTCAACCCGCAGCTCATTGACTTTCTGGAACACGGCGCCGCTAGTAATGCACACTAGTACGTGGACACTTTGCAAAAACTGTAGCGCATCAAGTCCAAAAGCCCACTGAAATATCGTGGACTTACAACATTTAAGCGAGAAACACACGAGCTATTTGTTCCTCCTCTATACTTAACACAATGAATTCAACACAAATGGTCTTCGTTGAAAGCCATAGACAAGTAACAACTTTGTAACTAGTGCCTAGCAGAAAAATAAGATCGCAACTAATTTAAAGTACTAGGAACACTGATTTTGGTTGAGGAAACAGCAGAATGACAGGTTCTATAGTGAGAGTTCGTTATATGCTTGTATGACTCTAAAATGTTTGAGTGCTCGCTCTCCTAGAGTGGAGGACATTGGAACGGACTAACTTGTAAGCTACGAACAGTACGAGTTCACAACTTCAACAGTCTTGCCAAATGAGTCTGACAGTATACCAACAGGACCGTGAGCCCATTGCCGAGGTCCCTGGGCGGCGAATGTGGCGTGCCGTCGAGGCGGTGCTGGATCCCAAGCAAACTACTAATCCTGGCTGGCAGCGTAACTGTCGTGATCGGCGTCGGCGCGCTCCTAAATACCCGCACAGCGGAAGTATACTCCCTCCTGATTGGCTGCACTTGACTTTGGCGGATGCAGCAGAATGTTCGTGGCAGGAGGGCTCTCTCTTCCTGATTTACACGCCCTCTGTGTTTTGGTCCGGTGCACACGAAGACCCTCTCTGCAAGTCGTGCTGCAAATGGCGGAGCCGGAACGTTATGTAGTTGCAGGGGTTGAGCTGGCAACCTGCCCGACGGCTGTGTGTTGCAGTGTGGCGTCGGTGTTTGACGGCTTTTGCGACACGCCACCCAGGAAGAAAAGTCGCTTAAACCAACTGGCTCGAAAGATGTGATGATAAACAGCAATAAACGCCATACGTGACGTGTGAAAAATACAACACCTGAAGAAAATGGGTTTTTATCTGTATAGGAACCAAACTGTAAAAACATTATGTATGCAAAAGCGTTTACTCAGTCGCCACAGCCGTAAGAAATTGGGTTTTTAATTCCATAGTGTAGCGGCACCACCGTTTAAGATGGGAAAAGGTTAGCTTCGGTGCAATATTTCTGAACACACAAGTCACGCTACCAGCAGTTGCGAAGTAGAATGGAGGCCACAGGGCCACAGACCCGCTGGAAAGAGTACTCGCAGTGGTTTGCATAGTGCAAGTTACAGGCAGAAGGGGCCCACCGACCCAACCCAGGTTTTATGAGTACATGATTCGGAGCGGCACGTCAACAAAACAGAGGTGCACAGCCGCATATAAATAGGTGACGGTTCACTAACAAGGCATTAAAGTGTGACAGCTCTCCTGGACGGTGGGGCATGTCACACTACTGGCTACACGCAGCAGCAGATGGGGCGCCAGCGCTCCAGTCCACAGCAGGTCGTTGGTTCGATCCTCTAAGGTCAACGTGGGGCCTGCAGCCAGCCAGCGGTAGGCCACGCAATGGCTCGCTACCGTGGGCTGTCTTGTTGGCTTCCCGGGTTCGATTCCCGGCGGGGTCGGGTATTTTCTCTGCCTCGTGATGACTGGGTGTTGTGTGCTGTCCTTAGGTTGGTTAGGTTTAAGTAGTTCTAAGTTCTAGGGGACTGATGACCATAGATGTTAAATACCATAGTGCCATTTTAACCATTTTGTCTTGTTGGCTCCCAACACACGACAGAGACATTCCGAGGCAAGGGCCACAGATTTGGCTGATGAATCACAGACGCTTGTTGTCACTGTGATCCTAACCGCGATGGCGAAGAAGCACGCAGCAGGCCGCCCTGTGGCTTCCCGCAAGCGGCGCTGAGACATCGGGGACAGAGGCCGCTGATTCGGCTGCCGGTGCATCCTGACGTCGCCAAAACTCTGTGTAAAAGGCCGACACAACGCAGCGCTTTGCACGGGTTGCTAAGACAGCCACTCTGCACCAAGCTGTTTCGCAGACAGTGAAGTTTCCTCAGCAAGCGGGACCCAGTGACACAGACCAAGAGGAATGGGGGCACTGTAGGTGGAAATCACTTGGGAGAGGAGTTTTAGTACGGCGCATCCTGACGTACCATCCTTGTCCAACATACCCTCTACAATAGGAATAAAAATTCAAAAACGTATTTTGTATGCAAAAATTTTTGCTCAATCGCCACTGATGTTGCTTTACAAATAAAATAAAGCGCTTCTGCTGAGAAAACTTTTGTAAAATGCAGAACGTTTAAGACAAAGAAATGAGTACTATACAAGAGCTACTGCGGAAGATGGCCTTCCAGAAAAACTTAAAGTACATGGTATACGCAAAATAGTAATAATGGTCCGTCTGAAACACTGGAGTGTTTATACGTTAACGTTGTTTGCAGTACATCGCTGGTGGAAGTCGCTGGTCTTTGCGTGTACTAACCGTGGCTCGCATACTATTTATCAATGTGTCATACGTATAAGACACAGAGCAGAGTTGGTTTCGTCACATTGTGGAAATAAAAAGAATTGACCAATTTACGTAAATCACGTGATATTCAAATAATGCCTACCGACCTCTCCGGTTGGTTTACACGTGTAAATTATTTCTACTTGCTGTGTGTTGTTTGGATTAGACCTGTAAAGTAAAATGAACGATTGTTCTAATAAAATACTTCCGGAATCCTCCAGACGATAAAAAAGTCCCCTCCATAGTGAATAATCTATTCTACTAATAGAATTAGGGAGTTTTCTCTCTTTATCTCCCTCTCCCTTCTTTGTATCTCTGCCTCCCTCTACCGCTATAGTCACTTCAGTATCACATTCTGAAAAAAATGGTTCAACTGCTGTGGTCATAAGTCCCCTAGAACTTAGAACTACTTAAACCTAACTAACCTAAGGACAGCACACAACACCCAGCCATCACGAGGCAGAGACCCCGCCGGGAATCGAACCCGGGAACCCGGGCGTGGGAAGCGAGAACGCTACCGTCACATTCTGAAAGAGCTTTTTAACTGCCACTCTCCATCACTATATACACTTCAGTATCACATTCTGAAAGAGATTCTTAAATAGTGTTAGCTGCGTGGAAGGGGTGTGGGGAAGGGGGGGGGGGGGGGAGAGAATCAACATAAATATTCATTTTCATCCGTTGATAAAACTCGCTTAAGAATTTCGTATTGCACTGACATCAATTCTTTTAATACATACCAAATTTTTTCACAGAGTTCCTGTAAGTAAAGAAAATATTGCTTCCTTAAATTTCGGGCGCACAGTCGCATAAATTCCATTCTTCTTCTTCTGATTTTCGGATGAGTATCATTCAGCCATCTTCAGAGTGAGCCGTTGACTGATTCGCCAACATCCCCTCCGTTCTTTTAAACTGGAAGACTGTGCAACAACCAATGCGGCCTGAGACGTCGATCGGCGGCAAAGTGGTACAACACATGCATGAGTTAGGTCTGTTGTTGCGCGTCTGATCCGCACTGTGTTATCAATGTCACTGTGAGCTATACAGTGGCGACGTCTTAATAAGTTCATTACAGAATGTGCCGGATCCCATGATTTATCCAAAGTTGCTATCTCTATTCATTAAATCCGTCGCCAACACAATTTCAGTGGCTTCTTTCTCTAATGAGTCGCAGAAAGATGACATCGAGGCTAAAATTTCGATGTTTTCGTGCACCATAGAGTACCCAGTCTCAATACAGTGCACCGCTACAGCCGATTTATTAGGTTGTAGGACCAGCAGTGACTGTGCATCTTTCATGGAATGTACATGTTGTCTGTCCGATATATGAAAAATAACGCTAAAAGGGGATCTTGTAAACCCCAGTCTTCCGAACACCAAATCATCTTTAATGGTGCCCAGGAATGATTCTGTCTTCGATGGAACGCGCAAAATCACTTTTACTTTGCTGAAGATCCTATTTTTGACGATTCTTTCCTCACATGACAGGAAAGTGACGGATTTAAAACTTTCCTTGTCCTCATCTACATTTCTTATGCCCATCGTTGGTAGTTTCATTGTTGTTGCGGTATATATTTGCTGTGGAGAATATGCGTTGGCTTCAAAAACTCTATTCAATTGGAGACGCTCGTCTCCCAGAGTGTTCTCGTCAGCAATGATGTATGCTCTTTGCACCAGTGTTCCGACAACACTCATCGTCTGCCAAGGATGGTAACAGCTATTTGCACGTAAATATAAATCCGTATACATCGGTTTCCTATACACCGCATGTCCCAAAAAGCCATCATTTTTGCGTCGTACCAAGACATCCTGAAATGGAAGATATCCCTCTTTTTCGATTTCCATTCTGAACTGGATTTGTCTGTGGATGGACTTCAGATAGTTTAAATAGTCTTGTAGTTTATCTTGACCATTTGGCCACACTATAAACGGCTTAACAACTTACCTCCAAAGTACTGTGGGCTTCAAGCTGGAAGATTTTAACACCTTTTCCTTGAAGTCCTCTGTAAACAAGTTGGCCACCAAGGGTGACAAGGGATTATCCATGGCGACACCGTCATTCTGTTCAGAAAATTGATTATTACATAAAAAGTGCATTGAGATCACGACATGTTTTAAAAACGATGAAATGTCTTTGTTGTTGTGGTCTTCAGTCCTGAGACTGGTTTGATGCAGCTCTCCATGCTACTCTATCCTGTGCGAGCTGCTTCATCTCCCAGTACGTACTGCAGCCTACATCCTTCTGAATCTCCTTAGTGCATTCATCTCTTGGTCTCCCTCTACAATTTTGACCCTGAACACTGCCCTCCAATACTAAATTGGTGATCCCTTGGTGCCTTAGAACATGTTCTACCAACCAATCCCTTCTTCTAGTCAAGTTGTGCCACAAACTTCTCTTCTCCCCAAGTCTATTCACTACCTCCTCATTAGTTATACACTCCTGGAAATGGAAAAAAGAACACATTGACACCGGTGTGTCAGACCCACCATACTTGCTCCGGACACTGCGAGAGGGCTGTACAAGCAATGATCACACGCACGGCACAGCGGACACACCAGGACCCACGGTGTTGGCCGTCGAATGGCGCTAGCTGTGCAGCATTTGTGCACCGCCGCCGTCAGTGTCAGCCAGTTTTTAACACTGGTAGCATGCCGCGACAGCGTGGACGTGAACCGTATGTGCAGTTGACGGACTTTGAGCGAGGGCGTATAGTGGGCATGCGGGAGGCCGGGTGGACGTACCGCCGAATTGCTCAACACGTGGGGCGTGAGGTCTCCACAGTACATCGATGTTGTCGCCAGTGGTCGGCGGAAGGTGCACGTGCCCGTCGACCTGGGACAGGACCGCAGCGACGCACGGATGCACGCCAAGACCGTAGGATCCTACGCAGTGCCGTAGGGGACCGCACCGCCACTTCCCAGCAAATTAGGGACACTGTTGCTCCTGGGGTATCGGCGAGGACCATTCGCAACCGTCTCCATGAAGCTGGGCTACGGTCCCGCACACCGTTAGGCCGTCTTCCGCTCACGCCCCAACATCGTGCAGCCCGCCTCCAGTGGTGTCGCGACAGGCGTGAATGGAGGGACGAATGGAGACGTGTCGTCCTCAGCGATGAGAGTCGCTTCTGCCTTGGTGCCAATGATGGTCGTATGCGTGTTTGGCGCCGTGCAGGTGAGCGCCACAATCAGAACTGCATACGACCGAGGCACACAGGGCCAACACCCGGCATCATGGTGTGGGGAGCGATCTCCTACACTGGCCGTACACCACTGGTGATCGTCGAGGGGACACTGAATAGTGCACGGTACATCCAAACCGTCATCGAACCCATCGTTCTACCATTCCTAGACCGGCAAGGGAACTTGCTGTTCCAACAGGACAATGCACGTCCGCATGTATCTCGTGCCACCCAACGTGCTATAGAAGGTGTAAGTCAACTACCCTGGCCAGCAAGATCTCCGGATCTGTCCCCCATTGAGCATGTTTGGGACTGGATGAAGCGTCGTCTCACGCGGTCTGCACGTCCAGCACGAACGCTGGTCCAACTGAGGCGCCAGGTGGAAATGGCATGGCAAGCCGTTCCACAGGACTACATCCAGCATCTCTACGATCGTCTCCATGGGAGAATAGCAGCCTGCATTGCTGCGAAAGGTGGATATACACTGTACTAGTGCCGACATTGTGCATGCTCTGTTGCCTGTGTCTATGTGCCTGTGGTTCTGTCAGTGTGATCATGTGATGTATCTGACCCCAGGAATGTGTCAATAAAGTTTCCCCTTCCTGGGACAATGAATTCACGGTGTTCTTATTTCAATTTCCAGGAGTGTATGATCTACCCATATAATCTTCAGCATTCTTCTGTAGCACCCCATTTCGAAAGCTTCTATTCTCTTCTTGTCCAAACTATTTATCGTCCAAATTTCACTTCCATACATGGCTACACTCCATACAAATACTTTCAGAAACGACTTCCTAGCACTTAAATCTATATGTTAACAAATTTCTCTTTTTCATAAACGCTTTTCTTGACATTGCCAGTTTACGTTTTGTATCTTCTCTACTTCGACCACCATCAGTTATTTTGCTCCCCAAATAGCAAAACTCATTTATCAAAGGCAAATTGTAACTATTGACGTAATCGAGTCCACACTCATACCCTGTCGCGTTACTCAGATGTTCAAATGTGTGTGAAATGGGACTTAACTGCTAAGGTTATCAGTCCCTAAGCTTACACACTACTTAACCTAAATTATCATAAGGACAAACACACACACCCATGCCCGAGGGAGGTCTCGAACCTCCGGCGGGACCAGCCGCACAGTCCATGACTACAGCGCCTGAGACCGCTCGGCTATCCCGCGCGGCTGTCGCGTTACTCACTAACACCTTAAAAATGACTGCCTTTTAATTATTTTCTGTTAGATTTTGATCACTCGACACAGCTTCTTCTTCGTTCTTGCAAAGAAGACTAATTCCTATTTCGGCTTTATGTGGCATTCAGGTTTAAGATCACTCCATCGTTTTCATAGTCCTTTTTCTCTCATCCTGGCAGGCTTGCATATCAGCATTTGCTTGTAGTATCTCATATCATCCATTCTGTCACTGACGTGTCCCCCGATTAAATTAAATGAGGTATATCTTCTTCCCTATACACATAGTAAGACGATCCTCAAGGACGTAAAACGTCATTAACCAAGAAAAAATGGTGCATATTTACAGTCAAGAGGTATACTAATTTCCTTCATCAGGTCCTAAACGCAATGCTCTTTCTGGACGTGGAATGAGTCAAAAACAAGTGAAACATATCTTAATTTAAGAGGCAATAATAAATTTATCACATGCAAATGTATAATACAGTGAGATGTTATCACGCATCGTCAGACATCAGATCACAACACTCATTCACATTGTCCACATTACTGCACCGAAGATATGCAGAAGTCAGATTTTGCAGAACATTAATGTTAATCGGTATTGTCATTAACATATGGTTCAACTGATTCTAATGAAAATTTGTGAGTAGAGCAGAAGTGGCTGGCCATCAATAGAATCTTTAGGCTCTTCTTAAATTGAGCTTCATTAGAAGCTAAGCGTTTTACGGCTGTTGGCAGGTTATAGAATTGTGAATTCCTCTGTTACCGACACCTTTATAGCGCTATGTAGATGACTTAAAATCTTTATGAAGATTATTCTTACTTTTAGTGTTGAGTTCAAACCGAGCCTCTGGGCTGAAAAAAGAATAAATTAACTGTGACAAATTTCCTTAAGGAATAAATTTATTGGGAAGCAGTACTTAGTATCGTGAACTCCATCAACAGACCCCTGCAGGATATTCTTGAGTGCGTAGTATTAACAGTAAGTAACACACACTTTGAAATCTTTAATTCAAGACGTTCTGATTTATTTTATTCAACGTGTGACCAAATCTGGGAACTCCTTAAGTATTTCTCTCGTTTCTAAACTCTGATAACTAGACCCACGCCTTTATTTCTTCTAACCTACAGTAATTTATAAAATTTAACTCTGGCCCATTCGTGACGACATGACGAAGAACCGTGTCACATATGTGCTAGACCTTATTAATTTTGAGGCTTAACGTATCTTCGCATTATTGTCTGGTGTTACCTTCAAAATATTTGAGAAATATACTGACACATCTAGCCAAACTCAACAATTCTGCATTAGACTAGTTCTTTCCTTTTCAAAGCCAAGGATCGTGTGTTTACTTTGGGAAGGTTAAGAAACTATTTCTTCCACATTTCTTTTACCTTCAACAGGAATTTCTACATCTTATCTTCATCGTCCTGGATGATTGTCAATAATCAGCGGAGAGCAGACAGTTAATGCGGCATCTCCGGTTCGAGGTAATCCCTGGAGAACTGACTTGTATCACCTGATACATGACACACAAAGAAACTATATCCTCTGATTTGCGCCTTATATAACAAACATAAATATGCCGAAGAGAAAAATCAGTACATAACCAACAATATTGCAATGTGCTTCTAACGAAACTTCAAATCACAGTTAAAAGCTAAGCAAGAACACTCTTAATGTTCAGTATTACTGAGAAATTACGATTCATGTTCGAATTAGCGTGAAAGCAATTCTTCATTTGCTATACAGTACGTCCGTATTAGTAGTCATCAACGTGTGCAGCTACATAAATTCTAACATTGGTCTGGAAACTTCTGGTACATTCGCCATAAAATTATGATCTCATACAACTGGAATTCTTCTTCACTTTTTCATTTAAAAGTTATGTGACAGAAGTCTCTCTAGAAAATAACCTCTGGAAGTACACTACTGGCCATTAAAATTGCTACACCACGAAGATGACGTGTTGCAGACGCAAAATTTAATCGACAGGCAGACGATGCTGTGATATGCAAATGATTAGCTTTTCAGAGCATTCACACAAGTTTGGCGCCGGTGGCGACACGTACAACGTGCTGACATGAGGAAAGTTTCCAACCGATTTCTGATACACAAACAGCAGATGACCGGCGTTGCCTGGTGAAACGTTGTTGCGATGCCTCGTGTAAGGAGGAGAAATGCGTACCATCACGTTTCCGGCTTTGATAAACGTCGGATTGTAGCCAATCGCGATTGCGGTTTATCGTATCGAGACATTGCTGCTCGCGTTGGTCGAGGTCTAATGACTGTAAGCAGAATATGGAATCGGTGCGTTCAGGAAGGTAATACGGAACGCCGTGCTGGATCCCAACGGCCTCGTATCACTAGCAGTCGAGATGACAGGCATTTTATCCGCATGGCTGTAATGGATCGTGCAGCCACGTCTCGATCCCTGAGTCAACAGATGGGGACGTTTGCAAGACAACAAGCATCTACACGAACAGTTCGACGACGTTTGCAGCAGCATGGACTATTAGCTCGGAAACCATGGCTGCAGCTACCCTTGAAGCTGCATCACAGACAGGAGCGCCTGCGATGGTGTACTGAACGACGAACCTGGGTGCACGAATGGCAATACGTCATTTTTTCGAATGAATCCAAGTTATGTTTACAGCATCATGATGGTCGCATCCGTGTTTGGCGACATCGCACTGAACGCACATTGGAAGCGTGTATTCGTCATCGCCATACTGGCGTATCACCCGGCGTGATGATATGGGGTGTCATAGGTTACACGTCTCGGTCACCTCTTGTTCGCATTGACGGCACTTTGAACAGTGGACGTTACATTTCAGATGTGTTACGACCCGTGGCTCTACCCTTCATTCGATCCGCGCGAAACCCTACATTTCAGCATGATAATGCACGACCGCATGCTGAAGGTCCTGAACGGGCCTTTCTGGATACAGAAAATGTTCGACTGCTGCCCTGGCCAGCACATTCTCCAGATCTCTCACCAATTGAAAACGTCTGGTCAATGGTGGCCGAGCAACTGGCTCGTCACAATACGCCAGTCACTACTCTTGATGAACTGTGGTATCGTGTTGAATCTGCATGGGCAGCTGTACCTGTACACGCCATCCAAGCTCTGACTCAATGCCCAGGCGTATCAAGGCCGTTATTACGGCCAGAGGTGGTTGTTCTGGCTACTGATTTCTGAGGATCAATGCACCCAAATTGCATGGACATGTCAGCTCTAGTATAATATATTTGTCCAATGAATACCCGCTTATTATCTGCATTTCTTCTTGGTGTAGCAAATTTAATGGCCAGTAGTGTATTATTTTACAAGCAGCATTCCACAAAATTAACATCAGTTGCAAATGGCTCTGAGCCGTATGGGACTTAACTTCTGAGGTTATCAGTCCCCTAGAACGTAGAACTACTTAAACCTAACTAACGTAAGGACATCACACACATCCATGCCCAAGGCAGGATTCGAACCTGCGACCGTAGCGGTCGCGCGGTTCCAGACTGTAGCGCCTAGAACCGCTCGGCCACCGAGGCCGGCCTCAGTTGCAGTTACTATTATGTTGAAGTAGCTCAGTTTTGTTCTTCTTGGCCATCTGTTATTTGTTTGCTGTTGCTTGGTTTGACGTGCTGACAGAAAAAAAAAGATGGAAACGTAACAAGACTTACGAGGTAGTACACCCAGATAAATCGAATACTCGGAGAGAACAGCGACAAGAATTGCACTATCTTTGCAGAAATAATGAAAGAACAGAAAGGAGTGGAGTTATGTATCATGGAGAGAACTTGTGTAAAAACTCCTATAAATGCGATGGGAATAGCGGGAAATTTGAATAATTCCACCTGACAAAGGACGCTGCCACTCACAGTGTGATACTTCCCTCCCATCCTCCCCGTCCCCCCTCCACGAGATTTCCTCTTAACAAGTAACTGGAACGGAAAGAAAAGCTGAAAAACAACTGTGACGTACGTAGTACAAACCATTGGCCATTGGAAATGATACTTCAGGAAGCGCAGCAAACAACTAAATTTTGGTTTCCGTGCATATAATACAGCTATAAACGTCCGTAGCTGGATTTCGGTACACACGTCGGTGCTCCAGAAGAAATGAAGAAACGAGGAAAGCTTTAGGTGGGAGACCCGCCTGCGAAAGAGTGCGCCAGACTAAAGTTAGGCGAGTGAAACTGAGGAAAACACAACAGACAAGGACAAGGACAAAGAAGTTAGAGGACAGCGAGGCGCTAAGCAAAGCCTTTGCCACAAGGACTTCGACAAGACCCAGATTTGCGGAGAGACAAATCCAAGACGCGACAAAAGCGAGTAACCGTATGACAAGCAAGGTAGTTATCAAACAGTCCTAGTACAGTGATGATTGATCTGACGATAAACTGACCATTTGTGCGCTGAGTGGCCGCCCATGGCTGAGGTGGCAAAAGTAATGCCTTACTTCCTATAATCGTGTCGGACCTTCTTTTGCTCGGCGTAGTGCGGCAACCCGACGTGAAATGGACTCAACAAGTCTTTGAAAGTCCCCTCCAGGAATACTGAGCCATGCTGCCTCTACAGCCGACCATAATTGCGGAAGGGTTGCCGGTGCAGAATTTTGTGCATTAACCTGAACTCTCGATTATGTCCATAAATGTTGGACGGAATTCGTGTAGGGCGATCTTGGTGGCCAAACCATTCGCTCTAATTGTCCAGAATGTTCTTAAAAACTATAATTGTGGCCAGTAACATGGCGCATCCTTGTTTGGGAGGATGAAGTTCATGAATGGATAAGAATTGTCTCTAAGTACCCGAACATGCCTATTTCCAGTCAATGATCGGTTCAGTTTGACAAGAGGGCCCAGTTCATTACACGTAAACATAGCCAACAGAATTATGGAGTCACCACTAGCTTTCACGGTGCCTTGTAGTTAACTTGGGTCCATTTCTTTGCGGGATCTGCACTACATTTGAACCCTGCCGTCAGGTGTTACTAACTGAAATCGTGACTCATCTGACTAGGCCACGGATTTGCAGTTGTCTATGGTCCAGCCGATGTGGTCACGATAGGTGCTGCAGACGACGTCGTGTTGTAGCAAAGGCACTCGAGTCGATAATTTGCTGCCATAGCCCATTAACGGCACATTTCGGCGCACTATCCTATGGGATACGTTCGTCGTACATCCCACGCTCTGCGATCATTTCACGCAGTGTCGCTTGTCTGTTAGCACCGACAACTCTACGCAAACGCCGCTGTTCTCGGTCATGAAGCGAAAGCTGTCGGGCGCTGCGTTGTCCGTGATGGGAGGTAATGACTGAAATCTGGTGTTCTCGGCACACTCTTGACACTGTTGACACTGTGGATATCGGAATATTGAAGTGCTATTTCCGAAATGGAATGCCCCATGCGTCTAGCTCCAACTAGCATCCCGTCTTCAAAGTCTGTTAATTTCCTTCGTGTTTCTATACTCACATCACAAACCGTTTCACAAGAATCACCTGAGTAGAAATGATAGCTTCGCCAATGCACTGCCCTTTTATACCTTGTGAACGCAATACTACTGCCACCTGCACGAGTCCATATCGCTATCTCACCCAAGTGTATACCTGCTGCATGAAACGCTATCGTCCTCCACGTTCATCCAGCGCAAGTTGTGGTGCACTCACTGAGCGAGCAGTGCTGCGCAGCCATGGTGCCTTAAAATCCATCTACTCTGTCGAGCCTCTAACCTTCACGGGGCTCCATACGAGAGTATGAGTAATACAAGTTCAAAATTTGTAGGTGATCTCAGGGTGTACAGTTAGTGCACAGAACTGCCATCTCTGGCATTAACAACAGCTGTAGACAGGTCGGTAATCGAATAGTCATCCCGTGCTCTACCTACTCTGTTCCAGAGTTCATTCGTTTTAGTGACTGTTTTTCCGTTTTTCTTTCCTTGTCAGCCTCTCGGTAACCCGTGACCAGATGTTTTCCGTGGATGGTGGCAGATCAGAAAGGCATGGTCTACATTCGGTCTTTTGTTATCTTCCACAAACTCACAGAGACCTCAATATTAGGGCACAGTCACTGATCTTGACACATCACAAATACGACATCTGCTATCTTTATTATGATCCATGCGAACTGGAGGAGGTCTTAATGTGTACCAATTGCCACCACCCCCATGACGCCCGATCCTAAGTTCTTGCTGGGTACACCACTGTCGGTTCTTTCTACTGCCGCATCAAGGGAAACAACAACAATGATGGCCATGCTCACAGGTCGTGCTGTTCTTGACGTCGTCGCATCTGTTCATAAGCACTGTTGTTTGTTACAGAGAAGGCATTTTCGCAACACAAGATAGATGATGTGACTTAACGATCCTGCACGGCTGAATAAACTGTAGGTCTATGCTCTCACGCATTTATCGCTTGGGCGAGTTGAGATCCCACATGGCGGTGGGTATGACTCTACATTCGTGCTGCCCTTCTCTGTATACTTTCAGTATCCGCTATCAGTCCTATCTGGTACGGTTGCAACACACTTGAGCAACATTCTAGGATCGGAAGTATCCGTGATTTGTCGGCACTTTCTTTGTAGACTCATAGCACTTTCCCAGTATTCTACCAATAAACCGATCTCTACCCCCTATTTTACCCATGACATAGCTTATGTGATCTTTCCGTTTCATATCCCTACAAATTGTTATGTACAGGTATTTGTACGAGTTATCCAACAGTGAGTCACTGATATTATTATCACAGGATTCCATGTTATTTCGTTTTGTCAAGTGTACAATTTTACATTTTCGATTACTTAAAGCAAGCTGCCAATCTTTGAACCACTTTGAAATCTTATCAGTAGCTGACTGAATATTTATGTACATTTCTTCAGACAGAACTTCATTACAGATAAATGCATCATCTGCAAAAATCCTGATGTTACTACTATTATTGTCCACAAGGTTATCAACATACAACATCAACAGAAAGGGTCTCAACACCCTACCCTGGGCCACACCCAAGTTACTTCTACATCTGACGATTACTCTCCATCCAAGATAATATGCTGCGTCATCCCTATCAAATCCAGTCACAAATTTCGATTGATACCCCATATGATCGTACTTTTAACAATAAGTGTAGGTGCAGTACTGAGTCAAATGCTTTTAGGAACTCAAAAAATACTGCATGTACCTCACTGCCTCAATCCAAATCTATCAGTACGTCATGTACAAAAAGTGCGATTCGTGTTTCACATGGTCGATGTTTTCGGAATCCATGCTGGTTAGCACGGAGGAGGTCATTCTCTTTGAAATGCATCATTATTTTTGAGCTCAAAATATGTTCTAAGATTCTACAACAAATCGATGTCAAGGATCACTACAACTACCCATCTTGTAGATGGGTGTGACATGTGCTTCCTTCCAAGAACTGGGTACGGTTTTTTGTACACAGAATCTACAATAAATTATAATCAGAAGGGTCGTCAGTACAGTAAAGAATTTGATAGAGATTTCATTCGGCCCTGGAATTTTGTTCACTTTTAACTATTTCAACTGTTTCTCAAAATCGCTGATACCAATACTTACTTCGCTCACCTTTTCGGTGGTACAGGGATTAAATTGGGGCAGTTATCCTCGGCTTTCCTTTATAAGGGAACTTTTTAAAACGGTGCTAACCACTTCAGCTTTTGCTATGTTATCCATAGTTTCAATTCCTGTCTCATTCGTCAGGGACTGGACATTAACTTTGGTGCCACTAATAGCGTTTTCATACGACCAGTATTTCTTTAGGTTTTGTGAAAGATCATTGGACATTATTCTCCTACGGCAGTCATTGAACGCTTCACACATTATCCTGTTGACACCCAAACGCGTTTCCTTCATCACATCTCTATCTATAGCCCTATGCTTTTGTTACGCCTAATACGCAGTATACTCTGGTACTTTAGAAGTTTCTATACAGTATCCGTAATGAAAGATTCGACAATGCGACCCGCCCTCCAGATCGAAAAACAGTTCACGACCAAAGATGTCGACCCTGATCAGGTAATATATATATATATATATATATATATATATATATATATATATATATATATATATATATATATATATATATGTCCGATTTGAGGAGAGGCCATCCGCCCGCACGCCTCAAAGGCACCTCCCCGCCTGGTACAGTTTAGTTGGACATAGTGTTGGGGGGTAATGTCATTCAGTTAACTCTGACGCACATGGCACTCAGTCACAAAAAGTAAGCACAAAAACAAAACAAAAGTCACACGGCGCCCGTAAGCTATACGCCTGGGAGACAGCGGCTACACCGGCTCACAGCGTCCGCAGCAGCTGCGGTGACGTCAGCCACAATACTCGCTCTCAGGAAACTGGGGCAGCGGACAAACTCAGAAACAAAAGCTAACACAGTTACGCACAGCTGTGACGTAGGGCGCCGCATTTATTGCACAGCACTGTCCTCGCACCCCGAGGAGCAGGCAGTGGCAGAGTTCAGTGCGCCATGAAGAGCTCAGGGAGGTCTTGCAGCCTTCTGCTGCTGACGATGGCCGCCGTCTCGAGCGGCCGCAACGCTAGAGATTACTTCGAGAAGTCAGGATTCCAGTATTTCCCTTCTAGGCCCGAGGACGCCCTAGTCTTTTTCATAGTGAATGTTCCACCCCTCATTTGTGAGTCGAAGAATGGCGAATGTGACAGCAGAGGCCACTCGACCTTTTGTGTCAATCTACCGCGCGGATACTCGCCCTACACATGCTGGTTCGAAGGAAACGCAACGGTAGATACCAATTTGAAACTGATAAGAGACAGTCTTCCTTACCTTTTCACTTTCATAACCGGATGGTTAAGCATTTTTACTCACACTGAAATGTACTGCACAACCAGTTCACAGTTACCAGACGAATATTTCCAACTGAGAGTACAGCGCCCTAATGAGAATCGTCCAGTGAAATGTCGTTTTCTTCATGACAATGGAAGGTTGTATCTCAGATTTCCAGGATACCCCACCATTGTTTGCCAAACTGGTACTAAAGCAGGGCGCTTTGATTTTAAGCTGCCCAGTATTGATGACCCATTCAAATGCTCGTTCCGGGTGTATTCAGAGTTGCTTCTAGGGGACACACGCACAGAGGAACGCCTCTATCAGTCTCTGATTAGCGGGCTCCCCAGGCGCATGTATGGAAATCCCCCACGTGTCGTGTGTTCCCACCAAGCAACCTCGAAACAGACGGCGCACTTTCAGCTAGTGTTGCAGAGTGGCTCCACTTACGACTGCAGTTTCCCCGACGCTGTTCCTCGGTATCTGGTAAGTGTGAGACTTTCTGGTTTTATTTTCGTTGCGTCAAAGCTGTTCATTGAATTGTCATATCTAGCATCAGCGTGATTCGAAATACATAGAGTGGGCAGCCAACCTTTTTAATGAAACTGTTTCTCCATTTACATCCAAATATTTTCCCAGTCCATGAACTGAATCCAGATATCCTGCTTTTCACAAGCAGTCGCCTTAATCATTACGATGCTGATGCATTTCTCCGTGACTGACTTAAATTCTCATCACTGTAGTGTTGCTTCCTATGGGAAGAGTTTCTCTCACCACGGGAACAGCCCCACAGCATGAAACGCTGGTTATACAGACAGGGAAAATGGTATCGGTACTTCTTGGTATCGAGTAGTTTCATTTTGATTCCTTCACTTTCTGTTCGATACCTTTGAAATTATACTTTCAGTCAAATCTCTACCATATAGCACGCAACTTATCGAATGATCCTAGTAATGATGTATTGCAGTTTTATTGCGTACCCAAAATTTTGGCCACATAACTGATGACTGCACTGACAGAAGTATAATAGAGCAGTAAAATATGAATTAAAACAGCAAAGAAAACGCAGATTGCGACCAATATGGACAAACTGAATATAACCATTTGGCTGCAGTGTCGTATTTTCTTGACCCAAAATTCGATTACGTACACCTTCAGGATCCTAGAGCTGGTGGACTGGCTATTTCCACAGTAAGCTATTTATCAGTAAGTAATTTTGCTGCTACAGCTGGAGCCAGCAATTGTGAACCAGATATTGATTCTTCTCTTGAAACCGTGTATGACTTTTGGAATTACTGCAAGACATTAGCACACAGTCAACAAAAGACAAAAAGGTGGAGCAGTCACCTATTTCCCTGTCTGCCAATGCCAGCCACATCACTGCACTAAGAGCGTGTATTTTCAGAGACAGGCAGCACGTTATCAAAGCCAAATAACAAACGACCAGCGAAACAACTGGATAATACTAGTTTTTAATTATTGTACTCAGAAAGCGTGGGAAACTTAGTTAAGATTTCATTATTTACTTTTCATTACTGTTGTTATGGTGATCATCAGTTCGAACACTTGTTCGCTGCAATTCTCCATGCTAGTCTATCCATTCTAGGCCGCTTCAACTGCTGCAATCTACATTCATTTGAACCTGCTTACTGTATTTCTGTATTTATGTCTATGTATCCTTCTACAACTCTTACCCCCTCCACCATACAGAAACACATGCCCTTACCAAACTTACTATTCCTTGATGCCCATCAACGAATCCCTTTTTTCATTTGAATTGTGCCATAAATTTCTTTTCATCCCAGCTAGATTCAGTACCGCCTCGCTATATATTATACGTTTGCATCTAATCTTCACCATTACATTTGCAAAGTTTCTACTTTCCTCTTGTCTGATCTGATTATTGTCCACGTTTGACATCCTCACAAGGATAAACTACACACACATTCCTTCAGGAAAGGCTTTCTAACACGTAAATTGGTATCTGATGTAAATAAATCTCTCTTTCTCTACATCTACATACTGCAGACCACTCCGAAGTTCATGGCAGTGGGTACGTCCCACTGGCCCATTCTCGTTTGTAGTGGCTGAAGAATTATAATTTAAATTCTTCTGTGCGTGCTGTAATTAATCTAATCTTGTCCTTACTATCCCAACGGAAGCGATTCATAGAGGCTTGTGGTATTTTCCTAAAGCCATCATTTAAAGCTGGTGGACGAAACTTTTTATCTAGGCTTTCTAACTCAAGTGTATTCCAGTTCAGTTCCTTCACCGTCTCTGTGACACTCCCACGGGTCAACAAACCTGTGACCATTCGCGCTGCTCTTTTCTGTAAACGTTTAATATCTTCTGCTAGTCCTATCTCGCACGGCTCACACATACTTGAGGACTGTTACAGAATGAGCCGTATGAGTGATATGAGTGACTTGTAAGCAATCTCATTTGTGACTGATAGAATTTCCTGAAGTCTACTAGCTGCGTTGGCCGAGCGGTTTAGGAGCCTCAGTCTGGAACCACGCTGCTGCTACGGTCTCATGTTCGAATCCTGCCTGGGGCATGGATGTGTGTGATGTCCTTAGGTTAGTTAGGTTTAAGTAGTTCTAAGTCTAGGGGACTGATGACCTCAGATGTTAAGTCCCATAGTGCCTAGAGCCATTTGAACTATTTTGAAGGCTACTACCTGCTTAACCCATGACTGAGGCATTGTGTAGAGTGTATAACAATTGTGTATAAAAATTATGTGTTATTTATCGTTGTTAAAAGCAGAACATTGTGTAAAGACTTGTTATAGTTTAAGTGGACATTTAAGAGACTTAGCCACGTTGAGCCATAATATTTGGAAGCGGCAGTAGTCGAACAAGGGAAGCCGGCACGTGTGTGACATTGGTCACGTTTCTATCCAACCTCAGGAGGCCGATGACCAGTGGAGTTTGGGCAGTAGCATTCAGCACTTCCATAGATCAACTACCGAACATATGAGCAATGTTTTCAAAGGAACAACGACCATAGCTGTTCATACATCAGGGTTAATGTTCCAGGAACTGTCAGCATACTGAAGTCACGCGCGTGACGTATCTGGCGACGCGGACGGGGACGACAGGGCAATGCCTGCCCACACCAGCATATAGGCAAAACAATGGAAAGCCGGCACGTGTGCCGACATTGGTCACGTTTCAGCCCAACGTGAGAAGCACAGATCAGGGTCGAAGAGTCAGTTAGCCACATTGGCAAAAACACCTCCGACAAATGGGTGTGAGGGGGGTCATTTGAGGTGGTCCTTTGAAGAGGTCCTTCGAGGGGAGAAAGAAGATATGAAGAAACGTCGCCTGGATGGACAGATCGATGGTTAGTCAGCAGACATCATACTTCGCTACGACGACTTAGCCGCTACGCTGATCAACAGAAGAAGATGTCAGTATCGTGTCAAGAGGTCAACGCAGAAGGTGCCATCCCAGATGTTACCAGAAGGAAGGTCGAGTTGTACTTACCCAGGTAGCTGATGAGGACTAAGGGACTGCGGCCTCACCAAATAGGTCACCTGTGAACTTAGTGGTTGATGAACTCCGCCAGAAGATGCCGAACCTGAGGGTCAGAGGTTCGATTCCGGGACAGAGCACTCCACGCCAGGCCGTAGCCGCTTGTTAATAACGCGAATGAATTCACAAGGAGAAGACCACGCCGCCACTGGATAGAGTCACTGGCAGTTTTTTTTTTTTTCCTTTATTGGATTTCGATTCCCCAAGAAGGGGGCGGGCTGGCAGCAACTTAGTACGCCGCTCTTCTACAGAATTTTTAAAACATAAGAAGATAAGAAACAATAAAAACAGGCGATGCAACGGTGATGTAAAATGTAAAATGTCGGAAAATTGTGGACAGTTAAAACATAAAACTAATGGTGGATGATGATAATAAAATACACTGGAAGCAGACAAGGAAAAAGTAGACAGACAATTAGAAAAAACACGGCGACAGTCTGGAAACTATTCGCAAGAGATATAAAAAAATCACACCCTGCGACAGCATGATGTCCGTTCGCAACACTTCGGAAAAGATGCACAACACTTAACAATCACTAGGAACACTACGCTAAAAGGTCGGTACGAAGATGACACGCCACAGGCAAGGGCAGATGGGAGGGGGGACATGGACAGAGGATGGGGAAGAAAAAGGGGGGAGGAGAGGAAAAAACGAAAGGTAGAGGGGGGGGGGGACGGCGAAGGGAGTGGACTCAGAAGGGGTGAGCAAGGTAGATGCGAGAGGGAATGGGGAAGGCAGAGGAAGGAAAACGGAAAAGGACTTGGTGGAGAGAAGGGAGGCAGAGAGAGGGTAGGCGGGGAAAAAACAGTATGGGGGGGGGAGGGGAAGAGGGAGCCCGGGAAAAGGACAAAGGAATGGAGGGGGGGGTGAGGATCAGAGTTGATAGGAGGGATAAATGGAGGGAGAGAGGGCATCAACTGGGAGGGGGAGTTGACGGAAGCCACCTTCGGAAAGGAGATCAAATGTGTACAGATGGAGGGTAGGGGGCGACACAACAGTGAAGGCTTGGTAGAGGGCGGGGGTTGGAGAGGAGAGGAGCAACCAGGGGATGAGGGGGATCAAGGCGGTGGGAGGTGTAGAGTATGCGGGTACGTTCGAGGAAAAGAAACAGATGGGGGAAAGGAATGAGGTCATAGAGGATCTGTGTGGGGGACGGGAGGCTTATATGGAAGGCGAGGCAGAGTGCATGGAGCTCGAGGATCTGGAGGGACTTATAGAATTTGGAGGGGGGGGGGGGGGCGGTCACGGGCAGTGTACTTAATGGAAGAAAACGCTGTAGGCCCATTGCTGCAACACGAGTCATCGCTGCATCAGCTGACACCGAAATCTTCACACTACGACTCCGCCGCTCTGCCGCTAAGAGGAAATGAGAGAGTTAAAACACAATGTGTGGTATCGATAGCTACGATGCCACGTCGTAGGTGCAAGTGCTTAGGTTGGCACTTGGACACCGAAACCGACGACAGCCCCTCTAGCCAGCGCTGTGCAGCTCTACGAGCGCCACTCCGGATTTAGCCCATTCGATTCCGAGCCGACGACCAAGCAACTTAGTTTCTACTTCATAGGGGGCTAGCCATTACAAACTTTGTTACTTTAGTTGCTTCAATGATAGTTTGTCAAACTAATAGTAGCTGTTACCGTTGATGCCTGTGCAGCTATGCACTTACGTGCTCGTCTCAGCCAAAGTTAAGTAATATTATTTGTACATGTTCATACACCAGTAAAAAGAGTTTTAACTTGTACACAGTACCGCAGTACTTCACCTTTTCCTGCTCCTATTCGCTTCCTTCATTCAGCCTACCCTTCAGTTTACAGGAGCAGACCCATGCGCTGCCTACCAGGCGGGATACAAAACAATGTACAGGGTGTACATAAATTCCGGGAACACATTCAGTTATGTACTGCACAAGAACCAAACATTCTACAGATATCGTGTCATTTTGAAGAGAAACCTTGAAAGGTTTGTTTCATGTATACCACCACGGCGTAATTTGGTAATTTTGTCGATAGTCAGCCCTAGTCGCTAACGTGGCGAGCTCAGGTGTCTGTTGTTGTTCGACAATAAAAAGTGTTCTACAGCTGTTCAACGGATGTTTAGAACCAAGTACAGTTAGAAGCCACCAAGAAGGAAGGCCATTTACCAGTGGCATAACAAATTTGTTACGACGGGTTGCTTGTGCCCGGCAAAGAGAAGCGGACGTCCCAGTGTGAGTGAAGTGAATGTGGAGCGCGTACGAGAGACATTCATAAGTATTCCTAAATTATCGGTGCGTCGTGCATCCCGTGAACTCGAAATGGCTCCAATGAGAGTGTGGAATGTCCTGCGACAGAAGCTGTCTATGAAACCATTCAGATTAGACTAGTGCAGAAGCTCAATGACGACGACAAAGACAAGTGTTTTGAGTTTTGTTCGCAGTTGCAACAACTGAATGAGGCTGGGGATGGCATTGTTCTTCGCTTAATTTTTAGCGACGAAGCCACTTTTCACGCTAATGGAAAGAGAACAGACATCATTTTCGAATCTCGGGTACGAATCATCCACACGAATGCATTGAATTTGAGTGTGATTCCCCAAAGGTAAATTTTTTTGTGCCTTGTCACGTCGAAAACTGTACGGGCCATTCTTCTTCGCCGAGATCACTGTCACCGAATATTCCTACTTGGACATGTTGCAGCAATGGCTCATGCCTCAAATGCAATTGGACTCTCCGGTCACCTTTCAGCAGGATGGGGCTCCACCCTATTTTCATCGTGAAGTTCCTGGGTATCTGAACACGGAGCTGCCGCATCGATGGATCGGCCGTGCTATAGAATGGAGCAGCTGTTTCATGAAATGGCCACCCCAATCACCAGACCTCAGTGTTACTTTTTTCTGTGATGACACATTAAAGATCTGGTGTATGTACTGCCTCTACGAAGTGATGTACCAGAGCTCCGGGAGAGAATACGGGAAGCGGCTGCCACTGTCGATGATGCCAGACTGGGAGGGATATGGCAAGAATTCGATTGCAGTATTGACGTCTGCCATGTCACTCATGGTTCGCATAGGGAATGTTTATAAAAAAAAATTTCATAGTTTCTCTTCAAAATGCAATATGTATGACATCTGTACAATGTTTAGTTCTTGTGCAATAAATAATTGAAAGTGTTCCCGGACGTTATGCACACCACGTATTATACTGTTTGTTTAAAGGATCTTATGTCTCAATAAATTACTGTTAGTGGAACCACCAATGGTTCACTCACACCTCACCTTCTGATCCAGGGAAAGAGCCCATCCCACCGCCCACAAAGTGGCGTTTCCACCATCCCTGACAAAATAATGGCCTCTGCTGCCCTCTGTCACTTACACTCAATATATAGTATCACGCACCAGTTCATGTCTCTACTAAGTGCTACACCCAGACTTTCCTATGATTTTACCAACTGTCACTCACTGCTGTTATTTTCATAGGGTTTTGTGAAGTGCACAATTTTAAATTTCTGATAATTTGATGTAAGTTGCCAGTCTCTGCACCACTTTGAAATCTTACCAAGAACTGAGTCAAATGCTTCTCGAAAATCGAGAATTATTGCATCTGCCTGACTGATATATTGCTTTCAGTATGAGATAAAAGTGTTATAAGTATGGTTGTTGTTGTTGTGGTCTTCAGTCCTGAGACTGGTTTCATGCAGCTCTCCATGCTACTCTATCCTGTGCAAGCTTCTTCATCTCCCAGTACCTACTGCAACCTACATCCTTCTGAATCTGCTTGGTGTATTCATCTCTTGGTCTCCCCCTACGATTTTTACCCTCCACGCTGCCCTCCAATACTAAATTGGTGATCCCTTGATGCCTCAGAACATGTCCTACCAACCGATCCCTTCTTCTAGTCAAGTTGTGCCACTAACTTCTCTTCTCCCCAATCCTATTCAATACCTCATTAGTTATATGATCTACGCATCTAACCTTCAGCATTCTTCTGTAACACCACATTTCGAAAGCTTCTATTCTCTTCTTGTCTAAACTATTTATAGTCCATGTTTCACTTCCATACAAGGCTACACTCCATACAAATACTTTCAGAAACGACTTCCTAACACTTAAATCAATACTCGATGTTAACAAATTTCTCTTCTTCAGAAACGCTTTCCTTCCCATTGCTAGTCTACATTTTATATCCTCTCTACTTCGACCATCATCAGTTATTTTGCTCCCCAAATAGCAAAACTCCTTTACTACTTTAAGTGTCTCATTTCCTAATCTAATACCCTCAACATCACCCGACTTAATTCGACTACATTCCATTATCCTCGTTTTGCTTTTGTTGATGTTCGTCTTATATCCTCCCTTCAAGACACCATCCATTCCATTCAACTGCTATTCCAAGTCCTTTGCTGTCTCTGACAGAATTACAATGTCATCGGCGAACCTCAAAGTTTTTATTTCTTCTCCATGGATTTTAATACCTACTCCGAATTTTTCTTTTGTTTCCTTCACTGTTTGCTCAATATACAGATTGAATAACATCGAAGATAGGCTACAACCCTGTCTCACTCCCTTCCCAACCACTGCTTCCCTTTCATGCCCCTCAACTCTTATAACTGCCATTTGGTTTCTATACAAATTGTAAATAGCCTTTCGCTCCCTATATTTTACGCCCGCCACCTTTAGAATTTGAAAGAGAGTATTCCAGTCAACATTGTCAAAAGCTTTCTCTAAATCTACAAATGCTAGAAACGTAGGTTTGCCTTTCCTTAATCTAGCTTCTAAGACAAGCCGTAGGGTCAGTATTGCCTCACGTGTACCAACATTTCTACGGAATCCAAACTGATCTTCCCCGAGGTCGGCTTCTAATAGTTTTTCCATTCGCCTGTAAAGAATACGCGTTAGTATTTTGCAGCTGTGACTTATTAAACTGATAGTTCGGTAATTTTCACATCTGTTAACACCTGCTTTCTTTGGCATTGGGATTATTATATTCTTCTTGAAGTCTGTGGGTATTTCGCCTGTCTCATACATCTTGCTCACAAGATGGTAGAGTTTTGTCAGGACTGGCTCTCCCAAGGCCGTCAGTAGTTCTAATGGAATGTTGTCTACTCCCGGGGCCTTGTTTCGACGCAGGTCTTTCAGTGCTCTGTCGAACTCTTCACGCAATATCATATCTCCCATTTCATCTTCATCTACATCGTCTTCCATTTCCATAATATTGTCCTCAAGTACATCGCCCTTTTATAGACCCTCTATATACTCCTTCAATCTTTCTGCTTTCCCTTCTTTGCTTAGAACTGGGTTTCCATCTGAGCTCTTGATATTCATACAAATGGTTCTCTTTTCTCCAAAGGTCTCTTTAATTTTCCTGTAGGCAGTATCTATCTTACCCCTAGTGAGATAATCCTCTACATCCTTACATTTACCCTCTAGCCATCCCTGCTTAGCCATTTTTTGCACTTCCTGTCGATCTTATTTTTGAGATGTTTGTATTCCTTTTCGCCTGCTTCATTTACTGCTTTTTTATATTTTTCTCCTTTCATCAATTAAATTCAATATTTCTTCTGTTAACCAAGGATTCCTACTAGCCCACGTCTTTTTACCTACTTGATCCTCTGCTGCCTTCACTACTTCATCCCTCAAAGCTACCCATTCTTCTTCTGTATTTCTTTCCCCCATTCCTGCCATTTGTTTTCTTACGCTCTCCCTGAAACTCTGTACAACCTCTGGTTTAGTCAGTTTATTCAGGTCCCATCTCCTTAAATTCCCACCTTTTTGCAGTTTCTTCAGTTTAATATGGAGCCGCGTCATAATGTAAAAGCTTTTACTGGAAAAATCTACTTCTCGGTTACGATTTAGCGGCCTTCTGCTGAACCTACAGCTACAACTGTCAGTATGACATGTGAGAGAAGTACGAGTTATATTCCGCGTGATGTATGTTTTCGATGGTTGGCATGGAGGAGATACTCCATTATGTTTGAGTTCAGAATATGTTCTAAAATTCTATAACAAATGGATATCAAGGATACTAGACTGTAGTCTTGTGGAACATGTCTGCTACGCTTCTCGTGACGGGTGGGACCTTTGTTTTGTTTGGGGGATCTACGATGGATTGTAGTTAACAGAGGGGCTAACACACTCGTAAATTGAGTATATAAGTTGACAGGGATTCTAGCGGACCCTTGGCCTTTGTTCAATTTTATCGATTTTTGCTGTTTCTCAACGTACAGATGAACTGAGGTTTACTGCAAAGCTTTCGGTCATATCATGCGGTGATTCTGGTCATCGATAGGGAGATTGTATGTCCACCCTTGATACTGGGTCTTGCAGAAACAATCTTGCATGCAGCTTCCATTTCTATTTCAATGGATTTGAGTTTTTGGTCTATTGTGACATATACATCACCTCCATTTCCCCTTAGCCTATGCTTTCGACATACACTTAAATTTTTGCCCAAATATCTCAAGTGCTGTTTTTAGGAGTGCTGCTAGTCTCTGGAATCATTCATGTATTACCTCGGAGCCTAGACGACGAGCATAGTTTGTTCCAATGTGTGGCACAATCTCCAGTTCGTTGCGCGATGCTGCCTTAATGACTGCCAGAACAGCCTGTTCTACATTCTGAATGAGACCTTCCGGCATACACAATGAGTGCACCTTTAACGTATAATTCGCGTCCGTTTCAATATGTGCCTGACCACCATGTCATCAACGAATCGGATGAAATGTATTTTTTTTTAAATTTGTACGTGTCTTAGTCATCAGAAAGTATTTTATGACAAGACTATTATATCATCAGCGAATAGAATACAGTATATTTTCTACCATTAATTTTGATCCATTTCGTGTTGTTTTTCATTGTTTGTATCGTACTTTCTAGCAATCGTAAATTACTGTCATTCGAAATGACGAAGACACCATTAGAGATTAGAGACGAGGTTGAAGCTCCAAAGGACAAGAACCAAACATGTGCTCTCTCGGCGACACCAGTTAGGGGTTTAATACAGTGGACTTTAATTTAAGCAAATCCATCGACAAACTAGCTGGCAGTCAAGAGATACGACGGTGTATTACTTTTAGAAATTTGCCTGCTTTAGCTAAATGTGTTTAAGAGAACAAATACCTTCACTTCGTCTCAGATTAAGCTAGTCAGCTGTAGAATTCGGAGGTGTTACATCTACATACGACGGTCATTTTCATTGGTCCGTTCTTTGGAAGATATAGTGTTCTTTGCTTCTCCAATGTTTTTAAGTTAGCAGTCCACAATTTATCGGTAGCTGTTACACTAACTATCGTTATCCCCTCTGCATGTATACACTGAAAACCACCATCTACACCATACTCCGCAAGCCACCAAATGGTGTGTGGCTAAGGGTACTTCCGGTACCACTAACTGATGTCCCCTCGCCTGTTTCACACGCGGTAAGCATGATTGTCGGCAAGCCTTTACATTGGCTTTAATTTCTTAAATTTTCTTGTCGTAATCAGTGCGTGAGATGTATGTGGAAGAAACTCATATGTTGTCCCCCTCTTTCCGGAAACTTCTCTCTCGAAATTTCACTAGTAAACGTGTCCATGATGCACACCATCTCTCTTGTAAGGTACCAATGGAATTGAGTTTGCCAATCTTCTCGGTAACGCTCTCGCGCCGACTAAATGATTCCGTGACGAGTTACATTTCTTTAAGATTCTTCCCATGAATCTGTCTCGCATCCTATTATGAGGTCATTCCACTTACGGTCGCTCTGGATGTTTACTCCTAGATATTTTACGGCAGATACTGTCTCCAGCGGTTTGTCATCAACAGGAAATGTACACTAATGAATTTCTTTTCCTATCTTTGCGCAGTATGTTACATTTATTTACGTTCACGGTCTACTGCAAGAGCCTGCACCATTCATCACAACTCTGCAGGTCATTCTGAAAATCGATACTGCTTTCAAGGGCTGCTACATTTCTTTTTGTAGGCAACCGCATCACCTGCGAACAGTCTCAAACAGACTTCCTGGTAGATTAAAACTATGTGCGGGCCGAGACTCGAACTCAGGACCTTTGCCTTTCGCGGGCAAGTGCTCTACCAACTGACCTACCCAAGCACGACACGCCCCTTCCTCACACCTTTACTTTTGCCAGCAGCTGTGAGGACGTGCCGTGAGTCGTGCTTGGGTAGCTCAGTTGGTAGAACACTTTGTTGTGTCTAGACCATACAGCCCAGACACAATGCTGTAGCCGATAGGGCACGCAAGGCTAACGCAGACGGGCGTGAAGTCTGGAACATGAGACTTATAAATGCACTAAAGAAAAATACGTAGCTTTTTTAATACTTAACTTTATTCTCTTGTTGGAATACATCTCTCCTGCATACTCGTAAGCTATTGGCACTGATACAAATGGCGCCTTGCTAGGTGGTCGCCATTTAACTTAGCAGAGGGCTATTCTACTGTCTATCTCTCGGCAAATGAGAGCAAGGCTTAGCACGTCCAATCGCTAGCTATGTTGTCCGTACAACTGGGGACGAGGTCTCCTCAGTCTCTCGAGACCTGCCTTGTGGTGGCGCTAGGTTTGCGATCCCACAGTGGCGACACGCGGGTCCGACATGTACTACAGGACCGCGGCCGATTTAAGTTACCACCTAGTAAGTGTGGTGTCTAGCGGTGACACCACACACTTGTCCGCGGAAGGCAAAGGTCCTGAGTTCGATTCTCGGTCCGGCACACAGTTTTAATCTGCCGCTGCATAATGAAAATCTGATTCTAGTCTCAAAGAGCATTCGACGCTTTCTACTAGATAATTTATACGCAGTGAATCACCTAAAACATGCATCGCAAATACTGCGGTACTGGAAAGTGCTCTTGACATGCGTTTTTTACACAATGGTTTTGCAGTCAGAGGCTCGTATTGTTAGTCAATAAACAGATACTTAGAAAGTATATTTTTTGTGCAAACATGTGCTGATATGAAACTTCCTGGCAGATTAAAACTGCCGGCCGGAGTGGCCGTGCGGTTCTAGGCGCTACAGTCTGGAGCCGAGCGACCCCTACGGTCGCAGGTTCGAATCCTGCCTCGGGCATGGATGTGTGTGATGTCCTTAGGTTAGTTAGGTTTAATTAGTTCTAAGTTCTAGGCGACTGATGACCTCAGACGTTAAGTCGCATAGTGCCAGAGCCAGCCAGCCAGATTAAAACTGTGTGCCGGGCCGAGACCCGAACTCGGGACCTTTGCCTTTCGCGGGCAAGTGCTCTACCAACTGAGCTAGCCAAGCACGACTCACGCCCCGTCCTCGCAGCTTTACTTATGCCAGTACCGCGTCTCCTACCTTCCAAACTTTACAGAAGCTCTCCTGCGAACCTTACAGAACTAGCACTCCTGAAAGAAAGGATACTGCGGAGATATGGTTTAGCCACAGCCTGGGGGATGTTTCCAGAATGAGATTTTCACTCTGCAGCGGAGTGTGCGCTGATATGAAACTTCCTGGCAGATTAAAACTGTGTGTCGGGCCGAGACTCGAACTCGGGACCTTTGCCTTTCGCGGGCAAGTGCTCTACCAACTGAGCTACCCAAGCACGACTCACGCCCCGTTCTCGCAGCTTTACTTCTGCCAGTACCTCGTCTCCTACCTACCAAACTTTCCTAAAACCTTGCAGAACGAGCATTCCTGAAAGAAAGGATACTGCGGAGACATGGCTTAGCCACAGCCTGGGGGATGTTTCCAGAATGAGATTTTTACTCTGCAGCGGAGTGTGGGCTGATATGAAACTTCCTGGCAAAATACTAACACGACTTCTTTATAGACGATTGGAAAAACTGGTAGAAGCCGACCTCGGGGAAGATCAGTTTGGATTCCGTAGAATTGTTGGAACACTTGAGGCAATGCTGATCCTACGTCATATCATAGAAGATAGATTAAGGAAAGGCAAACCGACGTTTCTAGCATTTGCAGACTTAAAGAAAACTTTTGGCAGTGTTGAGTGCAAAATCCTCTTTCAAATTCTGAAGGTGGCAGGGGTAAAATAAAGGGAGCGAAAAGCTATTTACAATTTGTACAGAAACCAGATGGCAGTTATAATGGTCGAGGGACATGAAAGGGCAGCAGTGGTTCGGAGGGGAGTGAGACACGTTGTAGCCTATCCCCGATGTTATTCAACTGCTATATTGAGCAAGCAGTGAAGGAAACAAAAGAAAAATTTGGAGTAGGTATTAAAATCCATGGAGAAGAAATATAATTGTCGATTATATTGTAATTCTGTCAGAGACAGCAAAGGACCTGGAAGAGCATTTGAACGGAATGTACAATGTTGAATGGAAGACATAAAATGAACACCAACAAAAGCAAAATGAGGATAATGGAATGTAGTCGAATTAAATCAGGTGATGCTGTGGGAAGTAGATTAGGAAATGAGACACTTAAAGTAGTAGATGAGTTTTGCTATTTGGAGAGCAAAATAACTGATGATGGTCGAAGTAGAGAGGATATAACATATAGACTGGCAATGGCAAGGAAAGCGTTTCTGAAGAATAGAAATTTAATATTGTGTGTAGATTTAAGTGTCAGGAAGTATTTTCTGAATGTAGTTGTAAGGAGTGTAGCCCTGTATGGAAGTAAAACATGGACGATAAACAGTTTAGACAAGAAGAGAATAGAAGCTTTCTAAATGTGGTATTACAGAAGAATGCTGAAGATTAGATGGGTAGATCACGTAACTAATGAGGAGGTATTGAACAGAATTGGGGAGAAGAGAAATTTGTGAGTAGAAGAAGGAATCGCTTGATAGGACATGTTCTGAAGCATCAAGGGGTCACCAATTTAGTACTGGAGGCCAGGTTGGGGGGTAAAATCGTAGAGGGAGACCAAGAGACGAATACACGAAGCATATTCAGAAAGTTTCTTGCAGTAGGTACTTGAAGACGCTTGCACAGGATAGAGTAGCCTGGAGAACTGCATCAAACCAGTCTCTGGACTGAAGACCACTACAACAACAACGAAATGCGGTACTAAATTGCAGAATGATTCTCGTGAGCATATCTGAAAAGAAAAGGAAACGGTGCTGCATATCGAAGAAGGCTTTGTTTCTGCACCCTTTTCGTTGCTTTGATACTGTACACCATTTCAATTTGGCCTGCCGTCACATATCCATATCTGAAAAACAAATCGCGTTATTTGTTTCGACTACCGGTGAGAAGGCTTTACTTCATTACAGTAAACCGTTTCTCTCCGATACCTACCAAATTTTTCTTATTTCAGTTCTCGCGCTGTGTGGTTGGATTAATGCAACAAATATTAAAGCGTCAGATTTACCATTTATCCGCAACATGTTCAAGCTTCGCAATCTGATTGTCATCCATGGCCGTTATTACTTCGAAACGCAATCTCCAAAAAATGGTTCAAATGGCTCTGAGCACTATGGGACTTAAGTGCTGAGGTCATCAGTCCCCTAGAACTTAGAACTACTTAAACCTAACTAACCTAAAGACATCAGACACATCCTTGCCCGAGGCAGGATTCGAACCTGCGACCGTAGCGGTCGCGCGATGCCAGACTGTAGCGCCTAGAACCGCTCGGCCACTCTGCCCGGCCGCAATCTCTAACTATTGTGTCAAAGCTCGGAAAGTTTGTTACTGAATCTTTACACGTTACGGACACAACTACCAGATTAATCACTATGCATGGCTAGTAAGATAACTTTGTTTCATATTTAACTAGTGGCGGAAGCAAGGATGCAATTTCATTCCCAATATCCAAGACTTACTGTGAGAAAATAGGCAATGATCGCTCAAGGATTAATAGTAAATAAAAAAATAATTTTGACTACAGGCGGTACAGGGAAAATACTGACAGTCGTGAATCAAACATTCAATTCTCATATTGATTAGCTATAATCGTGGGGATGTGGATTAATAGGAAGGTCACTAAGGACCCTCACAATCTTAACACCACGAAGAACACAAATTTGACTTGAAAATTAAAATAAAATATGCCACAAACATTTGCACTGCCATAAGTAGAAAATATTTTGCACTGAAATCAGAGGAATGGCTATCATCAGGTTTCACAGACCAACAGAAAGACCACGAATCTAGAAGAAGGTATTTGCTTCTTTTTTGGCGTCAGTCTTCTGATTTGATGCGGCCCGTCACGAATTACAAAGCAAACCTCTTTGTGTCAGAGAATCTCTTGCGCCCTCCATCAAAAATGTTCAAATGTGGGTGAAATCTTATGGGACTTAACTGCTAAGGTCATCAGTCGCTAAGCTTACACACTACTTAACCGAAATTATCCTAAGGACAAACACACACACCCATGCCCGAGGGAGGACTCGAACCTCCGCCGAGACCCTCCATCCTCCTCGTAATTATTTGCTGGGACTAGAAGAAGGGATCGGTTGGTAGGACATGTTCTGAGACATCGAGGGATCACCAATTTAGTATTGGAGGGCAGCGTGGAAGGTAAAAATCGTAGAGGGAGACCAAGAGATGAATACACTAAGCAGATTCAGAAGGGTGTAGGCTGCAGTAAGTACTGGGAGATGAAGAAGATAGCACAGGATAGAGTAGCATGGGGAGCTGCATCAAACCAGTCTCAGGACTGAAGACCACAACAACAACAACATCCCTATATCTGCCTTCCCCTGCAGTTTTTATCCCATACTGCTCCCTCTAGTGCCATGGAAGATGTTTTAACACGTGTCCTATCATTCCGCTCTTTCTTCTTGTTAGTGTTTCCTATATGTTCGTTTCTTCGGTGACTCTGGGGAGAATCTCTTCATTCATTGCCCATCAGTTCAGCTGATTTTCAACATTCTTCTGTGGCACCACATCTCAAATGCTTGGATTCTCTTCTGTTCCGCTTTTCCCATCGTCCACGAATCACTACCATTCTACCATTCTTTGGTGTGCTCCAGACGTACATTTACAGAAATATCTTCCTCAAATTAAGTCCTACGTTCTATACTAGTAGGCTTCTCTTGGCCTAGAATACCCTCTTTGCCTGGGCTAGTCTGGTTTTTACGTCCTTGTTTCCCCCGTCATGGTTTCTTTTGGTTCCAGGATAGTAGAATTCCTTGACTGCATTTACTTCGAGATCACCAATATTGCTGTTAAGTGTCTCGACTTTCTCATTTCCATAGCTTCTCATTACCTTTGTCCTTTACAGGTTTATTCTCAGTCCGCTTTCTCTACTCAACAGACTGTTCATTATATTCACATTAACTGAGGATAGCAATGCTGTTAGCGAATCTTAACACTGATGTCCTTTCACTTTGAATTTTAATCCCACTCTTATTTTATTTTATTTCCTCTATTGTTTCTTTAAAGTAGTGATTGAACAGTAGGGGTTATTACAGCCTTTTTAATCCCGGCACGCCGTTCTTGGTTTTCCAGTTTTATTGTCCCCTCTCGAATCTTGTACAAATTGTATATCATTCGTCTTTGCCTGTAGTTTATTTATATTTCTCTCAGTATTTCGAACATTTTGCAACACATTCGCTATCGATCGCTGTTTCTAGGTCGACAAATCCTGAGCGCGTCATGGCATTTCTTCAAACGTGCTTGCACTATCAGCGACAACACCAAAAGTACCTCTCTGGTGCCGTTACCTTTCCTAAAGCCAAACTGATCCTCACATAACAGACCCACAATTAGCTTTTCCATTCTTCTGTATATTATTTTTGTCAGCAGCACGTATGGACGAGCTGGTAACCTGATCGTGTAACAGTCCTCGCACTCAGGGATTCTCGCTATGTTCGGAATTGTGTCGATGAGATTTTGACAAAAGTCTGTCGGTACGTCTCCAGTCTCATAGATGTTACACAACAACTTGAATATTCGTCTTCGTAGGCTTTCCCGGTGTAATAAGTCTTGAAAGTCTATTTGGGCTTGCAGCCGGATACTAAAAGCAACTGGATTCAATATTTCGGCGATCCAATTGTTCGACATCTTCGGAAGAACGCTACTTCTGCTCCTGAGTCCCGCTGAGAAGTGATGGCAAGGCTGCAAATCGACATCCTATATAGTCCTCCGTATCGTACACGGCGCATGCGCCGCCCACCACTGTAACTTCCCTACAAGACTGGGCAGGTAGCGCTACCCGCCGGCAACGGTATATCGCACTCAGAGACGATTTTCGAACACTCGGACTGACCGCACCGAAGAACGTTCTGTTTTAATACGGGATAGTACAGAGCTCCACGTCCCGCTGAGAGGAAACCCATTGTCTCTATTAATCAAATTATCCGCCATCCTAATTTCAATTACCTCTTTATAAACACTGTTCCAGACACCGGTAGTGCCGGCAACTATCATAGTTTCAGGAATTCAACGTAACGTGTGTTATTTGTTTGAGACCTTACAGTCATATGCCACTAGGAGATAGATAGGTACCACATGAAAAAAAATTGAAGAGGCTTTTGGGAAAAAGACAGGTATGAATGAATATCGAGCTTAGATGGTAAACCAGTCCTAAATAAAGAAGGGAAATCTGAAACTTGGAAGTAGTATGTAAAGGGTCTACACAAGGGAGATGTACTTCAAGGCAATATTATAGAAATACAATAAAATGTAGATGAAGATGAAATGGGAGATATGATACAGCGAAAAGAACTTAACAGAGCACTGAAAGACCTAAGTCGAAACAAGGACCCAGCAGTAGTCGACATTCAGTCAGAACTTCTAATAGCCTTGGGAGAGCAATCTGGCGTGCAAGATGTACTTGACAGGCGAAATGCCCTCAGACATCAAGAAGGACATGTTAATTCCAATTGCAAAGAAAGCCCGTGCTGACAGGTGTTAATATTACCAAACTGTCAGTATAATAAGTCACAGTTGCATAATGTTAATATCAGTTCTTCATATAAGAATGGAAAAAACTGGTAGAAGCAGACCTCAGGAAATATCTGTTTGGATTCCCTAGAAATGTAGGAAGACGCTATGGAATACTGCCTCTACGATTTATCTCAGAAGATCTTTGTAGTCTAAGAGAAAGCTTTTGACAGTGTTGAGTAGAATTCTCTCTTTGAGATTCTAAAGGTAGCAGGGGAACCGAAAGACTATTTACAACTTGTACAGAAGCCAAACGGTCGGGGCGTGAAAGGGAAGCAGCTTAGCTGGTTGGCAACGTGCTCGCCTCCCACGCAAGCGGGCCCGGGTTCGATTCACGGCCGGGTTGGAGATATTCTCCGCCCCGGGACTGAGTGTTGTGTTGTCTTCATCATCATTGCACCCTCATCAACGGCGCGCAAGACGCCCAATGTGGCGTCAACTGAAGTAAGGCTTGCACTTGGCGGCCTAACTTCCCCGCATGGGGCCTCCCCGCCAACGATGACAAACGCTCATTTCCATTTTTAGTGGTTGGCAAGAGAGTTAGATAGGGTTGTAGCGTATCCGTGATGTTATTCAATCTATACAGTGAGCAAGCAGTAAAGAAAAGCAAGAAAAATTTGGAGCAGGTATTAAAGTCCAGGGAGAAAAATTAAGACTTTGAGGTTTACCGATGGCATTCTAATTCTGTCAGAGACAGCGAAGGATGTAGAAGAGCAGTTCAATGGAATGGACAGTGTCTTGAAAGGAGGATATAAGATAAACACCTACAAAATCAAACAACCACAATAGAACGTAATCGAACTAAATCAGGTGATGCTGTGGGAATTAGATTAGGAAACGAGACATAATAGCAGATGAGTTTTTCTATTTGGGCAGTAAAATAACGGATGATGGCTGAAGTAGATAGGATATAAAACGTAGGCTGGCAATGGAAAGAAAAGATTTTCTGAAAGAGAGAAATTTGTTATCATCGAATACATATTTAAGTTTTAGGAAGTCTGTAAAGTTGATGCATTAACTTGTTCTGAAAGCGGTGCTAATATTCAAGATAATAAAAGCTGGTTAAAAGCTGTGAGCTATCTGGGGAAGTTATCCTTGCATTACTGAGCAACTGTTTCACCAGGTATCCAGTCTAGTTTACCAAATTGCCAACCGGACTAACATTAATTATAATCTTTTAATAGTCATCTCACAACAACCGGTGATATATATATATATATATATATATATATATATATATATATATATATATATATATAAAGAGAATTTAAATAAAAAGAAATAAATCAGTTTATATTTGGAGATTTATTTTAACATTGATCATTGTTCCGTTAAAATTTCAGCATATTAAACTTGAGTCATAACTAAACTGATGCCTTATTTAGGACTGTGAAAATGTGAGTTTGTAATCTTACGGAACACATCAAATATGGAGCCAAGATTGGGAGACTGCATACAACACTGCATTCATAAAACAACACACGAAGATCGTTGAAACATATGCAAGAGGAAATTAAACACAACCAACCGATTCAATTTTCACCCAAAGAAGTTATGTTCGTAGCGCAATCCTGTCCGTCATGAAATTACCACACACTGGTATACTAAATTCATACTAACTCTCTGTGAAAACTTCCCGAAAAGAATATCTGAGGGCTACTTTGATGATTACACCACATGCTTCACGTGGTCAACTTGGTTTACACAAAGAGTGTAACTCCACAACATTTTTGATAAATAAAATAAATTACATCGTAACGCAATTTACAAAAGAAAAACCTCGAACTGGTTACTATCGTCTTACTATTAACCTGATGGGTCAAACAATTGAATAAGCACGTGGTTCTGGTCTCACAAAGTACACCACACGTGGGTTGAACATAAAGAAAAGTTGCTATACTGAAAAATATTGTCAAGACGAGACGTTATAATCTCACGCACATTCGCATTTAAGATTGATGATCTTAGGGTTACGGATCATCAATACATGGTTCCACTTTACTCACAAAGTAGTGACGAAGCAACTACTGCAAGATATTCTAAACTTCACACTCGAATTACACTGCATTGCAATTTAAGATAACATTAGATATTTTAGATCTAAACCTGAAATAAAGGTGATTAAATTTTCAGTTAGGCTGAACTTAAGAAATCCATTGTCCTATGGACGTAGCAGAGACGTGCTTAGCCGGAGATCTCTTACCACTTCAGACGCTCGCCGTGGACAGACTGGCCTGGGCCCCTACCGAGGGTGCTTCACAGATACAAACGGAAGTGACCAGAGAGGCAGCTTCCTATGCCAACATGACAAGGGACGGACAGGACCATACTAAGAATAGAAACCTCTTTGCTTTTAGAAAGCTTAGCTACCTGTTCCGACGTTGGTCCTACTGTTCTCTAGCAGACAGGCTTGTCTGCTACCATCAAGCATGCAACTAGAAATACATTTGCTCATTCATTCTTTCACACCGAAGGGAAGGGGGATGACAGTATCTTATCATATACAGTATATAAAAGAAAGCAGATGTAGGTTCCGCATGAGGCTGCGTGACATGAATTACATATAAACAGTGTTTTAAAGTGTGGTAGTGTGACAGATCGTTCTTGTTTATGTGTAAAAGTAACATGTTCCACTGCTCAGTCTCCTCCCAGATAGAAACACCACAGTAAATTTATAAGTGGAATGTATGCCGTAAATGACAACAGATTTAAGAAATTGACATGAAAGGAATCCAACAGAGACCTTTCAAGTCTTCCTTGAATGTATTTGTGTGGACTGTAGCCTTGTATGGAAGTGAAACATACTCGATAAACGGTTTGGCCAAGAAGAGAGTAGCGTCTTCCCAAATGTTGTGCTACAGAATAATGATGTTGATTAGTTGGGTAGGTCACGTAACTAATGATTAGATAGTGAACAGTATTGGGGAGAAAACAAATTTATCGCATAACTTGACTAAAAGAAGACATCGGTCAATAGGGCACATTTTGAGACAAGTGGTCACGAGCTTAGTATTAAACTGGAATGTGGGAGGCATAAATTGTAGAGCGAGACAGAGAGATGAATACAGTAAGCAGATTCAGAAGGATTAGGCTGCAGTAGATTAAAAGTATAATAAGTTACTTCTGCAACTAACGAATACTCTGATTTAGTTACACGTATGTTTCTCGTCATGAGAAAATTTGGTCTGCTTGAAGCTCATCTGCAGAAGCGGAAGAGAAGCGAAGTCATCAGTCTCTAAGTGACTTTCCGCGCACAGCCATGTTTCCTTCCTCTTGTTTATCTCCTGATGTCAGATTATCTATTACCCCCAGCATCTTCAATTGTTTCACCTTTCTATTCCAATCTACAAGTTTTGCTCTCTACGTTTCTTTTAAGTCGGATGTTATTCCCTTATGTTCCTTCTAATCTGTGTTTTCGAAAAATTCCTCTTCTCGCCAATTTTCCGACAATCTCCTCATTTCCTCTCTCATCACTCTTCTTAATAATCATCATCCTTCTATGGTACCACACAGCAAATGCTTCGACTCTTTTCTTTTCAGACTTTTCCACAGCCCATGACCGATTTTCGAAGGATGCTCCAGACGTACAAACATTTCTTTCTTAAACAACGATCATCATACTTATATACCTTTTTTGGTGTGGTGTGGACTTTTTACGATTCTATTTTCCTGTGTTAATCTGCTTCTTGTATCCTTCCTGTATCGTCGTCACGCGTGATTTGGCTTCCCATGTGGCAGAATACCTTATTTCAGCTGCTGCGTGGTCCTCAGTGTTGATGTTTGATTTGTCGTTAATGTCATTTCTGCTGCTGCTGCTCAGTACTTTCACACTTATTTTATTTGCTCCCTGTCCACATTCAGCCAACATTCCATTCCCACAGGATAACGAAGTTGTCAGGAACTCAAAGAGTCGCAACTTTTCACACCGACCTTTGACCTCACTGCTTAATCTTATTTCTCATGTCAAGCATAGCACTGTATTACAGGAGCTCGTGAACAAGTTTTCCCTTTTGGTCACAGCAGTTGCTTTTGTACCGGAGCGTAGTTTACCATCACCACTTATACACGATCAAAGTATTTGATGTGGACTGGGCTCAGTTACCGGTAAGTAGGAATGGTCCACAGGTGCAGGCCGTCATTCTTAGTTCTAGAGGCACTGCCGTGTGCGAACAACATTGAACAATTTGGTGTATGTCGTCGCCGGCCGCATATGTACACAGTATAGAGATTTTACTGTTCAAATATGTAAGCGACATCCAGTAAGTCAGGTCGTTTCATTTTTGAACCTACATCACAATGATAGGCTACTCGTCAACGGATGCCGGCGTATTTACTGCAGTAAAGAGCTTTCTAATATTTGATGACGTTGTTACAGATTTTGAATTTGGAATAATCTGAATGAAGGCAAGCTTCAAAAGTGAGACAAACGTGGTAGAATGATGCATTTTAGACCATCTACCTCAGGAAACGTAGCGGCAGAGCGTTTGGGAAGCGATCTGACCAAAAATCGTATGTTTTGGTCTTCCGTAAAATCAGTAAATGGATAAAAATCATATTTTCAGTCAGACACTGATCATACAGGCACTGAAACAGAGGGGGACATAGAAAAAGCGGAAATATTGAATTCGGTTCAAATTGGCTCTGAGCACTATGGAACTCAACATCAGTACCCTAGAACTTAGAACTACTTAACCTTAACTAGACTGAAGCGTCTAGAACCGCTCTGCCACATGGCCGGCTGTGAATTCGGTCTTTCGAAACGGTTTCAGTGAGGAAGATTGTAATATGGTTTCTCTGCCCACTCGTTACAAGTATGCAGAAATTGCATACACCGAAAAAAATAGGAGCAATAGTAAATTAAGCAAAATCTCTGAACGTCGGATAGCATGTGGACCGGATGAGATAACTATGCGATCCTACACTCACCATGTGAAATAACTTGGTCTGCTTCAAACAGTAGCCTATCGTACGTCTGTGGAATGACGAATAGTTTAAGCGAATGGAAAGAGATGGAGATCAATCACTTTCTCAACTAGGGTCGTAGAGCATACGCAGATAATTACAGTAGTATATCGCTGACTTCTTTCTCTTGTAGAATTAAGGAACACACACACCTGGCCATTTAAAATTGCTACACCAAGAAGATGACGTGCTACAGCCGCGAAATTTAACCGACAGGAAGAAGATACTGTGATATGCAAATGATTAGCTTTTCAGAGCATTCACACAAGGTTGGCGCCGGTGGCGACACCTACAACGTGCTGACATGAGGAAAGTTTCCAACCGATTTCTCATACACAAACAGCAGATGACCTGCGTTGCCTGGAGAAACTTAGTTGTGATGCCTCGTGTAAGGAGGAGAAATGCGTACCATCACGTTTCCGACTCTGATAAAGGTCGGATTGTAGCCTATCACGATTGCGGTTTATCGTATCACGACATTGCTGCTCGCGTTGGTCGAGATCCAATGACAGTTAGCAGAATATGGAATCGGTGGGTTCAGGAGGGTAAAACGGAACGCCGTGCTGGATCCCAACGGTCTCGTATCTCTAGCAGTCGAGATGACAGGCAGCTTATCCGCATGGATGTAACAGATCGTGTAGCCACGTCTCGATCCCTGAGTCAACACATGGGGACGTGTGCAAGACAACAACCATCTGCACGAACAGTTCGCCGACGTTTGCAGCAGCATGGAATACTAGAACTGACATGTGATTGCATTATCACGCAATTTGGGTGCATAGATCCTGAGAAATCACTACCCAGAACAACCACCTCTGGCCGTAATAACGGCCTTGATACGCCTGGGCGTTGAGTAAAACAGAGCTTGGATGACGTGTACAGGTACAGCTGCCCATGCAGCTTCAACACGATACCACAGTTCATCAAGAGTAGTGACTGGCGTATTGTCACGAGCCAGTTGGTCGGCTACCATTGACCAGGCGTTTTCAGTTGGTGAGAGATCTGGAGAATGTGCTGGCCAGGGCAGCAGTAGAACATTTTCTGTATCCAGAAAGGCCCGTACAGGACGTGCAACATGCAATCGTGCATTATCCTGCTGAAATATAGGGTTTCGCAGCGATCGAATGAAGGGTAGAACCATGGGTCGTAACACATCTGAAATGTAACGTCCACTGTTCAAAGTGCAGTCAATGCGAACAAGAAGTGACCGAGACGTGTAACCAATGGAACCCCATACCAACACGCCGAGCGATACGCCAGTATGGCGATGACGAATACACGCTTCCAATGTGCGTTCACCGCGATGTCGTCAAACACGGATGCGACCATCATGATGCTGTAAATAGAACCTGGATTCATCCGAAAAAATGACGTTTTGTCATTCGAGCATCCAGGTTCGTCGTTTTGAGTACACCAACGCAGGCCCTCCTGTATGTAATGCAGCGTCAAGGGTAACCGCAGCCATGGTCTCCGAGCTGATAGTCCATGCTGCTGCAAACGTCGTCGAACTGTTCGTGCAGATGGTTCTTGTCTTGGAAACGTCCCCATGTGTTTACTCAGAGATCGAGACGTGGCTGCACGATCCGTTACAGCCATGCGGATAAGATGCCTGCCATCTCGACTGCTAGAGATACGAGGCCGTTGGGATCCAGCACGGCGTTCCGTATGACCCTCTTAAACCCACCGATTCCGTAGTCTGCTAACAGTCACTGGATCTCGACCAACGCGAGCAGCAATGTTGCGATACGATAAACTGCAATCACGATAGGCTACAATCCGACCTTTATCAAAGTCGGAAACGTGATGGTACGCATTTCTCCTTCTTACACGAGGCACAACAACGTTAACCAGGCAACGCCCGTCAACTGTTGTTTGTGCATGAGAAATCGGTTGGAAACTTTCCTCACGTTGTAGGTGTCGCCACCGGCGCCGATCTTGTGTGAATGCTCTGAAGAGCTAATCATTTGCGTATCACAGCATCTTCTTCCTGTCGGTTAAAAAATGGTTCAAATGGCTCTGAGCACTAAGGGACTCAACTGCTGTGGTCATCAGTCCCCTAGAACTTAGAACTACTTAAACCTAACTAACCTAAGGACATCACACACAGCCATGCCCGAGGCAGGATTCGAACCTGCGACCGTAGCAGTCGCACGGTTCCGGACTGCGCGCCTAGAACCGCGAGACCACCGCGGCCGGCTCTTGTCGGTGAAATTGCACGTCTGTAGCACGTCATCTTCGTGGTGTAGCAATTTTAATGGCCCGTAGTGTAATACCTGCTATTACCGTATCATCCTTCTGCCCGACGTAGTGAAGCTACTCCACGTGCCATGTACGCAGCAAGTCGTTGGAAGTTCCCTGCAATAATACTGAACCATGCTGTCTCTATTGTTGTTGTGGTCTTCAGTCCTGAGACTGGTTTGATGCAGCTCTCCATGCTACTCTATCCTGTGCAAGCTTCTTCATCTCCCAGTACCTACTGCAACCTACATCCTTCTGAATCTGCTTAGTGTATTCATCTCTTGGTCGCCCCCTACGATTTTTACCCTCCACGCTGCCCTCCAATACTAAATTGGTGATCCCTTGATGCCTCAGAACATGTCCTACCAACCGATCCCTTCTTCTGGTCAAGTTGTGCCACAAAGTCCTCTTCTCCCCAATCCTATTCAGTACCTCCTCATTAGTTATGTGATCTACCCATCTAATCTTCAGCATTCTTCTGTAGCACCATATTTCGAAAGCTTCTATTCTCTTCTTGCCCAAACTATTTATCGTCCATGTTTCACTTCCATACATGGCTACACTCCATACAAATACTTTCAGAAATGACTTCCTGACACTTAAATCTATACTCGATGTTAACAAATTTCTCTTCTTCAGAAACGCTTTCCTTGCCATTGCCAGTCTACATTTTATATCCTCTCTACTTCGACCATCATCAGTTATTTTGCTCCTCAAATAGCAAAACTCCTTTACTACTTTAAGTGTCTCATTTCCTAATCTAATACCCTCAACATCACCCGACTTAATTCGACTACATTCCACTATCCTCGTTTTGCTTTTGTTGATGTTCATCTTATATCCTCCCTTCAAGACACCATCCATTCCGTTCAACTGCTCTTCCAAGTCCTTTGCTGTCTCTGACAGAATTACAATGTCATCGGCGAACCTCAAAGTTTTTATTTCTTCTCCATGGATTTTAATACCTACTCCGAATTTTTCTTTTGTTTCCTTTACTGCTTGCTCAATATACAGATTAAATAACATCGGGGAGAGGCTACAACCCTGTCTTACTCCCTTCCCAACCACTGCTTCCCTTTCATGTCCCTCGACTCTTATAACTGCCATCTGGTTTCTGTACAAATTGTAAATAGCCTTTCGCTCCCTGTATTTTACCCCTGCCATCTTTAGAATTTGAAAGAGAGTATTCCAGTCAACATTGTCAAAAGCTTTCTCTAAGTCTACAAATGCTAGAAACGTAGGTTTGCCTTTCCTTAATCTTTCTTCTAAGATAAGTCGTAAGGTCAGTATTGCCTCACGTGTTCCAGTATTTCTACGAAATCCAAACTGATCTTCCCCGAGGTCGGCTTCTACTAGTTTTTCCATTCGTCTGTGAAGAATTCGTGTTAGTATTTTGCAGCTGTGGCTTATTAAACTGATTGTTCGGTAATTTTCACATCTGTCAACACCTGCTTTCTTTGGGATTGGAATTATTATATTCTTCTTGAAGTCTGTGGGTATTTCGCCTGTTTCATACATCTTGCTCACCAGATGGTAGAGTTTTGTCAGGACTGGCTCTCCCAAGGCCATCAGTAGTTCTAATGGAATGTTGTCTACTCCCGGAGCCTTGTTTCGACTCAGGTCTTTCAGTGCTCTGTCAAACTCTTCACGCAGTATCGTATCTCCCATTTCATCTTCATCTACATCCTCTTCCATTTCCATAATATTGTCCTCAAGTACATCGCCCTTGTATAGACCCTCTATATACTCCTTCCACCTTTCTGCCTGCCCTTCTTTGCTTAGAACTGGGTTTCCATCTGAGCTCTTGATATTCATACAAGTGGTTCTCTTCTCTCCAAAGGTCTCTCTAATTTTCCTGTAGGCAGTATCTATCTTACCCCTAATGAGACAAGCCTCTACATCCTTACATTTGTCCTCTATAGCCGGCCATAATTGCGAAAGTATTGCCGGTGCAGGAATTTGTGCACGAACTGACCTCTCGATTATATCCCATAAAAATTCGTTGTAATTCATGTCGGGCGATCCCGATGGCCGAGTCATTCGCGATAATTGTTCAGAATGTTCATTTAACAAACAGCGAACAATAATGGCCCGGTGAGATAATGCTTTAGCATCCATTAAAATTCCTTCACAGTCTGGGAACATGAAGTCCACGAATAGCTGAAACTGGTTTCCATGTAGCCGAACATACCAGTTTCCAGCTAATGATCGGCTCAGTTGGACCAGCCCCAGTTCATTCCATGTAAACACAGCCCACTCAATATGGAGCCACCACCAGCTTGCACAGTGCCTTGTTAACAATCTGCGTCCATGGCTTCGTCAGATCTGGGCCACACTCGCACACTATCAGTTCTTACCAACTGAAATCGGGACTCATCTGACCAGGCCACGTCTTTCTCGTTGTCTATGATCCAATCGACATGTTCGTGAGCCCAGGAGACGCCCTGCAGGCGCTGTTGGCTAAGGCAATAGAGTCGCTCATCTGCCGGTATATCCTGTTAACGCCAGATTTCGCCTCTCTATCCTAACGGATACGTTCGTCGTGCTCCTCAAATTGATTTCTGCGGTTATTCCACGCAGTACTGCTTGTCTGTTAGCACTGCCAACTCTGCGCAAACGGCGCTGCTCTCGATTGGCCGTGATGATAGATAATGCCTTAAATTTGGAATTCTCCTCACAGTCCTCGCACTGTGGATCTCGGAATACTGAATTTCCTAAAGATATCAGAAATGGAATGTCCCATGCTTCTAGCTCCAACTATCGTCCCGCTTTCAAAGTCTTTTAATTCCCGTCGAGCGGCCCAAATCACGTCACAAATCTTTTCACATGAACCGCCTGAGAACAAATGACAGCTCCAACTAGGCACTGGCCATTTATACCTTGTATACGTCATAATACTGCCATATGTGTATGTGTGTAGAGTTACTTTGCCGGCCTCTGTGGCCGAGCGGTTTCTAGGTGAGGTAGATGTTTTGAATCATCAGTGTGTGTGTGTGTGTGTGTGTGTGTGTGTGTGTGTGTGTGTGTGTGTGTGTGTGTATGCCACAAAATGATCACGATGTACAAAATCAAAGGAATAATAGAGCACATAACAGCGTTTACCAACATTCATTTTATTCATACACCACTTGTAAACGAATCGGGGTGATGGAGGAAAAGATACCACAGGTACGCTCTGGCACACACGAGAAGTTACCTTACGGAGTATGGATGTAGATGTAGATGTAGATGTAAGTCGCAATTACGCATTACACAGCATGATTCGGAACGGGCTCATCAGTGTGTACAACGCTTTCCTATGGACGACCACTAGTACGAGTCGGTGAGTAGCAGTCATCCCCGTTCACGGCGAAATGTATCGGAAAGACAGACTTATCTCACATGCCGATTGTTCTGCGTCGTCGCGGATCACATGCTGTTATTCTGTCATTTGACGTCTACGGCGGAAACTAGCACTGGTCTGCATATTTTCATTGTGTTTGTTCGTTTGTCACTAATTGACACTGACGCAAGACTGACCTTCCCGCTCACACAAGAGATGTCCCAACTATTGCTACACATGTGACTCAAGTATGAAGCGTGATTTTAAGTGCACGTTACTACACGTCCTTTTAAGTTTCGATTCGTTCAAGGCTTTTTTTGGGTATTACAATTTTTACAAGTGTTAATGCAATAATCAACTTAGTTTGAGTACATAAATGACTAATGTAAGAAAACTGTTACCAATACCTCAAGCAAATATGCACTTAAAAAAGATCTGGCAGCTTTCAGTTTCATGAGTTTTATAGCGTGTAATCACAGGGTTTATTATAGCTCCTCTGCGAGTTCTGACATTGCCTCATATATTTGTTGTTAAAGCTTCATAGGATTTATTTATTTCTTGTTCAGCTAGAGGCAAAGCGTGATACACTTACAAACATCAACATAAAAATTTAAATTAACATTAACAATGATTTACAATAAAATTTTCAGGGTTTCCAGCCACAAAAGTGCTTGGTCACTTATCACATGTATGTCCATCAGATTTCCTCCCTTAAGTCCGTGTACGTCGCACTCAACTATATGCTGCATGGTTTGACTCTCTCCGCACTCACAATTGGGGTCCTGGGAGAAACCCCACTTTTTCAACAAATATCCGCACCGACCAACACCTGTCCGCAGACGATTTAGAGCTACCCACACTCTACGTTGGAGTTGGAAGCCTGGAACTCGTTGAGATGGGTCCTCAATAAGGAAACTGTTATTCACTTTGCTTTCCTGCCATTGCTGTTTCCACAGGTTATCGATATCAATCTGTTGTTTGAGTTCTTTCCAGAAGGGATTTCTTGACATCAATCTGTCAGGGGGAGGAGGTAGGTCCCTGAACTTTTCTTTGTACCTCTGGATTGCTCTTTCACGTCTAATCGAGGGTGGTTCGATATTGGCAAGGACGGGCAGCCAAGGTTTCGGGGTGGGTCCTACTGTTCCTGTTATGAGCCTCATTGTCTCGTTAAGTTGCACATCAATATATCTGACATGCCTACTGCGGGCCCAGACGGGTGCGCAGTATTCCGCTACACTATACAGAAGTGCCAGTGCTGATGTGCGTAGAGTTTCAGTGGAACATCCCCAGGTTGTTCCTGCCAGTTTCATTATGATGTTGTTTCTTGTTTTCATTTTTTGGGCGACTTCGTACAGGTGGCTCTTATATGTGAGAGTGCGATCTAGCTTAACACCCAGATATTTTGGCGTTCTATCGTTTTTCAACAATTTACCTTTTATTTGCACTTTTAGCTCACGATTTGCATCTTTGTTACACAAGTGCATTATTGATGCCACGGATTTAGTCGGATTTACTTTGAGGTGCCAGTTGTCATAATATTGTTGTAGTCGTTCCAGATCCCTGTTTAAAATTTCTTCCAGTTCTTCGAAAGTGTTGGCGTGAGCCGCGATAGCGATGTCATCTGCATACATAAAAGAACGAGATTCCATGTTTGGGATGTCCGCTATGTATAAATTGAAAAGGCATGGAGCCAGCACAGACCCTTGGGGGAGACCATTTTGTAGTGTCCTGTAGCTGCTTGTTTTCCCATTCAGAGATACCTTGAATCTCCTGTTTATCAACATATTTCTGACTAGATCTATGATCTTCTTGCATTTCACGACTTTTGACAGTTTATACAGTATCCCTTTTGTCCATACGGTGTCGTATGCTGAGGTGAGATCTAATAATACCATGCCCGTTTTCTTTTTGTTTTGGTAACCTCTTTCAATGAAAGTGGTTAGGGCGAGAACTTGGTCGCAACAATCTCTTCCTTTTCGAAAACCGCCTTGCTCTGGGGTAAGAGCAGCTTCTATTTTACTTTCTATTCTGCCTAGGATGACTCGTTCAAACAGCTTGTAAGTGGTGCACAATAAAGATATCGGTCTATAATCTTTAGCATTCTCTCCTGTTTTCCCTGGTTTCTGGATGGCTATGACTTGTGCGTTTTTCCATTGCTTTGGTAATCGGCTGGTATCTATGATATTAGAGAAAAGAGAAGACAGCCATGCTCTTCCCTCTGGCCCGAAGTTCTTCAAGAATTCTGGAAGAAGGCCGTCACAGCCAGCTGCTTTACCAGATGACATTTTCTTTAGTGCTATATTTATCTCTTCTTGTGTTACCCAGTTCGCTAAACCTGCTTCCTCCTCGCTTGCATCTAGCTCTTCATTCATCAGTTGGTGCAGTTCTTTTTTCTTCGAGGCGGAGGCATGGATTCTGGATGTTTGTAGTATAGAAGAGCATATCTTGTTAGGGGTCATTTTATTATTGATGTTCCGTCCCTTGAATTGTGCTCCGCCAAGTTTCCTCAGTAGACTCCAGCTCTTCTGTGAGGAGTGCGTAAAGTCCATTTGTTCCATCCGCTTTTGCCATCTCTGTTTGCGTTCCTCGTCCATAGCTCTTATGAGCTGTTCTCCTAGTTCTGGATTCTCTGTTTTGTTATATTCATCGAGTAGTTGTTCGCACTCCTTTGTCCAGCATGGGATGTATTCTTTCCGCGCTCCTCTTGGTATTGAGTTATGTGCCGCTTTAATAATTAACTTCGTAAATCTGTCGTAATTTTCTGGAATTGGGGGAATTCTGTTTACATTATTTTCAATGGTATCTTTAAACTTAACCCAGTTAGCTTTCCTGAGGTTCCAGCGGGCTATAGGGGGGCTCTTTATTACTGGTATTTGGATCCCAAGGTCTATAATAACTGGTCTGTGTTGGCTCCGAGGAATACGGCTCAGTACAGTTCTCTTAGACGGAAGTGCTATTCCAGTTTCTCCAGATGAGACAAAACAAAGATCGGGCGTTGATGTTGTGCCCCACGCTCCTGAACAGAAGGTGGGGGTATCTTTTGCATCGTATATTAATGTATAATTATTTATATCTGCCCAGTCTGCCAGCATGAGTCCTTCTTTGTCGCAAGACTGATAGCCCCATCTGGGGTGGTGGGAGTTAAAATCACCAATTATGACTGCAGGGTGTTGTGGGTTAGGTAAAACAGGTTGTTCCCATTTTTCTGAAGGTGGCTTGTACACGTTATACACAGTCATATCGTTTAGTTTGATTCCCACGGCAAATTCGTGGTGCATAGTTTCCTGAATATTATCAACCAGTTCTTTCTTGATCAGTGTTGCAATACCGTGTTTATTATGGGCTTTATAGCCCACAATTTCATAGCCTGGTATTAGAAGTCTCGAGGTATTTTCTTCTGATAGATGTGTTTCCTGCAAGGTCAGCACGTCAATTTTTTCTTCTGTTAGTAGCTTTGTGAGGATGTCTCCTTTTGTCCTCGTGTATCCTTCTATGTTAACTTGGCATATACGTATTCGTCCACGCACTTGGCTCCGGGGGGGAATCAGGCATTTGTCTCGCTCTCTTGCGTAACTTCGCCTGTAAGGGCCGGGAGGTATTACTACGTCCGGCCGCCGTTTGGTGGTGACATTTGCTTCTCGTGTCGCAGCTCGTTCTGAGCATTTCGATTATCTTCTCGCAATGCGATCGTTGTGCGGCACGATACTGGGGGGGTAGGCCACGTCGAGGCTGTCACCATCTACCCCGCTTCATAGGAGCAGTGACCTTATGGGTTCTTATGTACGAATAAATTATTTCAATTTACTGTATAAAGTTTGGTTTGACCCTGTGAACCGAAACTAACGATCCATCTCATGGCAGACGTTCGGACTATATCAGATTGTCAAGATGTCTCTCGTGGAATCGAGGGCAGTTTCTTCCACTATTCTGGATGGGCTGACCTAGTAACTAAATTTAGTACTCTTTCTCTCTCTGTCTCCATCCCTCTCCCTTTCACAGCCACTCCTTCTCTCTGTTTCACTCTTTCAGCGTCAGTACAGCATTTCGAAGAATTTCTCAGATAATTGTGGTAGGGTGGGAATGGAAAGGAGGCAGGAGCAATATTACTGTTCGTCTTTATGCATTTATACATTACTCTTAATAATATTACATTACACTGCCATCAATTCTTTAAATACATACAGAATTTCATTTCATAATATAACAGGGAATTCTGTACATTGAAGGTCTAAAGATAGTGGTACACACATGCATATTCAAATACAGAGATATGTAAACAGGCAGAATACGGCGCTACGGTTGGCAACGCCTATACAAAACAACAAGTGTCTGGTGGGTGCAGGTGTTACATCTGTTATTGCTGCTACAATGGCAGGTTATCAAGATTGAAGTGAGTTTGAACGTGGTGTTATACTCTGTGGACGAGCGATGAGTATCTCCGAGATAGTGGTGAAGGGGGTGGGGTTTCCCGTACGACCATTTCACGAGTGTACGATGAATATCAGAAATCCGGTAATACATCACATCTCTGACATCGCTATGGTGGAAAAATATCCTGCAAGAACGGGACCAACGACGACTAAGGAGAATCGTTCGACGTGACAGAAGTGCAACCCTTCAGCAAATTACTACACATTGCAATGGTGTGCCATTAACAAGTATCTGCGTGTGAACCATTCAACGAAACATCATCGATATGGGCTTACGGAGCCGAAGGCCCACTCATGTACCCTTGACGACTGCACGACACAAAGGTTTACGCCTCGCCTGGGCCCATCAACACCAATATATTGGTTAGTTGGACGAGTCTCGTTTCAAATTGCATCGAGTGGATGGACGTTTACGAGTATGGAGATATCCCAATGAATCCATGGTCCCTGCATGTCAGCAGGGGACTGTTCAAGCGGGTGGAGGCTCTGCAGTGGTGTGGAGCGTATCAGGTGGAGTGATTTGCGACCCTTGATACTTCTAGATACGACTCTGACAGGTAACACATACATAAGCATACTGTCAGATCACCTGCATCCAGTCATGACCATTAAGCACAACGACGGACTTGCGCAATCCCAGCAGGACAATGCGACGCCCCACACGTCCAGAATTGCTACAGAGTGTCTCCAGGAACACTCTTGTGAGTTTAAACACTTGGGCTGCCCACCAAACTCCCCAGACACGATTGAGCATATCTGGGATGCCTTGCAACGTGCTGTTCAGAAGAGATCTCCAGCCCCTCATGCTATTACGGATTTATGGACAGCCCTGCAGGATTCATGGTGTCAGTTCCCTTCAGCACTACTTCAGACATAGTCGAGTGCTGCGGCACTTAAGCGTGCTCACGGTGGCCATACACGATATTAGGCAGGTGCACCAGTTTCTTTGGTTTTTCAGTGTAAATACTGGTTAATATTTGGAGTTACAAAGTTGGGAATATGCTAACAAAAGCTTGCAGTAACTTCTCTGCCATAATATTAAGTGGAGAACACTTCCTATTGTTATTTCCGCCATGCACCGACATCAAGTAATATGCTGTACTATTATACGAAGAGAGATAGATATTGACACAATATTCTAATAAATGTATTGCTGTAATATAGGTTGTACTATTTATTTATTAATAAATTGTGATGTTGAAATAATTGCTATTAATATTATTAATCATTGTTTTGCACAATATTATTTAATATGTATATTTAAATTAATGTAGTTACAAATTCGTCTCGAATGCGTCATAAGTTCAAAAACAGTTTTAAATTTCAGTAACCTCTAATTTACATGGCCAGCCTGTGATGGAGTGTGCCTTAACCAATTTTGCCTGTCGTTCCCTCTGTTCCAGCCACAACCAGAGAACACGCCACGAGACTAACAGCGTATCTCCGTCAGCGAAACGAAAGATTCTTTACGACAACAAAGCTGGAACACTAGCGAAAACAGTGAGAAAATTATTTTATACTAATGTAATAAATATGAGTATTTAACGTTTAAAGTTTGCTTAATGTAACCTTATTTCAATTTTAACCACGCTCCTTTAAAAATCCTCCTGCAGAGTAAATTCCATAGTTGTGCATTAATATGAATGGCTGCACTTTCCAGATACACAAATATTACTCTATTGTATGACTTAAGTTACATTACTGCGTAGTAATTGGGAATCTAGATAAGATGTGCAGTATCGTCCGGAGAAATAAGTTTAATCCAACTCTCGATTGCCTTTAGTGTTCCACAGCTGGTCTAAATGAAAAGAAGCATGGTTGAATGCCCTGGCGACGAGCTCGTTAGAGAAGAAGCACCACCTAGGATTGAGTATTTATAGGGAGAGATATCCGCTGTGCTCTCTCTAAGCAACCACCTTGGCATAGGCCTACAGTGACTTTGTGAAATCACATAATTAGTGGCGTATTTGAAGGCTGCAGTCTTTTAAGATGACTTCTGTACATTAAACATTATCAAAATTTCGTAATAGTCCCTAACATGATGTGAACTGCGAAAATGAAGCACGTGTAGCGAAATTTTAAAATGTCTGATTTTCCTATCTTGCGGAAGGCAGAGCAGGTTTCTGGGCTTATGATGATTTATACCTCTAGGAGATTTTAACCTATGTTCTCTCGAATGAGAGTGCAGTGTGAGACAACCTTTCTCGGTCACTGGTGAATGAAGGCCTTGCCCACTCCTTTCTCTATTCTCAGCATCGCTCTGTCAGCTCGTGACTAATCTCTCTGGAGTCTTCTCCATATCTTCCTAGTAATCTTCTTCATTTCACTTCTGTGGATGTCGTAACGCTGTCATTGTATCTTGATATTTCCTTCGTGTTTATATCTCTGTGTTTTGGGCTCGGATATGTGTCCTTTAGTACAGTTGTATTTCCTACGTCTTCATTTCCAATTCTGCCTCGAAAAAAATTTATTTTTCAAGTTTGTTTCTGATTTTGTGTCTACATCCCGCGTTAATATCCAGAACTTTGTGTTATACTTGAGAGTTAGTATGAAAAGTGATGATGGTATGGACTGGTACTTGGCGGTATTGAACATTCGTATCCATTCCTTTCTTGATGATAAGTATGATATACCACTGAAAGTAAATGATTCTAGACGCTGCAAATTGATACGTATAGGTACGTTTATGTGGTGGAAACGTGGTGAGGCGATATGTAGTTCAATACTAAAGGCAGTTTCGAGCTTATGGAGATGTTGTGTGGAGGAGGACTCACGTGAACCGTCCACAGGCTATGCAGTGCGTCGTATGGCATGCTGCACTGCGCTTCCATATAGAGAGAAGCTAAATCGCACATGAGATGTGACTCAACTTTAATTCGTCCCAATGGCCCAATATTGATCATTTGTGCAATGCAGTTATATAAATTGATCATATAAACGTCAAATAAGTATCGTCCGTAGTTTTAGAGGTATAGAAGTTTCATTAAAACACAAAATTTTCAGTTGGGGGGCTTATGGGCGCTCAACATCGAGGTCATCAGCGCCACAAAATTTTCAGTAGTTAGAGATGAGTTACAGTTCCCCTATCATTAGAATGTCAATTCAGTGAATGGAAAGTGTACTTGAAAAACGAATCTGGAGTTTATGAGTAATTAAGCATATCTCACTATGTGAAATAGCGTTGGGCAGTAGTGAAGGGAGTCAAATGCTCTAAGTGAATTTAAAAATGTGAAAAAGGCCGCTGATCACATCAAAGAAGCAATATATTGAGGTCAGCCCAAAGAGTGAATAAAGATATCATTATCAAAAGTTCATTCGGCGTTTTCGAAAATATATCCTGGCAATTAATATAAATCCCTTTTAAAGGTGTAATTAGTTAAGGGAATTCTCTTAATTATATGAGAACAGATACAGCCCCCGCTGGCCGTCAGCCAATGAGAGAGACGCAAGGTCCCACGATCAGGAGTCAGCAGGTGTACAGCTCGGGCTACACTGGGCGAGTCGCAAGGTGATACGCCAGTTCCTGCGGCTTTGTGTGCAGTGGCTCCGATGATCTTGTTAACCAAGAGACTACGGACATTTAACAGTGCAGTATTTATGACATCCTATTTTCACGACATTTCAGGTATGTTATTTGGATGAAGCGAAATAAGGCTTTTTTACCACAGCCTTAACTCCGCGTGGCGTATTACGCAGCAGACGCTTATAAACCAACTAAAGGGCAGCGTGGCGTTTATGACGATCATTACTAGAAATTGAACATTGTGTGAAATAAACACTATTTGTGAATTATGTCGGAATTTAATGGTAAAACCTCGTTTGTACGATGTAAGTACTGATCACACAGCGAAATGTGTGTAGAGAAATGAGGTGTATAAAACCACAATGTGCTGCATTATAGCTATGCATGCCACTACTGTCAAAATATCTCACCATTTCCAGAATGAGATTTTCACTCTGCAGTGGAGTGTGCGCTGATATGAAACTTCCTGGCAGATTAAAACTGTGTGCCGAACCGAGACTCGAACTCGGGACCTTTGCCTTTTGCGGACAAGTGCTCTGCCAACTGAGCTAAAAAAGCACGACTCACTCCCCCTCCTCACAGCTTTACTTCTGCCAGTGTCTCGTCTCCTACCTTCCAAACTTTACAGAAGCACTCCTGCGAACTTTGCAGAACTAGCACTCCTGAAAGAAAGGATACTGCGGAGACAAGACTTAGCCACAGCCTGGGGGATGTTTCCAGAATGAGATTTTCACTCTGCAGCGGAGTGTGCGCTGATATGAAACTTCCTGACAGGAGACCACCAGTAAAGTTTGGAAGGTAGGAGACGAGACACTGGCAGAAGTAAAGCTGTGAGGGTGGGGCGTGAGTCGTGCTTGGGTAGCTCAGTTGGTAGAGCACTTGCCCGCGAAAGGCAAAGGTCCCGAGTTCGAGTCTCGTTCCGGCACACAGTTTTAATCTGCCAGGAAGTTTTTTATCTCACCATTATAGATACAAGACTGGAAAAAAATTCTACTAGGTTGACAACAATGTCACAAGGTTGACAAAAGAAGTCACTTAAAACTGTTTTTCCAGTTTTTATTTGAGAACCCAGCATGATGGGTTTCGGAGTTGGATAATCCCTCACCTGACAGTATTTGCACACTGAAGGGCCAAAGAATCTGGTGCACCTGCCTAATATCGTGTATGGCCAACTCGAGCACGCAGAAGTGCCGCAACATGACGTGGTATGGGATCGAATAATATCTCGGGCGCTAAAGACTACACTGTTGAGCGCCCATAACGCCATATCCATCCATCGAATAATATCTGAAGCAGTGCTAGAGGGAATTACCATGAATTCTGCAGGACTGTTCATAAATCCGTAAGGGTACGTGGTGGTGGACATCTCTTCTGAACAGAACGTTGCAATGCATCCCAGATGTGCTCAATAATGTATGTGTCTGGGTAGTTTGGAGGCCAACGGAAGTGTTTAAACTCAGAAGAGTGTTCCTGAAGCCACTCTGTAGCAATTCTGGACGTGTGGGGTGTCGGATTGTCCTGCTTGAATTGCCCAAGTCTGTCGGAATGTACAATGGACATGAATGGATGTAGGTTATCAGACAGGATGCTTACATACGTATCACCTGCCAGAGTCGTATCTATAAGTACCAGGGGTCCCATATTTCTCCAACTCCACATCCCCCCCCCCCCCCCTCAATTACAGAGCTTCCACCAGATTTAACAGTCCCCTGCTGACATGCAGGGTTCATGGATTCATGACGTTGCCTCTATACCCGTAGACGTCCATCCTCCAGCCGCAGCGACGTTGGAGATTTGATGTTTCACCAGATTCCTGATATTCACGGTACACTCGTGATATGGTCGTACGGGGAAATGCCCACTTCAGCATCTCGGAGACGCTGTGTCCCATCGCTCGAGCGCGGCTATAACACCACGTTCAAACTCACTTAAATCTTGATAACCTGCCATTGTTGCCTCATTAACCGATCTAACAACTGTGCCAGACACTTGGCTTATATAGGCGTTGCCGACCGTAGCGCTGTATTCTGAGTGACCACTCGTATCATGATCGTGGTGGTAGAAATCATCATTAGCGCAGAAAACTGCTCTGCAGAACGTAATCTACGCCCTGTTCCAGATAGAGAATCTGACATTTTAAAATTTCGCTACACGTGCTTCAGCTTCATAGTTCAAAGCATAGTAGAGACTATTGTGAAGTTTTGATAATGTTTAATGTACAGAAGTCATTTTAAAAGACTGAGGCCTTCACACACACCACTAATTCTTCACTGGGGGATGCATTGCGTGTCAGCAGACCACTAACAGACAACCGAGTATATTTCATTAACATTACCTGTCAACCAGTCGTCTACGACGTCAGCTTACTCATCTGGTACCCATACTGTGTACGGTCAGCTAAAGATCGATTACCTACAAGACTCCAGTGTTTCACTTCTTTGCTCAAAGCAAATCGAGGCTTTGAAAATATGGAATCGCGTGAGAAAAGATCGAAACTGTATTGAGGATGTGTAGTGGCTTCGCAACGAAGTTCTGCAGCGTGCCTGACCCGAGCATGGCCATATGTGGGCCATCCCATATCTTTGAAGTCTAGAAGAAAAACATTCGTGACCATCCATTTGCTTCAGATGAAGAGATGCGTGCTTGGGAACATTCATGTTTACGTAGGCAACCACAAACATTTTTCCACATTTTCTTCTCTCACAGTGGGATAAATGTGTTAACTGTTATGGTGATTACCTTTGAAATAATTAACAATTTACTTACTTTTTTCCATACATCTCGTTTTCATTTGACTGTCCCTTATAGCTAGTTAGTTAATTATTCATGTATTCCATAGACCATTTGAAGCTTTCTTTTTATCGAAATGATGTGGAACAAGCCAGTTTACAAGATGTCTGTTCATGATTAGTGCTAACATAATTGAACAAATTATCATTTTATTCCTACGTATGCAGCTACATTTAAAAACATGCTTTTTTTTTTTGACTGGCTTCCAGTTTTTAAGTAGAAATTCGTCAATGGAATAGGAGTAGTTGTCCAGAGGAAATGATTTAAATTTTCTTTTGTTACCTGTCAGACTTTTCATGTTATTGGGCAAATAATGAAAAATTTATGTTGCTATATATTGAACTCCTCTCTGAGCCGCTGACAGTTTTAACAATGGGTAATAAAGGTCATTTTTACCTCTAGTGTTGTAGGTATGTACGTCATTGCTCTTCTCAAATTGTGATGGATTATTTAGGACGAATTTTAATAGCGAAAATATGTATTGTGATGGCACAGTTAAATTGCCTAGCTCCTTGAAGTACCTGCATAATGTCAGTGAGTGAACATATTATTCTTACTGCACGGTTTTGTTCAATTAATACTTTCTTTCTATGTGATGAGTTACTCCAAAACATTGATACGTTTTTTTTTTTTTACCAGCTCAGTAATATGCTTTTTGCAGTTCAAGATTTCATAAATAAATACACTCAAAAATTTGGATCATTCTATCCTACTTACTGACTCCAGTTCTGTGCTAAATCAGTTGTTGGTAAGACCCTATTTGTTACACAGAACTGAATGTATTGTGCTTTTCTAAAATTTGAGGGAGCCTGTTTTCCAAGAACCATACACTAATTCGGTAATCCTTTGGTATAATCAATTAATAACTGTTTTATTGCTTCCACTCTAATGCAGTTTATTATAACACTAATTCTGTCTGCAAAAAGTACCAATTTTGCTTGTTGAATATTACGTGGAAGGTCATTAACGTATATAAGTAATAGGAGTGGATCCAGTAGTGTGGGAACTTACAGTACCTTACAAAATTTAATTCTGGTCTGCTTGTGTTTTTCAGATACTGAAGGACTGCACCATAAATGTATTAGATCTTATTAAGTTAAAGACTTAAGTTTCCTTCTCTTTAGTATTGATATGACATCTAGATACTTGAGAAATGATACATGCTGAAGGATCTAACTAATAACATTTCTTTCCCTTTGAAATCTCTTACTATGGGTTAAGGTTTTAGTCACACACGATTCGTGTAAAATAAACAATAACTTCAACTGTTTATGTTGACCACCATGCGTGATCACCATGTCATCATTGAGAGCAGCGTCTTCAGTTCAAAGTAATCACTGAAGAATTAGCACGTGTGGCATAGGAGATTGTGGAAGGCGTAAGTGGCTGTGGGTTATGGGGTTGTAAATACTTGTCTAGTTTTAAATCATTTGGCAGTAACACAATCCTGGAAATCACAGAATATGAGCATAGGAAAAAACGTAAGAAAATGTTACTTGCACTCAAATCAATTCAGTACACACATGAACTTAATAACAAACATAAATCCCACAACTTCAAAATTCCAGGACTTAAAAATTAAGTTAACTTTACAAGAACAGGAAAGCACACAGTAGATCTGCAATCCTACAACTAATTAGTTATACAAGTTAGAAGGGACAATACTACAATAGAGCTGTGAAAAAGTTCAGAGTATAATTCATAATTAAAATACAAATGAGACACAAAACAAAACACGTAAGACTCATCAACTAAATGCAATATGACAAATTCAACAGCAGGAAAATAAAGCTCACTATGCTGGAATATAGACAAGAAAGAAAGGTCCAACAAAATTAGACACTAGGCTAACTGGTTACATACAAGATCACCCATTTAAACAGAAATTAACAATAATATAAGAGCACACTACCAAGGTACAATTCACATAAATCTCCAATGAATGAAACGTATTTCAGCCACACTTAGGACAATAGTAAACCCGAAAATACCTAACCTTCCAATTGCTAGCACAAATTGAAGGTGGGGGACAAACTCAATGCAAACTACTGCATAACATATGTTATGCATGATGTACAATGCACTTCTTGTCACTGCCGCTAAAGGGCACATGCCACAGGTTGTACTCACTTGTGTAACGCCGGTACAGACTCTCCTGGAGCCAAGACGAAAGTCACCATCCTCCTGCTCAGAACAGGAGCACATGTTTAGGTATTGGTAACAAGTTCCGTTCGCTGCTAGCTCGGGCCCGTCTCCATCAGGCTGTCCGATTGCTGCCACGAGAACTTGCAGCTCTGACCCTGCTGCACGCACCTGTCTCTATGTGTCCCTTGTTGTCTATCCTTGGTAGTTCTCCATATGCTCACTAATATCTCTGTCCAAAGCTTCACGCAGATAAAGCGTGGTGCCACTGTCAACATACATCTGTGCTTCAGGCGATCCCTAGGCGACCAGCGACGAGCAACTGGCAGGCAGGAATTCAATGTCAGTAATACCTGGCACACATACAATGAAGCAAGGAAGATCATGGGATACCTCCTAACACAGTGTTGGACCTCCTTTTGCCCAGTATAGTGCAGCACCTAGACGTGGCATGGACTCAACAAGTCGTCAGAAGTCCACTGCAGAAGTATTGAGCCTCACTGCATCTATAGCCATGCATAATTGCGAAAAGTTGACGGTGCAGGATTTTGTACACAAACTGATCTGTCGATTATATCTCATAAATGTTTGATGGGACTCATGTCAGGCGATCTGGGTGTCCAGGTCATTTCTCGAACTGTCGAGAATGATCTTCAAATCGTTTACATGGCACATGGTCATCCACGAAATTTCCATCAATGTTTGGGAACAGGAAGTCCATGATGAATGCAAATGGTCACCAAGTAGCCGAATGTAACCATTTCCAGACAATGATTATTTCAGCTGGGCATTCCATGTAAATACAGCACACACCATTATGGAGCCACAACAAGCTACCACAGTGCCTTGTTGAAAGCGTGGGTCTATGGCTTGGTGGGATCTGAGCTACGGACGGACCCTACCAATAGTGCTCACCAAAAGAAATTGGAACTCATCTGACCAAGCCACGAATTTCTAGGCACCTAGGGTACAACCGACAGTAGAGGAGCAACCTGCATGTCATCCCACTCTCTGTTGTTGGCAAATATATTCAAGATGGCGGATCCAAGATGGCGGTGATAGATATGGCAACGTCGCAATGACGCCATAGCAAGAAGTTCAAATTTTGGCGGTAAGATAGGTCAATTGGACTCCCTCCACCAACCTAACCCCCTCACAATCTCCCCCCCCCCCTTAACCAGAAAATAACAGGAAGTTTAAATTCCTACAGTACAATGCAACACACCATGGCTACCTCCACTAACCTAAGAAAATTGCAGGAAAATAGGTCACTTCGGCTACCTCCACTAAGTCATCTGACCGCCACCTCTTCCTAGGAATTGGCGGGAAAAGGACAGCCTATACTGGGCTGCTGGATAGGATGGACATAAGTCTTTATTTAAACAGACTTTATTTAAACAAGTTGGAGGAGTAGATGCATCCACTGTGTCCACCATGAGGTCCAGAGTCCAAATGATGTATTACACAGTACTGTCACCAGAGGGCACTGTCATCCCTCCCATGACATAATACTTGATGGCGGTCTGCGGGAAAAATGGCGGGAAAAGGATTCACCCTGCACTAGGCTGCTGGAGAGAGGGAGAGGTGTACTTTATTTATTTTTGGAATAATTTACTTAGGGACGGATTTCATATAGTTTGTTTATTACACTGATACAATACACTCACCCTGACATGCTTCGGGTCACAATATACCGCCTACAGACCTGTAAACTACTTGTAAATCAGCGAAATGATGCAGTACACTATTGTGCAGACACGCAAACAACTCGTAAATTGTCAAAATAATGCATGTATAACTCTCTGCAAACGAACTCACTAGTTCTAAACTGTCGAAATAATCCACTGAACAGCCAACAGAGCTGCAAACTACTCGTAAATCAGCGAAATAATGCAGTTCACTGATGTGCAGAAACGCTCACTTGTTATAAACTGTCGAAACAATGCATACAATTTATTTAGGGACGGATTACATCTTTTATTACACTGATACAAAATACTCACCCTGGCGTGCTTGAGGTCGCAGTAAATAGTCTACAGACCTGCAATGCAGTGCTCAAACACTCATGGCACTTAATAATGTTAACCGCTACGTATCAGTGAACTGCTCCCCTACAGAATTCCAGGGCGTGCACGCTAGGTGGCGCACTCATGCTGGTGCCATACATGAGATGCCTCTGAGGCATGCACTCGTGTTTACGATTGCTGGTGCTATGCCTCTCTACCAGGTCATGCTATAGAAATCTGTTCCAATGCTTCCAAGAATAGCACAGGGTGCATTGTTCCTAGCGATCCTAACAAGACATATGAGGTGTGTCTAGCCATGCATGCGTTTACCTCAGCAGTGTGGCTGACGCATTGCCCGAAAATGATATAGTGGCGACTCACTATCTAAAAGGTTCTCAATGTTATATTCACATCACGTCAGATCATGGGTAGAAATGACATAAGGAAATCTATAGAATTGCGAAAAATGACGGCAAATATGTTTAAATTGAGGGAAATACACCATAATGTGGGGAAATTGAGGAAGAACTTGCGTGTCTCCTGGTTGGCGCAGAACAATTCTTCTGCATGGGAGCAAGTATGCGACTGCAAGAGGAATCCAAGAAAATGTCGACATGAAGGCGAAGGGAACCAGGGAAACAGTCAATTTTTTTCTGTCGAGGCAGCATTCTACTGTATATCTATTGAGGTAACAGTGATACACACGAATTGACTATTGTATTTGACGCTTTTCAAGAAAACAGACAACTATCTGCCACTGAACATACATGCTTCTGCATTAAAGGATAACAGAGAGAGAGAGACGACATAGTGATCGATTGAGATGGAGCTGGAACGAGGTAGGATTTAATGACAGACTGATGATGCATTCTAGAGAGGGAGATGTTGGTGCAGGTTATTTTTTCCGCTGTTCTGTCAGGATGCAATGGTCGTGTGATGTAGCTGCATTCGACTCGTGTACAACCATGTTTTCTGTATGTGACTTAGAGCACTGTCTACTCGCGATCGATAGCAGGAAACCTCTCGGTCATCAGAGGACTTCCATCTCATGTGTGATGAAACGTGACCCTCCAGTTTCGACACATTCCTATAAATGAATGAAGATTTATGCGATGTACTCCATTCCCCTGACGCATCTTGGGTATAAACTCGAGACTTCAGTTTAATAACTAAGATGATTCTAGGTTAGCAATAGGTATCTGTGAGACACTGCAATACCCATGAATACATCTTCCTGACAGATATGCTGTTTACAGAGTTAGTGGCTGTATGAAATGTAATTTCACATGTTGGACGCTGCTGCTATGTGTTTCTCTGCTTCATTGCAAGATGTATTCTCCATTACTAACGACCATTTTATATAGCAATGAACTGGGCATAGTATAATTTCTGAACTGAGATCACATGTGAGCAGCAGACGCTATACATCTCTGGAAAGCTACACTGCGCATGTATCACACGGAGATGCTCTTTAAAGGAAGTAGTTTTTCCATCTTACTGTTTGTTCCCGTAGTTTATCGTAGAGAAACCTGCAATAAGAATGTATGTCATGCGCTGGAAATATATTTTTTAGAGTGAGATATTAACAGCACTGCATTCCACATGACTGATAGGTTGGAAACTGATCTAACATTATAACCTGTTTTAAGTGCAGAACCGTATAGCCTTAGGAATGCATGTGTTTACGTTCTCTCTTACCAATACCCTCCTGGCTGATTCCAGACACTAGAACAGTATTTTAAAATTGAAAGCATAGTTGATTTACTTAAAATGCCTCGATCACCGTCCGTCTGGAGCTCCATCATCCATGAAAACTACCCGTTTCTCTTTGTTCTTAATCGCCTGCTATTAAAACGCTATCAAATCTGTTAATTTACACAGATAAGGGGTGCTAACCTTCTCTATATGGGCGCATCTGGAGAAATCTTGTGTACATGGATAGGTAAGGACTCAGCAAGGTCCATTCATTCACGAGACGCGGAATGTTGCAGTCTACTTCTGGTCAGCTGCAGATTAAATCGGTAACGGTACTGCGGGGTAGGTTGATCAAAGACAGTGCGAAGGGGTCTTTCAGTCTCTGATTTTATCCTAAGACTGCGAGAATGCTCTGTAACTCCGCATAGAGATAGATCGTCAATTATACACTATGCTAGAGATGCTAGAAATATGTAGAGTGATGTCTGGTATACTTTGTTGATGTATATGTTTGGGAATTAACAGTAAATGGACATACTGCATAGTCATCAATCTTCATTCGCAATGACACTCACAAAGAAGAGAATGGACGGTTTAGCAGTGATACTGACATTGGGAAACATGCTGTCACATCATTTGTCGGTATTGGAATTACTGTAAAGCTGCTGAATTTGTTTTCACTATCAACTGTGATGCTTATTATTACAGTACAGCGACGGTTCCTTTTCCATACCATCCATCCAATGGTATGCTGTTGGTCACCTCATAATGATTGACTGACATCTTTTGTTTGAGATGGAGAAAGAGTTTTGGTGGAGGGGCAACACCTTCTGGGGATGGCTAGCACCGAAACAGCGATAGCGTCCATGACTGCAATATGAGGAATCAGTCGAAACAGACTGCAGAGTCATCAGCTATTCCATGTAGAGGTCGTCAATCACCTTCGGACTACAGCTTCTAAACGCTCCACAATGCTGCCAAACTCTTCCTTACGTTGTAACTTTCTTCTATTTAAAATCATAGAGTGTGTGTGGTGTGTTATGGTAGCAGCAGTAACAACATGATTTACACCATGCGACGTCTAGTTTTCTGTGAGAGGCAGTGGATCAAAGTATGTTAATGTCAGTTTAGAACGTGTCACAGGCCTTGAAATCGTGGTGGAAAAAACAAAATGTATGGCAGTGTACAAAGTGTGTTACAGTAGAAGAAAAACAATGTTTCAAACAATAACACAGGGAGCATCTCTTGTGACTTACAGTATAGTCTGCTGGATGCGGTCATCCTACTACAGTACTGGCGATGCAACTTTAAACTGGTCTGTGCAGTGGATCCTGTATATTTAATAGGATCGTCACATGTGCTCGATGTCGGCATGCAGACGGTATTTGTTTTCGATATATGCGACGAGAGATGCAGTAAAAATCTCTATTAGATGAAGTTAGTGGAGCTTTCATAACTCATAATTTTTCTCTGTTGGATGGTACAAAATAATGATAATAGAGGTTAATGGGCCCTGAGGGATGCGAATCTGTTTTGGACTGCAGTATCTGTATGCAGTTTAGGGACGCCCCACTATGCTGTAGCAAAATTCTCAGTTCCTAGTTCCTGTACTACCTTTTGTTGCAGGAGCAGGCTTCGTTTGGTGCTGACCTTACACATCCTGCTTTGTTGGCGGAGCTATGACAACTTGTTCCCATTTCCACCGAATGGTCAAAACATGGTCCTGTCACACTAACTCAGGTCACTCTGTTTCTACACGGGTTGCAGAAGATGGTGGATATACCTCTCTCTGACGTCTGCTAAGTTCCGACTTAAACTGCGCAAAGTTGCAAGAGGCATAGGGACTACCTAAAACGAAATTGGAATTTTACTGCAGCAGATATGACTATATAAAAGCTAATGTGAAAATTATAGCAACGGAGGTGTTGGGTAAAAAAGATAGCAACCACAACCGTGCAGCAGAGTGGTGGTCAGAGGAACTAGAGTTCCTCGTTAGAGAAAAACGAAATGCGTTCCTTCAGTGGTTGAATGATAAATCAGAAGAAACAAGATCAATATACAAGGAAAAGAAGAATGAAGTGATGAAAAAAATAAGGATAGCAAAAAATGAAGAATGGGAATGAACATGTGCGAGGGTGAATAGCAAATTAGGATTTGGGAGAGCAAAAGAAGCATGGTCAGTATTGAAAGGGCTTCGACAGGATACAAAAAGCAAAACTAATCTCCAACTGATAACACGAAAGGAATGGGAAGAGTATTTCCAAAAATTATTAAATGAGGACAGAGAAGAATATCTAGAAGAAGGAACAGGGGAAGATAAAGGACATGAAGATGATGAGATCCAGATTTTAGAAAGTGAAGTACTTCAGGCGTTGAGAACAGGAAAGAATGGTAAATCACCGGGACCAGGCAATATCAATGTGGAGTGTCTGAAATATGGTGGTGACAAAATTGTGAAACTGATAACACAGCTCTTCAACAAAATGATACATGGAGATTCAATACCCAACGAGATGAAGCTAGGTTACATTAATACAATATTTAAGAAAGGGGATCGCAAAATTTGTTCAAACTATCGAGGAATTTGTGTTACGAACACATTAATGAGAATTTTTGCGAAAGTAATTAAAAACAAACTGGAAAAAAATTTTAGAACCCAAGAAGAACAATGTGGATTCACGGCTGTGAGAACATGTGTAGACCATATTTTCACATTACGACAGATTTTGGAAAAACATAGGGAAAAATCAAAAAACATAGGATTAATTTTCATAGATCTAGAAAAAGCATATGATACTGTCCCAAGAAAATTACTTTGGAGAGCACTACATATGGCAAACATAAACCCTCCCTTGATTAAAATAATACAACAGATGTATAAAGATAACATTTGCCAAGTGAAAGTTCGTAATAAACTTTCACAGAAATTTAGAACAAGCAAAGGCCTTTTACAAGGCTGTCCCATGTCACCATCATTATTTAAAATCTATATAGATATTAGCCTTAGAACATGGTCTCGTAAATGTAATAGTATGGGATTAGAAATAAGAGATGGAGTTTACCTACATCATTTATTATTTGCTGATGATCAAGTAGTCGTAGCACAAGATAGGGAGCATGCTAACTATATGTGCAATCAACTAGCAGTAGCATACAAAACTTGGGGTTTGAAGATTAATTACCAAAAAACAGAATACTTGACTAATGATTCAGATGAGCTATACATTGAAGGAAAGAAAATCAAAAAGATAAACACTTTCTGTTATTTAGGATCCATTTTAGAAATCGAGGGAAAATCAGAGTCAGAAATCAATAAAAGAATTAGTAGCGGACGGAGGGTCATTGGGATGCTTAACTCAGTCTTATGGAGCAGGAATGTAATGAGCAGAACTAAAAAACTAATATACAAATCCATATTAGAGAGTGTGGTTCTGTATGGAACGGAGACCTGGACAATTAACATGAAGCACATTTAAAAAATTACAAGCTCTAGAGATGGACTTTTGGAGAAGATCGGCAAGAATCTCCAGGAAAGAAAAGATAAGGAACACCGAAGTAATAAGGAGAATGGAAATAAAATAAAGAATATATGACGTAATGGATAGGACGAAATTACAGTGGTACGGGCATGTACGACGAATGGAGAAAACCAGAATACCAAAATTGATACTGGAGTGGGAACCGGAGGGGAGAAGAAGAAGAGGACGACCTATGACAACCTGGCTCCAAAATGTACAGCACATAATGAGGAGAATGGGCGCAGAGGAAGAGGACACACAAGATCGAAACACCTGGAGAAATATATTGAGATTATAATTTAAGAACGTTTATTGTTTGTATTGTAATTTCCAAGTAAATTATTATGTTGGAGATAAGCCTCTGTAATGAGGAAAAGCTCAAAATAATAATAATAAAATAAGATAGGTTCGACAAAGGTGACCCGTTTCGAGATACGGGAGTCCCAGAAATATGATTTACTAGTGGCTGTAATCATTAAAGTGCTTCTCCATAAGATCCAAGGCAGGTATGTGGTTGAATGGAAAGAATTGACTCCAAATCGCAGACAGCATTTCGAGCGGATGGTGTAACACTAGAGATCTGAAAAACACATCATCTACTGAAACTTCCTGGCAGATTAAAACTGTGTGCCAGGCCGAGACTCGAACTCGGGACCTTTGCCTTTCACAGGCTACCATCTGAGCTACCCAAGCACGACTCACTCCCAGTCCTCACAGCTTTACTTCCGCCAGTACATCGTCTCCTACCACCACAAATTTTACAGAAGCTCTCCTGCGTACCTTGCAGAACTAGTTTGGAAGGTAGGAGACGAGGAACTGGCGGAAGTAAAGCCGTGAGGACGGGACGTGAGTCGTGCTTGGGTAGCTCAGGTGGTAGAGCACTTGCAAGTTCCCGAGTTCGAGTCTCGGTCCGGCGCACAGTTTTAATCTGCCAGGAAGTTTCATATCAGCGCACACTCCGCTGCAGAGTGAAAATCTCATTCTGGACACCATCTACTGTTTTTGATCCTTCTCAATCAACCTTCGCCTATAACCCAGTGCTAGTTTATGGCGGGTCAAGGCCCATCGAACGTAGGCCGGTATGAGGTGGAGCGTACAACATTAAGTTAAGTAGTGGTTTCGACTTTTTACATATGTACTGTTTGTGTTTTCCTTTTCTTTTTCGTTTATAAATGTATAGCTATGGTGTTCTTTTAATCATTGACAAAGGTCTTTTTAGGCACTTGTGGGTTTTATTGTTGTTCTGAAGAAGGTGTAGTTATCTATGCCGAAATCTGGGTTAACACTTAACACTAGATGCTTTTTTCGCAATCGAGGCGGGTTTTTAGTTTTTTAATATATTAACCAACGATTGCTGACGCGCTGCGATGTTGAAGGTTTTTAAAATTTACTCCAAATCCACTTAAGTGAGCTTCGAAGTTTCTAGTTCATGCAGATAATTTAGAAATTAGTAGTAATTTCACTGATTTAGTCTTTCTAGCTTTCAAAATGACATAACAACATAATACTGCCTTAAGAACAGAAACTACAAAATTTAAGTTAGGTAATTCATGTACCTTTCTGGGAATGATAAACAATGACATTAACTAATGCTACTTGATTTATCATAATGAGACACATAAGGTCAACTAATTAGCTGCATATTTCCTGTGTATTATTAGATTGTAAATGTATTACTAGAAACTATACTAAGGAAAACTGGAACTAGACTAACCAAGCATGGAAATATTATCAATTTTCACATAATAGACTATGTTAGCTTCGACATTTTCCATACCACATACGGTGTTTTTAAGTGCCCTCGTGTTTCAGATGGCTACGTCAGTGAAATCGAACAGTAGTAAAAATTGTTAATTAAGAGAGAAAAACATGTGTAACCGAATAAAGCCCCAAAATCAAAAACTCAAAAAGAATGTGTCTTTAAACTACACCGTTAAAATACATGATAGAAACTGAAATTTGACGCCAGGCCTTACAAATTTCTTACTGACGATCTAATAAGCATATGATACATAAAACCACATACAAACAACTGTGCAGTGCGCAAGCTGGTATCGGGAGATGAGATATGCTCACTGTGCAATAACACTTTCTTTTAGAAACAATATCAAAACATTCCTGAGAGCAACAAAATTTCAGTCGTAAATAACTTTTGACATAACATTGGTCTGAGTATTTTAATGTGATAACGCAAAACCGCAGTACAGGAAATCGCCTTTTCCAATACTTGCTTTTCCCCTTTCTATAACATTTTTTCAACTAAGTAATTATTTAATAGTTAGTAGCATTGGGCAGTTCTGGCAAGAGTTCATGATGTTCTCAATTGCACGTTCAAGTCAGGAGCTATAATAAGAATGTCTGTAGTATGAGACAAAAGGTCATAAAATTTCTACATTGTGTTTGGCTCTACGTTTTTCATAAAGGTTTTAAGTATTTTAGTCTGTACTTGTCACTTTCTTATTAAAAGTCAAATTCATTTTCCTACTACAAAAAATTAGAAAACTGGTAGGTTGGCTCATAGGTCCTGCATGCAAATAATGTTGCCCATCAACGTGTTTACTAGCAAACTACCTATTGGCTTCCGTCTCGGGTTCTTTGGTCGACGTTCGTCTGATGATTTTTCTGACGTTTCGCCAGCACGCTTCACTGGGATTCTCAAAGCTTCACCCTTCGATGGTGGTGGTGGAGCCGACCACAATATCAGCCGCTCGTGGCGAAGCGTCAGAAAAATCATCAGACGAACGTTGGCCGAAGAACCCGAGACAGAAGCCAATAGGCAGTTTGTCAACAAGTGGCCACGAAAACCTTAACAATGTCTTTAGTGTTCAATATCATACACAGATTTCTCACTAAATGCGCATGTTAAATGACAGATTGATGAAATTGAACTCACTGCTGCTAATTATATGTTGTTGTTGTTGTTGTTGTGGTCTTCAGTCCTGAGACTGGTTTGATGCAGCTGTCCATGCTACCCTATCCTGTGCAAGTTCTTTATCTCCCAGTACCTACTACAACCTACATCCTTCTGAATCTGCTTAGTGTATTCATCTCTTGGTCTCCCTCTACGATTTTTACCCTCCACGCTGCCCTCCAATGCTAAATTTGTGATCCCTTGATGCCTCAGAACATGTCCTACCAACCGGTCCCTTCTTCTGGTCAAATTGTGCCACAAAGTCCTCTTCTCCCCAATTCTATTCAGTACCTCCTCATTAGTTATGTGATATACCCATCCAATCTTCAGCATTCTTCTGTAGCACCACATTTCGAAAGCTTCTATTCTCTTCTTGTCCAAACTATTTATTGTCCATGTTTCACTTCCATACATGGCTACACTCCATACAAATACTTTCAGAAACGACTTCCTGACACTTAAATCTATACTCGATGTTAACAAATTTCTCTTCTTCAGAAACGCTTTCCTTGCCACTGCCAGTCTACATTTTATATCTTCTTTACTTCGACCATCATCAGTTATTTTGCTCCCCAAATAGCAAAACTCCTTTACTACTTTAAGTGTCTCATTTCCTAATCTAATTCCCTCAGCATCATCCGACTTAATTCGACTACATTCCATTATCCTCGTTTTGCTTTTGTTGGTGTCATCTTATATCCTCCTTTCAAGACACTGTCCATTCCGTTCAACTGCTCTTCCAAGTCCTTTGCTGTCTCTGACAGAATTACAATGTCATCGGCGAACGTCTAAGTTTTTATTTCTTCTCCGTGGATTTTAATACCTACTCCGAATTTTTCTTTTGTTTCCTTTACTGCTCGCTCAGTATACAGGTTGAATAACATTGGGGAGAGGCTACAACACTGTCTCACTCCATTCCCGACCACTGCTGCCCTTTCATGCCCCTCGACACTTATAACTGCGATCTGGTTTCTGTACAAATTGTAAATAGCCTTTCGCTCCCTGTATTTTACCCCTGCCACCTTTAGAATTTGAAAGAGAGTATTCCAGTCAACATTGTCAAAAGCTTTCTCTAAGTCTACAAATGCTAGAAACGTAGGTTTGCCTTTCCTTAATCTTTCTTCTAAGATAAGTCGTAAGGTCACTATTGCCTCACGTGTTCCCATATTTCTACAGAATCCAAACTGATCTTCCCCGAGGTCGGCTTCTATCAGTTTTTCCATTCGTCTGTAAAGTATTCTCGTTAGTATTTTGCTGCTGTGACTTATTAAACTGATACTTCGGTAAGTTTCACATCTGTCAACACCTGCTTTCTTTGGGATTGGAATTATTATATTCTACTTGAAGTCTGTGGGTATTTCGCCTGTCTCATACATCTTGCTCACCAGATGGTAGAGTTTTGTCAGAACTGGCTCTCCCAAGGCCGTCAATAGTTCTAATGGAATGTTGTCTACTCCCGAGGCCTTGTTTCGGCTCAGGTCTTTCAGTGCTCTGTCAAACTCTTCACGCAGTACCGTATCTCCCATTTCATCTTCATCTACATTCTCTTCCGTTTCTATAATATTTTCCTCAAGTACATCGCCCTTGTATAGACCCTCTGTATACTCCTTCCACCTTTCTGCTTTCCCTTCTTTGGTTAGGACTGGGTTTCCATCTGAGCTCTTGATATTCATACAAGTGGTTCTCTTTTCTCCAAAGGTCTCTTTAATTTTTCTGTAGGCAGTATCTATCTTACCCCTAGTGAGATAAGCCTCTACATCCTTACATTTGTCCTCTAGCCAACCCTGCTTAGCCATTTTGCACTTCCTGTCGATCTCATTTTTGAGACGTTTGTATTCCTTTTTGCCTGCTTCATTTACTGCGTTTTATGTTTCCTCCTTTCATCAGTTAAATTCAATATCTCTTCTGTTACCCACGGATTTCTACTAGCCCTCGTCTTTTTACCTACTTGATCGTCTGCTGCCTTCATTACTTCATCCCTCAGAGCTAGTCATTCTAACTATATTAAAAAAAAAGCCCTCGAGCCCCCATGTAGTGTATAGAAATATACTATAAATTTTAAATATGAGTAAATACACAAAATTAATTTAAGTGCATGAGTTCACTGTTCCAAAATTGTTCAAGGTTGTCCGGAAAACACTAATTGCGTTTAACACAATTCCATACGTAACTGAACGAAACTATCCTAAGTGTTGACAGCTGAAAAATATTCAGAGTTTCGTCTGAACCGTGTGAGTCAGAGTCCATCTCACCACGAAATAATTCTAGGCCATGGGTGGCATTTTTTCTGAAAAACACAGTTTCGTGCGACACTTGATGAAATTAGTGTGTGGACCGAAGCAAAAATATTCAGAGTCCATCTTAACTCTCTGTAACCCTATAGGGAACTATTCTAAGTGTGGGGCAACCACACAAGTGAAAATCACATGTTCAACGAGAGACTATATTATTCCAAGTGTTGATGCTGTCGTCCCAAAATACTGCCAGCTGCACCATACTGACCAGTTAAATACACGACGCATAGACGCATAGATCATGCCTCCACTAGCACCTCAGTCTCAATGGTCCAGATAAATGGAGGCTACACTCCTCTTATCAGATTGGTTCCCCTGAAGCTGTAATTTCCGAGAATTTACGTCATTCAGCGCATTGCAGAAATCACCAGTCTGAGTTTTGTGTACTGAAATGCGATCTTAAAAGGATAGGTGTTAATAGAAGTGCTGTGACGCTGATTAAAATTATGTATTAAAATCAATCATTGGTTATGTAGTTTGACAACAGTCTTAATTATAATAATTACACATTTCAAATGAAGACCTCAATATTCAGGTTTTGCTGACTGTTTCCAGCAGTTAAACAACCTTTACGTAAATGGTGCATCAGTTTTGTAGGATCTCCTCTTTAAGTTGCTACTATTCAAATTCATGTAATTTTAACCGAATTTAAATTACTTACAAAACTATGATAAATTTTTATCAATTAATTACAGTCAATAATTAATAAATATAAAAATCTTATGATCGAGATATTGTTTACGACGTGTGACTACGTTTCCAACACATACTGCTATGTATGTAATTAATTGTGCTGGCTTTAATTAAATATGTTGCTCTGTCATCTCTCATTGGCTAATTAAGTATGTAAATGAACTTGTACATAGCTCACTCAATGCGTCTATGCGAGTGAATTGACATGGTGGATTGACCATTTATGTAGATAGATTATTACAATAGTTGTTGAAGACATTGTAGAGGTTCGTTACAAATAAATTATTGGGTTCATAACGAATTAGATGTATCACTTGCTTAGTTAGCCAAATCGTTTTGTTCTGCTTTCTAAGTCGGTGAACTGCACTCCGCTATAATTTTTATGGTTTATATCTCATGTGGTCGTATGTGTTCCAAGAAACGACGCCCAGAAATTGATTTTTCAGGGGGTTAAATCTCAGGTTCTGTTGATCATAGAGGTGAGGGGTGAAGTGGTCAAGTGTTTCGGTTAGCCTTTGGCCTAGCGATCAATTATATACCTAAAGGATAATTAACTGAAACCCTCAGCTGCCAACAGGTGTTGTTGGTATACCTCGATGGGGACAACTGAAAATGTGTGCCCCCACCAGGACTCGAACCCGGGATCTCCTGCTTACAGGGCAGACACTATATCCATCTGAGCCATCGAGGACACGGATGAATAGCGCGACTGCAGGCACTTATCCCTTGCAGGCTTCCCGCGAGACCCACAATCCCAACTGTCCACAATCTACGTACGTAATGTACGTAATAGATATTTGCCCATCCACTCATTACTCGCAAATATCTATTAGGTACATTACGTATGTAGATTGTGGACAGTTGGGAATGTGGGTCTCGCGGGAAGCGTGCAAGGGGTAAGTCCCTTCAGTGTCCTCAGTGGCTCAGATGGATAGAGCTTCTGCCATGTAAGCAGGAGATCCCGGGTTCGAGTCCTGGTGGGAGCACACGTTTTCAGTTGTCCCCTTAGAGGTGTACCAACAACACCTGTCGGCAGCTGAGGGTTTCAATTAATTATCATATCGGAAGAACGGGCACACAGTAGCTGTCTTACAGTATAGGCCCAAAATTTACACAGTGCACTATACAAGAGCCGAGGGAAATCGAACAAATCCTTGGTTCTTAAAACCATCATTTGTTCATCGGCTCCTCCTAAAAAAGCTCGCATAAAGCCGGGTGTTAGTATTTTTTATTTATTTTGCATCGTAACCTTCAATTGTCTAAATAACTAACCATACCAAATGGCTCAAATTTTAATTGCATGTTCTTTAGGCATTTATTTAGCAACGCCATTTCCCAGTTTTCGATCATATTTATCCGTTATCAAGACGCATGCGAGAAATGATGACTTATGGATATCAATAGTGCCAGTTGTGGCGATGGCCACTTCTATCATTTCTGTTCATGACAAATCGTTGAAAATTTTACCGTACTAAGAGAGGATGTTCTCGGTGAACCTTGAAACTTTTTCGATATCATTGTCCGTTACCGAGATCCATAAGTTCAAAATTGCCGTACTGGTCCACAAAAAATTCCCCGTCAGAATGGTTGGCTCAATGTGAACAACTTTAAATATCATTAAACACCATCATCGTGTGAAATAAAATTCTCATCTGGACTCGAAAACATTTACATGTCTTTTATTGAACGATTTTGAAAATGTCGTGTTCTGTAGTAGTTTTCTTTTTAATGTTTAGCTGCACATTCAGACGAATGCTAAATGCCGTTAACCAATTTCAAGAACATTTTTAATAATGGCTGATGTCTGACATAATTTACTTGCAACTCAGATATGCGCTTAACTGTAACAATGGATGAGCCAATCGTTGCGTGGTATTCTTATCATATGCTAATCTTCTGTCGTCGTATCTGTAACAGGTATTCAAATATGCACAAAGTAGTACTTCAGTGACAAGAAATGAGCTGAAAAGACTCTTAATGCACCAAAAAATATGTAAAATCAAGGAGAATGCTCATTCAGTAAAATACTGCTGATAACATTTTTACTCTTTTAAGATACAAATCGTAAGTCGGATGTTTTCGATGAACTGTAATCGTTTGAGAAAAATATTCAGTAAAAAAGTGAAGCAAATGATTTTGTGTTAACCTTAAATTATGGGTACTTATTTGTTGTTAATATGTGTCAAAGGATATAAACGTGTCGAAGTATATAAAGAAGCTGTCAAAACTTTACTGAACTATAAAATTCGTTTTATATAAGCGGCACAGACCAACGGAAAAATGATCATGTCAGAGCATAAAAAAGGCGAATTGTTCCTGTCTAAAAGACTCCGACAAGAAAAGTGAGGAATCAGTTGCCTCATTCCACTACCTCAATAAAAATTTTTGCTTGCGAATATATTCGTACAGTTCTCCGCTGAAAGAGAGTAGAAGAGAGAGGACATAGTTCCACTTGGACAGGAAGAGAGAGGAGACAGTGATAAGTCGAAAGAGAAAATTGCAGTGAAAGAGAAAGAAAGATGGATGAAAGCAACAGCAGTGGCAACCGAAGATAGAGGAAACAATGATGACAAGCCAGAGACAGTGACAGTAAAAGAGAAACAGTGATGGAATGAGATAGCAGCAGAGAGAGCAAATGAGAGATGGCGCAGTGGAAACGAAAAAGTGTGGAGTGGAGACTGTTCATAGCGTTGGGGAGTTTGGACCACCCCAAATAGGCGAACTTTCTGACGTACGTGCAGGGTGGGGAACATTTTGGATCGCAGTGTTAAACATCTGTGTACAGTGGAAGAAATAAGTTGGACTCTTCCAGAATTTTTGAGCTTCTGAGGTAAGATAGAGACAGTAGCAGTAGGGAAGAAAGACAAAAAGGGGCAGTGGGATTTACCGTAAATATCAGAGACCGTTGAGCCGTGGTAGAAATTGCTATTTTGAAGAGTAGTGTGTAGTGTGAAGCAGTCGCCCTCCGTTTCTGGCGGTGGCGCTGCTGTGGCAATCGCAGCTTTGGTGTCTCCCTCTGGTGGGAAAGGGGGAAGGTTGCCTGTCCACGTGCATTTAAGGGGCGCTATGAGCTCGCCAGTTGGTCAGTCTGTGTGAGTGTGGAGTCAGTCTGGGGTCAGTCTGTCTCGCCTCCGATTTTGTGGCGCAGCGAGACAACTCAAGGAGTGGTCGCCCGGTTGGGGGCTTAGTTCCTGCATCTGAGTCTGCGCGTTAGGCCGCCAGTCTGCTCGAGTTGCTCAGGCAACGGTCATTAGCGATTGGATCGATCGGTTGGTCGGTCGTGCAGTAAGACACAAGATGACTTGTCCGCCTTGAGCGTCGGCGCATGTGAGGTTGCCACTTGAGTCACGTGGGCCGCGCCCTATAGCAATGATGAACCGTGAATTTACTTTCAGAGCTTTTTCTTAAGAATTTATTTACTAGCGATTCAACAAGAACATTAACACATTTAATTGCTTTTACAAATGGGAATTATATTCCTAAAAGCTTTTTTTTAAAGAAAGATTTAAAATTATAAGCAGAAAGGACCCTCTAAATATCAAGTTACAATTTATTCAGAGGCAGAAAGAAACAAATGTTTGAGTGTATGAGGTTTCGGGCTGAGAACCTTGCCGCTCCCTGTTGACACGCCCGTAGTCACATGCAGAGGAAACATTCCCCAGGCAATCCGACATCCCTACACAGTAGAAGGCCTCACAAGATGACCAAGGTTGAAGGGACTATTCGAAGCTGACAACCAATGAGCTCCCAGAACTTTAAGACCAGAAGCTAATGTCTTAACTTAACGGATTATCAGTGCTAGACTATCTCAGTTAACATGATCTGCAACGCAGCCACCTTCCTCTGCAACTCAACCACTTCCTTACGATCAGTCTCGTTTACAGCAACTTGTTCTAGATCAGAGACCCAGTTAAACACGTGCACCAAATGTGCACGTAGTCTAGCTAACTGCTTGCGACTCGGTTGATCAGCACAAAACCAGTCTAAATGTTGGTGGAACTCACCGACCTCTCCTGCCGCCGCTGCCATGGCTGTCGGAAAGGAACAAATAACTTCCGGTGAAATTTGGACCGGATTGAGCAAGGCATCTTTCAAGTCCGCAAGCAACTCAGGAACAGTGCCCTGTTTGTTTATATTACGAATACTTCTGCGCAACAGGCCTAATACTGGACATTCTCTGACCGCCATGACAACCTGAAACATGCAGCTAAACAGTCACTTGGCCAAAGCGAAATCTTACAAAATTATAAAGTAAGTACAACTACAATTCCATCAGTTACTCAAAGAGTAGTAGCAAGAACTCTAACCACGCTCTGCTACCAGCGATGAACCGTGAATTTACTTTCAAAACTTTTTCTTAAGAATTTACTTTATTTACTAGCGATTCATCAAGAACATTAACACATTTAATCACACTATGTGAGCGTGGAAGTAGTTTCCAGGGAGTAACTGATGAAATCAAAATGAAATTGCTTTTAGAAATGGGAATTTCATTCCTAAAAGCTTTTTTTTTAAGAAACAAATTTAAAATTATAAGCAGAAAGTACCCTCTAAATATCAAGTTACAATTTATTCAGAGGCAGAAAGAAACAAATTTTTGAGTGTATGAGCTTTCGGGCTGAGAACCTTGCCACTCCATTTTAACATGGCCGTAGTCACGACCGCTCAGAACAGCCTCTGAAAGACTACAAAGGTGCAAATCAGCAACACACCAGATTACCTTAAAGTAAAAGTTTTAACAGTTCACACAAACTATGCACCCCGTAGGAGGGATGGAAATGGTACAAATCACTAAAATTAAAAGATTAACCTGCCACCGCAGGTGCAACCTGATTTTAACTTCTAAGAAAAGTCTTACGGTGGAAGGGTGGCAACTTTATATACTAAAATGACCATTTAAATAAAATCCATGAAATGCAGTCTTACATAAAATATACAAGGTTGGCCAAACATGCTCTACATTACACGTATACCGCCTCTCAAGATGATAGGCAAGATAAAAACATATTTCAGAAATTCGGCCGTTAGACTTCAAGCAATAAATTCGTTAACACACCGAATCCGACAAACATGACAGAGGCAGCTATTAACGTACGGCAGATTGATAGGGCGATTACCGAACAACCCGAACCGCAGGTTGCTCTAACCCGCCCCTACTCCATAAGGGAAAAACGGACCACCCAATTCATAAACAACCACCTTCCCGCGGGTGGCCAAACGGAGAAGAATGGTGGGACGACCCCAAAACAAAGCGGCTGGTGACCTCACCAAGGGAACAAGTAGAATTTTACAAGTAAATGAAACAACATATCACCAATCACTTAACTTCTAGTAAACTACGATTTCTGGCGAAGACCTGGCACAGCACCCCCAGAACTCTCTCCTGAACCGTCCGCTGCCAGCAGCTTCAACGGTCGCAGGAAGGCGCGCCGATCTCCCGTCTCACGGCATCGCAACTCGCACCGGCCAGACTGATGTCGTGGGTTGACTCCTGTTGCTCTCGTGTCGGCCGCGAAGCCACTACCCCTCGCTATACGGCGCGGCCCACTGGACTCACGTGGCGACCTTACATGCGCCGACGCACAAGGCGGACAGGTCATCTTGTGTGTCAGTGCGCGACCAACCAAGCGATCGATCGGGCAGTGGGATGTACCGTAAATATCAGAGACAGTGTAAATGAGAGGTAGGCAGAGAAGAGGAATTCTTGGCGGGCCGCATAAAACCAGTCAGAGGACTGATATTTCAAAAAAAATTGTCTGGCCATATATAAAAACTCTTGCAATTTATTCCTCACATTCCCGGCCACCGCGTCTGCAGTTGATGACTTGCAGCGAGCAACTCTCTCCGCCAACAACTACGCCTCCCTGACTCCGCGCTTAGGGACCTAGCGACAATACTTTTTACTTCAGACGCTTGCTTCGGCTCTATACAACAGCAAATTTCCCTGACTAGCCCAGCGTTTTTTTCTATATTAGTTACAATATTCTTTTCAATTAGTTTATTTGAATTAATTCTTTGACATTTAGTTCTATGATAACATTAATAAAATAATAAAATGCATATATGACAGAAATTACATCACGTTTACATTATGGTTACAGAATTATTTGGGCGAAAAAATTATTAGGCACTGCGTTGTTGCATTTTAACACAAAACAGGTATGTAACCAGTGTACACTACTTTATACAGTCGGCTCGAAAATTCAATGCCGAAAAAAGCAAATGTATTGAAGGAGACAACAACAAATATACTCCAACAAAAAAAAAAATGTACGCCAGCAAGGCATTAAGCGAATGGGACGGAAAGCGGTAAATGTGTTTTACATGTTCGGATAAACGAATGATTGGTATTTCAACAAAATAGGATGATTTATTCAAGAGAAAGAGCTTCACAAATTGAACAAATTAATTGCGCTTTGGTCCACTGCAGGTCCTTATTCAAGAGGTTATTCGGCTTTACACTGATTTATGGAGTTGCTTGCTGGATGTCCTCCTGAGAGACATCGTGCCAAATTCTGTCCAATTGGTGGGTTGGAGCTTCAAAATCCCGAGCTAGTTGGAGGATGCTGCTCATAATTCTTCATCTTCAATTGGGGAGAGATTCGGCGACTTTGCTGGCCAAGGTAGGGTTTGGCAATCACGAAGACAAGAAATTGAAACTCTCGTCGTGTCTCAGCGTCAGCGTGCTTTATCTTGCTGAAATGTAAGCTTAGGGTGACTTACTATGAAGGACAACAAAACGGGGTGTAAAATATTGTCGAAGGATCGCTGTGCTGTAAGGGTGCTTGTCTTCGTGTCTGTCAAGCCCTGATGAGAACGTTTGGAGAATTACGTGCAGGGCTTTCCAACCAGCTCGGGTTTTTGACCATATAACCCACAAAATTGACAGAATTTAGCACCATATCCCTCAGGAGTACATACGATAATTTTATCACTCAGTGCCAAGCTGAATAACTGCTTGTATAAGGACCAGAGATGGACCGATGCGCTTTTGACTCTTGTTCTTGAATACAGAGAGGTCATCGGTCCCATCAGATTAGAAAAGGATGGGGAAGGAAATCGGCCGTGCCCTTTCAAAGGAACCATCCCGGCATTTATTTGAAGCGATTTAGGATAATCACGGGAAACCTAAATCAGGATGGCCGGACGCGGGTCGCGATGTGTCTTTTTTTGTCTTGGAGTGTATGTGTGTATGTTCTGTTAGTAGTCAGCTGTCTGAAACGCGTATTGAGTGAATGCAGAGTGTCCAAGAGATTATTGTGTGTAAGTGAGAATATCATAATATGGTTATTTACCTTTCGGCAGGTTTCGACTTGATAGCCCTCCATGCTTCTCTGCTTTCGTTTCATTCTCTGGTTCCCTCCTTGTGATGTTGTGTCCTCATTCAGCATCTGGATATTTCTTCTGCCATTTCCTGTCTTCCCCAGAATGATGCCTACAATTGCCTGTGCTACAAGGCAATCCCGACTGAGATTATATCCTATCCAGTTTACCTTCCTATCCTTCACTGCCAATAAAATCCTGAGATGTTCTCCAACTATTTTCAGTATCTCCTCATTCCTGACTTTATCATTCCAGCTGACCTACTCCATCCTGTACCTGATCCACATTTCAAAAGCTTCATTGCACCTATAGTTCTGCTATTTCCATGATACTGCTCCGCACAAGACCACGTTCCCTATCAGGCATTTCACCAGTTGTTTTTTTTATTCTGTGTTCAGATAGTGTTGAAATCACTAGCTAGCTTTTCTGGTTTTGATACGGCTCTTTCCTAAGCGGCATTCTGATTGTAATATCTTGTTCACACTCCACATCTTTTCTCATCCAGCTTCGGAAACACCTGCTGTATGGTTTCTATCCCTAATTTAAAATTCACTCATACCTATAAAACTATAATCATGGTTTTCGTTATCTTTTTATTTATTTTCGTGTCATATGCTACAGACGCTTCATTCAGGTCATTTAGGATTTGAGTCAGTGTCTCCTAATTTTCTGCAAGAATCTCCATGCCATCTGCGAATCTCACGTATTTTCCGTTCACTTATCCTGACGCCTCTCTTCCCATCCAGACAAATGGTTCAAATAGCTCTGAGCTCTATAAGACTTAACTTCTGAGGTCATCAGTCCCCTAGAACTTAGAACTACTTAAACCTAAATGACCTAAGGACATCATACACATCCATGCCCGAGGCAGGATTGTAACCTGCGACCGTAGCGGTTGCGCGGTTCCAGACTGTAGCACATAGAACCGCTCGGCCACTCCGGCTGGCTCCCATCCAGACACCTTTTCACTATTTCTACCTAATAAATATTAAATAGCATCGGTGAGAGACAACATCCCTGTCTGACTCCTCTCCCGATGCTGCTGTCTGCCGAGGTTTCATGTAGTACTGATACCCATGCCTTCTGGTTCAGGTACAGATCGGCAGCCAGTCTTCTCTCCTTCCACTTTAGTCCCTCCGTCTCCAGGATATCCACCGCTTTATCCCACTGCACTCTGCCAAAGGCCTTTTCGAGGTCTGTGAAAGCCGGAAATACTTCTTTGTCCTTTTCTACATATCTTACAACAGTGGTTCTTAGAACTTCAATAGCATCTCGTGTCCCTTCTCGTCTTCTGAAACCATACTTCTTCTCCCTAAGTCATTCTTCCACCTTACCTTAAAGCCTTCTATGCAGAATTCTAAGAAGAACTTTTGCTGGCTGCAATATTACCCTGATGGTCCTGTGTTCTTCACACTTCTTAGAATTTATGCTCATTGAGATTGGGATTGCTGTAGGTACGGAAAAGTCCTCCGGCCATTCTCCTTTCTAGTAAATATAGTTTCCAGGAGAGGTAAACTCATGTTTGCTTGTTGCTCATAAACTCCTTAAGATTTCTGCTGGAATATGATCTACGCCATATGCTTTCATTTTGTCAATTTCCTCCATACCTTACTCACTTCCGACCCTAGGATCCCCTTTCCTCTCCAATTACAGCTTTTTCTGTTTCAGTTTGCAGATTAGAAGGTCTTTGTTCAGCTTCATAGAAACTATCAATATACTCTTTCCGCCTTTCACGTGGGTTGCTTACAACTGTTCCATATTTCGTGAGTAAAAATCTCTCGGTGTACATGCCGCGTCAAATCAGGATAAAACTCCAAGCTTTCGACCACTACCTCCATGGTCGTCGTCAGGGCTAAAACTGACTGTCGTGAACTAGCGAGGTTCCCACTTTTATATGCAAAGGACGGCTTCTGATTGGCTGGAATACGCCAGCGATATGGCGCGTAGTGAAGTGGTGCCCTCTACTTCCATAGATGTAGTTGCTATCCCGCGTTGCTTGCAGCGCCATCCCTTGAATCAGGAGGTAAAGTGCGAGAAGTTTTTCTCTGCGATTTTTCTTTATCCAGTGCACTCTTCCAAGTGTTGCTAAGTGCATAGCCGTTGTCTCTATTAAAGTTATTATCGCTAAGTCTAATTTCGACTGCTTCCCGGATCACAGAGTCCCAGTAATTCGATGTGTGGGCTATTACTCTGGTTTCTTCAAATAAAATCTTATGCTTGTTAAGCAGGCTATGTTCAGCCACCGCTGATTTTTCCAAATACGAGGGCCGTTCAGAAAGTAACCTCCGGTTGATTTAAAAAAATACACCAAGTTAAATAAAATATTTTAATATATACATCTTACAACTCCATCTTTGCACTATTTTTCTACATAGTCTCCATAGCGATTGAGGCACTTACCGTATCTCTTCACAAGCTTTGAAATTCCTTCTGCATAAAAATCACACGCTTGTGCCGGGAGCCAGCCTGTGACCGCATCTTTGAGCTCTTCGTCGTCATCAAACCGCTGTGACCCGAGCCATTTCTTCAAATGCATGAAGAGGTGATAATCACTTGGCGCCAGGTCTGGGCTGTAAGGTGGATGGTTGATAATGTCCCACTTGAGGGACTCAAGAAGGGCCGTTGTTCTGCGAGCAGAGTGAGGACGGGCGTTATCGTGCCAGAAAACGATACCGGAAGTCAGCATACCACGGCGTTTGTTCTGTATAGCCCGTCGTAACTTTTTTATTGTTTCACAGTACACGTCTTGATTAATGGTCGTACCACGTTCCATGAATTCAACCAACAACACCCCTTTGGCATCCCAAAACACCGTTGCCATCAGTTTTCTGGCAGAAAAATCTTGCGAGGCTTTTCTTGGTTTGGTAGGCGAATTTGAATGTGCCCACATCTTTGATTGTTCTTTTGTCTCAGGGTTCACGTACTTAATCCAGGTTTCGTCACCGGTCACGATTCTGTTTAACAATGGTTCTCCTTTGTCCTCATAACGTGACAGAAAGTCTAATGCAGAGGCCATTCTTTGAGTTTTCTGGTGGTCGGTAAGAATTTTGGGCACCCATCGTGCACAGAACTTACGGTAACCAAATCTTGCTGTCACTATCTCGTACAAGAGAGAAATCTGTGGAAAACCAGTAGACAACTCCGACATTGAGAAACGTCGATTTTTACGAACTTTTGCATCAACTGTCTGAACGAGTTCGTCAGTCACCAATGATGGTCTACCACTCCTCTCTTCATCATGAACGTTTTCTCGTCCACTTTTAAATAAACGTACCCATTCACGGACAACTCCTTCACTCATAACACTTGGTTCGTACACGGCACAAAGCTCACGATGAATAGCTGCTGCAGAATATCCTTTGGCTGTAAAAAACCTTATGACAGCACGCACTTCACATTTGGCGGGGTTTTCTATTGCAGCACACATTTCAAACTGCCACAAAAACTAAACTAGCGCAGGTACAACGTTCACTCGACCACGGCCTGATGCCGACTGACCTGTTGAGTGCGTGAACGCACAGATGGCGTCGCTACTCCCCCCACAACCCGCACTGTGACCAATCGGAGGTTACTTTCTGAACCGCCCTCGTACCTGTATTTCAGGTGGCGTTGGTGCTCGATGCAGCGGTCGGCAACTGTTCTTACAGACTGGCCCACGTAATTCTTGCCACATTCGCAAGGAATAGTATAAATTCCCGGCACTCTTAAGCCGAGACTATCTTTGACTGGTCTCAACATTTCCTTAATTTTCCTAGGTGGTCGGAAAACTGGTTTTATTCCTTGCCTCTTCAGGACTCTGGCTATCTTGCTCGTTGTAGCACCGCAAAAAGGAAGCCGCGCTATGTGTTGGTCCTCTTCTTGTATGTGGCCGGCATCGTGTCTTACTTTCTTGTACAATACTGATTTAATTTCACCGGCAGAATAACCATTCCTCTTGAAAACAGTCGTCAAATGGTTAATCTCGGGACCGAGGTGGTCCTTGTCGGAAATAGTCCTGGGTCTGTGTACTAAAGTATTCAGCATAGCTCTCTTCTGAGACGTATGATGGAAGCTATGGCTATGCAGATATAAGTCTGTATGGGTTGGCTTCCTGTACACAGAATGGCCCAGTCGTCCATCCGGCTTTCGCTCTACCAACACATCTAAAAAAGGTAACTTCCCTTCCTTCTCTACCTCCAATGTAAATTTTATGTTTGGATGTACACCATTCAGATGTTCGACGAACTGCTGCAGCGTGTCGCTGCCGTGTGGCCAGATTAAAAAAGTATCGTCGACGTATCTTTAGAAGCATGATGGGCGGAGGTGAGCACTGCTCAGGGCTCGTTCTTCGAAGTCCTCCATGAAAAAATTCGCTATTGCTGGTGACAGTGGCGAACCCATGGCTGTTCCATCCGTCATTTCATAATAATTTCCACTGTATAAAAAATAAGTGGTCGTCAAGGTATGCCGGAACAACTTCAAAATTTCTGAGGAGAAATGAGCAGCCAACAGTTGTAATGTGTCATCCACAGGTACTTTGGTGAACAGAGAAACCACGTCGAGGCTGACCATGATATCACTTGGGCCTATCTTCATCTGTTTTATGATATCAACAAACATTTTTGAATTTTTAATATGATGTGGGCAGTGACCAACTATAGGCGCCAACAATTTAGTTGAGTGCTTTGCAAGCTTGTACGTAGGAGAGCCAATAGCGCTAACAGTCGGTCTCAACGGGACGTTCTCCTTATGAACCTTTGGCAAACCGTACAGTCTTGGTGGCCTAGGTGCTCTCGGCCGTAAGTTTTTCACCAGTTCGTCGGAGAGGCTAGAGTTTTAGTAGCTCCCTTGTCTTCCTGCTGAGCGCCGATGTGGGATCCCGTCTGAGAACCCGGTATGTGCTGTCCTCCAGTAATAATCCAACTTTCTTATGGTAATCTGTAGCATTGAGGATTACCGTGGCGTTCCCCTTGTCAGCAGGTAAAACAACTACACTCCTGGAAATTGAAATAAGAACACCGTGAATACATTGTCCCAGGAAGGGGAAACTTTATTGACACATTCCTGGGGTCAGATACATCACATGATCACACTGACAGAACCACAGGCACATAGACACAGGCAACAGAGCATGCACAATGTCGGCACTAGTACAGTGTATATCCACCTTTCGCAGCAATGCAGGCTGCTATTCTCCCATGGAGACGATCGTAGAGATGCTGGATGTAGTCCTGTGGAACGGCTTGCCATGCCATTTCCACCTGGCGCCTCAGTTGGACCAGCGTTCGTGCTGGACGTGCAGACCGCGTGAGACGACGCTTCATCCAGTCCCAAACATGCTCAATGGGGGACAGATCCGGAGATCTTGCTGGCCAGGGTAGTTGACTTACAACTTCTAGAGCACGTTGGGTGGCACGGGATACATGCGGACGTGCATTGTCCTGTTGGAACAGCAAGTTCCCTTGCCGGTCTAGGAATGGTAGAACGATGGGTTCGATGACGGTTTGGATGTAGCGTGCACTATTCAGTGTCCCCTCGACGATCACCAGTGGTGTACGGCCAGTGTAGGAGATCGCTCCCCACACCATGATGCCGGGTGTTGGCCCTGTGTGCCTCGGTCGTATGCAGGCCTGATTGTGGCGCTCACCTGCACGGCGCCAAACACGCATACGACCATCATTGGCACCAAGGCAGAAGCGACTCTCATCGCTGAAGACGACACGTCTCCATTCGTCCCTCCATTCACGCCTGTCGCGACACCACTGGAGGCGGGCTGCACGATGTTGGGGCGTGAGCGGAAGACGGCCTAACGGTGTGCGGGACCGTAGCCCAGCTTCATGGAGACGGTTGCGAATGGTCCTCGCCGATACCCCAGGAGCAACAGTGTCCCTAATTTGCTGGGAAGTGGCGGTGAGGTCCCCTACGGCACTGCGTAGGATCCTACGGTCTTGGCGTGCATCCGTGCGTCGCTGCGGTCCGGTCCCAGGTCGACGGGCACGTGCACCTTCCGCCGACCACTGGCGACAACATCGATGTACTGTGGAGACCTCACGCCCCACGTGTTGAGCAATTCGGCGGTACGTCCACCCGGCCTCCCGCATGCCCACTATACGCCCTCGCTCAAAGTCCGTCAACTGCACATACGGTTCACGTCCACGCTGTCGCGGCATGCTACCAGTGTTAAAGACTGCGATGGAGCTCCGTATGCCACGGCAAACTGGCTGACACTGACGGCGGCGGGGCACAAATGCTGCGCAGCTAGCGCCATTCGACGGCCAACACCGCGGTTCCTGGTGTGTCCGCTGTGCCGTGCGTGTGATCATTGCTTGTACAGCCCTCTCGCAGTGTCCGGAGCAAGTATGGTGGGTCTGACACACCGGTGTCAATGTGTTCTTTTTTCCATTTCCAGGAGTGTATATCTTCATCCTTCTGCAACAATTTCAGTCATTGTCTCTCCTCTCTGCTGATGTTTGACTTAGGCGGCTTGGATGTCGCTAAAATCCGGCTAGTAGCAAGCCTTACGTCATCCGCTGCTTCTTGAGGAAGATGACGAACTGCTTGTTCCACTCCACTAATGATCTCAACCACCGGTAACTTACGTGGAGCTGGGGCAAAGTTCAATCCTTTACTGAGAGCCGAGATGGTAGCTTCATCAAGTTCCTTGTCAGAGGAGTTGATAACAGTGCGGTGAATGCCGTTGGACCCAGTAGTTCCTTGATCACGGTTAAGCCGCTCAAATTTATCGGCCTGTTTCGCCGTAGTCCTGCTTAAATTGGCTCGTTGGTGTGCCGCCAAAGTATTGTCCAAGAAAGTAAGACACGATGCCGGCCACATACAAGAAGAGGACCAACACATAGCGCGGCTTCCTTTTTGCGGTACTACAACGAGCAAGATAGCCAGAGTCCTGAAGAGGCAAGGAATGAAACCAGTTTTCCGACCACCTAGGAAAATTAAGGAAATGTTGAGAGCAGTCATAGTCTCGGCTTAAGAGTGCCGGGAATTTATACTATTCCTTGCGAATGCGGCAAGAATTACGTGGGCCAGTCTGTAAGAACCGTTGCCGACCGCTGCATCGAGCACCAACGCCACCTGAAATACAGGTATTTGGAAAAATCTGCGGTGGCTGAACATAGCCTGCTTAACAAGCATAAGATTTTATTTGAAGAAACCAGAGTAATAGCCCACACATCGAATTACTGGGACTCTGTGATCCGGGAAGCAGTCGAAATTAGACTTAGCGATAATAACTTTAATAGAGACAACGGCTATGCACTTAGCAACACTTGGAAGAGTGCACAGGATAAAGAAAAATCGCAGAGAAAAACTTCTCGCACTTTACCTCCTGATTCAAGGGATGGCGCTGCAAGCAACGCGGGATAGCAACTATATCTATGGAAGTAGAGGGCACCACTTCACTACGCGCCATATCACTGACGTATTCCAGCCAATCAGAAGCCGTCCTTTGCATATAAAAGTGGGAACCTCGCTAGTTCACGACTGGCCGGACATGGGGCTTGCATCCTTCTACCATCCTCCACACCTACAAATCCCTCATCCGTCCTATCCTCTGTTATGCCAGCGTTGCCTGGATCTCCGCCCCCACCCGCTTTTACAAGGCCCTCCGAATCCTTGAACGCCATGCGCTCCGCCTTGCCTTCCGTATCCGCCTTCCTTCCCCCACACGGCTCCTGTATGAACTGATCCCCTTCCCCCACCTCCTCCTGTTCCTCCAACATCTCCGCATCCTTTACATTGTTCGCAGGCTTGATCCCCCCCACCCTCTGGTTTCCTCCTTCCTCTCCACCCCCCGCCCATTGCCGCGCCTCTATCGCTGTATCCCTCCATCTCTCCACCTCCACACCCTCCATCTCCTTCATCAGGGCAATTTCCAACGCCTCCCCCTCCCGGATGACGAACTTCGCCGTGACATCTACCCTTCCTTCCAACTATAACCTGGCCTTGTTCCCCCCCCCCTCCCCAGGGCCCCTTTCCCTCTTTCCTCCCTCTCCCAGAGCGGATTTTCCTCTGTCCCCCCCCCTCCCCTGAGACCCTGCATCCCATACTTGCCTCTCTCCTTCCCACATCCCTCCCTCCCTGGCCCTCTTCCACGTGCCCCCCGGTCACCTCCCCCATCTCTTCCCCTCCCTCCCTTCTTCAGGTCTCCCTCATCTCCTAGTGCCTGGCAGATCCTCTGTGTTGCTCTTCATCAGTGTGCCACATCAGTGTTGTTTAGTGCTGTTTCTCGTGTGCGTCAAGAGGTGTGATTTTAATTGTGTCCTGCCTTGAGGTTCGCCGTCAGTGTTACATTATGTGCTATGCCGTCCGTCGCTACCTTTATGCTCCAGTCATACTGTGCCTCGTGTTCTTTTAACCGTCGCAGTGTGTGGCTTTTTGTGTGTGCTACTTTTAAACAGTTTTTATCTCCATTTTAGTCACCCCGTTTTTTGTCTATTGCCTTCCATGATGTTCCCCTTTTTTATATCTATGTTCACCTTATTCTCTCCTTTGCTGTTTTTAACTGTCTTCTATTGTTTTGTTCTATGTCTTTCGGCTGAAGAGCAGCGCCTATGCTGCTGCCAGCCCGCCCCGATGGGGAATTGAAATACAATAAAGGAAAAAAAAAAAAGTTCACGACAGTTAGTTTTAGCCCTGACGACGACCATGGAGGTAGTGGTCGAAAGCTTGGAGTTTTATTTTGATTTGACGCGGCATGTACACCGAGAGATTTTTACTCAAGAAATACGTCGCGAAAGACTTCGTAGCCATGTTCCATATTTCCTCCATACCTCCACATAATGTTTGTTATACCTTTCCTAAAACAGTATCTCCTTGTTTACTTGTTATATCTTTTCGTACATGCCCTCTTTCTTCAGTGTCCCGATTTATGACGAATTTCTCTCGTCCATTTTTCCCTGGCCTGAGTAATTAATCTTCTCAGCTAGTTATTCAGTTTCCTGTATTGGCTTTTTCCTTCTTCAGTTTGTGCATTTTTCCATTTTCTCCTTTCTGCCATTTTCAAGATCATATTGTCAGAAACAGATGTTTTGTTCTCCCCTTGCACATCGTAAGTCAAAAAAATTCTTTACTCGTTGTTTTAGGGGGACACTGAACTGGATCGTTTGTTCATTAGTCTCTCCTTCTCCACTTGTCTCTGAAACCTTCTTCCAGGTTTTCTAGTTATTTTCTCTTCCCTTATCACATCCTAGTTTAACATCTCTCTCACTCAGTTTTCAACCTGACTTGCACTTCCGCTGCAGCCTGGCTGTGGTCGGAATTAATACCTGCTACCCTGCTACTGGTTAAGCCTAGCAGTTCCACATGTCTTTCCGAAATCTATACTGTATCGGACTGTTCGCGGTACCAATATTACCCAAAAAGCCACTCGCGAAAATGAGACTTTTCAGGCGGTCATATCTCGGGTGCTATTGATCACAGAGATGGGGGTCAACTATTTTAAACAGGTCTTTGCCTAGGCACCATTTGTATATCAACCAAAAGAAGGAGTATACTGTAGCTATCTTGCTGCACAGAGTCAAAATTTAAAAATTACACACTTCCTCGACCACAGGCATTTGCATTAGATGTGGTCTAAGATAGACGGCTTATAAAAAGCACCATTTTTTCGTGGCAGTTGCTGAGAAAACACCGAAAAAATACGATTTTTGCTTACCAAAAGTACCAATTGTGGAGATGAACACTCCTATAATGAATATATAATCGTTTGTATCTAATTTCGTCCATACACGATGTCTACGTGAGCCGTCTTCTTTCGCAATTTTTCAAATTCGAGCGTGTTTTCCTAACAAAATCTGATGATTTTAACGCCTCTCTCGTTTCTCTCTTTTTCTCTTACTCTGCCCAACTTTGCAACCAACTTTGCCATTGCTGGACGTACAGGATCTGAAAAGTGCGCCGTGTTACATAACGCTGGAGCCACATTCTCTAACCCAGCGAGGTGGCGCAGTGATTAGTACACTGGACGCGCATTCGGGTGGACGACGGTTCAAATCCGCGTCCGGCCATCCTGATTTACGTTTTACGTGATTTCCCTAAACCGTTTGGATGGGACCGTTGACCTCGCTGTTTGGTCCGCTTCCCCGAGTCAGCCAGTCAACTATCCAACCATCATCACCACACTCTCCACCTGATGCGTAGGGCAACCTCGTACAATAACGTCGACAAGTGCTCTTGCAAGAAAAATAATTGTGGTAAGGACTATGGGACCAAACTGCTGAGATCATCGGTCCCTGGATTTACGCACTACTTAATCTAACTTAAACTAACTTAAGCTAAGGACACCACACACACACCCATGCCCGAGGACTCAAACCTCCGAGGGCGAGAGGGGGGGGGGGGGTTACGAGCCGTGACAAAGCGCCCTAGACGGCCCGGCTCTTGCAAGAACATTCTGCACCAGGACCCCGTGAGTCGACGACGCAACATGTGGGGCCCAAACAGGTAGTAGCCCAAGATACCGGCCCACATGTTTATTGTATACTTCTCTGATGCCCTCGCATAACTGTTGTAAGTGCGTTTTCATCATCTCTTAAATTTGTAAACAGAAAAGGGCGTGCTTACAATTGCTGTGAACCCACTCAATACTCATTTCCAACGCCTAGTCGTTTAACGAAATGTATTAGGCTTCGTCGTAATATCTGTCAGTTTGGGCACCAAGTTTTTGAACATCCTGCAGATTAAAAGTTAAGTCCATCAGATCTGCTTGCTGTAAGTGCTATCAGAAATATTTTGTTTATGCAGTATCATTAAATTTAATAAATCTCATTGAAATCCTCCTTGGGGCACTGCCGCGACATCTGTAAATATTGTAGTACCGAACTAAATCGATGTTTCGGCCGAGTTGAAGAGGGCTTCCTCAGAGTAAAGATTAATTAGTTGCGGAGTGGAGATTTAAATACACTATTTTTTTAACGGTGTTACTAGATCAATGACATCATATTTAATAGGTTTTATTGGCCGTAAAATAACACTAGTGGATATTAGGAGAGAGGGAGGTGATGTGTCGAGACCGTTTGTAGGTTGCATGGTGTGCTGGCAGTTGGTAGCCCGCTATGAATCAACTGCAACAAAGAACAGAAACGGCGTCGTGTAATACAGAACTGTACTGACAAAATAAAAATGAGCTTTGTATTGCATGATGCAGTTCCTAGGAACCATACAACACGTGTCTATCCTACGACTCGTCAGGTGGACTTCTCCAGTGTTTCAGCAGGTATTCGCAATTTCGTTTTTGCATTGTGCAACTGGAGTTAGTCCAGACCATTCCTGCTCGTTATGTCTTTCACCGACAACCAGTGTCAACATAAAGCGTGGGTTTGTTTCCCAGTATAAGCAAAATTATTTTTAACGCCGAATTTTACGTGCAAAATAGACTGAGCGGTCACAGATCGGTCTAGTGAGATATCTGTTTTATCGGTGCATATTAACAGGGACAGTAAAACACGAAGAATAAGCAGCAATAAGGCAGCGACTTAATAGCGCTGCATGCTTGGCTGTTATAGTCAACGCGGGCCAGGGCGGCGCTGTCACTGCTGAAGAACTGGATATTCTTCGTGTTTTACTGTCCCTGTTAATACACATCGATAAAACAGATATCTCACTAGACCGATCTGTGGCCGCTCTGTAATTTGCAAGTAAAATTCAGCGTTAAAAATATTTTTTTTTTGCAAGGGAAAACAAGTCGACACTTTCCGTCAGTTCTGGGCGTCGCTTGAAAGACTTAACGAACGCTGTTTCTGTGGGCTGACTCCAGATGCAGAGTGCGAAAAAGTAATTCCAAAAATCTGCTGAAACAGCATAGTAACTGCGCCTAATGACTCTTACGAGAGGCGCCGTGTCTAACCGCCACCTTAGATTGATAGGTTGCGAACTTACAAGTGTAGATATTTATAAATTTCCGCGCTGGTGTTCTCCACAAGTTGTGAATTTCAATCATGATATAAAAGAGAAAACCGATGTTTAACAGGCAGGTTTACAATTTCTGAATAGTTCACCTCGTTTCTGCACAATGTGTACAGAAAACCTTCAAGCTTCATAACTTTAGATTCGCTTCAAATGATTACCATGATTTTCTGTTCGTCTATCGACGTTTCCAGTCATGTTTGCCCCTGTAATTTACAAGCAAATTAATTGGAAGCTATACGAAACAAGTAAGTAATTTCATTTCTGTCTGGCAGATCGTCTAGCACTCCACATTTTGCGGATCATGCTCACCTCCATTCACACTGCCCAATCAGGAGAGGTCGAATAAGGTAATGGTCAATTACGGCTTCACTATTCTGAACGACTGTGAAAGCTCAAGAAAACTCCCTCCCTCCTGTTTCTACACTCAGACAAATTCATGGCTTGGAAACGTTTTGAGTCTAAAAGTAAGGTTACCACGGCTGTAGATGGGTTCTTTGTAAACACATGGAATTTCTATTAGTTGGGATAAACGCTGTACAAAATTCAAATGGTTCAAATGGCTCTGAGCACTATGGGACTCAACATCTTAGGTCATACGTCCCCTAGAACTTAGAACTACTTAAACCTAACTAACCTAAGGATATCACGCACACTCATGCCCGAGGCAGGATTCGAACCTGCGACCGTAGCAGCCCCGCGGTTCCGGACTGCAGCGCCAGAACCGCACGGCCACCGCGGCCGGCAAACGCTGTACAAAGAACACATATAGCTAATGAACAGCATTTCATTGACAACCGCAAAATTTTGTGTTCCCTCGTCGTCGCCATCAGTCATTTATTGTTCACTGCTGGACAAAAAACCTTGTTCAGACTTTTCTACGTATTAAGTCTCCAGGTACGTGCATCGCTGCTACTTGCGCGTTAATTCTACCTTCCATTGCGTCCTAGTTTCAGTCTTTCGTATCTCTTTATTTAATTTGAATTACACACTCAATTACAATACAGCTGAATTGCTTTTATCTGGAACACTTTTACTTGGATGTCTGGTTCATGGCGTTCGTACTGTATATGATACTCCGAAAGCAAAAGTGCCAACAATCTACGACGATAATCATTAAATTTAAGTTCTGCCAATCGCCATACACCGGTTCTGTCACGAATGTATAATGAGATCGAAGAGAAAGTCGGTAGTAGAGTCAATGGACAAAAGGTTTGATGCACTGCATAGAATGGATAAAGGAAAATTATTAAAAAACTCTTCTACATAATTCGATGTTAACGGATATGCAAAGATTCCAGGATGCTGTGACGGGATATCCTCCTCTAGCATTTTCCTCGACGGAATTATTTTTCGAATTTTGGAGAGGTCATTGATACCTGAAAACTTTCATATAATTTTATACACAGTATGTTATAATTCAAGCTAAAATTTATGAAAGGGAATTACTTTATAGAATATTGTAGTTTCGATGTTGTAAACGATAAGAACTAGTTCTGAATGTACATTAAAAAAAATTTTTTTTAGAAACATTTCAAATTACGAAATATTTGCACACTTAAAACTTTGGAATATTTTTTTCCGCCGAGTGTGGGAGTCGTAAGTATGCCTCTGACGCAATCGGGCATGTTTTTGTATTTTGTGCGGACAATTTAATTTTGGCTTTGTTAATGTCAAAAATCAAAAGACTGTATGATATGCTAAAATGCGAGGAAATATATTTACGTGAAAACAAAAATTCTGCAACAAGAGATTTATTTAGATCAGTCAAACGGCGAGAACCTAAAATGTTAGAATTTCAACTTCAAGAATCAGATCCCTAGACAAGAAAACTCAACATGACAAGCTAAGTAAACTAGAAAGTTTCTTGTAGTCTTCGCTCCTCTCAAATATTCATAAAAGACTTTGGTTATTAATTATTTGGACTGGAAATTGTGTAATGTGGACAATAGATGGAAGTCAGGAAGGAGCGGGGAGATTACAATGTTCAGACACGATGTGTCAGTGACACTGGCCGCGGTAAGATCCCCATGGTGAAATTATCACCGTTTGTTTGTCTGCAGATAGATTAATTGACGAAATTGGCGCTCAATCTGAAGACACTGTGGCAAAAACAGAGGCAACAACAGTTCTGGACAATATAATGGTTTATTTGGAACTGCTTGTGAAACGCTTGCTTTATCGTGTTGCACGTAAACGACATAGATTGAAAAGAAACTTTGTTGCATAAAGCAAACTGCTGCCCATCAGAACTGAATGCCTAGGACGCGTAGCAAATAACGAAATTTTATTTTCTGTATGTACAAGGTATAGTAGGAGTCATACACGTTTAAATCTGTTGCTGATTTCAGGGTGTGCATAGAACAAATTTCAGTACACAGAGCTGTGGTGGAAAAAGATTTTCATTGCCAGTATTTTGCCGGCGAGGGGCGGAGAGGTGCTGCAGTCAGGTTCCTGATCACCAGACGTTGTACCAAACTTTTAAGTACAAAACCTCTCCGTAGTGTCACATGAAGTGAGGGATCGTGATATTATTGATGGTGCTCTGTCTGTCGGATGGGGATGTTAAGTATGGCTCCCCTTTGTGCCAATCGCGAGGAGTAGGTTATGTGCCGGCACCTGGTTTCCCTCTCCCTTCTCTCATCATCATCATCATCATCATCATCATCTTACAATACAAACATTACGCAGCAAACACACACATACACACACACACAAAATACATACATGTATTTCAAAATGTGTAACTCAGATTGTTCTAAGTAAATAAAAATAGTTCGTCAACTGCAATGGCTGATGAGAGTGGTGCAACAGACTCTCGGCAATGAATGACCAAATGTTACCCGTGGCTGGGAGATTTAGAGATGCAGGAAAGGGCAACGGTCGAACACACTGTTTATCGAGCCTGAAGACGACACCAAGTACTGAATGCAGTCTTGTGTTATCATGTTGAAAGTCAAAGAGACCTCTAAATAGGGCACAGTCACTAGCATTGAGAGGTTAGAAGTAGACTGGTTGCATTCCACTTCATGAGCTATGCGGAACTGAGGTGATCATGTTGTGCACCGAATGGAACCACCTACCATGGCGCCCTAATGATGGTAACCAATGACACTGGCAAAGCTCATTGTCCTCGGAGCCACCAGGCACCAGCATACACCACGTGGTGCTGTATGCAGAACTGGGTCTCGTCTGAAAAGGCAACGCGGTTTCAGTACTGTGTCCCGTGTTGTTGAGCACACGACTGTCGGTACGCCACTCTCGGCCACCGCATCAAGAGTAGGCTCAACAGTGCTTGCCGTGCTGAAAGTGTGTGGTGCTTTTACGTCTTCGCACTGCCCATGTGCATGCTTGCCTTATTGCAGAGCAGCCCCTTCCTGATTGCAGACCATGTGATTATACGATCCTGCACGGCCAAGCGAAAAATAAGTCTGTTACCTCGGGTCCTTGTAGCGTACTTGGCGTTCAGTATGACTACCCTCTCACAATTGGCTCCTTATTAGCAGAACAGTGCTGAGATCCCGTTCAAAGCGAGCAGCAAATTTTGCACAATATTGAAGTGCTCTCTCGACTGATCATCTTCTTGACATTGTCGAATTGCAACAAGTGCTAATAAGCTGCTAAGCGTTCTTATATGAGGCATAGCACGATTTTTTCACAAACTATTTTAAATGCAATTTCTGAATAAAAAGTTCGTTGGCATTAGTTGCCCGCTGTTTCTTTATATTCCAGATTTAACTTAGAGGTATACTAAAGTCTGAAGAATATTCTCATGCAGATTACGTACATACTGATCAGTCAGAATATTATGACCACTGACTTAGTATCGATATAAACGCGTCCAGGAGTTAGCACCGTCACCGGCCGAGAAATTATTAGTCAGACACACACGCGGTGCGTGTCAAATCAGTGAGACTGATGTCCTTGTGTGCCGGCCGAAGTGTCCGAGCGGTTCTAGGCGGTTCAGTCTGGAACCGCGCGACCACTACGGTCGCAGGTTCGAATCATGCCTCGGGCATGGATGTGTGTGCTGTCCTTAGGTTAGTTAGGATTAAGTAGTTCTAAGTTCTAGGGGACTGATGACTCAGAAGTTAAGTCCCATAGTGCTCAGAGCCATTTGAACCATTTTTTTGATGTCGTTGTGTAGTGCGAGGAAGGCGCGCCATCTCTCTTAGTTTGACCGAGGGCACAGTGTGATGGCCTGAGGCTTGGCACGAGCATTTCGGAATTTCCACGACTTGTCGGATGATCGAGGAGTGCTGTGGTGAGTGTTTCCAACACGTCCAGATGTCATAGGATTGGCCGGCCACCCCCATTACTGATGTCGGACGTATTAGTTCAAAAATGGTTCAAATGGCTCTGAGCACTATGGGACTTAACATCTGTGGTCATCAGTCCCCTAGACTTAGAACTACTCAAACCTAACTAACCTGAGGACATCACACACATTCATGCCCGTGGCAAGATTCTAACCTGCGACCGTAGCGGTCACGCGGTTCCAGACTGAAGCGCCTGGAACCGCACGGCGACACCGGCCGGCACGGACGTATTAGGCTCGTCAGACAGGGTGAACTGTGGCAGAACTAACTTTAATACTGGGCAGAGTAGAAGTGTGTCTGAGTACACAGTGCAACATTTCTAACAATGGGTCTCTGCAGCCGATGACCCCTGACATCGACAAAGACGACTTAAAGGGACACGTAACGATCGGCACTGATGTTGGCACAGCGACAGAATGTTGCATCGCCTGATGAACCCCGCTACCTTCTTCGTCATGCCGATGGGAAGGCGCTCCTTGACGCCTGTACTATGGGACGGAGGCAAGCTGACAGAGGCTCCATTGTGCTCCAGGGAACATTCACGTGGGCATTCATGGGCTCCGTGGAGTTCGTGCAAGGCACCATGACGGTCAAGGTACATCGTCCACTGGCTGCAGACCACGTACATCCCTTCATGACGATCATGTTTCCCGCCGCCAGTAGTATTTTTCAACAAGATAATGCGCCATCTCATAAGACCAGGAGTGTGATTGAGTGGTTTGAGGAACACAGTGGCGTGCTCCAATTGATCTTCTGGTCCCCCAACTCTCCAGATTTCAATCCTATCGAACATACCTGGGATGCGATTGAATGTGACTTCAGAGCTCATCGCCCCTCCCCCTCTCTGTCCCCCTCTCCGTCCACCACCCCGTCCCCCTCCCAATTCCCCTCCCAGAAATTTATGGCAATTAAGAGGCGTGTATGTGGTGCCAAATCCCTCCAGCAACCTACCAAGTCTTAACTATTTCCATGGCACTATATGTTGCCGCTGCTGTCCATGCCAAAGGTGCACATACCGGCTGTTAGATAGGTGGCCATACTGTTCTGGCTGATTAGTGTACATTGGATATACTTTCTGAAAACTTCAGGTGGAAAGGGTGGGTGAGGAGGGGAAAGTATGTATCTCTTAGACACCGTAGTCGTGCACTGGTTGTATATTTTACTAGTTATACAGGGGTTAGTCTTCAGATTTCCTGTCGAGGCGTTGTCATCTTCGAAAATTGGGCTTTCTACCGGTAATCCATGTCGCACTTGTGCGATATTTCGATCACTTAATTGCAAATCAAGTACCATAGGACAGTCATTTCGAGAATGAATGGCAGTGCGAGCACCAGCGGCCAGAGGATAATCCGACAGCCGCTCCTAGCGGGCACAGAACTCGGATGGAGCACTAAACACGGCCGACTACGGTAATAGGACAGCGTGGTCCATAGAACAGCTTAAATGACGGTAATCAGAAGATTGAACGTCCGTTATAACTTAGAGGTGAAACAGAATGTCAGATGGTTCAAATGGCTCTGAGCACTATGGGACTTAACATCTGTGGTCCCCTAGAACTTAGAACTACTTAAACCTAACTAACCCAAGGACATCACACACATCCATGCCCGAGGCAGGATTCGAACCTGCGACCGTAGCGGTCACGCGGTTCCAGGCTGAAGCGCCTAGAACCGCACGGCCACACCGGCCAGAATGTCAGATGGCCAAATTATTAACTGACAACACGAGAAAAGATATCTGAAGATGCGGAAATCGGCAGTTGACTCTAAATAACGAAAAGTGTAAGGTCATCCGCATGAGTGCTAAAAGGAATTCGTTAAACTTCGGTTACATGATAAATCGGTCAAATCTAAAGGTCTTAAATTCAACTAAATACCTGGGAATTGCAATTACGAACAACTTAAACTGGAAGGAACACATAAAAAATGTTGTGCAGAAGGCTAACCAAAGACTGCGTTTTTTTGGCAGAACACTTAAAAAATGTAACAGATCTACTAAGGAGACTGCCTGCACTACGCTTGTCCGTCCTCTTCTAGAATACTGTTGCGCAGTGTGGGTTCCTTACCAGGTAAGACAGATGGAGTGCATCGAAAAAGGTCAAAGAAGGGCAGCACGTTTGGTATTATCGCGAAATATTGGAGAGAGTGTCACTGAGATGATACAGGATTTGGGCTGGACATCATCAAAAGAAAGGCGTTTTTCGTTGCGACGGAATCTTTTCACGAAATTCCAAACACCGACTTTCTCCTCCGAATGCGAAAATATTTTGCTGACACCGACCTACATAGGGAGAGACAATCACCATGATAAATTAAGGGAAATCAGAGCTCGTACGGAAAGATATAGGTGTTCGTTCTTTCCGCGCTCTATACGACATTGGAATAATAGATAATTGTGAAGGTGGATCGATGAACCCTCTGCCATGCACCTAAATGTGATTTGCAGAGTATCCATGTGCATGTACATGTAGATGAAAAGTACGCGCACAGTAGTCGGAACAGCTACGGCTAGAAAATTCAAATGGCTCTGAGCACTATGGGACTCAACATCTGAGGTCATCAGGCCCCTAGACTTAGAACATTTAAACCTAACTAACCTAAGCACATCACACAAATCCATGCCCGAGGCAGTATTCGAACCTGCGACCGTAGCAGCAGCGCGGTTCCGGACTGAGGCGTCTAGAACCGCTCGGCCACAGCGGCCGGCAGCTAGAAAATACTACGCCTGTTGTACTGACCGCCGCGTATACCGGACGAAGCATCTACACTCATATGCATATGAATACTGGGCCAGTTCTGCACTCGGTTGAGCCTTAGGGACTAATCGATAAAGACTGCGAGTTACATGATCGAAATACCGTGCAAGTACGACGCGGATTACCGGAAGAAAACTAGATTTTCCAAGATATGTGCGTGCTTTCGGCGCTGGAGGCAGGGTGAAAGGAAAGAGGTGGGAGGAGTAAAATAATGCCCCATTGGCTTCGACGAAAAGGTTTCGCAGGACTCTTAATGGAGATTCTTGCGGAATGATGTCATTGAGTTCACAATAAAACAGTGTTACACGATTTTGTCACATGTCAATCAGGCACAAAAAGTAAGCAGGGAGAAGTCACAGGACGGCAATAAAAAGCTGGCTCTGGGACACAGAGCAGCCGCAGCAGCTGTGGTGACGTCAGCCAAAAGACTTGCTCACAAGAAACAGCGGCGGCGGACAAACGCAGAAACAAAAACTAGCACAGTGACGTACGGCTGTGACGCCGGGATGCCGCATTCATAGCACAGCAGTAGGCTCGGTGTCTGGGGATCGGGCAGTAACGGAGTGCAGTGCGCAATGAAGAGCTCGGGCAGGGCTTGCAGCCTTCTGCTGCTGACGATGGCCTCAGTCTCCAGCGGCCGCAACGCTGGATATTACTTCGAGGAGGCGCGATTCCAGTATTCTCCTTCTAGGCCCGAAGACGCACTCGTCCTTTTCATAGCCAGTGCGCCACCCCTCATTTGTGAGCCGGAGAAGGACGACGAATCGGTCGGGACGCAGGCCGAAGTCGCCGACTTTCGCCTCGCTCTGCCACGCGAGTACTCGCACTACACATGCTCGTTCGAAGGAAACGCAACGGCAGGCTCTAACCTCAGCCTGATACGACCCCTTCTTTCGTATTTTTACTACACCGGAACAGGTGCAGTAGGAGGGTTTAGTGAGAGTAAAATGTACTGCACTACGAATTCACAGCTACCAGACGAATACTTCCAGGTGAGAGTGCAGCGTCCTCATGAGGATCGTCCGGTGAAATGTCGTGTCCTCAACAACAGTGGAAGGCTGTACATCAGGTTTCCACGGTACCCGACCATCGTTTGCCAAATTGGCATTGAAGCGGGGCCTTATCGTTTTAACCTTCCAGGTATTGACGACCCATTCAAGTGCGCATTTCGTGTGTATTCAGAGTGGATTTTAGGGGACACGCACACCGAGGAACGCCTATACCGGTCTCTAGTTAGCGGACTCCCCACTCGCGTGGATGGCGCTCGCCCACGTGTCGTGTGTTCCCCGCATGAAACGTCCAACGGGACGGCGGACTTTCAGCTATTATTGCAGAGTGGCTCCACTTACGATTGCAGTTTCCCGTAAGCTGTTCCTCGCTATCTGGTAAGTGTGACACTTGCTGTTTTTATTTTCATTCTCTCACAGCTCACAACTCCTCATATCAAGCAGCAGCTTGATTCGAGTTACATAGAGAAAGAATCCCGTCTTTCTGAAGAAACTTTTTCTAAATTTTCATTGTGCCTGTCCATGTATATAACCTGTATATTCCGATTTTCGTTCAGAATGGTTCAAATGGCTCTGAGCACTATGGGGCTTAATATCTGAGGTCATCAGTCCCCCCACGTGGCTGCTACGGTCGCAGGTTAGAATCCTGCCTCGGGCATGGATGTGTGTGATGTCATTAGGTAAGTTAGGTTTAAGTAGTTCTAAGTTTTAGGGGATTGATGACCTCAGATGTTAAGTCCCATAGTGCTTAGAGCCATTTGAACCATTTTTTGAACCATCAGTCCCCTAGAACTACTTAAACCTAACTAACCTAAGCACATCACAGACAACCATGCACGAGGCAGGAATCGAACCTGCAACTGTAGCAGCAGCGCGATTCCGGACTGAAGCACCTAGAACCGCTCGGCCACAGCGACCGGCCCACTTTTCGTAAGCAGGTGCCTTAACCATTACGCTCTTGACGTAAATCTCTTCGAGTCTCATAAATCCTATTGACCGTTCTAATGTTTCCTAAATTTTGAATTTTTGAGGGATGAGACTCTCCCGTCAAGGGAACAGTCCCACAGCAAGGAGCGTCAATAGTAGCGACACACATAAAAGAATCCCTTTTTTGTATCGAGTACTTTCAACTGTTACTGACTCTTTTTTTACTCGTTAATAGTCAAATGATACTTTCACTTGGATCAGTACTGTATAGCAGGTACAATATAAAATGATCTTAGTAATGATTTATTGCATTTTTATAATTCACCGAGAATTTTGGCTGCATGACTGATGACAGTCCTGAAGGAGGGCAGCGGAGGCAATAAAAATGAGCTAAACAGACAAACAGAACGCGGAATTGAACAAAATTAATCTGTTCATTTAGCTGCCGTTCCGTGCTGTTTCTTCAGCCGAGACTGAAATACACGTTCAAAATGGTTCAAATGGCTCTGAGCACTATGGGACTCAACTGCTGAGGTCATTAGTCCCCTAGAACTTAGAACTAGTTAAACCTAACTAACCTAAGGACATCACAAACATCCATGCCCGAGGCAGGATTCGAACCTGTGACCGTAGCGGCCTTGCGGTTCCAGACTGCAGCGCCTTTAACCGCACGGCCACTTCGGCCGGCTGAAATACACGTCGTTAGGGGTGTAAGTGCTGATGTTTTTATCTGTGGGACATTAATATGTACACTCATCAGTGTGTGGATGGTTTTCTCTTTGTGTCGAACAGTGTTCCCACATACATCACGATGAAATGTTTTCTACATGGCCGTACAGTGGCCGCGAAGCGGACTACACTTGTCTGTACGGACAGACCGATTTGCGTCTACGTGTCCGCATATCAGCACCTGATCTGCTCCCCACAGTACAATGGGCATTAATAACCACATGTACTTGGAGGTACTAACCAACCCAAAAACGAACAACTTGTAACGACTATAATTAACTGTTAGTCTGAAAATGACATAACTACTGATGTAATGTTGCTCACTACAACGTCCTGTCCCCAACCGAAATATCTGCACTTATATCCGTTACGCCCTGGATATGGATTTTCAGGACTCCAGAGCTTCTGCTAGGAAAATTTCTACAATAAGAATTTTATCAGCAACTATTTCTGGTGTTACCACTGGCGTCAGCCAGGGAAAATCATCTAAAACTTGCACTGCAAAAAGTGTGAAAATAGAAAATGCTATAGATTCGAGTTTTTCACAGAATGGATTTGTAGTTAGGGACTCGTACTGTTAGCCAATAAACAGACTGTAATAACACTTGGGAAGTGTAATTTTTTGTACGAACATATACACCATGTGATCAAAAGTATCCGGACACATTGCTGAAAATGACTTACAATCGTGACGCCCTCAATTGGTAATGCTGGAATTCAATATGAGGTTGGCCCACCCTTAGCCTTGATGACAGCTTCCACTCTCCCAGGCATACGTTCAGTCGGGTGCTGGAAGGTTTCTTGCGGGATAGCAGCTCATTCTTCACGGAGTACTGCACCGAGCAGAGGTATCGATGTCGGTCGGTGAGGCCTGGAACGAATTCAGCGTTCCAAAACATCCAAAAGGTGCTCTATAGGATTCAGGTCAGGACTCTGTACAGGCCAGTCACAGGGATGTTGGGATGTTATTGTCGTGTAACCAGTACGCCACAGGCCCTTCATTATGAACAGGTGCTCGATCGTGTTGAAAGATGCAATCGCCATCCCCGAATTGCTCGTCGACAGTGGGAAGCAAGAAGGCGCTTAAAAGATCAATGTAGGCCTGTGCTGTGATAGTGCCACGCAAAACAACAAGGGGTGAAAGCCCCACTCCATGAAAAACACGACCACACCATACCACGGCCTCCGAATTTTAATGTTTATACTACACATGCTGGCAGAAGACGTTCACCGGGCATGCCATACCCACGCCCTGCCATCGTATCGCCACATTCTGTACCGTCATTCCACACAACATTTTTCCACTGTTCAATCGTCCAATGTTTACGCTCCTTACACCAATCGAGGCGTCGTTTGGCGTTTAACGGCGTGATGTGTGGCTTATGAGCAGCCGCTCGAAATCCAAGTTTTCTCACCTCCCACCTGTCATAGTACTTGCAGTAGATCCTAATGCAGTTTGGAATTCCTGTGTGATAGTCCGGATAGATGTCTGCCTATTACACACCAGGACCCTCTTCAAATGTCCGCGGTCTCTGTCAGTCAACAGAAGAGATCGGCCTGTACGCTTTAGTGCTGTACGTGTCCCTTCACGTTTCCACTTCCCTATCACATCGGAAACAGTGGACCTAGGGATGTTTAGGAGTGTACAGCATACAGACACCCAATCACCTGACCACGTTCGAAGTCTGTGAGTTCCGCCGATCGCCCCATTCTGCCCTGTCATGATGTCTAATGACTACTGAGGTTGCTGATATGGAGTATCTGGCAATAGGTGGCGGCACACTGCACCTAATATGAAAAACGTATGTTTTTTTGGGGTGTCCGGATACTTTTGATCACATAGTGTACTTTTAAATGGAATAGTGCCTCATGGTGTTAACAAACTAAATGTAGGGTACTGTATTGTATTGTATTGTTAACCGGGGGCCTAGAAACGACGGAGATGCTCCGTCCCCGCCGCAGTCGCAGTGGTCCACAACCTCACGACGACTACCGTAGTCCACCCCTCCGCCGCCCCACACCGAGCCACGCTTTCAGGGTTATTGTGCGGTTCGGCCCCCGGTGGACCCCCACAGGGAACGTCTCACACCAGACGAGTGTAACCCCTATGTTTGCGTGGCAGAGTAATGGTGGTGTACGCGTACGTGGAGAACTTGTTTGCGCAGCAATCGCCGACGTAGTGTAGCTGAGGCGGAATAATGGGAACGAGCCTGCATTCGCCGAGGCAGATGGCAAACAGGCTAAAAACCATCTACAGACTGGCCGGCTCACAGGACCTCGACACAAGTCCGCCGGGCGGATTCGTGCCGGGGTCCAGGCGCTCCTTCCCAACCCGGAAAGCCGTGCATTAGACCGAACGGCTAACCGGACGGGCAAAGGGAGGGTAAATCAGAATGTCAATGGTGTTTGTTGCAGGAGTGTGGTGAGAGTCGTTTACGAGACATCGTGTTTTGAAAAGTTTCCACATCGACACTTGTTTGTACCATTCACCCTGCGTATTTTCCAGGTGGGGTGTTGTTATGTCTGCTTGCATCGTGCTTATGTATTACTTTAATGCACGGCTATTTGCTAGTCAGTTTGTGTATGATAGTCCAAACAGTAGATCGTGAATGGGCGATGGGATTTACTAATGCAGAAAAAGTCGAGGTGTCCTTGTACCGTGCATGCGGCAAGATGTCCCACCAGAAGTCAACCAACTCGGCAGTTATTTATCAACCTCGTCACGTGAACATGATAGTGGAACTCCTAGACGACGTAACAGAAACAAACAAATGAGGACAGAAGATGGGGGAAATTAATGTTCCTGCTGCTGTTGCAGTTCATCCGCACGTTAGCTGCCGCGCAATGGCGCGTAGAAGTGGCATGACATAGGCAAGTGTTCTACATATTCTCCGTCGACATAGGTTCCACCCCTTCACATCTCTCCTTCAAGAGCTGCATGGAAACCACTATAAGAATTATGTTAACTTCTGTACGTGGGCCTTAAGACTGTATACTTCAGATGTATCATGTATCTTGGTTAGTGATGCAGCCACCTTAGCTAATCATGGACAGGTAAACCGCCAAACAATGGAATATTGTTCAATAAAATTCTTCAGGGTATCAGACCGCATCGTCATACTTTAAAATGCGCCAACTTTTCGGCCAGCGTTGCAGCTAGCCTTCATCAGGGCCTTACGTTAACTGCTAAATGAACACACTTGGTTCCTTAAATAGCTGCACGAGAAAACCGTGTCGTTACTTGATTGGCTGTAAAAGGAGGACGAGGAGGAGGGGTGAAAGGTATGCTTTATTGGTGTTTCCTTTATTATCTGTCATTGGCTGAAATAGCTGTTTTCTATTGGTCTTTATATTAATCCACCCCATTGGAGGAGACGGACGAATAGCGAACAGGTGATGGCTGTGACGTCACACTGTTTCCATGCTGTCCAGAAGCCGGCTGCGGCGTGCCATTGCTTTGTGTGCTCGCGACCACTACTGCGGCTCTCCGCGTGTCTGCATGGGCCGCCACGGCTCTGCCGCCGCTCCGTAGCCCTGCTATTGCAGGCAGCCAAGACCTCGGAAGCTTGTACCCGTCCTCTCTATTCATGTTGGCCGGTCTTTTGGCTATTTCTATCGCCTCTCTAATCTTTCTTTTGAAAGTGAGAGGCTGTTTCGCCAGGACGCGGGCTTCTTGAAAAAATATTGGTTTCCCGCACTCGTCTCGGTGTTCCGCCACTGCTGACTTAGTGTGTTGTTTCAGGCGGATATATCTTTCATGTTCCGAGAGCCTTGTGCTAATCGGACGTCCCGTCTCACCTATGTAGACTAATCCACACGCACAACCAATTTCATACACGCCAGCTGTGTGTAGTTTGTCAACTGCATCCTTGGTAGAACCGAGCATGTCTGATATTTTGTTTCTGCTTCGGAAAATTGGTTTGATGTCGGCTTTCCGTAGAATTTTGCCAATACGTTCGGTGACGTCACAGCCATCACCTGTTCGCTATTCGTCCGTCTCCTCCAATGGGGTGGATTAATATAAAGACCAATAGAAAACAGCTATTTCAGCCAATGACAGATAATAAAGGAAACACCAATAAAGCATACCTTTCACCCCTCCTCCTCGTCCTCCTTTTACAGCCAATCAAGTAACGACACGGTTTTCTCGTGCAGCTATTTAAGGAACCAAGTGTGTTCATTTAGCAGTTAACGTAAGGCCCTGATGAAGGCTAGCTGCAACGCTGGCCGAAACGTTGGCGCATTTTAAATTATGACGATGCGGTCTGATACCCTGAAGAATTTTATTGAAGAAGACAACGGCCGCGGAAGCCTACGCTTACAATGGAATATTGGTCTGTTGACAACCTCCGTTGGCTTCGTTATGTGTACCGTCAGCATCCATGGAGCTTAAACGTATGGTGTAGGATGGTGAACCATCAGTTCATAGGTTTTTCATAGAAGGAACACTGACGTGCACAAGTATCGCAGGCTCCTAACAGACCATCCTCCACTGATGGTACAATACGTTCCCCTGTAGACTACGAGGAACCTACTGTATCAACATGATGGCTGTCCAGCCCACAGTACACGAACAACTAGTCTTCACGAGTTATTTCCAAATTGTTGGACTGAACTCAGAGAACCTGTACGTTGACCATTCCGTTCCCAAGATGTGACGCCTGTAGACTTTTTTCTGTGGGGAAAGCTGAAAGAAGTTGTGAGCAAGGAAATACCAAGTATACCCGATGATATGCAACGACGTATTACTGCAGCCTGCTCGTTTCATACCAGACTGGAAGCGTGTAGGGCCACTGCCGGTGGTCATTTTGAGCACAACCTGTCATGGTCAATTGTCTGATTATTGATCAGAATCCATATAACTAGTGTATGCATTTGTGATATTCTTTAGTGTGTGCCATCACAGGTATTCTGTAGGTGTCGATGTGGGAACTTTTCGAAATACCATATCTCGTAAACAGCTCGCACTAGAGTCCCACAACAAACACTACTGACATTCTAATTTATCCCACTTTTAGTTTATCAATGCCAATAGGCATTGTTCCATTTAAAAGAGTGCATGTTTGAATAGAAGATACTTTCGAAGTGCATTAACATCTGTTTATTAGCTAACAGTATGAGCCTCTGCCTACAAAGCCGCACATCAACTGAACTTTCTACTTCCGCAGTGTCTGTGGTTCAGGTTTTAAGTGACTGGCCCTGTGTAATGATTCTTCTCTTGAAATAGTGCATGAACTTTGGAGTCATCGCAAGACATTAGGATACAGAAAACGAAACAAAGGAAAAACGCAGTCACCTATTTCTGTGGATTAATTCCTTACAGAATTGGGAAGACATGGAAGTTTTATTCCCCAGTTGTAAAATCTAGCGTAGGAGTAGCTGACGATAAAATTTTGAGAATAAAGGAGATTTTGGTCAAGATATAATTTATTTACTTTTGGTCGCTGTTGTTGTTGTGGTCTCCGTTCTGAAGACTGTTCATCACATTTACTTTCGACGGTAACATATTTCTACCACTCGATTCATATTCTGTGATGAATAGCGAGATCATGCGAAATGCCGCATAGACCTCTCACAGAAATGAAAAAAAAAACAAAAACAAATAAACGGGTGTGAACTATGTTACAACGAGGGAATTCAAGAGTCAAATCTTCCAACACGGAGCGCAAGAGGCGTGACATGTGGTATCTGTGTAGGACAAATAGGAGGTACGTACATCAGAAGATCCCTTCCTTATACGACGCTGTTGCAAACTGACATTACGCCACGACACATACAAAAATTTGAACACAGTGAACAGGCACGTCAATGACCGGTTGGGAAGTTCGAATTTTGCGAAAAAAAAAGGACGGAATAAGATTTGACCCCGGATCTACCACTTTGATGTTCAATACCGTGACCACACAACCACGAAATGACATTTATTACCGTTGATCGATATTACACGGATTAATTTTGGATCGTCCACTGTTTCTGTTTTTCTCCTTTTTTCCGCAGTTCAGTACACCTTCTTCCTGTTTTCATGCTTTATCCGTGTTTAGTTTTTGACGGGCTATCCAATGGCCCAACTTACCACTAAATCAGAGGGGGTTGAAGTGGGGAGTTTGCCGTGTGAGAGCTGGATAGGCAGTCCTTCTCGACTCGTGACTACTCCGGCCATTCGCAGAGCCACCCAATATTAGCGTGCAAATCACACGCACTCTGACTGCAAAACTGCACATCAGTCTGGTGATTCGACCTGTTGTGCTGCCTTTCATGAACAGCATTCCGGGGAAGAGCAGGGGGAGGGGGGGAGGGGGGAGGGAGGGAGGGGGGAGGGGGGGAGGGGGGCAGTGTTTTCCAACAAGATAAAGACCGCCACGTACCGCTGCTGTAATCCAGAGTGTCGACATGTTGCCCTGGCCTGCACGATCACCAAATCCGTGATTGATCGAACACATATGGAACATTATCGGACGATAACTCCAGTATCATCCCCAAATAACATTAACCATCCCTGAATTGACCGGCCAGAAGAAACAGGCATGGAACTCCATCACACAAACTGACATCCGGCACGTATACAACGTAACGCATGCAGGTTTGCATGCTTGAAATTCTGCCGGTTGCACTGGTTGTTAATGTACGAGCAGCGTTCAACATCTGCAATGCCTTAGCTCGCACTTGCATTAATCTTGCAATGTTAATCATTTACTTAAGTGCCAGAATGAGATTTTCATTCTGCAGCGGAGTGTGCGCTGATATGAAACTTCCTGGCAGATTAAAACTGTGTGCTCGACCGAGACTCGAACTCGGGACCTTTGCCTTTCGCGGGCAAGTGCTCTACCATCTGAGCTACCGAAGCACGACTCACGCCCGGTCCTCACAGCTTAACTTTTGCCAGTATCTCGTCTCCTACCTTCCAAACTTTACAGAAGCTCTTCTGCGAACCTTGAAGAACTAGCACTCCTGAAAGAAAGGATACTGCGAAGACGTGACTTAGCCACAGCCTGGGGGATGTTTTCAGAACGAGATTTTCACTCTCACCTATACAAAAGTATTCTCAATATTTTATTACTCTACATTAATTGTGTTTTGGAGTAGCTGTTTTTTCCGTCAGTGTATTAACACAATATCAAATAATTCTTGTGATACTCTAAGCATTCTTTTCTAACCTAAGTGTATCGTAATCGAAACAAGTTTTCGCACCAGAGGCATTTCGTTACATTTATAACACATCATCAGTGGCTATTCACTGAACATTTTGCATATATTACAAGTGTTTCACTTTGCGATTTTACAGAATTAAAAACAACTTTGCTTACGATGTTTTTCCTGTACTCGTTAGTTACGGATTTTGAGTCTCATTTTAGATGTTCTAAAGATAAATGATTGTTTGTCTCATTGCTAGTAGAACCTACAGTCAAAAAACCTTCATGTATTCTTGTATGAAGTCAAATTATGTGAAGTTTTACGAAAGTTCACCGAACTGTAGGAAATCGAACAGCAGTTAAACGAAAAGAAGTCTTCAAAAATGCGATAAAAGCGAGTCCTGGGGTAAAATCTGTTTTCGCCTGCAACATAATGATAAAAACTATTGCTTCAGAAATACTGAAAAGTAGCTATAAACGTAGTAAGTAATATGTAAAACTCAGATCAGCCGCAAGGAAAATAGTATTTGAATGTACAGGAGCCAATATATAAAAACATATAATTTTTATCGTACGTAGAAACGTTACTAATTACAGTTGCTGATGATTTACAAAGAAAAGTGAAAAGCGTCTGCTGAGAAAATTCTTCTCCATTACTGTGCGTTTTAGATAAAAAAGACTGCTTTGAGAACCTGCAATTTTTATACGTAACGTTGCTTGCAATATATACTGGTGCATGTTGGTCTCTGTGAGTTCGAATCTTGGCCACATATTTGTTGTTAATGGTTTATAGACGCAAGGAATAAAATAAATTGCTTTTGCCAAAGGGCGAAATACACAGAAGCGACAAAGAAACTGGTATAGACATGCGTATTCAAATACAGAGATATGTAAAGAGGCAGAATATGGCGCTGCGTTCGACAGCGCCAATATAAGACAACAAGTGTCTGTCGCAGTTGTTAGATCGATTACTTTTGCTACAATGACAGGTTATCAAGATTTAAGTGAGTTTCAACATGTTGTTATAGTCGGCGCACGAGCAATGGGGGACAACATCTCCGAGGGAGCGATGAAGTGGGGATTTTCCCGTACGACCATTTCACGAGTGCACCGTGCATATCAGGAATCCGGTAAAACATCAAACGTGCGACATCGCTGCGGCCAGAAAAAGATCTTGCAAGAACGTGACCAACGACGACTGAAGAGAATCATTCAACGTAACGCAAGTGCAACGATTCTGCAAATTGCTCCAGATTTCAATGCTCGGCCATCAAGTGTCAGCGTGCAAACCATTCAACTAAACATCATCGATATGGGTCTTCGGAGCCGAAGGCCCACTCGTGTACCCTTGATAACTGCACGAGAGAAAGCTTTACGCCTCGTCTGGGCCCATCAACACCGGGATTGGACTACTGATGACTTGAAACATGTTGCCTGGTCGGACGAGTCTCGTTTCAAATTGTATCGAACTGATGGATGTGTACAGGTATGAAGACAACCTCCTTAACCAATGGACCCTGCATGTTAGCAGGTGACTGTTTAAGCTGATGGAGGCTTTGTTATGGTGTGGGGCGTGTGCTGTTAGAGTGATATGCCACCACGGATACTTCTCGATACGACTCTGACAAGTGACACGTACGTAAATATCCTATCTGATCACCTGCATCCATTCATGTCTATTGTGCACTCCGTCAGACTTGGCAATTCCAGCAGAACAATACGACACCCCATACGTCCAGAACTGCTGAGTTTAAACACTTCTGTTGGACACCAATCTCCCCAGATATGAAAATTATTGAACATATCTGGGATGCCTCGCAAGAGTTGGAAACTGCCTCTTGTAAATTCGTGCCGATTGCATGGTATTCAAGTAAGAAACAGTGACCCTGCATATTTATATGTGATTTCAATCTGCGTGATCTGGGTTGGACCTGTAATGCAAATTTTCTGAATCTTCCAGACATCCTACGGAGGGAAGTTCCATTCACCGTAGCGGATGAGGTGTTCTGCTAGCTAAATTTGAGACTCTCTCCCTCTTTTTCTTCCTCTTCGCTCTTTTAACGTCAAGACAGCGTTCAGGAGAGCTTCTTAAATAACAGCGATGGGGAGGGACGGAACAGATGCAACGTTACTAATCTTTAAGCGTTTATAATACACGCATAAAATTTTTATATTGCGCTGGCGTCATTTCTTTTAACAGAAACACAATTTTACTATGTAAAATAACAGGAACTTAAGTTCACACTGTGTAATGTTTTAGCCGCAAAGTTGCGGACATGTAAAGAAAAGCTTCCAGAAATTTCTCTACTGCCTTAGGTCAGTTTTGCCAAGCGCTGAAGGAAAATTGAGTGAATGTTCTCCATTATAAGGCGATAGACATTGATATAACTTGCTAATAAATGCATTATCATTATAACGTAGGCTCTACTACTTAATCTTTTTTGCTTTTGCTATTAGCAAAGGGGAATGTTCAACCAATTATATTTGTTATTATTAATTGCATTATTTTAGGCAATAACTGTATTTAAATAATCTACTTGGGAATTCGATGATTTTCGATCACCTCGAAGTATGTAGCAGGTACAAAAAGTTTTATGTTGTCTGCTTTAGGTTTCAGCAATTTTTAATATAGAGGGTGAGGTTGTGTTCCATACCTCTGATAGACTGTGCCTTAATTAAGTCCATTTCTCGTTCTCTCTGTTGCAGCTAGAGCCACGCCACAGGAATGACAGACCGGCTCCCATTGCGTGACATAAGATTAGTTGTGACGACAAAACTGGAACGGTTCAAATGGTTCAAATGGCTCTGAGCACTATGGGACTCAACTGCTGAGGTCATTAGTCCCCTAGAACTTAGAACTAGTTAAACCTAACTAACCTAATGACATCACAAACATCCATGCCCGAGGCAGGATTCGAACCTGCGACCGTAGTGGTCTTGCGGTTCCAGACTGCAGCGCCTTTAACCGCACGGCCACTTCGGCCGGCAAAACTGGAACGGCAACGATAAAAGCCGGAGGCTTATTGTATAGTAATGAAAATAAATATCGGTAAATAACCTTCAACGTTGGTGTTCTGTAATTTTATTCCACCTTTAACTGCACCCCTTGAAATTCCTTCTGCTGAGTAAATTCCAAGGTGGTACATTAACCAGATATGACTATGCATTCCAGATGTGTACATATGAGTATGTTATCAGTTTTAAATAAGTGTACTGCACAGTAATTGGTAACCGAAATAAGGCAAAGCTAAATATATGTACATCTCTAATGGCCAGCATCGTCTAGAGGAATGATGTTTATTACAACCATCGATTGCCTTTAGAGTTCCACTGCTAATCTAAGGAACAGGAAAGATGATTGTGGGTTAATGTCCCGCTGATGAAGAGCTCATTAGAGACGGAGTACGTACTACGTTTGGGGTATATACACTCCTGGAAATGGAAAAAAGAACACATTGACACCGGTGTGTCAGACCCACCATACTTGCTCCGGACACTGCGAGAGGGCTGTACAAGCAATGATCACACGCACGGCATAGCGGACACACCAGGAACCGCGGTGTTGGCCGTCGAATGGCGCTAGCTGCGCAGCATTTGTGCACCGCCGCCGTCAGTGTCAGCCAGTTTGCCGTGGCATACGGAGCTCCATCGCAGTCTTTAACACTGGTAGCATGCCGCGACAGCGTGGACGTGAACCGTATGTGCAGTTGACGGACTTTGAGCGAGGGCGTATAGTGGGCATGCGGGAGGCCGGGTGGACGTACCGCCGAATTGCTCCACACGTGGGGCGTGAGGTCTCCACAGTACATCGATGTTGTCGCCAGTGGTCGGCGGAAGGTGCACGTGCCCGTCGACCTGGGACCGGACCGCAGCGACGCACGGATGCACGCCAAGACCGTAGGATCCTACGCAGTGCCGTAGGGGACCGCACCGCCACTTCCCAGCAAATTAGGGACACTGTTGCTCCTGGGGTATCGGCGAGGACCATTCGCAACCGTCTCCATGAAGCTGCGCTACGGTCCCGCACACCGTTAGGCCGTCTTCCGCTCACGCCCCAACATCGTGCAGCCCGCCTCCAGTGGTGTCGCGACAGGCGTGAATGGAGGGACGAATGGAGACGTGTCGTCTTCAGCGATGAGAGTCGCTTCTGCCTTGGTGCCAATGATGGTCGTATGCGTGTTTGGCGCCGTGCAGGTGAGCGCCACAATCAGGACTGCATACGACCGAGGCACACAGGGCCAACACCCGGCATCATGGTGTGGGGAGCGATCTCCTACACTGGCCGTACACCACTGGTGATCGTCGAGGGGACACTGAATAGTGCACGGTACATCCAAACCGTCATCGAACCCATCGTTCTACCATTCCTAGACCGGCAAGGGAACTTGCTGTTCCAACAGGACAATGCACGTCCGCATGTATCCCGTGCCACCCAACGTGCTCTAGAAGGTGTAAGTCAACTACCCTGGCCAGCAAGATCTCCGGATCTGTCCCCCATTGAGCATGTTTGGGACTGGATGAAGCGTCGTCTCACGCGGTCTGCACGTCCAGCACGAACGCTGGTCCAACTGAGGCGCCAGGTGGAAATGGCATGGCAAGCCGTTCCACAGGACTACATCCAGCATCTCTACGATCGTCTCCATGGGAGAATAGCAGCCTGCATTGCTGCGAAAGGTGGATACACACTGTACTAGTGCCGACATTGTGCATGCTCTGTTGCCTGTGTCTATGTGCCTGTGGTTCTGTCAGTGTGATCATGTGATGTATCTGACCCCAGGAATGTGTCAATAAAGTTTCCCCTTCCTGGGACAATGAATTCACGGTGTTCTTATTTCAATTTCCAGGAGTGTAATTACTGATATTGGCCATGTCCTTTTAACGAAACCATACTGGCATTTGCCTAAAGCTATTTATGGAAATCAACAGCAATCTAGGCTGGATTTGAATCGGCTTTCTCCTGAATGCAGATGGAGTGTGTGGCAGCCTTACCCGGTTCTTGATGACCGAAGACCTCGCCCATTGCTTCTTCTGTTCTCAGCATCGCGCTGTATGCTCCTGATGTATATATCCCTGCGCTCTTTTCGGTATCTTATTTTCCGCCTTCATCATTTCGCTTCCTGTGGTTCCTGTCATCCTATTGTCTCATGCCATTGCCATCTCTATCTTTTGGCTTGGATTTTGTGTAATTCTTCCTCGACTACTCACATTTATCAAGTTACTTTCTGATTTTGTTTCCACGTCCCTAGTTAACGTCCAGTACTGTGGTTCTACGCGAGAGTCAGTACGAAAACTTTTAATGAAATGGAGTGGTACTTGACAGTACTACACACTTGCGTACATTCCCCTGTCATCATGATAAATATCAGACAGTACTGTAGGTAAATTGTTTTAGCCATTGCAAATTGATTGCTAGTACACGGAGAGATAGGTATTTCCGTACGTCGTCGATAAATGGCGTAACAATCTTCTATTCAGTCATAAACATAAGCGTAAGGAAAGCAGGTGGATGCTTCACAGGCTATACGTAACGTCGTCTGGTATACTGCAGCATTCGTGCATATAGAGAGAAGCTAAATCATACAACAGTTCCACTGGTCTCCGTGGTCCAACATCAACGAAACGTTGTACCAGCAATTACATAAAAGTATGAATTCACCATATACACCTCAAGTCAATCATAGTTTCAGAAATATACACTGATCAGCCAGAAAATTATGACGGCGGACCTACTATCGATACAAACCCGTCCAGGCGATAACAGCTTCATCTGGCGAGGAATGACTGCTAGTCAGATACACACACGGTGTATGTATTATCAACGCACGTGCCGTCTGATTGTAGGAAAGAGAAGACCCACGATCTGTCTGAATTTGACCAGGGGCAGACTGTGACGGTCCGGAGGCTCGGCACGAGCATTTAGGAAACAGCACGACTTGTCTGGTGTTCCAGGGGTAATGAGATGTTTTCAGCACGTAGTGAAACTAAGGTGAAACCATGTCCAGACTTCGTGGGTTTGGACAGCCATCCCTCATTACAGATGTCGTACGTCGAAGGCTGGGAAGACTGGTAAAACAGGACAGGTGGCCAACTATGGCGGAGCTACTATCAGATTTTAATGCTGGGCGAGTACCAGTATGTCAGAACACACAGAGTACCGAACGCTCCTAACGATGTGCCTCCGTAGCCGACGACCCATCCATGTGCCAACATCGAGAACTACGACTGAGATGAGCACGTGACCGTCGGCACTAGACGTCGGCGACATAGTCTGATGAATTACGGTACCTTCTTCATCATGCTGATGGGAGTACGCGAATCCGTCGTCTTCGGGGGGAACAACTCCTTGGCACTTGTACTGCGGGACGGAGAGATGGTAGCGGCTCCATTATGCTCTGGGAAACATTCACGTGGGCATCGATGAGTCCAGTGGAGGTAGCACAAGGCTACATAATGGCCAAAGAGTATGTAAACTGGTTGAAGACAACGTACGCACCATCCCCGATCTTGTTTGCCGATCACAATGGCAATTTTCAACAAGATAATGCGTCATGTGACAGGGCCAGGGGTGTGACGGAGTGGTTCGAGGAACACAGTTATTGCCCCCCCCCCCTCTCCACCGCCTCCTCGCGTCCAAGTCTCCAGATCTGGGCCTGTTTGAACACATATTGGAGGTGATTGAATGTGGTGTCAGAGCTCACCGCCACACACCCTGGAAATTACGGGAATTAAAAAAATGGTTCAAATGGCTCTGAGCACTATGGGACTCAACTGCTGAGGTCATTAGTCCCCTAGAACTTAGAACTAGTTAAACCTAACTAACCTAAGGACATCACAAACATCCATGCCCGAGGCAGGATTCGAACCTGCGACCGTAGCGGTCTTGCGGTTCCAGGCTGCAGCGCCTTTAACCGCACGGCCACTTCGGCCGGCTACGGGAATTAAATGACTTGTGTGGACAGATGAGGTGCCAGTTGCCTCCAGCGACTTACCAAGGCCTCACTGCTCCATGTCACAACGCGTCGCCGCTATTGTACTTGCCAAAGGTGGCCGTAATGTTTTGGTTGATACAGAATTGATTTTAAAAAAATTTGCCAGTAGTTAAATATGAGTTTCAGTTGGAATATTATTAAAATGTTTGTGGAGTGAGTGGAAAGTATATATGAAGAATGAATGTTAAGTGACTAATTAAGAACGTCTAAGCGTGTGAAATAACATTGTGCTTTGTGAAAATTGCCTGTAACTACACTCCTGGAAATGGAAAAAAGAACACATTGACACCGGTGTGTCAGACCCACCATACTTGCTCCGGACACTGCGAGAGGGCCGTACAAGCAATGATCACACGCACGGCACAGCGGACACACCAGGAACCGCGGTGTTGGCCGTCGAATGGCGCTAGCTGCGCAGCATTTGTGCACCGCCGCCGTCAGTGTCAGCCAGTTTGCCGTGGCATACGGAGCTCCATCGCAGTCTTTAACACTGGTAGCATGCCGCGACAGCGTGGACGTGAACCGTATGTGCAGTTGACGGACTTTGAGCGAGGGCGTATAGTGGGCATGCGGGAGGCCGGGTGGACGTACCGCCGAATTGCTCCACACGTGGGGCGTGAGGTCTCCACAGTACATCGATGTTGTCGCCAGTGGTCGGCGGAAGGTGCACGTGCCCGTCGACCTGGGACCGGACCGCAGCGACGCACGGATGCACGCCAAGACCGTAGGATCCTACGCAGTGCCGTAGGGGACCGCACCGCCACTTCCCAGCAAATTAGGGACACTGTTGCTCCTGGGGTATCGGCGAGGACCATTCGCAACCGTCTCCATGAAGCTGCGCTACGGTCCCGCACACCGTTAGGCCGTCTTCCGCTCACGCCCCAACATCGTGCAGCCCGCCTCCAGTGGTGTCGCGACAGGCGTGAATGGAGGGACGAATGGAGACGTGTCGTCTTCAGCGATGAGAGTCGCTTCTGCCTTGGTGCCAATGATGGTCGTATGCGTGTTTGGCGCCGTGCAGGTGAGCGCCACAATCAGGACTGCATACGACCGAGGCACACAGGGCCAACACCCGGCATCATGGTGTGGGGAGCGATCTCCTACACTGGCCGTACACCACTGGTGATCGTCGAGGGGACACTGAATAGTGCACGGTACATCCAAACCGTCATCGAACCCATCGTTCTACCATTCCTAGACCGGCAAGGGAACTTGCTGTTCCAACAGGACAATGCACGTCCGCATGTATCCCGTGCCACCCAACGTGCTCTAGAAGGTGTAAGTCAACTACCCTGGCCAGCAAGATCTCCGGATCTGTCCCCCATTGAGCATGTTTGGGACTGGATGAAGCGTCGTCTCACGCGGTCTGCACGTCCAGCACGAACGCTGGTCCAACTGAGGCGCCAGGTGGAAATGGCATGGCAAGCCGTTCCACAGGACTACATCCAGCATCTCTACGATCGTCTCCATGGGAGAATAGCAGCCTGCATTGCTGCGAAAGGTGGATATACACTGTACTAGTGCCGACATTGTGCATGCTCTGTTGCCTGTGTCTATGTGCCTGTGGTTCTGTCAGTGTGATCATGTGATGTATCTGACCCCAGGAATGTGTCAATAAAGTTTCCCCTTCCTGGGACAATGAATTCACGGTGTTCTTATTTCAATTTCCAGGAGTGTACATATCGCAGAAGCAATATCTCTACGCCGCCAGTAACGTGAATGAAAATATAATTATCAGAAGTTGATTTGGCGTTTAGAAAATACATTTTAGTAATTAAGAGGTGTGACTGGTCCGTTACAAGGATTTTTTTAATGATACGAGAACGGTTGCACCAGTTTACTGACCATCAGTAAATTCACCCTGTCTCACAAGCACACGATTCTGTGTTTGGAGCCACAACATGTACCGTGCGGAATACAATCGGGGAATCGTAACTGTCACCAATGCGTGAGGTTGTGTGCTGTGGCTCCGATGATTATGTTGAAATTTCCCTAAAACGAATTTTGATGAGCACCAAGGGACAGCGTACAGTACAAGTGCATTTCTTTATGATTTCCAGTTTTAATGACAATTCGGATACGTTATCTTGATGAAGTACAATTTCTCCTCATCATAACATTTTTACGTTTTTGTCTGTTGAAGCACAGTATTGGAAACCGACGTAACGTGAAAACTTGAAACAATATCCAGAGGATAGAAATCATAATTCGTGCAGAAAGAAGATTTGTGTAATGATTTCTGATCTGTAATCCATTAAAGACAACGCATTGTAGAGCATTCACAAGATAGGACAACCAGATTTTTTTAAAATTTCCCTACGCGTCTTCTGTTTCATACTACGAAAAATTTGTAAGGGGCACTGTGGGTTTTAAAAAAGTTTCAATGTACATAATTCATGATAAATATCAACAGCCTTCACACTCATGACTATTTCTTCGTTGACAGACGTATTCTGATTCAGAACATCGCTAACAGACAAGCGCGTGAAAACCGCCTGCAGTCAACTAGACCCAGGCAGAGCGATGATAGTGTATCTTTAAAAGGAGAAATTGTAACAGAATTACTCAATATATCTGTGTATGATGAAACAGGCGATAAATATATGAAATCTTTTAATAATTATTCAGGGAGAGCCAATCGTTTATCTAATGACGAAGTACAGATCACAGTACACTGTGGTTACTTTTGATTAAGTGGTAATTGTGTTTAACTCTCAGACTGCATGATGGTCGTTTACTCCAACAAGAAAATTTATTTAAATAACGATAAACACCAACTGGGAAACCATCACTGTTCCACGTGTTAATGAATATATGGCTATTGAGGTAATCGAGTTTGTGCTAACTGTACGTTTATATAAAAACCATGTCACGCTACTCGATAATAGGCTTTGCATTAAGAATAATTGCCTTTTTTTTTATTGGCGACTCCATAGTGTCCTGTGCACTACGACCAGATAATGGGTATACTTGAAAAGAGAGACAGCATCGGTCGTATATTTTTATTTTTATTTTTATTATCGCGAAATCGATTTTCTGTCACTGAGTGACCATCTTCAGTGCTGTATTATATAACTTAAATCAGTAAGCACTGGTGTCAATAAGCTACGGCAATCACATAGACTGACTATGTGATTGCCGTAAGCTTATTGACACCAGTGCTTACTGATTTAAGTTATATAATACAGCACTGAAGATGGTCACTCAGTGACAGAAAATCGATTTTGCGATTATAAAAATATACGACCAATGCTGTCTCTCTTTTCAAGTAATTGCCTTTTGTTTTCTGTCAGGTTTGTGATCACATTACACACCCTCTCCTTTTGTTCTTGCACATCTTGGACGGATTCCAATCTCAGCTTCATGTCATAATCCGATTACTTGTCACCCCATCTTTTCCACAGTATTTCTGGTAGACTTGCATACCAACATTTTCTTAAAGTATTTGACATAACATTCTTTCTCAGTGAGATATATCAAGATTATGTTTAATTAGATACACCTTGTTCCATATATTCATACGTAAGAGATACTCAAAGATGTAGAAAATGTCATGAAACAAGAAAACTCAATACATACTTACAATAAGGAGAGAAACATACACTCCTGGAAATGGAAAAAAGAACACATTGACACCGGTGTGTCAGACCCACCATACTTGCTCTGGACACTGCGAGAGGGCTGTACAAGCAATGATCACACGCACGGCACAGTGGACACACCAGGAACCGCGGTGTTGGCCGTCGAATGGCGCTAGCTGCGCAGCATTTGTGCACCGCCGCCGTCAGTGTCAGCCAGTTTGCCATGGCATACGGAGCTCCATCGCAGTCTTTAACACTGGTAGCATGCCGCGACAGCGTGGATGTGAACCATATGTGCAGTTGACGGACTTTGAGCGAGGGCGTATAGTGGGCATGCGGGGGGGCGTGAGGTCTCCACAGTACATCGATGTTGTCGCCAGTGGTCGGCGGAAGGTGCACGTGCCCGTCGACCTGGGACCGGACCGCAGCGATGCACGGATGCACGCCAAGACCGTAGGATCCTACGCAGTGCCGTAGGGGACCGCACCGCCACTTCCCAGCAAAATAGGGACACTGTTGCTCCTGGGGTATCGGCGAGGACTATTCGCAACCGTCTCCATGAAGCTGGGCTACGGTCCCGCACACCGTTAGGCCGTCTTCCGCTCACGCCCCAACATCGTGCAGCCCGCCTCCAGTGGTGTCGCGACAGGCGTGAATGGAGGGACGAATGGAGATGTGTCGTCTTCAGCGATGAGAGTCGCTTCTGCCTTGGTGCCAATGATGGTCGTATGCGTGTTTGGCGCCGTGCAGGTGAGCGCCACAATCAGGACTGCACACGACCGAGGCACACAGGGCCAACACCCGGCATCATGGTGTGGGGAGCGATCTCCTACACTGGCCGTACACCACTGGTGATCGTCGAGGGGACACTGAATAGTGCACGGTACATCCAAACCGTCATCGAACCCATCGTTCTACCATTCCTAGACCGGCAAGGGGACTTGGTGTTCCAACAGGACAATGCACGTCCGCATGTATCCCGTGCCACCCAACGTGCTCTAGAAGGTGTAAGTCAACTACCCTGGCCAGCAAGATCTCCGGATCTGTCCCCCATTGAGCATGTTTGGGACTGGATGAAGCGTCGTCTCACGCGGTCTGCACGTCCAGCACGAACGCTGGGCCAACTGAGGCGCCAGGTGGAAATGGCCTGGCAAGCCGTTCCACAGGACTACATCCAGCATCTCTACGATCGTCTCCATGGGAGAATAGCAGCCTGCATTGCTGCGAAAGGTGGATATACACTGTACTAGTGCCGACATTGTGCATGCTCTGTTGCCTGTGTCTATGTGCCTGTGGTTCTGTCAGTGTGATCATGTGATGTATCTGACCCCAGGAATGTGTCAATAAAGTTTCCCCTTCCTGGGACAATGAATTCACGGTGTTCTTATTTCAATTTCCAGGAGTGTATTTACATTCAGGATATGTGCAGATGTTATTTTTACAGATAGCAAGTAAAAATATATTCATGGATGTTGAATGTGGCATAAACATGTAAAACACATTTCCATTTAAGAGCTAATAACAAACATGTGAAAAAATAACTAAATATATAGTACTGAGGTACATAGGATAATTCTTAACCTGTTCTAACCGTTAATCATCGGACAGATGATCAGTTTAGAACAATTCAATGTGTTGATCACATTACTGCACTGAATATGGGCAGGAGTCACATTTTACATAACACGTTATTTGATATTATTAATAATATCAGGGCGTGCGTTTTTTATTTTTTACTTTTTTAATTTTTTTTTTTTTGAGACGACGAAATAACTCGAAAACGACGCATCGTACAAAAAGCAAAGTTATATGTGACACTTAATATTAATGAAGGGAACACCTGTCTAAGCTACAAGTGGCCATCTTCTAACCACTCCTCCTGCGTGGGTGGGGTCAAATTTCAAATTTCTATTTTCAAATGGTAAACCGTTATTTATTGCATATTCGGATTCTACGCCAAAAGAATTCGTACTGTTTATTCAAATCATTGTTTCCATTCGTGTCAGATGACGCAGTATTCGACAAATATCAGTAGTGGCTGTTTTTACAATTAAGAACTGAGACGTTTAACTCCGCATTTCATGTTCTAACAGTTGACATTCATCTCCAGACACTATTTGAGTGTTGCAAATGTGATTGCATGGTACAAATAATATTGTTAGAGGTTGATTATTTTGGCACATAAGCTACTTGTATGGTAACGTAGCTTTCGGTTCCTTATGGGCTTGATGACAGTGAGCTCGAAAACCATCGGAATCCTTGATTTCGGCGACTGCCCCCGAACCCTGCCAGTTGGGTGACTGATTTCTTTGTGTGTTTCAGCCGCAGCTCTGGCGCTGACCACTACGCGGCTACTGGCGAAATACAAACCACAACTAATGTAATCAGATAAAATGTCCACTAAGTAACAGTGACACATACACCAGCCATGTATACTCACAGAAATCAAGCGCCCCAATGGTGAGAGGCAATGGTGCTCACCGAACTTCAAAAATGGTTCAAATGGCTTTGAGCACTATGGGACTCAACTGCTGTGGTCATCAGTCCCCTAGAACTTAGAACTACTTAAACCTAACTAACCTAAGGACATCACACACATCCATGCCCGAGGCAGGATTCGAACCTGCGACCGTAGCAGTCGCACGGTTCCGGACTGCGCGCCTAGAACCGCGAGACCACCGCGGCCGGCTCACCGAACTCAAACACCCCAATAGTGAGAGGCAAGCGGACTCTCCGAAATCAAACACCCAATCGTGAGAGACAATAGGGCTCACTGAAATCAAACACCCCAATGGTGAGAGGCAAGGGGACTCACAGAAATCAAGATCCCCAATAAAGGGAGGCAAGGGGACTCACAGAAATCAACCACCACACTCGTGAAAGGCAAGGGGACTCAACTCACACGGGAGGGGTGGTCAGGACGTGGCCAGTTGTACCACTGACAGATGTCCCGTTTACTAATATTAACTTTTCGCCAAGAATATTTTTCCGAACGATGAGTTTTTCTTTTTGAGATATTTAGCTGTCTTGTTAAACACACAGAACCTGTATACATGGAATTGGTGTACTAAAATTTGTCAATAGATTAGGAGTTGTCTCAATAAATCCTTTAGGCGTCTCTTCAACTGAAATTTGTGAGAAGCTAAACTTTTTATTTCTGTAGCAAGTTACTCAAAATTTGTGATTTGTGTTACTGAGTAATGAACATTCCCCTAGCCCAGAGAAGATGAATTAAAACTTTTATGAAGATTGTTCTCATTTCCAAACTGATATCATGAACATAGCTGTTAGTTTGGGAAAGAGGTAATTTATTTTATGTTACATTTCCTTAAGGAATAAATATATCGAGAAACCGTATTTGATGTTGCCAGTTCATGCAAGAGCCCTCTGAGTTCATGCAAGAGCCCTCTGAGTTCACACCACGAATAATTCATATCATACATCTTAGGACACTCTACTGCAAGATTTCTCATTTATTAAAAATCCATACTAAGTTCCCAACGAATGTCTATTTTACTATGTGACTCAGTCTGAAAACCGCTCAATATATCTCAACACTGTCATCTCTGGTAACTAGACTGATCTTTCGACTGGAGAGACCACTTCATTAGAACTGGAACTTACACTACCTTATAAAATTTAATTCTGGTTTGTTTGTGTGTCGCATTTTTGCAGTGACGAAGGACTGTAACATATATGCACCAGACCCTATTAATTTTAACGCTCAACACATCACATCCAAGATACTTGAGAAATGAGACATACTCAAGAATTTAGGTAACAAAAACTTTGCATCAGATTGTTCTTTAGGTTCGGAAGCATAGATTCCTGTCTTTTCTTTCGGTAGGTTGTTACTTCTTATGCGATTCGTCAAAAATAATGATTTAATGCCACAGTTTGTGTTCAGCGTCGTGGATGATCGTCACGTCATCAGCGGAGAGCCGACAGTTAATACGGAATTTTCGGTTCGGACTATTCACTGAAGGATTAACATACGTGGCGCAGGAAAAGTTGAAAGAGAAAAGTGGTAGATAGTTGTCGGTGGGTAAATACTTATCAAGTTTAAAAACATTTATTAATAACAAATTCGATCCCATGAGCTTTGTTAAAAGCGTAAGTTAATATTTCTCGCGTTTCTTGATATGTAAAATAAAAGGCCGGTGCACAAAAATTGTCGCCATGAATATAGCCTGCCAAGAACAGGACAGCACGAGGTAAGTCAGCAAGACTACAACTAATTAACTGTACAGACTGGAATGGACAGTAAAGAAACAGTGATAATATACGTGCTTTCTGTTCTTTCTCCCATAAGCGATTATAATAGCAATATTTAAGCGTTGATGGTATTTCATGATACCTTCAGTGTGGATGCACTCTAGGTCCACCCTCTTGCGCGAGTCATGCGAGATGCTGAGAGCAAAGAGGAGAATAAATACCAGGGCGCTACGGAAGTGATGTATGACAAGTTGGTAATTTGGGTCTCATGTATTACAGGCTCGGGTAGCTAAAGCAGTTTAGGTGGCCTTCCGGCCTGGCACAATTTTAACTTGTCGCCATTGGATTATTTGCATGCCCTCATGTGACTGACGACTGTAGTTCTCTTTCATCAAATAAAGAAGTAATGTAGCTGGACGTAAGGTCAAAAAAAAAAAAAAAAGAAACCGGTATCATTTTACTGACACTTAGCCCGTTATTGATTTCCACTCTAAAAATGTGATACCAGAAAGAACTATGTCCTCTGACGCACAACGTACAGAAAAAATCTAACAACATATAACATGCATCCAATCGTATGGTAATGATCTTTTAGCGAAGCTTCAAACAAAAAATATTTACGAGACACTCTGGGAAAACAGCTCTTCAATTGCGATCATAACAGCTGCCATTCACGTTTGAGAGTGTGTAAATACAACTATTAGTATAGGAATGTCGAGCTCATTCGCCACGATCTCACCAGAATGGAATACTGTTTTTCTTGCGGGTAAGAAGCCATATGTGTTGTAAATCTCTATAGCACGTAAGCGCTTGAACTAAGACTGTGATATTAAACGTTACTTACAGTAGTATATCAGGCAGATATTTACAAACAAATGTACTCTAAAACCTCTTTAACCAATGTCACTAGAAAGTAATCAGTTTCGATTTTACTTTGTTGGATGGCATTATTTGAGGCTGACCTTTAGAGATACCACAGAAATACACAGTTTCGATGGGCCGGCGGATTCACACTAGATTTTACATACTCATCTCTGCATCGGTATCTTGAAAGATTTAGGTTTCGGATTTTGTTGTTATTCAAATCACTGTTTCCGTCTTGAGGTTTCATTATCCATCTGAGTATACTAATCACTAGTTTTCCACTCATTCGTTTGATGTGCCGTGTTCTGGGTCCACAGCTGTGCCAGAAGTATATAAAAGACTACTACTCACACTGAGCTGTTGTGACTTACCTCGATGCACCTTCTTCCACCAGAGAACACCTACCACGCAATTAAAAGGCGTTTCATAAATGGGATCAGTGGATGTGCTAATGTCATCAGCACATCTGAGAGTAAGTAGCAGCACATACATCCTAGTATCACTCATGGGATTCTTGTGTCTATTGTTCCTGGGCTGTGTCCATTTTCTTCTCACAGTCCCATTTGATACGACTCACTTATGTGAGCAGTAGATCTGCATGTGGTATGTGGGAAGTGTACAAGGGATGAACTGATGAAACTAGACACAAATATATAATTTAACAGACCAGGTTATATGGCTCCACATACCGAGTGCCATGACGTTTGTTGGATGAGCTGGCAATGTAAGGAGAGGGTTGGCTGAGATATGATGGACCACTGGTATCACTAAAATTTAAGTACATCAAATAGTGCACAACTTAAGGCGCAATTTATTGCAATTAGTGAATTACTAGCCTTTCCCCCATGACTTTCCGTGTGTACATGTTTGATACATATATTGAACACGTCTTCTCCTTCTCCTCCTCTCCCTCTCCACTTCTTGTTCCACCTGTCTTCCCAACTCATCCTCCCATTTCTTTCTGTCTCCTCCTCTCCACTCTCACAGTTTCTTCTTCCCTTTGTTCATTTCCTCCTAGCCCTCTCTCTGATCATATTTCCCTTCACCCCTCATTCGATTATATACTCATTCTCCTCTCTTTCTCCATCTCTGCCTACCCCTCTTTCTTTTCCACCTGACCACTATCTCTCTACCCTTTACACCTGCCTTATGCATTTTCCCCTCTACCCCTCTCTCTGTCCATTTCCTCCACCCCTTTGCTCTGTATATCCACTACTCTTTCCACCTCAATCCCCCCCCCCCTTCATCCATGCTGACTGGAAGATGTAGCCCCTGCAGTCTAGTTCAGTAAAGCAGGCTGATACTATTCCCACAACATAAATGTCATACAAGGCTGTCTACACATCAGGGGTTTCAAAATTACTTATTTGCCCCTGATGTACAGGCCACCATGCAAAGTATATCGATCATTTATCTCCCCCCTGCCACGTAGACCACCATGCAAAACAGGTCAGTGAATAAAACACGCCTGACATGTAGGGTGGCCTACATGTCAGAGCCAACAAAACCATTTCTTGATCGTGACATGTAAGCTGTCCTGGAAAGCAGGTTGGATTTGCAGACCATCACTGTCATGCAGGGTAGCCTATATACCATAATCGGTAAAAAGACGTTTCTGCCCATATCTTATATACATATAATTTATTTAATTGAACAATAGTTGTTTCTATCATGCACTGGAATCTGCAGCACCAGCTGTGTATACATCAATTTAAAATACATTCCTATCACTTTCAGTTTCGGAGCTACAACCCTTCAAAGTTTTAGGGGCAAATACCACATACACTGCACATAACGCAACGCGCCTTCTAAATGGAGTGCGGCCGAGTTGTAATGTCGCCAGTGTCATGGAGCGAGAAGCTTCCTCGATGCGCTGTTAGACTGCGGACTGTCGCCGCACACGGCCGTATACCCGACAGTTCGAGACACAAACAAATGGGGCTCAATATACCACAGTTACTGATATCAGATTAAGATGGCATACACGAACAACGATTACATTGACATGTTGCTGATGCTCGACGAGTGCTGACATGATGCCACTGAAGCAGCCATGGCATACGCGGTGAGATATCCTCGGCGAAGAGATCGGCAGCCATTACGTTCTTACGTGCCAAACAATGATTTCGGGAAACAGGCAGATTGGTAATGCGCCACAGGAACAGTTGAAAAACTGCAAGACATGAGGAGACGGAGATGTTTGTTTAAGCTGCAGTACACCACGATCCTCAAGTCAGCTTACGAGCCGTTGCTGCAGTCGCTGGTGTCAGTCTCACATCTGTGCGGCATATAGTACACGGCCACAGGTTTCACATTTACCATCTGTGACTGACCGAGGAGCTGCATGGGAACGATTTTCGTGTGAGAGTTACATTCTGTGAATGGGCCGTGCATAATTTCACGCTGGAGTCTTTACAAGGTGCTATGTTCTCGGATGAGTCCGCATTCACAAATTATGATGCAGTGGATCGCCATAATGTGCACTACTGGGCCACAGACAATCATCAGTGAGTACAACCTGTCGACCATCGGTGTAGGTGGTCTATTAATGTAGGTGTGGAACCCTTGGGGATGAAATCATTGGTACACACTACTTCCCAGGTACACTGACAGGGGAGTTATATCGGGCGTTCACAGTCGACAGTTTGGGTGGTCTCCTTGACCATGTGTGTCTACACACGAGAGTCCATATGTGGATGCAGCACAATGGTCACTCAGCCCATTCTGCATGTGCTGTTGTGGAAGAACTAAACAACAGATTTGCAGGAAGGTGGTTGGGGCGCCATGGTCCTCATTCATGGCCCTGATTTAATACCATGAGATTTCTTTTTGTGGGGATATCTGAAGGATCGTGTTTATGTCACTGAGCCCACATCCCCAGATGATTTAAAACGACACATCAAGGACACATGTTGCTCCGTGACACTGGCGATGTTGCATCTCATCCTCAGATCCTTTAGAAGGTGCATTGCATTGTGCATTCAGGAACATGGACACACATTTGAAAATCTCATTTAAATCAACTTCCCACCGCCAGAACATCCATCACCCACCACAGAACCATGTATTATGTACAGCGTGTGGTATCTGCCCCTGAAACTTTGAAGGGTTGTAGCTCCCAATCTAAAAGTGATAGGAATGTAATTTAAATTGATGTATACACAGCTGGTGTTACTGATTCCAGTGCATGATAGAAACAACTATTGTTCCATTTAAAAATTTGTATCTTTTTGCTGTAACTCTTTGAATAAATGTTCAAATGTGTGTGAAATCTTATGGGACTTTACTGCTAAGGTCATTAGTCCCTAAGCTTAGACACTACTTAATCTAAACTATCCTAAGGACAAACACACACACACATGCCCGAGGGAGGACTCGAACCACCGCCGGGACCAGTCGCACAGTCCATGACTGCAGCTCGTTAGACCGCTCGGCTAATCCCTCGCGGCTAACTCTTTCAATAATAACACAATAAACTATGTTCATAGCTTTGCAGACAGTGTAACGTTTCTTATGGTGACCTACCGCCATAAATATTACGGTCGCCTATTACTTCGTAACTTACAGAGGCAAATAAGTTTAGTGAAACACCTTGTGTATATATTGCATTGCATTGTGCATTCAGGAACATGGATATATATACTTTGCCTTAGATGAATTTAATAGCTCTTCAAGGATCTATGCTAGCTGATCTGTGGTTTGACATTCACGTAGTACATGAGTCATGTGAGTTGAGGTTTTCTCTTGTTTCCCATTTCTGTGCCTTACTCTTTCTGCTTGTGTCATTCTATTCTGTAGTGAGGTAGTTGCGAGTATAAGCCAAGGTACAGTGCTAATGGCATAAAAACTAGACCAGTGTCGCTACAGTGTCCAACAATTCAGGATTTTTGACTTCTCGCCGTGCAACTCTTTCTCAACAGAGAATAGGAAAGCACTGAGGTACCACAGATGTGAATAGGGTCACCAGCCCTAACATCATTATTATACCATTCCTTGAGAAAATGTTATTGGGTAATAGGAGTAGAATTAAGGGACATTGGTTGTAGCTGGTCGAACGATTGTGATTAAATATCATAGATCGTATGGGGCAGGATACGCTGATTAAGGCTGTCATGGATGAGAAAATTAGTTTTAAGATTTGAACTACAGTTCTTCACACCTTATAATCAAAAATACGGCTGTTGTGACTTCATCAAGCAATAATGTTTTGTAAATAATTCATGTTATATTCCTATTGCCAAACTTTTGAGCTTGTTTGCAATGTAGTGGTAAGGGATAGACTATTAATATTATACATGGCGTATAAAAAAAATAAATCAATTTAAAAAAATTTTAACTATTAAGTTATTTGGGATATGTACATGAACAAGGTGCTGTTGGAAAGAACACGGTCTGTACTAGATAGCACACTGGCATCTGGAAGTACGGGAGTTTTTAAATCAAAGGTTTACTGAACACTGGATCGGTCGCATGGACCAAATGATCAGCCTTACATTACTGGCCCCAAAGGTCATCGGACATGACTGTATGTGATTATTTCTTATTGGGGGTCTATAAAAGACTCTGTTTATATGCGTCCGTTACCAACATCAATGAATGAGACATCGCATGACAGCAGCTGTGGAAGCTGTAACTCAATCATGCTCGCTGCAATGTCGGAATAATCTGAATATTGCACTGACATGCCGTGCATTTCAAGGGGCGCACATTGAACACCTATGAAAAGGCATGAAAAAAAATCTTTTTGAGTTTTCCGCTCATCAAAAAACAAAATTCATTGTATGTGTTTGTTATTTTCAAAAATATGGACGTCCCAAATCGGATGATTTTTTTGATACACCCTGTATTATGTGTAAGAAGTGGAATATAAAACTATTTTGATAAATCTAGGTATTTCTTTAAGGGTGATAAATAATGGAAGCAAACGAGTATGTAATTATGTAATGTTACAGTTGTAAAACTGTCTTCCAGTGCCCCAATGACATTATCCGTATGAGATGGTTTTACACTGTTGCTGAATGGACATGTCAGAGTGTTAGACTGTATTGCAGACTCCTAGCTGAGGCAGCCCGCAGAGCCCGCAGAGTGATGCAGGAACCGGCGAGCTAGTTACATGAAAGAGGGTTCAAGCATGTATGACGTGTATAAAAGTTAAAGTTTTATAACACATCTCAGCTATCCTGGTATTTTATTCTCAGCACTAGTGCTAGTTTTCGGGGCCAGCCAGTGGCTAGCACCAAACAAGTAGTTGAAAGATATCTGCTTTCCCAAGAAGAACTTCTGAGAATAATGTGAGCTCAAGATTAACGGAATGTGTCGACTAGAGCTGCGCCAAGTTAACTAGTACCACGTACAGTAGCAGAAAGAGGGGAGAGCAGAAGAGATGAGTCTAACGCAAGAAGGGTCGAAGCCGCAGCCAGTCGCTTGCTGTAACGTGCTGGAACGGCACCCACCTAGGCGCGACTGCCCCGCAGTCCAATGACAGCCGCTGTCGAGATAATTCCTTGGTTGGTGATAACCAGTTGCCATATTCTTCTGTTCTTGTGGCATAAATTTCGTTATTATTCTGTTCTCTTGACAACTACGTTACGATAAAGAGCACGCCTATGAAAAAGCGCTTAGCCACTTCAGATCAAAATCAGTAAGTTGGTACCTTTGGCGCCCAGATGCAACACCAACGTTGTGTGTTAATCATAAATAACGACGGAGATGGTACAACAATAGATTTTTGTGCTTTATTTATCTCAAAAACATGTATAATTATTAAAGACCATAAAGGTTTGTACCAAATAATTAAAATAGTGCTATCCGGAGAGAGAGCAAAGTAGATCTTTACTACGGATGGATATACAAGGCGGTAAGAAAGAGTCTGAAATACTCGTAAGGGAGTTGCAGGATAGGTTGTGCTGAGAAATAATTGTTAGGAAAAAAATTACGTTGCGCCATTTGCGAATAAATTAGCACTGAAGTCAGCCAATCAGGCCTTTGTGCGTGCTTATTCAAGCAATCCGCCATATACAATTAGTATCAGTTCTTCTCATGGCATAAATGACAGCGCACGAGACTGGTCAGCTCGTAGTTCGGGATCGATCCTTGCTGCCGTCCCATGTCCAACTTTTGCACCGCTTTCCAGTTCGGTTTTAAAAAACCAAACTACGCACGCGTTTGGCGACACCTTCTCTGGCGGGCCGCTTGATTTTGTGTGCGCAATGCCCTGTTTGGCTTAAATCAATGCTAATGTACTTGGAACGGCGCAAGGTGTTGCATTTTTTCCTTAACAATTATTTCTCAGCACAACCTACCTTATAACACCCTTATAGTCTTCCCAGACTCTTTCTTACCACCCTGCATAGGAGAGATAATCTGTATCCACCTAAGCTCATCTAAGCCACGATCAGCTATGACTGGCTCACATTAATAGATTTTGAAAATATTTTTGACCAGTGGGGTAACAAATTTTAAACTACTCTCACTTTATCTGTATACGGCATCATCCATGAACCTTTTAAACACCGCTTTCCTTGCACCTGGCATTCTAAAGCGCTGGTTAACGCTGATCCTCTCAAGATTTCAACAAGAAGGTGTGAAAGCTCTACACAAAAACAAAAGTAATAGTGACCTGGCAGTATTTCTGGCGACCATTCCCTAAAATTTATACACTTAAACAATTTAAAGTAATGGTAATCATATGACCGTTTTAAGGTCTGAGTAGCGGTGGTTCCTTGGGTAAAAGTTTAGTATTGGATCCTCCTTGCATTTTTCAATATGGCACAGACGTAAACATCAGGCTTCGCTACCGGTCAATTTCTTACTGCAGCCAGGTGTTTTGCCTTCACATTCGTTGGCTTCGCTAACTAATAACCAAACTGTCACCTTCCAATCTAACCTACAACTAAGGCTGCGCTACACATCCTTCTGTCAACAGAACCAAGATTTTTTGTGGGGGAGGGGGGTGTCCAATACGTAGACTTAGCCGTTCCTTGGAAACATAGTGTGCAACTAATCGAATAAATTGCTACAATTTTGGATTAGAACTGAAATAAAAATGTATTAGTGAAATGATAGCGTAGAAAATGTATTATTAACCCTCGATGTAAACACTACAGAGGATAATGTTTGCAACTTTGTTACTCGCGGGAATGCAACGAAATCATTGAGTTTTTGATGTGTGCATTGAAGCTATAGTAAACATAGAACAGAAGCAATTGTTTCACCTGTTAATGCATGTAAATTAGTATAAAGTCTATTTCCATTACAATCACAATGCACTTTCATCAAACGAAATCCTATTTATCTTCATAAATCTAGGTAATCAGCCCTAAAATCTAGAGATGCAACTGAATCGAGAGTTCACTTGTATCACATTACAATGATAATATTTTATACTCGATATGTACCACTATTTTCCTAGCCATTATACTACTCAATATTCGCGAGAGTTGCCTCGATACAACATGTCCAGTGGATGCTCAGAGCTCAGATGCCAGTTGCCAGGCAGTAATAAGGCAGCACCGTCGTGCACCTATACCGAAATGACGGTCATCTCTTTCTGATATCTTTGGGATACAGTTTCGGTCTTTACAAACTGTCACCACATCCGAGAAACAACAGAACGATTCACATTAAGCCATCGGGTCATCTGAATTTGCGACTGTCCTGCCTCCATTCTTCCTACAGCTCTTTACTGCAGAGAGTGTGGTGGCGTCTTCTCTGTGCCACACTGCATCCTCTGTGACTGTGTACACAGCGACTATGGATGTGGGACAACCGACCAATAATACCTAGTTTGATGGAAATCGTAACGTCATTGCTGGCGTAATTGTCCGTTGACCGGAGTGCCATCTCCTGTACAGAACACGAGCCGTATGATCATATCGCGACTTAGACATAGGAAGGGGAAATAGAAGTTTGTTGCTTTAACTTTGTTCACCAGTGTATAGGCCCAAGGTAATTTTGTTTCAGTTGGTTGTCGGCCGTAGTGGCCGAGCGGTTCTAGGCGCTAAAGTCTGGAATCCTGCCTCGGGCATGGATGTGTGTGATGTCCTTAGGTTAGTTAGGTTTAAGTAGTTCTAAGTACTAGGGGACTGATGACCTCAGATGTTAAGTCCCATAGTGCTCAGAGCCATTTGAACCATTTTTTTTTAAGTTCGTTCTTGACCATTTTCTATAACGTAACAACAAGTAAAAAGTATATTGTATCCCCTTGAAGGTGGGACATTTCAGTAGTAGATTTTAAAAGGTTGTCCCAAAATAATAACATTTGCGGTATTCTGAAGCAATTTATTTTCAGATTCTAGTAATTTGCTGTAAGCTGCGTTAATAACGAGCTTTTCCTTTATTTCAAATCGTGTATGGTTGTCAAACATACACAGAATTCAGTCACTGACCAGATGTCGGAACACTGATAGCATTAGTTTCTGGATGATACATGGCCAGTTTTATGGATACGCGTTGCAGGTAATAGTAGATGCGGGTACATGAAATCGAAAATAATGAATGGGTCATATTTAAAAAAAAGTTTGAATGACACAATATTTTATTAAAAAAACTATAACTAATGAATACAAAAACAGGTCAAGGGAAAAGTCAGAATCAGAATAACAGAAACAAAAGAGAATCTGTAAGTTACTGTTGGACCCACTCGTTTTGTCGGAGTGGTGAAGAAACATACATAACACCATCTGGACAAAGGAGATAACAACGGTTACGTAATTGGGATTCGTGTTCTGAATGAAAAACTCTAACCTAGAAACATGCCGCGAAGGTAATAGTTTTCTTACACAGAAATTAAATTAAAAAAGAATGCTAGAATAAACTTCGATAGTAAGAGCCAGTTCAAATTCTTGCCAGCGTAAAACCACGTACTGGATCAGGACATAAACTCAGAATGCTATTCCAGCTAAGCTATCCCAGGGCTCTGATTCCCGAACCTTGTTCGAACAGGTGCCTCTTTGACTTCAATAGCTGTTAGACGTGAATTGATTCTTTGTGACTAGAAGTGCGATAAGTTAAACAAATCATTACGGTTCTGTCAACGCACTGTGTTGCCATAGGAATAATGTTTTCGTCACTACGAACGTAACAATTCACAGAGTTATCTTAATAGCGGCGTTCTCTGCCTTTCACGAACAGTTCACACAGCGTGTGTAGGACATTCACAGCTTTCAGTTTAAAGACCAGGAGTACCTCTTTTGGATATTGGGACAGAGCTGCAACCAACTGACATGAACTGCATAAGAATGAAGTAGGCTTAGTATGATTTGTGTATGGGACCCGTAAACATCCATTATGATGAAGAGTCGGAAATGATTGCGCAACTTCGTTACATTCGAAAACACGACTTTGGAGACATTTTTCCCGTTTCATTATAGAGAGAACGTGATATTTGTCTGTCTCATTATGTCTCACACCCTGCATCTGTCACTCTTTAGCGTCACCTGAAAGCTCCCTGAGTTACAGTGAGCTAAAAACTGTACCCAGTGTTTCATTATTAATGTGTAAGATTCAGCTAACAAAGACCTTTTAACTGTACTTGACTGGAGTATCAGTTGCTGTCCGTAAGGGTACGTTATCCATTAATTCAGATACATTACTATAGAGCTATCTCTTTGAAAGAATGCGTAGAAGGTTGAGTACAGTGGTAAATTATAAAGGGTGAAGCCGTACTCCAATGAAGAAATTGTAGAAGTTTGTGTGAGTATTTTTGTATATTGTTACCGATGGCTTGTTACACAACAATTGCATTTCCTTCGATTTCTTACCACATTTCATCTATTTATCTTTAGTACACTGTCAGTACCTGCACAACCGTGCAGTCGACGGTAAGCGCTGTGTATCTTGCCTGTAAACAAATGTATTCCTTTCACTCACGGTACTTGTTGTTGATAACAGTTACGACCACTTTAATCTTCGCTCTGAGACTTCGCTTCAGTACTGCTCGATTACGTCTCAGGTATGGTTTGGCGGCCTTTTTACTTGGACGCTAACAGTGATATACTGCAGGATGGCTACAATTACTGTTGAAGAGTACGAGGCTCGCGTATGTTTTCACTGATGGCAATAGCATCACAGTACTTTTTCATTGTCCGACGATTGTTTCACTACTCTGCAGTTTAAGTTGTACGTATTGTTGATTGTATACGAAAGGCCCTTTCACTATTGTGAAGGTATTTTCACCAAAACAAGGGTAATTCGAAGTAATAAACCTAATACATCATAATTAATGAATTTATTCCTCTGTTAAGAGTCATAGCTGACCGCTGGTCGCTTAAACCGAAATATTCAGGAAGTGTCCCTGAACTAACTCCGAAATTATTGTCGGTTAAGTTCATGTTCCTCTTGCAGTAATTGGGATATGGAACGATTGCAGAAGGTTAAGTGAGAACTTGCAGCGAGGCGTTAGGCAGTAAGATGCCCTCGTATTCGCGTGGTACTTAAACGAAGGAGTACTCTGACAGTGAAGTACAGGCTCCTGATCCGGCACAAAGTTTTAACTTTTCATAAATGATCAACTGGAATTTTCATGGAGCTGGTAGATTTGATATGCTACAGTGTGTTCAACTTCCTTGTCAATTATAATGAGGAATAATACGGTCTGATACGGAAGGGTCGTCATCGTCCTTTGGCGCCTGGTGCTAACACAATACGGAGTCCTCAGAAGCTGTCATCCGCGCCGAAACCGAATCCCTGTCCGCCGAAGTCGAAGCCTTGGATGTCTTCGTCGTCGTAGCGCGCGCGGCCGGTGCTGGCGGTGTGGGCGGGTGTCCGGGACACCAGGCCGCGTGTGGGGGCGGCGGCGGCGGCAACGGGGGCGTAGGCTCCAGAGAGGCGGGCCCGCGGGGGCGACGCCAGAGGCCGGTCATGCTGCACCTGGACATTACAGGAAATACCACACAATGCTTCAAATAAGATGTATTTGACGAATAAAGAGCGTGTCAATAGGGAAGAGCCATTTGTTAATATGTCATCTTATGACCCTTACTTATTCTTGCATGTATTTACGACCTCTAATCACTGTTACCGGCGTCAAGAGAAGACAAAGATGAAAGTGTTGGGGGATGGGGTGTGGGGTGGCGAAAAGTCAAATTTTCAAACGCATAGCGAATAATTTTTCTCGTTATGGAAATCGTTGCTAGAGATGGGAAGGGAATTACCTAGTGTAATTCGGTATTGGTGCCTCGAGGTCTAATTAAACGTTCTGAGATGGCTGTTCTGTCAGGCTTTGAGTGGACAGAGTGCAAATAGCTGCAGAACGTGAATAAAAGTTGGGTATCGTCTGGACTCCAAGAACATTCTTAGAACACTCCAGCGATTCGTAGAGTGTTGAGAAGACGGGCTGTGTTCACGGAATTCCAGGGAGCCTCACAATCTGCATCAATGCTCCCAGAACTGATCGCAGCCACATGGTCCTGAGTCGATTAGAACTCCTGAACCAGAGCTGCTGTGAAACTAGGCTGCGACTCCCTAAACGTGCGCCAAATGGTTGAGAACCTGAGGGTCTCAGACACCTATTTAGCCATTGTGAGTATGATTATCGGAAATGCGTAATGTGAAGAAAATATTTCATGCTGCTAGAGAGCTAAACGGATAACGATAATTCATTCTTCCAGCTGTCACCTATTCAAGAGAAGCTGTCGTAGCAGTATTATAGTTGTCACACCTATTGCGCCCACATCGTGAGGAATATAATGGATGTACTTACTATTTATGAGCATACTACGACGTTGTCTTCACCGATGTGAATGTGCAACTCTTTTAAAAGTTTTAAACGTAAATAATTTTGTTATTAATGTGCTTTTATGATACTTAAACTACATGTTCGCGTCCTTAGAGTTGGTCCCAGTATTCACATATTACACAGGGTGAGACAGAAAAACGTAAACTTTTGATACAGCCAACAAAAGTACAACATTAAGAAAAAAAGTTATTGACAGCAACTGAAGCACTGCAACTTGCCTTTTAAGGGACAGTAAACCAAATTACGAATGTTTGAAAATTACGTTCTGTAAATGGTGTCCTCCTGTACGAGTGCATTCTTCCGATCTGCTCTTAAGTTTTGGCGGCCGTTGTGGCCGAGCGGTTCTAGGCGCTTCAGTCCGGAACCACGCGACCACTGCGGTCGCACTTTCGGATCCTGCCTCGGACATGGATGTGTGTGATGTCCTTAGGTTAGGTTTAAGTAGTTCTAAGTTCTAGGAGACTGATGACCTCAGATGTTAAGTAACAGAGTGCTCAAAGCCATTTGAACCATTTTTGCTCTTAAGTTTTCCCACTGATTGTTGCAACATCAAAGCAGATATACCACGAATCTTGTCTTCAATTCTCTGTTTCAGTTCATTCAGTGTTCTTGACCGAGTCGTGTACACACGTGTTTCTTAACGAAGACCCACAAGAAAATGTCACAAACGGACCAATCTGCTGCAGTGTCCGACGCCGTACCATCCCGCTGAAGCCAGGCCTCGTTGTGGAATACTGTTCCATGCAGGTGCAACAAAATACTGTAACATCTCAACATATCGATCCGAAGTGACAGTTAGTGTGATCCGATCTTCATTTTCGAAAAGTAAGTAAGTTTCGTTAAGGGGGTGTGAAGAAACTGCACACCATATTGTCGTCTTATTGGGGTGTTCAAATGTGTGTGAAATCTTATGGGACTTAAGTGCTAAGGTCATCAGTCCCTAACCTGAATTATACTAAGGGCGCCGGCCGCGGTGGCCGAGCGGTTCTAGGCGCTTCAGTCCGGAACCGCGCGATTGCTACGGTCGCAGGTTCGAATCCTGCCGCGGGCATGGATGTGTGTGATGTCCTTAGGTCAGCTAGGTTTACGTAGTTCTAAGTTCTAGGGGACTGATGACCTCAGATGTTAAGTCCCATAGTGCTCAGAGCCATTTGAACCATTTTTATCCTAAGGACAAACACGCACACCCATGCCCGAGGGAGGACTCGAACCTCCGCCATGACAAGCCGCTTGTTGGGGTGCAAAGGGCTTTCATGAAGTTCATTAAGGCTAGTGTCTGCGCAATAGCAGTGGTTCCGTTTATTCACGTAGCCTGTGAGATGAAAAAACTCCTCATCTGCAGGTTATGCTGAAATCCATTGCCCTTGTCCGTTTATATTTATCACGAATTCCTTACAGAATACTAATCACAACTGGTAATCTTTCTCCTTTATTATAGCACGATCTGCAGCTTGTGCGGATGAAATTTTAAATCACAAGCTAGAATTCGGTGAACAATATCTGGCGATACTCTGCCAGTAATTGCTTTCTTGTCAACTGAACGCCGAGGCGTCCGCACAACTGAAACACTTACAGTTTCGATATTCTGTGGAATACGAACGGTTCTAGTCAACCCTGTGATTTCTTTTTTTCGAGGAGATTCAGTTTCTTCAAAATTTTTCATCCATGTTTCTATCGTGTATTTCGAGGGAATCGAACCATGACGCCCTAAATTGAAAGTACGTTGGAACCCCCTCTCTGCGCTTCCAATTATTGTGTTTGGAAAACAGTTTTACGGCAGAAGCGTGTTGTTGACCATTCTACTGATCCATGATTACTAACTGGCGAGACTGATTACAGTTCAAGATCCCTTTTCTACAGTGCTGACAACTACTCATGGCTACCAACACGGTTTTCGAAAATTCCGGTTTTTTTATCAACCTGCATAAAGTTCCGGTTTCAATAATTTTACCCAAATTCATTTCAAAATATATTTCTCAGTTCTTCATTTTGTATCTACTGTGATATCTTTTCCTGTTTCAGCTTATTCTTTAATACAGATCAACAAGTGTCACACATGTTCTGGTTCTGAATAGCTACATACGGCTTCTGATTTGTGCTACTTTTGATTTTGTAATTGCATGTGAATGCTTGCAGTTACTATGAACTGTGGCCAAAATTCACAAAGTTACTCCTTGTCAACTGGGACTGCCTAGCTCATTGTCATATTTTGCTTTTCTTTACTTTTTCATATTAACATTACATGTAATTCCTGTCGATAAATAAATAAGTAAAAGTTAACATTATAAATAATTCTTGTCCATTTTGTGAGAGTTATAACAATGCCACTGTCTAAACGGTAAGTAATTTAATGAACTAGCTGCAACCAGTTTCTTTTATACCTGTTTATTTTTACACGATGCTATTCCAAGATGCCTGACATTTACCCTTCAGATGTTTTCTTTTATTTACGATTTGTGAACATTGTTTCCTTACTAACAATGTTGCAGAACGAAAGTTTTTAAGCCAGCTATCGGAAAACGTCATCAGTAAAGATGTTCACGAGGCGTAAATAAATGTAAACATCTGAAGATGAAGTCAACACAAAACGAATGTACTCTCGAAAATGCGCTTTTTGAGGTATAATTTGCTGGCGTGGAATACCAGGAAAGGGATGCCGTTTATGTCAGTGCATTACCCAATAAGCATTAACCTCACGGACGCTATAGTTTTGACTAGGAGCGCTGATGTCGCGTCACGTGACTAGACGGCTCGCGAGCTTATGTATGAATGCGAACCAGGCCCGCAGGTCACCAGTTTACTCATGTCTTTTCTGGAAATACTAAGTTCACGCGCGCCATGTCACGTAGTAATGTCGAGGATGAAGCGGCCGCATCCAATGTGGAGTTAGTGTACGCTCATATATGACGTAATGTGCCCTCCAAATGACTTCATAGCCGGCAGTCAGAGTATATAAGTACATAACAGCACCCATAGGCATTCATTCCAATTGACAGTGGCCGAAAAGTACTTGAACGAAAACTGGTGGCATTTTAACAGTTTCACGCGGACAGAAGACCGAAAACATTTTGTTCAGCTAAGTCGGCCAGGATCCACATGTCGCAGATTATCGGTGACTGGTGGCGTATGTGGCAGCAGTACCTGATAGGATGTGACGCCTGGTGCTGCGGCAGGCGCTGGTACGGCGTGTCCGCGGTAGGCAGCTGCGGGCTGAGCTTCAAAGATGGGGGCCGGGCCGCGGGGGCGGGCCTGGGGGCGGGGGGCGGCTGCGGCGCTGCGGAAGACGGCGGGGGCAGCCACCGCCGCCAGCGACGCCTGCTGAGGCGCCTGCAACACCACAACACCAGTCACAACCTCACATGTCTACCATAGGGCGTGAGGGGCATTTGGTTCTCCCGAAATCTGGGATACAGACTTTTTTCTCGCTACAAAATTCTCTCGTTTTCTAGAAATTATTCTCAGTAACTCAACTAAGTCGCATTTAGCCTGGATTAGCAATCGCCGTATAAATTCGATTTGTCTGATTGGCCAACAATTACATTGCCCCACACTGACCCACATTCAAGATGGATTTGGACCTTCACAGATCAGTCGCGAAACGGAGTCTCCCAGTCTATTCTCCATAGCTGCATCGTGCTGCTACATAGCACGTTTGGCTGTAATTGTACCAGGTTAACATCTGACTGAGCTAAATAGGTATTCATTGTGCAAAAAAAGTAATTAGAATTATATGTGGAACTCACACACGTATGCCGAGAATTCTTCCGGGTTGTATGGCCGTGGTCCATGGGACTCTTCTATCCCTGACGTTTCTTTCACTGCTACGTTGGACATCTTCGGTGGTGCTCCTGGTTGTGCTGAGTCTTGCCGACAGAAAACCAGGAGCACTGCTGAAGATGTCCAACGTAGCTTTGGACGAAACGTCAGGGATAGAAGAGTTCGATGGACCACGGCCATACAACCTGGAAGAATTCTCGGCAGCTGAAACATCCGGTCGTGAAAACCTACATTGTATGATCACACACGTATATCTTACAAGAATGTCTTGACACAACTAAGAATATTAACAGCAGCCTCACAGTACATTTATTCACTTGCGAAAGTTGTTTTCAATTTGAGAATAGTATGGACATTCACCAATACAATACTACAAGGAAAAGTGATCTGAGCACAGAAAGAACTGCAATACTCAGCTATAATCTAAAGATGAAATGATCATAACGCATTGATGGCCGGCAGTCCCCACCGAGTTTCCAGTCTTTCCGGTTGACGCAACATTGGGCGATTTGCGTGTCGACGATGATGAAATGATGATGAGGGCAACACAACAGCCAGTCCCCAAGTGGAGAAAATCCCGACGCGGCCGGGAATCGAACCCGGGGCCACTGCTGGACAGTCAGATGTGCTGGCCAAGGAGCCAAGGAAGCGGTGTAATTAGCTGTGAAACTTATTGATAATCTGCTCATTTCACATCATGACGTTTATCGTATCATATACGGCACTGGAACTGCCTAACCAAATTCCCACATATCCATATCTCCCTCCTGCCACTCGACTTGATGATGACACTACTTTACCTTTACATCCATTAAAATGATGATAAGTGAATGTTTGAAAGCAAAGTGCGGTATCGATTTACGTCCATTAACATGATGATAAGTGAAGGATTGTAAGCGAACTGTGGTATCTCTTTACATCCGTTAACATGACGATAAGTGAAGGATAATAGGGAAACTGTGGCATGGATGCCATCAAACTGACAAACCGTTTTTAATTCTTGTTTGTTAAGCGATGTAAAGGACATTTATCTGTAGGGTCTCTTGCCGCTTATTTGTATTGATATTTAACGAAGTTTTCTCTGTGCTTTTGATATTTTTCTAAGTCCTATTTTCAGAGACGTTATCCTTTACCAATGGAAATATCTCTGTGTATGTTTTCTTCATTTACTTACTAATTTGTAGGATTCCTTACATTTAATCATCTGAGGAAGTAACTTCAGATTATTACCTCAAGAAAGTATTTTTCAAAATGTAATTAGCTCTTACTAATTTCCTTATCTGTAATGTATCGAAGTACTCTACCTTTAAATCGTGTTCCAGGTACCATCCAGATGCGAATACATCGAGAATCACTCTCCAAACTAAATTGAGACTCACCTGTAAAAATAACATCGGCCCACTGTTCGACCGGCCAGGTGACCTGTTGGTGACTCCAATCTAGACGTTCTCATCGCGACAGGGGTAGACATACAGCGTGTCACCGACACTAAGGGCCACTCTGCCGAAGCCTTCTACACACCTTTTGACTCGATACAATAGTCCAGTGCGTGCTGCGGACTCACATGCCAGTTTCCGTGTAGTATTAAGGAGGCTATGTGCCCTTACAGCCAAGTGAAGGTTCTCTCTTCTGAAGTCACACATGGTCGGCCCTGCCCTGGGCCTCGGAATACAATTTAGATCTGTACAAACTGTCGCAACATCCGAGAAACAACGATTCACATAATCTGGCCAAATCAGTTTGCGGCTGTCCTGCTTCCTTTCTATGGCCTTCCACCGTGGAGAGTGAGGTAGGCATCTTGTCTGTGACATACTGCCATGTACACAACTATTATGGATTTGGGATTACCTCTTCTCATAGTGGCTCTGACGTCGCCGTTGACGTGGTTTTCCGTTGACCGGAATGCCATCTTCCGTGCAGAACCCTACCATGCGAACATCTAGTTGACAATTAGTATCATTATATCGTGGATTAGATACAAGACGGGGAATAGCGGTCCGTTGCTTTAATTTTGAGCGCCTGTGTATGTTGCAAATAGAGCTACTAACAAAGAAGTAATAAATTTAAACGTCTTGCACAATGTGGCAGTTTTTCACGCATCTCAGTGTTTATGATGTCATACCTCCCGAACTACGTGTGACACAAGATGTAATTTTGTGGGTGCATTTAGAGGCACATGTGAATACTCCCTGCGACAGTTATTGCTAATGGGGTTAATAGCACAGAAGTAAGAAATTTAAACGTGACCCATGAAGTGGCAGTTTTACACGCATCTCATTATTTGTGACGTCATATCTCCTGAACTGTGAGACACAGATGACTCTTATCGCACCATAAATATTACCTGACAATGAGGGATATGTGTGTCATGTATAGTTGAAATCAGTCCAGTGATTCACGACGAGATCTCAACACTGACACACACATACAAACGTAATATCAGCCAGTATATTATGACAACCGATCTGCTATTGGTATGAACCTGTCCAGGCTATAGCATCGTCACCTGACGAGAAATGACTGCTGGTTAGACACATGCACGGTGCATGTAGTATAAGTGGGCGAGATGTCTGTTGTTTGTGTGTAGAATGGGGAAGGCACGCAATCTATATGAGTTTGACTGAGGACAGATTGTGATGTCCCGGAGATTCTGCACGAGGATTTAGGAAACTGCACGACTTGCCGGGTGTTTGAGAAGTACTGTAGTGAGTGTCTTCAACATGTGGTGAAACCACGTCCAGACGTCTTTGGGTTAGGCAGCCGCCCCTCATTGCAGATGTCGGACATCGTATTCTGAATCGACTGGTAAAACAGGACAGGTGGCGAACTGTGATGGGGAAAGCCTCGTCAGAGATCCACCGTATGAGCGTCTAGGAAAGTGATTCCAGTGGTGGTTTCCCGTTGCCTTCCACTGGTGATCATGAAATGATAATGAGGACAACACAACACCCAGTCCCTCAGCGGAGAAAATCTACGACCCTTCCGGCTGGTTATATGTTGTTGTTGTTGTGGTCTTCAGTCCTGAGATTGGTTTGATGCAGCTCTCCATGCTACTCTATCCTGTCCAAGCTTCTTCATCTCCCAGTACCTACTGCAGCTTACATCCTTTTGAATCTGCTTTATTCATATCTTGATCTGCCTCTACGATTTTTACCCTCCACGCTGCCCTCCAGTACTAAATTGGTGATCCCTTGATGCCTCAGAACATATCCTACCAACCGATCCCTTCTTCTAGTCAAGTAGTGCCACAAACTCCTCCGCAACTATTCAATACCTCCTCATTAGTTATGTGATCTGCCCATCTAATCTTCAGCATTCTTCTCTAGCACCACATTTCGAAAGCTTCTATTCTCTTCTTGTCCAAACTATTTATCGTCTACGTTTCACTTCCATACATGGCTACGCTCCATACAAATACTTTCAGAAACGACGCCCTCTCACTTAAATCAATACTCGATGTTAACAAATTTCTCTTATTCAGAAACGCTTTCCTTGCCACTGCCAGTGTACATTTTATATCCTCTCTACTTCGACCATCATCAGTTATTTTGCTCCACAAATAGCAAAACGCAAAACTCCTTTACTACTTTAAGTGCCTCATTTTCTAATCCAATTCCCGCAGCATCACCAGACTACATTCCATTATCCTCGTTGCTTTTGTTGATGTTCATCTTATACCATCCTTTCAAGACACTGTCCATTCCGTTCAACTGCTCTTCCAAGTCCTTTACTGTCTCTGACAGAATTACAATGTCATCGGCGAACCTCAAAGTTTTTATTTCTTCTCCATAGATTTTAATGCCTACTCCTAAGATTTCTTTTGTTTCCTTTACTGCTTGCTCATTATACAGATTGAATAGCATCGGAGAACGGCTACAGCCCTGTCTCACTCCCTTCCCAACCATTGACTCCCTTTCATGTCCCTCGACTCTTATAACTGCCATCCGGTTTCTGTACAAATTGTAAATAGCCTTTCGCTCCCTGTATTTTACCCCTGCCACCTTTAGAATTTGAAAGAGAGTATTCCAGTCAACATTGTCAAAACCTTTCTCTAAGTCCACAAATGCTAGAAATGTAGGTTTGCCTTTCCTTAATGTAGCTTCTAAGATAAGTCGTAGGGTCAGTATTGCCTCACGTGTTCCAACATTTCTACGGAATCCAAACTGATCTTCCCCGAGGTCGGCTTGTACCAGTTTTTCTATTCGTCTGTGTAGAATTCGCGTTAGTATTTTGCAGCTTTGACTTATTAAACTGATAGTTCGGTAATTTTCACATCTGTCAACCTGCTTTCTTTGGGATTGGAATTATTATATTCTTCTTGAAGTCTGGGGGAATTTCACCTGTCTCATACATCTTACTCACCAGATGGTAGAGTTTTGTCAGGACTGGCTCTCCCAAGGCCGTCAGTAACTCTAATGGAATGTTGTCTACTCACGGGCCCTTGTTTCTGGTAATATATAAACAATATGTTGCTGTACCATTGACCAAGTTATTGCAGTGACTTACCACAGCCTGAGGGACAGGATAGTAGTGTACGGCTACCGGAGCAGCGGCGTAGGCGACAGGCAGCGGTCTAGGAGCTGGCGCATGGGCCACTGGTCGTCGCACAGGGGCGGGCGCCGCAGGGGGCGGGAACACTGAGGAACCCAGGTCAGCCACACCTGAAACTGTGTGACGCACACGCAGCAATAGCATTGTGGAAGCTGACACATCTTGCAAGACTGCAGTTTGGTCAAGCTCTGTGACAACTCGATGCAGAAAGTCTGTTACTACCACTGTTATCCCTTTCTTTGGTTCTAATTGCAGGGTACTTATCAATGTTTGTAAGTTTAACATACAGTTAAGAAAATTCATATTCATTGTTTACCTTTCCCCCCTGTAGTGTCCTGCGGTCGGCAGGAACGAACTAACAGTCAGTTTGAACACACTTTATTATAAATAAGAAAAACGCCTTCTTGGCATCCACTAAGTGTAAAACACAAGAACAAACAGAAAAACCACACAACTCATGTGGTGGCGAACCAGATAAGGAAACAAGACAAAGAAAGAAATACTGACCAGAATCTTCTCTACAAAATGCAAAATACAATGTGCTACTGCAATGCTACGGCGCGTGAATACAACGCTAGGGCCGGCTTAAGTACTGGCAGGAGCTTATCCTAGCGGTTGGTAAAAACAGCCGGTCTAACAGTCTAGGCGTGCTTATAAAGCCCGGTCGACGGAGTGCTACATGAGTCATATGAGTTCCGATTGATGGAACACTGTCACATGTTTTCTAGCGAAGTAGTTCCGTGTTTATTTGGGAAGTCTGTTATTGTTTCTGTCCGCTGGCAATGCTTCTCTCCGCTCTCCTGAAAGAGGTTCGGCAACCCATCTTGCGTCTCCGTTCTGCGGGCCCTCTAATAATAAGCGGCCGCTACGACACTCCGTCTCCAACATTTCAAGATTGCAGCTGCAAAGAAAGAAGTTCTCTAAAATCCCACCATGCCTTCGGACTTATTTGATATTTTGTTCTTGATAGTTCAAAGAATTCAGAACTAATTGGAGTAATCAGTAATGTAAAATTTTGAGTTCATTATGAAATGATTTTTAAAAATTAATGTTTAAGTTTACACAAACTATCCGATGTCATTATAGGAAATTAGGCGCGTGGTCTAGAAGCTGAAAGAAGCACTACATTAACGTAAAGCAACTACATAAATAGGACGAGCAAAAAATCTATATGACAGGATAAAGATGGATCTGCCATTTGTGGTGCATTGAGTTTCTGCAGAATTAGTATCTGATGCGCATAGACTATGAATACCTTTGGAGTGACCATACAGATGTACAGAAGAGGATTTTTATCGCGAACACACGTAAAAATGACTCCAAACGTCATGTGATTATAGGGTGGTTTAGGTTTACCGATTGGCGCTGTAAGTTTTTCAATTTTATAACATTTCTCGTAATACAGACATAGGCCCTGAGGATTATGCACATACGCCTCATCAGCTTTATACAAATTTGCATTTAGAATATCGAATGAACTTTGCTTAACGCTCTAATGAAGAAAAGGCAGGGACAACTGGCTTCTTTCCTACAAGTACCGCAGCGTAGGTACCACTTTTTTGTTACAGAAAATTAAGGGATAACTATTGCTAAATCTTCTGTATGGTTGTGTCCACGAAACTTTTACTTTACTAACGTTTCGTCCAGAGCTGAGCTGGACATTGTCAAACGTGATCCTGTTTTCGCTGAGTCTTACCAACTGACGGGTCGGACGTCAGAAAGAAATATAAATATTGTGAAATATGGGGTGAGGTGGAACTTTGCAAATGTTCGGTAGACACAATCCTTCCCAGAGATAAAACTGAACTACCATCTTTTCGATTGAAAAGCCACTAAGGATATATCACCAAGTTTCAAGGATTCTTCTTTTTTGTTAAAATTATACTCATGTTTATATATCTCTCGGCTTCTCCATACGGACATGGATAGTACTTTGTGAATGTATATATTTTGAATGCGGAAAGCCAAATTCATGATTTCCTGACTCAAGAAATGTTCTGCTACAGTTGGCCCTGCTATTTTCCCTAGTTGACGAAGACCTTTTGTTCCATCAGCCGTCCATTTAAACATCTCTAAGTAGTTGTAATATCGTACGTGTATAGAATGTCATGCGCTGATGACCTAACTGTTTAGCACCCTACACCATAAATCATCATCATGGCATTTCATGTATCTTACATGGGGACACATGAGGGCGTTTATTCTTTACAGATAAGAACGTTTGACAAACCAGTCTAATACTATGTTTGTGTAAAACATTCCCGAGATGATCATTTTTAGTAAAAGGGAGAGAAACTAAGTGCTTCCATCGTAGTGTTTAAATCTTGTCTTTTGTGCTATTGTTACTTGGTTGTAAGACTATCACTTGTTTCCAGCAGTAATTTATTTATCGGAACACTATGTTGGTCTTTTAATGCCAGGGCAGTAGAAGCAAGTGAAAAAACGTCGTACAGGTGGCATAATAAATAAACTAATATTCTGAGAAAGTAATCTACTTCATTTCAAAATGTGGGTGAGAAACCTATATCGATGGCTGACGCTATTTCTCCCAGATGTTTTGGTCTGGTCTTCCTCTGACGCCTATTGTTAGTGCTATCAATCCTCCCGCGTATCATATAAAGAGACATCAAGGGACTTGTTTATAACCACATATTGAGAAAACTGACTCATGGCTAAGAGACTCACGTAGTTTCACTGAAATTTTGAAGAGCTGACTTTGGCTCCTGAAGATATTTTTGTATACTTCGACAACCTGTCTTTAAAGATTATAATTCCAGTTAACGAAGTTATGATTTTATAGCAGGTGTTTCCTCCTGGGATTTGACTGTTCTTTGTAGACATTGCTTTACTTTTAGGCAGTTCCAAAAGGACAAGGTTTAGAGACAGTTATGGAAAATGTTGGTTTCTGCCCCTTTCATTAAAAAAATAACTGGCCACATCGGAGAAGTTTTCCAGAAACATAACTCGAGACCATATTTTACACCAACAAAGAAAATATGTCAAATGCTTTGATATATAAAGGTTAAATGTCCACAATTGTCGGAATGCAGGGTATAAGAAATTACGAGTACGTTTGGCGAGAACTAGTTCTTCGTTGGAGCTACGAAACAGGCGTGATTTTCTCCATCTGGAGAAAATAGAAAAATCTACTACAGCAGAACATTTCTTTAGTCAGGGAATCATGAAGTACACTCCTGAAACAAAGATTTTATCTACTGTGACGAACTGCTATCGAAGGCTATATAGAAAATCCATCGGAATTTACTAAAATGGTTATAATTTTAACAGAAACGAACGATCCATGAAATTTAGTGATATATCGACAATAGCTATACAGAACCGATAATCAACTTTTTGGCAGGCAACTAGTCAATAGCTAAGTTTTTCCTCTAGGAAGGATTATCTCTCTCCATCATGTGTAAATCTCTGGCAGGCCTACGTAGATCTCTGACGTCCCACCCGTCGGTTGGCAAGACTCAGCGGATCCAGAATCACATCTGACAATGTCCAGCTCTGCTCTCGACGAAACGTTAGGAACGGAGAAGTTCCATGGACGATGGCCACACATCAAGAAAGTTTTGTCAGCAGCAATGACATCTGGTCATGAAAGGCTTCATTCTATGAAAAAAAGGGATAGCCACTGATGTTTTTATTCATTTATTATTTGTTTACTTTTTACTGGTCACGGCCTATGTTTTATAAATTATGAAGCGGCGGCATCGCGGAGCGGCTTCATCCTATGAGAAAGAGCACAGAAAAAGTATTGAATCTGGGACTATGTGTACAAATAATTAGCGTTTTGTCACACGTTGACTGATTTCTAGAGGCGATATAATTCCGATTTTGCTTGCAGGATATTTAATATTCATTCTTTTTATGAAAAGGAAGTTACTAACTGCACTCATTGCCCATGACATCGGTCCTGGTACTCCAGCTTCGTATTGTGACTACTTGAAAACAAGCACAATGATTTGGAGATAGGTACAGTCTGGAATTAATGACACAGACAGTCAACATAAATCTTATCGGTAGGAGGAAGCTAGTCGCAGTGCGAATATATTCGGCGGATTGATAGGCAGCGCATTCCCACGCTATCTACTTATGTAATACTTGATACATACAGGGGATGGAGAGAAAAACACCAAAAACACAGCACATTAATATGCCTAATGCGGTGTAGAAAACCCGATGTCACACGAAACAGCTTCCAGTCGTCTCGGAATGGATAAATATAGGTTCGCATGCTGTTCAAGGGTATCTTATAGCATTCCCCTGCACTATAGTTGCAAGAACAGTTAACGTTGATGGATGTGGGCAGCGCCACGCACATTTCTCTCAAGAGTAGACCATAAAGGCTCCCTAACATTAAGATCTGGTCACTGGTGACCCGGGAAGATGCTACAGTTCATCCTTGTGCTCACAAAATCAGTTGAGAACGATGCGAGCTCTGTGAACAGGGGTGCAAGTACAATATTCAGCTCTGCATTGACTTTTGCAGCTACCATTCCCTTATTTTTCATCACAACCCTGTTCAGTGACCGTCTGTCACAAATATTCTACACACATCTTCGTTCGCATTGTGACATAGCTTATGACGTTTCTCTGCCTTCCCTGTATGTAGCATAAATCTTCGATACGGTGCCTCCGGAAACACCAGAAACTTAGACTACCTTGGTTACGGAAGCATAGACCATACGAGCACTAACAATTTGCCTACATTCGAATTCGCTTAGATCCGTAACTCGGAACTACAGAGAGCAGTGTTCTGATCTCGACAGACACTTTTAACGCATTGGGGATACAGCAAAGGTGCCGTTTGCGGTCAGATACAACAGCGCAACCTGCACACTTCGTTAGCATCTGCATTTACAGGGTGTTTCAAAAATGACCGGTATATTTGAAACGGCAATAAAAACTAAACGAGCAGCGATAGAAATACACCGTTTGTTGCAATATGCATGGGACAACAGTACATTTTCAGGCGGACAAACTTTCGAAATTACAGTAGTTACAATTTTCAACAACAGATGGCGCTTCAAGTGATGTGAAAGATATAGAAGACAACGCAGTCTGTGGGTGCGCCATACTGTACGTCGTCTTTCTGCTGTAAGCGTGTGCTGTTCACAACGTGCAGGTGTGCTGTAGACAACATGGTTTATTCCTTAGAACAGAGGATTTTTCTGGTGTTGGAATTCCACCGCCTAGAACACAGTGTTGTTGCAACAAGACGAAGTTTTCAACGGAGGTTTAATGTAACCAAAGGACCGAAAAGCGATACAATAAAGGATCTGTTTGAAAAATTTCAACGGACTGGGAACGTGACGGATGAACGTGCTGGAAAGGTAGGGCGACTGCGTACGGCAACCACAGAGGGCAACGCGCAGCTAGTGCAGCAGGTGATCCAACAGCGGCCTCGGGTTTCCGTTCGCCGTGTTGCAGCTGCGGTCCAAATGACGCCAACGTCCACGTATCGTCTCATGCGCCAGGGTTTACACCTCTATCCATACAAAATTCAAACGCGGCAACCCCTCAGCGCCGCTACCATTGCTGCACGAGAGACATTCGCTAACGATATAGTGCACAGGATTGATGACGGCGATATGCATGTGGGCAGCATTTGGTTTACTGACACAGCTTATTTTTACCTGGACGGCTTCGTCAATAAACAGAACTGGCGCATATGGGGAACCGAAAAGCCCCATGTTGCAGTCCCATCGTCCCTGCATCCTCAAAAAGTACTCGTCTGGGCCGCCATTTCTTCCAAACGAATCATTGGCCCATTTTTCAGATCCGAAACGATTACTGCATCACGCTATCTGGACATTCTTCGTGAATTTGTGGCGGTACAAACTGCCTTAGACGACACTGCGAACACCTCGTGGTTTATGCAAGATGGTGCCCGGCCACATCGCACGGCCGACGTCTTTAATTTCCTGAATGAATATTTCGATGATCGTGTGATTGCTTTGGGCTATCCGAAACATACAGGAGGCGGCGTGGATTGGCCTCCCTATTCGCCAGACATGAACCCCTGTGACTTCTTTCTGTGGGGACACTTGAAAGACCAGGTGTACCGCCAGAATCCAGAAACAATTGAACAGCTGAAGCTGTACATCTCATCTGCATGTGAAGCCATTCCGCAAGACACGTTGTCAAAGGTTTCGGGTAATTTCATTCAGAGACTACGCCATATTATTGCTACGCATGGTGGATATGTGGAAAATATCGTACTATAGAGTTTCCCAGACCGCAGCGCCATCTGTTGTTGAAAATTGTAACTACTGTAATTTCGAAAGTTTGTCTTCCTGAAAATGTACTGTTGTCCCAAGCATATTGCAACAAACGGTGTATTTCTATCGCTGCTCGTTTAGTTTTTATTGCCGTTTCAAATATACCGGTCATTTTTGAAACACCCTGTATGTTCAACCATGCATTTCTCGAAGCGTTGTCTCACTTCTGTCTAGTGCCTGTCAGCTAGTTCTCCGGTATTGACTCGTTAGTAACCCATGTCTTAATAGCTGCAACAAGTAAAGCTGCTCTGTAAATCGATCTTCCGGTGCTAACTTATTGAAGCTGCTTTCCTCTTTTAAGTATTACGGTGTGTTTCCCAAGCAGCAATAATTATTCAACAGTGCTGTCGATCTATATGAATAAAAATTTAATTGTTCGTTTGTTGGATATATAAGTTTATATATAAGTATGTATAAATTTTTGACAATTTTTGTAACAGCGGTTCCCAGTTATTATATTTATTTAAAAATCTATATGTTAAATATATTTAAAAAAGGTACTTAAAACATACGCGTATTACAGTGCACGTTGTGTAAAAATTTCAAAGCATTCGGTCAAAATATTTCGGAGATCAGCGAGTAGAAACATATACAGTTACTATATAGGTGCAAACGTAGATTTTCGTTTCTTCAAAATCTCAAATTTCTGAAAGCTCTTCACGAATTGCTTTGAAATTTTGACGTGACCTTACATTCGAATTCTCATATGTTTTTGTATAGCTAGTTGAACGACATGTAATAAAAAAGAAAACTTTACAAAAATAAAAGCGTCGATTCGTTCAAAATCGTTAATATTCGAAAGTTCTTGACTGACTGCTTTAAAATTTCGCCACAACGTTGAATTATATTACGGGTTTGTTTTTAGGTACCTAATTCATTAAAACAGACACACACACAAACACACACACACACACACACACACACACATGTCAAAGAATCTCAAAATGTACCTTTACACGTTACTGCAATCGACGTTAATGCACATATAAATTACATACTTCCAGGAGATGAACAGAGAGGGGGAGGACAAGATGAACACAGAAAATGAGGAGGAGGTGCTGGACTGAGGGACACAGCACTCTGCAACAACACGCTGTTTACCGCTCTGAGAGAACTGACCAAGGACACAGAACAGAAAGCACACACACGCAAGAGAACCACCTCCCCATCACACACAGAAACATAAATAATGAACAGAAGTCGTCGCAATTCGCGCTACAGTTTTTCATAGTCTTTCTCGCCACATGCGATACGCCTCTCGCGACACACGTGAAGATGGCGTAATATTCTGGATCAGAAACTAAGTGCAAAAGTTTTGTTTTTCTGTGTATAAAAGCAGTCACATACCATCCAACGAACGTGAGTACACAAATAGCTAAGCAACAGCTCAGTACACACCAAATAACCGGTTTCCACAACACTACCACAACCCCAAGTATATACTGCTGACATACGAAGTTCACCTTTTAGTATTTGTTTACGAACAGCCACTCACATGGTTGCAGATGACATGATGTTCGCTAAGTAAAAAGACGACAACAGAAAAAACGCAGCACAGGAATTATGTCGCAAACAGCGCCAATAATTGTTTAAAACATGCTCAAACATACAATAAATAATGTAGTATGAAAGTATCAATAGAAAACTATATTTCAAAAGACGATTTATAAATATGTAATAATGTTTTACTGTGTTTACACAACCATGCCATTTTCTGCATATTTTAGATTAAAAACTCCACTGATGATGGTGATATTTGTCGCCGAAACTAGTTTGAGATATGTTGTTGTTGTTGTTGTGGTCTTCAGTCCTGAGACTGGTTTGATGCAGCTCTCCATGCTACTCTATCCTGTGCAAGTTTCTTCATCTCCTAGTACCTACTGCAACCTACATCCTTCTGAATCTGCTTAGTGTATTCATCTCTTGGTCTCCCTCTACGATTTTTACCCTCCACACTGCCCTCCAATGTTAAATTTGTGATCCCTTGATGCCTCAAAACATGTCCTACCAACCGATCCCTTCTTCTAGTCAAGTTGTGCCACAAACTTCTCTTCTCCCCAATCCTATTCAATACCTCCTCATTAGTTACGTGATCTACCCACCTTATCTTCAGCATTCTTCTGTAGCACCACATTTCAAAAGCTTCTATTCTCTTCTTGTCCAAACTGGTTATCGTCCATGTTTCACTTCCATACATGGCTACACTCCACACAAATACTTTCAGAAACGACTTCCTGACACTTAAATCTATACTCGATGTTAACAAATTTCTCTTCTTCAGAAACGATTTCCTTGCCATTGCCAGTCTACATTTTATATCCTCTCTACTTCGACCATCATCAGTTATTTTGCTCCCTAAATAGCAAAACTCCTTTACTACTTCAAGTGTCTCATTTCCTAATCTAATCCCCTCAGCATCACCCGATTTAATTTGACTACATTCCAGTATCCTCGTTTTGCTTTTGTTGATGTTCATCTTATATCCTCCTTTCAAGACACTGTCCATTCCGTTCAACTGCTCTTCCAAGTCCTTTGCTGTCTCTGACAGAATTACAATGTTATCGGCGAACCTCAAAGTTTTTACTTCTTCTCCATGAATTTTAATACCTACTCCGAATTTTTCTTTTGTTTCCTTTACTGCTTGCTCAATATTCAGATTGAATAACATCGGGGAGAGGCTACAACCCTGTCTCACTCCTTTCCCAACCACTGCTTCCCTTTCATGCCCCTCGAATCTTATAACTGCCATCTGGTTTCTGTACAAATTGTAAATAGCCTTTCGCTCCCTGTATTTTACCCCTGCCACCTTCAGAATTTGAAAGAGAGTATTCCGGTTAATGTTGTCAAAAGCTTTCTCTAAGTCTACAAATGCTAGAAACGTAGGTTTGCCTTTTCTTAATCTTTCTTCTAAGATAAGTCGTAAGGTTAGTATTGCCTCACGTGTTCCAACATTTCTACGGAATCCAAACTGATCTTCCCCGAGGTCCGCTTCTACCAGTTTTTCCATTCGTCTGTAAAGAATTCGCGTTAGTATTTTGCAGCTGTGACTTATTAAACTGATAGTTCGGTAATTTTCACATCTGTCAACACCTGCTTTCTTTGGGATTGGAATTATTATATTCTTCTTGAAGTCTGTGGGTATTTCGCCTGTCACATACATCTTGCTCACCAGATGGTAGAGTTTTGTCATGACTGGTTCTCCCAAGGCCATCAGTAGTTCTAATGGAATGTTGTCTACTCCCGGGGCCTTGTTTCGACTCAGGTCTTTCAGTGCTCTGTCAAACTCTTCACGCAGTATCTTATCTCCCATTTTATCTTCATCTACATCCTCTTCCATTTCCATAATATTGTCCTCAAGTACATCGCCCTTGTATAAACCCTCTATATACTCATTCCACCTTTCCGCCTTCCCTTCTTTGCTTAGAACTGGTTTGCGATCTGAGCTCTTGATATTCATACAAGTGGTTCTCTTCTCTCCAAAGGTCTCTTTAATTTTCCTGTAGGCAGTATCTATCTTACCCCTAGTGAGACAAGCCTCTACATCCTTACATTTGTCCTCTAGCCATCCCTGCTTAGCCATTTTGCACTTCCTGTCGATTTCATTTTTGAGACGTTTGTATTCCTTTTTGCCTGCTTCATTTACTGCATTTTTATATTTTCTCCTTTCATCAATTAAATTCAATATTTCTTCTGTTACCCAAGGATTTGAGATAATAAATAAATAAACAATAACAAGGTGTTTTCCATCAAGGTGGACTCAGTTTCTGATATTAATGTTTTTCTATGCAAACATGGACTAAATGGAAGAGTTCCAAGATAATATTATTGTGTGCTTTCTCTTCTCTTTCTTTTCCGTTTAAGCAAACTGACCCTCGGCAAGGTGTGGGCCGGTACAATGAGTAATATGTAGATGTGTAATCTTACAGTTTCAGTCTCCGCTCTGAATAGTGTGTTATACACAAGTCAAGTGACATTTTCGGTTTGATGATGATTAGATGTACAGTATTCTGTGTTCGTTCCAAAGCTTTCTTACTCTGTGGACGTGACGTACCTGCCGGCTGTCGCCCTCGGAAGGCGCCCGACGAGTCGAACTGCGCGTCCAGGTCCGGGATGAGCGTCATGCCGCGCTCGCCGCCAAAGTCGCCGAAGGACTCGAAGTTCCCGGCGCCCACAGCGACCGCCAGCAGGGGGAGCAGCACTCCGGCCGCCTGCGCAACGCACCTGCCTCACCCTCCGTCCGCCCACAAGTAGGAAAGCGTAAACTGGCCCGGAAAATACAGCGACGGAAAAAAAATTTCTGCACGAAGAGGGCGTTCTGCGACATAAATTAAAGTTGGCGCGCATATTTCTACACGTTGAAGATAGTTTCCATATTTCGCGCCATTCCCAAAGGAGTGGCTCTAGAAGTGCCACTATGTGGATCCACATACGCTGCGACGGTCGTAATCGTTAGTTGCCTTTGAAATTGGACATGGTGAGTTGGTGTTACTAAACAATACCTTTAAGGCACCGTTAACAACACCTCATTGAGTTTAAAAGGTATGTACTAAGGTCTGATCAGGGTAGACCCAGAAAATAAAGCCGATAGTTGCCAACCCCAAGGTGGAATGAGTATAATATCTTTGAGTAGGAGGATCTTTGATGGTTAAGAGAACCGGGCGCGCGCAGTAAAAAACTCCGTCGTCGGAGCTAGATGCCCGGAGGAAGCAGACGTGTGCTGACAGCTTCAAGGTAGCATTCGCGCTACACATTTTTCAGGTTATACACTGAGCAAACTTTAGCACGTTAATGGGAGAAGCTATGAAATGATTTCAAAGTGGTTTTTGTTAGATAGTGTTCAGAGTTAGGATTTTTATGTCCAAGTTTTGATGCAGTAAGCGTTTTGTAAATTATTTTTTATAGGAGTGATTCGTGCTGCAAAAATATTGGAAATGGTAGTTTTCGTATACGACTTAAATTTTTAACAACGTATATATTGAGATCAACATTCTGTTTAAATCTAACAGCCTGAATCATAATCCACATCCTTCGCTTGTACTGAATATGAAAATGAGTAGGAAAGTAAAGTTACCCACCAAATGAAAGAACGTAAAGAAAATGAGGCCTTTATGCTATATATATGTGCAGTTCATGGTTCGAAATCGATTTTGGTATAACTAAAGTTATCAGAGCAAAGTTATTTCAAATAACTAATTTTCTGCCATTGAACAACTGGCATTAGTCAAGTCAAGATAAAATTTCATTAAGTAAACATCAGGCCCGAAACTTAATTTTTCAGTACCATCTTAATGCCATTGCACAAAAGGCATTATTCTCTTCAACTTGATTGCTGAGTCAAATACATGCTTCATTACTGGCAAAATGGAGGAGTGCAAGAAACAAGTTCGCAGACGCAGGTTTGTTGAATAATAATTTTGGAACAATGTTATCTTTGATACTTTCACTAATTAAAAGGAAACAATTTTGGGTTAGATACTTTCACTTTCATTGATAATTTTGAACATGATTCTTCCAAGTTTGAATGAGTTTGTGTAATAGGGCTATGAGAAGATGGATGTTCCTTCTGCGATATTTCAGAAAGACTTGGCTGGAGTGTAGCCACGGTACATGACTCCTGGCAGAGATGGTCACGAGAATGTATGGTCGCAAGAAGACCGGGCCAAGTGGCACTATCAACAGGGTGGACCATATCGTTCGGCGTTTGGCTCTGGCGCATACACTATGTGATCAAAAGTATCCGGACACATGGGTGAAAATGACTTACAAGTTCGTGGCGCCTTCCATCGGTAATGTTGGAATTCAGTATGGTGTTGGCCCACCGTTAGCCTTGATGACAGCTTCCACTCTCGCAGACATACGTTCAATCAGGTGCTGGAAGGTTTCTTGGGGAATGGCAGCCCATTCTTCACGGAGCGCTGTACTGGGGAGTGGTATCGATGTCGGTCGGCGAGGCCTGGCACGAAGTCGGCCTTCCAAAACATCCCAAAGGTATTCTACTGGATTCAGGTCAGGACACTGTTCAGACCAGTCTATTACAGGGACGTTATTGTCGTGTAACCACCGCCACAGGTCGTGCATTATGAACAGGTACTCGATCCTGTTGAAAGATGCAATCGCCATCCCCGAATCGCTCTTCAATAGTGGGAAGCAAGAAGGTGCTTAAAACATCAATCTAGACCTGTGCTGTGATAGCGCCACACAAAACAACAAGGGGTGCAAGCCCCCTCCATGAAAAGCAAGACCACACCGTAACAACACCGCCTCCGAATTCTACTGTTGGCGTTACACACGCTGGCAGATAACGTTCCCCGGGCATTCGCCATACCCACCGTACCATCGGATGGCCACATTGTGTACCGTGATTTGTCATTCCACACTACGTTTTTACACCGTTCAGTCGCCCAATGTTTGCGTTCCTTACGCTAGGCGTCTTCTGGCATTTACAGGCGTAATGTTCGACTTATCAGCAGCCGCCTAACTGTCATAGCACTTGCAGTGGATCCTGATGCATTTTGGAATTCCTTTGTGATGGTCTGGATAGATGTCTGCCTGTTACACATTACGACCCTCTTCAACTGTCGGCGGTCTCCGTCAGTCGAGGTCGTCCTGTATGCTTTTGTGCTGTACGTGTCCCTTCACGTTTCAACTTCACTATCACATCGGAAACAGTGCACCTAGGGATGTTTATTATAGTGTAAATATCGTGTACAGAGGTATAACACAAGTGACACCCAATCACCTGACCACGTTCGAATACCGTGAGTTCTGCGGAGTGCCCCATTCTGCTCTCTCGCAATATCTAATGACTACTGATGTCGCTGATATGGAATACCTGGCAGTAGGTGGCAGGAAAATGCATCTAATATGAAAGACGTATGTTTTTGGGGGTGTCCGAATACTTTTGATCACATAGTGTATTACTGTATCTGCAGCAGCAAATTGAGCGGCAGTTGGCACCGCAGAGGCACAACAAACTATTACAAATAGGTTACTTCAAGGACAGCTCCAGAGGCTCTGTTGCGAGCATTTCAGTGAGCCAAAGCAACGGTAATTTTCGACTTCACTGGTATCAGATGAGATCTCATTGGAGGGCAGGGCGGAGGTCTGTCGTGTTTTCTGATGAAAGCTGGTTCTGCCTCGGTGCCAGCGACGGCCGTGTGTTGGTTAGATGGTTCAAATGGCTCTGAGCACTACGGGACTTAACATCTGAGGTTATCAGTCCCCTAGAACTACTTAAACCTAGCTAAGCTAAGGACATCACACACATCCATGCCCGAGGCAGAATTCCACCCTGCGACCTTAGCGGTCGCGCGGTTCCAGACTGAAGGGCCTAGAACCGCTCGGCCACAACGGCCAGCGCGCTTACATTAACCTGTGATCGTTACGTATACGAATGTATTCCCAAAATTTCACTCCTTCTACATTAATTATTCTTTGATGTTGCTACTTTTTACCGTCAGAGTATTTAACGTCTATTAAGATAAGCAACCCAACTATCTTCCGGGCCTGTTTCATTTTGTCCATATGTACAAGTCACTAACAAAGTAGTCCAACGAGGGGTCGCCATTGTAATGAAGACCACACCTGTGTCTGTCAATGCGTCGCCTTTCGTCCTGAACTCCGATCACAGTAGTCGTGTTCCGGACCCACTCCTTTCCTCCCTTCAGAATGTGTTAGCGTTCATTTCACACGAGCTCTGCAACCTCTAGCTTATCAACACACGAACTCCGCAAGCAGTCCAAAACTTTCCTTATCACACCAGACCTTCTCAACTAGCAGCAGACTTATGATTATCTCCTGGCCACTAACCGCAACAATTCAATAAGCTACATTCTAAGGGCTTTGTAATGTTAAGCGAAAGAGCTCCATTACATTTCTATTAAAAAATTTATAAAAGTAAATTATTATCTAAAATACAGTAACTGACAGATAGATGGCGAAAAAGAATTATTTAGTAACAAGCTTCATTTGAAAGTGCTTTTGAAGCACTTCAGAAAGCACAGTCTGTCCGTTTCAGTAATTGCCGATTACAGAATTTTATCGTGGATCAATACTTTTCTTTTTTTTTTGTTAGTTTTTGCTACGGAGACAAAGCTGACATCATTGAGGCCCTGTAAGAGTTTATTTGGGCTCTTCGCAAGTTACTCATAAAAATGTAAATTTTAGGATGAACCCATTCTAAAACGCACATATTCGTCGTTCTCAAAACGGCAGAGGATTTGTCTTCCCATGTAACGAGACAAAGATTCATTTTCGTCTTCACTATAATTTTTTGTGAGATAGCGAATTGTGCGAGTAATGGATCCCCTGGTATGTTGCTTTCTCTCTTTTATTTCAGTTGTTATCGGCTTATGTAGACCTTCCTGCAACCTTTCTAATCTGAGATTACTCTCAGTGTGTAGAAGAGTGCCAATGACGATTACGAAAACTCTCCAATTTGACAGGCTATTTCCACTATACTAAATTTTGATCATACACTGCCTGATCAAAAGTATCCGAACATGTCTATTTAATTCGGAATTGACCACCAGATGTCACTAGAGCGCATCCATCAGTGTTAAGGGGTGCAGGGGAATATTGTGTTGTCAGCAGAGAGGTGGTACAACAAAATGCGTCGGCCGGCGCTGCACAGTGTCTTCGAAAATGAACTAGTCACTGGATATCACCTGAGTAAAAACCCCATAGGAACTTTTCAACCCCACTAAAGCCACCCAATTCGATGGATGGTGGTATGATAGCGAAGCGGTACCATGAAGGAACAACCAGTTAAACTAAGTCGGGCATTACGGAGCATGGTTGTAAAAAGTCAGAAGTAACCAGTGGAAGGAATCACACGTGAGTCCCAAGTGCTGCTAGCAGTTCTGCTTGTAAAATGACTGTGCGTAGGATGTTAAACGAGTGGGATAAAATGGTCGAGCAGCTCCTCATAAGCCACACATATCTGAGCCAGTATTAAGCCAGGCGTGAGGTGCTGCAGAGAGTGACGACTCTGGACAGTAGACAACTGGAAGTTAGTGTTTTTGAGTGACGAATCTCGCTGAGGCGACGCGACGGCCTGTGCCTGTGGTGCTCAAAATAAGTTTCAAGTTGGTGACCTTTCACCATCCACAATTTTCTGTACATGTGATTGCATTACTTTTTCTTAATCATTAGATGTACCACTTCTCGGATGTGGTGATGGAGGTTGCATGGTATTTACTCCAAACGGCAATGGATTAATTAAAAAAAAGAGTGAAATAAAATCGCAGTCGTCAGAGGATGAAGCAAACAATACCAATCACATTTTTCTATGACTGAAGGAACGCTGTTTTAACTCTCATTACAGTTCCAAATTTCACAAATTGTCTCTCAACCCAGACAACAACAATTTAAGTGACACTGTGCTACGATTGGCAGTTATCCAGTTTCTCACGTCTAATTTTTCGTTTGGTTACGCTTCCTGATTTCATGAGCAAGCGGCCAAGCCGGATTGTACAGTAGTCAATAGACCGGAAGCGTATGAGAGAGGACTTGGATTTCAATCCCAGTCCTACCTTACCAAAAGTCCTCGGGACGCATTTATCACGCAAAGACGAAGAAGAGTTTGTACTGTAAATGGATATTGAGAAAATTTGAACGGTTCATCTAGGAAAGAGTTTCTTATGGGATTAGGGCACAATCTACTCATTTGTGTTTTCCATGAGTCAGGTTCTACGACGAGTTGTAGAAGAAAAGTTCAAGCACAGGTGTCAACAATGTAACCTAAAAGATTCGCGGTCTTTTTATACATCTTCGTATACCGCATATCCATACATTAAATGATCAGCTAGAGTGGCCGTAGCTATATCAAATTTTCTGAAAGTTAGAATTTTGCTTCTCCCACAACCCACTTTTGTTCCAATTGACAAATCATACCCTGCGAAAATTTTCATCTCAAACCAACGGCCAAACTACTTTACGTTGGAACATAACATCTGCATCATCTAATTCCGTTGAAACGCATAACGCATTCTAGTCTTCTTTGCCTTTCGTGAGATTAATCTACGTGACACGTTCAAGAAACTGCACCAATTGTTTAAAGTCATTCTGACTCATATTAGTGAAACGTTCATTCGGGGGATTCAAGGCACTGGACTCGCATTCGGGAGGACGACGGTTCAATCCCACGTCCGGTCATCCTGATTTAGGTTTTCCGTGATTTTCCTACATCACTTCAGGCAAATACCGGGATGGTTCCTTTGAAAGGGCACGGCCGATTTCCTTCCCCATCCTTCCATAATCCGACCTTGTGCTCCGTCTCTAATGACTTCGTTGTCGACGGGACGTTAAACACTAATTTCCTCCTCCTCCTCCTCATTCCTCAGGGATTCAAGAAACAAAATTCAAGAAACAAAACGAAAAGTTAAGAAATACCAAGTTTTTTTAATAAAGCACACATTTCCACTTTGTGAAACTTTTTTTAGTTAATCACTTTACTTCATTCATCTCTGTAGAATCAAAACATAATTTGATTGAATGAACACTGGACATTATTTATTCCTAAGAGAATGTTTAGTAGCACCTGGGTATTATTTACAGTCACCGGCAGTGATTTGTAAATCAATTTGTTTCTCAGATTCGTCTTTTGTGAGAATGTTATTGTAGCCCTGAATGAGTCTGACATCTCTTTCTGGAACATGTCTCACGATAACTATGTCATAAACTTTGAACTGTAATTTTGTAACGGGAGTCGTCTTTCTGTGATGAAGGGTCTTCGTGGAGAAAATCGATACTGATAAAAAGTCGTGAACAAAGTGTTCGTAACAGGTGTTACAAAAGATGAAAAGTCAATATTCGTAAAGGAAGGAACTTAATTTTTGTGTATAATGTACCGTCCACTTGATTTTTCCTTCTTCCTCTTCTTTACCTTTTTCTAATTCCAACTTGAGCCATATTGTCCTTGACCGTTGTTGGAACACTGTTATCAAAGCTAAAGGCACAGTTTCTCGTGCTAGGTGCCGGAAGTGTTTTGAAGCTTGTTTTGCAGCAGTCTTCCTGTTTACTGGTTCAGTATGATAATAATTTATCAGTTGACTCTTGAGCAGGAAATCATGTTAAGGTACCGTAATTGTTTCTGGTGACAGAAACCAAGCTCGAACATAAACTGGTGCAAGAAAAATACACACTCTTGTCAAGAGCTGTTCTCCATATCAGACATTCGTTGAAATATGTGTAGGTGTTCTCCACCTAGAATGACTTACAGCTCTTGGGATCCGAAACGATATCACATTCTTTGGAAGGTCGCCGAGGACAATCATTACTAACTGCAGCACTTCTTGGTAATAGTCTCGCCGTTGTTTCTGCGTAGAATGTAGGTTTTCAAGAACTGTGAGACTAGAAGACCGTGCATCAACAGGTACTTCCTGCCACCGTTTACGTGAGCGCTTTGTCGAGTTTCGACCACGTCACTCTAAATTTCTTGAAAAGTTCCATGTCCAGACCAGAAGTTTTCTCCATCAGTATGTCGAAACAGGTCTCGGCACAAAACTAAATATACGATGAGGACAATGGAGGTATAACAACAGACGACTGAATAATCTTTGAAATTTCTGCAGGCACTATATACTCGACCTGTATTTCTTACTTTCATATGATAGCAAAATGCCTGAATTTTGTCTACCCCTCTTCTCTACTACCTGGTAAACAACCATGGCTTCATATTTTCGAAAAGATGTTGGTATTACAGGGACAACTGGCAATTGTTCCTTGCCTTGAAAGTTTACTAATACTGCCAGCCAATCGATCTTTTCAACACGTTTGAGTGCTGGGAGCAACGTTCTGTCCCTGTGCAACACTAGTTTGCTGACAATACCACAGTAGTCACGTTGTTTGTTGTTAAGTGTTCACCGCTATGCTGCAGCACTCTCCAAATCAATAAAAGGGAGAACTAGTAGCCTTTACTCCCGACTGGCTACTGCGGCCGTCTGTGCTTATACTATTAATGTTTTACTGTTAATAAAATCATGATATTTTTCACTCTAAGACAAACTAAAACGCCGTACGGTGAAGGACGGGACGGAAATCGGTGGATGTGATGAACAATAATTACAATTTAAGGAAAATTAGATAATGTATTCAAGAGAAAGAGTTTCACCAACGAAGCGTCAATAAGGCGTTGATACAAAATGGTTCAAATGGCTCTGAGCACTATGGGACTTAATTTCTGAGGTCATCTGTCCCCTAGAACTTAGAACTACTTAAACCTATGCCCGAGGCAGGATTCGAACCTGCGACCGTAGTGATCGCGCGGTTCCAGACGGCGTAGATACACCTCTGGCTCTTAGATAAATAGTTCTTTGGCTTGTCTTGATTGATAGAGTTGTTGGATGTTCAGTGATAACGTGCCAGATTCTGCCCAATTGGCATGTTAGATCGTTAAAATCCCGAGAATTTTGGAGGGCCCTCCCATAATGCTGGGAGATTCGGCGACATTGCTGGCCAAAGTAGGATTTGGCAAGCACGAAGACAAGCAGTAGAAACTCTAGCCGTGTGCGGGCGGATATTATCTTGTTGAAATGTAAGCCAAGGATGGCAAGGAGGGCAATGAAGGCAAGAAATCAGGGCACAGAATATCGTCAACGTATCGCTGTCCTATAGTGGTACCGCAGATGACAACCAAAGGGGTCCTGCTATGAAAATAAATAGCATCGCAGACCATCACTCTCGTTCGTCGGACTGTATGTCGGGCGACAGTCAGGTTGATATCCCACCGCAGTCCGGGGTGTTTATACACTCGTTTTTACTGGACATTGGACCTCAGTTCGAAGCTGGACTCATCACAGTTTTACTCCATTAAAGAGATTCCAGACTGAAGACGTGTCTGGAGACCATCCGAGCAGCGGTGGGACGACTTACTGCCCACAGTCAAGAGTTGCGGTGTAGGGTGCGCTTTCTTTTTGTAACAGACGCCCTTTGGTTGTCATGCGTGGCACCGTTACAGCACAGCGGTATGTGCCCTTCATGGAATGCCATCCTCGGCTTATATTTCAGCAAGATAATGCTGCTTGCACACGGTCTCCGCTGTTATCTTCCTACCTGTCAAACACTAACTTGGTCAGCAAGGTCGCCGGATTTCTCTTCAATTGGGAAATTTTGGAGCACTATGGGAAGGGCTCGGAATTTTGACGATCTAACGCGCCAATTGGACGGAATGTGGCTCGACGTCCATGAGGAGGACATTCACCAACTCTACCCATCAGTGCCGAAGGCTTGTATAAGAGAGAGAGGTGTATCAACGCCTTATTGACTTGCCCAGTTTCTGAAGATCATTCTCTTGAATAAATCATCCAGTTTTTCTGAAATGGCATTTCCTTGTCTGTACATGTACGTCGCGACTAACAATTTCTGTCCCATTCTGATGATTCCTTCGCAATATGCTTTTCTTCTTTTTGTCTTAGAGTCCTCTGTTTACGAGGCGTGTTTTTTTAAGTAAGTACCGTTGTGAAATTAAAAAAAAGACGTGCTAAGATATCTCAATAACATTATTTTTACATGAAAGCCTGTACATTAATCTACGCACTGACGCCATTACAGTCTGATTCTTCCTTGTTTACGTTGTGTACTGTGTGTTTAAGATGCCTCCGACAATAGTGAGTCCCGTCGACTGTGAAGTACGGGCTGTTATAAGATTTCTTAGTGCTAAAGGCGTAAAAGCGATCGATATTCATTGTGAGATCTGTGCAGTTTACGGAGAAAACATTATGAGTGATGGAATGGTAAGGAAGTGGATGAGAGCATTTAAAGATGGCCGCACAAATGTGCATGATGAACAACGGAGTGGGCGTCCTTCGGTGGTTTATGAAAGTTTGGAGCAGGAAGTGGACAATAAGGTGAGAGAATACAGACGCTTTACGATTTCCTCCTTGCGGGATGACTTGGGTACCGAAGATGTTGACGGATGTGCACAAAACCAATCGTTTAGACAGTGCATTGACTTTCCTTGAGCGGTACCACAACGACGGTGATGATTTCTTAAGCCAAATTGTTACGGGCGATGAAACATGGGTGGCCTATGTCACACCAGAATCAAAGCAACAGTCCATGGAATGGCGGCATTCAGATTCACCCAAAAAAATTAAGTTTAAACAAACAATTTCTGCCCGGAAAATCATGTGCACAGTTTTTTGGGACGGAAAATGAGTATTGCTTCTGGAATTTCTGCCTCGTAATGAGACAATCAAAGCAGCAGCTTACTGTAAGACATTGCACAATCTGCGCCGCTCAGTTCAGAACAAAAGATTCAGAACAAAAGACGTGGAAAGTTGAGTAAGGGCATCGTTTTGCTGCAAGACAATGCCCGTCCGCATGTGGCGCATCAGACCAAAGATCTCAACACATCTTTTCGATGGAAAACTCTAGATTATTCTCCGTACAGCCCCGATCTCGCGCCCAGTGACTACCATCTGTTCCTGCACTTGAAGAAACACCTGGGCGGTCAGCGTCTTCAAGACGATGACGAAGTCAAAACAGTGGAAAGTTTCAGATTGAGTTTATAATAGTAAGACAAAGATTTCGAAACAAGATTTTTAACTAAAGACGTTTCCAGGAGAAGATGTGGTTTCTGACCTTATTTATTGCTTATGAATTGTAGATTAAAGTGAATAATTTGCAATAGGTAGGAAATTAAAGAGAGGAGACCTGGACAAAATGAAGGAAACAAAGGTTACCGAGAATTTCAGAGGTAGCATTCGGCAATGGTGGATTGAAACAGGCAAAACAAATATAATATAAGGCGCTTGCACAGACCTGATAGATGAAATAGCGAACGTAGCTAAAAAACAAGGCGTAGAATTCCCTGGGTAAGACGGAAGGTACTGGATGTAATAGGCAGGAATTGAAGTAGACAAAAGAGAGTACAGACATCCGAAATAGGAGGTTCACAGGAAGGGCATAATGGTCAACCAGGAATGGTTAGAAGACAAATACAACGGTGTAGAAGCATGTTGAACTAGGGGAAAATATATGCCGCCTGTAGAAAATAGATCTCTGGAGAAAAGAGAAGTAGCTGTATGAATATTCAGGGTTCAGATGGCCAGCCAGTACTAAAGAAGGAGGGGAAGGTTGCAAGGTGGACTGAGTACATAGAGGATCTATGTAAGGGAAGCAAACTGGAGGACAGTTTTATGGAAAGGAAGGGAAATGCAGGTGAAGATGAGGTTAGAGATGTGACAAAGCTGGAAGCAGAGTACTGAAATATTCTGGAGAAGACGACATTACCTCAGAATTTCTGAGATCCTTGGGAGATACCCTCTGACTTCTGGAAGAATGTGATAATTCCAATTCTAGAGTACACAGTTGTTGACCAATGTGAATACTATTGAACCATCGGTTTAGTAAGTCGTAGTTGCAAAATACTGAATGGAATTATTTAAAGAAGAAAAATTAGTTGAAAGCGACCTCCCGGAGATCAGTTTGAGTTCCAGAGAAATCTAGGAGCATGCGAGGCAGTACGATCTCTATCAGCTACTCCAGAACTCAGGTTGACGAAAGGCAAACCTATATTTATAGCATTTGTAGACTTCGAAAAAGTGATGGGAATACTGACCGGACTACAACCTGACACAAATACGGGGAGCAAAAGGGTATATTCAGCTTGTAAGTAAAACACACGGCAGTTATGAGTGGAAGAGCATGAAAGGAAGGCAGTGGTTGGGAAGAGAATGAGCCAGGGATGTAGCCGATCGACAATGTTATTCAGTCTGCACATTGAGGAAGCTGTAATGGGAACGTAGGAGCAATTTGGAAAGAGAATTAAAGTTCAGGAGACAACAAAATAACTGCTATTTTCGATGACATTTTAATGCCGTCAGAGACAGCTGAGGACTTGGAGGACCATGTGAACGAGATAGTCTTTTGAAAAGAGATTATAAGATGAACACGAAAAAAAGTAAAGCAAGGGTGACGGAATGTAGCCTAATTAATGTCTATTGTAAATGTGTTAGAAAGTACTTTCTAATGGTACCCTTGGACGCAACTGAAATATAGACGATAAGCATACCAGACAAGAACGATGAACAACCTTTTGATATGCGGTGCCATGGATGAATGCTTAGGTCAAGTGGGTAGATCCGATAACAAATGAGAAGGTACTGAATCGAACTGAGGAAACTAAGAAATTTATGGTGCTTTATTGAAAGGAGGTGAGAGTAAACAGTGTAGAGGAAGACCAAGGCTTGAGTACGTTAAGCAATTTCAAACTGATGTAGGCTGTGCCAGTTATACAGAGATGGCGATGCTTTTACAGGACAGATTAGGGTCGAGAGCTGCAGTGAACCAGTCTTCCGACTGAAGACCACAACAACGACATCTCGCGAAATGACTGTGGCGGGAAAGTCAGATAAATAAGGGCTCATTTAGCGTTTACTCAGTGACAGATAGTGGTTATTACCATGCATCATTCACGTTTGGGAATGGGAAGAGAAGGAATCATAGTGGATAGCGGATAGTAGTCTCCGCCACACTGTATAAAGTAGGTTCTGGGCTATAAGTGTACATTTAGAAATTTGTTGCACAGTCTGCTGATAATGAAATTGTCTTCTTGCTACCTAAATACTGTTTGTATATCTGAACTAACGCCAAGATTTGAAGCAGTCGAGTGTCAAACGTTGGTCAGTGTTGCGAAAACTCGACCTCGAAGTTAGTTATGGCAATGGCGCCGAGGTACATCGGCAGAGCGAAGCAACGTCAAGTCTGCTGATAGATTACAAAACAGCCATTCGATCATGGTTTGAAAATACAAAAACATGCACATAATTACGAAAGGGTAGCATAATAAGTAGACTTAGAAGAATTCCTTATAAGATTTAGGACGGAGAAACGCGGCGCGTTCGATAAGCCGCAAGATGGAAGGCGTGAGATTCAAGCTCACAAACAGTCCTGTAGAATTGAAAAACGCTGATGGCCGCAACACATAGAACTCGTAACAACGGATAGATGCCTTTTGTCGTTTGTTTTAAATGACTGTTAGCCTTATAAATTGAAATAGTAACGAAAGCCATGTTTTTATTTTGATTAACAATCCCGCCTGAGATGTTGAGTCTTAAGAAGCTGTTACTAGCGTGACCAGTCGCCAAGGCTGCACGCCTGCCATCTGGTGGCGGTCGCAGATCAGTCGTATCTGATATAGCTCACCGATCCCCATTATCATATTAAAGAGGCTAAGTAACAAAACGTATTTCCTAGGCTATTGAGAATAAACTTTATTCAAATAACTAGAATATAAATATGCACTAACTCCACATTACCACTTGCACATTGGCCTGGAAGTGAAGAATCTTACAAAGGATGTCAATTAACAACATATACTTTCGAGGCTATTGAGAATAAACTTTATTGAAGTAATTGGAACATAAATATGCACTAACTCCACATTATCACTCGCTCCGTGACTTGGATTGCAAGTTACCAGTTGCCATATTAATGTGGACTTATCGAGGAAAAGCGAAGGTTATTCCTGTGAGTTACCAACAAGGAATGTCAACAAATATCCAGCAGAATTTAATTTCCCATCTAGAATCCCTTCAGTGCACAGCTTACACAACAAATATTGTTTGTACTGTGACGTTACGGCTAGAAGACATTATAAAGACACAAAAGATTTAAAGACATTAGCTGTCAGTGGGCACTGGTTCATACCAATGGGGAAATTTGACAATTGTGCTGGACAGCGATTCGAGCCTCGGTGTTTCGCTTACTGGGCAGATACGCTGACCACTACACCATTCAGACACGGTAGCCACCACAAACCCACGGACTACCACAATACGCCTCCAGTGACACCCCGATTCTCGATTAATACCACACGATACTGCTGTAGGGCCCTCCTCATTCGCCTAATTACTCGCCGCTTCACGTCGGTTTCCTTAACAGGAGGCATTGTGATACCACGGAAGTGTGTGCCGATTGAAGAGTTATCATATTACAGAGGATAAGTAACAAAATGTACTAGTGAGAATAAACATTATTCAAATAACTAGAATATAAAACTGCACTAACTCCGCATTATCACTTGCTCATTGATTTGGAAAGCAAGTTATCACGTGGCATGTTCAAAAAATAATCACAAACACTAACATTTCTAAATAAAGTTCCACTGAATTACTAAACGGGCGAAGTCCAGCAAATAAGTTTTGTATTATTTCTACCACTACCTATCATTTTACTCCTCAGTATTGGCACAATTCACAGTAAAACTGTTTATGCACTTCAAGTAAGTATTCTATCATACTTTTCAGCTCCCTGTTCTTCTCTCAATACACTCCCTCACTGAACTTGATGGTTTTGAAATCTTCACTTCGCCACATTTTTCACAACACTCTTTTCACTTCCCATCCCTCTATCCCATCAAAGTCTTTTTTAGCTGAATTACCCCTACTATGGTGGTTTCAATCCGAAACTTATACACTACTGGCCATTAAAATTGCTACACCCCGAAGATGACGTGCTACAGAGGCGAAATTTAACAGACAGGAAGAAGATGCTGTGATATGCAAATGATTAGCTTTCCAGAGCATCCACACAAGGTTGGCGCCGGTGGCGACACCTACAACGTGCTGACATGAGGAAAGTTTCCAACAGATTCCTCATACACAGTTGACCGGCGTTTCCTGGTGAAACGTTGTTGTGATACCTCGTGTAAGGAGAAGAAATGCATACCATCACGTTTCCGACTTTGATAAAGGTCGGATTGTAGCCTATTGCACGAATGGCAAAACGTCATTTTTTCGGATGAATTCAGGTTCTGTTTACAGCATCATGATGGTCACATCCGTGTTTGGCCACATCGACGTGAACGCACATTGGAAGCGTGTATTCGCCATCGCCATACTGGCGTATCACCCAGCGTGATGGTATGGGGTGCCATTGGTTACAAGTCTCGGTCACCTTTTGTTCGCATTCACGGCACTTTGAACAGTGGACGTTTCACTTCAGATGTATTACGACCCGTGGCTCTACCCTTCATTCGATCCCTGCGAAACCCTACATTTCAGCAGGATAATGCACGACCGCATGTTGCAGGTCCTGTACGGGCCTTTCTGGATACAGAAAATGTTGGACTGCTGCCATAGTACCGCCAATGAAGACACGCAAGAGACCGGCTACAAAACGGCACGAGCAGGCGGAAGTGTATGATCTCTACGTGCAGTACAGTCAGCCCGTGTAACATGACCTGCACTTATCCCGTTTAACATGAACAAGTCACAAGAGTTATCTTTAGCCGGCCGCTGTGGCCGAGCGGTTCTAGGCGCTTCAGTCTGGAACCGCGCTGCTGCTACGGTCGCAGGTTCGAATCCTGCTTCGGGCATGGATGTGTGTGATGACCTTAGGTTAGTTAGGTTTAAGTAGTTCTAAGTTCTAGGGAACTGATGACCTCAGATGTTAAGTCCCATAGTGCTCAGAGCCATTTGAACCAATTTTAGTTATCTCTCACAGCATCTCTGGCCTTAGCAGCACGTACATGTGCCATATAATTGTAGACATCGCTTTTAGTATGTGAGTGCGCTGTTCACACACCACTTAACGAAGAAGAAAACACATAGCATGATAACTCTTCAATTGTAACCACATTGTTACCTTAGCTTAATCTGTGTCCTGCACTAAACATATCGTCGTTTAATTTAGCGTCCATATTGGAAATAAATTATTTCTTCTTATTATTTATAAAGACAGACGCTACACTATAAATTAGTCAGCGAGTTCACGCACTGGTAAAGTACTGGACTTGTATTACGGTACAAACCACAGTTGTCCTTAAATCGCTTAAGGCGAATACTGGGTGTTTCCCGTGAAATGGCGCGGCACTTACTACGAGTATTTCCATGCTTCATCAATCCGAGCTTCTTCTCCGTCCATGCAGACACTGTCGTCGACGGGATGTTAAACCCTAAGTTCCCCTCCCCACTAATTAAAGGTTCATATACAAGATTATAAAGGAGAAACAATGATTCAGACTTCGCAGGAAAGGCGGAGAGGTAGGTTTCCGCTACGCTAACGAAACTGGTACCTGTCGATTAGGATCTTTTAACAAACACTGTTGCTCTTTCTCATAGTTTACCAGCACTATCGCAGTTGAACAGTAATGAGAGTCCTGACTGTTTACGAGCAATACGTTAGATTTGTTTTCTTTGATGGACAATTACCACTTCACGTTACAAGTATCAGTTCTCAGAGGGTAATCCTGCGTTGCGCTGTGGGTTTTTGGCGTTGAAACTTTCTTATACGTAGGCTGTTTCACAATTCATGTTAAGCGCTTCGAGAGGTCGCTGTACCGGAAATGAACGAGTCGGAAGTCATAAGCGGGAACTGTTGTGACACCTCTGACACTGCGATCCATGTACCGGTACTGCTGTTGCTAAGACTGTAGGGCAGACAAAATTCAGAGGTGGTAGTATTCACCAAAACAAGGAAAAAATGTCCAGTAAAAATGAGTTCTAAAATGCATACCTGAGGAGCTATGAGCACTTGTTCATCTTCGCTACTGTGAAACACGTCTGCTCTATTGAAGAAATATGCATAGCTCTTAAGGTATGCATTTTAGAGTCAATGATACTAGACAATGTTTTTACTGCGGTCCATACTAGCACCTCTAAAACTTGCCTACCCTACAGTCTTAGCATGATCAAGTCACAGGAGTTATCTTTCAGCTGGCTGCTGTGGCCGAGCGGTTCTAGGCGCTTCAGTCTGGAACCGCGCTGCTGCTACGGTCGCAGGTTCGAATCCTTCATCGATCGCAGTGTCAGAGGTGTCACAACAGTTCTCGCTTATGACTTCCGACTCGTTTGTTTGCGGCACATAGACCCTTACCTCAAATTGATACGTTCTTCCTTCTCCATCATCCCAGAAAGTTTCTAACATCGTCACGCAATCACGCTGTATATATACCTACATTTACAGGTGACGGCGACTATAATATTACCCTTTGTAGCGTTGTTGGGTGACCTTTCTGGACATGGGTCTCAACGTAAAACATGATCTGCTTAGTCCCCTCTACAACCTCTAGAAGTGTGTAACATGAATTGTAAACCACCCTGTAGAAAAGTCCCACGGGGCTTGCAAAGCTATCTATCAGGTGATTGATGAATACCGTACCCATTGGGATACGCACGGAGTCCCTTTATGTCTCACGTTTTCACCCTATCGGAAACAGCTTGCTGAAGTCTGTGTTCTAGGAATTCTAAGTCCAGTCACAGAGGTGGAAAGGAAGTTTCGTTATTTCACAATATTTATATCTATGTCTTTAAAGTGCAGAGTGGTATGTAACGGCGACCGCAGAAATATAGTACAGGCGCGTACCATACTGAGACTCATGGGTAGAAATGTGATGAAATGTGGGTTACACACTGAGGTATTGACGTTCGACGGCTTCTTGGGAGTTTCTCGGTGATCTGGTAAACATATCAAAAAGGATAAATATCCAAAGAAGAGCAGGTCCTTTCGTCACGAATTCGTTAACTGAGTGACAGACGCTAAAAGAGAGGCGTTGTGCACCGCAGAAATGCTTACTGTCAAAATTTCGAGACTGTGTTTTCCAAAAAGAAGAAAGCTATTACATCTTCACACATACGTCTTACGAAATGTCCACAACAGGAGCAGCAGAGAAATTGGAACTCATACGAACTCTCTCCGTCTGACCTCGTTGCCACATAACTTGGAATAGAACAGGAGAGGAAGAAATTGATAATGGCGACTGAGGTACCATCGGCACCCACCTGTGAACTTACGGGGAACGGATATGCATGTCTGTGCAGCTCACATTCCAGGCTCCCAGACTGCTGTCACCACGATAGCGGATAGTACGTATGTGTCAAGCACTATAGGACAGGTTCAAATTGGACAAAGACGAAACGCCGGTGACACCAGGCACTCATTGCAGTTGGGTCGGGTTGTGTTTATTGGACACTGGAAGCCTAAGCATAGCGTGCCATCTCTACAGCCAGTACTGTAGTTGAAAGTGTAAGTTCAGTGCGTAGTATGGCGACTATATCCTGCTATGATCACAATGGGTAGCCTACTACCAAAATGCTCAGTTTACAGTGTTTTAATGAATTTTACTAATTTTATAAGTTGGTCTCATTTGAAACGTTGAATTTTAACTCTTTTTAATAATTTTATTCTAGTTTCCATGCCGTGAAATGTTTTACCATCTATTCGGCCTTATCATTTCGCTTTAAACGTATTCTACCAGAAACAAATTATAGACAATGTTTTCGAGGAAAAAGGTGCAGTAGGTATGACGCACGGAGTAGATCACACGAAGTTTCTTAGTATGATTAAATACAGTGGGAAAGAATTGCAGCCGGATTTGGGGGCTCTCACTTATGCTTTCCTACCAAATGGCTAATCTTTTAATGGAGAAGGAATCATCGCACGAATATAGTAAATTTTGTGATACTGGTTCCAGTTTACTCGACCTTGGATTCCCTGTGCCTGCAGGCAACACGCACAGCACCACACCACAAGGTTGAAGTAAATGGAAATGAGCGTATGGCTTCAGTGGCCGGGAAGTTACCAATAGGGAAATTCTGCCGCCAAGTGCAGGTTTTATTGAGTGCGACGCCACATTGGGCGACCTGAAGTAACGAGGATAGCACAACACCCACTGCCTGAAATCTCCTGCCCCAGCCGGGAATCGAACCCGACTCCCGTGCGTGGCACTCCATTCAGCTAATGGGGCGGACGCGGGAGGTGAAGTGACAGCTACGTTGGCGAGGCGTAATTGCTGGGTGGCAGTTACACAAGAGGCACACAGATAGCGCCTGTTACCTGCCACCGCTGGCTGTGAAAGTAGCAGCATAACGGTGCGTCAACACTTGCCGTTCCGGAGGCGTGGGCGTCACCAAACAACGGCACGGGAGTGCGAGATGCGGAACGTGACACCAGGCCACTGCCGCCACGACCTCGCGCTGCCTCAAGCCTCCCCAGGTGACACTGGTCTGTGAAACTCTAAAGCGACGAGAAGTACGACTCTCCTCTCTCAGTCGTCCGCACACTCAATAAAGTCATTCGCCTCATCCTTGCCCATGCAGATCCAGGGTGGAGAACTACTGCCCTGCAGTTTTACATCCTCGAAATCCTAGCAGTGAATGAATTGTGCCTTATTTATTGTACCTGTTGTCCTAAAACCGTTCGTAACATGCCGACTTGCTTTTGGGAGAACTTACATTCTAATCTCCGTCTCCCATCGAGAATTCACCTAAATTTTCGTCAATCGATTGACGTGAATTCAAAAATAATTCCTTAGCTCGGTTTCTTTCGTTATATTGTTTTACCTGAGCTAATACTCCTTGTACAAGAATGTCTCTCAGGGAACGTTAAGCGCTAATCTTTTTGTCTCCGTTCCTCCCTGTTTTAACATGATCAAACAATAACCCAGCAGTCCGACAATTCCGGTATCTTAGTACATAGGCCTAGTAATCTTTGATTCACCTGCTGGTGCAATAGAACATCTGGCTCTCGATGAACTACAAACGAAATTTTCTAGAAGTAGACGTGAACACAAAATTCCGGGATAGTTCCTTTCAAACGGCGCGGCCGAATTGCTTACTTCAAAATCAGAGCTTCAACACCCTATCTTAAGAATTCGTCATCTACAAGACATCAAACTCTAATTTTCCATTCATCTGTTACTGAAGAATAACTTTACTGAGGAATAACTTTACGGAAAATAGTTTTTCCAATATTCCATACCATCAATTTAAATCGCATAGGAATATATAAGTATATTTCTCATTTCAAAGTAGAAACTCCCTTATCAGAAACTGCCAGGAAGAAGTTGGGGGGAGGGGGGGGGAGGCGGCAGTTTGGGGGAGAAGATCCGACAGCGAGGTCATCGGTCTCATCGGATTAGGGAAGGACGGGGAAAGAAGTCGGCCGAACCCTTTCAAAGGAACCATCCCAGCATTTGCCTCGAGCGATTTAGGAAAATCACTGAAAACTTAAATCGGGATGGCCGGACGCGGGATTGAAAGTCGTCCTCCCGAATGCGAATCCAGTGTGTTTGCCACTGCGCCACCTCGCTCGTTCAGAAACTATCAGTCTGTATCATCTATGAATGTAATCGTTGTACGTTTACAGTGCTATAACCTCTTAAGTGAGTACTAGGTTCTCTTGGATTCCAACTAATGCAGGTAAAGAAATAAGTAATAGGCATTATAGACAAGAAGAACAGCACGTTCTTTATGTATGTGCTGTATGAACACTTCTTTAACTTGTAGCTTGTAAATAGGTCTACAAAAAAGGCGTTCACTCAGTATATGCTATTAGAATTGTTGAATGTAAATGTTTCAAATCTGAGTTGCGGTATAAAGTCTTACAGGATCCAAGGGCCACTGCGTAAATACTGAACACACTTTTTTCATCGCTTTCTTCGGTCGTTAACAACAACAGTGCACTTGATAATATTTACTTGATTACGAGTTCTGGACGTAGCCTGTTATCAGATCATCAGATAGAAAGTCTTAATATGACACAATGCTATGTACGTACTGAGTCCTTTTAGTTGTTCTTCCTATGAAAGATAATTTCCAAAATTTTTGTCAAGTAAACTACTGTTATTATCGAGCAAAAAAGGGGCGAAAAATAAGTGCTCAGTATTCACAAATATTATAATCACGCCCGCATCTCGTGGTCGTGCGGTAGCGTTCTCGCTTACCACGCCCGGGTTCCCGGGTTCGATTCCCGGCGGGGTCAGGGATTTTCTCTGCCTCGTGATGGCTGGGTGTTGTGTGATGTCCTTAGGTTAGTTAGGTTTAAGTAGTTCTAAGTTCTAGGGGACTGATGACCATAGCTGTTAAGTCCCATAGTGCTCAGAGCCATTTTTATTATAATCACATTTTCATTGCCTTACATCGTGCCGTGTGGAGCGTATGTAAATTTATTGACATTTTTGTGGGGTAGCGATACGCACACATACAGATGGCGGTAGTATCACGTACACAAGATATGAAAGGGCAATGGATCGGCAGAGTTGTCATTTGTATTCAGGTGATTCATGTGAAAAGATTTCCGATATGGCTACGGCCGCAGGACAGGAACTGACAGACTTTGAACACGAAATGGGAGTTGATGTTATATGCATAGGTCATTCAGTTTCGGAAATCGTTAGGGTATTCAATATTCCGAGATCCACGGCGTCAAGAGTATGCCGAGAATATCAAATTTTAGGTTTTACCTGTCACCATGGACCACGCAGTGGCCGACGGACTTCACTTAACGACCGAGAGCAGTGGCGTCTACGTAGAGTTTTCACTGGTAATAGACAAGTAACGCAGCGTTAAATCAATGAGGGACGTATGACGAATGTGTCTGTTATAACAGTGCGTCGAAATCTGGGGGATGGGCTACGGCAGCAGACCGACATGGATGTCTTTGCTAACAGCAGGACATCAAATGCTTCAAATGGCTCTGAGCACTATGGGACTTAACATCTGAGGTCATCAGTCCTCTAGACTTAGAACTACTTACACCTAACTAACCCACGGACATCACACACTACCATGCCCGAGGCAGGATTCGAACCTGCGACCGTAGCAGTCTCGCGGTTATGGACTGAAGAGCCTAGAACCACTGCCGGCAGCAGGACATCAGCTGCACCGCCCCTCCTGGGCTCGTGGCCGTATTGGTTGGCTCTAGACAACTGGAAAACCGTGGCCCGTTCAGGTGAGTCCCTATTTCAGTTGGTAAGAGCTGATGGTAGGGTTGGAGTGTGGTGCAGACCCCACGTACCCATGGACCCAAGTTGTCAATAAGGCACTATGTCAGCTGGTGGTGGCTCCGTAACGGAATGGGCTGTGTTGATGTGTGAGAGAGTGGGTCCTCCGGCCCAACTGAGCCTATCATTGACTGAAACACTATTTGAACACCTTTTTCAGCCATTTGTGGACATCTTGTTCCAGAGCAACGATGGAATTTTTATGGGTGGCAATATCAGAACATGCTGGACAGTTTTTTAAGCGAATGACGTGGCCACCCAGGTCGCCCGACATGAATCCCATCGAACATTTATGGACATAATAGAGAGGTCAGTTCGTGCACAACATTTTGCGCCGACAACACTTTCTCAATTATAGACATCTATAAAGGCTCAATACTTCTGCAGGAGACTTCTAGCGACTTGTTGAGCCTATGCCACTTCGAGGTGCTGCACTAAGCAGGGGAAAAGGAGGTTCTAGATGACATTAAGGAAGTACCCCATTACTTTCGTTACCTCAGTGTATGTGTACAACAGTAAACGTCTCCCAAGACATAGTTCGCCATTAAAGTTCTGTTTATTTTTCATGCTTTGCTCTCAGTTTCGTTGGCTAAAGTTTGATCAACAAAACAAAATAGACCTTACTCTTGTAAATATTCATATTAGATTGCCCTGCATGAAAGTTCTACTTCAATGGAAATTGAAACATAAATAGGGTGTTTCAAAGAGGAGTTTAAAATTTTAAAAAATCATATAAATTTATTTAAAAGAGATATAGAGCTGGGTTTGGTGTTATTTTGTAGAGAAACACATCAAGTTTTCAAGTTTTTTTACCTTAAACTAGTTATGCATGTGGCTTCCGCTGGTTATCATGCACACATCCCTTCGGAAGTCAATTTCTTCCCAAATTCGCTGTTGCGTTGCAGATGTAACTTGCTCAATGGCGACGTAAATTTTTGCTCAGGTAGAGAAGCCATCACAAGAGGTACAAACACGATACCCTTGATGAATTCCCGTGAAAAAATCGAGTGGTGTCAGATCTGGGGAACGTGGGGGTCATGCAGTTGGTGCATCACGGCCAGTCCATTGATCTGGAGAGCGGTCACTGAGAAAATCTCGGACGTCAGCCAGGTAGTGGGGTGCTGCACCATCTTGCATGAAGTAAACATTTACTTCTTGGTCATCATCATCGATGTGTAGTACCAAAAAAGGCTGTAACATATCCAGGCACACTATCCCGTTCAAACGGGCACGGATAAAAAGGGCCGTATACTTTGTTCTTGCTTAGTGTGCAAAATACGTTCAATTTAGGTCTGTCACGAACATCTTGCAATGTCTGATGTGGATTTTCATTTCCCTAAATCCTACAGCTACGTGTGTTAACCTTGCCACTTAAGTGAAACGTCGACTCGTCAGAAAAGATGATTTTTGTCCAAGAATCCGCACAGAATTTCTTATAAGCAGTTTTATCAATGTCTTTTATTGCTTGTACGATCGTCAGTCTATGCAAACGGTTTCTCAACACACGCCTAAAAGTCGTATGTGCGCTGTGCAGTTCGTGAGATGCGCGCCGGGTCGATTTCCTAGGACTGCTGACAAAACGTCACACTCGCTCAATGACGTCGTCAGATGTGCTTGGCCGACCTGATGATTTCCCACGTCTTACCGAGCACGCTGTTTCTATAAAATATTTATGACAGATGAATTTTAGACCTACTAGGAGGATCTTTAGTGTATTCTGTACTGAAATTACGCTGAGCTGTTGTCACCGACTTCGATTCTTCGAATCAAAACACACAGGTAGCACGCTCGGGTCCAGTGAAGGCAGCCTTCTTTATCGCAACTGCCACTAGCGCTCCTTGCGGTGCGATTCGACACTGGTGAACTGCGTGAGACCAAACTTGGTGTATTTCCCTGCAAGCTGATACTACAGTCACCTCTGTAGGTGCTATGAATTGATTTATTTGCATTTTCAAGAAGTCCTTTTTGAAACACCCTGTAGCGAGAAGACACGGATCTTTGTCCTATTTTAGACATGTGAAGAGCGACGAGATTCAGAATAGGAATCGCGTATCGAAACGTGGAGATAAATCACTCCGAATGCTGGATATGAAGAAAATGAATATATGTTTTAAGAGATCAGCTATATTATTTCCACGAAATAGTCTCAAATTATATTTTGGCACTTGCTAAGAGCAAATTTCCTGGGTTGCAATTAGTGAAATAGCAACGATCATACACATGAGAAGAATGATCATATTCTAAACCAACGAATTTGTGGTAAAAATTAGGTTATATGCTTTCAAACTCGTATATTAAGAAATAAAATACAGAGCATAGCTAGAAATGTGTGTTAGTGCTCTTCTGCTTTTACGCTCTGAAATAATAAATCGGCATTCTACACCATATGGCCACCTACCTGTAGTTGAGCCATTTCCAGTGGTTTCTTAAGGAATGTGTGCTGACGTCTAAAGGGCTGCCTTTATAGCCGGGAGGCGGCGGGGGCCTTGGAGGGGCGCGTGGCGGACAAAACACGGCGGGAGAAACGCCGACCGACAGAGACGTCGCGCACCACCGCCGACCGCTACCGCTGCCGCGGCCGCCAGCAAGAACTGGCAGCGCGACCACGGAGGGCCGGGAGGAGGCGCCACTGCTGGCCTACCCACAGCGTACCTGTGGCTGCGCGTGTGTCAGGCTAGCAGTTTGATCGTGTGGGTAGGGGTGGGAAAAACCGACCGGTTAAACGATACCATTAATTTAGTTCTGAATAACCGGTATTTTTAGATATCTGTCTGGTCTCAGTTTGTAACATTTACTTTTGTTTCTCAATAATAACCGAGTAAGAAACCGAAATATTAATTAATCGTAGTACAGTGCTAAAATTTTTAGTTTTCAAATATGTCTTTATTAGAATAAAGGAGTAACTTTTATTTGTAAAATTTGCATTGGTTTGAAATATTGCCTTATTATAGAACTTGGGAAAAGCGAGCAGTGCATTTTAACAACAGTGCTGACAGAAAAGAGCAGCAACAAATACATGATACAAGAACTGGTGCACCATCGCTGAGACTACGATGTCCCTGCTGCCGTGTGTCGTGAGTTAAGATAGCGCGTATACACGCAGTGTGCAACACTTGCCCCTTTCTGCTGTACACGATAGTTTCTCGCTATCGTCACTGGACATCTGTTGTATTTCACAATGGCACCAACCATAGTTTTTTTTACGAAGTGGTGTAGGAATGAAGTACAGTGCTTCATTTGCTTTAATAGATTAAAGATTTGTCTGCAATTTCTGTGAAATAATAAAAGAGGAATGAAATTATACTAACAGTAAAAAATTTGAAAAACTTAACAACAGTTTATTCATCCAATACAAAAAAAGAAAGTAACTGTCCTGCTACATAATATGCGTTCATCAGCTTGCAGCCCTTGGAAACGGACATATTAACACGAAAAACAGAGTTTTTCAATCTCAGTTTTCACCCTTTAGCACTAGCTATTCGTAATGCCCAAATAGTGGTGTGATCCCCGATTACAACGTGATTATTCAGCAGAATTTCAAAAAATTAGCACAAAAAGAAGAATATTACTGATTTTTTTTCAGTATCCTAACACTTCTCATTTTTCGATAAAAGCAGCGATCTTTGGACGGACTAAGTTTTCTTTTATTTGACTATTTCATTTACTATTTTTATTCTATGTATCGTGAAATTTACCGAGTCAAAAGTTTTCAATCTAGCTTGATTTCTACGTTTATTACTGGAAATAATAGGAGTAAAAAATAGAAAACTGGTTCTTTCAGAAACCAGTTTTAACTGTCAGGCTAAAGAGGAGTGAAAAAAAAAACGGTATAACTGAATACCATTGGTTCAACATTAATCGCTATCCCCCTCTCTTATCAGTTCAATCACCCGTCACTATAATTTGTAGATCTGGAGAACGCTGAGTTGAGACGTATTTCTCAACCCACATTAAGCTGTGGGTCGCCCTGGAATAAGTCAGTACGAAACTCAGAGGAAACAAAGGCCATACTATTTCCAATAGGGCTATGTTAGTAAAGCACTGCGGTCTTCATATTGTCTTTGTCTTTGCGGATTCTACAATTTTACTTTGTTTCTACACAACTGGGAATGAAAACTACAGCACCATAAAGACAGCATGCAGTAAATGTCAGACTGCCAGAAACATACTACATTGCAAATGATTAGATTTTCAGCCCGACTGCTGAAATTAGATACGAGCAAATCCATGAGGGTTGTGTTTATAAGGATAGATTTGCAGTGAGCTACTCATTCAGATATCTGGTTTGAATGTTGTCTTTCTATGCGAAAAGACGCTTGTTATGCCTGACATACGAAGGGGAAACGTTCACCGGCACCTGTTCAGTTCCACACTGTGGTTTGTTGTCGCTGTTCACGGTGGTCAGCGTTTCACGACTGTCATGTGAATACAGAATCTATGGGTTCTGGTGAGCCATAGTCAAAGCCATGTAGCGTCCGAGTAGCCGTGCAGGATGGACTGGCGCCCGAGGGGATAACATTGATCAGCCATGTGGGATCGTACCGTCACGTCACGCACCTTGAGCAAGGAAATTTGTATGTTTCGAGCAAATCAGGCACCCACAAGGGGGGAGCCGCGACGTCTGGAGAACCCTAGCATGAGGATCATTGTTGGACCTTTTCTTGACGCGGCGGAAGAGAGCGGTGCACCTGAAGCTGCATTTGCCCCGGTGTGGCTTGCTTCTGGTTACCGTGCACACCACACACAAGCAGAGCCATAAATGTTGTGCATGCCTCTTTCTCAACGTGTACACGCGAGTGATTTCGTTCACACCTAGAGAGAGGCACGTACGCTACTCCAGTGATGAAGGTGCGGCTGAAGATTAAATGCGCCTTTGGGCAGTGGGCGTGCTTATCAGAGCCAGCCAGGTGTGGTGGCGATGTGCACCAACTAGGCGCAGCGTAAACATGCACTCTAAAGCCTGGCTGCCGGTCACCTAATATTACTTTCGAGGCTTACTGCGAAGTTCAAAATATTTACTAAATTCGTAACTTTTACACAGAACAGATCAAGAATCTGCAAGTATATGTATTTAATTTATCTCACAAAACATGTAAACATAATGATGCATTCTTAAAAAGGAGAAAACTTGACATTAAAGAGAAAAATAGCAAATGAAGAGCACTACTTCCCTTTTGGTGAACAGTGTTACTTTTATTGTGTTAACTGGTTTTCGGCTTAGAAGGCCGTCTTCAGAAATTCATTAAGTACTGTCACCAAAGAAGTTATAGTATTTATAAGCAACATTGGAAGAGAAGTTATACGTCTAGATTGAAGCCTGAAACGTACAGAAGTAACATCTTTGACAGTGTGGTGGCAATGCAATGTAGAAAGTAAAAATTGTGCAGTCAATAAATAAAAACGGAGTGGACAGGAAAAACTTTAACGAAAAATAGGAACAGCATGCCTACATGACAGTTTCTATTAATAAACAAAACCAGTAAAATAAAATAAAATTAGTACTTGACAAGGTTACTTCAGGAGGTATAAAACATTGAGAGTAATACACAAACCAACTAAAAGGAGAAAGAATTATAAATGTAAGTAGAGAATATGTAGGGAACTTAAGCAATATTAATAAGGTAGACAGAAACGGATAAATGTAGGAAAATAGAGGAGTGTGAGAGAACATACAGTAAATGTGGTGGTATTGCATTTTAAAAGGTAAAGAAACGCTGAACAATACACAAATGCAAAAGGAGCAAACAGGAAAAACATTAACATTATACTCAAAACAGTGACTATGTAACGGTTTGCATTAAATAAATGATCCAAGTAAAATAAAAACATTATTTTTGGAGACAACTACGAGAGGCATTAAAAATGGAAAATAATACAAGTACCAGTTGAAAGAAAGCCTTAAAATTGAAACTACAATTTATATGGATGACATAGACAATTTCAATAAAATAACTTACTGAATACAGGAAAATGGGAATTTGTAGGAACAGACAGTGTGTGAAGGAGTGAAAAACAGAAGATTATGTGAAGTTTAGGAGAAGGGAAGTGTTGAGCTGTATCTTGTCATTTAAAATTAGATCTGGACTGTGAGCTAGATGTTTGTTAATTTCCAGGGATTCCAGCAGGTTAAGTGATGGGCATTGGACTCTGGCTGGTGGTTGTGACCTTCACTCAGTACCTGCTCAGCAAATGTGGAGCCAGAATTCTGCAACCTTCAGCTGCTTTTGTGTTCACCCATCCTAGTAGCTATGTCTCTGCCTGCTTGAGAAATGTAAAACTTGTCACAATCAGAAGAGGTAATTTTGCATACCCCACTGTTGGCTAATAAGTTGCTTATATACTCTGTAGTTACGTTGATAATTCTTTCTTCTTTTAATTGGTTTGCGTATTACTCTCCATGGTGTATACCTCCTGAAGTAGTCTTGTCAAGTACTAATATTATTTTATTTTACTGCTTTTATTTATTAATAGAAACTGTCATGTAGATATGCTGTTCATATTTTGTGTTAAAGCTTTTTCCTGTCAAATCCGTTTTTATTTATTTACTGTTCAAGTTTTACTTTTTATATTGCATTGCCACCACACTGTCGAAGATGTTACTTGCTGTACGTTTATGCTACAATCTAGACATGTAAATTATCTTCCAATGTTGTGCCGGCCGCGGTGGCCGTGCGGTTCTAGGCGTTCCAGTCCGGAACCGAGCGACTGCTACGGTCCAGGTTCGAATCCTGCCTCGGGCATGTGTGTGTGTGTGTGTGTGATGTTCTTAGTTAGGTTTAAGTTGTTCTAAGGTCTAGGGGACGGATGACCTCAGATGTTAAGTCCCATAGTGCTCAGAGCCATTTGAAACATTTTCTTCCAATTTTGTTTACACATATTGTAACTTATTTAGTGACAATACTCAGTAAATGTCTGAAGACGGCCATGTAAGCCGAAATCCGGTTAACACAATGAAAGTAATACTGTAGAAAAAAAGTAAACTAGTAATCTTCATTTGTTATATTGTTGTTCTACCAAGAGCCAACGGCAGATTCAGTTAACATGAGAAAAATAGCAATCATCGAATTAACATGCATGTGAAGCTCCTCAGTTTATATTATGACTGCATATTTTGGATTTACTTGGAGAGTTCTTAGACTGAAGTATTAAAAAGCGGCTGGAACGCCTGGAAATTTTAACATTTTTATAGTCGGTTTCTTCCTTGTCTGTCTGTTGGGTACAAATTCTGAAGTTGATTTAAACAATCTTCCCAACGAGTTAGAAATCTGAGAATTCCAACATAGCTCAGACCTAGATTACAGTGCAATATTAATTAACGTTCTTGTTTGCCTTTTCGGTTGGGATGCGGCTGGGGGTGAGAAACGTTGATAGTGCCTGATATCTAAACAGCCCCGCTCACCTGGTATGCTATACGGGTAGTATCAGAATGCATTTCAGGGGTATCATGGAGATGGATACAGTTGAGCAGAGAGAGGGGAGGAGGAGATAGATAGTGAGAGGGAGAGGATGGGAGCAGACAGAGGCACGGGAGGAGGTGGAGAGAGAGGGGCAGAGAGAGGGAGAAGGAGACGGACCAGAGAGATGGATAGGAGGATATGGACGGAGTGATGGTCAAGACGTGATGTGTTCAATATGTGTGACACTCATTACAAGGGCGAAACTGCAGGTATCATGATAGTAGTGATATGCCACAAGAATGCTACAAGAAGTTTTCTTTCTTTACGTCTATGGTCACAAACTGTTTGTTAACCCTTTCATCAGCCGTGGGAAACATGCTTCCCACTACAATGAATTCGCTCCTAGTCCCGTGGGATTCACAGTTCCCACCTCTGTACGGTGCTACTACCTAGTGAACAGTATAGTTCCCACCGTTTTTGCTGTACTTTCACGCAGAGGCATTGTATAGCTGAGTGTTGCTCTGTAGAGGAGCCTTTCAGTGCTGTTTGCGTGACATTTTGTGATTTTTTCCTCAAAGCCATAGTATAAGGTAGATACTTTTGATTTACGCAAATTTATGAAGGAAAACGTAAAATTGAAACGAGAATTCCAGTTTGAAACAAAAGGAGCAATTTCTGCAGTAAAATGGATGGATAACCGTCCAGTCACTTTCCTGTCCTCAGTTCATTACCCATGAGAAACAGCAACAGTGAAAAGGAAAAACAAGGATGGTACTAGTACAGAGATTTCTTGTCCTGAAGTTGTGGCAGAATACAACAAAATAATGGGTGTTGTCCATAAGTTTGATCAATCACGAGAAAGATATGCTACTGGCAGACGTTCTGTAAAATGGTGGCACAGAATATTTTATTTCCTGGTGGACGTTGCTGCAGTGAACAGTTTTATCCTGTGGAAAATAAGTCAAAGAGAAAGTGATCAGCTCACATACAGGATCAATCTAGCCAGACAGTTGATTGCTGGCTTCTCATCCCAAAAAAGGCGTGGACAAAAGCCTGTCTTTCTGGCAAAAAGTAAAATACCTCAAGATTGTCGTCATGTGGCTGTAGGGGAGCATCAACCCATTTTAGGAGAAACCTGCTGGACGTGCCGTCATTGTAGTACCAAGGCTGCGGAAAAGAGCACTCGCTGTGTTTGTACATATTGTCAAATACCACTTTGGATAGACCCATGTTTCAGAAAATTTCATGGCAAGTAATTGTGAACAATCATTGTAACAAGTATGCTGTGGAAAATAAGTAATAGAGGAAGTGGACAGCATGATCAGCTCACATACAGGATCCATCTATCCAGACAGTTGATCGCTGGCTTCTCATCCCAAAAAAGGCGTGGAAAAAAACCTGTCTCTCTTGCAAAAAGGGGTAAAGTACCTCAAGATTTTCGTCATGTGGCTGTAGGGGAGCATCAACCCATTTTAGGAGAAACCTACTGGACGTGCCGTCATTGTAGTACCAAGGCTGCGGAAAAGAGCACTCGCTGTATTTCTACATATTGTCAACTACCACTTTGGATAGACCCATGTTTCAGAAAATTTCATGGCAAGTAATTGTGAACAATCATTGTAACAAGAGAAGTAAATTTATCAAATAAATATGACATACATTGAAAAATTTGTTTTTATCATTTAACTCCTAGGAAGGGCAGTGGGAAGAATACTTCCCACCTTGTTGTGTGACCTCACTTTCACAGTTGGTGCAAATTTGATATTCTGTGTGATAAATATACCTATCTGTTAACTACTATCTGCTCTCCATTCATTAAAACAAACTGCTCAATAATTTTGCCCACGAAAGGGTTAACAGATTATCGGTTTCAGTCTATATCTGCAGCAAAAAATTGGAAAAAACATAATAACACTTTGCGGGTGTATTGATGGTTTTTCCCATTTTTGCTGCAGATCTGGTGATGGTCATTATTGACCGAAACCGGTAATCTTTTAACAAAACGTTTGTGACCAAAGACGTAAAGTAAAGGAAACTTATTGCATACACGGCTCACTGTTTCATTCGCGACAATGTCGCAGCTTGTGAATTCTACAAGAAATTTACATAAAACTTATTTTGCTTGTTTCCATATTTTACTTTTTGGGAAAATAACAATTAAGTATTAGTAGGTAGGTATAACACTATTCCCTTTCATAAGTGATCTCGTAAGAAGAGAGTGACATACACCTGAAATATAACACCTATTTCCCTCCCCCCCTTTCTCTCTCTCTGATAATCTAATCATCTTTTTAAAATACAATAAAAAACTTCACATACGCACACACAAGAGTAAAATGCTGAAAATAATTATTCAAATAGAAATACATTTTTGATGTAACACGTTTTCAATATGGAATAAAAATTAAACGTAAGTTCTCCTAGCCACCTAAGGATTCCTAACCCACACACATAGTTCTGAAAATTTATGACTGAATTTTTTATCGCTATGAAAATACATGTAAAATTTGTAACAAAATATGTGAGATACATGCAATAGATAATTGTTCATCTCGTAGATGCAACCTGTTGCATGTGGCCCTTGCATATCGTTGTAAATATTACAAGCATTTTTATAGGTATTCAGATTTCACAGTCAGAAATTTTCAGAACTATCTTTATAGCATTACGATTGTCTACAGACATAAATAAAAACAAAGCTGGCAATCTATAAATCAGTGTGTGGAATGTTGGATCTTATTAGGCAGGCAGGCTAGATATTTTAAGAAGGAAAATGGATAGACTAAGGTTAGATAAAGAGTGATTTAGTCAAGTGTGATGTAGGATCAAATGGTTCAAATGGTTCTGAGCACTATGGGACTCAACTGCTGTGGTCATAAGTCCCCTAGAACTTAGAACTACTTAAACCTAACTAACCTAAGGACAGCACACAACACCCAGCCATCACGAGGCAGAGAAAATCCCTGACCCCGCCGGGAATCGAACCCGGGAACCCGGGCGTGGGAAGCGAGAACGCTACCGCACGACCACGAGATGCGGGCTGTGATGTAGGAGGAACAGGACTTAGGGTGAGGTGAATAGGCTTATAAATGCAAATGCAAGGGTGGGTCTAATAATGATTAAGAAATTAAAGCCGCGCAGGACTAGCCGAGCAGTCTGTGGCGCTGCAGTCATGGACTGTACGGCTGGTCCCGGCGGAGGTTCGAGTCCTCCGTCGGGCATGGGTGTGTGTGTTTGTCCTTAGGATGATTTAGGTTAAGTAGTGTGTAAGCTTAGGGACTGATGACCTTAGCAGTTAAGTCCCATAAGATTTCACACATATTTGAACATTTTTCTAATAAATTAAGAATATTGGTAAACTTCTGTTAACAGAATAGTCAATACGTTATCTTAGACAAGATCGACACGAAGTCCACAATGATCACAATGATACAAGATATATGCCAACTAACTCCGCAGATGATGAAGAGATTAGACGAATGTATGACGAGATGAATGAAATTATTCAGACAGTTAAGGGAGACAAAAATTTAATTGGGATGGGGGACGGAAATTCAATAACAGGTTAAGGATTGGAAGAAAAAGTAATGGGAAAACTTGTTTTGATGGAAACGAATAAAGGATGTATTCGCCTGGCATAATTTTGCACAGATCATGAGTCAAGCATCAATAACACTTAGTTTAAAAACGTGAAAGAACGCTTTATATGTGAAAGAGCCTGGAGACTGAATTAGGAAAACAACAACAAAAGCTACGCACAGTTCTGGAAAGTAATACACCAGCTTATATTATAAAAATACGAAAGCAAACCACACCCTTCATGTACGATTGGTCAACCACATTCATATACACTTCACGGAACAAGAACTAAACCTGCTAGATAGATAACCTAAATACAGTGGCAACACACAGGATGCACACAAGATTGTGGAGAATCTAATAACAGAAAGTGAGCACATAATAAAACAACGAGAGAGGAATAACAACCCTACGTGAATTGAGACCTAACGAGAGAGATGACACCAGAGGAAAATAGATGCATAAAAAATAGATGCATAAAAACAGATGCATAAAAATAACATATTGACAGGGACGAACAGTGAGGAAGAAGACAAACACCCAGAAAAATAATGAATAAACTCAGAAACAATGCGGGACTCATCACAAATCATACAATGGCAACAACATGGTACTAATGAAAATGGAGGAGTACAAAAATAAAATTAAAATTTCCTTTAGAGGAGAAGTACATAGCAAAACTAACAAGTGAACCAACACACAGATATAAGAGAAAAACGCAGACGACCCCCCCCCCCCTCCCTAGAATCTGGATCCCCTGCAGGGTTCCTAGCCTAAATCTTTTCCTATCTCCAGTGTACCAATCATATGTGCCCCAAAAACACAATTTTCCTCATTCCAGTGGCTGTATTCCGCACGTCTCATGTTTTTTGATTAACCAACACTGGCCGATGGCATATTTTTGTAATTGTTTCTATCTTCTCTGTGTAAAACTGTTTCTACAATAACTGACTAACCGCCAGCCATAATCTAAAAAGTGGGACTGAGAAGCTGTCTCACGGACCATTCAGCAATAAGTGATAGTGTAATTCCCACCAGTGAGCTTTCACCACCATGGGAAAACAAAAAGGAAATGATCGGCTAACTTGTCTTGGCATCAGTTTGGCGGACCAACAGCCATGTGGTAATAATTAAAGCTAGGTGGTGTTTTGGTACGCTTCCTCAAGGTGTTATCTGCGGGCAGAGCCTATGCTTTTCCAAATTCAGAGACAACAGCTTTTCCATGAAGTGCCTCGCCCACATCAGTCCTTGGACACGTGTTATGGCCAGCAAGTTAAACGGTGGAGCGGTGATGGGCCGTGTCGGAACACAGCGGCGGAGGCTCGGTATGTTTTCTCGTCGCTCTAGAGCAGGGCTTAACAACTGGCCGGTTTTGAGCGCGAGTACTCACGTGTGCTCAGGCATGTGCTCGCGAGCAGCTGCAAGGTCGCGGAGTAGGGAGGGAGGGGAGGGAGGGGAAATGCGCGCGCACGTTTGAATAGGGCCGCAGCGTGCCTATTGAATTCGCGCCGACTGTGTAACGTTTAAAGTACTACGATCAGCTCTAACAGTCACTTCGCTGGTTAAGAATCATGTGAAGTCGCCGTTGTGTAACCCCAACCATGCTTTCGCAGTTCAACCCCCACTGAGAGGAATTGTATCTGTTTACTGAAAAAGATGGTGTTGCAAAATGTTTACTATGTCACAAAACGCTGAATTCTTTTACGAAATTTAATTTGCAGCGACATTATATGTCGTACCACGCGAAAGACTACGGACGAGGAAAGTGTGATTGACCAGATCGTGCACAGGAAGTTATTAAACTTAAAAGGAAGCTATCTGAAGAAGATCTGGACGACGAAGAAAAATCAACTGAGGCAGCTCTCAGAGTGGGTTACAAAATAGCTTTGCTTTTAGCAAAATCCCTGCGCCCCTTAACTGATGGCGATTTAATAAAGTTTGGAATGTAGGAGATGAGACGCTGGCAGAAGTAAAGCTGTGAGGACCGGGCGTGAGTCGTGCTTCAGTAGCTCAGTTGGTAGAGCACTTGCCCGCGAAAGGCAAAGGTCCCGAGTTCGAGTCTCGGTCGGGCGCACAGTTTTAATCTGCCAGGAAGTTTCATATCAGCGCACACTCCACTGCAGAGTGAAAATCTCGTTCTGGAAACATCCCCCAGGCTGTGGTTAAGCCATGTCTCCGCAGTATCCTTTCTTTCAGGAGTGCTAGTTCTGCAAGGTCGCAGGAGAGCTTCTGTAAAGTTTGGAATGTAGGAGACGAGATACTGGCAGAAGTAAAGCTGTGAGGACCGGGCGTGAGTCGTACTTCAGTAGCTCAGTTGGTAGAGCACTTGCCCGCGAAAGGCAAAGGTCCCGAGTTCGAGTCTCGGTCGGGCACACAGTTTTAATCTGTCAGGAACTTTAATAAAAGAATGTTTGGTAGTTGCAGCGGAACATTTGTGTCCTTATCAAGTTGAACAGTTTCGGATTGTGCCATTATCTAACATGACCATTATGTGTCGCATACAGGACATGGCAGACGACGTCCAGAGCCAGCTTGCAAATATCTGTAAAGATTTTATGGCGTATTCTCTAGCTCTGGACGAAAGTGTTGATATCACTGGAACAGCGCAGCTTGCCATATTTATTAGAGGTGTTAACAGAGATCTTCAGGTGAGGGAGGAGCTCCTCGATGTAGTAGCCATGAAGAACACTACAACCGGAGGTGATATTTTAAGTAGTGTTGAAGAAAGGGTTGAAAATATAGTATTGTCGTGGAATTCTTTAGTTTCAGTGTCTACAGATGGTAGAGGCATACACTAAGCTAATAAAATTATGTGGCATGTGTACATTCTCCTTTATTTGTTTCATTTGTCGCAGTAATAATTCGTGAGTGATATCCCTGCAGGTGGCCGCGGATTTACATTGACTGGCGGCAGCTGTTGTGTGCCCCACGTGACTCTCCCCACTCTCCGCTCTAGTCCGCCGGTCCGGTAGTGGGGGTAGCGTGCTCGCGCTGCTCCGTGCTCGCGCCTTTACGTGGGCTGCAAGTGAGCTGTCCGGTCTGAAATGAAATCGGCATTCTCCCTCAAGTGCCTGCTTATATCAAACGCCTTCTTGTCTGTCTCAGCACACAATTTCTATAGCGTGTAGGAAATTAAATCGGAATGTAACAAACACCCAGAGCTAGTCATTCCAATCATTGTCGCACCCTTTGTTTGAATTCAAAGTGCGATTACCAAGTCTACTTTCCATCAACACACTAATTTGTCTCATAATTTCACACACAAAGTTATACGTTTCTGTAACTTTTAAAATTATTTCCGTTGTCTTTCTTGTCTTTACTAATGATATAAACCTATCACCAATCATCAGCAGCTTTTCCACAGCTCCAGAAGCCATTTAACAACTGCTATGAATTGCTATTATTGTATGCCCAGTAGTAATATTAACATTCACAGGATGTTTCCTATTTTTAAATATCTTCAAGCCAATCTTTAAGTGTGCCATATATATGTTGTGAAATCCACCAGTGTCCATATGGAGCAGCTAAGTTATATGGTTATTCTTCAAAGATAAAAACTTATTTCTACTTACTGATCCTGCGTTTATCGAATACAATGATCACTTTGATTTGATGTATTTTTACACTCCGTGAGTTTTAGAAAATTTAGAATAAAAACAATTGCGCTCCAGTTATATAGTGTTCTAATATCTCAACTCTCTGCTCCTAGGTTTGTCTCTTATGAACTTCACACATAAACCGTAGCTTGTCGCACTACCATGCCTGTAAGGGATAACCACTCTAAACAGCCCATGTCACTATATTTATGTTTCACCGTTGCATATGATTCAGAGAAAATTTTTTATATTCATATATGGGGGAAATTTTATTACATTCAGGTTACAAACTAAACTATTCAGTTTCAAATCCCTATAAAAATATATGGGGGAAATTTTATTCCATTCAGGTTACAAACTAAACTATTCAGTTTCAAATCCCTATAAAAATATTGTACACAGCACTCAAATCGTAGGCTTCTTCCACTAGTTGCATATAATTCTGAAGCTCCTCCTGTCGACTGCATTGGGATTGTGCTCAGAAACTTTAAGTGATTGTAGCGTCCTGTACCGCGACGTTCACGAAAGGTCTGTGATGATCTCAGGATAACACAGAAGTAGTCAAAGAGGGTACTAAGACTACATTTATTTTCTGGATTCCGTCTGAGTAACACAAAACGTCCACAGCGTCTGTCATTAGTTTCATTAGAGACCATGTGCCACTAATATACTCACAAGAATACACATAATACATATCACAAGAAGGAAAGCGAAAATAACCTCCAATTATTCACTAAACTAAAACTGAGATGTGTGCGTTACATATATATCTCACATGAAACATATCTGCTGGGTAATTGTCAGTCGGATATGATTCTTATCTCTGTTATTCTATCTCTCGCTCTATTCCTCTCTTCCCATGTTCACTCATTGCAAGACTAATACTGCATTTCGCTTCAGATACGATATAACTGCTCTTAGGAATAAGAATAAATAATCTTCCAACAGCCAAACTCGCTAAAATGTTCACTACATTGCGGAATCCATTTCTGAAATAAATTTCCTTTATTTTGCGTCTATGCTCACAAAATTTTTTGCCAACAGATTTCCGGTTTCGGTCTATAATGACCATCTTCAGATCTGGAGAAAAACATGGGGAACAAGTACATTAGGAGATTGTCTACAGCTTAAAGCAATAAATAGACCATAATGAAAAGAATTACTGACATACATATGCATTTGTGCGCTTAAGTATGAAGAGGCGTACCTGTTTTTATAAAAACAATGTCCTAATGTACTGCAGCCATAGTGGATTCGTCAAATGTTAAATGCAAAATCATCACCAGCATCGTCATATATACATTAGGACATTGTTTTATAAAACAGGTACGCCTCTTCATACTTAAGCGCACAAATGCATATGTATGTCAGTAATACTTTTCATTATGGTCTATTTATTGCTTTAAGTTGTAGACAATCTCCTAATGTTCCCCAGGTTTTTCTCCAGATCTGAAGTTGGTAATTATACACCGAAACCGGAAATCTGTTGGCAAAAAATTTTGTGAGCATAGACGTAAAATAAAGGAAATTTATTTCAGAAATGGATTCCGCAATGTAGTGAACATTTTAGCGAGTTTGGCTGTTGGAAGATGCATTTGCACGTTTCATGTTGTCAGCACCACTACTGTTCAAAACAAACTGCCGTACAGTAACCAGAATTGTTTGTGTTGTAAATTCACCAGATGTCGCTACTGTAGGCACACACATGTCTTCAATGGTAAATTGAACAACGTAAAATAAAGGGGGTGGGATACGATCGCTAAAATCTTTAATGGGCTTATAAGGTATAAGAAGCATTTCAGTAATAAAAAACGATGAAGTAGAACACGACAAAAGTTAGATTGCTAAAAAGAGGAAGAGTTAAGAGACAGTAATTGACATATGCTCAAGTGCCAATATTCTAGATAATGACATAAGAAATAAACAGTTTTCATAGTACACAGAATAATGTAAAAACTATAAAACAAATAGCTAAAGAAGCCTCAATGAAAAAAAAAACATACTGCTGCGCATAATCAGCGCTCTCTGTTAGCGCTAACGCCAGAATTACGCATAGGTGAGAAGTGGTTAGAGGAACGTGACCGCCAGAGGGCCCCTCGTACCCTGAAAGTTAAAAAAAAAAGTTCAAATGTGTGTGAATTCCTAAGGGACCAAACTGCTGAGGTCATCGGTCCCTAGACTTACACACTACTTAAACTAACTTATGCTAAGAACAACACATAAACCCATGCCCGAGGGAAGACTCGAATCTCCGGCGGGAAGTGTCTCGCAGACCGTGACATGGCACCGCATACCGCGCGGCCACTCTCCACGGCTACAAGTTAAAGTCCAATTGCAAATACACCTCTATGTGGAATCCAAACTCTTCTGTTCATGTTATGTCCTACGCTAAACGATGCTAATATACACCGTTTCTACGAAAGTGTTTATAGACATGAGTAAATTAAATTTACATTAATTGTTCTGTTATACAGGGTGAACAGAAAACGCTGCACTAGACGCTTGGTCAAAAAAAGAAAAGGCTAGTCCTCTCAGCTGGTCTAATAGAGACGCGATTTAAAAATCGGGGCTCTGGTACACTGAGTTCAGTGTGACCGAGAACCGTTAGCACGAGTTCTGAGCTTTGCCGGAGCTGACAGAGTTATGCCTGCGCATCGAGCGAGCACGTTGTTCTTACTTCAGCTTGTATAGCAGCGCCGCGTGTGTCGAACTTATGTGTACTCAGGCTTGTGTGTATGTTTATGTAAGCTGGTGTCGCACCACTCCTGCCTTGCAGAGTTTCTTGTTGGTTTGTTCGCTGGCGATGGGGTTCTCTGGCCGCGTCATGATATCAGTGAATTTTCCCAACGATGTCTCTCATCGAGATTCCGTTCGATTGCTTTGACAAGAGTATGTGCAACAAGGCTCTCTAGAAATTCACGAAAGTCTGGTTGATGCGATTCGAGTTACGTCTGATCAGATAGGTACTGCTCGTTTTTATTCTGTTTTGTTTGCCTTTATCGTGAAGATTCCTTGCAAGTAGAACGGCTTCCCTATGGGGATTAGGTGACATTTACATATGGTGATGGTTCCGTTACTCCAGTCCTTCTTGAATATACAGTGATCGAATATATTGCGATTAATGTTTACAATCTTTCACCAAAAATGGACGATTCATTTTTTAACCTTCCGGGTGCGTGCAGTACTGACTGCTGCCTACAGACAATCAGCTTTTCGGCTCATGTAGCCCTGTTTTCGATGTAAGGTAGGTAAAATCATTAGAAACAAATGCCGATATCAAACTGAATTATATATTTGGTTCTTGAGCACGTTACAGCCTTTCAATATAAAGTATTTTTTTCAAAGCAAACTAGAATTCGTTTCTCAATAAACTTTTTTTTTTTTGGTCATCAGTCTACTGACTGGTTTGATGCGGCCCGCCACGAATTCCTTTCCTGTGCTAACCTCTTCATCTCAGAGTAGCACTTGTAACCTACGTCCTCAATTATTTGCTTGACGTATTCCAATCTCTGTCTTCCTCTACAGTTTTTGCCCTCTACAGCTCCCTCTAGTACCATGGAAGTCATTCCCTCATGTCTTAGCAGATGTCCTATCATCCTGTCCCTTCTCCTTATCAGTGTTTTCCACATATTCCTTTCCTCTCCGATTCTGCGTAGAACCTCCACATTCCTTACCTTATCAGTCCACCTAATTTTCAACATTCGTCTATAGCACCACATCTCAAATGCTTCGATTCTCTTCTGTTCCGGTTTTCCCACAGTCCATGTTTCACTACCATACAATGCTGTACTCCAGGTGTACATCCTCAGAAATTTCTTCCTCAAATTAAGGCCGGTATTTGATATTAGTAGACTTCTCTTGGCCAGAAATGCCTTTTTTGCCGTAGCGAGTCTGCTTTTGATGTCCTCCTTGCTCCGTCCGTCATTGGTTATTTTACTGCCTAGGTAGCAGAATTCCTTAACTTCATTGACTTCGTGACCATCAATCCTGATGTTAAGTTTCTCGCTATTCTCATTTCTACTACTTCTCATTACCTTCGTCTTTCTCCGATTTACTCTCAAACCATACTGTGTACTCATTAGACTGTTCATTCCGTTCAGCAGATCATTTAATTCTTCTTCACTTTCACTCAGGATAGCAATGTCATCAGCGAATCGTATCATGGATATCCTTTCCCCTTGTATTTTAATTCCACTCCTGAACCTTTCTTTTATTTCCATCATTGCTTCCTCGACGTACAGATTGAAGAGTAGGGGCGAAAGGCTACAGCCTTGTCTTACACCCTTCTTAATACGAGCACTTCGTTCTTGATCGTCTGCTTTTATTATTCCCTCTTGGTTGTTGTACATATTGTACATCACCCGTCTCTCCCTATAGCTTACCCCTACATTTTTCAGAATCTCGAACAGCTTGCACCATTTTATATTGTCGAACGCTTTTTACAAGTCGACAAATCCTAAGAAAGTGTCTTGATTTTTCTTTAGCCTTGCTTCCATTATTAGCCGTAACGTCAGAATTGCCTCTCTCGTCCCTTTACTTTTCCTAAAGCCAAACTGATCGTCACCTAGCGCATTCTCAATTTTCTTTTCCATTCTTCTGTATATTATTCTTGTGAGCAGCTTCGATGCATGAGTTGTTAAGCACTCGCACTTGTCAGCTCTTGCCGTCTTCGGAATTGTGTGGATGATGCTTTTCCGAAAGTCAGATGGTATATCGCCAGACTCATATATTCTACACACCAACGTGAATGGTCGTTTTGTTGCCACTTCCCCCAATGATTTTAGAAATTCTGATGGAATGTTATCTATCCCTTCTGCCTTCTTTGACCGTAAGTCCTCCAAATCTCTTTTAAATTCCGATTCTAATACTGGATCCCCTATCTCTTCTAAATCGACTCCTGTTTCTTCTTCTATCACATCAGACAAATCTTCACCCTCATAGAGGCTTTCAATGTATTCTTTCCACCTATCTGCTCTCTCCTCTGCATTTAATAGTGGAATTCCCGTTGCACTCTTAATGTTACCACCGTTGCTTTTAATGTCACCAAAGGTTGTTTTGACTTTCCTGTATGCTGAGTCTGTCCTTCCGACAATCATATCTTTTTCGATGTCTTCACATTTTTCCTGCAGCCATTTCGTCTTAGCTTCCCTGCACTTCCTATTTATTTCATTCCTCAGCGACTTGTATTTCTGTATTCCTGATTTTCCCGGAACATGTTTGTACTTCCTCCTTTCATCGATCAACTGAAGTATTTCTTCTGTTACCCATGGTTTCTTCGCAGCTACCTTCTTTGTACCTATGTTTTTCTTCCCAACTTCTGTGATGGCCCTTTTTAGAGATGTCCATTCCTCTTCAACTGTACTGCCTACTGCGCTATTCCTTATTGCTGTATCTGTGGTGTCACCGCCAGACACCACACTTGCTAGATGGTAGCCTTTAAATCGGCCGCGGTCCGTTAGTATACGTCGGACCCGCGTGTCGCCACTATCAGTGATTGCAGACCGAGCGCCGCCACACGGCAGGTCTAGAGAGATTTCCTAGCACTCGCCCCAGTTGTACAACCGACTTTGCTAGCGATGGTTCACTGACAAAATACACTCTCATTTGCCGAGACGATAGTTAGCATAGCCTTCAGCTACATCATTTGCTACGACCTAGCAAGGCGCCATTACCAGTTACTATTAATACTGTGTCATGTACAGTCAAGAGCGACGCGCATCATTAATGGATTAAAGTTAAGTATTCCACCAGCTACGTCCGTTTTTCTAAAGTCTAAATTCCTTGTCCTGTTCCAGACCTCACGCCAGCCTGCGTGAGCTAAAACGCGTGCCTTTCGGCTTCCTCTAGTACCGTGTGTTGGCTCTCCTGCCAACCCACAACGTTATCTATAGCGTTAGAGAACTTCAAACGTATCTCGTCATTCCTTAGTACTTCCGTATCCCACTTCTTTGCGTATTGATTCTTCCTGACTAACGTCTTGAACTTCAGCCTACTCTTCATCACTACTATATTGTGATCTATATCTGCTCCTGGGTACGCCTTACAATCCAGTATCTGATTTCGGAATCTCTGTCTGACCATGATGTAATCTAATTGAAATCTTCCTGTATCTCCCGGCCTTTTCCAAGTGTACCTCCTCCTCTTGTGATTCTTGAACAGGGTATTCGCTATTACTAGCTGAAACTTGTTACAGAACTCAGTTAGTCTTTCTCCTCTTTCATTCCTTGTCCCAAGCCCATATTCTCTTGCGACGTCGGCATGTATACCTGAACTATCGTTGTCGGTGTTGGTCTGCTGTCGATTCTGATTAGAACAACCTGGTCACTGAACTGTTCACAGTAACACACCCTCTGCCCTACCTTCCTATTCATAACGAATCCTACACCTGTTATACCATTTTCTGCTGCTGTTGATATTACCCGATACTCATCTGACCAGAAATCCTTGTCTTCCTTCCACTTCACTTCACTGACCCCTACTATATCTAGATTGAGCCTTTGCATTTCCCTTTTCAGGTTTTCTAGTTTCCCTACCACGTTCAAGCTTCTGAAATTCCACGCCCCGACTCGTAGAACGTTATCCTTTCGTTGATTATTCAATCTTTTTCTCGTGGTAACCTCCCCCTTGGCAGTCCCCTCCCGGAGATCCGAATGGGGGACTATTCCGGAATCTTTTGCCAATGGAGAGATCATCATGACACTTCTTCAATTGCAGGCCACATGTCCTGTGGATACACGTTACGTGTCTTTAATGCAGTGGTTTCCATTGCCTTCTGCATCCTCATGTCGTTGATCACTGCTGATCCTTCCGCCTTTAGGGGCAATTTCCCACCCCTAGGACAAGGGAGTGCCCTGAACCTCTATCCGCTCCTCCGCCCTCTTTGACAAGGCCGTTGGCAGAATGAGGCTGACTTCTTATGCCGGAAGCCTTCGGCCGCCAATGCTGATTATTTATCAAAATTTAGGCAGTGGCGGGGATCGAACCCGGGACCGAAGACGTTTTGACTATGAATCAAAGACGCTATCCCTAGACCACGGGTACTTTCCTCAATAAACTATAAAATATCTAAAGCAAGTAACTAAAGCGATAATATATTTCGTTATCGGTGGTAACATCACCTTTTGAAAGAAAGAACGTGCACCTTTTAAATACAGCCAATTTCACAACATTACAAATCAAACATATAAAAAAATATAACCAGAATTTGACAGACAAAATACTAGGTAGCTGCTAACGCTGGGAACGTTATCAGAAAAAAACAACATTGAGCAAGAGTACAGTAACTGAATAGACCACTACCGTCTGAACATAATTTGTAGGTTTGTAAGGTTCTCTCTTGAAAATCGAGATAAATAGAAAACATTAGAATGCAGGATTTTCAAACGTATCACAATCTTTACACGATTCAATACATCATGAGTGTTTCTTAGAAACAAATTGTTTACAATCATTACATATGATAGTTGTACGATTGCACTTTTTTCCTCTTCGTAGATGCCATGGCCCATTTCTTTTTGCACCGTCTGGGGCTGGAATTGGTTGGGGTGGCTCGCAGTATTTTACAAGAAACAGTCCGATATCTTTAAGAAGTGTGCACATTGAGCCCTTATTTTCAAATGAGCGTCTAAAAGTTCGAGCGCTAATCCCCTGGGAAAGTCACGACGGCGTATCGTGGATTCGGGGTCATTTTTGAGAAACACCACTTGTGAATTTATGCCAGCCAGGTCGAAAAACTGAAAAGAATCCTTACAAGCCATATCCTTGTTTTTCGTGCAGTTGAGTAAGCAACCCACATTTTATCGACTATCGACACCTCCCTTGGTGGTCATGCATAATCGATAGGAGTAGTATACATTTCCTTCACTTGGTATGAAAGGAAACAAGTGTTTTCTCGTACCGAAACCTGTAAAGACATGAACCGATTTCCCGTGATAAATTCAGGAGGGATATCTCTTTTGTTGGCTTTGAGGGCACTGTTGACAGTCAATCCTTTCCCAAGTGTAGCAGCTGTCTACTAGTGTAGTAGCTGTCACTTGTAATATACCTGTTGGAACGTTGAATATCCTGAGAAAGTCTTTGAACTACATCGTAGGGTTTTTTTTTATACATCCCTAGGACCTGTGCTTTCCACAGTACACCTCGAAATTTGATGTACAACATGTTTTACTGTCACATATTGCATAACATTTCAGTCCATATTTGGCCGTTTTGCTAGACATATATTGGACAAAATCACAGCTACCTCTAAATGCGAACAGCATCTCGTCAATTCTTGTGAATTCACCATGACTGTAATTATTCCTAGAGATAGCCAAAAACCTGTCATAAATACTACGGACGGCTGCAAGCCTGTTAATCTTTTCTCTCTCCACTATTGTACACAGATAGTAAAACCTTATTGATCGAAGCAACAACAGGAAGTGCTTGTAACTGCATGTAGCCCTTGTGATCATAATACCTGTTCCATCATCTTTGCATTGCTCTTTGCAGTTCGCACGATTCCCATGCTTCACTCCAACTAGGAATAAAAGACCCGAGATACCCTTAAGCTCATCCCATGTAGTGTCAGTCCCGATCTCTGGAGTATTTTACTTCGTCCCTTTTATTCCCAATAAAAGCGTTGGTACAGTCTACGATTGTGTCAATAATGTTAAGGCCTATAAATTTGAGAAATGCATCAATGGGTTTCGGAGTTTGCCTGCAAATGCGCTTTGGGCTAAGAAAAATTTTGATGATATTCTTCGATGGCACTCTTGAAGAAGCTTTCACTGGGGGTTTGCTGCACCACATAGTTTCCCTGTCTTCTCTGGCGTAAAAAAAGAAATCCTCGCCAGTATCATCAATCTCCATTTTATCTGCGTCCTCTTCAGAAACTTCTGAACCGCTGTCATGCTCATTTACTTCCACGACCTCTTCTCCATCCTGAACATCTGAGCCGTCTATGTCTTCTTCACTATTCCGTGTCCCTGCTTGAACCCGCCTCTTCTCGTCAGCGTCCAACTCCTCAATAAATCGCCTGATATCTTCATTGGAACTGTCACGTTTCGCCCCAGATACAATGTACATCGGTGAAGACTAATAGACATGATAGGTAAATATAAATAGTAGGTGCAATTATTATAAGATAGGTAGGTAGTAGATAACGTATTTGCATTACACTGCTGATATGAATATAACAATATATGGATAGATGAAATAGCTAACCCATCGTATTATATGTTGATTGCATGAAAAACGTTGATCTACATACATACTTCTACTAAATAATTCATGGTAAAATTGTTGTACAACAATAAAAACCACTGAGTACCAAATTCTCTCGCAAAACAATAACCCCTAACCAATATTCCAAAAGCAAATTTACGTACATGAGCGGGCGCATGTAGTACGGAGTGTCCACGTTCGAGTTTGGCTGCTGACTGCGGTAAACGACATGTGGCGCATGGATTTTGTTGACAGTATAGCCGATTGCAGATACTGTATGTCTCTAGATGATTCAAACACCTTCCCTTACCACATTCACATCCACTTGGTGTCCACCGGAGGGTTAAGGCGGCGTTTCTTCCTTGTGGAGTCGTTCGGCATATCCGGTGGGGAGGCTGCTCTCAACATCAGTTATAACGTTACAGTGGAATCCGACCCGTAGAAACGTGTATTCAAAAGAATATTTCTTCACACCTGAATGTTTATGGTTACCGGATTCGTATATTATTTTCGTGGGCCTTTGTCCCACTTCAACGCGGTGTCGGCCTTGTTACTATATATATATATATATATATATATATATATATATATATATATATATATATATATATATATATATATATATATGGCAAAATGGAACCGGCTTCGTTTGTAATGAAACTGGCCATCTAAAATCAAACTGTCCGCGCTGTGTTTTTAAATAGTCCTATGAAAAACGTTGTCCGTTGACATTAACTGAATTAGTGTCTTCTCAGTCTGCTGTTAGTACTTCTCCAGCTTTAGACGATGTTGGAGAGACGTTGCCCCCCACTCCGCGTGACTTTCCGCAGCTACCGGCACTTTCAGACGCGGCCGTTGTGCGCCGGCACCGGTAGCACAATTTAAACGCCTCTCCGAGAACGTGGTGGTGGAGGGTGCTTGCTTCATTGGTGATGCTTTGAATACTGACGTTAATTGCGGTTCATCTTTCGCCACGGACGACGAGACCAGTTCTGTTGATGGTGAAATGAATTTTACATCTGCGTCCTCTCCTCCACCAGTAATATCGTCTGTTCCGGTGGGTTCCGATGATTTAACGAAGACGTCGTCTGCTGTTCTGCCTTTACAGTGTTCTAGTGCAACGCCATCCCTTCCTCCATTTGATACGATGGAACAAGGGATGTTCCGGGTAGTCAGATGACGCAGACAGCTTCAGACGCTGCATTGCCTATCTCTTCTTTACCTGATGATGATTTTCATCGTTCCCCGTTATGTTCCTCCCATTCCGTTGAGTGGAGTGGGAACTTTTCCCCTTCCATACAGCCCCCCACACCTCCCCCGCAACGGACCTTGATGAGCCCCGTACCCTTATGCGTCAAGCAGTTATGGTGTCACGGACTGATGTGAAACAACATTTTAACCTGAGTGTGCAGCGTCTCACCGAAAAAGACAAAATGTGGGATCTGCAACTTCTGTTGGAGAGAATTCAAATCCTGTATATTCCTCTCCGCCGTCTGGCGGCATTGTGGAGAGCGAGACGCGACGCGTAAATTCTTTTCTAGTTCTGCTTTCATGTGTTACATGTGATAAATAATGCAAGCGTATACGTTTCATACTTTAAATGCTGGATAAACGTTTCATTATAGCCTGCTGCGCTACTACAGTTCATTGATGAGTCCCAAGCTGATTTGTGTTTGCAAGAATTGTTATATGATATGTTTTGTCTCCCTGGGTATTTCATGTTTTTTAATGTTGCATCGGAAAATTTTACTGGCAAGGTTGCGCTCTGTAGGGACGGGATTCCGTTGACGGACTTTGAAACGCCGGACGATCGTCGGGGTATAGGGTTCGTTTTTATGATCTCGCCGTAATTTTTCTTTACGCTCCATCTGGATCTAGTCGTGCATATGATCGGTCGCACTTTCATAAGGAAAATGCCATTTACTTATTTCCTTAAATCCGCTACTACACTCCTGGAAATTGAAATAAGAACACCGTGAATTCATTGTCCCAGGAAGGGGAAACTTTATTGACACATTCCTGGGGTTAGATACATCACATGATCACACTGACAGAACCACAGGCACATAGACACAGGCAACAGAGCATGCACAATGTCGGCACTAGTACAGTGTATATCCACCTTTCGCAGCAATGCAGGCTGCTATTCTCCCATGGAGACGATCGTAGAGACGCTGGATGTAGTCCTGTGAAACGGCTTGCCATGCCATTTCCACCTGGCGCCTCAGTTGGACCAGCGTTCGTGCTGGACGTGCAGACCGCGTGAGACGACGCTTCATCCAGTCCCAAACATGCTCAATGGGGGACAGATCCGGAGATCTTGCTGGCCAGGGTAGTTGACTTACACCTTCTAGAGCACGTTGGGTGGCACGGGATACATGCGGACGTGCATTGTCCTGTTGGAACAGCAAGTTCCCTTGCCGGTCTAGGAATGGTAGAACGATGGGTTCGATGACGGTTTGGATGTACCGTGCACTATTCAGTGTCCCCTCGACGATCACCAGTGGTGTACGGCCAGTGTAGGAGATCGCTCCCCACACCATGATGCCGGGTGTTGGCCCTGTGTGCCTCGGTCGTATGCAGTCCTGATTGTGGCGCTCACCTGCACGGCGCCAAACACGCATACGACCATCATTGGCACCAAGGCTGAAGCGACTCTCATCGCTGAAGACGACACGTCTCCATTCGTCCCTCCATTCACGCCTGTCGCGACACCACTGGAGGCGGGCTGCACGATGTTGGGGCGTGAGCAGAAGACGGCCTAACGGTGTGCGGGACCGTAGCCCAGCTTCATGGAGACGGTTGCGAATGGTCCTCGCCGATACCCCAGGAGCAACAGTGTCCCTAATTTGCTGGGAAGTGGCGGTGCGGTCCCCTACGGCACTGCGTAGGATCCTACGGTCTTGGCGTGCATCGGTGCGTCGCTGCGGTCCGGTCCCAGGTCGACGGGCACGTGCACCTTCCGCCGACCACTGGCGACAACATCGATGTACTGTGGAGACCTCACGCCCCACGTGTTGAGCAATTCGGCGGTACGTCCACCCGGCCTCCCGCATGCCCACTATACGCCCTCGCTCAAAGTCCGTCAACTGCACATACGGTTCACGTCCACGCTGTCGCGGCATGCTACCAGTGTTAAAGACTGCGATGGAGCTCCGTATGCCACGGCAAACTGGCTGACACTGACGGTGGCGGTGCACAAATGCTGCGCAGCTAGCGCCATTCGACGGCCAACACCGCGGTTCCTGGTGTGTCCGCTGTGCCGTGCGTGTGATCATTGCTTGTACAGCCCTCTCGCAGTGTCCGGAGCAAGTATGGTGGGTCTGACACACCGGTGTCAATGTGTTCTTTTTTCCATTTCCAGGAGTGTATATTATACCTGCTGGTCTCCTCTCTGGATGATATCATCTCTGCCGTGTGGGGGCGGGCAAGCCGTTCCCATGTGCGTTATTCCTCAATTATGGAATTGTGGGGTGTCATTGCCAGACCTCGGCTTCACACTGCACTCATGCATTTCAGCGTCGGTAAAGCAGTTGAAATGAGGAGGACTCGGGAATTTTATTATGCTGTCCTTCGTGATCTTTATGATAGGGTTCGAGCTATGGAAGTTCACCCCGTTAAGGCGAAACACATTCAACTCAAAAGACTACAGTTAGATGATCTTCTCTTGCATTCTCAGCCCCGTTCGCTTCTCCAGGATGAGTTTCCGTCTCTTTATCATCTAATGCGGCTTCGAACGCAGTCTCAAAGGACATATCTCACCACCCTTCTTTCTATAGATGGAAATGACTGGTCATCTCAACCTGACATATTGCGTGAACTTTCCCGGTATTTTTCCGATTTTGCACTGCAGTGGCATCAGATGGTATACCGTCTGCAGATTTTACTTCCTTCCATGATAGCGTTCTTACGCCAGCTCTCCATGAAGGGTTTTTGGCATTTTCATGTGATAAGGTGTCTTCCATTGTAGTTCGCTCTCCTTCCTCGTCCTCGTCTATTGTGAATGATCGTCTTACTCTCCCCATAGACGTTTGTCATGGTGTTCTACAGGGGAGCCTCCTATCTCCGTCGTTACTCGTGCTATTTCTGGAACCCTTGCTGCGATCCAGAGTTGCTAGATTGGGCGGCTGGTCGTTATTGGGAGGAGAGTCCATCGTTCTCGCGTGTGCCGATTCTTCGTACTCATGACGACACACCGGTGCTTAAGGACGTTTCGGATGCATTGTGTCAGACGTGGGAGCACAGATTAACGACGAGAAGTGTCGGTTACTCAGTTTGTGGGGATTTGATGCAGTTGAGATTCCATGCGCTGTGGCGGTCTCCCGCTATGGACCGTTGGGTGTTATTTTTGATCGTTGTACGATGAAGATGATTGCGTTAAACTGGAAGTCCGTTGCTTACAGAATGCAAGGAGCGATCCTTGTTTCTTCATAAGGTTCAGACCACAGAAACTTAAGCGTAAAGCTTATTTTATTGCTCAAATTTTCCCTTTCCTGAGGCGATCACTCACAGTTCGCCTTTCTGCCTGTGTCTGACCTGCAAGCTTAACGCTTTCAATAGATGTTGGTAGAATAAATAAGAAATTAAGGCATATTCGTGAAATTTTTATTGATGTCAATTATTTCGGAGTTGATATTCTTTCCCAGTCGCACTCCCCCCTCCCCCCCTCCAAAACCGCTGTTATGTCGCTGAAGGTTTCCAAATCGCCCTTCCTCTGTGGAGTCCATATCGCCAGAAACGGATTAGAAGGTTGACTTGTCCAGTGTCAGCCGATCTGTTTTTCCGATGGACGTGGCGTCCTCATGATATCAAGTCGTTCATAGCCTCGTTCCCATGAACGTGCGACTTTTTCGCGTTGGCTTCAGTGAGACTGGCCGTTGCTGGAGTTGCCATGAAACGGATACATAGGTCTTGGTCGGTCGCCAACTGGACAGACATTGGAATTGGCTCCACTAACAGTTAGCCTTTCTTGTCAGGACGACGGAAGCGTCAGTCTCCAGTGAGACTCTTAGAGATTCTACTACATCCCCATTCAATCTTCTTTGCCAGAATGAAGAACAAAATAGTTAGGTGGCTTGTCGGGCATTATGTTCATTACGTGATGGGAAGCTGGTGTGTCCCAGACCTTTGTGTCTTTTGCCAGTATATGGTTACGACCCATTGGACACGGCAAAGGATGCCACGCTATTGTGATATTTTTGCGAACAAGGGGTTGGATGAAGATTATAATCCCTTTTCTGTGCGAATTGCACATCATGCTCCGCGCAGTAGTTCCATTCTTTATGTTTGACGTCCAGGGTTATCTTCACAGGGCCGGTACATACACGGTCGAGCAATGTTCACTTTAGAAAAGATCTTCAAAACGACGACCTTGCATTTGCAAACACGTCGCCACTCGCTGGGCCATATTTTGCTGGATCCAACGCTACATACTTGCATCCGCTATTGCCGAAGCTGCATGCACACGAGCTATTAGGTAGTGCACTTCCATGGATGCAGTTCTATAAACTTGTTCCGTTAATGATCTCACAAATAAAAATCTAGTGGGTTAAGATCCGGGGAACCTGAAGGCCAGAATATTGGACCTCCACGACCAATCCATTTCCCTGAAACGTTCCATTTAAATAGTGTCACAGATTTATTCCAAAATGTATATGTTATAATGGCCACTTTGGAGTACATTGAGAAAATGTATGTGAATGAACTTCGTTTATCTGATTTTGTATCTAACGCTTTGAAAGAAGAGCTGTTACATTTTCCCACCAATAGCAAACAGGAAATCTTCACATTATTGTAGGAAATGTAAAAAACCTGCTTGTGGTAGGTGTCTCCAGACAGTGTGCAAAAATTGTGTAGAAACGAAATAAAGTTTTTTCTCTTGTCGCCATTCCATGTTGAAATTATATTTTGGAGATAATGGTATTCCATTACTAGTATTACTATTATAATTACCATTATTGTAATTATTATTATCCAATATACTTTTCAGTATGAAAGGAAATACACTCCTGGAAATTGAAATAAGAACACCGTGAATTCATTGTCCCAGGAAGGGGAAACTTTATTGACACATTCCTGGGGTTAGATACATCACATGATCACACTGACAGAACCACAGGCACATAGACACAGGCAACAGAGCATGCACAATGTCGGCACTAGTACAGTGTATATCCACCTTTCGCAGCAATGCAGGCTGCTATTCTCCCATGGAGACGATCGTAGAGATGCTGGATGTAGTCCTGTGGAACGGCTTGCCATGCCATTTCCACCTGGCGCCTCAGTTGGACCAGCGTTCGTGCTGGACGTGCAGACCGCGTGAGACGACGCTTCATCCAGTCCCAAACATGCTCAATGGGGGACAGATCCGGAGATCTTGCTGGCCAGGGTAGTTGACTTACACCTTCTAGAGCACGTTGGGTGGCACGGGATACATGCGGACGTGCATTGTCCTGTTGGAACAGCAAGTTCCCTTGCCGGTCTAGGAATGGTAGAACGATGGGTTCTATGACGGTTTGGATGTACCGTGCACTATTCAGTGTCCCCTCGACGATCACCAGTGGTGTACGGCCAGTGTAGGAGATCGCTCCCCACACCATGATGCCGGGTGTTGGCCCTGTGTGCCTCGGTCGTATGCAGTCCTGATTGTGGCGCTCACCTGCACGGCGCCAAACACGCATACGACCATCATTGGCACCAAGGCAGAAGCGACTCTCATCGCTGAAGACGACACGTCTCCATTCGTCCCTCCATTCACGCCTGTCGCGACACCACTGGAGGCGGGCTGCACGATGTTGGGGCGTGAGCGGAAGACGGCCTAACGGTGTGCGGGACCGTAGCCCAGCTTCATGGAGACGGTTGCGAATGGTCCTCGCCGATACCCCAGGAGCAACAGTGTCCCTAATTTGCTGGGAAGTGGCGGTGCGGTCCCCTACGGCACTGCGTAGGATCCTACGGTCTTGGCGTGCATCGGTGCGTCGCTGCGGTCCGGTCCCAGGTCGACGGGCACGTGCACCTTCCGCCGACCACTGGCGACAACATCGATGTACTGTGGAGACCTTACGCCCCACGTGTTGAGCAATTCGGCGGTACGTCCACCCGGCCTCCCGCATGCCCACTATACGCCCTCGCTCAAAGTCCGTCAACTGCACATACGGTTCACGTCCACGCTGTCGCGGCATGCTACCAGTGTTAAAGACTGCGATGGAGCTCCGTATGCCACGGCAAACTGGCTGACACTGACGGCGGCGGTGCACAAATGCTGCGCAGCTAGCGCCATTCGACGGCCAACACCGCGGTTCCTGGTGTGTCCGCTGTGCCGTGCGTGTGATCATTGCTTGTACAGCCCTCTCGCAGTGTTCGGAGCAAGTATGGTGGGTCTGACACACCGGTGTCAATGTGTTCTTTTTTCCATTTCCAGGAGTGTATGTAAAAAAGGTTCAATATAAATGTTATCTCTTTTAATTGTTTCTGAAATCTATATTTTTTTATTTTAAAAATTTATATCTATTCTAATAAAATGGAACCAACTATTAAGTAAAATAATTTCAGTACATTCCATGCAAATGGTCCAAGGGAAAAAACGGTTAAAAGCTAGGTCACTCGGACCTGTCTGTTCCAGTTTCTTGGTGACTTCTGTTAAAGGGCAAAACACAGTGGAGCGTTCTGCATGATGAAGCAGTAGGAGCGCACGGACGCAGCGAGACCTGGCGCGTTGTTTTCGTAACGACTGTCGTGAACGCTCATTGGTTCGGCAGGTAGCCTGTAACCGGTGCCAGCTCCGGTCAACGCCTGCAGGGAAAAAAAGTTCACTTCCTGCATCCTCGCTCCACTGGTTCGCTCTTACGTAACCATGGGACTTGTGGTATTTGCTCATTACTACAGTTCCTCTACGGCTGGTTTAGATGAATCATGGATTTGCTACATACGCATTTTGCAATGTTACAACACCTTGACGGAAATTGGGTAGCACATACCGTCTATAACTAAGAGCCTTGTACGTCATCAGATACCGTATCACTGGGCAGTCTCTTGAAACATAACGCATAAATCCCGATTGCTCAAAAGATTTCGCCATGTTTGGGAAACATTTCCCTTGTACCTTTCATCTACGAAATATTTTTTATGTATTTAACTCCTCTGAGCTGGGCAAAATTTTGTAATTAGTATATTTCAAATGTCCATTGTTCGTACTATATGGGCATCTTAAACGGATATAACAGCTAGATATGGAGAAACGTTGCGTAAACGAATTTGTGTGTAGATGCATGGAAGTGACATCTACGTAGGAAAAGAGTGACTTGCTGAAAGTTCTGAGAGTCACACTGGCAAAAATAATCAGAAGATCAGCTATAATACTGTGATGCTGTTCAGGCGTAGCGCCGTATACCGATCCTGCCTTGGAGGTGGTTAAGTGGGAGATGTGCCTCAGAGCTGGATAGTGACAGATGGTGACGTGAGACTGGATGCGCACGTAGTTTATGTATCAGCCGATAGAGGACAATATTGGATAGGGGGACTGCGATTTTAGTTTCGATTGTGCCCACTAGAATGCACTAAAGTAATAGAATGTATTTCATAAATTGTTCTAGTATTTTCATAAATGTTACTTTGTCTTTTTGTGTAGGTAAATGTTATAAATGTGTTTTAGTAGTATGAATGATGCGTGAGTGGGGTTTAAGGTTAATATAAAGATAATTATTTAACGAGTTATGTAGTAGGATTTAGTGTGGGAACATTTCGAAGAAGTATGGCTATAGACAAAGGGGATTTTTGTAGAATACATGTGTAAAGTAAGTTCATGGTAAAGGGAAAGTTAATTCAGGTATAAATAACAATAGTAAATAACTTTATGCATAAGCAAAACTTCAGCATATTAGATAATTACGTCGGTAAAAAGTGCAGTCGTTAAGTTTACTATTTTGCGATTGGTCATTGATGAAAAGCGCGGATTGACGAGGGAGAATGTTGTTTTGCTATTGGCTGTTGAGTAAACTGACCAATGGTAAAGCAATATTCTTCGCGCGCCTTTGTCTGCTGGTAGAGAAGACTTAGAGTATTCTAGAGAAGAGCGGGAGCCTAGCCATGAAACAGTTCGGACGTGTGTAGTAGTAGTTCCGATGGAAACGATAAGTTGCCGGATCTAGCAGTGTTTCGTACATCAAAAGTGTGGTAAAGTGACGGCATAATTATTACGATGGGCGTGTGGAAATTTCGGAATTTTGAAGTGAATTTTGTGACGAGAAAAGACATAAATTCCGCGTGGCGTATTGAGCACGTCGGTGGCTAAAAACTGTGACTGCATTTGGTACCGACACACTTCATATTTGGCGAGCATTATCAATCAAAAACAATCAGTATTGTTGTAGCTATTACGTTTTCGGGAAATGCAACACCATAAACTTGCTAACGTGAGTGAAAGGGATTGTGAGTGTTAAGACCAGCACGGGCTTGGCAGTGATACTTGTTCACCTAAGTTTCAGAATATATTAATTAAGGACAAAATTTCCAACCTTTCATTTCCTGTGAAAACTTTCTCCCGAAACGTAGATAAATGACTTTAATTGCAACCTGGTTCACGTCGAAGTACAGTAGGTTTCGCTCGGCTTTCCTACTGATGATCTGCTGAGACAATGTTCACAGGTATGTGCAGGTTCGTAGTAAAGGGACGGAAAGAACCGCGCCGCCACACTGTCAAGATAATTTTGCCCCTTTGTCGCCTTGGATTGAAGTGCGCTATAGTACCATAGGGAAAAAAAACACCGGTTCTCCCCCCTACAAACGTCGACAGGTCATGTGACTGAATAAGAGGACATTTTTACGAAGAAAACACTGTAGCTTATTCTACCGTAATTATGGGTCTCAGCTGAATTAAGTCTTCTCCAGATACAAACAAGGTAAGACTAACAAAACGATTAATTATTACCTATTATCTGTTTATAGTAACATGTGAAGGACATGATTAAGTAAATCTGCAAGATACTTAAAATACAAATGCATGCTTGCAACCACCGGTATCTTTACACGTTAGAAATCATCAGTTCTGCGATTATATATGAGTGTATTCAGAAACTTTCCTTTAGCCTCTCGTAAAAAGATAGTTGTAAATTACGTACAGAGCAACGTATGAATAAATGTTATTGGTACATCTTTTACAAAGGCAAAAATACAAATAAAATGTAATAGAAAAACTAAGTTAAAACTAGTCTGCTGCTTTACAGTACTGCAGTGTGGGTATAATTACTATCTAAGAGATCTGTATTCATTAAATTATTGATCAGACTGTTTGATTTGATTATAGTAATATGGTTCTAGAGCCACACAATGAAATACGATAACATGAAGCGATATAACATCTAAAATCTTATGACGCGATCGTCATTGAACATGTGTATCGATGTAGGTTGACGTCTTCAAATGTTCAAATGCTCAAATGTGTGTGAATTCTTAAGGGACCAAACAGCTGAGATCATCGCTCCCTAGACTTACACACTACTTAAACTAACTTATCCTAAGGACAACACACACAACCATACCCGAGAGAGGACTCGAACCTCCGGCGGGACGGGCCGCGCAATCCGTGAAATGGCGCTTCAAACCGCACGGCCACTCCGCGCGGCATTGAAGTCTTCAAAAACGGCTTTCTTGAAGAGTGTTTCTTGTTCACATCCGAATATGATGTCAGACACTGACTAAGTTGTGGTTCCTCTGGCGATGCAGACATACAATGATGGTCCAAAACATTACAACCACCTGATCATTAGCGTGATGATTCACGTTCTAAAATCAATAGAGCACCGATTCCCGCCTGGCATGGGTTCGACTAGTCCTTGGTAGGTTTCCGCCATAGCTGTCACTATTCACCGTTTGACCATGTTGACCATGAACCATGAGTGTTGATTCCGTATTCCGAAACACACTCATTACCAACCTATCCCTTAAAGTTTGAATTCTGAACGTCTTTGATAATGACTTATTGAGGGATGTATGTTTCCACATTCTAATGGATTCTAAATGGTGATAAGATTTGACGCAGGTGCGGCGAATTGTTAATGCCGAGAGTAGTATAAGCTGCCTGAGAGCATTGGATGTTCCGTGCTACGGACGCATTTCTCTGTGTGAATTGATTACAAAGATCGGACGTGTTTGATGTTGGAGAGATTTTGCTATTGTTGTGCGGCGTTATTCAGCTCCATTGTGAATGTCTAGTTAGTCGATGGCACAATAAACAAATGCAAGAAAATAATACTCATTCAAAGTATTTATCAATTTATAAAAGATTTGACAAACATTCTTCAGATATCACGAGACGTAGATCGATCGTAGGTGCTGTGTGGAATGATGGAGCGATCCTGCATCTTTTCACGGTCAATATTCTTCGAGAGAATATCTCAGAATAAACAAACTTTTCCTTGGTAAAAAAAAAGTTGGACACATCAATCCATACGCATCATACAACATAGCACCTAGTTGTGCCGAACGATCTTCGTAGCGAAATTACCATTTTATAGATTTCAGGTGGAGCAGTTCCGACGAGGAGTTCAGCGAGATCGACGCTGCGGGACACATATCTAGCTCTCCTGTGGTATTTAAAACCTATGAGTTATATTCTTTAGCTTTTAGAAGACTGAAGCTAAAATCTAAATGAAATCACTGGAAATCATAACTACAAATACCAAAAATAAATAAGAAGAGGAGAATTTTCTTAAACAAAATTTCTTAAATAAATTAATTAAAATAAAATAAAACACCATACTCTGCCACTTATTCTGTAATTCGTAGTGATAGACATAAATCACATAAATTACTGTTATTATGGCACTGAAAAATTTTCTCCCTCCTCTTCAAAATACTTGAACTGTGATTCCGACATTTTCAAACATTAATTTCTGTGTTTGTCTGTCAGTTGACTTAGCATTCACCGAACAGAAAAGTTGTGATACTTTAGAGATTGATGGTCGACTGCAAACGTTCAACTCACGCACAGTGACGTGAGTCCTGGCGCTATGAGCGTCACGAAATATTCGCTCACTTATCTCGGTGTTGTATCTGTTTTCTAAATGAACGGCCTGCCCGACTGAGCCAGTGTTTGCCATCCTCTTTAAGTGAGCCCTTTATACAGAAGTCACCCTACATCGATACGCTTGAAAAACAGCGATAATGTCCGAAGATTTTATATTTTGTGCCGCTTTCTGTTTCCGCCTTTATTGTGTGGCGCTGGAGAACTTTAGTTACAACCAAACTAAGCTATCTGCTCAAAACATTTGTGGTTGTAGAGCTGTTACATATGATGATACTCGTGTCCTAGCTAAGAGCCATAAAACGCTTGAAATTGCTGTATTTTAGTACATTTTAATCGTACTTTAGCCTTTACAAAAGATGTACTACTAATGCAAGTGCACACGTCACCATGCATATGACTCAGCGGTACCTTATGACGAGATTGTAACGCCAAATTTCTGCATGCACGCACAGGGAACGTGGACAGAGATTTTATACTGGGAAATGTGTCGAGTCCTCTGGCTCTCAGATCTGTGTGGCTGTCGGACTTTCTACGGTGCGTTCCTCAGGTAGGATCATTGTTCCAACTTTCTACGAAGATTTTCTCGCCACTGGTCCGCACGCACGAGCCTACCGCAGAAACCTCAACCGTTTCTTCCGACATAATTGTAATTTTAGTTCCAGGTAGCAGGAACGGATGAAAATGAAGAGGTGTCTCGTTGGACCACTGTCCCCGTAGAGTCGATAGTGCCCTGACTGGTGACATCCCAATTTTTTTACTCCTTTAGCTATATGGTACTATAATGAATGTACTGTACTTCCCGTAGGGACTACATTCGAAAAATTGAGCCAAACCTTGGAAAACCAAACACTGGGTTAGTGCACATACTGTATTCTGACCCAACAGAGCTAAATTTCGAAAGACAATACGGCAGCATATTGGGCCGTAAAAAAGTGAGAAAGTGGTCTGAGTCATTTCGAAGGTAGATATAAACTGAAATTTTTGTTCTTGAAAGTTGCACTGCCAATTTTCATCAGATGTATGATAAATATGCGCTTATGACATTAGTGCCATATTGAAATGCATGAAACCGAAGAGCTGTATTCGTGGCTGGAACGCTGGTGTGGGTAATTGGACATTTAATCACTCTATAGTACTCACACTAACTGCATCAGATAGTGATAGACGACAAGTTATTTCTTTAACGACTACGATGTTTTGTTACGTAATGAGGGACGGCAGAGGAGGACATTCCACCAAAAATTGTGCAGATTAGCTTAAAAACTCGGACTGAGTGTTTTACTTGTAATGGTTTTCAGGCGTCAAAGGCAAAGGAAAATATAAAGTTCTTTCCTAATACCACGGCTATTGACTCCAAGATCCGATGATTTAAGCCAACAGAATGAAACTCAAAACGTACGTGGCAAAATCTATTGGACTCACTTTACGACTAATTCCAATCCAAGTAAAGTTAGTGGGGTCCTTTAAGTTGCTCCTAATCTTCTCATTTGAGCACATTGTGACAGCTTTAATCATTATACAGAAATCTGTGGCTCCGTCCTGTCATACGCCTTGTATGACAAAAGTTTGCTACAGTTAACATCAATATAATTTTAAATTTTGGGCTCTGGAATTTTCCATAATTACCGAAAAATTTTTAGATTCTTACCTGACAGATTACTAGTGATCAGAATTACGCTTATCTGTCAACAGAAAAGTATTTAAGAAATTACATTTAATTCACGTCTAAGAAACATAAAATTACGGACTGTAGCTGTTTCACCTAAAACGTATGTAATCGCTCTGATGCAGGGCTAATTTTTGGTAGGAGTATAGTTACTTAATGATTATCCGCGAAGTTAGCCGAGAGCGCTAATGCGCCGCTTCCTGGACTCGGGTAGGCGCGCCGGCCCCGGATCGAATCCGCCCGCCGGATTAACGACGAGGGCCGGTGTGACGGCCAGCCTGGATGTGGTTTTTAGGCGGTTTTCCCCATCCCCTTAGGTGAATACTGGGCTGGTCCCCACGTCCTGCCTCAGTTACACGACTCACAGACATTTGAAATGCATCCGGGGAGGCGGCAGGAAGGGCATCCGGCCACCCCTTCACATTAACATGCCTCATCCGAATTAAGCACGCCAACCCCGCACACAATGCGGGACAAAGGAGCAAGCGATCGATCGATATAATTACTTAATGATTATATATACTTTCCTTGTTAAATATACTAAATGATTCACAAAAATTAGATCTAGTACACATGCCTTACCAAAATCTTAGTAAATCATTGACAGTGCTTCCAAAAATAGACGCAGTATCCGTGGAGGTAATGTTAGGATCGAAGAAGAATGTGAACTGTAGTCCAACAATGACAGATAACCCTACAACAATCATCTATTCCATTATATCTAATAGGTGTTACACTTTTAAAAAGTTCATGCTGTTATTCCGTATCCCCTTCCAGTTCCTCTCATGATCGAATGCAACCTCATTGAGCTAGCAATAAAGTAGTAATGCACTACATAAACCTTGCCTTTTTATGAGATTTAACGTACAACTTCACTTACATTTGAGACAGAAGCTGTATCAGTAAATGAACAGATAATTGTAACAAATGACATAACTGCAATAAGGGTAGCAAAATGGAAATCTTATTAAATTACTCTATTACTTTAATGTCGTTCCATATCTTCCCATCTTAAATACTTAGTAAGTCCAATTTTCTTCGTAATCTGCTTTAATTATCTAAACATTTGTGTTCTTTCATAAATTCCATCATCTAATATTCCAACATTAAATTTATTGTTTCTGAACGCATTAACGCAAGTTTCCGACATATCACTTACTTTCCGGTACGGCATTTGCATGTTTCTTTCTTCGTGTTTATTCTAATAAGTCTTTGTTTCGTATTTTATCAACACATTCATTATAAAACATCTTCTTGATCACATCTCATTTGCACTTTATTCTTCTCCGGTATCAGTTCCACTCCATTCATAAGATTCTGTTACAAGCAGAACTGTGCTCCTGACGTGTTGTTGCAGAATCTGGCTCAGGTGCTCCAATAGATCGTTTTTGTCGAAACAGCTTTCCTCGTCTGTGTCTGCCTACTTGATGCCTTCCTTGCTCCATTCTGCTAGTGTAATTTTCCTTCGTAAACGACAAAACTCTTGCGCTTCTGCTATTATGTATCACCTAATATCAACGCTGATCAAGAATTAATATAGCTTTTCGTCTTTTCTGACAATGTTTTTGCGCTTTTAAAGCGTGTTCTCTGGTGAGTAAGTTGGTCAGTTCATTCATCATCATTTCAGAGCCTAGAAGGTAACGTTGGGTGCTAAACGTTGTATACGTAACTCTTCTTCTTGCATTTCATTTCTTATCCTGTAATTTGAAAACAACTCGAGACAGTAATTTTGGAGAAGGCTTTTGTAAAATTTTCCGATCAATAAATTACTGACCTCTAAAGCTTCCATAAACTCATCGTTGGTTCGTAAGCAGTAAACAATTGTAGTTTTCTGAGACATTGGTGTTAACGCAAGTTGCAGAAAAATGGTATTCTACAATGAAATATAGAAACGTAAATAATGAAATAAAAACATTTAGAATCAAGTAGATGCCAGGTTTATAGAAATCAAAACAGCTCGGGTAAGAAAACCAAAAAAGAGCGAAGAGAAATGCTAACATCATTCACTGTCAATGGAATTTTCAAACATCTCAACGAAATTAACATGAAGAAGAAATGTAAAACAAACCTGCTATCCTGGTTGCAAACACGTGCAATTCATCAGTGATAGTATCGCCTTCATCTGCATAAATACCCTCATTGTAACTGTGTGTTGTATAGTGTCTGAATTCCTTGGATGTGACATGGCGGAGATCCCAGGTACTCTAACTGTGCTCAACAACATACAATTTTTTTTTTTATTAGGAAGCCGTACTTCCAGCTCCGCTTCACCCTACAATCAGCTTTCAAGCTACATTTAAGTAACTCTCCTTCTCGCCTTCCATTTCCTCTTCTACTTCATAATGTTAATATCTGATATTTAATGCCTACCATCGAAGCCAAGTTTGCAGACGCACGGCTGTGCAGTAGCACTCATTTTGGAGGTAGACGACTATAATCCTCTTATTTATCCAGCAAGGAAGGAGAAGCTGTGGCATCATAAACTTCCAGATCACGACACTCTTCGACAGTGTGCTGTATTAAATTTCAAACAACTTCATAATGTGGACACCATTTAGGATGGTCCGTCCATCAGATAGAGACGTTAATCCTGACGGTCCCTTGTTGCTATCCAAGAGAAGTAGACTGTCTACCCATACCATTGTATTGTATTGTAAGTCAACTGGTGGCCTAGAAACGACGGAGAGGTTCCGTGCCCGCCTCAGCCGCAGCGGTCCAAAACCCCACGACGACTACCGCAGTCCACTTCACCCCTCCGCCGCGCCACACCGAACCCGAACCACTCTTTCACGGTTATTGTGCGGTTCGGCCACTGGTGGAACCCCCCGCAGGTAACGTCTCACACCAGACGAGTGTAACCCCTATGTTTGTGTGGTAATGGTGACGTACGCGTACCTGAAGAATGTTTGCGCAGCAATCGCTGACATAGTGTAGCTGAGGCGGAATAAGGGTAGCCAGCCCGCATTCGCCGAGGCAGATGGAAAACCGCCTAAAAACCATCCACAGACTGGCCGGCTCACCGGACCTCGACACAAGTCCGCCGGGCGGATTCGTGCCGGGGACCGGGCGCTCCTTCCCAATCCGGAAAGCCGTGTGTTAGACCGCACGGCTAACCGGGCGGGCTACATACTTCATCCTCTCACCTATCATCATAGAATACGTATATGACACCACCGTATAATCTATACAGTCACCTACACTCAACAGATTTACGTAAGACTTAACTCTCAGTTGCCACAAGAAAGCGCATTGTGTACGGAGGAAGAAACCCTTTTCCTATTAGATGTCTAATCCTACCCTTCGGGGTCTGCAAGAAAGCCATTCGGCACTTCTCTTTTTTTAATATTTAACCGACGTGACTCAGTCAAACGAAAGATCACTAATATAGCGAAAGCTATTCTTATGTTCTGTCTTGCTTTTATTCAGAGTTAATGCAGTCTATTATTATCACTCAAGTGCTTCTGAGATGGAAGGATTGGCCGGTGGTTCGCCCTTACCAGGAGTCACTTGAGTCTTGTGCTTTTTCATTCATCGAACAGACTCTTCCTATATCCCATCTGACCACTTATACACCGTAGCGCTACTCGTGAGGACCGTACGAAAAACTAGTGAACGTAGGGCAATGAAACAGACAATGAAACTTAGTGAAAACATTTGTTAAGAGCATTCAAAAGGGATATAACGAATAAACCATTGAAAAAAACACATTTCAATTTACTCATGAGAGGGTAAAATTTGTTAGTTGCGTGCCTTGTTTACGTTCGTGGTTACATACGTTGCTCTAAGTGACTACGAGGAGCAATTCCCAAACCGCCGATTAATTGAAATTGCGAATCATGTTCCTGAACCCCGGTGCGGAAAGAGGATTCTTAGTGTTTCTTTAATGCGGTGGTGATTAACCCGGTCCCACCACCCACTAGTGAGCGTTCCTGTATTCAGAGGGAGGTAGGCGGTAGGTGTTTTAAAAACATTTCAATTAAGTTTCTTAAAATTTTGACATAAAGTGTTTGTTAACGAAACATTACTATATTTTTCAACTGTCTGTAATTTTGCTTTATAAATTTTGTGAAGTAAAGTGTCTTCTCTTCTTTATGTAAATCAACATTACTAAGGAACCGGTGGGTGGTTAGAAAATTTTATCAATAACACAGAAGTTGGCGTTAGGTAAAACTGGTTGACTACCCCTGCTTTAATGCATCGATACTCGCTAAGAGCAACACCACTATTGCTGTCATTTTGATAAAACAGTTTAGTGCATAATGATCTGCTCATCTTCTCAAGATCCATGTTGACTATCACCAACTGCAACGGCAGTGAAGCCTGTGTTTCAACCCTACATCACCGTACCTATACAGGCGCCTAACGTGAAGCCATGACACTCACACTAATTAAGAAACGAGTCCTGTAGAGCACAGTCTGAACATAATTCCTATAAAGCTGGGTAGCCATACGGCAAATAGTTTTGCGTTTACACCGGCTCAAGTAGCAAAAGTTTAGCTACAACCGCCGTGCGTAGAAGGTTGGTGTGAAAGCAGACGTAATACCGTAAATACCAGTCTTCACAGCCCTCTCAGAATCTTACTAACTGTGGACAACGGTATTTTATTATAAAATACAACGTTATAAAAGACTTTCTTAAATTTTACTAACAGAATCAAGTTTTCTTTGTGGATTGGCAGCACCAGAAAAGCATATGGAGGAAACAGAATGGCTCGACCCTAGGATATGTGCCCATTCTTTGCTTAACGTTCATACAAATACCCACCTATCCGAAGATCCATTCATACTGACGATCGTGTTATCAATGCAGAAGACAAGAAATCTGAGATGGCAGAGGAGAAATTGTTGACAGCTCTAGACCCCTTCCCTACATCATACGAAAGGTACCAACCCAAACTGATCCAGCTGCAAACAAAATCAGGTGTTTTTCATCTGAGAAACTAGGATGGTAAAACGAGGTTAAACTTCTACTGGAAACATAAAACGCTTGAACAGTGGCTATTCTAGAACAACTAGAAGTTACGCTGCCATTCAAGCTCACCCAGTACCTAGCTGAAATTAATTGCTGGAAATAATGTTGCCCTTAAACTAACGGGGACAATCTATTGGACGCAATTAGAAACCGTGGAAACCTCTGCAATACTTCGTGATACTCTAAAGTTGAATATGGATGCCTTTCACGGTACCGATGCAGCCATACCACATCAATGGCTGTATCGATTAATAAGGCACGCCGACTCATTATGTGCTATATAGTGCCCACTTCGCTGGAGAAGCTATGTCGTCTCGCTGGAATCGCTCCTCCTGTTATTCGACAAGAAGGAGGAGCCAGAAAAGAGAAGATATAAGCAATACAGCAGTTCCATCTCTACTTAAATTCAAGCAAGCACGTTCACGATTGAAGTCGAAGAAGGTTTTGTTTGTTTTGGTTAGTATAGCTCAGTGTCAGATAGACCATCAGAAACAGAGCAGCGATAGAAACAGTGATTGCTGTGTACAGATGCGAGCTGAGTTGGCTACCCTATGCTCACAGCTCCAGGCTGCGTTGGCTTCTGCCACATAGCTTGAGGCTGCTGCCAAGGGGCATCACTGTGGGGGGTCGGATGCGGGGATGCGGGGGACGTCGAGCACGTCCCATGTGTTCCCTGATCGGTGCAATGCTGTAGCCGCCCCGGATACTGCCTGCACTGAGGATGACCCCTCACCTGTGGTCGAGTGGGGGATCATTCCAGTCAGGCAGGCAGCGCAAAACTTACCGAGGGGCCACTCGTAGGGCCTCCCCAGTTCGTTTAACGAACAGGTTTCGGGTGTTATCTGTGCCTGACGACGTCTCTGGGCTGGATGCAGTCGTCTGCCCTGTTCCAGGGGAAGCTTCGTGGCCCTCAAGGTCTGGGCATTCACAGTGGGTGCGTTTGCTGGTAATTGGGAGCTCCAACGTTAGTTGCGTAATGGGGCCCCTTAGGAACATGGCTGTCAAGGAGGGGAAGGAAGCCAGTGAGAACTCGGTGTGCATATCGGTGGGAGCCATTCCAGATGTAGAAAGGGTGCTTCCAGATGCCATGAAGAGTACATGGTGCAGCGAACTGCAGGTGGTGGTTCATGTCGGTACCAATGACGAGTGTCGCTTTGGATCAGAGGAGATTCTCTCTGGTTTCGGGTCGGTAGCAGAAATGGTAAGACTGCCATTCTTGCTTGCGAGATTAAGGTGGAGCTTACCATCTGCAGCGTCGTCGGTAGAACTGACTTTGGTCCTTTGGTGCAGAGTCGTGTGGATAGTCTGAAAGAGAGGCTCAGGTGGTTCTGTGACCATGTAGGCTGCAGATTCCTTGACTTGCGCCATCGGGTGGTGGGTTTCCGGGTTCCGGTTAGTAGGTCAGGAGTCCACTAAACACAGGAATCGGTTACACGGATAGTGGGGGCTGTATGGAAGGGACTGGGCGGTTTTTCGGGTTAGAGGGTCTCAGAGAACCACAGAAAGGGCGTCTATCTAAAAGGGGACAGTAAGTTAACTGTAGAAACGATCGGTACTGTGTTTCTAAATTGTCGTAGCTGTGTTGGGAAAGAACCAGAATTCCAAGCCCTAAAAGAAAGCACTGAAGCTCAAATAGTTATTAGTACAGAACTGTGGCTAAAGCCGGAAATAAGTTCAACCGAAATTTTTTCAAACGACCTAACAGTGTTCAGAAAGGATAGATTAAATACAGTTGGTGGTGGAATATTTATTGCTGTCAGTATTATTTTGCCTAGTAGTGAAATTGAAGTAGATAGTTCCTGCGAAATAGTATGAGTAGAGATTATACTTGACAATCAGATTAAACTATTAATTGGATCGTTTTACCGATCCCCGACTCAGAAGATATAGTTGGTGAACAGCTCAAAGAAAACTGAAGACTCATATAGTAATAGTCGTTGGTGACTTCAATCTACCCTCGATATATTGGAAAAATTATACGTTTGAAGCCGGCAGGAGACATAAAAGGTCATCCGGAATTGTACTGAATGCTTTCTCAGAAAATTATTTTGAACAATTAGTTCATGAGCCCACTCGAGGCGTAAATGGTTTCGAAAGCATACTTGACTTCTCAGCAACAAATAATTTCGGACAGATAGTGAGTATCGTGACGAATACAGAGATGAGCGATCACAAGGCAGTTGCTGATAGGCTGAATACCGTAACACCTACAACCATCAAAAAGAAACGCAAAGTATATCTATTTAAAAAAGCTGATAAAAATTCTCTTAACGCCGTTTTAAGAGAAGCTCCTTCCGATATGATCGTATAAGCGTAGAAATGTTTTCAAAGAGATATTATCGACAGAAATTGAGAGATTTACCACATAAATTAATAAGTGATGGTACTGGTCCCCCATGGTAAACAGAACGGGTCAGATAGCGGTTGCAGAAGCAAAGAAAAATGTATGCCAGAGTTAAAAGAACGAAAAATCCCAAGGACTGGTAAAGTTTTGCAGAAGTTCGAAATATAGCGCGTACTTCAATGCAAGATGCTTTTAATAGTACCCATGATGAAACTCTGTCTCGAAATCTGACTGAAAACGCAAAGAGATTCTGGTCATAAATAAAGCACAACAACGGCAAGACGCAATCAATACCTTCACTGCGGGACAACAAAGGTGAATTCACTGATGATAATGCGACTAAAGCAGATTTATTAAAAACGCTTTTTCGAAATTCATTCGCCAAAGATGACGAAGTAAATTTTCCTGAACTCCAATCAAGAACAACTGGCAAGATGAGGAATATAGAAGTATATATCCTCGGCGTAGCAAAGCAGCTTAAATCATTTAATAAAGGCAAGACCTCCGGTCCCGATTGTATACCCTTCAGGTTCCTCTCAGAGTATGCTGATACCATAGCTCCATATTTAGCAATTATCTACAACCGCTCGCTCACAGGAAGATCCCCACCTACATACAAGAAAATTGCTCCAGTCAGACAAATACCCAAAAAGGGAAGTAGAAGCAGTCCGTCGAATTACAGGCCCATATCATTAACGTCGATGTGCAGTAGGGTTTTGGAACATATACTGTATTCGAACATTATGAAGTACCTCGAAGAAAACTATTTTGACACATAGTCAGCACGGATTCAGTAAATATCGTTCTTGCGAAACACAACTAGCACTTTATACTCATTAAGTAATGAGTGCTATCGATAGGGCATGTCAAATTGATTCAATATTTTTAGATTTCTAGAAGGCTTTCGACACCGTTCCTCACAAGCTGCCTCTAAACAAACTGCGTGCCTATGGAATATCGCCTCAGTTGTGCGACTGTATTCGTGATTTCCTGTCAGAAAGGTCACAGTTCGTAGTAATAGACGGAAAGTCATCGAGTAAAACAGAAGTAATATCTGGTGTTCCCCAAGTTAGTGTTATAGGCCCTCTATTATTCCTGATCTATATTAACAACATAGGAGGTAATCCCAGTAGTCGTCTTAGATTGTTTGCAGACTGTCATTTACCGTCTTGTATAGTCATCAGATGACCAAAATGAATTGTAAAATGATTTAGACAAGAAATTTGTATGGTGCGAAAAGTGGCAATTGACCCTGAATAAAGAAAAGTGTGAAGTTATTCATACAAATACTAAAAGAAATCCACTAAATTTCGATTACGCGATAACACACAAATCCGAAGGCTGTAAATTCAACTAAATACTTAGAATAAACCATCCTGGCATTTGCGTGAAGTGATTTTGGGAAATCACGGAAAACCTAAATCAGTATGTCCGGACGCGGGTTTGAACAGTTGTCCTCCCGAATGCAAGTCCAGTGTGCTAACCACTGAGCCACCTCGCTCGGTAACTAAATACTTAAGGATTACAATTACAAATAACCTCAATTGGAACGATCACATAGATAGTGTTGTGGGTAGAGCAAACCAAAGACTGTCCGCAGCTCGTGGTCGTGCGGTAGCGTTCTCGCTTCCCGCGCCCGGGTTCGATTCCCGGCGGGGTCAGGGATTTTCTCTGCCTCGTGATGACTGGGTGTTGTGTGCTGTCCTTAGGTTAGTTAGGTTTAAGTAGTTCTAAGTTCTAGGGGACTGATGACCATAGATGTTAAGTCCCATAGTGCTCAGAGCCATTTGAACCAAACCAAAGACTGTGTGATTCATTGGCAGAACACTTAGAAGGTGCAACAGGTTTACTAAAGAGACTGCTTACACCACGCTTGTCCGCCCTATTCTGGAGTATTGCTGTGCGGTGTGGGATCCGCATTAGGTGGAAATGACGGATGACATCGAGAAAGTGCAAAGTTTTGTATTATCGTGAAATAGGGGAGACTGTGCCACAGTCATGATACGTGAATTGGAGTGTCAATAATTAAAACAAAGGCGTTTTTCGTTGCGATGGAATGTACTCATGAAATTTCAATCACCAGTTTTCTCCTCCGATTGCGAAAACATTCTGTTGGCACCCACCTACATGGGAAATTTAAGCGCTCGTTTTTCCCGCACGCCGATCGTGAGCGGATCAGTAGAGAGACAGCTTGAAGGTGGTTCATTGAACTCTCTACCAGGCACTTTATTGTGAATAGCAGAGTAATCACGTATATGTAGATGTAGATAAGATAGTTGAGGAACATAAATCACCACCGTACCATCAGTTAAGAATTTATCACTAGTGCGAGGAATACTGACATTGCCTCTGCATTTCTGCTTCTTCTGTCTTCCTCGCCTCGTCCACCAGGCCTTGTTCCAAGGAAGCACAAACACTTCATTTCCCTTAAGAGTTCCCCAGTTTTGTAACTAAATTTATTGCTCATCTCATTTCCGCTGTTCCTTTATACATCCTGCTCTCAATGCTTGTTCTGTGCTGAGAAGTTAACATGTTCTGTACAAAAGATCATGTAATAAATACTCTGTCATTTCCAGAGAGGATAGCAATGTTATCGGTAAATCTTTTCTATGATATCATTACATACCAATTGTTAGTTATGCTTCTGTCTTGTTTATTTCGTTCAGTGCTAGTTCAAAATACAGTTTACAAAGTAGGGGAGAGAGTCTGACGCTCTTTCTCATCCAAGCACTTCGCCCCTGGACTTCCATTCTTACTGTTCACTCTTGCTTGTTGTACAGATCGTATATTACTTGTCTTAACCTGCAACATGTACATTTTAATTTTGCTGTTTTTTGACGATATCAGAAAGTTTGCATTGTTTTACACGTCTTTTATCAGAATCCGATGTTATAACTCCAGTCTCAAAGAATCTACACGCAAATCGGAAAAAAGTGTTTTGTTGCCCCTTACCTTAATTAGTTTAGTAATCCCGAAGGAATGTTATCTATCCCTTCTGCCTTCTTTGACTGTAGTCATCAAAAGCTCTGCCAAATTGTTACTCTAATGATCGATCCTTTATGTTCTCCGAAACGATGTCCATTTCTTCTCCTTTCACGACAGCAGGGCGTTCCTCTACTTGGGAAGACCCTTAAATTACTGTGTGAAACTCACCACCGACAGCTGTTAGGAGTACTGATTTCAAGTGACAACAAGTTTCGTGCTTTCAGCCCATCTTAAAAAATTAGAACATTAAAACAGATTTCACTGAAAAACATAGAAATTATTATAACGACTAACAATAAATAACAAACCTTAGTGATACGTACAAAAACAAACCCATGGGAACACGTGTTCTCATCACGATTTTGAAGCTTGTTAATTTAATAATTCTTCATCAAAAGTTGCTTCAAGCTGAGTTTGAATAAAACCTCACGTTAAATATCTTTCATGTGCTATATGAACTGCTCACATAGTTTATACAGTACCTGTAAACAGTCAGATTACGAGGACATACATAGTACCAACGTGTTCCTGACGTCGGCAGTACAGATTCATCATACAGAAATCTCAAAATAACATTCAGAGAATTTAAAAGTAAGAGCGCCAAAAGTATGTATGTGTAGGATTTCCTCTACTACTCGCGCAAGAGAGAGCAGGTAGGCGGAAAAAGTACAGTGAGAGTGAAACAATTTTGATATTTATGGTACTCATAAGCTGGTAATTACTGTTTGACTCTCATAAATAATGGACCTCTTCTGTTTATGACATTGACAAGTACACCTAAACAGCTATTACTGACGTAGGTTTTGTATCGATTTTGATCAGAATCATCCCACAGCTGAACGGTTCACAGTAACTGATCCTTTGGCTACCAGCGAATAACGAATCCTCCTACTGTAATTAAATTTTCTGATGCTCTTGACATTATATAGCGTATGAGAATCATTTTTCACCTTCCTACCAATTGGAAACTGTCACACTTTTAAAGGAAAACAATACTGCATCGAGACTGACATTCTTATTAACGTCATTTCATAATTTAAAACTGACCAAAAAATTCTTATTGACGTCATTTCATAACTTAAAACTGACTTCAGTAATAATCAATCACGGACCCTAAGAACTGCAGAAACTATCTTTCTCCTGTCTCTTGTATCATTCTTGGAGGCATATACTCTAATAATTACAACTTCCTTAGAGTTATTTCCACCGTAATAATTCGCTGTGATTCACTTTTACCATGCTTTCTTTATTGTAATGGAGACTCCTGCTTTGGCTCTTACCGTTTTGGGCACTCCACTCGAAATATGTAAGTAATTGCCAATTTCTTCTTCTCCTTTGCCTTTCCTCTTGGACTCAGAGAGAACGACGACATCAGTTTTGTACCTGTCAAGTTCTATTGGTATATACGAGGGCTATCCACAAAGTACATTACGTTTTGGAATTCAAAATAAATAAAGTATTGGAATTTTTTTTTATTATATACAGATGAAAGCCACACTTAAATACTACTTTTCTACATACTTGCCATTTAAATTAAGGCACTTATCGTAGCGATGGACGAGCTTGGAAATTCCTTCGTCATAAAATTCGGCTGCCTGCGCCTTCAACCACGTGATTACCTCTTCTTGAAGCTGTGCGTCGTCATCAAAACGCTGCATAGCCAACCACTTCTTCATTGCTGGGAATAAGTGGAAGCCGCTCGGTGCCAGGTCGGGACTGTACGGCGGATGAGGAAACAACTCCCACTTAAAAGATTCGAGAACTTCACGAGTGGCATTTGCCGTGTGGGCCCGGGCGTTGTCGTGAATCAGCAAGATCTTTGAGCCCAACTTTCCCCTGCGCTTGTTTTGTATTGCTCTTCTGAGGCTGTGCAGAGTTTGACAATACCTTTGAGAGTTTATTGTAGTGCCTCTTTCCAGGAAATCCACAAAAATCACACCTTTTCTGTCCCAAAAGACAGTCGCCATCACCTTCCTTGCCGACACTGTCTGCATGCATTTCTTGGGTTTTTGGGGGAAATTCGTGTGCCCCCACTGCATTGACTGCAATTTTGTCTTGCAGTTCACATGCTTAACCCATGTTTCGTCACCAGTAGCGATGCGCTCGAGCAATGGGTCGCCATCTTTCTCGTAAGCGTCCAAAAACGTTAACGCTGCAGCCATTCGCTGATTTTTGTAAATCTCTGTCAAGATTTTTGGTATCCATCTTGCATAAAACTTGTGGTAACCAAGCATTTCGGTAATGATTTCGTGCAACAAACTTCGTGAAATTTGTGGAAAACTCATAGAGAGTTCCGTTATTGTGAAATTACGGTTTTCACGGTCCGCGGCATCGACTTTTTCGACAAGTTCGGCAGTCACTATGCTGGGTCTTCCACTTCGCTCTTCGTCGTGAACGTTAGTTCGGCCATTTTTAAATTTTATGACCCATTGTCGCACTCCACCTTCAGTGATTATGTTGTCCCCATACACTTCACAAAGCTGCCGATAGATTTCTATCGGTGTACAGTTTTTTGCAGTCAGAAACCTTATTACAGCACGCACTTCACACTTCGCGGCATTTTCAATTAACGCTGACATTTCAAACTGCCACAGTAACTCAACGGAGCACAGCACGAACCTCTCACTAGCACGGCAGGATGCCGACTGAGCGGCGGAATGCCATGACACCAAGATGGCCGCGCTAGCCCCGCCCCTAACGGACACAAACGAAAACGTAATGTACTTTGTGGATAGCCCTCGTATTTAATTTTGTGGAGATACCTTGTACAGTCCAGCAGCCAAATGTTATTTCCTTTTTATTTCGGCAGTCGTCGTCGAAGATTCCGGTTTTCCTGAGGCATATTGTTAGGTTTTTCAGTGTTATAGTTTTTTCACGTGAGTGTGGAGCTGGCCAGCTGCATAACCCTCATCCTGGGGCATCAGGTAATTTATTCTCAAGGTTTCCGTCCTTTAACCTCTAATAAGCCACACGTTGTAAGACAGTAGCCGCTAATTTTTGAACACCCCAGGTATTTTATTTCCCTGGTACTCACCACATCTGGTGAGCATTCCCATATGTGATGGCGTCCGATGGGAGACTTAGCAAATCCGCACGGGGAATTCGTTTATAAAACACAATTCGCTTATAAAATACAATTTAAGAACGCAAGAGAAAAAATTTACTTGAAAATTTATTACATATAATTTAATATATTTCTATAAATTAGGAAATCTTATGGACTCTTCTGCATGTAACTGCATGCAGTAAAAAGCATGCTAGTACTTTCGGATAATACACTGGTACAGGCACGCGTATTCAAATACCAGTAGAGTACGGCGATGAGGTTGGCAACGCCTATGTAAGACAACAAGCGTCTGGTTAGTTGTTAGATCGGTTACTGCTGCTACAATGGCAGGTTATCAAGATTTAAGTGAGTTTGAACGTGGTCTTATAGTCGGCACACGAGCGATGGAACACAGCATATCCAAGCTAGCGATGAAGTGGGGATTTTCCCGTATGGCCATTAGACGAGTGTACCGTGATTATAAGGAATCCGGTAAAACATCAAATCTTCGACATCGCTGCGGCCGGAAAAAGATCCTGCAAGAACAGGACCAAAGACGGCTGAAGAGAATCGTTCAACGTGACAGAAGTGCAACCCTTCCGCAAATTGCTGCAGATTACAATGCTGGGCCATCAACTAGTGTCAGCGTGCGAACCATTCCACGAAACATCGATATAGTCTTTCGGAGCCGACGGCCCATACGTGTAGCCTTGATGACTGCATGACACTATGCCTCGCCTGGGCCCGTCAACACCGACATTGGACTGTTTATCACTGGAAACATGCTGTCCGGTCGAACGAGTCTCGTTTGAAATTGTATCGAGTGGATGGACGTGTACAGGTATGGAGACAACCTCATGAATCCATGGACCCTGCATGTCAGCAGGGGACTGTTACAGCGGTCGAGGCTCTGCAATGGTGTGGGGCGTGTTTAGTTGAGTTGTATGGGACCCCTGATACGTCTAGACACGAGTGCGATAGATGACACTTGCATAGGCATCCTGTCTCATCACCTTGCATCCATTCATGTCCAGTGTGCGTTCCGGCGGACTTGGACAATTTCATGCGACACCCCGCACGTCCATAATTGCTACAGAATGGTTCCAGGAATACTCTTCTGAATTGAAACACTTCCGCTGGCCTCCAAACAGACATGAATCTTATGGATCATATTTGGGATGCCTTGCAACGTGCTGTTCAGACGAGATCTCCACAGCTTCGTACTCATACGGATTTGTGGAGAGCTCTGTAGGATTCATGGTACCAGTTAACTCTAGCACTACTTCAGACATTAGTCGAGTCTATGACACATCGTGTTGCGGCACTTCCGTGTGTTCGCGGGGGCCCTACATGACAGTAGGCGGGTGTACCAGTTTCCTTGTCTGTTCAGTGCATAATCCATGTAACGTATGATTTGCAGATACTCATTCTATGCAAAGAACAATATCTAAAATTTTAAAATAAAAGATTTAGTGAATTGAACCATTATATCATAATATGTCAAACAACAAATTCCTTAAGTTAACAATTTGCATGTACCGCTATAATATAGGAAATACCATGTTTTGTAACTTGTATGAGAACATGTTTCTAATGTTAATTGGCGACTGTAAGATTTTATTTTCACTGCATTAGCCTTCCTAACCTGCAGCGAAAGACTGTGAATTTCTGCAAAGATATATTTAGAAAACTCGTCAGCATCGCCTCAAGTGTTTCAGGAAATCTCTTCGAGCAAGTCCTCCGACTTGCGGAAACTTTTGCACCTCTGAATCGTTTTTATCGCGACCGTAAGTCTGTCATTGTTCTCTTGGGATTTTGCACTGTCAGCGCTACTCTGGGAGTGCAACGTGCCAACTGCTGATCTAAATATGACAACTTTCTCTTAGACAGCGTGAGATCCTCTTGATCAAACGCCGAAGTGCCGTAACAACTGGACATTTTTTCATACAGACAGAGCAAAATGGAATGGAATGCTGTGTTCCCGCGTGTAAAATGCATTTCCACAGGTATTTAACTAAACTTCAGATAGATGAAAAGTTCGAGTGAGGCGTAGTTTTAAACTTTCTAAGGCTGCAATATATTGTGCATACTTTGAAATTTTATATCGTTTACAAAACAGAATTTCTGGCGTTTGTTTTACTCAAATTCTATACGTCAGCTACTCCACTTATTGATTGCTATTTCAACTTTGCTAAATTGACGTAGAGCCCTGACTGAAGCCACATGCCTTATGAAGAATACAATATGTTGAAACTGGTTGCTTTGAAAGGAACTTACACTCATAGTTTCGTATCACTGCAGCCTTAAAGCTACGTACGCTATTACGGATGTAGCTGTTAACCACACAAAGCTCCATTAATATCTGAGTTTAGTCCAGTTCTCGTGATAGTTTATATGTCCTCTTCAGTAAGTAAAACTTATTATATTAAACTTGAAATGCGTCTGTTCAGTATCCTTTTTTGGTGGTCTGACCGACCAAAAATGCTGATATCTTTGCCCTGATGACGCGTGACCCTTCTATACGTTCGCGGCTGGTAACGTACAAAATTATGGAAACAGAAGACATCCATGTCGAACAACACCCAAAACAAAAACAGATTCGACAGTTCTTAGTAAGCCATAGAACACGTGATGCGATGTTGTAGCGTTCATAAAATTGCCTGTTAGGTTCCTGCCTGGATACCTCGGGGGCAAATAAAAGTGTGTAATTGGCCCGACGAATATTCAGGAACAATCAATAGCAGTATCAGCCGTAGAGTGCGGGGCTGATCATCTCGCGTGGAAGTGTTGGTAACGACACAGTCTGCGTTGAGATGGCACGGAAATATTCAAACTGATCAGTTCGTCGCTTCAATCAAATGACTCACACTCGTTTTCCAAGATTAAGGGGTCTTCAAGGATCACCAAAAAATTAAATGTTTCGCAGCGATACCGTGCTACTAAAATGTGGCAATTCAGTAGAAACCAAAGTTGGAAGCGTTCACTTACTTTCATGAACTTTTAAGTGAATGTGTCGACTCAGACGTATCTCTTTTCAGTTTCACAATAGGCTATCAAAGAAAGTGTTACGGATATGTGAATAATATGGCATTTAACGAGCTAAGTATCTTAACACAATTTATTTATTTTCTCTTGCGTTACGTACATTGCAGTATGTAAGACGGCATTGTATTGGAATCCTCTTTTACCCTTTCTCTATGTGACAGAATGACACATGAGAGAGGTGGACGCTCTCTAAACTATGGACACGTCGTCTAATGAGAAATCACACATTCAAGTCACGTTAATTCTTCGCAAGGGAAGCAGGTGGCGTCAGTATTCAAAAATGGTTCAAATGGCTCTGAGCACTATGGGACTTAACATCTGTGGTCATCAGTCCCCTAGAACTTAGAACTACTTAAACCTAACTAACCTAAGGACATCATACACATCCATGTCCGAGGCAGGATTCGAACCTGCGACCGTAGCAGTCCCGCGGTTCCGGACTGAGCGCCTAGAACCGCTAGACCACCGCGGCCGGCGCTTCAGTATTCCATCCAAATCTAATAATATATGACTGTAGTGCTCTCACTTAAATTACAATAACTTCATAAATAATATATTCCAGTTTAGGTACGGAATTAGATTACTGCGAGAATAGGTACTGAAAATACACTACTGGTCATTAAAATTGTTACACCAAGAAGAAATGCAGATGATAAACGGGTATTTATTGGTCAAATATATTATACTAGAACTGACATGTGATTACATTTTCACGCAATTTGGGTACATTGATCCTGAGAAATCAGTACTCAGAACAACCACCTCTGACCGTAATAACTGCCTTGATACGGCTGGGCATTGAGTCAAACAGAGCTTGGATGGCGTGTGCAGGTACAGCTGCCCATGCAGCTTCAACACGATACCACAGTTCATCAAGAGTAGTGACTGGCGTATTGTGACGAGCCAGTTGCTCGGCCACCATTGACCAGAGATTTGGAGAATGTGCTGGCCACGGCAGCAGTCGAACATTTTCTGTATCGAGAAAGGCCCGTACAGGACCTGCAGCATGCGGTCGTGCATTATCGTACTGAAATGTAGGGTTTCGCAGGGATCGAATGAAGGGTAGAACCACGGGTCGTAACACATATGAAATGTAACGTCCACTGTTCAAAGTGCCGTCAATGCGAACAAGAGGTGACCGAGACGTGTAATCACTGGCACCCCATACCATCACGCCGGGTGCTACGCCAGTATGGCGATGACGAATACACGCTTCCAAAAACGGGTGCGACCATCATGATGCTGTAAACAGAACCTGCATTCATCCGAAAAAATGACGTTTTGCCATTCGTGCATCCAGGTTCGTCGTTGAGTACACCATCGCAGGCGCTCCTGTCTGTGGTGCAGCGTCAAGGGTAACCGCAGCCATGGTCTCCGAGCTGATAGTCCATGCTGCTGCAAACGTCGTCGAACTGTTCGTGCAATGGTTGTTGACTTGCAGACGTCCGCATCGGTTCACTCAGGGATCGAGACGTGGCTGCACGATCCGTTACAGCCATGCGGCTTAGATGCCTGTCATCTCGACTGCTAGTGATACGAGGCCGTTGGGATTCAGCACGGCGTTCCGTATTACCCTCCTGAACCCACCGATTCCATATTCTGCTAACAGTCATTGGATCTCGACCAAAGCGAGCAGCAATGTCGCGATACGATAAACCACAATCGCGATAGGCTACAATCCGACCTTTATCAAAGTCGGAAACGAGATGGTACGCATTTCTCCTCCTTACACGAGGCATCACAACAACGTTTCACCAGGCAACGCTGTCTGTGTATGAGAAAGTTGTGAACTTTCCTCATGTCAGCACGTTGTAGGTGTCGCTACCGACACCAACCTTGTGTGAATGCTCTGAAAAGCTAATCATTTGCATATCACAGCATCTTCTTCCTGTCGGTTAAATTTCGCGTCTGTAGCACGTCATCTTCTTGATGTAGCAATTTTAATGGCCTGTAGTGTATATATAATTAAAAGAAGGCAATACACTGTAACTATAAAGAAAACTGTGTCTATGACTATTGTTAGTTTGATTTCCCCAAGGAAAAGTAATCGATTTTTCACTTTTTACCTGTGACCTGGTGGAAGTGATTTAATGGCAATCTCTGTAAGAAAGAGTATGAGTATTTTGTAGTGAAATACAATTTAGTGGATGTAAGTAAAACTTTTCTATGAAGAATATGATATGTATTCTTGCTTAGCAAATGCCAAAATTTTTGCTAGTATATCTGTGGAGGACGCAATTTTACGAGGGAAGTCCGCTAAGTAGTGCCCTACAATTATTTTTTCAGAAGATATTGTTCTTAAGAGCTAGAATTTGGTGTAAGTATCAGTCAACTTTCTTTTTATATGTACTATTTTTCAACATATGTTAGTCTCTTACCGAGAGAGGTGGGGCAGTGGTTAGCACACTGGACTCAAATTCGGGAGGACGACGGTTCAAAACCGCGTCCGGCCATCCCGATTTAGGTTTTCCGTGATTTCCCTAAATTGGTTCAGCAAATGATGGGCTGGTTCCTTTGAAAGGGCACGGCCGATTTCCTTCACTGTCCTTTCCTAATCCGATGGGACCGATGACCTCGCTGTTTGGTCTTCTCCCCCAAACCAACTAACCAGCCTCCATTATGTCTTTGGCCTTACGACAGCGTAATGTAAGAGTATGTTTCCCTCTTGGTAAGATCTCTGAATCCGTAGCCATGTTATCACTGTATGAATTAGGTGCACATCATCTTCAAAATATATCCCATGTGGGAATCCTAAAGTGGTCGAAACAAATGGAAGTTAGTGAGCGCCAGGTGTGGGCCATAGGTTAGACGGGGCAGTTATCTCCGACGGTTTGTTCCCGTGTTCTGAGATTTGTGTGTGGGACTCATTGTCGTTTTGGAAAGACATCTTACGGCTTCTTGTCACCTCGAACAAGTCGGAAACGTTTCTTAAGTTTGTTCAGAGTATTCACACATGCCTCTGAATTAATAGTTGACCATTTTGGCAACACGTTCACGAGAATGACATCCTCAATATCCTCAAATACTGTCATCAATGCCTTTGACAACAGAGGGGGCTGCCTCCAAAATCGTTTTTTGTGAGTACGTGTACTGCCACTCCTGTGACTGTCCTTTTGTTTCTGGCTCAAAGTAATGCACCCAGATGCCACCTGAAACGATCCGTGACGGAAAGATCTCTCCGTTGGCCGCAAACTGCTCCAACAGTTCACATAAAATGGCTTTCTTCTACTCTTGATCTGTTGTGGGCATTTGTGGCATCTTTCCTGAGCGCACCATTGAATATCCAGGAGTCTATTGTTCCACACGCACTTCGAATCGTCACCCACATCTGTAGAGCCAACTTTCGAGTTCTAATGCACGGGTCTGCGCAGGTCTGACGAGTTGTAATGAATAATGGCACGTACGAGATTCACCATGCCTGGAGCAATATTTGTGAAAGGAAACGACGGAGTTGGTTTTTCCTCTTCTTCGCACTTTAACCCTCTGCACCATTGCTCAACAGTACTCCTCTCATTTTCACCATTACGACACACGGCACACAAAGAATTTATGAATGCATGGTTTCTTTTTCCATAACCATGAACTCAATAACAGAACGTTGCCCGTGCCTTTCGTACACACCATTTTGACGGTTCGTTACGGTTCTGCCGAAATTGTTCAAATCTCCACACACGTACATGAGAAACATAGAATTTGAAGCACCTAAACGGAAGTATTCACATACGTATTAACGGTTCTAAAAATCTTTTTTTAATTGAAACATTATTGATTGAACAACCATCGTAAATGCGAATCTGTGCGTAATGGCAGATTTTTTAGTCCAGCAGACAAAATTTGTCGTTTGAGTTAGTATTAAACTTAAAAATTTAAATAAAGTATTTTTTTTTGTTCTTATATTGTCAATCTTAAGTACCGGAGGTAGCGGTTGTTAAGGCAGTCGATACAAATATTTTAGCATACGACCACTAATTTAGGAACATAGCCTACAGCAATGCGTTCCGGGACTCAAGCTCCCATAATCCGGCGGTCTAAGTTAACCATCTCTCAGAGCCGCACATATGATTACGAACCAGAGGTGCACGGATAGGCAACTGACCTCACCTGTGTTTGCAGGCATACGACAGCAACGCTTTGGAGGACGTGCAGTGACATGGATAAGCGGAGCAGGGAATCTCGTTTTGCCATTTTTAAAATAAGACTAGGACCTCACTTCCATATAATTTTGTTTTCATATCTTGACCTTGAGTGTTTTAAAGTTCATTTTATGTAGGATTAAGTCAGGCAGCCAGCTGATGGAAGCTTGACACCCGAAACGCGTTGCTGTGATTCTGTGCTCAAATATTTATAACGAATGCTTTTATTATTGCTTTCCCTAAACAAAGTTTTCAAAAATGCTTTAGAGCCTTGTGAGATAGTTATTCCAAACTTCCTGCATAGAACACGATCAAGGCAACGGCGTATCGGAACCAGCGTAATGGAAAAGTACAAAAAAATCAATGTTTCCTTCGAACGAAAGGCTCCAAGTTTTGAGTTATTTAATGATCGCAAAAGAGTTATAATTTGCTTGATTATTCGTTTTAAATGACTAGAAATATTTTATTCACTTAAAATATTTTATTTACTTACGTTTGCTGTTAATGAATAATAAAAGAAACGAAACTCTTAAACTGATGGCGACGTGAATGTAATAACGATAAGGTTTCATTTAACATTGGGATCTTGTGGGGTTGTATTTTGACGAACATACAAAAGAGATAAAAAAGAGACTCTGCTGAATACATTTCGAGAGACAACGCTACTACACAAAATGTTAAAATATTTCCATCTGCAAATGCGCTAATGATAGATGTTGTTCTGTTTATCGTTGGATTTCGTGCAATCGTCTGCTTCACAGATGTGGTACTTTCAAGGTATTGTTACTACTGTTATTTTTCTTAGTGTAGTGTAGTGTAGTGGGCTAGTTACCGAGTTGACTGAGAATTAATCATGACCCATAAGCCAATTATTTTTACTTTTTATTTATTGGCATTTGGTCATCGCCATATAGACATTTATCACATTTACGTAGTATCTTTCTTTATGATTATTCTTCATAGTTGTTATTCCGCCTTACACTTCGTTAACTTCTGTTTAGTACTCATAAAGTCATTAACCTTAATAAAATAGACCATAGCTTCATACAAAATATCTACACATCAGTTACACAGAATATCTAGATGTATAACTCGTATTTACATGACTGAATATGACATTTAATATCGGTTCAGTAACACTGTAGCGTATATTAGAAAGGAACTAATGCTCGGATAAGATATATCTCTTGCCTCCTGTAAGTGGTACACGAAAATAGTAAATGGTTTATGTCTTCTTCATTGTATAAATCGCATAGTGAAGATAGCTTCAATCCTGTTTGGAACAGGAGAGTTGGTAACTTACCAAGTTTTAAGCGCATGTGCATAATCGTTGTTATGAATTCAACTCACAAAGCAATTTCAATCCGCAAAGCAAGGAGATTATGCTATTTTAGGTTGCAGCCGGCATCTGAAACCTTGGTCGAAATGGTTCAAATGGCTCTGAGCACTATGGGACTTAACTGCTGTGGTCATCAGTACCCTAGAACTTAGAACTACTTAAACCTAACTAACCTAAGGACATCACACACATCCATGCCCGAGGCAGGATTCGAACCTGCGACCGTAGCGGTCGCGTCTAGAACCGCTCGGCCACTCCGGCCGGCACCTTGGTCGAATCCCCTTTGCTCTACCAGTTTTGCCTTGCTTTTCCAATAGATCCATATGTACATTTAAATCTACATGGATACTCTGCAAATAACACTTAAGAGCCTGGCAGAGGGTTCATCGAACCATCTTCACAGTAATTCTCTATTATTCCTATCTCGAACAACGTGCGGAAAAAAAGAGAATACCTATATCTTTTCGTGCCAACTCTGATTTCCCTTATTTTATTGATTGGCGACTCCATAGTGTCCTGTGCACTACGACCAGATAATGGGTATACTTGGAAGGATAGACAGCATTGGTCGTATATTTTTGTTTATTATGGCAAAATCGATTTTCGGTCACTTAGTGACCATCTTCAGTGCTGTAATATATAACTTAAATTAGTAAGCACTGGTGTCAATAAGCTTTACTTATTGACACCAGTGACCGGCGTCAATAAAATATCTTCCCCTTGGGAGGAGGAAGTTGGTGATTGAAATTTCGTAAGAAGATTCCGTCGCAACGAAAAACGGCTTTGTTTCAGTGATGTCCACCCCATATCCTCTATCATGCCAGTGACATTCTCTCACCTGTTTCGCGATAATACAAAACGTAGTGCTCTTCTTTGAACTTTCTCGATGTACTCCGTTGATTCTATCTGGTAAGTATGTAAGTAAGTAAGTTGGTTAGAGATCCGACTTGTAAAGTGTGGTGTCACTGCCAGACACCACACTTGCTAGGTGGTAGCTTAAATCGGCCGCGGTCCATTAGTACATGTCGGACCCGCGTGTCGCCACTGTGTGATCGTAGACCTAGCGCCACCACACGGCAGGTCTCGAGAGACTTACGAGCTTATTGACACCAGTGCTTACTAATTTAAGTTATATATTACAGCACTGAAGATGGTCACTAAGTGACCGAAAATCGATTTTGCCATAATAAACAAAAATATACGACCAATGCTGTCTATCCTTCCAAGTATTCCCTTATTTTATTATGATGATCATTTCTCCCTATGTAGGCCGGCGTCAATAAAATATCTTCCCCTTGGGAGGAGGAAGTTGGTGATTGAAATTTCGTAAGAAGATTCCGTCGCAACGAAAAACGGCTTTGTTTCAGTGATGTGCACCCCATATCCTCTATCATGCCAGTGACATTCTCTCACCTGTTTCGCGATAATACAAAACGTAGTGCTCTTCTTTGAACTTTCTCGATGTACTCCGTTGATTCTATCTGGTAAGTATCCCAGACAGCGCAGCAGTACTCCAGGAGAGGAGGGACAAACGTAGTGTAGGGAGCCTCGTTAGTAGATATGTTGTATTTTCTGCCAACAACACACAGTCTTTGCTTTGTCTTCCTCACAACATTTGCTATGTATTCTTTCCAGTGTGGCCAGGTACCTATCACAGGTGGGTCAGACAAGGTAATCAGTTGCTTTCACAGACCAAGTTCGTAAGAAACTGATACAGCGCTGCAAAGAAAATTTTGTGTTTATTGCGAGTAAATTTGCCGATAAAGCTGTTATAATAAAGTAAGGCTTCAGTCCAAGAGCTGTGGAGTCACTCGGTTAAAACTGAAGCTAAGACAGCAATTCGTGTGAGATTGTGCTAGATATTTCCCTGTAACTTATTTTCAGCATTTGGTTAGAGATCTGACTTGTAAAGTGTGGTGTCACTGCCAGACACCACACTTGCTAGGTGGTAGCTTAAATCGGCCGCGGTCCATTAGTACATGTCGGACCCGCGTGTCGCCACTGTGTGATCGTAGACCTAGCGCCACCACACGGCAGGTCTCGAGAGACTTACGAGCAGCTCGCCCAAGTTGTACGACTACGTTATACGGACGAAGCCTTTGCTCTCATTTGCCGAGAGACAGAATAGCCTTCAGCTAAGTTAATGGCTACGACTTAGCAAGGCGCCATTAGCCTTAGATAGCTTGTATCAAAAGAGTCTCACTTGTATCGCCACAATCTCCAGATGTCTCATCAAGAACGATGTATACAAAGGATGGATTAAAAGATAAGTACCAAAGGAGCTGCATACTTTTCTTATTAGAATTCACTACTTATCCTGTCCCAGAATTCACGCCCGTCTGCGTTAGATAGCGTGCATTTCGGCCTCCTCTATCTACAAGGTGTTGGCACATTCACCAACACATCATAAAGAACGGCCTTACACGTCCTACTTTATAATAATCTGAATTCTCTGAACCAGTAGAGGGCAGACTAAGTGACCATAAGGCCTCATCAACGACTGGAAAGAAATGCTAAGAAAGTATTTTCGATTAATAATCCCAACAAGGAAGCGATTTCTTCAAGTTATCTGAGCAGCTAACATGAAACATTCATCTCTGAGACTGAAAACGTGTAGAAATGTACGAAATTCGCGATGTTCCACAGGAAACAAATTAGTGAGTATATGAGTAGCTACCAGCAAATTTGCTCGTGGGACAGAAATATGGAGCACTGTACAATATCTCGTGGGCGTGTATGAGCCGAGGGGCTAAAAATATGGAGCACAAATGAATAAAATTCAAAAGCATTGTACATTACCCCTTATGCGTCTATGGACGGAGTAAAGTTGTTGAAGATGGGAAAAACCCACTGAGGACATAGTAATCTATGTGACTAATGTGAATCTTTTGTGTAAAATTTTAGTCATATGTTAACAGATATACGATCTTTCCCAATGGCTTCATTAATTCTGAGCTCGGGTATTAGTAACGGCTGACGACAAATGTCAACACACAGTAACCTAAGTTCCATACACCGGAATCTGTTTAAAACCCGTAAACATGTCGAGTTTAGTGCCTACGAACTACGATTTGCGGACAGTATTGGTTTTCTGTTATCATTTGAAGAAACTGCTGTATAGTAGCATCGAATGCCTCGGCGAACTTGCTCTTGAGGAAACACAGTGTTTCGAGTAGTTAAAAAAGTTCAAAAGTAGCGATTTTGACGTGAGAAACGGCGAGCGCGGGAAAGCACCGAAAAAGTTCCAAGACACCGAATTAGTGGACCTTATTGGATCAAGATGATACTCAGACTCAACAAAAACTCGCGGAACAATTGAATGTAACGCAGGAAGCCGTTTCTCTTCAGCTGAAAGCCATGGGGAAGGTGCAGAAAGTGGGAAAATGGGTTCCGCATGAACTGAATGAAAGACGGCAAGCAAATCGAAAGATCACTTGTGAAATGCTGCTCGCCAGATACAAAAGGAAGTCGTTCCTCCATCGTACAGGTGATGAAAAAATGGACATATTTTGATAATCCTAAACGCCGTAAATTATGGGTGAATCCAGGAAAACCATCGATATCCACTGTAAGACCAAATCGCTTTGGAAAGAAGACAATGCTCTGTGTTCGGTGGGATCAGAAGAGCGTCATATATTACAAGCAGCTACAACCTGGTGAAACCGTAACACTGATCGCTCACAACAGCAAATGATCGACTTAAATGGAGCATTACTTGAAAAACGACCGGACTATGGAAAAAGGGAACACGAAGTCATATTGCTCCATGATAACGCCCCATCAGACACTGTAAAACGCGTCAGGGAAACGATCGAGACGTCCAGTTGGTAAATACTAGGGCATGCGGCTTATTCTCCAGACTTCATCCACATCTGCCTCTATATCTACGTGATTACTCTGCTATTCTCAATAAAGTGCTCAGCACAGGCTTCAATGAACCACCTTCAAGCTGGCTCTCTACCGTTCCACTCTCGAACGGTGCGCAGGAAAAACGAGCACTCAAATTTGTCTATGCGAGCGCTGATTTCTCTTATTTTATCGTGATGATCATTTCTTCCTATGTAGCTGTGTGCCAAAAGAATGTCTTCGTAATCGGAGGAGAAAACTGGTGATTGAAATTTCATGAGAAGATCCCGACGCAACGAAAAATGCCTTTGTTTGAATGATTTCTACTCCAATTCACGTATCATGTCTGTGGCACTATCTCCCCTATTTCGCGATAACACAAAACGAGCTGCCCTTCTTTGTACTTTTTCGATGTCATCCATCAGTCCCATCTGATGCGGATCCCACACCGCACAGAAGTACTCCAGAATAGGGCGGACAAGCGTGGTGTAAGCAGTCTCTTTAGTAGAGCTGTTGCAGCTTGTAAGGGTTCTGCCAATGAATCGCAGTCTTTGGTTTGTTCTACCCACAACATTACTTGTAATTGTAATCCCTAAGTATTAATTGAATTTACAGCCTTCAGATTCGTGTGACTTATCGCCTAATCGAAATTTAATGGATTTCTGTTAGTACTTATGGGAATAATTGTCACTTTTTGCGCCTTCTAAATCATATTGCAATCCGTTTTGGTCATCTGATGACTTTAAAAGACGATAAATGACAGCCTCATTTGCAAAAAATCTAAGAAGGCTACTAATATTGTCTCCTATATAGTTAATATAGATCAGGAACAATAGAAGGCCTATAACACTTCATTGGGGAACGCCGGATATTACTTCTGTTTTACTCGATGTCTTTCCGTCTATTACTACGAATTGAGACCTTTCTGACAGGAAATCACGAATCCGTCCGATTATTATTTGTATCACTGGGACACACTCTCCCTGAACGTTGCTTCAATTCGTATGAAAATGTACAAAAATGGCTCGCTGACTGGTTCGTTTCTAAAGAAGAACTGTTTTTTTGGCGTGGCATTCATAGGCTGCCGGAGAGGTGGGAGTAATGTCTTAATAGCATTGGAGATTATTTTGAATAGAACATTGTTTATCAAACGTGTAATTATTGCACCAAATTGCGATTTCATACTTCTACACCTGGTACATTTCTGCCAAAGAGAAACGAGTTTGGTGATATCATCACTTTAGCATGTTAGGGCCTGTTCACGGAGCTGCAACCTCTCCTCTGCTTGCGAAGTCCTCGAAGTAGCTCTTCAAGTTTTGGAAATAGATCAAAATTGGACGGACCAAGTCGGGACTGTATGGAGGATGATTGATGACATTGAGCCCAAGGCTTCGTATTTTGCTCCATGTGTAGACGAATTCTCTGAATTCGAAACTTGATTACAGCACTCTATTTATCACGCACCGACATAGTTACATTACACACCGCCATGCCACACGCTACAATTCGGATAATTTTCGAATAACATTGCTTTTCAGCACGCCATTGGGTACTGCTCTCGTGAATAATGTAAGCGACGAAGTAGCAAAGAATTCCCACTTTCAGTTACGAAAACGACAAATTCCACTCTTACTTACAACTGTGGACGACTTGCAATTTCAGAGGCAATTGTCCCCTATGGTATGAAAAAAGTACACGTATCGAGGTACTATTCCGAGGACGGATAAGATCGTTAAGTATACACCTAGCAGGCAGGTTTTCACCACTTCTACCAAAATCTGAAAATGTAATTGCTCATTTTTGACGCGATGAAATCATTTTCTATTTGCGTCTCCTTACTTCTGATCTTTCCCTTGTTTCATCAAAGTACTGTAGCTGGGCTTCCTAGGTGGTACAGTACACCCATTTCTTTCATTGTCTGTCCTTTTGCTGTCTTTTGTTGTTTCGCAAGTCACTGTTCTGCTCTACATCTCTCTCTCCGAGTGTCTTCTATTCTCCTATTCGTTGTTTAACAATCGTTTTCAGTAGTGTAGTAAACATATCAGCACATATGGGTTGGATGACCTCTCATTTACTACTTACTGTTGACTTTTCTTTGGGCGCTTTGGTTTCCTTTTGCCGCGGTGCCTCCTCGGCGGCAGCTGGCGGCTCGCGCCGGCGTGTTTCTTAAGCAGGACGGCGATGTTTTTGGAGCGGCGGCCGGAGTGCGGTGGCGCAGGGCTGCGTGCCGTTCCCGTGGCTGGCGGAGCGTTCGGGGCCGACGCGGAGACATCCGCCGTGACAGCCGCTTTCGCTGCCCGGAGCCCCCTCTGGCAGGCGCGTGGCTCCCCGTGGGGCGCCGCCACTTGCTACAGGGGCCGGCTCTCCGTTTATTTCATTTCATTTACCTATTTCTCTATTTTCTGCTCTCTACATCTCAGTAACGGGTAAGACTCGTGATTGTGGGACGACTAAAAGATAGCAAGATCATTAATTTCTTCACTAAAACTATACAATGTAAAGTGAAACGTAAGGAATCCCACATCACAAGGCTTTCGGAGATTCATAAAAACTAGTGATTATCATACACTGCTGGCCATTAAAGTTCCTACTCCACGAAGGATAAAATTATTATGTATTACACTGAAGAGGCAAAGCAATTGGTACAATTGCCTAATACCATGTAGGGCCTCCGTGAGCGCGCAGAAGTGCCGCAATACGACGTGGCATGGACTAGACTAATGTCTGATGTAGTGCTGGAGGGAACTGACACCATGAATCCTGCAGGGCTGTCCGTAAAACCGTATGAGCACGAGGGTATGGAGTTCCCTTCTGAACAGCACGTTGCACGTCATTCCATATATGCTCAATAATGTTCATGTCTGGGGAGTTTGGTTTCCAGCGGAAGTTTTTAAACCCAAAACAGTGTTCCTAGAGCCACCCCGTTGCAATTCTGGACGTGTGGAATTACCCAAGTCCGTCGGAATGCACAATGGACATGAATGGATGCAGGTGATCAGACAGGGTGCTTACGTACTTATCACTTGTGAGAGTCGTATCTAGATGTATCAACTGCTCACTCCCAACAACATTACACAGTCCCCACAGGCTTGAACAGTCCCCTGCTGACATACTGGGTCCAAGGATTCATAAGGTTGTCTCCGTATCCGTACACGTCCATCCACTCGATACAATTCGAAACGAGACTCGTCCGACCAGGCAACATCTTTTTTCCAGTCATCAACAGTCCAATGTCGGTGTTGACTGGCCCAGGTGAGGCGTAAGGCTTTGTGTCGTGCAGTCATCAAGGGTACACGAGAGTGCCTTCGGCTGCCAATGCCCACATCGATGATGTTTCATTAAATGGTTCGCACGCAGACACTTGTTAATGGCAAAGCATTGAAATCTGCAGCAATGTGTGGAAGAGTTGCTTTTCTGTCACGCTGAACGATTCTCTTCAGTCGTCGTTGGTCCCGATATTTCAGAATGTTTTCCGGCCGCAGCGATTTGATGTTTTAACCGGAAATCTGATATTCACGGTACACTCGTGAAATGGTCGTAAGGGAAAATCCTCACTTCATCGCTACCTCTGAGATGCTGTGTCCCATCACCCGTTCGCCGACTATAACACCAGGTTGAAGCTCACTTAAATCTTGATAACCTGCGATTGTAGCAGCAGTAACAGCCCGCTACTAGGTGTCTTACATAGGCGTTGCCGACCGCAGCGCTGTATACACATCTGTGTATTTGAATATGCACAGCTATACCAGTTTCTTTGTTGTTACATAATGCGGAATGAAGCGACTATGGAAATTGGGCACCATGTCCAGATTACAATCCAGGTCTCCCGCTCATTGGGCAGATATACTAAACACTACGCCACTCTGGCACGGTAACTGTGTGCAACTTCATGGACTACCCTCATTTTTCCATCTCAGTAGAATTTCTCATGCACGCCTCAGCCCACTTGAACAACAATGCAGAGGCTCTCCAACTGTATTGGAATAGCACCTCAGCATCCAACGAAACGGGTGATTCTGCCTGAAACCCATGAATAAGTAATCAATTTAAACTGCGGCGTTCCGAAGACCTTTCTGGAATTTGATAGAGGAGGGACGTAGTCTGTGCAGCCGTGGGAAGTCACTGTGCCATGGTAATATAGTGGTTAGCGCATCTGCCTAGTGAGCAGTAGACCCTGGGTCTAATCCTGACCTTCGTGAAAATTTTCATTAGTCGCTTAAGTCTACACATATACAACATAGATGTTTGAGACTTGAAAATTTGCCTGGAACGATACACAGTACACACTATATAGAACAGCGGTTCCCTGGTTAGTTGGTCAGCCAATTTAGTCGGGGTCTGTCTCTCGTCCGCATTGGTGAGGCGTTTAGTGTCTGTCGTCCGGAGTGCTAGTATGTGTTAGGCCGCCAGTCTGCTCGAGTTGGCTCAGACAATGGGCATTGGTGGTTGGATTGATAGGTTGGTCGGTCGCGCAATGGGACACAAGATGACTTGTCCGCCTGGAGCGTCGGCGCATGTGAGGTCGCCACGTGAGTCCAGTGGCCGCGCCGTATAGCGAGGCGTAGTGACTTCGCGGCCCACACGAGAGCTACAGGAGTCAACCCACGACATGGGTCTGGCCGGGGCGAGCTGCGACGCCGTGAGACGGGAGATCGGCGCGCCTTCCTGCGTCCGTTGAAGCGGCTGGCAGCGGGAGGTTTCGGAGTGCGTTGGGGATGCTGCGCCAGGTCTTCGCAAGCAATCGCAGTTTATTAGAAGTTAAGTGATTGGAGATATGTTGTTTCATTTACTTGTTAAATTCTACTTGTTTTCTTGGTAGGGTCACCAGCAGCTTTGTTTTGGGGTCGTCCCACCATTCTTCTCCGTTTCCCCACCAGCGGGACGGTAGTTATTGTGAATTGGGTGATCCGTTTTACCCTTGTGGAATTGGGGAGGTTTACAGAAATCTGCGGTTCGGATTGTTTAGTAACCCCGCTGTCAATCTGCCATACGTTGTTAGCTGCCTCTGTCATGTTTGTCCGATTCGGTGTTAACGAATTTATAGAATTAAGGTAAGGGCCGAATTCCTGAAATATGTTTTTATCTTGCCTTTCATCCTGCGAGGCGGTATATGTGCAATGTAGAGCATGTTGTACACTTTAGATAAGTCTGAATTTCATGGGTTTTATTTAGTCATTTTTATAAAGTTGCCACTCTTCCACCGTAAGAGCCCTTTTAAAAACAATTTGCACTTTTGGTGAAAAATAAGTTCTTAGTGTAACTGTTTGTACCATTTCCATCCCTCTTACGGGGTGCACAGTTAATGTGTTTGTGTGACTTGTTAAAAATTTTAAAGTAATCTGGCGTGTTGCAGATTTGCACCAGTGTAGTTTTTCAGAGGTCGTTGTGTGCGGTCGTGACTACGGCCTTGTTGAAAGGGAGCGGAGGCTTCTCAGCCCGAAGGCACCTACTGTAACGAATAAAAAATTTTTTATTTTGCCTTTGAATAATTGTGACTTGATATTTCGAGGGTGCTTTTCCGCTTATAATTTTAAAACTGTTTTGAAAAAGCTTTTAGGAATAAAATTCACATTTGTTAAATTGTAATTTGATATTTCGAGGGTGCTTTCCTGCTTATAAATTTTAAATCGGTTTTTGAAACCGCTTTTATGAATAAAATTTCCAGTGGTTGAAATTTAATTTGTTTCCATCAGTTACTCCTTGGCAACTACTTCCACGCTCACATACTGTGTTAATGTTCTTGATGAATCGCTAGTAAATAAAGTAAATTCTTTAAGAAAAGATTTTTAAAGTTAAAAATCCACGGTTCAAATTTAATTTTTAAAATAACGAAAGAAAAATTGTATTTAGTTTTTGTAAGTGATTCATTAAACTGCGAACTACTGACTCTAGATTATTCACACTGTTTATTTCGAGCAACCTTTTCTTTTATAAAACGATGAAGCACTTTTCAGTGCATCGCTAGAGCAACCTACAACTCCTTCTCAGAAAACGAAGCCAGCTATTCAGTTGAGGTACACAGCTGTTACAAACTTATTTGTAACAACATCTGAAGAAACGGTCTTTGGTGACTACGTTGCAGCTGCACTAAATTTGTGAAGTGTATTCACAATTGCGGAAGCTGTGTGGCATTAGTTGCATTAGATTAGAATATATTACGTTTTGGTGACACTCGAAAAGTTTTGCCATGCCGGGACGCCAACTCAGATTACCCGTTTTCGCGAGTGGTCGCCCGAAACACGTGGGCTATCTGAGCACGCTTCCAGGACCGACTCAAGCTTTTATGTCATACAACAACGTAGACCTCGAAAGGTTTGGAGTTGTCTTGTAAGGTGGCTATAATTTCGCACCTTACAAGCATTCATTCACATACTTTGCCGTGATCTACACACTCAATTAGGTATAATGTGATAGGTTGTACATCGTATATTTGAATATATAAAGGAGACTGGCGTTGTCACGTACGCCTTGTAAATAATAATAGTTGTTGACGCTTATTGCATGAAAGGTGACGGAGTGTCTTTATTATCAGAACGTAGTAATGAATGACTGCCTATACTAGTAGAGGTTGGGTCGCCAGTGAAGATCAAACGACAGGCAGAACTCTGGGTGGATGGCCCGCACAGGTGTTGGTCCTGCTTAAAAACAGGAAGTAGCTAGACGGACGTCGTGGCACCTGAGCTCTGGAGCGCAATAGATTCGCGACCGGCCAGTATTGTAGCCGCACCATAAGGATTATACTTCGGAAACTACGAAAATCTTCTACTCAGCTGAGAGGATTGCTGAGGGGTTGGGTTATTTCCAAGGATTTTTACTCAGCAGCGTACCATTGTACGAGTATAGGTTTTTCCTCGCAAACTTTCCGCGCTGGACGACAAAAGACCAAAGTATGGTTGGTCGGCGTTGGGAAGAATCTGTAGAGAGGAAGAATATTCCGTGGTTTCAGGAATGTGATTTGCTTTTGGAATTACGAGGGTGGGGAGCCGAGCCTTGCTGGGAAGCCAGAAGTGGAGAGACTAGGTCTTCCGTTGTGAGCGCCCGTGTGTGATGGTCGCTCAGCTTTGTTGATACAGACGGACTTGCTGTCTTTGCTCTCGGGAGAGTTAAAAGTTAGAACAGTTAGGCACTGCACTGTTGCCGACCTATAGGATCCTGAATTTAATCTCCGGGTCGGAATTCGTCGTTGAGTACGCAACGTTCAGTAATTGAGAGCACTTCTTCTGCCTATACTTACGTTGAGACGTTATCTGTCCTTGTGACTGGGAGTTCGCGTTTCTCGTCTGTAGAACACAGAGAGGAGAAGACAGTATTAGAGTATAGTGGTCAGAGGACCGCCAGACGCAGTGCATACAGTGATATCGCAGATTGCTTCGGCCTATTAGGGCTATAAAGCTAAACAGCTGAGATCACGTTAGTTTATTTCCACTGAGGTTCCACACCACTGTAGATCATCTTTGAAAGTAGTGTCTTCTAGTGTTTGGTACGTAGATGATGTCAGTCATTTCGCGTTATTGATGTTAGATCGCGCAGTCATAATAACGGGCGGACTTCGGCAAATGATTAATAATTTTGTTAGGAAATATAGAGAATTGTAATTAAAGGGTTGATTATAATAAATATATTGAACAACAACGTTTATCATTTAGTAGTTTTAGTTGCCTTCATCATACATTTATGTTTAGACTCTAATTTATGTATAATAAGAGAATGAAGAGATCCTAAGTTCTGCGTCAGGGGGTAGTCAGGCAGGGCCAAATCATCATTTTAGCGTTTATTATTTTCCGTTGCGCACATTCATTTTACACCCGCCTGTAGTAGAATCTTGGAGTCTGAATGACCAGACTGATAAAAAAAAACGAAAACACTCCGTGAAGGCCGAGCGGCGTCGACCGGCCGCCCTGCCATCGTTTGCTTTGCGCGTCATGCAGAAGTGGTATGCAGGGGCATGTGGTCAGCACACCGTTCTCCTGGTCGTTTCGCAGACTTTCCAGACCGTGGAGCCGCCCCTAGTCGGTCAAGCAGCTCCTCAGTGGGCACCATCAGGCCGACAGCAATCCCGTACCTGTCCTCCCACCAAGGAAAAATACTCGGAACTGGGAACTGAACCCGGAGTCACCGGAAGGCAGCCATCTACACTGACCACTCCGTTACTGAGGTGAACTGACAGATTGATAGAGTAACCGTAAATAAGGGTAAAGGGGACGAGGCGCAATATGAGGGGGATACCGAAAAGGCATTAGGCAAGAAGTAGTCTACTAAACTTGCAATGAGTAACGGAAAAAGCTACATAATACACAAGGTGATTCAGCTGCACCTACTGTCTTATACAACTCGCAATTCTATATCAGACATTCAAAAGCCATGCAGGAAATTGTCATATTCTCTTGCTCGCTAACGCTAACTATTAGTCCTGCTACATAAAAACTGTACGGGCGTTTTTGTAGGAAACTTAATGTAGCTAAATTTTGCTCTGGCATGCGTTTTCGGTAGAAGCCCTAGTTTTTGAGTTAGTAAAGAAAAATGTTCACAAGTGGCTAAAATGCAGCTCCATTCCCACATTCAGCCCCTATTCGTCGAGATTTCTAGTATGTTTTTCATGGCACTTCCACTTCCTACATTGTACTTAAATTGGTGACTGCATGAAATATTTCCCACATCCGATCTTTATCGGTCTTGATTGACTGGCCTTAGTCGAGCACTTAAAAATTTGAAACTGAGGATTGTGTAAATTTCATCTAACAATTTCGTGAATTTTAGCAGCGTAAAGTAAACGATTACGCCATTATATTCGTCAGGCCATATGACTACGACATTGCTGTGTTTTTAAAGGTTACGTTTGGATCGAACGTAATTAGTTTCAGCTCAACAGTTACAAAAGTCGTTTTTCTTTCACTACCTTCACGGGCCCGTTTAAATTAATAACCTTAACCAAGTAGTCAACTACACTTTGACGTAATAGCCCAATCAATATAGACCCAAAAGGTTGAATATTGGGAACAGTTCGTGTAGTCAGAAATTTTTCTACAGTGGTACGAAAGACTGGCACGAACAACACACCAGAAATCCAGAAATACTGACTGCGGAGGGATCAGCGTAGCGGGGTAGTGCGTTTCAAGGTCAGTTTTATACGTTGTTCTTGAATAAATCGAAAACTATGCCCTCCAACGAAGACGTGTGGCAGTTCAAAATTTAACTACTTTAAATTTCCCACACAAACATCCGGTTCATTTTTAATAGTTTGCCCGTAGCGAGAGATAGAGGTGAAAATCTCATTCGTGGTTTCTGAAGGACAGACGTAGGACTGCGGTTTGCGGATGAATTACTTTTTATAATACGCAGATAAGTCAATCCCACGAGACTCCAGACGCTGCGTCGCACTATACACATATGTCCAACATAAAGGCTGCACATTCAGTTATTCAGAAGAAACACATCGAGACTGACACAAAAATCCCCAAGCAATATTACTTTTTAATGTTTATGGTGATAGACTAAGAATTAAACTTCAGAAAGTGCAAGAGGTTCACTCCGAGGAGCTGACAGATTAATAAGTCCACGGTTAATAAAGCAGTGTCGAAAAAATAAAATGAAGAACTCCCATTTTCGCTGGAGAGGCTAATAAAAGTGTGAAGAGCGCTTGGAATGAGGATAAATGCAAGAAAGACAAAAGCTATGGTGACCAGAAAACACGGTTTCCTCGAAATATCGTCCTTTCATTGTGAGACTGACTCAGTAACAGCTCATGATCAGATTTTTATGACGCATGTTGTAATTCATATCTATTTTATTATCAGTCCAATATGTGGGGGCGGAGAGAGAACTTTCCACCTCTCGTGAAGAGTTTTTCATTTTTTCTACGTTTTCCTGCTTTCCTGTTGGTAAAAGACGTCACATTAACTGTGGTCCGGGAAAGAAAACGAGTGGCTCCGGTGGCGTAGCGGGTAGAGGACTGGACTCCGGCTCTGGAGCTATTGGGTTTAGTCCCGGACAGGGGCGGGAGTTTTCCTCCTCCAGTCCCCCCAGGGTAGCCTCCGGTCCACTTAGACTGCTACCAAATACGTGCCCGGGGGTTAAAGGCGCCTGAGGGCGGTGGACCGCCCCTCTCCTAGGGGCGCCCCGAAGAAGGGCTACACTGCTGCTTGCAGTCGGGCCGATAGCCCGGTGGCAGCTTGCGCCAGAGACTTCACGTTTTACTTAAAACAAATGGCTGTCGAAACGAGTAAAATCTGTGACCACAGAGGAAGTGAGTTATCTTGATTAGTCAGAGGACTTGGCAGAAACACGTGAGGAATGGCTCACGGTGACTTGAGAAGGACCACGCGCCCGATGCCCCCAGTACTTGAATGATACGCCGAGAGTCTCTCCTAAGCATCGTCAGACGCGCTTTATCTGGTGTTTCGGCAGATATTTACAATTTAGTTGTTGTACTGTGTAGCTATAGTCAGTCCAAAAAGCTATTTCTCGTTACATCTTTGAAGTGACACAAAGTCTCATCAGAAAGAGTCCCTATTGCCAGTAAAAAATTATTTTCAAATCGTAATTTTCCGTGTTCATTCGATAAAGCTGTATCAAATTAGTCTAGTGCGATATACGTTTTATCGGTATATATCGGCAGGGACAGTAAAACACGAAGAATAAACAGCAATTCAGCGGTACTATCGCTGCTGGAGTACTGTACTGGTTATTCTTCGACTTTTACTGTGTCTGCCAATACATATCGATAAAACGAATATCGGACTAGACCAATTTGAGACAGCTCTATCGAATGGACACGTAAAATTACGACTTATAAACAATTTTGTTTATAACGGGAAACAAACCGATCCTTTCCACCACGACCTATGTTCACGTGACAGACGTGATGAGCAGTATTTGTTTGGCTTGACTCCAGCTACACAAGGCAGCAAAGAAATTACAAGTATCTGCGGAAACACCACAGAAAATGCTCCTGACGAGGGAATTATCTTTGCATTACTTTAGACATTACTGATGTCCCCTTCGACTAACTGTTTGAGTCACATTTTGTAAACTGATCCTTGAAATTAGCAATTAGAATCTACTCATGAGTGGTGCTCTCAGTGAACCAGCTAGTTGCTTATTCATCATATGGATGCTTGCAATATTTTGTTCTAGTTCATTTCTGTACGTGTAACGCTTCCTGAATCAGTGAGCTAAGACGTTGTTTCGAGGTTCTTGTTATGTTCTTCTACGCGAATTGGAATGCCGTAACTGCGGCCCCGTCTCGGCTGTATTGAGAAATTTGTTACGCTGAAATGCATGGTAGGTTCGTCACGTTTTCGAGAGCAATTTATCTTCATAAATTGGAAATTTTGTTTAACGCATAGTGTTTAGTGACCCTGAAGCCCTTTGTTTTCCCTCTTTACGATTGATGAAGCCAGGCTCTATGCAGTTCTTACCTTACTTCGTACACGTGGAAATGAAGTGAAGCCGAGATCGAAAATTTGCACTTCTCATGCAACTCTTGGTACGAAATCTTTCGCATATCCATATTTAAACGGGACGATGGTGGGACATCAGCTGGTATTATTTTTTTATTGAAACTCCTCCAGCTGTGCTCAAGATTACATATTTATTTGGCTTGGTATGAAAATCTGCAATTCTGTTGTACTGCTTGCAAAGCGATCACATTCCAGACCAGCGCAGATTGTTAAGCAGGAGCTGATGTACCAGTGTATGACACGAGAGACTGTCAATAACCGTGAGGTCTGAGAACCACTAAACTCTCAATAATGGCTGGCCACAATTAGTTTGCAATCTACTTCGTCGATCAAGTCTGAACTCTAGTCCGAATTTTTGTATTATTCCAGTGATCTGTCACTGAAATTAAGGTGTAGCATTTGCAAAATGCCAATCTAGTGGGCTATGCACTGGCAGTGCAACGTCCATATCAATCGCCACTTTGCGTTTTTTAGTAAGTAATGATGGCAGTAACGACAAGTAGCAGCATGTATGTGAACAAATTTGCGGTTCATCGCGCTATGCTAACAGAGATGGCTAAAGAATGAGCAATGAGAATGTAGTGCATTGCATTAAGTGCAAATAATTTTTGCGGACAGAGCTTCGTGAGCAATTGCATTCGGGGCGCCAATGGCGGGAAGCCAGCAGCGCGTTAGTCCGAAGGTCGAATTTGACAACCTCCAGCACTCCAGGAGGTGTTGGCACCGCCGGAGCGGTCTCCAGTGGCAGGGCTTTGATTCCACCGGACAGACAGGTGGCATTTCCGGCAGAACACTGCAAGACAAGCAGAATGCCTCCGCGAAGTGAATAACGCAGGGAGATGCTGCTTCACCCTCGGCCCTGGGCCCTGGGCTCACAAAAGCGTTGCGGGCGACATTTCTAGCAAGGAATGTGTCTCCACGAATCTCCCGCTCCATATTTTTTAAGCGCGGGACAGTGGGACATAGGTGCGGTATGTGTCCGTTTAGATGCTGGCGCCAAGGAAGTGTCTGGAAAGTTCTTCGGACGAGCGGTGACTCTCACAGGCAATAGTGATTGGCCAGACTTTAAGCGGCGTCGAGCGGGAATAGCGCTCATTGGCGAAAAATTTGTTAAAATGTTGCGATTCGACAGCCACACCAGTGGAGCGGCACACCAATCTAGATTTTTGGTAGAAATGAGATCTTGAGTTTCAGCGTCCGTTTGCGAAGGACCCAGTACTCTGTACCAGGCGATACAAAGTGATTGCAGAGTAATTGTGTACCGGAACTCTGGATAATTTAGCGGGATTGTGTCACGTACGAGCGCCACCGTGGCTGCAGAGACACACCTGATCGACATAACAACACGACGAGAACAGCCGGCTGGGGACCCTGTCGTGAAGCAGAAGAGCTGACTAGGTAATCTACGCAGCTCAGGCCGTAACATGATCTGTCTTGCAGTTCATAGAAGTTAAATGGGTGGACATTGACCTAGCGAGCATCGGAGCATTATTTCTGTGATTAGATACAGATGGAAATTACTTGACCTAGAATCTTAGGCTCTCATTCACTTAAGTGCCAATCCGCATCGCTAAGTTTTAGAGCTGTAGATTTGTGTTATACTCTGAGTCGTGGCTGGCTCGTATTATGCTGTGCTTTAAACCTTGGTTGCTGTTCTTGGTCGGTCGGTTGGCGTGGAGCAACGAGGAAGTCTCCATGGCGCGTATCTGGCCGGGCCTGCTGGCGGCGTCCATGCATGGTCAAAGTGTGAGGGGCTGTTCCCATTGCTACGAAGTGGCTCACCGATCCTGGACACGAAAGTTGAGTCTTTACTTAATCTACCAGCCAGCCCCAGCTGTTCACACGGTGTCGTTTGAATTTCGTTGTGGTCTGTTGGGACATCCCTGCAAGAAACAACATGTGTTTTCAAGTTGGCAAAATTCTAGCCGCCCCCCTGTGGAGTCTAACTTACCTTGATTATTTTGGAATTGAAGTGCACCAGCGGAATCTTCTGCCTTGTGGCCATTAACGTTCCGGTTACCTGCCCTGGCCGTTGACGTAAATTCAGGCAGTGCATTTTGCTCGTCGTGTTGTGGCTGTCCGGCACGGCGTGCAACCGAATGTGTAATTCGTTGTGGGCGCCGATACCTCCTGCATTGTTCCATTGGACTCCCTGTTGTGTGCTGGTTGGGTGGAGCGGAAGTTATCCTGTCGATTGGTCCGTTGACTGTCCGTCGGTTGGGTTGCCGTCGGATTTAGAATTGTTGGGCCGACTGCCTGTCTCACCTAAGCGAGCGTTAGTGCTTGAATTCCAGGCCGACCCTCGGAAACTTCTGACCGCCGTTTGATATGCTGCCTTTTTTTATTTGTCCCTGTTGTTTGTTTCTGTATGGCTTCTAGCCGATTTTAATTAAAGCTTTTTGCCCTTGAGTTGTGAGATTGTTTGGGCCTTCAGCCTGATTTGAAGAAATTTTAGGGTAAGACCTTCTGCCTTTTAAAATTTAAATTCCTGTTTCGAGTCTTATTAGCCTTCAGCTGATTTTAAATTAAAGTTGTTTTGCCCTAAAGCGTGAGACTGTTTGGGCCTTCAGCCTAATTTAGAGAAATGTTTTAAGATAAGGCCTTCTGCTTTTTAAATTCAAATTCCTGTTTCTGAGGCTTAAGTTACTGGCCTTCAGCCGAATTTAAATTAAAGTTGTTTTGCCCTTAAGGCATGAGATTGTTTGGCCTTCTGCCTAATTTAGAGAAATGTTTTAAGATGGGGCCTTCTGCTTTTTAAATTCAAATTCCTCTTTTTGAGTCTTAAGTTATTGACTTTCAGCCGGTTTTAAATTAAAGTGGTTTTGCCCCCGAGGGGCGAGATTGAATGGCGCATTTAGCTGGGAATGAAGTTCTAAAATTAATCTTTGGCTTGCTCTGTTTTTAATGTTTTCTTTACTCTAATAATGTTTGTCAAATGAATAAAGTAGTATGTTCGAGTGCAACTGACAGCCACTCATTTTGGCCCCTTTCCACAAGTTCAACTATCTGCCTGTCCTGCGGGTGTAAAAGGGGATCTCATACTTCTTTCTTCTTATTAAGTTATTAATTTGTCCACATTCAAGAGGCATCACCTCATTAAGACGATTTATATGTAAATTCTCAAATAGAATAAATCTGATTATCTTCCGCAATATTTCAGACTACCTATATGGATACACCGACCCTATCCCACGACTTCACCTGACGCTAATAATTTACTTCCACCACTAGTTTCTCTGAGGCGAGCGACCTTACCCAATGTGACTGTTCAATAGAGGCCTGTATTGCATAGTCAGTTGTCATTAAACGGACAAGAATCGCATTGGGGGAATTTATAATAAATTCCGATTTCAGCAAATAGCTCATTTTCATATCGCCTCACCGTATCAAAGTAATCTCGGAGGTCGCTTCCCAAATTCTGTACAAATACGGTACAACAAGAGCCGCAAACGAACTGCGCCAGAAAATTTTCTGTCCATTCACACACATCACCCAAATTTCTAGTCATTATTGTGGCAGCCAGTTTGTGCTTACATAATAAATTTTAAAGTCAGTTTCATTAGTCCAAACTGATTTAATGTAGGAAAAAAGCTACAGAAGATTTACAGCACAGAAGGTTTGCATTACAGAAGGATTAGTGTAGACAGCACGGAACACACAGATGCATCTGCCAGCAGCGTCTAGTAGCGGCCACGGAGACCGACACCGGCTTGTGGCGACAGGCCTGGACGGTTGGCACCCCTGCCGGCTACTACCACGCTGTCGTAGTCACCGTAGGCGCCCGTGGCTCCTCCGGACAGGCCTGCTAACAACACAACAGGGTGTCAGTGCGACGTCTTTCCGACTTTGGAATTTGCAGTGCAAACATGGACATGATGATGAGCTGTAAGAGATGCTGATACATCTTAAACAACACCATGAAAATCAATATTTGTTTGGATAGTACTTTTCATACATGGACTTTTAAAAAGTGTTGTAATTAATTATCATAAACCTCAAAACATGAAGCGTCGTGTGTGAAGTGGATGAAATCTTTAAACTGCGTATGCTTAAACAGTTTTCAGTCTGAATTTATTCTACTCGCAGATATGAAGATGGTATCTGGTACGATTGTCTGCCGCGAGTAACGAGTGTAATGGGCAGGGGCACTGCGAATGTAGTGTGTGGACATTAAGTTGGGAATGTGGGTCTCACGGGGAGCATGCAAGGGATAAGTCCCTGCAGTCGCACTATCCTCTGTGCACTCGGTGGCTCTGATGCTACGTAAGCAGGAGATCCCGGGTTCGAGTCCCGGTCGGGGCACACATTTTCAACTGTCCCCGTTGATGTATATCAACGCCTGTTGTCAGCGTAGGGTCTTGATTTATTTATCATTTCAAATATCGCAGATGTGGAAATCATATGTAAAATAGAATAGGTGCGAGCCTTGTGTGGACTTTCTCATTCTTCTTGCAAACATAACGCATTCAAATACTCGGTTAGCATAAATACTGAAATGGACACACGAATAACGTGTCAGTGTCTTGACGTAAAATAGGATGCATTTGAACGAACTTATCAGCACAATGACGGGTGGTACATAACGCGCCATAAGCGTAATTATTTTATTTTGCTTCCTCTTGATTTTGCGGTTTGTATGGTCGTGGTCCTTGAAAGCTTTTTGTTCCTGACGTGTCGTAGAGGGGTGTGTAGGGCATCCTCAGGAGCGCTTCTGTTTCTGCACAGTCTTGTCGACGGTAGGCAACGGTATCTCTGACGATGTCGAACATGCCTGCGAACGAACCCTCAGGAATAAAAAAGTTTCATAAACTACGATCATACAACCATGAATGATACACCAGCAACTAGCACAACCCGTAATTAGAGCCTTCATTCTATGAATTTTTGTTCTGATGGAGCCTGGTAATGCCGGAAGGTGCGAAATAAGGTAATTTCGAAATAAGAAGATAGGCTTAATATGACTTCCTTGGCGTACATATAATGTTTATCGCATCACCACTTATTATTCTCAAAGATACGATGTTTTTAAACTACTGACACATTTTTTTGGGTAGACTATCGTAAAGAAACGCTATCAATTGGCTGCCCCACAACCGTATCGCCTCCGCCGAGCTGCAATCTCGGCAGAAGAGGCGCAGCAGCCCTCTTGACTAACCTGGTCCCTCCGGCACGGATCTGTAGGCCTTGAAGTTGCTGCGGCCGCCGGGGAAGGTGCTCTCGTAGCCGTAGTACTCGGGGTCCGTGTAGATCTGGGAGCGGTACAGAGCGCTCGACTCGGGACCGCCTCCAACCACAGCGCTGGGTCCGCCGTAGCCCAGACCAGCGGCCGCCTGCAACACGTGGGAGCGGCCGGTCATCTTTCTAAACGCACACACTACTGCTCACCACATCGTGGATATTAGTAAAAGTGGGCTAATTAGAACATTACATGTACAGCGATCGCCAGTGACCGCGTATTGTGATGCAATTGAATTCGGCTCATGTGATTATGTTTCATGATAAGAAATCTCAAGGTGCAACAGTTACTCGCACACTAAAGCGCCAAAGAAACTAGTATAGACATGCGTATTCAACTACAGCGATATGTAAACAGGCAGAATATGACGCTGTGGTCGGCAGCGCCTATATAAGACAACAAGTGTCTGGCGCATTTGTTAGGTCGGTTACTGCTGCTACAATGTCAGATTATCATGATTTAAATGAGTTTGAACGTGATATTACAGTCGACACCCGAGCGATGGGACACAGCATCTCCGATGTTCCGATGAAGTAGCGATTTTCCCCTACGATCATTTCACGAGTGTACCGTGAATATCAGGATTCGATTTAAATGAGTTTGAACGTGATATTACAGTCGGCACCCGAGTGATGGGACACAGCATCTCCGATGTTCCGATGAAGTAGCGATTTTCCCCTACGATCATTTCACGAGTGTACCGTGAATATCAGGATTCTGGTAAAACATTAAATCTCCGACATTGCTGCGGCCGGAAAAAGATCTTGCAAGAACGGGACAGAAATGCAACCCTTCCGCAAATTGCTGCAGTTTTCATTGCTGGGCCATCAACAGTATCAGCGTCCGAACCAATCAACGAAACATCATTGATATGGTCTTTTGGAGCCGAAGGCCCATTCGTGTACCGTTAATGAAATGTCGTGTGACGAGGGCCTCCCGTCGGATAGACCGTTCGCCTGGTGCAAGTCTTTCGATTTGACGCCACTTCGGCGACTTGCACGTCGATGGGGATGAAATGATGATGATTAGGGCAACATAACACCCTGTCCCTGAACGGAGAAGATCTCCGACCCAGCCGGGAATCGAACCCGGGCCCTTTGGATTGACAGTCTGTCGCGCTGACCACTCAGCTACCGGAGGCGGACACTGCACGAGACAAAGCCTTAATTAAGCCTTTCCTGGGCCTATCAATACCGACATTGAACTATTGATAATTCGAAGTTGTCCGGTCGGACGAGTCGTTTGAAATTGTATCAAGTGGATGGACGTGTACGGGTATGGAGACAACCGCATGAATCCATGGAACCTGCGTGGCAGCGGGGGAATGTGACAGCGGTCGAGGCTCTGTAATGCTGTGGGGCGTGTGCAGTTCCAGTGATATGGGACCCTTGATACGTCTGCTTACGACTCTGACAGGAGACACGTACGTAAGTATCCTATCTCATCAGCTGCATCCATTCGTGTCCACTGTACAGTCCTATGGATTTCGGTAATTCCAGCAGGACAATGCGACACCTCAATCGCCCAGAATTGCTACAGAGTGGCTCCAGAAACATCTGAGTTTAAACACTTCCGCTGGCCACCAAACTCCCCAGACATGAACAAGATTGAGCGCTTCTGGGATGCCTTGCAACGTAGTGTTCAGAAGAGAGCTGTCCATAAATCCGTAAGAATACAAGGGGGTCATGATGTCAGTTCCCAGCATCACTACTTCGAGTCCATGCCGCGTCGTGTTGCGGCGCTTCTGTATGTCACGGGGGTCATACACGGTATTAGGCAGGTGTACCAGCTTCTTTGCCTCTTCGGTGTTTAATTCAACTATAGGCGAGTTAATAAAGCTCTTTCGGTCGTATTTCGCTTATCCTCTTTTCCAAAGCTTGCTCTCCCTCCATTGGCTCATCTACACCCGTCTTCTATCTACATCCTTTCTCATTTTCTTCCCAAATTCCCCAACTCTATTTCTGTTTTCATTTTAAATGACACGTCATGTCACTTCACTAACCTATCCACTTGTGCGCGTGGGTATTATTATTGACGACAGGGCTACGTATCAAATACCGCTGATATTCTACTCATGCTCGTTCCTCCTTAATGTATGTAGGAGGAAGTACTGTGTCTTCCAACTCCTCGTGGAACGTACAATAAATCCTCTCGTGGTCGAAAACGCGACTCTTGTAGCGTCGGCCACTGAAGTTCTTGGAGCGTCTCCGTGGCACTCTCGCTCGTAATAAACGAAGTGGTGACTAAACGAGCCCGTGCGGTTAAAGGCGCTGCAGTCTGGAACCGCAAGACCGCTACGGTCGCAGGTTCGAATCCTGCCTCGGGCATGGGTGTTTGTGATGTCCTTAGGTTAGTTAGGTTTAACTAGTTCTAAGTTCTAGGGGACTAATGACCTCAGCAGTTGAGTCCCATAGTGCTCAGAGCCATTTGAACCATTTTTTTTTTGACTAAACGAGCAGTTTTTCATTGAATGTTCCCTCTGGCCTGGTTTTTGCTGACGCGGGGTCCATAGCTCTTATGAACTGGGGGTTCTCTATTTTGCAAAACGTAGTCAGTACCTTTTACACTTTCTCTTTCATATAATACTTGAAACTTTACTGAAATATTAATTCGTTAATTCAAGAATTAAAATTTGCTGTCGTTTTTGATTTTTGAACCATTATCAAAGAAATTAGTAGTAGGTGAAACACCAAAACTGCTCGTTTTACTTAACTTGCATTGCATCCCTTTAAACAGCAAAGAAAAATCAATGGTTTATCACATAGTTGATTAGCCCGCCCGGTTGGCCGTGCGGTCTAACGCACGGCTCTCCGGGTGGGAAGGAGCACCTGGTCCCCGGCACGAATCCGCCCGGCGGATTTGGTCGAGGTCCGGTGAGCCGGCCAGTCTGTGGATGGTTTTTAGGCGGTTTTCTATCTGCCTCGGCGAATGCGGGCTGGTCCCCCTTATTCCGCCTCAGTTGCACTATGTCGGCGATTGCTGCGCAGACAAGTTCTCCACGTACGCGTACACCACCATTACTCTACCATGCAAACACAGGGGTTACACTCGTCTGGTGTGAGACGTTCCATGGGGGTGGGGGTCCACCGGGGGCCGAACCGCACAATAACCCTGGGTTCGGTGTGGGGCGGCGGAGGGGTGAAGTGGGCAGCGGTAGTCGTTGTGGGGTTGTGGACCACTGCGGCTGCGGCGGGGACGGAGCCTCTCCGTCGTTTCTAGGCGCCCGGTTAAGATACAATACAATTCAATACATGGTTCAAATGGCTCTGAGCACTATGAGACTTAACATCTGAGGTCATCAGTCCCCTAGAACTTAGAGCTATGTAAACCTAACTAACCTAAGGACATCACACACATCCATACCCGAGGCAGGACTCGAACCTGCGACCGTATCGGTCGCGCGGTTCCAAATTGAAGCGCCTAGAACCGCTCGGCCACGACGACCGGCGCGAATAGGCATTCCACAGTTTCCACCGTCCGACACAAAGGCCTAGTGCTTTTCGAGCGCAAAAAATGCGAGTGAATTAAAATTTCCTGACGCGTTTAAAAATGTGCTGCACGACGTGTTTCATACGAACCTTCCCAGTCTTTATATTTGGATCCACTCCAACGCTCCATCCAAGCGCCTTCTGTCTGCCCCAAGAAGCTGTCCTGAACTCACCACCTTCCCTGCGCTCTTGGAAAAATATGTAGCGCATGATTTGGTTTCAGCGTAGGAGGCTGGTGGAAGCAGGGAGGAGAGATTCTTTGCTTTTCTAACTCTCGAATGACTGATATTTTAACTCTGGAAACTGTGGCCAAATCGTAAAACCCTACACGCGTGTCTCCGTACCCAGCATCACTTGTCGAACAACGTTGTAGGTCCGTTCCACCACCTACGTAAATACAATGGGTCACGAATTACAATCCCCTTTACATTTCTAGTTGGGTAATATGGTAAAGGAATAAAACTCTACCAACGAACGAACGACTGCTCAGACTCACGAGCAGCTGCAGTAGCGACATACTTCGTAACAGCAGAGACGCACTCACCGTGGGGTCGGCGAAGCCGCGCGCACCTACAACAGGCTGCTGGTAGCCTTGCAGCGCCAGCGCGCTGCCCGCGGACGCCACCGCCAACACCAGGAAAGCACTCTGAAACACACACATCACATCACAGCTTCAACAGTTTCTCGGCTGTATCATTTTTATTGTTTAGTAACTGACTTCTGATTATTTTTCATTTGTTCGTGGGCTTCAGACAATGACTCAAGCGATTTACCTGTAATTCTGCAATCTTTCAATCTTTTTTGACATTAGGAGTCTCATTACATTTTAGGACGAGAGCCACGCCCTAAAGCCGTAGTCATCCGTAAACGTGTGGTAAACACCCGCAATCGAAGAAAATTGCGCGACCATTACGTTGCAACTAAAGTATATCTCGCATTAGGTTGACGAGAATAAGAGACATTAGGGAACGTACAGAGTCATACAGTTCTTTTTTACTACCTTATACGGAAGTGCAGTCTCTGTTCGAGCTATGAATCATTGCATGAAGCCATGAATACCTCCGGAAAACTTTGATCAGGCCTAGGAAACATTTTTCCGTCGTTCAGTACCCGAATAGAACAATATAATATCGATAACATTGGCAAGACTGTATTTGCGAAGTATGCGAGTAGATGTAAAAATGAGTGAGAATTTGTTGAAAGACGTATAATGGTTAACTACCATCACAACAGGAACCAGACAGTATGGTAGTTAGGACACACGTTCGGGAGAACTGGTGGTCACATGTCCATATGGTCCAAATTCGGGTGTGCTGTGACCTACCTACAGACCTTAAGGTAAATGATGCAGTGGCAACTTTGAAAAGGCCTTACCTGATTCCCTCTCCCCTTCCCTTTCCATTCCGTGCTTGTAATCGGTCTCTAATGACACCCTCGCCGAAGGTACGCCAAAAGTTACTCTAACTTTCCTTATTCTACTGTTACTTCAAGAAAATTGCTTGATGTGTAGTACATGGCACATTAAATTTCTTGATTTATTTCCACACGCTATTGAAAAACATTTCTGTCGAACATTGCCAATTTGAATTTCTGTGAGTGCGCATCAGATTTGTGTTGATTAGTTACAAACATTCTCCCCGGCCTACCACGATTATCCCTTCAGCGGGATCTTAGTAACGCCAGTATTCCATTGATGAGGTCGCTAAGCGAAGAATATTATGCAACTTGTTACACTGCAGCCAACCAGTATAGATATGAAGACGGTCTTTAGAGACTGAAACAGCTGATCTCGGAGTGAATTTACTTACAGTTGACTATCAATAAATGTAACTGATTATCTATTGTCTCTGTAAGACAATATAGCTGCCCTGCATCGGTCACCACAAATATCAGCGCATTGGTGTGTCAGCGAGATCACTAGTCGGAGAGTGACGTTTCATTAGAAGCTGTTCTTACTATGAAGTTAAATTCAACCGTCGCTCTCATTTGGTTGGTGCACTACTGACAACAACGTACAAACGTAATGGGAGACCTGCATTATGTTACAGCTTCACGCTGTTATTGAGCCAGTCTCCAACACAAATACCAAAAATCATCTAATTCTACATTATTCGTCATACCGCTTTTCCATAGAAAGAATATAATAAAACGTGAAACTGTTTTTAAGGTAATGTCTTCTCGAAGCCTCAAAGCAATATTACTATGAGAACGTGGCTACGTTAGTACTTGTACCGTACACCTATAGTCAGAGTGATTTGTTCACATGGATACAATGATAACTGTGTTTTTTGTGCTTTACTGGTTATACGAGGCTTTCGATATAATTTCTGCAATTGCAATAGGTCATGTCTCCTATGCGAGAAATTTGTATGGACGGTACTTTTGTTATTCGTGTTGGTCTAAATGGCCAGTGTGTTTTATGCAGATTATTCGATCAAGTTCATGGTCATTTAACGTTGATCATTTACTTTCAACATCTTGAACATTATATACTATGTGATAAAAAGTATCCGGACACCACCAAAAAGATACGTTAGGTGCATTGTGCTGCCAGCCACTGGCAGGTGCTTCATATCAGCGACCTCAGTAGTCATTAGCCATCGTGAGAGAGCAGAATGGGGCGCTCCGCAGAACTCACGGAGTGTATTCTGATGCAGTTTGGAATTCCTGTGTGATGGTGTGGATAGATGTTTGCCATTACACATTACTACCCTCTTCAACTGTCGGCTGTCTCTGTCAGTCAACAGACGAGATCGGCCTTTACACTTTTGTGTTGTACATGTCCCTTGACGTTTCCACTTCACTATCACAGCGAAAACAGTGGACCTGGGGATGTTTAGGAGTGTGGAAATCTCGCGAACAGGTGTTTGACACAAGTGACACCCAATGACTTGACCACGCTTGGTGAATAGATAACGAAATATTTCTAAACGAGTGCAGTAACTGTATCTCTTGTGCTGACACATTATTTAAAATGTAGGTTTAGCTGTCCTGACATGAACACGCTGTGATAAAAGTCTCTCCCAATATTATCGATATGTATTGGGGATGCCGTTACTCTGTGCTCCAAAGTAATTTGCATGTTCTTGATAGATAGGTTCTGGAAATAGTGAAATAATAAAGTAATCGGCAGGTTGAGCAATGAAATTACCCATCCATTTAAAAGCACTAAAGATTTTGAAGAGTTTTTAAATGAAATGAATAGTTAAAAGTTAACATTTCTCATTTCACTTTTCTTCCAAGACGAAATGGTGCAAGTAAGGAGAAATTATAAATAAATATAAATATAATACGGAAATGTAGAATCGAGCCAAAGAAATAACAGCAGCAGTTCTGGTTTGTAGGGATCAGAATGGTCGAAGATTTCTGAAGCGAAGGAGACAAGCAGACGACGTTAGCCTAAGAGAGCCATCTATGTAATTATTTTTCCAAAGGAAGGCAGCAGGTAGTTTGTTCTACAGGTACCATGGGAGTATATATGCTGAGGTATCCACTGCTAACAACATTTTCAAAAATGATGAAAGTTAAACAGTAAATGTAAAAAGAAAAAGAAAATATTCTGTACCATAGCACGAGTGGAGTGTAGTGTACATGGAGAAATAACTTTAAAATACGATATAAGCAACTTCAATGTGGCATGAAACTAACTGAGCGATCCTCGACTGAGAAGAGTTCTCGAGGATTCCATGAGAGAGCCTTTATCGCCGTAAGATGTAGTATCATAATATGCTCACCAGAGGACTCATGGCAGCCGGTACGTGTTCCCAGGATCTGTTGTGTGACACTGGATGCCAACCGAGAGGAGTCCGTCCGTTTTATAGATGTCTGCACGCCCCTGACCCTGGTCGGGCCTTCACCTTGCTGCTGGACAACATGTGTGCACTGGTTTCATTGGTCAGCATGTGGTGTTCCTTTTTGCTCTTCTTCGTCACGTTCGTGTCTTGTGTCCGGACAGTGCTCGTCCGACCCCCTGGGAATCTTCCGACGCCGGGGGCCTTGGCTCCCGGTGATGAGTGGCTCCGCTCTGCGCGGTACGTAAATTATTTTAGAGGTGTTACGTTAGCCGGGAGCAGCGCGCCGCCTGCGCCTGGGCGCCGGTCGTGACGGATGGGCCACGATTCTGACACCTCCTCACGCGCCGCCTCTATCGTCATGCAGCGTTACAGTGTTCTGTTTGTGCTGCCTGCTCCGACACATACCACGCAGCCCGCATCCGTTTGCAAGGAACGAACTTCAATTGGAAAATGAAGAAGAACAGGGTCTAACGTCCCGCCGACGACGAGATCGTTACAGGAGCTGAGAATTGGGGAAGAACTGGGAAGGAATCGGCCGTGCCGTTTCAAAGGAACCGTCCTTGCGTGTACCTTAAGTGATTTACAGAAAACGTGGAAATCCTAATTCTGGTTGGCTAGACGAATATTTGCACCACTGTACTCCAGACTACAGTTCCAAAGTCTTATCACTGAGACATCTCATTCGACAATCGGAAAAGGTGTATCAGTCGTCGTCATTTGTATTTTATCGAGAACAGAATGGCATACTACCTTAACCCAGCGAACACACCTGATAACCATTTGTTATGTAATTGTCCTAGTTAACCATCTAATAAAATAAAGGTAATGAAGCACACTGTTATTCTATTACCTTATTTTACAAAAAAGTTTAACTGATAACCAATAATTAATATTGTATTGATCAGGATTTCGCATTGCAAAATCTTGTTAAAAACGCCTTTAGACACATGTGATAACTTTATGAATCAGTTACACAACTACGACATGTATTACTCTGAAAATTAGGTACTTTATATTTTTCCATGGAAAGTTCTGTCATATTTACTAACAAATATCCTGAAACTATGTGTGTAAACAATTTTTTTAAACATAGCGACGTTACCAAACTATATACGTAAAACTAAGGAAAAGAGAGTTCTGTTATGAAACTAAATTATTATTCACCTATTTACTTGAGACATTTTTTGCAAGAATATTCTTTGTTTGGACATTTAGATTTAATTTCAGTTCTTCGATATAACTGGCAATATGACATTGGCGACTTTAATATTTTTTAAATATATATTTAATGTATATAAACTGCAAGTGGGAAGATCAATCATTATAAGATGTAGATATAAGATCGTTAGTTAAATAGGATCGTGGAAATTCAAATTCGTAATTTATAAAACTAGTCATAAAACATTGTCAAACACGTTTATCCTTATACTGAAACAATATTATATAAATAGCAATGTAAAATACTATTAATGTAGTAAAATACACTTGTATTATTGGTAACGTTAGCTGTTTAGGCACTAACAGTCCAGAGCCGCTGGTAGTTTCATTTCATTTTCGATTAATCTTCATACACTACTGCATTAGGAATCTAGCGGTTAATAAAACTTGAAATATAGGACTTATGTTTACTTATTTGGAAGTATAAGGCAACAGAAACATTAATATGTGCAGCGACCACAGAACTCGCGGAAATAAAGCAAGCAAGAAGCAATGAAAGTCATCGAGGACTACTCCAACTATTAAAAAAGGTGGAAGATAAGTGAAGTTTACTTTTTAGAGTACTTGGTATTATAGATTGAGTTTGAACTGTTTTGTACTTACCCGATATGTGTGATTCTTCGCCGGTCAAACGAAGAAATTCAAAGTAGAAAATAGTAATTATTAAACCAACCTCAACTAACCTGATATTTCAATAAGAATAAGTGGGTTTCCCTTTCGGTCCAGGTCTCGAGACCGACAAATAAACTAAATGTGAATGTAGAATTCCTTAAGATGCTTGACTGCAAAAGAGACTCCTTGGTGAACGAACCAAGATTTTTATTTTGGAAGAAAAAGATTAAAGTGGGAATTTAGAAAGAACAGGAATTTCACAAGAACCGTAGTAGGCATGTTTATTTTCTAAACCACGAATGTAAATGATGCCTTAAACAAAATGTGGCTATTTTGCGTTTGCATGTTACCAAGAGGCAGCATAAAAAAATTCTGAGGTTGGGCATAACGCGATTTTATCATCGATTTGTCCACTTACGGTTTTTAAAGTTGTGTCAGAACAATGGTATGTTTTCTCAGATTGTGATGGCAAGTGTTTCTTTTTTCCTGAGGGACAGATAGTTTCTGTGCTACAACCCACTCCTCGCCTCATTCTTTCCACTTTTCCACTGATTTGGTTAATGAAATACATAAAGAAGAAAGACGTATTTCACCCTAGCTCATAAAACAAATGACAGAACGTGCTTATTTCCAATACTGTAATTTCATTTTAAGAGATACGATTCTAAGCAAATTTTTGACTGCATCGTTAAGGAGTCATAATGAGAGCGTTACGCGCTAAAACTATTTGAGGTTGCATACAAGTGGATATATGGAGTTATAAGCTCCTTTTGGGGTACACTACGAAACTATAGTGCACCTAGACAAGGGAATGCTTGTACGTCACTTAGTCAATATGTACCTCAGTGTGTGAGCAAGGATCATAAAGTAGTCGATTATTTGGCAAGTATACTCGCTAACAGGGCAGGGAAAATTTAAACTAATTACTTATCCACCATCATGTCTAAAGACGTTTTCATATGGGAGTGCTAGATCCAAAGCAAGACGAGTATAACGAACTGACAAGCAAATGGAGGAAATTTGTGCCTCTTCTGAACTGTCTATCGGTGCCCCATACGCCACACACTTCAGCTCACCCAGAAAAAGAAATCCGTATGTCAGCAACACAGCCGGAACAATATTCAAGACACAGCAGTTGAAACTTTGTACACATAGTTCTTATTTAAACCTTTTATATTAATCACAATGTCTGTGGATGCAGGACCCATTCAGTGGTGAAACCAAGTGAAATTTTTTTTTATTTGCTTAAATAAAACACTAAATCTCAATGATTCCACAATCCTGCAGTTCTCTAAAGCGATTTTATGGCAGATAACTTTTGTGTGAGGCCTGTGTCAGTGTAACCATGCTTAAACATTTCCCCAAAACTCTTATGACAAGGCATCCTCCAAATCGTTAATCATCAGTGGACCTACTTTTGCTGCCCTCAGCACTTGTAGTCCGAGCAGATATTAAGACACCATGATATGAGTCGAAGGTAAATTGTATGCTACTTATGGCCAGTTCGTTTCTTTCCCAGGAATGACGTTACAGGCTTTCTGTTTCCCTCAATCCAATGTTCCATACTTGTACAACACTGAGTGTCAGCCATATACCACACTGTACCCGTTTCACCTTGCCTGAAACAAGAAACGTTGTGAAAAATCAATAAATCTTTCTATTGGACCGTCTTTCGTACGAAACCTGAGAATAACACTCATTTGCAATTTACATCCAGGGCATCATAGGCTTGCACACCTATAAACTCACGTGACTGTAACTCTTCTTTAATACGAACAGAACTTCATCTTGAAAGCGTCCTCTGAATGCAAACTCTCTCTTGTCCAAGAAACAAACAATATTAATAAGCTTTGCAAAAACAGACATAATATCTGATAGAATAGCCGCAATCAGTGATTTTACAATGTTACTTATAATCCGTCTTGATTGCAAAATGTTTATTCATATGACCGGTTTCGGTTCCTCTAGCCGGCCGCGGTGGTCTCGCGGTTCTAGGCGCGCAGTCCGGAACCGTGGGACTGCTACGGTCGCAGGTTCGAATCCTGCCTCGGGCATGGATGTGTGTGATGTCCATAGGTTAGTTAGGTTTAAGTAGTTCTAAGTTCTAGGGGACATAACCACAGCAGTTGAGTCCCATAGTGCTCAGAGCCATTTGAACCATTTTTTCGGTTCCTCTAGACTCATCATCAGATCTGAAATTTCGGTTACAGGCGTAACCCGTCCAAACACAGTAACTTTCACATGTTGTGTCACATGTGAAAGTTGCTGTCTTTGGACGGGTTACTCCTGTAACCAAAATATCAGATCTGATGATGGTTCTAGAGGAACCGAAGCCGGTCATATGAATAAACATTTTGCTATCAAGACGGATTATAAGTAATCTTGTAATATCAATAAGTCTGTCAGTTACGAATCTATTTTCTTTCACAATAGCATTATGTTCCATGGCTAGAAGTTTGGCTCCTTGAGTAACTGAATTCGTCCATGGTCCAACAATTGAAAATTCTCTTGCTTCTGAAGGTGCTTTCTTAAATCTCGGTGTTTTTCGTATTTCCTGTCAAATTTTTTTGTCGCACATACTTACGTCCATTCTTATTTAATCCCAAGCTCTGCAAACAAAATACATGTGTAACAAAACAGTTTATTTGTTGCAGAGTAGCCTGTAAGCCAAGATACTTTTTATACCAAAAAACTGAAATTTTCTGTTTTGATTCTCGTCAACTATTTTAACAACTGTGATGTGAATCGTTCATCTTTCTATACGTAGTTAGTTTCGTAAGTCCAGCTTGAAAATGGTTTGTCGCCTAGTTCACGAAATGAAGATACAAGTGTTCCCTTTGCACAAGCCATAATATAACCAGTTAATCATATACACTTACAAATTATATATTAAAACAAGTTTTGTTAAACCGGAGCTGAACAGTGCGCAAATAACACAACGTTTCACACCTGAGGCGAGCCTCAGTGCCAAGCTCCTTCGACACACGCAACTGCCTGCTACCCTGCCGGCTGCTCTGTGGAAACAAGAGGCTATTTCTAGAAGACTCCAATGAACTGTTTAACTGGATAGGATGCATAATGCATTGAACTTCCAACTCATGGATGAATCGATCGAAAATGAAGTAACATACAAAACGAACTCACACTGTTTTCACGCATTTATTCAAATGTTTGGTTAGGCTAAACCTCAAAAATCTCTGAAAGGACTCCAAGAGTGGTGTAACGCGGAACGACCACCAGATTACAGTAGCGCTTTTCGTCGTTAATGTTGTTACCAGTTCTGGCAGGATATATAAGAAGTGAGAAAAGCTATGAATTTTGAGCGAGACAGTGTTACGAGTTTAATTTTATCCTTATTTTGCAGCTTAAAACGTGACTGTATTCAAAACATTGGAGGTATGAATTAAACAACGGCTTCAGTCACAACTCTTTCGTGTTTTATTAACTACACAATGCATTTCGGACCCTGTGGGTCCACCGTCAGGTGTAATTTGTCTTAATACATATTTTATTTCTTCTCGTGAATGAAGTGAAATGCATATTCCTGTCATGAAAAGGTTTCATGTTAGGTTATGAATTTCGTAAGTCGAACGCGGAAAATATGAGCAAAATAGTGGAAAATGAACAGTATAAACTTACCACATCATCCAAGGAAAACATTTTTAACGTTTTAGTACCGGCAACATTCGTTTCTCCGTCGTTTTAGTACATGTCACTTCATTCAGGATGTACATTTGCAGACACATGTTTATGAACCCGTCACGGATGTTTTTGTACATGGTGTTGTCAAAGATGAATTTATTCGTAGTGCCAAAGATATAACTATTAAACAATTGACATATGCAAGAAATAACTTTAGAATAGGTCTTTAAAATTACTGACATAACTATGGCTTGCGAAATCTGTTTGTGCATTTAACATAGATTCTGGTTTTTTGATTTTGTGGAGATATATATCTCGAGTTGTTCTAACAGACTTAGGGCCTCACCATTGGCTCCGTCACGTAGTATTACCAAATTGTTTTCTAGACTGTTGTTGACATGTTTCGTTTTCAACATATGCTGTGCAATGACTGATTTTTCGAACTTCTTGAACCTGAAACCATTTACCTGTTCTTGAAAACGGGTCTTGAAGTTACTGCCTGTTTTCCCTACATAGTAGGCAGGACAACTGGGGCATGATACTTTGTACACTCCGCTGTTATGTATGCTTGTGCATTTGATTTTACGTTATGGATGGGTAGGTTCCCTAACTTGTTATTGGTTGAGAATGCAACTGTTACATTTGTTTTTCTGCAAAGGTTCGCGATTTTTTGTGATATGGGTCCCAGGTATGGGATACTGGCGAATATTTTCTATTCTTTCACGGTGTGTCCATTCGTTGTCTTGCTTTTGTGTATTTGTCTGCTTAAATTGTCAATTGTTTTGGCTGTGTAGCCATTGCTTATGGCAATGCTCTTTATTGTGTCTATCTCAGTCTTGAAAGTGTTTTCTTGTAAATCAAGGGAGTGTACTCTGTGTAGCATGGACCTAAGTATAACGTGTTTCTGTGTGGTGGGATGGCATGATGAGTTGTCCAGTGTATGTGCATTTTCTGTGTATGCTGAACTTGTTTTTTTTTTTTTTTTTTTTTTGGTGGTTAAAATCACGAACCACCAGAAAAAAGAATGTTTGCCGGTACTAAAGCGTTAAAAAATGCTTTCCTTGAGTGATGTGGTAAGTTAAGATTGTTCTTTTTCCACTATTTTGCACATATTTTCCGCGTTCGACGTACGAAATTCATAACCTAACATTAAACCTTTAGTCTGGAGCCACGCGACCGCTACGGTCGCAGGTTCGAATCCTGCCTCGGGCATGGATGTGTGTGCTGTCCTTAGGTTAGTTAGGTTTAAGTAGTTCTAAGTTCTAGGAGACTGGTGACCTTAGATGTTAAGTCCCATAGTGCTCAGAGCCATTTGAACCATTAAACCTTTTCGTGATAGGAATATGCATTTCACTTCATTCAGGAGAAAAAATAAAACATGTATTAAGACAAATTACACCTGACGATGGACCCACAGGGTCCGAAATGCATCTTGTAGTTAGTAAAACACGAAAAAGTTGTGACTGAAAGCGTTGTTTAATTCATACCTCCAGTGTTACGAGTGTCAGAGTCTCTGGTAGAGGCCTCACTGTGGGTCCCAAGTCGGACGACTTGTCGTGCAGTATCCAGAGTTTTGGGGCATTCGGTTTTGATTGTGGCCAATGGTGAACTGCATGGAAACGTATGAAGAGACATCCTCGTAGTCAAAGTCGCGCAGTCTCATGTGTTAAGTTTCAGTTGACAATTTCGTGGAGCCATTTATCATCATGACAATGCTCGTTCACATGAGGCAAGTATCTGTATGGTTTGCACAATGTTCAGATACTCCTGTGGCCAGAAAGATCCCCAAATATGTTTCTGATAGAACATTTGTGGGATCATCTTGAACGTCAACTCCCCCCCCCCCCCCCCCCTTCATGAGACCCTTCCCAACTGTTTAAATGGACATACCTTGGTCAGAGGGGGCGCAAGGTCTTACGGATAAGTGGGTTCATGCTGCAAACTTCTTTGTAAATTTGGCTTGCTTTTTTAATTACTTCAGTAACATCACATGCCATCTCAACCCTGATGTATCATTTCATTTCCTCGTCCTCTTCTGGATGCTTCACCTTTTTTTGGTTAGCTAATATAAACTGGAATTCGACTTAAATTTTCTGTTACTTCCTTCCTCTTTCCATGCCCGACATCGCTGTGCCATCATTCCAAACAAATGCACTTGACTGGTTTTTCGAAGTGCTTGCCTTGAGAAACTGGGCTCCTTCTGCATTATTCGATTTTAAACTTACAAGAGAACTACTCCCGCTATCTCGAATTTTTAAATAAGGAAATTTGTTTATTTAAATTTCCCAACATCTTCATTCAGTATTTTATTTTTTCTCTTTTTCAAATACAAAATTACTGTTATGAACTTTTAACTTGGGACACTGGAATCATTTTCTCCATCTTACATTTTTATATAACACATGTTGGTCATTACTGCCAGTTAGTATCTTGACAGCCACTTTTAGTAAAACTGAAATTACAGGCCGGCCGATGTGGCCGAGCGGTTCTAGGCGCTACAGTCTGGAACCGCGCGACCGCTACGGTCGCTGGTTCTAATCCTGCCTCGGGCATGGATGTGTGTGATGTCCTTAGCTTAGTTAGGTTTAAGTAGTTCTAAGTTCTAGGAGACTGATGACCTCACATGTTGAGTTCCATAGTGCACGTAGGCACAGACGCGTAAAATTTCCTTTGCGAATTTATCAGAGGGGTCAGAATAGTGCACCTTACTAATTGCAAATTATGTTGTCTTAATGGCCTACTAAGGCGTACAAAGTTGGAAGTAAGTCTGCCATCCCAATGTCGTGGCTTCCCCTTTCTAGTTTCCAAATAAAAGTAACATTCGTTCTTGCTCATAAACCTTTATGTTATCGACGAATGCAATATCGGAAATAACACAGAAAGTCAGCTCAGAACTATCTACTGGAGAAACAACTGGAACGAACTGAGTGCGAATTACTGCTCGAGACTACAAAATGGGTACATGACCCCTGTCATGAGATGTTATGTTCAAAAACATTTAAAGCTTTATAATAGCTACTTTAACAAGACAAACCAACAACCACAAAAGAACACAATCTGTGGCATTCCTTTCTGCTCCTTTAATACTGTTACAGTTTTAAATGAAGCCTAGGAGCTCACAAGTGGATTCATCCACACAGCTTCACAAGATTTTCTCCTCGATACTCCTCTGTGGTAGAAGCTGCGAACCGCATTGCTTCCATCTTGCCAGATGACCTGCTGAGAGTAAAAACATTCTTGTTTGAAGATGTACAAATCAATTTTATCCTCATACAGGAAGCAGTGCTTTGCACAGCAGAGATCTGTCACATAGGCAAGGAACATTTTGAACAATATTTTATGAAACATATGAATCGTTGTTACTTTACGGCCAGATATTGGGAAGTTATGCATGCCACCTGCTGCTTAAATTACAGTCCTAACTTTACATTGCCAGTCGTATTCTACAATCTGACAAATACGTTGCTCATTTGGTATTCATAAACCTGTATGTTTAAGTGTAGGTGCAAATAATAAAAATAAATCATAGTCATGTTTCTTTGACTGGAAGAAACATGGAATAATACAAATCATGACTACAACTATCAACTATAATATTAGATCTACTTTTTTAATTGCTTCAAGTTTATATCAAACTTACTAGAAAAATGTCCATCATATTTAAATTCTGATGAGCTGAAAATATCAACGCAGTACTTCTCCGACATTCAACAGTTTAATTTCATTGGCAGTAAACGTGTTTTCCAAAATGAGAATATAACTGATAAACATGTTACAGAAGAGCATTTGCTACGAGTTGAAGCGTTCAAAATCTTGCTGATGAATGTAACAACTGTCAGTTATTGTAAACACCAAATAACTTACGAAAAGTCTTGATTTATATTTGATAGGCCGGCCGTTGTGGCCGAGCGGTTCTAGGTGCTTCAGTCTGGAACCGTACGACCGCTACGGTCGCAGGTTCGAACCCTGCCTCGGGCATGGATGTGTGTGATGTCCTTAGATTTAAGTAGTTCTAAGTTTTAGGGGAGGATGTTAAGTCCCATAGTGCTCAGAGCCACTATATTTGATAACCAGTGTCTTAGTATTAGCTGATGCGTTTGAAAGTTTCTGCGCACTCTGCATCAAGAAGTATGAGCACGAACCAGCATTACGTGATATCACCTGATTTAGCGTGGGATGCTCTACTGAAAACCAAAAATTAAAGTTTCAAATAATAAGACAACTGAAGCTTGGAGACCAGCCTCAGTTCTCGTACACTTTTCGGACAGATGCGTTGTTGCAAGCAACACATTCGCTTCTCATACGGTAGAAACATTAACGAATCATGATGTAGACAACAACTACATATGGGGAACGATGGGCGCCTGCCATTCTCCGATATTAAAGTGCTTTCTACATAACTGGTGGGAAATTTCGATGTAATGAGGAGACAAGATTATTCTGAAATAAGGTAGATTTTAGATATAGATCTCATGTATCCAGAAAATATGCCCAGAAAAATAGTTGAGCCATTTAGCAGTAACATCAACACAGAAGTTCGAAAGAACCCTATTTTCTCTGCAGAAGACAAAAAACTGTGACGCTATTATAGGAATTTAAAGCAGTTACTGTATAATAATTTTAGTCTAAGTAAAGATCACAGAAAATTATTCTATTCAGCTTTATGTGTGAAACCATATATCAATTTCCTGCTGATAGTACATGCATGTAAAAATTATTTCTGGACAGATTTTTCAAATTTATGAAGAATATTATTTCTGCAAACATCTAAGCAGAATGTGACAAACACGATATGTGAATCTATTAACGAGATGTGAAGCTAGATACGGAGCTTGTAAGGAGTACTTCTACCTTGATATTATGATGAAGTGACATCGTACTCCTTACTTATCGCTGTCTGCTCGGATTTTCGAAGTTGAGGGCGTTTACCCTCTGGAAGAAGCACTACATTATCTTGCTGTTAATCGCCAACAGTGTCCGTGCGCAACTGGTCACTAACCCAGTCATTTTTGTAGTTACGTAGGAACTAGTAAGCGGTCTTACATAGCCGAATCGCGCGTAAATGGTCAGATGAATATGCTAGAAAGTATGATTAAAAGTCTTTCGACGCATCATTGGGTAAAAAGTATTACAGAGATTCGGTTTATTTGCAAAATGGTGGTAGAAATAGCCTTGTGTTTGTCAAATTGTAACTTGGATAGAAGAACATATTGCTACTGGAACAGATGCGAAAAAGCCAGGAATCAGTGGTTACATCTTAAATCAACGTTGAACTGTATGAGAAGCGTTCAATAAGAACAGAAACACACATTTTTTCAGACCAGTTTTGGTTGAAAATATGCGGAATATGTTGTGGGAGGTCGTGGAATATTTCGGTATGGCGAATGCCCGGTGAACGTTATCTGCCAGCGCGTGTAGCGCTAACAGTAAAATTCGGAGGCGGTGGCGTTATGGTGTGGTGGCGTTCTTCATGGAGGGGGCTTGCAGCCCTTGTTGTTTTGCGTGGCACTATCAGAGCACGCTGCTGAAGAGCAATTCGGGGATGGCGATTGCAGCTTCCGACACGATCGAGCACCTGTTCATAACGCACGGCCTGTGGCGGAGTGGTTACGCGACAATAACATCCATGTAATGGACTGACCTGCACAGAGTCCTGACCTGAATCCTATAGAACACCTTTGGGACGTTTTGGAACGCCGACTTCGTGCCAGGCCTCATCGACCGACATCGATACCTCTCCTCAGTGCAACACTCAGTGAAGAATTCGCGAAGAAATCTTCCAGCACCTTACTGAACGCATGTCTACGAGAGTGGAAGCTGTCATCAAGGCTAAGGGTGGGCCAACACCATACTCCAGAATTACGGATGGAGGGCGCCACGAACTTGTAAGTCATTTTCAGCCAGGTTTCCCGATACTTTTGATCACGTAGTGTATCATGCAGCCCACATAACACAACTGTCATTCGGTTTCTTCATTAGTTCTCGACCGCACTCTGCAGGGGCAATGACGATGCTCCTGCAGCGTTTTCGATGGCCCCTGTAGTTTCGTGAAGTTCCGATAGGTGGCTGCACTAAAAGCAGCATTGTAAATGAACAGGTGTGCTTTCCTACCTGTCAACGAATGTCTTCTGGAGCAAAATCAGACCATCTTACATATCCATATACGCTTGCAGAATGTCTAACGAGACCTGGAACTGAACTAACCACGATGAGTCGATGGGAGAAGTGTCTCTCATCATCGCAACAAGGTTGCGTAAACCTTTCAGATCAAAGGTGTGCTGACCGGCAGCACACAGCTGTGACTTCTACAATGTTGACACGTGTGGACACTCTGATTCAGTGTGATCGAAATATCACAACCAAACACTTCGGTACACAACTGCACATCTCTGTTGGTAGTGCTGGCCACTGGGTTCGTCGCCGCCTGATAGACATTGACAAAGGGTAACGAAAGACCATCTCTGCAGAATTGCTAGCGCATTACGAGGCTGATCGCGACAATTTTTTTCTGAACATCGTCACTTGCAATGAAAAATGGGTTCACTACTTCCAACTGGAAACAAAATGGCAGTCCGTAGAAAGGCGCCACACCATGTCTCCTCCGAAGAAAAAGTTCAGAGTCGCACCCTCAGCCACTAAAGTCATGACGATGGTCTCCTGGGACCCTGAAGCGGTTATGCTGTTTCATTTCCTCCCTCATGGTGCAATGTGTAGCATGTTCGTCCCACAAAAATGCAAACGAACTTCTGGTTATGCCTCACACAAGTCTGCGCATCCGAGAGGAGCTCACAAAACTTCGCTGGAGTGTTCTCCCTCATCCACCTTACAGCCCGGATCCCGCACCTTTCGACTTCCATCTGTTTGGCGGAACGCAGTACGTGGATGAAGGAGAGACTGTCAGTGCAGCAAGACGTTAGCTCCGGCTTCGACCAGTGGAGTGGTATCATGCGAGCATACAGATCCTCCAAATAAGGTGACATAAGGGCGTCGCATTAAGCTGAGATTATGTTGGAAGACAGGGTTTCATAGCCAAAAGAGTGGGGAATAATGTGATGTATTGGTATCCTGAATAAAACCAACCTGTTTTGAGAAAAAAAGCCTGTTAGATCACATTTTGAATGCCCCTCGTACAACACAGCAATGTTTGTTTCAGCATCAATATTTAAAGAATTTAACTATTGATATAAGAGTGGGTGAGCCTAGACATTGTTAGGGAGCGTGTTATGTTCTGAAATAGTAATAAAAAGAATTAATACTGATCTGTACTGTAAGTATTTCACAGTAAAGTTTCCCACTATCCATTTTAATTAAGAAAAGGTGCAGTGCACTGTGGAACACAGTGAGCGATGATCTAGAAGCTTCCTTACAGAATATAAGGATTGAGTATAACATTTTTAGAAAGGCTGCAATGCCAGATATTGTTATACAGCGCAGTTTTAATAACCCTCTTGCGTGCGATAGGGCACCTTATAGATCAATTTTGTATCGCCTTCATGGCATACCCTTGTCTAGGGAGACACATGAATAGAATTTCAGTGTATTCTGCACATTGCACTTGTCAATGGATACGATTCTAATGATGAAAGGGATATTAATAATGGTATACACCGTAAAAAAGAAATATTTAGGAATAGGCAGAGGTCAAATGGTAAATAAATCGCACTACGGACGTTGGACGAAGGGGAAGACGAGTGCATTGGTTACCATAGGATACCGTACTTTGGCAAGATTTCACAGAAAGTAGGCAAAAAAAGTTAAGGACAAGAAAGATAAAGCCAGCTTTTTTTATCCCAAAGAATCCTGGTCACCGTCTTGTAAATAGAGAGATGGTGCCCTGTGAAAAGTACGACACTACTGGTGTATATTGCATCAGTTGCCACAATTGTACTGCCAGGTATGTGGAGCAGACTAGGAGAGGGTTTGGTATTAGGTTCTGACAAAACAAGAGTGTTAGGAATTCTACTTTAAGTAGCCACTTACGTGATTCTGTCCACTCCGTAACAGATGTAAGCAATAATTTAAAAATCCTGCAGATTTGCGTTCTTGCATTCAACATTCTGGCGGCTACACCGGTTATTGACGTTCCAGCATTTCACATTTCCAATAGCTTATCTCGTATTTACATTAACCCGTGTTTCTGCAATGTTAATCAGATATGTTATCTAGACAAATATCTTCCCGAATTATACTACATTAAATATCTTTTTGGTGTTGAGAATTTTTTCTGCCAGTGTACGTTTTCGATCTTTTGTTTTAGACGTCGATTATCATCTCACCCAATTTCTTGTGCATTGTATTGGTATTGGTATTTTGGTGCACTTGTCTTTTGTTTTGTTTTGGTGGTTGTGTGTTCGTCTGCTATCGCTGTGTGTGTGTGTGTGTGTGTGTGTGCGTGTGTGTGTGTGGGGGGGGGGGGGCTGTCTTCCTTTTTCCCTTGTATGTGGTCTGAGATGACCTCGTTTGTGTCTGACTATGTGAGTATGTAAGGGGAAGTAATATGTCATAACTTCTGTCAAGGAACCCCTTGAGTGTGAGGTGGAAAGTTCAGTCTTTAGTAAAGCTGATATGAAAATGTTGAATTAACATTTATGAAACAAAAAATATTAGCTGCTAGTAAGTTATCATGTGCATCAGGAGGGTTACAGAAAATGAACGTCCAGGTGGCGAAGAGATCAAACTTCTATGAAATTACACTTCACAAAATGGACTTCGTTCAAAACAAACTATGCTTTGGCACGATTTCACAGAAAGTAGGCAAAAAAGTTAAGGACAAGAAAGATAAAGCCAGCGTTCTGTATCCCAAAGAATCCTGGTCATTGTGAACAGCGTATGAAAAATCCCACGCCAGAGTGACCCCAAACGAAAACACGAGAACGGTGTCTATTAAATTTTAAATCAACACTCAGAAACTCAAGAAACTAAGCTACGAAAGCAGAAAGATGAAACTAAACAATTCGCTCCTGGTTAGGAACTAGTAAAACGTCACAAAATGCGTGATTTCCCTATTGCTTGTGCTGCTCGTTCCGGCTGGTTGGTACTGCCTGAATGGCTTACTAACTACAATCAAAATTTTATTTGCAATAATTGACTACACCTTCCAGCTAGTTCTCTATATAGTTGTCGCTCCGACTTAGACATTTGTCGTTGCGTTGTGCCAGCTTTCTAATACTTTCCTAATAGAAGGCAGTCGATTGTGCTTTTCTCCAATACCCTACGCTGGTCTACAGTTCGTTGAATGTGCCAAAATGTTATATTCAAAGCCAGCAGCTCATGTGAGCAGAGACAGAACTCAAGGGCAGCCAGTTATGGGCTGCATTCTGGATGATCAAACACTTACCATAGAAAACACTGCAGGAGCATTTTCATTGCCCATGGAGAGTGCGGCCAAGAATTATAATGAAGAAGGAACCGAATGATACATGTGTTATGTGGGGTGCATGATACACTATGTGATCAAAAGTATCCCGACACCTGGCTGAAAATAACTTACAAGTGTGTGGCGTCCTCCATCCGTAATACTGGAATTCAATATGCTGTTGGTCCACCCTTAGCCTTGAAGACAGCTTCCACTCTCGCAGGAATACATTCAGTCAGGTGCTGGGAGTTTTCTTGGGGAAAGGCAGCACATTCTTCACGGAGTGCTGCACTGAGGAGAGGTATCGATGTCGGTCGACGAGGCCTGGCACGAAGTCGGCGTTCCAAAACATCCGAAAGGTGTTCTACAGGATTCAGGTCAGGACTCTGTGCAGGCCAGTCCATTACAGGAGTTACTGTCGTGTAACCACTCCGCCACAGGCCGTGCATTATGGACAGGTGCTCGATCATGTTGAAAGATGCAATCGCCATCCCCGATTTGCTCTTCAACAGTGGGAAGCAATAAGGTGCTGTGATAGTGCCACGCAAAAAAACAAGGGGAGCAAGCCGCCTCCATGAAGAACACGACCACATCATAACACCACCGCCTCCGAATTTTACTGTTGACACACGCTGGCAGATGACAATCACCGGGCATTCGCCATACCCACACCCTGCCATCAGATCGCCACATTGTGTACCGTGATTTGTCACTCAAACAACGTTTTTCCACTATTCAAGCGTCCAATATTTACGCTTCTTACACCAAGTGAGGCATCGTTTTGCATTTGCCGGCGTGTTGTGTGGCTTATGAGCAGCCGCTCGACTGTGAAATCAAGTTTTCTCACCTACCTCCTATCTGTCATAGTACTTTCAGTGTATCCTCATGCAATTTGGAATTCCTGTGTGATGATATGGATAGATGTCTACCTATTACACATTACGACCCTCTTCAACAGTCGGCGGTCTCTGTCAGTCAACAGACGAGGTTGGCCTGTACGCTTTTGTGCTGTACTTGTCCCATAACGTTTCCACTTCACTATGATATAGGATACAGTGGACCTAGGGATGTTTAAGAGTGTGGAAACCTCGCGTACAGATGTGTGACACAAGTGACATCCAATCACCTGATCACGATGGCAGCACAATACACTTAATATGAAAACCGTATGTTTTGGGGATGTCCGGATACTCTTGATCAAATAGTGTATCAGACGAAATCTCTCACGAGGCCCTCCTACTTGACGGGATATAATATTGTTCCAGACACCTTTAGGTGCTCATTGTGCACTCCTGAAAAGAACGACGTGACACAATCGACGGGCATACTAGAGACACTGCCCAACGCATCTGTGCAAAGTTTCATCGGATTTTCACCGTGGTTTCCATTTCGTCCCCGATTGGAACTTACTTTCCGAACAACTCTCGTATGTTTTGTAGACACGGGAGAAACAAACATCCAAAGCGTGAATTTGTCCATTGGTTCCAACTGACATGAAAAGCCCTTTTCAGAACACATAGATTGCTAGTTTGCTCTAAAGGAGTATGATTTTTATACGCAGACCAGGGGTCAAGCAAAGCAAGTTATTTTGACCAGCTTGTGACCGAAAGCAATGTTCACACCGTAGCTGTAGTTCTCTTACGCCCATCTTCTCTCTTTTGCGTGCTGTGACGTATATATTGCCTATTGTCCCCTCAAGGTTACCCACACGAAAAGAACCGTAGGGTGCTGCGTACTTTCAATCTCTCACAGCACATTAAATAACTTTCTAGCCAATTTAACATCCAGATTAACAGGCAGAATAACTCCCTACGAATGCGTTAAGGCATTGATGTTAGGTGATATTGATACAACTCTCTTGGGACCTTTAATTTCCAGGATTCCTTTCATTTACATTTCTTCTTCAAATCCCTATTGAGCAGAGTTGAAAACAAATTCCGTACTGTACCATGGTATAAGATTTTTTATCTCACCTACAAATTTTCCGGCCGATTCCGCAGTTTACTGTGCATCGTCAGGTTGACGCTTTGTTTGAAATCTCGTTTCCTTACGTCTTCTAATTCTGTCGCACTCTTGGAAGTTATGCAACCATCCACTGCTTTCCTTGAAATCACTGTAATCTAAGTCGTGCTCAGTTTGATGCACATCGCGTAAATTGCGTCGAGCATCCTTGAAACGCGCAAACACCAATTTTGATAATAAATACGCCTTGCCCTCCCTTTAATGTCCGTAGTTACTCTTATGCACTACATGGCCATATTGTTTCCGACTTTTTCGAATTTTGTTCATAATTTTTTTTTTTTTGCTATGCTATGGATGGTCTTCCATGTACGTAATTATGTTTAGCACCCGCTCTTGGGCAACGATTGTCCTTTACTACCTTTCAGAGGAGACGGGATTTGTTTCACCCTATCGGACAAGGATGATGAACTACATGGCTCTACACTTCTTTCAGTATCACTTTTACTTATTAAGCACATATCGTCATCACTATACACTTTCACTGACTGATCTTGCGGAAACGTTAATATTTCATCTGCTGCTTCTTTCTCACTCTGTGAAATTCCTAGGGTGCCTTTCTGACGAAATCTTAGTACAACTCTTGTTGTAGTTATAATTCAACGTTTGCTTTGTTTATTGTTGATGTTGCTTTACTTTGCATCAACACCGCTATGTCTGCAGCCCTGTTCTGAGATACTCGTCGACCAAGCAGTTCAGTTACGCTGAGCGGCCTCATGTTGTGCTCACCATTGGATAACTTCAGTCCCCGTCCCTGTTGCCATTAGCAGCCAATATTGTGGTGACATGGTAGACAATATATGGGCGTAGAACGCTGAAACCATCATTGGCCTTTTACTGCCTTGCACTCAAGGGGTTCCTCGTGAGTGAGTAATTATTACTCCCCTATGATGGAATGCCGGCCGCTGTGGCCGAGCGGTTCTAGGAGCTTCAGTCCGGAACCGCGCGACTGCTACTGTCGCAGGTTCGAATACTGTCTCGGGCATGGATGTGCGTGATGTCCTTAGTTAGGTTTAAGTAGTTCTAAGTTCTAGGGGACTGATGACCTCAGAAGTTAAGTCTCATAGTGCTCAGAGCCATCTGAATTTTTATGATAGAATGGTGGCTGATCTAAAGTGTATACATTGCCTAGTTTATGTCAAAACATCCTTGTGGTATCTAGAGAGATTGTTGCTCATTGTCTGCTACATGTTTCATTAATTTAAATAAGTTTGGTTGCTGATGTTTTTGGTCTATGATTATCTGATTCTTTTCTGTTATCGTTAAGGTGTTGGTTTTCTTCTCAGAGATGTTTTGCGAATAGCGAACATCTGGTGCCGTATTTCATCCACTTGACTAACAGAAGGAGCTAGACTAATAATTGAAACACCAAAAAACAACGGGCACTAAGAATCTCTAGTTGCAAATCTGAATAACACAATACAGAAAAACATAGAAAAGTCACCAAACAAATCCAAGGCTCCGGAACACCAAAACCACAAATACACATACACACACACACACACACACACACACCCACACACACACACAGAGCGATAGCAGACGAACACATAACCACCAAAACAAAACAAAAGACAATTGCACCAAAATACCAATACCAATACAATGTACAAGAAATTGGGGGAGATGATAATGGACGTCTAAAACAAAAGATCGAAAACGTACACTGGCAGAAAAAATTCTCAACACCAAAAAGATATTTAATGTAGTATGATTCGGGAAGATATTTGTCTATTGTGCGTACCAAGAACACCACCACCATACGACAAGGATACAATGCCGAAACTGAATAGAGAACCTGGTACGCACTCGCACGTGGAAGCAAACTGACAAACAAAATTTGGAACAATCTTAACAATTTACCGAAGCAATATCTCAGTATTGAAATGTCTAGAGAAGCAGGATGGCATTGACGTATATAAAAAAAACCTGGGCCTTTACCACCTCCGGTGTAACATCTGTTGTGCTTTATATTTATAACAGGCCAGCAGCATTTGAAATAAGGTATGAAGAACGCTAAAGAGTACGAAAATATTGTACCAAGCATTCCGCATTACCAGAACATCTCCGACAAGATAACCGCCACATTACCATAATAGAAACAGACAGGAAAATAGTTAGATTCATCTCCAAGACACATAGTCTAACACCACAAGAAAACTTCCAAATCCAAAAGAAAAAAATAACAAACGACCAAAAGGAAGATCAGCAATCAAACGTTATTTAAAGAATAAATCACGTAGTAGGTAAGGTAAAACAAATCCTCTAGACACCACATAAACATTATAACATATACCAAGCATTATACACACCCTAGTTCACCCCCCATTGTACTACAAAGAAATAATAGCATACACTAACAGATGTTAGGTCATATTAGCTCCCATTACACTGAAATATACACAGACAAATGTATTCATTCCAACTACCAGGCCGGCCGGACCGGCCGAGCGGTTCTAGGCGCTACAGTCTGAAACCGCGCAACCGCTACGGTCGCAGGTTCGAATCCTGCCTCGGGCATGGATGTGTGTGATGTCCTTAGGTTAGTTAGGTTTAAGTAGTTCTAAGTTCTAGTGGACTAATGACATCAGAAGTTAAGTCCCATAGTGCTCAGAGCCATTTGAACAATTTTGAACCAGCTACCAGTAGGTGGCGTGAGAAATAACTCCCTCTCTCTCTCTCTCTCTCTCTCTCTCTCTCTCTCTCTCTCTCACACACACACACACACACACACAAGCACACAAACACACATACACACGCACACACACATACACGCAAGTCGAAAAATATAAAAAAACATTCACACATACTTGACCTGTTAGCAACAAATAATCTTGGACGTATAGGGAGTGTCGTGATGAATACGGGGATCAGCGACCGTAAGGCAGTTGCTGATAGGCTGAATACCGTAATACCTGCAACCATCAAAAGTAAACGCAAAGTATATATATATTAAAAAAGCTGATAAAAATGCTCTTAACGCCTTTTAAGAGACAGCCTTCACTCTTTCCGATCTGATCATGTAAGAGTAGAAAAGATACGGAATGATTTCAAAGAGTATCCACAGCAGTTGAGAGATATATACCACATAAATTAATAAGTGATGGTGCTGATCCCCCATGGTACATAAAACGTGTCAGATAGCTGTTACAGAAGCAATGAAAAAAGCATGCCAAATTTAAAAGAACGCAAAATCCCCAAGACTGGCAAAATTTTTCAGGAGTTCGAAATATAGCGCGTACTTCAATGGGAGATGGGGACCGATGACCGTCGCAGTCTGGTCCCTTGAATTCCCCAAACCAACCAACCAATGGGAGATGCATTTAATAATTTCCACAACGAAACTCTGTCTCGGAATCTGGCAGAAAACCCAAAGAGATTCTGGTCATATATAGAGACACTATCAATAATTTCATTGCGCGATGGCAACGATGAAGTCACTTATGACAGTGCCACTAAAGCAGAATTATTAAACACGGTTTTCCGAAACTCCTTCATCAAAGAAGACGAAGTAAACATTCCTGAATTCCAATCGAGAACAAGTGCGAAGATGAGAAACATAGAAGTACATATCCTCGGTGTAGCAAAGCAGCTAAAATCACTTAACAAAGGCAAGGCCTCCGGTCCTGATTGTATACCAGTCAGGTTCCTTTCAGAATATGCTGATGCAATAGCTCCATATTTAGCAATTATGTACAACCGCTCGCTCACAGAAAGATCCGAAGCTAAAGACTACCGACAGGGGATGTCAAATCGATTCCATGTTTTTAGATTTCCAGAAGGCTAATCAAATTGCGTGCCTGTGGAATAGCGCCTCAGTTCTGCTGCTGGATTCTTGATTTCCAGTCAGAAAGGACACAGTTCGTATTAATAGACTGAAAATCATCGAGTAAATCAGAAGGTATATCCGGCGTTCCCCAAGGAAGTGTTATAGGTCCCCTATTGTTCCTGATCTATATTAACGACATAGGAGACAATCTGAGTAGCCCTCTTAGATTGTTTACAGATGATGCTGTCATTTATAGTCTTGTAAAGTCATCAGATGACCAAAACGACTTGCAAAATGATTTAGATAAGATATCTGAATGGTGCGAAAAGTGGCAGTTGACCCTGAATAAAGAAAAGTGTGAAGTTATTCACATGAGTACTAAAAGAAATCCGCTAAACTTCCATTACTTGATAAGTCACATAAATCTGAAGGCTATAAATTCAACTAAATACTTAGGGATTACAATTACAAATAACCGAAATTGAAATGATCACATAGAAAATTTTGTGTGCAGAGCAAACCAAAGACTGCGATTTATTGGCAGGACACTTAGGAGGTGTAACAGGTTTACTAAAGAGACTGCTTACACCACGCTTGTCCTCCATATTCTGGAGTACAGCTGTGCCATGTGGGATCCGCATCAGGTGGGACTGACGATTGACATCCAGTTCGCAGAAGGGCAGCTCGTTTTGTATTATCGCGAAATAGGGGAGATAGTGCCACAGAAATGATACTTGAATTGGAGTTGCACTCATCAAAATAAAGGCGCTTTTCGTTGTGACAGGATCTTCTCATGAAATTTCAATCACCAGTTTTCTGCTCCGATTACGAAAACATTCTGTTGGCACCCACCTACGTAGGGAGAAATGATCATCACGGTAAAATAAGAGACATCAGGTCTCGCACAGAGAAATTTAAGTGCTTGTTTTTCCCGCGCACTGTTCGAGAGTGGAATGGTAGAGAGAAAGCTTGAAGATGGTTCATTGACGCCTTTGCCAGGCACTTTATTGTTAATAGCAGAGTAATCACGTAGATGCAGATGTAGATGTAGACACGGAGTGGGAGAGAAACTAATAGCAGACGATCCCACTATCACTAAAACCGAAACAAAGGCGAATGCATTCTGCAATACCAAAATATAGCACATGAAATGGCGAGATGGCAGTGGACCTACAAAACGTATCTTGTGACATTGAGTTGCTTGCAAAAGTCTACGAAATATGTGAAGAGGAGCGTTACGAACGACGTACGATACAAAATACCATGAGAACTGTTTATCATCCTAGCGAAACAAGAAATTGTAAGGAAAATTGTATTGTTACAGTGACCATTAAAGATAATTTTAAGAGAGACGCATTCGTTTACTTCATTCGCAAAACGCTTGAATAATTGCGACTGCCGAAGAACAGGCCATAAAACACAGAAGACAATCTGTATGTGGTTAGAAAATACGTATGATGTACGAATTATCGAAACACCCACTCCATTCACTTGCAGCTGGTTCCACATCAAAGACGTGTTTGACTGGGGAACGTTTTTAAGTCCTCTAAATGCGTTACGGCAACTGATATTTTGCATCTTTTCTGGAATTACAGGCAGAGAAACTTGGTGAAATGGTGTGCAAAGTACATCGACTCAAAAAGATAGTACCTCATGATCTTACCGAATTTTTTATATAAAATGTAGCCTTTTGAGCTCTGTAAGTTACGGCAGTTGACATTTTTCCATGTTTTCTGAAACTACAGGCAGGGAAACTGTTGGTAAAATGGTTGGTAAAGTTAATTGACTCACTAGTACGTCATAATGGGAACAGATATTTTTTACTTGAAAACTAGTCTTTCATTTGAATGCCGTGAAAGTTTCATCTTCGCCCTTCAAGGGCAAGTAACACAGTTCTCTTAAATTCTCAATGCAAACTACTCATCTCTGTAACAAAGTCTGTATTCGGATAATAGGTGGGTGAAACCTTCCGGTCCTTCCTCCCCACCTCCTTTCCTTCTATCTCTCTCTCCCTCTTTCTCTCTGTCTCTCACCATTTCTCTCTCTCTCTCTCCTCTCTCTCTCTCTCTCTTTCTCTGTCTCCCCCCTTTCTCTCTCTCTCTCCGCCTCTCTGTCTCCACCCCCTTCTTTCTCTCTCCACACTCACACACACTCTCTGTCTCTCTCTCTCTCTCTCTCTCTGTCTCTCTCTCTCTCTCTCTCTCTCTCTCTCACACACACACACACACACACCACAAACACACACACACACACACACAACATTTTTGTGCTGAAGAAAAAAAGCGTTATAGCTTAAATGAATATAATGTTTTGAGCTTGAGCAACGTAAAATCAGTGGAGAGCATCGTGACGCCACCTACTCGTTAATGACACGTGCTGCCACGACACTTAACTTATCCTGAACTGTGTTTATTGCCTCACATCTGCACCATATCAGTGTCGTGCATTCTGGATGCTCTCAGAGCCGCGGACTTGATCACCTTGGGACATCGTCAGTTTCTTTGCTCCTGCCTACAAGCGTGCGATTCATGATCCTTTTCTGTTTTAGTACTCACGATTTACCCATTAGTAGCGCTCATTTTCAGGGTCAGTCGCTCTTTCTGACCAATAATTCAGTTTCAATTATTAATCCCGTCATACTAAAAGGCTTCTGAACGACTAAGCATTGAAATATTTCCTTCTTATTATTGCCTTCACAAAAAGCTTAGCCTTCCGTTCCGCACCATTATCGTGTATCTCTAGCTGCACCTAGAAGAGAGAATAGTACATTCATTAAAGATGATGACCACTTTCTCTCAAACCAAGTAAACGTTCTTGCAGAATGAAATTCACGTTTCTATCATTGATATCTACATATGTTCTATAAAAATGCAAACTTGCTCTATTATTTTATTCTTAACTAAATTCGGTTACCATTACATAGTGTTTCTGGTTATAGCTTCGTACTGCGTATGTTAAAACTCCTGTTTGTATTTACTCTACGTGGAAGTAATTTTGTTGACGTTGAACTGATTGCTGCTCTCCAGAATTTTAGACAAAATGAACACGCACAGCTTGAGGTGTTGTGTGAATGAGTGTATTACATTTAGAAACGAACGTCAAATACACAATGAAGCCTCCACGCATGTAGGGCTACTAGAGTACGATGCACATTCCCAGAACCCAAGCCTAGTGACTCACGTATGCAAATGTATCCAAATTCTGCAATATTCATACTTACGAATGGACAGTAAGTTACACACGTTGTCCCATTCTAAAACCATTGAGCACCAATAGTGGTGCACAGGCCTGGCGTGAGGAAGGGGTGGGGAGATGGGGGGGGGGGGGGGGGCAGCGTGGTCAAAATTTCCGAGGCCCAATTCTCATGGTGGCCCAAGTCTCCCAAGAATTTGGATCCCCCCCCCCCCTCACCCCCCCCCCCCCCTACCACGGTGTCCTAAGTTGCCATATATCAGACTGCTAATTTCAAATAAATTTTCTATCATATAATAAATAAAATAACGTTACGCCAGGATCAGCATAGCCAGTCTAGCTCCATCTTTACATCGATTTTTTACTTTGATGAGCCGTAGTGGCAAACTGCATACTATCACTTTTCGTGTTTAATCTTGAATGCACGGTATTTTCTCTACATATTCTGCTCTAAAAACTCCCTATGACGTAGCCAAAAATGCGCTTTCTGTAATGTTGTAAACCTACCAAAACAACAAATGTACACGGCAACAGCTGCGAAACATCTTCACAAATTGGCTGATTTGCCAAGAACATTCAAAGATAAAGCACTTCTCATTCCATCACGAGGTGATTTTACTCGAAAAACGAGTGTACAGAAAATAGTTTTAATTCGAGGGTAAACACGACAAAAATTTTTCTATTTCTGATAGTTGTCCTGGCAGAATCGTAAAAATGAGAAAATGAAATGTGAAACGATATGAAAATGGTACATTGGCCGTCATGATGGTCAGAAGTATAGAGCTAATGTTCTTCTTTTGTTCATCCATAGAATAGCCAACGTAGGTGAATACTGTCATGTGACTTGATGTGACATTATTTCCGTTCAAAGAAGCTTCGCCTTCAAAGGTTCAACTCAGAAAATTGGATATCCAAATAACTGGAATCTTCTCGGAATATTAGAGCTTATAGTCACTGTGATCTAGTTCTTGCCACATACATTATCGAGGTCAGAGACCGAATAGAAGCCAGAAAGCTTTTACATGTGCATTATCTGTCAAGTGATACTCAGAATGAATTTATTTCTAGTTGTGCGCACCATGTCAAGGGTGTCATCTTGGAACCGAGAGAATGTATGAAGTATTATTGAATTATTGTTGATGCAACTCCTGATTCAAATCATACTGGACAAACAACATTCATCCAACGTTTTATTTAATCAGGAAGGAAACTGATAAATATGAAATAAATGAGCGTTTTATGGAATTCGTACACTGAAATCGGAAAACGAGAGTTGCTATTATACGTTTAATTCGATCAGCACTCAGTTCCTATCAGTGAATGCTACGAACAAGTTTATGATAACAGAAGTAATATTAGAAGCTCTTAGAAAGCATCTGAGACACATGTCTTCAGTTAAATTCTCTCGCAAAATTTTCTCCGTGTGCTTGTTACATCCTTATATGGATTGTATAGCACTCAAAAGTGTCATGAAGCACATGCTTTTTTCAGGGTGAATAAATTTCCTTACAGCCTTCTCAGTAGCAGCCCACAACAATGGAAAATTCTGGAACTGTGAGTTTAAAGTTCTTTATTCCCATTTCTGACACTCTTTGTAGCGTTTTGGTTGACACTGTAAGACCTATTGCAGCTCCCATGGATAAGATTGCTATTGCTGTTGAAACTCTCAGTAAGTTAAATTTGTCGGACGAGACACGTTCTGTGATATGGGATTTTCGGATGATACGGGACGTTACACATGTTTAATCATGGCATCAATTTCGCTAAAACTGTTGGTACCAGTTGACTACAGAAGAAAATTACTGCAAGCTAGAAATGTTACCATTGGTGCTGAGGTAAGACACTCTGAAAGCTTATTACATGACTTAAAATATATTCGCGAAAATCAGGACGCCGTTCTCCCTGATCGAAAGTTGTTGCTAGTGCAATTAATATCGATCCTGTGTTTCCGGAAATGCACAGTAAGAAGAGGAAATCATTTCGCTAAGAAATTAGGAATGAAGTGAAAGATGTGAACTCAGAAGATTTATTCAAAAAACATGGATTTTGTCATTACTGACACATAGTATCAAAGACGACTAACGATCATGCTGCTGAGGCGTGCAAGATATGTATCAATGAATACCATAATGACGTCACAATAGATTTTGAAAAAGAAATTAAATGTTTGATATCAATTGATGCCTCTAACTATGAATACAAAACTTTGGAAGCATTAGAATAAGATTTGCGAGATTAAAATTTAAACTTGTTATGTAGCTATGTGCATCTTTAACGCTCTTCCAGTGACTGCAGCTAAAACAGAAAGGTCATGTAGCACTCTCAGATCAACTAAGCATCAACAACGTCTCACAGATTTTGGAACCTAGGCAACGGAACATAATTTGGCAAGGCAACTAGACTTTGATAGTGTGATTCAAATATTTCCTGAAAGAAAAGCTAGCAAAACGTCATTGGCAGTATTGTAGGAAATTAGGTTATAATATGCTATGGCTTGCATGACTCATTGCAATTTACACGCAAGTCCATTGATGTCTGTTTACTGAAATGTGGGCGTGCCAGGGAATGATTGGCGACAGAACATTCCATATCGCAACATTGCTGGCACAGACATTTCGTCAATGTATGAGTCAGTATAATACTTAGCCTTTCGTTTTCAAGTCAAAGGAATGTAAATTAAACCATTTAAAAAACAAAATTAAACGAAGAATTCATAGATTTTACAATAATTCATTGTTGAGTAGCTTCTGAAACCCAGCTTGTAAGTTTATCAGTCATATCAGTCTCCTTTCCTTGCTGTGTAGTTCTTGGTCGAACTATTATTCAGTACCCTAGCTGTGGTGGTCTTGGGCTCCTGATAACTGACTTTGTCGCTACTTTTTAAACCAGTTTATTACTACGCTTTCAGTCTGCTACTTCATGAAAGCATCACGATGCTAGTACACTTTCTCAATAAATTTAACCTTTGCAGACTCATTTATGATCCATCTGAATGGTGTGTCAGTACTTTCAGGGCTGCAGTGGGAAACTAGAAAGATGCTTTATGACTGTTTTTTCTTTTACTACATTCCAAATACTTTTGACTGTCACAGAAAATTTTACTCGATGAATCATAGTAACTATTACTAGTTTTTTGAAATAATAGGGGACATTAAATTAAATATGTTCCTTAATAAAGGAATTTTCGGTAGTTAGTTGTTTAGAATGTGCACTGGGATGAAGGAAAAAGTACGAATTATTGTAATAAAAGTGTTCGAAGGGCATCATTGCAAAATGAGTAAATAATTTACAGCAAGATCTTAGCAAGGAAATATCATACAGATGAGCTACTACTGCTTTCTTTCTATAATGTTATTATAATCAAATACAATGAAAATGGAAATATGTTTATACATACTTTTTAAGTTTGTATCTACCGCAACTGTAAGGTGTCAAACAACTAACACAACTAAAATTGAATTCCTAAAGAAATTACAGTTGGCTCGATATGTCACACAACATAGCTATGAGAAAACGTACAAATTTTATTGATTGGCAAAGTTAACCATATAAACAAAACGACATTTCGTGAATATAAACCACTAACACTCACACTAGTACTTGCACGAAAGTAATTTTCCCAAAGTGAGCTATGAGATGTAGTGCTGAGGAAAAGGAGAATTTTATGATGACACACCATCCCACACAGCTGGTACCCTCGCCATGGGATACATAGCAGACACAATGAGACGCCGCAGCCAGCTTTTAAAGACGAACCTTTGGAAAGCCTTTCTACAGAAACATGGCAGGAGATCTCAGATAAAAGTTCAGAGAAACCCAACTCAAAACATTGGTGACTCACTGTAGCCACCTGTCATAAAACTCACATGAAACAAAAAGATATTTATCTCAGTATTGCGTTGATGTTGTTGTTGTGGTCTTAGGTCCTGAGACTGGTTTGATGCAGCTCTCCATGCTACTCTATCCTGTGCAAGCTTCTTCATCTCCCAGTACCTACTGCAACCTACATCCTTCTGACTCTGTTTAGTGTATTCATCTCTTGGTCTCCCTCTAGGATTTTTACCCTCCACACTGCCCTCCAATACTAAATTGGTGATCCCTTGATGCCTCAGAACATGTCATACCAACCGATCCCTTCTTCTACTCAAGTTGTGCCACAAACTTCTCTTCTCCCCAATTCTATTCAATACCTCCTCATTAGTTATATCATCTACCCATCTAATCTTCAGCATTCTTCTGTAGCACCACATTTCGAAAGCTTCTATTCCCTTCTTGTCCAAACTATTTATCGTCCGCGTTTCACTTCCATATGTGGCTACGCTCCATGCAAATACTTTCACAAATGACTTCCTGACACTTGATGTTAACAAATTTCTCTTCTTCAGAAACGATTTCCTTGCCATTGCCAGTCTAAATTTGATACCCTCTCTACTTCGACCATCATCAGTTATTTTGCTCCCCAAATAGCAAAACTCCTTTACTACTTTAAGTGTCTCCTTTCCTAATCTAAATCCCTTAGCATCACCCGACTTAATTCGACTACATTCCATTATCCTCGTTTTACTTTAGTTGATGTTCATCTTATACCCTCCTTTCACCACATTGTCCATTCCGTTCAACTGCTCTTCCAAGTCCTTCGCTGTCTCTGACAGAATTAAAATGTCATCGGTGAACCTCAAAGTTTTTATTTCTTCTCCATGGATATTAATACCTACTCCAAATATACAGATTGAATAACATTCGGGAGAGGCTACAACCCTGTCTCACTCCCTTCCCAACCACTGCTTCCCTTTCATGCCCCTCGACTCTTATAACTGCCGTCTGGTTTCTGTACAAATTGTAAATAGCCTTTCGCTCCCTGTATTTTACCCCTGCCACCTTTAGAATTTGAAAGAGAGTATTCCAGTCAATATTGTCAAAAGCTTTCTCTAAGTCTACAAATGCTTCTAAGATAAGTCGTAGGGTCAGTATTGCCTCACGTGTTCCAATATCTCTACCGAATCCAAACTGATCTTCCCCGAGGTCGGCTTCTACCAGTTTTTCCATTCGTTTTGTAAAGAATTCGTGTTAGTATTTTCCATCCGTGACTTATTAAACTGATAGTTCGGTAATTTTCACATCTTTCAACACCTGCTTTCTTTGGAATTGGAATTATTATATTCTTCTTGAAGTCTGAGGGTATTTCGCCTATTTTATACATCTTGCTCACCAGATGGTAGAGTTTTGTCAGGAATGGCTCTCCTGAGGCCGTCAGTAGTTCCAATGGAATGTTGTCTACTCCGGGAGCCTTGTTTCGACTCAGGTCTTTCAGTGCTCTGTCAAACTCTTCACGCAGTATCGTATCTCCCATTTCATCTTCATCTACATCCTCTTCCATTTCCATAATATTGTCCTCAAGTACATCGCCCTTGTATAGACCCTCTATATACTCCTTCCACCTTTCTGCCTTCCCTTCTTTGCTTAGAACTGGGTTTCCATCTGAGCTCTTGATGTTCATACAAGTGGTTCTCTTATCTCCAAAGGTCTCTTTAATTTTCCTGTAGGCAGTATCTATCTTACCCCTAGTGAGATAAGCCTCTACATCCATACATTAGTCCTGTAGCCATCCCTGCTTAGCCATTTTGCACTTCCTGTCGATCTCATTTTTGAGATGTTTGTATTCCTTTTTGCCTGCTTCATTTACTGCATTTTTATACTTTCTCCTTTCATCAATTAAATTCAATTTTTCTTCTGTTGCCCAAGGATTTCTACTAGCCCTCGTCTTTTTACCTACTAGATCCTCTGCTGCCTTCACTACTTCATCCCTCAAAGCTACCCATTCTTCTTCTACTGTATTTCTTTCCCCCATTCCTGTCAATTGTTCCCTTATGCTCTCCCTGGAACTCTGTACAGTCAGTTTATCCAGGTCCCATCTCCTTAAATTCCCACCTTTTTGCAGTTTCTTCAGTTTTAATCTACAGTTCACAACCAATAGATTGTGGTCGGAGTCCACATCCGCCCCTGGAAATGTCTTACAATTTAAAACCTGGTTCCCAAATCTCTGTCTTACCATTATATAATCTATCTGAGACCTGTCAGTATCTCCAGATTTCTTCCATGTATGCAACCTTCTTTTATGATTCTTGAACCAAGTTTTAGCTATGATTAAGTTGTGCTCTGTGCAAAATTCTATCAGGCGGCTTCCTCTTTCATTTCTTAGCCCCAATCCATATTCACCTGCTACGTTTCCTTCTCTCCTTTTTCCTACTACCGAATTCCAGTCACCCATGACTATTAAATTTTCGTCTCCCTTCACTACCTGAAGAATTTCTTTTATTTCATCATATATTTCTTCAATTTCTTCGTCACCTGCAGAGCTAGTTGGCATATAAACTTGTACTACTGTAGTAGGCGTGGGCTTCGTGTCTATCTTGGCCACAATAATGCGTTCACTATGCTTGTTTGTAGTAGCTTACCCAAACTCCTATTTTTTTATTCATTATTAAACCTACTCCTCCATTACCCCTATTTGATTTTGTATTTATGACCCTGTATTCGTCTAACGAAAAGTCTTGTTCCTCCTGCCAGCGAACTTCACTAATTTCTAGTATATCTAACTTTAACCTATCCATTTCCCTTTTTAAATTTTCTAACCTACCTGCCCGATTAAGGGCTCTGACATTCCACATTCCAATCCATAGAGCGCTAGTTTTCTGTCTCCTGATAACGACATCCTCCTGAGTAGTCCCCACCCGGAGATCCGAATGGGGCACTATTTTACCTCCGGAATATTTTACCCAAGAGGACGCCATCATCATTTAAACATACAGTAAAGCTGCATGCCCTCGGGAAAAATTACGGCTGTAGTTTCCCCTTGCTTTCAGCCATTCGCAGTACCAGCACAGCAAGGCCGTTTTGGTTAGTGTTACAAGGCCAGATCAGTCAATCTTCCAGACTGTTGCCCCTGCAACTACTGAAAAGGCTTCTGCCCATCTTCAGGAACCACATGTTTGTCTGGCGTCTCAACAGATACCCCTCCGTTGTGGTTGCACCTAAGGTACGGCTATCTGTATCGCTAAGGCACGCAACCCTCCCCACCAACGGCAAGGTCCTTGGTTCTGGGGGAGATGGGGGGGGGGGCGGCAGTATTGCGTAGCAGAACTCTGCCCTACAAAAGAACGACGCCTACGATAGGCTACAAAAACTCTAGTGGGCGGAGTTATGACGAGTGGCCACCAGCTTTGATATAGGCAATTAGCAGACAGAGTAATTGGCTTCTTCTTTTGCAGAAAATCGTCAAGTGCTTGAACAAGGCGACTCCCACTGTGCTGGGACAATTGCGAGAATCAGTGAACACTTGTCAACAGGGTCATCTTAACTGATAAGGAGTTAAACTGCAAAGTCTCCTAGTACGGATAATCGCACCGAGCACAGACAGTTAATGCCTGTGACCAATTTGAGGCCAATGATGTATGAGCTAATACCATGTCAATTAACTTATCTAGGGAATAAATAGGAGTCTTGGCTTCACCAAAGATGTAGGAAGTGTATCAGACTGGTGTTTAACTGTTGAGAGAGGTTTAAAATAGATTCTCAGATTCACAGCTAACGTCAACATCCGCCACTGCTACTGCTGACACAAGGTAAACACACACACTTGCACTACGCTAGAAAGTGAAATTCAATTGGTGCTCAGAACCGCAGTCATCAGCGTCTCTCATAATTTTTGTACGTTAAACCATGACCTGTAGTTAAACATATTCACGATTGTCAGGCTTAATTGAAGCAGAAACGCGAGATGTCCGATATAAAGAAAAAGATTGAACAGTCACTTTAGAGTTATGAATTTTTTGGATTGTTTACTTCTTTTTGATTGTTCTCTATTCACCCCCATTCAAATTTGGTTATTTTCATTGGGCATTTTAGCGTAATTGATATCTCTGGCCCAAATTGTATTCAGATTGTTCGTATTTTTATCATCCCCCAGGAATGGTCATCATCTGTCTTACCATTAAAGAACCTTATTTCGCTTCGTAGTTGTGAACACACTGTATCAACGTTTTACAGTCCTGCACGTAATTTTGCTAACATTCCTTTGTCATGAAGTCATACTTAGAGTTAAAAAAAGTCGTAATAACGAAAATGTATGATATTCATTTTTGCTAAGATATAGCTACGCTTGAACCCATACACTACTTTCCGTTAGCGATAATGTTTCCTTTATGGGGAGTGTAGTGGAACCAACATTGAGATCATTGTCTGATTACATCACCGTATGTACTGCTGCCCTCTTCTGAACTCTGTATGCATGAGATGGTATCTTCGTACCTAGCAGGCCATAGGTTCAACACCAAATTCATGAAACACTAACAGATATGGTGACCCTGCCAAGATGGCAAATTACCATGGTAGGGTGGTCAACCATGTGTGATTAATAAGAAAAAAATCGTCTTGAAGCTTTTTGTATTAAATTTTTCGGTTGTATCGAGCAATGGTAAATATTGGTGGCTACTGACAAGTCAATAGGAAGACAGAGACTTGCAATGCACTGAGATATGTACACAGTGTCTCCATAGTATAGTTTTAATGCAACTGTTAGCTTTAAGTTTTTCTTGCAAGTGCACTGGAGGCTTATAAAGCGTTGATAAGTTGGTCCTGTTCAAACTGGTAAGTGATGGTCGTGCAGTCTTGTTATTGTGTAAAGCGAACTCGGAACACTAGAGAAACGGTGGAGGTAGTAAGTTTATGAAGCGAGTAAGGACGTATGTTCGCATGATTACACGAAGGACGGCGCATCACTGAAAATTGCACGAAGGGGAATCAGAGAGATTAGCATTGTTAGATCGAGACCTTGTCCGAATTGAGATTGACACACAGCACGATAACGCACGGGAACCGCAGGACATAATAGCAGACGACACAGTGCCGTGAGAAATAGATGAAGGGGTGTAGCAGGACGTAAATACCGAGCAACAAGGCGCCGTAAGCGGCGACCAATATACAGGGTGATTCAAAAAGAATACCACAACTTTAGGAATTTAAAACTCTGCAACGACAAAAGGCAGAGCTAAGCACTATCTGTCGGCGAATTAAGGGAGCTATAAAGTTTCATTTAGTTGTACATTTGTTCGCTTGAAGCGCTGTTGACTAGGCGTCAGCGTCAGTTGATGCTAAGATGGCGACCGCTCAACAGAAAGCTTTTTGTGTTAGTGAGTACGGCAGAAGTGAATCGACGACCGTTATTCAGCGTGCATTTCGAACGAAGTATGGTGTTAAACCTCCTGATAGGTGGTGTATTAAATGTTGGTATAAACAGTTTACAGAGAATGGGTGTTTGTGCAAAGGGAAAAGTTCTGGACGGCCGAGAACGAGTGATGAAAATGTAGCACGCATCCAGCAAGCATTTGTTCGCAGTCCAGGAAAATCGACTCGCAGAGCTAGCAGAGAGCTGCAAATTCCACAATCAACTGTATGGAGAGTCCTACGAAAAAGGTTAGTTATGAAACCTGAACGTCAACTACCCGAGGCGATGGATCGGCCGCCAGGCAGCCCGTGACAGAGCACTTCATCACTGGCCTCCAGGAAGCCCTGATCTTACCCCCTGCGATTTTTTCTTATGGGGGTATGTTAAGGATATGGTGTTTCGGCCACCTCTCCCAGCCACCATTGATGATTTGAAACGAGAAATAACAGCAGCTATCCAAACTGTTACGCCTGATATGCTACAGAGAGTGTGGAACGAGTTGGAGTATCGGGTTGATATTGCTCGTGTGTCTGAAGGGGGCCATATTGAACATCTCTGAACTTGTTTTTGAGTGAAAAAAAACCTTTTTAAATACTCTTTGTAATGATTTATAACAGAAGGTTATATTATGTTTCTTTCATTAAATACACATTTTTAAAGTTGTGGTATTCTTTTTGAATCACCCTGTATTGTGGAGGTGCAAGAAGATGGGGAACGTCTTCAATACGTAGAACCCATAGTACATGTAATAAGACCTCCCTCACAATCAAATACAGGCAATACAAGTCGAAATGTATCACAACAAGCTTCACTGCAGTCGGTTGTGGACAGATTGAAAACGCAGGACGATGTGCGTTGGAGGAATAAGTAGTGGGACACGTTAATTTATTGGAAATTCTCCGGCAATTAACGTTCACCATAACGATACAAAACAGAGATAAAGGAACATATACATGAGCAGAATGCTGAAACAGCAACATATACATGAGCAGAATGCTGAAACAACAAAGCAACTGTGTGAAATTAAAAAATAAAATATACATATCCAAGAACAATTACGTCAAATAGAGGAATAGGCAAAAGAATCCCGTGTTCGAAAATTTAATAATAGGTCACACGCAATTAAGAACAGATATTAGCCCGCATCTCGTGGTCGTGCGGTAGCGTTCTCGCTTCCCGCGCCCGGGTTCGATTCCCGGCGGGGTCAGGGATTTTCTCTGCCTCGTGATGGCTGGGTGTTGTGTGCTGTCCTTAGGTTAGTTAGGTTTAAGTAGTTCTAAGTTCTAGGGGACTTATGACCACAGCAGTTGAGTCCCATAGTGCTCAGAGCCATTTGAACCATTTTTGAACAGATATTGACAAGGTTCAAGTGGACGTGCAGACATTGTGGAATGACACTCAGACCGACGTTGCGTGACGACACAGAGACCGAAGTTAAAACATTACTTAATGATACTCACTGTGAAAGCTCCGAGTCCATAACAACTTCCGAATCAATAACAGCACCAGAAAGGCAAGAAGTTTCACAAGGAATGAAAAAAGATTTCACGCAAATACAGGTCCAACCACAGGTCGAGAAGAAATTATAGGGTAGCCGACCACCTGTGATGCCACAGGCACGTTTCGAAACTCACGAAGAGCAGATGTCACCACGAAAACAATAGGTACCACAAGCATACTTTTCGGCACAATTTGGACTACATGATGAAGCGAAAGATTAACCATGCAAGACACAATGCCATTACATGACAGGGAACTGCATGGGAGCGAAGGTTAAAGCGCAAAGCATACCGACACTTGCTCAGAGCCGATGGAAGAAAGCAATTGTGTTCCATTATAATGATGACACGCAAGACTAGGCGAACGCTACAGTGGACAATATCCAATGGATTTACCACAACCTGAAAGACTGACACGTGAAATAGTCGGAAACAGAAGTGGCGAGGACTCTCGAATTTCGTACGGTACCATGACGAGGTACGACAACGATCATTTCCTCACTGTAAGGAAGTTTCAGCATTTCGGTGAGGTAAACTCACTGCATCCACGAACCGTCATTGATCAGTTCAGTAGGACTACCGGAACTTTGGACATTACCACGCCAACTACACTTTACCTGTATATATGCCCATGTGTCTGGAACAGTAGCAGAAACGATGCAAAACGTAGTCAATCATATGAAGATTTCAGAGATACGTTTCTCTCATGTTACTGGTCGATAGAAGCGCAAAATTGGTTGCAGTGTGAACTTCTACAAACTCAATACTTCGAGACTTTCGGAAAGATGAGCCCTGTAAAATTTATCGAAGCAATGGCAAAGAAAAACCAATGTTTGGATGTGCCATACAGCGATGGAGAACTGATTAAATTTTTACCATGAAGCTGCCACTAAAATAACAACAGTCATTGGTTGGTCGTGAAGGCAATGACGTGGAAGCCTTCAGAGGAATTTTGAGAGAATGAGAATTGGTTCAAATGGCTCTGAGCACTATGGGTCTTAACATCTATGGTCATCAGTCCCCTAGAACTTAGAACTACTTAAACCTAACTAACCTAAGGACATCATACATCACCCAGTCATCACGAGGCAGAGAAAATCCCTGACCCCGCCGGGAATCGAACCCGGGAACCCGGGCGCGGCAAGCGAGAACGCTACCGCACGACCACGAGCTGCGGACAGAATGAGAATTCATATTCTTGGAAGATAAGGTAAGAAATTAGCGAAACACGTATGAAAGACCGCGAAATGCGCCAGAGTTCGCACGAAGGAATGTCAGCTATTACGAACCGCGTGATAACTTCACGTAGGGAAGTGACAGTAGATTCCAAGAAAGAAACGATTATGGGTGTGGAACAAGAAATGACAACGTTTATCCAGCCAGGAATGGCAATAACTACTACAGGAGGAAAACAGTAGTCGCAGTGGGTATTGGAGGACGAACAGGTCGACAAATGACCAGCAACGAAACCCGTGTCACCAAGTCCAACAAAGACAGGAAGGACCGAAATAAGACGTGGACATAAGGCCACCAACCCCAATAAACGTTCGAACTGGCGAGACAGCACCCAAGTCAAGGAGAGCAGTGCACCTACCCTAGCTAGCAGGAGCAATGTAACGAGAGAAATATACACCCCATCACGAGAGGTGAAAGATGATGGAACAGAATCGTAGGGACCGAAAGATGTCGAGATATCGCAAACAGCAGGCTGGATAGGAACTAGTTGGGAGGATTTTACAAATAACGGACTACCGGAACAAAATGAAGCAAGTGTAACGGAAGTCGAGATACGAGATAAAGCAATTAGCATTGCTGAGTTATTTTATACTGGAAGTAGGGAGAGCTGATCCAAGAGGATAATGTACCATTGAGATAAATAAACGTTTTCACACGACAGGTAATAAATGAGGAAATAGGATCGCAGGAATAAAATATAGGCAGTAAAACAACAACATCTAGTTTGGAAGAAATTAATTGGGAGGATACCAAAGAAGATAACGAATTACCAGAGGCAGGAACAATGGGAGAAGAGAGTAGGGACGAGGTAATTAGAATTGCAGAGTTATTTGAGGTTGAGACCAGGGAAAACGAACTCAAGAAGGATAATGCACAGTCGATAGAAGTTGCAAATAAATTACAATTGGGCAGATTCCAATGTGTACAATGATGGAAGTTACAGAGATGTAATAAGGGCATTTAGATGCGACTATTTGTGAGTTTCCACAAAGAAAGAAGAGGCACATATAGTTGAGGGAAGGCGATGTTAAATGTGAAGAAGAAGTTGTAGAAGAGAGAGAGAGATAGTGGTCGAGGCATATCCTACAGAAGGTTTGAATTCACAGGTAAAAATCGTGAAACGACTCACGTATGATTCAGTAGAGGATGCTTTAATGCAGGGAGATGAGGAAGAACAGAGGAAACCGGTCATGGTAGCGAAAATCCAAATTAATGTAGTCATAGACAGCGGAAGCGAGCTAACCAAGATTTCGGAGAACTTATATAACCCATGCAATGTCAATGAAGAACTACCGATCTTGAAAACGAAGATAATTAAAGTGAAGGGTCCCATCAAAAATCATGCTGCTAATATCAATAAACAATGTTAACTCTCTAGTTTCAAGGTCAAAAGATCTAAGCCAATTTCCTTACTACACCGATATTAACGATGGACATGATAATAGGTGAGGAATTTCTGAATCAAAGACAAGCTGTGATAAACATGGGACTAGATAGCGTCACTTTTGAGAGCACTGCATTTCTCTTTGAGGCAGGGTAATACAGTGTCAAACATAGGTGGAATAGCAAGAGCCTTCCAGGCGTAAGGAACGATGTCGCACCACTCGAACAATATGGTATAGACAGAACAAACTGGGCATAGAATGAGATAAGTAAAAATTAAGGACTTCACCATGTAAGTCATCCTAAAAGGTATGATGAATAATCACATACAGGCATCAGTAAATAATATCGAAGAAGCCATCAAGTATGTTTCAGACAGGACGCGAGGAAAAAAAGAGACAGAGAACTGAGAAGTACCCTACATTTTTATAATAAGCAATTAACATGATATGTAGCGTTTGCAAAGGCGATCTAATAGCATGACATACTAACACACAACAACATCATACCACATAAACGAAGGAGTCTTATTAGCTTATGATATGAGAAACAAATTGGAACCTGATAAACTAGAATTGTAACCCTGAGATAGGACGCTGAACAATGTAAAGAATTTTTTGAGTGGCTTAAATTAGGCACTAGGCATAATGTAGATTATCAGAAAAGATTTTTGTACCCGACCTCCTGTAAGAAACAATCGTCAACTGTCCACAACAGTGTGGTGGACGACACCTGAAAATGTATATGGGACATGAATGGACGATATCAACGATTTTTTTCTACAACGCGGAGGCGCCAGCAAGGGCACGAGGATGGCGATTTGTAACCAAGGCAATCCTTGTACCTAACTATGATAGCAACCTTGCCATTATAAAGAAAGTACAAGGAGGGTGGATGAGCAGCAGAAGATCGACGTTTCGTCCAGACCTTGCGAAAACTCACTTTCGACCGATACTCTAGTTGGAAGGACTACAGGGAACAAAGGACCACAAAAAAATGAAACAACGACCAGTGCGTGGAGTATGAAAACAAACCACCTCGCCCAAAACCCCGGCTTGGCTGAGGCGCAATTTGGCAAAAAATGACTTGTAGAAGCACACTGTCGCCACCAGACTGCGATATTATATTGAACTATAAAGCTGAAGGAAAATCAGTCAATCAGTGCTGAATGACACATCCTAATCAACGACTGAAACACTGTTGTTGTGGTCTTCAGTCCTGAGACTGGTTTGATGCAGCTCTCCATGCTACTCTATCCTGTGCAAGCTTCTTCATCTCCCAGTCCCTACTGCAACCTACATCCTTCTGAATCTGCTTAGTGTATTCATCTCTTGGTCTCCCTCTACGATTTTTACCCTCCACGCTGCCCTCCAATACTAAATTGGTGATCCCTTGATGCCTCTGAATATGTCCTACCAAGCGATCCCTTCTTCTAGTCAAATTGTGCCACAAATTTCTCTTCTCCCCAATTCTATTCAATACCTCCTCATTAGTTACGTGATCTACCCACCTTATCTTCAGCATTCTTCTGTAGCACCACATTTCGAAAGCTTCTATTCTCTTCTTGTCCAAACTAGTTATCGTTCATGTTTCACTTCCATACATGGTTACACTCCATACAAATACATTCAGAAACGACTTCCTGACACTTAAATCTATACTCGACGTTAACAAATTTTTCTTCAGAAACGATTTCCTTGCCATTGTCTGTCTACATTTTATATCCTCTCTACTTCGACCATCATCAGTTATTTTACTCCCTAAATAGCAAAACTCCTTTATTACATTAAGTGTCTCATTTCCTAATTTAATTCCCTCAGTATCACCCGATTTAATTTGACTACATTCCATTATCCTCGTTTTGCTTTTGTTGATGTTCATCTTATATCCTCCTTTCAAGACACTGTCCATGCCGCTCAACTGCTCGTCCAAGTCAGTTGCTGTCTCTGACAGAATTACAATGTCATCGGCGAACCTCAAAGTTTTTACTTCTTCTCCATGAATTTTAATACCTACTCCAAATTTTTCTTTTGTATCCTTTACTGCATGCTCAATATACAGATTGAATAACATCGGGGAGAGGCTACAACCCTGTCTCACTCCTTTCCCAACCACTGCTTCCCTTTCATGCCCCTCGACTCTTATAACTGCCACCTGGTTTCTGTACAAATTGTAAATAGCCTTTCGCTCCCTGTATTTTACCCCTGCCACCTTCAGAATTTGAAAGAGAGTATTCCAGTTAACATTGTCAAAAGCTTTCTCTAAGTCTACAAATGCTTTAAACGTAGGTTTGCCTTTTCTTAATCTTTCTTCTGAGATAAGTCGTAAGGTTAGTATTGCCTCACGTGTTCCAACATTTCTACGGAATCCAAACTGGTCTTCCCCGAGGTCCGCTTCTACCAGTTTTTCCATTCGTCTGTAAAGAATTCGCGTTAGTATTTTGCAGCCATGACTTATTAAACTGATAGTTCGGTAATTTTCACATCTGTCAACACCTACTTTCTTTGGGATTGGAATTATGTTCTTCTTCTTGAAGTCTGAGGGTATTTCGCCTGTCTCATACATCTTGCTCACCAGATGGTAGAGTTTTGTCATGACTTTCTCTTCCAAGGCCATCAGTAGTTCTAATGGAATGTTGTCTACTCCCGGGGCCTTGTTTCGACTCAGGTCTTTCAGTGCTCTGTCAAACTCTTCACGCAGTATCTTATCTCCCATTTCGTCTTCATCTACATCCTCTTCCCTTTCCATTATATTGTCCTCAAGTACATCGCCCTTGTATAAACCCTCTATATACTCCTTCCACCTTTCTGCCTTCCCTTCTTTGCTTAGAACTGGGTTGCCATCTGAGCTCTTGATATTCATACAAGTGTTTCTCTTTTCTCCAAAGGTCTCTTTAATTTTCTTGTAGGCAGTATCTATCTTACCCCTAGTGAGACAAGCCTCTACATCCTTACATTTGTCCTGTAGCCATCCCCGCTTAGCCATTTTGCACTTCCTGTCAATCTCATTTTTGAGACGTTTGTATTCCTTTTTGCCTGCTTCATTTACTGCATTTTTATATTTTCTCCTTTCATCAATTAAATTCAGTATTTCTTCTGTTACCCAAGGATTTCTATTAGCCCTCGTCTTTTTACCTACTTGATCGTCTGCTGCCTTCACTACTTCATCCCTCAGAGCTACCCATTCTTCTTCTACTGTATTTCTTTCCCCCATTCCTGTCAATTGTTCCCTTATGCTCTCCCTGAAACTCTCTACAACCTCTGGTTCTTTCAGTTTATCCAGGTCCCATCTCCTTAAATTCCCACCTTTTCGCAATTTCTTCAGTTTCAATCTGCAGATCATAACCAAAAGATTGTGGTCAGAGTCCACATCTGCCCCTGGAAATGTCTTACAATTTAAAACCTGGTTCCTAAATCTCTGTCTTACCATTATATAATCTATCTGATACCTTTTAGTATCTCCAGGATTCTTCCAGGTATACAACCTTCTTTTATGATTCTTGAACCAAGTGTTAGCTATGATTAAGTCATGCTCTGTGCAAAATTCTACAAGGCGGCATCCTCTTTCATTTCTTCCCCCCAATCCATATTCACCTACTATGTTTCCTTCTCTCCCTTTTCCTACCGACGAATTCCAGTCACCCATGACTATTAAATTTTCGTCTCCCTTCACTACCTGAATAATTTCTTTTATCTCGTCATACATTTCATCAATTTCTTCGTCATCTGCAGAGCTACTTGGCATATAAACATGTACTACTGTAGTAGGCATGGGCTTTGTGTCTATCTTGGCCACAATAATGCGTTCACTATGCTGTTAGTAGTAGCTTACCCGAACTCTTATTTTTTTTATTCATTATTAAACCGACTCCTGCATTACCCCTATTTGATTTTTTATTTATGACCCTGTATTCGCCTGACAAAAGTCTTCTTCCTCCTGCCAGCGAACTTCACTAATTCCTAGTATATCTAACTTTAACCTATCCATTTCCCTTTTTAAATTTTCTAACCTACCTGCCCGATTAAGGGATCTGACATTCCACGCTCCGATCCGTAGAACGCCAGTCTTCTTTCTCCTGATTACGACATCCTCTAGAGTAGTCCCTGCCCGGAGATCCGAATGGGGGACTATTTTACCTCTGGAATATTTTACCCAAGAGGACGCCATCATCATTTAATCATACAGTAAAGCTGCATGTCCTCGGGATAAACTGCTGCTGTAGTTTCCCCTTGCTTTCAGCCGTTCGCAGTACCAGCACAGCAAGGCCGTTTTGGTTAATGTTACAAGGCCAGATCAATCAATCATCCAGACAGTTGCCCCTGCAACTACTGAAAAGGCTGCTGCCCCTCTTCAGGAACCACATGTTGGTCTGGCCTCTCAACAGATACCCCTCCGTTGTGGTTGCACCTACGGTACGGCTATCTGTATCGCTGAAGCACGCAAGCCTCCCCACCAACGGCAAGGTCCATGGTTCATGGAGGGGAGGACTGAAACAGTAACGAATGTAAAACTTCAATGCAACTAGTAGTCAATAATTTCTTATATCCTGTACAGAGAGGAGACAAGATCCAAGTCTGAAGAAAGGAAGATGCTTGGAAGAGCAGAAGATGAAAAATCCCAAAACTGATGATGAAAGGAGAAATGGGCGAAAATATTTCAAGATACACTTTTGAAAATACACATCCTATTGTAAACTAATTGTCTGCGAAGTGCTATAAAAATATAAATACCTTCGGCAATGTCTTGAGAAGATAAAATACACGTTTTTATAGTCAATTCCACGAGACTCCGCACCAAAAGATCTAAATTATTATGAGGGCCACGCCAAACTTCGAAAACTTTCTGTTGCAAAATTCGACAAAGACTGATACTTCCTACCCAAAGGTTTGCCAACAAGCATCTCGCACGAGTCCTTCAGCCAACCTCCGCACGCAAGAACATTCGCAGACATCGAGTGAAAATAGCGGTCGAAATTACGTAATGATCAATGTCAGATAGTGAAAACGCTACAAAAAACACAACAGTTAACATAGGACTTTGAGGTATTCATATCGGTTTGATACAATTTACTTCTCTCTATACAACATGTGTAAGTGTCTGAATAAGAACTGTATAACAGTATTATCATAATCTTTGTTACATGAGCAATGCAGGAGACATATTTTTTTAAAGAATTGTTTTATGTGTTTATAATGTTACTTAGAATAATATATTAAAAAGAAAACCTGTTCATGCATGTAGTGACTTATGTATAATAATATTGTAAAGTTAATTTACTGTCTGTGAGTGTAATAGTTTAAATTTTATTCATAAATTATTATCAACGCAACATTTCTTAAAAACAACATTGTTTGTTAGAATAATATATTTTTTGAATAATGTGTGTGTATGAAGATTACTTGTAACTATAATTAATTTGATGCTTACAGTAGATGGTAGAATCATAATTTTTGTAAAACAAACAGCAGAATGTAAACACTAAATTTTTTGACTATATATAAAGTATTTAAGATTTAAGCTGATTTAAATAGTAAGTGGTTGAGAAAGTAGCTTTAAAAGAACGATGTGAGAGGTTCCTCATCTTCGATATAAGATCTAAAATACACACAACTCATTTAAATAAAAAGTTGTTAAAATATAAAAGTTTATAGTCTTCACTTAGGGGAGACAACTAAACCAATAACAAAGTTAACCATATTAAAAGTTAAAGTATACAAACCAATAATATTAAGTGGAATAAGGACTAGATCAAGTGGCTGACCAATATTCAATAAATTATAATTTTTGACTGACTTAGACAACGCCTTGACCATTTTCTGACTTCAGTACATAACTTACTGCAGAAGGGTGGTGATATGTAAGGTGTCCAACAAATAACACACCTCACATAGAATTCCTGAAAAAGTTTTAGTTAACTTGGTATGCCACATGACACAGTTATGTGAAAATGTACAACTTTTACTGATAGGCAAAGCGAAGCATATAAACAAACTGGCATTTGGTGAATATAAACCACTAACACTCACACTAGTAATTGCACGCAAGTAATTTGCCTAACCGGAGCTATGAGACATAGTTCTAAGGGAAAGGAGAATTTTGCGATCCCATGCTGTCCCACGCAACTGGAACCCTCGCTAAGGGATACATAGTGGATACAATGAGACGCTGCAGCCACTGTGTAGGCCACTGGCAAAAACAGCCCTTGCCCCTGCTTATAACGATGACCCTTTGGAAAGCCTTTCTGCGTGAACATGGACAGAGATCGCAGATAAACGTCCAGAGAAACCCAACTCAAAACATTGGTGACTCACTGTAGGCACCTGTGTTAAAACTCACATGAAAGAAAAAGTTGTTTATCCTAGTATTACATAGCAGAACTCTGCCCTCCAAAAGAAATGAGGCCTGAGATAGGCGACAAAAACTCTAGAGGGTGGAGCTATAAAAGGTATGAACGCCCTGATTGGACAAAAAGAAAACGCAATGCCACCAGCTTTGATGTACTCAAATTGCAGAGAGAGTAATTGGCTTCTTCTCTTGCAGATAATCGTGAAGTGTCTGAGCAAGGCAGTTCCCACTGTGCTGGGACGATTTCGAGAGTCAGTGATCACTTGTTCACAGGCTTGTCGTAACTCGTAAGGAGTTAAACTACAAAGTCTCCTAATATAGATAATCGCATCGAGCACTGACAGTTAATGTTTGTGAGCGATTTGACGGCAACGCAATATGTGCTATTCCAGCCAAATAGCGTGTACAATGTCAGTTAGCTAGGGAATAAATAGGAGTCTTGGCTTCACCTAAGACGTAAGAAATGTTTAACAGTTTAGAGAGGTTTAAAATAGATTCTCAGATACGCAGCTCACGTCGACAGCCACCACTGCTGTTGCTGACACAAGGTAAACACACCCGTTCGCGCTATGCTAGCCAGTGAAATTCAATTGATATTCAGAACTGTGGTCGTCTCCGTCTCTCCTAATTTTCATACATTCAACCATGACTGTAATTAAACATATTCACGATTGTCAGGCGTAACTGAAGCAGAAACATGAGATGTCCGATCTAACGAAAAAGACTGATCAGCCACTGTAGAATTATGAATTGTTTGAAATGTGTACTACTTCTTGATTGATCTTTACGGACCCCCATTCAAATTTCTGTATTTTCATTGGTCATTTTAGCGTAATTGATATCTCTGGTCCCAACTGTATTTAAAATTTGCAGTGAACACATAGTGCGTGGGGCGTTCACACTGTTGTAGATATAATGAAAAAGCCAAGATCACTTAAATGCTGTTTACTGGATAACTGATTTCAACACACTAATGGTGTCATCATAGGATCTGAATGTAGCTTAACATTTATAAACCATTTGGATATATCAATACATGAGGCAGACCAGTAGTTGTTAGTCGATCAGCGGTCGTGTACCAAATAGTTTTATTCTGTAACTTCGGTTTTACATGTCTTACGGAAAAGAATAACCATGACAGCAGTTGTTTTTTATTCTTTTGTGACAATGATTTTATATCAGCTGATCTGCCTCATGTATCGTTATAACCAAATAGTTTATAAATTATAAGCTACATTCAGATCCGATGAAGGCACCTTTAGTGTGTGGAAACCAGTTATCCAGTAAGCAGTATTTAAGCCATCTTGGCTTTTGAATTAATTCTCTATTTAAATTGTTTGGGCTTTTATCGACCCCCAGACATAGTCATCAACCATCTTAGCATTAAAGAACCTTATAATAGTTAGGAATTTCGCTTCACAATTGCATCAATATTTTACCATCCTGCACATAATTTTGTTAACATTGTAATGCCATTGTTAGAGTAAAAATAAACCTTAATATCGAAAATGTAAGCTTTTTATTTTTGCTAACATATAGTTACGCCTGAACCCATACACTAATTTCTGTTAGTAATAACGTTTTCTGTACAGGGAGTGTCATGGAACAGACATGGAGATCATTGTCTCATTACATAATTCTCCGTACTGCTGCACTCTTGTGAACTCTGCATGTGTGAGATGTTGTCTTCCTACCTTGAAGGCCATAAGTTCGACACCAAATTCCTAAAACACTCACAGAGCGTCCTTGCGCAACTGTGGCAGGAAGATATATCAGAACCAGTCTCTCACATGTTAGACAACTACTCTAATTCTGATTGAAAATGTTTGTGGAAATCAGGAATATGAATGCAAAAAATGTGCTTGGAAAAAATTACATACAAGAGGCATGAGATTAATATTTCAGTGTCAGCATAATTAAGAAACCTGTCTTTCCCCACTTTCGTAGAAAAACTATGTTACATATTTTAATACCCAAAACCAAGTAAACAAATTTCGTGGAAGATATTCTGTGCCCAATAGTAACAAACTAACTTCATTAATTCCTTGTTAACATGGTAAGAATAACAGCTGAAACAAAAGCAATAAAATGCTGAGCGTTGAGCACTGGATTTTGTATAGAAAACAAAGTATATACAAACACTGTTTTACTGATAATGCTGCAACCCCCGAAGCCCCAGATAGTTAATATGAGTTTGCGCAAAATGGCATTTGTCCACATTTACAGTCAAACATGCTGATCGTACTCTACTAAAGACATTCTCCAAAAGTCTCACATGCTCAGGTAAATCCTTTGAATAGACAATTATGTCATCGAGATAGACAAGTTTTTGGCCTTAATCCTCTCAGTACCCCATCTAACAATCGCTGAAAAGTTTCCAGTGCGTTCTTTAGTCCAAATGGCATTCTTGTGCAATGTATATGTCCTGCTGGGACGGTAAGCGTTGTTTTCGACCTATCTTCAGGCGCACTTTCCAATTGATGGTATCCACTCCTGAGGTCCGTAATTGCAAGGAACCTACACTCACCCAAATTATTCAAAGTTTCCATGTTGTTTGGAATTGGATAAGCATCCAAAATGATTCGCGCGTTTAGATATCTGCAGTTACAGCAAAATCTTGGCTTCCGTGTCCCGTCCGTCGACATGTTTAGCACGATGACAATGTTGGTACTCCAGGGACTAGCACTCGATCCTACCATCCTATCCCGTAGTTGTTGTTCAACAAATTCTTCCACCAATGTTTGCAGCTGCGTTGCTGTATGGTATGGCTTGGTGCATTATCCTCTGTCGGTACGTGATGTTGCATCAGAGCGGTTCTTGGTAACCTCCTGTTCGCATAAAAAAAATCACTAAACCTCAACAACAATGGTACTATGGATTAGTACCAACTATTATTCTTGCCTCTTTCAGGTCCTCGTTCAGGTCCTCGTTAGGACCCTACGTTACCAGTAGGACTAGCAATGTACTTTGCGAATAATGTCCAAACCCGGTTACTATTTGTATGTGTTATCACCATGGTCCCACTAATTATGCCTTTCAACACTGAGTCTGGTGACTGCGTACTAGTTATTACGTATCTCGATGCATTATTATTATTATTATTCTGTCGGGATTGTGGAAACTTCACGTCGATTACCGTTAGGGAAACAATGTAATTCGAAAGCGAACATTTCACAATTAACAGTGTTGGGATAAGTCATGCAGAGCAATATCTGTCTGAGGGGTAATGCGCTTTAGGTGCAACAGTGCGCAGGACTAACGGCGTGTTTATACTGCATGCGCTGTCCACCAGACAGCGACTAGATGCGAGTAGAGTAACACGCCCGTGACAGACTCCAGTGTACGTGCGTACACGTAGCAAATTTTCTCATTGTAAACCGCTAAACCATAGTGGCAGACGTATGGCATACACAAACGATCAAGACCGAGCGAGGTGGCGCAGTGGTTAGACACTGGACTCGCATTCGGGAGGACGACGGTTCAATCCCGCGTCCGGCCATCCTGATTTAGGTTTTCCGTGATTTCCCTAAATCGCTCCAGGCAAATGCCGGGATGGTTCCTTTCAAAAAGGGCACGGCCGACTTCCTTCCCCGTCCTTCCCTAAACCCGATGAGACCGATGACCTCGCTGTCTGGTCTCCTTCCTCAAAACCAACCAACCAACAAACGATCAATATGTGGATATGCTTCTGGTCCTTGGTGCATCTGATAACCGGCTTGGTGTTGCTGCTCGTGAATATGCTGCTAGATATCCTCGTCGACGCCATCCAGATAAAAATGTATTTCGTCGTCTCGAGCTGCGCATTCGGGAGTCAGGTTCTCTCCTTCCACCATCGTCTGACAGAGGTCGTCCACGGACTCGCCGTACTCCATCTACTGAGGAAGCTATTCTGGAGGTCATACACCAAAAACCTCAGCGAAGTACACATAGCGTAGCAACTCAGCTGCGTGTCTCGCAAGGCACGGTCATTAACGTGCTGCACGAGCGTGGGATGCAGCCCTATCATTATACTTTCACGGAACACCTGCATCCTGCAGATCGCCATCAGCGAACCCAGTTCTGTGAATGGTTCCAACAACAACAGGAAGCCAACGATGACTTCGTGAACACCATAATATAGTCAGGTGAAGCAGCATTCACTTGTGAGGGTGTCTTCAATATGCACAATGCACACCATTGGTGTGAGGTTAACCCGCACGTCACCCGCGACTGTGGATATCAAGTTCGCTTTGGTATCAACATCTGGGCCGGAACATTGGGCGACAGGTGTTTGGGCCTCTACACATTGCATGATCGGTTGACTGCACGAAGGTATCATGCATTCCTCTCAAACTATCCGCCTGATGTGCTGGAAGATGTTTCACTACATGATCGGCAGAGGATATGGTTCCAACATGATGGTGCACCTCCACACACTGGAATTAATGTGCGACATATTTGGACAAAACATTTCCAGGGAAATGGCTTGGACGTGGAGGACACCTGAAGGAGCACGTGTTCTCTACTCCGCAGACGAATGTGAAAGAATTGGTAGCACGTGTTCATGCTGCTCTTGTTATTGTGGACACAGCTTTGCTGTGAAGGGTCCAGTTTTGTATGACCGGCGGGTTGCGGAATGTTGGATGTACAGAGAGGTCACTTTGAGCATCTGTTGTTCTGATGACAAGAGATTCTGTTGTGAAGGTCATGCGGTCATTAAATGGACATTTTTTTTGTCACTGGTTGCTAATGTGTGACATCTTAGTGCTCATATTACATATAGTATAAATGACAAGTACTGTGCTATCATCTTTAGTATCTCCAAACTGATATTGTTTTTGTAGTTATTCTGTCCTGTGACAGGTCATTTGTTTGAACTGGCTATTTCTTATTTGTCTAACGACGTATTTTTTATGTTCAGCATTAGAAAATGTTGTAAATTTAGGATACATGTGACCTAAGAAACTGTGTCTGAAATGTCAGAATGAAATTAGCAAATAAAAAAAAATGCGCCCCAACCCAGGAGCGAACTAACCCAAAACTCTATCCACTGCACTAACTGTACTGTACGACCAAAACTTGCTGCTAGAGGTAGTTACCATACATATGGTTACAGTGTTGCCAGACTGACGGATGTATTCGCCGGACGAAATTTTGTGAGAGACCTTTTGTTTTATCGTTAGCATGTGAGTGCACGAATTTCGCTTCACCCTGTATACCGCAAAGACAGGCAGGTCCAAGTAGTCATAGAACTAGATATTTCCTGCAAGATCGGTCTGTCATCCAGTACGACCAACGGTGACAAGTCAACTGCTCCTCCGCACACGCTTGAATGATATGTGATCGGAGCGCCCTCAATGGACTGCGGTCACTCTCCGAACTGTTGTACAAAGGCTGGGCCTGGTTCCTCTCGACACAATCACGTTACTGTTTCTGATCCTAACCTGCTTGCTAGCATGCTTACTGCCATGCTTTCTACAGCCATCTCCGTACTCTGGGATTAGAAGAACACATGCTTTTTCTCGTGGTTTGCCAGAATATCATAGCATTTACGCGATAGTTCTCGATATGAGCCACATAGTGGTTAGCTACCAATCGCTTGCATAGTATAATTCGGAAGATAGTGGAAATTACTTCTCTAGAAACCCAAAACTTTAGTGGGGTGGAAAGTCCTGCAAATCACTAACTAGAAACTTATCTCGTCTGTGCAGATCTCTACATGAAAACTCGAAAAAATAGACAAAACTGATAGTTCCACTCGCTGTGCCAATGATATAAGAGATTCCTAAATCATATTTTACTAAGTCAAAGAAGATGTTCCTCATGTCTAGCGAATCAGCAAACATGTTTTCCATTCTTTAAAGTCAGTACCGCCATTATACTGCTGTTTATTTACAGTGTCACATTCACACTTACATAATCATGATTTCGGCTTCAAAGTGCCATTATCAAGTGTTTTCTGAAAGTAGGTTAGACAATAACAGTGAAATACATAACAAGTGTTATAATAATACAACAATCCATATTTGTAATGCTTACTTACAAGTGTTATAAATTGCCTAAAATGGTGTACTGTCGTATTAAAATACACTGTTAGACACATTGTCTAAGAGTAGATATTTCTGGCAGAGCCTACTGCTTTGTTTCATTACTGAGTACACCATCTTGACTGAATGACAGTTGGCTAAGTGTCAAATTGTCTTGGTCAAAGAAATTCCTGTTACAACACGTGATCTTTTCTAGTCTTTGGACTCAGTGTCCGGTAGGATAGGAAAAGTTAGGAGCAATTTATTTTCTTTGATAGCTGTTACATCTTTGCAGTACCTGTTTATCTTAGTATACAATGAAGTTGCCTGCTCATAAATATAAACAGTAACAAACCTATCGATAATATTCACTGCATCCATACATATAAATGTCCAGCTAGACATTGACGTTGTTTAAAGTACATTTTAATAGGTAAATATACAACTTTCTTCTTGAAATTAACACATAGCCAATTCTAAGTTGTGTAATTTTACCTCAAATCAAAATTAATATAATACAGTGCAATTACTAATTCTACTCACTCATTAATTAAGCAGTGAGGTTTGAAGCGATATTTATGATGTACATATCACCAGGCATGTAAATCCTGTTGTAAGTGTTGGAACATTACTTAGGAATAAGTGCAAATAACACAGGTATGTGAAACATGTCATGTACATAAAAGCAATTAAGCAAATAAAAGAATCAAAAGATTTCATGTTAAACACCACATTTAAATTCAACATAATATAAAGAGTAGGGATATTCTAATATTTGTTAATGGTTGATGAGATACAATTACAAATATGAGTACAACGTGGTATTGATACATATGGCTGTAATCTTGATGCTATAAATCTAATTTACATGTTATAGTAGTGACATCTTATTTATATCACGTAAAGATGACATTGTAATGTTTACAATCAGCTACCACATATGAAACCCCAAGTGGATTAATTCCTGTTTTCTTAATAACAAAGACAAATGTAATATTATTGATCATAGTTACTTCTTAGAGAGGTAATAAACAATTCAGAAGGAACACAAGGACTAGAATACTATAAATCGTTCATTGAAGACAGTAGGCACGTGAAGTGTAAGTGTAAGGGGGGGGGGGAGGATGTAGAAGGATACACCTAAGGTAGATGAGCAAATGTTAAAGCTAGGACCAAATATAGCATATGTTAGGGCATTGTGTGGGAATGATGTGTCCAGAGTGAAGGTATGGTTTAAGTGTGTATCAGTATATTCTCTGCGTGGGTTCATATATCCTTGTATTTTATATATTAAATAGTTGTGATACTAAAATTTATTCCCTAAATTTAATAAAATAAACAACTGTATAATGACGGTACTGACTTTAAAGAGCGCATATGTTAATGTTCTCTCTTACAATACCTTCTTGGTACTGATCCCAGGCATCAACTTTAGAATTGATAGCGCAGTTCCTTTACATAAAACGCTGTACATCCGTCTGGAGCTCCATCCTGCATAAAACCACCCATTTCTTCTTTTTCTTAACCGTCTGCTTTTACATCACAACACTTTCATTTCTACTATTATACATCGATAAGAGGTGCCAAACTTATCGGCATGTGTGCATCTGGAGAAATCTTGTGCACTTGGATGGGCACCATGAGCAAGAATTGTGCAAGAGATTCAGATAACTCTATCCCTTCACAAGACGCAGAATATTGCTGTCTACTTCTGGTCAGCTGCAGATTAAATTCGTGACACTGCTGCAGGGAGGGTTGGTCAAAGAAAATGACAGGAGATCTTTCAATCTCTAATTTTATCCTAAGAATGCGAGAATGCTCTGTTGCCTTAAGCTGCATAGGGAGAGATCGTAAATTACGTACTATGCTCGAAGTGTTCGAAATAGGTAGACTTATGTCTGGTATACTGCGGTGTATATGTTCGAGAATTAACAATGAATGGATGTGCTGCACAGTCATCTATCTACATTCGCTATCAAGTATATGGTACTCTCAAAGTAATGGAGAAGCAGTTTATGATGTTACAGGAACTGAAAAGCATGATACCGTGTAATTAGTCAGTGTTGATATTACGGTAATATTGCTAAAATTAATCTTACTATCAGTTGTGATGCTTGTTATTAGAATACATCGAAAGCATCTTTTCCATCCTACCTGGCCAGTGGTAAGCTGTTGATTACCACATAATGATTGACTGACATTGCTTGTTTGAGATGGAGAAAGAGTCTTGGTGGAGGGGCAACACATTCTGGGGATGGATAGCACCGTAACACTGATTGCATACATGACTACAATACGATCGAAATGGAACACCAAGCGTTCAACTATTCTGTCACTGTGAAACACGAGTTTAATTATAGAGGTCTTCAATCACTTTCAGACAGCTGTTTGTAAACGATCCACAATGCCACAAAACTCTTCCAGTTTCCATATGTTGAGACTGTCTTTTATTTAAAATCATCCAGTATGTGTGTTGTGGTAGTAGCAGCAACAACATGACTAACGCCGTGTGATGTCTAGTTTTCTTTGACAGCGAATGGCTTGAAACATGATAATGTTAGTTTAGAACCTGCCACAGACCTCGAAGTCATGATGGGGAAAACAAAACACATGGATAAGTACAAAGCTATGTCATATGCTGCTTGGGTGTGTTACTGCAGGAAAAAAACAATGTTTCAAACAATGACACAGGTAGCTTCTCTTACGATTGCAATATAGGCGATGACACTTTACATTGGTCTGTGCAGTACCTGTGTATTTAATGGAGGTTGGCGCATTCGCCAGATGCCAGATTACATACGGTATTTGTTTTCGACATATATATCGATTTCTCTGTCAGACGACCTTAGCGGAGCTTTTATAGTTCACAGTGTTTTATTCTCTGTTGGGTGGTACATGATAGACAGAATGTTTGGGTGACAGATGTGGTTGCACCCTGAGACACGCAGGTTTCCTTTGGACTGCAGTACCTGTATGTAGTTTGGAGGTGCACCGCAATGCAGTAGCAAAATATTCGTCATTCTTTCAGATCGTGTACTGTCCTTTATACTACCTCGTGTTGTAGGGAGAGAGCTTCGATGGGTGCTGGCCTTACACATTGTACACTATTGACAGAGCTACGACAACATGTGCCACCACATGGTCGAAACACGGTCCTGTGGCACTAACTCAGCTCACTCTGTTTAAACACATGTTGCAGAAGCTGGTAGATATAATGCTCTCCGACTTCTGGTCAGTTTTGATTTCAACTGCAACGATAACATGCACAAACCTGCAGAAACAGCAACAGTTACAACATGCATAGGGTCTGTCTAAAAAACCATGTTGGAGGTCTAATTTAGCAGATAGGTTTGAAAAAGATGACTCATTTCGAGATATGAGAGTGCCATGAATACGATTCACTAGTGTCTGTAATCATTAAAAGATATCTCCATAAGATCCAGTGCAAGTATGTGGTAGTGGTTGAATAGAGATATGATTCCAAATCGCCAACAGCATTTTTACTGGAAAGCGTAACACTATCGATCTGAAAAGCCAGTTGTAACGCCGGAAATGCATATCCTCCTATTTCCAACTATTGTACCATAATTTTTTCCTTATTTTGTTACCTGAAGATATAACATTTCTGTGTCTTTATATATTGTAATTGTTTTAATATTTGTATATATATATGCATTTATGTCGATGTATAATTGGTTTGTTTTGTAAATATTATTTGTATTTTACGCTGGGTCTTGCCTAGGGAAAACTATGCTATCGAACGAATACATCGATAGGTCGTGTGAAGAACGAAAGTGTATAGGATCTTTGGTAGTGTTAACTCTGCCGCGTGGAGTGCGGGCAGCGAGAAGGAGTCTGGTTGGAGTAGTGCGATTGAGCAGGTGTGTTGTGCGACGCTCCCGCAAGTTGCCGGGCTTTCGGGGTTTGGCAGCATGTAATTGCGATCGATTGGCTATGGTAGTTTCTAGCACGGTGTCGCGGACGGGAAGCATTAGCTGGCACACATCAAGAGCCCGTTTCGCCTGGTGACCGTGTCGAGAAGAAGGCGCGCCAGCATCCAGCTTCTGCAACAGCGACGGCCGACAATGAGTGACTGTCGCCACCTCCTCGATCGGCGACTTCAAACCTTCAGTCAACCAACAAGGAAGACTAAAAGCACGTAAAGTTTCAGAACTGTATGGCAGACCTCAGCTTTTAAAATTGTTGCATCACAAAATTACAGCAACTTAGCATGAACCTTTGTTGCTCATTGTCCCAATTGCATTGCCAAGCAGGGTCCCTTCCTTTTCCGAAATGAACCCGAGTGTCGTTGAAATTCAAACGCCAGCATTAAAATAATATAATTCAATTTCACTGCCTTAATTTCAAAGTTCAGTTAAAGTATTCATAGCTGGCTACAATATTTAGATTACACGAGCACAAATTAAGAGTGCGAGTTTTGTTAGCGTATTTTAGCTTACCTGTGACTGCAGCTCAGCTTGGTACGTACTAAATTTTACTATTGTTAATTGTTCAGAATCATTTAATTCAAGTTCGAAGTTAAATCTCTTATTTCTAAATTGCGTAGATTCAAGTAGCTTTTGAATTGATTGTTGAGGTAGCCCAAGACTAACTGTATTTTACTGAATTTCAATATGCTTCAGAAACAAAGTTCACTATTAATTTCAGTCACTAAATTAACTTTCAATTTTCTGGTTTTATTAATTCTTTTGCTAAATTAAGTCAGAGTGTAGCGAAATGTATTACTTCTGACAAACTTTCAGTTTTCACACTACACATGTCAACCTTCAGTTGCCACGCTTCTAGTGCTAATTATATGTGTAATAACCTTTCTTTTTCAGTTACTATAGTAATTGTCCTTAGGACTGGCGACCGTAATTTCCCCCAAATCTCAAATATCTAATTACCGCTGGTTAATTGTTGACGTAACAGCCGCACATTTACTTTCTTTATTAACTTTACCCCTTTTCAAAACTAATTTCCACCAGTTTCATTTGCATTTTTCCTTTCATTTAGATGTAAGCCTTTCCTCCCTCTTTACCGACAAATTAACTTCGGTGACGATTGCTTTTCCCATATTTCCATTAGGTACACGCGGTTTAAATTTTCACTGTCATTAAGGTCGATAAGTGAGGGGGAGGTTACACAGTGTATTTCGATCATGTCTTACAACCTCAATCTAGCATTGCATTTCTTAAAGTGATTCATCGCACAGCATCCAGCAGCAACGTGAGAGAGTTGCACATACTGGCTTCATACCATGTTCCCTAGCAGAATCACTTTATAAATCTGGTGATATTAATTAAAAGCCTACATCACCGGCGAAATGCTCCCGCATTATCGGTCTGTCAATACACACCCAGTGATCACCGTCTGTATTCAATGTTGAATGTTTGTGTGGAAAACCACTTCATTCAGAAGCAATAATGTTCCTCGATGTATAATGCGTGTATAGTTTTTAACGTCGATATCGCTAGCAATACTTGGGTACTCCTGTAGAGCCAAGACTGCTTGTGAAAGTAACTTAGCCGTTGAGATAGTGTTTTTAACGTCTCGTGGCTTAAAAGACGATTATGTCTCTCTTTCACTGCGATCAGCGGGCTCATAAAGTATGTGTATGTTCCGACATGTAAAAAGAAAATGGCTTTGATGTGTCATAAGGGAAGGTATGGATTTGATGTGGGAAACTGATACCCGTAAGGTGAATGAAAGTCTTTTTTTCTGTGGAAAATAATGTATTGTAATAGGAATGGTACAGATATTTATATTTCCAGAGACACAGCCGTCAGGAGGGTGTATTTCCAATACTTCACTCATTGCCAAATGTCATCAGATTGAGGCTGCAATAGTAGTATTTAATTATAAGTACAGTGATAAACTATACGTTGCTAGTTTCCTAGGACGATTCTGGCTGGAGTGCAGGGCGAGCGACAGCAGATGCCTGTCACTGGAACGATTAAAGTTTCCGGCTTATGGTGGGAGCCATCCGAATGGAGAGGCTGACTAGGGATGATTTTGAAGTGATGATTTTGTATGGCGCAGGATAAGAATTGTGTTTACTACTACATCGATGAGGTATGTGGTATATAGCCCAGTTGGAGATCGGTTTCACACTGAAGAAAAATTCACGTTTTCCTCGACAGTTGCGGAGCAGTGTAACTGAGGAAGTGTCTTTCCGTATTTCATGATATTTATACCGTTTTCGAGGGTTTAACTGTCAATGCAATACGGCGATCTGTACAAAATAGTTTTGCCATTGAAAGACCTGTCTGTAGAAGAAATGGCGGACAGTGCTCCCACACCGGCAGCATCAGCTGTTTTGCGGTTTTCACACCGAAAAATTCAAGCTTTCCTCGAGAATAGAAGAGCACTGGAATTGAGGAAGTGTCTTTTTTATGCTGTGTAGACCACTTTTTCTGCAGCGGTTAACTGTGGGTGCATTATGACTGCTGCATATTTTTTCTTTTCGATCTGTACAAAATAGTTTTTCCACTGAACGTCGCTGCTGCAGAAAGTGGAGGACAGTGCTCCCACGCTGACCACAGTAACAGTTTGGGAAGTAAATTCAGTAAGAGCCAACCAGAATGCTCCATTCACAAAACATCCTTTGTGCAGGGTATAGGAGCCTCTTCAGACTGGTTCGAACAAGCTTGGGGGAAGGTATCCACGAAAACTTCTGAGAATAACGTGATGCCTTCTTTCTTCGAGAGTTCAGAGACAAATCCAAGCAGATCATTCACCTCTGGTGGGATGCTGTCCCTCATCCACCATTGTGGCTGTAGGACATCGAAAATTCACCGAAAATTCGTCATTTTTTCGACTGTAGGACAGTGCTTTGAATTGTTCTGATATTCCCATCTGTGCTTAGACACCAGTGTGAGCTTCAAGAAGTGAGAAAAATTACGTTACTGACGCCAGCGGCAACAGCAGCAAATATAAAACTGAGCCTGCACGGAAGAGTGATGAACACCACAGCAGCTGCACGACTCAGAAATTTTTCTCTCTCTCTGACAGTGCTTTCAAACAATCAGCTAGATCTCCAAAAGTAGTGAGCGTCCTGTTTAGAGTTAAAGAGATATTCTTCACCTCCAAATATCATCGTTTCGGCGTGCAAAATCTGATATTGAGCTGATAACGGTTTCGGGACCTGTTTCCACAAATGTGTGTGAAGTGTCTCAGGGAGGTTTCGCAAGTGTGTAGCGACCTCTTTTTAGAGTCCATGTTCGAGTGTGGCGATATACATCGCCAAATTGATGCAAAGTGCCGTGCAGCTATATTTTTGGAAGTGTATTTACAGACATATTTAGTTGGCTTCAGTAACTCCAGAAACAACTCTTGCTCAAAGACAATGGCATATCCCATAAATTTCGCACAAAAGCTCGCGAAGTGTCTCTGGGATGTTGAACAACTGTGTCGGGATTTTTTTCTGTGAGATTCCGTGTTCAAGTATGGCGGTGGTGGAATTCCTCGGAATAATACGTGGAATTGTTTAAATATTCTCACGTCATCTGCTAAACTCTCTCCCCCTTTCTCTCTTTTTAAAGTGGTACATTTAGTTCCTGTGATATCTTCAGGTTATGTATGTGGCTATATTCTACAACACCAGATGTAATAACACCTGAAGCAGTTTGTGTTGAACGACAAAGAGTATCTGTGCACTGGGGATGGGGACGAGGAAGGCGGCGGGTATTTCCAACGTGACAGCAAGTGTTACCGGCTGCTGTGTGACTGTGCCATGAGCCGGTGTGCTCCCTGGCCATGCTGTAAGCCGGCTCATTGCCTCTCTTAAAGCAAAGTGGGGGGGGGGGGGGGGGACTGTGGTGTAAACGTCTTGCCTCTTGCACTTCAGAAGACTCATTGGACTTTTATCGAATGATCTACATTTACAGCATATGCATTTGTCAGTATGAGTTGGGAAGTGTAACTTAACTCATATTCATGATTTCATGAAGTGTATTCATTTTCACCAAATATCATTGCTGTCAACACAGTCCTCAATGCTATAATATACACCTCCTTTTCCAGCACAGACATCTCATCCATTGAACACAGTACACAATTACATCTATCCTCTCAGTCCAGCAGCTAGACACAGACTGAGTCCTTTTCCTGCCATTTTTCCCCAGATCGCCATCTTGGATTACGTCACAGGAGGGGAAAGGACGACAGTGCCTTCTGGTGGCAGTGTTACGAACTAGATCTGTTGGAACACACTGAATAGAGCTATTGCCTAACACAACTCAAATTGTTTAAATAAAGAATGCATACAAAATACTTATATCAACCCTATCCAGCAGCCAGCACAGACTGAATCCTTTTCCTGCCAATTTACAGATGGGGAGGGGAGGGGAACAATACATAAAAAATGAAGAACTACGACCGTCTGATCCAGCATCACAGCACAGACTGAGTCCCCGCCCTGCCAATTCCTATTTGAGGGATGCAATGGGAGGGGAGAGGTGTGGGGAGTTGAGGTGGGGATGGGAGGGGGGAGAGGAAGGGCTAGGTTAGTGGAGGTAGTCAAACTGATCTATTTTCCCAGCAAAATTTGAACTTCCCACCTTGATGTCACTGCAATGTTACCACATTTATGGCTGCTATCTTGGATCCGCCATCTTGAAAAACTTTGGCAACAATGCAGAGTGGGGTGGCACTCTCTTTGTCTCACTAGTGACATTCTGTAGATCAATGTAGACAGGTAGATGCAGTTTTTCTTTCCTTCCATAAAACATTTAACACAATACCACACAAACGATGATTAATGAAATTAGTATTAAATAGGATATCAAACAAACTTTGTGACTGGATTGAAACTTTCTTGGGAGGCAGGGCGCAGCATATAACTTGCGTGGAACGTCATCGACAGAAATGGAAGTAACCTGAGCCGCACCAAGGAAAGTTTGTTGGGACCCACATAATTATCTGTCTGCAATATTAATGGTAATCTCAGACTTTTGCAGATGCTACATTTATCTCCAGTGAGGGACTATATAAAAAAGCACAAATAATACGTCAGATCTTGCGATTCAGCGGAAATAGGGCACCTCTGAAGACGTCCAGCGCAGCTGTGGACGAAACGTCAGGAATGGAAAAGTTTCATGGACCACGACCATAAAACCCGAAAGATTCACCGGCAGCTAAGAGGACCGATAGTGAACGCCTTCATTGTACGTTTGAGTCAGACCCTAACGAGATTTCAGAGCGTTACAAACCTTGGGAACTTGTTCTTAAATGTTCAGAAACATAAAGCTGTGCATTTCACGAAACGAAAAAGATATTATCCAATGACAAAAACATCGATGAATCACAACTGGACTCAATGAATTGATACATATATCTGGATGCAAGAATCTCGAATATGAACTGCAATGGGCTCAATCGTAAGTAAAGCTAGTGATAGACTGTGTGTTACTGTCAGCATACTGGGAAAATACAGTCAGGCTAGAAAGAAGACTGCTTACAAATCACTCATTGTCCGTTATTAGAAAATCGATCAAGTATGTGAGATCCATAATAAAACAGAGGACATTGAACATACAAAAACAAGCAGAGCAAAAATGGTAAATCCTTACTTACAAAGTTTCAAGAAACAAATTTAAGTGCATAATCTAGGAATATACTACAACACCCTACGCACCGCTCCTGTAGTGACCATGAGTCAAAATTAAACAAACTACAGCACGCACAGTCATTTAAGCAGTAACTATTCTCTCGCTCGATATGTGATTGGAATGGGTAGATCCACTAACAACTAGTACAATCGAGGTACGCTCTGCAAGGCACTTCACAGCGGTTTCCAAAGTATACATGTGGATGTAGAATATCTTCAAGTATCTAATCCTATAGACATATACGAACCGCGACCAGTTTCACAGTAGATAAAATGTACAAATTGTTTCAAAACAAGGATACGTAAAACATAGTGTCGGCGTTCTTAACATCGATTATGGCCAATGAATACACTAATAAATGAAAAATTTTTAACACAAGAAGACAGTGATCCTATAGACCTATACGAACCGCAACCAGTTTCCCAGTAACTAAAATGTAAAAGTTGTTTCAAAACAAGGATACGTAAAACATAGTGTCGGCGTTCTTAACATAGATTATGGCCAATGAATACATTAATAAATGAAAAATTAACTCAAGAGGACAGTACTCTTTAAGAGAAGAATTGCGACGTCTGTATTTCAACGTCCTACGTCTTTTATCACTTTACATACACTGCCGGAAAAAATTAGTACATATGGAAAAAAAAATACATCATTTTGTTTCTATGACAGGATAGTCCACCTGGTGGATAGCAGATGAACTGATTATAGTTTCAAGGTCGTCTGCCAAAAGATAGTGTAGTTACATAGCTACCACATCGCCATCTGTGTCTGCACTTTAATAGAGAATGCACACAGCCAAAAGGCTGAGTGTTGTGCAGACGTGTGAAGCAAGAAGGAAACATGGGACGGACACGCACTTCTGTTTTTTACAGCCAACTGAGCTAGTTTAAAAGGGGTCGAATTTCGGAGAGCTGCCACAAAATTTGGACGATCTGCATCAGAGGGGTCAAATTGTAGCCTTCCGAGTGGCGGGATGATCCTTTCGGAGAATTGCCACAAAATCTGGATGATCTGCATCAGCTGTGCAACAACGCAGGTATCAGTGCTCACATGAACGTTCTCAAACCCGCAGACGAGGTTCTGGACGTGCAAGTAGCACAGACGCCCGTCAGGATCGTACAGCTTCCACAGCAGAGATAAGAGGGCTTGTGAGCCGAAACGTGCCAACACTAACTGTTGCGAAACGTTATTAGCAGCGAGACTACAGAAAAGCACACCTCTCGTCCGTCGTACACTCAGAGGATCACTCGGAATGTGGTGCTGTGATCTTCAACGACGAAAGCAGATTCTGCCTGGTGAGCACTGTCTCGTAGACAGTATTCGTCGGAGACACACTGATTCCTCCCCAGGCCTTGTGATTTGGGACGCGACGAGCTGCAACTCTCTGTCACCTTTGCTGCTTTAGGCGGAGACGCTAATCTGTGCTGGGTACTTGCAGATCGTTTTGTTAGAATATTTCTTTTGCCTTTCTTTCAATAGGAAGGCGATGTGCAGTTCCAAAAGGATAATTCTCGCCCACCACCGTTCTGAGATAACTTGCTATACAAGCTGTCAAGCAATTTCTGTGGCGAGAACGGACTTGTCCTCAATCAAGGACGTGGGGGATATGACGGTTCGAGAAGTGACTCGTGAGACTCGTCAAGCAACAACTCTTACAGAACAACGTGAACAGGTTGAGCAAAGCATGGCATAACGTATCCCAGGACAATATTCGCCATCTTTACGATCGATTGGATGCCAGGGTCAGCACCTGCACTGCCACCTATGGATGCTATATCACGTACTAACGGGGGTGTTTCAACATATGGTGTTTCACTAAATGTATTTGCCTCTGTAATAGGCGACGGAAATATTTATTGCGGTAGATCACCATAAGAAACGTTACACTGTCTGCGGTGCTATGAACATACTTTATTGTGTAATTATCCAAAGAGTTACAGCAAAAAGATACAATTTTTTAAATGGAACAATAGTTGTTTCTGTCATGCACTGGAATCAGTAACACCAGTTGTGCATACATCAATTTAAATTACATTTCTATCACTTTCAGTTTGGGAGTTACAACCCTTCAAAGTTTCAGGGGCAGATACCACACACGCTGCGCATAACGCAATGCGCCTTCTAAATGTAGTGCGGCCGAGTTGTAACGTCGCCGATGTCACGGAGCGAGAAGCTTCCTCGATGCGCGGTTAGAGTGCCGACTGTCGCCGCACACGGCCCTATATCCTACAGTTCGAGCCACACACACAAACGGGGCTCAATTAACAGCAGTTACTGACGTCGGACGAAGATGGCATACACGAAGGAGTACGTTGACATGTTTCTGATGCTCGGCGAGAGCCGACACGATGCCACTCAAGCAGCCATGGATATCCTACGCGAAGAGCTCCGGCATCCATTACGTTCTTACGTGCCGAACAGCGACTTCGGGGAACTGGCAGCTTGGTAATGCGCCGCAGTACAGACGAAGAACTGCAAGAAGTGAGGAGACGGAGGTGTTTGTTTTAGCTGTAGTACACCACGATCCTCATGTCAGCTTATGAGCTGTTGTTGCAGTCGCTCGCGTCAGTCTCATATCTGTGTGGCGTATAGTACACGGCCACAGGTTTCACCCGTACCGCCTGTCACTGACCCAGGAGCTGCATGGGAACGATTTCCGTGCGAGAATTACATTCTGTGAATGGGCCATGCGTCATTTCACGCTGGAGTCTTTACGAGGTGTTATATTCTTTGATGAGTACACGTTCACAAATTATGGTGCAGTGAATCGCCATAACGTGCACTACTGGGCCGCAGGCAATCCTCGGTAGGTACCACTTGTCGACCGTCAACGTAGGTGGTCTATTAACGTGTGGTGTGGAATTCTTGGGGATGAAATCATCGGTCCACACTACTTCCCAGGTACACTGATACGTGAGTTACATGGCGCGTTTATAGTCGACAGTTTCGGTGGTCTCCTTGAACATGTGTGTCTATACACGAGAGTCCATATGTGGATGCAGCACGATGGTCACCCAGCCCATTTTGCGCGTGCTATTGTGGAAGAACTGAACAATAGGTTTGCAGGAAGGTGGTTGGAGCGCCATGGTCCTCATTCATGACCCGCAAGGTCGCCCGATTTAACACCATTAGATTTATTTTTGTGGGGATATCTAAAGGTTCGTGTTTATATCACTGAGCCCACATCCCCAGATGATCTAAAACGGCGCAGCGAGGACGCATCTTGCTCCGTGACACCGGCGATGTTACATCTCGTCCGCAAATCCTTTAGAAGGCGCACTACATTGTGCATCCAGGAACATGGACACACATTTGAACATCTCATTTAAATCAACTTCCCACCGCCAGAACATCCATCACCCACCACCCAGCCATGTATTATGTACAGCGTGTGGTATCTGCCCCTGAAACTTTGCTTTGTAGGGTTGTAGCTCCCAAACTAAAAGTGATAGGAATGGAATTTAAATTGATGCATACACAGCTGGTGTTACTGATTCCAGTGTATAATAGAATCAACTATTGTTCCATTTTAAAATTGTAACTTTTTGCTGTCACTCTTTGGATAATAACACAATAAGCTATGTTCATAGCTCCGCAGACAGTGTAACGTTTCTTATGGTGACCTATCGCAATAAATATTTCCATCGCCTATTACTTCGTAACTTGCATAGGCAAACACATTTAGTGAAACACCTTGTATATGTCAACAACATTTTCTTAGTTTAAAAGATGAACGATCAAAACGTAAATGCGGCAATTGATACTTCATTTGCAGTCTATAAGAACGTAATATCTGCTGGCTGTTAGACGCCAGATGATGGTCGGAGTGATCGCTATATCATGCAGAAATCTACAATACCAGTCTTTCAATGCTGGCCTCCATTTTGACTGGAGCTGAAGTTGGAATCTTCGCACAAGTCAGTCAGGGGACCTGAAGATGGCGTAGTAAATGGCCGAAGCTGGTAGCCAAGTTTGGAAATTAGACGTCTGAAACGTGTTTGATTTGACATTCCGTAATATTTGCAGTTGTAAGAATATTTATTTTCTTATTTGTCATCGTGTTATGAGAGATTGCAGTTGACGTTATAACTTTTCTGTGTGTCTGTTCTGAAGTACTGCTACATCTCAAAAAGCATTTAAGGGCTTGTGGCAATGTCCGTCAGCTATATAAGAAATCTAACATTCTCAGAGCAAAAGATTTTGTCGCTATTACTGATGTTCATAGTAATTCGGATGAATACCTCTAGGCTGGGTATTGCAATTTGGAATTTTTATTAATTGGGAAGTCTGATACGCTGTTTAATCCCCTAATTCTATAAGTCTAAAAATCACCTCATAAATTTTTATCTCGGTCACTCTTTATGATATTTATCTAACATAACTTTTCCTGTTCCTTTTTTAAATATACTAGAGGGAATAGTCGGTAACATCTCAACCGAAAGAAAATAATATTCTTTATTTTCTTGTCATTTCAGATTTACTGTTTGTTATCGAAGTACTGAATTTTTTATAATGAATTCACTTGTGATTCTGTATTTCTTGATTAGTTAGTAATTCAGTTGCTGTGTTATTGTACCTATTAACTTTGAAGGATTGAAGTTACGAATTAAAGTGATATCGGATGTTACGTGTCTATTACATTTACACGAAATCGTACCAGTATCCTCTGATTGTTATCTTCGGCTCCGTTTACCACGTTATGAATTTTTACTTTTCCAGGATTATGTGGAAGTAGCTAGTGATTTAAAACTGACCTTCCGACAAAACTAATGCTGAATCATTGCAATATTCACTAACTGGACGGAGCTTAAAATCGAACAATCACTATTAACCACGACAGTTTTGCCACCTTCCTTTAATGTGACCACATTTATACCCACGGTTGTGATACTGGCTACATCTTAATAAGTGTCAGATATATTCACTACGACTATATCTACGGACTGAGCCACAATGAAATATGTCGTTTATATGCATTTAATTTTGATTCCAACAAAGAGGAATGCGTAAGAGTAGCCTTAAAAAAATATAAAAAATATTGGTCAGGTGCCAGTGGGATCGTGAACTGAGGGTTCCATACAAACTTCATTATGTTCCGGTACATAGACAGCTCATCCACTCCGAGAATCGAGAATCTCGAGCATTTTTACCTGTTATCGACATCGATACTTGCAAGATATCGGTTTCAGGGATTCTAGGATTTTCGAGAAAGTTTTGATTTCAGTAATATAACTTGACATGAAGTTATGGAAGAGGCAGGAGTCTATAACAATAATAATGGTTCAAATGGCTCTGAGCACTATGGGACTCAACTGCTGTGGTCATAAGTCCCCTAGAACTTAGAACTACTTAAACCTAACTAACCTAAGGACAGCACACAACACCCAGCCATCACGAGGCAGAGAAAATCCCTGACCCCGCCGGGAATCGAACCCGGGAACCCGGGCGTGGGAAGCGAGAACGAACAATAATAATAATAATATTAATAATCAGTAGTTCTATACTCAGGTTGACTGGGTCCCGATGGCAAAAGTCAAACATCAGGCAAGGAATGACTAGTCTGCGAATGTTTGTTTCACATAGAACATGAACCGCCACATGTACGTTGTTGTATCCGCGGACCCAACCGAATAGCGCGCGCGCCCTGTCGTCTCATCGCTTGCCACAGTTTCCCATCGTGACCGTCGGCGGCGCATGTCGTTGCCGCCGACCGAAGACGTCGCGCCATTGCTGAGCTGGGGCCCACAGCGCTCTCTGGCTACACGATATAACAGGAGCGCTGGCCGCGAGTCAGGGAGTCTTGCAGACAGCTCGTTGCAGTCGTCAGTGCCGTCGTTCGTTGTCTGGTTAGCTAGCTCGCTGTGTGATTCAGTATTGTATAACGACTTAGGCCACGAATCAGGAATATTCTTTGGACACTAATTGTAACTGTATCTACGATTATAGCCACAACCTGGTCACGTCCTACTCCATATCCAAATTATGGTTGCCACGCCCGGGTAGCCATAAAATACGTGCAGTAATTGCGCCTGGATATATGGAGATGGGTAAATCACGAAACGCGTCATATGAGCAATACAGTCGTTTCTTGCCTGATGTCTGACTTTTACCATTGCGACCACGTCAGCTTGGATAGAGAACTACTGATTATTTTAATTTCAAGCTTGACTTCAGATAACACATGAAAAGGAAATATTTTTTCAGGTGATGTAATTGCAAATCAATAATTTTCGGATTTCTTTCCTTTACTTATACTATGAAACCTTATTTCTTGGCAAATTTCGTCATTGTAAGTCACTGGAAGTATTCTGTATGTTCAGATCGGCGAATTTGCGAGTATAAAAATATGTGTCTTAGCAGCTCGAATTTTTTACACCGCCAAATGACCACAGGCTTCGGTAAATGACATAAATTTCAACTTGACACGTTCACCTGTTTCTAAGAAAAAGAATTTTTAAACAGTCGCACAGACAAAATGACAGATGGACAACAAAACTATCCTATAAGGATTCCGTTTTTACCAACTGAGGCACGCAACCCTAAAAATTAACATTTTTTATTAACGAGACAATTCCAGGACCATTATCAATACAAATTTATTGATTATATTGCATCAAAAAAGACTGCAACGTAATGGGACAAAAGTAAAAGCTGCCGTATTTGCTTTCAGCAAACAGGTCCGCATCAGCCCACGCAAAGAGCCACGCGGAAAGGAATGAGGCTTACATAAACATTGTAGAGCAAACAACTCCGGAACGTCTTCGCCATTAAACGTAGATCCCATTCCTTGGTGGGTAAGTGAACTGCCCAGATTTACAGGGGCAGACTGCAGTTAATAACAAGACGATCTCTATAAGCGCTTATGTTTATTAGCAGGTGGCCACGTCCTTGGGCAGGTATATCCGTGAGCCGACAGCCGCGAGTGGGGCAGACGCGATGACTGGTGGTTTCTTTGTGGAGGCGGCGTGTCCAGCTCCAGACACGCTCTCCAGCGGTCCAGGATCAAGGTCGCCGCGAATGACGCAACCCGTACCAGGAGCGACGCTGCGGCCCCGGGGCTCCCGCAGAGCGGCGTCAACGCCTCCTCTCGAAGTCAGGCCGTACCAACCGGCTATACGCAAAGGAGAGAGGGTGGAACACTTCACTAAGCACGGTTTGTGGCAGCAAACCGTCGCAGAGGTCTGGGTAAGAAAACTCTGGAACAAGCCAAGTCTTCTATTTTCTTCTCTTGGTAACTGTCACGCACGTAGTCGATGAAACAACTCGGACAGAATCTACCCCAAGGGAGCGTTACAGAAACGATACTGTTTACGATATACGTATATGAACACCACAGTTCCATTTCTTGCACGGTAACAATACAAAGTGTATTCACCACAATTTCGTCCCGTGCATATTTTCGTTAGAAAATTGACGTCAGAGAATGATGATTTGGCAACACTGTAACCACATGTCCGACAAAGTCCTTCAGTCATTAGTGTGGGGCTGTGCTGTGCAATTACCGCAGTAGACAGAGCTGTGTTTTCACTCGTATTGACTAATTACAGGCACGTAACAACTTCAGTTCCTTTTCTTTCCTTGTTCTTTTCTATTTTCCCATTACTCGTTCATGTTCTCACCATGTTGGCCTCTGCTGTCTTCCCTCCATGTTGTTTCCGATTTCTTATTTCTTCTGCTTTGAAAGCTTTCTAAAATTATTATTTTGTTCTTAAAAAGATTTGTCATTTCCGATTTTTAGATATTTTTTCTTTTCAGATCTTTCCTTATATCCGTAATCCAAACTATAATAGATTTCTTCGTCCAGAAATGCTGGAATATCCTAATCTCATTCATTCAGTAGAGGTTTCCAAAAAAGATTAATCTTCTTCTAGCCATCACTCCTGATATTTTCTCTATATTTTTGTTCATCTCTTCGTTGCTTCTCATTTTTCAGCCGTCTGTAGCTTGTATTGCACCCATTATTTTTCTATCTATTCGTCTTCCAGGTATCTCTATTCTGCCCAGCTTATAGTTCATTGTTAGGTGTTCACATCCATATAATCGATTTGGTCGTACCACTGTGGTATAGTGTTTTAGTTTTCTTTCTGTAGATATGCCTTGCTTTTGTCAATCCATTTCCCATCTCCGTTTTATTAACTCCATCATCTACTGCAAATTTTTCTATTCTATTCTGTTCTATAGCTTTTCGAAGATATTTGAATTTACTTATTGGCTCTATTTTGCCTATTTGTGTTTCTATGAATTCTGGTGCATTTTTTATGTTTGTAATGGACTTTGTGTTTTCGGATGAAATTTTGAGACCAGTTCTCCTTTCTATTTCTTCCAGAAGATATATTTGAATAATTTCATGTCATAATTAATGAAAGTATTGCAAAATCATCTGCAAAGGCCATTCAGTTTATTTTAATTGCATCTGTTTTTCTTCCTATTATTATCTGTTAAATTTCGTAATTATTTCGCGCCAAATTCCAGATCCTTATAACTTTTCTAGACCTTAGTTGAACAGTATAGGTGGTAAAGCATTAGCTTATCTAACCAGCTGTTATTTCAATGGCTGAGATACTCCTCCCATAAATTAAGATACCGTCTTTGTTAGAATTTCATGAATTATGTTTGCTAATTTTGCTATCACACCAAATTCTCTGATGATTTTATCTGTTGTTTCTATGTCTACTGAATCAAATGCTTTCCGAAAATCAATAAATAAAACTGCCATAGCTTTGCTGGTTTCCATTCTGTGACGAGTTATTGGCTTTATGTTAAAAATCTGTTCTGTGCGTTGTCTCTCCTTTCGAAAACGATATTCTCCTACTTGTTTGTCTAACGTTTTTACAACTTTGTCGAGAAGAATTTTGGATAACTTTTTGTATGCCAGTGGTAGAAGTGACACTTCTCTGGAACTGTAGACATTTTGTTTGTCTTTCTTTTCAATTAGCGGATGGATTAACGCCAGTTTTCACTCTTCTGGAATCTTTTCAATTTTCCAAATGTTCTCAACAAGCAGTCGCAGATCACTTGTAATATTTGGTTCTCACCATTTCAGTAATTCTGCTGTAATGGAATCTTTACCACTTGCTTTGTTGTTCCTGAATTATTTCATGGCTGCATGAATTTCTTGCTCTGTTGGTGGCAAATTTTTCTTCATATTTTGTGGTATCGCCTGAATTTTTTGGACCTGGATAGTTTAAGAGCCGGTCAAAAAAATGTTGCTAGCATTTCACAATTTTCTTTGTGTTTTAATCGTAATTTGCCATTTTGATCTTCGAAACAACCTGTTGGTTCTTGATATCCTTTAAATACATGTTTAAAATAAAAGTCTGGTAAAACCTCGATTATTATTTTTGGCAAAATTTTCTTGTATTTCCATAAGCTGAGATTTTTTAAAGTTTCTTTTGCATTTTCGGAATATTTTTGATGTTTCTTTTATCTGAATTCTTCTAAATGTTGTTCTGTTTTGAACTTCTCCATTTTTGAGCTGTTTATTGTAGTGCTTCTTCACACTTCTCTTTCCACCGTGCCTTCTTTTTTTCTTGGCCAATTCTAAAGTTTTCTCTGCTGCTTCGGTAATTTGTACCTGGAGTTCATGCCGATCACCTTGTTTTGTTGTTCCTATTTCTTCTCTAAATTTTCCTGGATTCTCTGTTTTAATAATATCTGTAGTGGAGTTGTATCTGATTACTTTCTTGGTTGCATTTTTTTTTTTTTTTTGTTTTAGATGGGCGAAATCGTATTTTAATCTCAGAGAAATAATAATCTGAATCAAATTCCCCATTTCTGATCTCTTTAACATTCATAATTTACATGATATTCCTTTCAGAAATGGCTACGTGATCCTGTTGGAATTCTCCTAGGTTTGGATTTAGAGATTCTTGGTAGTTTGCGAAAATGTGTGGACATTAATATTAACTGAAACATTTTACACATATTGATCAATCTCTGGCCATTTCTGTTTGTTCTTAAGTCTTCTGGATATTCATCTACAATATTCTTATTTTTTTCTTTTTCAAAAATGGTTCAAATGGCTCTGAGCACTATGGGACTTAACCAGAGGTCATCAGTCCCCTAGAACTTAGAACTACTTATCACACACATCCATGCCCGAGGCAGGATTCGATCCTGCTACCGTAGCGGTCGCGCGGTTCCAGACTGTAGCGTCTAGAACCGCTCGGCCACCCCGGCCGGCATTTCGTTTTCAACTTATGCATTGAGTCCGCCTGGCTAGCCGCAAAGTCTAACGCGCTGCTTGCCGAGTTGGGAGGCATGCCGGTCCCTGGCACAAATCTGCCCGGCGAATTAGTGTCGAGATCCGGTGTGCCGGCCAGCCTGTGAATGGTTTTTAAGGCGTTTTTCCATCTGCCTCGGCAAATGTGGGCTGGTTCCCCTTATTCGCTTTAGTTACACTATGTCGGCGACTGTTGCGCAAGCACTGCCTCCATTTAGGCGTACACCATAATTCATCTACCACACGTGGACCACTGAGAGCTACGGCGTGGCGAAGCCTCTCCGTCGTTTCTAGGTTCCGGGTTCAATACACAATATACACGTAAGTCGGTGATAAGTATTTTAGCGTTGCTTATGTTCGCAGGAGGTTTCAGATTCTCCAAAAATGATTTCCTTTCTACGTGTTTCTTCGGTTACCATCACTTATATGTGCATAACAATTTCTTAGGGTATAGATTTTATTGTTACACTTCATTGTTAACATGTAGTCTTTATGATTTCGACGTAAATTCTCTTATACTATCTTCGATGCTGTTTCAAAAACTGACAAGTTTTCCATTATTGCTACTGCAGGTTTCCTTTTATCAATTCTGTAATATTGTGTATCAACTAAATTGTCACCTAAGAATCTGATTTCCTGTACTGCCATAATTTTCTCTGTTTCACAATTATAACAAGAGAATTTACAAATAACGTTCCAAAGTAGTACTTCTCCTTGAAAAATTTAGAAGGATTTTGAGTACAGCCCATCTCTTCTTCACATCAAATGTTGGGACCCTCCAGAATCCTAGGTTCCAGTGCCTTACAGAATGGAATGGTGGATTCCTCATCAGAGTTAGCACCTGGGGTAGTGCATCCATTGAGCGAACCTTCCGTTTTGCGATTTGAAGTTGTAAGTTTAGAGATTAGGAAATTTAGGTGCGTCTGTTTTAGTATTTTCTAATATTGATATGCATAGTAATACTGCAGAATAGAGTGTTTCTTAAACGACGCATATACTGCAGCTACAGTTTTGTTAATGCTGAACGTAGCAATTGTTGGTCAGACATATAAGAAGTATTCATGAACAGTAATAATCAGAAATGAATTACCTGTCCTAGCATGGAAATTACTAGGAAGCCTATCAATGTGTAGCTGTTGACCGCACACTAAGATTACAAAGTCATGGGAAAGCGATATGCACATATACAAATGACGATAGTATCGCGTACACAAGGTATAAAAGGTCAGTGCACTGGCGGAGCTATCATGTATATTCAGGTGATTCATGTGAAGGTTTCCGACTTGACGATCGCCGCACGATGGTCTTTGAACGCGAAATGATAGTTGCATTTCAGAAATCTTTGGCAAATTTAATATTCGGAGATCCACAGTATCAATGTGTACTGATGATACCAAATTTCAGGGATTATCTTTCAAACGGACAATTGAGTGGCCAACGCCTTTCACTTAACGACCGAGAGCAGCTAACAGACAAGAATCACCGCGTGAAATAACCGCTGAAATCAATGTGGGAAGTACGACGAACGTATCCGTTTGGAAAGTGTGGCAGTGTGGCAGGCGTCTGATTGCGAGTGCCTTTGCTAATAGCACGACATCTCCATCTCCTGGGCTCGTGACCAAATCGGTTAGACTCCAGACGACTGAAAAACGTTGTCCCGGTCAGACGTGTCCCGATTTCAGCTGGTAAGAGCTGACGGTTGGGTTTGAGTGTTGCACAGACCCCACGAAGCCACCGAGCAGGGTATCCAGTGTTTAGCACATTGGACTTACATTCGGGAGGACGACGGTTTAAACTCGCGTCTGGCCATTTAGGTTTTCCGTGATTTCCATAAACCACTAAAGGAAAATGCCAAGATTGTTCCTTCGAAAGGTCACGGCCGTTTTCATTGTTCATCCTTCCCCATGCTGAGCTTAGGTTCCAAACCTTAAGGGCCTCGTTGTCTATGGAATGTTAAACATTAACCTCCTCCTCCTTCTCCTCCTCACACGGAGCCTTGAGTCCAAGTTTTCAACAGTGCACTGTGCAAGCTAGCTGGCGGTGGTGCCATAACGGTGTGGACTGTGTTTAATTGGGATAGACTGGGTACTTTGGATGTTCGGCTACTTGGAGACCATTTGTAGCCGTTCATGGACGCCGTGTTCCCAAACAACTATGGAATTTTTGTGGATGACAGTGCTCCATGTCACTGCGCCACACTCTGGGCAATTGGGGCGAATAGTTTGGCCACACACATCGTCCCACATGAAACCCATTGCACATTTGTGGGACATAATCGATAGGTCAATTGGTGGTCAACATCCTGCCCCGGCAACACTGTAGCAATTATGGACGGCTACGGATAGATCAAAATGGCTCAATATTTCTGCAGAGGACTTGCAACGACTTTTTGAGTCCATGCCACGTCGATCTGCTGCACTACGCCAGGCAAAATTAGATCCTACGCAATATTAGGAGGTATCCCATGACTTTTGTCACCACTGCGTTCGCACTAAATTCAATAAGAAGGGCTAGTTGTACTGCTTGCGACACATCATCACTAGCAATACGTGAACGGAATGGAAAGTATGATGGTATAGTGAGTGGAAGAGAACAAAGTTAATGAAAAAAGGTGAATTATGTCTTTAAATGTCGAATGAATAAAACACACTGTAATTTCTATTTAGAATTTAAATAATTCAATGTTTTTTGTGTAATACACGTAGTATAACGAGTGGTCAAATGAGGAGGTACGAAACGTAATTACAATCAAATCGATTGAAATTTCCATATGCCGTCTAGGAATAACGTAGTAACACCTCTAAGGACTCGAAGAATCCGTCATCACCTTACCCTAAGAAATTTAAAGCTGTGGCCACAGAATGCAAGGTGGTGCTCGCTGTCCTTTTCGACGTCCGGAATCCGATACTCATCGAATTCCTCGAGTATGAAAAAACCATCAACAGTGATGTGTTCTGTGAGACATTCAGTAGCCTACGCAAGCACACCAAGAGGGAATGGCCTGGGCTGTTCCCGGAGGGAGTGATTCTGCTCCACAATGACGCTCGCCCACCGACTCCAAGGTCACACTGTGTAACAGCCAAGTTCAAATGGGAGCAGTTTGAGCAACCGCCCTTCAGCCTCGTTGCGTCACCCTGCAACCGCAGGCCGCTGTGGCCGAGTGGTTCTAGGAACTTCAGTCCGAAACCATGCTGCTGCTTCGTTCGCAGGTTCGAATCCTGCCTCGGACATGGATGTGTGTGATGTCCTTAGGTTAATTAGGTTTAAGTAGTTCTAAATCTAGGAGACTGATGACCTCAGATGTTAAGTCCCATAGTGCTTACAGCCATTTGAACAATTTGAACCCTGCAACTTCCATGTATTTGGTCGGCGGAGGAAAACATCTCAAAGAGAAGCGCTTCAATGTGGACGACAAAGTGATGGACACATTGGAGACTGGATCCTATCAGAGCCACTGGAATTCTGGGAACGGGAAATCCTTTTGCTCATGAAACAGTCGGATAGTTGTGCTCAGTCCTCTGGTGATTACTTTTGAACAAAGACTAAAATTATACCCACAGTATTGTTTTGTAAGGTTTCCTTTGAACACCACTCATAAATGTTGAATAACGAATAAGAAGACAAAATATCACACACAGTAAAATAAGAAAGAAAAAATCATCGTCATTTGGACGCAGAAAGAATCTCTCGAACTTGAATATTCTAACGCAAAACTATACCCCGTGGTGTTAACTGTACAGCCCAAATATGCACTACTGAATGAAAACAGTTGTAGCACATGTGAATACTGTATTGCAAAATTGCATTTCTTCGACATCTATTTTCTGCCGAAAATATATAGAATGAAATTCTGGCAAGGACATTTTTGTACCGATAGCATGCAAGGAATCGCACTGTGAGGTCCCAGTGTGCAAATTTTGGTTACAGTGTATATAAATGATCTAATCGATAACGAATGAACACTAGAACAGTAGACGAGATATGTTCCACAGTAGCTCATAAGGTATGAGTTTTAGAGCTCATTTTTCGTAGACATATTGTTATTGTTTTTGTCCGTACTACCACCTCTGACATCTTGTCGGTAGAGTTCTGGTTGACTCTGTTTCTGCTATGGGACATGACTTCTGAATCGCCCTTCATACTATTATATTTAATGTACAACACCCGTTATGCTATTGATGATAAATCACTTGTAATACTACTAAACATAAGATATTTATGGCTACACATCTACAGTCATCTAAAAAGGAACTACGTCTTAAAATTAGCTGCAATACAAGCCGATTCTAAAGAAGAGTCGGGCATTTAGTTACTGTTTCGTTTGAGAAGCCACGAGAGTGCTATGCCGACGCTCTTCAAAAACTAGTAACGCAACAAGACAGGCGCTGTGTGGATTAGCCATAAAATTCAGAGAATACATATTACTTCCTCCCTCATATATATCGCGAAATGACCACGACGTGAAAATCAGAGAAATGAGAGGTCACATGGAGTCACCGACACTCTCTTCCCACATGTAATTTCCAAATGAGAAAAGAAAAAGGAAGGTGGATACAATAGTGTTAACAGAAGACTTCTCACACACCTAAGGGGGAGAGCGGGATGTGGATACAGATGTAGCTGTCATGAGGTGAATATCCGCTACAGGGGACAGTAATCTACATGCATGAATAATGCTAGAAACATGTCGAATGTCTATAGAACCGTATTCATGTGTACAGCCAGTGCTATGTGCCTAACGAGTACATTAATAGTTCTGTCAACAAATGCGCTGGGGGAAGCTAAGGGATCATTTTTTGCAAGAAAATTCCAGTGACTTAAATGTTATACTGTTTTTATATGAGCCTTATAGATACCCTTGCCACTGGTATTTGGACCATTACCTAATAATGTAATTACGTGCTTTCTTCACTGTTTAGAACACTCATAAAGATATAGAACATGTAACGTGTAGTACATAATAATACAACAATTAGACAAAAATGTTGGTGCACACCATATCAACAAATATGTGTCTACAGCAGTGTGAAAAAATTTCAAAGATAAAGTGTTCGTAGTGTTTGAGCAAAAATTGCATAACACGTAATAATTCCCAGTTTTATTTTTCTGAGAATTCAAACAGTTGCAGCACTGAGAAGCACCACATTTTTCTTCCTGACAGTTTGATTACAGTCGTGTATAATACTAACCATAAATCTCATTATGCAATGAACAGCAATATATTTCTTTGCACGTTAGATAAAACGATATAGTAAGTGAGCAGATTCTGTAGTGTCGTGACCACTGTTGTCATATCAATATGCTAGAACCGTCGAAGCCTGTGACTTCGCAAATACATGTTGAAATAAGCGAGTGGATCACCCGCTGTTGCAAAAATAGGAGTATATGGCCATTATTTCGAAACATACATAACATTAATTACTTGGAAGTCTTAAAAGCAATAGTTCATGTCATACACAGTTGCTTACCGACGGTGTCAACATATATACAAAAAATTAAAATAGAAATCCTGAGAAACGTTTGTTTTTAAGCGATTGTTAAAAAAAATGGTTGCAGGGGGGCCATCTGTAACCATCCAAGAGTAAGAGTTGACCAATGGGAACTAGTCAGAAGTAATGAGAATTAGTCATAACTATTCTGAACGATCAGAAGTTACTGTCATGTCATGCCACATACGCCTTCACCACCGTCTAGGGTAATGGTAGTCACCATGATTAGGGTACTGGCATATACGCTGTCACCATTATCTAGGGTAATTGTATTTCACCGTAATTGGGGTAATGGCAAACACCATGTCACATGGGAGGAAAATCGTTGTGGCTTTGTTGCAACATGGAGAACAATTGCTATTCTTTGTCTGTAATATGGGGTACCTTGTTACACTTTTGTTGTAACACAGAGTGCAACTTACTACAGTTTCACTGTAACATGAAGCAGTCTCTTTCAATTTGAGGAGTGCCAGAACGAGCCTAAACTTGCTTAGTTGATGTCATAATTAGACTTGCTGATATCTGCACAAGCATACTGGCACCATTTCCAAACATGTTAAAATCTTTCCGAGTTGAGATAAATGCAGATGAGGGGCAGTGACAGTCACCATGTCAGATTACTATCATTGTCACTACCAGTAGTATATAAAATATATACGCTGGAGAAGATTTACTCTGCAAATGCTATTAAATGGTGCAACTTATCACAGTTTTGCTATAACACGGAGGGTAAATTGTTAAAATTTAGCTGTAAAATGGTGCAATTCTTAAGTTTTGCTATAACATGCCTCTCCCCAGTAGCTGACAGCTCCCCTACCCCTCCCCCAGTAGCTTCTGGTGTTATAATACAGTTTTAAGACCAAGTAGTTGATATTCACTGCCAAGTTATGGCGTATATACGGTCAACCTCTGGTTTTGGAATATTATATCAATTCTGAATGCCTATTTTTTGCGTCAACTATCACTGCCTTCCCCACTTAATATTAACAGCAGAATTAACAAACTTTTATACCGCCTGAAAAATAACTTCCTGGTGTGGATCCACTATAATGTTTGAATGACTTCGAAACTGGGTTGCTGAAAGCAACGCAAGACTCGTTAGTGTACTGCTGTTCAGTACACTATTTCACTGATGTGTCCTGTTGTCTCCACTGTGTAGCAGTACATGTTAGCATTGTCAGCAAAAAATAATAAGTCTTTTGTGCTGCATGACAAAGTTGGTACCCTTCCACGAGGATTACTCTATAGTTTCATTATAAACAGAAGACGCCAAACGTTTTGTACTGCATGATTTTAAGCAACAGTAGAAAGTAATTTCGTGAACGCTGATAGTGGAAGCCTTGCGAAAGTTTATGCGTTTATGTTCGACCCATTTAGAGCTGCGATATGTGTAATGACACATATCCTTTTCCCTGCTCCTTGCGAAGTCATTAAACTCGCTCAAAACTTAGGAACTGTTGAACTTTTGCAAATGGTTACAATTATTACTATGTTATCTACTATCAGTCATAACCTATGACGCAAAGGAAAATAAAATTATTCTTGGCAAAACATAGTGCTGATTTCTTCCGTAGAAGACACTCAGCAGAGATGCTGCATCTGGGAGGTGTTCGGTGGCACAATTGATAATTCATCCGACTGCAGATAAAGAAGTTATATCTTCGAATTCTGGATGGGTCACACATTTTTAAAAGTGTCACTCGAAATACGAAAATACCGTTAGCAAGAAATGATGTAGCAGTGTTGTGGGGCGTATTGTATATAGCTTCACGTTAGTGTTAGTCTGAGAAATGGACAACAGTGGAGATATTCATTTACTTTGCGAACAAACAATTCACTTTTTTAGAAAGCATTGCTAGTAGTGAAGATAGCACTATACGCCCACAGTACAACGAGGTATGTGACGATGAGGTTATACGGAGAGATATAAAGCGTGTACAGCATGCAGGTGACACAAACGTAAGGGCTGTGATGTTTGTGAGTACAAACTAACGTTAGCGTCTGAAACAGACTTACTTCATCCTTATGTAAGATGATGAAACTGCAGAAGTTTAAACAATAAGGATCCTATCTAGACAGTGCGAAGATAAAAATACATTATTCGGCTTATACGTTGTAATCCATTATCGTTTGAAGCTACTAGTGCACCATTCGTTTCAGTAAAGTATTTAGAACAATTCATTCAGTGTCCAGACGATATCATTGTTACGGGATCAATAAGTGCAGAACACTGCAAGAACTTCGAACTACTTTTCAAACTGCACCAGGAAAATGGCTTATGCTGTAAGCTGGAAAACGGCAGTTTCTTCGATTCCAGTATCAAATACCTAAATCACATTCTCAGTCACAAGAGTATCGCAACGACGCGCGAATACGTTCACAAGATCACTAATATGCCTAACCCTACTAACCTTAAACAGTTGTAGCCGTTCCCAGAAAGAATGAAATTACGCCAAGTTTATTCTCTAAGTGGCGCAAATCGCATACCCCCGAGATCAGTCCCGAAGAAGAGCCTCAAATTTTTGCCTTTGACAGTCTGCCGTGTTAAGGGTGGGCTCAAGGCGGCTCTGGGTGTGAAGCTATGTACACCGGACTTGTTATTAACACTCATGGTGGACGTGTGTCAGTAAGGAATGGCTGCTGTTTTGTCCCACACTTCTCAGACGGTCATTAACAGCCACTCACCTTCACCTACAAAGTGTTGACTGTGGCGCAGCGAGGAAAACACAACAATATTGTTTCTGATAGGTGTGGTGAACTTTTGCAATTGTGATTTGGTTTCCATATGAGAGGATGTCGAGTCGTTTTGCAAACGAGTTAAAATATTCGAACCAGCAACGTATGGACATCGTCTTATAAAATTTGACACTGTACGGTTCTAACAACTTAGCTACCTAACAATTTAGGTGTAGGTGAATAAAACGACAATTTTCGATAGGTATTTAATTTCGATGAATGACGCTGTCCTTCGTTGTAGGAGATGGAGTGCGTATCTCGGAGGCAAGTTAATATTAACTTCACAGTGCACCACATTTTTAATTAAGTTATTGAAGTTGTACGTCCACGTGTTGGCAATTATGTCGATACAGTGCAACCACATTTTACGCATATTTTTCTGGAACACTCAAAAACAACTTTTCAGTAGTTCTTATAGATGTATTTGAACAGTGTGGTACTAGACAAAATTTGTAACACGTTCTCCAAAATGTAAATTCCAAAACAAGACATCACCGTAAATGAGCATTATGAGAGTATGAGCAGAGAACTAGTCATAGTCGTCATAGCATCACATGACTCGAATGGAGGGTCTTCGCAGGCTTTCAGATTATGTGAATTTCATTTCCGTTTTTATAAGAAAATACTGAAATTCAAGAAGGAAAAAAGCATGTTTTGAGCATAAGACGACATAGTTAACCATTTAAGACTATTTCCAGAAAACAGTCAAATACCCTATTGTACCCTGGAATGCGGGAAATTTTCTGCCTTCGTCCCAACCCCAGAGCACTATTTATCAGATAAGGAAAATCCGAAGGTACGGGAGATCGTTTAACCTTTTTACTTACATTTTACTGAACAGAAGCCGCAATGTCTGCCACGATTGGCCTGTGAGATTCCTGTTCTGACACAAGTATCAGATCGTCCAGAAAGAGTACAGAAGAGTACACCTGCTGCCAGGAGATCAAAGAGTACACTTCTGATTAGGAATCTGAGGGAAACACTCATTGCTAGATGGTGGAAGAGTGAGGGTGACTGATGAGATGAGTCTTGCTGCCGTCTATTCAGGAGACAGTTATTCAGTTTCGATGCTTCACAGCCATGTAGCTGTTTTCAGTGCGTACTTTAGCGATCTTAATGGTGTTCGCACCCACTTTTCTGTGTTCGCTTGTAATTTTGCTAACAATGTGTACAGTTACTGGTCATATTCATGTATTAATCGCGTAACGTAGCTTTTCTCGTGGTTACCCACCTGTACCAAGGTTAGAGTTCACCAAGTAATAAATGTTCAGTTGTTTACATCAGTAGGTAACGCATGTGATTTGCTTTTCGATAACAAATCTGTTATAGTGACTACTAGGTTATGTTACAGATTATATAATCACTCCTATCATTAATAAGTCATATACTTCGTGTGGTACCGAGACTGTCTATATTAATTGTCATTCAGTAAGACGTTAGTTATGTTTCCGGGCATATTGTATATCACCTATGACACTGTTGCTCCTTTAGCACCACCCAGGGGTCACGTGTAGAGTAATATAGGTTATACCTACGGACTGAGGAACCCCTGCTGACTGTCTGCTTTTAACTGGCATCAGTCTTGTGTACTCTGCTGCCGAGTACTGTGCACCTGTCTGGTTGGAAAGTGTATATGTGAAGAAGGTAGACACACAACTTAACGACACAGTGCGCTGCATTACTGGTTCCATCAAATCAACCCCATGCCACTGGTTAGCTGTACTGAATCACATCCCTCCACCTCACTTAAGACGGAAACAAGCTCTACTGAGGGAGGCCAAGAAAATCTCTGCATCATCCTCTCTACCACTGCACCAGGAATTCTGTCATCCGCCACAGCAAGCATTGCAATCAAGAAGACCAGCAAGTGCTACTACAGGACAACTCATCGCGGATGGTTTTGATCTAAATGAAAGTTGGAAGCATTAATGGTCAACAAAAACATTGGGAACAAGAGCCAATCACCTTGATCTCATAAAGAATCCAAAAGGTTTTGACCTACCGAGGAACATTTGGTGCCGCCTCAACAAGTTAAGGACGGGACATGGTTGTTGTAGGTACTTCAGGTACAAATGGGGCTGGATCAGTTGACCAATGTGTGAATGTAATCAAAAAGAGCAGACAATTGAACATTTACAGAATGAGATTTTCACTCTGCAGCGGAGTGTTTCAATTGAACATTTAGTCCAACGCTGTCGACATCATTAATCCCCTGGAATTCCGGATGACTTGTTCACTCTCACACCCAGCTTAATTAACTGTTTGAAAAACAAGGACTTTAAGGTTTAACCTTGTCTAATGTCATATGTATATTGTATAAAATCATTTGCCTTATATCAACTGTATATTGTATAAAATCACCATACGATTAAATAAATAAGAGTTATACGTTTCCTTAGTGTCACATTATCACTTCCTTTCATTAATTTGTATGGTAATATGGCGCGCCAGCAAAAATGGAAGTTTCATTTCCAGTCATAAAACAAACTAATGCCTAGACACTTTATTTACAAAGTGTATGAATTTCGTTTACAAAAATTAGTCGATATGTACAGTGAAAGCGACAGCATATTTTTCGCAATTGTGTCCGTAGCGCCGTTGATGACCAGCCAGGTGTCCGTAATGCGAGGACCCTCTGGCGGTGCAGGGCGCCTGCCTGCCTGGGAGTCTGAGGATGCCACCCGCAGGCGTTTGTGGCGCAGCTGCTGTCTCCGGTAAATTAAACTGAGCCAAGGGCAGATACGGAATTGTAAAGGTGCAATGAATCTCCTGCAGAGTTCCTGAGAACAAAAATTACATTTTCACTTACTTGCATATCACACAGCACAATTATGAACAGAATCTGCGGATTTCTACTGTTAGTATTAAAAGAAGCAAATAATTACTACGTGCTCTGTTAAGTACACTGTTTCGATTATTCACACCAACATTAGCATATTTATATACCAGACACATTTCTAAAGATGGCAACCACAGTAGCTGGAAAGAAAAACATGGGCATAAAGAAGATAACTACGAAGAATCCTTAGGTAACACAACAAATGTTTCAGTTGATCGATGAAAGAAGAATGTACAAAACTGTTCAGGAAAAATCACTCATAAATGAAATAAATAGGAAGTGTAGGGAATATTACGTGAGATGGCTGAATGGAAAGTCTGAAGAAATCGAAAAAGAAATGACTGTCGGAAGGACTGACTCAGCGTATAGAAAACTTGAAACAACCTTTGGCCATAGTAAAAGCAAGGGTGGTAGCACTGAGAGTTCAAGGGGAATTATACTGCTACATGCAGAGCAGAGAGCAGATAGGTGGAAAGAGTACACTGAAGGCAGATGACGGTGATGACTTATCTGATTATGTGATAGAACAAAAAACAGGAGTCAGTGTAGAAGTGATAGGGAAACCAGCATTAGAATTAGAATTTGAAAGAGCTTTGGAAGGCTTTAAATCAAATAAGGCAGGAGGAATAGAAACATTCCATCGCAATTTCTAAAATCTTTGGGGAAGTGGTAACAAAACGACTATCCAAGACGGTGTGTGGAATATAAGAGTCCGGTGATATACTATCTGGCTTTCGGAAGAATATCATCCACACAATTCCGAAGATTGCGAGACCCGACAAGTGCGAGAATTATTGCACATTCAGCCTTACAGCTCATGTATACAAGTTGCTGACAAGAATAATATACAAAATAAAGAAAATTAAGGACATGTCAGATAACGATTAGTTTGACTTTGGGAAAGTAAAGGCACCAGAGAGGCAGTTCTGACGTTGCTGTTGATAATGGAAGCGTGACTGAAGAAAAATCAAGACAAGATTTGTTGGCGTGGAGGAAGCGTTCAACTACGTCATATGATGCAAGATGTTGGCAACTCTGAGGAAAAAGGGGGTAACCTATAGGGAGAAACGGGTAATATACAATATGTACAAGATAGTGAAAAATACGAGTGGAAGATCAAGAACGAAGTGCTCGGATTAAAAAGGGTGTAAGACTGGGATGTAGTCTTTAACCGCTATTGCCCCACCTACACATCGAAGAAGCAATGATAAAAGGAATGTTCGAGAGTGGAATTAATATTCATGGTGAAAGGATTTCGATGATAAGATTCGACGATGACATCAGTATCGTCAGTGTAAATAAAGAAGAATTACATGATCTGTTGAATGGAATGAACAGTGTAATAAGTACAGGATATAGGCTGAGAGTAAATCGAAATAAGACGAAAGTAGTGAGAATTATCAGAAATGAGAACAGAGAGAAACTTAACATTACAATTGATGATCACGAAGCAGATAAAGCTAAGGAACTGTGCTACCTAGGCCGCAAAAAAAACCATGACGGACGGAGCAAGGAGGAGATAAAAAGCAGACTATCACCGGCAAAAAGTACCTTCCTGACCGAGAGAAGTATGCTAATATCAAAATTAGGCCTTAATTTGAGGAAGAAATTTCTGAGAATCTATGTTTGGAGCACCGAATTGTATGGTAATGAAACATGGATTGTGTGGAAAACTGGAAAAGAGAATCGAAGCACTCGAGTTGAGTGCCTTAGGAGAATTTTGAAAACTAGGTGGACTGATAAAGTAAGGATTCTCCAGAGAATCTGCGGGGAAAGGAATATACGAAAAACACTGATAAGAAGAAGTGACAGGATGGTAAGACATCTGTTAAGACGTCATAAAACAAAGTCCGTGGCATTAGACGGAGCTGTAGCGGGTAAAAGCTGTAGACAAAATCAGAGATTGGAATACATAAAGCAGATAATTGAGGACTTAAGTTGCAAGGGCTAATCTGATATGATGAAGTCGTCACAGAAGAGAAATTCGTGGCGGCCCACATCAAACCAGACAGAAGAGTGATGACTCAAAAAGAAAAAAGTTAATAAGCATCTTCTACATTGTAGCTTTGTAGCTTTTGTGCTAGCTCTGACATTACAAAGTAGGGGGACTACTTTTTTTTTATCCAAGGTCTGATCAGTCGCTAAATTAAAACCACACTGAAAATTCGACGGAGCTTTCCGCAGATGTGTCGTGGAGTATCACTAGTAGGCCTGTCGATCGTATCTCGTGGCACTTTTCAGTTCTGATACTGAGTGAGCACATAAAGATCCGTAGAAGAATAGTGCCTCCTACCATGTGTAAAGTGTATGCAGTCATTCGATTTCATCACGCTGAGGGGTTCCGCCTGATTTCATGCAGCCCACCTAACGTGACTCTATTGCGTGACAGCAAAGTTCAGCAACAGTGCAGGGACTTTGAAACAGGACGTACAGACATTCGTGATGCAGGCGGTCAGGGAAGGTGGCGAGTGTTAACCGATGGTCTCGCTCAACGAGTGGACCAGGCGATACGAGAATTTCGTCTACGAAGGGCAATGCAGAACAAGCGAAGAGGAATGTTCTCATCAGGCATTGTCCTTCTCCTTGAGAATGGTCTGCTGCATACTGCAGCTGCAACAAAGATGCTCCTGCAGCGTTTTTTGTGGAAAATGTCTAATCACTCACTATACAGCGCGGACTTAGCTCTTTGCTCTCTTTAACTGCTTGCTACGATGGCAGCATTGTTGCATAAGCATCGAACTGCAGACCAGCGTAGTGAATTGGAGGAGAACACAGGTGGCTACCATCTATGAGGAGGATGTTAGAAATTTGGTACAGCGCTACGACTGATGTCTAAGTCGGAGCAGCAACTGTATAGAGAAGTAGATGGAAAATGTAGCTAAATGCTGCAAATAAAATATTTCTATAAACGCTTGGCATTGTCTGCTGGAGAGCGATCACGAATTCTGTCTAAAGAAGGCTTCAGATATAAAGTTTGTTCCTGCCTTGATAGCATAGAGCTACACTCTTACTAGTTTCGGCTGCGCTAAAGTGCCATCCTCAGATTCTCTGCGTGCAGCTTGATTTCATAAGCTGTAACCTGAAGATCTGAAGGTTGCAGCTTAGGCCTGCCGAAACTAGTAATACCGTGTAACTACATGCGATCAAGACAGTAAAACTTCATATCTGAAGATTTCTTTACATTAAAACACTTTTCATTTACACCATGGTTTCCATTACGTGTCCGATCGGACACCGAAAACAGCCCTCGCACAACCGACAATGTGTGTAAAGCATGTAATCTAAAACTGGACAAAATTGCAGGAGGAATCCAAAATTGGTACAAGATTTCTGTAATTTAATGGATAGCACGTTCTGTACAGAGATGTATAGATACAATCTTCTTAACTGCCATTATTATGGAGATTATGTATGAGACAGAATCGGCACTACTTTGAAAAGAAGGTGATTTCAAAATGAACTAAATATCCAAAACCCAGGATTTTGAAATACCCACGAAGAAAACTAAGAAGAAGATTTTCATTGGAAACGACTTTCTCACTAGAAAGTAACAAATTAATGACATTATTTCAGCATTATTTTTTAATTTCTCAATGGACTTTTCCGACTAGAATAGGTAGAGGACCAACTGCAGATAAAAGCAGTCAAAATTCGGTGATACGCAGGATAGATAAACGAAGAAAGAAAAGTCGACGGATACCATACATAATCTCAAATAACAATAGCCTACCAATACTGCTATGATAGGGGGAACAACATCACGTGGGATACTTCTGCTCCATGGTGTATTCTTGTGTTGCATTGTGTATTCTTGTCTAGCATGGTATATTCGAAACAGAATATCTGCGTTTCGCCAGCAGAGGCTGTCAGTTAAGAAAACCTATAGTCTATTGTAATTTCAGTTCTTTTGGAAAAAACTTCAATACGTGAATAATAATCTTTCCTCTTCTCGAGAAATCTTCCCTAACGGGCTAGCGCTGTGGTTAGCACAATGGACTCGCTTTCGGGAAGACGACGGTTCAAAACAGCTTCTGGCCATCCAGATTTAGGGTTTTCCGTGATTTCCATAACTCGTTTCAGGAAAACGCTGGTACGGTTCTTTAGAAAGGGCATGGCCCATTTCCGTCTCCAACCTTGAAACAATCCGAGAAACAATCGAAGCTTATGTATGACACGTCTCTAAAGATGGGACCTTAAACCCTAACCTTTCTACCTTCTTTTATTAGAGCAATCCTAAAAACTAACTCTCAGCAGATATAGCATGAGGGCCTGCTATCTCTACAGTGTCACGGTTTTTATTAGAAAAAAGTACCATAGAAGACTAAGATCAGGTTTCTTAGAGGAGGAAACAGTTTAACACCCAAGCTCAAAAACAATTACAAATACTTTGTAACTCTCTGAGTTAAAATAAAGTCCACATAATACAAGAATGGAAAATAAACATATTACAAGAATAATTGATAAGAGACAACTTAAATGCTGTAAATCAAGGGATGGACAAATCTGTAAATAATAATGTGATAGGTAAAATAGAGTTGACATTGGATCCAACTCTCCTCAAATTCTTTTGACTCTATTTATGCCTATATTCATTGAACCGCTAATGGTGTGTGATGGAGGGACAGATTTAGAAAAACACCCTGGAGGAGCAGTCGCTCTCACGGGTTAGCTGGTCTTCCAGACAACAGACAATCTCCAGACCACATGAATTTGCAAATCAGACACCACTTTGGCAGAAGTCTACTTGATTGCTGAAGCATCAGAAGCTTACCAGTTGTAAATCATGTTTGCCTTTTCCAGCAAAAGTATTCACTAGTTTCAGTCCCCATGTCAAGTGTGCTTTTTGTTCTTTGATTTCTTTTAAGACGTATAAATACAACACTTATAATCTGAGAACAAGTAACAGACAAATCAGTCTATTTACCACTGTAAAAATGTTTGAGAAAACGCAAGCCGTTCCGGACAAGTTTTGCTGATGCATTATTTGTCCGCTATGTGTCAAAATGAAATAATAACCACTGTTAACTATCGTGTCTCTTCACAAGGAATTTAAAAGAAATTTGCCTCCCTTCACAAGTCGTATCGACGTGAACACACGTCTTCAATTGCAGACAGAACACAGATTGGGGTAGGAGGGTGAATAGGAGACTGATAACCTTTGAATGTTTAGTCTCGTCAGACCTACGATCAGCAGTAGTCTTCCTATTAACTTTGGCCATTCATTATAGATCACCATTTCAGTTTTAATACTCTGATATGAGTTAATCTTCTCACTCACGTACGATACATACATATTCTAAAGGCCGCTGTCGTGTCGTTGCACCTAAACTCTCCTGTCATTAATCGTTGTTTGCAGTTTCATCTAATTGTCACAATCTATCTTCTTCTCGACGGAATCCATATACGTCACTTTCTTTTCTAGCACTTTCTGTTCAAGAATATTAATAATGGAGGTGTTGTGTCTGGTGACATGCGCAATAAACTTTATTTTTCTATTTTGCATTTCCTTCATTAATCGTCTCTTTTCGCTGACTTCCCTCTAGACTTCCAGGTTGGTTTTTCTTTCCGTCCTGCTCGTTCTTGTCATTTCCCGCTATATCTACAAGTCAACTGCAAGTAGATTTCTCTCCAATTCAATCATAGTCCAACCTTCACTTGCATAGAACTATGCAAGGAGATGATTTTGCAGAAGATTTTCTCACATCATTATTCATTAATTTTCTGGTTTAAATGTTTTTCTTAGTAATAAACGACTGTTTTGCCAATGGGATCCTCTTCTTCACTTCTATTAAAGATCAGTTGTCCTCTGTGACTGTACTAACGAAATAACAAAACTGTTTCACCTGACCAATTCTGTCACCAACTATTTTTACATTGGTTTTAGTTTCTCCCATATTTTTTTTTCCTTACAGCCGCTACGGTTGTTTTCCGTATGTTCAATTTTAATTTCGATAGTCTGAGAGTGTCTGATATGACTTCCAACATTCTATTCATTTCTTTTTCGAAATCTGCAACTATCAGGATGCCATCAGTAAATATAATACAATATTTCCTTTCATTCCTTTTATTCCTTTTGTCTTCTCCTTCATGATCTGATTAGCTTCCTCAATGAACACATTAAATAAATATGGCGATAGGGGACATCCTTGTCTAACTCCTTTTCTAAGTATCGCCTCTTCCTCTTTGAGCTTTGGTTCTGATACAGTTCATTAATCATTCTTCTATCCTTCATCTCATTTCTTTTCATAATTCTGAACAGCAACTCCCAGTTCACACAGCCAATGAAGGTGACATAAGTTCTTATGTTCATATCCGCCCTTCTCTCCAATAGCACGCCCAAGACCGAAATTGTCTCTCTTTTGCGCTGCCTTCTCTCAATCTCAATTGCTCTTCTCCAGTACACTGACAACTGACTACTTTTCCTTTTATCTTATTGTTAACTGTATTAATATTTTGGAAGCATGTGATAACGTTGACAGTAGTGTATAGTTATTGGTTCTTTCAATGGCCTCTCCTATTTTGGGCGTGGTACTTGTTCTGCATTATGTGAACTCTTCTGTCATGATTGCTCTTTCGTAGCAGTCAGTCATTACTCTGAATAATTGGTCTTTCGTGTTGTTACCTAAATTTTTCATTAATTCTGCAGGAATGTCGACAACACCAGTTACTTCTCCTCCTTTATGGTGTCAAAGGACATGTTCAAATTCATATCTCATGCAAGGAAGGCCACACATTTCTATTTAACACGCGTTTATGTCTTCAGTTAGATTACTCCTATTGTTGATATCTTTACCGTCGCACACTACTTCCATGTATTCTTTCCAACAGCCACATCTCTTAATTCTTTATTAATACTACTCCCTCTGATTTTTCACCACTACGGATTTAGTTCCAGGTTTGAACAGTTCCATTTTCTAATAAACGTTATCCTGTTTTCCCTTTTTCTGGTCTTCTTCTATCTCTTCAGCGTTTCTTTTGGTCCATTTCTGTTTTTCTTCCCTGCATTTGTTTGTGATGTGATTTTCAATCCTTCCGTAATCATCAACATTGTTTTCCTTCCTGAGTTTATTTCTTTCATGAATCAGGTTTTGTATGTCTTCTGTCATCTTAAGATTTCTAGGTTCAGTTTCCTTTTTGCTAAAAACTCATTTGTTGCTACAGTTATTCCCATCTTGATATTATTCTGTCAGTTCCAGCAGCTATTTTATTGGTTCTTTCTACAAAAACCATCTTTATTTCTTCTTGCCGTGCGGAGTGGCCGCGCGGGTAGAGGTGCCATGCCACGGACTGCCTCCCTCAGGCATGGGTGTGTGTGTTGGTCTTAGCGTAAGTTAGTTTAAGTAGTGTGTAACTCTAGGGACCTATGACCTCAGCAGTTTGGTCCCTTAGTTCACACACATTTGAATATTTTATTGCTTCATCTTTCAATTCTTCTACTTTCCATTTCTTTTTGACAAACCTCTTGGTTCTTTTAAACTTTATATAGCACTGTAAATGAAAATGAGTGTTTGGCATCATTGGCTGGGAGGCCCCTTACGGGGCAGGTCCGGCCGCTTTGGTGCAGGTCTTATTACATTCGACGCCACATTGGTGACCTGCGCGCCGGATGGGGATGAAATGATGATGAAGACAACACAACGTCCAGTCCCTGAGCGGAGAAAATCCCCAACCCATCCGGGAATCGAACCTGGGTCTGTAGGACGGCAATCCGTCACGCTGACCACTCAGTTAGCAGAGCGGACTATACAATGCACTTGGATAATGAGAGTGTGTGGCTACTATCAATGTCAGGACGTGAACCCTGGTTTGATCTGATTCCGGTGCCTTTGCTTCATAAGTACATAATATAAATGAAATCGTCTTTTCCCTGGGGCCTCCCATGTGCACCTTCCAAGCGGAACTTTAAATACCGTGTTTGTAATAACTATACAACTTTGATTACAGAAATCTACCAAATTTTGCTTCATTTATTTCTTCCAAGCCAAAATTTCCTACTGTTTTATTGCTTGTATGGGATTCTACTACTGCGTTAAAATCACCCATTACTGCAACATCTTCTTTTAATAGCTCTTCAGTATCTCCATACATAGTCTCCACTTTTTCCGTTATATGCCGATGTTGGAGAATTCGTCTGAATTATTACCAAGTGCGCAGGTATGCTATTTATTTTTACCATCTTTAACCAGTAGCTGACGTGGTATTCAAAACAATATGTCGCCATTTTTCTCTCATTACAATTGCCGCTCCATGCTTTCGTCTTCTCTCACCGCCACTGTAAATTATTCTAAACTTATTACTGTAGAAATATTCATTTCCGTTCAATATTGTCTTACAAAGACATAACATATCTGTGTCTTTCTCCCTCGTCTGGTCTTTCACTTCATCCAGTAGCGTTCATATATTCCATGTTCCAATTTTCAGCAATCTTAGGGGGATTTCACTTGATGATGACCTGAGAAGACCTCTCAGCTCTCCTGACGGGTCTTGGTTCAAATGGTTCAAATGGCTCTGAGCACTATGGGACTTAACTTCTAAGGTCATCACTCCCCTAGAACTTAGAACTACTTAAACCTAACTAACCTAAGGACAGCACACACATCCATGCCCGAGGCAGGATTCGAACCTGCGACCGTAGCGGTCGCGCGGTTCCAGACTGTAGGGCCTAGAACCGCTCGGCCACCCCGGCCGGCACAGGTCTTGGGTTTCGAGATCTGTGATCAGTGGTTAATTCCTTATTAACTTCAATTTTCGTTGTTGCGTTCTACGAGGAGCGTTCAATAAGTAATGCAATTTTTTTCTCGACCAATTTCTGTTTAAAAAATCCAGAATTTTCTGTGGAACATCCTACAATATTCCCGCTCGGGCCCCTGCAGTTTCATGAAGTTCCGATGGGTGGCGACGTCGTACGTAATCTTGAAAATGACGTCTGTAAAGCAGGTGCGTTCCAATGGGAAAGCTGTCTCTGTGTTTCTTTTGGTGAAAAACCAGAGCATCTAAATATTCATAGACGCTTGCAGAATGTCTACGGAAACATGGCGAGTAGCTGGGCGAGGCGTCGTTCATCATCACAACAACGTTGCGCAAACATGTCCGATCTCCCACGTGCCGTCCGGCTGCCCCCGGTGTGACTCCTGCAACGCTGGAACTTGTGGACACTTCCATTCGAAATGATCGACAGATCAAACACCTCGTTGCTCAACGGCACCTCTCTGTTGGTAGTGCTGACACTACTCCTCTACCAGATGGGGTACCCAAAGGCATGGTCCCACTGCGTTCCTCTCCGCATGACACGACCATCTGAGAGGATTGCTCACGCGTTACAAGGCTGATCGTCACAATATTTTGTCGACCATCCTCACACACGGATAAACACGGGTTGATCGCTTTGAATCGATAAAAATCGACAATCCAAGATTAAAGTCGCAACCTCAGCTGGCAAAGTCATTGCGATGGTTTTCTGGGTCTCTGAAGAGGTTATTCTGATGTCCTGTCTCACGGTGCAATGATCAATTCGAAATTGTTCTGTGCTACCGTCAGGAAAACGATGAACGACTTCGGCGTCTTCGTCCCTACAAAAATGCGAACAAACGTCTCCTTCTCCATGACAACCTAAGACCTTGCTCAAGTTTGCACACCCGAGAGGAGTTCACAAAACTTCATTGAACTGCTCTTCCTCATCCACCCTACAGCCTGGATCTCGCACCATTCGACTTCTATCTGTTCCGCCCAATGATGCGCGCAATCAGCAGGAGGCACCATATGTGAATGATGAGGAGGTTATAGATGCAACTAGACGTTCGCTCCAACGTCGACCAATAAAGTGTGTAAGGTTTTGAGGACAGAACAACTACTGTGCAAGCTGTAAATGTTTTTGGTTTCATGTTGCAATGTTATCACAGAAATACGAGTACATGCGTTTACACAGTTCACAATGTGACAACGTTACGACAGTTGTCAAACGAACACATCTCGTTCTCAGAAAGTGAAATAATTCTAAACACAACAATAATAAATTTTAACTAGAAGTTTCTGCACAAAATTATTCTTGCGACTACGCCAAGATGTTGGCCGGTACTACAATAAATCATACGATTCCGGTTCAAGGTTCGGTAGTATTTAGGATGAGAATCAAGTCTACAGAGGATGGTTAGTTTTGTGACAATTTGAGCACAAGATTACCCAAGGTCGCTGGAGTTCACAATGGACGCAAGTTGGTGAATCAACATGTTTACACCATCGCTGCGATGAGCTGTTGTCTGCATGGCTGCTCTCGCCCTCTGAAATTCCTATAAATAATTAAGCCTTTGCTGATTTTTCCAGCAGAAACTCTATATATGTTTCTCCTTATGCGAGAAAAAAATGTACTCATCCCTAGTCTTGGAATATGGCGATATGCACTCGCATGGCTGGAGCAGCACGCATATTAAAATGCCCTCTCAATCCTCACAAGAACAATTAATTAACTGTCTCCCCACCTGGGTTCTTTCGCTCTCCTTGTCACGGCTTTTTTCGACCAATAGGAGCGCTCCTCTTATTTTGTGGAAACTCTCTCTGCCAATCGCAAGGACCCTACCATTAAATTTTGTTCCACCAATTGGACGTTCTGTGCCCACTCCAGGCGCCTAAAAGTTACATGCTTACATCACATGTGTACCACTCGCTGTTCACGAGATCAACTGTGCCACAGGTTTTGTTTCTATCCATTTGGAATTCCGAAACACAATTAACCTAAAGCTTCTTTCAGTCCTACTTCAGATGGCCCGTTACTTGCTCTCCGCCGGCCGCGGTGGTCTAGCGGTTCTAGGCGCTCAGTCCGGAACCGCGCGACCGCTACGGTCGCAGGTTCGAGTCCTGCCTCGGGCATGGATGTGTGTGATGTCCTTAGGTTAGTTAGGTTTAAGTAGTTCTAAGTTCTGGGGACTTATGACCACAGATGTTAAGTCGCATAGTGCTCAGAGCCATTTTTGACTTGCTCTCCAGTATGCGTCACCTGTCGGGTCGCTGACTCCTGCTGCGGGATGCCCTGTAAGAGCTTTTTGTGGTGCCTCCCATGGTGAGGCCTCTGCTTCTGCCTGCACCTGCTTCCACACAAAACGTTTCCTCTCGCTGCTTGTTTCACGTCCTGCTCATTGACATGCATTATGTGGGAGTGGTGTGTTTATACCATCGATTGAGCGTCATCCCTTTTGCATTACATATTTATAGGTAAATCTGCTCATTACTGCCAAAGTAATTTACGTGTCATATTCACCTTCCCGTTACGATGTATAAAACTCTTAAATAGGGTGCAAAATTGACATTCATTTATTCTGCCACCTTAAAAAAGTGGTACCATGAGAGCATATGGGCCCCCCAGTAGGGTGGCGTAAGATCATCGCACTGAATGCAGATTGTGTTGAAAAATAGTGTTTTGTAGCCAAAAGAGCGGGCAATAATATAGTGTATTGTTATCCTGAATAAAACCAACCGGCTTTCAGAAAAAAATGTGTTACATTACTTATTGAACGCCCCTTGTACTTGGGATGTCCTTAATATCTGCAACGGAATTGATTTCTCATGCTTCCTCCATTCTATGCTGCTGACCAAGTTGCTTTGATACATCTACCTTAATGGATGATTACTCATCCCAAGGAGCAAAGCATGGCCTGACCTCAATCCGCTGATTCACCCTCAGAGGAAGCTACTGGCGGCATTAAAGGGAACCACTGTTTAAGTCGCTTTCTAACACAGAGAGTTTACCGTGGCTGAATCTTTGCCCGAACCCACCAAAGTGAAAAATCGAAAAAAAGAGCTTGTGTACTTTAAGGGAAACATTTTACAAAAGTTTGTTGCAATTGAAGAAAACGAAATTTATGATGGTTGTTGTGGTCTTCATTCTGAAGACTGGAGAGTGGTTTGATGCAGCTCCCCCCGCTAGTCGATACTGTGCACGCTTCTTCATCTTTGCATAACTACTGCAACCCACATACACTTCATAGCAGTCAAACCTTGGTCTCCGTATGTAAGTTATAACCTGTCCAAAAATACTTTCCTCCATTACCAAATTAATTATTCCTTGATGCATTGGGATTTTTCTTGTCGACCTATCCCTATATGCCTACGCGTTGTGCCACAAATTTCTTTTTTCATCAATGCAATTATATGGTATATGTCTTCATCGAGGAAGCAATGACAGAAAGAAAAGAAATATTCATGAGTGGGATTTAAACTGAAGGTGAAAGGATATCTATGACAATTTTCGCTGACAACATTGCTATCCTCGTTGAAAATGGAGAAGAATTACTGGATGTGTTAAGTGGAATGAACAGTCTAATGAGTAATGGACGATGGAGGAAGGGCATACAAAACAGATTAGCACAGACAGAAAAGGAACTTCCTGACCAAGAGAAGTCTACTAGTATCAAAGACAGACCTTAGTTTGAGGAAGAAGTTTCTGAGAATGTACGTTTTGAGAGCAGCATTATGTATTAGTGAAACATGAACTATGAGAAAACTGAAATAGAAGAGAATCGCAGCATTTGAGATGGGGTGCTACAGAAAAATTTCAAAAATTAGATGGAATGATAAGGAAAAGAATGACGAGATTGTCCGGAGAATCGGTGAGGAAAGGAATATACGGAAAATACCGACAAGAAGAAAGGACAGAACGATAGGACATCTGTTAAAACATTAGGGAATAGATTATATGGGAAAAGATATCTGTATGCTGCAAAACTTGACGACTGTCCCTAAATAACGAAAACTGTGAAGTCGTACACATGCATGCTAAAAAGAATCTGTGCAACTTCGGTTACACGATATATCAGTCAAATCTAAAGCCCGTAAATTCAACCAAATACTTAGGGATTAAAATTACGAACAACTTGAACTGGAAGGAACACACAGAAAATTTTGAGGCGAAGGCTGAGTTTTATTGGCAGGACACTTAGAAAATGTAACAGATCCACAGGAGAGACTGCCTACACTAAGCTTTTCCGTCCTCTTTTAGAATACTGCTGCGCGTTGTGGGATCCTTACCATATATGATTGACGGAGTACATCGAGAAAGTTCAAAGAAGGGCAGCACTTTTTGTATAATCGTGATATAAGGGAGAGACAGTCACTGAAATGATGCAGAATTTGGAATGAACATCATTAAAACAAAGGCAGAATCTTCTCACGAAATTTCAATCACCAATTTTCCCCTCCGAATGGGAAAATATTTTGTTGACACCTACCTATATAGGGAGAAATGATCATCATAATAAAATAAGGGAAATGTGTTCGTTGTCTCCGCGCTATACGGGATTGGAATAATAGAGAATTATTGTGAAGGTGGTTCGATGAATCCTCTGCCAGGCACTTAAATATGATTTGCAGAGTATCTATGTAGATTGTAGGTATAGATGTAGGGAGGTGTAGAGGGTAAATACTGTAGAAGGATACGTAGTTTGGAAAGCATCCAGCAAATAATTGAGAACATATGTTGCAAATGCCACTGTGAGATGATATATATATATATATATATATATATATATATATATATATATATATATATATTCTACTGGCCATTAAAATTGCTACATCAAGAAGAAATGCAGATGATAAACGGGTACTCATTGGACAAATATATTATACTAGAACTGACATGTGGTTACATTTTCAAGCAATTTGGGTGCATAGAACCTGAAAAATCAGTACCCAGAACAACCACCTCTGGCCGTAATAACGGCCTTGATACGCCTGGGCATTGACTCAAACAGAGCTGGGATGGCGTGTACAAGTACAGCTGCCCATGTAGCTTCAATGCGATACCACAGTTCATCAAGAGTAGCGACTGGCGTATTGTGACGAGTCAGTTGGTCGGCCACCATTGACCAGACGTTTTCAATTGGTGAGAGATCTGGAGAATGTGCTAGCCAGGGTAGCAGTCGAACATTTTCTGAAGCGAGAAAGGTCCGCACCGGACCTGCAACATGCGGTCGTGCATTGTCCCGCTGAAATGTAGGGTTTCGCAGGGATCGAATGAAGGGTAGAGCCACGGGTCGTAACACATCTGAAATGTAACGTCCACTGTTCAAAGTGCCGTCAATGCGAACAAGAGGTGACCTAGACGTATAACCAATGGCACCCCATACCATCACGCCGGGTGATACGCCAGTATGGCGATGACGAATACACACTACCAATGTGCGCTCACCGCAACGTCGCCAAACACGGATGGGACCATCATGATGCTGTAAACAGAACCTGGATTCATCCGAAAAAATTACGTTTTGGCATTGGTGCCCCCAAGTTCGTCGTAGAGTACACCATTGCAGGCGCTCCTGTCTGTGATGCAGCGTCAAGGGTAACCGCAGCCATGGTCTCCGAGCTGATAGTCCATGCTGCTGCAAACGTCGTCGAACTGTTCGTGCAGATGGTTGTTGTCTTGCAAACATCCCCATCTGTTGACTCAGGGATCGAGACGTGGCTGCACGATCCGTTACAGCCATGCGGATAAGATGGCTGTCATCTCGACTGCTAGTGATACGAGGCCGTTGGGATCTAGCACGGCGTGCCGTATTACCCTCCAGAACCCACCGATTCCATATTCTGCTAACAGTAATTGGATCTAGACCAACGTGAGCAGCAATGTCGCGGTACGATAAACCGCAATCGCGATAGGCTGCAATCTGACCTTCATCAAAGTCGAAAATGTGATGTTACGCATTTCTCTTCCTTACACGAGGCATCACAACAACGTTTCACCAGGCAACGCCGGTCAACTGCTGTTTGAGTATGAAAAATCGGTTGGAAATCTTTCCTCACGTCAGCACGTTGTAGGTGTCACCATCGGCGCCAACCTTTTGTGAATGCTCTGAAAAGCTAATCATTTTCATATAACAGCATCTTCTTCCTGTCGGTTTAATTTCGCGTCTGTAGCACGTCATCTTCGTGGTGTAGCAATGTTATGGCCCTACCTTCGTTTTCCTTTCCCTAAATTTACTTTTTTTGTGTTTGTCCTGTAATCTCTTTTTAAGAAACTACCCATTCCGTTCCTCTCATCTTCCAACTATTTTCCAGTCTTGACAGCATTACAAATTCGTCGGTAAAAACACATGCTTCCATTTCTTTCTCATTGGCTACAAGTGCGTTTTCGAAATTTCTCCTTTGTTCCCTTGGATGCTTGCTCCCTATACAGACTGAACGTCTTGAAGGAGGTACAGCAACATTGTTTCAGTCACTTTTTGGACACTGGCAACCATTTGTGTCCTTCGAATCTGTAACCGTTTTTTCTGTACAAGTTATAGACAACCCCTTGCTCCCTGTATTTTATGTCTGAACACCCATTTAGTAGGACGAAAATGTTTTCCTCTCCATTTGAGAGTCATTGAGTTTTCATTTAACGCAGATCTTGAACTACTGGCTGATGGAGACAAGCCGCCCGCAGAGGAGAGCCGCTGGTGACTTACGAGGTCCATCACTTTGGCTCGGCTTCCTTGGCGTCGGCAGGCTCCGGCGAGACAGTTTCTGCGTCTGGCGGCCTCTGGGCTGCAGGCGGCGCGGCCGGCGCAGGTGGCGGCTGCAGCGATAGCGCCACTGCGTCTGACGTCGACTGTCCCAGGCGGAGCGCCGAACGCTGCTCCGCTGCACGCACACATAGCAGATATGCAAATCCTGAGGACTCTAACATGGACTTTAATGTAAACCGTTCCTGTAGTATCGATACTGACGTTGTGTCAGAGGTAAATACTAAACACAATAAGATAAAATGCACAATAGAGTTTGGGAGTAACTCCATAAATTATTTATATCCAGCCACAGACGTCAGAAATCGTACTCCTGCTTCCAAGATTTATAGGAAACCTGCCACCACAGATATTGCAATCCCTGCCAATTCTCGAAACCCAGTGACCTGTAAACATGCTGCCTTTCATTCAGTGATACATCGCCTATTATTCACCCCCACGAGTGACGACAATTTCCAAATGGAAGAAGTAGCGTCAAACAATGGCTATCCTCCTGTTTTGATGGACTCCGTAAAATCAGCAACAACTGGTGTATTCTCTCCTTATCCTCTTCTCGTCCCATCACCGTAAGAATGCAACAAACGGTGCACAGTGCCATATTTAGGAAAATTCTCACTGGGTGTATGCAGAAAACTTAAATCCAAGAACTTAAAAACATCATTTTATGTGTTGAACTTTTTTGGACACTTTTTTCCAAATCTTGAAGACAGCACTCGAACTTTGAAATAGAGCGATACATATATAATTACTTGTAATTGAAGTAAATTCTATACAGCTCGGTCTGTGAGGGCAACACGCTCGCATTTGAAGGAACACCACAGAAGTTGGAAACTTGGAAAAAGGAGAATCTACTTTTCCAGGCCTTTTGTTTAAAGAAGGCCATAGTTACGAGATGCAACATGAGGTATTACATCGCCTTCATAAAGGAAAGGAAGAAAGATGAACTATCTTGAAACAATGAAAATTAACATACATATGTCCATCTCCTCAAGCTTGGTACTGAATTAGAAGACAGGTCCCTCACTCCCGACCTCTAACTGCGGATACTACGCATAATCGCCACGCGCAGTAGCCTTGCTGTCCAGGGCGCCTTGTCACGGTTCACACGGCTCCCCCCGTCGGAGGTTGAAGTCCTCCCACGGGCATGGGTGTGTGTGTTGTCTTTAGAGTGAGGTAGTTTAAGTTAGGTTACCTACTGTGTAAGCGTAGGGACCGATGACCTCAGCAGTTTGGTCCCATAATACCTTACCACAAATTTCCAACTACGCATAATCCCATCCAGGCCGCGTAGGAAATTACTTCTCTTACTCATACGCATAGCTGCTACACTTACCCATTTAATCTCGCCATTATGTCTTATCTGTTTGTAATTTAGGGAACTATTACAGACAAGATTATTTTGTTCAGCCACATGATTGGAACATGTCACTAAAGTTTATCGTTCAGTTTATTTCCTTCTATGAACAATTGTTGATTAGTCAAATAATCTTACATCGCACTAACACTAAAATAATTTCTCTAGTTTTATTCCTAAAACTAAGATTAAAATTTTGAAACTCTGCAAATGGAGATATTCTGTATACATACAAAGTCATAATCTTCGCTGTAATGAAATTTCGTTGCATCACATATTCATCCTTGTACCTGATGATGGCATGACAGCCGAAAGCCGGTTTGTGAAATAAGTAATAAATGTTGTAGAAGATGATACCAGTGTTGCGTGTGTTTTCATTCACACTAAACATCTACATTTTGTGTACATTGGATTTTGCTAAATGGTGACAAACTCCAGGAAACGATCCCTAAGAGAATAAGGAGAATAAGAGGTCATACGTGCGTACGGCAGGAAATGCATGGTGTCTGTGCTACAGGACATTTATTATTCATCGTGCCTGTGCAGTAGAATGCAGTGCACTATGTACCGTGATGTGACCACGGCAAGCCTTTAACAATGCGCGCACATAATACAGCATCGACTGAGGAACATGTTTAGATGTGTCATTCTGCGACCGAATGGAGTCATAGGCAGCGTGAATGCATTGTTCCAGTATCTGCATGTCTGATTTTCACTCCGCATACACCACAATGCAATATCTACGTTACCCTTCGTTCCAGCGAAGGATGACTGGTCCCACGAGACGGTCGCCAACAACACCCGTCCACCCACTGAGACTGAAACAGTGCTCCTGACGGTTCGCTTTCACCATGCATGGGAATTCTTCGTAGCCCACATGTGGGGCCCCTCACAAAGGTAGCCTCATCTCTGAATAGACTTAGAAATTCCAGCACCCTGGAGTCCTGTGCAACGAATCAGCTAGAAATCATCGCCGCGGAGGTGAGCCCTTAGGTGATAAGGCCGGCGTTGTAAGTAATACGGAGACTGGCAGTTGTTGGAAAAGTTCCACACGGTCTTGCGTCTTACGTCATGCTGGTGGACCACCTGTTTGCTGCTGATAATATTGTACAGTGTTCCTCCGAGATCTGTGTCAGTACCGGGCGCACCCGCCTTTCATGGTTTCCCATTGCCGAAACGAGTCTGTCTCGCACGAACGACAGAACAGTCTTACAGATATGATAATTAATTGAAACCCTCAGCTGCCGACAGGTGTTGTTGATATACCTCGATGGGGACAGCTGAAAATGTGTGCCCCGACCGAGACTTGAAACCGGGATCTCCTGCTTACATAGCAGACGCTCTGTCCATCTGAGCCACCGAGGACAAAGATGAACAGCGCGACTGCAGGGACCTGCGCGCCTCCCGTAAGACCCACATTCTCAACTGTCCACAGTCTACATACGTAATGTTCCTGATGGGTACTTTGCTCATCCACTCATTACTCGCGCCAACTAAGGTGACGATTCCCGTAAGAGTTCGCACAGCCTGTGCGCATTCGCACAGACGAAGGTCAATGGCCGGGTAGCCTTTAACTATGTAGGAAGATAGTAACTGTTCTCGAAAGAACAGATACCATTGATGAGCGTGCAGCTTCTATAGAATAAATGATAATTAATTGAAACCCTCAGCTGCGTGCATCAACAACACCTGTCGGCAGCTGACGGTTTCAATGAATTATCATTTACTCTAGAGAAGCTGCACTGTCATCAGTGGTGTCTGTTCTTTCGAGAACAGTTACTATCTTCATATATAAAGTCTTACAGAAAGTTTATGGTTCCGTTGCTGTCGGTGGGGATACTTTATGCCGTATAGACGCGCGATCACCCGCCCATTGCCATTTGCCTGTCCGTACGTAAAGACCACATTGGCCTAGTCCTGGCTGGTATCACAGGCCATCATCTCTCAACGATGCACCACAAGACACACGCCCACATCGGAGTGAGTCGACAACAGCGCTGAAGCGGATGTCCTCTACTGCTGACGTGTGAGCGTGCCGCTGTCAGGACAACATTACTGTCAGTTAAGTGTGGAGCTGAAATAGTAGGACAGACAGAACGTTCCCATTTGTGTGATGTGTTATCATGTGTGCTATGAGTTGCTGAAACGTACATTGTCAAACATCTTTTATCTCCACGTTCAAGTGGATGTCCCTTCCTCGGAAAGTATTTCCATCCTAATGTCCACCTTACCTCTTTTGTTCCTTACATTCGCACGGACAATTTCCTGCAGTTTCCCCCCAGTTGGTGAGATCACCCCGTATATTATGTTTTCGTTGTATCGAAATTAATTCTTTTTTGAAGAAAAGGTGATGCCTGATACACAAAACCGTCTTTGAGGCAGATCGGACACACAAGCTTTGCCAAGAAATGCGTTCAATATTAATAAAAACCGGCTTAATGTCTCCATTCCCTTTAAATTAAAGAAATATTATAAATTTATTTCATTGGATTCAGCCTACAGGGGGTACAAAAAGCTGTCCCACAGTCTTACAGCAAATATTAGTGGTAAAAAGCAGGAAAATGTACCAAAAATATATGTCTTGAAACAAATACACTGCCTGACAAAAATAGAGAAATACCCAGGAGGTGAGGAGGAAACGAAAATAAACATCTGATGTTAAGAGGGTGTGATTTTATTTGCAATGTTTACAAAATCGAGTCAAATTTGCGAAGGATTTGACAGTATCTGCCCACTTATCACGTTATACCCCTCTCATCTGCATGCATGTGCTGATATGATTGCGAAGGATATCATAATGCCGATGTATCCACTCCTGAGGCAAGCTGGCACACAAAGCTGGGACGGAGATGACGTCCGAGAAGGCTCGACACATGTTCCGTGGGAGACGGACCTAGGTATGCTGTTGGCCACGGGAGTGCCTCAGCATCATGCAGACAGTTCATAGAGACACGCGGATTTAGTGGAAGAGCACTGTCCTGCTAAAAAAAATGGCACCATAGTACTGTCGCATGAGAGACAGCCGGCCTGTGTGGCCGTGCGGTTCTAGGCGCTACAGTCTGGAGCCGAGCGACCGCTACGGTCGCAGGTTCGAATCCTGCCTCGGGCATGGATGTGTGTGATGTCCTTAGTTAGGTTTAATTAGTTCTAAGTTCTAGGCGACTGATGACCTCAGAAGTTAAGTCGCATAGTGCTCGGAGCCATTTGAACCATGAGAGATAACACCTGAGGGCGCGAGATGTCCATGACGTATCGTTTTTTCCTTAATCAGCTGTGACCTGAAGTAATAACCGATGGCAGCCCCACACCATGCACCAGAAGGAACATATTGGAAGAATTGGACCTCTCCCCACATCGCTGCTATACTCGCAAAAGATGGTAATGCTGGGAAGCCTAGAACATTGACATACTGCTGAACACAATGGGACTTGATTCATCAGCAGTCCTTGCTTCCCAGTCGCGGCACCAAGCCAAGCACAGCCGTTTGGGTAGTAGTCATAATGGCAACCTGTGCATGGGTCGCAGTTCAGTAGCCCGCTGGATGACACAGAATGTCGCAATACTTGTTCTCAAATCACAGGTACAGCCGTTTGCGTAGTGGTCATAATGGCAACCTGGGCATGGGTCGCAGTTCAGTAGCCCGCTGGATGACACAGAATGTCGCAATACTTGTTCTCAAATCACAGGTACAGCCGTTTGCGTAGTGGTCATAATGGCAACCTGTGCATGGGTCGCAGTTCAGTAGCCCGCTGGATGACACAGAATGTCGCAATACTTGTTCTCAAATCACAGGTACAGATGTGGAGAGCTTATGATATGCTTGGTGTGTAATACGGCGATCTTCTCCTACAGTGGTCAGACATGATCAGTCGAAAAATTGAAGACGATTATATCTGCACTCACGTCCCGATCCAGTTCAACAGCGCTCCACTATCACATCCGAATGGCCCACAAATGCACATATTGCAGCTGTCAAAATGGAGAACCAAAATGAGGCTTGTTGCAAACTGTAAGATGCTGATTACGCTGTCTCACACGTGTATGTGGCATCTCTGTATTCTTCACGATGATCGCTCAACATATAACACTGTTCACGCCCCTGGTATCAACACAAAACACGCACAAAATTCGTGCTATCTAGTGGCTATTTATCTGAATTAGAGACTTACAATTTAAATCTTACAACTCCTCCCCCTCCCACGTCAGTGATGTGCACGTCTACAAACTTACGAAGTTGCACTGATATCCGACCATGTCTTCTGGGTGCTTCATTTTCTTCATGGTCCGGCAGTGTACTTGTGAGGTATGTACCACTGTGTCCTATTGTAGCTACCTGGCTGCTGGCGCTAAGAGAGGTAAGAAATGTAGTTGTCACTTATTCTTGCTAATAATCAAGTAATCCGATGACCATATCTGATGGCGTGCATGTGACGTGTGCACGTTATCGATGGGCTTAGCAAACAACAATGCTTTGAAATGTATCCATAACCAGAGATATAAGAGATACCCTTAGGCTAACAGGGAATCCGTGCTATCGAACTTCCTCGACCAAACCACCGTCCGTTAAGCTTCTGTGTTGAGCACTGTACCAGTCGTAAAAATGGTAAGACGCTCCGTAGTGTACGAATATATCCATTGTCTTTCTATAAAGACAACGTTCCCCAATAGCGCAGGCAAACTGTCGCACAAAAATTGGTGATACAACATTCAAGCCACCCTCTGTTGTGCTAGAGATGGCAAAATAATACTAGTGAAAACTTTCTTCATTACAAGCATCCGACTGATTCACTTCTGTGTTGCGAGACATTTCACCTGCGTCCTTCAGGAGCTTCGTCTATGTACAATGGAACGGTCCTTACCAATCAATGACTACCTCTGCTTATTGCTTGTATTCCCCTAATAGAATGGAGTGGTTACAAAATAGGGTCAGCAGCCTTTTTAACAGTTTCAGGGGCTACAGTGTCAATGACTGACTGATCTGGCCTTTTAACGTCAACAACATGGCCTTCCTCTACTGGTTCAGCGAATGGGGAATCGACAGCCGTTACTTTTCCCGAGAGCATGTTGCTCTACTGTACGGTTAAATTACTGCGGAATCCACTTGGGTAAAATATTCTGGAGATAAAATAATCCCAGATTAGGCTCTCTGGGCAGGGACTACTCAGGAGGATACTATCAGGAAAAACAAAACTGGCATTCTATGGGTAGGGGCGTAGAACGTTAGATCCCTTAATCGAACAGGTAGGTCAGAAATTTTTGGAGGGAAACGGATTGGTTTGCCGGCCAGTGGGGCCGAGCGGTTCTAGGCGCTTCAGTCTGGAACCGTTCGACCGTTACGATCGCAGGTTCGAATCCTGCCTCGGGCATGGATGTGTGTGATGTCCTTAGGTTAGTTAGGTTTGTGTAGTTCTAAGTTCTAGGGGACTTATGACCTCAGATGTTAAGTCCCATAGTGCTCATAGCCATTTGAGCCAAACGGATTGGTTGAAATTAAATTAGTGAAGTTCAGTGGGAGACGAACAGGACTTCTGCTCAGGTGAGTACACAAAATCAAACAGGGATGATGGAGGAGCAAATGTAGTGATGAATAAAACAATAGGAATGCGGGTACATACAGTATTATTGAAGCCAAGACAGATTCGAAGCCAACAGCCATGACAGTAGTACAAGTTTATGTGCCAACTAGTTTCGTAGGTGATAAACAGATTCAAAAAGTAAATGTAGGATGAGATAAACGAAATAGTTCAGAGAGTTACCAGAGAGGAAAGCTTAAGTGTGGTAGGTGACTGAAAGTCGGTAGGAGGAAGAAGAGAAGAAAAAGTAGTAGGAGAATATGGACTGGCTATGGTTCAAATGGCTCTGAGCACTATGCGACTTCTGAGGTCATCAGTCGCCTAGAACTTAGAACTAATTAAACCTAACTAACCTAAGGACATCAGACACATCCATGCCCGAGGCAGGATTCGAACCTGCGACCGGGGCGGACGCTCGGCTCCAGACTGTAGCGCCTAGAACCGCACGGCCACTCCGGCCGGCGAATATGGACTGGGGGAAAGGAATGAAAGAGGAAGCCTCCTGCCAGAATTTTGCAAAGAGCATTATTTAACTATCGCTAACTCTTGTTTTAACATTTCGGAACCACATTTTTAACTCTAAGACATTTCCTGGAATCGTTGTGGACTCTCACCACAATTTATTGTTTATGAACTGAAGAAGTTGCAAAAAGTTAGGAAATTAAGGTGGGGCGTCTACAAATTGAAATAATCGGAGAGTTGTGCGAGTTTCAGAGGAAGCATTAGGCCACGATTGATTGAACCAAGGGAAAAGGCGTAGAGTAGGAAACGAATGGGTAGCTCTGATTGTGAATGACGAAACAGTGATTGCAGCAGAGGATCAAGTAGGCAAAACGACAAGCCACAGTAGAATGCATTGGGCATCACGGGAGGTATTCAATGCAACTGATGTAAGAAGAATATATGAAAATGCAGCAAACGAAGCAGGTGAAAGGGAATAGCGAGTGCAAAAACCTCTCCTTGGTAGAGACAGCCATGAGGAAATAGTTCACCTGGTGGCCAGGATGTATAAGACAGGCGAAATACCTTCAGACTTCCGGAAGAATATGATAATTCTAACGAAAGAAAGTGATGATAGGCGCGAATGTTACAGAACTGTCTGTTTATTAAATCACTGACGCAAAATACTTATACGAATTATTTACAGAACAATTGGAAAACCGTTAGAAACCAATCTCGGGGCAGATCAGTTTTGGTTCCGGAGAAATGTAGGAACACGTAAAGCAATATTGACCCAACGATAACTTTTAGAAGATACTTTAAGGAAAAGCAAACCTAAGTTTATAGCGACTGTAGACTCAGAGAAAGGTTTTGACAATGTTGACTGGAATACACTTTTCGAAATTCTTAACGGACAAAATACAGGGAGCGAAAGGGTATTTTCGACCTGTACACAAACCAGACCGCAGTTGTAAGAGTCAAGGGTCACGAAAGGGAAGCAGTGGTTGATTTTTCAGTAAGTGTGGTGAGCAAGCGATAAAAGGAACCAAAGAAAAATTTGGAGATGAATAAAGTTCAAGGAGAAGAGGCTTGCCGGTGACGATGGTATTCTGTCAGAGACAACTAAGGACGTGGAAGAGCAGTTGAACAGAACGAACAGTGGCTTAAAAGGCCGGGTATAGGATGATTTTCTAAAAAAGCAAATCAAGGACAATGGAATGTAGTCGTATTATATAAAATGCCACGGATGAAATTAAATTAAGATGGTTCAAATGGCTCTGAGCACTATGGGACTCAACTGCTGTGGTTATCAGTCCCCTAGAACTTAGAACTACTTAAACCTAACTAACCTAAGGACATCACACACATCCATGCCCGAGACAGGATTCGAACCTGCGACCGTAGCAGTCGCACGGTTCCGGACTGCGCGCCTAGAACCGCGAGACCACCGCGGCCGGCAATTAAATTAAGAAACCAGACACTAAAAGTGGTAGATGAGTTTTACTATTTGGGCAGTAAAATAATTATGGCCCAAGTTGTTGTTGTCATCAGCCCTGAGACTGGTTTGATGCAGCTCTCCATGCTACTCTATTCTGTGCAAGCTTCTTCATCTCCCAGTACCTACTGCAACCTACATCCTTCTGAATCTGCTTAGTGTACTCATCTCTTGGTCTCCCTCTACGATTTTTACCCTCCACACTGCCCTCCAATACTAAATTGGTGATCCCTCGATGTCTCAGAACATGTCCTACCAACCGATCCCTTCTTCTAGTCAAGTTGTGCCACAAGCTCCTCTCCAATTCTATTCAATACCTCCTCATTAGTTATGTGATCAACCCATCTAATCTTCGGCATTCTTCTGTAGCACCACATTTCGAAAGCTTCTATTCTCTTCTTGTCTAAGCTATTTATCGTCCACGTTTCACTTCCATAATGGCCCAAGTAGAGATGATATAAAATTAAGACTGGCAACGGCAAGAAAAGCGCTGCTGAAGAAGGGAAATTTGTTGACATCGAATATAGATTTAAGTTTGAGGAAGTCTGTTCTGAAGGTATTTGTCATGAGTGTTGCCTTGTGTGTAAGTGAAATGTGAACATTAAACGGTTCAGACGAGAATAGAAGCATTTGAAATGTTTTATGCTGAAGATTAGTTGGGTACATCAGGTGGCTAATGAAGAGACACTGAACAGAATTGGGGAGAAAAGAATTTTATGGCACAACTGCGCTAAAACAAGGGATCAGGTGATAGGACACATTCTGAGACATCAAGGGATCAGTAATTTAGTATTGGAGGGAGATGTGCAAAGAAAAAATTGTAAGGGGAGCCCAAAAGATGAATACAGTAAGTGGCTCAGAAGGACGTAGTTGCACTAGTTAGTCTTGCACAGATAAAGTCTTCGGACTGAAGACCACAGAAATAATAGGAAGGGAGCGCGCAAGATAAAAATAGATTCAATTGCAGAAGTCAATAAGTGACATCTCGTTTATCCCAGCTCTTTAATTTTAGATACATTTTATAGTTCTGGCAAATCATGGACAGTTCTAATCACTCGATATGAGGGAACAAGAATCTTACACGTGGTTTGTACCTTTCAGCTTGGTCCAGTTGAAGAGGAAATGCATATGTCAAGTAAGACTGTTCTCCGGCCCCACGCGTGCTCTTGCTATAGGCGGGAACATCGCTTCGGCTGTGGGCCACGCTAATGGGGAGGCGTTGCATGTCCCTCCAGTGACATGGCCCGTGTAGGAGCCAAGCTCACGGCTTCGCCACGGCGAGAGATGAACTCCGGTACACCTCCCTTGTTTTTCTAACAGTGTGTTCATCAATGGGCACTGAAACCAGGTGGTACCACGGAGAACACAGTTGTGCAAATATGTCTCCCCGGTAGAAATTCGGACACCACTCGCGTTAAGGCGAAGGCGAAGAGTTCTTTTTAGGTTCCTACACAAGCCCAACAATAAAGTATTTCCTAAAAAGTTATTAAGTTCCCCGACAACTAGGTGCCAGTGTGTTGGCTGCGTAAACACATTGTCTCTCCTGCTCCTTATCTTCTTGCTGAATCTAGTCTCAGGTGGAAATTTTGTTCTTGGTTCGTGATTGGCTAGCAAATTAAAATAAACGTTTTCTTATGCAAAGTATGAGCTGAGCTCAGGAAGGAAGTGGACATAATGTATCTAACTCTCCTGCTGGTCACTAAAGAAACCGGACGTGATGTAGCCTAGAATCCGATTCAGAAGGAGGCACACTCAGATTTGAGATGTGGCATTAATTCTTCAGAGGGTAAGCACTGCTTGGTGAGGTGAAATGATGGTTGCGGTTATGATTCTTCATTGGAGACGACAATCTCGAGGCACGCGATTTATTTGGTTATCAATTCACTAAATTCTTTATCCTGGTTTCGTGAATGGACCACAGCTTAGTTGATTGCGCTCCTACGCTTTCTTTGATGGAACTGCTCGTGAAGTGACGGCTTTTGTGCGTGCATGATTATAATGCTAACATGATGACGATTGGTCAGTTGTCTATTGGAACTGCCAGACTGAACAAATCTTGCATTTCCATTTATCGGAGATTAAATCTAAGTTATTTTAGTTACTTGTTCAACCTTGCGACAACAAACGCAAGAAAGGTGATGTGATGCGTCTGTAATTCCAAAAGGATATTAGTTTAATAATTTTTCCCCTTACTCATGTATCAACAGTGTGTAATCTTGTACAATTTAATTGTTCAACTTATATATATAATAAATTGTGGAAATATTTACTAATATTTTATCTCTGGTGGGCAGTATAGTCCCCAATCCTTCCTATTAAAGATTTGAGCAGTACCATCACTAGAAATTGGAGACATCTGAATCATAGCTTAGACCTCCCAAGAGATGTTATAAAGGACAAAACCCAGCAGGATTGTTCACTTGTTCCCTCCTCCATGTTCGTCAGTGCACTCTATAATCGTGAACACTGCAGTGGCTGGACCTACCTGATGACGTGTGATGACGATCTGGCTCTGCGACTCCGTTGTTGTGAGGTTCGAAATGATCTCCATGATGGACGCTGATGACGCCGTAGTTGACCACCGAGTGGAATGAGTGTGGGTTGTGCAGAGAAGACTGCGGTGGTTGTGGCGTCTGTACGGTGATCGGGGCCTCCGTTACCTCGAGAGGCGCTGCCTTATCCTGCAATGTATGGGAACAATCACGTTTTGGCATCTTTATTGTAAAATCCTATAAATTACCTTTCCGCATGGACCAAACACTATGCATGGCGAATGACACACGACGGCGCCCCAGAGCTGCTAGTAAGTTCGGATATCGGACTTTCAAAGTGTGTAAGAATACCTAGGTTATCGTTGAGACAGAATGGACAGTTTTATAAGAACCAATGTGAAATCGAAGTGCAAAGGATGCGTCATTAATGTAGACAGTTGTGGTGCAACAGTCTGATATGGCCAGTGTGGTGCCTGATTATTTAACGTGACTGGCTCCGTCCATTTCAGGTTTGTTTAGCTGTCCCGGCAGGCAAAACGTGGAATACCCGTTCATGTCAACATGATTACATTATCTATGGCAACTGCAAATATTATATTGATATTACTGTTCAGTCAGAATACAAGATTGGACATACCTCTTACAGGGGCAGATCTTGTACCTATCGGAAAAGATTTTTAGTATTTCACGTGTATGAGGACTTTGCACCCTATGCCAAACTGTGACTTTGATCTTTCTTGATTTGACTAATCATGAACGGTTCACAAACACCCACAAGCTACAAACTGGCATTGACCTCTCTTACTGTATTGACGTCTCTAACCATTCTAGTTTCTACAAGGTTGTCTGAGTAAATCTACGTTGCTCACAAACATGTTGAGAGCCTTCAACGTAGTAAATACTTTGGGACCAATAAAATATTTTACTAAATTATTTGTGATGAAGCAGTGGACACTCCACGCTGTATTCTCTTTCGCAGCTAATTCGCGTCCCTGGTATTTGTTTTACAACTGCCTCCTGATAGGTTACTGGAAATAACACGATGACTTTGATTACCACTTTTGTAGTTTTCATTTGATACGGCCATCAGCTAAGTGAGCACAACTCTTAAGATCTACACAAAGTTTTCGTGGAAATAGCTACGTACCAAATATCCATAGACCTTACGACTGTTACTTATTTACTCCAATAAAAAGGCAATTTCTTTACATTTGTATTTCTTATTTTGTTTTGATGTTTATCTCATGTATTTATAACAGATTTCAGGGCAATATCGTGTTTTCTTCATGTACCTGTTAGGCGTGTTTCAGGAAACGAACACTGTAAGTACTGCAACGATTTGCCACGCCGTGTGACAGACTCATTACAGACGCCTCCCGTGATAGAAGAACAGCGACATCAGATTACGGAGATACACTTTGCTCTCATGAATCATTTCTTATTTACAATCATGAAAGCATTATAACAGTGAATCTGGCACGGTACTGTAACGAAAATAAATCCTGTAGCCAATCTATTGTTGTAACCACAATAAGAAAGGTTTCATGAATTTTTTTCCTTGATAAAGCCAGAAAAACCATAGAAGTACCTGGTTATGCTCTCTTTGTTTAAGAGAATCGCCACAGAAACAGACCAGACGGAAGTGTTACAGATGATGGATTGCAAATGTTCATATCTAGAAGACGACCTAATACAGGGTTATTACAAATGATTGAAGCGATTTCACAGCTCTACAATAACTTTATTATTTGAGATATTTTCACAATGCTTTGCACACACATACAAAAACTCAAAAAGTTTTTTTAGGCATTCACAAATGTTCGATATGTGCCCCTTTAGTGATTCGGCAGACATCAAGCCGATAATCAAGTTCTTCCCACACTCGGCGCAGCATGTCCCCATCAATGAGTTCGAAAGCATCGTTGATGCGAGCTAGCAGTTCTGGCACGTTTGTTGGTAGAGGAGGTTTAAACACTGAATCTTTCACATAACCCCACAGAAAGAAATCGCATGGGGTTAAGTCGGGAGAGCGTGGAGGCCATGACATGAATTGTTGATCATGATCTCCACCACGACCGATCCATCGGTTTTCCAATCTCCTGTTTAAGAAATACTTCTGCTTTAGCCTTTTCCATGAGATTTTCCAAACCGTCGGCTGCGGTACGTTTACCTCCCTGCTTGCTTTATTCGTCGACTTCCACGGCTACGCGTGAAACTTGCCCGCACGCGTACAACCGTTTCTTCGCTCACTGCAGGCCGACCCGTTGATTTCCCCTTACAGAAGCATCCAGAAGCTTTAAACTGCGCATACCATCGCCGAATGGAGTTAGCAGTTGGTGGATCTTTGTTGAGCTTCGTCCTGAAGTGTCGTTGCACTGTTATGTCTGACGTGAGTGCATTTCAAGCACGACATACGCTTTCTCGGCTCCTGTCACCATTTTGTCTCACTGCGCTCTCGAGCGCTCTGGCGGCAGAAACCTGAAGTGCGGCTTCAGCCGAACAAAACTTTATGAGTTTTTCTACGTATCTGTAGTGTGTCGTGACCATATGTCAATGAATGGAGCTACAGTGAATTTATGAAATCGCTTCAATCATTTGTAATAGCCCTGTACATATTAATAATTGTACTGGAAACCAGTACTACTTGCAGGTTACCCCTCGAACGGCATCAATAATTTTAGTTTCAATTTTTTGGTTAATTATTGAGTGAGTTGAAATATTTATAATGCTTTCATAATTTGTTTATTAACAGGTATAATTTTATCTTAAAAGTGTAACACAATAAGACAAGTATTACAGTAAGAAACTGGGAGCTTCTGTTGATGCAGCGCAACTTTCGCTTAAAATGGAGCGAAAATTACTCAGATTACATACATCCAGTGTTTCATAATAATAAGACATAGTGACTTCCAAAACTTTCATCGTAACTCCAGACATTCCTAAACTTTTTCTCGTTTGGATGCTCAACATCAAATATTTAACAAAGTACCTCATTTGTAAAGCAATCAGTCGTTTGAAGCTATTTTATGCGTGGGAGTTCTATATTTAAAGAAACAGGAGTTTGGTCGTAATATTATAATAAATGCTAGAGCGACATACGCACATGTGTTTGAAGGTTAGAATGCGTGGAATAGTCTGTCAATATTCGGTAGTGGCTGTGGAAGGACTGATGAACGTAGGTTCTTAGTTTCATCTTGTGGTATATTTTTATGATATTGAATTCTTTTGTCGTTAAGACGGGTCACAGGAACGGTCAATGAGTGTGAGAATAATGTTTAATTTCATTTTTTCTTCCTTTTTCTTTTTAAGTGAGACTTGTTAACACACAAAAGCAAGATGTCGACACACGTGATAAGAAGGCCGCAGTTCAGAAATTTATGTGAGATGTGAGATGGGTTAATGAAGTCACCTTTGTACCAAATTTCACCATAATTCTGCCCGTCGTAATCTTGGACGTCACATCCCCCCTTACAAATAATTCACGCCTTTTTGACGCCTCAGAACGGCAACAATTAACGCTTAAATCACGCTGTTTCCTTAGGAGTGACCGAGGAAAACATTTCAGACACACCGCCAATCAGATCTGGCAAGGAAAGCACCTCGAGGGATGGCATAAAGGACGTCATTGGAATCACCCCTTTACTTGGAACGTTCATTTCCCACACATTTCGCGGTCGAAAACGACAGTTCGACTACAATTTTTGCTCTGCTGTACAGCTTAGAATCGCTATGGACTGTTAAAAACCTTTCGACAAAATCTGAATGTGATCCGAAGCAGCAAAGGGTTCGTATGATTTTTTATCCGTCCATTCTTGAGCCCTCCTATGGCGTGATCATGAGAGGGGTGGGGGAAATTAAGACGTGCGTCAATTAACTGGCAAAGGTTCAAAAATGGTTCAAATGGCTCTGAGCACTATGGAACTTAACGTCTGAGGTCATCAGTCCTCTAGAACTTAGAACTACTTAAACCTAACTAACCTAAGGACATCACACACATCCAAGCCCGTGGCAGGATTCGAAACTGCGACCGTAGCAGTCGCGCAATTCCGGACTGAAGCGCTAAGAACCACTCGCCCACCGCGACCGGCGAAGCTTCCCTCTTATACACTCCAATTCTGCAACATCTCGCACCTTAGCTGAGCACCTTACAAGTGTGCCTCTCAGAAACTTCCACACACACATTTAGCCTCGGGGCTGGTCTGGTGCCTGAGGATTAAGCAAGCCCTTAGACGCCTCTCACTTAGCGTCTGCCTGCCTTTAGACGCTGGTGCAGCCGCAAGGTACCGAGAGTGTTGCCGAACTGGAGGGTTTTAGAAGAACCCTTTTTATCCACGGACATCTTGATGCTGCAGCCTCAGTCCCCTTCATCCGTGATCACGCTGCAGTAGGGCGCGAAAAGGAGGGATGAAAAAGCATAAAACTTGTTTGTAGTTCGGATCATGCTCAGACTTTGTCGAATGGTTTTCAACGGTCTCTAGAGGTTCCACCCCGTATGCCAGGACAAAAATTGCAGTCACACTACACTCCAAAGAGATCAGATCACGTTCATTGGTATTGTAGCCCCAAGATGTCCTCAGGTTGACAGGCCCAGAGGGCGGTAGCAGCGTGGAACGTTGTGAAGAACGTCGTCCTGTTCCTCATTGCATTGTGAACTGTCTTTTCGACCGCGAAATATGTAGGATCCAACACGTCAGGGGAAGGGGTGGTTTCACTAACATCCTTTATGCCATCCTCTGTGGCATTTTCGTGTCAATTCTGAGCGGTGGTCTGTCTGAAATGCTTTCCTCGGCCACCAATAAGAAAAAGAAAACTGCGTAATTTCAATGCTGGTTGTCAAAGTTCTGACCACATTGACAGAGGCGTCAAAAGAAGGGATGAAATGTGTGTAGGACGGGGCATGACGACCTCCCCCTCGTGTGATGTGTGGTGGGGTTGGGCAGAATTGTAGTGAAATTTGGTTCAAACGGTTCAAATGGCTCTGAGCACTATGCGACTTAACTTCTGAGGTCATCAGTCGCCTAGAACTTATAACTAATTAAACCTGACTAACCTAAGGACGTCACACACATCCATGCCCGAGGCAGGATTCGAACCTGCGACCGTAGCTGTCGCTCGGTTCCAGACTGTATGAAATTTGGTGCCAACATGTTATCAGTAACACACCTTACAGGTCACATGAACTTCTGAGCTGATTTTTTATTTTTTTTTTTTAATTTTTTTATTTTTTTTTATTTTATTTTATTTTTCATGTGTCGACACCATGCTGTCTCAAGTGTACTGAGCCCGAGGATGACGTCATACGGCGCCTCGCTTTTGCACCAATACAGAGGAAGGTTCCCGGAGGCATCTGTGAGCCGCATCGGAATGTGAGGTAATTATCGGGTAGTTACAAGTCGAGCATGGCTACTCACTAGTGCCTTGTACAGAGGGCTGGCTGCGTAGAGCGAGGCCGGCAGCAGCTGGCTCAGATCTTGTGGCTGCGCTGACAGCTGAAGGCGCTCCGGCACGTTGCTCTGCAGCTCCGAGTGAGGCGCTGCCGTCGCTTGCAGGGCGTTCAGGAGTGGGTCCGGCGGGGATGGTGCGAACGAGTCGCCAAACGCCTGCCCCTGCAACAACCACCACCGCTGTTCCCATTTTAGAGTTACCTAAGTAAAAATTATTTGTCACTGACTCATTGTCGATGCTAAACTCACTAGTTCTCAACTGAAAACTGTTTCTTCCCGTGTGGTGGTGCTGTATTCTAAGACAACAGGCGCAATGTTCACACTGCTTGTATCATCCAAAACTGGTTGTTTGGACATGAAGATGAATATTCCCAATCCGCTGGCAATCATAGTGCCTTTTTGGTCTTCTTTAGAGATAATGTATGATCGTTGTCCACCTCCATCATAGTTACCTGATCTTGGCACATTTTGGAGGAAGAACGTTATAAGATTCCCTTGAAATCCATACAGGACCCGCATGTGTACATTTCGAGGTCAACTGAAACCATGTTTGAATACCACCGAGTTTCCTATACCACATTAGGAAGGCTAACGTGTTGTGTTTTTAACGTTTCTATATTTTTATCAAGCGTCTGTATACGATATATCAATACACGATCACGTGGCAAAACCAAAGGACAAGCAACTAAATCACACCCATGGCGAACGCAAACAACTTGTGTTTAATTTGCTTACTCAAATGCAAGTGTGCTGACACAATTATGCCTGCTCACAACATATCCTGCCACAGGCCCCCTGTACCATAAAGACAAATAAGCCGTTACTGACCACTTTCCGAGTTGGATTCAAGAAGTTGCTTTACAAGTGGCTACACACAAAGATGCACCTAAAATGACGCAGTGCTTAAATGAGAAAGCCACCAGCCTTCCACCACCAGCTGCAGATGCACTCAAGTAGTGCTCCTTACGACCAACAGAAGCCGTTCCTTCACCTGCTTTGGATTTGCCATTGGTCCTGTCAAGAAAATGCAGTAACCACGAATCCCAGGTTGTCCACACGGTAGCCCCTTCAGCGCTTCCCGTCGTCTCTTCACACAACAGTTGTTGAGGCCCCTCAGACTTGGCTCGAACCAACATTCGCTGTTGAGTTTCGCTGTGGCAAATGATCACGTCACCGCCCGTCCAGTTCTGCAACTCGGCCATGGCGGTGCTCTAAGCACTCACTTGTCCGTCGCGACCGCCCTTTGGTAACGCCAGTGTTATCCATCAGTAACCATGACCTCTGCTGCCAGAGAATACCCGTTCCATTACACGTGGCACACTATAAATTACACAATGACTTCTGTCCGAATTTTCACAGCCAAGCCAAGATTTGTAAAAGGACAAATAAGGTACCAAGATCACCAGATGAGAACTATTTTTGCAATAAAATATGTAATTACTTTAAAGTACTCAAGATAATGAAGAAAAATTTAATTACAGATTTGAGGGGAAATTGAAATAAGAAACAAATTCGCTAACTATGTAAATGAAGTGCAAATACGTAGTTCATCTCTTTAAGGCCTAGCTATTTTCCGCGTAAAAGTTTCATTTGTGTGATTTTTATCTGTAAGATAAGGCTCACAACGAATCAAGTACTAAATTTAGGACACGTCGAGAATAGAAGACACTACCAAAGCAAATAAAGTAACGGTGAGATAGTGCTTTCTGAACAAAACTTGAAAATAAAGGAAACTGGGCAGATGCGGGTAGAACTCGCGCAATGAGGGTTCTGTACAAACTTAATTATGTTTATAGACAGTCCATCCATTCCGGAAATCGAGGATCCCGATGATTTTTGCCCAGTTATCGACAATGATACCGTCAAGATACCGGTCCCAGGAATTCCGAGACTTCCGAATATGCTTTAAGAATGACAGTTAACAGTTTTAGGATTTTTTCTTTGGTTGTAGTGCGAAACCTTGCTGCTTGGCAAATTTCACGATTCTAGTTTAACGAGGTTTGATGAATGAGTTTGCGAATATCAAAATACGTGATATAAATGGCTGTATCTTTTAGTTGCATTCACTCAGGAGCTTATTGCATTTATTACACCGCCAAGTGATCATAGACCTTAGTATATGACATTAATTTCAACTTGACACGTCTACCCGATCTTGAGAAATAGGGTTTTAACAGTTGGAGATACGGACAGACAGACAGACAGAGAGGCGGGCAGCAAACGGATCTTATCAGGGCTTCGTTTTTACAGAATAACGTACGCAACTCAAGCACGCAGAAGTGCGGCAGCACGATGTGGCATAGACTCGACTATTGTCTGAGGTAGTGCTCGACGCAATTGACTCAATCAATCCTGCATGGCTGTCCATAAGAGTACGAAGGGGTGGAGAAATCTTCTGAACAGAACTTTGCAAGGCACCCCACATCAATAATGTTCATCTACATCTACATCTACATCTACATTTATACACCGCAAGCCACCCAACGGTGTGTGGCGGAAGGCACTTTACGTGCCACTGTCATTACCTCCATTTCCTGTTCCATTCGCGTATGGTTCGCGGGAAGAACGACTGTCTGAAAGCCTCCGTGCGCGCTCTAATCTCTCTAATTTTACATTCGTGATCTCTTCGGGAGGTATAAGTAGGGGGAAGCAATATATTCGATACCTCATCCAGAAACGCACCCTCTCGAAACCTGGCGAGCAAGCTACACCGCGATGCAGAGCGCCTCTCTTGCAGAGTCTGCCACTTGAGTTTGTTAAACATCTCCGTAACGCTATCACGGTTACCAGATAACCCTGTGACGAAACGCGCCGCTCTTCTTTGGATCTTCTCTATCTCCTCCGTCAACCCGATCTGGTACGGATCCCACACTGATGAGCAATACTCAAGTATAGGTCGAACGAGTGTTTTGTAAGCCACCTCCTTTGTTGATGGACTACATTTTCTAAGGCCTCTCCCAATGAATCTCAACCTGGTACCCGCCTTACCAACAATTAATTTTATATGATCATTCCACTTCAAATCGTTCCGCACGCATACTCCCAGATATTTTACAGAAGTAACTGCTACCACTGTTTGTTCCGCTATCATATAATCATACAATAACATCCCACATCTGTGGGGAGTTTGGTGACCAGCGGAAATGTTTAAACTAAGAACAGTTCAAATGGTTCAAATGGCTCTGAGCACTATGCGTTAACTTCTGAGGTCATCAGTCGCCTAGAACTTGGAACTAATTAAACCTAACCAACCTAAGGACATCACATACATCCATGCCCGAGGCAGGATTCGAACCTGCGACCGTAGCGGTCGCTCGGCTCCAGACTTTAGCGCCTAGAACCGCACGGCCACTCCGGCCGGCCTAAGAACAGTGTTTCTGGAGCCACTCCGTAGTGCTGAAGTGCCGAAGACCGCCAGAATGCGCAATGGACATCAATGGATGCGTGTGATCAGATAGGATGCTCACGTATGTGTCATCTGTCGGAGTCGTATCTAGACGAATCAGAGGTCCCATATCGTTCCAACTGTACACGCCCCACGCCATTACGGAGCCTCCACCAGCATGGTCTCCTGCTGACATGTAGGTTCCATGGCTTCTTGAGGTTGTATGCGTCCATCCACTCGATACAAGTTAAAACGAGATTGACCCGACCAAGCAACGTGTTTCCAGTCATCACCAACCCAATGTCGGTGTTGACGGGCCCAGGCGAGGCGTAAAGCTTTGTGTCGTGCAGTCATCAAGGTTACACAAGTTGGCCTTCGGTTCCGAAAGCCCTTATCGATGATGTTTCGTTGTATGATTCGCACGCTGGCGTTAATGGCTGAGCATTGACAATTTGCGGAAGGGTTGCACTTCTGTCACGTTGAACGATTCTCTTCAGTCGTCGTTGGTCCCGTTCTTGTAGGATCTTTTCCCGACTACAGCAATGTCGGTGATTTGATGTTTTACCGGATTCCTGGTATTCTCTATACACTGGTGAAATGGTTGTACGGGAAAATCTCCACTTCATTGTTATCTCGGAGATGCTGTGTCCCACCGCTCGTGCGCCTACTATAACAACACGTTGAAATTCACTTAAATCTTTATAGGCTGCCATTGTAACAGCAGTAACCGATCTAACAAGTGCGCCACTCACTTGTTGTCCTATATAGGCGTTGCCGACCGCAGCACCGTATTCCACCTGTTTAAATATCTCTGTATTTGAATACGCATGCCTATACCAGTTTCTTTGGCGCTTCAGTTTATCTGTTAAATGTTTTGTAAAACAGAAGAAGTAAAACAATTTTGGAAACATTGGGTACGCCTTTGAAAATGTTCAAATTGATGAACAGCAAATGAGGTCCGTCAAATATTTCTCTAATCCATTTTATTTGTCGTATTTACTACGCAAATAATTTCACAAAAAATTTGATGGATTACTTTTTCTTCAGCTCTTTTGTTAAGTATATTTTCTATGATATGGGATTTGATATTTACGGTGTAGTGCTGCGGCTCGTGATAGAACTCGAAGACCGGCTGCTGTACGGGCGGCCCGAATGAGGGCACGAACTGCGCGGCGCGAGGTTTGGGCTGACCGCTGCCAGGGGGGGCTCCGGCCTCTGCTGCCGCCCGTGACGTCACCAGCAGCGCTGCCAACAGCCGCGCCCAGCACGCACCCGCTGTCTCCGTCTGCAACACAGCAGGCGCAACCTCAACTCGACAGGTTGCTCCACGTTTCACTCCAGGTACTTCTTTCTTCACCGCAGCACATCAAGTGCCGTGCATGGGAATATCAAGACAGGAGAGGCAAAGCGATCTTTACTGTTACATGATTACAATGCAAGCGAATTAATCCGTGGTTTATAATCATTTACCTTCGTTCCACAGGTTGTCCCAGGAAGAATGGTCAATATTCAGCTACAAGACAGGAACGCTCATTTGAGGCAAATAAATTATGTTGACATGCGCCCTATTCCGAATGTGAGGCAGAATACATTTAATTTACATTATTATTTCTTGAACTCATTACTTTATACACAACAACTTCGAATCATACTAAACAAACAAAATGCAGAACGTCGTATATAATATACTCATGCTCATAAATTAAGAATAATTGCAGGATGTGGTGCCACACAACGTGGCACTACACAAAACTGGCACTAATAGCATAGGCACATAGGGAACCCACACGACACACATCTGCAAGTACGCGGTATTGGTGATAAGTTGAGAAAACCGTCCCGAAACACATGTGCTACAAAACGCCACTGTTTACAGCGTATGTACCCCGACATCAATATGGGATATGATCACCATGCACACGTACACATGCCGCACAACGGTTTGGCATATTCTGGATCAGGTGGCGAGCGCCTGCTGGGGTACCTGTCGGAGCTCCTGAAGTGTCATAGGTTGGGGGGTTGTTTGGGGAAGGAGACCATACAGCGAGGTCATCACTCATCGGATTAGGGAAGGACGGAGAAAGAAGTCGGCCGTGTTCTTTCAAAGGAACGAAGTGTCATAGGGGTTTGAAGACGTGCAGCGATACGTCGACCGAGAGCATCCCAGACGTACCCGATGGGGTTTAGGTGAGGAGAACAGGCAGGCCACTCCATTCGCCTGATATCAAGATACTCCTCCACCATGGCAGTTCGGTGAGGCCGTGCGTTATCATCCATCAGGAGGAAGGTGGGACCCACTGCACCCCTGAAAAGGCGGTCATACTGGTGCAAAATGACGTCCCGATACACCTGTTACAGTTCCTCTGTCAAAGACATGCAGGGGTGTACGTGCACCAATCATAATCCCACCCCACACCATCAAACCACGACCTCCATAGAGGTCCCTTTCAAGGACATTAAGGGTTGGTATCTGGTTCCTGGTCCACGCCAGATGGAAACCCAGCGAGAATCGCTATTCAGACTATACCTGGACTAGTCAGTGAACATAACCTGGGACCACTATTCGAATGACCACGTACTGTGTTCTTGACACCAGGCATTGCGGGCTCTAACGTGACCAGGGGTCAGTGGAATGGACTTTGCAGGTCTCCAGGCGAATAAACCGTGTCTGTTCAATCGTCTGTAGACTGTGTGTCTGGAGGCAACTGTTCCAGTGGCTGCGGTAAGGTCCCGAGCATGGCTACCTGTAGTACTCCGTAGCCTCCTGCGGGCATTGATGGTGACATATCGGTCTTCTTGTGGTGTTGTACACTGTGGACGTCCCATACTGTAGCTCCTGGATACGTTTCCTGTCTGCTGGAATCGTTGCCATAATCTTGAGATCACACTTTGTGGCACACGGAGGGCCCGTACTAAGACCCGCTGTGTTTGACCAGCCTCCAGTCGCCCTAGTATTCTGCCCCTCATAACATCAATATGTATTCTTAGAGCCATTTCAACACACAGTCACCACTTGCACGTCTGAAAACGTCTGCACACTTACTCGCTGCACCGTACTCTGATATGCACTGACACACCTCTGCATATATGGACTGCTGCCAGCGCCACCGTGCGACGACCGCATGGTCATACCCCGAGGTGATTTAAACCCGCAAACTGCCCACTCGAGCGTTGTTTCACCACGTATCATCATTATCCTTAATTTATGAGCATGAGTGTAATTCAAACAACGTTGCATCCGTAGAAAATTTAGTGACTGGGGAGGAATCGCAAAGGGAGTCCTAGAAAGTTCAATTTTGTGTCCATCAAGGTACGTTGGGCTGGAATAGAACGTCAAAACGGTAGTGTGGGTGAGACACAAACGTACGTGCCACTACCCCGTAAACACTTGAACACTGAATGTGTTCTAGCTCTGAAACCATTAGGAATAGGGTATATGTTCAAACGAGGTTTCTTGCTTCAAATGAGTGTTCCTCTCAAATCTGCGAATAATGACCAATTCTCCTGGGACACAGTGTATAGGTTATATATCCTGTACTAGGCTGTGGGTTGTTCCTCATATTGCCGTTTTTGCGAATGATACAAATGAACTTGTTACAGACTGAATACAGAATATATTTTATAGCAAAACATGTGCTGCAGTGAAGTTATTTTTACTAAACAGCTATTAAGCTTATTCTCAGATGCAATAAAACACAGAACATGCAATTCCTTTTGCACAATTTCGTTCTAATTTTACTTAACTCTCCTATTATGGTAGCACGAATAATAAACCAGAAGTTGAAACAGTTTTTGGAGATAGGTATTGTGGAGAAACATATATTAAAGACTTCACGTAGAAGTTTAATGCAGTCTCCATTCGGTTACAATGCATTTACTTCGTCTGCTATACGATACACTGACATTTGTTTACTTTGAATTGAAACGTCTCCCTAGAGTCGCTTCATAAGGCTGTTGCCCAATTGATTATGTTTCCGTCATCCTCTCTATCACCAAATCTCCCGGAAGGATTGAGCATTGGAATGATGAAAATTCAGTGTTTATCTGACGTCAAATGCTAACAATTTGTGGTTTGCATCAGTATGTCAGTACTGTACGTGGTGCATTTATTTCCAATGTGTGATCCAGATCCATATTTCTCATGTCCTTCCCGTAACTTATCTTGTGTGTGATGAAAAATGAGTGAATGAGTGTAGTCATCTGGCTTATCGGGTCTGTTTTTTTATTTAGTAGTTGAGCTGTTTTTCTTCTGCTGGAAGCACAGGTTAACCAACCCTACATCTCTTACCTGGGAATAGAGGTCAAGTCTTATGCTGCCAGTGATGAGACAGGTCGTAACATTAACCGCAGTGTTCATGTGTTAAGTCGTTGAGTACACTGAATACTTAAATCCTTGAGCCTAACTGGAGGTTCCGATTTATTCATTGCTTATGTTAGGAAATGGATGAGTTTATGATTTTATCTGTGGTCGAATTTTGCTTTCTTCTTCTGGAACACTGCGGTGTGCATTCCATAGAATATTGTTAGGCTGAGGGATGGTGCTTTTAATCTTGGGTGAATGTGAGAGTAATTGTGTCTTCATGTGTGTGCGATATTACTTTTCTTTTACTTTTCTTCTACCAACTGTGCCTTGTTCTGGCATTATCAAAATTGTTTTCATTCTGTGGGAATTTTTGGTAACTGCTTTTGCCTTTGTTTAATGGGGACCACGTGTTCCCTGAACCACTGGAGTCGTCCGTCTTGCTAGTTTTACTATCAGTTCGTTGTGATTCATGGTCTTATTCGTTCTTGTAGTGCGTGTCCCTTCATTGATTCTATACATTTCGGGATTTTCTTTCACTGTGACAGTCCACCGCATCTCATTTCGATATATTTCATGTTTTGTGCACGAGTCCTCGCCTCGTGTGTTTATACTGACGACATGTTTCAACCGGTATAAGCCTCTTTGCGGTTAATGCGTCGACGTACGTGTGTTTATGCTGACGACATGTTTCAACCGGTATAAGCCTCTTTGCGGTTAATGCGTCGACGTAATAGTGGTGGTTTGTTCCTCTGAACCTCGCCTTTTTTCGTTTGAATGTAGACTGGATGAATGAAGTCATGTGTTTCAATGTTACTTTGCCTTTCTTTCCCCTCACGTACGTCTTGTTAAACTTTACAATGTAAGTTCGTTTCATCAAAGCAGATTAATTATTTTATGTTCAGGTACCAGTCAAGACGGATTTCTTGCAGTCTGATTCGCATACATAGAGGGGTTTGCAGTACAATCCCTACAGCGGCTTACGTGTGGGGCTTAATATACACTCCTGGAAATGGAAAAAAGAACACATTGACACCGGTGTGTCAGACCCACCATACTTAATCCGGGCACTGCGAGAGGGCTGTACAAGCAATGATCACACTCACGGCACAGCGGACACACCAGGAACCGCGGTGTTGGCCGTCGAATGGCGCTAGCTGCGCAGCATTTGTGCACCGCCGCCGTCAGTGTCAGCCAGTTTGCCGTGGCATACGGAGCTCCATCGCAGTCTTTAACACTGGTAGCATGCCGCGACAGCGTGGACGTGAACCGTATGTGCAGTTGACGGACTTTGAGCGAGGGCGTATAGTGGGCATGCGGGAGGCCGGGTGGACGTACCGCCGAATTGCTCAACACGTGAGGCGTGAGGTCTCCACAGTACATCGATGTTGTCGCCAGTGGTCGGCGGAAGGTGCACGTGCCCGTCGACCTGGGACCGGACCGCAGCGACGCACGGATGCACGCCAAGACCGTAGGATCCTACGCAGTGCCGTAGGGGACCGCACCGCCACTTCCCAGCAAATTAGGGACACTGTTGCTCCTGGGGTATCGGCGAGGACCATTAGCAACCGTCTCCATGAAGCTGGGCTACGGTCCCGCACACCGTTAGGCCGTCTTCCGCTCACGCCCCAACATCGTGCAGCCCGCCTCCAGTGGTGTCGCGACAGGCGTGAATGGAGGGACGAATGGAGACGTGTCGTCTTCAGCGATGAGAGTCGCTTCTGCCTTGGTGCCAATGATGGTCGTATGCGTGTTTGGCGCCGTGCAGGTGAGCGCCACAATCAGGACTGCATACGACCGAGGCACACAGGGCCAACACCCGGCATCATGGTGTGGGGAGCGATCTCCTACACTGGCCGAACACCACTGGTGATCGTCGAGGGGACACTGAATAGTGCACGGTACATCCAAACCGTCATCGAACCCATCGTTCTACCATTCCTAGACCGGCAAGGGAACTTGCTGTTCCAACAGGACAATGCACGTCCGCATGTATCCCGTGCCACCCAACGTGCTCTAGAAGGTGTAAGTCAACTACCCTGGCCAGCAAGATCTCCGGATCTGTCCCCCATTGAGCATGTTTGGGACTGGATGAAGCGTCGTCTCACGCGGTCTGCACGTCCGGCACGAACGCTGGTCCAACTGAGGCGCCAGGTGGAAATGGCATGGCAAGCCGTTCCACAGGACTACATCCAGCATCTCTACGATCGTCTCCATGGGAGAATAGCAGCCTGCATTGCTGCGAAAGGTGGATATACACTGTACTAGTGCCGACATTGTGCATGCTCTGTTGCCTGTGTCTATGTGCCTGTGGTTCTGTCAGTGTGGTCATGTGATGTATCTGACCCCAGGAATGTGTCAATAAAGTTTCCCCTTCCTGGGACAATGAATTCACGGTGTTCTTATTTCAATTTCCAGGAGTGTATTAGCAGATAGTTCGCTTGATAATGGTCCCAAGAACCTTGTAAGTAGGCTCCCGCGGGATGGTTGGCGCCTCTCTTTAGATGTGAGGGAGGAGGAGATTGGAGATTAATGTTTCGTCGATAACGAGGTTTTTAGTGGTAGATCACAAGCTCGCGTTAAGGAAGTGTGGGAAAGGAAATCGGCCGTGCCCTTTCAAAGAAACCATGCCGGAATTTGTCTGAAGTGATTTAGGGAAATAACGCGAAACCTAAATCAGGATTACTGAAATTAAAGCATTCTCGAAAATCTGTGAATCCCTGGCACCGATATATTGCCAACATTAATATCGCTAACAGACAAAAATTGTCGAGATTCTAGAATCCAGAAATGGGTGAATTGTCCGTGTACACAATTAAGTTTTTACAGAACCCTCAGTGCGTGAGTCCTACTAGCACATGGACAATGTTTCTTTTAATGTATTGGATTTCTGGACGTGGCGAAAAGCCATCTCCACAGTGGAATGTCAGCTATGTTGATACGAACGTTAGTACAACACGGCACCGCGCTCGCGAGCGGAGAAAAATCTCTGACCCGGCCAGGAACCGAACCCGGCCCCATTCCGTTAGCCATCCGCAGCCTTGACCGGCCATCTACCGAGGCGGATAAAGAAGACGTTCTACGTTCGTTAGAAGAGAGCCCTCGACGAGTACTCGTTATCTTGTTCATGCCATTGGCTCCTGTAGAATGCACACGTCAGATCTCGTTCTCTTTGCTCTATACGTACCGTCATGCGGGAAATTTAAAAGTGATCCGACAGTTAGACTTATTTTGCGTCCAAGCGGTTCATTCCCAGACGTGGGTTCCCTGTCAGAACTAATCTACCAAACGTCCGTAACAACCCTTAGAAGCTTGTAATACGAATAGTGAAACGTATTCTACACGTTTACTTCATTTAAAAATATCTGTATCAGCAATATTACTATTGCATTTTGCCGTATACACGAGTCAAGTTAGCGACGTCACATGTTCTGTATAAAACATGTAGCTTCTAGCTCAAGTTTGAGTTTTCTGTCTTTTTTAGGGGATGCCTTTGCTATTTTCTGATCAGTTAGCGGTTTCATATAATGTGGTCGTTTTGTAAAGCAAAATTTTAGAACGTATTTTAGTAGATAGGGATGGATGGACTGACAATGATTATGTCAGCAGGACGTGTATACGAGCATGACCTCACTGCCCACAGTGTATTCTCGTCCAGGTAAATTGAAGACAGGCATAGGACGCCATGCAAATCTTCGCGCTCTGATGTAGTTATTGGCTCATTACAGAGCATAACATCTTCGGCGCGCCACAGAAGCAGACAGAATCGCGCGCGCGGGAGCAAACAAACCAGCGTTGTTGCTGTCAAAGTGGACTCACATGTCCGTGAATCAGTAGTACTCTTGTTTTCACTGTGTGTGCTGAGGACTCTTATTGTTTTTTTGCTACTTGCTAATAAGGGTGTCTGCCATAATCCACTGCATATTATGTTGGTCTATGCATCAGTACTAAGCTGGATTTTTTCTTAAACTTCCTGGCAGGTTAAAACTGTATGCCGGACCGAGGCTCGAACTCGGGGCCAATGCCTTTCGCGGGCAAGTGCTCTACCAACTGAGCTACCCAAGCACGACTCACGCCCCGTCCTCACAGCTTTACTTCTGCCAGTACCTCGTCTCCAACCTTCACAGAAGCTCTTCTACGAAACCTGCAGAACTAGCACTCCTGGAAGAAAGGATACTGCGGAGCCATGGCTTAGCCACAGCCTGGGAGATGTTTCCAGAATGAGATTTTCACTCTGCACCGGAGTGTGCACTGATATGAAACTTCCTGGCAGATTAAAACTTCCTGAGTTCGAGTCTCGGTCCGGCACACAGTTTTAATCTGCCAGGAAGTTTCACAACAGCGCACACTCCGCTGCAGAGTGAGAAACTGATCCTGGATTTTTTTTATTGGGCTTGATAGAGTAATACCATACCCTCAAGCTCGTCCACGCCTGGGGCAGTATTTGTCTGTGCTGATTCCAGATACACATTGCATTTGAATCTCCCGATCCAATGGTGGAAAGTTCAAATCAATTTCCCATTCGTTCCGTGCTAATTTACGCGAAAAAAGCCTGGACCTCCGCCTCCCCTATATACCACAAATTCCTAGACATCGCGGAAAGTCTGCGTCGTCGTACGTTACCTAACTCGCATTCTGTACCAGCTCGACCATTTCCCACACCTTCTCTCCATGGAGCACGTAGCACCTTCGGCTCCAGTACATTAAAAGCAAAGTAAAATCACGGCACACAATACGCTATCTAAAAATCATCATTCCAGTTACCGTGCTGCTCCACTGTACAGGGTGTCTCATCTAAGAGTCGTCAGGCGCAATTTTTCTGGTTTTTTCATTGTGTAGATGGAGCCAGCCCAAACAAACACTGCTCGTCACGTCTTCCATGCGAATCCCAGCATCGACACAAAATGATTTATAAATTGTAATTTTACGTGTGGATTCAACAGAGCGGTCGGAAATTATTGAGTGTAATATTCATTTTAGTGAAATGTATTATCGGGGACGGCACAACGCGAAGAATAAACAGAAATCCAAGAGTGACAGCACCGGCCTGGTCCGCGCCGACTGCCGCCACTATGCAGCAGCACTGCTCAGTCGCTACTGGAGTTCTACGCTATTTTACGTATTGTATTATCCCTGTTGAAACATAACGATAAATCAAATTTCGCACTAGACTGATTTGCGGCCGCACTGTCGAATCGGCATGTAAATTTACGATTCATAAATCTTTTTGTTTGTAACGGGAAAGAAACTGACTCTTTGGCCGGCCGAAGTGGCCGAGCGGTTCTAGGCACTACAGTCTGGAACCGCGCGACCGCTACCGTCGCACGTTCGGATCGTGCCTTGGGCATGAATGTGTGTTATGTCCTTAGGTTAGTTAGGTTTGAGTAGTTCTAAGTTCTAGGCGACTGATGACCTCAGAAGTTAAGTCCCATTTGAACCATTTGAATTTGAAACTGACGCTTTCCGTCGAAACTGAGCGACGCACGGGAGACTTAATGAGCATTATCTGTTTGGGCTGATTCCAGCTACACATTGCAAAAAAGAAATTTCGAATATCTGCTGAAACAACAGAGAATATGCGCCTGACGACTCATAGGTGAGACATCTCGTATAATCAATGATAAATATGTGTTATAATGAAGACATTGGTGGAACATCCAACTATTCATGACGGAGATAGAATGATGATTACGACTGTAGGGTTCACTATTTATCAGTCCTCTTCCGCCGAAAAGCCAACGATGAAGCCCCTTTTTCTCAGCCCTAGTTACAACCCTCATCGTCACACCGTCCTTCCATTTTCCTCCGGCACCCTTGTTACCCATTAGTGACTTTTAGTCGGTGCCTTGCATTTCATATCACCCCATAGTAATAACATTCATCATTGTACCTCCATCCTGAATGTGACCATATTTATGCAGCACCAGTGTTCCAGTCATACCACAGTTACATTTATCATCACTGATTATACATTGACTGAAATATAAAATCATTTATAAGTTTTAAAAATCGCGGAATTTGTCCACCTGCTTTTTTAAAAAAACATGAATTATTGACATTTGTTTTTAGACATTTTTCAAGCTTCTACTGAAGATGTATACACTTGGTGGAAAAGCACTTTTGTCTTCTGCCAGCTCACCACTTCATGGGGAATTGAAATAACAACAAAGAAAAACAGAAAGTGGATACAACTGGATTGTTTAGAGCCAATGTAAGAACAGACAAGGGGTTATGTTGGCTCTGAGCACTATGGAACTTCTGAGGTCACCAGTGCCCTAGAACTTAGAACTACCTAAACCTAATCAACTTAAAGACATCACACACATCCATGCCCGAGGCAGGTTTCGAACCTGCGACAGTAGCGGTCGCGCGGTTCGAGACTGTAGCGCCTAGAACCGCTCGGCCTCCGCGGCAGCCAAGGATTATGTCCCAACATATGTGCAGGGGAGTAGCTTTTGACAAGTTTTTCGTGTGGTATTCTCCACCGTTTCCTTGTATCCTCAGATTTTGAGAATACGTTTTCATTTTCAGATTATCTTGTGAATACGTTCGTTTTTAGAAGATTCTTTGATGTGTCCTCTACGATAGTTTGAGAACGACCTTTTGGTCCAGATCGGCCAAGAGCGGAAAATATAGAACAGTACAAAGGATTGCTGACTTTCTTCGACTGTAATAAAGGAAAAATCTCACCTGCAAAATCATTCCACGGGGGCACCAGCGCCAGCTCACACGACACAGTAAGTCACGTATGGACAGGAGGGGGACACGTGTGGGCGCTTTATATGCTGAGCTCCGGAGCGTCACTTTGATGGCACCAGAGGGGAAGTGCCGTGGCGACAGACGCAGGGAGGACGCGGCGTTCAGGCGGACGTGGCGACACGAAGAGGCCGCGCGCTCGCCCACACAATGGCGGCGCGCCGTGGCGAAACAGCTCGCGACACCGTGCCCTGGCGCCTACTGCGAAACTGGCATTAACTGCACACGCACAGCTCGCCGCTAACGAGCCGAGGACTAGCTCTGCAAGGAGCACGACCTTCGTGTTAACGCGCGTACACACTGGCCCAACGAAGCCAAGCGAACGGATATGGCAGAACGTTGGTCGCCAACGCTTTGCCTTTGGTCTGTCATCCTCACCAAACCAAGAGGTCGGTACCAAAGCATTTGGCCATGTGGATTCGCTGTTAGGCAATACAGTGAAGAGCCAAGAAACCGATAGACCTGTCTAATATCGTCTAGGGCCTCCGCGACCACGCAGAAGTGTGGCAACACGACGTGGCATGGTTTCGACTAAACTCTGAAGTAGAGCTAGACGGAACTGCCTCCACGAATCCTGCAGGGCAGTCCTTAAATCTGTAAGAGTACGAGGGCGTGCAAAATTTCAAATGGCTCTGAGCACTATGGGACTTAACATCTGAGGTCATCAGTCCCCTAGACTTAGAACTACTTAAACCTAACACACATCCACGCCCGAGGCAGGATTCGAACCTGCGACCGTAGCAGCAGCACGGTTCCGGACTGAAGCGCCTAGAACCGCTTGGCCACAACGGCCGGCTCTTCAGTACAGCACGTTGCAAGGCATCTCAGATATGCTAAATAATCTTCACGTCTGAGGAGTTTGGTGGCCAACGTAAGTGTTTAAACTCAGGAAAGTGTTCCTGAAGTCACTTTATAGAAATTCTAGACGTGTCGGGAACCGCACTGTCCTGCTAGAATTTCCCAAGCCAGTCGGAATACGCAATAGACATGAATGGATTCAGGTGATTAGACATGATGCTTACTTACGTGTCGCCTGTCAGAGTCGTATCCAGACGTATCAAGGCTCCCATATCACTCTAACTGCACACATCCTACATCATTACAGAGCCTCCACCAGCCTGAACCGTCTCCTGCTCACATGAAAAGTCTGTGGATTATGACGTTAATATTTGATATTTTGAAGGATCAGCCTCATTTGCGCAAATTTTCTGGTCTTTACCAGGTTTCGGCTAAATTAATCTAGCCTTCTTCAGAAGCATAAAATTACTATAACAGGCCAGAGTAAGGTATAGTCAACATTGAAATTAAAACCTATAGTACCGTGGTACGATGTCGAATTAAGACTACTTAACTGCAGTCCAGCCCCGACATCTCTTCACCACGCGGTCGCTTGGCAGCGGCAACTACAGAATATGCTAAAAATTCTTAGATCCGCTCAATGCAATTTGAAACGAGACTCGTTCTACCTGGCAACATGTTTCCAGTCATCTAATGTGTGTGTTGAGGGGCCCAGGCGATGCGTAAAGCTTTGCAGCGTGCAGTCATCATGGGTACACCAATGGACCTTCGGCACCGAAAGCCATATAGATGATGCTACCTTCATGCTTAGCACGCTGGCACTTGTTGATGGCCCAGCATTGAAATCTGCACCAATTTGCTGAAGGGTTGCACTTCTGTCACGTTGAACGAGTCTCTTCAGTTGTCGTTGGTCCCGTTGTTGCAGGATGTTTTTCCGACCGCAGCGACGTCAGAGATTTGATTTTTTACCGGATACTTGATAGTCACGGTACACTCGTGAAATGGTGGTACGGGAAAATCCGAACTTCATCGCTACCTCGAAGAGGCCGTGTCCCATCCCTCGTGCGCCGCTATAACACCACGTTCAGATTCACTTAAATCTTGATAAGCTGCCGTTGTAACAGCAGTAATCGATCTAACAACTGCGCCAGACACTTGTCTTATACAGGTCGTAGCGCCGTATTCTGCCTGTTTATATATCTCTGTATTTGAATTCACATACCTATGGCTCTGAACACTATGGGACTCAACTGCTGTGGTCATAAGTCCCCTAGAACTTAGAACTATTTAAACCTAACTAAGGACATCACACACATCCATGCCCGAGGCAGGATTCGAACCTGCGACCGTAGCGGTCGTGCGGTTCCAGACTGTAGCGCCTTTAACCGCTCGGCCACTCCGGCCGGCAATTCACATACCTGTACCAGTTTCTTTGGCCCTTCACTGTATAACTAGTCAAGGTTACTCGCATAAGCAGCGTTTGAAAAACAGTTTCACCGGTCGATATTATGAGGGACGAAGAGGATTTAGCAGTCATCACATGTGCAGCATTTATTTTACTTGAAGAATCTGCTCATCAGAAAAAGATGTAGAGGAAGAAACGACGCTGGTGGAGGTAGCACTGTGGTCGAACAATCTTAATGTCTGACGTTAAAGCTGATTTGGAAATTGCGCAATTTCACGATTTTTGAAAATGTTATTGAACTGTGTGCTCCCTAATATCTCCAAAGGTGACATCTCTTTTAGGAATGCAGTACCTGCAGTAAAATGATAATCGTAACGTTTTTTTCTAACAACTCGCTTATATCCCTCGAAGCGCCTAATATTTTCAATTTGTTTTTACTATCTCAGTTCGTATGGTTTACAATAAATCTATCAACTTTATTGCTGTCTTTGTATTTACGCCATTATTTTTAGATACAATAGATACCCGTTCGAAGTCACAGCAAATCGCTACTGAATCTACAACATTCAACGCGCCGTCCACACTAGGAGATGGGTCTCAAGTCCAACTCACTGTCAACGCTTTGATCTTACCGCCGGCAGTCCTAACCGCAAACAAGGCCACCTGGGTCATTGGCTCCAATTCGGCACCTGTACACGGAAATCAAATTTCCCCCAACGAAGCGGTTAGTTGGCGTTCTTTGGCCTTCGTTGTGTACTGTACACCAGCCTTTAAGTAGCACCACACTTGAGTCTCTCTTGAGAAGAGACAATCACACTTGCCTAAAAATTAGCATCACGCTTATGCTGTGTAGCATCACCTCTAGTCTTGATAACGGCATCAGTTCGTCGAGGAAGAGAATCTGCTAGTCTCTTCAGGTATTCCATCACAGCTGAAGTCACCTACAATGATAACTAGATCCCATACAGCTATCAAATTGCTGGGATAATAATTGCATCATTTCAGCCACTGTTCATAACAGACTTAGATTTTTCTATGACAATAAGATCGGGTGATTTAGCGGCCCATTCGAGTTGCGGTGGAAGCTTGTGAGAACGTGTCGAACCAGGAAGATATCCATTCTCAGCCCTGTGAATACCACTGTTGTTATTTGTTTTAAGATGACGACCACGTAGAACAAAGGCTACACTTCTAAGCAATTATCTGTTCGCTGGTGTTTCCAATTTCATTATGAACTAGCGATCGCTAGATGTATAACAGACATTTATATATTAACCGTTATGTGTATGTCTGATGCATGAAATATTAACTTAAAATTTCTTTCTATTGAACAAGATGAGAAATATTATTGTCAGGAGATGGTGCTCTACAGCTCTTGTTGATGGTAGTCAATAAAGATCTCGTAGCTCCATTTTGTGAAAATTTTGCAAGTGAAACAAAAATGCTTCCTTAAGAAATAATATAACGTGTTACAAAGAGTTTCTACATCAGTAACAATGTGGTAGAACCGTAGTTATGGACAGATAAGAGAAATCCATGCATTCACAAATCTCTTTTTGATTATGGCGTTACTGGCTGCTGGAATTACGAGTTTTATCAGACAGATGGAGTTAAGAGGTTTTCATCGCCTATTTGAAAAATGTTGTCATATCCCCTTGAGATGCTGTTAAAATTCTTTATTTACACAACCAGTTTCAGATGTCTGACCATAATCAGGCTCGTATATACCAAATAACATAATACATAGCTCTCATTAGAGGCTTAAGCTGTCACGAATCTGTTAACTGATGTTAATGATAAAAACGGACATGTAATAAAATTCATATTGGCTGTGTGCGCCGCCATATTGGCGGGTGACCTTTAACGAGTTTCGCTCGGTCGCCGCTAGGGCAAGGCGGATCGCGTTGTTTTAACTGAGCGCGATCCGCAGAATTGCTCGACTTCCGGTGCCGCCATTGCGGTTCATCAGCGCGGTACTTCCTGCCACGCCCATTCTTATCAGTAGGCACTTCTGCTACAGAGGCAGCTGCACGCTCATTCGATTCGAGGCAGCCGCACGAAGCACACAGCCATGCCATAGAGGAGGAGAACTTATAGAAGGAGATCGACGATGCCTGTCTACAAGAGTGTTGACAGTTTTTCTATTACGCCGAATGAAACTGGTCAACAGCAATTACTTCAAGGACCCATTACCTTTGTAGGATGCAAGGTTCAATTTTCTTGTACTACTACAGAGGTTGTTAGTGGGAATTCGTGGTTGACAGCTGCTATAATAAGAGGAGGTGATTCTCCTCTTGCAGGACTTGAGATCTACAACGAGAGAGATATTATATCATTTCGTATGTTTGCAATTGGAGTACTACCAAACAGGAATTATGGTACCTGTGTTCTACATCATGTTTGGCGAAAACACTGAGGGAAAAAATCGCGACACCAAGAAGTAATTAATGTAGAGTAATGAAATTTTGGTAATACATTTGCCTACTAACATATTTAAGACTGCAAAATCGCAGGTCATATAGGTGCAAGACAAGCTTTCGCAAATGTGAAATGCTGGTACATTGATAACCGGTGTAACCTCCACAATGTTGAACATAAGCATGCAAACGTGCATGCAGTATGTTGTACAGGTGCCAGATGTCAGTTTATGGTATGGAGTTCCATGATTGCAGCACTTGGTTGGTCAGCACAGGGACGGGTAATGCTGGTTGTGGATGAGCTGGAGTTGTCATCCGATGATGTCATATATGTGCTCGATTGGAGACAGGTCTGGTGATCGAGCAGGCCAAGGCAACATGTCGAAACTCTGTGGAGCATGTTGGGCTACAACAGTGGTACGTTGGCGTGCGTTATCCTGTTGTGAAACGCCCCCTGGAATGCTGTTCATGAATGGCAGCACAATAGGTCTAATCAGCAGACAGACGCACAATTTTGCAGACAAGGTGCATGAGATAACCTGAGAATGCTCCTGCTGTCATACGAAATTACTTCCTAGACCATAACTCCAAGTGCAGGTTCAGTGTGTCTAGCACACAGACGGGTCGGTTGGAGGCCCTCTGTTGGCCTCTTACCAGCCAACACACGGCTGTCACTGGCACCGTGGCAGGACCAGTTTTCATCACAGAACAAAACAGATCTCCATCCTGACCTTCAGTGATCTCTGGCTTGATGCCACTGAATTCACACATGGCAGTTGTTTGGGGTCAGTGGAATGCACGCCATAGGTCCGTTCGCTCTGAGCTGTCCTTGAATTAATCGCTTTGTAACAATTCGTTGTGTCAGTGTGGTGCCAACTGCTGCTCATATTGCTACTGCAAGTCCATACGATTCCTCAGAGCCATACGCAGAACAAGATGGTCTTCCCTCTCGGTAGTTCCACGTGGACGTCCGGAACCCAGTCTTCTTGTGACCGTACATTCTCGTGACTACCGTTGCCAGCAGTCATGTGCAGTATCTACATTCCAACCACGTCTTTCTGAAATATCACAGAAGGAACATCCAGCTTCTCGTAGGCCTATTACACCACCTTGTTCAAACACCTTGAGGTGTTGATAACGGTTTCTTTGTCGCCTTGAAGGCATCACGACCGCTACGATGCAACTCTTATGTATCTAGCGTGAAAATCTGAACATCTTTGAGACATAAAAACGCCTACCAGCTTCCCTTTATGTCGCACAACTCCTCCTTGGTGCTGCAATTTTTTCTGTAGGTGCATAAAACCAATATCAACAGGAGATAAAACCGTGAATTGTACACGGAAAACAGGGCTATAACGCTGTGATATGATTTATTACGAAAACGACAAATCCTAAAAACGTAAATGGTTCACAATTGTACAGTGTTTACTGTTATCATACTTTTTATACACTCCTGGAAATTGAAATAAGAACACCGTGAATTCATTGTCCCAGGAAGGGGAAACTTTATTGACACATTCCTGGGGTCAGATACATCACATGATCACACTGACAGAACCACAGGCACATAGACACAGGCAACACAGCATGCACAATGTCGGCACTAGTACAGTGTATATCCACCTTTCGCAGCAATGCAGGCTGCTATTCTCCCATGGAGACGATCGTAGAGATGCTGGATGTAGTCCTGTGGAACGGCTTGCCATGCCATTTCCACCTGGCGCCTCAGTTGGACCAGCGTTCGTGCTGGACGTGCAGACCGCGTGAGACGACGCTTCATCCAGTCCCAAACATGCTCAATGGGGGACAGATCCGGAGATCTTGCTGGCCAGGGTAGTTGACTTACACCTTCTAGAGCACGTTGGGTGGCACGGGATACATGCGGACGTGCATTGTCCTGTTGGAACAGCAAGTTCCCTTGCCGGTCTAGGAATGGTAGAACGATGGGTTCGATGACGGTTTGGATGTACCGTGCACTATTCAGTGTCCCCTCGACGATCACCAGTGGTGTACGGCCAGTGTAGGAGATCGCTCCCCACACCATGATGCCGGGTGTTGGCCCTGTGTGCCTCGGTCGTATGCAGTCCTGATTGTGGTGCTCACCTGCACGGCGCCAAACACGCATAAGACCATCATTGACACCAAGGCAGAAGCGACTCTCATCGCTGAAGACGACACGTCTCCATTCGTCCCTCCATTCTCGCCTGTCGCGACACCACTGGAGGCGGGCTGCACGATGTTGGGGCGTGAGCGGAAGACGGCCTAACGGTGTGCGGGACCGTAGCCCAGCTTCATGGAGACGGTTGCGAATGGTCCTCGCCGATACCCCAGGAGCAACAGTGTCCCTAATTTGATGGGAAGTGGCGGTGCGGTCCCCTACGGCACTGCGTAGGATCCTACGGTCTTGGCGTGCATCCGTGCGTCGCTGCGGTCCGGTCCCAGGTCGACGGGCACGTGCACCTTCCGCCGACCACTGGCGACAACATCGATGTACTGTGGAGACCTCACGCCCCACGTGTTGAGCAATTCGGCGGTACGTCCACCCGGCCTCCCGCATGCCCACTATACGCCCTCGCTCAAAGTCCGTCAACTGCACATACGGTTCACGTCCACGCTGTCGCGGCATGCTACCAGTGTTAAAGACTGCGATGGAGCTCCGTATGCCACGGCAAACTGGCTGACACTGACGGCGGCGGTGCACAAATGCTGCGCAGCTAGCGCCATTCGACGGCCAACACCGCGGATCCTGGTGTGTCCGCTGTGCCGTGCGTGTGATCATTGCTTGTACAGCCCTCTCGCAGTGTCCGGAGCAAGTATGGTGGGTCTGACACACCGGTGTCAATGTGTTCTTTTTTCCATTTCCAGGAGTGTATATCAGACAGTCACCTATAAAAACTGTTCAAGATAATGTACGCATTTATGTTATAGCTAATAGGTGTTAACGCTGTGAACAGATCCGTACCACACAGAGCCGTCTGCACAGCTGATCTCACTTTACTGGTAAAACCAAACACGACCATAGAGATCTACAAGCATCGGTAATGATTAGTATCTTACTATTAATAAGCTGCGTGTCGTCCGGTACGACAAGTACATGTTAAAGTCATAACAGATACTCTTATGTGTTGCAACATAACATCAACTTATCGTGTTACAATCACAGTTTGCGGTGAGATAAAACAAAATGCAGTGCAACTAGTAATAGCCACATTGATATGTGGAAAGGTTCCATCGTAAAGTAGTTTTATGGGACAGATCGTATAGATACATACCTTTTTTAAAATGAAAACCCTCTCGTCTTGCTGCAATGTATTTAATTTCTTCCAGACGCCTCTTACTTTAATGCAGTTTCAGTTGAATGTATAATGACACAGTTCTGTTTTGGTAAGCGATATTTGTAGGTTATAAATGTTCACGTCTTCTTTTTACGTAAATAAGTGACTACTTGCAGTTGTTCGTGTGTTTGGGTGGCATCTGCGTTTCCTCTCATCTGGTCATCTGATCACACGCTGGCGGTCTCACTGTAACTTCACTTACGAAACATAAGCACGTGTTCATGTTACGAACTTTTCCCTTCATAATTTTCATATTCTTTGCGCTAACTGCTGCTGAGCACAATTAGCCCTCTGTCACTAACTGTAGATATTACGGAAAACTGTGATTTTAACTCATAACTACTGTGTGTTCTTCACTTTATGTCACGCTTTATGTCATGTTGCCGATCTAACAAAGTATATGCTGAAAAATATTGTCTCTTCATTTCTGTTCTCTTTAAATCTGCACGCGCGCGGGCGTGTGTGTGTGTGTGTGTGTGTGTGAGAGAGAGAGAGAGAGAGAGAGAGAGAGAGAGAGAGAGAGAGAGAGAAAGAGAGAAAGACAGACAGAAATAGTGTGTACATGTATAGACGGATTTCGCGATCGGTTACCGTTCTCTTCTCGTTTCTGCACTAATAGCTATCAGTTAATATAACTGTTTCTCTAAGAAACTGAGCGTGCTACATCGTCAGGGTTCCAAGACAGACTTAAGGCTTTTCATCACAACCTGGTGTATGATCCACCAATACGATCAGAGAACTGCTAAAGTATTCCACACCCCGTTAGCTTCTGTTCGTAAGACATATTTTCCATAACCTGTTCTAATCATTACCATTCAGCAAAAAAAAAAAAAATCTAGTCACCACATGAGGGACGTGATACTGAGGAACTGGACTCTATACCGAGGAAGCAGAAGCACGCAGTTAACAGTAAGCATTCCGTTGACTATGCGCATAGTGGTGACATGAGGCAAATGATTTCATAGTGTAGGATCATACATGGAGCGATCACAGCGCACTGTGCACGCAGTGAACATCAAAATGAAAATTGTCACTTGGCTTAAGTGTGGTGTTGTTACATTTTCCTTGCCTTAAGTGTGATGTTGTTACATTTTCCTCTAATATCGTTAGAATTACATTTATTTGCTGTTTTTACACATTTATTTTATTTGTAACAAAGGTGGTGAATAATTATAGCTGCTACGGCCGCGAATCGAAATAGTGAAAGGATGAACAGTTACTTGTCATGACTAAGTACCACAAAGTCATGTGATCAAAGTCCCCCACGTTTGTATGCACATTCCATAGATATACCTCTCTCAACAGTTTCTGAGGTATTATGCGGCCAAACTTTCACAGCTTTTCTTTCACTGAATCGGACGCCACATTTAGGAAGAGGACTCTCACGATAATTCTTAGGTATAACGAATGAGGATAAATATGTAGCTGACTTTATTCGAGAAGCTGAAGAATGTTCTTGGTAGTTTGTTCCTCAGCTTTTCATGGTACCTTTTCACATCTTTATATAAAACTACAACAAAAATAATTATATTGTATATATGTCCTCAGGTCTACGAGGTGTTAGAAGTTCAAAGTTCAATAATCCATGTCCTTGTATGTTAACATAGAAGATTAATCGTCTGTGACTAAGCCACAAGTGCAGGAAACAGTGAATGGTCGTCTGACCGGTGACGGCCGAGTATTGTGAAAGAGACTAAATTTACCCCATTAAACCGGAACAGTGATAAATATAGAAATGTAGTTACTGTATAAAAATGAGTGGTCCACCTGTAGATGAAACTAATATTGGATATAAGTGGTAAGTGTAACTGTGAGGATTTATCGATGTATAATGCTTAAAGCTGCACAACTGTTTTCTTAAAAATATAGACTTGAATGTGTATAAGACAGTTAGGTGCTCTGATGGCTGTTATTATGTACAGAGGGATTTCAGTAAACTTTTTGTAAACGAGTTGGAAAATCCTAGTTGTCATATACTTCCTGAAATATATCCCACATTCATTTTTTTACCTTTACTCTTCATACTGACTAACTAGAACATTGTAATAGCTTCGATCCTTCTTGTTTCTTTCTTGTTTCCCTATATCGTCTTTTCCTTTCTTCGGTCCAGTTTACTACACATTTTGTGTTCCTGGTTTGAATGAAAAATGTATTAATCACTAATGACATCTTAGGTTTTTATATGTTATTCCAAAGGACTAAATCTTTAACACCTGGTTCAAATGGTTCAAATGGCTATGAGCACTATGGGACTTAACTTCTGAGGTCATCAGTCCCCTAGAACTTAGAACTAATTAAACCTAACTAACCTAAGGACATCACACACATCCATGCCCGAGGCAGGATTCGAACCTGCGACCATAGCGGTCACGCGGTTCCAGACTGTAGCGTCTAGAACCGCTCGGCCACCCCAGCTGGCTTTAACATCTGGAATTATATCAATAAATAAAACAAATTCTGTTGACTTTCTTAAAAATACTGAATTCACATCTATGAAATAAAATATTATAGTCATGTACTTCAGAACATGATGAGATTTCAGATGAATTAATAACTTTAGTACCAAATAACACTGTTCAAAAAATGGCATTTCCTAACAGTTGATTATTTTAATTAATCAGGAACGAAATTTAATACAAAAAAGTGCAACAAGCCAGTAAATATAATTCGATTTTGGAAAAACTGTTAATTATTTTATAAAATATACATCAAAATATAAATGTCAGCCATTTATAAGGGAGTCTGGAAACAAATTAAAATTAGAAGTAGAGCCAAAACAATAACTTGCTATAGGAAGAAATGAACGAAAGCATATAATGTTAACTAAGATTAGCAAAAGAAGTCAAAAATAGAGAAAAATGATATATCTGTTGTTGACAGAACGAGATTTTCACTCTGCAGCGGAGTGTGCGCTGATAAGAAACTTCCTGGCAGATTAAAACTGTGTGCCGGACCGAGACTCGGGACCTTTGCCTTTCACGGGCAAGTGCTCTACCATCTGAGCTATCGAAGCACGACTCACGCCAGGTCCTCACAGCTTTACTTCTGCCAGTATCTCGTCTCCTACCTTCCAAACTTTACAGACGATCTCCTGCGAACCTTCCAGAACTAGCTTCGGTAGCTCAGATGCTAGAGCACTTGCCCGCGAAAGGCAAAGTTCCCGAGTCTCGGGCGGGCACACAGTTTTAATCCGCCAGGAAGTTTCATATCAGCGCACACTCCGCTGCAGAGTGAAAATCTCATTCTGGAAACATCCCCCAGGCTGTGGCTAAACCATGTCCCCGCAATGTCCTTTCTTTCAGGAGTGCTAGTTCTGCAAGGTTTGCAGGAGAGCTTCTGTAAAGTTTGGAAGGTAGGAGACGAGATACTGGCAGAAGTAAAGCTGTGAGGACCGGGCGTGAGTCGCGCTTCGTTAGCTCAGATGGTAGAGCAATTGCCCGCGAAAGGCAAAGGTCCCGAGTTCGAGTCTCGGTCGGGCACACAGTTTTAATCTGCCAGGAAGTTTCATATCTGTTGTTTTTACAAAATTATTACAAGAGATCATTTATATAAAGTTGGTAGAACAATGAGAAACAAAATTAAATCACATGAGAAAAACTATCACCACAGCTGTATCCTGAGAATGACTTTACTATCTCACACGATTAGTCTTGGCAGCACACTATGGCCATCTTGAGGCCCCATCTGTGCCAATTTATTGTTTATTCCTTGTTTCTTGTATACGTGGGCTAGCTCGCCTCAGGAGTCTCTACTCGACATCGTGTTGTCCCCAGTCATATGTAATGTGCTGCCAGAACTAGTCATGTGAGACAATAAACTCATTCTCATGATACAGCTGTGATGGTACTGCTTATCTTATATAAATCACCTGAAGTCCCTCCTTCATGTAATAGAATGGGAATCCATAATTTGAAATTTAAATCAAGATTATCTGCATTCAGCACTGGTGATATCCCAATAACAGATTTGAGAATTACTGCATGAGAAAATGTGCTAAATATTGTGCTATTCAAGGATATTTTAATCAATTTTTAAATTACAAAAGAGGGAAGACAAAGAATTTATAACATGAATTTTGATGTACATAATATTGTTTAATTTTTTATTGACATAGAGGGTGATTTATGGTTAAACAAACTAAAATTAAATGAGAATGAAATTAGACATAAAAAAACTTAACATTGTATTGATATCTCCTCAAAAAATAGAACCATTAAAATAAACCTCAAAAAATTACAACTTAAGTTAACAATCAGATAATACATAATGAGATTTTCACTCTGCAGTGGAGTGTGCGCTGATATGAAACTTCCTGGCAGATTAAAACTGTGTGCCCGACCGAGACTCGGGACCTTTGCCTTTCGCAGGCAACTGCTCTACCAACTGAGCTACCGAAGCACGACTCACGCCCAGTACCCACAGCTTTACTTCTGCCAGTACTTCGTCTCCTACCTTCCATACTTTACAGAAGTTCTCTTGCGAACCTTGCAGGTTTGCTGCAGAGTGAAAATCTCATTCTGGAAACATCCCCCAGGCTGTGGCTAAGCCATGTCTCCGCAATATCCTTTCTTTCAGGAGTGCTAGTTCTGCAAGGTTCGCAGGAGAACTTCTGTAAAGTTTGGAAGGTAGGAGACGAGATGCTGGCAGAAGTAAAGCTGTGGGTATCGGGTGTGATTCGTGCTTCGGTAGCGAGTTGGTAGACCACTTGCCCGCGAAAGGCAAAGGTCCCGAGTTCAAGTCTCAGTCGGGCACACAGTTTTAATCTGCCAGGAAGTTTTAGATAATACATAGTTAGGTAATTTCTGTGAAGAAGACAGAAAAGAAAATATAAAAGATTATTACTCCAGATATCCTAGCAATGGTGAAATAAATGGGTAAATGTTTTGAACAAGACTTATCTAATAATGACTAAACCTATAGAAGAAAACATATAGAAACATATGGAAGAACATATTTAAATTAACTAATTAATTACTTGGGGATACAAATGAATGTGTATATCAGTCTGTCTCGCTAAAATAATAATAATTAATTCCGAAATTATGCGTGACCAAAAGTTTTAAAAAGTTTTAAAATATTTAAAAAATTGTCGTATTGAATTTCGATTACAAAGAATAAAAATTATAATCCTCATACATTATTATCAATTTCCTAATATAACACTATCGAAAGTCATCTAAATTTATCAAAAGTTTTTGTATTTAAAATTAGTTATAACTGTGATATGCATAGACTATTATTGGAGACTATGATATTCATTATGTTAGAGTGGTTTGCTGATGTATGTTTATACAGTATGAAAGGAAATATGTAAAATCTATAATTTACTAAAAATATTTTGTCATAGATTAATGAAATGAAAATGCTTGTGTGTGTAATTTAAATATTTCTGCAAGTTGTTATTTGCATAAAATACTACATCCTTAGGGACAATGTGTAGGATAGGTGTTATGTAAAGGATGGAGTGCTTTGTACTGCACAGAAGTTACTGTGGGAAGAGTAAAAGATGGCTTCCGTTTTTGGTGTGCTACCTGTAGAGGGAGCGGGAATGAAGTAACTCAGTCTAGGCAGCAGTGAAATAGGTGACACTCAAACGGAGTAGGCGATACCTTAATATTGTTGCACAATAACCTCAGATGCTGAATTATTACGGCATTGGTACAAGTTGTTGGATTATCTTATGGATGTTAAAATGTTCCAAGTGTGGCGGGACGGGGTTTTGGTCTGTAGATAGGCTGCAAATTAAAATCCACCTACCTCAAAATGGCATCTGCTCAATGTCCCTTCACTCGGCTACGTAGATTCTTACTACATGATGTGAAAGCAGCGTTGATGAAAGACACCACCTTATATCTACAATTACTGAGACTGCGCAACTCTAGTTATGAAAGAAAGTTCTGTAGAAATCTGTCATTCAATTTTATTGGACAGTAAGAAAATGGATTGACCTCTGGAAAATAATGTCCAAAATTTCCACACAAAATTGTTTATTTTGTCCTTATAGCCAAAGAAATGGTACTATTCACTCCAAATTTAAACTATTGGCTATTTTACTAAAATGTAGACTTTCACGGCCGGAAATATCATGTCCATTATAATTATCCAGGCTGTTATGCCGTGGTCGGTTGATGAATTCTGTGTCATAGTCAGTAGCGAGCCAGTGGGTGTGTTGGACCTTCCATTGAGCTATGGACCCCCTTGAAGATGTCTCCCGCAGTCGAAGACGAAACGTTGGGAATCGATACAGAATTCATCAACCGACCATGGCATAACAGCCCGGATAATTATAATGGATGTTGGCTATTTTCTTCCAGTTCACAACTCATACACAAATTTCACACACACAGCAACCAGAAATCTGTCCAAACCTGACCCAAATTAAATCATGTTTTCACTGTCATTAATTCCATCACTCACATGGGTTATTAAATTCAGTTCTTCTTGTGGATTTCTAAGAAAGAAATAGCTCACCAAAAATGCTCAGTGGTTGAATACTGAAACATGCCACATGGATATGATGAAGGCCAAATTTTAACACGCGATTATTATTCCAGCAGAACAATTCCAAAACTTCCAAACTTCACAAAACTGCCCATAAATGCAACTGCTATTATGGCCACACTATTTGGACGTGACAAGCCAATTGTTTCTTCATTTTACACATTATTTTGACTGGCACTAGTAACATGACCGTCCGCGTTCAAAGTCAGCGAGTGACTCCCTTCTTCCAGCCTCATTTCCAGTATAACTATCAGGTAACAAGCTGGAACCGTCTCAGTTCTGATTGGCTGACCATACTGACTGCCAATCAGAATGCTCAGTCATGATCATACTCGCGCCAAAACTGGAGTGCATCAATCCTTATACAGAGACAGATTTGCGTCAATCTGACATTGAAAATATTAAAGCTATGTTTAATAAATGAATATCAAAAGACAATAATTCTGGAAATATTATTTAGATACAGATTTTACTCAAGCTGACTTGATGGCTGCTCTGTTACAATAACAATGACACCTAGACATACGCCATCAGCAAAATGGGTAAATTCCCTAGGACCATTTTCCCATGACAGGCTTGTGTAACTCTTGCAGTTTACTTAAGATGGTATGTAATGCAATACTTAAATCTGATGAATGTCCCATGTTCACTCTCATTTGTGCAGATTTATTCCCACAACAATATTAGACACAAACGATACTTTTGTCTGATTTTAATATTACGAAAACGAAAAACAATTACTTTTAATATGAAAAACTCAACTAATTAATTCTGCACACTGAGAGTTTTGTTTATGTTTTCAAATTATACCACAATATTGACTATTATATTTCGTAACTGAATTTAGTTCCCTAAGAGTCAGTTTTTTACTTTTAGTAATTTATTTATCTCCTAAACTATGATAGTTATAATGTTGAAATTTTTCTAGGATGTGCTCCTCCATAACAAAAGTTAGTGTACCGATTTTGAAAATAATTGAATAATAATTAATATCATTTATTTAGGTTCTTGTGGGTGGTGAATGTATGGGTCCAGTAAGAGCCCTTGAATAGCTTTCCCATGGCAGGTGGTGACAGATGCTTGTGTGTCTCTCAGTTAGGCCACTAGATGTCATCCCATGAATTTACATGGAGTAAGCTATCCTAAACAAACGTTCATTCTGAACAACTTGCGATGCTACACAAGGAAACTAGTAAGTCCATAAATTAGTACACCATACTATGAGTCGCATACCCACCACTGCTATCAGCCACACTCAATGCCTACAGTCTACAGGTTATGAACTGTATAAATATAATGAATCGTTAACTCAAAATTAACTTTTTTTAGTAATCATTGTGTTAAACACAAAATAGGTTTATCCCGGCTACTTATTCCTACCGAGCGAGGTGGCGCAGTGGCTAGGACACTGGACTTGCATTCAGGAGGACGATGGTTCAATCCCACGTCCGGCCATCCTGATTTATGTTTTCCGTGATTTCCCCTAAATCGCTCCAGGCAAATGCCGGGATGGTTCCTTTGAAAGGGCATGGCCGACTTCCTTCCTCGTCCTTCCTTAATCCGATGAGACCAATGACCTCGCTATCTTGTCTCCTTCCTCAAAACAACCAACCAACTTATTCCTAATCATTAACCTATATGGGGCCCTATTCCTGCTGTTTGATTATTCTGACTAAACATGTAATAAAAACGTTTCAACTGCTTTATTCAGTTGTTGAAACTACTATTTCACCTTTGAATAAATATCTGAAGAAAATTGTTGTGAACTAATTAAAGTGAAGTTAAAGTAACATATGATTTACATAATAGATATGCCAAAGAAAAATTTTGCTTAGGTACTGAAGTAGATATTTTCAGACAAATTTAACAATTTTAATATTCTTACTCTACTTGTGGCAATAAGTAATATGAAAGTGGGTAAGTAATTTTTTAGTATAGTACAGATAAAATTTAGTAAAGAATAAAGAGTTATGAAAAGAAAATTGCTTATGTTGCTAACTCGCACTGAAGTAGTGTTACATATAAATATTGAATAACAGTAGAGTGACAACACCCACCCTACTTTTGACTTTGGGCAGATCATTTGTTGTGACAAAGATATAAACAAAGTATTTGGATAAATTAAAATTTGTATATTATGCTATTAGAACATTTAAATATTTAATTTGTTAGTTATACAAAAATGCAGCCATAGAAATCCCCTGGCTAAATTTTTATAGCACACAGTAATGATTAAAAATTCAAACCTATGTAGGTATGCGTGTGTGTTGTAGTGGCTAAAGGATTCGTATGTTTTTCTGAAAATTATGTTTATTTGTGGAGTTACATTAGGGACCAGCAGGAAAGGAGGCCAAACTTACTTCTTCTGCTTTTCTGAAACTAAACGATTTCTTTGCCCAGATAAGCTGGCATCTTCAAATCTACTAGACAAACTTATTGAACTTGGTACAGGAAGGTCCTAGATTCTGTATTATTCAATTTTTCTGCATTTCTTTCCAACAGTTGGAAAACTCAGGAAAATGAACTAATAGTCAGATTTCCATATCCATTAGTCATACATCGCAGTCAGATCCTGTAAAATGGGTAACATTATACTATACACACTATTCCTCATGTATTAGTGTTATACATAGTCTTTCCATTAGCAGGACTACTTACTCTGTTGAAGTATAGTGTTATACTAATTCTTTTTTTCCACACTTTGTTCCTCTACTACTACAGCTACTTTTTCTTGAAAGCATGAAACTTCAGCATACATTTTTCTTTCGAAATTTTTTGAAGTTGTTATTCTCCTTGTGTATAGATTTTAAATCTTCATTATTTCTATATAAAATATAATGTTTTTAAATGTGTTGTCTAATTTATTTATTTATAACTTGATCAGCTCTACCTAATCTTCCTACTAATTTTGTTCCTAAACCACAATAATTATATCTGGGCAGATGTGTATAAAGTGTAATTTATATAATAATATACTAATTCTTTACTGTATTTTTTCATTTTTCCAATATATATTCAGTAAATTGTTCAGAAATATAATTATTAATAATAAACTCATTAATCTTACTTGTTAGTATTATTGTTATATGTACTTATTCACCATAGTAACTTTTATTTCCCGCTAATTCTGCGCCATAAATTATCATTAATCGTGGATTAAACCTCAAACATAAATCATCCAAACATATTCAAGTGATTTTTTATACATTTTTATTACTTCTTCACCAGTTTTCCAATGAATAATCTGAAGAATCTTCACTTGATTTTCTCATTTTTTTTCAAAATGAACTTCAACATTTTCTTTTATCAAATTGTTATATTTAATTCCTCTACTTGATTATATTTTATTTTGATTATTATGAGAACGTAATATTCCTGCATTAAGCAGTATATCTGCATAATTTTATAAGTCGAAAAATCAAACTTTATGTTTTTATAACCTACAGTAATTTGTTTTTTACCTAAAAGATTCCTTACTCAGTCTGTATCTGCATATTCTCTTTCACCAATAATTGATTTATCTCCATCAAATTTTACTGATGAATTCGCAATATTTTTAAACATTCGAACAGGTTCTAATCCAAAAATTTTATCTTCACTATTATTAATATACTTCAACATTGTTTTACATTAATTTATTTTTTAGCATATATGGAGTCAACACTGCTTTAGCAGTTGGCTTATTGTTTATCATAATTTTTTTGTCTTCATATTTATTTAGTACACCTTGTACATCTGGTTTACTTAATGTGTAATATGGTTGGTGGTATATCTGAAAATTTTTTCTAAATGATAATAAAGAACTATATTTTGAAACTTATCTATTTTGTTCAGTAGCTTTTAACATGTTTGCACTTCAACCTTCAATTCCTTCCTTAACTTTTCCAATATCATCAAAAGCAGTTTGATCTTCTGTTTTAAATTGTTTCATATGCTGTACTCTGTTGTTTCTCACATCTTTTAATTTCTTCTTTTAATTCTTCACCTTTTCTTCTAGTTCATTCAGCTTCTACAGTAATTTTTTGGTTCAAGTGAAAGTAACTTCCGTACATTATTATTTTTCATTTTTATTTTGTTCAGAATATCTTTTGTGATTCATTTAATTAGTAAAATTTTTTTAGTAAAAATGAGCCAATAATTTGTAATTACATTACAATTTGTCAGCACCTAAAGACGAGTAACTGAACCTATAAAAGATACTTATAAAATTATTGCTATAGTTCAGTTTTATACAATATTTTTAACACCAAATGTTACATGAAAAATAAGTAAACTCTCTTGTGATGGAGAAACAATAGAAATTTCTGTTGGTCAACATAATTTAAAAATTTCAGAAACATTCATTCATCCAAAAAACCTAATACATACATTAAAGGATAGAAAAATTCCAATCCAGTTATTACTGAAATTAATGTAAAATTATATATGTACACAAAAGATAGTATTAGATGTGGGTTAGGACTTTGTAATCAAATGTTATTGCAAATAATATTCTGAAAACACCATTTGAATTGATTAATGTTGATTTTAATTTATCTGATGGAATGTTGTAAAAAATGATGATTATTTTCATCATGAAAGTAATCTTATTGCTTCACTCAAGCCTAATGTAGACTTGAATAAGCTGATAATTTATGAAACAAATTATGCTTTATATATTTTAATTGATTATCAAATTTAGAATTTAGAGATTAATATTATTGATGAAAACGACAATTTAACTGACTTCAATGGTGGTGCTGTAACAGTTGTTTTATAAATAAAAAATATATTTATACTTCTGAAATAGTAAAGGTGTAGAAATTAACTTAAATACTGAACATGACTGGCTACATCCAAATCGCAACAAATTGTATATTATATTTAATTGAACATCTTTTTATTTTTCGTCAGTTTTATTACGCTTATCTTTGTCTCATAGTGATTAAATTTGTCTGGAAGGATATACACTTATGAACAGTAAGTTAAGAAGAAAAAGTAAAGTATTACGTTCACTTGAAATATTTTAAGGGTTTTTTAAATATAAAAAGGTGGAAGAAATGATATATTTCTGCAAGAAATGAGGAATTTAGAGCCACCATACAATTTTTTGAATGAGTATGGCTTATCTCATGTTATTAACAGACATTCACAATTAAAATGAGATGCTGGTATCAATCCATATAAATTTATAACAAATTAGGCTATTTAGATCATAAACATAACATATAGAAAAGATATTGCAGTGACAAAAAACCAATAACGGAACTATGTACTACTATTACCAGTAATATACCAGTTGATGTATGGAAAAATGATTAACATACAATGCTCAAACTTAGAAGATAACTTTTCTTAGTTTTTTTACATTTTTTTCTATTATCTTTCCTCAATCTTTTATTATATTTTTGAACTTTATCATCAAAAAGTGGAATTTTTATATTTTAATCTAAAAATTCAAAATACTGAAAATCAGTATATGTCATATTCGCAATCTCTTCAACTGAATAAGTTTTTGTTTTGATTTTTCATTTTTGAGACAGCTAAAGGAGTATTCAGAGTGTGTCTTGTTTTTAAAGTCCATTTATAACAAGAAATTTAATTATAAAATATATTTTTTCTATTTCCATAAAGGATAAATTTACATTTTTATATTGAACAATTTTCCTATATTTCTCTATTGATTAAAATAAAATTTTTGTAATTGATAATTTTTCTACTTAAATGGAGTCTCTACTTAAGAACCTCGAAATTGTACACAACGCAAGAATGTTGGAAATTATTAATATAACTGGCTGGTTACTGTGCCCCCACTGAGAGAATCTCTCCTCTCATAGACCAACCCCTTCAACCTATTGCCCAGAATCTCCCCCTATGTAAAAGATATCAATCATTTTCTTCACCAATTCTCCACAGTTACTGTCTCTTTACCACATGGTACCTTGCTCGTCAATATTGATGCCACCTCCCTATATACTAATATTCCTAATGCCCATGGCCTTACCGCTATTAAACACTACCTTTCCCAATATCCAACAGATTCTAAACCAACAACCTCCTTACTTGTCGCCATCACCAACTATATCCTCACCAGCAATTACTTCTCCTTTGAAGACATCATCTACAAACAAATCCAGGGTACGGCTATGGGCACTACAAACAAATCTGGGGTAGAGCTATGGGCACCTGGATGGCACTACCCTATGCCAACCTATGACCGCTAAATCAGGAAACAATGCTCTTGGAAATAGAACACCAACACATCCACTACCCTCTTGCTATGGTAGATGAGTTTAACCATATAGGTCATCACTCTTGGATAGTTGCTGGAAACAATGCCACAAATTCTTCCCGTTTCTGTATGTTAGGATGTCTTCCATATTTATACCAATGACAAACATTACCTCTGTGTTTTATTTCTTCCAACATGTGTGTTGTGCGAGCACCTGACACAAAGCTCGTAGTCATGGTAGAAAAACAAAGACTATGTCACTGGACAAAGCTGTAGTCATACATTGCTTGGATGTGTTATAGCTGAAGAAACAATGTATTAAACAGCTTATGAAGGAACAATGCAGGGACTCTCTTTCATGACGGACAATCGGTCAGATATGGTCTTCCTCCAGAGCAGTCAGCAAAACTTTACACAGATACCTGCCAGCAACTATGAGCAGTGGCCATCTGCTCCTGTGGAGTGATATGTGTACATGTAACAGGCTCACATTCAGTATAGAGACAGTATTTGTATTTTGATATATCACAGGAGAGAGTGTGATGTGGTAAAATCTTATAGGAGGTTCTATTTCAGTGGGTGGTATAACTGATTAAAGTTTGGATGCATATGTTGTTGTTGTGGTCTTCAGTCCAGAGACAGGTTTGATGCAGCTCTCCATGCTACTCTATCCTGTGCAAACTTCTTCATCTCCCAGTACCTACTGCAACCTACATCCTTCTGAATCTGCTTAGTGTATTCATCTGTTGGTCTCTCACTACTATTGTTACCCTCCACGCTGCCCTCCAATACTAAATTGGTGATCACTTGATGCCTCAGAGCATGTCCTACCAACTGATCCCTTCTTCTAGTCAAGTTGTGCCACGAACTCCTCTTCTCCCCAGTTCTATTCAATACCTCCTCATTAGTTATGTGATCTACCAATCTAATCTTCAGCATTCTTCTGTAGCACCACATTTCAAAAGCTTCTATTCTCTTCTTGTCTAAACTGTTTACCGTCTATGATTCACTTCCATACATGGCTACACTCCATACAAATACGTTCAGAAACGACTTCCTTACCCTTAAATCTATACTCGACGTTAACAAATTTCTCTCCTACAGAAACGCTTTCCTTACCGTTGCCAGTCTCCGTTTTATATCCTCTCTCTTTCGACCATCATCAGTTATTTTCCTCCCCAAATAGAAAACTCATTTACTACTTTAAGCGTCTCATTTCCTAATCTAATTCCCGCAGTATCAGCCGATTTAATTCGACTAGATTTCATTATCCTCGTTTTGATTTTGTGATGTTCATCTCATATCCTCCTTTCAAGACACTGTCCATTCCGTTCAACTGCTCTTCCAGGTAGTTTGCTGTCTCTGATAGAATCACAATGTCACCGGCAAACCTCAAAGTTTTTGAAACTTCCTGGCAGATTAAAACTGTGTGCCCGACCGAGTCTCGAACTCGGGACCTTTGCCCTTCGCGGGCAAGTGCTCTTCCAACATTTTTTTTTTAACGGCCCCGCCATTCACGTGAACATGTATCTCTTTTTCTTGACTTTCTCAGCAACACCACAAAGACGAAAAACGGCCGTGAGAATTTTTCTCATCTCAGCCCAGAAAATTCACGTTCCGGTACCGGGAATCGAACCCGGGCTCCTGGGTGAAAGCCACCGTTTTTTTTTTTTTTTGGACCTCTTCCACTGCAGGCGTTGGCCCCTATAACCCATATCACCCCCAAAATCCTATATAACCTAAAAATTAAAAAATAAATAAATAAAAAAGAAAAAGAAAACAGAACAATCTGTTGCCACCGCCACATTCACCCTAACTTAACCTACTTTTTTTATTTTTTTTATTTTATTTTTTTTAAAATAATATATAAAGAAACTGAATAAATCTTTCCGTGACAAACTGTCCTATACCCGTAAAACAGAAGAACACGAAATCAATCAAGCACTTCTGATTTGTTTTATGTTATGGCTTCTGGCTAAATTAGTTTTCCTGAGGCACTTTGACTTGCCGTACTATAAAAATAAATAAATGCCAACTTAATTATAATGAAGCAAAATTAGATCGACTCGCTGTAGTGTTGTGCACCAACCAAACAAATTACCGCTTCATTATGGCAAAGTGTGAAGTAAGAAATTTTGAAACAAAGCTTTGTATTTCCAACTCGTTTTAAGGTTGTGGTGCTCTTCCATTATATACTGTATGTACTCGTCTATACTCGCATGGGTGTTCGTAACTGCAAAATATGCAAACTGGCCGATAATACAAGTGTAGCTATGGTGCTTTGTTGCAGGAAAGAAATGCCAGTCTGGTTGAAGATCATCTTTTTTTTTATAGCAGAGTCTGTGGTTCTAGTAATTATTGCGAGCTTTTTTCTAGTCCAGTTCCATATGTGGTATTGATCTCGGCAAATGAGAATGTGTGCCAAGGTATCTACAGTATAGCAATGATCGCAGTACGGACTCTGCTTCATTTTGATATTGTGCAGCTTTTCATCTGTGGGGACCTTCTCGTTTACAATGTCATACCATGTGGACACTACTTTGGAGTGGAGGATGGGATTGTTAATGTTTTTCCAGACGTTACTCCAGTTGACCGTCTCATATTTCGCTTCCATTGGCTTTTGCATATGGTGTCTCGTGAGGTGGTAATAGGTCCTTCTGGTGTTAAGCAGCTGTGAAGTATCTTGAATATAGCTCATTTCCAGGTAGTAAGTCCGGACGTGATCGAGTTGAGCGCTGATGCGACCAACATCGACTGGGGCCTTTTTGCTCGTTGGGGCTAACCTGTTGAATAACGTTTTCGTAATTGTCGGATGGGGTGACTGCAGTATTTTGCGTATTCGGTCCATATATACGGCAGTGCATTGGTTCTTGATGTCTTTGACGCCCAAACCACCAGCGGCGCGGGTTAACACTATAGTTGACATGGTAACTTTAAAGATGTTTCCACTCCATATGAACCAATACGCTGCAGCTAAGAGCTTTTGCGCTGTATCCTTGGGTACTCATGTCCATTATAATTATCCGGGCTGTTATGCCGTGGTCGGTTGATGAATTCCGTATTGTTTCCCAACGTTTCGTCTCCGACTGCGGGAGACATCTTCAAGGGGGTCCGTAGCTTGATGGAAGGTCCAACACACACACTGGCTCGCTACTGACTGCCGCTAAATTCCGTGTCAGCGCGCCCCCGCGCCGCGGCGTGACGTCACGTGTTTTGAAAACGTCAGTGCAATTGGCCGCTGTCCGTCGCCGTCGATCGCCGTTGCCATCACCCAGTAGTGGACGAGTGGTACACATCTTCTTTAACACCGGCATCCATATACCGTTTAATTTGACGCCCTCCTCCTTTCGGTTGAAATTATTTGGGTGTTTAGCGATTTCGATTGCCTCCCTGTAGAGCCTATCGTAGTATCCGCTCGTGGCCGCTAGTACTTGCGTCTCCTCGAAACGAATATTGTGGTTCCCTGGCTGGAAAGCATGCTCCGCAACAGCTGATCGTTCCGTTTCTCCTCTTCTACAATTTCCCTTGTGCTCTTCCAAACGTTTAGAAACAGTTCTTTTGGAAGAGCACAAGGGAAATTGTAGAAGAGGAGAAACGGAACGATCAGCTGTTGCGGAGCATGCTTTCCAGCCAGGGAACCACAATATTCGTTTCGAGGAGACGCAAGTACCGGCGGCCACGAGCGGATACTACGAAAGGCTCTACAGGAAGGCAATCGAAATCGCTAAACAACCAAATAATTTCAACCGAAAGGAGGAGGGCGTCAAATTAAACGGTATATGGATGCCGGTGTTAAAGAAGATGTGTACCACTCGTCCACTACTGGGTGATGGCAACGGCGATCGACGGTGACGGACAGCGGCCAATTGCACTGACGTTTTCAAAACACGTGACGTCACGCCGCGGCGCGGGGGCGCGCGGACACGGAATTTAGCGGCAGTCAGTAGCGAGCCAGTGTGTGTGTTGGACCTTCCATCAAGCTACGGACCCCCTTGAAGATGTCTCCCGCAGTCGGAGACGAAACGTTGGGAAACAATACGGAATTCATCAACCGACCACGGCATAACAGCCCGGATAATTATAATGGACATGATATTTCCGGCCGTGAAAGTTTACATTTTAGTATCCTTGGGTACTGGTAACACTGCTGCGATGTGATATATTTTGCATAGCTGTTTATCAATAGGGCTTTCTGTATCCGATTGAGCGTTCTAGTTTTGTGTTCACGGAGAGTAGCCCTGAATATATGTAGTTTATGGTTCCAGTTGGGTACTGTCATCTCTCTTGGGTTGGCCATTAGAATCATACCTAAGTGGTTCGTCTTCTCTGTAGCCACGTTCTTTGAATGGTCTCCATATGGGGTCCGACAGGTAAAATTTTCGATTTTTGTTCATTGAGTTTGGCTCCGGAAGAAGTGGCGTAAGCGTGGATTATTTGTTGAACGACTTCCATTTCTGAGTGCGTGTTCACTACTACACTGACGTCATCAGCATAACCGTGACACACGGTTTTTGTACCCAACACCTGTAGACCTTGTAACCTGTGATGCAGGTTTAACAGTAACGGTTCTACGGCGATTGCGTATAGTGCCATAGAAAGGGGGCAGCCTTGTCTCACTGATTGCTTGATCGGGACTGGTGAACTTAGCTGACCATTAATTTTGATTCGAGAGGAAGTTCCGACTATACATTTGCGTATGATCTGAATAAAATGAGCACTGAATCCCATCCGTTGCATTACAGTTAGTAGAAAGTGGTGGTTGATGCGGTCAAAAGCCTTATCGAAGTCTAAAAACATGAGACTAACATTGCATTTGTAGAGGCGTAGCAAGACAGCCAAGCCACTCGGAGGTAGCCGAAAGGCACGCGTTAAGCTCACGCAGATTGGCGTGAGGTCTGGAACAAGGTAAAGTAATTATCCTATAAAGAAAAGGACGTAGTTCTTGGAATACTTAACTTTAATCCATATTTGGTGTACAGCGCTCTTGACGGTACATGTTTTATAATTTCAATATTAATTGAATACGGCGCCTTGCTAGGTCGTAGCAAATGACGTAGCTGAAGGCTACGCTAACTATCGTCTCGGCAAATGAGAGCGTGATTGTCAGTGAACCATTCCTAGCAACGTCAGCTGTACAACTGGGGCGAGTGCTAGTAAGTCTCTCTAGACCTGCCGTGTGGCGGCGCTCGGTCTGCGATCACTGACAGTGGCGACACGCGGGTCCGACGTATACTAATGGATCGCGGCCGATTTAAAGTCTACCACCTAGCAAGTGTGGTGTCTGGCGGTGACACCACAGCATTTACATAGCCACGACAAATATATTATGTCTCTATATTCACATAATGCATTCGACATTGATCTCCCTGGGACAGCACTCATTTGATAAGGGCAAGTACTTTCGGCAGTACTGTCTTCAGTCTACAGTTTATGAGTCGGGTGAAGATTTTATAGTCGGAATTGAGCAGTGTTAGTGGTCGAAAATCCTTCAGCGTAGTTTTTTGGGGATCAGTGAAATCATTCCTTCGGTAAACTGAGATGGCATCTGCACGTCTCCCAATAATTCATTGCATATTTTGGTGAATTCCGGTCCTATGATGTGCCAAAAACAAGCATAAAATTCTATGGGTAGGCCATCTAAACCAGCAGATTTCTTTGTAGGCGAATCTTTGATTATGGCACATACTTCTTCCTCAGTTATGTGGGCTACAAGGTCGGCGTTGTCAGTCGGATGGACTGTGGATTGAATGTGGTATAAAAGCGGCTCACTTGTCGTCGCATCAGTCGCCGATGCGGAGTAAAAATCTGTATAATGTTGCACCACGTAGTTTTTTACTGTGACTTGTTGATCGTATTCGTTCCCCTGTTCGTCACTGAGAGTGTGGATTAACTTTTGTTTACCTCTCTTGGCTTCCCGTATCACGTGATATACGGACGTATTCTCCTGCGTCAGTTCAATCGGAGGACGCGATCGAACTTTTTTCCCCTCTAGTGATTGTCGTACCAATGCCGTTATTTTTGCTTTAGTGCGTTTTATTCTAGAGCTGTTTGCTACTAATCCCATGGGGTCATCATACAGTTCGCGGAGGCAAATAAAGTGATACTCCAAGGTGCGTTTTCGCCAGTACGCTTTCATGCGACCATATCGTGCGATGCATTTTTTTAACTGCGATTTCGCAAACAGTAGCCACCACATGATGCGTGTTGGATATCTGGATTGCATCCGGAGACAACGCTGCCATGTATCATGGATCTCCTGTTTCAGTACTGCGTCCTCCAAAAGTGACACGTTTAGCTGCCATACGCCCCTTCACAGGAATGCTTTTTTGTTTAGTATGCTCCGCGGTTATATGAAATCCGCAGTGATCCGAGAAGTTAAGAGGCCAAATTTCACAGTCAGTTACATTATGGATAAAACCTTTCGTTACATACAGCCTGTCTAGTCTGCTTGCCGAAGTACTGGATACGTACGTGTATCCTCGGGTGTGCGGGCGAAGGTGGCACCAAGCATCTATCATATCTAGTCCGTTAGTTAACAACAAAGAATCACAAGAGGAGGAGGTATACTTGGAAAAGGCCTGGAGATACGGGAAGATTTCAATTAGATTACATCATGGTCAGACAGAGATTCCGAAATCAGATACTGCATTGTAAGGCGTACCCAGGAGCAGATCACAATATAGTAGTGATGAAGAGTAGGCTGAAGTTCAAGACATTAGTCAGGAAGAATCAATACGCAAACAAGTGGGATATGGAAGTACTAAGGAATGACGAGATACGTTTGAAGTTCTCTAACGCTATAGATACAGCAATAAGGAATAGCGCAGTAGGCAGTACAGTTGAAGAGGAATGGACATCTCTAAACAGGGCCATCACAGAAGTTGGGAAGGAAAACATAGGTACAAAGAAGGTAGCTGCGAAGAAACCATGGGTAACAGAAGAAATACTTCAGTTGATTGATGAAAGGAGGAAGTACAAACATGTTCCAGGAAAATCAGGAATACAGAAATACAAGTCGCTGAGGAATGAAATAAATAGGAAGTGCAGGGAAGCTAAGACGAAATGGCTGCAGGAAAAATGTGAAGACATCGAAAAAGATATGATTGTCGGAAGGACAGACTCAGCATACAGGAAAGTCAAAACAACATTAGGTGACATTAAAAGCAACGGTGGTAACATTAAGAGTGCAATGGGAATTCCACCGTTAAATGCAGAGGAGAGAGCAGATAGATAGAAAGAATACATTGAAAGCCTCTATGAGGGTGAAGATTTGTCTGATGTGATAGAAGAAGAAACAGGAGTCGATTTAGAAGAGAGCTTTGGAGGACTTACGGTCAAATAAGGCAGAAGGGATAGATAACATTCCATCAGAATTTCTAAAATCATTGGGGGAAGTGGCAACAAAACGACTATTCACGTTGGTGTGTAGAATACATGAGTCTGGCTATATACCATCTGACTTTCGGAAAATCATCATCCACACAATTCCGAAGACGGCAAGAGCTGACAAGTGCGAGAATTATCGCACAATCAGCTTAACAGCTCACGCATCGAAGCTGCTTACAAGAATAATATACAGAAGAATGGAAAAGAAAATTGAGAATGCGCTAGGTGACGATCAGTTCGGCTTTAGGAAAAGTAAAGGGATGAGAGAGGCAATTCTGACGTTACGGCTAATAATGGAAGCAAGGCTAAAGAAAAATCAAGACACTTTCATATGATTTGTCGACCTGGAAAAAGCGTTCGACAATATAAAATGGTGCAAGCTGTTCGAGATTCTGAGAAAAGTAGGGGTAAGCTATAGGGAGAGACGGGTCCTATACAATATGTACAACAACCAAGAGGGAATAATAAGGGTGGACGATCAAGAACGAAGTGCTCGTATTAAGAAGAGTGTAAGACAAGGCCGTAGCCTTTCGCCCCTACCCTTCAATCTGTACATCGAGGAAGCAATGACAGAAATAAAAGATAGGTTCAGGAGTGGAATTAAAATACAAGGTGAAAGGATATCAGTGATACGATTCGCTGATGACATTGCTATCCTGAGTGAAAGTGAAGAAGAATTAAATGATCTGCTGAACGGAATGAACAGTCTAATGAGTACACAGTATGGTTTGAGAGTAAATCGGAGAAAGACGAAGGTAATGAAACGTCCCCTTTGAAAAATTATACATGACTGTCCTTAAACTGACACACATAATATTTTTAGCGCAACGCAATCTGACTTTCAATAATCCCTACAAAAGAATGGCCCTGACTAACATTAACCTGTACCTTTCACAAATCACTTACCTCACCAAAAATCTTCGTTACTCGAACTACTGCAATACAGCGAGCGCCACTACTGCTAGCTAAATAAAAGATTCAAACTACTGAAGACACTAACTACTGATAGGCATAGTTAGCAAATGAAAGATTTTGATAGAGAACAAACAATGTATTTACCTTAATAGTCATAATATATATAGCAGTTCATGACATCCAGTGTTACAAATTTCAAAACTCCGCCATCTCTCTCCCCACGTCCACCACTGCTGGCGGCTCACCTCCAACTGCGCAACGCTACGCAGTGTTCACATCCAGCTGCCCAACACTACAATGGCAGACAACAATGCAAACTAGCCACAGACTGCACACAGCAAATACAGAGCGCTACGTGGCATTACCAATATAAAAACTTAAACAGCCTACTTACATAGCCCCATGCCCCCCACAAAAAATTTTACAAATTGTTTTGGGCTGTGGCCAATACAGATTTGAAAAATTTTTTCATAATTAGAATAAAAAAGGAATCAAATGCACACACTTACTGATACAATGTTGGTCAAAAGCTAAAATTTTCTCACAGTCCATAAAGACAGTCCTGATCGTTCATCACAGTAAAATAGCAGTGTTTTTCTCAAAGTCTGAGCAGTAGAAGAAAATGCACACAGAAGTAGTGGATTTCCACGCAGTCTTGAAGAAGTAGTGTTGTCCTTCCAACGAAAAGACAGTGCTGACTCTTGGCATGCAGACAGGTAATGGGCCACAACAGAGCAAACCCACCGCAGAGTCAGTCGAAGTTTTGAAGAATATTGGTAGGTAGGTCATCACAGAGTAGACCCACTGTACTCCTGGTAGAGAGTATGGTATTGGTGGCCCATCGGAGGTGCTGACCCACTGCAGTCCTTGTAGAAATAATGGTATTGGTGAGTCATCAAAGGTGTAGACCCACTGTAGTCCTTGTAGAGATGGCTAGCAGCCATCCGTTGCGACTGTGCAGGTGCACAATCACCATCGAAGAGTGTTGCGGAGAATATAGCAAGTCCATAAACCACCACTTGTGCACTCACAATTTTTTTTTAATGTCCTTAGAACCAGCAATGCTGTTATCCAGTCCCTTGCTGAATTATTAACACACGTGCAAACACTAACAGTCCCAGCTGCTCATATACTGTGCATATATTATGACCGACAGAAACGTGTGCAGTGAAATGATACTTAATTTGAAGAACTGGTGTCTATACAATTATAAATTTACAACATAAGGATACAATTACAAAGGTACAAAATACATCATTAAATAACATAACAGTACAGATAACATTTGTAGTAACACAGGCTTTACAAAAGAATATAAATATACATATACATCAGTGTTACAGGAATTATGACATAAGTACATACATAAAAGATCAGAATAACTTTTGAAACATCAACTTCACACATGAGCATTAAAACAGAAAAGAATAAATAATGTCTAAACATCTTTACAAAGAAAATAACATATTATTAGAAAAATTCTACAACATAACTCTTATTAGCTAAACACATTAAGACAGGAAAAACACAAATTCACATAGTGTAACAACACAAAAATACAGGACAGGGTTTGTTTTCAGTGTGACATTTGGTATTGCAGTCCACCCCAAAACTTCATTCCATACATCTTTCCTCTTATTTCAACATTTGTTTCCACCAAAAAAGTTCTATCCAAGCATGCTTTCTGTATTTATAGGTTCACACATTTCTTACCTCATTATTTATTTTCCATTATCTTACCTCATCATTTATTTCCAAGAAAATCCTACCTAAACCTGTTGTCCCTAAACCCTACTTTTTTTTATTCATATCTTCTTTCAAAATACTTTTTTTTGGCCAAAGCATTGTCTTATAGTTTCTCAATGCATTTCTTCCAATTCATCGCAACTCGTTCTCTTATATAGCCTACCCCATCTTAAGCTAACTTAAATCTACTGAGCTCAGACGCTAAACTAAGGAACGAGACAATGCAGCAGCACAAAACAGTTAACACAAACAGCAATGATAAAAAATACAAATGGCAAAGCAAGCAGCATAAATTAGCAAAGCAAATGCAATATTACAACTAATATAAGGCAATGCGCAGCAAACAAGAAAAATAAATTCGTAGTAAAACTGGCTTAACAGAGTAATGTAAAGTGAAATTTAGTAGCACTATGCCTGGCAAACAGCAGCAGCAAATGCAATAACTTATATGTAAACATGACATAGCTCAAGCAGAAAAAATATTACACTAAAATGGCCATGTCTAATACCTATGTCACATCTTAACACTAGAGTGATGCATCACAAAAACGTACACTGCAAGAAAGTTACCAAGTCATTCAAAAAATTATTTATGCAATTCCTGTAAAAGGGAAATGTCTATTTGTGCTCTCTTTTCTGAGAAAGTATATGAGAAACGTATTCTTTACTGGGTCTGTAGACAGAAAATAGTGATATTAGTACATCTATTAAATTTTATAATAACCAATGCTGCAGTGCAGCTAGAAACTAGATATTAAACGTAATGAGCAAATATATATAGCCTATACAGAGCAATGCATGAAACGTCATTCACTAGGCAAATGGCGGCTCCAAAGGCAAAAGAATCTCTCAACTAGAAAGACAATAAATGTAAAATGTTTCTCATCATTTCATTAGGCATTTCAGTAAATATCATAAAGTAAGAGTTCCACAGTGTAATCATATGTTTTCAAGTTTGAGTGTGTCGTATTTGCGATGCTTTCTACAAAGGAATGTTAATAGAGAGGATAATGGCCTCTTTTTTTTCTCCACCTGTGCCTCTGAAAGGTACACACTAATGCTTTTTTCCAGGCGACTCGCGCAGCTGGGTGCCCACAACGCATTATGTGCAGGTGGTCGCTTAACTTTCTTACCGAAATATTTACGACACCAGTTTGCACTACAGTGACAGTCTCATATAAAAATTTTACAGTTCGAGAATTTGCGTTGCAAATCTGTAGAAACAAAATCCTATTGATATAAGAGTGTCCAAAAAATTTTCGTCGGCATTGTAATACATTCACGCATTTACATACATTTCATAACTCTTAAAGTACGATTCTTGGTTTCCTACAACCTTTTTCACAAACCAGAGTCCCTAACCACTACTCATTATTCCTTACCTTATTCGTCGACACTTCTTCAATATTTCATCATAACAGATACGTAGCATAATCAAATAACTCATATAGCATCAGCTTATTGATCATAAACATACCGCAACAGCGTAATACACATCGTCATCATAACATCATAAAACCTCAGCCAAATCTCAAAATCGTCATAGCTTCCTTCAATAATTCCAAAACCTAAAAAAATTCTCTGCTCATGTCAAAAGTGTTATCTACCTCAAACGTACTTTAAAAATCATGATCCCATACCAAATACGTCATTCAAAGCTCTCATAGTATCACAATGGTTCCGAAAAAATATGAACAGTTCACAAAGTACAGACAAAATACAATTTCGTAAGTGTGAAGTAATCCAACTCTGTAATTGCGTAAACATGTGTCACTGATGTAGTAAAAAAATGTTTGTTTCTCTGTTAAATAATCAGATAGCTGTGTCATTTTGTGTTAGAGAAATATGGTACCGATGTGTAAAGTTGTATAAGCAAATACCATATTAGCTAGGGCTCCTTGTGCTTGCCAAACACATGGTACACAAAGTAGGCGTGTACCCCCGGAGGATTAATGTAATTATGCCCTCAGGTGTTACAGATTACAGCAATGGAATGAAATGTATCAGGGAAAACTTTCGTTGTAATTCAAAAATCTTTAAAAATAAATGTTTTAAGTACAAATTTAATCACTCAAATATGTGTACTGTAGCGCTGGTAAAAAATGTGCCCAGTGTCGTAATCATCATCGTCCGTAAGGAAAGTTCTGTGGAAGTCAATGTACTTACCTCGTAATAAACAAAAGCTAAATGCTATGCGTATAGATATCGTAGTTATCACGTACATTATCATGATCAAGAAAGTACTATACTGTAACGTATTGTTGTGATACGAAAAAGGCTGTCTCATTGTAGCTATACCACAAAGATACTACTAAAACATGTTTTACTTTCCAGAAGAATTCAGAAAAACTGTGCAGATATAAAACACATACACTGCAAAAACAACATTGTAAATGGTCACTCATGAGTAGTGTCGTGATAAAATCGTGTAGCTGTCACATAAACTAACCACTGTGTCATCTGGTATCTCACAGAAAGTACTTTAAATCCAGAATGGATATTCAAGTAAACCAAAATGTTGCATTAAAATCTCTTTACCAGTACCAGTATATGTTCTAAGTATGTAAGCCTTATAGCCGTTACATAATCGTGCAACTAACAAGCAAGACTGTACACACACAACAACACTGTGACGTCTGTTCACTATAACAATGCATTCGTAATTTCTGTTTAAATAAGTTCTCTTGGTTCTTGATTGGATATTTAACTTCAAACAGTTTCTAAGTCTGACAATGCATACTAGAAATGTGAAGTGAAAAGTTTTATGGCAAAGACTGTGGTGTCACCGCCAGACACCACACTTGCTGGGTGGTAACCTTTAAATCGGCCGCGGTCCGTTAGTATACGTCGGACCCGCGTGTCGCCACTGTCAGTGATTGCAGACCGAGCGCCGCCACACGGCAGGTCTAGAGAGACGTCCTAGCACTCGCCCCGGTTGTACAGCAGACTTTGCTAGCGATGATATAATGACAAATACACTCTCATTTGCCGAGACGATAGTTAGCATAGCCTTCAGCTACGTCATTTGCTACGACCTAGCAAGGCGCCATTACCAGTTTATATTGAGATTGTAATTAATGTATCATCAAGAGCGATGTTCTCTAATTATGGATTAAAGTTAAGTATTCCAAGAGCTCCCTACTTTATTTCTTAGACTCAACTCCTTTAACTGTCCCAGACCTCACGCCAGCCTGCGTGAGCTTAAACACGTGCATTTCGGCCTCCTCTAGCAACACGGTGTTGGCTCTTCTGCCAACACATCATATGGCGACGAGGATTTTGTGTTCCTAACTATATTACCGTAATTTACTTTTGTCATGGCTTCGCCACAATCTCCAGATGTACTGTCCGAATTTTATCGCTTGCAGAATCAGCAGACGCAGGCCTTATTGGATGCCCTTGGACAGCTCGTCCAGGGTCAACGTGCAATGCAAAACGCTGCGGCAGCCGCCGCTCCACCGCTACCGCAGCCACAACACGCAGTTGCACCACCTTTTCGTCCTTTTGATGCGGCACTGGAAAGCTGGACGGAGTGGTCACGCCAATTTGGATTCCATCTCGTCGCCTACAGAATTCAAGGTATTGAGCGGCAGCCTTTTTTGCTTTCTTGTGTAGGAGTGTCCACTTACCGTGTGATAGTGAAATTGTTTCCCCGACGCGACGTAGCAACTCTGTCCTATGACAAAATTTTGTCTGCATTAGATGCATATTTCAAAGAATCAGTCAATGTAGTTGCAAAAAGGTATACGTTCTTTCGTACAAAACGTATGGCCGGTCAAACTAATCGGGAGTGGGTTGCAACTTTGCAAGGCCTTACTAGGGATTGTGCTTTTGAGTGTGAATGTGGACTCCCTTATTCAGATACTATGGTACGTGATGCAATTGCACAGAACGTTTCTGATGTTCGTATAAAGGAACAGATTTTGAAACTAGTCAATCCCTCCCTTCAACAAGTGATGGACATATTGGATAGGCAAGACACACTTGACTTTGCTCAGGAATCATTTGCAACTTCGCCAGCCGTGTGTCACATTAACTGGCCCGCCGGGCGAGCTGCACGGAACAGTAAACAGCCCTCGCGCCCGTCCGCGCAGCTGCCGCCAAGCTCTCCGCAACATGTGCCGTGCAAGCAAGCAAATGCAGTGCTAAAATCTTGCCCGAGGTGTGCTACTAGACATTCGCGTGAGAATTGCCAATAAAAAAGGACATGTTCAAAGTGTTTGCCAGAAACTGCTCAGAACGGACACTCACAACCATTCCAGGCCCTTTGCTTCGCGCCGGAATCGAACCAAGAATACTCCGGCTCGTGAACCTTCGCTCATGGATATTCATGCAGTTCATTCCACTCTGCCCAGTGCCACTCTTTCTAGCAGTGACTGTGTTCATCCCACAAAAAGTGTGCGTCAACGTCGCAGGAAATCCCGTCAAGTCACAAGTGATTCTGTACCAGTGTCAGTTCACGTTGCACGAGACAGTCGCTCTTGTCGTCAGCAGGACAATAAACTTTTTGTAGATTTGGAAATTAATGGCAAAGTGGTACCGTTCCAGCTCGATACCGGAGCTGCAGTTTCATTGATCAATAAAGACACGTACAAACAACTGGGCACACCTCCGTTGCGTGCCGCAAATGTTAACTAGTTATTCAGGACAAGCTATCCCTGTGTTAGGACAGTGCAGCCTTCTTGCAACATACAAGGGACAAACAAAACTTGTGTCATTTTACGTTCTTCGTTCTTCTTCTGCAGTGAACTTGTTTGGTTTAGATTTATTTCAGTTGTTTAATTTGTCTATAGTAAATCAGGTCCTATCAGTGAACCAGACTGTGCCTTCAGACAGTGTTTCACGTCTATGTGAAGAATTTGCAGACATTTTTGCACCGGGCTTCAGTTGCTCTAAGAACTATAACGCGCATTAGGAACTGAAAGTAAACGCGCAACCAAAGTTTTACAGAGCGCGCAATGTTCCCCACGCATTGCGTGATGAGGTCGCACGAACGTTACACGATTTGGAATCACAAAGTGTAATTGAACGTGTGCAGGCTTCTCTCTGCGCCTCAGCCCCAGGTGTTACCGACGTTGCCTTCCATTTTGCCCCATGGCGACGCGCCGCCGCCGCCTGTTCTCCCGCCGGCGACGCCCGAAGTGGACGCGTCACTGCAACCGCCAGGTGCCTCTCTGGGTCACGCGCCGCCGATCGCTTCCCGTGACCAGCTGTCCTCCGACATGGAACTCTTGCCCGCTCCGGACCAGATGTCGTCTTCGCCCGTCGGGTGCCCCGTTCTGATGGAGGTCGACCCTTCGGCCCCTCCTGTCTCTCTGCGGGCGCATACACCGCATGTTGGCGTGCACCCTGGACTAGGTTTTCAGGCGTTTCCTAGCTCCCCTCGGACCGAATGGCAGGGTGCAGGTGGCACAGCCTCGCCTGTTTTTAGGCTCCCCACCTCATCGCATACGTCAACATGGGGTCCTCCCCACGGCGGGCGGAAGCCTTATAACACAACCGTACGCCGATTTGCGGGGGAGGAATGTGGTGTCACCGCCAGACACAACACTTGCTAGGTGGTAACCTTTAAATCGGCCGCGGTCCGTTAGTATACGTCGGACCCGCGTGTCGCCACTGTCAGTGATTGCAGACCGAGCGCCGCCACACGGCAGGTCTAGAGAGACGTCCTAGCACTCGCCCCAGTTGTACAGCAGACTTTGCTAGCGATGATATAATGACAAATACACTCTCATTTGCCGAGACGATAGTTAGCATAGCCTTCAGCTACGTCATTTGCTACGACCTAGCAAGGCGCCATTACCAGTTTATATTGAGATTAAAATTAATGTATCATCAAGAGCGATGTTCTCTAATTATGGATTAAAGTTAAGTATTCCAAGAGCTCCCTACTTTATTTCTTAGACTCAACTCCTTTAACTGTTCCAGACCTCACGCCAGCCTGCGTGAGCTTAAACGCGTGCATTTCGGGCTCCTCTAGCAACACGGTGTTGGCTCTTCTGCCAACACATCAAAGACAAATTTAAAAAGTACACTCCTGGAAATGGAAAAAAGAACACATTGACACCGGTGTGTCAGACCCACCATACTTGCTCCGGACACTGCGAGAGGGCTGTACAAGCAATGATCACACGCACGGCACAGCGGACACACCAGGAACCGCGGTGTTGGCCGTCGAATGGCGCTAGCTGCGCAGCATTTGTGCACCGCCGCCGTCAGTGTCAGCCAGTTTGCCGTGGCATACGGAGCTCCATCACAGTCTTTAACACTGGTAGCATGCCGCGACAGTGTGGACGTGAACCGTATGTGCAGTTGACGGACTTTGAGCGAGGGCGTATAGTGGGCATGCGGGAGGCCGGGTGGACGTACCGCCGAATTGCTCAACACGTGGGGCGTGAGGTCTCAACAGTACATCGATGTTGTCGCCAGTGGTCGGCGGAAGGTGCACGTGCCCGTCGACCTGGGACCGGACCGCAGCGACGCACGGATGCACGCCAAGACCGTAGGATCCTACGCAGTGCCGTAGGGGACCGCACCGCCACTTCCCAGCAAATTAGGGACACTGTTGCTCCTGGGGTATCGGCGAGGACCATTCGCAACCGTCTCCATGAAGCTGGGCTATGGTCCCGCACACCGTTAGGCCGTCTTCCGCTCACGCCCCAACATCATGCAACCCGCCTCCAGTGGTGTCGCGACAGGCGTGAATGGAGGGACGAATGGAGACGTGTCGTCTTCAGCGATGAGAGTCGCTTCTGCCTTGGTGCCAATGATGCTCGTATGCGTGTTTGGCGCCGTGCAGGTGAGCGCCACAATCAGGACTGCATACGACCGAGGCACACAGGGCCAACACCCGGCATCATGGTGTGGGGAGCGATCTCCTACACTGGCCGTACACCACTGGTGATCGTCGAGGGGACACTGAATAGTGCACGGTACATCCAAACCGTCATCGAACCCATCGTTCTACCATTCCTAGACCGGCAAGGGCACTTGCTGTTCCAACAGGACAATGCACGTCCGCATGTATCCCGTGCCACCCAACGTGCTCTAGAAGGTGTAAGTCAACTACCCTGGCCAGCAAGATCTCCGGATCTGTCCCCCATTGAGCATGTTTGGGACTGGATGAAGCGTCGTCTCACGCGGTCTGCACGTCCAGCACGAACTCTGGTCCAACTGAAGCGCCAGGTGGAAATGGCATGGCAAGCCGTTCCACAGGACTACATCCAGCATCTCTACGATCGTCTCCATGGGAGAATAGCAGCCTGCATTGCTGCGAAAGGTGGATATACACTGTACTAGTGCCGACATTGTGCATGCTCTGTTGCCTGTGTCTATGTGCCTGTGTTTCTGTCAGTGTGATCATGTGATGTATCTGACCCCAGGAATGTGTCAATAAAGTTTCCCCTTCCTGGGACAATGAAATCACGGTGTTCTTATTTCAATTTCCAGGAGTGTAGATTATCTTTCAATAAACGGTTTTACATGTGAAATGTGGTGCAATCCTGTACCCTTCATAGTATGCAGTGTTTCAACTTCAGCGCAATTATCATGTGGTATACGTCGGTGAAGAATACTGGAATTTATCTCAAGGTTAGCTATGTTATTTTTCTCTGAGCCAGCCGGCGCACGTGGCTGCCTGCGGTGCGAGTCATTGTCTGTCTCTTTGTTGGCGTGCGTCGTTATTGGGATTAGGAGGCCTAACTTCTACAAATTCACCTTGTCGAGAGTGTCCTGCTCTGCTTGAATCCCGCCAGTTCCGATGGAATTCAGGTCTGTCGTTTTGTCGGTAGTTCACATAGTTTCTTGTTTGTCGGTCATGTGGGGGAGAATTTCTCCCGGAATCGTAACTGCGCGCTGAACTGTTGTGTCTGAAGTTATTCTGTCTCCCTTGATAATAATTGTTCTTGCTCCCATATTGTCTGTTTCTATGATTGTCTCTGTCATATTCATTACTACGGAAATGCGAACTTTCTCTGTAACTATTACTCTGCCAATGGTTGTCATACGGGTGGTGTCTGTTTTGGTCACGATTTGTGTTGTGAGAATAGCCTCGTCGTGTATTATTTCTGCCATCGCGGAATTATGACAGATATGACCTGTAATTGTTGTGCTCCTGTTTTCGCATTCCGCGATTGTCAGTGTCAATTTCCAGTTCTTGTAACAGTCCCTGAAAAGCTTCAATGTCGTCTTTGCAACGTCCTGCTAAAATAATATGTCGTAAATGTTCAGGTATTTTGATTAAGCAAATGCGGATGAGTTCTGAGGGGCTGTATGGATTTGACAGGTACTGATTCTTGTGCAACATGTCTTCAGAATATTTCACAAGACTGGAAAATTCAGATTGTTCGAAATGTTTCATCATTATGATGCTATGCTTTATTCGGTCTTGTGTAGCTTGAGACCAATATGCTAAGAGGAAGGCATGATAAAATTCTCCTTCACTGTGGCAATAGTGAATGACCGATCGCATTCTTACAGCTGGCTCATTCTCTAAATAGCCACACATAAATTCTAATCTGTGCTCTAATGACCAGTTGGGAGGAAAACAATGAGAGAATTGATGGAGCCATGCTTGAGGATGAATTTCGTTGTCAGAATTCTTAAATGTTTTGAATTTACGTGTAGTAACGAACAGCTTATAGTCAAAATCATCGTGTCGGCGAGTCGCACATCGCTCATTGTTACTTCGTTTCGGCGGTTCCATCTCAAAATCCAATGCGTCTTGCCAATTTCTTTCATAATTTCCGAAGTGTCCTGTGTTATTATTTTGTGGTTGTTCCGTATTTCTATGTCCCTCTTCCCGTACTGGAGCGCGAGTGTCCTCTGAAATATGTAATTCCTGTATTACTTGTGCCAACTGATCTTGTACGTCCCGGATTTCTCTTTTGTACTGTGTATTGATTTGATTTTGATTTTGTTTGAATTTTCTAATTTGTTCATACTCTTCAGTGTCCGTGAACGCTACAGGTCTTGTGTCATTCAGATCATCATCTACCTTTGTAGATAAGTTAGTGAACTGATCTGAAAGTTCGGCTACTTTATCCGTTAGTGAAATTATTTCCTCTGTGTGTTTTTCTGAACCAAGTTTCAGTGTCCATTTGTGTTGAAATCGTATCTACTGTGTCCTTTCAGTTTTCCTGAGTTTTTGCAAGTTGCATAACCGAATCGGTAGATGCAACTGAGTCAATTTTAGCTTGCAAGGTCTCATGATTTTCATGAACAATAGTTTGCAGTTCTTTTATGGTTGCTTCGTGATTCTGTAATGCATTTTCATGACGCGAAAAAATAGGTTGGAAATGCTGACAAATTTGTGTTTTTACGTCATTACCGACTTTTTGACATTTCGATTCGATTTTATGTAACTCAATAGTTAAATCTTCACGTGTTTGTTCAAGCGTGGTGTGAAGATTTTGTTCCATTGCGTCTAACTGTTGCTGTGTTTGTCTCTGGTGTTGTTCCATTGTGTCTAACTTTTGAAGATTTTGTCCCACTTGTTTCTGATTTTGTTCAAGCGTTGTGTCTAACTTTTGTAGCCTTTGTCCCATTTGTTGCATTAACTGTAATAACAGTGCACTGGTGTCTGAAACATGTTCCTCAGTGCTATTCGGCAGTGCATTTGAACCGGCAACATTCGCATTTTGAAAAGCAGAAAATGTGTCTTGATTTATTTGAGAAAACGGTGAGGACGCAAAACCTGAATCTACACTATTTGCAAGATTGTGTCCTCTCATTTCGGAATCCTGAGGCGAGCTGTTGCCGACCGATCGATCGATAATGCTTCCCTGTTCACTAATTGTTTCACTGTGTACACCATTATTGGCCTCCCGCTCAATTTCCCTATGCACAATTACCAAATTTCTACTTTGAATGTCTGTTAACTCATTACACAGTGGTGCCGATAAGCTACGCTCGTCGTCACTATTATTTCTCAGTTTACTTTGGAGCCTAGTGTTACGTTTTTCACACGCCATTATTGTCACAATATTTCACACGATAACACAGAAAAGCACAATTTGAAGAGCAAAAATAAGAGAACACATCAACATAGCACTGATAAAAATATGTAGTTAATTGCAAGCGCAGCTGCGAAATACTTGGTGCAAATTTACATGCATGCCACAACTGTTTTACTGTACAACAATGAAAGACTGCAACTACAAAGGAGATTCTCTCTACAATTACGCGCTAGCAATAAACTAAAGCTACACTAATTACACAAACTACAAGGCGAAATCAGAAGATTCCAGTGAGGTATCCCCAGCTAAGGGTCGACATATGAAACGTCCCTTTGAACAATTATACATGACTGTGCTTAAACTGACACACAATATTTTTAGCGCAACGCAATCTGACTTTCAATAATCCCTACAAAAGAATGGCCCTGACTAACATTAACCTGTACCTTTCACAAATCACTAACCTCACCAAAAATCTTCGTTACTCGAACTACTGCAATACAGCGAGCGCCACTACTGCCAGCTAAATAAAAGATTCAAACTACTGAAGGCACTAACTACTGATAGGCATAGTTAGAAAATGAAAGATTTTGATAGAGAACAAACAATGTATTTACCTTAATAGTGATAATACACTCCTGGAAATGGAAAAAAGAACACATTGACACCGGTGTGTCAGACCCACCATACTTGCTCCGGACACTGCGAGAGGGCTGTACAAGCAATGATCACACGCACGACACAGCGGACACACCAGGAACCGCGGTGTTGGCCGTCGAATGGCGCTAGCTGCGCAGCATTTGTGCACCGCCGCCGTCAGTGTCAGCCAGTTTGCCGTGGCATACGGAGCTCCATCGCAGTCTTTAACACTGGTAGCATGCCGCGACAGCGTGGACGTGAACCGTATGTGCAGTTGACGGACTTTGAGCGAGGGCGTATAGTGGGCATGCGGGAGGCCGGGTGGACGTACCGCCGAATTGCTCAACACGTGGGGCGTGAGGTCTCCACAGTACATCGATGTTGTCGCCAGTGGTCGGCGGAAGGTGCACGTGCCCGTCGACCTGGTACCGGACCGCAGCGACGCACGGATGCACGCCAAGATCGTAGGATCCTACGCAGTGCCGTAGGGGACCGCACCGCCACTTCCCAGCAAATTAGGGACACTGTTGCTCCTGGGGTATCGGCGAGGACCATTCGCAACCGTCTCCATGAAGCTGGGCTACGGTCCCGCACACCGTTAGGCCGTCTTCCGCTCACGCCCCAACATCGTGCAACCCGCCTCCAGTGGTGTCGCGACAGGCGTGAATGGAGGGACGAATGGAGACGTGTCGTCTTCAGCGATGAGAGTCGCTTCTGCCTTGGTGCCAATGATGCTCGTATGCGTGTTTGGCGCCGTGCAGGTGAGCGCCACAATCAGGACTGCATACGACCGAGGCACACAGGGCCAACACCCGGCATCATGGTGTGGGGTGCGATCTCCTACACTGGCCGTACACCACTGGTGATCGTCGAGGGGACACTGAATAGTGCACGGTACATCCAAACCGTCATCGAACCCATCGTTCTACCATTCCTAGACCGGCAAGGGAACTTGCTGTTCCAACAGGACAATGCACGTCCGCATGTATCCCGTGCCACCCAACGTGCTCTAGAAGGTGTAAGTCAACTACCCTGGCCAGCAAGATCTCCGGATCTGTCCCCCATTGAGCATGTTTGGGACTGGATGAAGCGTCGTCTCACGCGGTCTGCACGTCCAGCACGAACTCTGGTCCAACTGAAGCGCCAGGTGGAAATGGCATGGCAAGCCGTTCCACAGGACTACATCCAGCATCTCTACGATCGTCTCCATGGGAGAATAGCAGCCTGCATTGCTGCGAAAGGTGGATATACACTGTACTAGTGCCGACATTGTGCATGCTCTGTTGCCTGTGTCTATGTGCCTGTGGTTCTGTCAGTGTGATCATGTGATGTATCTGACCCCAGGAATGTGTCAATAAAGTTTCCCCTTCCTGGGACAATGAATTCACGGTTTTCTTATTTCAATTTCCAGGAGTGTATATATAGTAGTTCATGACATCCAGTCTTACAAATTTCAAAACTCCGCCATCTCTCTCCCCACATCCACCACTGCTGGCGGCTCACCTCCAACTGCGCAACGCTACGCCTGTTCACATCCAGCTGCCCAACACTACAATGGCAGACAACAATGCAAACTAGCCACAGACTGCACACAGCACATACAGAGCGCTACGTGGCATTACCAATATAAAAACTTAAACAGCCTACTTACAGTAGAAATGAGAACAGCGAGAAACTTAACATCAGGATTGATGGTCACGAAGTCAATGAAGTTAAGGAATTCTGTTACCTAGGTAGTAAAATAACCAATGACGGACGGAGCAAGGAGGACATCAAAAGCAGACTCGCTATGGCAAAAAAGGCATTTCTGGCCAAGAGAAGTCTACTAATATCAAATACCGGCCTTAATTTGAGGAAGAAAGTTCTGAGGATGTACGTCTGGAGTACAGCATTGTATGGTAGTGAAACATGGACTGTGGGAAAACCGGAACCGAAGAGAATCGAAGCATTTGAGATGTGGTGCTATAGACGAATGTTGAAAATTAGGTGGACTGATAAGGTAAGGAATGAGGAGGTTCTACGCAGAATCGGAGAGGAAAGGAATATGTGGAAAACACTGATAAGGAGAAGGGACAGGATGATAGGACATCTACTAAGACATGAGGGAATGACTTCCATGGTACTAGAGGGAGCTTTAGAGGGCAAAAACTGTAGAGGAAGACAGAGATTGGAATACGTCAAGCAAATACTTGAGGACGTAGGTTGCAAGTGCTACTCTGAGATGAAGAGGTTAGCACAGGAAAGGAATTCGTGGCGGGCCGCATCAAACCAGTCAGTAGACTGATGACCAAAAAAAAAACTTAACAACAACAGCTCCTCACAAAAGTTGAAGTTCGGGATTTGATCTTCTGGACGCAATACACAGTTAAAATCTCCACCCAAAATTATGTGCAGTCGAGGATCCGCTATTAATGGGACAATTTCGTCCCGGAACAGGTTGCCTCTTGCTCGTTTTCCGCTGGATCCAGAGGGAGAATTATTAATAAGAAGTAGCTCATATATTTGTGCAGTTATGCCTCGTCCAGATTCAAGTATTGCTTTTGCTGTACATGGTATGCCGTGTTTGAACAATATTCCTGTTCCACATTCATTGCCTATGTTTAAGCCGGCCGAAGTGGCCGAGCGGTTAAAGGTGCTGCAGTCTGGAACCGCAAGACCGCTACGGTCGCAGGTTCGAATCCTGCCTCCGGCATGGATGTTTGTGATGTCCTTAGGTTAGGTTTAACTAGTTCTAACTTCTAGGGGACTAATGACCTCAGCAGTTGAGTCCCATAGTGCTCAGAGCCATTTGAACCAACCTATGTTTAAGATCGTCTCACATCCGTACACATCCGCTATTTTGGTCGTAACTACCTCTTGTAACATCGCTATGTCAATGTCGGCGGCATATAAGTAATCCTTCACAGATTGTAACTTTACGTTCGAAACTATTTTGTTTACATTGAACGTGGCGATTTTATACGCCTGCGTCATTCGGTAGTCCAACTAAGCGCATTCAGTGTCGTCAGACCATGCTGCCCCCGTATCAGTTCCGCAGCGGTCAACAGTATCCACTGGTTCTTCAATTGGAGAGGCGAGGTTCATCTGTACGTCCTCATTCGGGTTGGGGATGTCTGGTTTTCCGATGTCTACCACGCCTTGCTTTCCGCTTCGATCTGTTTTAAGAAGTTTTTTGGTACGGGAGAGTTTTTTCTCCGGTTCTTGAATCTCTTCCGGGCTCTGTTTTCGTGTTTGCCGTTTAGGTTTCACCGGCTGCTGTCTGATGTTGTCTTCCTCAGCATTCTTCAAAACTTCTAAGCGGGTGGTGTTTCGAGCCAAATTGTCGACCGTGCTCTTGGTGGATGATGGTGTCAATAGAGAAATCGGTTCACTATGAGGTTGCTCATTCCGGGATGGTTCTTGCATGTCATTCTCAACAGCAGAGGAATCGGAGAATTTGCTGTGGCTCCCAATATCTTTCGGTGTCTGTTGTGTTGAAACCGTTACAGCTGTCACGATTTCCTTAGGTTCGGGTGGTCTAGCTTCTGTTGTGTCAGTGGTGGCAATCTGGGCTTCTTCTCGGGTTGGATGGTTCTCCGAATTCACATCAGGGCTTGGGGTCAGGACGTGGCCGCGGGCAGCCGCAGCGTAAGTCGCTGGCAGCGCAGTCATAGCCGGCGGTCGCGGCGCCTCGCCAGCCGGCAGCTGCGCCACTCTCCGCTGTGAACACTCAGCGCGGACGTGTCCGGGAGAGTTGCACGCCGCGCACGTACTCGGCTGGCCGTCGTATATAACGATACCTCGATATTCACAGACTATGATGTATGACGGTACATATTTGTGCAAATCGATCTTTAATTGTCTCACTCCGTTGAGAACTTGGAATTTACGTGCGTTGGACCACCGTTCGGCAACATTGCTGAGAACTTTACCGTACGGCGCTATCACTGCGTTTATTTGTTCCGCCGGTACTTCGAATGGCAGTTCGAATATCCTGATCTTTCGTATTCCAAACCCTGCATGTGTTACGGTGACTTCGCCTATGTTTCCATCACAATGTTTAAACTTCATAATTCCTCCGCAAGACTCAACTATTTTCTCACACAGCATTCCTCAATTGCACAAATACAACGCTGCTCACTATCGAAAGACGCATTCCAATGACATCCTCGGAACCAACTTCGTATTCCACCAAGTCTTCGAATTCGTGTAGTTTAGGTCGGGCGTAATTACGATCAAACGAGAATTTCAAAGTATCTTGTCTGTTCAAGTGCGCCATCACGGATTCATATTTCAAATTTCAATATATGTAGAATTTCTGCAACGATGCAAGAAGCACTGCGCACGCCAAAGCACAGCAGACCGCGGCGCACGAAACTCAGCACACGTCCGCGCAGCACGGCTGACGCGGCGAGACGCCAACTGAGCTACCGAAGCACGACTCACGCACGGTACTCATAGCTTTACTTCTGCCACTATTTCGTCTCCTACCTTCCAAACTTTACAGAAGCTCTTCTGCGAACCATGCAGAACTAGCACTCCTGAAAGAAAGGATATTGCGGAGACATGGCATAGCCACAGCCTGGGGGATGTTTCCAGAATGAGATTTTCACTCTGCAGCGGAGTGTGCGCTGATATGAAACTTCCTGGCAGATTAAAACTGTGTGCCCGAACGAGACTCGAACTCGGGACCTTTGCCTTTCGCGGGCAAGTGCTCTACCAACTGAGCTACCCAAGCACGACTCACGCCCGATACTCACAGCTTTACTTCTGCCAGTAATTCGTCTCCTACCTTCCGAACTTCACAGAAGCTCTCCTGCGAACCATGCAGAGCTAACACTCCTGAAAGAAAGGATATTGCGGAGACATGGCTTAGCCACAGCCTGGGGGATATTTCCAGAATGAGATATTCACTCTGCAGCGGACTGTGCGCTGATATGAAACTTCCTAGCAGATTAAAACTGTGTGCCCGACCGAGACTCGAACTCGGGACCTTTGCCTTTCGCGGGCAAGTGCTCTACCAACTGAGCTCCCGAAACACGACTCAGGCCCGGTAACCACAGCTTTACTTCTGCCAGTATTTCGTCTCCTACCTTCCAAACTTTACAGAAGCTCTCCTGCGAACCATGCAGAACTAGCACTCCTGAAAGGATATTGCGGAGACATGGCTTAGCCACAGCCTGGGGGATGTTTCCAGAATGAGACTTTCACTCTGCAGCGGAGTGTGCGCTGATATGAAACTTCCTGGCAGATTAAAACTGTGTGTCTGACCGGGACTCGAACTCGGGACCTTTGCCTTTAGCAGGTGCTCTACCATCTGAGTTACCGAAGCACGACTCACGCCCGGTCCTCACAGCTTTACCTCTGCCGGTATCTCGTCTCCTACCTTCCAAAACTTTACAGAAGCTCTCCTGCGAACCATGCAGAACTAGCACTCCTGAAAGAAAGGATATTGCGGAGACATGGCTTAGCCACAGCCTGGGGGATATTTCCATAATGAGATTTTCACTCTCCAGCGGAGTGTGCGCTGATTTGAAATACTGGCAGAAGTAAAGCTGTGAGTACCGGGCCTGAGTCGTGCTTTGGTAGCTCAGTTGGTAGAGCACTTGCACGCGAAAGGCAAAGGTCCCGAGTTCGAGTCTCGGTCGGGCACACAGTTTTAATCTGCCAGGAAGTTTCATATCAGCGCACACTCCGCTGCAGAGTGAAAATCTCATTCTGGAAATATCCCCCAGGCTGTGGCTAAGCCATGTCTCCGCAATATCCTTTCCTTCAGGAGTGCTAGTTCTGCATGGTTCGCAGGAGAGCTTCTGTAAAGTTTGGAAGGTAGGAGACGAAATACTGGCAGAAGTAAAGCTGTGAGTACCGGGCCTGAGTCGTGCTTGGGTAGCTCAGTTGGTAGAGCACTTGCCCGCGATAGGCAAAGGTCCCGAGTTCGAGTCTCGGTCGGGCACACAGTTTTAATCTGCCAGGAAGTTTCATATCAGCGCACACTCCGCTGCGGAGTGAAAATCTCATTCTGGTTCAAAGTTTTTATTTCTTCACCATGGATTTTAATTCCTACTCCGAATTTTTCTTTTGTTTCCTTTACTGTTTGCGCAATACACAGATTGAATAACATCGTGGATACACTCACTCCCTTCCCAACCACTGCTTCCCTTTCATGCCCCTCGATTCTTATCACTGCCTTTTGGTTTCTGCACAAATTGTAAATAGCCTTTCGCTCCCTGTATCTTACCCCTGCCACCTTCATAATTTGAAAGAGAGTATTCCAGTCAACATTGTTAAAAGCCTTCTATAAGTCTACAAATGCTAGAAACGTAGGTTTGCCTTTCCTTAATCTATTTTCTAAGGTAAGTCGTAGGGTCAGTATTGCCTCACGGATTCCAACATTTCTACGGAATCCAAACTAATCTTCCCTGAGGTAGGTTTCTACCAGTTTTTCCATTCGTCTGTAAACAATTCGTGTTAGTATTTTGCAGCCGTGGCTTATTAAACTTTTAGTTCGATAATTTTCACATCTGTCAACGCCTACTTTCTTTGGGATTGGAATTATTATATTCTTCTTGAAGTCTGAGGGTATTTCGCCTGTCTCATACATCTTGCTCACTAGATGGTAAAGTTTTGTTATGCGTGGCTCTCCCAAGGCTTTCAGTAGTTCTAATGGAATGTTTTCTACTCCCGCGGCCTTGTTTTGACTTAGGTCTTTCAGTGCTCTGTCAAACTCTTCACGCAGTATCATATCTCCTATTTCATTTTCATCTACATTCTCTTCTATTTCCATGTCATCAGGGTCATAGCCCTTGTATAGACCCTATATATACTCATTCCACCTTTCTTCTTTCCCTTCTTTGCTTACAACTGGGCTTCCATCTCTGCTGTTGATATTCATACAAGCGGTTCTCTCTTCTACAAAGATCTCTTTGATTTTCCTGAAGGCAGTATCTATCTCATCCCTAGTGATATGTGCCTCTACATCCTTGCATTTGTCCTCTAGCCATCCCTGCTTAGTCATTTTGCACTTCCTGTCGATCTCGTTTTTGAGACGTTTGTATTCTTTTTGCCTGCTTCATATACTGCGTTTTTGTATTTTCTCATCAATTAAACTCAGTATCTTTTCTGTCACCCAACGACATCTACTAGCCCTCGTCTTTTTACCTACATGATCCTCTGCTGCCTTCACTGTTTCATCTCTCAAAGCTATCCATTCTTCTTCTACTGTATTTCTTTCCCCCATTCTTGTCAATCGTTCCCTAATGCTCTCCCTGAAACTCTCTATAACCTCAGGTTCTTTCACTTTATCCAGGTCCCATCTCCTCAAATTTCCAAATGCAGATAGTTCTCTCAAAACGCCGATTTCGCCCATAAAAGTAACAGAAATCGACTGTATCTGTTCTCATGGAATCATTTTTATTCTTATCATCATAACTGAGTGTTTAAAAATATGTGTTACCGCAAGTCCTATGTTATTCCATACCTCATAACCTCCAATTATAAAGTAGAGCTGGGTGCTGTGACCGAGCGGTTCTAGGCGCTTTAGTACGGAACCGGGCGACTGCTACGGCCGCAGGTTCGAATCCTGCCTTGGGCATGGATGTGTGTGATGTCCTTAGTTGTTTAAGTAGTTCTAAATTCTAGGGTTCTGTTACAAGCCAGGCTCTCACGATCTGCTTCGTAAACGCCATTATAATACATCATAGCATTGGTATCATGGGACTTGCCGTAGTGTACAAAACTGCAATGTCCTCTGCTTGTTGTTGTCGAACGTGAAAGGGTTGTGTTTTCTTCTGACATGTGAGCTAATAGCGTGAAAGATTTATTCTCAAAGGTTATTTCACTGGTCTGAACATGAGAGATACTCTCAGGTCGTGTAATTTGTCCATAAAGCTGAAAGAAATTGCTTAACATTTTTTTTTCTTCGGAGTTTAAATTCTCGCTTTTTCTTTGGTCCAGTGACAGTTCGAAATAACGAAGACATTCTGGGGAGATCGGTAATTTTCGCAGCAAAATAACTCAGGGTGTACTTGTATAGGCTTCCGCAGTCTGATCACTTGTAATCGGCGGTTGTGCACTTGTATCTTGCAGTCGAATGTAAAAACTAAACCTATTTTCCTCATAAAACTAAAAGAAAATGCCATCACCTATTTTTGTGCAAACAGGGTATTTATTATGATCATGGCTGTGTTCTCCTTTCTAACACATACTCGATTATAAAAGATGCTTTGATGTCAAATACAATTGTTGCAGTGAATTATTTCCCACTTTACAAAAGCAGTCACTTGCAGTGGTGGTGTGGAGACGGTCCATTGTGTGTGGTCGCCAGACACACATGCATTGCGACCAGGGGGTGTCGTGGTGTAGGACAAGCTCACTTATCTCCAATTGTTTAAGTGGGTTTACATGCTTTTGTACTGGCAAGAGACCCTCATTTCAAGGCGGCCCAGGTGTCGCTCATCCAGTGGTGGAATGGTGGTGGGCCACAGAAAAACTGCAAGGTGCTCAGTGGTAGTAGCTTTCTGTCTGAAAAAGCCTGTGCCCCTCCATAGCGAGGAATGGAGGGAGGGTGAGGGATGGGAGGTAAGAGGGCCTCTAGTTTTCGGCAGTTTGTGACCGTACATCGAGGAGAATGCATGTTCATCTACTGTCCTCTTTGCAACCTTTTGGGATGACAATTTTCCCCAGTACATGTGCTGTATTATGACCCATTCATTACGAGTGCTGTTTTTGCATGACAATTTCGATGTGTAATTAGAACAGTGATGTTGATCAGGCATCTGTAGCGAACTCTTATGTCAAACAGCAATAGAAACATTCCACAGCTGTATGCTTACAAGTTAAACTCCTCTCTTTCCAACACCTGCTTCTCATCAATGAAATATATTTCCTCCCAAAGAAATGAAGATAGTACCTTACAGCCCAGACATTTTCCCACCACTTTGTAGGTAAAGGGCAGAGTCTGAGTGCATCTGCCATTTGTTACAATTGGTATTGTGAATATTGTGAAATATTTTTGCCAGCAGGATAACACTAGTTTTATAGCATCGTCAATTTTTGAGCTGTATTGCGATGTTAGGCAGTCATTGTGTAGCATTATGCTTACAACTGTGTAATAAGGAACGATCTTTATGATTCATTACGTAATTATGACCGATTTTTACTTCAGCTTCTCAACGAAAGTAAATAAAGTACACTAACCAAGCCTTCCTTTTCTGCATCTGGGCAGTTTCCATGTGTTGGGGGCGGAAAGGGGGGTGCACTTGGGCCGTCCATCCAGACGTACCAGGGTTCGAGTCCTGGAGAGGGCACCACCATTTTTAATTTCCCCCAATTCCCAGGTAGGGGGTGGGGTGGGATGATAGCACAGCCATGGGACAAAGAAATCCCACCAAAGTTCGGCATTCCCCACAAAATTCGAAATTCCCACCAATATGGTAGGTGGAGGAGGTCAGAGAGGGAGGGTGGGAGGAGAGGAGGGACTGGGACTCATGTGCAGGCTATGAAAAACACATGACATTATCTGGGAGTGGATTGGGGTGTGGGGGGGGGGGGTAGCTGTGGTCGTGTCTGGCTGGCATATAATCGATCAATTTGATTAATTTGCATACTAGTTTGCTATCAAAAATGGGTTCATACTAGGGGCGCAAGATTTTTCGTGGGCAAATTACTCTGACTGTGTTCATCCAGTATTTGGGAATGAGAGCATTCTGCGATGGCCATTAAACTTTATGCACAATTTCAAACAATTAAGATATTTTTTCTTGGTAATAGCCCAACAAAATGATAACGAGAATAAGTTTATGACTTACTACGTTTTCGCTGCTCATGAAATAACACTGTAGCATCAGGCATGATGTTTTGCTTTATTACTTCTTTGCTTTTTCATACCTTACCCAAGTTATGAGACAGTCTGAGTGCGCAGCTCGGCGTTATAAGCAGATAGCGATTAATGTTCAGCTTTTTTTACCACTTTCGGAATTCCTTATTCCATCTGTAATATTCAAAATAGCATCTATGCAGACCTATGTTTATCATTTTGCATTACTATAAAAGTACATGTGCCCGTGATTATTTCTGTTAAACATAACGAGTCATATAGCGTCTCCAAATTGTTTCTCTGGGTCATAAAATTCATACGCTTTGCACAGCCTGGAGATTACAGGTCTTGATTATCACTATTTATGCAAGCAGCGATTGCATTTCTAAACACACACGCGCCTGACAAGGAAATGCCCCAAATCACGATTTTTGAAAAAATAATGGGTAGAGACAGACGACGGTTTCAATGAGTGATTATGATTATTATTGAAGTTGAATGTATTTACTGTGTATAGTTGAAACGTGTGCATTTGGTAATACGAGGTACTGGAATACTCTCTGAAATTATGAAGGTAGCAGGGGTAAAATACAGGGTCGCAAGGCTATTTAGAACATTTACAGAAACCAAGTGGCAATCATAAGATCGTTAAAGGGAAGCAGTGGTCGAGAAGGGACTGAGACACGGTTGTAGCCTACCCCTGATGTTATTTCGATTGCACATTTAGTAATCAAAATGGTTCAAATTGCTCTGAGCACTATGCGACTTAACTTCTGAGGCCATAATTCGCCTAGAACTTAGAACTAATTAAACCTAACTAACTTAAGGACATCACACACTTCCATGCCCGAGGCAGAATTCGAACCTGCGACGTTAAGGGTCGTTCGGCTCCAGACTGTAGCGCCTAGAACCGCACGGCCACTTCGGCCGGCCATTGAGTAAGAGGTGTTGTTGTTGTGGTCTCCAGTCCTAAGACGGGTTTGATTCAGCTCTCCATGCTACTCTATCCTGTGCAAGCTTCATCTCCCAGTACCTACTGCAACCTACATCCTTCTGAATCTGCTTAGTGTATTCATCTCTTGGTCTCTCTCTACGATTTTTAACCACGCTGCCCTCCAATACTAAACTGGTGATCCCTTGATGCCTCATAACATGTCCTACCAACCGATTCCTTCTCTTAGTAAAGTTGTGCCACAAACTCTTCTTCTCCCCAATTCTATTCAATACCTCCTCATTAGTTATGTGATCTACCCATGTAATCTTTAGCATTGTTCTGTAGCACCACATTTCGAAAGCATCTATTCTCTTCTTGTCCAAACTATTTATCGTCCATGTTTCACTTTCATACATGGCTACACTCCATACAAATACTTTCAGAAACGACTTCCTGACACTTAAATCTATACTCGATGTTAACAAATTTCTCTTCTTCAGAAACGCTTTCCTTGCCATTGCCAGTATACATTTTATGTTCTCTCTACTTCGACCATCATCAGTTTCTTTCCACCCCAAATAGAAAAACTCCTTACCTCATTAAGTGTCTCATTTCCTAATCTAATTCCCGCAGCACCACCCGATTTAATTCGACTACATTCCATTATCCTTGTTTTGATTTTGTTGATGTTCATCTTATATCCTCCTTTCAAGACTGTCCATTCCGTTCAACTGCTCTTCCTAGTCCTTTGCTGTCTCTGACAGAATTATAATGTCATCCGCGAACCTCAAAGTTTTTATTTTACTCCATTGATTTTAATACCTAATCCCAATTTTTCATTTGTTTCCTTTACTGCTTGCTCAATATATAGATAGAATAACATCGGGGAGAGGCGACAACCCTGTCTCACTCCCTTCCCAACCACTGCTTCCCCTTCATGTCCCTCGACTCCTATAACTGTTTCTGTACAAATTTCAATAGCCTTTCGCTCCCTGTATCTTACCCCTGTCACCTTCATAATTTGAAAGAGAGTATTCCAGTCAACATTGTCAAAAGCTTTCTCTAAGTCTACAAATGCTAGAAACGTAGGTTTGCCTTTCCTTAATCTATTTTCTAAGGTAAGTCGTAGGGTCAGTATTGCCTCACGGGTTCCAACATTTCTACGGAATCCAAACTAATCTTCCCTGAGGTCGGTTTCTACCAGTTTTTCCATTCGTCTGTAAACAATTCGTGTTAGTATTTTGGATTGTCTTTCCTTAATCTATCCTCTAAGATAAGTCGTAGGGTAAGTATTGCCTCACATGTTCCAATATTTCTACGGAATTCAAACTGATGTTCCCCGAGGTCAGATTCTACCAGTTTTTCCATTCGTCTGTAAAGAATTGGCGTTTGTATTTTGCAGCTGTGACTTATTAAACTGATATTTCGGTAATTTTCACATCTGTCAACACCAGCATTCTTTGGGATTGGAATTATTATATTCTTCTTGAAGTCTGAGGGTATTTCGCCTGTCTCATTCATCTTGATCACTAGATGGTAGAGTTTTGTTATGTCTGGCTCTCCCAAGGCTTTCAGTACTTTTAATGGAATGTTGTCTACTCCCGCGGCCTTGTTTTGACTTAAGTCTTTCAGTGCTCTGTCAAACTCTTCACGCAGTATCATATCTCCTATTTCATCTTCATCTACATTCTTTTCCATTTCCACAATATTGTCCTCAGGAACAACGCTCTTGTATAGACCCTCTATATACTCCTTCCACCTTCCTGCTTTCCCTTCTTTGTTAGAACTGGGTTTCCATTTGAGCTCTTGATATTCACACAAGTTGTTCTCTTTTCCAAAGGTCTTTTTGATTTTCCTGTAGGCAGTATCTATCTTACCCCTAGTGAGTTGTCATCTAGCCATCCCTGATTAGCCATTTTGCACTTCCTGTCGATCTCATTTTTGAGACCTTTGTATTCTTTTTTGCCTGCTTCATTTACTGCATGTTTATATTTTCTCCTTTCATCAATTAAATTCAATATTACTTCTGTTACACTAGGATTTCTACTAGCCCTCGGCTTTTTCCTACTTGATCCTCTGCTGCCTTCACTGCTTCATCCCTCAAAGCTACCCATTCTTCGTCTACTGTATTTCTTTCCCCCATTCCTGTCAATTGTTCCCTTATGCTCTCCCTGAAACTCTGTACAACCTCTGGTTTAGTCAGTTTATCCACATCCCATATCCTTAAATTCCCACTTTTTTAATCTACAGTTCGTAACCAATAAATTGTGGTCAGAGTCCACATCTGCTCCTGGAAATGTCTTACAGTTTAAAACCAGTAACGAAAGAAAAATCTGGAACAGGAATTTAAACCCAGGGAGACAAGGCTATGGTTTCCTTTGCTGCATATGAAGTACCACTGGGTTGTAGCCGTCTGTCTTCAGAATGTGCTAGGAAATTTCGTGAAGATGAGGAACTGGGGTTGTGTGCGTGTTTTCAGTGTGTATGCTTGCATTTGGCGTTTTGTGTGTGTGTTATTGATCCTTAACACTGTGTATGCGGGTTAACTTTGGGCGTTTGTGAGAAGTTTTTTGTGGTTCGTTTACTAAATTTTGAATGAGAATGTGGTGCGAAGTTTCGTAACATTTCGTGGATTTGTCCTGAATAAGTGTGTAAATGGTGGGTTGGCCTAAAATGTCTCTTATGCTTGTGTTGGGGACGTATCTGCCAAAACCTGAGGTTCACAGAAAACTTTGTTCTGGAGACGTTACAGTCGGGTTAGAGCTGCATCTGACGCAACTGACCATACCTCCGAGCCATACAAAATGACGGAATTATGACCTTGCGTCAGAGGAGGAGTTTGCACTAAATGGTTAATCCGTCACCTTTCAGCAGGGGATATAACCTACAATAAAGTGCGCAGCCTTTGTTTGTTGCGGTGGTGAGGTGCCTGTTCCATATTAGGTGTCGATGTATTTCTAGCGTCAGGTAAATAACTGAATTCATCCAGGTCAATTCTCTGCCGTCAATGGTGAGTTGACAATTAGGGAGCTTGAAATTAGGGGTGAAATAGATCGCCTGGCACTTTGTGGAGTTGATTTGTATTTTCCAACGATTACTCCGCTGTGTGATGTTGTCTAGGTGTCGTTGTAGGTGGCGATGTATGTGGAGGAGGCTGCTATTGCTTCTGTATATAGCGGTGTCATCCGCCGATCGGCCTAGGAATGTCATTCGTGTATATAGTATAAAGAACTAGACCTAAAAGTGAGACTTGAGGGACCCCTGTCGCAAACTGCCGTATCTGGCTGGACTTGTCTCCATTATTTATTAAGAACTGACGTCCTGTAAGGAAGGCGTTAATAATCCGGGTCATATGAACTAAGCACTCTATCTGATCTAGTTTACAGATTAGACCATCGTACCAAACGAGAACGCGGTCAAATGCTTTTTGTATGTTCAGGAACACTGCTCCTGCTGCTTCTCTCCTTGCCCTGGCCAGACTAATGTGTTCTATCAAGCGGGGCGATTGTTGGATATTGAAATTCTTAGCGCGGAATCCAAACTGTTCAGGCATAAGGATATTGTTTTCAGTCAGGAATTGACGAATGGTGCAAAGAATTATCAATTCTAGTATTTTACTCAGGTTAGTTAGGAGAGAAATGGGCCTGTAGTTTTCGGGAAGTTGAACTTTTTTATTAGGTTTTGGTATGGTGATGACCTTCGTAGTTTTACAGGCTGAGAGGAAGTGTGTGAGTTTCAGGCAGGCATTATAAACGGTTGCGAGGTAGGATATGGCGGGAGGGGGAAGGTGTTTTAGGAGTGGGCTGCGGATATGATCGGGACCAAGATCCTTGCGGTTACCCTGACGCTTGATGAGTGCACGTTTTGTCGTCTCGTTAACGGGCACGAATTCTGTCATTGGGGGCGTATTTCTAATCTGAGTCACTCGTCCGATGACTATTCTCTCCTGCCTATCGCTTTCGTCATCGTGGATGTTGTGTGTTCGGAATTGTGACTACAGTGATTTTTCCCATTATTTCCGCCTTTTCTTGTTCGTCGTATGCAAGATCGTTCTCGCTGTGGAGTGACTTGCTTTGTCTGGTGGAAACTTTCCGCAGGCGGGTTTTATTCCCGATTTTGCGTCTGGATAGGTCTGCTTCGGCTGATCTTACGAGGGCAGTTCAATAAGTAATGCAACACATTTTTTTTTCTGAAACAGGGGTTGTTTTATTCAGCATTGAAATACACCAGGTTAGTCCCCAATCTTTTAGCTACACAACACTATTTTTCAACGTAATCTCCATTCAATGCTACGGCCTTACGCCACCTTGAAATGAGGGCCTGTATGCCTGCACGGTACCATTCCACTGGTCGATGTCGGAGCCAACGTCGTACTGCATCAATAACTTCTTCATCATCCGCGTAGTGCGTCCCACGGATTGCGTCCTTCATTGGGCGAAACATATGGAAATCCGACGGTGCGAGATCGGGGCTGTAGGGTGCATGAGGAAGAACAGTCCACTGAAGTTTTGTGAGCTCCTCTCGGGCGCGAAGACTTGTGTGAGGTCTTGCGTTGTCATGAAGAAGGAGAAGTTCGTTCTGATTTTTGTGCCTACGAACACGCTGAAGTCGTTTCTTCAATTTCTGAAGAGTAGCACAATGCACTTCAGAGTTGATCGTTTGACCATGGGGAAGGACATCGAACAGAATAACCCCTTCAGCGTCCCAGAAGACTGTAACCATGACTTTACCGGCTGAGGGTACGGCTTTAAACTTTTTCTTGGTAGGGGAGTGGGTATGGCGCCACTCCATTTATTGCCGTTTTGTTTCAGGTTCGAAGTGATGAACCCATGTTTCATCGCCTGTAACAATCTTTGACAAGAAATTGTCACCCTCAGCCACATGACGAGCAAGCAATTCCGCACAGATGGTTCTCCTTTGCTCTTTATGGTGTTCGGTTAGACAACGAGGGACCCAGCGGGAACAAACCTTTGAATATCCCAACTGGTGAAAAATTGTGACAGCACTACCAACAGAGATGTCAAGTTGAGCACTGAGTTGTTTGATGGTGATCCGTCGATCATCTCGAACGAGTGTGTTCGCACGCTCCGCCATTGCAGGAGTCACAGCTGTGCACGGCCGGCCCGCACGCGGGAGATCAGACAGTCTTGCTTGACCTTGCGGCGATGATGACACACGCTTTGCCCAACGACTCACCGTGCTTTTGTCCACTGCCAGATCACCGTAGACATTCTGCAAGCGCCTATGAATATCTGAGATGCCCTGGTTTTCCGCCAAAAGAAACTCGATCACTGCCCGTTGTTTGCAACGCACATCCGTTACAGACGCCATTTTAACAGCTCCGTACAGCGCTGCCACCTGTCGGAAGTCAATGAAACTATACGAGACGAAGCGGGAATGTTTGAAAATATTCCACAAGAAATTTCCGGTTTTTTCAACCAAAATTGGGCGAGAAAAAAAATGTGTTGCATTACTTATTGAACTGCCCTCGTAGTATCGCCTCCTAGCAGCGCCTTCTGGTCCTCTAAGCTCCACAACATGCACCGGTCGCCTGGGTAGCGATCCGTTGCCGCAGCTTATGCCTCCTGCGTTTGGCGACTATGTGCTCCGAGGTGTCAAGGTGCAGGTCCCTGGCGTCAGGATCAGTGGTGATTACCTCCATGTGCTCTCCGGCCAGGTGGGTATATGTGTCTCAGTTCGTAATCACATGTGTGTTTGCCCCCATCCCGGCACCGTCTTTGGCGAGATCCAGCGTGACAGAACCGTGGTTGGAGTCCAGTTCGTAGTGCACTGTGGCCGACGCATCGAAGGCCAAATTTTCACGACAAAAATATCTAAGATATCAGAATTTTTGTTCGCGTTGACAGGAACGTGGGTGGGCTCGTCAGGAGCGATGACACTAAGGGTGGAAAGCCCCTTGACGAATCCGTGCAACGTCCTGCCAATTGCGTTCTCGACATGGCAGGACCCCTCCTGCCAATACACGACCCTGAAGTACTGTACAGATATACTTGAAGTGCTGATGTAGGGGCGGCGGGTCGTAGGCCGACATAATTTGCCCAAGGTTTTGGCCAATTTTGATTTCTATACCAGCAGCTTGCGGAAGCACCTTCTGCCCTTAATCAACACCGCTGTTCCACAGCCGGAGCGACCCACACTCTCGAACCGGAGTAGGGCGTAATTTCTGATAGCGAATCAGTCGTCAGGCTTCAGGTGCGTTTCCATCATACACACAATTTCGACAGGGTGCCGGTCTAGAAAGTCTTCCAGAACGATTTTTCTAGTTTTAACGCCGTTTGTGTTCGATGCTCTAATTTTCGATCTTCTGGACGCAGGGAGATCAATCAAAGCAAGACATTAATGTCATAGCTACTTCAGTAATAATCATTAATTTTGGCAAGCCATCAGGCGCAGCAGGAAACGTTGCCAAGTTGTCCTTAAATGTGTTGAAAAGGATAGTGATACTTATTCCGGAAAACAGCTGCAGCATCTGTCTCAGCTCGTCCAGGAACGTAGCCGGCTGAGCGCTGGGGGAGGCTGCGGTTGTGTGTCAGCAGCCTCGGGGACCAGGGGTGTGGTGAGGCGGGGTGCTGGGGCGCGCGGCGGCCAGGCGGCAGCGGCTGTCGGGGCGCGTAGTGGGTGGGGCGCAGGGTAAGATACACACCCTGGCACATTCGGTCTGCGGCTTTTGATGGCAGCAGAGCTCGAACCTGTGGCTGTCGCTGTGGGAGCGGAGCTCGTCATCGCTGTCGCGGCTGCAGTGGCTGTTCGCGGGGACAACCGCGGCGGACGACTCACCATCAGCTTCAGTCTAGTAGGGCAGCGGCTGTAGTTAGCCGGATAGCTATCGCCGCCGAGTGCGCATTTTGCCAGTATGTCCCGCTACTTGGTGCAACTGTTGGTGAGCTGGGGCAGCAGCTGGGGGCCACAGCATTTAACGCGCTTGGGAGGGTGGTTGCAGTTCTCGGTCCTGCCGGCACTTCACTGTAGAAGGACTTAAGGCTGCCAGATTTTTCCATCTTCGGGAAAATTACTCTTTTAAGGTTTTTTGTAAGAGCGTAATCTCCTTTATTAAAGTGTACCATTTTTTTAAAAAAATTTAGATGTTTAATGGTTAAAATGGCTCTGAGCACTATGGGACTTAACATTTATGGTCATTAGTCCCCTAGAACTTAGAACTACTTAAACCTAACTAACCTAAGGACATCACACAACACCCAGTCATCACGAGGCAGAGAAAATCCCTGACCCCGCCGGGAATCGAACCCAGGAACCCGGGAGTGGGAAGCGAGAACGCTACCACACGACCGCGAGCTGCGGACTTTAAGTGTTTATTTCCCAATGAGTATGAAATACGTGTTGTTTGTGTTATGCAAATTTACTGTGTGATGTGTTGTTGAGCAAATGGTGTGTTTAATCAGTTATACTGTAACCCAAAAAAATTAAGCCACTTAAAGTGGAAAACCAATATACAATGCCCATAAACAAATCAATCCCTCTGAAAATTCCCAGTCTCATGAGCACCGAGTTTTATGGCCCTGTACAATAAACAGACAAAATCCCCTGTGCAAATAAATAATGAAATAAATATTTCTTAGCTGTAGAGTCACAACGAATGGAAACTTGGTGTTCTCTCCACAGTAGGCATAGAATATTTTCTATTCAATCGTGGCTCAGCAAAGTGCAATGTCGGCCTTAAAATAGCTTCTTAGAAATAATATCAGTAGATTGGCTGATAAGTGAATAACATTGCAAATGTTGAGTGAAAACACTGTGCAGTGCTGCCCGCATGGAAACTGTTACAAACATTAATAATACGTTTCTGATTCAGGCACATCAATATTTTTCTGTTTCTGATTGAAAAATGATTCCTTTTAAAAAAATATTCATCGTATTTAAATAAACAAGACATGGAAGAGGATGAGGTGCTGGTAAGGGGATATGCTAAGAACGAATGTTTCAGTTTGAAAATTGTATTCAAAATAAAGTTTCACCTTCACAAAGTCTGACAGGAAACATTTTACATTAACTTCAAAATCACTGAACTTCTCAACTGTTCTACAATTCTCACGTACTGTAGTAATTAAAAACATTTGGATTGTTACATGAGAAAAAGTCTGACATCGTTTGACAAAATACATTCCGAAATTTCACTTCGCTGTATCAGGATTACAAAACTCACAAAATATTACAAATCGGATATACCTGATCAACCTATTCATTAAATCTGAAGGAAAATACTTGGCTCCTACATTCAAGGGTCACTATTCTAAAATTCAGCCAAATTCACATATTTTATTACCTTACAAATTTATTCCAGCTGCTTTCCTTTTGGGTGACAATACAAATTCGTTACTCTTCTATAATTGCCATGGACAATGTTCAATATTTGTTAACAGTTAGTGTCACTTCAGTTCTTGATAACCTAATAGCCTCACAATTAATAATAAACACTTTACACTTTCATAGAAATAACTTTCTTTCTTTCTCGGGCCTTTGTCCCACTCCAGCGCGGGGTCGGCTGCGCTAGTACGGATTTGGCACTGTTAATTTGGAGGTGTGGCCGGATGCCCTTCCTGCCACCACCCCATACCCTCCCAGGAATCAGTCATGAAATAGTGCGAACGTTTTCAAATGTCTGTGCGTCGTGTAACTGAGGCCGAACGTGGGGACCAGCCCTGTATTCACCTAGCAGGATGTGGGAAACCGCCTAAAAACCACATCCAGGCTGGCCGGCATACCGGCCCTGGTCAGTAATCCGCCGGGCGCATTCGATCCGTCGCCGGTGCGCCTACCCGAGTCTATGAAGCAGCACATTAGCGCTCTCGGCTACCCTGGAGGGTTTTCGTAGAAATAACTACGACCTAACATTTACTGGCTCTGTGTGAGCACAAACAATATCATTCCTCACTTCATTTTATAAAAACTGTATTATGCTGTGTCCATAGACCAACAAGTAAATTCTCACTTTTAGCCACTAGCTTTTATTCTTACATCCTACCCATAACAGAGTGCAACAGCAATTGCTACTGCGCTCCCCGCGCTCCTACTTACAATCGATTCTGCCACTCAGGCAGCATCTCAGTGGTGTCTAAGATACAATCTCTTCTACGTATGACAACCGTTTCAGGTCATTTTTCGCTAATTATATTACAAAATCAGGCTCCACGTGTGACTGGACCCCTCACACTCTGACTATATTCATCCAGTCTTTGAGAATAAGACAACTTTGCACTGTCTAATAAAACCTACGCGTAATTTCAAACCGTTACGAAATTTCTTCTTTGTAACGTCCAAACAAAATGATGAAGCGGAAAGCATTTATCGTCTACTAGAGTAACGCTGCCCATGCAATAAAACTGTAGCACCAGGCATGACGTTTACTTTATTACAGTTTTTTACCAAATCTATGCTTACACAAGGGATAAGACAGCCTAAGTGCACAGCTCGGTACTGGAAGCAGACCCAATACTGTTCAGCTTCGTTCACCACGCTTGCAAATCGGTATTCAATCCCTAATATTCAAAATAGTGCCTGTGTTTGTAAGTACGTCGCCTTCGCGCTCTTACGTTTGCTTGTGGCGCGTACTGAGTTATGTCTGCTTTATCCTTGGCAGAGGAGTTAACTGGAGGCTCTCGCCAAGGACGGGAACAGTTGTCGTTCGATGTTACCTGAGGCCGGAGTGCGCTTGTAGTGGAGCGGGAACCGACCACGTGTATGGGGCAGCCTGGTGGAGAGGCTTTCCTGTCGCCCGTGGGGAGGCTTGTTGCCGCCTTGGGTTGCGTACTGTTAGTTCCGGACACGGCTGTCTACGGTCGTCCGCTGCCTTACTGCCGCCTGCTCTACCCGACGCAAGCCATATCGGACGTCCAGCGTCCTTAGGGTCTGTGTGTGAAGGTGTTGAGGGCTGCTACCTCACTTCTGGCAACTGTAAGTACATGGCCTCTTCCAAGCTCGTGAGAAATTGTTGTTTGATGTAATACGTAATCAGCTACAAGGACGTAATCTGTTTATCAAATACATTGCATTCGAGTGTTTGGTAGCCATAGCGCAGCGAGCCCCAGTAAAGCTTATAATTAAATTTTCAGAATTGTGCTCGTTACGGTTTCCACTGAACAGTGGGGCATAAGAGTTCACATAATTGTGACTAAGATTGGAGTGCCCGCTGGCCTTGATACTAATTGTAAGTTCTCTGCCTCGTGATGACTGGATGTTGTGTGCTGTCCTTTGATTAGTTAGGTTTAAGTTGTTCTACGTTCTAGGGGACTGATGACCATAGATGTTAAGTCCCATAGTGCTCAGAGCCATTTGAACCATTTGAACCAACTAATTGTAAGTTTTTTTTAATATCTTAATAGCAGGCAATTTTCCTTAAGGTTATTGATAAGATTTTCGCTGTTGGTTCTACCTTGACTGTGTAGTTCATTCGTAGTGGGGCAAAGGCAGTGTGCCGTTTTATTAGTGAATAATTTAATATGTTATTAAATATCTTTTGGTGGTTGTTTACATTGTCCCTGCGGACCTGTTCTGTGTGCTTGTTAAATGTTACAGCTGGCTGGCTGGTGTTTTGGAGTAAGCGCTACCTTTCCACCTATGGGTACGGGGCTGTGAAATCCTGGTAACGGGAGGTGACTCCGGGTCGAAGCTCGAGAAGTGGGTCTTGTACGAACTGCCGCCTTCCGCCTTCCGCCTTGCCTTCGAGCGACCTGGCGTCACTCCTCCCTAATTAATTCTGGCGCTAGTTATATTTACTTGGGTATTTATTACAGTTATTATTTTTATTAAACCTTGTCTCAAGAGCAACATACAATTGTGAAAGGGGGGGGGGGGATTAAAGGGACCAGACTGCGACGGTCATCGGTCTGTGAAAGGTTGTTGCAGTGCTACTCTTAGGAAGACTCTGCGCTGACTAATTGTGTTACTGGGCCTTGGAGCCGAAGATTGGAACCTTAGTAAGCTTTAGTGATTTTGACTCTTGAGTGTTACACAAGTTCTAAACATTCTGCGTGGTGTCTCTTTGTTCTATATCGTGTCTCCCTACCACTTTCGCGCAACGACGCTCTGAGCGGGTTTTTTAGGGAATTGACTAGTTTGAACCTGGGACCTGTTGCTGGTAGGGAGACGTCAGACCACACATGACATGTAGAGTTCAGAAGAGTTCAGTGAGACTAGCGATGATATAACCAAATACTTAATGATTTCAGCGTCAGCTCCACTGCACTCCCTGTAAAAGAATCTGAATACTAACTAAATTTAGTGGCAGGGGTTCAAGGCTTACCTATTTTTAGTTAGCTGGTAAAATAACGTCGAAAAAGCAGTTAAGTTTACCATTGGAAATTTTATTCTACTCACAAAACATTGTTTATAAATTGCACTATTGATAAAAGGAAATGTTTTAATACAGGATGGTAAAAACCAACTGCGTTCAACAAAAATGTGAACGAATATTCCCTGAATGGGTTTCCAAGTTCTACAATGGATCGAAGGATGACCTATGCCATATCACATCTATAATCTAGGTTTAAATTAAGTTTCACAAAAGAGCAAACTATCAAAATGGTCTACAGTGACCATCAATTATCTTTAATTACTTATCTAACTTGTCGTAAATTACAGTGGCTGATGTGGCTTCTCAATATAACAGAAAAATCACCGCATTTCAGATTTTTACTTCAAGTGGCAAATGTGAACGCCATGAGCTTTAATTGACGATCGACACTAGTATTACACAAAAAGGGGATGTAACAGATGAGACTTCTGCAGTTCTGAGTGAAGCCTTATGCGCTCAAAAATGCGGCATCACGTGCGTTCATTACCTTGTCGGTGTTCGTGAGGGGGCGGCGGCCGGCGCAGCTCCGTCCAGCTCGCCCTCTCGGAAGCAACTCTCCCCTAACTTCTCCTTACTACAATTTACCGAAGTTGGTTTAAAAAAAAACTATCTGGCTGTGTTTTCATCTGACCAATCAGGGTCTCAATGTTAACCTTAGGCTCTGCCTACAAAAATTCTGTCTATCCAATGAGAAACGTTATACTTTTCGTTGTGGGACAATGTTTTTAAAGTTTGCAACGTAACAGAGAAGCGAAAAAGTTTCACGCTAAAACTTGCAGCTGGTGTGGTCCTTTTAGCGTTATCGTAAGATCTATACTGTTCTTCTGGAAGGCTCTAGCTTTTAACATGGGCTGGGGGGTGGTCCTAACGTAATAGAGACGCGAAAAAGTCTCACGCTAAAAACTTGCGGGTGGTGTGGTCGTAACGGCTAGCTGGCGACGTGGGTGTCCGTCCCTTATCGTAGGGCCTTCTCGCTTAACACGGTTCTGCTCTCGGCTTCTCGTTTCTCCCCTCGGAACTGCGTCTGTCTCACGGTGGGAAGGTATGACATGCATTTAGGCATTCTGGTGTTTTTGAGACGTTTCTATTCCTTTTTGCCTGCTTCATTTACCGCATTTTTTTTATTTTCTCCTTTCATCAATTAAATTCAGTATCTCTTCTGTTACCCAAGGATTTCTATTAGCCCTCTTCTTTTTACCTACTTGATTCTCTGCTTCCTTCACTATTTCATCTCTCAAAGCTACCCGTTTCTTTCCCCCATTCTTGTCAATCGTTCCCTAATGCTCTCCCTGAAACTCTCTACAACCTCTGGTTCTGTCAGTTTATCTAGGTCCCATCTCCTTAAATTCCCATCTTTTTGCAGTTTTTTTCAATCTACAGTTTATAACCAATAGATTGTGGTCAGAGTCCACATCTGCCTCTGGAAATGTCTTACAATTTAAAACCTGGTTCCTAAATCTGTCTTACCGTTATATAATCTGTATGATACCTTCCAGTATTTCCAGGATTCTTCCATGTATACAACCTTCTTTTATGATTCTTGATCCAAGTGTTAGCTCTGATTAAGTTATGCTCTGTGCAAAATTCTACCAGACGGCTTCCTCTTTCATTCCTTAACCCCATTCCATATTCACCTACTACGTTTCCTTCTCTTCCTTTTCCTACTATCGAATGCCAGTCACCCATGACTATTAAATTTTCGTCTCCCTTCACTATCTGAAAAACTTATCTCATCATACATTGCATCAATCTCTTCGTCATTTGCGGAGCTAGTCGGCATATAAACTTGTACTACTGTGGTAGGCGTGGGTTTCGTATCTATCTTGGCCACAATAATGCGTTCACTATGCTGTTTGTAGTAGCTTACCCGCATTCCTACTTTTTATACATTGTTAAACCTACTCCTGCATTACCTTTATTTGATTTTGTATTTATAACGCTGTATTCACCTGACCAAAAGTCTTGTTCCTCCTGCCACCGAACTTCACTAATTCCCACCATATCTAACTTTAACTTATCCATTCCCCTTTTTAAATTTTCTAACCTACGTGCCCGATTAAGGGATCTGACATTCCATACTCCGACCCGTAGAACGCCAGTTTTCTTTCTCCTGATAACAACGTCCTCCTGGAGATCCGAATGGGGGACTATTTTACCTCCGGAATATTTTACCCAAGAGGACGCCATCATCATTTAACCATACAGTAAAGCGGCATGCCCCCGGGAAAAATTACGGCTGTAGTTTCCCCTTGCTTTCAGCCGTTCGCAGTACCAGCACAGCAAGGCCGTTTTGGTTAATGTTACAAGGCCAGATCAGTCAATCATCCAGACTGTTGCCCCAGAAACTATTGAAAAGGCTGCTGCCTCTCATCAGGAACCACGCGTTTGTTTGGCCTCTCAACAGAAACCCCTCCGTTGTGGTAGCACCTACGGTACAGCTATCTGTATCGCTGAGGTAAGCAAACCTCCCCACCAACGGCAAGGTCCATGGTTCATGGGGGGAGAGGGGGGAGGGGGGGGGGGAGTATATTTGCTATTTTCGCGACTTGCTATATCGCGACTACTGCTAATCATGTTCTTTCCATAGATATTCCCCAGACGTATGATGTTAGGAATTTTCTGCCCAAATAATTGATGTTAGTTTCCCATCATCTAAATAATTTTTTTACAAGAGCAGACATAATAACTTTGCTGGTACTGTTCCTTACATTGTCTAATAACTATTGAGTACAGCTATGGTGTTTCAATGGCTGTAATTCCTCTTTTTAACATGTCGTTCCTTTTTGTATACTTACTGTACAGATTACCATTACTTATAGTGAACGCCTTTACTGTACATGATATGTGATCCTGTCACCTTACTTCACATATGATAAGTCGGCCACTTTGCCCGCTTCTTTTATTTTTTGAGAAAAACCGATAGACTTGTCACGCAGAACCAGACAAAGGGTATACAGGAGTGATGGTTGCATTACTTTGACACCTCTGTTTTATGATTAGTTCATTAAGTTACTGATGTTTTCACATTACGCATGAATAACTGGTTAATTTCTGACAGTACATATTACGTGGTATGTGATTTCTTTTAGGCCTACTTATGTATTTATTGCTCTATTGTAAACTTTACTGTATACGCCTGAAGATGACATAATGTAATGTCGAAACTGGTTGTCTAACAAATAAAACCAAAATAACGGCTGATGGTATTTTATTATTGGGAGGCAGAAGGATGTAGGTTGCAGTAGTTATTTGGAGATGATAGAGGAGCATGGGGACTTGCATCGAACCAGTCTTCTGCCTGAAGACCACAACAATAGTAAGTGAATAAGGAAGTTTGAAAAGACTATCGACTCCACTTTTAAATTACCCTTCTTTAAAATTACCCAACAATAAATCAGATTTCTAGTCAGGTGCTTTGACATCTAATAGATAATGAGCAATGACTTGCATTCAGGTAGATAAGCTTTACTCCCGCTACTGGTGTATTTCGTAAAGTACTTGACTGCTGCTTTTCATCATGTGTCTATGCGCCTTAAAGAACTGCTTTATCTCTTAATCCTTGATTTGTATTCCTATCTTCTTTAGCTGTCGGTAGCTGTTTTAAAATTTTTTCTTGCGCTTTGATGGCATGGCAAGCCTTGTCTTGTTGTTCCCGTGTTCCTCCATTCAACCTCTGAATGTTTGATTCTTCACTGAGAAAACATGTGACTGGTTCAAATGGTTCAAATGGCTCTGAGCACTATGGGACTTAACATCTGTGGTCATCAGTCCCCTAGAACTTAGAACTACTTAAACCTAACTAACCTAAGGACATCACACACATCCATGCCCGAGGCAGGATTCGAACCTGCGACCGTAGCAGTCGCGCGGTTCCGGACTGAGCGCCTAGAACCGCTAGACCACCGCGGCCGGCCATGTGACTGGAAGCTACTTATATCAAAGAAAAAGTTATCAAACCGCTCAACACAAGAAGCGAATAAATAGAGCGGAAAGCTACCAAGAAATGTTTTAACAATGGGCGGATGTACCCACATAAATGTTTCATCCTTATTGAATGACGTGTGACATTGGACGTCTAGGCACGCCATGTTCGGAAATCAACTCGTCTTTATATATTAGACTGTTACAGCTTCTCATAGTATCTACATAGGTCTCGAACGACAGTTTTAACATATTCGCACAAACCAAAGTAGCTCAGTAGTTAAGGCAGCGGACTTGCATTCGAGAGAATGGCGGTTCAAATCCCACGATTTAAGTAAAGATTACCTACATTACAGTGTACTACATACCATGTTTTCTTTTATTAAGCTGCCTATCATTTTATCTTGGCAACTAGTTAGGATCGATGTCACACATTAAACAGGCTACACAAACAATGTCCGAATAATGTCTAATTGTCTGATTTAGTGTTTACCAGCAACTGCAATGACGGTATCATATCGATTTGAGACTGGAATGCCTTCACTACAAGTACGCACCAATGCCATCTGCACAAGGCTTCATGGGACTAAAAGCGGAAAGCACTTCTTTTTTATTGCTATTCTGTCCAGGTTTTGAAGCGCGTTGGCCCACTGTGTGGCGTGGAGACTATTGCCACAGCGATCGCCGAGACACAGCTGCTGTGAACAGTACAGGCTAGCAGACGGGTTCCCAGCCATGGCAAGCAGCAAGGAAGTATTTTTCTATACTTCCGTTTCAAAGTATTAGTTTCGAGTCGTGCCCATACGGACATTTCACTAGTGGAATAGCTATTCGACAGCGAGTTTGAGGCGATTTCCTTAATAACCACGATAGGAATACAAAGACAGCCGAACACCCACTCTCTGTGCTGTGAAAATCTCCGTCCAGGGTGGAAATCCAACTCGTGCCCCTTCGGGTATCAACTTGCTGCGCTGACCCCGCAGCTACCGAGGCGGTCCTGCAAGTAAGTTGTGTCAGCAGACCGTAATGCAAATCTGAGCCAGCATGGCAGCATCAGTACGGCGTTGTACTTCGCGACTGGGATACCCCTTTGAACAAGAACGTCCCATGCTTGCGCAAATAGACGAGCGGTTATCAGAAAAAATTCGTCTAAGAGAGAACGAAGCTACTGGACTCCAGCAAGGCAACGTTTGTTAAAGTCACATCCGATTATATATGCACACGATTAGTATCTGAGTTCTCTGGTATAGTAGTTTTCATGACGAGTCGTGGAGAGATAAGGTAAGTTACGGTACACAGTCGGAGTTCGTATTACACACAGTACGAATTCACAATCTCCTCGCTGGAGTATTTGACGAAGCCGTGAAAACGGCCTTAACTTCACGAGGCACCGGTTTCCTGGTTCAAGAGAATAGAAAACACATTTTTTTAATATCAGGAGCAACATAGACCTCCTTAAACATATCCTGTCTTCAGAATGAACTTCTGTGAAGTTTGGAAGGTAGGAGACGAGATACTGGCAGAATTAAAGTTGTGAAGACGGGTCGTGAGTCGTCCTTGGGTAGCTCAGTCGGTGGAGCACTTGCCCGCGAAAGGCAAAGGTCCCAAGTTCGAGCCTCGATCCGGCACACAATTGTAATCTTCCAGGACGTTTCATATACCGTCTTATCTATATCTACAGTCGTATAAAGTTATAATAATATACGATGGGCAACCGCGAAGCTGTGCAAGTTGTGGAACGATAGGTCGCCTTCTCGCGCAATGTTAGCTACAGCTAGGAGCACAACGAATACTTGATGACCTTATGAAAATGCAATCGGAGCCCGGAATATGTGCACATACAATAGCAAGGTCAGGACGTTCACAGAACGTATTCCCATATTAAATCCCACGCGAATTGTATTGTAATTCAATCTAACAACAACTAGTTCAAATTCAATAACGTCATGAGCAATCAAGGTGTGTCACCGACTTATGCAGATAAATTCGTGAGACCAGTACCCTCTCAATCTGGCAGATAAATGCTCGTGAGCAGTAGCTTGTCAAATTCAGTCTCCAACAGAAAGGTTTGATCAACCTAACAACATAGTTCGTGTCCACTCGTGAGACAATTTACTGTGACCAACGTCCGTGGGAATGTTTCGAATAAACAATCCTTGTGAATAAACTGAATCGTAAGTCAAAAACACCAATAACTCAGGGGATTCACATGGAATCAGTCGGATAGCAAATCGAGACCAAAAAGAAGGAAGACAAAATACATATAAACAGTGGGTTGATTGAACACGAATGGACACAAGGCTACTCGCTGTAGATGACGCACCTGTGCGTACAACAAATCTTAGGCGTACCCATGCGTCAGACACACTTTTGATCGCCGACACCCTCGAACTAAACAGGGACACCCCAGGGGAGCATTGAAAGAAAGCCATCAAGCAGCAGAAATGAACAGGAACGCAAGATTTTTGGCATGCGGTGCCAAACCTGGAAAGATAACAAGAGGGAGAAACTGTGCTATGCCTTGATTCAGTGTAATTCACAGCACCAAATTACCCTCACTGTATTCGTCCAGTATTTGGGAACGAGAGCACTTCGCGATGTCTAATAAACTTTGGGCATAATTTCAAACCTTTACGAAACTTGTTCTTGACAACACCCCAAAAAAATGATGAAAGAGAAAAGGTTTGTCGGTTACTACATTTTCGCTGCCCATGTAATAAAACTGGATGAAGTTTTAATTTATTACTTCTTTACTATTAACTATATTAGCAACAAATTTTTGCAGACAGTATCCTCTTATACCAATGGATGCACCCCCAAAATTATATCTTTATAAAATAGAAAGTCCGGGAAATATTAAGTTTTATACAAGGGAGTTAGAGTCCTTAAAGAATCTCGGATAGGTGTTTACTAGACTTGTCTGAGGTACTACAGCCGATGAAAATGATCGTGTGGCATTATTCGCTCGGAGGCTCCAATAGGTGAAGTTCGGTCGCCGGTTTGCAAGTCTTATTTCAGGTGCCGCCACATTGGGCGACTTGCGTGTCGGTAATGATAAGATGATGATGAGGACGACACACCACACAGTCTAGGGGCGGAGAAAATCACCAGCCTGGCCAGGAACCGAGTCTGGGCCTGTTGCATGGTAGGCAAACACGGTGCCACTCCAGTAAGCAGCCGGAGGTTGCAGCCGATATTTAGCTGTAAACACAATTCCATGGTCGTAATTCAGCGAACATCAGCTATGAGTGGATGGATTCTGTTAATTATCATTTATGGCAGCTGGGAGAGTCGAATGGGGTGCAGCTAGTCCTGTAAAGCCTTTGAACAGTTACTGAGAACGCAGTGACCACAGACTGACAGTCATATCTACTGTGTCATCCCCATACACGATTTGTTCACAAAGTCATTCCCATTAATTGACACATCTATGTTTTAGAAGCACCTCGATGTCCGAAGCCATTTTGGAACGCTCCCCCTGCTGTTGTCATCTGTTGGTGGACATGTAAACCATTAGGACAACAGTGGGACGATTCTAAAGTGAGTACATCACCACCATTATCTAGTTCACACACTCAAAGTCAACACAAAAATTACAAGAGATTAGTCTCGGGATTATCTTCGTAACAGCTCGCTATGTAACACACACACACACACATATATATATATATATATATATATATATATATATATATATATATATGTGTGTGTGTGTGTGTGTGTGTGTGTGTGTGTGTGTGTGTATATGTATATAACAGAAAATTATGACTACATTAACCTACTGGTTTTCCAAACATTCGCCTTTAGGATTTTGCATCCACAATGTAACTACTTTCTTTGAAGAAGCAAATTGTCTACACAAAAGAAGCTCGGAGTGCTCTGTGGCCTGAAGTTATTGTTTCGATTCTGTCAGTGCACTACCAGCAACGTTCTTTTTCCTGGGAACAACAATGAAGAGGGTCGTTCGATAGCAGTTCTCCTGTTTCCTTTTGAGTCCGAGCCAGATGATATTGGCTTTCTTATCCTACGACATAAAGCAGCAGCAGGGGAAGGTTCCAAAATGGTGTCCCACGTGAGCTACACATGAAACGGAGGCGTGTCATTCAACATAATTCCACTGCCGGGGAAATCACAGGCACTTGAAATGCATCCAAACCCGCTAAAGGTAAGTACAGATGATACAGCAGACGTTAATGGGTATAATATGTCATTCAACTAAGAACTGGTGAATTTCAGTTCAGTGAGGAGTCTTGACGTTCACGCCATGTAGCCGTTTGTACGTATATCATTATAAACTCGATGTATTCCTTTGTGGAGGACAACCTGCTCAGCCATCTGAAAGGCAATCTCAGTGAGAGTCAATTTCTGCAACTCTCTGGACTAAATTTCTTGCGGGTGACACAGTGACTGACCGCCAAATTACGAGAGTGAGTCAAATGATAACCTTAATTTTTTTTTAAATATTATTTATTGTGCAGAAGTGGTACAAAGCTGTATCACTTTTCAACATAATCTCCCCCACGCTCAATGCAAGTCCTCCAGCGCTTACAAAGTGCATAAATTCCTTTAGAAAAAAAATCCTTCTGGTAGTCCGCGTAACCACTCATGCATCGCGTGGCGTACCTCTTCATCAGAACGGAACTTCTTTCTTCCCATTGTGTCTTTGATAGTCCAAACATATGGAAATCACTTGGGGCAAGGTCTGGTGAGTATGATGGATGAGGAAGACGTTCAAAATGCAGGTCTGTGATTGTTGCAACTGTTGTACGGGCAGTGTGGGCCCTTGCATTGTCATGTTGCAAAAGGACACCTGCTGACAGCAATCCACGTCGCTTTGATTTGATTGCAGGCCGCAGATGATTTTTTAGATCTGTGTATGATGCACTGGTGACAGTGGTCTCTCAAGGCATGTAATGCTTCAAAATGACGCCTTTTTCGTCACAAAAGAGAGTCAGCATAACCTCCCTTGCTGACGGTTCTGTTCGAAACTTCTTTGGTTTTGGTGATGAGGAATGGCGGCATTCCTTGCTCGCTGTCTTCGTTTCCGGTTCGTGGAAGTGAACCCAGGTTTCATCCCCAGCAACGATTCTTGCAAGGAAACCATCACCTTCTCGTTCAGGAGTCAGCTGCCGTGGCATCCATCTTGCAGACACTTTTGGAAACTGGAGCACATCATGCACAATGTGGTGTGCTGATCCATGACTAATCTGTAAACATGCTGCAATGTCATTTAGTGTGACTCGGCGGTTTTCCTTCACTATGGCTTCAACTGCTACAATGTACTACGGAATCACAACTCGTTGTACCTGACGTGAATGAGGAGCATCTTCCACTCATGTCACACCATTTGCGAACTTCCTACTCCATTCGTAGACTTGCTGCTGTGACAAACATGCATCACCGTACACAACCATCATTAGTCGATGAATTTCAATAGCTTTCACACCTTCACTACGCAAAAGCTGGATAACAGAACGCTGTTCTTCCCTGGTGCAAGTCGCAAGTGGGGCGGCCCTCTCTTTACTGATACTGCGACGGTATGTGTGCATGTGCACTATAGTGCCACGCTGCACGCTGTTTGTAGCACGCTTACCAACTTGCAGGATAACGGCGCGAAATTTCGATTTGTTATTACAAATTTAAGGTTTTCATTTGACTCACCCTCGTATATACTGCCTCCTGCATATGATCTAAAGCTACACAGGTACTTTTTTCCTAGACCATAAAACTAACCATAATCATGAAATAGGGCCTAGGAAATAACCTATTCGAACCTCTCTGGCTATTGTAAATCCCTTTTGTGCGCTGCGACTAAATCCATCGAGAATCATCCCTTAATTGCGGGTGTATCTGATTTTCAAAATCATTAAACTGTTTTTCTCTCACTAAGCAGTCAACAATTTTTCTATCCCCGTCAGCAAACACAGGTCACAGAGAGGGAGATTTTACACTGGCGACTGTTTAGTCGACATAAATATATACATATTTATCATATTTACTATACACATATGTACAAAGTAGTAATATATTGTTACATTAATGTTTGTTTGTTTCATGCTACAGCAACTGAGCGCATAAAAAAATATTTTCCAAAATTCTGATACAGTGAAACCAAAACAGAAAAATCTGGAAAAAAGTCGATTCTGAAATATTTTCCCGACAGCAGCACAACAGCACATCAGGTGGAGAACAACAGTACACATTCACAGCGCCCCTTAAAGTTAAGTGAGGGAGTAGACTTTTTACAAGGTACCAGAAGAAAGTGGTGATTCGTGACTGAACGTCTGTAACCAAACAAGTAATTTACACTGACTGTGGAGCAATTCTGGCATACCTACAAGAAAGACGCCCTTTCCAAAACTGCTGTCTTTCATTTCTCGCGATAGTTCCACATGTCATTCGTCAAGTGTTCTCATTTTCATAAGCTTTACTACTCGTAAAATACTGTAAACGTGTTAATCGTACCATGGCGATCGTATCGCTGATCTTTGACCTATCTGGATCGTCTGACAGTGGTAAGCTGGTAGCGCTAAACTGATAATAATCGGAAGGGTAGGAACATTCAATAAGTTTTTTGCGCTTGTCATGCAATGAAGTTATGAACACAGGGATAAACTGCGTTACACTTAATGACTTTCGGTGCACAATGAACTGAACGTAGCTACAGTATTCCGTTGAGCGAGTGAGAAATCAGGTCAATTGGGCCAAGGCTTTGCCACCGAACAGGAAGTTTACCTGCGTAGTACTGTGTGGTTTGCTGTGGTGGCAGTGACCTTGAAATTTGGGCCAGGTGTAGCAGGCAGAGGCTCATCCTTTATTGCGATGGTCGCACGACACGCCTCCTCTCGACCGCCGCATGTCTAGAAGTGACCACTTGTCCCACCGCGAAAATAGTTGCCCTTTAATCGGTAGTTGCCTTCGGAGAATCTCCTACATTGATACTTTCTGTGTTGCCAAACCACTTGGTCTTGTAGTCAAGTTCTTCCGACAGCAGCAACAGAAGACTTCTTCCCTCTTAAGTTTCCCGATAAGGTCAATTTGCACGAAACGTGTGACTGACATTATCACTGCATTTTCCATTGAGTCTCAACTCCGACGTCACCATCACTTCCTTTTTAAAGAAGTGACCATTGCACAAAATTGCCCTGACACGCGGCAATGGCCATGTATCGCCGAACTTTATCTTTTATTAATTGTTTATGTGGCTTGCGGGACTTTCTGAAGGCAATATCCAGTAACGATATTTTGGAGGATCGATTTGCTGCTATTTTGTGTGATACTACTGCAGGAATATTAGGCTAAATTGTGTATAGAGTACAGTTATGCATTTTCAGTGCTTCATATGTGAAAATTCCATGGTTAGATTGTGCTGATCTGGTGAAACATTGGGAGGGGGAATTAATTTTCATATGTGATTTTTTTCTTTTCAAAGGAGGGAGTTCAGGCTGTTAGTGACCATTTACTGTTATTATTTTGGGAACTGAGGCGATATAATGTGGATGGTTGATGTAATCTTTTGGAATTGGGGTATAATCAAGATTCTTTATTCAAACTTAAGTATACTCTAAGACAAAAAAAGGCCGCATCACGAAGCAGTTATCCGAAAGGGACGGAAATTGGTGGATGTGATGTACATCTACAGACAAACAACTGATTACAATTTCAGAAACATTCAAAGATTTGTTCGAAAGACAGAATTTCACAAAGTGAGCGAATCAATAACGCGTTGGTCCATCTCTGATCCTTATGCATTCCTCTATTCGGCTTGGAATTGATTAATAGAACTGTTGGATGTCGTCCTGAGTGACATTGTGCCAAATTCAGTCCAACTGGCGCGTTAGATCGTCAAGATCTGATACTGATTGAAGGGCACGTTGTAAGTAGGTTCTAATGAAAGGGTTGTGCCTCAGGGTTGACTGAGGAGACATTTTAAGATGAATAAAGGGTATTGCATACAATGGGCAGACTATAATTTACCTCATTTATGAGAAAGATATAATTAGAATAATTTGTTAGTGAAACTGATCCGGTGAAGTGCTAAGCACACTGGTGGAATGTTAAGACCATTTGGGCATTTATGGCCGTTCAGATGATGGTTTTGATGGATGATTTGCAATTTTGTTTTAAATAATTCATTTCTAAAGCAGTATCGTCATGAATTTTTATTATTTTTCATGTCATGCTCTGTTTGATTGAATTTTTGATTTTGGGGCTAGTCTATAGAATTTAGGAGAGAATCTGAGTAGCGGTATTCTTTTTTTGACATAAGTAGGTACTTTGTAGAGAGGTGTTAGACCTTTAGCAGACGCCTTTTTATTTTTGTACAGAAGTTGGACTTGTGAAATTTTTTGTTGGTATTAGTGTGACGAGGATTCGCTTTGAATTTGTTGTTTAGTCTTTGATGTTTCCATTTTTCATTGTATAAATGAGCATCTTGGAGTCAGCCAAATTGAAAAAAAGGAGTAATCGTTTTGAGAAGAACTAAAATAAAAGTGTTGAAACAATCGCCTTCTAGTCAAAGAGATCGAATTGTTTTTCACACTGGTTTAGTCAGTATGCCAGCTAGTCAGATAGACAGTGTTAGGGCAAATGATGTTGATGTTTTAAGCCAAGAAGGAGTGATATTATAATAAGTGAGGGTGCAGTTGAACGTGGTGTTGTTCAGCCGTTTGAGTCCATTGTATGGCTCTGAGCACTATGGGACTTAACATCTGTGGTCATCAGTCCCCTAGAACTTAGAACTACTTAAACCTAACTAACCTAAGGACATCACACACATCCATGCCCGAGGCAGGATTCGAACCTGCGACCGTAGCAGTCGCACGGTTCCGGACTGAGCGCCTAGAACCGCGAGACCACCGCGGCCGGCAGTCCATTGTATGACCTAGTCTCGAGCAATTAACTGCCTGGCGCCAATGCAGCGAAAGTACATCATAGGGAGACAGATGTGATCATTATGCTGACCGTGCACTGTGAGGAAATAAAACATATTCAGAGTGCAAGACTACTTATTTAGCATGCCAAGGCTGAAAAATACACCTACTACCACATCTCAAAAGCAAACTCCGGACATCTTTCAGATACGACAGAACGGTCAGAAGAGATCACCGGGAAAGCAGGACAAGTAACGTTACTTGGTGGAGAGCTAGCACGAAAATTGGATTGGTACCCAGTTAATGGGCAGGCAACAGGAAAACACTAGCCAGCTTAGTTCGTCTAAATTAGACTCTCAGGCTCTCCCTCTCTCAATGCTTTCAGCTATGACGGTATCCAGCCTCTTAACCATCAAGATGAATTCACGTAAAGTGAAAAATCCAAGTTCGTGTCCAAGCTGCCAAAAAATTTTCAGGTTTCCCCATTCAATTACTTCAGTGCCCAATTGCGGCTGACGTTGGTACCTTGAATCAAAAACTGTGGTGTATGTTCTCTCGGTAACAGAACAGATATGGGATGTGTCCGACAGAACAGACATCACAAATGTATAGTCCCCCATTCGGGGGAACGACACTTCAAACCCGCGTCCGGGCACTCTGATTTAGGCTTCCCGTGATTTCCATGAATCGCTTCCAGCAAACGCCTGGATGGTTCCTTTGAAACAGCATCCTTCTCTAATCCGATGGGACCGATGACCTAGCTGTTTGGTCTCCTCCCCAAAATCAACCAACCAAGCAACCATATGTATAGTATAACAGTACTAAAAGTTTGTATGCCAACTAGATCCGCAGATGATGAAGAGGGAGAGCAGCGAAGGGCGTCAGCATCACAGTGCGTCTTTTAAGTTGCCGCTCTCTGTGTTGAGAGTAAACATGTTATGTTGTTATATGGCACTGTGCTGGGCTGCGGTACCCCTTGGTGCGTTACAATTCCCGGATATTACCCGCCAGAGAAACACGTAGACCAGCATGGTTAGATGTTCCGTCATTGCACCCCAAGCTTTAGTTGTCCCGCGCGCGGGCTGTAACGTCTGCCCACGTTCAAAGGTGCCTTTGGTTTTGGCGGAACACCTTGTGATTAGATCAGGGTGTTTTACTGTTTTTGTAGTGGGAGCACGGATTGCCGGTTTTGTTGGTACGCCAGGATTGGCAAATTTCGAATGCAGTGTGTCAGTGGTGTGGTGCGAAAGGTAAAACTTCGGAACTCGCTTTCTGGACGGTCGCAGAGTAAGGTCGTTCTATGTCTTCTATATCCATGGAAAGATTCGCGCACAGCTGACGACTCTTGCAGCTTTGACGTCGCCACCATACACCCGTCGGCTTCACGTCATACGTCTGCTGTTTTGGTAAAATGTCGCAGCACCCGCGGATATGAAATTCTGAGCTTCATTATCGCCACTTGCTACTCTGTGCCATCAGCAGTAGTCACAGTCAGCACTTCTATGTTTGCATGCAAAGTCACGTCTTTCCCATGCGTAGCCAGTCACCGTTTTGAATTAGGCAAACACGTCAGTATTAATGGCCTACCAATAACGGTAGACTCCACAACAAATTTGCTGTCATCAAACTAGGTAAACCGGCATGTATCGTTAGCAAACCAGCAGCAGTTTGTAACCACCCTGTTAAATTGTTAGAAACTTAGTCAGCCGGTTTCGTGATTTTGAAATGAGAGTTAGTATGAATGTCGCGCAGTAAATACACTCCTGGAAATTGAAATAAGAACACCGTGAATTCATTGTCCCAGGAAGGGGAAACTTTATTGACACATTCCTGGGGTCAGATACATCACATGAGCACACTGACAGAACCACAGGCACATAGACACAGGCAACAGAGCATGCACAATGTCGGCACTAGTACAGTGTATATCCACCTTTCGCAGCAATTCAGGCTGCTATTCTCCCATGGAGACGATCGTAGAGATGCTGGATGTAGTCCTGTGGAACGGCTTGCCATGCCATTTCCACCTGGCGCCTCAGTTGGACCAGCGTTCGTGCTGGACGTGCAGACCGCGTGAGACCACGCTTCATCCAGTCCTAAACATGCTCAATGGGGGACAGATCCGGAGATCTTGCTGGCCAGGGTAGTTGACTTACACCTTCTAGAGCACGTTGGGTGGCACGGGATACATGCGGACGTGCATTGTCCTGTTGGAACAGCAAGTTCCCTTGCCGGTCTAGGAATGGTAGAACGATGGGTTCGATGACGGTTTGGATGTACCGTGCACTATTCAGTGTCCCCTCGACGATCACCAGTGGTGTACGGCCAGTGTAGGAGATCGCTCCCCACACCATGATGCCGGGTGTTGGCCCTGTGTGCCTCGGTCGTATGCAGTCCTGATTGTGGCGCTCACCTGCACGGCGCCAAACACGCATACGACCATCATTGGCACCAAGGCAGAAGCGACTCTCATCGCTGAAGACGACACGTCTCCATTCGTCCCTCCATTCACGCCTGTCGCGACACCACTGGAGGCGGGCTGCACGATGTTGGGGCGTGAGCGGAAGACGGCCGAACGGTGTGCGGGACCGTAGCCCAGCTTCATGGAGACGGTTGCGAATGGTCCTCGCCGATACCCCAGGAGCAACAGTGTCCCTAATTTGCTGGGAAGTGGCGGTGCGGTCCCCTACGGCACTGCGTAGGATCCTACGGTCTTGGCGTGCATCCGTGCGTCGCTGCGGTCCGGTCCCAGGTCGACGGGCACGTGCACTTTCCGCCGACCACTGGCGACAACATCGATGTACTGTGGAGACCTCACGCCCCACGTGTTGAGCAATTCGGCGGTACGTCCACCCGGCCTCCCGCATGCCCACTATACGCCCTCGCTCAAAGTCCGTCAACTGCACATACGTTCACGTCCACGCTGTCGCGGCATGCTACCAGTGTTAAAGACTGCGATGGAGCTCCGTATGCCACGGCAAACTGGCTGACACTGACGGCGGCGGTGCACAAATGCTGCGCAGCTAGCGCCATTCGACGGCCAACACCGCGGGTCCTGGTGTGTCCGCTGTGCCGTGCGTGTGATCATTGCTTGTACAGCCCTCTCGCAGTGTCCGGAGCAAGTATGGTGGGTCTGACACACCGGTGTCAATGTGTTCTTTTTTCCATTTCCAGGAGTGTATTTCGCGTGAAGCGCCGTTGCGTACATCGTGAAGATGGAAAGAAAGATCGCAGGTTCTGATTGTCGCGGCATTACCTTAATACTGAAATTGACATTTGCGGCGACGAAGTGAAAGAGATGAACACATTCAATTAAAATAATAACAATCTTCCAGAGTTATAGGATATGGGATCCATGGTATCGTAAATGAGAAAATCGTATTGTTTCAGAAGTTGCTTTCATTTTTTAGCATAATTTCACTTATAATTACAGAGCACTTCGTGTATACGTCTTAAAAGTCACTAGGACATGAGAACAACGAAAGGTAACTGTTACTAAAACTAATAAACTAAGAGTGTAAATCTTCTCTTGTCAGTCAGAGTTAAATACTTTTCAAATGAATCTTTGGTATGAGAATCGAATAATTATCTATACATTTATCAATAAGAAGACATTATTTAGTTCCTTTATATCGCCCCCTTGGGCGAACTGTCCGAAGAAATGTCAAATTCCGGGCTATGAGCCCAACCACTTTACGCACTGGTAGTTCCTTCACTTGTTTACACACGTACTTGAATTGCGCTCTTCGTGTCTTTTTAGAGGTTTGTCATCACCACTTTGCTTACATAGTTCTGGTTCCGGCCCTGGCACTTAGCAATGAAAGCATATAAACTAGGGTACACAAAATATATATTATCTTACAGGGTGTTTCAAAAATGACCGGTATATTTGAAACGGCAATAAAAACTAAACGAGCAGCGATAGAAATACACCGTTTGTTGCAATATGCTTGGGACAACAGTACATTTTCAGGCGGACAAACTTTCTAAATTACAGTAGTTACAATTTTCAACAACAGATGGCGCTGCAAGTGATGTGAAAGATATAGAAGACAACGCAGTCTGTGGGTGCGCCATTCTGTACGTCGTCTTTCTGCTGTACGCGTGTGCTGTTCACAACGTGCAAGTGTGCTGTGGACAACATTGTTTATTCCTTAGAACAGAGGATTTTTCTGGTGTTGGAATTCCACCTCCTAGAACACAGTGTTGTTGCAACAAGACGAAGTTTTCAACGGAGGTTTAATGTAACCAAAGGACCGAAAAGCGATACAATAAAGGATCTGTTTGAAAAATTTCAACGGACTGGGAACGTGACGGATGAACGTGCTGGAAAGGTAGGGCGACCGCGTACGGCAACCACAGAGGGTAACGCGCAGCTAGTGCAGCAGGTGATCCAACAGCGGCCTCGGGTTTCCGTTCGCCGTGTTGCAGCTGCGGTCCAAATGACGCAAACGTCCACGTATCGTCTCATGCGCCAGAGTTTACACCTCTATCCATACAAAATTCAAACGCGGCAACCCCTCAGCGCCGCTACCATTGCTGCACGAGAGACATTCGCTAACGATATAGTGCACAGGATTGATGACGGCGATATGCATGTGGGCAGCATTTGGTTTACTGACGAAGCTTATTTTTACCTGGACGGCTTCGTCAATAAACAGAACTGGCGCATATGGGGAACCGAAAAGCCCCATGTTGCAGTCCCATCGTCCCTGCATCCTCAAAAAGTACTGGTCTGGGTCGCCATGTCTTCCAAAGGAATCATTGGCCCATTTCTCAGATCCGAAACGATTACTGCATCACGCTATCTGGACATTCTTCGTGAAATTGTGGCGGTACAAACTGCCTTAGACGACACTGCGAACACCTCGTGGTTTATGCAAGATGGTGCCCGGCCACATCGCACGGCCGACGTCTTTAATTTCCTGAATGAATATTTCGATGATCGTGTGATTGCTTTGGGCTATCCGAAACATACAGGAGGCGGCGTGGATTGGCCTCCCTATTCGCCAGACATGAACCCCTGTGACTTCTTTCTGTGGGGACACTTGAAAGACCAGGTGTACCGCCAGAATCCAGAAACAATTGAACAGCTGAAGCAGTACATCTCATCTGCATGTGAAGCCATTCCGCCAGACACGTTGTCAAAGGTTTCGGGTAATTTCATTCAGAGACTACGCCATATTATTGCTACGCATGGTGGATATGTGGAAAATATCGTACTATAGAGTTTCCCAGACCGCAGCGCCATCTGTTGTTGACAATTGTAACTACTGTAATTTCGAAAGTTTGTCCGCCTGAAAATGTACTGTTGTCCCAAGCATATTGCAACAAACGGTGTATTTCTATCGCTGCTCGTTTAGTTTTTATTACCGTTTCAAATATACCGGTCATTTTTGAAACACCCTGTACATACTACACACAAAAATTACTGCCTCGTCCTTTACATGAAATACATGAATATTACATTGCATTTTATACAAATCCTTAGTTAATTTCATTGTTCCTGCGCACAAATAATATTTTCAGTAGCACGTTGACAACAAAATTACATTTCACAAGTCTTTTCTATTACTCTACAATTACATTTTTCCCGAAAATAAAAAAGCCGACCCAGGCTGTAGGGTTAGCAAAAGTATTTGGAGTGGTAAGTCTGATAAATTCTTCCTTATAGTTGCCCCACTGCCTATTTTTTTTATACCAGGATCTATTTGATAATGTCCCGGTGTATTTCCTTTCTGGATTTTATAGTTGTCTCATCATGGGCAAAATAAACATGTAACGAATAAAATTCACAGAGATTAATACTTAGTCTAACTTAACACTAACATATACATAAACGCAGGTGCTGTTCAATGAACATGGGTGTCATTTTTATTTCGTAACATGGAGCGTATATCATGAGCTGTAGTACTAAGACTATTTAGTGGGTAAGGAAATCGTGTTTCTACGTATCTTTGACTATAGTGAGTGTCCATTTGTAGGTAGATTTTGCTTTCCATTCAAATTGTCCTCCTGTATCACGCTGTCGGTCAAAAATGCGTCAGTTTTTTAACCACACACGCAACAATTAGTCTGACAGCACGCTACGCATCGGATGACAGTCAGTGCATCTGTATGAAGTGTTTTGTGCATCGTTCGCAACACTTACGAAACTACTGAACCTGCTTCAACTCGTCGTACACCTTGGCTGTGAGAAGGGACCACAGGGCTCCTAAGTCCACTGCACGAAGGTAAGAGCTGCCCCCCATTATTTAGCTTGCCAACAGCACAGGGTCATGGTGCACAAACACCTGTACCGCTGCAGACTTCCTCGATTCACCAAGTCTCATTAATTTCGAAGAAGAAGGCTCCTGGTATAAAACTTGTTCTCACTTGCCTCTATACGTATAACTCACATGTCACTGAATAAGTCGCTGTCACAATGTATCGTCACTGGGTGACTATACACTGTGCCGTTCATTTTTACCGTTCAAACAATTGTAGCTCATGAGACCTCTGGCTAGCTTACGGTAGTTTACGCCCATATTCGTTATTTGCTCCTGTATCCTCTTTCAAAACTTTGCTTGTATACATACTGGTCAAAATATTTCATTTCACAAGTTGACAGTTGAATCTGCTCTCAGAAAAAACGAGCCTCTAGTACTGCAGTTCGCGATCGCGATAATATCTTACATCTAACAGGCCATAAGAGAACACGTTTTCGAAAATAACAGCACTTCCCTAACTCAGGATCATGCTACAAATGCACTTATACATCGAAACGACTATACAAAAAATGAATGCACCAAAAGTGCTTACAGAAATTGTCTCCAAATGAAGCAAAATCTGTACATTAACGACCCGCGAGTTACTGTGGGGGAAGAATCTCATGTTTACGTCGCCCAGCATGTAACAACGCAGCAGAAAAGCCACGAAAACGCGACGCAGAAGAAGCAGAAAAGGAACGCAGCATGAGGCGAAAAATTAATGAAGGATATCACCGAACTTGTGAACGAGTTAGGGGAAAAACTCACAGAAGTACACAGAGGCATTGAAGGATGCGCGTCTCGCCCAAATAGGGGGAGCTGGAGTTAAGAAAATCGCTCTGGTGGCAGACAGTCATGCAAAGCTGGCCAGGTCCATGGCAAACAAGTGTTTTAGAAACTTCCTGGCAGATTAAAATTGTTTGCCGGACCGAGACTCGAACTCGAGACCTTTGCCTTTCGCAGGCAAGTGCTCTACCAACTTTTTTTTTTAATCTCATTTTGTTCGCTTTCGTTCGTTGTATTTGCTCGGGGCGGACGTCGTAAAACACCCGTTTAAGTTCGTTGTTGAACGATTACTCAGTTTTTTTTTATTACAGAGGGCTGCTAATCCTCTGGCCGAACACGCTGAGCTACCGTGCCGGCTACCAACTGAGCTACCGAAGCACGACTCACGGCCCGTCCTAACAGCTTTACTTCTGCCAGTACCTCGTCTCCTACGTTCCAAACTTAACAGAAGCTCTCCTGCGAGCCTTAATCTGCCAGGAAGTTTCATATCAGCACACACTCCGCAGCAGAGTGAAAATCTCATTCTGGAAACATCCCCCAGGCTGTGGCTAAGCCATGTCTCCGCAGTATCCTTTCTTTCAGGAGTGCTAGTTCTGCAAGGTTCACAGGAGAGCTTCTGTAAAGTTTGGAAGGTAGGAGACGAAGTACTGGCAGGAGTAAAGCTGTGAGGAGGGGGCGTGAGTCGTGCTTCGGTAGCTCAGTTGGTAGAGCACTTGCCCGCGAGAGGCAAAGGTCCCCATTTCGAGTCTCGGTCCGGCACACAGTTTTAATCTGCCAGGAAGTTTCATATCAGCGCACACTCCGCTGCAGAGTGAAAACCTCATTCTGGAAGTGTTTTAGAGGCTAGGTGCAGGGACAGAGTGTTACTGTCAAGTGTAACGAAAACATCTCCAAAATGGACGATCGTTAGATCATATTGAGCAGACACTACAGGCAGAGACATCCAGAACAGATGTTCCTTCTCAAATACACGGATGTGGAGCCCCATGGCACACACGCAGCCATCGGGCTCAGTGCACGGAAGCTGCACACAAGCCAACTGTCAAGACGTGCCGACGATAAACTCACACCAAGACAGAAAACCACACTTGATACATTCCACGAAGAGCTGGGTGGATTCGACGCCCACAGGAGGCACTAGATGTCGCTTCATATGGAACAATTAGGCATGACGGATTCAGTAAGAAGTACACGTGCGAGGGACGAACGGACGTTCGACAAAAAAAACATTTTCTCTCCGTTCTGAAATTTCAAAACTTGAAAGAGAATAGCAACACGCTCAATCCTAAAATGCAGATAGGGTATTTCAGTCGGCCGTTGTCTTCTTCATGGCCTCTCAGCCACTAAGCATGAATTATCTGTGGGTACACAGAAGGATCGCCCACCAAAAAGATGAGCGACGTCGCAGCTCACTGCAGAACTTCCGAAGAATTTAAAGAAGCATTTCTCGGTACCTATTTATCACAAGAAACGCAAAATCGCATTAAGCAAAGAGATTTATACATGGTGAGAATTCGAAACATCAGGTTACATGGACTCATTAAAATGTCTGAGGCCCTCATAAAAGAGAATCCGTTCCTGGACACACCACACAGCCCATCGGTCCCTGTCTCTCTAGGCTCCCGCTGTTGTACAAGCGGGCGCCCGTGGGAAGTCGCAGACGCCTTATAGAGTCCTGTAAGAGTTTTCTCTACGAGATGGAATTGATATATGAGAAACAGGGGACGAAGGATAACAGAAGAAACCACGGGGGCAACAATCAGCAACCCTGTATGAATAATGATAGATAGAACCCCCGAAATGAACAACATGGCAGCCCGACCATGGAAATAACTAGAATTACGGACGTGACAATGCGCGGTGGCGTGAGACGGGACACGAACCAGCACGCGGCTGGTGGTTGGCGCGGGCTCTACAGAAACCAGAAGAGCGGTGAAGTCCCTGAACTCCTTACACTCAATCCATCTCATGGCCAGCGTATTCGCAGTACCGCCGGGAATTGACGCCAGGCGAGAACGGGAGAGGCTCAAATCACTCCCATCTTATGTACGAATATCGCTCATTATTTCATCATAACCATGGTACCACTCTAAGTCCCTTTTGCATGAGACACATGAAGAATTACTAATTCCCTTTATCTAAGAAGGTAAACTATTAAAATACGGCAAGAAAGTGAAAGATCAGGTTTAATATTTTACCGATAGTGTCAATCAACCACAATGTTCTACAAACATGTTACAGTACAATAATTATTAACAACTGTTTTCAATGCCTAAAATTAAAACTTGAAAAACTGAAGGGCAATACCAGAACATCATTCGTTGGATTATCAAATCAAAATTGGCTTCGGTTACAATCTTATTTTTTCCTCTAAAGTGACAAAGTTCTAAAAATATATCCGAGTTGTCAACTGTTTTCAGATTATCAGGGAACCTTCACTGGCATAAAATAAGCTTGTAAAACAAAGTTACAGGCATGGAAAAATACAAGGCAAAACTCTAGAAAAGCTAATTAAATGTGCGTCCACAGTGACAAAACAGCTAATAATATCAACGTCCTATTCATAAAACTTCACACAAAAGAAGTCAAAGATTGCAGTGAGTTTATAATCAGTTCAAACAATATGTAAAGATTCACAGCTAGAATGTGATTCTACGCGACAGAAACGCACTCTCGGTTTGAAAACAAACTTCCCACTGACGGGAGAAGAGCACGTGGCTTGTCCGTCGGGGATGGAGAGATATACGTGAGTGACGTCTACAAACTTTAATGGCGCTTCTAGCTGGTAGGGTGATGGAGGAAGGTAGCATTTGCGGCGTAGCGCACGTCTTGCGTGAGAGAAAAGAGCAGACAGGTTGGCGCAAGGAAGGAGGAGGAAGGGAGAGAGGGGTGAGGTGGAGGTGGCACTTTCAGCACTTGGCACAGCATACGTACGCTTACTAAGGCGAACTTGAAGAAAACGTTTCTTGAAACACAGCTGGTGGCGTGTACCTGCGGTAGAAAGCTAATTACGTACACAAACAGAGAAAGACAGTGCTGGATAACAGACGGTCAAACACCAGTAATAATCCTCACAGAGCGCCACCAAATTTGTACGAGAAGAGATCCTAACTGTTATACATGGCAGCACAGCAAACAAAGTTTGAAAAATCTCAGTTCAGATCGTTAATACAATACTTGCATTAATTTTGAAACAGATATAGGATGACAGGGTGCATCTCTGTGTCGATTTTCACCAAACACAAAATTCGGAAAACGCTGGCCAGTCGTTTTAGGAATTAGTTGTCTGCATAAAGACTACAACAGAGTTGTCTCTATACGACGAAAATTCCTGTACGTAACGATCTGAGTGTGTGATATAGTACTTGTGGACTTAATGTACCGTATAAATCAAGTAGGTAAGAATGTTAATTTCACTGGACGAGGCCAGGTAGGTATTGTAAAGAGATACTGAAGAGAGACAGTCAGTTCGGCGGACACGAGAATTAAAAACGCGCGGTGATTTTTGACTCTTAGTGACAGCTTGAAAGAAAACAGAGAGAAAAATGCTTCTAAAACGACCGTGGACTTAGCTCGTCTGCAGAGCAGTTATGAAAATTGAATGAAGATAAGAAGTATAATCGTTCTTTGAACAATAAAAAACAAGTAGAACAGACACCCCGTAGAGGACTACGCGTTCTAAGTTTGACAACAAAACAAAAAATTCAAAGACATAGTCTTGTAAAACCCAACATTGCAGAGAAACTTTAGTAATGTAAGCTTAATGCATTCTTTCGAGAGACAAAACAAAACCTTGTCAATAAAAGAGATCTACAAAAAAAAATGGCTCTGAGCACTATGGGACTCAACTGCTGTGGTCATAAGTCCCCTAGAACTTAGAACTACTTAAACCTAACTAACCTAAGGACAGCACACAACACCCAGCCATCACGAGGCAGAGAAAATCCCTGACCCCGCCGGGAATCGAACCCGGGAACCCCGGCGTGGGAAGCGAGAACGCTACCGCACGACCACGAGATGCGGGCAGAGAGATCTACAAGTGAAATACAGTACAGTATGAAAATTCTACATCAAAGCTGAATAATGCAAATAGCTTTATTCATCACATGTGAAAGACCTATACAGTAGTCAGGAGAGGGTACCTTTAAACACCTCAACATCTTCAAAATACCTGAACATTCCGCATAATACAAATAGGCATGCACCTGGGCCATCATTCTCACAAAAAATATTAACGGTTACTTAGAACTACTGAATATTTATACTCTGTATAATACTCCCAGCACACTGTCACTCAATACCTATCCAATAAATCACTTATAAATCAAATGAAACTTAGACATTTTATGACAGACTAGATGAAGAAGAGGGAGAGAAGTGGTAGCGACTGGGGGCGTGTCTGGCTTATCGCAATGCGTCAGCTGTGCCAGTCCACGTGTATGCACCATGCGATGTCTGCTTATAGTAAGTGTTCACTGATAACATAGCCTGCAATTTAAACGACAAAAAATCTAAACATCTACTCTCATAAATCAGCAACGTAATTAGGAATCATTGTATTCCTTTGGCTTCCAAAACAAAACTTTCTCTACAACAGAAATAATATCATTTAAAGCTACTGACACAGAAACTCTTGCCTGGACATAATTACCTTCAGCTACATGAACGACATGACCTCTGGCCTACTCACAAATGACCTCAATAAAAGAACCACATACATACCCTCATATCAACAAAACTTCGCTGCCCTCTGTGCAATAACAGCCAGACTTCATCATATCCTCTCTTATCAACTTACAGGGATACAACATTCTCTCACATCATTCATTATAACTCTCATTACGGTACAATACTTAACTCGCTTAGCTTCGTGCATTGACTTACCCAGTCAAGCAACTACCACTTACGAAAGACAGAAGGCATGGACAGAAAAGGAATAAAAGGTCGGGAAAGAGAATGTAGAGAGACGCAAAAGGAAGAGAAATAGAAGGCAGAAGTAAGTTCATTACTTTCTTTCCCCAATCCGTCATGCCACTCAACGTTCTATCGGTTTCGGCAACACAAGAGCGGCGTCTTAAGCGATGTCTTGATCGTCTTTCGTCTTGGAGTATTGACAATGGCTTTCGTTTTTCCACTGACAAAACCGTCTGTATGGATTTCTGGCGGCGCAAATGGTTTCTGCCACCATCTTTACATGTTGGGCCTGTTGCCCTTCCGTTCGTTGAAAATACGAAATTCCTGAGGCTCCTGCTCGATAAGAAACTCTCTTGGTCCTTCCATGTGTCTTACCTGACAGCCTCAATAGTACTTCCCGGGGTGCCGATCGAGCCACCCTCCTCCGTCTGTACCGGTCCCGTGTCCGTTCGAAGCTCGACTATGGGTGGTTTGTTTATGCGTCTGTACGTCCATTCCTCTTACGCCGTCCCAATCCTATCCACCATCGCGGCATCCGTTTGACCACTGGCGCCTTTTGCACTAGCTCGGTTGAGAGTCTGTATGCTGAAGCTGCTGAAATACCACTCTCCTACGTCCGTGAGTTTCTCCTCAGCAGATATGCATGATGTTTGTCTGCCATGCGTGGCCACCCATCTTACGCTTCCTTCTTCGATGATTCCTTTGATCGCCAGTCTGGGGCGCGTCCCTCTTCTCTGTTACCTCCTGGAGTCCGCTTTCGGCACTTGTTACGGCGGCTTAACTTCACACTACCTGCCTTTCCCGGTGGGTGTGAACCCTTCACCACCTTGGCGGCCCATGTTAACCTTGGCCTTCATTCGCTTCCTAAGGACACTACTCAAGCCTCGCTCTATCGCCTTCAGTTTCACGACCTTCGCATGGAACTTCGCGATAGTGCCTTTGTGTATACTGATGGCTCTCGGACTGACCGTGGTGTCAGGTGTGCTTTCGTCATTGGCGTCCGTGTCTTTCGATATCGGCTTCCGGCACACGGCTCAGTATTTACAGCCGAGGTCTTCGCACTGTATCAGGCCACGGAGTACATCCGGCGGTGTGCTCTGTTCAGACTCACTCAGCGCCCTTCAACGTCTAAGTGCGCTGTACACCGCCCATCCCTTAGTGTAACGGGTACAGGAAAACTGTCACTTGCTCACTCTTGGTGGAGCCACTGTGATGTTTATATGGGTTCCTGGTCATGTCGGTCTGCCAGGAAACGAGGCTGCTGAAGCTACTCCAAAGGCGGCAGTCCTCGTACCTCAGCCCGCTAGTTCCTACATTCCCTCCGATGGAAATTAGATGAGCGTTTGGCGTCGTTGCCAGGAAGGCCCCTTTACGGGACAGGTCCGGCCGCCTTGGTGCAGGTCTTATTACATTCGACGCCACAGTGGGCGACCTGCGAGCCGGATGGGGATGAAATGATGATGAAGACAACATCCAGTCCCAGAGCGGAGAAAATCCCCTACCCAACCGGGAATCGGACCCGGGCCCGTAGGACGGCAGTCCGCCAAGCTGACCACTCAGCTATCGGGGCGGACATTCCCTTCGATGATCTCTGTGTTGCCATCTGCCAGGAAGTGGTGTCCCTTTGGTATCGCCAATGGTCCTCCCTTCACGAGAATAAGTTCCGGCTTAATAAGCCTCTCCCAGCGGCTTGGACGACCTCCTCTCGACCCTCCCGCCTGGAGGAGGTCATTTTAACTAGCGTGCGTATTGGGAACTGTCTTTTTAGCCATCGTCATTTGCTAAGAGGCGCTACCTCACCACTTTGTACACTTTGTGCCCAAGTTTTAACTGTCCACCATTTCTTGATGGAATGCCCATTTTTTAACGGTTTACGTTCCCGCTTGAGTTTGCCGTCCGAGTTATCGGCCGTTTTAGCAAATGACGCTCCGGCTGTCGACCGCGTTTTACTTTTTATCCCCAAAGCAATATGACGAAGCCCATGTAATATTTAGTTTTGGACCTCCGTTTCTGTATGGTTTGTTTAGCCATTTCCCCACATCCCTGTTTTTAGCTGTCTTCTCTCATGTCAATTGGGACTGACGTATAGTCGTTTTTTAATTCCTCTCTGCCATCGTGTTCTATAGTTTTGGCTTGGAAGCGTATGATCCCAGTTGTTTTTGCGCCCTAAAACAAAACAAAAAATGGGCAACACAAGAGGTAATCGTGTAGCTACAACTGGTTGGGGCCTCACGTGGCCTAGTACCATTAGTAAACTATAGACAATACCAGCTTTCCTTACAACATCTAGACGCTGATTTCGCGTCTGTGCCTGGTCTAGCAATAAAAACAAACTCCCGTCAAGTTAAAAAGATTTAGAATGCCAACGATATCGGAAACATTGCAGGCGCGGTATGGAGGCACAGTGGGCTACAGAACTCATAAAGGCTCTCACGTCTGCGGAACAAGGAGTAGGAACCAACTTTCATCAGAGGTCACAGAAGTGATGCTTATAGGAAAGATGAAAGAAAAAAGAACTGATCATGACACGAAAACGAAATGGAAGAAAATGCCATGAGCGGCTGGGAGACTCTGTGGTTGCCAAACACATTGTGCAAGCTGCACATCCTTGGAGATTAATCGAAAATTTTCAAAGATGTACCTTAAGAAACTTCTAATAAAATAACTAAGCATGACATACTTCGCCGGCCGCTGTGGCCGAGCGGTTCTAGACACTTCAGTCCGGAACCGCGCTGCTGCTACGGTTGCAGGTTTGAATCCTGCCTCGGGCATGGATGTGTGTGATGTCCTTAGGTTAGTTAGGTTTAAGTAGTTCTAAGTCTAGGGGACTGATCTCAGATGTTAAGTCCCATAGTGCTTGGAGCCATTTGAACCATCTGACACACTTCGACAATAGAGTTTAAAACAAGTATAAGAAATTTACTGCAGCAGACAGGTTGAACAGCGTTTTTCAATTACACAACAAACTCCTTAATTACACAACAAACTCCTTAAGTGCTTGTCTAGAACCAGTTACACATTCAACTTACCTCATAGTAATTTAAATCACAAAAATTTAGAGCTCAAATTGTCCTGGGTAAAAACACCTCCAAAAAACAGGCTATACCTCCATAAGATGCAAAATTTAACTGTATACTATAGTTTACTGATCTCTAAGTTGTTCTCTGAACAAATGGCTGGAAGTGCGTCAGTACATATCAACACTCACTGTACAGTCGTCTCGCCCCGTCGCAGCAGTTGCTGCGGCGCGTAGCAGCTGCGTGGGCGGCGGGGCAGCTGGCTGCACAGCGACGAAAGTACGAGCCCCAGGCGTTGAGGCCAGTATCCTAACGCAGATGGCAGCCAGGCGCTGACCAATGGCGAATGTCAGGGGGCCACTTAGCTAGTCGGCAGCAACAGCAGATCACGTGACGCGGACATTTCGGCCGGTGCGCGGCGGTAAGGCTTCGTGGCCTACCGCACTGCACTCAGCTGGGCGATGCGGCTGAGCTACAATAGCAGCAGGTGGGGGGGGGGGGGGGGGGGCGGCAGTGGCAGGAAAGCCGAGTCGAACGTGAATAGCGCGTCTGTGCCCTTAGCGAACCCTGAACGTAACTCGCGTTTTCTCTTACATGCCTCGGCTCCCGGCCTGAGAGGTAGCGGTGTCGACCTGGCTATCCACCTGGTTTCCTGTATTGGTTGCAATTTTGTTCCCTTTGCCTGTTCTTTCACCCTTGTTTAGGTCCCCATTTTAGGTTTGACCTCCACTTCAAACGCCGCCTGCGACCCACACATGCAGCACGCACCTGCGCTGTGAGGCGCACCTCGGTGTACTCAGCGCGCACGTGTTGCGGCGCACTGCGACAAGCAGGTATTAGACTTTGCCCCGGGGCGCTGGTATGTGCGAACGCAGAGTCTGGTGCGGCATCGTAGTCATCGCGCTGCAGCACCCACCTTCGGTTCGCAGCGGAGTAATAACAGCGAATACTGACTGACCATACATCAAACATGAAGCAAAGGGTAACTGTCGCTCTATTGACAGAACGGTGTGAAGCAATCGCGTCTCTCACACCAGTGTACATGGGCAGGGAAGGAGGTCCAAATGCTTCAAATGGCTCTGAGCACTATGGGACTTAACTTCTGAGGTCATCAGTCCCCTAGAACGTAGAACTACTTAAACCTAAGTAACCTAAGGACATCACACCCATCCATGCCCGAGGCACGATTCGAACCTGCGACCGTAGCGGTCGCCCGGGTCCAGACTGTAGCGCCTAGAACCACTCAACCACCCCGGCCGGCTGGGGGAAGAAGGGTGCTGGATTCCCCCAGGGGGCTCATGGTTCTTTCGTGAGTTCTTGCATGGCGCACACGGGACCCCTAGCGTTTGCGGCCCATTCTTCATTCCCTAGCTGCATTTCCTTCACACTGCCCCCTCCCTTCATATCCTCACTCCTTCCCCGTTGCCACCCCCTTCCCCTCTCTCGGTTTTCTGATTTATGTCGACCTGGCTATCCACCTGGTTTCCTGTATTGGTTGCAATTTTGTTCCCTTTGCCTGTTCTTTCACCCTTGTTTAGGTCCCCATTTTAGGTTTGACCTCCACTTCAAAATTTCCTGTTTGCAGTGTGTAAGGGGTCCGTAGGCCCTTACTATAAGTTTGCACTCGGCACAGGTCGAAAGCACAAACAATCGATAGTGTCGGGTTGCGAGAGCGAGTGTAGAGTTGAAGTCAGTTTCCGGGTTGCGGGCCGAGCCGTGCGGAGGCCGGTTGCTGTGATACAAGGCTTACCGACAAAGGGAGTGGCCATCGCCGCGGTTTAACCCCTTTGTGTTAGAATAATACGGGAAAGTGAAAAAGTTTAATTACGAGAGTGATCAGTGATATTTTTGTGCCGATATTTATTTGGTTTCGCGTCTACCGCGCCGGCTTCATTTGGATTGCAGTGTTGGATTGCAGTGATTGTATTTAGCGTGTGACGATTATGAATAACGAAGAAGCCTGTGCTGAGACTAGCCGTAATGAAACATGTATGACGAAGGCAGTGGCTGTCTCCTTTTTCTTGTGTTTTAGAGACGAATATAGGTTCTTGATTAATGAAGTTGTGTTGGCGTTCTTCTTGTCACCAGACATTTCATTATTACAGCATTTGAGAAGGACAAAATGGAATGTAACAACTCCGCAGCAGTCCATTCCGATTGCCAGCCCCATTAGGTACACGGTCACATTAATTAATATTTATTTGGGCTGCTATTCAGATCCCGATCGAGCGGGATACATTAAAATCGGAGTGTTACAAGTGTGAGCCATATGGGGAAGAACTCCCTCCCTAGCATCTACGTTGTGGGTTCCTCTCCCTCTTTCCTTCCCCTCTCCATTCCCCACTGTAGCTCCCTTCCACCCTGCCAGGTCACCAGCACCTGTAGCCAGTCCGTTTGGTGGTGCTGTTATGTGCCCATATGGCTGAGCCCCCTGACAACACAGAGATCACACTAATACCTGAGCTGTTTCCTCCCCATGTATGCATTCACTGCCACAAAGCTACTGTTTTTCGTGGAAAATATCGAGGACAAATTTTGTGGAGTCTCTTGGTAAGATGCAGTCGCGCTCCCTGTTGATTAAAGCTTTTCTCACCACCCAGTCCGCAGCTCCTCGTGTCTGTGATCGTCTTGGCACTGTCCTAGTATCTATCACTCCTCACCAATCTTTAAATATGGTTAAGGGACTAATTTTTCATAGGGACCTCATCCTGCTAACTGATGAGGAACTCTGGGCTAATCTGGAGCAGCATGCCATTCATTTTGTTTCAAATGTGCAGAATTGTCGCAAGGACAATCCCACCAATACTGGCGCCTTCATTCTGGTTTTCAAGGGGGATACCCTCCAAGAGAAGGTCAAGGTTACATGCTACAGATGTGACATGAAGCCGTACATCGCCCCACCTATGAGGTGCTTTTGGTGGTTGTGTGTAATAAAGGAGTCTACTGCAGTTAGGCGCTCTTCCTTCTGCTCCTCTCGGAAGGTGTCCGCTGTTTTACGCTGTTTATGCATTGGTCATACCTGGCTCACCCATTGTTTGCTCCTAAGTAACGACCCACCCCACAATGTGTTTGTTGTGTCAGACAACGATATCTCACATATTGGTGGAATGTCCCCTTCTTTCAGCCCTTCATGTAAGTAAAGTCTTCCCAATTCCTTAAATTTAATATTGGCAGACGATCCACGGATGGTTGAAATGGTCCTCGATTTCCTCCGTGAAAGTGGTTTTTATTTCTAGATATGAGATTCTCCTTTAGTCTTGGAGCAGGGGCAGGTTGGTTGTGGTTTGGACTTCTTTTAAGTCTTCTCGGTCTGTGACCCCATGACCGCCTACCTTTTTTTCCAATTTTTAAGTGTGGTCTCACCTTTTATGCTTTTACTGTGTGTGTTTAATGTTCATTATGTCCCCTGCCTGGATCTGTTCACTTTTAGCAGACCCTCTTTCTTCTGTAACTCACTTTGGAATTGTGGGACTGATGACCTCCCTGTTTGGTCCCATTCCCCTCTCAATTAATCAATCAGTCAATCAGTCAAGGTTGCTGGATTCTGTTTTCGACGACAACGTACAGGAGGTCGAGTGGTCAGGACTTGTAAGTGGGGATCCAGGGCTGCCATTAAATGACAGAACAGGAAATTAGGTAAAATAAAGATAATGTATTTCAGTGTACAATATACAAAGGACGCGCCGATTGTCGGAAGTCAGCAGGTTTAAGCCAGTCTAGGAGGTTGAACAACTAAATTTTTGGGCAACAGATGGGGAGGTGGTTCGTGTTAAGTTATGTTGGTGGCTGATCATGGAATGCAGAGCCAGAGGCTGTACCTCCCAAGAAAGACGTCTGTTATACTTGAGGTCTGGATCACAAGAGAGAGAGACTGTATTCTGTCTGAATGATCCTCCAGAGTCCACACACATGAACTGTATTCCACGCTCGCTATTGGCTGAAACCGATGGCGTGAATTTGCTACCCACCAAACAGTTGGATATGAAGAGGTCTACAGAGATTATTGGTGAAGCCAGAAGCAAGAACTAGACAAAATCATTCTCAGGCAGGATTCTGTGCCGGAAAAAGCGGTTGCTGTTGTTCCTCAACCAGCTGGGCGGCGTGGCGGCCCGGCTAAATTACTGAGCAGCTTACTGCCTATTAATCATATCTTGGGAATCCCTGGGAGAGCAGGCCAGCTACAGAAGAGGGCAACACGCTTTCTCCACTGAGTGTCAGGTGGCCATCGCACGTTAGCTGATTGGCTGTTGACAAATACCGGCCCGCCAGGGAGCCAATCAGGTCGGCCAACATTGACGTCATGTTGACGTCGCGCACGCTCCGCGGTCACAAGTTTCGATGGAGTGCATGTGCCATGGTTCCACGTTGTCTGAGCAGTTAACTCGGCCCGTCCTGCGATGTCCGCAATAAGCAAAGAGGTGTGCCACTGGGTCTGTTCATAGGCACGTCAGCCTACCGGAAGGATGTCTTATACCAGGCGTCCTTGTTCATAGATACAACCCATCCACTTTGACTGTATGTGGGCATGTTCTGAGTGAACGCCTGAGGTATGCTCCAGCTATCGTTGCCATGCAACACTACGAGATGAGCAACGTGGACCGCTCGTGGGCATGTCAGCCTTGCGGGAAGACTTGCAGCGTCATGTAGCCAGGCCACCAACAGCACATCTTTAGGCCCTGCACCCTGTGCCAACATATCCCAGCTCCACACCGACACACCCCTTGAGCAAAATAAGAGAGAAGCCTATGTGTGTGTAGTGTGCCTTTCTTGTGTGTTATGTTACGAGTTTTCCTCGATAGAGTTTAGACAAGTCGACACTCTCCGAACCCAGTCACACAATTTGTTGATTCTTAAGTTATAAATATGTAAATATCAAATCTGTATGCTATTAGTTTATCACATCATTTTCTCTGGATATATAACACGATCTTACGAGTTAAAGGAACACTTCCTTGTGGCCTTCACCCAAATGCCAATCTGCTTCACTGACAAAAATTTTCATAAGTATATGACATAGCCTCACACGTGTTTTGAACTGCTGATGCTAGATTATGCCAAAGGGCATGTTTTCATATTGTTTTGTTATTATGTTCGGCGGTATACACTGGAATACTTCAGTTATTTGTTAACCTCTCCTCTTACAAAATTTTTCCATTTTTTTTATTATTGATGGAGCATGAGTTTCTTTTCAGTTAACAACTCGACATACGACATGTAATACAATGAATAAACACATGTGGTCAGTGACCATCAGCCACTGTCATGCTATTTTCTTTGACTTTGCTTGGGTTAATGGGTATGAAAACTTACTTGCATACTAGATTCTAATACATAGTGTCTATGTGTACTTTACACAGCATAAAAGATTTGTACCTGTGTTAGGGCAATACTATGAATTTTTCTTATTTGCTAGAAAACCAAACATGCGTTATTCATAAAGTGCTACACAGATATTAATTTTTTTTGTATGTCCAGCTACATAAGTGTACTATACACCGAAGAGCCAAAGAAACTGGTACACCTGCCTAACATCGTGTAGGGTCCCGGCGAGCAAGCAGAAGTCCCGCAACACGGCGTGTCATAGACTTGACTAATGTCTGAAGTAGTGCTGGAAAAAATTGACACCATGAATCCTGCAGGGCTGTCCATAAATCCATAATACTACGAGAGGGTGGAGGTATCTTCTGAACAGCACGTTGCAAGGCATCCCAGATATGCCCCTACTGTTCTTTTCAGGGGAGTTTGGTGGCCAGCGGAAGTGTTTAAAACTCAGAAGAGTGTTCCTGCGCCACTCTGTACAAATTCTGGACGCGTGGGGTGTCGCATTGTCCTACTAAAATTGCCTAAGTTCGTCGGAATACACAGCGGAAATGATGGATGAAGGTGACTAGACAGGATGCTTACGTACGTGTTACCTGTCAGAGTCGTATCCAGACTTTTCAAGGGTCCCATATCACTCCATCTGCACACGTCCCACACCATTACAGAGCCACCACCAGCTTCAACAGTCGACTACTAACATACAGGGTCCATGGGTTCATGAGTTGGTCTCCATACCCATTCACGTCCATCCGCTCGATACAATTTGAAGCGAGGCTCGTCCGACCAGGCAACATGTTTCCAGTCATCAACTGTCCAAGGTCGGTGATCTCGGGCCCAGGGAAGGCGCAAAGCTTTTTGTCGTGCAGTCATCATGGGTACACGAGTGGTCCTTGGGCTCCGAAAGCCATATTGATGATGTTTCGTTGAATGTTTCGCACGCTGACACTTGTTGGTGGCCCAGCATTGAAATCTGCAGCATTTTGCGGAAGGGTTGCACTTCTATCGGGATCAAATACGAATGATTCTCTTCAGTCGTCGTTGGTTCCGCTCTTGCAGGATCCTTCTCCGGTCGCTGCGACGTCGGAGATTTTATGTTTTACCGGCTTCCTGGTATTTACGGTAAACTCGCATAAATGGACGTACAGAAAAATCCCCACTTCATCGTTACCTCGGAGACGCTGCGTCCCATTGCTCGTGTGCCGACTATAACAGCACGTTCAAACTCACTTAAATCTTGATAATCTGACATTGTAGCAGCGGTAATCGATCTAACAACTGCACCATACAATTGTTGTCTTATAAAGGTTTTTGCCGACGGCAGCGCCGTATTCTGCGTGTTTACATATGTCTGTATTTCAATACGCATGCCTATACCAGTTTCTTTGGCGTTTTAGTGTATGTAAATCATAAATGGTGAATGTACGTTGCCTGACACTACTTGCTACAAGCGATAATGAAATCGAATGGACACTAAGTCACGTGATCATTTCTGTTTCTCTCTCTTTAGTCATGGTACCTGTGTCCTGTCTGTGTTCGCTACTCACTCCCGTAGGAATTTCCTTTGCAAGGAATTCCCCACCTTTCGCAGTGAGTGATTGTGTTTCCGCTAAGTGGGTCATAGGATTATAGTGTTCACTATTCCGCAATGGCTGTCCCCCGGAAAATGAAAGACAAGTACACATGTAAATAAGGCGGAACACAATGCGTTTTAACGTAAATAGGTGCTGTGTTGCTACATTCCAACTTCAAAGCGTTTTAGGGTCCCCTAGAATTGATTGAATTGAGACGAAATTTTTCACAAACTGTTGTTTTGTCAATCAGAAGAAAAATGAGGTGTTGGTGAACACATTTCTAACGTTCAGAAAATTATATATAGCTAAGGACTATCATAGTGCGGAAGCACACTTGTAAACCCTCTCTTTAAGTTGCAAGTCAGTCCATATGGCGCGTCTTTACTGTAAACGATTTTACGTCACTCATAATCGCGAACACGATCAGTGGTGTCCCTTGATCATAAGTGTGAGTAACTTTGAAAATACAGATTTCAGTAGCATTACAGTTTCTTTCCATTACGCATTTCGGAATGTTAAAACTTCATCAACAGGTGGATTTATTTCATTTAATAAGGTAAGATTGTATTGTAAGTGTGTCTTTTGGCTAGCTTGTGACATTGTCTGGTATTTTATTATAACGCTGAATGTTGTGTGGAGGTTTTCTAATTGCATAGGTTGACGGTAATAAGTATGTCAGAACCTTCCAGTACTGGCTCACACACATTTTATATACACTAAACTAAGCACGGATGGCGAAATGGGATGTAAGAAGTTCAAAGTACATATAAATAATAATGTTCTCAATAGCACAGATTTATGTAATTTTTATCTATTATTACCAAATTAAGTCGACATTTTGTGTTAGTCTATTTTGTGTGTGAGAGAGAGGGGATATGAGAGACAGACAGACAGAGAGAGAAACAAAGAACTTAGTTATATCATGACAGGGCTGTGAATTGTTAAGAATATGGTTCTTATTTTTATATTGTGACTATACTTACACTGTAATTAATATACAGAGCTCACAAGAAACACTGACAACGCTTAGCAAGTTGTGTGGGAAGTCACCCTGATCGACTTTCAAGAAGGAACCCAAACCCGGAAACACACGGCCTAGGCGCTGGAGAACATGAAAATCTGAGATGTATGTGAGATCCACTTAACTGTCTACATCACCCCTACCAGACCATCGATTGTGATATGTGACCTTGGCGTGATTCCGCATGTCAACATCAAAGTGTGCTGGAGCTCCATCGCTTTGCAGATGGATGTCCATCCGAACATTTTGTGGCACTACATCCAACAGAGTAGGTAAAACATCTCTCATAAATGTGTGGTAGATCAGTCATGTTAGTCTGGAAGTAGATACGTTAGTAGTATGGTAGCGGGACTATCAGCGCAATTTTGATATCAAATTAATGTGGAAATTAATTAAATTGATCAATTAATCACCCCACCCCCGCCCATCCCCACTCCGACCATGCCCACCTCCGCCCCCAGATGACGTCATGTGTTTTTCTCAGCCTCCATTGCGCCCAGCCCCTCCTCCACCTCACCCCTCCAACTTCCCCAACCTACCCTATTGGTGGGAATTTCGAATTTCGGCGGTAATTTCGAATTTTGGTGGGAATTTCGAATTTTGACGGGAATTTCTTTTCCCAGGGCTGTACTGACATCCCAGCCCCCCCCCCCCCCACCGGTATATTGATGAGAAATTAAAATTGGGAGTACCCTTTCCAGGGCTCAAACCCTGGTCCTCCTGGGCAGAGAGCCCAATTGCACCAGCTAACACAATTAAACCACCAGAGGTGCTTGGAATGGACGAGAAATTAAAAATGGCGGTACCCTTTCCGGGTCTCGAACCCTGGTCCTCCAGATCCAAAATCCAAAGTGCCCCCCAACACATGTAAACTGTCCAGATGCGCGAGAGGAAGGTTAGGTTAGCGTCCTTTATTTATTTTGGTTGGGAAACTAACACAAAATTCCATCCTAATTACGTAATTAATCACAAGGATCAGGCCTAATTACACAACTACAGGCATAGCGTTACACAAGGACGGGATAAAAGCGCAACACAACTTGAAAACTAACGATACCATACCACAGGTGTTATCCTGCTGGGAAAAAAATTCGCCGTACCACTCCAAACTAGTGACAGACACACTCATAACTCTACCCTACACCTAAAAGCTGGCAGGAAAAAATCAGGGGTGTATGGTACTATAATTATTTATTCTTTTTGGTGGGAAATACGTTCAACTGATGAGATGCTGGTGTTGGACAGAGAGGATTTTAAAAAGTGTATTACCTGCAAACATGCAGTATCTATCATTGTTTGACGTCAGAGTTCACTGCAGACGCCTACTGAAAAACCACCTACAGCCCAGGTAATCGAAGCTAATACATGATACCACAACTGATGGGAAAAACTGCATTACAGTTCTAATTATACTTCGAAATTGTTGTGAAAAAACCAGCACATAATACAGCACATGTTCTGGGGAAAAGCGCCATTCTAAAAAACTGCAAAGGGGGCAGCAGTTTAACGTGCGTTCTCCTCGATAGGCATTCGCAAACTGCCGAAAATCGAGGACCTCTTCCTCCGTCCATCCACCCCCTCCCACCATCCACCTATGGGGGGCCACAGGCTTGTTGAGATGGGCAGGTTCCGCCGAGCATCTCGTGCTATCACTACCATACTCTAAGGCTGCTGTCTGCATTCGGCTTTCCACCATCTGGCTGCCACCTTAGGGCGACGCTCCTATGACAGCACAATAGCGTCAACTAAACCATAGCTGATAAAGGGACGGCCGCCTCAAGTGCAACTTGTTCGCCTAAAATATAGTGACGGAGCTCCACATGCTGCTGTCTGCATACGGCTTTCCACCAACTGGCTGCCACCTTAGGGCGACGCTGCTATGACAGCACAATAGCGTGTATAGTCAACTAAACCATAGCTGATAAAGGGATGGCCGCCTCAAGTGCAACTTGTTCGCCTAAAATATAGTGACGGAGCCCCACATGCTAGCTCTACACTGAGAGCAGGTGCGCCTGGCGACCACCACAGCAGACACGCCTCCTCTCCCCCTCGCTCGCAGCAGCCGGCCATTCGGCGATGGAGAACAATTGTATCTGACGTCAACGCATCTATAATAACGCATCTATTATAAAAAGCAAAACTCAATCGCGACTATGATAAATAAAACTTTGAACACAGCTGCTAAGGTTCAGTGACCGTGTCAGTATTATATTAGAACAAATAAGCCGTCGGTCACGAATATTAAGTCAAAATTGACCAGGTTTCGACGCTACTATGAGCGTCGTCGTCAGAATTAGACTAACTGTTCTAAAACGTATTAGGTATATAATACATTAATAAAATTAAAGTTTGTGCTGGCTGGAAAAGATGCAGTAGATGTGACTTGTAAGTACTGCATCTTTTCCAGTAAGTACAAACTTTAATTTTATTAATGTATTATATACCTAATATGTTTTAGAACAGTTAGTCTAATTCTGAAGACGACGCTCATACTAGCGTCGAAACCTGGTCAATTTTGACTTAATATTTGTGATCGAGGGCTTATTTGTTCTAATATAGGAAAAGTCTATTTACTTTTAGTTTTATGAGCAAAATAGTTACAGCTTTTACAGTAAACTGCATGACACAATCCGCATCTGTTTATTTTGCTACCTTCAGCGAAGTGTACCGCCGCCGATTACAGATGATCAAAAAAAATGGCTCTGAGCACTATGGGACTCGACTGCTGTGGTCATTAGTCCCCTAGAACTTAGAACTACTTAAACCTAACTAACCTAAGGACATCACACACATCCATGCCCGAGGCAGGATTCGAACCTGCGACCGTAACAGTCACACGGTTCCGGACTGCGCGCCTAGAACCGCGAGACCACCGCGGCCGGCTACAGATGATCAGCAGAGACATGCCCACCCTATGTAAATTCAAGAAAAAAACTTCGACTATTTTGCTGCAAAAATTACCGAACAAGGCATAATGTCCTCGTTATTTCGTAACCGTCACCAAAGTAAAGAAAAAGCGATAATTTAAACTCCAAAGAAAAAAATAATAATCTATATTAAGCAATTTCTTCCAGCTCGTTGAACAAATTACATGACCTGAGAGCGTCTCTTGCCTTCATTGTCAGTAAATAAACTGTCAAGCACGTGAAATAACATTAGAGAATACAATCTTTCATGTCATTGGCTCACATGTCGGAAGAAACACAATCATTTTACGTTTGACAACAACAAGCTACAATTGAAGAGAACATAGCTGTTTTGTACGCTATGACAGGTCCCCTTCTACCAATGTTATGCTATATCATACAAGTGTTTACGAAACATTTTGTGAGAGCCTGTCTCGCCCTGCGTAGGAGGGAGATTGAAATTTTGTCAAAAATATCGCTGCAACGAAAAAAAAAGAAACTCTTGTCAAGACTCATTCCGTGGCGACCGAGCCATCTCTTCCACCCGCCAGGCGGCATGTCATTTATATCGATTTCATTCGCTAATCAATTAAATTGATCGTTAGAGTGACTTTGGGTGCTGACTAATACTTTTTTCAGCAGTCATATTACACTCGCCAAGTGGGACAACTTGCAATCCCTGGAAGGAACACGATGTTACGCTTTCAGGCTGAAATGCTGTCCAAAATGCTGTCCACTATTTGGAATCAAGTCTTTCCATTCAACCACATATTTGCGATGGATTCTCTAGAGACGTTTTTTATTGATCTGGTGAATCATATTCGTGCCACTCTCGTATCTCGAAACGAGTCACCTTTTTTCGAACCTATCTGCTAAGGATCCCATACACCAGGCACTCCAGCGCTGTTTTTGGACAGTTGCTCAGCGTCGTGTAACTGCTGGTAAGTCTCTGGCCTGCCCTCCCTGCAGCTTTGTCCATGTGATCGTCCCAATTTACGTCTGACTTTGCCTATTTATGTGGAAAGAGGACATTTATTATGGTCGCAATTGTGTTTTGCTTTTTTTAATAGATGCTTGATTATACATGCGTTGACGTGAGATACAAATGTTCGCCATCGCCGAATGGCCGGCTGCTGCGAGCGAGGGGGACAGGAGGCGTGTCTGCTGTGGTGGTCGTCGGACACAGCCGCTCTCTGTCCAGTGAGTGTCATATGGGTGCTCTGTCTCTATATTTTAGACGAACAAGTTGCACTTGAGGCGGCCTACATTGTGTAGTTGACTATACACGCTATTGTTCTGGCATAGGAGTGTCGCCCCAAGGTGGCAGCCAGATGTTGGAAGGCCGAGTGAAAACGTCAACTTAGAGGTTGGAAGCAGGAGCACAAGACGCTTGGCAGAGCATCTGGCCGTTTCAAGAAACCTGGATGGCGGGGCGGGGGGTGGGGGGATGGAGGGAGGGAGGAAGCGGGTCTTCCATTACGAGCGCTGATTTTTCACAACAGTTTCGTAGTGTAATTAGAACTGTGATGCACTTTTTTCCATCAGTTGTGGTATCGTGTATTGGCTTCAATTACCTGGGCTGTAGGTGGTTTTTGAGCAGGCGTCTATAGCGAACTCTGATGTCAAGCAACGATAGATGCTTTATGCTTACAGGTAATGCACTTTTTAAAATCCTCTCTGTCCAACACCAGCATCTCGTCACTTGATCGTATTTCCCATCAAAAGGAATAAAGATTGTATCTTACACCCCTGCCTTTTTCCCAGCAGCTTGTAGGTGTAGGGTAGAGTTTGAGTGTCTCTGTCACTAGTTTCGAGTGGTATTGCGAATTTTTTTTTCCAGAAGGATAACACCAGTTGTATGGCATCGTCAGTTTTTGAGTTTTATTACGCTTTTATACCGTCCTTGTGTAGCGCTATGCATATAGTTGTGTAATTATGCCCAATCCTTTTGATTAATTACGTAATTAGATTCGATCTTTACGTCAGTTTCCGGACCAAAGAAAATAAAGGACACTAACCTAACCTTCCTCTCGCACATCTGGACAGTTTCCATGTGTTGGCAGGTGCATCTGGGCTTTCGGTCCAGGAGGACCAGGGTTCAAGTCCCAGAAAGGACACCGCCATTTTTAATTTCTCGTCAATTCCAAGCGCCTCTGGTGTTTTAAGTGTGATTTTGGGAGGGGGGGGGGTGTAATTGGGCTTTCTGTCCAGAAGGACCAGGGTTCGAGTCTTGGAAAGGATACTACCAATTTAAATTTCCCGTCAATTCCAGGATGGGGGCTGGGGTGAGATGTCAGCCCAGCTCTGGGACAAAGAAATTCCCGCCGAAATTCGAAATTCCCCTCAAAATTCTATTTTCTGTCAAAATTCGAAGCTCCCATCAATAGGGTAGGTTCGAGGAGGGGGTGGGGTGGGGAGGGGGAGGGGCTGAGACACATATGCAGGTTGAGAAAAACACATGACGTTATCTGAAGACGGGATTGGGCATGGTTGGGGCGGGGGTGGTGGTAATTAATTGAGTAATTTAATTAGTTTGATATCAAAGTTGCACTGAAAACACCACTACCCTACTACATACGTTCACCAATTATCCTTGCCCAGATATTAATACAGAGTAATACAGAGTGTGTTGGTGATTTTGAATCACCTGCACATACGGATTTTCGTCTGCAAAACTGCATTTTGTGAAAATTTAATATGCTGGGTCTAGTTAATCCATGAGTAGCACCAAGCTCGATTACTGTGCCGGAGTATGCACTTTCGTGAATACCACGGTGCAAACTGTTCCTGTCATGGGCAGTCCTCCTCTTGTAGTGCCAGGACTATTCGCAGATGGTATCAATGGATTCAGTGTTCATTGACAACACGCTACACGGCACTTTTACCCATGTGCAGCGCCTGCACAACCTGTCAAGTGCTGGTGGCTGGGTCTTCTTCAGTCATTGTCCTCCAACTGTGGACAGATTGAGATTTTCACTCTGCAGCGGAGTGTGCGCTGATATGAAACTTTCTGGCCGATCATAACTGTGTGCCAGACGGAAGGTAGGAGACGAGGTACTGTCAGAATTGAAGCTGTGGGAACAGATCACGAGTCATGCTTCGGTAGCTCAGTCGGCAGAGTACTTTTCCGCAGAAGGTAAAGGTCCCGAGTTTGAGTCTCGGTCCGGCACACAGTTTTAATCTGCCAGGAAGTTTCATAAGTGTGGACAACCCACACCAGGTTTTCGCAACTACTGGAGGACAAATAGTTTAATACGCAAGTATTAAGCACAAAGTTCTACTGCGTTACTGTACAATGGACACATCTAAGGCAGAAAATACCCACATGCAACTTTCCAGCTCCTCTGAGGCATCTTTCAATGAACACGGCCGGCCGGAGTGGCCGTGCGGTTCTAGGCGCTACAGTCTGAAACCGCGTGACCGCTACGGTCGCAGGTTCGAATCCTGCCTCGGGCATGGATGTGTGTGATGTCCTTAGGTTAGTTAGGTTTAATTAGTTCTAAGTTCTAGGCGACTGATGACCTGAGAAGTTAAGTCGCATAGTGCTCAGAGCCATTTGAACAATTTTTTTTTTAACACGAATGTGCAATGGGTATGCCTATTTGGATTCCGTTATGCATATAATATTGCAACAGCTCTCCCTATGTAATCCGTTTTGCTATATGTCAGTTGTTTCCCAGATGTATAATGGTGCATGTCGCACTGCTGTCAACAAGCGTTACTCCGCTGGCAGACAACACAAGGTCCGCAATAATACGTGCACAACGGCTGTGTGGAAGAATGTAGCGCACGCGAAGGTATGTTATTAGACTCAGATTGTCCATCGACATACCAGGACGTCTAAGTGGTTGCATATGTTCTGTATTTAAACACCAAAACGAATCAAAAGAAACCGTCACTACCATTCGTTCTCAAACTTCGACGTTTACCAGTGCCCAAGCTGAGCGTTTTTTTTATTTTTTTTTATATGACACATCGCATATATACTCGCTGAAGAAAAGTTAAGTGTCCAGAAGGGGAGGAGGAAACGAAATGAGACTTCGGGGGCTGAGAGTGTATCCGATGTTATTCCAGTGGTTATAAAATCAAGTCAGATTTACATAGGACTAAGGAGCATTAGCCGATATGACGCTACACTCCTCTGGCGTAGATACATGCTTCGATTTGTTTGGGAATGGTGTTATAAAGTCGTTGTTCCCTCTCCAGAGGCAAGTTGGTCAACAACTGTTGTATCTGATACTTGATATCCATTGACAGAGTTGATAACTGAGATGGTCCCACTCATATCCTTTTGGGGACACTTGTGGGCATCTTGTTCATCACGAGAGTACGTCAACAGTATGCAGACATTTCCTAGAGATACAGGCCATGTATATACAAGCATTGTCCTGTGAAAAATGGCACTACAATACTGTCGCTCACGAGCTAACACAAGAGGATACATGTCTGTGACGTACTGTTCTCCAGTCAGAATTCGTTCAGTCACTTCCCGCTGTGATCTGAAATCATACCTGATGGCTCTCCATACCATGACTCCAGGAGTAACACCACCGTGTGTCTAAAAAACATTGGTGGAATGGGACTTATCTCCAGGTCGCTACTCGCTAATGATGGGGTGATGCAGAACTGAGACTCATCGCTGACATCGCTGAACACAATGTGACGTCAAACATCAGTATTTCATGCTTCCCAGCCACGGCACCATTACAAACACAGCCCCTAAGTAGGGGGCGGTAATTCTGTGGTTTGGCTGTTGCTGGACTCCAACTAATGTTGTGGGATGTCACATGATCTTGCAGGGAACCCATTACTTTTTCTTCAATGGCAGGGGCAGATGTGTGGGGGTAATAATGTGTTCAGTGTACAGTATTGCGAACCTCTCTGCTGGTGATCATTCGTGATCCACTAGAACTTTGACGATGAACCCTCACTTTGCTATTTAATCCAACATCGCACAGGCATCAGATCTGAATTCCCTCGAATCTGGCCGAGCGGTTCTAGGCGCTACAGTCTGGACCCGTTCGACGGTCGCAGGTTCGAATCCTGCCTCGGCCATGGATGTATGTGATGTCCCTAGGTTAGTAAGGTTTAAGTAGTTCCAAGTTCTAGGGGACTGATGACCTCAGAAGTTAAGTCCCATAGTGCTCAGAGCCATGTGAACCATTTGAACCCTCGAATCTGGATATTGCAGGATTCAACTGTCTGGAGGGCCACGGTGAGGTCCCTTTCAATGTCTGTCATGTATTGTTAATGAGTACACGGCATCTGCACGTTCTTCGCAGTGATTACTCACCATCTGAGGCAGACCACGCCCCTTATATAGCCTAACAGTGCTGATGATAACACAAAACACGAAGAACATAAATGCACCCTGGTGGCCGTTCTGCTTGCAGCTCTAATCATTTACACTACTGGCCATTAAAATTGCTACACCACAAACATGACGTGCTACAGACGCGAAATTTAACCGACAGGAAGAAGATGCTGTGATATGCAAATGATTAGCTTTTCAGAGCATTCACACAAGGTTGGCGCCGGTGGCGACACCTACAACGTGGTGAAATGAGGAAAGTTTCTAACCGATTTCTCATACACATACAGCAGTTGACCGGCGTTTCCCGGTGAAACGTTGTTATAATGCCTCGTGTAAGGAGGAGAAATGCGTACCGTCACGTTTCCGACTTTGATAAAGGTCGGATTGTAGCCTATCACGATTGCGGTTTATCGTATCGCGACATTGCTGCTCGCGTTGGTCGAGATCCAATGACTGTTAGCAGAATATGGAATATGGGTTCATGAGGGTAATACGAAACGCCGTGATGGATCCCAACGGCCTCGTATCACTAGCAGTCGAGATGACAGGCATTTTATCCGCATGGCTGTAACGGATCGTGCAGCCACGTCTCGATCCCTGAGTCAACAGATGAGGACGTTTTCAAGACAAAAACCATCTGCAGGAACAGTTCGACGACGTTTGCAGCAGCATGGACTATCAGCTCGGAGACCATGGCTGCGGTTACCCTTGACGCTGCATCACAGACAGGAGCGCCTGCGATGGTGTACTCAACGACGAACCTGGATGCACTAATGGCAAAACGTCATTTATTCGGATGAATCCAGGTTCTGTTTACAGCATCATGATGGTCGCATGAGCGTTTGGCGATATTGCGGTGAACCCACATTGGAAGTGTGTATTGGTCATCGCCATACTGACGTATCACCCGGCGTGATGGTAGGGAGTGCCATTGGTTACACGTCTCGGTCACCTCTTGTTCGCATTGACGGCACTTTGAACAGTGGACGTTACATTTCAGATGTGTTACGACCCGTGTCTCTACTCTTCATTCGATCCCTGCGAAACCCTACTTTTCAGCAGGATAATACACGACCGCACGTTGCAGGTCCTGTACGGGCCTTTCTGGATACAGAAAATATTCGACTGCTGCCCTGGCCAGCACATTCTCCAGATCTCTCACCAACTGAAAACGTCTGGTCAATGGTGGCCGAGCAACTGGCTCGTCACAATACGCCAGTCACTACTCTTGATGAACTGTGGTATCGTGTTGAAGCTGCATGGGCCGCTGTACCTGTACACGCCATCCAAGCTCTGTTAGACTCAATGCCCAGGCGTATCAAGAGGTGGTTGTTCTGGGTACTGATTTCTGAGGATCTATGCACCCAAATTGCGTGCAAATGTAATCACATGTCAGTTCTAGTATAATATATTTGTCCAATGAATACCCATTTATCATCTGCATTTCTTCTCCGTGTAGCAATTTTAATGGCCAGTAGTGTACATACCCACTATAGCTGAATAAACGTTAACAGTACATTGAAACCCGAGTATGCCTTTTGTGTGCTGAACTTTCTTTTTCAGGCAGCGCTCGTTCTACAATTTCATAAGAACAAAGTAACTAATAAGGTGTTCTATGCCAGGTTCATCAGTTTCTACTAGGAGAACTTCCTAATCATCTGTTTCATGTCTGAAGTGTCAAATTACTCACAGTATCCTCTGTGGCTCGTTTGAAATGACTTCTAGACGGCTGTGTGAAGCATAACATGAAGGTGCTCCTGTCGGTCGCCTTCTGGTTGAGTATGCTGTTACGTTAGACGGTGATTGCGCGACAATCTTGTGTCAAAGAGAGTGCGACGTCGAGGATAACGAAGTATTTCCAAGGGTAGAGGTCAACTTCTGTGGATAACAAAGCACCATTGAAATGGGTCGTCGTTGAACATTGCACAATGTAACGGTGGATAGACGATTCACAGTGCAACAAATCACGTGCCGTATCATTCAGACGCACATTGTGCAAGTGTAGCTCTATCCATCACAAAATACACTGCCGGAAAAAAATTTGTAGACCTGCAGAGATGATGTAGTTTTTGATGCGATGACGACATATGTCACCTGAGGGATAGTAGATGTACTGAAAACTGTTTCAACGTCGTCTGCCAAAAGATAGCGTAGTGGCATAGCTACCAGAGCGCCATCTGTGTCTACCTTTAAAAGGGAATGCTCACTGTAAGAAGGCTCAGTGTGTTGTAAACGAGTGAAGCGAGAAGGCAACCGTGGCTTGGAGTCACACTCATGTTTCCTACAGTCAACTGAGCGAGTTAGAAAGAGGTCAGACTGTGGCCTTTCGAATGGCGGGATGGTCTTTCAAGAGAACTGCCACACAAGTTGGACGTCCAGCGTCAGTTGTGCAACGATGTTGGTAGCAGTGGTCACGTGAGCATTCGTACACACGCAGACGAGGTTCTGAACGTCCACGTAACAGAGACGTCCGCCATGGTTGTCGCACTGTAAGAGCAGCAGTGATAGATCTTTTAGCTGCCACAACACAGGTAAGAGGGCTTGTGATCCCAGACATGTCAACACGAACTGTTGCGAACGGGTTATCAGCAGCGGGACTACAGGCACACACAGCTCTAGCGAGTCCCCCAATGACACCACAGCAACGACCTGTACAGCTCCAGTGATATCGATCGGAATGGCCTGCCATGGTCTTTAGCAATGAAAGCTGATTCTGCCTACACCCAAGTGATGCACATACGTGGAGACCTGGTGAATGCTGTCTCGTAGAGTGCATTCGTTCAAGGTATACTGGCCCCATCCCAGGCCTTATGGCCTGGGGTGCGATAAGCTACAACTCTCGTTCACCTTTAGTGTTTCTGGAGGGGACGCTAACCAGCGCTTGGTAAAGTTGTTAGAGCCATTCTTTGGCCGTTATTGCAAGAGGAAGGTACTGTGTTGCTTCAACAGGATAATGCTCGCCCACACACTGCCCGTGAAACACAACGTGATCTGAAAGATGTGCAGAGGCTTCCCTATCCAGCACAATCTGTGAACTTGTCTCCAATCGAACACGTATGGGGTGTGATGGAGCGAGAAGTGACTTGTTGCGACTCGTCAGCCAACAACTTTTATAGAACTACGTAAACAGATCGATCAGGCTCGGTACAACGCATCCCACGGCAGTAATTGCCATCTGTATGACCAACTACATGCCGAAGTCAGTGCCAGCACTGCAGCCCGTGGAGCCTACACTACATATCAAGATGGGTTTTTCAGCTGGAATCGATACCTGGTACCTCAAAATCGCTTATGATACTGATCTGTAAATGTAATCATTCCATGTATTCCATATGCACCGTTGCAACAATAACTCTTGAGTTATTTGATAACCTCTAAAAAGGTGAACTATTTTTTTTCCTTTTTTTTTAATAAACGTTTGGGCAGGAACACCAATGATTGGACAAAGGCCGTTAAACTGGTGAGTCGCTGTCAACTACTTAATTTCATGAGTTTAAAATCATTTTTGTAGCTATATTTGTAGATGACTTTCGTCAGTAATTAGTGGTTATGAAAATGTAATGTATGCTGAAAAAAGAAGTAAGGAATAATTAAGTCATAACGTTCTAGTAAACACACTGTCCGCGGCTCGTGGTCTTGCGGTAGCGTTCTCGCTTCTCGCGCACGGGGTCCCGGGTTCGATTCCCAGAGGGGTCAGGGATTTTCTCTGCCTCGAGATGACTGGGTGCTGTGTGTCGTTCATCATCAGTTCATCCTCATTCACTCGCAAGTCGCCGTAGTGGCGTTAAAGAACTTGTGGAGCGGCGGCCGCACCGCCCCGCGAGGGGTCTCACGGCCACCAATGCCATACGCTCATTAGTAAACAAATCGCCAATATCAAGGAAATTTATATTGTAAGAAACACAAAGAAAGTCTTTCAAGCAATAATAACATCGTTAGCAAGAGAAATTGCAGTCGTAGAACTGGGGGCAAAGAGCAGTTGCGAAGCTCTGTGGTGTGGTACAGATGTGTGTGTTCGCGTGCAAATACCAAATGGAGACTGTGCTGGAAAGTGCGTTATGATATGTGGCAGGGCAAAAGAGCGTATATGGGCACAACACACGGTGGAAAGAAGATTGTGGAATTAATGAATACCGTGTGGCTGAAATTTATTCATGCTCTCGCTAATCAAGAAGAGCCTATTGCCAATAATAAATTTCACAATAAGCCTTACATAGTAGCACAAGTAACTTAACACAAGTTAAAATCCAGCCAGTACATTTAAAGAGGTGTGTAGTAGCAATGCCAGCGCAAAAGTAACTTTTTTGGAACATTATAGTGTTTTTAGACAAAACATAAACTTTGCGAGTGAGACGTTATTGGTTCAAATGGCTCTGAGCACTATGGGACTTAACATCTGAGGTCATCAGTCTCCTAGAACTTAGAACTACTTAAACCTAACTAACCTACGGACATCACACACATCCATGCCCGAGGCAGGATTCGAACCTGCGACCGTAGCGGTCGATCGATTCCAGACTGAAGCGCCTAGAACCGCTCGGCCACACTGACCGGCGAGACGTTATTGACCCCGTTTGTTGACCATCAACAGCACCCTATTATCCTCACCATAACTTCCGAGAATGGCATCAATGAAAGAAACAGTAAAAAGAAAATAGACCCACTTAAATTTACAGTCGCTTTTCAATCAAGTAATTATTGTAATAAAAGTCAGTACTAACTTTAGTTGTTCATATGGTGTTGCATTGCAGCAGAAGACAATCAATTCAAACTGAATATGATTTAAAAGCGATTCTGTAACTGAAGTATGCTGGCTTTCTTATAGTCAAAGCAACTTCATTTTATGTTGTGTTCTACAAATGATATTATGTAAAATTAATATTGGAAAATAATTGCTGTCATGAATGAAAGTTTTTATGCCATCATTTAAAATGTAGTCAGTGAAGAACAGTAGCTAAATTTGGTCACGATGATGCAAACATCCAAACGGAAAACATTACTGTGAGTTACCTAAGACAGCTCAGTTTCTATGTAGTATTGCTAGTTGTTGTATATCATTGGTTTTCATAATTGTACCTAACATTATTTCATTCCAGATTAGCGTCTTCAGTGTTCATGTTACACGTATGTTCTGTCTCACAATTCGAAAGGCTTCATTTTGTAGAGTTGTTCCTCTATCATTATTCCTCAGTATTTGCGTTATTTCAAAGACATTATAGTCATTTACCAAATTTAGCTTTTGCTCGTTTTGTAGCTGGCGCCACTTTTATTCTGCAATGCAAATTCAAACAATTTTTAGTGTGCAAAATTACTGCTAACTACAGTTAATTTAGACTCATTACCAATCATTTGTTTTTTTAAAAAAATGGCTCTGAGCACTATGGGACAACTTCTGAGGTCATCAGTCCCCTAGAACTTAGAACTACTTAAACCTAACTAACCTAAGGACATCACACACATCCATGCCCGAGGCAGGATTCGAACCTGCGACCGCCTAGTAACGCTCGGCCACTTCGGCCGGCTTTGTTTTTTTTTTTTTTTTTTTTTTCGATCGTTGTTGTACAAACACACGTGTGACGATGATCGGGTTGTAACTGTCCGCGTCCTATCCGTTAGCATTGATTTTCGCATCCGACCCCTTGTTTCCATTAATTACGGAACATTAGGTATATGAGTCGCAAAAACTTTTTTAAAAAATGTATAAGTACGATACAAGTGTACAGTCTAGTCACGTGTATTTGAATGTTCGCCCGGCGCCCCCTGCGGTAAAAAGTACCTCATTGAAACAATGCGCCCACTACTATTGAATAGTAATACAAGTTCGAGGAACACTACATGTACATGAAATTTGTTGTGTGTCGCCACAGCTCATCTAACTCAACCGTAATGAGTACGTATGGGACGTCGTCGAACTCAGATGCGCATACCTAGTGTCATCCAGCTCTAACGATTCCTCGTGAGTTGCTGCCAGAGACGGTCATACGAGGGGCATTCAGTAAGCAGTGCAATACTTTCTTTTCTCGGCCAATTTTGCCCGAAAAAATGTGGAACTTCTTGGAGGCGTGGTGAAATTTAGTTTCGTAAAGGTCCTATTAGTAGCGGCTCTATACGTAGTCTTTAAGGTGACGTCTGTAGCGAAGGCGCGTTCCAAGAAAAGAGCTGCTATCGAGATTCTCTTGGCGGAAAACCAGAGCCACACAGATATTCGTAGGCGCTTGCAGAATGTCTACGGAGACCTGCCAGTGAACAAAAGCACGGTGAGTCATTGGGCGAGGCGTCTGCCATCATAGCAATGAGGTCCTGTCCGATGTCTCGCGTGCCGGCCGGCCTCACGCAGCTGTGACTCCTGTAATGTTAGAACGTGCCGACTGTCACACTGGAGGTGCTAAACTGGACATCTGGACATCTGGACATCTCTGTTGATAATTTTTGGACAACATGGTTGTGGAGAGAAGTAGCGATTAGTATGATTAATCAATAATAAAAAAACAGTCTTAATCGCATTTATTATTATTAATATTATACCGCCAACCGGTTTCAACCCGAGGTAGGGGTCATCTTCTGGGCGTTTACACCATTCGTCGACTGCTGGTGGTGTCACTCCTGTCTACATAACGGCAGGAAAATATCTACGTAGACAGGAGTGACACCACCAGCAGTCGACCAATGATGTAAACGCCAAGAAGATGACCCCTACGTCGGGTTGAAACCGGTTGGCGGTATAATAATAATAATAATGATAAATGCGATTAAGACTGTTTTTGAATTATTGATCTGTTGATAATGCTGATACATTCGTCCTCCCTCGGGGTGCAACTATCAACCCTGAAGTGTATTGTACTATCCTCAGGAATTGAAGGAACGACTTCAGAGTGTTCGACGCCACAAAAATGCGGCCGAACTTTTTCTTCCCAGCAAAAACGCAAGGCGTCACACAAGTCTGTGCACCCGAGAGGCCGAGCTCACAAAACGTCAGTGGACTATTCTTCCTCAGCCATCGAACAGCCTAGATCTCGCACCTTCCGACTTCTATCTGTCTGGCCCAATGAAGGATGCACTTTTCAGGAAGCAGTACTTGGATGACGGGAACATTATTCATGCAGGCACTGGCTCCGACGTCAACCAGTAAAGTGGTGCTATGCGGGTATACAGCCGTCCCCCACCCCCCACCCTCACCCACCCGCACCCAATAAACAAGTGTACGGTCGTCGCATTGAACGGAGATTATGTTGAAAAATAGGCGTTTGTAGCCAAAAGAGTGGGAAAAATTGGTGTGTTGCAATCTTGAAAGAAAAAACAACCTGCTTTCAGAAAAAAATGTTGCATTACCTATTGAACGTTCCTCGTGATGAGATGGCTTTTCCCTATGTTTTGATTGTTCTGTACAGTACACTTCAGGTTACGATTTGTCACGTCAGGAAGAAAGGGTGAGGAAGGTGCTACATGGTTCTAGAAAGGTCTCTTTAATTCACTTGCTCATTGATAAAAGGAGTCTTCATAGCATCAAAACGAAGTAAATAAGGACACAGGTAATTACATCATGTTAACCGTAAATGACATTTTTTCTTGAGCCAACATAAATCTTGGAAAAAAAAGGTAGAACGTTAATAAATTTATTTCTTTACACAATTTTTGAGAATTTCACAACTCTTAAATCACTATGAGCAACAAAAAAATTGGATACTTGTCACTAATAATTAGCATAATTAGCATGAGATAATGGCACGTAAATATGTAAAATACTAATTTATTATTCAATGTATACATTTGATCGACGCTCAGCACAAAGACAGCGCTCAAAAGCATATGTATACATATTGTGTGTCTGTAGGTGTGTGTCTTAATGTGCGTGTGTGTGTGTGTGTGTGTGTGTGTGTGTGTGTGTGTGAGAGAGAGAGAGAGAGAGTGAGAGAGAGAGAGAGAGAGATAGACAAGGAGAGAGTGGAGAGGGTGGGGGATGATAATTACTGTGACAATTATTGTGTCTATTCCCTGCCAACACCAAGGAAGGTTCGTGATTCATTTCCTCAACGTTTTCTTGCTGCATCACTCTCTCTGGTAGAAAAGTACTAACGATGAAACTGAATAGCGTCTTTTTACAATGACGATGTTCATAGTTTTCGTTGCATTATTCTCTACATCATGTGAAACACGTCTAGAGCTAGTTATTTAATTTACAGGCGCAGAATATCGACTCGCGCACTGAAGGAGACTGTCACCTTTCTGTGAAAGTCATTGAAGAGTTCTTCCAGTAAACACAGTGTCAGCACCTCCAGCGAACTGTCTCACTTGGCTGTGAACGTGGAGAGACTGGAGTGTGACGTGTGTTCTATGTGGTCGCCTCGTGCTCCCTGTGTGCCAGTCCTCTTCTACACAAACAGCAGCCACCACAGAAGCAGAAGTATCAGCGCCACACCAGTCGATATAAGAGTGTAGTGCATTATCTTGAGCCTAAAACAGTTCACATTACCACAGAAACTGAGCCGCAGAATATCATCAGCATAATGACTCTCCCTATAACTGTTAGTAGTAGTAGCAGTAGTAGCTTTATTCATCCGTAGATCTCTTTTTACAAGGATATAGGATATGTCAAAATATTTACAAATTTAGACCAATTTAAAGTAAGCCAATTCGTATACACACATATTTACAGACTGCTAGTTAGAGACAATCATTAGATTTACTCTTGGTATACAATAATTTTTTTTTACAAATAACTTATTAAATAATGTAATGCTACACTGTTCACTCATATCTCACTATCGGTCACTGCACACACTATACACACATTGTTTCATAACACTTCACTCACTACACACACACACACACACACACACACACACACACAAATTGGTGATCTCTGGGTCATTTTCTGTACCGCACTTTCCATTTGCTATCCTGAAGAACTGAGTCAGCATCCCTCCATAATGAGTGAGATGGTGAGCTCAGAAAGAGGGAGAAGTGTTAGTATTGTGCTATGCAAAACTTGGGGACAAGTATTTCTAGAAAGGAAAAAAGAAGGAAAATAAACATAAAGTGAAGCTGTTATGTGGAATGTTGGATGTTTTATAATCATTAATATTATTTATTTGTATAACATTTTTTATCAAATCCCTACTCTGTTTTATGTAAGTAATCCTTCAATGTATAAAATGTATTGCATAAAAGGTATTTTTAGCTGCCTTTTTAAATAAGTGTATCTTTGCAATTTCTTTAATCTCTTTTGGTAATTTATTGTACACTTTTATTCCTCGATAGAAAATGCTGTTTTGAGTTTTATGTTTATTTTTTCTTGGTAAATGTAAGTTGAGTCTAGCTCTTGTTCCATGGTCATGGACAGAGCTGTTTGTGCAGTAATTACCAATTTTATTTTTGATGTGTACAACTGACTGGTAAATGTATTCACATGGAGCAATTAAAATCCCCAGTGTTTTGAACATATCTTTACAATGAGCTCGACTAGTATTTTTGGTTATTATTCTTATGGCTCTCTTCGGATTTTTTAAAATTGTGTTCATATTTTTTGCGTTTGTTCCCCAAAAAAGAATGCCATAGCTAAGATGTGAGTGTACATATGAATAATATGAAACTAAAAGACACTGCATGTTACACACTGATGGCAGGATTCTAAGGGCATAACATGTTGATGACATTCTGTTTGCAAGTTCCTTTGTGTGTTCACACCACATCAACTGAGAATCAATATTCCTTCCTAGAAATTTTGCATTTGTTACACAGTCTATATAGGTGCCATATACATTTAATTTAACATTGTCATTTTTCCTCTTCAAACCAAAATTCATGGCATTAGTTTTCTTTACGATCAGTGTCACTTTTTTGCTTATTGACCAATCTTAAACTTCCTTGAGAGTTTCATTTACTTTCTCGGCAAGGAGTTCTCTTGTTTTATCAGTGACTATAATATTGCTGTCATCAGCACAGAGAATTTTTTCACCATGAGTAACACTACTGGGAAAGTCATTGATGTATATCAGTAACAGTATTGGTCCTAATATGCTACCTTGCGGAACCCCTACATTAGCGTATTTTGAGTCTGGTACCGTATCTGTTAGGTATGATCGAAACCAGTCATTAGCTACCCCTCTTATTCCCATTGTTTCTAATTTATTTAATAGAATCTTGTGGTCGACTTTATTAAACGCCTTAGACATATCCAAAAATATGTCTGTGACACACTCATCTTTATCAAGAGCATCAAGTACAACTTTTGTGGTTTCTACTACGGATGACTTCGTATTTTTGCCACTTTGGAAACCAAATTGTGATTCGCTTAAAAGATTGCCTATTGCAAGCCTTTCTCTTGTGTTTTCTGAGTATTACGGCTAGTGATTTCCATACTGGGGAAGTCTGCGACAATTACCGATCGGAACTACAGTGCCAGAGCTGTCTAGAAGAATTTGAATCAACTGCGAAATAACACCAACAGCTAACTCCAATGTAAGATCTATATGTACTTTATTCAGCCGCCAACATGTTTCCTGATACATTATCAATACAAATCGTACTAAAAATGACGTTTTAGACAGATATTTGATTTGGTGTGTGTTTGCTTCTCTGCATGCTTAATGTTTTTGTGTTTTCAATTCATAACTTGAGAAGTTTAACATTTTTCACATATGTTCAGTCCATGACGTTTATGAGTTCGCACAACAAATATTGATGCTCCCTTACGTCATGGGTTCAATTTTTTGTGATTGGCTGACATAAGCAAACCGAGCAGCTCTCATGTTGAATTAACTGGCTGCGAAGCTAAGATTCCGTAATTTTGCCTTTCGTATTTATACATTTGTATTACGTAACATGTTGTTTAAGTGACACAACGCAGTAAAGATCTCTTAACTTTCGTATGGCTTTTGATGCAAAACTATCAGTAAATGTGATGTCAGCGGTTAAACATGTTGCCATAGAATAATGGTACATTGTTCTGTTGAAATTACTTACTTATATACATTAGCCGTGTCATTTTTTCAATGCTTCGTTGTGTTAAATTGTCAAAAAATGTGACGTCTGTGGCTAAACATGTTAACGTAACTTAAAGGTACGTTGCTCAATTGAAATTATGTGCTTATATACCATTGTCTGGATTTGCATTGTTTTTGTTCTTAATTGATATTTAGATCAGGTCTAGCGTACCAGGTTCCTTCACTTCCGCCCCAAACTATTGTTCCAAATTTTTGTCTAATAAATTCCACACGCAATTCATATTCTGCTGTTTTCAGACTCGCAGTATTGTACAGTTATTCGTGAGACAACAAAACTCACAAGAACTTTGGAAAAATACACTCACAAAAAGAAATTTGCCAATAAAGCACTTTATCTTGCAAACAGCGTCAACAAGTGAGGAAGTTCTTAGCAACTGTATAGGTAACGGTACATGATTCGTGTGCTTATTTTCTCTATTTATTCGTGAAACTCTCGCTATGTGTTGCCACTTACGTTGCCGTATCCTAGCGCACTCTAGTGAGACTTCTAAGAACTTAAGATGCCAATCCTACAGCGGACAGAACTGCCAATGCTAGAAATATGACACTATCTTGAACATTATTGAAACATCAGTACTAAACATGGACTAATGATGATGCATCATAGAATAACAGAGATATGCAGAGAAGGGTCTATAGCGAAGGTTCTTTGTAAGCAACAGCACTTGACAATCGTGTGGTGATTGGTGGGACACCCTTACGATGGACAAATCCAGCCTTCTAGAGCCCATAAGATCTATACTGCTTAGAAGCCAGGTCCCTCGAAGCTCTGCTAAATGTAGATAACCAGCTTTTTAAGGTGCACACGACTGGCTGCGACGTTATCGAAAAACATCACTCGGTATCAATAGTTTCAAAGGCATTGTCTGTCAGTATTTAAATCTATAGGGACATATTGGTAATGTGCACTGACAATTTAAATTTTATAATCAATTTTTGAGAAATATATTTTAATATATGTTTTGGAGCAGCTCTGCCTCTGAGCCTTTAACTACAGGTTGTACATGGTGCCCAAAATACAAGATATGCCTTTCAATGATTTTCTAGAGTTGTGGTGTGTATATCACGACTGTATAGCTGATCATGATAATGTTGCGAAGGCCAGCATGAAATATAACTTGCAGCAGGCAGCTGAGCAGAATTCCTGTGAGAACTGCAGCTAGGAGTGGGAAAAGGATCCTTCCGAATATCCCTCCACTACCCAGCTGCCAGTGTTCCGCGTTATTGGGCGTCCAAAAAATATTAACTTACAGTATATTTCATTTTCAGTCATTTTATTTTTCATTGCTCAGCCTGGTTTTTCTTATATATAGCACCAGCGGAAAAGAGAGACAATCTAATGAAAATCGCATAAAGGTATCACCTACTTATTGTAAGCCAAAATGAGATGAGGAAACTCTACAACTGGAGATGCGCTTACGGAATAAAGCGAAAAGCGTATCGTGATGAAAAAGCGTATTTTGGTGGTAGTTGCATGTACAGTACCAAACTAAACCATTGTGCAGCAGCTACTAATGCCACACACACACACACACACGAAGAATTTGGCCAATATTGTTCCCCAAAAAATAATACACAAAAGAGGTGACGCAGCCAATACAGATTATAAATTAAAGTCCCGGAGCACTTTTTCCTGTCTGTATGTTATCGCTAAACTTAGAAACTTCTGTATGCATTGCGATTTGGCTCTCATATGTAGACAGACTGATCAACGAGGAAGGTTTGTGTATCGAATTTAATATTTATACTCGTAATAATGATGTGTGTGTAATATAAGCATTGATATCTGTTCCATACTTAATTGGCGTTTCGACTGACATCTTGTCGCTATGATGGGAGGTGTGAACTGGTCAGCAGGGGGGAGGCGGTGTCTGGTGAGAAAAGCAGTTAACTGACAGCCACGACTACTACAGATAGCAGAGTAGCTTGACCAGACACCATAGAACTTCATATTATAAATTAGAGTCCCATGTTTCTCTGTCTGTATGTCACGTCGAATCTCAGACGCAACTGTTGAGATTTTCATACACTTTTCATCAAGTGGTAGATTGATGGATGATGAAGGTTTGTGTAAATTTTTTTTACATATTATATCCAAGTTATTCGGCCATGATACTTGTGCGACTCATGCAAAGTTGGGGCGGGTCGTTTGTTTAACATATTTACGTTACTTGAACCTCATTTCATAAACAGAGGTTGAAAATACCGCTTCAGTTGTAAATTTCTTTTTCATCACGACCGGTTTCGGGCTCTCATAAGCGCATCCTCAGGTGTCGTAACTATGCTGTGGCCCCCGAGCGCCGCGGTGGATGTCATTTCGTAAGTCAAAGTTACGTTGTTGACAGTATTAATGCGATGTGATTGTCAAATTTTGCTGTGCGATGTTTGACTATTTTTCTGCTTATTTCTTGGCTATTTTTGAGGAGAGTTCATGGCTTGCTAACTCAGGAAGAAGGCTTTACATTTCCTTGTTAGAAATGACTGGGTCTAAATGTTCTTCCCCTGGTCTGACTTAACCATAGGAAGTCAGTAACAGAGGCTCTAGAGAAGGAATTTCGGTCCCCAGGGCACTGCGATTTGTGGGAATAGGTTGCAGTAAACCCTTGCTCCTCGCATTGTTGACATAAGCGGTTTTCTCCTTTGAAGGCAGCCTGCCGCTAAGCCACTGCATGGCCCTAATGTATCAGCGAACACGAGGAATTCACCTTCCTCTATGCAGATCTAAGAACGGCCATCGCGGCTCTGCTCAGCCACCGTGAGAAAACTTGTAGCCTTACACTCCAGGTTCTGTTATCCAGTCATATCAGTCTTACCCGCTACCGTGCCTCGGCGCGAAGTGGTCGACAAATGAATGGAACATGGCTAGCAACCGATATATGCCTCTGACATGTTAGGATGCATTTTGTAAGGCGAGAATGGGGCATTTCCGTACGGTTTCCCTGTATTAAAGAAAAAGTGAATTTCTCGCTCGTTAATTCTGCGATGGCTGGGGTAATCCCGTACCTGTAGATGTTTTCAAAAGGTTGGGAGGTAAGTGTAGAGGAGGTTAGTACCGGAAAGGAGGGAGAGAAAGTTCTTGTCCAAGCGCCGAGTAGGGCGCACATTTGGTGAAGCCGACATAGGCAATCTTTAACCGGTTGCGATCGGTGTGGTCTGGCAAGAGTTTGCTGAGTTTGAAGTCAGGACCGCATTTCCCATTAGCAGTGTCTGTTTTCTGAGCAGCTCACAATATGCTGGATTTGCTATGCAACGTGCGTTGTCGGATTGAATGTGTTGTTTCATGTGCCTTGGAGTCGTTTACTTTTCATTTGTGACCTGCACAGATTAAGAAATCTTGTAACGTTTCCCAAGCAATCTTCCACATAAACAAGGTTTCTCCCCACAGTATCAGAGGGACTTTCTTTGATTAAAATGAGCTTCTAAAGAGCTTTGTGTTTCAGTATGTCAGGTGACTTTGTGCTCGTTGCGTTTGAGCAATTTATCAGTCACTTTTACGAGACATTGTATTTGTACCGTGTGCTCCTGCGATTTGATTGTTCCGGTGTAGTGTGTTCGATCTCTTTCGATTCGCTTTGCCGTGCGCGGGTTGGTGCGCCCTCTGGGAGTCCGCGCGGGAAACCGAAAAGAAGTCTCGGGCAGAGAGAGAGACGAGCGGCCTGGGCGGAGCGACGCCGGAAGATCGCGGAAGTCGCGTCAGCAAATGGTGTGAGTGTGGCAGTTGCATTGGGGCCGGCCGAGCGGCGGAACTGGAGGTGCTGCAGTGACTCGCTGTCGTTCGTTCTGTTTACGAGTTCAATCTTCCTCACGCTGTGGCTACGGTCTGGCGTTATTCTGGCCATTACCTTATTAGCGGAATTTGGATTAATACTGTTAAAGGTGAGCTGTCAGTTTGATGCATCTTCATATAGTGGAGTTACAGCGAGACTTCTTTCTGTCGTATTCTGGCTTGCGCTGCTGAGCAGTGAGTGTTCCCGCGTCGCGTGTCGAAATACTGACTTGTTCCCTGGTTGATTTACGTATGAACTGGAGAGCCTATGTCTTGTTGATGATTCATGTTAAATCAGCTGATGTACATTTAAATTGAACAAGTTATATGTCAATATGTTGTTACAAGTATCTTGCATGAATTTGCTTGCGTAATAAATTAAATTTTATATTCTATCCTCAATTTGTTGCTCAGCCTTCCACTCCGGCAGCCCCTGTATCCTGTTCCCAACCATGTCAGTATTCATTTCATTAAAAACATATTGTGATTTTAAGTTGGTATGTGTCGAGGTGGTAAAGCAAATAAATGACTTATTTTGGATCTCAGAACCAAATTATTCTCCTACAGCTGATCCTGGTTTGGTCACCCTCTAAAAAATAATTACAGCCAGTTTATTTACACTTGTAATTTGTTTCTCTCATTGTGACTGTGTTCCGTTGTAATATATTGGTTAAGCTTCTGATCATTCAGATCATACGCCGATATTGTGATTACTCGTGTAATTGATGCATAACAAATTGTACTCACTCGTCTAGCACGCTGTTGAAGATGTCGTAAGTAGTGTCCCATTGGGTACCTACATGGACCAGAAACGAAACAAAAGATGCGTACATTCAACGACATTCAAGAGAATGTTTTTGAAATGATGTGTGTTATTTTGATCTAGAGCATGTTACAATTTACAATCTATTCGCTGCTGCTTTCATTTTGCACGCATTCTTATCTGCAGGAGACACTGAATCTGCACAAGCGTATCAATGATTTAATCTGACGGACAGATCGTCATGAATAGCGTCACCTACCTTCTCTCCACGATACACCGTCAAAAATTCTGAAATTTGTCCCAGGACACAGATGCAACGTCTGACTATCAAATTTATACCCCTCCTCGCCCTGGACCCTTTTCGCACAAATGCTACTGCATTCCAACCCAGCTACTTCATAGCTGAGTTCCGTTACTTATTAGGTATCTCAGATACGAATGCGGAGAGTATCATATTGAAACTTACCAACACATTAAAAATGTTTGTAATGCGAAAATTAGAATTGGCTCCACCTAGTACTGCAGGCAAGACTGGTTTAAGGCCCAAGTAACACAAGCTACTACTTAGAGCGCAAAGCCGAAGGGGGCGCGAGAGGCTCCACAATCTTAAGGTCCCTATATACGACGTATCACGGCTGGAGCATCCAGTTGAGATAAAACTACAAGTACAGTGCATATCACAATTAGAAGCGAAAACTGACATGAGTGAAAGTATGCCAGGAGTAAGGGACAGCAGCTTGAGTGGAAAAACATCCCAGCGTCGGGCCTGTATACAGGGTGTTACAAAAAGGTACGGCCAAACTTTCAGGAAACATTCCTCACACATAAAGAAAGAAAATATGTTATGTGGGCATGTGTCCGGAAATGCTTACTTTCCATGTTAGAGCTCATTTTATTATTTCTCTTCAAATCACATTAATCATGGAATGGAAACACACAGCAACAGAACGTACCAGCGTGACTTCAAACACTTTGTTACAGGAAATGTTCAAAATGTCCTCCGTTAGCGAGGATACATGCACTCACCCTCCGTCGCACGGAATCCCTGATGCGCTGATGCAGCCCTGGAGAATGGCGTATTGTATCACAGCCGTCCACAATACGAGCTCGAAGAGTCTCTACATTTGGTACCGGGGTTGCGTAGACACGAGCTTTCAAATGCCCCCATAAATGAAAGTCAAGAGGGTTGAGGTCGGGAGAGCGTGGAGGCCATGGAATTGGTCCGCCTCTACCAATCCATCGGTCACCGAATCTCTTGTTGAGAAGCGTACGAACACTTCGACTGAAATGTGCAGGAGCTCCATCGTGCATGAACCACATGTTGTGTCGTACTTGTAAAGGCACATGTTCTAGCAGCACAGGTAGAGTATTCCGTATGAAATCATGATAACGTGCTCCATTGAGCGTAGGTGACGAAACTAAAATGAGCTCTAACATGGAAATTAAGCGTTTCCGGACACATGTCCACATAACATCTTTTCTTTATTTGTGTGTGAGGAATGTTTCCTGAAAGTTTGGCCGTAGCTTTTTGTAACATCCTGTACAGGGAAGCGTTTAACATCCAGTCGGGGAAGTATCAGAGATGGAATACAAGCTTCGACTGGAGAAGGATGGGACTGGAATTACTCTGTGGCCTTCCCAAAGAAGCCAACCTCTCATTCATCTTTAGAGGTTCATGGAGTCTCATCATAACATTAATTTTCTGTTATGTTGAGAGCTCCTTTATATCTCCATTTCTAATGGTCCACAGCTTCTTCTTAATGCCGCTGTATATGTTTCAGGCCAACATATAGTCCAGGACCAAAAATCCCTTTGTGTTATTATTCCTTTTCTCTTCCACACATTCTTCTAAGGCTGCTTCTATAAGCCTTCTCTTATTTCTTAACACATGTTCTATCTAGTTTCTTTTCCTTCTTTTTATTAAACTCAGTAATTATATCTTCACCTTCCTCATTCTTCACCCTAAACATACAACTTATATTTTGTATGATGCGCTACTTCTCAAAAGCACACAGTCTTGCTCTTTCTATTTAATTGTCCATATTTCAGCCCCATTTACGAAGACCCTCCATATAAAACAATGTCTCACATCTTTCCTCAAATCTGTGTATATACTGTCACAGAAGACTCTTTTTTCTTACAAAATTCCTATTTCGCCATTGCCATGCCAGTTTTTATTTCTGTGCTCCACTCCTAGTTGCTTTCTATTCTGTTTCGTATATATTTGAAGTTTTGCATATGTTCTAATGTTTCTCTATTTGGCATTATCGGTACTCTTTTATTTCAACCTAGCCGCATTACCTTTTCTTCCCTTGTATTGATTTCTATTTACAAGCTCTGCCCATTAGCTACAACTCTTTTTCGTTCATTCCTTGAACATCGTCTGCAAACCTCTAACACCTTCTTATCTTCTAGTGGGTAGTGTTCAATCATATTCTCTACATACAGACTGAAAACAGTAGAAGACTTGAAGCATCCTTGTCTAATCCACTCCAGTTCATATTTCCTCCTCTCTGTCTCTGTCTCTCTCTCTCTCTCTCTCTCTCTCTCTCTCTCTCCCTCCCTCCCTCTCTCTCTCTCTCCACTGACGCTTTTTGATTTAAGTAGGGGCGAGACGTCAAAAAGTAAGTTACACCTTATTATGACAGCGCAAGTAACCTTTATTCAGTGTTGCATTACACTTCAAAGTGCTACAAATACATGACACTATTTCTCAACATAGTCACCAAACCTATTTAAACAACTAATTGTCAGTGTCAAATTCTCCAACAGCCGTACAGCTTAAGATGTTATTTTATTTTATTTTGAAGACTACCAGATTCAGCATTTCACTGTGCCATCTTCAGGCCCCACATGCATTCTTTCAAATAAACGAAAATATCAGATAGTACCATAAATCCCTGGATGTCGTGAATTCAATCGTTTTACTAGTGAAATTCCATCTCATAGCGAAACGATTCAATTCAATCGTTTCACTAGCGGAACGCCATGCCTCATGGCGAAATGGTTGAATTCACGACATCCTGGGGTTTATGGCATTATATGACATTTTCATTTACTTGGAAAGATGCACATCGGGCCTGAAGATAGCATAGTGAAGTGCTGAAACTAGTAGCCATCAAAATAAAATAAAATAACATCTTGAGTTACATGGCTGTTGGAGAATTTCATTAACGTTGACAATTGCTTAATTAGCCGACGTCCCCTGTCCATGATGGACCTACAAAGATTGTATAAACGGAACTTTCTCTCAACCGTCTCGTTTGTTGTGTCGTATTCAGAATGCAAGAGTACTCCTTCAGTACTGATGACGTTGTGGAATATGACAGCCACCACCCCTGAATTACGAAGTTGGGACATCTTACAGTAGTGGCAGGGCGTCTGGAAAATCTGACTGCCATCTGGGCTAAAATCTGCATGCGGTCAACTTATTGCCTTTATACCAGTGGGTGACTACTTTCTGCTGACATCCACGTCGCTGGTAGGTCGTGAGTTTGAGACAGGGCCAGCTAGTTGCGCAGCTACATTGTCTCTGTTCTCCATATGGTGTGGGTCAACATTGTTGCTGAACTCAACGATACAAATCTAGTCCTTGGACATGAGGCTATCCGATAACGACTGTGTGAATGTCCTCATCGATGGAAAATCTGTTCCCTCTCCCCCTACCCCTCGCCCTCCCCCTGTCCCACCCCCTCAGATATTATTTCAGCTTGCCAAAATGATGAAAATCGCTTGGTGCAAAATTTGGAACTGCCAATTAGTATCACCCACGCCCATGCAGCCTTGATCAGTTGTTGGTACCATTTCACTGTGGCTGGATGCAACATTGCAATTAGTCATTAAAACCAGAATTTCGCGGCGAACATGTGTGCAATTAACATGTTTTCCTCAAAATAACTGTACATTTCCAGTACAAACGCCAGTTCTGTCGGAAACTGTAGTGCGCCTGTTATCCATACCACACCAGAACGGCGTCTGCCAGAAAACCAGAACTTGTACTCTTTCCTCACAAATCGCCACTATTGTTGCACGTAAATCAACAAATTTCTCTCCGAGAATTCGCAATAGCCTTATTGCATCTCTTTTTGCCACATTCCTTCTATACCCAAATATTTCAGTAATATAGCTGTTATGTTCAAGTGACCTTTATGCGGTACTGAAACTTGTGATGCCATCGATGTTAAGTGCAACTGTTAGTGCCAGTTAACCAAGATTGCAGTAAAACAGTGTCCCTCCATATTAATGACGCCACTATCGCTATATGAAAGATGAAAGGGCACGCCCCCTTTCAGTGGCGACACCATTCCCTTCCCCCCGTCTCCAGCCAATAACGGCGTAGTATTGACCTGAAACCACCAACCACAGCGAAATATTTTAGCGGCCATTAAAATGAAACAATCAATTACAATGTAGCCCAGTTGACCCAGTTTTTTAACAACATTCAAAAGTAATTATTTAAAAAAAAATACATAAATGGTGTATTGTGCAGTGTTTCCACATATAAAATATGTAGGCAACACACACACACACACACACACACACACACACACACATAAACATACACACAATGTTCATGCCATGAACTTAAAGGTTAAACAGCGCTAGTGAAAATGCGAAGTTCAATCTCTGTACCATACATCATGATATACGGCACAACATACTCTCAAATTTAATATTTTCCACATCGAAATTGACGTGTTACGTTGACTGAATGTCAATATTAGAAAAAAAATTGTATTTATGTAACGTGTCACAATATTACTTTCCACACACATGCACACAACTGTCAAACTGATGCCTAAAACATGACTGTGAACTCTCAAAGTAAGTGCCACTTGCTATCTTCATGGCTACTTACAAATAAAATGCTATACAGACAATTAATATTTCATGTTATACCTAAATGAGGTGATGTAGCACTACTAACCTGCCCAACTTGAAACTGCAGAAAATACATGTTGACTAAACTATTATGCTGAACCAAGCAAACAAACAAATGGATAGCCTGAACTGCTGCCAGCTACGGAACGAAAGTGACTAATACCATTTTTAGCCCTCCTTTGGCACAAGGCACATTGAACCGTGAAATCAAATTTTTCAACATTTAAATTGTTATTTGATTCGGTGTTATGGCTATCTGACTGAGTTTCCCACGATCAATTACTGAATAATACCAAATATTTAAACAAAATATGCAGTATGAAAACACACACAATAGCCACAAACAAACAAACAAATTGGCCAAACACCATCCCATGAAGGACAGATGAAGGTGCTGTGATCTTTTTATTCTAATGTAAAAGTTAAACTTCGCATCTTCATAATACCGAAGGAGGACTTAGTAATACAAAATATGTATCTACTACACAATACGACTAAAGGTGATGGTGGAGCAAAACGGAAATGAAACTTGGCCAAAGACAATGGTGGAACAAACAGAGATGAAAGGCCTGTATCCCTAAAATATTGTCTTTATCACCAAAATAAAATAATTTTCCATAATAAAGAATTTGTTAAGATAGTTTATAATAATTAGCCAGTATAGTTACAGACCTCTCAATCTGAGCAAAACTTCAAACTTAGTACCGAGATACAATTGTATCATTTCTGAAAACACGTCAGATTGTGAATGCAAAGCACTTACAGCACCATTGCCAGAATTTAATTCTTCTATAAGATTTTTAATGAAATATGATTTGCAAATTGTCACTGCTGATGAAACTTATAGGTTAAGCAACATTTGTTCATGATCTATTTTCAATTGTTGCACCACACTTTTCAAGCATAATGACTCTCCAAGTTATATATTTCCACATGTAAACTGTCTGTATAACTTATTAAAATACACATGGTTTGTTTATTGGCACTACTGAAATAAATTTTAAGATGACTGAAATAGTAGACGAGCGTAGAGCTTATTACATTATTATGCAGTACAAGACATTAGTCAACTTCACTTCATAATGCCAACATGTGTTGTCACACTGTGACAACAACATGACTCTTCAATTAAGTGGCATACTGAACTGTAGTAACACACACACACACACACACACACACACACACACACACACACACACATATATATATATATATATATATATATATATATATATATATATATATATATATATATATATATATATATGCTTTCAATTACCCACTTTCAAAATCATCCAAGCATTGCAGCAACTCCAATCTAGGATATTAATTTTATGCTGCAGTACAAAACATCTGCATCTCCTGCTGATAATGCTAAGCAGGCAAGACACTGATAATTCACAGAAACAGACATTAATAACTGACACAATTCTAAAACCAGAAGTAAACAATGTATTATATAACTCTATCGTGGCTGTGCCATAGCTTGACAGCAGGTTTCTCCTGTTAGATCTTGAAACTACTGTAATAGTAAATTTCAGAATGTTGATGTGCAGTGGATTTCAGCTACTGGGGCTATCAGGTACAAGGGGTATCAGACACTAGGGTTGCCCTCCATGTTATGGCAAACTGTGAAACATTGCCCAGGGTACAGCAAGCCTATGAAAAGTTAAACTCTAACAAGTTTTTCCATGTCCCAGTGAAAGAATAACAGGTTGCCCTCCATGTTAAAGTGAAACTGTAACAAATTCCCCCATGTTACAGCAAAAGAGTGAACAGCTCCTGGAACTTAAATATTATTCTACCACCACAAGCTGACAGTTTGTATGCGCAGTAGGAATCAGTTAATGGGGGGGGGGGGGGGTGCAGCTGCTGAGGGTGAGGGTGTCAGCTAAGGGTATGCCAGCTACTGGTTGCAACTGGATGTGTCAGCTAATGGATGTGTCAGCTAGTGCATGGTGTCAGCTAATGGGGGTGTGAGCTACTGGATCATAAAACTGTATCATGCAATGTGACCACCTCAGTAGCTGATCCTTCAGTAGCTGATACCCCAGTAGCTGACACTACCCAGGAGGTGGCACCCATAGAAGCTGACACCCCCAGTAGCAGACTCTCGATCAGCTAACCCCCTCCCAAGCTGAGAACCACCATTGCTGACCACCCCCACAGCTGAACCCCACCCAATAGCTGACACACTTTGTAGCTGACACCCAGTCGTTATCCGGCACCCACTATATGTAAACACAGTCAAATTCTGCTGATAGATTAATGTGCAAGACCTAGTTGCTACACACTGTTCTGCTGTAACATGAGGCAACCTGTTGCAATTATGATGTAATATGAGGCAACATGTTACATGGGGCAACTTGTTACAGTTAAGCTGTAACAAAGGGCAACTTGCCAGAGTTTCACTTGGTACATTGGCGACAGTTACACAGCATAATTGCTACTCTGGAATACGGTTACACAAGAAAACAGTCGCACTGGCAAGTAGTTCCACTGGACATTGGTAGTACTGGAAAATGCTGTAACAACTGCCAGCTTGTTATAGTTTTCCTGTAATACAGACAGGCAGTAACATGGGAGCAACCCCAGTGACTGACATGCACACATGCATACACACACACACATACACTCACACACACACACACACACACACACACACACACACACACACATTATCATGTACTGGTGTCACAGTACAAGCCTAAGCTCCAGTACCTGACATCCACAGCCAAGTTGTGGCACATACACTGCAATGTTATGGCACAATGCCATATTCCATCAGCCTCAGATTTTATAATAATTCTTCAGTTCAAATTTCTGTACAGCAAATAGCACTGCCTTGCCTACTTTGCATTATAGGCAGAACATTTTGTGTTGCAAGGTAAAATAAATACCCTGCCATATAGTCGCTGTAATGTTTGGGTGACTTTGGAAGAACGCCACTTCTCATTTCTTACGCCTACAAATATGTATTACTAATGTACAGTATGCCACTTCATCAAGGTGCCACGTAGTTTCTACAGCATTAGAGCAGAAGAGCACAGTGTTTTGAACTTCCAGTGAAGTCAGTGTCATATCATGGGAGTCACCAAAGCGTTGGCTGGTTTTTGATATCAGTTTTAGAGACGAGCTTTCAGTGAATTTAGAAGTTCGAGTAACACTGCCTACTTCGGTAATTCAAGTCAACAAGAGCACTTTTAGCAGTAAATTTGATCAGCAAAACTACTTACATGTCTTTTGTAATGCTACAGAAAAATGTTTTATGTGCCTTAACAAATTTTATTCGAAATACACTCATCTACTAATTTGTAATTTATTTCGGTAGTGTTAATAAGAAAGCCCCATGCATTTCAATAAGTAGTGCTGGCAATATAGATGTGGAAATATTTAACTTAGAAGGTCCACCATGCTTGCAAAGTGTGGTAATGCAATGAGATATTGGGCATCAACAAGTGTTGCTTAAATTATGCTTTATAAGCGCCAAGAGCCAAGACGTGTCTAGTATGATAACGGTACCACATCTACTTTGTCCCAGTAATCTTACATATTTTGAAAAATAAAACAAATTCATTTTGATGGAACGTCTGAATTTCGCTTCTGATCAGAGACCTCTAATAATACTTGCAACCCATGTGTGTGTGTGTGTGTGTGTGTGTGTGTGTGTGTGTGTGTGTGTGTGTGCGTGTTGAACTCTAACATTGGATTAGCTTATAAACAACTTTTCTGCTACCAGACAAGATTTTCTTTTATTTATATTTCACACAAGTCGTTTTGGGAAATGATTCACATTTTCAGGAACGTTTCCCTCTATGCTTTATGCCATTTTTTCGCAATACTTTTGGCGTGGGAGGTTTAACATTGTTCTGCTGCTTTTAGTGCAATACATAAAAACGCACAATTTTCAGCTGCATATCGATTTTTATATGTATAGTTATTGGCGAAATTTCCAAGAACTTGAACTTACAGTTTGCTTGTGGTCTACTTGTACAGAGTCTCACACATATTAAATACGATGCACAATTTTCTGCGCATCGAGAATTACAAACTTATTAAAACAAACATTCACAAAGATGTTGTTAGATGTAATGAACAGAGATAATGCTGTCGGTCTTCCACAAAGAATGATATAACTTGGTATAAATGCTATTTCACAATATGGATCATAATTTGCTTTTTATTTAGTAACATTACTATTTTTATTTAAGTATTGTGTTGCAGCATCTAAAGAAATTCACTGGTTCACTTTCAGGTCTTCCTTATATTTTAACTTCATATTTTCTGTAATGTGAATATATATTCAATTCTCCTAAAAGATCCATTTACACCATTTATTAAGTCAATGACATACTTTAACATTTTGCTCTACCTTTCCAAATGACTGTCCTGTATTGTACATTGCTCAAATTCTCTCATTGCTGATGTTGAGTCTTTTGTGTTGAAATCTTGGCCTATTTGTCCTAGTTAGAACATGGAGAACTCTTGCTATGTTACTTTTCTGAAGTCCAGAGCCTGATTATGGGTAAAGATTACACTTTATATTCTGTATTAGGTCCTGTTGTGTTTTATTGGTTGCAAAAAACACAGTTTCTACTTTGTGGCTTTTTAGAATATTTCCAGCGTTCTGTGATATGTTGCCAATATATCAGATGTTAGATGTACATTTGATTTTGTCTTTTTTTGTGATGTGGTTTGTGTCTGGTCTTCCTTCACTTTTTCTAGTGCTATGTCCACCATGTAAGCAGTATGGTCATTGCCAACTGCAATTTCTTTCTTATGTTTATTTCCTGTTGCATAGTTTCTTGTTCAAATGATTTTACTTGCCCTACATTGCACTGACCTGTACGCTGCATGTTTATGAATGTTTGGGTAACGTGAGGTTGCAGTGATTGTGGTACCAGACCTTGCATTTTTGCTATAAATTTTGAATGCACATGTGTTGTTGCAATATTTTCGTGTAGGTAATCGTATTTTGTTCATGTTCCACTGTAATTGTAATTCTCTAATGAAGGCTACAGAAGCAATTTAGAAAAAGACATAACACTCGTGTGTGTGTGCGTGTATGTGTGTGTGTTGTGTGTGTGTGTGTGTGTGTGTGTGTGTGTGTGTGTGTGTGATGCTTACATATTTTAAATGTGAAAATAGTGTAAGAAATACTCTTTACACAAATTTTTAGATAAATCCTTTTGAATATGATGCGGAAAGATTCAGATCGTTTAAACATTTTGACCACAGCCTTGATTGCTGCTCTGGGACCTAAATGTGATATTCTGCTTCATTTAATGACCACTATACTGCTATGGCAAACCACCTCCACTAGGACCTTGCCTAGTAAGGCGGCGCGGGTCTCCCGCGTCGCTCCCCTACGCTCTGTAAAGGAGTGTGGGACTCATAATCATCATCATCATCATACTGCTATGCTGTAATTAGTTTTAATACTACACTGATCCTATCCGGAGAGGGGAGGTCGAGAGGGAGTGGGGCCATGAAGAAGGGTGAGGGGATGGGGAAGGAAATGATGATTTCATTGAAAGGGGGAATGGTGTGTTATGTGATGATGATGTCATTAATCAGGAAGAGCATTGCATACCATAATATTGTACTGTGACGTCAGTGCAACTGCATGTCGGCAACCTGCACTGGCCCATGCACTTGACATCAGTGGTCTCATAAATTTCAATACCACATTTAAGTACAAACTGCACTGGAACATAACAGTAAAATGCATAGTTATACTACTCCTCAACTACATTCTCGTGCATAACTTTTCGAGTCTTTCGTTCGTGATCCTTAACATAGCTTTGGCTGCATGTCAATTGTGGAGAATTATCCTGACTGCGTTTGTTGGCTACCTATCTGTTTTTTATCCGAGTCATTAACACTTCAAGAAGAACTGTTGCTGTTGTAATCTTTAGTCTTAACATTTTTTTGATACCGATCTCCATGCTACTCTGTTTCGCAGTGGTTTCTTCATCTCCCAGTAACTACTGCAGCCTTTATCCTTTTGAACCTGCTTATAGTGTTGGACTACTCTACAATTTCTCCCCCCCCCCCCCCCCCACAAACACACACAAACTTCCCTCCAATACTAAACAGGTGACCCCATGATGACTGAGAATGTGTTCTATCAACCAATGCCTTCTTTAGTCAATTTATTCAATAAATTTCTTATGTATCCACTTCTATTTAATCTCTCCTCGTTAGTTACCTGATCTACCCACCTAATCTTCAGTTTGTTTCTGTAGCATCGCATTTCAAAAGCTTGTATTATCTTCTTGTCTCAACTGCTTTTCGTTTACGATTCACTTCCATACAAGGCTACAACCCAGACAAATATCTTCAAAACAGGCTCCCTAAGACTTAAATTTATATTTGACATTAACACATTTCTCTTCCTCAGAAACGCTTTTCTTTCCTTTGCCAATATACATGGTATATTATCTCTACTCTGGACATTATACGGCATTTTGCTGCCCCAGTCACAAAACTCATCTACTATGTGTCCCGTTTCCTAATCTGATTCCCTCACCATCACTTTATTTAATTCAATTGCATATTCTTGGTGTTGTGATGTTCATCTCATATCGTCCTTCCAAGACCATTTCCATCCAGTTCCATAGCTCTTCCACGTCCTTTGCTGTCTGTGACAGAATTACAGTGCCATCGGTAATCCTCGAAGTTATTAGTCCTTCTCCAGATTTTTCTTCCTCGCTCAATGTACAGACTGAATAACATCAGAGATAAGCTACATCATTCGCTTCTCAACCACTAACCCCTTTCACGCTCCTCGACTGTTGTAGTTGCTGTCTCGCCTCTGTGCGAGTAGCAGATAGCCTTTCACTCATTGTACTTCACTCGTGGTATCTTCAGAATTCCAGTGTATTCCAGTCAACATTGTCAAAAGTTTCCTCTGAATCTACAAAAATTATAGAATGAAGTTTGCCTTTCCTTAACCTATCTTCTAAGACAAGTCTTAGTATTGCCTCGCATGCTCCTACATTTCGTCAGATTCCAAACTGCTCTTCCCTCAGTCGCCTTCTACAAGTTTTTTCATTCCTCTGTAAATAATTCGTATTAGCATTTTGCAACCATTACATATAAACTGGTAGTTCGCTAATATTCACACATGTCAGCACTTGCTTTCTTCGGAATTGGAATTTTTAGATTCTTCTTGGAGTCTTACGATATTTCGCCTATATCATACAAGTTACAAACAAGATGGAATAATTCTGTAACGGCTGGCTTTGTCAAGGATATCAGTTATTCAGATGGAGCGACATCTACTCCAACCACCTTGTTTGAACTTATGTCTTGCAGCTCTCTGTAAATCACTTCTCGCAGTATCATATCTCTTTTCTTATCTTCATCTACGACCTCTTCCCGTTCTATAATATTGCCTTCATCTCCCTTGTATAGCTCTATATAATGCTTCCTACTTTCAGCTTTCCCTTCTGGCTTGCAATATGAGCCCTTGATACTTATACAACAGTTTATTTTATTTTATTTTATTTTATTTTACAAAGGTCTCCTTAAGCTTCTACAGGCGATGTATATCTTCCCCTAGTTATATATCGTTCTATATCCTTACATTTGTCCTCTAGCTACAACAGCTCAGCCATTTTGCACATTTGGCAACCTCATTTTTTAGACGTTTGTATTCCCTTCCATCTGTTTCATTTGCTGCATTTCTGTGTTTTCTCCTTCCGTCAATATCTCCTGTGACATCCAAGGATATCTACTATGGCTTGTCTTTTTACGCAGTTGATAATTTACTGCCTTCACATTTCATTTCTCAGAGCTACCCATTGATCTTCTGTATTTCTTTTTTACTGCTTCACTGCTTCAGTCAATCGTTGCCTAATGCTCTCTTTAAAATTCTCAACAACCACTCGTTCTTTCAAATCATCCAAGTCCCATCAGCCAATAAATTGTGATGAGTGTGCACGTCCGTCCCTGCAAACGCCCTACACTTTAAAATCTCTGAAACCTTCTGGTGGCTCCAGGTTTCTTCCACATTACAACCCTTTCTTTTTAATTCTAAAACCTAGTGCTACCCATGATTAAATCATGAATTGTGCAAAGTTCTACCAGACAACTTCAATTCCTTTCCCCCAGTCCAGATGCCCCAACTATTATTCCATCTCTTCCTTTTCCTACTATCAAATTTCATTCCGTCATCGCAATTATGTTTTCCTCCCCCTTAAATATCTGCATTTTTTTCCTCATCAAACATTTTTTCAGTCTCTTCATAACCTGTAGAGCTAGTACTACTGTCGTGGGTGTTGGCATCGTGTTTCCGTTGGCTACAATAATATGTTCACCATGCTGTTCATATTAGCTTACCCACATTCATATCTTCTTATTCATTATTCGGTCTAGTCAGGATCATCTCTATCTCATTTTGTATTTATAGCCCCGTGCTGAGCTGATCAGAAGTTTTGTTCCTCCTGCCACTGCACTTCACTAATTTTCACTATACCTAACTTCAAATATACGATCCCCTTTTTAAATTTACTAAGCTAACTCACCAATTATGGGATCTAACATTCCACGCTCCAACCCGTAGAAAGCCATTTTTTTCCTGATGGCGACATCCCATAGAGTAGTCTCTGCCGGGAGATTCGACTGGGGGACTCTTTTAACTCTGGAATATTTTACCTAACAGGATGTATCATTTAATCATACAGTAGAGCTGCATGACACCAGGAAAAATAACGGCTGTAGTCTCCCCTTACTTTCAACCATTCGCAGTACCAGTACAGCAAAGCCATGTCGGCTGCTATTACATAACTAGATCAGCCAATCGTACACACTGTTGGCCCTGCAGCTACAGGAAAGGTGTCTGCTCCTCTTCAGGAATCAAACATTTTTCTGGCCTCTCAACGGATACCCTTCATTGTGCTCCGCCTAGGGTACAGCTATCTGTATCATTGAGGCACCAAAGCCACCCCATGACGGCAAGGTCCATGGCTCATTAGGGAGCGGCGGAGTGGTAAAAAGAGTACGGAAAATATTAATCTGTATGACAGAACAAGGACTTGAACCCCCACCCACACGTGTGTCCAGCGCTTTAACCACTGCTCGACCTTCAGCGATAGATTTTATACATATTAGTATAGGACATGGCCATCAGAATTTTAATGACATGTTTCACATGCCTGTAACAAATGATTACTAGATTGCAACGATTACTAACTGGGACATTATGATGGTGTATCATCGGCCCATGCGAATAGAGCACGGTTGTTTAATAGATGCTGTTAGAGAATAATTATTTGAATTCTCCGTTTCTACTTCGTAGAACATGATGATAATAATAACTACATCAGACAATGAAGAATGTAATTTTCTGTTTTATTAGTAAACTGTCTAGAGTTTGCGATAAGTAATGAAGGTGTTCAGTATACGATGGCTAATCTCATGGAAGACGCCAGTCTCCTCAAAAGTATGTATCACATTACAGACCAACAACATACAGAATTCCCATTGCTGGCTTCAGAGTAGCAACAGAATCGGCGACTAGCCACATGAATAGTTTTTCAATATTTCTCAGGACCTGCTGGTGGTTGAGAGAACACTGATTTGGATGATATTTTGTTAAAAATTACGCTTTTGTCGTTGGAAGGTAGAAGTAAGTTTAGAGAAGATCGGTGGTCCAGTTTTGTTGGCAGGAAAAAGGGAGTAAGCAGCTTTTTACAGACTTGAAAACTAAACTTTATCGTGTGACTTGGAGTTGAACACACTGGTGGAGCCTGGCAGGCTGCAGTCTCAACTGGAAACTGGAGGACCTGACTGGAATCCGATGTGAGAGTCGTAGCGACGAACTTCATCGCAGCGAGGCGTAGCGTCTCCACTACGTCTGTACTACGCCAAAGATTATGGTGAGTTTCACTATCAGACCCGGCATATTGCGACAAGCGAGAGTTTGCAGTTCAGGTTCATGATAGGTTTCACTATCTCATGTTCGTCAGTCCATCCTCAGATCTTTCGGGTTATTCAGTTCTTGATCCAGACAAACAGTCTGTGTAATCGTCATATAGTCAGTTTGTGATACATTTTACAGAGTCAGAGACAAGACTATTAAGTGACCCCACCACAAAAGGATAGGGAATACATAGAGAGGTTGTGGCATGTTATTCAGCGGTGCCACGTGGTTCGTCATTCCGCGGTTGTTTTGAAAGTTAGAAAGTTCATGTATGGTTTTGTAAGCTACACAGTTGCTGAGTTTCTTTTCGGAATCAGGCCTGCCGTGCGCTCAGAGTATAAACACACGCACACATCTAGAAGAAAATATTGGAGATTGATGTAAATATTCTTACATATTGTGTTCTGTAACTCTGCTACATTTTGTGTATAGCGATGTATTTTCTTTGTTTTTACTTGTATAATAACACTTGTTTCGTCCAAGATCTTCGAAGCATATGATATTCCCAGAATTTTGTTACAGTGGAGAAGCTAACAAAAGAAATATCAGCTATTGAATTAACGGGGCTTGATATCACCAAGAAATTAATTATTTTGTGTGTGTATATCTCCCAGTGGTATTGTGGACACTTTTTTCAATAAATTAACAGACCACAAGTCTCAAGTACAAAGGCCAACATAATTCTGTGTGGGGACATTAACATCAACACTAGTATCATAAATAAATCCAGCACCACCTTCATAAACATCCTTCAAAGTTTTGGCATGTCCCTATTGGTCAATAGTGCAACAAGGGTTACTACAATGACTGCATCAGTAATTGACCAAGTGGCCACAAATATGGACAGGGAAAAATGTGATGTAGCTGTAAAAGATCTCGGACTATCAGACCATCTCTGCCAAATAACAACAGTCAAATCAGGCATCGATCCATTCCCTAAACGACCAGCCTACAAACGAAATCTATCAGAAATCAATATAAAAGATTTTTTAAAAGAACTACAAGAACAAATCTGGAATGAAGGCTGTAAGGAAACCAATGTGAATATGAAATTCTCTAAATTCTCCACATTGTTTAAACTGAACTTTGAAAAGGCATTTCCAAAAGTATACATGTCTGTATCAATATCATAAGAAGTCCTCCCAAACACTTAAACAACTCAGCTCCATGAAAAAGATTCGCAACGATCCAGAATTCATAAAATTCTATCATAGATACAAAAAGATCTATAGGAAGGTGCTGATTGCTGCAAAAATTTCATTTAATGACAAAATAACATATAATACAGAGAATAAAAGCAAAGCAGTCTGGGATGTTACAAAAAAGGAACAGGGAGAAGCAAACACATGCAGAATAATACACTGCTAAGGGAGAGGGATAAGGTAATAACTGATCCAAAACACTTAGCAAACTTTATAAACGTTGTCCTCGATGGTGGGTGTTCGTCAGAGGTGAGGGTATCGTCTGGAGTGCCCCAGGGAAGTGTGGTAGGTCCACTGTTGTTTTCTATCTACATAAATGATATTTTGGATAGGGTGGATGGCAGTGTGCGGCTGTTTGCTGGTGGTGCTGTGGTGTGCGGGAGGGTGTCGTCGTTGAGTGGCTGTGGGGGGATCCAAGATGACTTGGGCGGGATTTGTGATTGGTGTAAAGAATGGCAGCTAACTCTAAATGTAGATAAATGTAAATTAACGCGGATGAATGGGAGGAAGATTCCCGTAATGTTTGAATACTCCATTAGTAGTGTAGCGCTTGACACAGTCACGTCGATTAAATGTTTGGGCGTGGCATTGCAGAGGGATGTGGAGTGGGACAGGCATTTGATGGCGGTTGTGGGGAGGGCGGATGGTCGTCTTCGGTTCATTGGTAGAATTTTGGGAAGATGTGGTTCATCTGTAAAGGAGACCGCTTGTAAAACACTAATACGACCTATTCTTGAGTGCTGCTCGAGCGTTTGGGATCCCTATCGAGTCGGATTGGGGGAGGGCATGGGGGCAATTCGGAGGCGGGCTGCTGGATTTGATGCTGTTGTGGAGGTGCTTCGGGAGCTCAGGTGGGAGTCTCTGGAGGAAGGGAGGCGTTCTTTTCGTGAATCGCTGCTGAGGAAATTTGGAGAGCCGGCGTTTGGGGCTGACTGCGGTGCAATTTTACTGCCGCCAATTTACATTTCGCGGAAGGACCACGAGGATGAGTTGGGAGAGATTAGGGCTCGTAGTGAGGCGTGTAGGCAGTCGGTTTTCCCTCGTTCTGTTTGGGAGTGGAACAGGGAGAGAAGATGCTAGTTGTGGTACGAGGTACCCTCCGCCACGCACCGTATGGTGGATTGCGGAGTATGTATGTAGATGTAGATGTAAAAGAGCATTTTTCAATTCTTGCAGAGAAGATACAGCAAAAATTCCCCAAAACAAACATAACACCTGTAAATAATGTTGCACTAAATACAATGATTTTCCTTCCAACCACAGAGAATGAAGTCAATAAAACTGTTCAAAAAATAAAAAATAAAAAGTCAGTAGGCTTAGATGAAGTACCAATGTGTGTACTCAAACAATGCATTGGGATTATACAAGGCCCCTTAACAAATATGATAAATGAATCCTTCACATCAAGGCCATTTCCAGAGTAGTTAAAACAGGCAAGAGTTGTACTTTTGCTCAAAAAAGGTAAAGCAGATGACATAACAAAATTACTGATCTATTTCTCTGCTGTCAGCATCCTAAAAAAAATAATAGCAATTATTAAAGACAGATTAATGAAGTACCTAAGTAAATACAATCTTTTATGTGAATCACAGTTTGGTTTCCGAAATGTGAGCCATAGTAGAATTCCCAAAGTTGTACTTGATGCTCTTAATAAAGATGAGTGTGTTACAGGCATATTTTTGTATCTTTATAAGGCGTTTGATACAGTCGACCACAAGATTCTATTAAAAAAAATTAGAAGCATTACGAACAACAGGGGTAGCTAATGACTGGTTTCTATCATACCTAGCAGATAGGGTACTAAGAGTAGAGATAACACATACTTCAAATATATCTAAACATTTAATAAAACACTTATCAGAACCAACTTCAAATAGATGTAAACATTTAGTAAAACACTTATCAGAACCAACATACATTAATATAGGGGTTCGCCAAGGTAGCATATTAGGACCAGTACTGTTCGTGATATACATCAATGACTTTCCGAGTAGTGTTACTCATGGTGAAAAAATTCTTTTCGCTGATGACAGCAATATTATAGTCACTGAGAAAACAAGAGAACTCCTTACTGAGAAAGTAAATGAAACTCTCAAGGAAGTTTATGATTGGTCAATAAGCAATAAAGTGAAAATGAACATAAGGAAAACTAACGCCATGAATTTCAGTTTGAAGAGGAAAAATGACAATGTTAATTCAAATGTAGATGGCACCTCTATAGACTGTGAAACAAATGCAAAATTTCTAGGAAGGAATATTGATACTCAGTTGAAGTGGTGTGAACAAACAAAGGTACTTGCAAACAGAATGTCATTAGCATGTTATGCCCTTAGAATCCTATCATCAGTGTGTAACATGCAGTGTCTTTTAGTTATATATTGTTCATATGTACACTCAATTCTTAGCTATGGCATTCTTTTTTGGGGAACAAATGCATAAAATATGAACACAAACTCTATGAAAGAGCCATAAGAATAATAACCAAAAATACCAGTTGAGCTCATTGTAAAGATCTTTTCAAAACACTGGGGATTTTAACTGCTCCTTGTGAATACATTTACCAGTCAGTTGCACACATCAAAAATAACATTGGTAATTACTGCAGAACTGCTCTGTACATGACCATGGAACAAGAGCTAGACTCAACTTACATTTACCAAGAAAAAATAAACATAAAACTCAAAATACCATTTTCTACCAAGGAATAAAACTGTACAATAAATTACCAAAAGATATTAAAGAAATTGCAAAAATACACTTATTTAAAAAGGCAGCCAAAAAGTACCTGTTTTGCAATACAATTTATGCATTGAAGGATTACTTAGATAAAACAGAGGAGGGATTTCATAAAAAAATGTTATACAAATAAATACTAATAATAATGATTATAAAACGTCCAACATTCCACATAGCAGCTTCACTTTGTGTTTTTTCCTTCTTTTTTCCGTTCTAGAAATACTTATCCCCAAGTTATGCATAGCGCAATACTAACACCGCTTCCTCTTTCTGAGCTCAACATCTCACTCATTATGGAGGGATGCTGACTCAGTTTTTCAGGATAGCAAATGCGAAGCAGTGACTGATAGTGAGATATGAGTGAACATTGTGGCATTACATTATTTAATAAGTTATTTGTAAAAAAAGTGTTGTATACCAGTAGTAAATCTAATGATTGTCTGTAGCTAGAGGTCTGTAAATATGTGTATACGAATTAGCTTACTTTAAATTGGTCTAAACTTGTAAATACTTTGACATGCCCAATATCCTTGTAAAAAGAGATCTACAGATGAATAAAGCTACTACTACTACTACTACTACTACTACATTAGAAAGTATGTATTACAGGCGGAAAGATCTGTAATTCCCTGCGAACGGATATTCGTTTTCTGAAGTTTGGATATACAACTGGTAATTACATATTTTAAATTACAACTTCAAATAATCGTGTAAATTAGGTATAATTACAAAGTGTAAATTAATATGACAATGAAGCTTATAAATCGAAATGTAGAAGGGTATTCATGGGGCTAAAGTGTGATACTACAATCCTCCCTCTGAAGTCTTGGTTGTGGTGAGACTAACATGTAGGAAAACCTAATGTTTACGTTCACCCTTTGTTTAACAGCACTTTCCCATACCTAACGCAGTTTTAGTCATACACACTAAAATTGCAGGATACATTCAGAAAAAACGTTGCAGATAGTGGTAAAGTCCCCAACTTGTTTCATGCAGTTATATGCGAATGTCATAATCAACCTGCAAAAAATTTAAAGGGGGATCTACTACATAACTTTGCACAGTTTGGCTCTGTTATCAACTACATGTAAACAGAGTTGTCTGATTCATGAGAAAGACAAGGTAATATATTGGATATTATTTTAATTAGCTTACAATCAATCAAAAACTTCATTGCATTTCGACTGTCTACGTCGCTTGGATCGTAATGTACCTGCTGTGTAGGACGGTGTCTAACTGCTCAGTGCAATACAGCTTTTGCTTCAAATGCGAAATGAATGACACATACAATCGAAATAAGCGTAATCTTTCTGTAGAATGCTCATCTCCGAAATGACTGCTGTTCTTCGAAAGTTTTCTGTAGAAACGTATGCACTGAACTAAATATCGTAGAACATATCCTTTACTTCTAAATTCTCTTTTAATGACATCTGGGGTAACAGTATTTAAATGAAGGCTACTAAAGCTGTCAAGAGATGGTGTATATAAAGTGTTAGTGCGCTAATAAACGCCAACAGTTTCAGTTTCGCAATTTGCTCACGCACTGTCTTTTGACCTCCGAAAACGTGGTAACATGGCGGAGGCTTCTTCAGTTTACTTCACTCTGGTCGCGATGTTGCCTCTCTACGGTATTTCATCTCTCTGATGTACCCCAGTGGATAACATTGCCAACTGATAGGCTTAGTTTTGCTGGTCTTATGAGTAAGTAATCCATAGTAACTTTGATACTTCTGTAATTGTTTTAAGTGCTTTATTATTCAATGATTTTTATTATAAACCACAGACTGTTTTTCAGTCTTGAGTTTATTACTGCATCTGATCCTTTTCGATGATAAATACCATGTCACTTCTCCACCTTGAAATTCATTCTGGATCCAAAATAATTTACAGCGCTAGTAAATCAGTTGCTTTATATATAGTGGGAATTCGTGAAGTTTGGTGACAGGGGAATAGGATTTCTGGTCTGGTGAAATAGGTTATAAATACAAAATCATGTATGGCCAACACAGGAGCTGGTTCAATAATATATAAGAAAATAGGAATGTGGGTAAGCTAGTATGACGAGCACTATGAACCCATTATCGTGCCCAAGACAGACACTAAGCCCGCACTCACCACTGTCGTACAAGTTTATAGGCCAGTTAGCTGCGTAGATGACGAAGAACTGAAGAACTGTGTCTTGAGATAAAAGAAATTATTCAGATAATTATTGTAGAGGAATGTTTAATTGTGATAGGGGAGTGGAATTCGCTGGTAGGAAAAGGAAGAAGACAGTAGGAGGATGTGGATGGTTGACAGGAATGGAAGAGCAAGGCGCCTGGTAGAATCTTGTACAGAGCATAACACATGGATTAAGTATCATGAAGGAGCGTTATACCTGTGGAAGAGTCCCGGAGACATTGGAAGACTTCACATTGACTCTGTAATGCAAAGACAGAGATTTTAGAACAGATTTTAAACTGTAAGACATTTACAGGGGCATAAGTAGACTCTGACCATAATTTATTGGGTATGAACTTTAGAGTAAAACTGAAGAATTTGCGAAAGGTTGGAAATCAAACAGATGGGACCTGATTATGGTGAAAGGACCAGAAGTTGCTGAGAGTTTCAAAGCGAGCATTAGGCCCACTTGGTTGAACCAGGGAAAGAAGAATCAGTAGAAGGCGAAGGAATAGCTTCGAGAGACGAAATTTTAAAGGCAGCAGAGGATCAAATATATAAAAAGACAACTCGTAACAGAAATTTTTCGACGTCACAGGAGATACTGAATTTAATTTATGAATGGAGAAAAATAAAAATGTAGCAAATGAGGCAGGCCAAAGTAGATACAAGCTTCCAAAAAATGAGATTAACAGGAAGTGAAAAATGGTTAAGCAGGAGTAGCTTTTTTTGGTAGGGATTTAGAAGTATATTTTCTAGGGGAAAGATAGATACCACTTACAGGAAAATTAAAGAGGCCTTTGCAGAAAAGAGAAGCAGCTGTATCAATATCAAGAACTCAGATGAAAAACCAGTACAAAGCAAAGAGGGGAGAGCTGAACCGTGGTTGGAGTAAAGAGGTTCTTTTTTCTAACTTGAGACATTAAATATCTCGAAAACGACGCATTGTAAGTAAAAAATGTTCTGTGTGAAAAGGAAATGCTATTAATGGAGACATCTGTCTATGCCACATGTGAGCTCCTCATAACCACACCTCCTACGTGGGAAGGGTCGACTTTGTATTTTAAAATGGGAAGCATACATTTTCATTGCATATTGGGATCCTATGCCAAAAAATACGCACGGTTTACTTAACCCGTTGTTTTTCATTAGTGGTAGATGGCTTTATAATCGACAAATATTAAGTGTGCCTGTTTTTGCAATTAAGAACGGACGCCGTTGATTTTACATTTTATTTACGATGTTGATGTAATCTTTGTGCTCTAACGGTTGATATTTACGTTACTTTAGTATTGCAGATTTTAGTGTATAGTACAATATGGTTAGCCGTTGCTAAGTTGCAAAAGTTTTCTCTTTTCTTTCGGGATGCTTATATAGGTGAGGGCCGTTGCCTCTCATCATTGTGGTGTTTGCTTTCAGCGCATCTCAAATGCTTCGATTCTCTTCTGTTCCGGTTTTCCCACAGTCCATGTTTCACTACCATACAATGCTGTACTCCAGACGTACATCCTCAGAACTTTCTTCCTCAAATTAAGGCCGGTATTTGATAGTAGTAGACTTCTCTTGGCCAGAAATGCCTTTTTTGCCATAGCGAGTCTGCATTTGATGTCCTCCTTGCTCCGTCCGTCATTGGTTATTTTACTGCCTAGGTAGCAGAATTCCTTAACTTCATTGGCTTCGTGACCATCAATCCTGATGTTAAGTTTCTCGCTGTTCTCATTTCTACTACCTCTCATTACCTTCGTCTTTCTCCGAATTACTCTGAAACCATACTGTGTACTCATTAGACTGTTCATTCCGTTCAGCAGATCATTTAATTCTTCTTCACTTTCACTCAGGATAGCAATGTCATCAGCGAATCGTACCATTGATATCCTTTCACCTTGTATTTTTATTCCACTCCTGAACCTTTCTTTTACTTCCATCACTGCTTCCTCGATGTACAGATTGAAGAGTAGGGGCGAAAGGCTACAGCCTTGTCTTACACCCTTCTTAATACGAGCACTTCGTTCTTGATCGTCCACTCCTATTATTCCCTCTTGGTTGTCGTACATATTGTATATGACCCGTCTCTCCCTATAGCTTACCCCTACTTTTTCCAGAACCTCGAACAGCTTGCACCATTTTATATTGTCGAACGCTTTTTCCAGGTCGACAAATCCTATGAAAGTGTCTTGATTTTTCTTTAGCCATGCTTCCATTATTAGCCGTTACGTCAGAATTGCCTCTCTCGTCCCTTTACTTTTCCTAAAGCCAAACTGATCGTCACCTAGCGCATTCTCAATTTTCATTTCCATTCTTCTGTATATTATTCGTGTAAGCAGCTTCGATGCATGAGCTGTTAAGCTGATTGTGCGATAATTCTCGCACTTGTCAGCTCTTGCCGTCTTCGGAATTGTGTGGATGATGCTTTTCCGAAAGTCAGATGGTATATCGCCAGACTCATATATTCTACACACCAACGTAAATAGTCGTTTTGTTGCTACTTCCCCCAATGATTTTAGAAATTCTGATGGAATGTTATCTATCCCTTCTGCCTTATTTGACCGTAAGTCCTCCAAAGCTCTTTTAAATTCCGATTCTAATACTGGATCCCCTATCTCTTCTAAATCGACTCCTGTTTCTTCTTCTATCACATCAGACAAATATTCACCCTCATAGAGGCTTTCAACGTATTCTTTCCACCTAGCTGCTCTCTCCTCTGCATTTAACAGTGGAATTCCCGATGCACTCCGAACTATCAGTTTAATAAGACATGGTTTCAAAAGACTAGAATTATTTGCAGAAGAAGGGAGAAATTGGTTGAAGCCGACCTCGGTGCAGATCGCTTTGGATTCTCAAGAAATGCAGGAACACGCTACAGAGTACCGATCGTATGAACTCTCTTAAAAGATAGGTTAGGGAAAGGCAAACCTAAGTTTATACCATTTGTAGACTTAGAGAAAGCTTTTGACAATGACGAAATTTTGAAGGTATCGGGGATAAAATACAACGAAAAGATATTTATAACTTATATCGGAATCAGACGGCAGTTACAAGAGTCGATGGACATGAAAGGAGTGAGACAAGGTTGAAGCCTATCCCCGATGTTATTCAATTTGTACATTGAGCAAGGAATAAAAGAAACCAGAGAAAATTCTGGAGAGGGAATTAACATTCAAGAAGAAGAAATAAAATCTTTGAGGTTTTCCGATTATAATTCTGTAGGGCAGCAAAAGATTTGGAAGAGCAGTTGAAGGGAATGGACAGTGTCTTGAAAGGACGATATAAGACGAACATCAGCAAAAGTAAAACAAGGATAATGGAATGTAGTCGAATTAAATCAGGTGATGCTGAGGGATTTAGATTTTGTAACGGGACGCTATATGTAGTAAACGAGTTTCGTTATTTGGGCAGCAAAATATCAGATAATGTCCAAAATAGAGAGGATATCAAGAAAGGTGATTGTGAAGAAGAGAAATTTGTTAACACTGGGTGTGGTTTTAAGTGTTAGGGCGTTTTTCTAAAGGTATTTGCCTCTAATGTGGCCACGTGTGGAAGTGCTACATGGACGATGAATAGCTTAGACAAGTGGAGATTAGAGGCATTTGAAATATGATGCCACAGAAGAAGGTTGGAGACTAGATGGGTAGATCCTGTAACTAATGAGGAGGTACTGAATAGAATCGGGGCGACAAGAAATGTATTGGACAACTTTACTAAAAGAAGGGATCGGTTGATAGGACAATTTGAGACATCATGGGGTCACCAGCTTAGTATTGGAGAGCAGAGTGGGAAGAAAATCTTAGAGGGAGATTAAGAGATGAATACATGAAGCAGATTCCGAAGGATGTAGGCTGCAATTTTGTACAGAGATGAGTAGGTTTGCTACGATAGAGTAGCAGGAGGAGCTGCATGAAATCACTGCTAGGGTAGACGGCAACAACAATGTCAATTTCAGCACTGCATCTCACGGGTGTACCTGTTTCATGCTTAATTCTGATTCAATTAAGTTCACGTAGATACATGGATGATTTGCAATACGACACACACAACAATTTGTGACCACCGAAGTCACTGCCAAATTTGGCTGCATTGTCCTACCACATCCATGTTCAGACTGGGCCTATGAAAGATGAATTCTTGGTCAACATCTTCCAGACATGGATGCTATTGTAGCGGCTGTAAGACAGTGACTAGCCCAGCTGGTTTAGACGTTTTAAGAGTGCAGTACGAAGGACCTTGTTCATCGTTGGCAAATGTGCGTAACGAATGGTGACGTTTATGTGGGAGAAAGAGGGTAGAACCTAAAATCTTGTCCTGTTCAATTGTGTTATTGTGCTCTCTGTATCTGTTGTAGTTTCCTTGATAATAAACTGGAGACATTAGTTTCAGAATGACGCTCTTATCATTCCGAGGTCTTATACAAGACGTGGAGAGACAAGCGACATTCACAATAAGTAATGGCACACTATACAACATACACCAACGTGGAACACTTTTCCATCAGGACAGCCCTCACTCACATATTGCATGAAACAATGAAGCGTTCCCTGTTCCTACCAGATCCCTAAATTCACTAAACTTGTAGTTTATTTCGTCAGTTTGACACCAATAGACATTGCATTGTGGTTAAAGCACTGAAATCGCTCTGGAAGAAAAGGATTTCAATTCCATCCTGACTTAACTTTGAAATGGTTCCCCCTCCATAGCTTAAGAACATGTCTGAATAATTCCTTCGGAAAGAACACAGGAGTAAATTTCGTTTTCTATCCTTGTGCCATCCACGATTCTACTTAGTTTCTAATGATCTCGACTACGGGACGTTAAACTGTGACCTTCCTTTTTCCCTTGAACACTTGGCTAATCGGTCCTGTCACGGTACTATTTATTTCTTTATATCGTGGCACTGGCTTTTGAACTCCTACCTAAATATTGTACCATTTCCTGGTGTGTGTAACAGCCTTTTCATTGTGCTAGTCTGCAACTCAACTGTCATCTTTAGAGAGACATCGTTTTCATAATAGTGTCGATATTCCATCCTGGTCTTTCTACAGTTAAATTTGTGAAACAGCTTGACTAAAAGAAGTGATCGGTTGCTAAGACATAATGGTCAGGCATCAAGAGTAGCGTACAGTAATGGTGGTGTACGAGTACGTGGAGAACTGTTTGCGCAACAATCGCCGACATAGTGTAGCTGAGGCGGAATAAGGGGAACCAGCCCGCATTTGCCGAGGCAGATGGAAAACCGCCTAAAAAGCATCCACAGACTGGCCGGCTCACCAGACCTCGACACAAGTCCGCCAGGCGGATTCATGCCGGGGATCAGGCGCTCCTTCCCGCTAGTTTAGCCCTTAACAGTTGTAAACGTAGTAGATCCTCAAATTAAAAACTGAGCACTTACCTGCGATATTTAACCCGGGCAGCATCCAGTGTATCAAAGCTATCGTTGACCAGATAAACGCGCAGTCCGCGGGTAGAAATGCTCAGAAGGCACTCCCAGTCGAGGTCTTTGACATCGAAGGGAAACAGTTTACGATCAACAGTCCCCAGGCGCTGCAACAATGTGATAACGTTGTCTTCCTCGAATTCCCATTCATTGGTGCTGAATCGCTCCAAAACGCCCGTGAACTTGTGAACCTTGCTGTACGTCTCCCAGAGGCTGCACAATCAGAAAAAAAAATCACTTTTGATTTGTTACAATGAGTGTTCTACCGAATTATTTCTCTAAATGAGCACAGACTGCAGGAAATGATCCCTGAGAGGATAATGAGCAAATAAGGTCATTTAGATATATGGCCGGAAACACGTTCCAATGATTGAGATAAAAGATGTTAGTGTATGCTTTTGTGACTGAAAGCACAGATGGGGTAAATGGGAATGTTCTGTCTGTACTACAGTTTTAGCTCCACGATCAAGAGGGCAGCAATACTGACCATGACAGCGGCGAGCTCACACGTCGGTACTAGTGGGCATTCGCTTCACTGTTGTCGCCAACTTACTCTGGAGTGGACGCGTGCCGTGTAGTGCAGTACGACGGCCCCGTATACCAACCAGGAACAGGCCTGCATGATCTTTAAATGCGAACAATCAAATCGCAATGGGCGGGCGGCAGCACGCCTGTACCGGGCAAAATACCCCAGCCGATAACCCCACCATAAACCCACTGCAACAGTGTTCCGTCGTCTGTGTGAGGCACTCTCGTTTATCGTAATGGATAACCACGAAAGACGGTGCGTACACAGGCTTGCAGGAACAGATGTTGGACACTGTGGAATATGACCCCGGAGCACCAGGCAGGGCCCGCCAGCATGAGGTAAGCAAGACGAAAGTATTGAGCATCCTCCGCGACAGGTGCCATTATCCATACCATTTACAGCGTATGCTGAGGTTGTCACCTACAGACTTGTCTCCGTAGCGACGGTTTTGGCGCTGTTTCTCCACACAGATCACTACGGTGATGGGATTTCTGTCATTTACCCTGCTCACAAATGAGGCTGCCTTTACGATGGTCAGTATCGCCAACCTTCTCAGCACCCACCTGTGGGCTAAGAATCTTCACGGAACTGTGGCAATATCTGCATATCCTGCAGGTGATACTCTTCCCGTGCTGGGCGACGTGCTTTCGTGTTACAATGGCAATGTGGCTGCTATGTGATGGTGCTCCAGCTCACATCCCCATTTCCATATGGAGGCACATGGAAACATCTACTCTGGCCAATGGATCGGATGAGATGGTCCAGTCCCGTGACCCACCCAATCATTGGACCTCAGTCCTCCAGATTTATGCCTGTAGGAGCACCTGAAAGAATCGTGTATACAGAGCCCATCCTGGACGTTTAGACTCTGGCAAAATACATTCATTCTGCCTGTGACGCCATTCAATTGCAAGGTTGGCATATTTGAACGTGAATGTGAGTCGCTGTTGCCTGATATTCGCACCTGCTCAGAGGTTCCTGGCACCACTTTGAACACCTTATCTAAAGATGATCTCACCAAAGCATGTCGTATATTGTACCGTACTGCAAAGGCATGATGAATGAATGGTCTATAGTACAGAACCCCACGTTTCCGGTTATATCTCCATATGACCTGTTTTGTTCCTTCTCCTCTCATGCATTGTTTCTCGCATTTTGTCCCATTTAGCAAAATAAGGCTGTATAATCATTACATTACACAAACAAGTAGCTTTTTGGCCATGTTCAATGTGTGGTGGATAAAAATTGATTTTCACTATGCTTTAATCTACACTATGGCCATTAAAATTGCTACACCACGAAGATGACGTGCTACAGACGCGAAATTTAACAGACAGGAAGAAGATGCTGTGACATGCAAATGATTAGCTATTCAGAGCATTCACACAAGGTTGGCGCCGGTGGTGACACCTACAACGTGCTGACGAGGAAAGTTTACAACCGATTTCTCATACACAAACAGCAGTTGACCGGCGTTGCCTGGTGAAACGTTGTTGTGATGCCTCGTGTAAGGAGGAGAAATGCGGACCATCACGTTTCCGACTTTGATAAAGGTCGGATTGTAGCCTATCGCGATTGCGGTTTATCGTATCGCGACATTGCTGCTCGCGTAGGTCGAGATCCAATGACTGTTAGCAGAATGTGGAATCGGTGAGTTCAGGAGGGTAATACGGAACGCCGTGTTGGATCCCAATGGCCTCGTATCACTAGCAGTCAAGATGAGAGGCATCTTATCCGCATGGCTTTAACGGATCGTGCAGCCATTTCTCGATCTCCGAGTCAACAACCATCTGCACGGACAGTTCGACGACGTTTGCAGCAGCATGGACTATCAGTTCAGAGACCATGGCTGTGGTTACCTTCGACGCTGCATCACAGACAGGAGCGCCTGCGATGGTGTACTCAACGACGAAGCTGGGTGCACGAATGGCAAAACGTCATTTTTTCGGATGAATCCAAGTTCTGTTTAAAGCATCATGATGGTCGGATCCGTGTTTGGCGACATCGCGGTGAACGCACATTGGAAGCATGTATTCGTCATCGCCATACTGACGTATCAGCCGGCGTGATGGTATGGGGTGCCATTGGTTACACGTCTCGGTCACCTCTTGTTCGCATTGATGGCACTTTGAACAGTGGACGTTACATTTCAGATGTGTTACGACCCGTGGCTCTACCCTTCATTCGATCCCTGCGAAACCCTACCTTTCAGCTGGATAATGCACGACCGCATGTTGCAGCTCCTGTACTTGCCTTTCTGGATACAGGAAATGTTCGACTGCTGCCCTGGCCAGCACATTCTCCAGATCTCTCACCAATTGAAAACGTCTGGTCAATGGTGGCCGAGCAACTGGCTCGTCACAATACGCCAATCACTACTCTTGATGAACTGTGGTATCGTGTTGAAGCTGCATGGGCAGCTGTACCTGTACACTCCAACCAAGCTCTGTCTGAATCAATGCCCAGGCGTATCAAGGCCGTTATTACGGCCAGAGGTGGTTGTTCTGGGTACTGATTTCTCAGGATCTATGCACCCAAATTGCGTGAAAATGTAATCACATGTCAGTTCTAGTATAATATATTTGTCCAATGAATACCCGTTCATCATCTGCATTTCTTCTTGGTGTAGCAATTTTAATGGCCAGTAGTGTATTTTCACTTTGCTTAGCGCCACAGTCACGTTATATTTATGAAACGACATCAGTTTGGTATTGTCATTTGTCAGTTGTTTTCTTCTATGTTAGGTTCCTATATATATGCTTTTTTATATTGACAGGAGTAGCGAAACCTGTCGCCTTTCGTTACGCTGATGCATAAAGCTTTATTGTCTGTTGTGCAGCATAACAGGATACAAGACACAATGGTAGCAACAAAGAACAGTCAACTCATATGCGGGTCTAGCGCTCCTTACACGAAATATAAATGAGATGCCAACTGGAGCCAAGTTAAACATTAACCAAAAAACGAATTTTAAGCCAAAACTGTTCAACGAAAAGGTCCATTGTCTTCAACTATGAAACGTAGAAGGAAAATAGTCATCCTATAGCACCAGAGCCACTAATATCAACGTTCTGGCTGATGCGCACTATTTTGCACGGCACAATGTGGAGCTAGTAAACGGTTTTACTAACTGATTTTCAATTTTATTTTTTCCCCAGTGTTTTAAGCTCTTAACCACTAACACACGTTTTTATACATCTCAGCCATCGTAGATTCAATGAATAGAGACAGTAATACCACTTGAGATGCTGCAGTTCGGACACATTACTTCGACATTTTTGACACTTTGAATAAAACGGCGTATACATCACATGGAAAACCGTGAATTAGACGACGGGCAGAAAAATATCGTCAGTAGCTAATACTGCAAGCTTCTGTTACTTCGATCACACCAGAGTGAGGAGATGGACTTTTTACAGCTCGCTAAAGTGCCGATAGTGATAACTACAAAGATGAAGGAGACAAGAACCGTAAGTATTAAGCATATTTCTTTATTGGTGTTGACACGATTTTATGTCTATATGCGAACCAGGTTATACCTGAATGTAGTCCTCGTAGTTGTACTAAAAAACAGATAAATTTTTGCTTATGTTCCTGACTGTAAATTGTTCAGCTAAAACAGAAGCCGGTAACGAGCTGAAACACTACTATCAATCCTTATTCTCTGGTGGGACGGACAAGAGGGATCCTGCGATACACTCAATGTTACAACTCAGTAGAGGTCACATGGGCCAATCATTTCAGCGTCAACTGTACCACAGTTTCCGCCCACCGGCTCTGTAAATGGCTACGACGGTATAAGTTTCGTCTCCACTAGCCTTTAACAGTTACGGCAGATGTAGCAGAAGAAAAATGAACGCTTGAGTCGCAGGTTACAGTGATTAGTAGTTTCTCTAATAGCTCAAAAAAGACAGCGCAAATAACAGAGTTACGAGTTTTCTAATTTTTGAAATGTGTGTCGCAAACTTCAGCCCTCAAATAATTTCTGATTCCCACGCATTAATACTAACCCAAAATCCTGACAATGGATTGTGAACCTTTATATCAATATGTAATGAATCCGAAAGCGGCCTTTTATTAAAAACAATCGCTGAAAATCATAAGATAGAATGTTGGGACATAATACTAAAACGTAGGATTAATTGAAATGACAGCTCGGGGAACCGAGTTTTGCTAGAAAGAGAAGCTCACTTATCAACTGCTTCCAGCCAACATAACATTGGTTAGTAACCACAAACATCGAATGTTTGTATTTTGACCTTATCATGAATTTGTTACATTTCAGTAAAGTACTTTTGGACTTGATGGCAGGTTTTTTATTTCATTTGAAATAAAGGAAATAAAAAGACTTGTATTGGAAATTTGATATCTTCCTGAAGGAAAGAAGCAACCACCTTCCACCCGAAAATTATTATAAGGGATTTATAGGATAGCTGGCAACTACAGTTTTTGTGGACTTTGCATCGTAAGTATTGACGGGGTTCTCTTGAACGTTGCTTTTACGTTGTCAGCGCAGTATGCAGAGAAACGGGCTGGTGATCTACCGCCGTACTGAGGTAGGTGGAACTATTTGCAGTGAACGGTACAACGAACGAGCAAACTTTTATAACGCGCCCCGCCGCAATTGGTGCATCGGCCAGGATAAACAATAGCAAAGTTGGGATGTGTAGGAACTTTATAAAAACAGCAGTGTCAAGTGAGCTCGTGAAATATTCACACGCGTGTGTAAAGGAACTATAGTAGGACAATAGGAGCGAGTGAAATGAACTTTCGTCGGAAAACGGCAATAAGTGGAACGAGGTGCCAGGCTACGTCGGCGACTGCTGAACTTCGAGAGGCGGCGTTCCACAGTAGCAGCCAGGCAGACGGAGTAGTTGGCTGCCGTATATGGAGTGCTGGCCCATAAACTGGATCGGTGGACCCGCTGTTTCATCTCGCCATACAGTCAGCTGCACGAGGCAAAAAATAAGTAATGTTCTACTTAAAGTTTTGTGTGTGTGTGTGTGTCAAGAAACTTTGCAAAATGGCTTAAAATGATCAGGAGACAATAGATGAGAAACTGAAGGTAGATTTAGATAATGTAAATTACGAAAATGATTCCGCGATTGATAATTTCAGTTTTAATGTGTCACAAACAGAGGACATTGGTTTACTTGAGTCAAGGTCGTCTAACTATGGTGTAGATAATGAATTGAGCGTGGTGGAAGCCAATGCTAAATACATACCTGTAACTCTAAAAGAAATAAAGCAGGAACTAGTATCAGTGGCTTGTGAACCAAGAGGTAGTTTCAGATATGTTAGTAAATATTCTAAAGAATATGAATCAGATTAATGCTAATATGATGGAAATGGGTAGTGAAATTAAATCTTCGTTGAGTTCTAATATTGACAGCAAAATTAATAAAATGGGGTCTAATATCGACATTAAAATGAATAAAATGGGTAGTGACTGTGGTGTCACCGCCAGACACCACACTTGCTAGGTGGTAGCTTAAATCGGCCGCGGTCCATTAGTACATGTCGGACCCGCGTGTCGCCACTGTCAGGATCGCAGACCGAGCGCCACCACAAGGCAGATCTCGAGAGACTGACTAGCACTCGCCCCAGTTGTACGACGACATTGCTAGCGACTACACGTACGAAGCCTTTCTCTCATTTGCCGAGAGACAGTTAGAATAGCCTTCAGCTAAGTTAATGGCTACGACTTAGCAAGGCGCCATTAACCATTTGTAACGTTGCATGTACCTCAAGATAGAGTCTCACTTGTATCATCCAGAATGCTGTATACCAAAGGACAATATAAGTGTTCTAGTAGCTACGTTCTTTTCTTTATCACATTCATTACGAATCCTGTTCCAGACTTAACGCCAGACGGCGTGAGTTGACGCGTGCCCTTTCGGCTACTTCACTGTGGACTGGCTGCCTTAACAGTCCACTACAGTGACATTGACACTAAAATGAATAAATTAGGTACTGATATGGATATCAAAATAAATAAAATAGGTTCAGATATAAAACTTCCTTAAGTTCTGAAATAAATGAGCTACATACTGAAGTTCATCAGGGGTTTACTAACTTTTCAATACAAATGGTTGCTAGGATGGAAGATAAAATTTCGAATTTGAGGGATACTTGGAAAAACGATGTGACTTCTGTTGTGTACATAGTTCCGCGTAGTCAGCGCGTACACAACTTTCCCACTAGAGCGCGCCCTGCTAAGCACAACAGTGCAGGCGCAGCGCTCGTCCGTCTCCGCACTACGAGATGGCACTGTCTTAGAGATGGACCAAATTTGCTTCTGCCGATCCGCGTATTAATATCTAACGCAGCCAATGAGACTGAACGTAGAACCTTTTCTCCTCGCGGGTCACACTCACGCGCAGTGATACCTGAATGCTCGAGGTATTATAACGAGTGTACACACCTCCGATTAGTCAGTCTGTACCAGTATGTACCAGTCTGCATTAGTCTATAGTCAAGTTTCAGTCTGCTTCTAATAAGATTATCATATTCCTGTACATAGCCATGGAGATAAATGAATAGAAACTTTGTCAAGTATCAGAGATATGTGAGAATAAGATTAAAATACCAAGACCAAAGGAACTTCAGATTGTCAATTGTAAACAGCATCCAGAATCAAGTTAAGTAATTTCTATGCTTTTTATTATTTTAATAAATGTGTGTGAAAATTTATCAAGTTCTGTTTAAAGTTGGTCACCGTCAATCTGCCACTCTAAGCGTGCAAGTGGCATTTCTATCATCTGACCTAACGGCAGAAGATAAACACGCCATGATAAGACCACGAGACATATTGCTGACACCCACCTACTTCGTTAGAGCGACAAGTCAAATAATCTGATGGTGTGTGTACCGAAGGTCTTACAGTACGCACACCACAACTTCGTTCAGTAATGATGTGAAAGGTGAAATTAATCAGATAAAACAAGAATGTAACTAAGCTGTTATAACATTAATAGAATGTAACTAGGCTGTTATAACAGTAAAAGATGAATATGGCTGTTCAGATTGAGCAAGTTGCTGAGGATAGCAAACAATTGGAAGAGCAAGTAAGTTCAGAACTAATTAAATTTCATCTGCAGGTCCAGAATATAGAAAAACACTGTAAGGATAGCCATGTTGCATTAGAAAGTCATGTTAACGGTGGAAAAGTTGTGTGTGTTAAGTTTGGTGTGCAAGTGGCTAGTAAAATTACTAACATAGAAACTAATATCCAGCAATTCAGTATCAGTATGAATGAGTAATTGTGTGAGCATGAGGGTAGACTAACCCGAGTTGAGATTTGATCCTAGTAAAAATCTTCATATAAAGGAATTTTGGAGTGATTTTGAGGATGTTTTGCCTAAATTTTGCAATGAGAAACAATTCATTACTTCATATTTTATGGGAGAGGCAAGAACTTGGCCACAGATAAATATGAGCGATTAGTGGAGTTCAAACAGGCTTTTTGCGATGAGTATTGGGGAAAAAGAAAACAAATGGAGGTTTTGAATAAATTCCGCTCAGGGCAGAAGTATGATCCAAAAAAGAAAAGTCTTAAAAGATTTGTACAAAAGTGGGTTACGACTTTGTCATACTTGAATTTTAAAGTGGTAACGGAGCAAATAAATGGGAATCGGAAACAAGTTGCAGCTGTATTGTTGTTGTTGTTGTGTTCTTCAGTCCTGAGACTGGTTTGATGCAGCTCTCCATGCTACTCTATCCTGCGCAAGCTTCTGCATCTCCCAGTACCTACTGCAACCTACATCCTTTTGAATCTGCTTAGTGTATTCATCTCTCGGTCTCCCTCTACGATTTTTAACCTCCACGCTGCCCTCCAATACTAAATTGGTGATCCCTTGATGCCTCAGAACATGTCCTACCAACCGATCCCTTCTTCTAGTCAAGTTGTGCCACAAACTTCTCTTCTCCCCAATCCTATTCAATACCTCCTCATTAGTTATGTGATCTACCCATCTAATCTTCAGCATTCTTCTGTAGCACTATATTTCGAAAGCCTCTATTCTCTTCTTGTCCAAACTATTTATTGTCCATGTTTCACTACCATACATGGCTACACTCCATACAAATACTTTCAGAAACGACTTCCTGACACTTAAACCTATGCTCGATGTTAACAAATTTCTCTTCTTCAGAAATGCTTTCCTTGCCATTGCCAGTCTACATTTTATATCCTCTCTACTTCGACCATCATCAGTTATGTTGCTCCCCAAATAGCAGAACTCCTTCACTACTTTAAGTGTCTCATTTCCTAAGCTAATTCCATCAGCATCACCCGACTTAATTCGACTACATTCCATTATCCTCGTTTTGCTTCTGTTGATGTTCATCTTATATCCTCCTTTCAAGACACTATCCATTCCGTTCAACTGCTCTTCCAAGTCCTTTGCTGTCTCTGACAGAATTACAATGTCATCGGCGAACCTCAAAGTTTTTACTTCTTCTCCATGAATTTTAATACCTACTCCGAATTTTTCTTTTGTTTCCTTTACTGCTTGCTCAATATACAGATTGAATAACATCGGGGAGAGGCTACAACCCTGTCTCACTCCTTTCCCAACCACTGCTTCCCTTTCATGCCCCTCGACTATTATAACTGCCATCTGGTTTCTGTACAAATTGTAAATAGCCTTTCGCTCCCTGTATTTTACCCCTGCCACCGTCAGAATTTGAAAGAGAGTATTCCAGTTAACGTTGCCAAAAGCTTTCTCAAGTCTACAAATGCTAGAAACGTAGGTTTGCCTTTTCTTAATCTTTCTTCTAAGATAAGTCGTAAGGTTAGTATTGCCTCACGTGTTCCAACATTTCTACGGAATCCAAACTGATCTTCCCCGAGGTCCGCTTCTACCAGTTTTTCCATTCGTCTGTAAAGAATTCGCGTTAGTATTTTGCAGCTGTGACTTATTAAACTGATAGTTCGGTAATTTTCACATCTGTCAACACCTGCTTTCTTTGGGATTGGAATTATTATATTCTTCTTGAAGTCTGTGGGTATTTCGCCTGTCTCATACATCTTGCTCACCAGATGGTAGAGTTTTGTCATGACTGGCTCTCCCAAGGCCATCAGTAGTTCTAATGGAATGTTGTCTACTCCCGGGACCTTGTTTCGGCTCAGGTCTTTCAGTGCTCTGTCAAACTCTTCACGCAATACCGTATCTCCCATTTCATCTTCATCTACATTCTCTTCAATTTCCATAATATTTTCCTCAAGTACATCGCCCTTGTATAGACCCTCTGTATACTCCTTCCACCTTTCTGCTTTCCCTTCTTTGGTTAGGACTGGGTTTCCATCTGAGCTCTTGATATTCATACAAGTGTTTCTCTTTTCTCCAAAGGTCTCTTTAATTTTCCTGTAGGAAGTATCTATCTTACCCCTAGTGAGATAAGCCTCTACATCCTTACATTTATCCTCTAGCCATCCCTGCTTAGCCATTTTGCACTTCCTGTCGATCTCATTTTTGAGACGTTTGTATTCCTTTTTGCCTGCTTCATTTACTGCATTTTTATATTTTCTCCTTTCATCAATTAAATTCAATATTTCCTCTGTTACCCAAGGAGCACTACTAGCCCTTGTCTTTTTACCTACTTGATCCTCTGCTGCCTTCACTACTTCATCCCTCAAAGCTGGGTTGGAGGAAGAAAATAATTTCTGCACCCAGTGATGACATTGAACGGTGTGATCACTGTATTCAAGGTTCTCGGGTGGCCAGCCGGATCCGATCGTCGAAGTTCCACGATATTTCGGCGAATAACCGGTCCGTCATCATCAGGTGGTGCTGATGGAATGATCACTATTTGGAAAGACGTGCGAACCTTTTGAAAGAGGAAGAGAGTGCTAGGAGATATTATCGGCCTCCCGCTAGACCCAATGAAACAGAGCTGAAGTTAATGTAAACAAAATCAGCGTACAGCGAGCGAACAATTACAGAGGTAGAGGTCGAGGGAGAGGAGGTGATGTTGTGAGCCGGTTCAGCGACCGAACTCCGTACTTTGACTACCGTCAGCTGCAGTCTGATGATGTAACGGGTAGGAGTAGCCCGCTCGCTGACAGGAATGGTTCAAATGGCTCTGATCACTATGGGACTTAACATCTGAGGTCATCAGTCCCCTAGAACTTAGAACTACTAAAACCTAACTAACCTAAGGAGATCACATACCCATGCCCGAGGCAGGATTCGAACCTGCGACCGTAGCGGCAACGCGTTTCCAGACTGAAGCGCCTAGAACAGCTCGGCCACCGCGGCCGGCGCTGACAGGAATGTCAGATGCAACAACAGCGTAGAGACGGAAACGAATAGCAGCCTGTAATAATGATAGCGTTTGCAGACTGAAACAGTACTAATTAAACGCACTAGCGACACTCTTCGTAAAGAAGGCACCTAATAAACAGCATGAGGGTAGCATGATAGAAAACAGTAGGGCAGAGGAGAGTGACACTATAACAAAGTTTGTTTATCTAGGAAAAGAAGTAGCATCTGGTGAAAGAAAAAATAAAAATATAGGTCGAAGGAACCATGGTAGTGAGGAAGCAGGTATAGAAAGTGAAGGCTTAGATCAGGAGGTGAGGGTGAATCAGCACTGCAAAACAGATGAGAGGCCTACCAGAGACGGTGGAAGTAACATTATTATTGGGGAAACAGTTGTGGAAGTACCCAAGGAAGAATATAGTAGAGCAGAGGAGATTATGAATAGGGTGAATCAATCAATTTCAGAGAGTGGGGAAGAGGGGTCAGAAGAAGAGGTAGAAGTAAATGATTCTGAAAATTCTGACTTCACCAAGGAGGGTTGCGGAAGTAGAGGTTATCAAAGAGGGTGAGACGCTAGAGAAATATTTTAATTTATCAATTGTGGGCAGCGTAGTTAAAGCTGCCACTACTGAGGTGAAAGAGGACCCAGTTAAGTTATATGTATTTTACACAGAAGGGGTAGGTTTCGATAGGCAGCCAGAATATCGGTATAAAGTAAAATCAATTCCTAAATTTATTTCAAGATCAATTTTCTTTTCGTTTGCTTTTGTTAAATCTTATATTAGTATTTGCATGTTGGAATGACGTAAATGCATCTGTGAATAGTGGTTGGCGCGGGCCAGTTTTGGCGCGAGAATGATCACGAACGATGATTCTGATTGGCCAGTCAAACGAATCAGTCAATCAGAATCAAGCAGTTCCCGTGCACGACTAGATAGATATGGTGTGGTAGAAGCAGCATCCAGTGGGAGTCGCTAGTCAGCTATTGAACGTGCAGGTCATGTTGAACGTTTCAGTCTTCATTATGTGTAAAATGAAGCAGTAATTGGTTTCTCGCGTCTAGATTGTGTTGCCATAAAAGCAGTTGCGTTTACGAACAGTTTGTTGAAAGTCGGAAATTTTGGAATTGTTTTGTTGAAAAGTTATATAACGTGTGAACTTTTGGCTTGTGTTAGAATTCCGCGTGGCATGTTCTGTTTTCATATATGGAATATTTGGCGAGCAGTTTCTGTTAAAGAAATACACTGAAAAGGACCGAGGTTGAAACTCACTATTAGTAGCGGAACTGTAACTGTGAAATCGCGTAATTATTCGGGTCGGACTTATGAATATTCCTGGCTGCTTTGCGTGTGATCTGGATTGCATGAACTGTTAACTGAGAACAGTGGTCTTGTTAGAAAAGTACTTTTGGACTTGATGGCAGGTTTTTTTTTTCAATTGAGCTAAAGCAAGTAAAAAGACTTGTATTAGAAATTTGATATCTTACTGAAGGAAAGAAGCAACCACCTTCCATCCAAAAATTATTATAAGGAATTTACAGGATAGCTGGCAACTAGAGTTTACGTTTGGTCAGCTAGTCAGCTATTGGACGTGCAGGTCATGTTGAACGTTTCATTATGTGTAAAATGAAGAAGTAATTGGTTTCTCACGTCTAAATTGTGTAGCCATGAAATCAGTTGCATTTACGAACAGTTTGTTGAAAGTTGGAAATTTTGGAATTAGGTCAAGGAACATGTCAGATTTCTGTGGTTTTGTTGGTGTAAAGGAATGCGGTAATTTAAATTTTTTGGATATTATTTGTTTTGGAAAGGTGCGGTGTTTATAATTGTTGTATATTCAGCTTGCCCATCAGTTTCATTTTATTTTTTCAGCTATGCGTTATTGTGTCATTTTTATATTTGTTCGTGCTTGTTGGAGTGTGTATGTAGTGTCGTCATTGTCGTAATTCTGTATACACTGGAAGTATAAGCAGCCATTTTCTTCATATTGATGACCTCATGGGTCAAGACAGACGGGTGGAATCGGACGCTTCTGTAATGCCACCTTTATCCCATATGCACGCAGTTATTCGACTTAGCCTTGTGTTGGATGACCTCCTGGAGGATATCTTGCCAGAGTGTGCCCAATTGGCGCGTTAGATCGTCAAAATACCCATAATCCTCTAAACGTTCTAAACTGATGAGGGATCCGGCGACCTTGGTGGCCGAGGTATGGTTTGGCAAACGCGAAGACAAGCAGTAGAAACTCTCCCCAGTGCGAGCGAGCATTATCTCGCTGACGTGTAAGTCCAGGATGGCTTCACATGAAGGGCAACAAAACGGGGCGTAGAATATCGTCGACGTACCGATGTGCTGTAAGGGTGCTGCAGATGGCAACCAAAGGTGTCTGCTATGATGTGAAATGACACCCCAGACCACCCTAGTTGTCGGGTGGTCTTGCAGGCGACATTCCGGTTGGTATCCTATCTCTATCTGGGACGTTTGCAGAGGAGTCTTCACTGGTCATCGGGGCTCAGTTCGAAGCGGAACTCATCACTAAAAGGCAGTTCTACTCCAGTCGATGAGTATCCGAGCCGAATGTGCCCGACACCGGTGCAAACGCGGTTGTTGAGGCCAGCTGTAGTCAGAGCAGGTGGCTCCGTCAGCCCAGCCCCCTTTCCGTGAGCCGCCTGTTAATGGTCTCTGTAGTCACTGAAGCGCCGGTTCCACGTCGGTCGATGATAACGATTAATACGGGGCTCTGAGTGTCTTTAGGCCGACTGCTTTCTTCCTGGCGCTGTGTTCGGCCACGTTTCTCCCGCTTCTGCCAACATCGTCGAATAGTGGCATCGATCCTATTCAGATTTCGAATTATTCGCCGACTACTACAACCGGCTTCTTTGAGTCCAACTAGACGCCCTCTCTCAAATGCTGACATCGGCGTTATAGTATGCACGTGCCTTTGTGCGGTGCATACTTACTGTCCAACTGAATACACGGAAGGAAATTCGCAAAGACTTAATGCTCTGGTATCGACATCTCCCTTGTTTACTATCCTTGTCAAAAATGGTTCAAATGGCTCTGAGCACTATGGGACTCAACTGCTGAGGTTATTAGTCCCCTAGAACTTAGAACTAGTTAAACCTAACTAACCTAAGGACATCACACACATCCATGCCCGAGGCAGGATTCGAACCTGCGACCGTAGCGGTCTCCCGGTTCCAGACTGCAGCGCCAGAACCGCGCGGCCACTTCGGCCGGCTACTACTCTTGTCAACTGCGCGGTGAAATTGTGCTGCAGCATCACACATTCATTCATTGGTGGCCGAAGTTTACAGTATTGCATTTTCCGTCGATAACTGTATGAATATCAATTTGCGACCAAAAGTGATCAGGTGATACATTTACCCATTTTGAGACACGTCGGTACGTATCGTCAGGGAAAAATGTTTGCAGTTGCCTACGGAGCCATGATTGTATCCAGGTGTGCACGTCTTAGTCCGAGTCCGCAGCTCGTGGTCTAGTGGCTAGCATTGCTGCCTCTGGATCATGGGGTCCCGGGTTCGATTCCCGGCCGGGTTGGGGATTTTTCCTGGCCGGGGACTGTCCTCATCCTTTCCTCATCATCCTTATTGTGGATAGACTGGACTGCGTAAAACACTGGAGCGTGACAAAATTGGGACTGATGATCGCGCAGTTGAGCGTCCCACAAACCAAACATCATCATCATCATCTTAGTTCGAAGGAAATCGATGGCTACGAATGTCTCTCTTCAGGAGTCCCAAAATATGGAAATCGCATGGGAAGAGATCGGGACTCTGTGGACAATGTGGAAGGACTTCGTAGCAGCGTAGACAAACTTGGCAACGTTTTTTCCATGAAGACACTGACTGACTTCTTACATAAAAAAAATGGCTCTGAGCACTATGGGACTCAACAGCTGTGGTCATAAGTCCCCTAGAACTTAGAACTACTTAAACCTAACTAACCTAAGGACATCACACACATCCATGCCCGAGGCAGGATTCGAACCTGCGACCGTAGCGGTCGTGCCGACTTCTTACATACGAGGGAGGTTCAGAAAGTAACCTCCGATTGGTCACAGTGCGGGTTGTGGGGGGAGTAGCGACGCCATCTGTGCGTTCACGCACTCAACAGGTCAGTCGGCATCAAGCTGTGGTCGAGTGAACGTCGTACCTGCGCTAGTTTAGTTTTTGTGGCAGTTTGAAATGTGTGCTGCAATAGAAAACCCCGCCAAATGTGAAGTGCGTGCTGTCATAAGGTTTTTTACAGCCAAAGGATATTCTGCAGCAGCTATTCATCGTGAGCTTTGTGCCGTGTACGGACCAAGAGTTATGAGTGAAGGAGTTGTCCGTGAATGGGTACGTTTATTTAAAAGTGGACGAGAAAACGTTCATGATGAAGAGAGGAGTGGTAGACCATCATTGGTGACTGACGAACTCGTTCAGACAGTTGATGCAAAAGTTCGTGAAAATCGACGTTTCTCAATGTCGGAGTTGTCTACTGGTTTTCCACAGATTTCTAAGACTCTCTTGTACGAGATAGTGACAGCAAGATGCGGTCACAGGCTGGCTCCAGGCACAAGCGGGTGATTTTTATGCAGAAGGAATTTCAAATCTTGTGAAGAGATACGATAAGTGCCTCAATCGCTATGGAGACTATGTAGAAAAATAGTGCAAAGATGTAGTTGTAAGATGTATATATTAAAATATTTTTATTTAACTTGGTGTATTTTTTTAAATCAACCGGAGGTTACTTTCTGAACGGCCCTGATGAATGTGTTGTTAGTTATGGCGTTTACTTTTGCAATAATAAACAGTTTATTTATATTTTTCCATGTGTCCTGTTTTCATTTGACTGCCCCTTGCTGTGCGGCTGGTCCCGTCGGAGGTTCGAATCCTCCCTCGGGCATGGATGTGTGTGTTTGTCCTTAGGATAATTTAGGTTAAGTAGTGTGTCAGCTTAGCAGTTAAGTCCCATAAGATTTCACACACATTTGAACATTTTTGAACTGCCCCATGCACAGCCAGATAGAACAACTTTCAATAACAACAGCAGTGAGATCATTGCTGACGCAGCATTCACGCGAGGACTCTAACATCGTTTTATTTCCCTAAAGTCACGCAGGATTCAAACGATTTAAGACGTTTAAGAAGGAAATAAATTATGGAGAAAATATTTTAAGAATAGTAACAGAAAGCTGCACTGAAGGAGGACCAACAATGAAGAATTAATTAAAATTACAAAAAATACACTTCGTGATCAAAAGTATCCCCTCACCCCCAAAAACGTACGTTTTTCATATTAGGTAAACTGTGCTGCCACATACTGCCAGGTACTCCGTATCAGCGTCCTCAGTAGTCATTAGACATCGAGAGAGAGCAGATTGGGGCGATCCGCGGAACTCTAGGACTTGGGTGTCACTTGTGTCATATGTCTGTACGCGAGATTTCCACACACGCCTAAACATCCCTAGGTCCACTGTTGCCGATGTGATAGTGAAGTGGAAACGTGAAGGGACACGTACAGCACAAAAGCGTACACGCCGACCTCGTCTGTTGACTGACAGAGACCGCCGACATTTGAAGAGGGTCGTAATGTGTAACAGGCAGACATCTATCCAGACCATCAGACAGGAGCTCCAAACGGCTTCAGGATCGACTGCAAGTACTGTGACTTGGATTTCATGGTCGAGCGGCTGCTGATAAGCCACACATCACGCCGGTAAATGCCAAACGACGCCTTGCTTGGTGTAAGGAGCGTAAATATTCGACGGCTGAAAAGTAGAAAAACGTTGTGTGGAGTGACGAATAACGGTACACAATGTGACGATCCGATGGCAGATGTGGGTATGACGAATACCCGGTCAACGCCTTTTGCCACCGTGTGTAGTGCCAACAGTAAAATTCGGAGGCGGTGGCGTTATGGTGTGGTAGTGGGCTTGCACCGCTTGTTGTTTTGCGTGGCACTATCAAAGCACAGGCCTACGTTGATGTTTTAAGCACCTTCTTGCTTCCCACTGTTTAAGAGCAATTCGGGGAGGGCGATTGCATCTTTCAACATGATCGAGCACCTGTTCATAATGCACGGGCTGTTGCGGATTGGTTACATGACAATAACATCCCTGTAATGGACTGGCCTGCACAATGTCCTGACCTGAATCCATAGAACACTTTTGGGGTGTATTGTAACGCCTACTTCGTGCCAGGTCTCACCCACCAACATCGATACCTCTCCTGTGTAGCACTCCGTGAAGAATGGGGTGCCATTCCCCAAGAAACCTTCCTGCACCTGATTGAACGTGTGCCTGCGATAGTGGAAGATGTTATCAAGGCTAAGGGTTGACCAATACCATATTGAATTCCAGCATTACCGATGGAGAGCGCCACGAACTTGTAAGTCATTTTCAGCCTGGTGTCCGGATACTTTTGATCACATAGTTTATAATCGAGTCCAATACACACCATTTCGAGTGAAGTGTCTGATCGTAAGATGAGATAAAGACACATTGTCTACAGCTTAGCTATAGTTCATATATAATATTGAGCGAAGCGAAATAATGTGAAGTACTATTACGATGAAACGTTATATAAGAAAAACCTAAAAAATCAACAGACAAAGCAATACAAAACGTAACACAAAATGCAATAGGTGCAGCATAAGTACATGGGGAACAAACCTTTCTTGCAAAAACACTTCAGTGCATAAAATTCTGTATACAGTCACATTTTACTAGTAACATGTCAGTGTGCGCTCAGGCTCGCTGGAAAGTGAAATGCCGATAGACGGCACTCGAATAGACAGTATTAAAAGAATAAGTAATGTAAATAGAGAAATACAATAAATGAAGAAAATATGAAAGAACTAATAAAACTACAATTTTTACATCCTGGAAGCACAAATAATTTTTTAAACATTGCATGCAAATGAAATGCGTAGATAATAATTTAATAATTTCCAATATGTATATGGGCACAACGAAACAAGAGATAGCGTGTCAATGTCTGAGGTCTTCCTCAAGTAAGAAGCGCTACATTGTGAACTCTAAGTAGTCCTTCTAAAGTCATGTGCAAACGGGAAGGAGTCTACAAAAATTTATTCTTGGGAACTTTCATACAGTACATATTAACGCTCAGTAAAATTCTGAACAGTGAACGATATATGGCAGAGAACTGATTATTTATCAAATTTTAACGTCCAGAACTTCTGCATGTCACTTTTATACCAGACGATAAGATTGTCTCCCCGGCGTTTTCTAGAAACGTGGGAGAATCCCGGAATACGTTTCAAGTTTGGCAGCTCTCTGACCATGCCGGCCGGAGTGGCCGAGCGGTTAAAGGCGCTACAGTCTGGAACCGCACGACCGCTACGGTCGCAGGTTCGCATCCTGCCTCGGGCATGGCTGTGTGTGATGTCCTTAGGTTAGTTAGGTTTAAGTAGTTCTAAGTTCTAGGGGACTTATGACCACAGCAGTTGAGTCCCATAGTGCTCAGAGCCATTTGAACCATTTTGACCATGACTTACTTCCTGGAGTGGGTGAGTATTAACCTACTATATTCACTTGATTTTTCTTGTCATCTCTATCGAATATACTGAATGATTGAAACATAAAGGATGACTAGAGATAGCATGTTTTTGAGAAACTGTGGTGTCACCGCTAGACACCACACTTGCTAGGTGGTAACTTAAATCGGCCGCGGTCCTGTAGTACATGTCGGACCCGCGTGTCGCCACTGTGGGATCGCAAACCTAGCGCCACCACAAGGCAGGTCTCGAGAGACTGAGGAGACCTCGCCCCAGTTGTACGGACAACATAGCTAGCGATTGGACGTGCTAAGCCTTGCTCTCATTTGCTGAGAGATAGACAGTAGAATAGCCCTCTGCTAAGTTAACTGGCGACCACCTAGCAAGGCGCCATTTGTATCAGTGCCTATAGCTTACTAATATTCAAGAGAGATGTATTCCAAGGACTAATTAAAAGTTAAGTAACAAGCATCTACGTACTTTTCTTCTTATTCATTTATAAGTCTCATGTTCCAGACTTCACGCCCGTCTGCGTTAGCATTGCGTGCCCTATCGGCTACAGCATTGTGTCTAGGCTGTATGGTCTAGACACAACAGAAACTACAAGTAATCTCATCTTTTCTGTCGTAGATTATCAGTGTTAACCACAGTTCGGGCAAAGGCGGAGTTGGTTCTGCTGTGGCCGTCCATTTGCTCAGTGGGAAAGAATTTTCACGTCAGAGTGAAGACTTCGTTACTGTCAGTAACTTGAAGATACGAGGCGTGTTTTTTAAGTAAGTATCGTTTTGAAATTAAAACAAGACGTGCTAAGATATCTCAATAATTTTATTTTTAGATGAAAGCCTGAACCTTAATCTAATATTCTATATAATTTCCGTCAATATTGAGGCACTTTTCATAACGTTGTACCAGTTTTTGAATACCCTTCTCATAGAAGTCTGCCGCCTGACCTGTTAACCGCTGCATCACCAGTGTTTTGACTTCGTCATCGTCTTGAAGACGCTGACCGCCCAGGTGTTTCTTCAAGCGCAGGAACAGACGGTAGTCACTGGGCGCAAGATAGGGTACTTACTTAAAAAACACGCCTCGAATATTTGCATTCAGTGCTGTATCAAACATTTTATCCTTTTCACAGTTAGTTTACTTTTGTATAATTTATTTATAAGCACCATGTACATTTTAAGCTTCAGTTATGTTTTTGTGTTGGTCCTCGTCTATGATACTTTTCTATCGAATGAAATAACATATTTGGAGTAAATTGCTCGTCCACTGCAATCAATTTTGGCTAGAACACAAAAAATTCGAAAAAAAACAGTCGTGTGCCAGTAATGCAAGCAATCTCGTTTCTTGCATAGCGTTGTACCAATTGGACATGAATTGACCGGAGAAGCATACTTACATGGGTTTCTTGCCCCTTAAACGCAGAAAGGCATCCACAAAAATTGCGGGAACGAGGTGGAGGAATATTGCGCAGAGGTCGTGCGTCCACTTCTTCCTGCACAGAATGAGGCTGTAGTACCAGAGGGCGGCCTGGGGAGGGAAGTTGGTGCCGTACTCCGTGTGGCGCATGAAGTCCCTCCACGTGACTGGGTGCCGCATCCCGGACACCAGGTTGTACACGCTGGGCACAGCAACAACTTGTTCTTGCTTAGGCAGCTGGCTGTGCTTCTGCCTGCAACAGATCCAACTCAAATGACTCACACTGCAACTTTCACCGTATCACAGTTTACGAGACCGTTGCCATGGATCCAACTACTTACACACTACCTCTAGCAAAAATGACAATATCAAAAATGTTGTATGTGCTTGAAAAGAATATTATAGATCCTACACCCACTCCCATTTATCGGCTGACCGACCAAAAAATTGTAGAACTGGCCAACCGACATATTTATTTCGTTTGTAGGGCGGTTGGTTGGGTCTAACTACCTGACATCCCACATCCCTACCACTTCACATAACAAATTGTGTCGCCCGAGAGAAGTTCTTTGTTATCAGAGCTCGCTGGAAGAAGCGGTGTTAAAAAAAATTGTTCAAATGGCTCTGAGCACTATGGGACTTAACATCTCTGGTCATCAGGCGCCTAGAACTTAGACTACTTAACCCTAACTAACCTAAGGACATCACACACATCCATGCCCGAGGCAGGATTCGAACCTGCGACCGTAGCAGTCGCGCGGGTGTTGAAATAGGTCTAATATGACAGAGTGCAAGGCGTCCTAAACTTTGATTACAGAGTGTCTGAAGAAGTTTAGCAACTGCAAATGATTATGGGACACGTTGTTGGAGGAGTTTAGCAGTAGAGATACAGGTTCAAATGGATCTGAGCACTATGGGACTTAACATTTGTGGTCATCAGTCCCCTAGAACTTAGAACTACTTAGACCTAACTAAGGACATCACACACATCCATGCCCGAGGAAGGATTCGAACCTGTGATCCTAGCGGTTGCGCGGTTCCAGACTGTAGCGCCTAGAACCGCTCGGCCACACAGGCCGGCAGAGATACAGGAAATGAAGCACTTTATAGCACATCGTGTTACGAACCCTTCCAAGAACGCCACGTCCAGTCAGGAGCCCCTGGGCGGCCGCGGAAAGACGGACTGTAGCGCCTAGAACCGCTCGGCCACATCGGCCGGCAGAGATACAGGAAATGAAGCACTTTACAGCACATCGTGTTACGAACCCTTCCAAGAACGCCACGTCCAGTCAGGAGCGCCTGGGCGGCCGCGGAAAGCCGGACTGTAGCGCCTAGAACCGCTCGGCCACACCGGCCGGCAGAGATACAGGAAATGAAGCACTTTACAGCACATCGTGTTACGAACCCTTCCAAGAACGCCACGTCCAGTCAGGAGCGCCTGGGCGGCCGCGAAAAGGCGGACTGTAGCGCCTAGAACCACTCGGCCACACCGGCCGGCAGTCATACAGGAAATGAAGCACTTTATAGCACATCGTGTTACGAACCCTTCCAAGAACGCCACGTCCAGTCAGGAGCGCCTGGGCGGCCGCGGAAAGCCGGACTGTAGCGCCTAGAACCGCTCGGCCACACCGGCCGGCACAGATACAGGAAATGAAGGACTTTATAGCACATCGTGTTACGAACCGTTCCAAGAACGCCACGTCCAGTCAGGAGCGCCTGGGCGGCCGCGGAAAGCCGGACTGTAGCGCCTAGAACCGCTCGGCCACACCGGCCGGCAGAGATACAGGAAACGAAGCACTTTATAGCACATCGTATTACGAACCCTTCTTAGAACGCCACGTCCAGTCAGGAGCGCCTGGGCGGCCGCGGAAAGCCGGACTGTAGCGCCTAGAACCGCTCGGCCACACCGGCCGGCAGAGACACAGGAAATGAAGCTATAGCACATCGTGTTACGAACCCTTCCAAGAACGCCACGTCCAGTTAGGAGTTCCTGGGCGGCCGCGGAAAGGCGGACTGTAGCGCCTAGAACCACTCGGCCACACCGGCCGGCAGTCATACAGGAAATGAAGTACTTTATAGCACATCGTGTTACGAACCCTTCCAAGAACGCCACGTCCAGTCAGGAGCGCCTGGGCGGCCGCGGAAAGCCGGACTGTAGCGCCTAGAACCGCTCGGCCTCACTGGCCGGCAGAGATACAGGAAATGAAGCACTTTATAGCAAATCGTGTTACGAACCCTTCCAAGAACGCCACGTCCAGTCAGGAGCGCCTGGGCGGCCGCGGAAAGCCGGACTGTAGCGCCTAGAACCGCTCGGCCACACCGGCCGGCACAGATACAGGAAATGAAGCACTTTATAGCACATCGTGTTACGAACCCTTCCAAGAACGCCACGTCCAGTCAGGAGCGCCTGGGCGGCCGCGGAAAGCCGGACTGTAGCGCCTAGAACCGCTCGGCTACACCGGCCGGCAGAGATACAGGAAATGAAGGACTTTATGGCACATCGTGTTACGAACCCTTCCAAGAACGCCACGTCCAGTCAAAGCGCCTGGGCGGCCGCGGAAAGCCGGACTGTAGCGCCTAGAACCGCTCGGCCACACCGGCCGGCAGAGATACAGGAAATGAAGCACTTTATAGCACATCGTGTTACGAACCCTTCCAAGAACGCCACGTCCAGTCAGGAGCGCCTGGACGGCCGCGGAAAGCCGGACTGTAGCGCCTAGAACCGCTCGGCCACACAGGCCGGCAGAGATACAGGAAACGAAGCACTTTATAGCACATCGTGTTACGAACCCTTCCAAGAACGCCACGTCCAGTCAGGAGCGCCTGGGCGGCCGCGGAAAGCCGGACTGTAGCGCCTAGAACCGCTCGGCCACACCGGCCGGCAGAGATACAGGAAACGAAGCACTTTATAGCACATCGTGTTACGAACCCTTCCAAGAACGCCACGTCCAGTCAGGAGCGCCTGGGCGGCCGCGGAAAGCCGGACTGTAGCGCCTAGAACCGCTCGGCCACACCGGCCGGCACAGATACAGGAAATGAAGCACTTTATAGCACATCGTGTTACGAACCCTTCCAAGAACGCCACGTCCAGTCAGGAGCGCCTGGGCGGCCGCGGAAAGCCGGACTGTAGCGCCTAGAACCGCTCGGCCACACAGGCCGGCAGAGATACAGGAAATGAAGGACTTTATGGCACATCGTGTTACGAACCCTTCCAAGAACGCCACGTCCAGTCAAAGCGCCTGGGCGGCCGCGGAAAGCCGGACTGTAGCGCCTAGAACCGCTCGGCCACACCGGCCGGCACAGATACAGGAAATGAAGCACTTTATAGCACATCGTGTTACGAACCCTTCCAAGAACGCCACGTCCAGTCAGGAGCGCCTGGGCGGCCGCGGAAAGCCGGACTGTAGCGCCTAGAACCGCTCGGCTACACCGGCCGGCAGAGATACAGGAAATGAAGGACTTTATGGCACATCGTGTTACGAACCCTTCCAAGAACGCCACGTCCAGTCAAAGCGCCTGGGCGGCCGCGGAAAGCCGGACTGTAGCGCCTAGAACCGCTCGGCCACACCGGCCGGCACAGATACAGGAAATGAAGCACTTTATAGCACATCGTGTTACGAACCCTTCCAAGAACGCCACGTCCAGTCAGGAGCGCCTGGGCGGCCGCGGAAAGCCGGACTGTAGCGCCTAGAACCGCTCGGCCACACAGGCCGGCAGAGATACAGGAAACGAAGCACTTTATAGCACATCGTGTTACGAACCCTTCCAAGAACGCTACGTCCAGTCAGGAGCGCCTGGGCGGCCGCGGAAAGCCGGACTGTAGCGCCTAGAACCGCTCGGCCACACCGGCCGGCAGAGATACAGGAAATGAAGCACTTTATAGCACATCGTGTTACGAACCCTTCCAAGAACGCCACGTCCAGTCAGGAGCGCCTGGGCGGCCGCGGAAAGCCGGACTGTAGCGCCTAGAACCGCTCGGCCACACAGGCCGGCAGAGATACAGGAAACGAAGCACTTTATAGCACATCGTGTTACGAACCCTTCCAAGAACGCCACGTCCAGTCAGGAGCGCCTGGGCGGCCGCGGAAAGCCGGAATGTAGCGCCTAGAACCGCTCGGCCACAAAGGCCGGCAGAGATAAATGAAGCACTTTATCGCACATCGTGTTACGAACCCTTCCAAGAACGCCTCGTCCAGTCAGGAGCGCCTGGGCGGCCGCGGAAAGCCGGACTGTAGCGCCTAGAACCGCTCGGCCACACCGGCCGGCAGAGACACAGGAAATGAAGCTATAGCACATCGTGTTACGAACCCTTCCAAGAACGCCACGTCCAGTTAGGAGTTCCTGGGCGGCCGCGGAAAGGCGGACTGTAGCGCCTAGAACCACTCGGCCACACCGGCCGGCAGTCATACAGGAAATGAAGTACTTTATAGCACATCGTGTTACGAACCCTTCCAAGAACGCCACGTCCAGTCAGGAGCGCCTGGGCGGCCGCGGAAAGCCGGACTGTAGCGCCTAGAACCGCTCGGCTACACCGGCCGGCAGAGATACAGGAAATGAAGGACTTTATGGCACATCGTGTTACGAACCCTTCCAAGAACGCCACGTCCAGTCAAAGCGCCTGGGCGGCCGCGGAAAGCCGGACTGTAGCGCCTAGAACCGCTCGGCCACACCGGCCGGCACAGATACAGGAAATGAAGCACTTTATAGCACATCGTGTTACGAACCCTTCCAAGAACGCCACGTCCAGTCAGGAGCGCCTGGGCGGCCGCGGAAAGCCGGACTGTAGCGCCTAGAACCGCTCGGCCACACAGGCCGGCAGAGATACAGGAAACGAAGCACTTTATAGCACATCGTGTTACGAACCCTTCCAAGAACGCCACGTCCAGTCAGGAGCGCCTGGGCGGCCGCGGAAAGCCGGACTGTAGCGCCTAGAACCGCTCGGCCACACCGGCCGGCAGAGATACAGGAAATGAAGCACTTTATAGCACATCGTGTTACGAACCCTTCCAAGAACGCCACGTCCAGTCAGGAGCGCCTGGGCGGCCGCGGAAAGCCGGACTGTAGCGCCTAGAACCGCTCGGCCACACAGGCCGGCAGAGATACAGGAAACGAAGCACTTTATAGCACATCGTGTTACGAACCCTTCCAAGAACGCCACGTCCAGTCAGGAGCGCCTGGGCGGCCGCGGAAAGCCGGAATGTAGCGCCTAGAACCGCTCGGCCACAAAGGCCGGCAGAGATAAATGAAGCACTTTATCGCACATCGTGTTACGAACCCTTCCAAGAACGCCTCGTCCAGTCAGGAGCGCCTGGGCGGCCGCGGAAAGCCGGACTGTAGCGCCTAGAACCGCTCGGCCACACCGGCCGGCAGAGACACAGGAAATGAAGCTATAGCACATCGTGTTACGAACCCTTCCAAGAACGCCACGTCCAGTTAGGAGTTCCTGGGCGGCCGCGGAAAGGCGGACTGTAGCGCCTAGAACCACTCGGCCACACCGGCCGGCAGTCATACAGGAAATGAAGTACTTTATAGCACATCGTGTTACGAACCCTTCCAAGAACGCCACGTCCAGTCAGGAGCGCCTGGGCGGCCGCGGAAAGCCGGACTGTAGCGCCTAGAACCGCTCGGCCTCACTGGCCGGCAGAGATACAGGAAATGAAGCACTTTATAGCAAATCGTGTTACGAACCCTTCCAAGAACGCCACGTCCAGTCAGGAGCGCCTGGGCGGCCGCGGAAAGCCGGACGAGTGGAATAGTATTTATAGAATAAGAAATCAGGTGACAGACTCGGGACCTGTCGACGACGAACAAACCGCTGCTCTAACCATAATTTGCATATCAGTTTTGCTACGCAGTATCTAAAGATTCAACCGCGAATTAGAGATTCTGAATAATTACAGAAACGACAGAAACCTTATAATAACAGTTCTACACACAGAGAAAAATCAATAAATTGTTCAATATGGCGGCAGCCAGTAAATTGATTCACGTTCAAACCATGCATCTTCTTGGTCAGAAAGACTTGCCACCCGAACAACTCAGGCTGAGCCAGGTTAGGAAACCTATGGTGCAAAATTTAAGCAGCCAGTTCTGTGGCTGAGCAGGCGGCAGCTAGCAGCTTGAACACCCAGCAGTTTGCACTGGAACTACTTTTTTCAGTCGTAGGCACACTAGTGTGAGGTGCTGACCAGCTAACAAAACACCTGAGCAATGCCGCTCCGACGGATTCTGGAATGTATTCTTGGAAGGTCCATTAGCTGCTGTCTCGCCCACGACAGCCTTTTGTCCATAAAGTACGCTTGGCCATGCAATGGTAAGGCTGAACGCTTCGAGACTTCGTTTGGCGATCGCGTGTATTTCGCTATACTACGGGAGGGCATTAATGCCAACCATGCGGTAACAGTCACCGAATATGATCCTCCTGCCGTCCCCCTCCCATCGCAACACCCTCTTTCGTTGCTGAAACGTAATTGTCATTTTTCAGTATTCCCTCTCCGAAGTGTTCTCAAAGTTGTGTAGTTGTTGGTGAACGCTATTTCTGTATGGCATTCTGCAAATGTCTCGATGTCAGTGGAGGCTGCCCTTGGTTAAGAACACGTTGTGCTGTGCTTATTTCAAAATATATCTCTTTGTACTAGTTTCTAAAGCTTTTATTTGCATTTCAGTTTCCACCATCTTCCCCAGTATCCACTGAAATCATTTTCAGGCTGTATCTCATTCCTCCTCACAGTATGATGCCGGGTAGAATAATAACATGAGATCCAGTGGCCTATCAATATTTGTCTCACCCACTAACTAGGGCAAGTTCTCTTCATTCAGATCACCAGGGCTACAAAAGTTCTAGTGAAGCAACAAGGTTCTAAGTTCTAGGGGACTGATAACCTCAGATGTTAAGTCCCATAGTGCTCAGAACCATTTTTGAACATCACAGTGGACTCTGTCTTGCAGTGGTATTTGCTGTTGTCTCTATTCCATCACACAGTAGAACATTCCTCCCTCCGACCGAATGTGGTGGAGAGAACCAATTTAGGAACTATATAGTACTTTTAAAAACCCAATCGCGCCTCAAATTACCGACAGATCAACTTTTTGTTTTAGTTGCATAGCGTGGTATGGACAGACATGACCGGCGCGGATGTGGGCCTCTCCCCCAGCCAGTGCAAACTGGGCTACGCTGGAGTCAGAGTACGGCGCGCTTCAAGACTGCGAGTTTGTGTGATCGTCAGGATTTTTTTTACACCTGATAAGTTTAGTGGAAACATTGTGGTGGAGGAGGGTGTTTATGCTCTCAAACGTCAGTGCGTACAAACCTCGCATATATTTAGCGGTACAATCTATTTGTGACGGAAATTTCATTACCTGATTTGCGTAATGTTTGCATGTGATGCTCAGACGTTGAAAATATGTTCTGTTATGAAGAAAGATCATTGTACGAGTAAGGTGAAAGTGAGTGTTTAAGGGGATCTATTTGACTCCTGTAAATTGTTAAACAATTAATTTGACAGGGTAGTGCAAATGGATTATTTGGTTCTATTTTTGATATCGAAATTACATCAGCTTTTGCTTTGTATCTAGCACTAGCCAATAGGAATACAGCACTCTGAGGAGAAATGAAAACCTCCATCTTTGTGTTTGGAGACGTTGCTTCACACAGACAAACGGGGAGTGGCCTCTTGAGAGAGACAGAAACAGGAAGCGAGTCTGGAATTTGCCAATCAACAGAATGCCACCACTTGAAGGTTTGTTTGGGGGCCACAAGATCAAAGGATCCGGTCCGTGGTCGGTGGTGTTTAGTAACACGATCTGTAAGACACTGGTATGTTCTGACCTTCGTGGCGGCGCCCTGGCGATAGACCCACAAGCGGGAGACCCCAAATGGTGGCTGCTATACTGCACTTCATTCCATTCCCCAGTGATTATAATTATAATGCCATGGGGAGCAAGGGTGGGGGTAAAAGTGGGGGGGGGGGGGATGCAGTCACGATGTTTACCCAAGTTGGGGAACCCTGTCTCCTAAAAACTAATTAAATAACGAATATGTATCAGTATATTATTGACTTTGATTTGAATTTCGTCTCATGATATTGTTCCTCTCCATCACAGCGTGAGTCTTCTCTCTACCGATTTTTTCTGGGATGAGTGGGGAGGGAGAGAGGGGCCGGACATCCTCTGGCAGTGTCACTGTGCACTAGCCGAGTCCATCCCTGTATGTCAAGGTGAGAGTTCACAGATGAAAATTTTCCAATAAGACGTCACAATCTGCAGCAGTGTAATTACGTAATTAGGACATGTAGCTGCTGAATATGAGCTTTTCCGACCAAATAAAAGTTATATCCAGCACCTGCAAATTCAATTTTCTAAATAAACAGTATCTTTTATGCTATTGAATTTCCAGTTGTGAGAACCTTCCTCACCAGATGGTAGCTTAGAGCATATGATAGAATCCATTTTCAGTCAAGCATTTACCTTGGAAGGAGTTCTCATGCACATCAGTATTCCACAGGGGTTTACCGTGTAAACGCTGCTTTGTTTGTGGTTAGGTCTACCAGGACCGACAGCGTATGAAGATCCGGCAGTGGCACGCTACAGGTCGAGAGATAAAAGAGAGAGAGAGCACATACTTGGACAGGAATTTCTCAGGTATCAAGTATCAAAAGTTTACCACCACCTGATGCTTTTGTTCGGGGATTAGCGTGACATTCGATCACCACATAAAGAAAAAGTATAAAATCACAGAGGAGCCTATAGCTTTGTATAAACTGTAGAAGATACAGGGAAAATTAGCAAACCTGTTAGGAAACAAGTTTATCTATCCTTCAAAAATACTTGATGTGAAAAGAAAAGTAACTTTCGGGTCATTCCACATTTGAGTGTAAAAACTGTTTTTGATTCTGACTGGATGCTTCACCTCATGGTGATACATTGTGAACGGGGACTGATAATATATAAATACTGCGACATGGAAGAAAGATACAGTTTTATGATGATGTGATAAATAATGATGACCTTGTAGGTTCTTTAATGACAACTAAAGATCCATCTATTTTTTTAATATGAAGAGTAGAATAGCAAAACTAGTTGGGTAGAGTTATTGGGTAGAGTTACATGTGTCCCCAAATAACATGTACTTATTCAAACAAACAAAAATCAGAGATAAATGATATTTTTAAAGAGAAAAAATATGTGGACAAGTATTCTTAGAAGCTCTATGAAAAATAAAGTTTTTAATACAAATTGAATATTAAATGCCATGATCCATTTCATATATAACCCCAGAGGGCACTTATCGCCAAGGAAAAAATCTACAGCAGAAGAGATAAATACTACGGAGGAACTAGGAGTCATTGAGAAAAACAATATTAATTACAATAATCTCTTGATTTATGTTTCAAAACGAGTCAGAGGAGCAAGAATGTTGATAGAGGCAAGTAAGCTGTATACTACAACTCACAGAGAAACTAAATTAAGTGATCCAGTGTTTCATGGTATAAAGTGTTTAATCAGTTCAAATTTTGCAAATACCATTCATTAGTTTCCGTGCCCTATAAACATACTGCTCTTTCCTCTTGAAGAAAATAGTATCAATATTGAATATTCCGTTTTTGATTAAATGTATATCAGTTTCCGTTTTTATGACACCATTGGATAAAGCTTTTGTGAGAGAATTAAGTTCAGTAGCAAATATTTAAATAGATGATAAAGTGCCAATGTTGAGGGGACCAGGTCTACAAACAGATGTTGCCTTTTACTTTTGCTATTATTTGTGCAATACCTGGAGAAATTCTGAATGAGGCAGATAGCTTAAATTTCAGGCTACAAAATCATGTAGGACTCATTAACTAAATATGTCTTATAAATTATAGAGTGCAGTAATTAGTCGTCCTTTTCTTTGAGTATTCAAAGAAATGTGACTGATGCCCGAACAACAGGGACTTACATGCATCAAGAATAGAAAATAGTGCATTTAGAATGGCTAGCCACTATCCGAAATCTGGATCTACGTAATAAAATCTAAAAAAGGAAGACTCATTGCTGCACTCTATAATTTATACGCCACATGACAGTGGCTGAGTGTACCCACTTTCCGAATGGACGGTAACCTGATGAATTAAATATGTGTTTAGGTGACCCAAAAATTACCTCTCCAAAATGATTGCAACTATGCAGAACAACTTTGGGTGTTTTGTGTGTAGCATATCACTAGAAGAGAATTGGAATAACCTGATATTAATAGGGAGGCAGATCAAACGAATTTTCGAAGAAAAATTTTTATTTTATCAAAATTATGGCAACTTCCTTTTCAAGGAACATATTCTTCAAAAATAAATTCGTCATGGTTAAATAACACATGAACAAAAATAGATTTTGCTTAAATGTATAGACAACAGTATGAACTTATTAAATGTATGAAATGCAATGAAATCTTCAAGTAAAATAAGTTCAGCTTGTTATTATAACTACCTATAGTTACTCAAATACATTAGCTCAGTGTTTAAAATCAGTTACAAATGTGTGAGATAACCGCTATTTTAAGGCGTCCACGTATTTTTACTTTAGTCGTATCAAACTGAAGCTTCCTCATTTGACCATCTAGAATTTTCCTCCTTTATAACCATGATGGACACGCAAATCTTGTTTCCACCGATTTTGACAATCTACCCAAGGTACTGGCAGTCATCGTGATTTACCAAAACAAAGTCGTTTACATGGCATTCATGGTGATCAGGAGGCTCTTGAGACTGTGGGGGGTTCGTTATTGGTCTTGTATGATGTGACTTGTTGGCATCTTTTTGAGGTTCTTCTTTGTTCGTGGTAAGTGCCGAATGAGAACCCTAATCGTGTGCTTGGCAGGAGACTGAGAGTGGAAGCTCCTCGCCATAAAGAGGTTCTTCAGCCTCTGAACTACCATTAAGAAAGGCCAAACTGTCGCTACTCTCCGCATAGATAATGTCTGACACTCCCTCATCTGAATCTGCAGAAGAAAATTCAAATTGACATTTCATGAGAAGCTTTCTTTTTCTTCGACTTATCAACCTTCGTCATGTTCCACCTCTTGGCTGTACATGGCTTTTTCTTCTTATTTGTTCTTTAGCACCGACGGGACTGTCAATTAAAATAGCAATAAACTTTCTTTCTTTGCCACAGCTGGATTGCTATCATGGACTGGCTTTGGGCAAAGGGCAAATTTCTTCTGGTGTGATGTGTGTGAATTCATTTTTTAGAGAAATTGTTTGTTTTTTAACGAACTGTAGTGGAGGGTTACTTGATATATGTGTAAAGCGAGTTGTCAGAGCTATGTCAACCGACCCCCTACCTAACTATGCTGATTAATAGCCCCTTGGGGATATCGAGAACAAACACAGACCCAAACATCAGACGCAAAAGATTGTGATACAAGCATGCAACTACTCTTTCGACCTACAGATTGACCAGAACAAAATGCTTACGACGAAAATAATCATCAGTCAGATAAACGATGAAACAAGCGTCCTCTCTTCGTGATGCTTCCATGCGGACTGTAGTTATACCACTCTCCACTGGCACGATGCCAGTGTTCTAACTCCACGGTGGCAAGAAATAGAAGCTGTGTGCCAACTAACTCCCTATGCAAATCAGAAATGGAAAGAACATTCTAAGATGTTACTACAGATATTTGAAGCCTTGCAAAATAGGGGTACGACACTTTATCTAAAGAAGTTCACGTTTGTGAATACAGAATCAAGATTTCTGGGCTATCTGATAAGCAGTGAGGGTACCAAAAAGTATAGTAACGAATTGAAAGCTATTACAGTTTTGTAAAGGTTTCGTCATGATCTCTCTATCGACAAAATTTTCCGGATTATTTCCCCAGTCAGATCTTCAGGAGGGGACTGCCAAGAGCGAAGTGACAATGAGAAAAATGTCGGATACCATACGAAAATATGACATTCTATGAGTCGCAGAGTGGAAGGTCAGAAGTTTGAAGTGTTGGGGAAATTAGAAAATCTGTAAAGGAAAAGTTAGGATGATCAGTCTCGATATGCTGAAGATCAGTGAAGTGAAACGCAAAGAAGGTAAGAAGTTGCTGTCGGACGAACAGTATAGGAGAACATCAACTGCAACTGAAAATGGTTGAACTGTAGTAGAAGTCATTATGGATTCGAGGGTAAAGCAGAGAGTGAGTAAATAGTTCAGTGGTAGGTTTGTCGACCTGAGAATCGATGGTAAAACAATGTTAACAACAATAATTAAAGTATACATACCAACGTCAGAAGCAGAAAATGAAGAGATAGCGAACGTAAATATGGATATTAATCGTGCAGGATAATGAATAGACAACAGAGCTATGGGAGAATATAGGCTGGGAAGAGAAAGACTAATTGAATACTGCACTAAATTTCAGCTATTAAGTATTCGAATGCAGGAGACAGGAATATACTGTCTATTAAATACGACATACCGTTAGTCAATAGTTATTCGCTGTCACAATGTCAGTCATATTACTTATCTCCGATATGTACGCATGTCCTAAAATATGACAATTGGTCTATAAGATGACATGTCACATACAGGTCAGATATACTTTAACATTGCAACATGCACTTGAGAGTGGCTATAATGCCGAAATCATGATTATGTAAGACAAATGAAAAATTTCCAATCAAATGGCGGAAATTTCTTAATGAAAAATTATCTTGAATTGCCCCTTTATTGCGACAGCATCAACTGATCCAACCGTTTCGAAGAGGTTGATTTAAAAATGTGGTCACCTCGATTCCTCAATGTGGGGATGCTGCATCTTGCCGAAAGGTTAATTGGTGAAATCCGTATCAAGTTGTAGAGTTAGCCATTGCTCAAGCTTCCCCAGGTAAATAGATGATGAAACGCTCAAAGTTCGCACACAAAAATTTAAGTGTTCATTTCTTCACATGTTATTCTAGAGGGGAAAAGTCGAGTAATGGTCTAAAAGTGTTTCTGCGAACCCTCAATCAGGCACTTGGATGTGAGTTGCAGAATATTGCCGTAGGCGTGAATGTAGATGATATCCTTTCTTTCAGGAGTGCTAGTTCTGCTAGGTTCGCAGGAGAGCTTCTGTAAAGTTTGGAAGGTAGGAGACGAGGTACTGGCAGAAGTAAAGCTGTGAGTACCGGCCGTGAGTCGTGCTTCGGTAGCTCAGTTGGTAGAGCACTTGCCCGCGAAAGGCAAAGGTCCCGAGTTCGAGTCTCGGTCGGGCACACAGTTTTAATCTGCCAGGAAGTTTCATATCAGCGCACACTCCGCTGCAGAGTGAAAATCTCATTCTGGATGTATCCATAAACGTTATGACCTTTTGTGGAAAATAACATCTTAAAGCTAAAATCATAATAAAGAACTACATTTTGGAACAAGAACATGTAGACAGTTACCTGGGCTGTGATATCTCATACTTATAATAATGTTCTTGGAAAAAAAGAAGCTACGAAGTTATTTCCAAACGCTAGGTACGATTAAAAGAACGCTCCTGAACAAAAGCAGGACAGAGACAGTATTCAAATTTTATAACGCTGCTCTACATATCCAAAGTATGGACTTCAGTGAAAAAACAATTACAGAGAATTGATGTGGCTGAGGAGAGACTTCTAAGACGTTTGGTTGGATTCAAAGCACACAAGAAAACCAGTGAGATAAGAGAGGAGCTAAATGTTCTACAAATAGTGGAAAAGATCCAACAATACAGAAAGGAATGGCATGATCATCTACTACATATGTATCAAGGCTGAATACCAAGGAAAATCTATGAAGAACGCCCAAATGGTAGAAAAGGAGTAGTAGATCACGAAGAAGAATGTGTGATGAGGTTCAAATTGTTTGATTTTGGAAAAGGCAAATATGTATAACCCCAAGATGATGATGATGGTAGTGATGGTGGTGATGATGATGATGATGATGATGATCATCATCATCATCATCATCATCATCATCTTAGAATGTTCGTGGTAGATGGACGTGTTTGGTTTTATCGCAGACAAAATCTTCTCTACACTTTGATGTCAGAACGACAGGTGTTAAATTATAACACAACAAATACCTCTTATACAGGATCTATCCCTTTCGCTTATGACACAGATCCCTTCACTTAATGCATCATCGAGCGTGTACTGAGTTCTGACTCACTGTTCTTGTACACAGATCGAAATTTTGGACTGTCTTTTACATTCTCTCTCATTCTTATCGCTTTTCACGTCCGGAAACCAGTTCACAATCTTTCAGCCCAGTATAGGGCCACGTCCAAGACTTCTTTCATGTCCAGCTATAAATCGCCAGGGTTGCACCTATAAGGGCAGTTTGGGCAGGCGAGCCGATGCTCCATGTCCCGCACAGCGCCACAGTCACACTTATCATCCGTGGTTGCAAGACCACACCTAATAATATTTGTCTTCACTGGGCAACCCCTGTCCTTATTCGGTTCAGTGTCCTCCATGTCTTCCAGTTTGTACTGAATCAGCTGGGCACTTCCGGTGCAGGTGGGTAGTCAGCTGGTGGTTCTTCTATTATAGTGGCTAAGAACATTTTACGGGATTTCAATCGCCCAGGGATGCCGATCGTCAATAATTTGTCTGAGCCTCTGATGTTCTTCGAGAGTTGGGATTCACAAACCCGGCAGCTCTATGTAGATACACAAACCCGGCAGCTCTATGTAGCTTTGGTAGGGAAGTAGGTTTCATGTATCCCGTTGTTATTCGACATATTTCATTAAGACTTATGTCAACCTTCTTTGCATGAGTTGATCTGGACCATACTGGACAAGCATATTCGGCTGTAGAGAAGCATAACGTTTGTGCGGTGGTTCTTAATATTGAAGGTTTAGCACCCCATTTGCTGTTTAGTTTCCGCAGAGTAATAATTATGGCATTTACCTTCTGTCACGTCTTTTCACGATGGTACTTGTATGTCAGAGATCTATCGAGCACCACGCCCAAGTAAGTTGGTCTCTCGGTATGCTCCAATGTGGTATTATTCCAAGAGACCTTAAGTTTACGGTTACCTTGCCTGGATCGAAGGTGGAAGACTATGACGTGTTTTGGACGGGTTTGGCTTAAGAAAGTTGTGTTTATAATAGTTTGACATTTCTCTAAGAGCTTTCACCAGCTTCTGTTCTACATCCTCAGAGGTTCTCCCCTGTGCTGTAATTGCCAGGTCATCCGCTTAAGAAAATTTTTCCTATGCTTAGGAATCGGTTGGTCGTTGGTACACAGATTAAATAGGGAGGGCGCCAAAACGCTTCCTTGGGCCGGACCTTTTTTACTAATCTGTCCTTTTGCCCATTGAGGGCAACAAAAAATTGTCTATTTTGTAATAGGCTCTCGATAATCTTAACAAATTGATAGTTCATTATAGAGGTTCTGGAGCAGTAGCCTGTGGTTAATTGTATCATATGCAGAGCTAAGGTCGACCAGGGCTAGCCCTGTTATCTTTTTATTTTCGTGTCCTTCCTCTATGTGTTCTGTTAAGCACAGTATTTCGCTAGTACATGATATTCTTCCCGGGTTTCAGGAGTGCCGCTATCCTTGCCTTCCTCCACATCTTGGGGATATTACATCTTTTGCGACAATGATTGAAAAGTCGCAGGACCAGTTCTTTGTGCCCAGTCCAAAGCGTTTGATCTGCTCCATGCACATGTCATCCACCCCATCTGTTTTGCCGCTTTTCATATTGCTGAGACCCTTGTTGAATTCTATCGTTGTAAAAGGTGTTAAAAACCTATCAGTTTCTCATTCTAAAGGTCTGTTAATTTTTACTTTCTGTTGTTTTGTCTTGGTCTTTCCATTCAGGAGCAGTTGATGAGCCACTGGATTAGGTGTTACCGCGTTAGACTGTTCGGGACCATTTGGGTCTCTGTCAAGTTTTTTTAATAAGATTCTAGGGTATTTTGCTGCTATGTGTCATATCCATCCTCTTCAGGGTCTCCATCCATCTATTTTGCCGAGCTTCACATATCATTTCCATCAAAGCCGCACGACATGCTATTTTTTCTTGATTAAAGGGGTTCTATTGGTATAGTTCTTCGTACTTGGCTAGGAGATGCCTGGAGTCGTGTGAGAGACCAGGGATGTACTACTGTCGGCAGCCTCATGGTATATGTTGTCTGGAGATTCTCTGTAGCATTTGCACAAATGACTGGTTGTTCTCTGGGGTTCGGGTAAGGTTTACTATGGCTTTATCCAGGTCGTCTGCGAAAGTTTTCCAGTTGGCCTTTTTAAAATTAAATCTTCTGCGAAACGGTACTGTAGTGGTCTTGACTGCTGTATACACCTGTATCCCTACTGGACGATATACTACTTTAGTACAGCAGTCTTTTATGTTTGAGCTGGTAATGCAGTTGTTAGGGCTATATGTACGTTTCCATACTTTACTTGTGAAGGAGGGGGGAAGTTTTAGATCATGGAGGATAGTGAGGTTTCTTGTTTCCAGCCTTTCCTCCAACAGGTGCCCGTTCTCGTCTGTTTCACTATACCCCCAAGTGGTGCTGTGGCAGTTAAAATCTCCTACAATGAATTTGGTGTTTTGGTTTGTGAAGTTTTTTGGGCGGGGTGAAAGCAATTTTTTTTTCCTGGAGGTTAATTTCAGCTGTTAGTATTTCGATATTATTGGCTGTACATTTTCTGAAAGAAGTCACCGTCATCTCAGCTATAACGAATATGGAACTGCCGTGTTTAGGATGTGGCGCTTCCACAGCCAGTCGCATTCCTTGTATTTCAGGTATTTTTGCTTCTGCGGCTCTGTGGGTTTGTTGAACGCATAACACATCCCATTTATGAGTCTGGCAGAGTTCCGATAAGATGTCTTGTTTGTTGCTTCTAATTCCCTCGACGTTTAGGCTTACAATCGTCAGGACTGGCTCTGAGAAGTGCCTATTTGTTACCTTCTTCCAAGGTTTCCGGTGCTGGAAGGATTGGCCGTTATCGTTATTGATAAAGTTTCCAGGGGACGCCGGCATGCTATAGTCTGATGGTGTCACTCTCGCTGTATATTACGCATTAATAGTCATAATCGATTTAGAATTATCCTGTATTTAACTGGATGTAGAAGCTTATTATCATGATTATAGCTTTGAAAAAATTGAAAAACAACAAATCGCCTGATATAGACAATATCCCAGCCGAACTTCTGCAATATGGAGGAGCAAAACTGAATCAGGAGTTGTATAATCTTGTTTTCAACATGTACGAGCAGGGTAAAATTCCTACAGACTTTGAGAAAAACATTATGATCCCCATTCCAAAGAAGGCAAATGCTACAAGATGTGAAAATTATAGGACGCTCAGCCTAGTTACTCACGCCTCTAAAATATTAACCTCAGTTACCCTAAAACGCAAAGAACAAAAAGTCGAAGATACACTCTCCGAAGACCAGTTTGGATTCCGGAAAGATAGAGGAACCAGAGAAGCAATATTTGCTCTAAAACTAATAATAGAGAAACGACTAGATAAGAACCTGAAAACATACATAGCTTTCGTAGATGTAGAGAAAGCCTTTGATAATGTTAAATGGGATAAGATGTTTGAGGTACTCAAAAAGTAGGAATAGACCATAAAGATAGAAAAATGATATGGAACCTGTACAAAAACAAGACAGCAGTTATCCGTGGACGGACAAAACAAGAAGAGGTGCAGATACGGAAAGGTGTCCGAGAAGGTTGCGCACTATCCCCTGTTATCTTTAACGTATACATTGAAGAGGCGCTGAAAAAAGTAAGGGAAAATTCACAGACAGGTGTAGTAATTCATGGCCAACGAATAGATATGATAAGATATGCCGATGATATAGCTGTCCTGGCTGAAAGTGAAGAAGATCTTGTAGTCCTACTGAATAGAATGGATAAAGTTATGGGTGAAGAATATAATATGAGAATTAATAAAGCAAAAACAAAAGTAATGGCATGCGACAAAGAAGATCAAGTGAAAGTCCAAGTTCATGTAGGCAATGAACTGCTTGAACAAGTTGATAAATTTACTTATCTGGGCAGTAATATTACCAGGGATGGAAGGAGCAAGGCAGAAGTGAGAAGTAGAATAGCTCAAGGAAAGGCTGCTTTTAACAAGAAGAAAAACATATTAACATCTAAGAGCAGCAGCCTCGAAATCAGGAAAAGATTTTTGAAATCATATGTGTGGAGTGTGGCATGCTATGGGTGTGAAACATGGACTCTCGGGACAGAGGAAGACCAGAAGCTAAATTCTTTTGAAATGTGGTGCTATAGACGCATGCTCAAAATAAAATGGATCGACAAGGTCACAAACGAAGTGGTTCTGGAAAGAGCAGGTGAGAAGAGAAGCTTCTAGAGTTTCATTGTTAAAAGAAGAGTGCAATTTACAGGCCATCTATTAAGACATAAAGGACTCCTGAACACAATCATAGAGGGATATGTCGAGGGAAAAAGACCAAGAGGAAGACCACGACTGAGGTACGTGGAACAAATCGTGAAAGATGTGGGATGTAACACCTATAAAGAAATGAAGAGAAACGCCGAAAGACGCACAGAATGGAGACAAGCTGCCATTGTAGCTGTTGCAAACCAATCCTTGGATTGACCACTACAGAAGAAGAAGAAGTCAGCAGAAAGGGTGTCAGTGTTACAGAGAGTGTGGGGCTCTCACCAGGTGTCCCAGGCACAGGCGATGGTGGCGTTGGTGACCAGGTCGACGGGAACGAGGTCCGCCTTGACGTCGGGGTCGGCCAGGAAGACGCGCATCAGCCCGACGCCGGCACCCGCCGCCACGCCGATGGGGCCGTACATGTTGCTCACCCACAGCGCCAGCGGCTCCTCCGCCGTGCTCACCACTGCGGGAACAAAATGTTCAAATGTGTGTCAAATCTTATGGGACTCAACTGCTAAAATCATCAGTCCGTAAGCTTACACACTACTTGACCTAAACTATCCTAAGGACAAACACAGACACACACCCGTGCCCGAGGGAGGACTCGAACCTCCGCCGGGATCAACCGCACAGTCCATGACTACAGCGCCTCAGACCGCTCGGCTAATCCCGCGCGGCTGCGGAAACAACCGGAAAACAACCACTGACTCACCCCGCGCACGTTCAGGCCGTGCCTATAACATGTTCTTCTACAGCCTTAATAACCAAAATAGCGAGCAGGAACGAGACTCAAAAGGACACCACAAGTGCCATTACCCAATTTCCCGGGAACTTTGCTCAGTGGAAGAGGAGTCAAAATAAACGAATACGAGTCTTGGAATGTCCGCAGATACTCGACCGCTTCTGAAAAAAAGACAGTCCAAGTTTTCAAGGTATTTTCGAAGTAATTTAGGTATCGCTTACCGCACGATATCAGCAGGCGGAATGGAAGCTGAGTGGTTGGCGTCACAGCTTATTTACTTTGCGGCCAGTGTTCGAAACCCGCTTATTGCTTTTATTTTATTTTTATTGTTTTCATTTATCTACACAAGTCCGTAGAAGGTTACTAAACGAGTGTTTCTTATAAAATAGTGGGATACGAGGGCGTTATATTAATTGTAAAATTATAGGTGGATTTCACAGTCAGTCGCACAGACGTGTGTGTGTGTTCAAAATGGTTCAAATGGCTCTGAGCACTATGGGACTTAACATCTGTGGTCATCAGTCCCCTAGAACTTAGAACTACTTAAACCTAACTAACCTAAGGACATCGCACACATCCACGCCCGAGGCAGGATCCGAACCTGCGACCGTAGCAGTGTGTGTGTGTGTGTGTGTGTGTGTGTGTGTGTGTGTGTGTGTGTGTGTGTGTGTGATGTACGTTGAGGAGTTACAGTCTTATTAAATTCTGATATTATTATGTTTCATTCTCACATCTTTTCTTATATTAATTATTACACTTCGTTGATATTTTTATTCTTCAGGAAGACCGATCGTAGAAACGTTCGAAATACAGATATGGCGAACAACATGACCATCGCACGAAGGCAGCTTTGCCACAGTGACATTTTCTTCATATGAATCTCACGCAGGAAAAAAACGTCGTTAACACTGGTGAATATTCCAAGCGTTGGCATAATTTCGCTGCAGACGATGCATAACGGACCACTTCTCCGAAAACTGGCACTTGCAGTTCATTATGAATCAAGATACACCGCAGCAAATTCACCGGAAATAATTTCAAATAGTTTTCTGATTTTTTAAAAAAAATCATTCTTGTGACATACAATTAGTACAGAAAGAAGGACAACGTTATATCAATATCCACTGAGAAACGTTCGTGTAGTAATCTTTTACGGAAATGGGTATATAAATGAAAAACGAAAGTGATTAGCGGGTTTCGAACACAGGGCGAAAGGTTAAGTGTGCTAATCATTGTGCTACCGTGTCTCAGAATGCCGTGTCCTAAATGGCACAGACTACCAGAGAAATACCTCGAAAAGTCTGTCCTTTTTCCAGGAACAGTCAAGTATTTACGATAAACTGAGACACGTGTTCTCTTATTTTGAACCCTCTTCCATTGAGTGAAGTTTCTGGCAAATCGGGTTATGGCAATTGCTGTGTTCTCAAAAAATCTGTCAATTGGTGCGTTGCGTTTCTTCGAGGGTTACAAATTTCAACTTCGCCACCTCGACGTTTACCCAAAGATATTAAAAAATTGCTAAGGCTTAAAAAATAGAGTTTTCTTCCGTTTTCGTACTTGTAGATTCACATCGATTCGTTTTTCGTGTAAAATCATTCGGACATAAATTAATAAATGCCCTATAATTCTCATCCGAATTATGTTTTATATTCAATGTATCGTTCTGGAGGGAGCACGCTTGGAATTTTTTTTTTTTTTTTGCATAGTCACTCACTCCCTTCGCTCCCATTCACTGTCACTGTCTCCTGTCTCCTTTTGTTGTCTCAGGCTTCATACTGTCAAATCGTCATTAGATCTAAAGGCATGGCACTATTGTTTGACTCCCCCACTTTTCCCCCCAATGGTCCTATCCTGAAAAGTGCACGAAATCTCTCAATAGTTTCTGATTTAACCTAATCGTTAAATTTCTTGAACAACAACAGTTTAAACATTCTGGGGCGTTAGGATGGAAATTAGTAGCTAACTGAAATTACTAGAATGAGGCGAGACTAAGCCGAACCAGAAAATAGGGTCCCACCAAATGGTTCAAATGGCTCTGAGTACTATGGGACTTAACATCTGTGGTCATCAGTCCCCTAGAACTTAGAACTACTTAAACCTAACTAACCTAAGGACATCACAGTCATTCCCGAGGCAGGATTCGAACCTGCGACCGTAGCTGTCGCGCGGTTCCAGACTGAAGCGCCTAGAACCGATCGGCGACAACGGCCGGCTAGGGTCCCACTGCCAGCCTCCACCACCAGTGATAATGTCCGGTAGTCAGAGAAACAAAAATCAATCCGTAACCACTGACTGAATTTGTTAACAATATTCTGAAGCTGTTCCATGCCTAAGAAACCTGCAGCTTGCGTTCAAAATTTTACAAAGCGTAGTGGGTAGGGTTGGAATGGTGTAGGTTGCGGAGAGCAAGTGATAGCGTTTCATGATTTCCAGTTTTTAAGGTTAGAATATGTGTCGGTGGGACCAATGGACATATGTTACAAAACATCGAAGAAAGAGCCCTTAGAAATCCATAATGTGGATATCAATATTTGCAGTAAATATCCATATACTCGTATATTTGCATATGTTGTCGCATGAAGTGAAAGCATGTGACAATATTATTTAGCGAGCGGTCAGTGAGATGACGACAAGCTCAACAATCTGTTGGTGTTATTCGAAACATATACGCTGATCAAAATAACATCCCAACACCAAGAAATAAGTAATATAAATTTCGGGAATACATTTGTCTAGGAAACATACATGAATTATTAACCTAGCAAGATCACAGGTTAATATAAATGCGTGGAAAGCCTTTGCAGATGTGAAATGTTGGTACGTCAGTAACGAGTATAACCGTCAGAATATTGAATGTAGGCATGTAAACGTGCATGTATTGTGTCTTACAGGTCCCGTATGTCAGTTTGTGCCTGTTGCGCTTGGCCGGTCGATACAGGGAAGAGAGGAAAACAGCGAACGTGCCGCATTTAAATGGCAGTGCAGTCGACTACATGGGACCTGCTTTTATATTGCTCATTTCTCAACAACATAGACCACAAACAAAACAGTACTTATTAACAGAATCAACTGTGGGTTCTTGGTGAAACATTGTAAATTAACTAAACAAAACTGTTTTTGGCCTTGTTCCACAATTTAATTATTAATGTTATTGCACAACCTAGGTTTCTGGTAATAAGCCCATTTTCAAATACATTACTGATTCCCAAAGATGGCAATGCATAGATAAACATGATGACAAGGCAAAGATATCATTTCAACAACTTAAGGTGTCGATTCTTAGATTAATGGACACACATCAAAAAAAGCTATTATCACCTCGATTCCGAGAGTTCCGGAACCTATACAGAAGATTTGAATAGAAATCAACATAAACATCATTTCTGCCCTTTTTATTGTTCATGAAAACCACACATTGCATGTTGTTGCACCATACAGTGAGACGTTCAGAGGTGGTGGTCCAGATTGCTGTACACATTACCACTATTGCCACCAATAATAATTGCAAAAGTATGATAGGAGTTTCTCTCTCTCATATCTTCAGGTGTAGTTGGAATGTCTTTATAAACAATGTCTTTTGCGAATCCCCACAAGAAAAAATCCAGAGTCGTCAAGTCTGGCAGACGAGCCGGCCACGACACATCTACTCCGAGTCCAATCCAACGATTTGAGAATTGTCTCTGCAACTCATTTCTAGCCATCAGCAGAAAATGTGCCGGACACTCAACGTGCTGATACCACATTCTGTTCCTTGCTCCTAAAGGCATTTCTTCCAATAACAGCCGCGCGGGATAGCCGAGCGGTCTTAGCAATCTTGTCACGGTCCGCGCGGCTCCTCCCGTCGGAGGTTCGAGTCCTCCCTCAGGCACGGGTGTGTGTGGTGTGCATAGCGTAAGTTAGTTTAAGTTAGTAGTGTGTAGGCTTAGGGATCGATGACCTCAGCAGTTTGGTACCACAAATTTCCAAAAAAATTTTTCCAATAACAGATCTAATGCTTCTTGCAGGAATGTGGTGTACTTCCTTCCATTAAGATTTCCTTCGTTAAAATGTGGTCCTATAATTCTCTCCTCTAGAATCCCACACCATTCATTCACCGACCACGGTTTTTGGTGTGCAACTTGCCGCAGCCAACATGAATTTTCAGCTGCCCAATAATGCAAGTTATGCAAATTAAGATTTCCATGGTTCGTGAATGGAGCCTCGTCAGTAAATAAAATCAAATTAATAAATGTGTCATCCCTCTGAATCTGAAGTTGAGCCCATCGGCAGAATTCAACGCGATGCATACAATCCGTACCAGTTAATTCTTCGTGGAGACTGATATGGTAAGAATGATATTTATGGCTATGCAGAACACGAACTACACTACTCTGGCTCATGCCAGATTCCCTTGCGATTTGACACGAACTAACACAAGGATCTCGAACCACAGTGGCAAGGGTACCAATTTCCGTTTCCTCATCAGTAACTTTCCTTTTCCGGATATGTTCCCAATGCGTTAAAGATCCAGTTGTTCTCAATTTATCATACACATATTTAAATGTACGATGTCTAGGGTGAGTACGTTGAGGATATCTTTCAGTGTATAAGTCCCTAGCTCTCAATGAATTTTGTTAGCATTCTCAATAAATGAGAAGCATATCGACTTGTTCTTCGAAGGAATACATCATTCACATTCGCTTGATCCGACGACACTAGTCTTACCGTTCCTATTAGTGTTGTATTGCGAAACTATCGAATGGTGTTTACATGTCAATGGCACGTTAGAGGGATACGCTGTATTCGGCGAATATTTACAATTTGGACGATATATGAGAGAGACTTGTCGGAGCATGTGCTTCGATTTGTGCCGAAGTGTTAAGGAATACCACTCAATCCATGATAAGAAGATTGCAGCACTACATTGATACCAATGATCATCACTTCGAACGCCTTCTGTAAATGGACGTTCATGCTACCTTTTTGACCTTCGTTGCCTTCAAATACCTTACTGTTACAAATTATTTCATTCGCCTTGATAGCCACTATCAGAAAATAAGTACCAAGCTACAGCACCCCATTAAACAAAAAAAAAAAAAAAAAAAAACGAAGTTGACCTTCATATCTGTGACGCGACCCCACCTTGTAACAAGAAACCAACGTCATATTATGGCCCCCGTTGTCCCATGCAACATTTGTCCACAAACTTTTCAGCTACTATCATACTTTCGGAGTTATTCTAGGCGGCAATAGTTAGTAACTCATCCTGTACAGAACGATGTTTCCTGGAGAAGAGCTTCACTGATTTCCTTCAAATTTTTACATGTTACTGTGATAAACACCTTTGGACGCATATGTCAATGTACTTATTAACATATATAATATGTAAATAGATTTGAAATATCTAGCAGTGAAACACTGTTAGCAAGCAGAAACGTTGATAGCAACATTATACATGTATTGCACCTTTGGTCTAGGGATAAGGGGAAGAATCAGCAATGATCAAGCCGGCACGGTAGCTCAGCGTGTTCGGTCAGAGGGTTATCTACCCTCTGTAATAAAAAACTTAGTCAACGGCTGAACACTAAACTTGAACGGCTGTCATGGGACATCCGCACTGAACAAATGCAACGAACAATATCGAAAAAAAAGGATGAGGGTAGCGTCTTTCGTTAGTGATGAAAACGACCTCGCTCCCGGGCTCGAAACCCGCTACAGCTTGAATTTAATTAATAATCAGCATTGGCGGACGAAGACTTCCGACATAAGAAGTTACCCTCATTCTACCAACGGCCTTGTCAAAGACAACGGAGGAGCAGACAAAGGTGCAGAGGACTCTCTTGTTCTTGAGGTGGGAAACTGCTCCTAAAAGGGGAAGAATCAGCAACGGTCAACGGCATGAGGAAGCAGAAGGCAATGGAAACCACTGCATTAAAAACTCATAACGTGTATCAACAGGACATGAGGCCTGTAACTGAAAAAGGGACTGCCGACGGGGAAGTGACCCTGAGAAAAAGATTGAATAACCAACCAAAAGATAACGTTCTACGAGTCGGGGCATGGAATGTCAGAATCTTGAACGCGGTAGAGAAGCTAGATAATCTCAAACTGGAAATGCAAGGGTTCAACCTACATATCGTAGTGGTCAGTGAAGTGAAATAGAAATAAGACAAGGAGTTCTGATCGATTGAGTATAGAGTGATATCAACAGCAGCAGAAAATGGTATAACGGGAGTAGAATTCTTTATGAACAGGAAGGTAAGGGAGAAAGTGAGTTATTGTGAACAGTTCAGTAATAGGGACAGGGTTCCCTTATCAGAGTCGACACCAAACTAGCGCTGACAACGACGGTACGTGTATACACTGCGACGTCGCAAGCTGAAGATGAAGAGACAAAGTGTATGAGGATACTGAAAAGGTAATGCAATACGAAAAAGGAGATGAAAATCTAATAGTCACGAAGCACTGGAAAGCAGTTGTAGGGGAGTAGCAGAAGAAAAGGTTACTGGTGAATATGGGCTTGGGACAAAGAATGAGAGACGAGAAAGACTAATTGAGTGTTGTAACAAACTTCAGCTCGTAATAGCGAATAGTCTATTCAAGAACCACAAAGAGGAGGAGGTATACTTGCAAAAGGCTAGGTGATACGGGAAGATTTCAGTTAGATTACATCCTTGTCAGACAGAGATTCCGATATCAGATACTGAATTGCAAGGCGTACCCAGGAGCAGATATAGACTCAGATCACAATTTAGTAGTTATAGAGAGTGGATTGAAGTTTAAGAGATTAATCAGGATGAATCAATATGCAAAGAAGGGAGATATGGAAGTACTAAGGAATGACAACACACGCTTGAAGTTCTTTAAGGCTGTAGATACAGCAATGAGGAATAGCTCAGTAACCGGCCGGTGTGGCCGTGCGGTTCTAGGTGCTTCAGTCTGCAACCGCGTGACCGCTACGGTCGCAGGTTCGAATCCTGCCTCGGGCATGGATGAGTGTGATGTCCTTAGGATAGTTAGGTTTAAGTAGTTCTAAGTTCTAGGAGACTGATGACCATAGGTGCTCAGTAGGCAGTATAGTTGAAGAGGAATGGACGCCTCTAAAAATGGTAATCATAGAAGTTGGAAAGGAAAACATAGGTACGAAGAAGGTAACTGCGAAGAAACCATGGGTACAGAAGAAATACTTATTTATCGATGAAAAAAGGAAGTACAAAAATGTTCAGCGAAATTTAGGAATATAAAAATACAAGTCTCTGAGGAATGAAATAAATAGGAAATGCAGGGAAGATAAGACGAAATGGCTGCATGAAAAACGGGAAGAAATCGAAAAAGAAATGATTGCCGGAAGGACTGACGCTCTATATAGGACAATAAAAACGACCTTCGGTGAAATTAAAAGCAAGGCTGGTAACATTAACAATGCAATGGGAATTCCACTGTTAAATGCGGAGAGCAGATAGTTGGAAAGAGAACTTTGAAGGGCTCTAGGAGGGGGAAGATTTGTGTGATATGAGAGAAGAAGAAACAGGAATGGATTTAGGAGAGATATAAGATCCAGTATTAGGATCAGAATTTAAGAGAGCTGGAGGACTTGAGATCAAATAAGGCAGAAGGGATAGATAACACTTTATCATAATTCCTAAAAATCACTGGGAGAAGTGGCAACAAAACGACTATTCACGTTGATATGTAGAATGTATGAGTCTGGTGACGTACCATCTGACTTCCGGAAAAACATCATCCACACAATTCCGAAGACTGCAAGAGCCCACAAGTGCGAGAATTATCGCAAAACAAGTTTAACAGCTCATGCATCCAAGTTGCCGACAAGAACAATATACAGAAGAATGGAAAAGAAAACTGAGGACGTGTTACATGACGATCACTTTGGCTTCAGGAAAGGTAAAGGCACCAGACAGGCTGATAATGGAAGCAAGACTAAAGAAAAACCAAGATTCGTTCATAGGATTTATCGACCTGGAAAAAGCTTTTGACAATGTAAAATGGTGCAAGTTGTTCGGAATCCTAAGAAAAACAGTGGTAAGCCATAGGGAAAGACGGGTAATACACAATATGTACACTCTTCGACATAAAACTCGACCGGCGGCCGGCCGCTTCAGAGGCTAAGTCCGCGCCGATCGCGACGCGGGATAAAAAAACTGGCCAACTCGCTAATTCTCTAAGTCCGGTTATCTGCACAATCTGGCAACACTGTAGACTGCGTCAATTCCTGGAGGAAAACTTGTCCCATGATAGAGAAACCCTAGGCTGATTACGCCTGTGGTCTAGCGGTAGCGTGTGTTGTTTCTGCTCGTAATTTCAGTGGATCGAGAGCAGATGGCATAAAATACTTTTATAGCCTCTTCTGTCTGAATGCTGAAGACGTGAATGCAATGGTAGCGTAGATTCAATCTATTTCGCTTTCTGACACACCGATATCAAAATTTTATCCAGTAACGATTTTGCGGCAGATTTCATGCGGACTGTCCTCTTCTGGACGCCGTATGCGGCAAAGCTCCGGGATCCATTTGCTGGCTACCGGCAGCGGCCGTGGCGACAGCAGCGGCGCTGCACTCCCCCGTTCTTTATCTAAAGCGCCTGCTCCCGCTCATCGCTTTTGATGATTTAAAACGCTTTATTATTAAATGTTGCTCCACAGAAAATTTCTACAATTTCCATTCACGCTCAAAAGCAACGGAGACAGACGCCCTGATTAGTAGGCGGGTATTATATTACATTAATCGGCAAGAGCTGAGTATGGCCCGAAATTATAAAATTGTCGGCGCTAGTTTGGTGTCGACTCTGATAAGGGAACCCTGTCCCTATTACTGAACTGTTCACAATAACTCACTTTCTCCCTTACCTTCCTGTTCATAAAGAATTCTACTCCCGTTATACCATTTTCTGCTGCTGTTGATATCACTCTATACTCAATCGATCAGAACTCCTTGTCTTATTTCTATTTCACTTCACTGACCACTACGATATGTAGGTTGAACCCTTGCATATCCAGTTTGAGATTATCTAGCTTCTCTACCGCGTTCAAGATTCTGACATTCCATGCCCCGACTCGTAGAACGTTATCTTTTGGTTGGTTATTCAATCTTTTTCTCAGGGTCACTTCCCCGTCGGCAGTCCCCTCCCGGAGATCCAAATGGGGGATTATTCTGGATTCTTTTGCCAATGGAGAGATCATCATGACACTTTTTCAGTTACAGGCCTCATGTCCTGTTGATACACGTTATGAGTTTTTAATGCAGTGGTTTCCATTGCCTTCTGCTTCCTCATGCCGTTGACCGTTGCTGATTCTTCCCCTTTTAGGAGCAGTTTCCCACCTCAAGAACAAGAGAGTCCTCTGCACCTTTGTCTGCTCCTCCGTTGTCTTTGACAAGGCCGTTGGTAGAATGAGGGTAACTTCTTATGTCGGAAGTCTTCGTCCGCCAATGCTGATTATTAATTAAATTCAAGCTGTAGCGGGTTTCGAGCCCGGGAGCGAGGTCGTTTTCATCATTAATGAAAGACGCTACCCTCATCCTTTTTTTTTTTCGATATTGTTCGTTGCATTTGTTCAGTGCGGATGTCCCATGACAGCCGTTCAAGTTCAGTGTTCCTATAAAATTAGACTGGGACGAAATTAAACCACCTCACTACATTCGATGAATTTATAAATGCTTCATACCTCTTTTCCTTTGGAACTCAATTATTTGTGCAACTTTTGGTCAATGTTCGGATGTTTTCGTCAAGCCAGAGTGAGCGTCTGTGGTGTAAAGTGTATTACAGTTCTTGCTTCATTCCTTATGGTAAGTCTATGCGATAAACTGTGTGAATACCTTGCAATGCATGCTCTGTAGCAGTGCAGGAATACTGCACATTTGGAGTTCCATGTATGGGTTCATGAAGTATTTAATGTTGATCGGAAGTGATAGTTAAGGTCATCAGATTTAAATCAGAAAAATTTGTCGTTTTGGAGGTTTCAGAGAACGGAAAGGAATTGCTAACGCCGGTGTTAGAAAACGTCTACAGTTAAATGCTATTGCAAAAATTTAGAAGACGGGAACTATATTAATCAACATGTGCACTTCATAAACAACCTTCCAACATGTTAGATCTATATGACGAACAAAGCTCAAATTTATATCGTTGACAGTCGGTTTGAATCTTTTCAGGATCTATTTTACAGTGAAGCACCTTGGCATTTGCAAAGCAGACATCCATGATATTAACTTAATTTACTAAGTCGAAATCGGACGAGGATTGATGTTTAAAGGCATTCTTCAGATTTCGTATAAGGAATTTTTACTAGCAGTTTGCAACTCCATTAATTAAAATGGAAAATAAAAGGTTGTAGTCAGCGGCTTCTACCGTTACTGGAACTGCTATGTCATATAGTACGATCACTGCAACACACAAGGGAACGTCTGAGCTAACGACACACTGGCGGCAAGAGACGGACTATAGTCACAGCGATGTTGCCTGAACCTCAAAACGCAACCTTGAAGACACAAACAGAGGAGGAGGAGATTACTGTTTTAACGTCCCGTCGACAACGATGTCATTAGAGATGGAGCACAAGCTCGGATTAGGGAAGGATGGGGAAGGAAATCGGCCGTGCCCTTTCTAAGGAACCATCCCGGCATTTGCCTGAAGCGATTTAGGGAAATCACTGAAAACCTAAATCAGGATGGCCGGGCGCGGGATTGCACCGTCGTCCTCCCGAATGCACACACAAACAGGTGTTACTTATGTGAAGAACGCCGGTCTTGGAGTCCAGAAATTAAATACACTTTGTAATTGTGTCATCTTACAGTGGATTATATCGTACGAGTCTTCGATGTGGAAAACGAATGTCAAGTGAAGTTAGCGAGGTAATGCCGGCCTACACCCGGAAGTAAATGCACTATCAGAGTGTTGACAAATACTTGCTACGACGCTGCCATTTCTCGGCTCTCTTACGAGGCAGCTCTTCAGCGAATTGCTTGCCGTGATTCTCCGATACGGTTCTTCAGAGTGGAGACGCGCGCGCACGTTTGGTTTCTATGCGGCGTTCTCCCCTGATGGTTTCTGACGTCGCCTTGTGGGCTATGTATACATTTGAGACATTCAATTATCATTAATCCAGAATGATACAAGTTTCAGCTTCCGGCGTGGAAGACGGCTGTTGACGCTGACATTATATCATTTCACCGTAGGGAAAGCAAAACGGGTCATTCAATGTTTCTCATTCAACATAAAGCATGTGAGATAATTTTCCGTAACGTTCATAATCATCTAAAAATACAAACGAAGTAAAAATACATCGGAAGCTTATTCGAATTGAATATAATGTAAGATACCAAACGCTTTGCACCTCGATGTCGAATTTGTCCACGTGCAATCTTTTGCAGCATACACATAGAATGTCATGATTACCACGAGAATGAAGAAATGTGTTGGTAAGGATGGAAGCAAGAAGAGACGCAGTCAACAAATATTCGATTCCTCATGGCATTCATTTCATTTGAGACGTAAGAAGAGGTAAAGCGGGATATTACTTTCGTTAACACGAAAGATATGCCGCACATATTGATAACGAGGAAGTCTGCGTCTTCATACGTTTCCTCCTTGAAATATGTATGCTCTATTATATACTAAGTAGCCTGATCATTGTTTCAGTAATGTTACCCTCTGGTTTGACCCCGTAACGATGAACAGATTCCAAATGCATGTCTCTGCATGAAAGTAGCTCTTCGAACCCTTCCTGGGTTGTTTTTTGTGTTTTATTGCTTGTAATTCCTGAAGCAGACCACTGTGCCTTCCACCCTCGTGGGTTAGGTCTCAAAACTAAACCGCTTTTTATCCAATGGCATAATTTATTCAGACAGCATCAGCACAAGACTATCAAACAAAGCCTTCCATTTACAGTTGCAACACTCTAACCAGCACTGACCGAAGTGTAATCCACGGTCATGGTCCGAAATTTGCAGCTGTCTGCTACTGTGGCAAAGTCCGTACTACACTTTCGATTCCGCAGCACCATTTTATCTGGTAACACTGTGTAGTTGCAGAGTTGTGCCAGCATGTCTGTCCTCACACTGTCAACTATATGTATCTCACTTCTCCTGTAGCGTTGATCACGAGTAGCCGAAGTAAATGAGTGTATTCTGCATGACGTAACATTCAGTATTCCCTTCTTTCATAGCCACTCTTCATGTGCATCGATACCAAATAGGAATGTGAAAACTCTTGCGAGTGAGAGAATGACAATAACAATCGTAAGAAGAACAAGCAAATAATGAATGATGTTTATTCCAACGCAGAACGAGAATGGTTTTAAATATAAAAATCTATATCTATATCTATATCCATATCTATTGATCTTTGAGTTGGCACAATGCAAATATATTCTTAGCATTTAGTTACTGAATTTAGTTCTGGACGTTTGCAGAGAAAAGGAAAAGTCGGTACTTCTCGCTAGTGTAATATAATGTGAACCAGCAACTACCCTTTCCTTAGAACACGACTAAAGCAGGTCCCGAAGTAGGTACCAAGGCACTCCTGCATTCTCTTCCCTGACATTGCTCTGATGACGGTTAATGCAGATAGTTCCGATTATGAAATACAAAACGTATTGCAGGTTAGTTCCTAGGATAGTAACATTAGATTTGCGTTGTAGACGGCACATGAACGTGACGACTATCCATATTACTCATCAATATAAAAAGACAATATTATGGGAATTTAGCAGGATTACTCACCATGAATTCTGAAATTGGGTGACTGTGCCGCACAGGTCCTAAACGTCGTCAAGAGTATACGATGTCCTAATCGCATTAGGAGTATGAAGATCGTCTTCGACAGCTCGCAACTTTCACATTGCTATCTCCACCCTACTCCATACAGCCCTCGGTGGAGTTGCACTACGTTGCCGATGTAATGGAAGGCCTTCAAACCGACAACAGACCACATATTGAAAAATACAAGCGAATTCTCTTGCAGCGTAAGCTTATTGTAACTAGTCTAAAAATTATTGGAGAGGAACATTGTCCTATTCAAAAAAAGTAAAATGTTACACACTGTTGACGTCAAACGGACATTATCTATGTCCTGTCTTGTGTCCTACTCATCTATAATATCAAGTGTACTATCAAAATTATTATATATAATGGATGATAGTGTAATGCATTGATACCAGATGGTGGGTTCACAACAGTATTGATGCGAAAATAAAACAGAAGTTCGCAAAAGTGCAGTTGTGCATTTTCGTAAGTTTTCACCTCGAGATGTACAGTCGTGCTCAAAAGTATCCGAACGACCTAAATGGCATTTCGCCTGATTCGCATGCAACCGGCATAACGCAGCTGTCTAGCAGGTCGTCTAATCGCTCCTTGGTACAGTCGTTTGACTATTGAAAATGGTTCCAACAAGTCACCACTAGAAAACACTGCTCTGTATCGCAATAACTCAAGATGTAAAGTAATACCACGATACTACAAATATCAGGGAACACCTTATCACAGATAAGACTGTCCTTAAGGCTTGTAAGCTCACATTTATTACAATAAATGACATAACTGAAATGTTACCACTCTCATTACTACGTCAGATTGGTAATGCACGTAGTAAGTTCGTCGTATTCATGATTTCCTCTTCAAAGTAACATACCGCACTTATTATTTAACACAAAATACATTAAAAATTTAAGTTATTCACGAGTAGCTAGTTGAGAATATGTATGAACTTCAAATGACACGACGAAACGTCTTGTTCCGCATATGGATTCAAACCCAGCTCATGCAGACTAAGCAAAGATTTCGTGACTGACGGAAACTAACAGTCATTCCTGATTAGGCATACAGAGAGTGATATACCTCGATTTTAGATAGTATCAGTTAGCAAATATCAACTTTAAATTGCATAACGCAAACATTTTCAACAGACGCGAATTCCTACCCAGCATCTATTGTCCCTGTTAACGAACTACCAGAGATGTCAAATATTACCTCTTCACAAGTAACTTACTTGAAATGCCGTGAGGTAAAGCTGTGTGTTGGACACGGATTCGAACCCAGAACCTAATCGGATTGCTATCGAAGCACAGTCAAATGTGACATATCGGATTTTCGCGGCAGTAGCTAGATGTTTTAACTGAAATGACGAGACGAAACATTAATTTTTTCCTTCCCAGGCACCAACCCGGCACCTATCGCTGTTATATTCTAGAGAAAACGAACGTTAAATATGGGTTTGTTGCACCAGCAGTGACATGTGAGCATGTTTGAACTAGAAATAATATGACGAAGAGTTCAGCGCTCACTGGGAATAGAGCCCCACACATATCGTTGTTGACTACACACAAAGAGACGTCAGCTACCGAATTTTTCTCCACCAGCTGCTCAGAATAACATCTTCAACTTACAGTCATATCGCAAATAGTTCTGTGTCTTATTGGGAGTTAAAAACTTCAGATATCGTTAGTGTTGACAACGAATGAAAATACATTAAAAATCAAAATTATTATCCACCAGCAGATAGGTGTTCTCATGCTAGAGCTTGATAATACATAATTAAATCTTTAGTGCCGGGCCAAGATTCTATCCCGTTGTGGAGATGTTGAGGAATCTGCAGTTTTGAACGAACGACAAATTGTAGCCGAGCTGTATTGTCACGAAGGGATCAAATTCCGCGTTAAGGGCGGTCTGAGTTGCATTCCCAGTTCAGAACCAATTTTATCGACATACAGAAGCTCAGATAAAAGATGGAATAAGTGTCCTGTGACCATACATAGCGTTTGTTTCGTCACTTGAAATAAATAACTAGTATGAGAAAGGTTACTGGTGACAGAGTTTCTACATGTCGCCACTCCAGACTTTATTGTGGTTCAACCTACCGTCTACTTGGTAGAGAAGGAATATCATCTTTAATGTGAATTTTCAGACCACACTGCCATTATATCTTCTTCCCTAGCTAAAATCATTGACAGAAGTGGGAATCGAACCCAAACCATAGGTATAACAACCTACCATCCGTCCAACAGACCACGAAATCCTCTTCTCTGCGACTCATTTTTGTATCGTAATGCCGTAGCGCCACACTGGATGAGAATTCTGACACACAGGCTCCCTGTAGTAATTAGCAGCATGTTCAGTAAATTCATTTAGTTGGTTGACCGAATCACCATGAACTAGCTGCCTCGGCTACCCAGTGCATACATTCGACTCTATTTTGTAATCACCGAATTAAAATCACGTAACTGCCACCTACACAGAACTGCCAACAGTGTAGGATGCAGAAGTTTAAATAGGAAGTGTTCCTTTCCACTTGAGCTATTCTACTGCGCTATCTGTTTGTAGAAAACGTCGTTCAGTAGAAAAGAATAGCTGTAACTGTTTGTCTCTCAGAAGTCAAGACCTGGCCATATGCATCTTCTCACAGTGCTGTGGAATCCAAAAGTTCTGGAGGAATAGTGGTCGAGCTCTGGAGCTGTTGTAGCTACGTGTCAGCTAGTAGCGTAGATAAGATGTCGCGAGTTCGAATACATTCAGTGCTACATTTTTTAGAACGCAATTCTGCTGTCTGCTGTAGTTATCAATCTAATGGAACTTTGAACATAATTCGCTTCACTTCTCAACCCAAAGTAGTCGCATGTGGAAAAACGGCTAACTACTGTGACACTTTGTTCTACTCAGGTTTAATAGACACCAGGTAGCAGATGCATCACGAAGATGTGTAGGGAGAGCGCATCGTGCCATAATATGTCAGAAAAGTATTTTCCACTCTAGCTGTCGTGTGGTAGTGAGATTTTATTCTTATTCAAACTTTGTTTGACAGCTTTAACTCGGAACAAGTTTTCTACATGCATGTAATCAACAAACTGCATGTGCATCGTCAGACTGTCATAGGTAACATCAGAGAATTCGCATATATCGTTGATGATTAATTTCTCTCTCATGTTTACTATTGTTTTAACAAAACTAAAGGAAACCGTACGAAAATTGTGCACTGTATTATAAGAAATGAAATAAAACTAACCACGATAACCTTACGACGAAAGTCTGTTTTAATAAAACCGAGTATCTGTACACAAGCGTGCCTCTGTCGACACGAATTAGTAAAATACTACTCACTTTGATTTTGATTGGGTCTGTGTTTAATTGGTATGCTGTGTCATACTCAAGAGGTATGCGAATGTGGCATTTCATAAATATAGTTACGTATTCCTAGAAACCCAAAATTCGCTTGTCAGCAGCGGAAAGAGGTGTTACCTGTTGTATAGCATTGTAAGTTTTTCAACATTGCACTATGAGCCGAAAGTATTTTCTTGCGATTTCCTTATTGATGTTTGATCCGACTGCTTGTAGCTCTTTCACAGAAGGGATAAAAACGTTGCAATCAGTGAGACTGGAACTGCGAACCATAATAGACGCTTTTTCACAGGTCAGCACGTTACCACAGAGCTGGCGAAGAGGTATGGGTCTGAGCTTCCTCTTACGGGGGCAATAGTGCCTAGAACTCGTAAACCGCTATTTAAAGATAGAGATTAGTTGCGATTTCCACCTGCAACGACATTCCTGGGCTGAAAACCGTAAATTTACAATCTTTTGTTACACTTCAAGCGATAATAGCTCAGATTATTCAATGGAAATGACAGGTAAAATCAAGTGAACTTTGAGGCTTAATTCCGTGCCCACCAGGAAGTAACTCGTCGGTCACAGAGTTGCCAAACATACGTTGCCTTGTTGCCAAATCTCAGTTACAGTACCAGCAGGAAGAAGACGAACCGATGTGATCCTACAGCGGGCTGGGAAGTGACCATAGCTGGTGTCTCCAAGTCGCGGCTGCTACGGCCTGGAATACGTAATGCGTCTGATTCACTTTCTGTAACTAGGTTTAGGTACTGGAGCGTAGTTACTAATAATACTCAGAACTGACTGCTAACTAAGCAGTAACTCTCATTGTTGTTTTTACATTTCTTTCGTAAGTGTACTCAAAATTAAGAAACTCATTCACAGGCGTTTTCGTGCCTCGCCGATAGTCGAGCACAACAAACAAATAAAAATAAAAAAGAATGTGTATGTCTGTGTGTGTGTGTGTGTGTGAGAGAGAGAGAGAGAGAGAGAGAGAGAGAGAGAGAAATAAAAAGGAATGAGAGAGAGTGTAAAAAATTGTTGTAAAGAAATTGAATCATGGTATTTAAGGAAATCTTTCATTAAAATGACACGTTCCACATCATTACGAAATGTCGGATTCATGATGTATGGAACAAGAATTAATCTAATGTAATCTAATCTAGTCATATCATATTGATGACTAGCCATGAAGAGTCATGAATTACCGAAATTTTTGCCAATACCAGTAACCAAATCTAAACTTGAAAATAAAAGGACAATTTTTGTAATAAACCGTGACTCCTATCAAGACCCTTTTGTCCCTGTTATCTAACCACGGAAGATGTCTGATATACTTCCATTCTGAAGTAACAAAGTGTGCATGCATTTAAAGATGAAGTGCATGATGTGAAGTTCTGTGAAGGAGATACCAACCCAACACGTAATCGGATTGTTAACTAAGAAAAATCAAATGTTACGTATCGGTTTTTCTTACGAGCCGCTAGGTGTCTGAATATAAAATAAGGATACAAACTTTCGTGCCTAAGCGACAATCGAATTGCACACCTACCGTGCATCCACGTCCCTTTAAATGGCTATCGGTTCATCAAATAAAATAAAATTTTCTAATGTAAGTAAGCTTACTGGCGACTGTATTTCTGTTTACCATTACTTCCGCTATGTCATTTCCCAACGTAAACCGGCTCTGCCCAGTTGGTAATGAAGGAACGTGATGTTTAATGCGGATTCTGGATTATAATGTCTTTCTCTTGAGGTTACCAGAGGTAAAATAAATCTGTTTCTGCCTCTTAAAAGTAAATGCCTGAACCCACGCATTTCACCTGTGATAGTTCGTTCCACTAGACCATTGTGGCCACATTTTCCAGCCCCAGGAGTGTGCTGTAACTGATGATGTGCTTAGCTTGCAAAATTAGTCACGGTGGAAAAAATGCGAGTCTATTAAATGGTTAAGTAGAAGCAAGCTTCTGACGCAGAGATTATGCTATTCTCATGTCAGCAGGATGTAACGACTCTTCTAGGCATCATAGGCAGGATGTGAAGCCATTTTGATTTTTCACAAATTCAGCAAATTTTTTAGTTCGACAAAATCCACTGTCAAGTGTGTAGTTGTCGGATAATTCGATTATTACTGTCATTATTACTATCATTTTATTCATACCTCTGATGGAACACGACCGTAGTCTTGAGGTAAAACGCGAGACCAGCTAATATGACGTCTGGCAACCGAAAGCACATATCGACAAAATTTTTATCTCCCCTTTCCTCTCGGTGCTGAAGCTATGAGTGTAATTCAGGCGAATCTACAATATCATATTAGCTGGTCTCGTGTTTTACCTGAAGACTACGGTCGTAGTCAAGAATACAGTACTAAGACTGAAGTCAAGACTTCCTCTGGGAAGTGCCGCAGTCTACATTGTTGCCAGATCGAGCATATTGCCGGACATAGGATTCTGAGAGGAGCACGACTGTATTGCCCACCTTACGTGAACGACTCGGCGGTCAATTTTTTCCTCTAAGACTGTATCTGCAACACATATTGCACGCTGAAGACCCAGAAGAATTAAAAAACAAAAGTAGTTTATGAGAGCAACGTTAACTATAGCGTTCGAAGTATTCATAGTATTGTATACGTGTGGGTAAACGCCTTCCAATGCCCACTCAAAGAAGACAAGGATACACAGTCTAGCTTCAATATTATAAATTCGCCTCAGTTTGCGGATGAACTCAATGTTGATAATCATTTTGAATATTTAGCAGTACTGTACCCATTGGTGTTAAACTCGTTTTCAACCAATGATTCCCACAGCTACAGGAACACTACTTGTGATACCTCATGGACAAAATACTTACGCAGTGCTATCAGACGAAAAGATCAACCTGACACAAACTGTGGGAAGTTTGTTTTACAACCTTCGTACCTGGATAATGAGCATTTTCCTATTTGAGATGTCTGTGAACGTTGCTGCTTGAGACGATTTAAGACGAAAAAAATTCCTTCTGCTACGACAATGTTTAAAGAAATCGTCTTAACGGAACAAAATCGTGGTTTGTGAATCATTTACCGGCCGTACTTTGCAGCACTTCGCTGGCTAGAAGGCAAAAAGCTTACTGACAAATTTCACAGAAGGAAAAGAGGGACGAAATGTCTCCCACTGGAAGGTCATGTTGTTTTATTAAAATAGTTACAAAATCAGGTAAAACGAACAGTCAGGTTGTCATTATGAGCACATTACTGTTGTCAGTGTGATGTTGCACTGCCCAGAGCCTGTAATGATAAAGGGCCGGTTTAGGTCAGGCATATTGTATACAGAAGTGGAAGAGAGAGCACCACTAAATTCTAATCCGTATGCATTGCATACACACAGAAATTACTGTTACAGTGTACTTATGGAGCCCAATGAGTTAATAGTGTATTTTCCGGTGAGAAAGAGCACTGGCAAACAGTCTTCGCTACATTAGGTTACTTAATCTGGTGTCACTCTGAGCTAGAATTTATGGTCAGCGACTAAGTGTAAGGTCAATGAGTCGGATGCGAGTTTTGCAACTGTGAAATACTTTCCTACATTATAGAAGCGAACATTAAATTTGAACTAATATTGCGAAAATTTTGTACTTGGACAGCTTAGAATGAAAATACTTCTGTTTATTTCAAAGGGAAACAATAGATTTTCTAAAACATTGTCTGTCATACACAACTTGAAACAGGTCATGTCGACTAAATCATGTGGTAGAACTGACAGCGACGTATATCGGAAGGCAGTAAGATCTCTTGCCTTTTGGTTTGTCAGTACTCGATAGCCATTTCTAGGCGCAAGTAAATGAAGAAAGGCAGCGCGTTTTTGTTATCAAGTAACGTCTTCGTCAATTACTTTAGTTTTAATGTAATCTACGAGTAATTGCTGATGTTTGATATTAACATGAAAAGGATTCCATAGACCGGGAAAGAACTTGTTCTTGGGAAACTACTTCTATAGTGACCAAAAGGCATTAAATGATCTTCAAGCACTTGTGTTCCAGCAGCGGTATGAATAAAATGATAGTAATAATAACAGTAATAATCGAATTATCCGGCAACTTCACACTTGACAGTGGATTTTCTCGATATAAGAAATTTGCTGAATTTGTGAAAAATCAAAATGGCTTCACATCCTGCCTATGATGCCTAGAAGAGTGACTAATTTTGTAAGCTAAGCACATCATCCGTTACAGCACACTCCTGGGGCTGGAAAATGTGGCCACAATGGTCTGGTGGAACGAACTATCACAGGTGCAATGCGTGGGTTCAGGCATTTACTTTTAAGAGGCAGAAACAGATTTATTTTACCTCTGCTAACCTCAAGAGAAAGACGTTATAATCCAGAATCCGCATTCAACATCACGTTCCTTCATTACCAACTGGGCAGAGCCGGTTTACGTTGGAAAATGACATAGCGGAAGTGATGGTAAACAGAAATACAGTCGCCAGTAAGCTTACTTACATTAGAAAATTTTATTTGATGAACCGATAGCCATTTAAAGGGACAGGGCTCTTATTGTCCTTCACTTGATTAAACTACAGACGTTGAAAAATTTGGTGCTGGACTGTGATTCGAATTCGTGTCTCCTCTTTCGAGGATCTGAATCTCTCGGAACAGTATAATTCAATCATTTCGTTCCTTTTCCCAAGACTGCAATCTCCTCTAGGTCTCCTCCAAAGGTAAGTATGTGGGTCTGAACCCTGATCCAGTACAAAAATATTCATAATTTCATTTCAAGCTCTATCAAGTGCACACCCACCTGGCTAGTGAAAATTAACTTGCATTTTTAATGTCTGTTCATGTGTTGCCAACAATCGAAACAGGTGTCGTTATTTCTGGTCAAACACGCACACATCTTACTTTTCATGAGTAAGCAACTGATACATAAGCTATATTCGTGGATGCACGGTAGGTGTGCAGTTCGATTGTCGCTTAGGCACGAAAGTTTATATCCTTATTTTATATTCAGACACCTAGCGGCTCGTAAGAAAAACCGATACGTAACATTTGATTTTTCTTAGTTAACAATCCGATTACGTGTTGGGTTGGTATCTCCGTCACAGAACTTCACATCATGCACTTCATCTTTAAATGCATGCACACTTTGTTACTTCAGAATGGAGGTATGTCAGACATCTTCCGTGGTTAGATAACAGCGACAAAAGGGTCTTGATAGGAGTCACGGTTTATTACAAAAATTGTCCTTTTATTTTCAAGTTTAGATTTGGTTACTGGTATTGGCAAAAATTTCGGTAATTCATGACTCTTCATGGCTAGTCATCAATATGATATGACTAGATTAGATTACATTAGATTAATTCTTGTTCCATACATCATGAATCCGACATTTCGTAATGATGTGGAACGTGTCATTTTAATGAAAGATTTCCTTAAATACCATGATTCAATTTCTTTACAACAATTTTTTACACTCTCTCTCATTCCTTTTTATTTCTCTCTCTCTCTCTCTCTCTCTCTCTCTCTCACACACACACACACACAGACATACACATTCTTTTTTATTTTTATTTGTTTGTTGTGCTCGACTATCGGCGAAGCACGAAAACGCCTTGAATGAGTTTCTTAGTTTTGAGTACACTTACGAAAGAAATATAAAAACAACAATGAGAGTTACTGCTTAGTTAGCAGTCAGTTCTGAGTATTATTAGTAACTACGCTCCAGTACCTAAACCTAGTTACAGAAAGTGAATCAGACGCATTACGTATTCCAGGCCGTAGCAGCCGCGACTTGGAGACACCAGCTATGGTCACTTCCCAGCCCGCTGTAGGATCACATCGGTTCGTCTTCTTCCTGCTGGTACTGTAACTGAGATTTTGCAACAAGGCAACGTATGTTTGGCAACTCTGTGATCGACGAGTTACTTCCTGGTAGGCACGGAATTAAGCCTCAAAGTTCACTTGATTTTACCTGTCATTTCCATTGAATAATCTGAGCTATTATCGCTTGAAGTGTAACAAAAGATTGTAAATTTACGGTTTTCAGGCCAGGAATGTCGTTGCAGGTGGAAATCGCAACTAATCTCTATCTTTAAATAGCGGTTTACGAGTTCTAGGCACTATTGCCCCCGTAAGAGGAAGCTCAGACCCATACCTCTTCGCCAGCTCTGTGGTACCGTGCTGACCTGTGAAAAAGCGTCTATTATGGTTCGCAGTTCCAGTCTCACTGATTGCATCGTTTTTATCCCTTCTGTGAAAGAGCTACAAGCAGATAGAGTGGAAAATACTTTTCTGACATATTATGGCACGATGCGCTCTCCCTACACATCTTCGAGATGCATCTGCTACCTGGTGTCTATTAAACCTGAATAGAACAAAGTGTCACAGTAGTTAGCCGTTTTTCCACATGCGACTACTTTGGGTTGAGAAGTGAAGAGAATTATGTTCAAAGTTCCATTAGATTGATAACCTCAGCAGGTAGCAGAATTGCGTTTAAAAAATGTAGCACTGAATGTATTCGAACTCGTGACATCTTATCTACGCTACTAGCTGACACGTAGCTACAACAGCTCGACAACTATTCCTCCAGAACTTTTGGATTCCACAGCACTGTGAGAAGATGCATATGGCCAGGTCTTGACTTCTGAGAGACAAACAGTTACAGCTATTCTTTTCTACTGAACGACGTTTTCTACAAACAGATAGCGCAGTAGAATAGCTCAAGTGGAAAGGAACACTTCCTATTTAAACTTCTGCATCCTACACTGTTGGCAGTTCTGTGTAGGTGGCAGTTACGTGATTTTAATTCGGTGATTACAAAATAGAGTCGAATGTATGCACTGGGTAGCCGAGGCAGCTAGTTCATGGTGATTCGGTCAACCAACTAAATGAATTTACTGAACATGCTGCTAATTACTACAGGGAGCCTGTGTGTCAGAATTCTCATCCAGTGTGGCGCTACGGCGTTACGATAGAAAAATGATTCGCAGAAAGAGGATTTCGTTGTCTGTTGGACGGATGGTAGGTTGTTATACCCATGGTTTGGGTTCGATTCCCACTTCTGTCAGTGATTTTAGCTAGGGAGAGACAGATTCCATTCTCTCCTGGCTACACCAAGTGAAGAAGATATAATGGCAGTGTGGTCTGAAAATTCACATTAAAGATGATATTCCTTCTCTACCAAGTAGACGGTAGGTTGAACCACAATAAAGTCTGGAGTGGCGACATGTAGAAACTCTGTCACCAGTAACCTTTCTCATACTAGTTATTTATTTCAAGTGACGAAACAAACGCTATGTATGGTCACAGGACACTTATTCCATCTTTTATCTGAGCTTCTGTATGTCGATAAAATTGGTTCTGAACTGGGAATGCAACTCAGACCGCCCTTAACGCGGAATTTGATCCCTTCGTGACAATACAGCTCGGCTACAATTTGTCGTTCGTTCAAAACTGCAGATTCCTCAACATCTCCACAACGGGATAGAATCTTGGCCCGGCACTAAAGATTTAATTATGTATTATCAAGCTCTAGCATGAGAACACCTATCTGCTGGTGGATAATAATTTTGATTTTTAATGTATTTTCATTCGTTGTCAACACTAACGATATCTGAAGTTTTTAACTCCCAATAAGACACAGAACTATTTGCGATATGACTGTAAGTTCAAGATGTTATTCCGAGCAGCTGGTGGAGAAAAATTCTGTAGCTGACGTCTCTTTGTGTGTAGTCAACAACGATATGTGTGTGGGGCTCTATTCCCAGTGAGCGCTGAACTCTTCGTCATATTATTTCTAGTTCAAACATGCTCACATGTCACTACTGGTGCAACAAACCCATATTTAACGTTCGTTTTCTCTAGAATATTACAGCGATAGGTGCAGGGTTGGTGCCTGGAAAGCAAAAAATTAATGTTTCGTCTCGTCATTTCAGTTAAAACATCTAGCTACTGCCGCGAAAATCCGATATGTCACATTCGACTGTGCTTCGATAGCAATCCGATTAGGTTCTGGGTTCGAATCCGTGTCCAACACACAGCTTTACCTCACGGCATTTCAAGTAAGTTACTTGTGAAGAGGTAATATTTGACATCTCTGGTAGTTCGTTAACAGGGACAATAGATGCTGGGTAGGAACTCGCGTCTATTAAAAATGTTTGCGTTATGCAATTTAAAGTTGATATTTGCTAACTGATACTATCTAAAATCGAGGTATATCACTCTCTGTATGCCTAATCAGGAATGACTGTCAGTTTCCGTCAGTCACGAAATCTTTGCTTAGTCTGCATGAGCTGGGTTTGAATCCATATGCGGAACAAGACGTTTCGTCGTGTCATTTGAAGTTCATACACATTCTCAACTAGCTGCTCGTGAATAACTTAAATTTTTAATGTCTTTTGTGTTAAATAATAAGTGCGGTATGTTACTTTGAAGAGGAAATCATGAATACGACGAACTTACTACGTGCATTACCAATCTGACGTAGTAATGAGAGTGGTAACATTTCAGTTATGTCATTTATTGTAATAAATGTGAGCTTACAAGCCTTAAGGACAGTCTTATCTGTGATAAGGTGTTCCCTGATATTTGTAGTATCGTGGTATTACTTTACATCTTAAGTTATTGCGATACAGAGCAGTGTTTTCTAGTGGTGACTTGTTGGAACCATTTTCAATAGTCAAACGACTGTACCAAGGAGCGATTAGACGACCGGCTAGACAGCTGCGTTATGCCGGTTGCATGCGAATCAGGCGAAATGCCATTTAGGTCGTTCGGATACTTTTGAGCACGACTGTACATCTCGAGGTGAAAACTTACGAAAATGCACAACTGCACTTTTGCGAACTTCTGTTTTATTTTCGCATCAATACTGTTGTGAACCCACCATCTGGTATCAATGCATTACACTATCATCCATTATATATAATAATTTTGATAGTACACTTGATATTATAGATGAGTAGGACACAAGACAGGACATAGATAATGTCCGTTTGACGTCAACAGTGTGTAACATTTTACTTTTTTTGAATAGGACAATGTTCCTCTCCAATAATTTTTAGACTAGTTACAATAAGCTTACGCTGCAAGAGAATTCGCTTGTATTTTTCAATATGTGGTCTGTTGTCGGTTTGAAGGCCTTCCATTACATCGGCAACGTAGTGCAACTCCACCGAGGGCTGTATGGAGTAGGGTGGAGATAGCAATGTGAAAGTTGCGAGCTGTCGAAGACGATCTTCATACTCCTAATGCGACTAGGACATCGTATACTCTTGACGACGTTTAGCACCTGTGCGGCACAGTCACCCAATTTCAGAATTCATGGTGAGAATTCGAAGAGCTACTTTCATGCAGAGACATGCATTTGGAATCTGTTCATCGTTACGGGGTCAAACCAGAGGGTAACATTACTGAAACAATGATCAGGCTACTTAGTATATAATAGAGCATACATATTTCAAGGAGGAAACGTATGAAGACGCAGACTTCCTCGTTATCAATATGTGCGGCATATCTTTCGTGTTAACGAAAGTAATATCCCGCTTTACCTCTTCTTACGTCTCAAATGAAATGAATGCCATGAGGAATCGAATATTTGTTGACTGCGTCTCTTCTTGCTTCCATCCTTACCAACACATTTCTTCATTCTCGTGGTAATCATGATATTCTATGTGTATGCTGCAAAAGATTGCACGTGGACAAATTCGACATCGAGGTGCAAAGCGTTTGGTATCTTGCATTATATTCAATTCGAATAAGCTTCCGATGTATTTTTACTTCGTTTGTATTTTTAGATGATTATGAACGTTACGGAAAATTATCTCACATGCTTTATGTTGAATGAGAAACATTGAATGACCCGTTTTGCTTTCCCTACGTTGAAATGATATAATGTCGGCGTCAACAGCCTTCTTCCACGCCGGAAGCTGAAACTTGTACCATTCTGGATTAATGATAATTGAATGTCTCAAATGTATACATAGCCCACAAGGCGACGTCAGAAACCATCAGGGGAGAACGCCGCATAGAAACCAAACGTGCGCGCGCGTCTCCACTCTGAAGAACCGTATCGGAGAATCACGGCAAGCAATTCGCTGAAGAGCTGCCTCGTAAGAGAGCCGAGAAATGGCAGCGTCGTAGCAAGTATTTGTCAACACTCTGATAGTGCATTTACTTCCGGGTGTAGGCCGGCATTACCTCGCTAAATTCACTTGACATTCGTTTTCCACATCGAAGACTCGTACGATATAATCCACTGTAAGATGACACAATTACAAAGTGTATTTAATTTCTGGACTCCAAGACCGGCGTTCTTCACATAAGTAACACCTGTTTGTGTGTGCATTCGGGAGGACGACGGTGCAATCCCGCGCCCGGCCATCCTGATTTAGGTTTTCAGTGATTTCCCTAAATCGCTTCAGGCAAATGCCGGGATGGTTCCTTAGAAAGGGCACGGCCGATTTCCTTCCCCATCCTTCCCTAATCCGAGCTTGTGCTCCATCTCTAATGACATCGTTGTCGACGGGACGTTAAAACAGTAATCTCCTCCTCCTCTGTTTGTGTCTTTAAGGTTGCGTTTTGAGGTTCAGGCAACATCGCAGTGACTATAGTCCGTCTCTTGCCGCCAGTGTGTCGTTAGCTCAGAGGTTCCCTTGTGTGTTGCAGTGATCGTACTATATGACATAGCAGTTCCAGTAACGGTAGAAGCCGCTGACTACAACCTTTTATTTTCCATTTTAATTAATGGAGTTGCAAACTGCTAGTAAAAATTCCTTATACGAAATCTGAAGAATGCCTTTAAACATCAATCCTCGTCCGATTTCGACTTAGTAAATTAAGTTAATATCATGGATGTCTGCTTTGCAAATGCCAAGGTGCTTCACTGTAAAATAGATCCTGAAAAGATTCAAACCGACTGTCAACGATATAAATTTGAGCTTTGTTCGTCATATAGATCTAACATGTTGGAAGGTTGTTTATGAAGTGCACATGTTGATTAATATAGTTCCCGTCTTCTAAATTTTTGCAATAGCATTTAACTGTAGACGTTTTCTAACACCGGCGTTAGCAATTCCTTTCCGTGCCCTGAAACCTCCAAAACGACAATTTTTTCTGGTTTAAATCTGATGACCTTAACTATCACTTCCGATCAACATTAAATACTTCATGAACCCAAACATGGAACTCCAAATGTGCAGTATTCCTGCACTGCTACAGAGCATGCATTGCAAGGTATTCACACAGTTTATCGCATAGACTTACCATAAGGAATGAAACAAGAACTGTAATACACTTTACACCACAGACGCTCACTCTGGCTTGACGAAAACATCCGAACATTGACCAAAAGTTGCACAAATAATTGAGTTCCAAAGGAAAAGAGGTATGAAGCATTTATAAATTCATCGAATGTAGTGAGGTGGTTTAATTTCGTCCCAGTCTATAAAATTAATTTCGGGCCATACTCAGCTCTTGCCGATTAATGTAATATAATACCCGCCTACTAATCAGGGCGTCTGTCTCCGTTGCTTTTGAGCGTGAATGGAAATTGTAGAAATTTTCTGTGGAGCAACATTTAATAATAAAGCGTTTTAAATCATCGAAAGCGATGAGCGGGAGCAGGCGCTTTCGATAAAGAACGGGGGAGTGCAGCGCCGCTGCTGTCGCCACGGCCGCTGCCGGTAGCCAGCAAATGGATCCCGGAGCTTTGCCGCATACGGCTTCCAGAGGAGGACAGTCTGCAGGAAATCTGCCGCAAAATCGTTACTGGATAAAATTTTGATATCGGTGTGTCAGAAAGCGAAATAGATTGAATCTGCGCTACCATTACATTCACGTCTTCAGCATTCAGACAGAAGAGGCTATAAAAGTATTTTATGCCAGCTGCTCTCGATCCACTGACATTACGAACAGAAACAACGCACGCTACCGCTAGACCACAGGCGTAACCAGCCTAGGGTTTCTCTATCATGGGACAAGTTTTCCTCCAGGAAGTGCCGCAGTCTACAGTGTTGCCAGATTGTGCAGATAACCGGACTTAGAGAATTAGCAAGTTGGCCAGTTTTTTTGTCCCATGTCGCAATCGGCGCGGACTTAGCCTCTGAAGCGGCCGGCCGCCGGTCGGGTTTTATGTCAAAGAGTGTACAAGACACAAGGGAAAATAATAAGAGTGAACGACCAAGAACGAAGCGCTTGGATTAAAATGGGTGTAAGACAGGGACGTTGTCTTTCGCCGCTATTGTTCAATCTGTACATCGAAGAAGCAATGATGGAAATAAAAGAAAGGTTCAGGAGTGGGATTAAAATTCAAGATTCAGTGATAAGAATCGCTGATGATACTGCCGTCCTGAGGGAAAGAGAAGAAGAACTGCATGATCTGCTGAATGGAATGAACAGTATATTAAGTACAGAATATGGATTGAGAGTAAATCGAAGAAAGACGAAAGCACTGAGATGTAGCAGAAATGTGAACAGCGAGAAACTTAACATCAGGATTGATGGTTACGAAGTAGATGAAGTTAAGGAATCCTACTTCCTAGGCACAGGGTGGACATCAAAAGCAGACTAGCACTGGCAAAAACAGCATTCTTGGCCAAGAGAAATCTACCAGTATCTAACATAGCTCTTAATTTGGGGAAGGAATTTCTCATAATGTATGTTTGGAGCTCAGCATTGTATGGTAGTGAAACATGGACTGTGGGAAAACCGAAACAGAAGAAAATCGAAGCATTTGAAATGTGGTGCTACAGAGCAATGTTGAAAATATGTTGGATTCATGAGATAAGGAATGACGAGGTTCTGCGCAGAATCGGAGAGCAAATGAACACGTGGAAAATTCTGACAAAGAGAAGGGACAGCATGATGGAACATCAGGGAATGACTTCCATGGTACTAGAGGGAGTTGTAGAGGACAAAAACTGTAGAGCAAGTCAGAGATTGGAATATATCCAACAAATAATCGAGTACGTAGTTTGGAAGTGTTACTCTGAGATGAAAAGATTGGCACAGGAGAGGAATTCGTGGCTGATCGCATCAAACCAGTCAGAAGACAGATGAATATATTATGTGATCAAAAGTATCCGGACACCCCCAAGAACATACGTCTTTCATATTAGGTAAATTGTGCTGCCACCTACCGCCAGGCACTCCATGTCAGCGACCTCAGTAGTCATTAGACATCGTGAGAGAGCAGAATGGGGCGCTCTGCGGAACTCACGGGCTTCGAACGTGTCAGGTGATTGGATGTCACTTGTGTCATACGTCTGTACGCGAGATTTCCACACTCCTAAATATCCCTAGGTCCAACGGCTTCCGATATGATAGTGTAGTGGAAACGTGAAGGGCCACGTACAGCACCAAAGCGCACAGGCCGACCTCGTCTGTTGACTGACAGAGATCGCCGACAGTTGAAGAGGGTCGCAATATGTAATAGGCAGACGTCTATTCATACCATCAAACATGAATTCCAAACTGCATAAGGATCCACTGCAAGTACTATGACAGTTACGCGGGAGGTGAGAAAACTTGGATTTCTTGGTCGAGCGTCCGCTCATAAGCCACACGTCACGCCGGTAAATGACAATCACGCCTCGCTTGGTATAAGGAGCGTAACAATTGTACAATTGAACAGTGGAAAAATTTGTGTGAAGTGATGAATCACGGTACACAGTGTGGCGATCCGATAGCAGTGTGTGGATATGGCGAATGCCCGGTAAACGTCATTTGCTAGCGTCTGTAGTGCCAACAGTAAAATTCGGAGGCGGTGCTGTTATGATGTGGTCGTGTTTTTCATGGAGGGGGCTTGCACCCCTTGTTGTTTTGCGTGGAACCATCACAGCACAGGCCTACACTGATGTTTTAAGCACCTTCTTGATTCCCACTCTTGAGGAGCAATTTGGGGATGGCGCTTGGATCTGTCAACACGTTCGAACACCTGTTCATAATGAACGGCCTGTGGCGGAGGGGTTACACGACAGTAACATCCCTGTAATGGACTGGCCTACATTGAGTCCTGTCCTGAATACTATAGAACACCTTTGGGATGTTTTGACGACCGACACAGATACCTCACCTCAGTGGAGCACTGAAGAATGGGCTGCCATTCCCCAAGAGACCAACCAGCACTAGATTGAACGTCTGCCTACGAGAGTGGAAGCTGTCATCACGGCTAAGGGTTGACCAAGACCATGTTGATTCCACCATTAACGATGGGGGTCATTTTCAGCCAGGTGTCCGGATACGTTTGATCACGTAGCGTATATGTTGTCGTTGTAGTCTTCAGTCCAGAGACTGGTTTGATTCAGCTCTCCACGTTACTCCATTCCGTGAAGCTTATCCATCTCCGATTAACTACTGCAACCTACATCCTTTTGAATCTGTTTAGTGTATTCATACCTTGGTCTTTCTCTACGAATTTAACCCTCTGCGCTTCCCTCCAATACTAAATTGATGATCCCTTGATGCCTCAGAACGTGCCCTACCAACCGACCCCTTCTTCTATTCAAGTTGTGCAACACATTCCTCTTCTCCCCAATTCTGTTATCTCCTCATTAGTTACATGACCTACCCATCTAAGCTTCAGGATTCTTCTGTAGCACCACATTTCGAAAGCTTCTATTCTCTTCTTGTCTAAACTGTTTATCGTCCATGTTTCACTTCCATACATGGCTACACTCCATACAAATACTTTCAGAAAAGACTTCCTGACACTTAAATCTATAATCGATGTTAACAAACTTCTCTTCTTCAGAAACACTTTCGTTACCATTGTCATTTATATCCTCTGTACGTCGACCATCATCAGTTATTTTGCTCCCTAAATAGCAAAACTCACTTACTACTTTAAGGGTCTCATTTCCTAATCTAATTCCCTCAGCATCACCTGATTTAATTCGACGAAAATTCCATTGTCCTTATTTTGCTTTTGTTGATGTTCATCTTATATCCTCCTTTCAAGACATTATATATATATATATATATATATATATATATATATATATATATACTGGCCATTAAAATTGCTAGACCACGAAGATGACGTGCTACAGACGCGAAATTTAACCGACAGGAAGAAGATGCTGTGATATGCCATCATTAGCTTTTCAGAGCATTCACACAAGGTTGGCGTCGGTGGCGACACCTACAACGTGCTGACGAGGAAAGTTTCCAACCGTTTTCTCACACACAAACAGCAGTTGACCGGCGTTTCCCGGTGAAACGTTGTTGTGATGCCTCGTGTAAGGAGGAGAAATGCGTACCATCACGTTTCCGACTTTCATAAAAGTCGGATTGTAGCCTACCGCGATTGCGGTTTATCGTATCGCGACATTGCTACTCGCGTTGGTCGAGATCCAATGACTGTTAGCAGAATATGGAATCGGTGGGTTCAGTAGGGTAATACGGAACGCCGTGCTGGATTCCAACGGCCTCGTACCACTAGCAGTCGAGATGACAGGCATCTTATCGGCATGGCTGTAACGGATCGTGCAGCCACGTCTCAATCCCTGAGTTAACAGATCGGGACGTATGCAAGACAACCATCTGCAAGAACAGTTCGACGACATTTGCAGCAGCCTGGACTATCAGCTCGGAGATCATGGCTGCGGTTACCCTTGACGCTGCATCACAGACAGGAGCGCCTGCGATGGTGTACTCAACGACGAACCTGGGTGCACCAACGGCAAAACGTCATTTAGTCGGATGAATCGAAGTTATGTTTACAGTATCGCGATGGTCGCATCCGACATGGCGGTGAACGCACATTGGAAGCGTGTATTCGTCATCGCCATACTGGCGTATCACCCGGGGTGATTGTATGGGGTACCATTCGTTACACGTCTCGGTCACCTCTTGTTCGCACTGATGGCACTTTGAACAGTGGGCCTTACGTTTCAGATGTGTTACGACCCGTGTCTCTACCCTTCATTCGATCCCTGCGAAACCCTACATTTCAGCAGGATAATGCACGACCGCATGTTGCAGGTCCTGTGCGGGCCTTTCTGGATACAGAAAATGTTCGACTGCTGCCCTGGTCAGCACATTCTCCAGATCTCTCACCAATTGAAAACGTCTGATCAATGGTGGCCAAGCAACTGGCTCGTCACAATACGCTCTTGATGGACTGTGGTATCGTGTAGAAACTGCATGGGCAGCTGTACCTGTACACACCATCAATGCTCAGGCGTATCAAGGCCGTTATTACGGCCAGAGGTGGTTGTTCTGGGTACTGAGTTCTCAGGATCTATGCACCCAAATTGCGTGAAAATGTAATGACATGTCAGTTGGTTGGTTGGTTGGTTGGTTGGGGAAGGAGACCAGACAGCGAGGTCATCGGTCTCATCGGATTAGGGAAGGAAGTCGGCCGTGCCCTTTGAAAGGAACCATCCCGGCATTTGCCTGGAGCGATTTAGGGAAATCACGGAAAACCTAAATCAGGATGGCCGGACGCGGGATTGAACCGTCGTCCTCCCGAATGCGAGTCCAGTGTCTAACCACTGCGCCACCTCGCTCGGTGACATGTCAGTTCTAGCATAATATATTTGTCCAATGAATACCCGTTTATCATCTGCATTTCTTCTTGGTGTAGCAATTTTAATGGCCGGTAGTATATATATATAGTGTACGTCCTTCCGAATGGTCATTAGCGTATCCCGTAAAAATCTGAAGTAACCGATCAAGAACTTTTCGAAATTTTTGATAATAACGTTCCCGTTTCATATTTACATATTATTTATACATTATTTAATTTAAAAATAGGTTCATAAATACATGAACATGTTTGCATGCAACATTATCAAAACCTCAAACGAATCGACCAACTACGTTTTGAGTTTTGCGAGCGCCAACATATGCAATAAGATTACGTTGTATGATGTGTGAGTAAATATGCTCATGTTTTGCTGATTTATGACTGTGCTGAAGAATAGTGTCACTATCTGCGTTTCTTTGGAGTGTGGTGCAGCATACAAGAAAAGTTATTTGTCCTGCCATAATAATATTTCACTTCCTTTGTTAAGGCCTCCCGTTGCTACTACTTTCACAATACGACGTAGGATCTTGTCATCTGTGTGGTAAAGTTGACTACGAAAACAAAGCTTATAGAAGGAAGTCTTCTCTTTAAAGCGCATTAATTGCTAACTTTATTACTAAATTTCTCTGTCATGCATATCTAATAAAAGGAGTTTCATATCTTTCAAACAGTACATAGATGTAATCTCCAAATAAGTAAATATGACTGCATTAATAGTTTCATTATTACGATACCGCAATGCTCCCCTGTCAATCATTCTTGTATCTTCATTGTTTTTATCACCCAAATTTAACGCTTCATCGTTTTTACAACCGCTTTAGCATAATATTCCTATAAAAAGTCAGGATCCATATCTGCATGGATGGAAGTTGTTCTTCACTGAAATCCACTACATATTCAAGGTTTGATGGTGTTAGTATCGTAACATCTGCTTCATGGTCACTTCCAACTGAATCTAAATCTGTGGCCTGCTGTAGATAACATTTTCAAAGATAACAGAGTCTGAATTCTTAACGTGGATTCAATTTCAATTACTTGTCGCACAGGTACCAAATAATGAGATCCTGTCATTCTTCTGTATTTTGTAAAACTAGCTTCTAGATCATCTGTCTGAACCTTTCCTGGCAAAACAACTTTAGATTTCAACTGTTCCGTGCAGTACTTGGTAAACACAAGCAGAGTGTGAGTAGTGTGAGACATAGTGGAATGTAGGTCACTGGATAATCTACGTGTACGATTAGCAAAATGTTTCCAAACATCTAACCAGGATAAAACTTATAAAAATTTCAAGTTTTTATCATATGCATTTGAAATTGGTTTCTGGAACTGATCCTTGAAACGAACAGCTCTGTCAGAAAAGATTGAATAGATTTTGATCAAAGTACCCAGAACCCATGCAAGCATCGGCATATCCATGGTCTTATCGGAAACCGTTCTGAGTAGGTTCCGAACCGAAGAGAAAGGTCATAGTCTCACTGAAGTGATAGTTTGCATGCGGTGTCCTGTAGAGAAACAAACAGATGCATATCATCCTGATAAGAGGTGTACCGATGATCCTCTTTAATCCTGTGTAAACATCCCCCAGGCGAAAATACACCTGTCACTAGTCCGAACGCTACCCTGTTGATGAACGGGATACACTGCCTCATTTGCTTTCCGGCATGTCCGTTGTCTGTTGTCGAAGCGTAGCTAAGTGTACCCAAACTTATGACTCCAGGCGAATTTCCCATGCTTCAAACATCCAATAGCGTTTCCCTGCGTCCATGTTTATCTTCGTACCCCGTGACAGTCGATGAGCAGTAATACATGTGTGGCCTGGTACTTCTCGATGGCACAGTGGCTGCGTAGTGGTCCAGTATTGGTCTGCAGCACTGGCCGTCTATGTGCTGTTATAACCCGCAATATCCCCCTGTCATCAACACGTAGCCCACAGCAGTTCACTATGGAGGTGGCAGTTTGCCCCGAATCAGGGAACTCAGGATTCACCCAGCCTCCTGGTCTTGCTAATGTGGTGTCTCCTGCCTAAGATACTAGGGCATACTACGAATATATGAACACATTGGACTACCAAATGCAGAAGTTCTAGGAGCTGCGTACAATACCCGAAAAAATGTCGATGACGAAGCCGACTACCTAGCTGCTTCCAACTTTCATGATGAACGGAAGAAGGAGAGGGGACAAATTTGAATCCAGTAAATTTTCTCGAGCTTTCAGGCATATAAAATGGTTAGATAATCTCTAAGCCAAAACAAAACCAATCTCAATGAAGGAATTATCCGAACGAAATGCATTTATGCGGACGAACAGTTTCAGAAAAATTGGATGATTTACTGGAGAGAAAGAGCTCACAATTTGAGTTAGACAATAACGACTTGGTCCACATCTGTCCTTTATTGATAGAGTTGTTGGACGTCCTCCCGAGGCATATCGTGCCAAATTATGTCCAATTGGCACGTTAGATCGTCAGAATCCTGAGATGGTTGGAGAGCACTTTCCACAATGCCCTAAACGTTCTAAATTGTGCTGACCAAGATGGGGTTTGGCGAGCACGGAGAATAGCTGCAGAAACTCTCACCGTGTGCCGGCGCACGTTATCTCGCTGAAATGTAAGCCCAAGATGTCTTGCCATGAAAGTCAACAAAACGGGGGGGGGGGGGCGGGAGAAGGGGCGGGGGATAATCTTTGACGTACCGTTGTGCACCCCGGATGACGACCAAAGGAGTCATGCTATGACATGAAATGGCACCCGCGCTATCAGTTCTTTTTGTCGGACCATACGGCAGGTGACAATCAGGTTGATACCCCACTGCAGCTCAGGGTGTCTCTAGAAACATAACGCCCCAGTCGGCGACCGTTTCTACTACTTGTCTTCTTGCTTGCCAAACCATACCTTCGCTAGCAAGTACGCAGAATTTCTCCCCAGGCGAGAACGTTTGGAGCCTTATCGACAGGGCCTCCCAACCACTTCGGGATTTTGAGAATCTAACGCGCCAATTGGACAGAATCTGGCACGCTATTCCTTAGGACATTCATTGATTTTGCCTATCACTGCCAAGCAGAATAACTGTTTGCGCAAATGACACAGGTAGACTAAAGCGTTATTGGCTTTCTCAATCTGTGAAGCTCTTTCTCTTGAATAAATCATCCAATTTATGTGAAATTGTACTCATTTGTTTGTCTGTATTTCTTCGCTTTCTGTCTTAAGTATATATACGAGCATTCGGACGAGTGCTACTCGATCAGTGTCAAGTCTTGACTGTCGAAAGATTGCTCCCGGCGTCGTTATAAAGGATGATTCGCTGATGATGTTACAGACTTTCAGGGACGAGAGGGTAAAGGTGTCAGTTCGGGGTGGGGGCGGGGCTGGTCCAGAAACAAGGGAGTGGAATGTTATAAATGAAAATCATTCTGGTACTCTGATAGTGAGGTGCATTTAGCTCTACTGTTGTTGCTAAGACTGAGGGAGGCAATTTCGGAGGTGGTAGTACGGACCAAAATAAGAAAAAAATGTCTAATAATTATCTGCTCTCAAATTCCTACCTAAAGGGCTACGAGCACTTGGTCACCTTCACAACTGTGGAACATATCTCTTCAACTGAACAAGTCCACGTAGTTCTTCAGGTACGCATTTTAGAGCCCTTATTTGCTGGACGATTTTTTCCTTGCTTTAGTCCATACTACGCCGCTCGAAATACAGAAACCAGAAGAAGAGATGTATTTCGCAGTAGCGAAGATGAACAAGTGCTCATAGCTCTTCAGGTATGCATTTTACACATTTACTGTCACTTCTTTCTTGTTTTGGTACATACTGAATAAGTGCCCATGGTTCTTAAGGTACGTATTTTAGAGTCCATATTTACTGAATTTCATTTTCTATGTTTTAGTTCGTATTACGTCCTTCAAAAATGGTTCAAATGGCTCTGAGCACTATAGGACTTAACATCTGAGGTCATCAGTCCCCCTAGAACTTAAACCTAACTAACCTAAGGACATCACACACATCCATGCCCGAGGCAGGATTCGAACCTGCGAGCGTAGCAGTCGCAAGATTCCGGACTGAAGCGGCTAGAACCGCTCGACTACCGCGGCCGGCCACTACCTCCTCCAAAAATATAAAACCAAAGAGCTTGCAGGTGAATAGAGGTGTTTCAGAGTATCGAAGATGAATACCTGATCATAGCACTTCAGTGTCCATAGGGTTTTAGAGTCAATAATCAATTACCCTTCTCCATCATCCCTGAATGTTTGTAACAACATTAGGGAATCACCCATTATAGCCATGCTGCTGGTCGTGTTTAGTCCGGGCACATAAGGTAATGGTTTCGTTGCGCATCCTCCTCATCCGCTTCAATCTTCCAATGACATAGAACGTCAAAAATGCAACATAAGCCGGCCCCTGAAGAGGCATCAAATCTCCTGAGTCTTTAAGCATCCAGCAAAAATTTGAGAACTCATGAGGTCTTTGGGTGGTGTAGGCCTCAGAACACTCGGTATGTAAAAATAGCGTTTGGGTGTGGGCAGATTGTGCACTTTAAACAGCACTGTACAGAACACAAGAGGTGGTTTCGCATGAGGTATCCCGAGAAAACAGTAGTAGTAGAAAATACTCCGGAAAATGGATACCAAATTGCTTTCTTCGAGATATCCATAATAAAAAGAAAGATGATTTCTGTGATAGCGTAATAAAGGAAGCGATAGAGATAGAAATATCTGACAACACCCTCAATAATGCCGGCGGCTTTCAGGTAAGAACAGCTTTGGACCCGGACGTCGCAAGATTGAAGCGGGCGTGTAACGGCGTGCAAAGAGAACGTTACCTTATATCACCCTGGAGTTGGCACCAACAATATCACAGGCAATATTAGGACTATACGGGGCGAATCACCTAAAATTTGCACCGCAGATATTGCTTAAATGGAAAGTGCTATTGATATGCAGTTTTCACAGAATAGTTTCGTAATCAGGGTCTCGTATTATTACCCAGTAAATAGGTTTTAATAACTCTTAGAAAATGTGTGTTTTGTGCAGACATATATATATATATATATATATATATATATATATATATATATATATATATTTGTTTAAATGGAACAATGTGTATTGATATTAACAAACTAAAAGTAGGATGAATTAGAATGTCAGTGGTGTTTGCTGCATGAGTCTAGCGCGAGTCCTTTAAGAGATAACGTATTCTGAAAGGTTTCCACACTGACACTTGTTTGTGCCATTGAACCTGCCTAGTTACTAGGTACGATGTTGCTATGTTTGATTACAGTGCGCTCGTGTGTGTTCCTTAACTACATTTCGACTTGCTAGGCAGTTAGTGTATGGCAGTCCAAGCAGTAGGTCGTCAGTGGATGATGCAGAAGGAGCAGACACGTTCATGGTGTATGAAAATGTAGGAAGAATGCAGTTCGTTCTTATACAGTGCAAGATAGCCCAATAGACGTCTGCAGCTATTTATGAACCTCTTTAACCAGTTACGTGAAGGTGGTATGGCTCTGAGCACCATGGGACTCAACTGCCGAGGTCATTAGTCCCCTAGAACTTAGAACTAGTTGAACCTAACTAACCTAAGGACATCACAAACATCCATGCCCGAGGCAGGATTCGAACCTGCGACCGTAGCGGTCTTGCGGTTCCAGACTGCAGCGCCTTTAACCGCACGGCCACTTCGGCCGGCTGAAGGTGGTAGCGTAACACCTAGACAACGAAACAGAAGGTACAGTAACAAGTACCGACAGAACAGGGGGAAATTAATGTTCCCGCTGCTGTTGCAGCTGATTTGCACGTCATCTCCTGCGCAGTCGCACGAAGAAGTGACGTGGGTCAGCAAGTGTTCTACGCATCCTTCATCGACATAGCTTCCATCCCTATCACATCTCTCTCCGAGAAGAGCTACATGGAAACGATTATGAGAACCGTGATACATGGACATTAAGACAGGATATTCCGGATGTATCATGTACCTTGTTTATTGATAAAGTCATATTTACCAATCATGGCCAGGTAAACCGCCGAAATATGCACTATTGGTCTGTTAACAAGTCCTGTCAGCTTACCTAGGTAGAACGTCAGCGTTCATGGAGCGTAAACGTGTGGTCTGTGATAGTGAACCGTCTATTCATAGGCCCGTGTTTCATAGACGGAACACTGCACGCGCACAAATATCACAGCCTCCTAACAGACCATCTTCCACGGATGCTAGAAGACGTTCCTCTGCAGAATAAGAGGAATGATGGCTGTCCAGCCCACAGTGCACGAATTACTACAGCATGTCTTCACAAATTGTTTTCAATTCATTGGACTGGGCATGGAGGACCTGCACCTTGGGCAGCCTATTCCCCAGATTTGATGCCTGTAGAATTTTTCTATGGAATAAGCTGAAAGACGCTGTCTAAAATGACATAACGAACTACAACCGATGATATGCAACTATGTATTACTGCAACCAGGTTGGACATCTCCGCTGAAATGCCATGTGCAGCAGTCGTTGCCACTAGTCATTTTGAACACAACCTGTGATGGTCAGTTGTCTCGTTACTGGTCACAATCTACATAACTAGTGTATGTACTTCTGGGTTTCTTTACGTGTGCTACCGCAGGTATTGTACAAGTGTTAGGTGCACAAACTTTTCAAAATACTGTATCTTGTAAAGAACTCACACTATAATTCTGCAACAAACTGTAAAGGATGAGCCAGTTGGTAGGAAAAGTTTAATTTATTTTATTAGCTCTCAGAGCAGAGTGTCTTCTCCATTACAGTCAAGCTCCCAGAGCAGAGTGTTTTTTTTTTTCATTACGGCCAAGCCACGGCCGGCAGTGTTGGCTGCCTGTAAATTCTTTCATCCCACGGTCTAGCAACAGGAAGTCAGCACTGAGGAAGAGCACCTTGACCGTGCACCTCCCTCATGTGCTGAAGAGGGTACGCTATGCAGAGGCACCGCTGAGCATGCGCCGCTCTGCAAAGTTCCATGCCGCCCACACGGCTTTCTCGATGCAGATCAATCAGGGTGGAGGAAGCTGCCTGGTGCATCGAATACACCCGGCCACCTGTTGCTGGGGCCGCGCTCTTGCTTCCCGCGAGTCTGACACATACCCGGCAGCAGCGAAGATCTTCCCGCTGCTCCCGGTGCTGCGGCACTGTGGACTTTTGCAGACACCAACCTTCGGCATACTTTACCTTCTGGCTCACCCTCACCTCCCTTGGTCCAACAATGTATTCCCTGTAGCGTAGCTTTTACCAATAAATGGCCTTACAAAAGAAACTTTGTCGTGCTCTTTCCAAAACGCCCACCGCCGCCCCATCCACCCATCCACCCACCCTGTACAAAACACCACTACTGTTAGTGTGTTAATGTTTACAGGCATTGTTCCATTTAAAAATTTGTGTGTTTGCACAAAAAATACACTTTCTATGTATTATTAATATCCTTTGACTGGCTACTAGTGCGAGTCCCTGACCACCAATCCATTCTGTGAAAAGCGCAAATCAGTAGCATTTTTCATTTCCGCAACATTTGCAGTGCAGCTTTTAGGTGATTCACCTCTGGGACCTCAAACGAAATTTTAGTCATATCACCTCGGAAACATGAAATTGTAAATTGGATTTAATATGTCGTCGATGTCGAGATCCTTAGACACAAAACACTGATCAGGTATAAGAAACAGTGCCCTGGACGCCTGCAGAAGCAACAACTTGCCACCCTTGGAGCCCACAGCAGAAAAATGGGATGCGAGCTGGTGTAGTGTGCGGTGTAAGATTGGCGAGAGGACGGGTGTTGACAGAAGTCGACGATTTTCATGTAAGACGAGGATCAATTGTCCATAGCGTTTTTATTCCATTTCATTTTATGAACGCCGCCATTATGTTGGTAGACTTTCAGTGTTTTAACCTCATGAGCCAAGTCTTACAACCTGATGATGAGAGCTTTGTCTCTCGAAACGCATTATTGAGCTGCATGTAGGACACAAATGTAGTTGAATGCTACCGGTTATCACCGTTGAAACATAACAACCGTTATCTCACATCCTTAAAATGGATATTACTACATACAAAGACAATTTTCGTCGAAATACCACCTAAAGCAGACGAATAATTAACTTGGAATCATCAGCTTCATTTCAAGATCTGCGAAAACGAGTACAGGCAGTAAATGTTGACGCAGCAACTTGGTATTCAGCCAAGGCGTAAAATGCAGCTGTTGCAGAGCCCTTCGTGATGAACTGATACGAAAAGCTAGCTCTCACAGGCACAAAATTATGTTCTAAGTATTCTCTATATTATAACATTAAATGTTAGTTTCTTTTGCAAAAAATTCAAACTTGACAGTACCTTCAAATGGGGTGAAGTTGACCACTGCAGTGAAGTTGACCGAAAAGTTCAAAAACTATTTTATGTTCAATAACTATTGAACTGCGATGGAAAGTCATTTATTTTAGTTATACATTCACTGTTCGGAAGTTCTTAACTCATGGCAATAGCTAAATGTATAGTATTCCCAACCTCTACATGAATACTGTGTTCTTCTTCTTTCTTTAACTTTTTTAATGAGCAAAAACTTTAAATCGTGCAATTAGCCAAGACAACTCATCTCTCTCGGCCTTTCGTGTGTCAGAACGATAGCTAGAACTATGACAAAAGTTAATTATTATACTTACCTGTTTATAGACACATAAATAAGACTTTAATAATTCTTGGTGGAGTGAGTTGGACCGCCTTTTCTCGAGCGGTTCGCTTATGAAAATTAGTGAATACGGCAAGAATGTGAGCTAATCAACACAGTAGCAGTTTGACGCAGTGGATACAGAAAACGTTAGCTATAACAGACTTGTGGTGGAGTGAGGAGGTCATTGTTGCAAGTGCATTTCAGCAAATGAGTTTGTGACGCAGGCCGCAGTTCTGTTTGTTGCGACATTCAGTTGAGACCGTAACAGTTATCAGTGTGAGAACGCCGCATGTGTAACACGTAAATCGGGTGAATTGAAGACATATTGCCTCTATGTTGTAGAACTGTGTCTCGCACACATTTTAAATGGAAAAATGGGGCCAGTTGAGTGTATAAAATTCCAAAACGAATCCTGATAAACAGGGTTCGTGGGTATCATGGTAGAAAACAAGATGGTCAGCCAGCTTTAGTGCTAAAGAAGACGAGTGTGTGTTTCATCCGAATTTCATAAAGCAAATTTGTGATCACATTTTGTCTCAAACTTCTTTTGTGGGTCACCCTGAAATTAGTCCTCTTCCTTTTCTTGTGCCTTTGTCAAACATTTTCGCAGGGTCGGCAGGGTTATAGTCAGATTTGTCATGGTTAATTGAAGGGGTGGCCGGATGCCCTTCCCATCGCCACCCCGTTACGCGAATGATGATGACGGTGGTGAAATGGTGAGGGCAACACAAACACCCTGACCACGGGCCGAGAAAAATCCCCAACCCGGCCGGGAATCGAACCGGGTATCCCGTGATCCAAAGGCTGCGGACTTCACCCTGGAATTAGTATTAAAATTTAAATAATGTGCCAATTTATTCTTAAATAACTGATACGTTTTCACAACAGTTAAAGTCACCCTAGAGTTATAAACGATCCCCAAGATCACATAATCGATCATCGGTCAACTTCATCCCTAGATGAAATTTAAAATCTGTAAGAGCGTAAGGTAAGAAATATCAAAATTTTTTTTACTACAGCTCAGTGCCCATACTCTAAAAGAAAAACCAATATATTAATTTTATTAGTTTCAGAAATATTCCAATTTAAACTCCAAAATCGGCCAACTTAGCCTGATTTGACTGTACAACGTTTGTTGTTCCTGCAGTTAACAAAAAAAATGGTTCAAATGGCTCTGAGCACTGCTGTGATCATAAGTCCCCTACAACTTAGAACTACTTAAACCTAACTAACCTAAGGACGTCACACACATCCATGCCCGAGGCAGGATTCGAACCTGCGACCGCAGCAGTCGCACGGTTCCGGACTGCGCGCCTAGAACCGCTAGACCACCGCGGCCGGCTGCAGTTAACAAAGTCCATACCTGGTTCACAATCTTTCTGTATCAATCAATTTAACTTTGCTGGTAAGTTTTATATCCACAACTATTGTAAACTATTTAAAGCAATTCCCAAAATTTATCACACCATAATTTCCAGCATGGTAACGGTATCCAAATTTGATGTGACGAAATCTGGTGTCCTGTATTACACACTATATTTTCTGCCCTACTTCTGATTTACCAGCGTAGTAAACAAACTTGACAGTTGATGAAAACATATGTTGTTACTCACGCACATGTTCGGTCAGTTGGCTATGCTCGCGACGGGAAAGTCGGGTGATATGCTGTTGAATCTCTGGTTCGTTGAAATCATTTTATTTAGGCCTATTAATAATCATGCTAAAAGTCAATGATATGTAATATCACTAAGGTACTAAATTTTCTCCGTTTTCGTAGTTAGGAAAGTGCTTTGGCTTTGGGAAAGAATACTAGGTCAATATAGGAGTCAAACAGTGAATCAAATCCACACAATCAGTTGTGTGACATTCGATACTGAAATTATTCCTTATTTAACAGAGTTAAATAACATTATATATTAGACTAGATAAAAAATCCAATCACCAAGCGGTGTCAGAACACACACGGGTGATGGAAAGGACTGGAGAAGTCTAAGAAAAGGGGCAGACGAGACTTACAGTACGGGATGAGAAGGAAACACTGATTGTTGGGGACTTCATTGGACGAGATTTGGAAACCTGAGAACTTAAATGTGGAAAACAGAGTAATATGCAGACAGAAATTACTGATTAAACATCATGCATGAGTTAATAAGAGTGAAAAGCTAAGTGCATTGTGCGTAACAGAGGTGGGAAGGGGAGGTGAAAAATTGACAGGAAAGGTAATGAAAGATGTAGAAAACTAAAACGGAGTGAAGCGAAGAGTAGTTATAGTAAAGAAATACTGAAACGGAAGAAATTAACGTAACTTCAGGCCAGGTGGGTGGTGAGAACCAAGAACATGTTGTGGTGCTAGTTTCCACCTGCGGAGTTCTGAGAAAATGGTGTCTGGGGGAAGAATCCAGATGGCGCATGTGGTGAAACAGGTGGTGAGGTCACAAATATCATGTTGTAGAGCATGCTCTGCAAAAGGAAATTGCAAGTTGCCAGTATGCACCCTCTGCCTATGCCCATTCAACCTAATAGATAGTCATGCCGATGTAGAAGGCTGAACAGTGTTTACATAACAGCTGGTATATGACATGTGTCGTTTCCCTTTATTAGCATACGTTTTGCCAGATACAGAGCTGGTATAGGTCTTGGTAGTATTTTGTCAATAACTAATTGATTTCGTTGTTTATATATATATATATATATATATATATATATATATATATATATATATATATATATGACTAGCTTACGTCAGCACAAGCATACGTGATCAGTTCTGCTTTTAAAACCCGTTGTTTCACTCTACGTGGTGACGATGCTTACCTATAGAGGGTCTGATGACTGCGGCGGGCAACCCAGCGGCATGCACCCGCACCGTGTCCTCGGCGATGGCCTTGGTGAACGCATATGTGTTGGGCCAATCTCCCATAATCCTGCAACACACCACACATATCCCCACATATGGCTGGCTACCACAGCTCAGATACATCTGTAGGTCCCCAACTATTTGGGGCATAATTTTCCTGCTGTGTTTATAATTTTCTCGTCATTTTACTTCAACTAATACAGTGGTGCGCAATATTTGAGAACGAGAGTAGCTTCCACAGGATGTGTGATCACTACGGACGGCGTTGCATGTTCTGACACGTGCTACCATGCTGCTCACAAGGTTGATGAGGAGTTCTTGTGGTAGGTCGTTCCATTCCTCCACCAAAGTGCTTTTCACTTGCTGGATAGTCGTTAGTGATTGTGGACGTGCTGCAAAATGTCGTCCCACCACATATCGCAGGTGCTCGATGGGATTTACATCGGAGAACGTGTACCCGAGTACATTGGCTGCATATCCTGTCCTTCCAAGGGCTCCTTCACTTACGCAGTTCCATATTGTATCGCGTCATCCATAACAATGAAATCAGGTCCGAATGCACCTCTGGCAAGACACTCACTGGGAAGGAGAATTTTGTCACAATAACGTGTGAGTGTGCCGTCTTCAAAGATTTGGAGGTCAGTACGCCCATATAACATTATGCCTAACCACACTGTAACACTTGGGCCACCAACACTATCGTGTTCGACAATCTTCCTGGGTGCATGCGGTGCTCCCACCTCTCACCATATGATGGTAGATAATGCACAAGGAAACATTGCTGAACATAGGCATGACGACTTATCAGTGACCATCACCATAAACAGAAATCAGCGTTTTTCAAAAATGCGATGCACAGGTCTATGTTCACACCCCTAAGTCCGGAAAACAAGAATGTGGAAATGAAATCCGTAGACAAATAGCGATATAAAATGCTTCTGACGCACGTTTGATAAATTGATTGGATTTAGCAGTTGGGTATGGTAAACAGCAAAATGATAATAAGCCACGCAAACATAGAGTCGTGCCGTATTGGTCGACTATCTCATACAAATTAGCGAGGTTGTTTGACAAGAAAGGGATTAAAATTGCTTTCAAGACGGACAACAATTTACGACAGAGTCTGAAGCATAAAATCGACGCAGATGAGAACTTGATGAGGAAATCGGGAGTGCATGAAGTAAATTGTCGACATTGTGTAGCGAGATCCACTACTGGCCATTAAAATTGCTACACCACGAAGATGACATGCTACAGACGCGAAATTTAACCGACAGCAAGAAGATGCTGTGATATGCAAATGGTTAACTTTTCAGAGCATTCACACAAGGCTGGCGCCGGTGGCGACACCTACAACATCTACTGACATGAGGAAAGTTTCCAACCGATTTCTCATACATAAACAGCAGTTGGCCGGCGTTGCCTGGTGAAACGTTGTTGTGATGCCTCGTGTAAGGAGGAGAATTGCGTACCATCACGTTTCCAATTTTGATAAAGGTCGGATTGTAGCCTATTGCTATTGCGGTTTGTAGTATTGCGACATTGCTGCTCGCGTTGGTCGCGATCCCATGACTGTTAGCAGAATATGGAATCGGTGGGTTCAGGAGGGTAATACAGAACGCCGTGGATCCCAACGGCCTCGCATCACTAGCAGTCGAGATGAGGGGCTTCTTATCCGCATGGCTGTAACGGATCGTGCACCCACGTCTCGCTCCCTGAGTCAACAGATGGGGACTTTGCAAGACAACAACCATCTGTACGAACAGTTCGACGACGGTTGCAGCAGCATGGACTTTCAGCTCGGAGACCATGGCTGCGGTTACCCTTGACGCTGCATCACAGACAGGAGGGCCTGCGATGGTGTACTCAACGACGAAACTGGGTGCACGAATGGCAAAACGTCATTTTTTCGGATGAATCCAGGTTCTGTTTACAGCATCATGATGGTCGCACCCGTGTTTAGCGACATGGAGGTGAACGCACATTGGAAGCGTGTATTCGTCATCGCCATACTGGCGTATCACCCGGCGTGATGGTATGGTGGCCATTGGTTACACGTCTCAGTCACCTCTTGTTCGCATTACCGGCACTTTGAACATTGGACCTTACATTTCAGATGTGTTACGACCCGTGGCTCTGCCCTTCATTCGATCCCTGCGAAACCCTACATTTCAGAAGGATAATGCACGACCACATGTTGCAGGTCCTGTGCGGGCCTTTCTGGATACAGAAAATGTTCGACTGCTGCCCTGGCCAGCACATTCTCCAGATCCCTCACCGTCTGGTCAATGGTGGCCGAGCAACTGGCTCGTCACAATACGCCAGTCACTACTCTCGATGAACTGTGGTATCGTGTTGAAGCTGCATGGGCAGCTGTACCTGTACACACCATCCAAGCTCTGTTTGACTCAATGCCCAGGCGTATCAAGGCCGTTATTACGACCAGAGGTGGTTGTTCTGGGTACTGATTTCTCAGGATCTATGCACCCAAATTGCGTGAAAGTGTAACCACATGTCAGTTCTAGCATAATACATTTGTCCAATGAATACCCGTTTATCATCTGCATTTCTTCTTGGTGTTGCAATTTTAATGGCCGATAGTGTATGTGCGGCCGACGGGACGGAATTTTAAAGTTAGATTTAATGAGTATGATAATGGAGAGAACGGCTCGTCAGTTGTAGCAAAGCATCTCGAGAAATAGCAGCAATCGCTGAAGGATATAACGGAAAGCATGAGGGCGTTGCACGTTGAAGAAAAAGGGTCGTTGTTATCAAATTTTGAAGAGATAAAGTTTTATTGTGCCTTGAAACAGGAGTGTGTCGGCGATCTCAGGGCAGAAGTGTCTAAAGGGCATTTCTGGGCACACTTTAGCGATATCCTCCTTAAGAAGCAGCCGCCAACATGTTTTACTTAGTTCAAAAATGTTCAAATGCGTGTGAATTCCTAAGGGACCATACAGCTGAGGTCATTGATCCCCAGACTTACACACTACTTGAAGTAACTTATGCCAAGAAAAACACACACGCCCATGCCCGAGGGAGGACTCGAACCTTCGGCGGGAGGGGCCGCACAATCCGTGACATGGAGCCTCAAACCACGCGGCCACATCACGCGGCTTTTATTTAGTGAAATAGGATTTCCGCATGCTATTTCCATTGAGACTGCATCTTAGAGCTAGTTTTAAGTTAGAACGGGCTAGACACAGACAGGTACTTCTCAAAGAGTTTATGACAGACAATAGCATCGGTGGTGCTAAGCATTATACTTTAAGTAAATATCACTGTTGGTGTATGTGATAGCAGCGGCTTTCAGTTTGCAACGGTACCGCGGGAACGGTGGATGCACTGGCAGGTGATGTTTCATCTTTTATGATTTTACAATGGAGGATGCAGCTCGTTGTTAAGTTGTGACGAGGCCTAACGGCATACATTTTTTTGTTTAAGGTAAGCTATACCTCAGGACGTCTATAATCCAGATATGTCTGGCGGTATAAGGAGGATTGTTTTATGTGGGTTCCTTGTTCCGAACACTTGAAAATATGATAATGCTGTTCCAAAACCTGTTGTAGCAATAATCACACGATTAACAATTTGGCAGAATATCTTGAATATTGCTTGTATTTATGTCACTGCTGTTCATGTATATTTTAGGCTGTGTGAGAGCTGTGTCCAGAGAGATTAATTCCTGTGGAAAATCAGAGGAAAGGACAGTTGAAGAAAGGTAGAAGGAGAAGGCAGAAAAAAAAGAGGGTTAGCATGAGATTTTCTGAACGTCGAATATATGAAGCGTGGACATCTGAACGACTCGGGTACTAACAGTAACCGGAGAAGGTGTATAATGGTATAGAAAAGAATGTGTGTTCCCCAGTGGTCAAAGTTGTTGAGATTCTGAAAGCGATTTATGAACATAGAGGAGCTGATGTGCAAGCTTTAAATGACGAATAATATGGATTTTAGTGTATCACAGTGAGTAATGACTGATTACTAAACCACAAAACACTTCTAATTCCTTTATTGCCCTTTTGTTTGGTAAAAGTAGGAAGAATAGTGATCCATTACGACTGAAATTCAGCGATTGTGGGTAAATTTTAAATATTACTCTCACCTGGATATTGCTTCCTACGCTGCCTCTAATTTATCTGTCCTTTTCAAAAACTCCGTTGATACAAGCCAATTTGTCGCACAAGAGCGTCAATAACTATTTTAGTATATATTCGCATAAAATCAAGAAATGCTCAATGGGATCTTAGCAAAATCAGCCAAGGTAGATGCTGCAGCATCACTCGCTGTCTTCGTATGTAAAGAGGAAGACAACTTGTTTGCAAATATCTTTTTCCATCATAAAACATTAACAGCAAAAGTGGGCAAAACATGGTTTAAGGGCATTCATCTCCAGTTGTTGTTATTGCTGTTGTGTAGTTCTGATCTTCAGCCCTAAAACTCCAGTCCTCCATGCTATTCTATCCTGAGTAAGCCTCTACATCTGCGAATAACAACTGCAATATACATCCTCCTGTATCTGCTTACTGTATTCATCTCTTGGTCTCTCTCTACGATTTTTAAGCCCCGCCCCTCCCCACACACACCCTTACCTCCAATATTAAACTGATGATACTTTTAAGCCTCAGAATGTGTCCTGTCATCGACACATTCTTTTAGTCAACCTGTTTCCTTTCTCCCCAGTTACATTCAGAACTTTCTCATTAGTAACGTGATCTACCCATCTAGTAACAAATTTCAAAAGTTAGTTTCTCTCGTTACCTGAATTGTTTATCGGCCATGTTTCACTTCCATACAAGGCTGTACTCCAGAAAAATACCTACAGAAAAAAACTTTCTGAAACTTAAATCTGTATTCAATGTTAACAAATTTCTCTTATCGAGAAACGTTTTCCTTGCCATTGCCATTCTACATTTTATATCCTCTCTACTTCGGCAATAATTAGCTATTTTACTGCCCAAATAGCAAAACTCACCCACTACTTTTAGTGTCTAGCTTCCTCATCTAACTCCCTCACCATCGCCTGAATTAATTCGACTCCAATCCATCAGTATTATTTTGCTTTTGTTGACATTCATCTTATTTTCTCCTCTCAGGACATTATCCACTTCGTTAAATTGCTATTCGAAGTCCTTTTCTATCTTTAACAGGATCACAATGTCGTCGGCAAATCTCGAAGTTTTTATTTCTGCTTCATGAACTTTAATCCCCTCTCCAAATTTTTCTTTGGTTTCCTTTCCTGCCTGTTCATTGTACAGACTGAATAACATCAGGTGTTAGCTATAGTCCTGTCTCCCTCCCTTCTTAATCACTATTCGATTCTTGTAACTGGTTTCTGTACAAGTTGTAAATAACCTTCCGCTCCCTATACTTCACCTCTACTTCCTTCAGAATTTCAAAGTGCATTCCAGTAAACATTGTCAAAAGATTTCTCTAAGACTACAAATGGTGTAAACTTAGCTTTGCCCCTCCTTATCCTATCTTCTACGAGTAGCAGTAGGGTCAGTGTTTCTCGAGTGTTCATATATCTCTGCGGAACCCATACTGATCTTCACCGAGGTTGACTTCAGCCAGTTTTTCCAAATCTTCTGTAAATAATTAATGTCACTATTTCGCAACTACGACTTATTAAACTGATAGTTCGTTAATACATCTGTCAGTACGCATTTTCATTCGAATTGGAACTACTGGAGGCCGGCCGGGGTGGCCGATAGGTTCTGGGCGCTACAGTCTGGAACCGCGTGACCGCTACGGTCGCAGGTTCGAATCCTGCCTCGGGCATGGATGTGTGTGATGTCCTTAGGTTAGTTAGGTTTAAGTAGTTCTAAGTCCTAGGGGACTGATGACCTCAGAAGTTAAGTCCCATAGTGCTCAGAACCATTTGAGCCATTTGAGCCATTTTTGAACTACTGGATTCTTCTTGAACTGTGAGAGTATTTCGCCTGTCTCATACTTCTTGCACACCAGGTGGAAAATAGCCTTGTTGTGGCTGGCTCTCCCAAGGCTCTCCCAAGAATATCAGTAGTACTAAGGGAATGTCGTCCATTCCGGAGCCCACGTCTTTTGTGTTGTGTCAAATTCTTATCTCAGTATCATAGCTCCTATCTTACTTTCATCTACGTTTATTACTATTGCATTTCTTGTATGGCCCCTCCATATACTAATTCCTTCTTCCATTTTTCCCTTTAGTGCTTAGCACTGGCCTCCATTTGAGCTCTTGAAATTCATATAGCTGCTTTTGTTTTCTCCAAAGGCCTCTTTATCTTCTTATGTGCGGTATCTATATTGCCCTAATGCTTCTGTAGCTTTGCATTTGCTCTTTAGCCATTTCTGCTTAGCAGTTTTGCACTTCCTGTCAGTCTCATTTTTAGACGTCTGTATTCACTTTTGTCTGCTTCAGTCGCTGTATTTCTATGTTCTCTCCTCTTGTCAATTAAATTCATTGTCTCCTGTGATATCGAATCATTTCTACGAAACTTTGTCTTTTTACCAAATTGATCCTCTGCTGTCTTCATTGTTTCATCTCTCACAGCTACCTATTCATCTTCAGCTGTATTACTTTCCCATCTTTCAGTCAAACTTTTCCTAATGCTTGCACTGAGTTTCTCAACAACTTTTGGTTCTTTCAACTTATTCAGGTCCCATCTTCTCAATTCCCAAACTTTTTGCAAATTTTTCGGTTTTAATCTATAGTTAATACGCAATACATTGTGGTCAGAGTACACATCTGCCCCTGTAAATGTGTTACTGTTTAAAGTTGTTCCGAAATCTCTGGCTTACTATTACAGAATTAAGCTGAAATCTTTCAATGTCTCTAGATCTCTCCCACATATACTACTTTCTTTCATGCCTCTTAAGGCAAGTGTTAGCGATATTAGGTTATGCTCAGTACAAAACTCTACCAGCTGGCTTCTTCTTTCACTCCTTTCCCCCAGTTCTTATCCTCCTGCTATCTTTCCTTCTCTTTCTTTTCCTACTATCGAATTCTAGTCTCCCATCAGATCAAATTTTCGTCTCCCTTAACTATATGAATAATTTATTTTATCTCATCATGTGTGTCTTCATCATCTGCGGAGCTGGATGGCATAAAACTTGCACAAGTGTGGTAGATGTTGGCTTCGCATCTATGTTGGATACGATAATGCGTTCATTATCCTGTCTGCAGTAGCTTACCTGCATTCCTATCTTCTTGTTCATTATTGGATCTACTCCTGCATTGTCCCTATTTCATTTTGTGTTTATAGCCCTGAACCGTTATGAACAGCCTTTCTAGTTTTTCTGCCATCGCACTTCACTAATTCCCACTTTATTCATATTCTTCTCTTATATACATAAAAATATTTATTTACTCTCAGGCGAAATAAACTGGACAGTTGATATATTTACTTGGTTTTACTACAACGGCGTGCTCCATCGACGCAAACCTGAGCCACATGTAGGGATGGATAAAAGCAGCCCTCGCACGTCACCAAATCATCCCGCCCCACCCAGCAGATGCTAGGGCGAACCAGAGCCAGCTCAAGCAGCCCCGAAACCAGACCCGGTGCCGGATAGCTAAGGCATCCCGCAGGCCCGGCCCCTCTCTGAGGACAGCCAGCCCGCAGTCGGTCGCGGCTAAGGCAGGCCCAGAACTACGAAACGTGGGCAGACCTCTCGTGCCACTCGATCATCCCATCTCCACCATGCAGAATAAACGCCCTACGCGCTAAACAAAAAACCTAACACCCTCTTGCACACCACTTCAGGATGCTCTGCATGCCATATAAGGTTGAACCATCCAATCTGTTATCTCCGTAACACCTATAAAGCAAAAAAATGCAGCTTTAGCACACATCCGAAAACTGTCGCAACGAACCCAGATGTGGGAAATGAGCGGATCTTCCTTGATTTTCAACTGCAAATTACATTCTAAAAGGAAAACACCAATCTAAACTGACCCCATGCAGGAATGCTCACAAACTGAAAACTTTCTGCGTGTATTCACCACTGCGCTAAAAATGATTTAAATGGCTCTGAGCACTATGGGACTTAACATCTGAGGTCATCAGTCCCCTAGAACTTAGAACTACTTAAACCTAACTAACCTAAGGACATCACACACATCCATGCCTAAGGCAGGATTCGAACCTGCGACCGTAGCGGTCGCGCGGTTCCAGACTGAAGCGCCTAGAACCGCTCGGCCACTCCGGCCGGCCACTGCGCTATTCAACGTTCTCCTGGGACGTATCCCACACTACCGAAACGATTTCCAGGAAGTTCCTCCGACGGGATATGGAAATTACACACGTCTGGCACAACATCAGTAACCCTCCAGACACATGTGCCCAAGTCTAACCTACTACTCCTCTTCTACAAATTTGGTGGTCTTTCCACATTCACCTCCAGAAACGATACTGCAACTACACATATCAAAAACAGTTTTGCATCACCCCAGTTTCCAGAAATATTGAAGATAGACGTTGACTGTGGATATTCCGTCACAGACACAGTCCCTTTGACTCTTCAGAGATGTCACTAAACCCGCCCAAAGATGTAAACAACCGTGCATGAGCAGCGCCTATTACACGGAGGGGGTCCGACAGCCGATCAGTTACAGTCATTCCACCTGCAAGGAGGTACACGGCTCATGTTGTCTATAGTTCAACCATGCCTAGACGGTCAATACCGCGGTTCGATCGCGTCCGCAGTGTTACTTCCTGCCAGGAAGGGCTCTCAACAAGGGAAGTGTCCAGGCGTCTCGGAGTGAATCAAAGCGATGTTGTTCGGACATGGAGGAGATACAGAGAGACAGGAACTGTCGATGTCATACCTCGCTCAGGCCTCCCAAGGGCTACTACTGCAGTGGAACACCGCTACCTATGGATTATGGTTCGGAGGAACCCTGACAGCAACACCACCATGTTGAATAATGCTTTTCGCTCAGCCAAAGAACGTCGTGTTACGACTCAAACTGTGCGCAATAGGCTGCATGGTGCGCAACTTCACTCTCCACGTCGATGGCGAGGTCCTTCTTTACAACCATGACAACATGCAGCGCGGTACAGGTGAGCCCAACAACATGCCGAATGGACTGCTCAGGATTGGCATCACGTTCTCTTCACCGATGACTGTCACATATGCCTTCAACCAGACAGTCGTCAGGTATGTGTTTGGGGTCAACCCGGTCAGGCTGAACGCCTTAGACACAATGTCCAGCAAGTGCAGCAAGGTGAAAATTCCCTGCTGTTTTGTGGTGGCATTATGTGGGGTCGACGTATGCCACTGGTGGTCACGGAAGCCGCCGTAACGGCTCTACGATACGTGAATGCCATCCTCCGACCGATAGTGCAACCGCGCCCGGGTTCCCGGGTTCGATTCCCGGCGGGGTCAGGGATTTTCTCTGCCCCGTGATGACTGGGTGTTGTGTGATGTCCTTAGGTTAGTTAGGTTTAAGTAGTTCTAAGTTCTAGGGGACAGATTACCGTAGATGTTAAGTCCCATAGTGCTCAGAGCCATTTGAACAATTTGATAGTGCAACCATATCGGAAGCACATAGGCGAGGCATTCGTCTTCATTGACGACAATTCGCACCCCCATCGTGCACATCTTGTGAATGACTTCCTTCAGGATAACGACATCGCTCGACTAGAGTGGCCAGCATGTTCTCCAGATATGAACCCTATCGAACATGCCTGTAATAGATTGAAAAGGGCTGTTTATCGACGACGCGATCCACCAACGACTCTAAGGGATCTACGCCGAATCGCCGTTGAGGAGTGGGGCAATCTGGAGCAACAGTGCCTTGAAGAACTTATGGGTAGTATGACACGACGAATACAGGCATGCATCAATGCATGAGGACGTGCTACTGGGTATTAGAGGTACCGGTGTGTACAGCAATCTGGACCATCACCTCTGAAGGTCTCGCTGTATGGTAAAACATGCAATGTGTGGTTTTCATTAGCAATCAAAAGGGCGAAAATGGTGTTTATGTTGATCTCTATTCCAATTTTCTGTACAGGTTCCGGAATTCTCGGAACCGTGGTGATAAAAACCTTTTTTGATGTGTGTATATATGCTGTGCGAACGCAAATGGTTTCTGTGCTACAAAAAATCTCTAGAAAAACTGGTTCGAGAACAAAATATTACGGTTTTTGGAACCGCCGTAACCAAATGCTTCGGAAAAAACAGGAAAATTTTCATAGATTCCAAATCCTGAAATTAGAAATCGTCAGAAATTGAGTAAAATGGGCCTTACGACAGCAACTAATACTACAGAAGACCTTGATAACTGTAAACAGCTAATCGTGCAAACGATGCAATCTGCTATCACTAACAATGCACCAAAGAAAACCATCATAGAGCATAATGACAGGCTTTCTACACCTATCCTTATCCTAATCAAAGAAAAAAGAAAATTATGTAAACAGATTAAACGACGAGCTAATGAAAGGGCTAAAACGGAATGGAACCGTCTTAATATTCAAGTTAAGTCAGAGGTTCGCCAATGAAAAGCAAATAGATGGGAACGTGAGTCACAAGGGTTTGTCACACATAAAGCTACTCTGTTTTGAAATGAATTCAAGAAAATCGTAGGCAAAACCGTCACCGAAGATCCGCCTTTACGGATCCACGATCACATCACGACGGCCGAAAGGGTGAAGGCTGAAATGTTCCGCCATTTACTTGAAAAAATACACAGTCACGCAGAGTACCCCAAATTTGATGACAACCACTAGCAAATTATTACTAGGGAACTTTATTCATTTCTGTACAAAAATATAACACCAGCCGATCATCCACTACTGAAAGAAATGATAGAATGTGAGGTTCCCTCTGCCATACTAAGCGGCAAAAACACAATCCTGAAAACGACGGCACTGGACGAGTTCAAACTGTTTGTACCACAAGGGCATGCTCAAACACTAAATCCTTTACCTTATGCTGTGTAAACTCGAAAATCAGTACTATCCGAATAGAAAATATGTGTGGATATTGTAATGGTTCCTAAACGTGGAAAACCAAAAACCAGCCCTAACTCTTACGTACCTCTCGAATACTGGCAAAACCTTGAAATAATAATTAACAAAGTCCAACGGTTTGCAGAAGACAACGATATGAACAAACTGGTTTCAGAAACAGTCCCACCACCGCTGATCCATTATTAAGACTAACTGGTAAAGTAGCAGAAGCGTGCAGCTTAGCAGATGTGACTGCTGCGCCCTTTCTGGACGCAGATAGCGCCGTTGGTAAGAAATGGCATGTGTGACTTCTTCACAAAATGCTAAAACACAAATTCCCGCCAGAAATAGTACAATTAATAGCTAACCTCATTGGAAATAGAAAAGGACAAGTATGAATTGGGGATCAAAAATCGTCCTACTTCACACCCAGAGTGGGAGTCCCTCAGGGTGCCATTATCTCCCCACTGTTATATACGATTTACACAGCTAACATCCCAAGACACAAGTGGTGGAATGAAGGCATAGCTCTGTACGCGGATGACTCCACTTACTGGTGTTATGTATCCACCTGCAATGCAATCAATGAACGAGCTAACAGCTACATCAGAAAACTTGTAACCTGGTTCAGTAAATGGTGAGTGCAGCCTTATCCAACCAAGAGTCAACTTATCCTATTCAGACATAGAAATTTCACTAATCGCCAACAACAGGACCCCCACAAACGCAACATTCGACTTTGAGAACAAGAAATTACTCCACAACCAACTATTTTGGAATGTCTCTCGCTGAACTCTTAAATTGACAAAAAAAAACAAGACTGAAAAGATTAAAACAAGCTGAAAGCCGACTCATTTTAGTACGTCTCTTGAAATACTGAACATGTTGCTCTTCTTACACACAAAATATTTATTCGACCTATTCACGAATATGGATCTCATGCATGGATTATGCCATCTAACCAAACGAAAAAAATTCTTGCGTAGGCTTGCGCGGCCAGAGTCAGTCGACATAAATGTTTTTGGGTATGGTACCACGTCATATTGTATAAAACTATGCTCTAGAAAACCAACGTTTCGGCCATGGTTGCATCGGCCTTCTTCTGGGTCACCAGTAAACCCAGAAGAAGGCCGCTGCAACGGTGGTCGAAACGTTGGTTTTACCCAACAGTAGCGTTATACAATATGACGCGGTACCATACCCAGAAAACTTTTATGCCGAAAAAAATTGTGTTTGCTGAACGGAGGATGCTTAAAATAACCTGAGATCTACGTTATAACTTCCCAACAAGTTCCCTTTACGAAACACTTGAAACTAGAAACATGCTAGGCAGAATAAAGGAACGAATCACCAGGTTCGGGCTCAACAGACTACGTAACAATGGACTTACAAAATCATTCTTCAGCACGATCCCCCAAAGTTTAATCTTCCGAAATTGAAATATGCAGTGTCGAAATTGCTACAACAGAATCCTCTGGAAAATGAAGAAATCAATGAAACCGTGAACAGATCAAGAACACCTACAAGGATTTGGGTTGATGGAGCAAACTGATACAGCAAGAACAATTTACTGAACAAAATTACTTCAATCAGGTCCTATAGAAGAAGACAATATTTTCTGCATCGACTAGATTTACAAGGTTTTCTCCTACAGAATTAGGCTACATCAGCAAAATTCCAAGATCACAACATAACGTTATCAAGACCATTGAGATAATCTGAATACACAGTCAACCAATCCCAAACAGAGCTTTTTCGGTCCAGAGGTTTTTCCCTCACTCGTTAGACAAATGCCGCGATTTTGACTGAATAAGCACCCAATTGTCCTAAATAAATGGTGTCACACCAGCACAAACCTCAACTATTGGCTAAAAAGGGCTATGCTCTCCTACAGCCTACATATACTTCAGAGGTGGAATGAATGGTAAAAAAAGGCTTAATGAAGAACAAAAAGGAGCTAATAACCAGGATGATACACTGTAGCTAGCGATACTTCAGGAGATTAAACATGTTAGAACTAGAAGTAAACTAATTAACAGGTTTTAGTTAGTTGCACAATAATATTTTGTAAATTTCAGAAGCGTTCAAAGTGGTATTTAAGGAAGAATCTTATTTGTGAATTGCAAATTCAATTTTTCCACTAAAGTAAATTAAGTAGTGACATAACATTAACAAGGAAGAAAAAATATAGTTATACGTTGTGACGATATACGAGGGTGATTCAGAGACTACAGTCTCCCATTCATTTTCATGGAAACTAGATACAGAATGCATACTCTCCAATACTCCTTTCCGGACTACCACTTGCTTGTGAATTGAGTGTGTGGGAGTAAATGGATGACCGATTTAATATTCGTGTGTCTATTACCTAGGTATTATTGTACTTCAGTGCAAAATAGTTCCAACACAATATATAGATTGTAAAGTTCATTGCAAAGTATGAACTGTATAAAATGAGTGGATTCTAAGTTGAGTGATTTAATTTTGAATTAATTTATTTTCGGTACGAAGCTACGTTATTCCAAAACACTAAAGCAACCAAACCACCGAGCAACCAAACCACCGACATCTTATTAGATGTTCTAGGCATGAAAATAATACTGTGACACTTGATGTTAACATTCTCTCTCTCTCTCTCTCTCTCTATATATATATATATATATATATATATATATATATATATATATATATATATATATATATATATATGTGTGTGTGTGTGTGTGTGTGTGTGTGTGTGTGCGCTGCTGACGAAGTTTATTTACTTTTGACAGACATTTTAGAAGTGGAAATTCTGTAAGCTGCACCAGTATTATCAATATTTACACATTTCTAATAAATAATTCAGGTCACCGGGTATTTTTTAACATGGCACCACTCTGTTTAATTCACATCGTTTCGTTAATTTTGGACACGTTCAAGAAAGCAGCTCTAATGCTATATTCTGATCAGCCTTTACGTTTCAATGGCTGCTAAAATACTGGAGCCTGATTTGCTGTTTCGTGTTTATAGCGAGTAAAATACTAGGATGTTTCGTTGTCATGATTGGTAAACTGCCATTTTAACCTTAGGACAACTGTGCGAGTTCTGCCATCTCAGTGTAAGTGTAAGTTTGCTAGTGTCGCCATCTTGATTTTTTTTTAAATTCCACCACTGTCTTCATGGATCGTGACATCATTGTCCACTCCCTATATACACACAACTCACGCACGTGACATAATAACCACTTTACGATAACATAACGCCATATGTATAACATCATTAAGTGGGCTAGAATGGCATATGTACTAGTCACACACGATAATTTTCTCGTAAGATATTTTCTATTTGTTTGTATCTGGTGACACGCCATCACTCACTGTATTTACTATTATGACGATCTCATCATCGTCACTATTAACTTGCATAGAAGTTATCATTTTTTCCGTCATTCTTTCTCTTCAGCCTGCTAATAATAAAATGACGAGTAAGATATCTGCGTTTTTCTCTACAGGCCATAGCACACGAAGCATTCAGCCATCCCAGTAGCATCTGCCCCTCTTTCCAGTTCCATTCATGGATATTTCGCAGAAAGAAAGACAGCCGAGGCTCCTCTGCATGAGTCAAAATTTCTCCGTCTGTATCCATAAATATGCAAAAAGTGCTTCCAGTTGCAAACAAAATGGCTTCGTGGCGAGCTCAGTGTACTGCATGTACGTGAAGTTTCCATCACTAATGACAGCATACGGCATCAAAGCTTTGCACTGTGGTGAGAAAAGTCAGGGGGTAGGAATATGCACATATACACATGGCGGTAGTATCGCGTTCACAAGGTGTAAGAGGGCAGTGCATTGGTGCAGCTATCATTTGTACTCAGGTGACTCATGTGAATGGGTTTCCCACGTGACGGGAATTAACAGACTTTGAACCCGTAATTGTAGATGGAGCTAGACGCACGGGGCATTCCATTTCGGAAATCGTTAAGGAATTTAGTACTCAGAGATCCACAATATCAAGGTAAGGTTCGAGTGTCTACATCTACATCTACATCTACATCTACATTTATACTCCGCAAGCCACCCAACGGTGTGTGGCGGAGGGCACTTTACGTGCCACTGTCATTACCTCCCTTTCCTGTTCCAGTCGCGTATGGTTCGCGGGAATAACGACTGTCTGAAAGCCTCCGTGCGCGCTCTAATCTCTCTAATTTTACATTCGTGATCTCCTCGGGAGGTATATGTAGTGGGAAGCAATATATTCGATACCTCATCCAGAAACGCACCCTCTCGAGACCTGACGAGCAAGCTACACCGCGATGCAGAGCGCCTCTCTTGCAGAGTCTGCCACTTGACTGTATTAAACATCTTCGTAACGCTATCACGGTTACCAAATAACCCTGTGAAGAAACGCGCCGCTCTTCTTTGGATCTTCTCTATCTCCTCCGTCAACCCTATCTGGTACGGATCCCACACTGATGAGCAATACTCAAGTATAGTTCGAACGAGTGTTTTGTAAGCCACCTCCTTTGTTGATGGACTACATTTTCTAAGCACTCTCCCAATGAATCTCAACCTGGTACCCGCCTTACCAACAATTAATTTTATATGATCATTACACTTCAAATCGTTCCGCACGCATACTCCCAGATATTTTACAGAAGTAACTGCTACCGGTGTTTGTTCCGCTATCATATAATCATACAATAAAGGATTCTTCTTTCTATGTATTCGCAATACATTACATTTGTCTATGTTAAGGGACAGTTGCCACTCTCTGCACCAAGTGCCTATCCGCTGCAGATCTTCCTGCATTTCGCTACAATTTTCTAACGCTGCAGCTTCTCTGTATACTACAGCATCATCCGCGAAAAGCCGCATGGAACTTCCGACACTATCTACTAGGTCATTTATATATATTGTGAAAAGAAATGGTCCCATAACACTCCCCTGTGGCACGCCAGAGGTTACTTTAACGTCTGTAGACGTCTCTCCATTGATAACAACATGCTGTGTTCTGTTTGCTAAAAACTCTTCAATCCAGCCACACAGCTGGTCTGATATTCCGTAGGCTCTTACTTTGTTTATCAGGCGACAGTGCGGAACTGTATCGAACGCCTTCCGGAAGTCAAGAAAAATAGCATCTACCTGGGAGCCGGTATCTAATATTTTCTGGGTCTCGTGAACAAATAAAGCGAGTTGGGTCTCACACGATCGCTGTTTACGGAATCCATGTTGATTCCTACAGAGTAGATTCTGGGTTTCCAAAAACGACATGATACTCGAGCAAAAAACATGTTCTAAAATTCTACAACAGATCGACGTCAGAGATATAGGTCTATAGTTTTGCGCATCTGCTCGACGACTCTTCTTGAAGACTGGGACTACCTGTGCTCTCTTCCAATCATTTGGAACCCTCCGTTCCTCTAGAGATTTGCGGTACACGGCTGTTAGAAGGGGGGCAATAGCTGCAGACCGCACGAAGTCATGGACCCAGGCTGTCGACAAGGCACTGTGCAAGCTGGTGCGGCCCCATTATGGTGTGGATTATGTTTACATGAAATAGACTGGGTCCTTTCGTCTAACTGGAGCGATCATTGACTGGAAATCTTTCGGCTACTTGGACACCATTTGCAACCATTAATGGACTTCGCGTTCCCTGGAAACGTTGGAATTCCTGTAAATGACAAGGCGCCGTGTCACCGCGCTACAGCTGTTTGCGATTGGTTTGAAGAACATTCTGCACAGTTCGAGCGAATGGTTCGGTTGCCCGATATGAATGCCATCGAACATTTATGGGAGATATTCGAGAAGGCAGTTCGTGCACAAAAAGATGCACCGGCAACACGCCTTAGCAGCTATGGACGTCTATAGAGGCAGTATGGTTCAATATTTCTGCAGGAGACTTAAAACTACTTGCTGAGTCCATGCCACTTCAAGCTCTTGTCGTACGCAGGGCAGGAGGTGGTCTGACACTATGTCAGGAGGTTAGCATGACTTCTGTCACCTTAGTATATGCTGAACGTTGACCCGAGTTCTAGTATATAAAAATAGAATGAGTGTATGGCATCGTTGGCCGGGAGGCTCCATGCGGGGAAGTTCGGCCGCCATATGCGAGTCTTATTTCATTCGACGACGCATTGGGCGACTTGCACGCCGATGATGAGGATGAAATGGTGATGAGGACAACACAACACCCAGTCCACGAGCGAAGAAAATCTGCAACCCGGCCGAGAATCGAACATGGGCCCGCTTGCATGGAAGGCAATCACGTTACCACCTAGCTAAGCACACGGAGGTATATAAAAATAAAAAGATAGAGCACAATTGGGGCAAGTATGCGCTGATGCTTCTTGATTTCTTCACAATTCAACGAAACCTATGCTGGTGGTGAAAGATGAAAAAACCAAACATTCCGTTTTATCACACCATCAAGTTCTCCTTCGCTCCATTGTTGTTGTTGGGCCTACCTTTGAACGACTTCATGAATTTCAAAAATGGTTCAAATGGCTCTGAGCACTATGGGACTCAACTGCTGTGGTCATCAGTCCCCTAGAACTTAGAACTACTTAAACCTAACCAACCTAAGGACATCACACACATCCATGCCCGAGGCAGGATTCGAACCTGCGACCGTAGCAGTCGCACGGTTCCTTACTGCGCGCCTAGAACCGCGAGACCACCGCGGCCGGCCTTCATGAATTTAAGTACCTGGATTCCATAAAGCCGAATAAAGCATGAATTCAGGTACATGGATTCCACAAAGAATAATAACAGTGAAGTGACAGAAGAGATGCATCAACGAATATCAAACGCTAATCGTATGTTGTTTAGCCTGAAAAATTTATTCATGTTACGACTGATATTACAAAAGAATAAGATCCAGCTAAACATGACCGGTACTTTTATATGGTTTTGAAACTTGGGCGAGATCAGCAACAATTGAAGAAGTAATCTGTGCCTTCGAGAGGAAGGTACCTCGAAGACCTATGAACTCATCTACATTACCGTGGAAGGTAAATGGAAACGAAGAACAAATTAAAATCTCTACCAGCTGTTTGGAAAATCAGACATTGGCCAAATATTAGGGTACAAGGAGATATAATGGTCTGGCTGCAAAGATCCCTCCCATAACATATTCTTCTTTCTCAGCCTACTGGAAAGCGTCCAGGGGGGTGTCCAGGGACACGATGGAAGGATCGAGTATTAACAGTGTAACGTATATGCAACCAATATGTAACGCAGCTGCAGCCAATATTGTCTATGTTCGTCTAGGAAATTGGGCTCGATAAGCAACCTGAGCTATCAGGAAACGGAATCTAACCTACACAACACTGTGTGCGTGTTGTATGAGTGTCAGTTTCTCTGTCATTTAAGCTCTCAACAGATCGTTGCATGATAAACTTAATCTGACTGCGTATTTGAATATGAATTTGCATGTGATACAGAATCTGACTTGTGCAACGGAATTTACTGGGTTAGAGTACATGCCATGTTGTGGTGTGTCAGTGTCTCTGTTTTGGCATTGACCTCTTTAGATGATTGCTTTTTTCCAAGTAATTTACAGCAATTCGCAGCAGCATGCAGCAGCAGCGGCTAAAGCTTATTGTTACAAAGAATGAATTTAATAAAACGGAGTTTGCTTGGGTCCTGTTAACTACTGAATAATTTTTGAGAAGCGATTTCATTAATTAAGTCTATTTGAAACTTCAGAATCATCATGAGCAAGTATTAATAATGACAATGACAAATGACATATGTGTAAATAATGTCTAGTGCCAGATTAACAAATTATTTCAATTTCAAAATTGCATTAACATTTAGCAACCACAGTATATTATTTAGATGTGGAGAATAATATTATTATTTGGAGGACAAGGAGGCTTCTTTCACTGACAAGCAAAACAAGGGATTATTGCATACTCGGACTAACAATCACGAGCCTAACCCTGCAATTGCTTTCGCGCTATGCTTGCGAATTTTACCTTTAAATCCATCTTCAAGCGTAGTTAAGCCATCTAGATCTCTTCTGGCTATATAAATGAAATCAGGCCTTGAGTGTGGTGGGATCTGCCATCACCGACGTGAGGGCAGCGTAGCACGTCTTCTGTCTCGGAGCTATCGACCGACACTACTCTTCCACTCTCGCAGACATACCTCGCCTCACAACAATGCTTACAATCGCGCTCCTATGTTTCGCCCTCAGATTGTTACTGTCGATATCTGAGTCCTTATACAATGCAAAGAATAGCGTTAAGTTAGATATATTATGTAATGGGGAGTTCTGACACACTCGTTATAACAAATCATAAAGAAGTGGAGTCGACAGGAGTAGCAGATGGAGGGACTAGCATCTGCAACAGACATCTGCTCTGCTCCGACCAATCTCCTATTTAGGGTTTCCTACCTCAGCCGATCACTTTGTTGTCCGGCTGTCCGTCTGTCTCTCCAACTGTTGAGACCCCTTTTTCTCAGAAATGGGAAGACGTATGAAGTTGAAATTTATGTCTCATACTAAAGTCAACGCTATGTTAGCAGTGTAAGACATTTAAGCTTCTATGTCAGTGCCATTTATGTCACATATTTTGTTATCTTGTCAGAATCGTTGTCAATAATTGGTAAAAATAACGGAAATTCTCGATTCTCAGGATGTATGAACTGTCTGCGTATGTTTGTGCGGAACCCTCGGTACGTCAATCCTACTAACACTTGTCCGGGTTTTTTTGTGCTTTTTGTAACGTTTTGTTTTATAATTTTTTTATTGAGTGCTGTGTTTTGCATTTTTTAATGTAGTAATTTCTTTAGTTTTTCCTGCTGTATGCATTACAGGCGCGTTAATGTAATAAATTATGGTTATGGTGATGATGATGGCGGTGGAAAGTTCCTATGGGACCAAACTGGTAAGGTCATGAGCCCCTAGGCTTACACTCTACTTAATCTAACGTAAACTAACTTACGCTACGGACAACACACACATCCATGCCCGAGGGAGGACTCGAACCTCCGACGGGGGGAGCCGCGAGAACCGTGGCAAGACGCCCAAGACCACGCGGCTGTTCCGCGCGGCCATCATGAAGATGATGATGATGATGATGATGATGATGGTGATAATGACGAGTTGAAGCTTTATTATTCTAGAATTGGAAGGAGAATCAGCATTGGTCGTATTTTTTTGTTTTATTATCTACAAAATCGATTTTCGGTCACTTAGTGACCATCCTCAGTGCTGTAATATAGAATTAAAATTGGTAGGCACTGTTATCAACTAGCTTATAGCTCAGTGCTGTAATATACAATTAAAATTGGTAGGCACTGTTATCAACAAGCTATAAGCTAGTTGATAACAGTGCCTACCAATTTTAATTGTATATTACAGCACTGAGGATGGTCACTAAGTGGCCGAAAATCGATTTTGCGGATAATAAAACAAAAAAAATACGACCAATGCTGATTCTTCTTCCAATTCTATCTACTATTTGGTCGTGGTGCACAGAACACTCCATGGAGTCGCCAATCAATAAAACTTTATTTTTCTGCCACATTCAAACACAATCATAAAATTTTAGAGTGGCAATGAAAGACCTTTTTGCGCGAGCCCATTACCATTATTACATAAGAACGGCGTACTTAGTTTTGTTTACTAGAAACGCTCTAATTGCGCCGTATACTTGCCGATTCTCTGAGCTGCCGTCCACTTACTTGGGCAGGATCTGCGCCACCTGGTCGTCATCCATGACGCTGAGCAGCTTCAGCAGTTCCTCTGTGGTCATGGAGGGCGGGTAGAACTTCTCCTCCACCTTGGCAAAGGTGCAGTTCGAGTACGCCGTAGAGACGTGTATAAAAGCCTGGAAAAAGAAAAGGAAGCTACCTCAGTCACTGCTCGTTGACACCTGCAGCAGAACCGCAAATATTTCACCATTTCATAAATGGTTCAAATGGCTCTGAGCACTATGGGACTTGGTCATCAGTCCCCCAGAACTTAGAGCTACTTAAACCTAACTAACCTAAGGACATCACACACATCCATGCCCGAGGCAGGATTCGAACCTGCGATCGTAGCGGTCGTGCGGTTTCAGACTGTAGCGCCTAGAACCGCTCGGCCACTCCGGCCGGCCCACTTCATAACATCAGTGTGAAAGGGGCAGATTTCTTCCTATACAGCAGCAGATATACGAAGCGTTCTACAGAAATGGAAAAAAGCACAGACCGTTCAAACTGCTGGACGTACGCTCAGTTGGCGAGAACTGGGAAGAGGCAATCTACCCAGGAACATTGTCTAACATTTCGTTTTGATGGCCCAGGTGCTATAGTTGCTGGAAATGTAATGTTGCAGAGCCGTACTGATCTCCAAATCTTTGAGCATTGTACAATCATCGCTCGACGTTGTTGTGACACTGTGCTCCTTCTCTGTGTGCGTGTTTTCAGGGATGAATTCGGCCCTGAGTTCATGCTGATGAATGAAAATGCGCAATCGCTTTGAACTTCGCAGGTGCAGGAACTGTTGGAACGAGGGGATATGGGCTGGTGTACCCGTTACTCACGACTTAACTGCCATCAGTCACGTGTAGCATGCGTCGGGGAGAAATACGAGTATTGCAGCACGTCCGCATGCTCCAACGACCTTCCAGCAGTTGTCAAACGCGCTGGTGGAGGGATGGAATGCCTGCCACAAGAACTCATTACCAACTTTGTGGCCAGCATGGAAGCCCATTTCAGAGCATGCATTCCCGTCCGTGTTGGTGAAACACCCTATTGAGAACCATGCTCCACCTTCCGTAATGTCCAAGGGACCATCATGAATCGCGGTGACTTCAGTGTAATTTTTGTTTTTGAATAAAAGTGTTATTTCTGTTCTCATTCCATATTTCTCTCTGTTATCTTTTGTACTATACTGTAGCTTTTTTCTTCTATGCATAATGCAAGTCTCATCGAGCTATTGGCAGTGACTCATCAGGCTAAACTTCTTTCATCCTTAAGTAGTGCGCAGCAATGATATTTGATATAACTGGTACCAGGCGGGGATGTGACATTCCACCACTAACCCAAGCCACTGCAGTGAAATGTATGGCCGGCCGAAGTGGCCGTGCGGTTAAAGGCGCTGCAGTCTGGAACCGCAAGACCGCTACGGTCGCAGGTTCGAATCCTGCCTCGGGCATGGATGTTTGTGACGTCCTTAGGTTAGTTAGGTTTAACTAGTTCTAAGTTCTAGGGGACTAATGACCTCAGCAGTTGAGTCCCATAGTGCTCAGAGCCATTTGAACCATTTTTGAAATGTATGTACGTGGAATCGGTACAGTAAGATGGGTCGACTTGGAGGCATGTGACGACGTAAAGGATCTACCGTGTTTGGACGTGCATATTACCACACAGAGACTGAAGTGCTCGAATTCTTGTTGTGTCGGGTGCACAGTCCAACGTGTCTTGATGTAATGCCATTCCGCTTGGAACAATGTAGCGCGACGCAGAAAAAGTACAGTACTAGTAAATCTACATTACTAAACGAGTTATCTGTGACCTGGTCTCACTTGCTGGTTGCCTGTCTGACAGCTTCCAAGGGCAACAAAAATTTGCATTATCAACATTTCATATGACTATTGATCGAATTTAAAAATTTAATTACAGCCGTGACCTAATCATTAAGAGGCATAATCTCGTGTTAAAAGTTTATCCAGATAAGGCAAGTATTGAGTGGTTATAATTAAAATGCGGCTAATCACGGAGGTCCAGTATGATGTGCAATTATCGTATGGCAGCGAGACTTGGTCTATGCGTAAATGCGGAATAGATTAACGCTGGAAAAAAATTTAATTTTGGCCATAAGGTGCAAATCTGGCGCTGTGAATGCAAGAAAGATATACAGAACTGCTTCTGTATGTAATGGATTAGTAACGGGACGTTCACAGAAAACGTCAAACAAGTGAGAAAGGCATAATATTTATTTTATTATTTATCGACGCTTACATAATTCGTTCAATACGAGCACCGGAGACGTCGACGAGATGCTTCATCCGTAAAGCGACGTGATAAATAGTTTTCGTAGCAGTTCCGGTGGAATCTGAGCAATGCGCCCTTGTATACTGGCCTATAAGTCATGTAGGGACCGAACGTGTCCCTCGTAAACGCGTTCTTACAGATATCCGTAGAGCCAAAAGTCACATGTATTCAAATGGTGATCTTGCAGGCCATGTGCCTGGAAAACGTCTGGAGTTAACGCGTATGTGGAATGCAGCATTAAGTAGATCTTTTACTAGGCGAGCGATATGAAGTGTTGCACCATCATGCATGAAAACAGAGGTTTCCACACTGTTGTGCTCTTACAAAGCAGGAATCACACGAGTCACGTGCTGTACAATGCGATCTCGATAACGTGCAGAAGTCACGGTACACCTAACAGGCCGTCTGGGTGCATTCTCTTCAGAGAAGAACGGGCGGAGAATAAACGTGCTTGTGAATCCACACTACACAGTCACATGCGGCAAGTGCAGTGGCTTTTCTGGGCACAAGACGCTGTTTAACAGCACCCCAAATTCGGCAGTTCTATCTATGCGCTGCATTGGTAGTGTAAAATGAACCTCGTCGCTCCATAGAATATTGCCCGGCCACATGTGAACTTCTTCTATCCGTACTAGAAACTGAAGAGCAAATTCAGAACGTTATTGTGGATCGTGAAGTTTCAGTTGCTACACCGTCTGGATGTTGTAGAGTGTAAAACAGACCGCAAAACTTTCCGTACTATTGACCTCAGGATGCACCATTCCCGTGACACTGCTTGAGCACTAGCAACACCCGGGGCCCGTTTTACATTGCCAGTTACAGTAACAGAAACCTCGTCAATAACTTCTTGCGGCATAGGACACCTTCCTCTGCCAAATGCCACACCAAGTTCACCCGTATTTTCAAATTTCGTTATCATCTTGTTTAAACCTTTTAATGACATCGGGCTTCTCCTCATACCTTTCAGTCGGTGATACTCTCTCAATGCAGCACTGTAATCGCTGCACTTCGCATAGAACAGTTTCACTAATAGCGCACTGTCTCTCTTCTCGATGGCCATAAGGTTCACTCACATTATGGCTTGTCAAAAGACAGCGTGAATGTCATACCGCGAGACAAACAGTGTTCAGCCTCACTGATGGTCACAATGTGTGTGTTTAAACAGTGTCTGTACCTTCACATTACAATGTCCTTTGGACATGTATACATGGCTGAAGGAACAGACACTGGTCTGACGATTATAGCTGTTGTAAATATTACGAAATGAATTGGCGCATATGCAAGTTTGAGTCGATTCTGCAAACAATCCGGGTTTCGAGTCCCAGTCTGGCACAAACCTTCATATATCAAAAACAGATGACGTCAATCCAGACTCTCAAAATGCGAATCCACTTCGTAATATTTAGCACAGGACTTTGTGATGTGAAGGTACAGACACTGTTTAAACGCAGGCATTGTAACTAACAATGATTACTGATAAGGAAGACACTGGTACTATCAATTTACATGCATAAGGGTGCATAGATACAAAACTGTTTATACTGACAGTTATCATTCACTTGAAGCCCAGATACAGCCATACAGAAAACATTGTCGTAAACTTTATGAAGTGTTTGTGGAAACAATGTTCAACACAGAGAAAAGACAACCAACACACTGATGCATGTATATATTAAAGCATCACATATAAAAATATCTGAAATTGTACCTGTTACACTCTAAATTTTAAAAAAATAAAGTAAAAAAACTTTTCTAAGTTGTCAGCATCTACTTAATTGTGAATGTGTAAGGTGAATGTAAAATGACTTGGTTCCACCTCATTACGATTAATCATACAAATGATTTATGAAACATGAAACTAACTTTTGTCGTCTTGCATTTGCCTCACAGTCATACTGGTTATACTTAAAATATGAAATTTTTAGAATTGAAATACTGATTCTATTATAAATATAAATGTCAAATTTTTCTCTTTTTTTTTGACAAAATGCTATTCACATTGGTGGTAAAAAATTGTGTAGAATATCCTGATTGTTTTTTTTAAATTTACACCAATTCAAACTGTGTATAGTAAATGTTACACAATTAAACAATAAATCTTACAAGAAAGTTGTAGACTTTTAATTCGAAAATTGCTCTACAAGGCTATGTTTGTGTGTTAGCTGTCACAGAATTTCCTCAGTTAGTGCCTCCACCACAGTTTCAACCTAGGGGGCTATAGATCCTAAACACACCCAACACTAACATAAACTGTTCATCATTAAACAATCATTATGCAGAATATGAATATTAGCAGTCACCTTGAGGTTGGGCATGCGCTTGGCGAGGTTGATGACATCACGGGTGGCAGCCACATTTGTGTTGGCAGCGATGCGCAGAATCTCATCAAAGCGCACAGTGGCGGCGACGTGGAAGACGACTGACACTTTGCTGGCCAGTTCTTCAGCGTCTGCCGCACTGATCCCCAGCCCTGGCTGAGAGCAGTCCCCTGCTATGGGCACCACCTTGCTCATGTAGTCTGGGCAGGTCTTGCTTGTCTTGCTAAAGAACTGGTCAACAGCAAGAGAAGAACAGATAAATCGATTGCTTGTTTAAGTAATGTTTTGGCAACAGGTTTAACACTGTATCTCAGATTTCTGAAACAAATTTTGCTAGCCACTCTTCATATCATGTGACTTAGTAATAAGTTCAAAGTCTTTCTAAATGCATTTCCCGTTAAACTGTCAACCCCTATTTCATTCTGTGACAAATTATTGGAAATTAATCAGCTTATCCTTCTGTAATAATTCCAAATATCGCTGCACAGTAATACTGTAGCCATTCATAGGACTGACTGGAAGAACTGTTACACAGTTATACAAAAATGAACTACTACTATGCACTATGCAGTACTGTATAATATGACATTTACTGTAAGATGTATACCACATATATATTAATGAAATATGTGCAGTCTACTTCTCAGAACATGTATTTTATTGTTACAAGTACTCACCCAATTTCATTTAGTCTTACTATCCAAATATTTTGATTACTTCATTCCCTTTTTGTTAAAGAGAATATAATTTTGTATTTCTAGTATGATCAATTTTTCTTATTCACCTTATGTCAGTGTACTATGAAATGAAAATACATTTTAATGTTTCCACTATAATCAATATTCATCTTAATATATTCATGCTAATGAAAGGCATTTCATATCATAACTCTTGACGATCAGTTTTATCACTTTCAACAATTTCATACATCATACCCTTATTAAAATCCAAAGTTCCAGCGTTACAAGCATGTGAAAAAATATGCATTTCAGCAGCTTTCTTATAATTCTAGAAAATCATTCATTATTTCGCATCAGACATCTGAAACTAACTTGAAAAAACAATATGAGCTGAAATACAAACAGATACATTGACAGAGGATGTAAATATAAATAACACAAAGCACACCTTGAAAGCTCTGTTTATATATGAGGTGTAGAACTGAAATAATTATAAATGCTCAGAAAACCTGATAAATAATAAAAATTCTGAGGCAAGTTTTCAAATAATAAACAGATTATTATACAATCATGAAAAGCTGTTAGCTCATGAATAAAGCAATTCAGGAGCTACAAGAACAACTAAAAATTAATATTATGATAGAGTTACTGATATTTAAAAAGACAGGTGAACTGAAAATTCAGTAGATTACAATAGTGAAAACGTAACTTATGCATTTACAACATTATCAATAAATCATAATAATCGCTTATAATGCATCCCCTTGGCGAGAATGAATTAATTTCATGTCCAGTTTTGTGAAAGAGAGTAAAATCACTTTATACTGGAGTATTAGTGGTCTCTTGAACCACACTTTTCATCAAAATGTACAAAATAAATCCTTATTCTGATTCTGGAGGAAAACAAGCATAATCTATAGAAAATTGTATGAAATTAAAGTTGTCATCAACCGTAAAGTTAGTTTGAACAACTCATTGGTTTACTATGCACAACCCTCTTAGAAGTGATGTGCTATTGCCTTCTGCCAACCTTTGAACTCACCCTGCCCGTTACGAGTGAACATACAGTACAACATGGACTCCAAACCATGGCGCGACGCGGCATTTTTCATGTTAATAAATAGTGCCAGATGTGAACGAAATGATTAGTTACATATAAAAATCCAAGAACTAATCAGGATGTATAGGATGTTTGGTTAACGCCGTCGAGTGAAATCACAGGTATTTTCTTCATGAGCTAAAAGAACTTATTTACGAGGAAATAGTGTCAAATTTAAATTTTCTTTTTTTTTTTTTTGTATACTGCTATAGTGTCTGTTCTTGTCACACAACTATTAGCGTCCCAGCAGCGCTTGTTCTTGAAAAAACTTGTTCTTTAGCTGAAGTTCCGATAATCGTGACATAACCCGAAATTTTGCCTGACATAAACACAAGAAATTATATACAAGTTTTCTTGATACTGCAAAATTCGTTTAAAAACGACTACTACTAGTTTCATCAGTGTCTATTGTCGGAATAAAAGTGTATTTTAACGTTCCTAAATCGTATTTAACCAACACATTTCCTATTGTTTACTAGTTAGATAGACGCGATCTAGGCCTAAATTTTCCGAGTTATAAACGTTTAAAAACCTGACCAAACACACCTGATATTGTAAATTCTCTAACAGTAAATTAATTACAAATTCATTCTTCTGTCATTGTATCTCTAAATCAGTACAAAAGAAATCAACCACCGCACATAAGACCTGTGTGATGTTTTTTATCTACACACAGCAAATCTCGCGTCCTTGACAAATTTAAAATATTCTTTAAACTTAATTATTCTTTCGAAACTGACCAGGAGTGAGAAATGTGGGAGCTGTTGTAGGGTAGTGAGTAAAGGGGTTTGTTGCCAGTCTTACAGGAAATTTTTTTTTGGGGGGGGGGGGAGGGGGAGGATGCAGTGGGGTGAATTTTGGGAGAACAGAAGAGGCTCTCTCCTGGAACTGCAGAGTATGCTATAGGAACATTTTGATTGGGGAACAGGAAAGGAAAATCTGTGCCCTTCAGGCACAGTTGGAGGAAGTAAGGAAGGAACACATAAGGATCAAGGGAGATAGAGGGGAGGAGGGTGGTGGGGAACTAGCAACTGGTAGGAGGATAGGAAGAAAGAGAACACGATCTGGCAGTTTTATCATCAACACCAAAAACAGGTATCCACCACTGCCAGAGTTAAGTGGAGAAGAGCCTCAGGTAAAACAAGGAACAGTAAATGTGCAGCACACTTCAACCGAGGCCAAGAAGCCTAGGAATTTACAAAGGGCTTAGGAAGAAGACCTTCCCCCATGAACCATGGACTTTGCCGTTGGTGGGGAGGCTTGCCTGCCTCAGCGATACAGATGGCCGTACCGTAGGTGCAACCACAACGGAGGGGTATCTGTTGAGAGGCCAGACAAACATGTGGTTCCTGAAGAGGGGCAGCAGTCTTTTCAGTAGTTGCAGGGGCAACAGTCTGGATGATTGACTGATCTGGCCTTGTAACATTAACCAAAACGGCCTTGCTGTGCTGGTACTGCAAACGGCTGAAAGCAAGGGGAAACTACAGCCGTAATTTTTCCCGAGGACATGCAGCTTTACTGTATGATTAAATGATGATGGCGTCCTCTTGGGTAAAATATTCCGGAGGTAAAATAGTCCCCCATTCAGATCTCCGGGCGGGGACTACTCAAGAGGACGTCGTTATCAGGAGAAAGAAAACTGGCATTCTACGGATCGGAGCGTGGAATGTCAGATCCCTTAATCGGGCAGGTAGGTTAGAAAATTTAAAAAGGGAAATGGATAGGTTAAAGTTAGATATAGTGGGGAATTAGTGAAGTTCGGTGGCAGGAGGAACAAGACTTTTGGTCAGGTGATTACAGGGTTATAAATACCAAATCAAATAGGGGTAATGCAGGAGTAGGTTTAATAATGAATAAAAAAATAGGAGTGCGGGTTAGCTACTACAAACAGCATACTGAACGCATTATTGTGGCCAAGATAGACACAAAGCCCATGCCTACTACAGTAGTACAAGTTTATATGCCAACTAGCTCTGCAGATGATGAAGAAATTGATGAAATGTATGACGAGATAAAAGAAATTATTCAGGTAGTGAAGGGAGATGAAAATTTAATAGTCATGGGTGACTGGAATTCGTCAGTAGGAAAAGGGAGAGAAGGAAACATAGTAGGTGAATATGGATTGGGGGGAAGAAATGAAAGAGGAAGCAGCCTTGTAGAATTTTGCACAGAGCATAACTTAATCATAGCTAACACTTGGTTCAAGAATCATAAAAGAAGGTTGTATACCTGGAAGAATCCTGGAGATACTAATAGGTATCAGATAGATTATATAATGGTAAGACAGAGATTTAGGAACCAGGTTTTAAATCGTAAGACATTTTCAGGGGCAGATGTGGACTCTGACCACAATCTATTGGTTATGAACTGCAGATTGAAACTGAAGAAACTGCAAAAAGGTGGGAATTTAAGGAGATGGGACCTCGATAAACTGAAAGAACCAGAGGTTGTAGAGAGTTTCAGGGAGAGCATAAGGGAACAATTGACAGGAATGGGGGGAAAGAAATACACTAGAAGAGGAATGGGTAGCTCTGAGGGATGAAGTAGTGAAGGCAGCAGAGGATCAAGTAGGTAAAAAGACGAGGGCTAATAGAAATCCTTGGGTAACAGAAGAAATATTGAATTTAATTGATGAAAGGAGAAAATATAAAAATGCAGTAAATGAAGCAGGCAAAAGGGAATACAAACGTCTCAAAAATGAGATCGACAGAAAGTGCAAAATGGCTAAGCAGGGATGGCTAGAGGACAAATGTAAGGATGTAGAGGCTTGTCTCACTAGGGGTAAGATAGATACTGCCTACAGGAAAATTAAAGAGACCTTTGGAGAGAAGAGAACCACTTGTATGAATATCAAGAGCTCAGATGGCAACCCATTTCTAAGCAAAGAAGGGAAGGCAGAAAGGTGGAAGGAGTATATAGAGGGTTTATACAAGGGCGATGTACTTGAGGACAGTATTATGGAAATGGAAGAGGATGTAGATGAAGATGAAATGGGAGATAAGATACTGCGTGAAGAGTTTGACAGAGCACTGAAAGACCTGAGTCGAAACAAGGCCCCGGGATTAGACAACATTCCATTAGAACTACTGATGGCCTTGGGAGAGCCAGTCATGACAAAACTCTACCATCTGGTGAGCAAGATGTATGAGACAGGCGAAATACCCACAGACTTCAAGAAGAATATAATAATTCCAATACCAAAGAAAGCAGGTGTTGACAGATGTGAAAATTACCGAACTATCAGTTTAATAAGTCACAGCTGCAAAATACTAGCGCGAATTCTTTACAGACGAATGGAAAAACTGGTAGAAGCGGACCTCGGGGAAGATCAGTTTGGATTCCGTAGAAATGTTGGAACACGTGAGGCAATACTAACCTTACGACTTATCTTAGAAGAAAGATTAAGAAAAGGCAAACCTACGTTTCTAGCATTTGTAGACTTAGAGAAAGCTTTTGACAACGTTAACTGGAATACTCTCTTTCAAATTCTGAAGGTGGCAGGGGTAAAATACAGGGAGCGAAAGGCTATTTACAATTTGTACAGAAATCAGAAGACAGTTATAAGAGTCGAGGGGCATGAAAGGGAAGCAGTGGTTGGGAAGGGAGTAAGACAGGGTTGTAGCCTCTCCCCGATGTTGTTCAATCTGTATATTGAGCAAGCGGTAAAGGAAACAAAAGAAAAATTCGGAGTAGATATTAAAATTCATGGAGAAGAAGTAAAAACTTTGAGGTTCGCCGATGACATTGTAATTCTGTCAGAGACAGCAAAGGACTTGGAAGAGCAGTTGAACGGAATGGACAGTGTCTTGAAAGGAGGATATAAGATGAACATCAACAAAAGCAAAACGAGGATAATGGAATGTAGTCAAATTAAATCGGGTGATGCTGAGGGGATTAGATTAGGAAATGAGACACTTAAAGTAGTAAAGGAGTTTTGCTATTTAGGGAGTAAAATAACTGATGATGGTCGAAGTAGAGAGGATATAAAATGTAGACTGGCAATGGCAAGGAAATCGTTTCTGAAGAAGAGAAATTTGTTAACATCGAGTATAGATTTAAGTGTCAGGAAGTCATTTCTGAAAGTATTTGTATGGAGTGTAGCCATGTATGGAACTGAAACATGGACGGTAAATAGTTTGGACAAGAAGAGAATAGAAGCTTTCGAAATGTGGTGCTACAGAAGAATGCTGAAGATAAGGTGGGTAGATCACGTAACTAATGAGGAGGTATTGAATAGGATTGGGGAGAAGAGAAGTTTGTGGCACAACTTGACTAGAAGAAGGGATCGGTTGGTAGGACATGTTTTGAGGCATCAAGGGATCACAAATTTAGCATTGGAGGGCAGCGTGGAGGGTAAAAATCGTAGAGGGAGACCAAGAGATCAATACAGTAGCAGATTCAGAAGGATGTAGGTTGCAGTAGGTACTGGGAGATGAAGAAGCTTGCACAGGATAGAGTAGCATGGAGAGCTGCATCAAACTAGTCTCAGGACTGAAGACCACAACAACAACATAGGAAGAAGAATGTGCTGCTGCTAGGTAGTAGCCATGGGCGAGGTGTAGGCCCTCAGCTACAGGAAATTTTAGGCGCAGCGTACCAGGCCATCAGTATCTTCAAGCCAAATGCAGGGCTAAGTCATGTGACAGAGGACCTAGGGTCTTTATGTGAGGTCTTTACAAAAGAGGACCATGTAGTGTTGGTGGGTGGGGCGGGAAACAGTTTGGACAGGGATGGAGCATATGACATAGGTGGTGACCAGTACAAGATACCTTCCCCGACTCATGGCACCAACGTACACTTTGTTGAGCTGTTCCGGCGTCATGATCGACCACACATTGATGGAGCTGTGTGGCCAATCAATGTGGGTTTAGGGATGGCTCTGAGGACAGCCAACTTTGCTCGTGTTTCTCTGGTGCCCGTCGGGACTATCAACAGATGGGGTTTCAGTAGGCATGGCCTACACCTAAGCAGGATTAGCAAGGGAAAATTGGTACACCTCATTCATGAAAGTATAGGGAGTGGATCTCGAGCCACACATGGTCAAATGCCTGTTGCCATAGGTAGGAAAAGTAGGTCTTTTTTAGGATAAATCCAGACAACAGGTTCCCCTGCCTAAAGAGTATCTCCAGCACTTTAAAAATTACTGAAACAAGACTGATTTTAACACCTCAAATATCACCTATACCAGATGTCACGAAGAAAGACAAACCATTGGAAAGAGTAACATGGGGCACTTCAGACTTAACAATCTTCCATCAAAACATGCAATCAATAAAAAGTAAAATACAACTATCGTAAGTTGAGCTCCAATCTCTGAACTGCACAATAGTTTGTATTACTGAGCACTGGTGTAGAGACACAGAAATCCAACATGTAGTATTATCATTGTATGAAAAGGCAAACTCTTACTGCAGAAGTACTTCAAGGGGTGGGGGATAATGCATTTATATCAGAAAAGGAACACAGTTCAAATGAGGACATGACCTCAGTATCGTCAGTGAAATATCAGCTATTGAATTAACAGGGCATGATAACACCAAGAAATTAATCATTTTGTGTGTGTATAGATCTCCCAGTGGTAGTGTAGACACTTTTTTCAACAAGTTAACAGAAGTTCTAGATAAAGTCACAAGTACAAAGGTAAACATGATTCTGTGTGGGGACATTAACATCAACACTAACATCATAAATGAATCCAGCAGCACCTTCATAAACATTCTTTAAAGCTTTGGCATGTCCCTAATGGTCAGTAGAGCAACAAGGGTCACCAGATCGAGTTCATCAGTAATTGACCTTGTGGCCACAAATATGGATAGGGAAAAACGTGATGTAGCTGTAAAAGATCCAGGACTATCAGACCATCTCTGTCAAATAACAACAGTAAAGTCAGGCATCGAATCATTCCCTAAACTACAAGCCTGCAAACGACATCCATCAGAAATCAACAGATTTTTCAAAGGAACTAGAAAAACAAAGCTGGGATGAGGTGTATAGGGATACCAATGTGAATATGAAATTCTCTAAATTCTTCACATTGTTTAAATTGAACTTTGAAAAGGAATTTCCAGAAGTATGCTCGTCTGTATCAACATCCTACAAAAAGATATGGATAACAGCAGGTATTAAGAAATCCTCCTAAACACTTAAACACCTACGAAAAAGATTCGAATTGGTCAAAAATTCTTAAATTTCTATCATAGATACAAAAATAGCTATAGGAAGGTGCTGATTGCTGCAAAAAAGTCATTTAATGACAAAATAATATATAATGCAGAGAATAAAAGCAAAGCAGTCTGGGATGTTATAAAAAAGGAAATTGGGAGAGGGAAATAGATGCTGAATAACATACTGCTAAGGGAGGGGGATAAGGTAATAAATGATCCACAGCACTTAGCAAACTATGTAAAAGAGCATTTTTCAAGTATTGCAGAGAAGTTACAGCAAAAATTCCCCCAGACAAATATAACACCTGTAAATAATCTTGCACTAAATCCAATGATGTTACTTACAACCACAGAGAATGAAGTCAGTAATACAATTCAAAACCTAAAAAATAAAAAGTCAGTAGTCTTAGATGAAGTACCAATGTGTGTACTGAAACAATGCATAGGGATTACACAAGTCCCCTTAACAAATATAATAAATGAATCCTTCACACCAGGGACATTTCCAGAGCAGCTAAAACAGGCAAGAGTTGTACCTTTGCTTAAGAAAGGTAATGCAGAAGACATAGAAAATTACCAGCCCATTTCCCTGCTGTCAGCATCTCAAAAATAATACAAGCAATTATGAAAGACAGAGTAATGAATTACCTGAATAAATGCAATATTTTAAGCAAATCACAGTTTGTTTTCTGATGTGGCAAAAATACGGAGTCAGCCATAGTAGAATTCACAAAAGTTGTACCTGATGCTCTTGATAGAGATGAGTGTGTCACAGGCATATTTTTGGATCTTTCTAAGGCGTTTGATACAGTCGACCACAAGACTCTATTGAATAAATTAGAAGCATTAGGAATAAGAGGGGTAGCTCAGACTGGTTTCGATCATACAGATAGGGTACAAAGAGTAGAGATAACACATACTTCAAATAGATCTAAACATTTAGTAAAACACTTATCAGAACCAAAATATATTAATATAGGGGTTCTGCAAGGTTGCATATTAGGACCAATACTGTTCCTGATATACATCAATGACTTTCCCGGTAGCGTTACTCATAGTGAAAAAATCCCCTTTGCTGATGACAGCAGTATTATAGTCACTGAGAAAACAAGAGAACTTCTTGCCAAGAAAGCAAATGAAACTCTCAAGGAAGTTTATGATTGGTCAATAACTAATAAAGTGACATTGAACATAAAGAAAACTATTGCCATGAATTTCAGTTTGAAGAGGAAAAATGACAATGTTAAAAAGTGCCTGTTATGCAATACATTTTATGCATTTAAGGATTACATAGCTAAAACAGAGTAGGGGTTTGATAAAAAATTTATACAAATAAATAATAACAATAATGATTATAAAATATCCAACATTACACGTAACACCTTCACTTTATGTTTTTCCTTCTTTTTTTCCTTTCTAGAAATACTTACTCCCAAGCTATGCATGGCACAATACTAACACCTCTTCCTCTTTCTGAGCTCAACATCTCAGTCATTATGGAGGGATGCTGACTCAGTTTTGCAGGATAGAAAATGAGAAGGTGTGGTACAGAAAATGGCCAAGAGATAACCAGTGTGTGTGTGTGTGTGTGTGTGTGTGTAGTGAGTGAAGTGTTATGAAACAATGTGTGTATAGCGTGTGCAGTGACTGATAGTGAGATATGAGTGAACAGTGTGGCATTACATTATTTAATAAGTTATTTGTAAAAAAAAGTATTGTATACCAGGCCTTGCCACAGTGGTTACACCGGTTGCTGTGAGAGCACCTAAGTTAAGCGCTGTCGGGCGTGGTCGGCACTTGGATGGGTGACCATCCAGGCCGCCATGCGTTGTTGCTATTTTTCGGGGTGCACTCAGCCTCGTGATGCCAATTGAGGAGCTACTGGACCGAATAGTAGCGGCTTCGGTCAAGAATACCATCTTACGACCGGGAGAGCGGTGTGCTGACCCCACGCCCCTCCTATCCACATCCTCCACCGAGGATGACACGGCGGTCGGATGGTCCCGGTAGGCCACTCGTGGCTTGAAGATGGAGTGCTTTATACCAGGAGTAAATCTAACTAGAAGTCTGTAAATATATGTTTATACGAATTAGCTTATTTTAAATTGATCTAAATTTGTAAATACGTTGACATGTCCAATATCCTTGTAAAAAGAGATCTACAGATGAATAAAGCTACTACAGAATATGACATGATATGCCTCAGGATGACAGCCAACAATACGTAAGTAGAAAGTAGAGGACAATGAAGCAAGCAAACTATCCTAATAAACATAAGTCCATAAGCAAATGGATTCTCTGATACGGCATATTATGATGGAAAACATAAACACCTTATAACAGAACGTAGAATACAGCACGTCTCCTTGTCGAGGTCTGCACACATTTAGAATTCCCCGCCAAGTTCAAAATACTTGGACAAACGTCCACAACGCATTCCAAGAGTTCAAAGACGCTACCAACAGGGCTGTAAAAATTCCAAGGCTTTTATATATCCCCACAAAAAAATCCAGTGGGTTAAAGTTGTCGGTCCTGTGTGGCGATCGTATTGGTGAGCCACGACTGATAACACCTGCTGTCGAAGGTCCATGGTACATATTCCCGAACAGCGACATCGATGTGCGTTGATGCACTATCATGCATATGTCACAAACGGAGCATCATCCAAGGAGTGGATTATTTGTGTTGGAGGAAATGAGGGTACGTCATACTAGTAAGTCGACGAGATTGGCAATGTGGTCTTATCGATCTGTCATCGACGACACCTGCCCAAATGTTCAAAGAAAATCTCCGCTGAGATACAAAGGTACTAAGCGATTTCTTACTAGCGCAATCGTGCATCTTGTGAATATTTATGTATACCTTCTCAGATAAAGTACACATGAAGCATGAAGACAAGCAGTAAAAACTTTCACCATGTGCGGGCCGGGATTATAGTGCTGAAATGTAAGTCTAAAACGTTGATGTATCACTATGCTGTAAGGGTGCTGCAGACGATAACCGAAGGGGCCCTGCTTTGAAAAGAAATGGAACCTCATACTATCACTCCTGGCTATATGGCAGGCGACAGTCAGGTTAATACCCCATTGCTGTCTGGGGCGTCTACTGACACGTCTTCAGCCGGGAATCTCGTCAAGTGTAGTATAATTGTCTTCAGTGATGAGTCCCGCTTCCAACTGACCCAGAAGATAAGCAAAGATGTGTCTGGAGGCGTCCCAGACAGCGGTAGGATACCAACCCGACCGTCGCCTGGCATCTGGCGCGACATCCAGGGTCGATGGTCTGGGGTGCAAATTCTTTGGTTGTCATCTGCTACACCTTTACAGCACAACGTATATCGACGATATTATGTGTCCCGTTTTCTCGGCCTTCATGCAAGCCACCCTGGTCTTACATCTCAGCAAAATAATACCCGTCTGGACTCGGTGAGAGTTTCTGCTGTTTGTTTACGTCGTTACCAAACCCTACCTTGGCCAGCAATGTTATCGGATTTCTCCCCAATTCAGAAGATTGGGAGGATTGTGGCAAAGGACCTCCAAACAGCTAGAGATTTTGCCACGCCAGTTGGACAGAATTTGGCACAATATCCCTCAGGAGGACAGCCAACAAGTCTATCAATTAACGCCAAGCCGAATAACAGCTAGCATAAGGGCCAGAAATGGACCAAGCGTTTTTGACTTGCTCAATCTGTGAAGTTCTTTTTCTTGAATACATAATCCAATTTTCTTTAATTGTAACTATATGTTCGTGTGTTAATGAACATCAGATCTACCGATTTTCGTCCACTCGGATAGTTCCTTCGTTGTGCGTCGTTTTCCATTGACGCTTTTTCCCGCTTAGAGTGTGACAAGTGCTCGAGGAACTGAGGCTCATTCCTACATTGTGTAATGCTCCTTTGGCAAAAAGTAAACCGGGCTGGAAAATCAAGTGCCGCGAGGGCTTGCACACTTGTTGCACTGTACAACTGTCCCTCAAAGCAATCTGCTGCAGCAGTCCTGATGCTTGGGTTCAGTACTCCACTCACCCAATATGGTGTCGACTCTGTTCTTCATCTACCAGCACTCTCAAATTTGTGTTTAAATGAACCTGTTTCTCGCGGGCGATGATGCGAGCTACTGAGCACATTCCCGTCTACCCATCTTCTTTGAGTCTAACCTTCGTGATTCAATCGTGCTGCCATTAGCACGCACATCTGGATGTCAACCATTTCTTCAATGAAAATGTGTGTGAATCCATGACAGCCGGCCGCGGTGGTCTCGCGGTTCTAGGCGCGCATTCCGGAACCGTGAGGCTGCTACGGTCGCAGGTTCGAATCCTGCCTCGGGCATGGATGTGTGTGATGTCCTTAGGTTAGTTAGGTTTAAGTAGTTCTAAGTTCTAGGGGACTAATGACCTGAGAAGTTGAGTCCCATAGTGCTCAGAGCCATTTGAACCATGTTTTTGAATCCATGACAAAAGCTTCCAATGGTACACGTGTGCGCAGAATTTGCTGTTCACAGGAGGAACTGGTACCTAGAGCATTAAGCCGTGCTTATGCTGTTTTCTTGCTGCTTGATTATCGCCGGCACATCACGGAACTTCAACTGTGATTGGTTGCTTCAAGGTCACTCTCCACGTCACACCAATTAAAGTAACGTGCTAGACTAACTAACAGCGAAGTGTCAGCAGTGAAGCTGTAGTATAAAAGTAACTTTAGGCATTAACAATATTGTAACATTGGCATGACTGTACTTGTGCATACGTCGTATTTGGGGTACCATCGATTTCCAGACCTATGTTTATCAGGATTGTTTACTTGTTTCAATGACGTCTGTTCGCCCCTTTTGTTTGCACCAGCAGTAATATTCAAACACTGTGTATAAATTAATTAGTCTAAAACTGGGATGTTTTAGTAAGTTAATAAACTAATTCAAATGTTGTAAATATATAATCCAAAATTAATTAGTAATTTATATAGACTATTCAGGTAATCTATAAATCACGCCCAGATTATTCATAGTTCTTACGAAAGTTCAACATACTCCACACCTGGGATCCAAAACGTTTCCTCTGGTGGGATACATTGATAATCATGGTACTTTGATGGCAGATCTCGTTTATTTTAAAAGTGAATAAAATTTTATAAAATGAGAAAAACTTGTTTTATTCAATGATTAATTCAATTTTAATTCGTAACTAATAACATATAAATCACAATAAAATTTTTAAAAAATGTTTAGTATCGTCAGAGTTTCTAAAAAAAGTCATGTTAATAGTTTTTCACGGAGCATTTATCCACCTCCCGCAGAACATCGGTGTTCCAATGAACACAGTTTGGGAAACTGTGCTATAGAAAGATCTGTTATTATAACAATCACATTCAGACTCACAGACTCACTGGAAAACTTTTTGGATCAAAACTGTGATTCCCAAATGATTTTGTTAATTAGTGGAACACGGTACACATGCCATATGTGACTGACAACAGGAAACAAATTGATGACACCGCAAAATGTAACAACAAAATATTTATACATTAGAAGCCTGTTTAGAGTATATCAGATCAGTCTAGTATAACAGCAAAATTTATGGTCTAGCACACTTAGCACTTAAGTGTAAATAATGCACATTATTTATACATTGAAATATATATTATGCAAACAACATAATAATACATTAAAATCTCTAGTTACAGATTTCTATAATAAATATTAACACAATACCACTAAAATTATGACGAACTCTCACCTCTTGTCTTGGATAATTTAGTCTAATATCAAATGCAAACACCTATGTAAACGACAGAGTTGCTGTATTTGTTAATATAATAGCGGATAAGTTCTTGTTTACAGCACCAATTATTTTTCTTTGTTAACTAATTTATGCTACATATAATACATCTCATTAGTCTTTAACAAGCCTAAGAGCCATTCTGTCAAGTGTTTCTTGAAAGATATGTATGTTACCCACCCTATAACTGCCAAACCTCTTCGATAACATAAAATTATTTTCTTTCTGCCATAATTTATAAAAATAGCACATGCCACATGGAGAAAGAAAGAGCTGTTGGGAGGTTACTAAATAATGTTATAGCTCATTTAAATTGAATAAACAATACATGCATTTGACATGTTTGTTAGAGAGTTATACTAGTGAAAGTATCAATTACAAATTCCCAGTCTTAGACAAATGGTGATAAACAATTCTTTGCCTTGAAGGAGATATTGTCTTATGTTTCAATTCCCTGTGGCAGTATTTTAGCGTCTAGCACAACACATGGCAATACAACTCTTGCAGTGAACGAAACATCCACTGTTACTTCTTAAAGCAATATTTTCAAATTTTAGTAGGTGTATGTTGAAGTTCAGCTTCTGGTTTTACAACTTGTTCTGTTCATATTACAGTAAAAACATAACTCTTTACATGCAATAATGTTCTTAAGATAATGAGAAGTATGTGTATTCAATTTCTGTACATTCCTTTACCTCACTAAGTACAATGTATCCTTTGTTCCTCTGTCAAGGAGTATCGTACCCATAAAGAAACGTTTTTCATTCGATTATGAATTTCAGTTACTTAACGTACAGGCAGCGCCAAGGGATTATCTGTCAAGTGATAAAATATTCACCAGTCTTCCTTAACTTGTTTCTATACTGCAGCATAAAAGACCTATGAAGACGTTTAATTTGTAAGGGGAGTGACTTTGAGGTGGAACTTAACCTCTAAAACTGTCTTAGATTAGTGTTAAATGATTTCTTCAAGCACTGTAATGATCCACTATCAGCCATACTGAGACACAGTGCTGCACACGTTAACCTCTATTCTTTTTTCGCTATTTCCTGATGCCAACTAACTGATGTCAGTGAACTTCTCTCTCCGCTAAAGTCCATATATGAACATATTTAAATGTTTTTTATGCTGTTTGCCACTTATCCACGTGAGGAAGTCCATTTCAGAACCTTCACAGTATCCTTAGTATATCATAAACAGCTGCAGACACTCAAGATTTAGTATTGCTATAGACAAGAGAACAGTCTTAACGTTCTCATATGTTTTCTGCTTTACTGTTCTGGAACGAAGATGAATGAGTGCAATGAATGAGTAGTGACGCTGAGATATTCTTATTTGAGGCATAGTAGCATCCAGTTGAGTATTTTAGAGAATTAAGTATGTTATTGTGAATCTGGGAGAAGCTATTTAGAATGCTTTATTTTGGAGATAGAAATTCATTTAATACTTTCTTGTTATTTATTTAAATAGATAAGATTTTGGAGGACTTAAAGATATGTTTGTAGTTTCTTTGCAATGAGTGAATTTTGTAATTATCAGAGTCCTCTTATGTTGTACAGTCTTTTTGTCAAGAATAAGAGTTTGATTTCTCAAAAACTACTTTACTTAAAGTAAAACCCACTTCAGTGATTCATAGTAAAGTTCTGAATTTTTATCGTGTATGCATGGCACCTTGCGACCACGAAGCAACAGATTGTTTTTTGGGAGTAGATTATATATCTTTAGCTGCTGCGTCTGCTGATTTGTTTTTGCTTTCGAGCCAAAATAAAATACATGATGAGCAAGAGGTAAGTAACTTTTATTTCGGGGCAGATATCACCTTGCATTCTTGTGCAAACAGTGTGTAGTGTAGTTGTCAGGTGTCGGGCTAGCAAGTAGATTAATTTTCAGTGTACAGTGTTGGTAATTTCAAACTGTTATTTTCTTCCGAGTATCAATAATTTATTTTTGTGGGTGTTTTTAGTTTAACATTGCACTTAATATTATGCCTCGTCAAAATTCCGAGATGGTTGTAGGACCCTGCCCATAACACTCTAAGCATTCTCAAATGGGGAGAGATTCAGCGGCCTTGCTGTCCAGGGTAGGGTCTAGCAAGCACGAAGACAATCAGTAAAAATTCTCGGCGTGTGCGGGCAGTCATTATCTTGCTGACATGTAAGTGCAGGATGGCTTGTCATGAAGGTGTCGTAGAATATCTTCAACATACCATTCTGCTGTAAGGGTGACACGGATGACAACCAAAGATATGCTCCTACGAAGTGAAATGGCACCGCACACCATCACTTATAGTTGTCTGGTCGTATGGAGGGCGACACTCTTGTTGGTATCCCACCATTATCTGCGGCGTCTCCAGACACGTTTTCGGACTGGAATCTCAATGACTGGAATTGCCTCACATGATCATAGTTTCTAACACTTATCTACATGCTTGAGAAACCCTACACTGGCCAGCAAGATCAAAAAGTCGGCGCCGCCTCTGAAGACAGCACTGTCGCCCATCAGGAGCTGATTTTCTACAAGTCCAATTCCAGCAATCAGAAAGCTGCTAACACCAGAATCCCGCGTCTGCTTCCTTCTTGAGTCCAACACCGAGAGTCGTCTACACCAGAATTTAAAACCTGAGTAAATTTGCTATTTCCTTTCTGAGCTCCACATGGGCTCTGTGTAAGAAAATGTGTAAATAAGTTTTCTAGTCAATCATATAAAAACCTATCAGGCAAGAGACTGTGCACCACTCATATCCCTTCTATGTAAGATTGTGGAGACTAGTCAGTGAGACAGCACTAAACCAATTTCCTGTCATTGACCCCTAAAGAGATTAAGCGGAAATTTTCCACGAATCACTTTTAGAGTGAGAAGAAGACAAGGAGCAGAAGGGACAGTGCTTGTTTGTGCAACTATTATGCTGGCACCAGATTGTTGAAGAATTTAGATCCTTTTAGAAAATTTTCTTATGTCAGTATTAAGAAGAGTGCTTCTATTTCTACTGTTTAACCTAAGAAGTGTTCGAGCATCTACCCAAAACACACGTTCGTTCACCCTCACGTCACCTGCCGCCCCCAGGTTGGCGCATCCAAAATTACCCACTATAACAGAAGCAAGAGGGGTGTGCCTAAGTTTGCATCTAGTTTCGCCATCACTATAGCTTGACGCCTGCAAGTCGCCTAATGCCTCGGAAGGAATACTTAACTACCACATATGGCCATGGAGTGAACGCCCCCACCCTCTCCCACCCCTCCCCACGCAATAGCAGAGGCCATTACCAGAGGGGCATCCTTGCCAATACAATGAGCAACCGGCTGAAAAATGCTTTCTCCCTTCAAAAGGACTCGCCCCAGCCATGGCCTAATTTAGGGCTAAAACCAAAATTAAGAATTCATTCTCTTACGGAGAGTACTAAAAACTGCTACTACTCTGCCTAGGCAAGGAAACCCATCTATATTAAAATCAGAGGACTGGATGCGAAAAATCTCATGCCAGGTGCTTATAATGAAACTGATTGTATTAAGAGTGCTGCAGTGCGTGCTGTATACATCGCAGAACGCTGGAACATCGGGTGTATTCAGTAATAGGTCCGCTCACGGAATATGCTGGAAAAATAATACTTTCACTTTATGCCAACGGGTGAAACTATGGCACTCTAAGCAATCCAAATGCGGTATGGTGGGTGCAAGAAAAGAGGAGGAACGATCAAACACATGATAACGGTGGTTTTGGAACGTTTATTAGTACATGGTCATAAGTTAAAACATGTGTTCAATATAGTCCCCCAACTCAGCAAAATGTTTCCTGCAGCACATCCGGTGTAGTCAGATCAGTATGTTGTCGTACTCCATCATTTAGATGAGGAAGAGTTCTGATACATCTCTGATACACACGATCTTTCGGATATCCCCACAACCAGAACTCACACTGATTTCGGTCGGGGGATCTGGAAGACCACATGTCTTGAAATTGCCTGGAGATGATGTGGTCGTTAGAGAATGTTTCTCGAAGCAAATCTTTTACGTCGTCTTTTACGTCGCCCCATTCTGCATGCAAACAGTGGTGTGGACAAATTTTCGTACTTGCAAAGCTGGAACAAAGTGTTGCTCAGGGTCACTCTGAGCATAACAGGCCCGCAAGGTATCATCTCCAAGAAGAAAAATGAACTGAGAATGAAGGAGCTTGTAAACCCACACCGCACAGTCATCTAAGCTGAATGCAATGGATGTTTCTGCACATGTGGTGGAGTGGAACCCCATATACGACTGTTCTGTTAGCGTACAGAATAATTCGTCCCTACCCAGTACACTGATCTGCAATAGCTTCTAATAATTTTCATTGCCTTGTCCACTCCCTTCCTATTAGAGGAGGCGGATTAAACAAACAACATAAGCAGAGGTTGCTCTCGATGTCAACAGGACCCTTTCAAAAGAGCTAAGTAAAATAAGAATAGTGACCTTTTGAAAAATTACCTAAGTAAAATAGATTCTATTCGTTGTGTGGTACTCGTTTATTCATTCTAGGCCTCTCTCTATCATCTGTGGCTGTTGTCTGACTTAAGATTTCCACCTACCTCAATCATGTCTGAGCAGTGTTACATTGAATACCTGATCTCTGTCGGAGACAATGCTTAAATTGAAACTTCTTGGTAAATAAATACTGTGTGCCAGATCGAGACTCGACCTCGGGACCTTTGCATTTCATGGGCAAATGTTCTACCTACTAAGCTATCCAGGCATGGCTCAAAGCTTTACTTCCTCTCCTATCTTCCAAACCTCACAGAAACTCTACTACAAAACTTATGCAAGAAAGGATATAGCAGAGATTTGGCCTAGCCACAGCCTGGTGGATGTTTCCAGAATGAGATTTCCACTCTAAAGCGTAGCTGATATGAAACTTCCTGACTAAGGGTTCGTGAGTCGTCCTTGGATAGCTCAGTCACCAGTTTGCCTGTGGCAGGGCAGCAGTGCAGACGTGTCGTTTCTATCCTCATCATGGAGTGGGTTCTCATGTTGGTATACTGAGAACTCAGCCGTTTCTTGTGCACTGGATTATGCATGTGTGTGGATCAGCATGGCGAACCAATACAGAAAATGGACGCTCAAATTTACGTTCCAAAACATCCTCAGCATACATTTATCTATTGTGAGCAGTATAATTTACATGAAGATCATCAATGATGTAACAGGTGAATGTATCCTTCAGGAAACAATACAGGGCCATTACTTATGCCATATTGATGACAATGTGCGTACTGTGGATGTACATCATGCTGGTTTGGGGCTCTGCACTATCAGGATATTTGAATTTCCATTTAAACTCCCAGCAGAGGGGATTGAGTCGATTCTTCACTCCTGTAGCATGGTAAAAGACATGTCACCTCATATCTCTATATCAGAGGGTGCCATGCCTTCGTCATTTACGACGGACATCCAAAGACCTGTCATGGTTCTAGGAAGGAGGGACACCTCTGATCCGAATGCATCCAACGCCAGATCACCTGAGGACCCCGTGCAGCTGTCGCAGCCGGCTCTGCTTCCTGTGGCTTAAACTGCCACCTTCACGAATGCTGCCGCTTCACCACAGCATCCGACACTCCCTATGACCCAATGCGACATCCACCAATGCAGGGGAAGATGAAACGCTCTTTTACATGTCACAGATTCCATTCCGACAGTGGCGTATCTGTCACAGATGACGATGTCCATGACGAGAATGGTGATAGACACACTGAGCACTTTGTGCTGGACCATTGTGAGTCGCTACCTTCATCTGACACAGAAGAACACCAGAAAGCAACGATCCACAAGCACCATAAGCAGAGGTGCAGAGCAATTTCAAAACAGGTTGAGGACCAGGCACTGGGAGACATAGACTCCATCCACCAAGACGATGCTCCCACAAATACAACCGCAGCAAGTTGCAGCATGGAAATACATACTGAAACTGTGGAAGTTTCATATGTAGCTGAGAGATCAGACATCAAGACGTGACCTGGAAGTTGCCCTTCGCATGACAGAATGTGGACACCCATTCTGTGCTCTGAGCAGACGATCCCCAATCCACCTTTGGGAGTGCACCACGCAGCCCTCCAAGAGTCCCTTTCCAATATCGCCGTCGACTTACTGTATTCATGTGGCTTCTCGCCATCAATCCATATCGCATGATCCATTCAAGCACGGAATTCACCTTATCACCTGATCCTACCTGCAATAGAAGGGATGGCCCCTGAACATAATCCCTAATAATCTATGTGTCAGCTCTCCTATGAGCAGTCCCAGTGCGATGGCAAAAAAATCATGGAGAATGGGCATCGTTGTCGAACCTAACGCTGGATTGGCAAGGGACCCACTGCGCATCCATTTACCAGTGTGTGGTATCATACTCCACATAAGAGGCGCAAAATTACGTTGAGGAAGTCAGACAGAAAGCCCATGTGAGCTAGAACTGTCGTAAGAAACTTATGATGCACTGTGTCGTGCGTGGTGGAAGTCATTTGAGATAAAAGCGGCGAGAGCTATCAAATCCATACATTCACCAATAGCTATTTGCGTTTTGGTCTCTCTTCCTTGTATCGTTTGCTCACTTGAAAGGATTAGTAGTAGGACCTTCTTTATGCGCGCTACCAGGAGTTGGGCAAAGAGCTTACAGACCAAATTTCACATTATGATCGGGCAGCAATCCTCAATCGACCGACCTCTAGACCTGTGTATCAGGATGATTAGTCCATCGGTGAAGGCAAGTGGCACGCAAAAACCGTGGGACGTCAGCTCTCGGTACATGGTGATCCAACGTGGCATCATCAGGATGCGGAAAGTCCGATAGAATTCGAGCGTCAGTCCGTGTGGCCCATGCGACTTGTTAAGTGCACTCTTATCTAGCGTGTTCTCAATGTCGTCCTGCGTAATCTTCGCTAAAAGCGACGATACTACTGTGTCACAGATGGTGCGTGACACTCGCTGCCAAATGTTATCGTCCCACTCCTTCATATTCTCCTCCTGGTAGAAACATCAATAATAATCTGCAAATACTTCCATAATGGCTGCCTGGGTGGTTAAGTTTCAACCATCCTGCAAAGTGAAGTGCTTTTTTAGCTATCTTCGGAGTCTACGGCTACCAAGCGCGATGTCGTTCATACAGGGTGAAAAGTATTTAAACCGATAAATTCTGGGAGGTTGTAGGGGACATCAAAACAAATATTTTTCCCTAATGTCATTTTTTTCCTATGAGGAGTTCTTAAACCGGTAGAGGACGATTTCTCTGGCGACAAATTAATTAAACCAACAAAAAGTCCAGAGGGGACTTATCTGGGGATCGAGCAGGCCATGGTATAGGACCACATCTGCCAATCCACGTTTCTGGGAACCGTCGGTCCAGGAATCGAATTACACGACGACTGAAATGTGCCGGCGCCCCGTCATGTTGGAACCACTTGCGTCGTCTTGTAGGGAGCGGGACGTTTTCGAGCAATTCTGGCAATGCTCTGGCGACAAAATTGTAATAGTACCTGCCATTTAAAGGCCTAGGTAGCAGATACGGCCCAATTAAACAGTCCCCAACAACACCGGACCACACATTAACGAAACACCGCACTTGATGAGCGCTAGTAACTGTGGCATGTGGATTATCGTCACTCCAAACATGCGAATTGTGCATGTTGAAGACTCCATCACGCCCGAACGTTGCTTCATCGGTAAACAACACAGAGGATGGAAATGTAGGATGATTTTCACAGTGTCCCAGGTACCACTGCGAAAACTGTGCTGTGGGTGGATAATCAACTGGTTCCAGGTTGTGGACACGCTGTAAGTGAAATGGACGTAACAATTGCTCTCTAAGGACTGTTCTTACATTCGTCTGATTCGTCCCCATGTTACGTGCAATTTCACGAGTGCTGATTGAAGGCTCCCGCTCCACATGCTGCAGGACAGCTTCCTCAAATTGCAGCGTTCTTACCGTGCGACGGCGCCCCTGTCCAGGTAATCTGCTAAATGACCCGGTCTCCCGCAGACGTTGGTACACAGCAGCAAAGGTCGCATGATGCGGGATACGGCGATTAGGATATTGTTGTTGATAAACCCGCTGTGCAGCTCGTCCGTTGTGGTGCGCTACTTAGTACGCACCAAGCATGTCAGTGTACTCACTCCAGGTGTATCTCTCCATTAGTAAACAGAGGCAATGCACTACTACACTGGTGGACAGCAGTTTCCTACAATGGAAGAGCGTAATACGCCCTCTAACAACTGAATATCGTAATACGGCATCTAACAACTGAAGAGCGTAATACGGCCTCCACCGGTTTAAATAATCTTCATAGGAAAAGATGACATTAGGGAAAAATATTTGTTTTGATGTCCCCTACAACCTCCCAGAGTTTGTCGGTTTAAATACTTTTCACCCTGTAGATGGAATTTCGCCGCTAGTTCGGTCTGGACACCGCAACCGCTTGGCGACCTCTGCCAATTTTCACTGTATAAGAGACAAAACTTTGGCTTTAATTCTGTAGCTTGCCATCTTTCGGTCTGGTAACGGCTGGTGGTATGCGAGTTTGCAAGGCATCGTGTAATAAAAGTCCAGATATGATGATGCCACGCGGCGATGTCTTTTCTATAAAGTATCAGTACCCACCGGAACGCTGGTTTTGCACATTCCATCCACCATGCCATCGTTGAAGGGTATCGTGAAAGACGGCTTTTGCACATCGCCAACGTGGCGGCGATAATCTGATGGCATTAATCTTCCACATCCCACTGTCGCACCATACACTTGGTTTCTGGAGGCTGACCGTGCATATGAAGGCACTATGGTCTGAGTAGACAAGCAGTCACCGTTTGGCGTCCAACATCCCTGGCGCAAGATCATGTAAGACACAGATGAGATCAAACTGACTGACTGGGCGACTTTCTCCCAAGTATCGATGAGATGCATGTCTCGAAACAGTATCTGGAGCTCCTGTCAAATCGAAAAGTGTGGGACCTGATCTTTGGGGTGGAGCACACAATTAAAATTGCCGCCGAAGATACACTGATCGTAGCGACCAAAACATAGGGGGATGATTTCCTCTGAGTAAAGCTGCAATCTCTCACGGAATTTGTCGTCCCTGATGGGGAATACGCATTAAAAATACATGAGCCAATATCCTGACTGAAAGGAGGTAAGTCACATCTTCGACATCAATACTGTCTCGCACTAGTATCGCTGTGCTGCGACGAGCCTGATAACATGGTGTCATGTATGTCGCATAACCATAGAAGTCAGGGATATGTGATGCACGAAACATCTCTCACAGCAGCTGGATCTTCGCCGCTGTTCCAGTCAGTTTGACCTCAATTGCGTCAGTACGATAAGCCTGTCATCGAACTGCGGGTCCAAGCAATTCGGTAGCTTGGAAATGTCCATCGAGTGCCCAGCTGCGGCATCACCTCTGGACTTCATGTATACCTTAGACAGAACTGTTCCTAAAGTGCTGGTGTCATCGATGCGGCAAATGTCGGTGTAACTTGCGTGGCGTCAATGTCCTCCCACCACGCTGTTGAAAACAGAGCAATCCTCCCTCATTTGGACGTGATCAGATAACTGGGCTTTACATTTACACGCGATGCGCCCTGCATGGCTACCGTGAACTATAGACCATCTCCTGCAGGCTATACGAACAGAAGTCCACCAGAATCTACTTCGACACGTAGACCTCGTATAGTGTATCCAGAATTTTAACCTTCATGTCACGACTAGGTTGATACACATGGGTCATGTTCTCCCACTACTTAAAGCAATGACTTGCAGACAGCAGGCGGCGTTTGGTTATTGCCCTATTTAAAGTCTGCTGCGACATCTTCACCCTACCTCCGCGTATGAGTGGACTGGGACTTTTATATGTACATGCGAGGGCTGCAGGCATCTATACACTACTGGCCATTCAAATTGCTACAACATGAAGATGACGTGCTACAGACGCGAAATTTAACCGACAGCCATAAGATGCTGTGATATGCAAATGATTAGCTTTTCAGAGTATTCACACAAGGTTGGCGCCGGTGGCGACACCTACAACGTGCTCACATGAGGAACGTTTCCAATCGATTTCTAATACACAAACAGCAGTTGACCGGCGTTGCCTCGTGAAACGTTGTTGTGATGCCTCGTGTAAGGAGGAGAAATGCGTACCATCACGTTTCCGAATTTGATAAAGGTCTAATTGTAGCCTACCGCGATTGCGGTTTATCGTATCGCGACATTGATGCTCGCGTTGGTCAAGATCCAATTATTGTTAGCAGAATATGGAATCGGTGGTTTCAGGAGGGTAATACGGAACGCCGTGCTAGATCCCAACGGCCTCGTATCACCAGCAGTCGAGATGACAGGCATCTTATCCGCATGGCTGTAACGGATCGTGCAGCCACGTCTCGATCTCTGAATCAACAGATGGGGACGTTTGCAAGACAACAACCATCTGCACGAACAGTTCGACGACGTTTGCAGCACCGACGTTTGCAGCAGCATGGAATATCAGCTCGGAGACTATGGCTGCGGTTACCCTTGACGCTGCATCACAGACAGGAGTGCTTGCGATGGTGTACTCAAAGACGAACCTGGGTGCACGAATGGCAAAACGTCATTTTTTGGATGAATCCAGATTCTGTTTACAGCATCATGATGGTCGCATCCGTGTTTGGCGACATCGCCGTGAACGCGATATACGGAACTCTGGGGATTATAGGATTATCTAATTCCACAATTACACGTGGAAAATCAAGTACTCCATCACACGAGAGCATTCATTCAGTGACATTATGGGGGGTAATTTTCTAAACACTGAATGAGGAATCGCAACACATGATTAGGCGGTTGACACCACGAGAACCGATATTTTGCATGCATGGAGAAACATTACGAAAAGTATCACGTAACTAGGGGGCTACTCCAGATTGGCAACACACAAACGAAAGCTCATCCTATTCAACACCACGTGGTGATCCTACATCTTGGACAAAAAGAATCATAAAGGCGGTTCCTCTCCTGTATGCTTCTGCTCTACAGAAAAAGAATAAGCCCCGCGAAATGACTGATTATAACGTCACACAATGGCCATATCTCACTTTGTTCTGCACCTGTCAGGGGACTTACCGTCTGTGAGATGTTCCACCGTAAATCTGTACTCCTAGTGGCGAGAGACAACGCAAAATACCAGATCTTGTTATGGACGGCAGTTTAATTTAATCTGCACACGCTATGCTAATCCACTCAGTTTTTATAATGCCTCATTATATATATACTCACCATCAGTGTTTGGTAGGGAGACTCATTCGTATCATCTACACATGTTGCTGCCGATCGAAGTGATCGCCGAAAATGAGTATTGATCCCAAGAGAATTTAACGCAATTTCAAATCCGACGGTTGCATCGGAACGTTCTATAGACTGAATCGCAAACCATCCGATGGAGAAGTACTCGATTCTTACAGACTACACACGTGATGGTAACATACCACCAGTCTTATGAATTTCATCTTAGATTATCGTTGCGAAAATATCCTATAAATTAACACAGGCTTTACTAACGTGTTAATTGAAGCTGAAAAGTAAGAAAGGCAGCATCACGAATTAGCTCTCAAGTAAGAACGGAACCCAAGTGGCTCAATGGTCAGCACAGAACAAAGTGAGTGTATACCCTAAAATTTACTTAAAATATCCCAACGAATGACCCTTTTGTGAAATGAATGTTCACAAGCCCAGCACAGCGCGAAGCATACGTCTCTCACCTTCGAAGCTCTGGATCATTGTGACCTCTTTTCTTTTGTGCGCTCTACCGGCCACGCTTCCCGAAGGGGAGGGAGCGGAATTCGTAACTGTTACCAACCCTGGATCAGACCATTTGTTTCTGCAATGTCGCAGAGTCCTCATGAAGTAGTGAAGCTACTAAGTTCGTAGCACAATACATTACCTTTCTATTTCTGTCTAAGAAGAAGCCATCTTTAAATCAGTCAGACTTCCACAATTACTCAAGATCCACACCACGCGGAGGAAAGATAAGGAAAGAGGACGGATCTACTGTCATGGTTAAATAAATGACACCGCATTTGGATTCTCCTTTGCCCGAGGCTGTGAGTGTTCAGTAATACGTGAAATGAAACAATTATCAGACACGCTCAACTCCACTGATGGCTGTACATTACATTATACAGAAATTAAACGAAATGTGAGACGATAAAGTTCACAATTTAAATTAAAGCAGATCTAACTGACCCTTCAGAACGTTTATTTATATGTTTTAAATGGCTCACCCAATTTAAAATGGCATCGATTGTGAAATACGCGCTGTTATTCGTTTCTTAAATGCGAGAGATGTGAGAGCTGCCGAAATTCATAGGCAAACTGATGAAGTTTAAGGAGAGTATCTCAAGTTGTGCGCATATTGTGTCTCCAAGATGCTGACTGAATTGCACAAAACCAATAGTTTAACTTGTGCTATGATTTTTCTCCAGAGGCACTGCATCGAAGGAAATGAGATTTTAAGCGAAATTGTCACTGGTGACGAAACTTGAGTTGTTCAGGTTACACCAGAATTAAAACAAAAGTCCTTGGGATGGTGGTAGAACATCGCCCTAGAAACTGAAATTCCAGAAAATTTTTCAGCCCATAAGTCATGTGCACTGTGTTTTGGGATAGGCAGGGCGTTTCCTAGTCAATTTTTTTTTAAACTGCACCGCGCAATCCAAAACAATGAGTATGGCTGCTCAGTGGAGACGTCATTTTTGTGCACGACTATGCCGTGCCCCACATGTCTCATCACACTCGAGATCTCGTCGCATGGTATGGCTGCGGACTATCACTCTCCGTATAGCTCTGACCTAGCATGTAACAATGACTCATTTGTTTTAGCACCTACCGAAGCTCCTTTGCCGGCCGCAGTGACCGAGTGGTTCTAGGCGCTTCAGTCCGGAACCGCGCGATTGCTACGGTCGCAGGTTCGAATCCTGCCTCGGGCATGGATGAGTGTGATGTCCTTAGGTTAGTTACGTTTAAGTAGTTCTAAGTTCTAGGGGACTGATGGCCTCAGATGTTAAGTCCCATAGTGCTCAGAGAAACTTGAACCATTTTTTTTGAAGCTCCTTTGCGGTTAGCGCACGGGAGTGGTTAAAAGGTTTAGCATCAGATTTCTGTGAGGAAGGTTTTCAGCAGCTTGTACGATACATATCTTGATAGAGGCGGAAAATTGAAAAGTAGATTAAGGTCCATGCTTTGATGAAAAACTAAAGTTGTAAAAATGTATTTGTTTTTTCTTTTATTTTAAAATGGTACTTATTTTAAAAACGCGCCTCCTTTTCATTAGCAGTAATGCAAAGATGCCAAACATTTTCTAACAGTGATCCGTAAAGTATTTATATCTACTGTTCAAAACGCTATTGTTCACTAAAGTAAACGCTAGTGATCGTGAAATTACATTCTAATGGCTAATACTCCTAATCTCTTTATACATATTGCGCGACAGAATTAAAGAATTAGCTTCCATTACGAAGTATATGTTTGAACTTTGACTCAGAGGTGCCTACAACTTTCCTCTATAGTGACGCAAAGGCGATGTCGCCCTCGCCGAAGCTTCAGACAGCGAGGTGTGGACACACCCGAAAAAGAGGTCACAGCTCAGAAGTTCTGTGAACGGTAAGGTGGGTTAATAATGTCATATTGGCCCCAAATTTCACGCCAAAATGGACGTGTCACAAGGTGAGAACATCGTCACACACCTCTTACCCGTATTTCACCACTCCTTTTGACGTCTCCCCGATGTAGGTCAGAACCGCGACGCACAGCGCTGTAATTACACGATTTTCTTACGGGTGGCCGGCAAAAAAAAAAAAAAAAAAAGATACATGGCCACTCAGAATCGATACTGAAAGGCCTCAGGGTGTGACATAAAAGGCGTCAATCAAACCACCCCTTCACTTGGGTCATGGAGTCCCTCACATTCCGCGGTCGACAGTGAAAGTTCGCAGTACGATGAATAACAGGAAGATGTTCTCGATGACCTTTGGCATTGATAACACGCTCCGATGTTTCAATCTTTCTCTAAGGGTATTGTGGGACTGCATCCTTACTGAACGTAACAACACTCCTTTGGACTACAGCGCGACAGCAATTTTTTTCTCTCGTATACAGATTGAAACTAACACAGACCGTTCACAACCATTTGACGAAATTTGAACGTGATCCGAAGTGGCAAAGGATACTTACGCTTTTTCAACCCTCCTGGTTCTCACTGTCCTGACACAATCACACAGGAGCGCAACATTTACGTGTGCGTGAATAATACAGCAAAAGGTCCCTCCAAGACCATCAGTTCGGCAGTACTCTCCATGACACCCACGCACCTTTGTAGAGCACGTTATAAATGCACCTCTCAGAAATATCGACACCAAATAAGGCTGGCGGGTGCTCTAACGCTCTAACGCCGGAAGGTAGTCAAACCTCAGTGGTGTCGAAGGGGCTACAGTAGCCGCCAGGCTGATTTGGTGTCGGAATTTCTGACAGGTACACTATGTGATCAAAAGTATCCAGATACCGCCAAAAGCATACGTTTTTCATATTAGGTGCATAGTGCTGCCAGCTACTGCCAGGTACTCCATATCAGCGACCTCAGTAGTCAACACACATGGTGAGAGAACAGAATGGGGCACTCTGCGGAACACATTGACTTCGAACATGGTCAGGTGATTGGGTGTCACTTGTGTCATACGTCTGTAGGCGAGATTTACACACCTCTAACATCCCTAGGTCCACTGTTTCCGATATGATAGTGAACTGGAAACGTGAAGGGACACGTACAGCACAAAAGCGTACTGGCCGACCTCGTCTATTGACTGACAAGAGACCGCCGACAGTTGAAGAGGGTCGTAATATATAACAGGCAGACGTCTACCCGGACCATCACACAGGAATTCCAAACTTCATCAGGATCCACTGCAAGAGCTATGACAGTTAGGCGGGAGGTGAGAAAACTTGGATTTCATGGTCGAGCGGTTGGTCATAAGCAACACATCACGCCGGCAAATGCCAAACGACGTGTAAGGACCGTAATCATTGGAACATTGAACAGAGGAAAAACATTGGTGGAGGGACGAATCACGGTATACAATGTGGCGACCCGATGGTAAGGTGTGTAAATGGCGAATGCCAGCTGAAAGTCATCTGCCGGCGTGTGTAGTGCCAACAGTAAAATTCGGAGGCGGTGGTGTTATGGTGTGGTCGTATTTTTCATGGAGGAGGCTTGCACCCCTTGTTGTTGAACGTGCAACTATCACAGAACAGGCCTACGTTGATGTTTTAAGCACCTTCTTACTTTCCACTGTTGAAGAGCAATTCGGGGATGGCGATTGCATCTTTCAACACGAACAAGCACCTGTTCATAATGCACGGACTGTGGCCGAGTGGTTACACGACAATAACATCCCTGTAATGGACTGGCCTGCACAGAACCCTGTCCTGAAACCTATAGAATACCTTTGAGATGTTTTGGCGACCGACATCGATGACTCAGCTCAGTGCAGCACTCCGTGAAGAATGGGCTGCCATTCCCCAAGAAACCTTCCAGCATCTGATTGAACGTATGCCTGCGAGAGTGGAAGCTGTCATCAAGGGAAAGGGTGGGCCAACAGCATACTGAATTTCAGCATTACCGATGGAGGGCGCCACGAAATTGTAAGTCATTTCCAGCCAGGTGTCATACTTTAGATCACATAGTGTACTTTTCTAATGCGGTAAACAAAGTTGCTTTGATGGCACCAAGGGTGTTGTCGAACTGGGAGGTCTTAGAGGGACTCTGTGCTATATTGCTCACGTACGTGTTAATCATGCACTCTTGTATGATCATGTCACTGGAGGGCGGAAAAATGGATGGCTAAAAAAGCAAGTACCCTTTGCTGCTTTGGATCACGTTCAGATTTCGTTTGGTTTTGAACGGTCTCTATTGGTTCCAGCCTGAGAGGAACAACTGCGGTCGCAGGTCCACTAATAGAAGGGTTGAAATGTCCGAGGGTGCGAGCGGTATCAGAGGTTATCAAGAACGTCTTCCTGTTGTTCACCGTACTGCGAACTGTCGTTTTTGGCAGCGAAATGTGTGAGAATCAATGCCCAAGGGAAAGGAAGGGTTTCATTTAGGGCGTTTATGCCTCCCTCTGAGGTCTTTTCGTGTCGATTCTGGGCGGCCTTGTGTTTGCAATGTTTTCCTCCGTCACTCATAGGAAAACCGCGTGACTTCAACGCAGTGCGTCGCGGTTCTGAGAGACGTCAAAAAAAGGGGTTGAAGGTTTGTAAGAGAGGATGCGACGACCTTCTCGTCAAGTGACACGCCTGCGGTGGCTGTGGGCAGAGGAGTGGTGATATTTGGTGCCAATGTGACATCATTAACTCACCTTCCAGGTGATAATAACTTCTGAGCTGTGGCCTTGTGTGGCGACACCTTGCTGTCTGAAGTGTCGGCGAGCCCAAGAGTGACGTCGCAAGGTGGCGCGCTTTTGCGCCATTACAGAGGCAAATTTCAAATTTATACGTCGAAATGGGAGCCACTTAATGGGTATTAAAAAAGTGATTCTTTAACTTTGTTCCACAGTGAGTTATCCAAATGCAGCACTCAAATGCAAATTGAATTATAATTTAAAAACTCCCCTCTTTCCTAGCCTTTATCCTGTATCTTAACGGGATCGTTTTGTTAGTTATTGGATTTTGAATTGTTACCAGCTAAGTGTGGCCGGATGTCCTTCATGTTGCCACCCTTGCTGCGCTAAGTGCATTTATTTAGCACTCCGTCTTCAAGCCACAAGTGGCCCATCGGTACCATCCGACCGCCGTGTCATCCTCAGTTGAGGATGCGGATGGAAGGGGCGTGTGGTCAGCACACCGCTCTCCCGGTCGTTTTCGTGGTTTTCTTTGACCGGAGCCGCTACTATTCGCTCGAGTAGCTCCTCAGTTGGCATCACGAGGCTGAGTGCACCCCGAAAAATGGCAACAGCGCATGGCGACCTGGATGGTCACCCATCCAAGTGCCGGCCACGCCCGACAGCGCTTAACTTCGGCGATCTCGCGGGAACCGGCGTATCCACTGCGGCAAAGCTGTTGCCGCATTTATTTAGCTGAATACATATTAATTTTTTGTGCCCCTCTCGTTTAAGCGGTAGACTTCACAACTGAGCACGATACAATGTGCCCGAAACAGTTGAGTCATAATTATGGAGCTGGTAGAGTAGTCTTAGATCACGAACTAATACGACAATGCACTGCCTGTGTTGTTCACAAGTACGATGCAATGTTCCTTCAGACCAGCATGCATGCATGTATCCGCCGACACCAGGCGAGCGACTTTCAATTGAAATGTCTCGCCTGTACGGGAATGTGTATTACGCATTTGCTAGTGCAGATTATAGACACATGGTTGACGACATGTGGAAGTCTGTGTTGGGGCGTGAGTCGTGCTTGGATGGCCTAATGGTAAGGCAACCGGTCACGGAAAGCGAGAAATCCGGATTCGATTTCCGGCCGACACAAATTTTCATTGGCATCATTCTTTTATACAGGTGATGGCAGTCCATATTCGCGACTGCGAATATATTTCATGTGTTTTAAGTGCACAAATTTTCATTTTCGTCTTTCCATTACACAGTTAATGTTCATATTCGCACCTGCGAATACATTTAGTGTATATCGGACGAATAGTCGGAAATGGACATTTATCTTGTATCAAAGAAAACAACACACACCCTATAGCCAACACTTAAGGTACTGGACATTGCTCCAAGTGACAAGCAGCCCGACAGGCTCTCTGCTCGCTTTGCTACGGCATTTGCTACTCTGACATATCTCTGGTGCGACACGCAACAAGGATCCTGCACAGCAGTGTCAAACGCCAATTACTTCACGTAAGACTATATGGAAAAATAACTGTAGAAACATCGAAGATCATTCTACATTTTCTTTGAGAGCACTGCCATCAACTTGGATGCAGAAACATCCGCAATTTCTAATCGCGTGCCTCACACCTAGTAACAAGGGGAAGCAGTAAATAAGGTTCTGTTAATTAATCCACTCCAACTCCAGACCACAAGTTGATATACAGAACTATCGTTGGTGATGATCTGAAACGAACGTGGTATATGGATTTTAATTTCTCCATACATGGCTACTGCTGTAGTTGAAAACACCTTCACAATACAAACACGCTACATCCGTGAACAATATAAGATGTAGCAAGTTCAGTGGCAGAGTACTGCGCTGGATAATCCACTAGCTGAACTGGACTCTGGGTTCGATACCATTTGAGCCATTGCTTGCATCGATGTTCATGGTACCCCTGTAATTGCTACTACGTCACTATTTTCCGCATTGTACCCTTCTAGGGTGCTTACTGATAAATCTTCTCCCATATAATCCAACACTATTTTCTCAAATTCTGTCTTGCAAACATCTTTTAGTCGAGCACCTTAAACAGTCCTCTGTGGCTCGAGAGGCCCTGTTTTTCATGTGTTTCTGTCAATGATGTAAATTTTGCTCCACTTAGTATGTCACCTGTTGCGATACATTTCGTTATACTGTGTGGGCAAAATAAAACTTGCCCAGAAAATATTTCATGCTCCTTAATACAGGCTCGTTCCACCCCAATGCAGATGATATAAGTTGGGTTTCCCGTCTGAAGATGCGTGAAATATTTTCTGGGCAACTTCTGCTTTTGCCATATCAACGAATCTGCACTTAAAAGTTATATTTTTGGTTACAGTAACACACAGATAACGGCTGACTTGTGCAATGATGACAACTGACAAGCCAAGCAATGTCAACTTGTACACGAATAGATGTGAAACTTAACTATGTAGTAGCTGCGACTAGTGCAGTTAACAGACGCCACCCAACTGAACAATAAATCAAACACCGTGACAGTGGCACTGATGCTGCCTTCTGATTGTGCTTCCATGTTTTTGAATTATATGCTTTTCTTTGTTTATATACAGGATGTTCCAGAAATGTTGGGAGAAACTTCGAGAGACTGTTGAGGAGCAAATCTAGGATAGGAACCGGTGTCCCGAAATGTCATTCAGTGACGCTACAGCATCGAAGTTGTAGACGCTGGCTCATACCACTAGGCCACACCTTCGGTGACAAACTTGACTTTGTACGCTGACGGATCGTAGACAGAACGTCTCGTAATGTTGTCTGATGTTCAGTGATCGCGACTAATTGCCACGATCGCCAGCGGAGAAGATGGAGCTAACGGCTGCGTAGAAAGGCCTTTACTCCTATGAATGCGATGCTCTCTATTGCCTAGGGAGATGAGTGTTTCGGACATGGATTTCCAATGTTTTCCACTATACAGGAGAAAAATTGTAGTGAAAACCTATGTTGGACACCGTCATCCAGCAATGCAACACAGCATCGCATTCGTAGCAGACAGGGCGTGTCTACGCAGCAGCTAGCTCATCTTCTGCACTGGCGTTTGTGACAATCAGTCGCGATCACTGAATAACAAACGACATTGCGAAACGTTCTTCCACTGTCCGTCGGCGCACACAGGCAGGTTTGTTGCAAAAAAGAATGGCCTAGCTGCAGGCACAGGCACCTATAACTTTGACACTCTGTAATGTCGTTGGATGACGTTTCCTCATGCGGCTTCCTATCCTCGATTTGTTCCTCGAGACAACCACTACAACCCCTGGAATTACACTCATGCTCATAAATTAATGATAATTGCAGAATGTGGTGCCACACAACGTGGCACTACACAAAACTGGCGCTAATAGCGTAGGCCCATAGGGAACACACACGACACAGATCTGTAAGCCCACGGTATTGGTGATAAGTTGATAAAACCGTCCCGAAACACATGTGCTACAAAACACCACTGTTTGCTGCGCATGTACCCTGTCATCAATATGGGATATGATCACCATGCACACGTACGGGGGCCGCACAACTAGTTGGTATACTGTGGATCAGGTGGTCGAGCAGCTGCTGGGGTATAGCCTCCCATTTTTGCACCAGTGCCTGTAGGGGTGCACTGAGATACGTCGGCGAGGGCATCCCAAACGTGCTCGATGGGGTTTAGCTCTGGAGAACAAGCAAGCCACTCCATTCGCCTGATATCTTCTGTTTCCGCCACGATGGCAGCTCGGTGGGGCCGTACGTTATCTGGAGGAAGGTGGGACCCACTGTACCCCTGAAAAGGCGGACATGCTGGTGCAAAATGACGTCCCGATACACTTGACCTGTTACAGTTCCTCTGTCAAAGACATGCAGGGGTGTACGTGCATCAATCATAATCGCACCCATCAAACCACAACCTCCACACAGGTCCCTTTCAAGGACATTAAGGGGTTGATATCTAGTTCCTGGTTCACGCCAGCTGAAAACCCTGCGAGAATCACTGTTCAGACTATACCTAGACTCGTCCGTGAACATAACCTGGGACCATTGTTCCAATGACCATGTACTGTGTTCTTGTCACCAGGCGTTACGGGCTCTCCTGTGACCAGGGGTCAGTGGAATGTATCTTGCAGGTCTCTGGGCGAATAAAACATGTCTGTTCAGTCGTCTGTAGACTGTGTGTCTCGAGACAACTGTTCCAGTGGCTGCGGTAAGGTCCTGAGCAAGGCTACATGGAGTACTCCGTGGCCGTCTGCAGGTACTGATGGTGAGACATCGGTCTTCCTGTGGTGTCGTACACTGTGGTCGTCCCGTACTGTAGGGCCTGGACACGTTTCCTGTCTGCTGGAATCGTTGCTATAATCTTGAGATCACACTTTGTGGAACACGGAGGACCCGTGCTACGACCTGCTGTGTTTGAGCAGCCTCCAGTCGCCTTAGTATTCTACCTCTGATAACGTCATCAATATGTGTTCTTTGAGCCATTTTCAACACCATTGCCATAGTCTGAAACACGTCTGCACACTTACTCGCTGCACCGTACTCTGACATGCACCAACACACCTCTGCGTATGTGGACTGCTGCCACCGTGCGACGACCGCAGGTCAGATGCACCGCATGGTCATACCCCGAGGTGATTTAAACCCGCAAATCGCCCACCAGAGCGTTGTTTCACCATGCATCAACATTATCCTTATTTATGAGCATGATTGTATGTCACAGTATTTTTGGAACTGTTGGACACCACACAAATGATTGGAGTTGTTGGTCAAGGAAGTGCTACCAGCGACAGTCAGTCAGCTGTTTTGTTGTGAAAGGCAAGTAATTTACAAATGCACTGTTTAATCAGGACCCACGTTCCACCTGAAGTATTCATTTTTGTCCCTTGGTTCCCTGAATGAAAAAACTTAGTTACTGATCTTGCGCCGTCTGTTCAAAAAAAAAATGGTTCAAATGACTCTGAGCACTATGGGAATTAACATCTGCGGTCATCATTCCCCTAGAACTTAGAACTACTTAAACCTAACTAACCTAAGGACATCACACACATCCATGCCGGAGGCAGGATTCGAACCTGCGACCGTAGCGGTCACGCGGTTCCAGACTGTAGCGCCTAGAACCGCACGGCCACTCCGGCCGCGCCGTCTGTACTATTTCGACCATGCAGGTCTGGAACACTACAATTAGCTCCTGTACACGGAGCTGGACTGCTTTAGCAAACCGATCACCAAATTTAAATTACAGAAGAGGCAACGAGACGGTGCTTACCACGCCCTCCAGGTGCCGTCGCACACGCTCCCGCAGCGGGACGCCCTTCTTGTCGCGTATGAGCACGTAGATCTTGCTGATGCCGGTGCAGGTACGCAGCAGCTTCTCCAGCAGCGACGTGCCCAGGAAGCCGGTGGCTCCGGTGATGAGGACGCACGCGCCGTCGTAGAAGGAGGCCACCTGGCTCAGGCGCGCCAGCTGCTCGTGCGGCAACAGGTCCAACGGGTCGCCGTCCAGCTCGCGCTCCTGCTCCTCCGCGCTCATCCTGCGGGGGTGGATGTCGCAGCAAGGCATCCTGCGGCTCCAGTACTGCAGAAACCTGCAAGGCCACGGCCACGTCAAGTCTCAAGGGGTCCTCCGTCTGCTCTTACATATAAGGTAACTAAATAAGCATATAATGTTACTGCATAGCGTTTCCAAACGTTTGAAAGTAAAGTCAGAGTAAGCTCCCTGATATGACCCATCTCACAGGAAGCCCATGAAGGGTCCAATCTGGCAATGACATAGAAAACAGTAGCTCTTCTGCAGAGTTCAGCTCTACCAATGGAAGTAGAGACGCAGCTGTATCCAAAAGGCACTAGTCACTGCATGTCTTTGTAGGCTTCCATGCATGATACGTGACCAACTTTGCGGATCTCAAGATGCACCCATTCTCAGAACAACAAGGTTAACAATAGTTCTGCTGCGAAGATTATACGTGGCCCAGTCTCACCCATTCTCAGAACAACAAGGTTAACAATAGTCCTGCTGCGAAGATTATACGTGGCCCAGTCTCATTAATGGGACCAAGGCTTATTCTCGATGTCAACATGTAGTACTCACAGACGGCAGATGACAGCACTACCAGAGGGGTATATAAATCACCCCAGAGGGGGAGGGGGGTCATGGACAACAGTGCAGTCATTGCTGTAATGTGGAAAATCTGATATCCAAAAGAACATGATAATTTGGTTTTGGGACAAGGGTGGAAACTTTTCTGAAACGGCTCAGATAGAAAACTAATCACATACAGCCATGGTTAAAGTATACCATGCATGTCAAACTGGAACTAAGAATGACCAGCGCCATGGGAAATGTCGTGCACCATGGACCACACATGACAGTTTTGGAAGACGGTTGTAGAGATGTGTATGGATGAATAGCTGTGCGACTGTTGAGCAACAGATCACTTAGATGAGCCTAAGGAGCTACTAACAGTATCTCCTCAACCACCATAGGGTGTTGCTGTGTATGGGCATCCTAACAGGCGCTTGGTTCATGCGCCCATGCTGACGTGTTCATCGGTGATGAAGAACGGAATTTGCACGCCAATATCGCGACTGGACGTCCATTGGGTGCCGACAGGTGGCCTTTTCGTATGAATCACGTTTTATGCTCCATCAAACAGATAACTGTTGGCGTGTACGATCCTACAATAACCAAAATGATGTATAGGCTTGAGGAGGGGGCGTTATGTTCTGGGTAATGTTGTCGTGGCATTCTCTGGGTGATCTTGCCATTTTGTAGGCTCAGTGGATCAACAAAAGTGTGCATCAATCCTTGGGGCCCACGCCCACCCCTAGATGTAGTTTGTTTTTTTTCTTGGCATGATGGATCTACCAGCAGGACAATGCATTGTGTCATACAGCTCGCAGTGTACATGTGTGGTTCGAAGGGCACCAGGATGAATTTAACGAACTTCCCTGGCCACCAAACTCCGCATATTTACAACCACCGAGAATCTATGGGACCACCTTGATAAGGCTGTCATACCACGGATCCGCAACTGATAAATCTAGCGCAGCAGCCCATGCTTCTGCAGTCGACATGACTCAAAATCCCTGTTGGTACCTTTCAGAAGCGCACTGGCTATCTTCCTGCACATTCGTGCTACAATCAATAGGCGGTTATTCGGTCTTTTGATACATGATGACATTAATGTGATTGAACTGTGTATATGCCAATGGAATAAAATAACCAGCAGCATCTTAGGGCATCACCCACACCAGGCCTTCACAGACTTCCTTCTCTGCTTCGGGACACAGCTTTCGGAAGCTCAAGAAAGATCCAATCTGACAGTCATAAGGAAAGTAAGACCATTGCGCAAGAAGCGTGGCGCATCGTTAGGGGGGGAGTACAATTTTTGGGTTCACTGCAAAGACAATATTCCGCTGCGGCATCATTGTGTGTGAATGAAGTGGTTCACCAAGCCTACTGGAAACGAACTCATAGTTGAAATATGAGGGACAGCGCCATTCTTAAAGGAGAAACTGCTAATTATATTCAGATTAACTGTAAAATGCCTACTGGAAACGAACTCATAGTTGAAGTATGAGGGACAGCGCCAATCTTAAAGGAGAAACTGCTAATTATATTCAGATTAACTGTAAAATGCTGGCGGTATATGAGTCTAATCCAGTGTTACACGTAATGAAACGGTGCCAGAACTTTCATTTACATTCACATAGCTAATTAATTTGTAAATATGGCTACGTTACAACATGTATAAGATGTTGTTGTGGTCTTCTGTCCGAAGACTGGTCTGATGCACCTCTCCATGCTACTCTATCCTGTGCAAGCCTCTTCATCTCAGAATACCTTCTGCAGTTCACAACCTTCTGAATTTGCTTGCTGTATTCATTTTTTTTATTTTTTTTTTTTTTTTTTGTCATCAGTCTACTGACTGGTTTGATGCGGCCCGCCACGAATTCCTTTCCTGTGCTAACCTCTTCATCTCAGAGTAGCACTTGCAACCTACGTCCTCAATTATTTGCTTGACGTATTCCAATCTCTGTCTTCCTCTACAGTTTTTGCCCTCTACAGCTCCCTCTAGTACCATGGAAGTCATTCCCTCATGTCTTAGCAGATGTCCTATCATCCTGTCCCTTCTCCTTATCAGTGTTTTCCACATATTCCTTTCCTCTCCGATTCTGCGTAGAACCTCCTCATTCCTTACCTTATCAGTCCACCTAATTTTCAACATTCGTCTATAGCACCACATCTCAAATGCTTCGATTCTCTTCTCTTCCGGTTTTCCCACAGTCCATGTTTCACTACCTTACAATGCTGTCTGTACTCCAGACGTACATCCTCAGAAATTTCTTCCTCAAATTAAGGCCGGTATTTGATATTAGTAGACTTCTCTTGGCCAGAAATGACTTTTTTGCCATAGCGAGTCTGCTTTTGATGTCCTCCTTGCTCCGTCCGTCATTGGTTATTTTACTGCCTAGGTAGCAGAATTCCTTAACTTCTTTGACTTCGTGACCATCAATCCTGATGTTAAGTTTCTCGCTGTTCTCATTTCTACTACTTCTCATTACCTTCGTCTTTCTCCGATTTACTCTCAAACCGTACTGTGTACTCATTAGACTGTTCATTCCGTTCAGCAGATCATTTAATTCTTCTTCACTTTCACTCAGGATAGCAATGTCATCAGCGAATCGTATCATTGATATCCTTTCACCTTGTATTTTAATTTCACTCCTGAACCTTTCTTTTATTTCCATCATTGCTTCCTCGATGTACAGATTGAAGAGTAGGGGCGAAAGGCTACAGCCTTGTCTTACACCCTTCTTAATACGAGCACTTCGTTCTTGATCGTCCCTCTTGGTTGTTGTACATATTGTATATGACCGTATCTCCCTATAGCTTACCCCTACTTTTTTCAGAATCTCGAACAGCTTGCATCATTTTATATTGTCGAACGCTTTTTCCAGGTCGACAAATCCTATGAAAGTGTCTTGATTTTTCTTTAGCCTTGCTTCCATTATTAGCCGTAACGTCATAATTGCCTCTCTCGTCCCTTTACTTTTCCTAAAGCCAAACTAATCGTCACCTAGCGCATTCTCAATTTTCTTTTCCATTCTTCTGTATATTATTCTTGTAAGCAGCTTCGATGCATGAGCTGTTAAGCTGATTGTGCGATAATTCTCGCACTTGTCAGCTCTTGCCGTCTTCGGAATTGTGTGGATGATGCTTTTCCCAAAGTCAGATGGTATATCGCCAGACTCATATATTCTACACACCAACGTGAATAGTCGTTTTGTTGCCACTTCCCCCAATTATTTTAGAAATTCTGATGGAATGTTATCTATCCCTTCTGCCTTATTTGACCGTAAGTCCTCCAAAGCTCTTTTAAATTCCGATTCTAGTACTGGATCCCCTATCTCTTCTAAATCGACTCCTGTTTCTTCTTCTATCACATCAGACAAATATTCACCCTCATAGAGGCTTTCAATGTATTCTTTCCACCTATCTGCTTTCTCCTCTTCATTTAACAGTGGAATTCCCGTTGCACTCTTAATGTTACCACCGTTGCTTTTAATGTCACGAAAGGTTGTTTTGACTTTCCTGTATGCTGAGTCTGTCCTTCCGACAATCGTATGTTTTTCGATGTCTTCACATTTTTCCTGCAGCCATTTCGTCTTAGCTTCCCTGCATTTCCTATTTATTTCATTCCTCAGCGACTTGTATTTCTGTATTCCTGATTTTCCCGGAACATGTTTGTACTTCCTCCTTTCATCAATCAACTGAAGTATTTCTTCTGTTACCCATGGTTTCTTCGCAGCTACCTTCTTTGTACCTATGTTTCCTTCCCAGCTTCTGTGATGGCCCTTTTTAGAGATGTCCATTCCTCTTCAACTGTACTGCCTACTGCGCTATTCCTTATTGCTGTATCTATAGCGTTAGAGAACTTCAAACGTATCTCGTCATTCCTTAGTACTTCCGTATCCCACTTCTTTGGGTATTGATTCTCCCTGACTAATGTCTTGAACTTCAGCCTACTCTTCATCACTACTATATTGTGATCTGAGTCTATATCTGCTCCTGGGTACGCCTTACAATCCAGTATCTACTGTCGGAATCTCTGTCTGACCATGATGTAATCTAATTGAAATCTTCCCGTATCTCCGGGCCTTTTCCAAGTATACCTCCTCCTCTTGTGATTCTTGAACAGGGTATTCGCTATTACTAGCTGAAACTTGTTACAGAACTCAATTAGTCTTTCTCCTCTTTCATTCCTTGTCCCAAGCCCATATTCTCCTGTATTCATATCCTTGCTGTATTCATATCTTGGTCTCCCTCTACGAGTTTTACCCCTGCCCCAAACATACTTTAATAAAAAATTGCTAATCCCTTGAAGTCTCAGAACGTGTCCTATAAACCTTCTTTTGGTCAAGTTGTACCACAAATTTCTTCTCTCCCCATTCTATTCACTACTTCCTCATTAGTTACGTGGTCTACCCAACTAATCTTGAGCATTCTTCTATAGCACCACATTTCGAAAGGTAATATTCTCTTTTTGCCTAAACTGTTTATCGTCCAAGTTTCACTCCCATACATGCCCTACACTCCACACAAATTCTTTCAGAAAATTCGTAACACTTAAATCTATGTCCAATGTTAACAAATTTCTCTTCTTCAGAAATACTTTTGTTGTCATTGCGAGTCTATATTTTTTATCCTCTCTACTTCGCCCATCATCTGTTATTTCGTTGCCCAAATAGCTAAACTCGTCTACTACCTTAGGTGTTTCGTTTTCTAATCAAATTTCTTCAGCATCACATGATTTAATTCGACTACATTCCATAAGCCTTGTTTCTTCTTTTGTTGATGTTCGTCTTATCCTCTTTTCTTCACAATGTCATTCCGTTCAACATTCCACGCACCGATCCGTAGAATATGTTTTGTTTCTCCTGATGACGACATCCTCCAGAGTAGTCCCCGCTACAACACTGTCTCACTTTCTTCTCAAGCAGTGCTTCCCTTTCACGCCCCTCGATTCTTATCACTGCCGCCTGGTTTCTGTACAAGCTCTAAATAACCTTTAGTTCAATGTATTGTACCCCTGCTACCTTTAGAATTTCAAGGACAGTATTCAAGTCAACACTGTCAAAAGCTTTCTCTACGTCTACAAATGCTATAAACGTATCTTTGTCTTTCCTTAATCTACCTTCTTCCTATGTTTCTCCGGAATCCAAACTGATCTTCCACGAGGTCGGCTTCAACAAGTTTTTCCAGTCTTCTCTAAGGAATTTGTGTTAGTATTTTGCAACCATGACTTATCGAACTGATAGTTCGGTAATTTTCACCACTGTCAGCAACTGCTTTCTTTAAAATGCCAATTATTACATTCTTCTTGAAGTCTGAGGTTGCTTCTCCTGTCTCAAACGTCTTACATAAGATATGGAAGAGTTTTTTCATGGCTGGCTCTCCTAAGGCTATCATTAGTTCTGACAGAACATCGTCTAGTACAGGGGCCGTGTTCCGATTTAGATCTTTCAGAGCTCTGTCAAACTCTTCTCGTAGTATCATATCTCCCATATTATCTTTATCTACATACACTTCCCTTTCTGTAATTTTACCTTCAAGTTCATATCCAATGTATAGACGCTCTGTATACTCCTTCCCCCTTCCAGCTTTCCCTTTATTGCTTAAGACTGGTTTACTATCTGACCTCTTGATATTCATACAGCTGATCACTCCTCTTTTCCCCAAAGACCTCTTTCTTGTAGGCGGTATATATCTTTCCCCTAATGAAATATGCTTGTAAATCCTTACATTTGTCCTCTAGGCATTCCTGCTTACCATTTGCACTTGCTGTCAATTTCAAATTTTAAACGTTTGTATTCACTTTCGCCTGCCGCATTCACTGCATTTTTATATTTTCTCCTTTCATCAACTGAATTCAATATCTCTTCTGTCATCCAAGGATTCCTACTGTTGTTGTTGTTGTTGTGGTCTTCAGTCCTCAGACTGGTTTGATGCAGCTCTCCATGCTACTCTATCCTGTGCAAGCTTCTTCATCTCCCAGTACCTACTGCAACCTACATCCCTCTGAATCTGCTTAGTGTATTCATCTCTTGGTCTCCCTCTACGATTTTTACCCTCCACGCTGCCCTCCAATACTAAACTGGTGATCCCTTGATGCCTCAGAACATGTCCTACCAACCGATCCCGTCTTCTGGTCAAGTTGTGCCACAAACTTCTCTTCTCCCCAATCCTATTCAATACTTCCTCATTAGTTATATGATCTACCCATCTAATCTTCAGCATTCTTCTGTAGCACCACATTTCGAAAGCTTCTATTCTCTTCTTGTCCAAACTATTTATCGTCCATGTTTCACTTCCATACATGGCTACACTCCATACAAATACTTTCAGAAACGACTTCCTGACACTTAAATCTATACTCGGTGTTAACAAAGTTCTCTTCTTCAGAAACGCTTTCCTTGCCATTGCCAGTCTACATTTTATATCCTCTCTACTTCGACCATCATCAGTTATTTTGCTCCCCAAATAGCAAAACTCCTTTACTACTTTAAGTGTCTCATCTCCTAATATAATCCCCTCAGCATCACCCGATTTAATTTGAATACATTCCATTATCCTCGTTTTGCTTTTGTTGATGTTCATCTTATATCCTCTTTTCAAGACACTCTCCATTCCATTCAACTGCTCTTCCAAGTCCTTTGCTGTCTCTGACAGAATTACAATGTCATCGGCGAACCTCAAAGTTTTTACTACTTCTCCATGAACTCCGAATTTTTCTTTTGTTTCCTTTACTGCTTGCTCGATATACAGATTGAATAACATCGGGGAGAGGCTACAACCCTGTCTCACTCCCTTCCCAACCACTGCTTCCCTTTCATGTCCCTCGACTCTTATAACTGCCATCTGGTTTCTGTACAAATTGTAAATAGCCTTTCGCTCCCTGTATTTTACCCCTACCACCTTTAGAATTTGAAAGAGAGTATTCCAGTCAACATTGTCAAAAGCTTTCTCTAAGTCTACAAATGCTAGAAACGTAGGTTTGCCTTTCCTTAATCTTTCTTCTAAGATAAGTCGTAAGGTCAGTATTGCCTCACGTGTTCCAGTGTTTCTACGGAATCCAAACTGATCTTCCCCGAGGTTGGCTTCTACTAGTTTTTCCATTCGTCTGTAAAGAATTCGTGTTAGTATTTTGCAGCTGTGACTTATTAAACTGATAGTTCGGTAATTTTCACATCTGTCAACACCTGCTTTCTTTGGGATTGGGATTATTATATTCTTCTTGAAGTCTGAGGGTATTTTGCCTGTTTCATACATCTTGCTCACCAGATGGTAGAGTTTTGTCAGGACTGGCTCTCCCAAGGCCGTCAGTAGTTCCAATGGAATGTTGTCTACTCCGGGGGCCTTGTTTCGACTCAGGTCTTTCAGTGCTCTGTCAAACTCTTCACGCAGTATCGTATCTCCCATTTCGTCTTCATCTACATCCTCTTCCATTTCCATAATATTGTCCTCAAGTACATCGCCCTTGTATAGACCCTCTATATACTCCTTCCACCTCACTGCTTTCCCTTCTATTCTTAGAACTGGGTTTCCATCTGAGCTCTTGATATTCATACAAGTCGTTCTCTTATCTCCAAAGGTCTCTTTAATTTTCCTGTAGGCAGTATCTATCTTACCCCTAGTGAGACAAGGCACTACATCCTTACATTTGTCCTCTAGCCATCCCTGCTTAGCCATTTTGCACTTCCTGTCGATTTCATTTTTGAGACGTTTGTATTCCTTTTTGCCTGCTTCATTTACTGCATTTTTATATTTTCTCGTTTCATCAATTAAATTCAATATTTCTTTTGTTACCCAAGGATTTCTATTAGCCCTCGTCTTTTTACCTACTTGATCCTCTGCTGCCTTCACTACTTCATCCCTCAGAGCTACCCATTCTTCTTCTACTGTATTTCTTTCCCCCATTCCTGTCAATTGTTCCCTTATGCTCTCCCTGAAGCTCTGTACAACCTCTGGTTTAGTCTATCTATGTCCCATCTCCTTAAATTCCCACCTTTTTGTAGTTTCTTCAGTTTTAATCTACAGGTCATAACCAATAGATTGTGGTCAGAGTCCACATCTGCCCCTGGAAATGTCTTACAATTTAAAACCTGGTTCCTAAATCTCTGTCTTACCATTATATAATCTATCTGACTCCTTTTAGTATCTCCAGGGTTCTTCCATGTATACAACCTTCTTTCATGATTCTTAAACCAAGTGTTAGCTATGATGATGTTGTGCTCTGAGCAAAATTCTACCAGGCGGCTTCCTCTTTCATTTCTTAGCCCCAATCCATATTCACCTACTATGTTTCCTTCTCTCCCTTTTCCTACTACCGAATTCCAGTCACCCATGACTATTAAATTTTCATCTCCCTTCACTAGCTGAATAATTTCTTTTATTTCATCATACATTTCTTCAATTTCTTCGTCATCTGCAGAGCTAGTTGGCATATAAACTTGTACTACTGTAGTAGGTGTGGGCTTCGTATCTATCTTGGCCACAATAATGCGTTCACTATGCTCTTTGTAGTAGCTTACCCGCATTCCTATTTTCCTATTCATTATTAAACCTACTCCTGCATTACCCCTATTTGATTTTGTGTTTATAACCCTGTAGTCATCTGACCAGAAGTCTTGTTCCTCCTGCCACCGAACTTCACTAATTCCCACTATATCTAACTTCAACCTATCCATTTCCCTTTTTAAATTGTCTAACCTACCTGCCCGATTAAGGGATCTGACATTCCACGCTCCGATCCGTAGAACGCCAGTTTTCTTTCTCCTGATAACGACATCCTCTTGAGTAGTCCCCGCCCGGAGATCCGAATGGGGGACTATTTTACCTCCGGAATATTTTACCCAAGAGGACGTCATCATCATTTAATCATACAGTAAAGCTGCATGCCCTCGGGAAAAATTATGGCTGTAGTTTCCCCTTGCTTTCAGCCATTCTCAGTACCAGCACAGCAAGGCCGTTTTGGTTATTGTTACAAGGCCAGATCAGTCAATCATCCACACTGTTGCCCTTGCAACTACTGAAAAGGCTGCTGCCCCTCTTCAGGAACCATACGTTTGTCTGGCCTCTCAACAGATACCCCTCCGTTGTGGTTGCATCTACGGTACGGCTATCTGTATCGTTGAGGCACGCAAGCCTCCCCACCAACGGCAAGGTCCATGGTTCATGGGGGGGAGGATTCCTTAGGCCTTGTCTTATTTCCTATTTGATCCTCTGCTGCCTTGATTATTTCATTCGTTTCATTCGTTTTCTACTATATTCCTTTCCCCTGTTCTAGTCAACCGTTGCCTAATGCTCCCTCCGAAACTCTCAGCAACCTCTGGTTTTTCAAATTATCCAGGTCCCACCTACGCAGCTTCCTATCTTTTTTCCAATTTGCTCAGTTTTAATCTACAGTTCATAACCAATAAATTGTGGTTAGAGACCACATCTGACTGTGGAAATGTTTTACAAATTAAAATCTAGTTTCTAAATCTCTGTCTTACCATTATGTAATCAAATCTCAAACTTTCCGATGTCTCCAGGTCTCTTTAACGTGTACAACCCATTTTTATGATTCTTAAACCAAGGGTTAGCGATGATTAAATTATGCTGTGTGCAAAACTCCACCAGGCGGCTTCCTCTTCCAGTCCTCTCCCCCTGTCAATATTTAGCTATTATTTTACCTTATCTTCATTTTTCTTACTGTCGAATTCCAGTGCCCCATCACTATGAAACATTCGTCTCCCGTAACTACCTGAATAATTTCTTTAATTTCTTCATCGTCTGCAGAGCTAGTTCGCATATAAACTTGTACTAATGTGGTGGGTGTTGGCTTCGTGTCTATCTTGGCTCCAATAATGCGTTCACTATACTGTTCATAGTAGCTTACCTGCATTCCTATTTTCTTATTCATTATTAAATCTACTCTTGCATTACTCTTATTTGATTTTGTATTTATATCCTGTATTCACCTGACCATAAGTCCTGTTCCTCCTGCCACCGACCTTCACTATTTCCCATTATATCTAACTTCAACCTATCCAACTCCTTTTTTAAATTTTCTATCCTACCTCCCGATTAAGAGACCTAACATTCCACGCACCGATCCGTAGAATATAAGTTTTGTTTCTCCCAATGACAACATCCTCCTGAATAGCCCCCGCTCGGAGATCCGAATTGGGGACTTACCCCAGATTCTTTTCCGCAAGAGGACATCATCGTGAGTCAACCATACAGTAGAGCTGCATGCCCTAGGAAAAAATTACGGCTGTAGTCCTCCATTGCTTTGAGTTGTTCGCAGTACGAGCAGAGTAAGGCTGTTTTGGTGATATTACAAGGCCAGATCAGTCATCCAGGCTGTTACCCCTGCAAGCAGTGAAAAGGCTGCTGCCGGTCTTCAGGAACCACACATTTGTCCGGCCTCTGAACAGTGTGTGTGTGTGTGTGTGTGTGTGTGTGTGTGTGTGTGTGTGTTTTAGTAATTCCTTTCCATCATCTGTTATATATTACAACATAAATTCGTAAAGAGTTGTCAATGAGATACTTTTTCAGTTTGTTTTCACATTTGCTGCCTCTTTCTGGGTATGTGTTCTAAAACTTTACTTGTACTGTCATGCACCCCTTTTTGTACTAAAGACAACCTTAACTTGCAGTAATAAATGCCATTTTTCCTTCTGGTATTGTAATTATGTACATCATCGTTCCTTTTGAACTGTAGTGGATTATTTGCAACAAAATTTCGTGAGGGAATCAATATACTTTGAAGCAGGAGTAGTGTTATCTAGGAAAATATGTAATTCTACTTGTTGTATAAAAGACGAAAGTTCGTTTGCAAATATTAGTAACATTAGTGGACCTCAGATTGAGTCTTGGAGACCCCATATGTGATTTCTCCCCTATCAGAATTCGGACTATATTTGCTGGATTACTAAGTACAACTTTTTGTATGTTTTTGGTTAGATATGACATGAAATTTTGTTCATAAAGGACGGCGTTGTGAGAGCTGCGACTATTGATAAATACAAATAAAACATCTTTGACGTTACAATGTAAACATAATGTATGATGGAGAGGGCATACAAAAGGAAGCATTATGTAGACTTGTTACGACTCTACCGCGCCCCAAAAAATGCAAAATAACCTGTACTGCCCTTTGTCTGCTCCTGTGAAAAGACGTCTGTACTCTTCAATAACACCAGCTGTGTAAATAACACCAGTAAAGGTAATGGTGTGAACCATCGAAACGCGTGGCAAAATTAACAAGTGATTGAAGCAGAAAAATATTTTATTTGTACAGATACATTATCCATTGCTTTATTACACCGTCAATTCCATAAAACTTCGATTTATTTAGGAGAATACTGTGATTCACGCGGTCAAACGCCCTAAACAGGTCGCAGAAAACACCAACCGGAGCTGTTTGATTATTTACCGCTTTTAAAATTAGGTGAGTGAAAATGCAAATGGTATTTTTAGTAGAGCAACTCTTCTTAAACCAAACTGTGATTTGGTGAATATGTTATTGCTGCTAAGGTGAGATACTACTCCAGAAAATATCACCTTCTCAAAAATTTTGGATAATGATGTCAGCAGTGAGTTGACAGAAGACCTGAGATCAGTTCGTCCTCTACGTCTAAAGTCATGTTTCCCTCTTCATATCTGTAAGGTTCACATTTTCACCCTATCTAACAACAGAATTTTACTGTTTAATTTGTATAGAAGTCTGCGAATGACACATACAATTAATACTACGATATCATTTACAAAAACAGCAACTAAAGCGCCAGAAATAATTAGTAATCTAGCACATATTATACTTCTTCTTCTCCTCCTTCTCCTCTTTCTGCTTTTCCTCCTTCTTCTTCACTTCAAACTCTTCTATGGTTTCCGCGGTCTCGTTTTCTTTACGGTTTTAGCTTAACACTTATTCTGTTAGTCTTCCTTCTGGCAACAAATCGATATCTTCTAGCCATTTTATTCACTTCTGTATTATTAAGTCTTCAAGTTAATAAATATCCAACTCGGCTCTGATGTCTTCGTACCTTATCTGTTGCCTCAGACGGTAGTTTCGTGCGAAACCTAGTGTCGTACGTATTTCCAACGCCACAAGCGTCAGTCTGCATTTGGCCGTAAAAGGTCTAGCAACTGTGTCAGTCTTTACAAGTAAAATGAAACGTCCCATGTGTTTTAATGGACGCTAGGGGCAACGCCGAGAATGGGGATTGTTGTACTGAACATGATCATAGAGGAGGTGCTTTCACACCGATTTCCTCACAGTTCTTAAAGAAGTTTAGGATGTGTATATGTATCGTGTGGGTGCCTACGACGAGATCTTCCTCTGTGTAACGTAGTGGCTGTGTTGTGCGCTCTTGTGTACAGAGTACGTAAAACTACTGATAATTTGCAACAGTAGCCCATTAGAGCAAGATCGATCGAGGCAAAAGATGGTTCCATGAGTTGCGTCATATTCATAATCAAGTTTCACAGCGATCCAAAAAACATATGTTTTGCTATAAATCCAGTGACGGAGCATAAAAATTTTTAACCAGGTACTTAATTTCAGTCAGTTTCGTGACAAAATTTTGTATGGCTTGATAATGTGACTGTACATCCGTATACACAATACACGAATTATGTAATGTACTGGATTCACGCAGGTCTGAAGATGGTCATAGCTAACCCAAATTAAATAAACAGTTAATAAATTTTTGTGATCCATGATTGGATTTAAAACAAAAAAGAATGGTTTGATTTCTGTGGAGCAAAGTAAAGAAGTCGGTGTATTCCTGACTTGTTGATACTGTGTAAGATCTTGTGCCTGGCATTTCACTGGGTTTGTCAACTAGATGGCCAGGGTCAATGATCGAGGCGACACTTTCTAGTCAAAAAATTTCCGTCTAAAAACTGAATAGGCAAATGACGATACATGAGTGTTTTGACAGTGACCGTAGTGTATGTGCCTTCAAAGTAAATTTATTATTATTATTATTATTATTATTATTATCGTTATTATTGTTCTCAAAAGTAGTACGGCAAAGACAGTATTGCCCCATATTGTATCGTTGCCAGATGTATTCAAGATGATGGATCCAATAGGGCAACCATAGAATTGACAATGTCACAGTGATGTCATGGCAGAAACAAATTTTCACGGGAAAATAGGTCAATTTGGCTACCTCCATTAACATAACTCACTCACCACCCCTCTCTCCACCTCATCCCATCCCTTCCCCTTCTTCATCTTGAAATTGGCATAAAAATGACTCAGTCTGTGCTGCGCTGTTGGGTAGGATGGACATAAGTATTTATTTTGATGCATTGACTTTTTTAACAATTTGAGTTTTCATAGGCAGTAGCTCCATTCAGTGTGTTCACCACAAGGTCTGGAGTCCAACTGACCTAGTTTGCAGGACTGTCACCAGAGGGCAGTCGTCATTCCCCCTCACCCCTTCCATGACATAATACAAGATTGCAGTCTGGGAGGAAAATGGCGGGAAAAGGATTCAGTGTGTGTCTAGCTGCTGAACTGGGAGGACGGATGTAATTGTTCACTGTGTTCAATGGATGAGATGTCTGTGCTGGAGGAGGAGGAGTCTATTAGCATCTGAGAACTGTGTTGATAGCATTGATATCTGGTGACGACAAACACGCTTCATGAAATAATGAATATGAGTTAAGTCATGCTTCACAACTCATACCGAAAAAGCGTGTGCTGTAAATGTAGATCATTCGATACGAGACCAGTCAGTAAGTCTTCCGAAGCACAAGAGGCAAGACGTTCACCCACTGAAGCATGTAGGTAGGCAATGCATCAGCTTACAACCAGCTTACAGCATGGCCAGGTAGTGTGCCGGCTGAGTGCACAGTCACGCAGTAGCCGCTAAGACCTTCCTGTCGTGTTGGAAATAACTGCGGCTTTCCCCCTTTCCATCCCCAGTGCATGGATGCCCTTTGTCATTGAACAGGAACTGTTTCAGGAGTTATGACTTCTGGTGTTTCAGAATGTTGTAACATATATAACTTGAAAATATCACAGGAACTAAATGTACCACTGCACAAAGAGAGAGAAAGAGACAGCATCGCAGATGACGTGAGAATATTTGAACAATTACTCGTTTTATTCCGAGAAATACCACTACCGCCATACCTGAACACAGACTCTAAAAAGATTGTGGCGCACTTGTGGAACCTCCCTGAGACACTTCACATGCTTTTGTGGGAAGCAGATCCCAAAAAAGATATCAGCTGCAATATCGGGTTTTACACACCAAAACTAAGATATGAGAAGTTGAAACAAATAGCTGTGTAATTCTAAAAGCAGGACGCTCATCACTTTTCGAATTTTAGCTGCTTGTTTGAAGACACTGCCAGAGAGAGAGAGAGAGAGAGAAACTTTCTGAGTCCTACAGCTGCTGTGGTGTTCATCACTTTTCTGAAACGGCGAGTGGGCTACAGCTAGAGTCAGGGACGTTATTTTTTCCTCACTTCTCGACGCACTGTCTGGGCACAGACGGGAAAATCAGAACAATTACACAAACGAATTCGAAGCAGTGTCCTACAGACGAAAAAAATAGTTGGAATTTATGATAAATTTTCGATGTCCTACAGCTGCTGGTCTGGAGATACTCTAAAGCCACATTGGCGAATAAGGGACAGCATCCCGCCAAAGGTGGACTTGTGTTTGAACACTTGAACAAAGAAGACATCACGTTACTCTCAGAACTGTCCATAGATACCTTGTTCTTGTCGTGTTCAAACGTCTGTAGAGGCTCCTATGCCCCACACAAAGGATGTATTGTGAATGAATGGAGCATTCTGAGTGGCTCTCACTGAATTTACCCTCCAAATTGCTGCTGCTGCTGGTGTGAGATCACTTTCCGCCATTTCCTGCAGATGAGACTTTCAGCGGCAAAACTGTTTTGTGCAGATCGAAAAGAAAAAATATACAGTAGTCAAGTGCACTGACAGTTACGCCCTGCAAAAGTTGTGTACAGATCATGAAATATGGGACACTATCATCAAAGACAATACCTCAATCAAAGTGCTCTGCTATTGTCAAGGAGAGCTTGAATTTTTTTTTCCGTTGTGAAACCCGCCCTGCTGCTGGTGTGGGATCACTGTATGCCATATTTTTCTGCAGGCAAGACTTTCAGTGGCAAAACTGTTTCATACAGATTGAAAACAAACGTACAGCAGCCATACTGCTCTGACAGTTAAATCCTACAAACGTGGTTCACAGATCATGAAGCAGAAAGACACTTTCTCAATAAAACTGCTCTGCTACTGTCGAAGAAAGCTTGTATTTTTCAGCGTTAAACCAATCTCCAATCAGGCAAAGTGACACCATACCATATCAATCTAGTAAACACAATTCATATCCTGCGCCATACAAAATCATCACTTCTGCATTCTATGTATTGATATCAACATCAGACACTCATACATATACTGCAAAAACAGACAGATCTCACCCCACCACCCCCCAAAAAGAAACATAAGTAGATGCACTGTATATAGTCCTTGTGGAATAGATATTTCCAGCAATGTTACTCGGTCATCCACTGCAGCTAACCCAATGGCCACGAGTCAACTGCCCCCATACACATGCTGAGCTGACACGTGATCAGAGCGCCCCCCACAGACACTACCTGGCCATGCTGTAAGCTGGCGCATTGCTTGCTCGAATTTCTGAGCCCACTGGCAGAGGCCACATGCTGCAGTGGGTGAACATCTTGTCTCTTGCACTTCAGAAGACTAAGTGACTGGACTTTTATTGCAAAACACACTTTTATGAGTATGAGCTGCAAAGTGTAACTTAGTACATATCCATTATTTCATGCAGCATATTTGTCTTCACCAAATATCAATGCTATCAATAGAGTCCTCAGATGCTAATATACTCCTCCTCGAGCACAGACATCTCATCCATTGAACACAGTAAACAATTATGCCTGCCCTCCCAGTCCAGCAATCAGACACAGACTGAGTCCTTTTTCCACAATTTTCACCCCAGGTCGCCATCTTGGATTACATCATAGGAGGGGAGAGGGGAGGGATAACAGCACCCTCTGGTGACAGTACTGTGAACTAGGTCAGTTGAACTCCGGACCTGATGTTGAACACACTGGATGGAGCTACTGCCTATTACAACTCACATTATTTAAATAAACAATTCATACAAAATAAAGACTTATGTCCATCCTATCCAACAGCCCATCACAGACTCCTTTTCCCATAAATTTCCTGATGTGGGAAGGTAGGGGAGCAATGCAAACAAAATAAGGACTTACATCCATCCTGTCCGGCAACTCAGCACACACTGAGTCCTTTTCCCGCAAATTTCCAGATGGCGAGGGGAGGGGAGGTTGGAGGGGAGCGAGCGACAGGAGGGGTTAGATTGGTGGAGGTAGTTCAATTAACCTATTTTCCCGCCATAATTTGAACTTCACGCCATGACATCGCTGCGACATTACCACATCTATGGCCGCCATCTTGAATAAATTTGGCAAAAATGTAATGTTGGACGATGCTCTCTGCACCCTATTATTCTCATATTCATAACGTCCAAAAAGACTCATGTTTCATATAAAGATATTATGTACAATATAGTACGGAAGGCTAAATTGGTTTGCAAAGTTCATAACACTCAGTGCACAAAGCTTTCAGATTCTGCGTGCAGTGTTCCCCACCTATTGTTGGAAATAACTGTTTTTTTTATGTATTCTGCATGGAAAAAAATTGCGCTCAAAATGGTTCAAATGGCTCTGAGCACTATGGGACTGAACATCTGAGGTTATCAGTCCCCGAGACTTAGAACTACTTAAAGCTAACTAACCTAAGGACACCACACACATCCATGCCCGAGGCAGGATTCGAACCTGCGACCGTAGCGGTCGCGCGGTTCCAGACTGAAGCGCCTAGAGCCGCTCGACCACACCGGCCGGCTAATTGCTCTCAGTGGCATCACTGTGAGTTCTCATACTTTTCAGCTTAAAGTGAATGACAACATGAGCTATTGTGACATCCTTTTGTGGAGATAATATTTTCGAACATCTCACATCGTACGTTCTCTGCATATAAAAGATGAGTGCTAATGGATACAGGATGACTAGCAAGAACCAATTATTTTCAAATCACTGTAACTTTATTATTAGTCAAATTCCTACAGTGAAACGCAGTCGTTGCAGACAATAGACCTAATGCTTTGTTTTCATCACCTAAATTTCTACAAAAGTGTCCATACCAACGTTTGCAGTTGCCATTCCTAAAAAGTCGTGAGCACAGCGATGATTATTGCTTTCACATAATTTAAAGTTCTTCATTTCTTGCTATATTTCATCCTTTTCTCATCCCTAGAGAAAAAAAAAAAGCTGCAGGTCGTTAAATCTGGTCTGAGAACAGCATTTTTGTCAGGCAGCTCTCAGGGAAATCTTACAGCCACTAGCAAACTTCATTTGCGAAATAGAGGTTGCTTAATCCTGCATAGAGTGAAGTTGTGACTGTTGTTCCACTGGACAATACTGAGCAAATGCTGTCTTGCAGTATTTTTAGATCTATATGGTGAATATTCTCGAGATATATTTATTTATTTTTGCTTATTTAAGCTGACCAGACTAGAGCCTTAATGCCCTCTCTCATCTGATCAGAAACAACACAATTCAAAATTCCATTCTTTATAATAATATAAATTATAATAACAATAATGACAATGATATAATAACAGACACTAATAATAATAATAATAATAATACGTAAAAGCAGAGGGCATTTAGAATGATATGGATCAGGTTAGCACATTTAAAGCCATGTTTAGTACTATGAGAAGTGGGATGGATAAAGAAAGGGGAGAAGATTAAAATGATGGTGACAGTGACTATCAGGAAAGAACAGGATATAAATAAAGAACTTAGGCGACGAGAGGTAGGCGAAAGTTGTAGCGGAGGGGGTGTGAGGAGAATGAGCTCCACAGAATGTAGGAGAGACGGCTATTATGATAGAAGGTGGACCATTAACTATCTTTTGAAGTTTGGTAGGAATTTAATTTCTCTCATATTTTGAGGAAAATTGTTCCAAATTCGGGTTCCTGGCAGAGGAAAGGCTTGGGAAAAATGGGAGTGTTATGTAATAGTACAGAGAGAGTTTTCCTTTGTTTAGAACGAGTATGTCACCTATGCTGTTAAGATAGAAGTGTAAGAGAGTGCAGTAATTGAGAAGACTATAGAGCAAACATGGAGTATGATATTCTCTACACTTATCGCACATAACCATGATAATTGTTTGTAGGCACAGATGTATCGCACACGAGCGTTCATCGCCAGTTGTAGCCTACGAATGACTACTGGTAAGCCTCCGTACGAACTCATCGACCTTCCGCGAGATATGCGTTGGAGGAAGCAGTACGTCAGTTGACTCCTCTAGCAACGTACGCTCTCGCAATTCCAACAGTAAATCACACCGTGACGCAACACGCTGTCGTTCTTTGCATCTTCCTCATTTTCTTCTTAATACTGAGGAACAATACTCGAGTATCGGTCGAACGAAGATTTTGTAAGTTATCTCCGTCGTTGGTGCACTACAGTACCTCAGATTTCCAGGTATCGATCGGACGAAAGTTTCCTAAGATGCCTCTATACTGAGTGAACTATATTGCCTGATGATCCTTCCAACAAGCCTCACAATCAGGCTAGTATCTCTCTTTCCACCCATTGGATTTATGTGATCTTTCTACTATAAATCGTTTCGTAGGCATACTCCCTGATATTTATTGGATGTGACTGTTTCCAGGTATTCGGTTGTCATAAACCCCACAAATACTTTTCCACCTATTTATCCTCATTACGTCACATTTGTTAATGTAGAGAGTTGACTGCCACGACCTATTAGTTTCAGAACTTCTTACCGCTACATCTGCGTTATAGGTCCACGCCATATATCACACTTTTTTGAAGAATGCTTATTTGTAGAATACTACGTAAGTCTTCCCTTACGACATTTTTTTAAACTTCTTATTTACTCATTGCAGAGGTGCATAATAGGACCATGGCCCTTTCCGTATTAATATTTTTCTTCTTTCTCTTTCTTTGTACACTACTGGCCATTAAAATTGCTACACCAAGAAGAAATGCAGATGATAAACGGGTATTCATTGGACAAATATATTATACTAGAACTAACATATGATTACATTTTCACGCAGCTTAGTTGCATAGATCCTGAGAAATCAGTACCCAGAACAACCACCTCTGGCCGTAACAACGGCCTTGATACGCCTGGGCATTGAGTCATTGTACAGGTACAGCTGCCCATGCATCTTCAACACGTTCATCAAGAGTAGTGACTGGCGTATTGTGACGAGCCAGTTGCTCGGCCACCATTGACCAGACGTTTCCAATTGGTGAGAGATCTGGAGAATGTGCTGGCCAGGGCAGCAGTCGAACATTTTCTGTATCCAGAAATGCCCGTACAGGACCTGCAACATGCGGTCGTGCATTATCCTGTTGAAATGTAGGGCTTCGCAGGGATCGAATGAAGGGTAGAGCCACAGGTCGTAACACATCTGAAATGTAAAGCCCACTGTTCAAAGTGCCGTCAGTGCCAACAAGAGGCGATCCGAGACGTGTAACCAATGGCACCCCATACCATCACGCCAGGTGATACACCAGTATGGCGATGACGAATACATGCTTCCAATGTGCGTTCACCGCGATGTCGCCAAACACGGATGCGACCATCGTGATGCTGTTAACAGAATCTGGATTCGTCCAAAAAATGACGTTTTGCCATTCGTGCACCCAGGTTCGTCGTTGTGTACACCATCGCAGGCGCTCCTGTCTTTGATGCAGCGTCAAGGGTAACCGCAGCCATGGTCTCCGAGTTGACAGTCCATGCTGCTGCAAAGTGTTCGTGCAGATGGTTGTTGTCTTGCAAACGTCCCCATCTGTTGTTGACTCAGGGATCGAGACGTGGCTGCACGATCCGTTACAGCCATGCGGATAAGATGCCTGTCATCTCGACTGCTAGTGATACGAGGCCGTTGGGATCCAGCACGGCGTTCCGTATTACCCTCCTGAAACCACCGATTCCGTATTCTGCTAACAGTCATTGGATCTCGACCAACGCGAGCAGCAATGTCGCGATACGATAAACCGCCACCGCGATAGGCTAAAATCCGACCTTTATCAAAGTCGGAAACGTGATGGTACGCATTTCTCCTCGTTACACGAGGCATCACAACAACGTTTCACGAGGCAACGCCGGTCAACTGCTGTTTGCGTATGAGAAATAGGTTGGAAACTTTCCTCATGTCAGCACGTTCTAGATGTCTCCACCGGCGCCAACCTTGTGTGAATGCTCTGAAAAGCTAATCATTTGCATATCACAGCATCTTCTTCCTGTCGGTTAAATTTCGCGTCTGTAGCACGTCATCTTCGTGGTGTAGCAATTTTAATGGCCAGTAGTGTATATAATCTGATGATGCCCCGAAAGGGTGAAACGCGTTATTAAGTAATCATTATTTTCCAACCAACACTGTTTTCTTTTTGACATAATGAACGCGACAGAACATGTCAGTCGGCCTACACGTGGAAAAGTACGGTATGCGGAGCTGGGAGTGGCTGCCTCATTCCGGCGCCCTCAGACAGCGTGCACGCGTGTGGCTGCTTACAGAAGCACGTGGCTGGCTTTGGCTTCTGACTGTGAAGCCTACTGCAGTAACAATGCACTACGAATATAATAGGAGCAGGTGGCAGGCGAACTGCTTCCCGTACTCATTTACTTCTTCGTCTTGGAGCTTGAACTGCTATTCATACTGATCATAGTCCCGATAATGAATATACACTCCTGGAAATGGAAAAAAGAACACATTGACACCGGTGTGTCAGACCCACCATACTTGCTCCGGACATTGCGAGAGGGCTGTACAAGCAATGATCACACGCACGGCACAGCGGACACACCAGGAACCGCGGTGTTGGCCGTCGAATGGCGCTAGCTGCGCAGCATTTGTGCACCGCCGCCGTCAGTGTCAGCCAGTTTGCCGTGGCATACGGAGCTCCATCGCAGTCTTTAACACTGGTAGCATGCCGCGACAGCGTGGACGTGAACCGTATGTGCAGTTGACGGACTTTGAGCGAGGGCGTATAGTGGGCATGCGGGAGGCCGGGTGGAAGTACCGCCGAATTGCTCAACACGTGGGGCGTGAGGTCTCCACAGTACATCGATGTTGTCGCCAGTGGTCGGCGGAAGGTGCACGTGCCCGTCGACCTGGGACCGGACCGCAGCAAAGGATAAAATGGAATAAAAAAACGACATTTACTATGTACTGTCTTAAATTAATTTTGGATTTGTAGTGGTCACAGACTGGGAAAATTCAAAATGGAATTGCGTACTAAGCCAGAAAGAACTAAACTCATTGATTTAAGGCTCTAGAGAATGAACAAATTTTGTACTTAAATATGAGATATGGTGCTTTAGCAACTATCACGCTCGATAAAGCGACAGATGTTGCAAAAGCGAAGAGGAACAAACAAAAAGCCAGAGAATACAAGACAGTTTATGAAGAAAAAAAATAACTGAAAAATAGCGAAAGAAGCTAGATAGAATTAACTGAAGTGAACAAAACTATTGAGAAACATATACGAGACGGTGACATAACGTGTAAGAAGAAGAGTATAAAGGGACAAAATGGAGAACAACCCAAATACGTAGAAAAAGAAACAACCATTCTCTCGCTCTATAGACATCGTCAGAACATCAGATGGCCCTGCTACGACGAACCGCGCGATCATACTAAATTCTTTTTATGATTTCTTCAAAAACAATCTAGTACACTTAAGGCTTGGTTGGTTGATTTGAGGGAGGGGACCAAATAGCGAGGTCATTGTTGTCATAGGATTAGGGAAGGACGTCGGACGGATGCACGCCAAGACCGTAGGATCCTACGCAGTGCCGTAGGGGACCGCACCGCCACTTCCCAGCAAATTAGGGACACTGTTGCTCCTGGGGTATCGGCGAGGACCATTCGCAACCGTCTCCATGAAGCTGGGCTACGGTCCCGCACACCGTTAGGCCGTCTTCCGCTCACGCCCCAACATCGTGCAGCCTGCCTCCAGTGGTGTCTCGACAGGCGTGAATGGAGGGACGAATGGAGACGTGTCGTCTTCAGCGATGAGAGTCGCTTCTGCCTTGGTGCCAATGATGGTCGTATGCGTGTTTGGCGCCGTGCAGGTGAGCGCCACAATCAGGACTGCATACGACCGAGGCACACAGGGCCAACACCCGGCATCATGGTGTGGGGAGCGATCTCCTACACTGGCCGTACACCACTGGTGATCGTCGAGGGGACACTGAATAGTGCACGGTACATCCAAACCGTCATCGAACCCATAGTTCTACCATTCCTAGACCGGCAAGGGAACTTGCTGTTCCAACAGGACAATGCACGTCCGCATGTATCCCGTGCCACCCAACGTGCTCTAGAAGGTGTAAGTCAACTACCCTGGCCAGCAAGATCTCCGGATCTGTCCCCCATTGAGCATGTTTGGGACTGGATGAAGCGTCGTCTCACGCGGTCTGCACGTCCAGCACGAACGCTGGTCCAACTGAGGCGCCAGGTGGAAATGGCATGGCAAGCCGTTCCACAGGACTACATCCAGCATCTCTACGATCGTCTCCATGGGAGAATAGCAGCCTGCATTGCTGCGAAAGGTGGATATACACTGTACTAGTGCCGACATTGGGCATGCTCTGTTGCCTGTGTCTATGTGCCTGTGGTTCTGTCAGTGTGATCATGTGATGTATCTGACCCCAGGAATGTGTCAATAAAGTTTCCCCTTCCTGGGACAATGAATTCACGGTGTTCTTATTTCAATTTCCAGGAGTGTATAAACAAACCTGCGCACCCAAATACGTCCTTTTTGTGTAGCTTGATTTCCATTTACTCATAATTTATTTAGGTCTGCCAGGTTACACAGATTTCGAATGTAAGCTCAGCGTCTTTACAGTTCATTTAGATTGTCTCAGGGTATGTAATATTAGTAATTTTCGCCTCACAAACATTAATATACGCTCAATAGCAAACGCCTGATGGTCTAAAGTTATCGAACAATTGTAAAGTAAAAGTAATGAACCAACGCATAGCAGTGACAGAATCTATTATTAGCCCGGATCTCGTGGTCGTGCGGTAGCGTTCTTGCTTCCCACGCCCGGGTTCCCGGGTTCGATTCCCGGCGGGGTCAGGGATTTTCTCTGCCTCGTGATGGCTTGGTGTTGTGTGATGTCTTTAGGTTAGTTAGGTTTAAGTAGTTCTAAGTTCTAGGGGACTGATGACCATAGATGTTAAGTCCCATAGTGCTCAGAGCCATTTGAACCATTTTTTTGAATCTATTATTCTTTATCTTTGCCGTTCTTGCGTGGTGCCTGTAAATCTCTATGTACATGTATCGATTAATGATACAAAAAAGAATTCTGTTGTTTCAAAACAAATGAGGCATTGGGCGCCTCAACTTTTACTGTTTGAATTCCATGAAAGGCGGACACGGACTTGCTGCGTTCCGCATCGGTATTTTATATTTTATGTGAAAATATTCAGTAAATGAGCCAATTGTTACTTTTCCAATCAGAAAACATGTAGTTTCTTGTAACTGATTACGAACAGACAGCATCAAGAGGACATTTTGACTGTTATGTATAAAGTACTTAACCACAATGGTCATCTATTGTAATTTAATATGAAAAGGTACGTAGCATTAAAAAAACGTGTGTTAAAGATAAGTGTGCTAATTTTAGTAAATTAACCTTCATGATTTCTGTGGTGTCACCGCCAGACACCACACTTGCTAGGTGGTAGCCTTTAAATCGGCCGCGGTCCATTAGTATACGCCGGACCCGCGTGTCGCCACTGTCAGTGATAGCAGACCGAGCGCCACCACACGGCACGTCTAGAGAGACGTCCTGGCACTCGCCCCAGTTTTACAGCCGACGTTCATAGCAATGGTTCACTGACAAATACGCTCTCATTTGCCGAAACGATAGTTAGCATAGCCTTCAGCTACATTTGCTACGACCTAGCAAGGCGCCGTATTCAATTGATATTTATTATGTGAAGCATGTATCATCAAGAGCGATGTTCTACAATTGTGGATTAAAGTTAAGTATTACATCATCTACGTACTTTAATTGAAATTCTCAAGACATTGTCCTGTTCCAGACCTCACGCCAGTCAGCGTGTAATTAAACGCGTGCATTTCGGCCTCCTCTAGAAAAACAGTGTTGGCTTTTCTGCCAACACTACAATTTCCATCTCCTCATTTACTTAAATGATAATTATTTTGTGTTAGTTCATCACCAGAAATTATGATCACGCTGATGGGCCGAACGCAGCATGAGGCAGAAGGAACATTGTTTTCCTATTATTTCTGAACCAACTTTTTTTAAATTGTGTAGTGTTGCATTTCTTTTAAAGTCTATAAATCTTCTGGTCCCTTAGTGTTGTTCCGGGTATGACTACATCGCGACTATAAAAATGCACAGAAACGATGTTTCTTCCGAACGATCTCAAATAAATCAATCTGCTGCTCTTATTCAGGTATTTAATGCTCAACGTATGTTATTATAATAGTGTAATCAATCCCTGATTCTGTTGCCAAGTGTCCCACCAAAATATTCACTTTTTCGACATTTTTCAAAAAAATATAAAATAATTCTTTTTCTTTTCGCTCCCCAAGAGCAACGCTACAGGTATGTGTACTTTAATTTAAAGAGCACGAGCAACTTACCGTGTGTTTAACTTAGGATGTTTAGTTCTTCATGAACTTCGTGGTTTCGGGTGATCTGGTGCCCTTTTCTAGCAGAGGAAGTATTCTGCAGACATTATTGAATCTCTAAAACTGTGGTTTACTTATGCAGGAATAGCTTTAGCTGTTTACCTAAAATACTAATTCAATAGTAACCGATTTGTTGTGAAGGTAATTGACACTAATCCCATATTTGCGATATTTCTTAGTGACAACATTTGCCCTGGGCATTATTATATGTAGCTGATCAAATACTTTCTCATGATTTCAAGTTCTGTGAGCTCGACTTTATTGAGGGTCGAAGGACGGATGCTCAAAATTACAGACCAATACCCTTAACATCGGTTTGTTGCAGGATTCTCGAATATATTCTCAGTTCGAATATAATGAATTTCCTTGAGACAGAAGTTGCTGTCCATGCATCAGCACGGCTTTAGAAAGCATCGCTCCTGCGAAACGCAACTCGCCCTTTTTTCACATGATATCTTGCGAACCATCGATGAAGGGTATCAGACGGATGCCATATCCCTTGACTTCCGGAAAGCGTTTGACTCGGTGACCCACTGCAGACTCCTAACGTACGAGCATATGGGATTGTTTCCCAAGTATGTGAGTGGCTCGAAGACTTCTTAAGTAATAGAACCCAGTACGTTGTCCTCGATGGTGGGTGTTCATCGGAGGTGAGGGTATCATCTGGAGTGCCCCAGGGAAGTGTGGTAGGTCCGCTGTTGTTTTCTATCTACATAAATGATCTTTTGGATAGGTTGTTTGCTGATGGTGCTGTGGTGTACGGGAAGGTGTCGTCGTTGAGTGACTGCAGAAGGATAAAAGATGACTTGGACAGGATTTGTGATTGGTGTAAAGAATGGCAGCTAACTCTAAATATAGATAAATGTAAATTAATGCAGATGAATAGGAAAAAGAATCCTGTAAGGTTTGAATACTCCACTAGTAGTGTAGCGCTTGACACAGTCACGTCGATTAAGTATTTGGGCGTAACATTGCAGAGCGATATGAAGTGGGACAAGCATGTAATGGCAGTTGTGGGGAAGGCGGATAGTCGTTTTCGGTTCATTGGTAGAATTTTGGGAAGATGTGGTTCATCTGTGAAGGAGATCGCTTATAAAACACTAATATGACCTATTCTTGAGTACTGCTCGAGCGTTTGGGATCCCTATCAGGTCGGAGTGAGGGAGGACATAGAAGCAATTCAGAGGCGGGCTGCTAGATTTGTTACTGGTAGATTTGATCATCACGCGAGTGCTACGGAAATGCTTCAGGAACTCGGGTGTGAGTCTCTAGAGGAAAGGAGGCGTTCTTTTCGTGAATCGCTACTGAGGAAGTTTAGAGAACCAGCATTTGAGGCTGACTGCAGTACAATTTTACTGCCGTGGAAAGACAACAAAGATACGAGGTTACGGCTCGTACAGAGGCATATAGGCAGTCATTTTTCCCTCGTTCTGTTTGGGAGTGGAACAGGGAGAGAAGATGCTAGTTGTGGTACGAGGTATCCTCCGCCACGCACTATATGGTGGATTGCGGAGTATGTATGCAGATGTAGATTGTGAGACATAGTGAATATTTAGACAGATCTAAAGAGAAAAAGTATCCTGTGCCTCTTCCGAAGCCACAACTTAAACCATGAGACATATCATTGATTCTGCCTAATTCCCCAAAGCAACTTTCATCACCTTAAATATGCATAGGTCTATAGTTAAGCTGGCTGGATTGCATAACAAGTCATACAACAGGTGAAGAATTACTTTATTGATCACTATGTATGCATCACGCGTTTCAGTATTATTTTCACCTTCATAAATCCAAGTGCAGAGATAGCACAGGTACAACAGCGTTACCGGTCGTGTACGTAACATGACCGACTACCTTCGTCAGCTCATCTCGCGAAAGCCGCGCTACAACCAGTGGCGTTTAGGAGTGGGGTGGATCATAGACGGAGTACCGTACTTGATGTTTGGGGGCGTGGGGCGACGGTTCGTCGGAGAGATATCGACAAGTGTCCGGCCTCAGCCTGGTGCTTCTTTCGCCGTTTTTGCTGCATGTTTCGTGTTTAGCGTTTGTGCTTCCTTTCCTCCCTGCAGCTCACAATTTGCGACTTCATTCCGCGACTTCAGTTTTCTCTTCGTAGTAAACGTTTGGTACTGAGATTGTTAGTCGATCTTCGCCAGTATTCTTGCATTTGCGAGCTGCTCAGCCTCTGAAAAGTTATATGCTTCTTGAGTATCAGTCTTCCACATAGCATTCAGGTGCTTTCTGCATTTATGCAATGCTTTGATTTTGGTCACGCTATTGATTAATGTAAATTTTAATGGAATTCCATGCTCATTAACTTTTATCCTTCGTAAAGAGAATTTACTGTAGTTTACCTCGATCTGAGAAGCATTTTTGAAGATCAGTAAAGTGATGTATCGTTATTTTTGTCCTAAGAGTCTGTGATGAAGCTGCCCTTTGATCTTAATAAATATCGTCAGTCGGATCTAAATGACTGACCTGTGGTCTTGCCGTGACGGTCTTTCGGTGTAAAACAGGTGCCATGACTAAGAACATCTTTGACCAACCAGTAAAATTGTTTGATTCATGTCTTATGAATTTTTTTATTTTTTTATTTTTTCATTCACCTGCATTTGCACTGAGCAGTGTGAGTGATTATAATTGCCATTGTCATTTTGTTGTTTTGTAAACATACAACACGTAGAATTCCTTGTTGATTTAATACCGCTTTGTGTTCGTGAATGTGACAGGCACCTTGCACGAACAGCTGCCTGACCCCAGTCGACTCACACTGCTCACTACAAACAATACGCCATAAAACCGAAAATATTACAAACTAATTAACACTATTGATAATTCTGGAAACCTCCCCAGGAAGAACAATAACAATTCAGAAATAGATCATTTGTTATTCATTAGTAATTATTTGAAAAAATGGTCAATTTTCTTTGATGACACTGAAAGTGGCAAAATTAAATTTTGTTTGTGAACGTATAGTGAATTTAATGGGTGTCCGCGAAATCCATTACAGATACTTATCAAACTGTATTATCTTCGTAGTATTTTATTTTCAATATCCCCAAACGCTTAAAAGTTTGTAATAAGCACACAGTATCTTCTGCCACCGCATCCTAATACTCTGCATAATTTTGTTTTCAAACAAACCCACCAGTTGAGCAGCTAAGTGGCAATTCTGTTGTATATAAAACAGAAGTCCCTTTTTTTGTGAATCAAATCATGTTGTTTCACTAAAGGTTGACCAAATTCACTTGAAGCTTATTTGGACTTCGCAGGAGATAACACTTTGGGTGCTGCACTGAGTTCTAAAAATGTGACAACTGGTGCTCAGGTTTGTATGGTACAGAGTTCGCTTTCTTCATATAAAAATGTAGTCCGCATTCTTCCAGTGAAAAATACAAATGGTGAAGAACTCTTCACTCTGGTTAAGAAAATACTTTCTGTACTGCATACAAGAAGTTGTAAGATAGTGTGTGTTGTTAGTGACCACAATTCCATTAACAGTGGGCAATGTCGTTCTTTGTTTCCCCTTCTCAGCTGTCATTTGTTTACACACAACACTGCGGTGTCGCTCATTTGCTTTCTTATGTTTTACATTTAGTTCATTTATTACAACGTGTAAGAAACAACTGCAATCATAAAAATGATCCAGATCAGACAATAACGTATCTTCAGTTTGAAACTGCTTCAGAAAGTACACAAATGTTTACGGCCAAGTTTCTTCAGATGAAAAGCTACATGAGAGAATGCACACAGATAATAAAATTTGCCAATGAACGTACTTTAAATTTTCTTTCTCCAAGCAACCTGTAGCGAAAAAATGTCAAATTTGTGCTTAATATTTTCAATGAGACGACTGTCCATTGAAAGTTTTGAGAGCACTGCTAATATAAATTAATTTGCACATGGTGGAAAATTTTAAATTTTAGTTCATCCAGTAGAGATATCAGTTTCAAGGATGCACTGCAGAAACCACTCTCCAGCACAAGTCATGAAATTATCAGATTTTTGGAAGATTTTCATTATGACTGGACACATGGAAACAGTCCCCTGATCATACATTTCGATTATCCAGTGACACACATTTGACGTCACCACATACCACTCACGCTCTTCTATAAATAACCAAGAATTGCACTGAGGAGTTCATTTCAAGTATCTTTTGCCAGGAAAGGTTCAGGCAGATGCTATAGAAACATTTCGAAAATATCGAACAATCTCAATATTTTGCATCTTTTCTAGCGATGAACTTATGTGAAAGGGTGAATAAAGGTGCATTGTCCTAATGAGGTTATTAGTGCCGTTATTTTTACTTATTTGGTGATTAGGAACTTGGTGTCAGAAGAACATGAACTCTCCTTCATGAGATATCCGTCCCAGAGAAATTTAGTTGTAAGGTTAGCTGTTGATGTAATTAAGAGAGAAGACTTATTCCTAAGGGAGTTGTTTTGCACACGGGTAGACGACAGAATATTTCAGTGTGCGGTATTAGTAGCATGTAGTATGTTTCTCAATAATGTGGTTAGCGACAGCCATACTGTAAAGTAATTTAAAATAAATTTTGTGACAGATTAACAAGCAGTCACAATTGAAATTCTCTCCTCACTCCTACTTTACTTGATATGTCTAACTGCATTGATTTTAATGAATTGCATAAAACTAGGCCTATGTTACAATAATTCCATTTCATTAACAGCATTATTCTGGTACATGACTGACAGTTCCGATGACAGATACACAGAGGTGTCAAATTTTATACGTCTTTTTGTTTTGTGTTAAAAATTGCTTACATGAACCGTTTATTATTAAACTTTTCCGGGTAACAATATCCCCAATATCCCAATATCCCCAAAATCTCTGATGAGTCATTTATGCCCCAGTGAATTAAGTTTTTCTGGAAGTACTAATTAAACTTACCACTAGAATAATTTCGTCATTCTGTCTACGAGGGCAGTTCAATAAGTAATGCAACACATTTTTTTCTGAAACAGGGGTTGTTTTCTTCAGCATTGAAATACACCAGGTTATTCCCCAATCTTTTAGCTACACAACACTATTTTTCAACGTAATCTCCATTCAATGCTACGGCCTTACGCCACCTTGAAATGAGGGCCTGTATGCCTGCACGGTACCATTCCACTGGTCGATGTCGGAGCCAACGTCGTACTGCATCAATAACTTCATCATCCGCGTAGTGCCTCCCACGGATTGCGTCCTTCATTGGGCCAAACATATGGAAATCCGACGGTGCGAGATCGGGGCTGTAGGGTGCATGAGGAAGAACAGTCCACTGAAGTTTTGTGAGCTCCTCTCGGGTGCGAAGACTTGTGAGGTCCTGCGTTGTCATTAAGAAGGAGAAGTTCGTTCAGATTTTTGTGCCTACGAACACGCTGAAGTCGTTTCTTCAGTTTCTGAAGAGTAGCACAATACACTTCAGAGTTGATCGTTTGACTGTGGGGAAGGACATCGAACAGAATAACCCCTTCAGCATCCCAGAAGACTGTAACCATGACTTTACCAGCTGACGGTATGGCTTTAAACTTTTTCTTGGTAGGGGAGTGGGTGTGGCGCCACTCCATTGATTGCTGTTTTGTTTCAGGTTCGAAGTGATGAACCCATGTTTCATCGCCTGTAACAATCTTTGACAAGAAATTGTCACCCTCAGCCACATGACGAGCAAGCAATTCCGCACAGATGGTTCTCCTTTGCTCTTTATGGTGTTCGGTTAGACAACGAGGGACCCAGCGGGAACAAACCTTTGAATATCCCAACTGGTGAACAATTGTGTCAGCACTACCAACAGAGATGTCAAGTTGAGCACTGAGTTGTTTGATGGTGATCCATCGATCATCTCGAACGAGTGTGTTCGCACGCTCCGCCATTGCAGGAGTCACAGCTGTGCACGGCCGGCCCGCACGCGGGAGATCAGACAGTCTTGCTTGACCTTGCGGCGATGATGACACACGCTTTGCCCAACGACTCACCGTGCTTTTGTCCACTGCCAGATCACCGTAGACATTCTGCAAGCGCCTATGAATATCTGAGATGCCCTGGTTTTCCGCCAAAAGAAACTCGATCACTGCCCGTTGTTTGCAACGCACATCCGTTAGACGCCATTTTAACAGCTCCGTACAGCGCTGCCACCTGTCGGAAGTCAATGAAACTATACGAGACGAAGCGGGAATGTTTGAAAATATTCCACAAGAAATTTCCGGTTTTTTCAACCAAAATTGGCCGAGAAAAAAAATGTGTTGCATTACTTATTGAACTGCCCTCGTACTAACCGTTACTGTCAGTATCTCTATTACACATCTGTATTACTGAAATGTCCGCCCCCGGTAGCTGGGTGGTCAGTGTGACGAATTGTCAATCCTCTGGGCCCGGGTTCGATTCCCGGCTGGGTCGGGGAATTTTCTCCACCCAGGGACTGGATGTTGTGCTGTCCTCATCATCCTATCATCCTCATCGACTGCAGGTCGCCGAAGTGGCGTCAAATTGAAAGACCAGCACCCAGCGAACAGTCTGCCCGAGGGGGGGCCCTAGCCATACGATTAAATAAATAAATAAATCAGTGAAATTTGCAGGCAGTAGTGAATTTAGGCTTACGTGACAACGTTTTTCTTTACAAGTAATCAGTCTGCACATAATCGTAAAAACAATAGAAGAAAATCACATTGTGTTGTAACCAGTGTGACATGCGTTGTGCGCAAGAGCATACAAGGGTGGCACAGATTCTTTGGAAAAGATAACCTGATCGATAGCCGCAAACTACGTCGTTGATTTTGTTATACTTTCACCAAAGAAGTGCACGTTGATGGGCTATTGCGCAGATGCTGACTTGCAGTCACAGCCTAACGCGATGTCGTTACAATTGCGCCGGGACGCCCACCTATCAGGTATTGGTTCAGTAGAGGAGTCATGACAAAATGTAACGGACCCTGGACGAAAACTACTGCAGTTGACGCAGAATAAGGCTATTGTAATCATGGAAGAAGCGTCTCTTTCATTCAGTGATATTTATTTTACAATATGATGCAGCAACACATCCAGAATAATTTTATGCCAACTAATGTATAATATTCTCCTATTTCCATATTCTGTGCAAATTATTTTCAACTTACTACTATTAACCTTCAGATTTGCTATCATACTTGCACGGTTTACCCACATCCCTTCTTCTTCTGCTTCCCAGTTTAATTACCTGGAAACCTCTTCTAACCCTGCAGACAATCGTTTCGCTGAAAAGGAGCCCCTTGCCAAACTCTGCTCCCAGTTCCGAAACTTTCACCCTCTCTGTAATCGAATAGAAGCTCTAGCATAGGTATAAATAATCTTCAGAAACCTCGTGTGAGCAATTCTGTTCCTTGCTCTCAATATTGCCAGCACACATATAGTATTATGACAGCGTCAAACACATTCTCGTTGTCTATGAACCTCATATAAAGTTTCGAATGATTTTCGAGGTATCTTTCCATAACTGCACTGTCAGGCTGCAGGTGGTATTAGACCTATATCCCGTTCTAAAGCCAGCTTCTTCTTTTCCCTAGTTAAAAATTAAGTTTGTATATGAATAATAAGACTTTCGTAAAAATCTTCTATACCACTGACAAGAAAGTAATGGGTCAGCAGTTCTTCACGTCTTCCCTGCTCCCTTTCTTGTAGACTACAACAATCTCCAACTATCTTATAATGTCCTTGTACGCAGACATCCCGTTAATACCTGTGCCAGTTCTGCTCTCACCACATCTCAACCTGTTTTTGTCGTTTCTACCGTTATTCCATAATATCCAGTGTTTTTCCTCTTACCATGCGTTGAGTTGCTTTACCTATTCATTCTGCAGTCATCCTCGCATCTATTATCAGATTGTTCGTGTCCTTAGGTACCACCGAACGCGGTGGCGCAGTGGTTACCACACTGGACTCGCTTTCGGGAGGACGACGCGACGGTTCAAACCCGCGTCCGGCCATTCTAATTCAGGTTTTCCGTGATTTTCCTAAATCGCCTCACGCGAATGCCGGGATGGTTACTTTGAAAGGGCACGGCCGACGTCCTTCCCTAATCCTATGACAACAATGAGCTCGCTATTTGGTCCCCTCCCTCAAATCAACCAACCAAGCCTTAAGTGTACTAGATTGTTTTTGAAGAAATCATAAAAAGCATTTAGTATGATCGCGCGGTTCGTCGTAGCAGGGCCATCTGATGTTCTGACGATGTCTATAGAGCGAGAGAATGGTTGTTTCTTTTTCTACGTATTTGGGTTGTTCTCCATTTTGTCCCTTTATACTCTTCTTCTTACACGTTCTGTCACCGTCTCGTATATGTTTCTCAATAGTTTTGTTCACTTCAGTTAATTCTATCTAGCTTCTTTCGCTATTTTTATTTCAGTTATTTTTTTTCTTCATAAACTGTCTTGTATTCTCTGGCTTTTTGTTTGTTCCTCTTCGCTTTTGCAACATCTGTCGCTTTATCGAGCGTGATAGTTGCTAAAGCACCGTATCTCATATTTAAGTACAAAATTTGTTCATTCTCTAGAGCCTTAAATCAATGAGTTTAGTTCTTTCTGGCTTAGTACACAATTCCATTTTGAATTTTCCCAGTCTGTGACCACTACAAATCCAAAATTAAAGACCGACGTATCATTCATGATTTGTCTTTTGCTTGACAGTACATAGCAAAAGTCATTTTTTTATTCCATTTTATCCTTTTCATGTCCATTTCTTACCTGGGTTTATCGCGAAAAATATGTTTAGAGTGACCAATTCGTTGTTTCTCAACAAAGCCTGCAGCAGGTGCCCTCTATCGTTCCTTAGTAAAGAATGATTTTTCAATTTCATCGCCACTTTTGGATTATTTTTGTTTAACAATTTTTGTAACTCCTTATAAAGGTCTTCAAGCTCTGCATCGAGGTGCGATTTTGTTTTACTTGTATGATATCCAATACGCATATTTCTTTATTTTCAATACGGTTCTTCCTATTGTATCCGAGAATAGTTCAGTAATAAAAATTTTGTATTTAATTTTCTTGCTAATGTTGAAAGCTAGTCCTGAGTACCCGGCTTGGTCCGTCCCTATATACTATAAGGGATGATCAAAAAGTTTCCGTTTGAAAGCCGTACAATCCAGATTCGGTATGCCAGTCCAGCAAAATCGCCATGAGCACTGAAGCAGACATCCCACTGACGCACTAGGTTGAAGATACCCGTTTGGTAAAACTCCGTGCCCTGGTCCGTGAAGAAGCGTCCGTAACTGCCTGCTGCACGTCTTCGTCTGACAGGAATCGTCCAACTTTCAAGGCGTTTCTTAGAGGACGGACGGCGTGATAACCTCATGGGGAGGGACCAGGTCTATAGGGCGGATGCTCTAGTGTCTCCAACTTGAGATGGAGTAACTTCTGTTGCCCCACCCCCACCCCCACCCCCACCTCCCCGACCATATCGAACGGCGTCTTGTGACGAAGCCTCACCAGCACACAACGGTGGTTTTCGGCAGTCATGCTGCCCCGTACATATTCTTCATGCTCCGACGGATACCTAGAGCTGTCTGTCTTTCGGCAGCCAAGAAAAGAATAACAGCACGTTGGTCCTGTTTGGACGCATTCGTTAATAACGTCGCCGTAGTGGACGTTACCACATTTACCGGACGCACATCATACAGACACGAGTGCCACACTAACCCCTTGCCTTCATGTCGCGCTACGTTGCGTACACGCTGCAGCAACGGCCTCAAACGGAAACGTTTTGATCCCCTGATATAACATACATTTCCTGACTACAGCTCAGTCTGATCCTCTTTCTTTCCTTGTTCGTCTGGCTTGCCAGTTATTATTTAGTACCTCTTCGAATTGCCTACTCTCTGCCCTAACGATCCTACAATTTGTCGTCCCCGTGCAGAGTGTGGTGGCGGAAGTGAAGCCTTCATGACAAGAAATTCTGTTTTGATTGTGATTTTTGCGAATACACTGTCAGAATTCTTTCAGTCCGCTACTTTGAATGTGGTACAACCCAGGACAAGCCAACGTCCTAGAAACTTGAGCCGTGCTATGGCTCGCGTTGGGGCTGTTTGTAGATTTCCGCCCTCTGTTGGAGGCCAGACGGTATCGTTTAGTTGTCATGGTTGCGGTTGTTTGTCTTCTTCTCGTGTTGACTGTCGCCATTCGGTTTCGCAAGCGTTGCCTGTCTGCTAGTTAGCAGCAGCGAAGGTTATCGATATGTAGTAACTGTTGTCCTATGTTTTGGGCGACGTTGTTTTTCCGGGTCGTGTGAGTGGCGAGTTCGGTTGGGGACTCAGGAGGAACAAGGTCCGCGCAGTGCCAAAACACGCCTGACCGCTGGCGGCATGCATGGACGGCCAGATGGAAGGGTTGTGGTCACCTCATCGTAAACCGGATCCAGCAAGCCTTAAGATGAGTGCATTTCAATCCAAGTAGAGAAACCTCCACCATTGTGATATCTCGGGATTCTCCAGTGACTTGGCTTCGTGTTGCTGCTGCTCATAGTGTCGCCGAGGCGAAGAGCAGCGAGTGGAGTGCTTTCTACTCTGATGGTAGTGGTTCCTTTCTCGTTCCGGGCGCTCTAAACACAGTATTCCGGGGGCGTAGTGCAGACCGCCGGTTCCGGCTTTGGTATATTCTTCCATCGTTGCATTTGGTTTATCGGACGTCAGATAGCTTCAGCAAGATTATCATTAGTCATTCGTTAGACTGCTGTCTTACCATCTTGTGAAGTGAACGCAACTCTTGGCTGCCTATGTCATCGCTCGCGAAAGTGTTTGTTGCTGGACCTTCTCAGAGGTAGATTCCTGGAGCACCGCCTGTGGTCCCTTGTGTTACAAAGTTTACCATTTTTGTTTTTTTTTTACTATTGCCGTTCCTGGCGTGTAAGGCCTTCAGCCATGATTGTGGTCATTTGCCTTAAAATTTTAATTTGGTATCTGTATTTTAGCAGTAAGCCTTAAAACCTTATTTACTGCCATTGCTGGCGTCTGATGCCTTCTGCTGTGTTTGTGGTAACTTACCTTTAATATTTCAATATCTTTAAGTTGTAAATTGCAGCGAGTTCTTACACAATTCTTAATTTATTGCCATTCTTGCCGTGTAAGACCTTCAGCCGTGATAGTGGTCACCCGCCGGCGGTGGTGGCCGAGCGGTTCTAGGCGCTACAATCTGGAACCGCGCGACCGCTACGGTCGCAGGTTCGAATCCTGCCACGGGCATGGATGTGTGTGATGACCTTAGGTTAGTTAGGTTTAAGTAGTTCTAAGTTCTAGGGGACGTATGACCTCAGCAGTTGAGTCCCATAGTGCTCAGAGCCATTGGAACCATTTTTTAACTACCATTATGAACAACTTAAACTGGAACGATCACACAGAAAATGTTGTGGGGAAGGTGAACCAAAGACAGCGTTCTACTGGCAGAGCACTCACAAGGTGCAAGGCGTCTAGTACAGACAAAGCCTGCATTAATATTCTCCGTCCTCTTCTGGAATTATGTTGCGCGGTATGGGATACTTGCCAGATACGATTGACGAAAGACATCTAAAAAGTTCGAAGATAGGCAGCTCGTTTTGTAATATAGCGAAATATGGGAGAGAATGGCACAGGTGATACACGGCTTGGGTTGGCAATAAAGAAAAGCGTTTCTCATTTCGGCGAATATTTTCACGAAACTGCAGTCATGAACTTTCTTCTCCACATCCGAAAATATTTCGTCGACTGAAGGCTACATGGGAAGAAAATATCACCATTATATAACCAGAGAAAACAGAGCTCGCTCGGAATGTTCGTTTGTCCCACGTGCTATTCGACAGTTGTATGATAGGGAAATTATATGAAAGTGATTCGAAAATGAATTTTTCACTCTGCGGCTGAGTGTGTGCTGAAACGAAACTACGTGTCAGATAAAAACTGTATGCCAGACCGGAAGTTTTCCAGGAGTGCTAGTGAAGCTTGGAAGGTAAGAGATGAGGTACTAGCGGAAGCAAGGCTGCGGGAACGGGTCGTGAGTCCTGCATGGGTACCTCAGTCTGTAGAGCACTTCCCGCGAAAGACAATTGTTCTGGATTCGAGTCCCACTCCGGCACACAGTTTCAATCTGCCACGAAGTTTCAGTCTGAGCCTTCTGCCAAGCACTTAATTTTGAATTGCAGAACAGTCAGGTAGACATAGATGCAGATATCGCTGGAGTAGGGCTCACAATAGTTTGAGCCCGATTGCTTCTAAATGTCGAGGCTGGGCAGCCACTTGTCAGTTTAAATGCGGACCAGAGAAGCAGCGATGTGCTGGGAGCTCGATGCCCGGTGTGGTGGCCTACCAGCCCATAAGCGGCAGCCGGCGCGAATCGGTGTCACCCGGCACTTCTTCGTGTGCGGGGCGCTGCTTCTGGCGACGTAGGTTAGGCAGCGACGCAGCGAACACGGACGGGACGCACTGCAGCGGCCCAGGAGGTTCAGAACCAAATAGGGAAACTGCTGCATGCAGGACAGCCAACCGTAAAGGAACTCCGGCAATTGGCATTGCTAATTCAAAGAATGATAATGCCAAAGAAAAAAAGTGGAATTAAAGGAGAAAATATTTCATTGGGCTGCACAGAAGGCAATATTAATTGAAATATTGCAACAACAAGAAAATTTACTATCAAAATATTTGTGGCTGTTCTCTCCTGTGTGCGACCCAGTTATGTATTTACTGTGTTTAATGCCTTTGTGGCACGATATCTGCTTGAGTCCCATATTTTACGCATGTGGCATGTTCTTTGATAATCGTAAAGTGCATTACTTGTATTTGGATGTCAAGGCGATAGTCTTTATCGTTAATAATATCGTTTGGATTTTGTATCTGACAATCAACAATGTATTTGCACTGCTCGGCATCAGTGCGTTTTTTTTTATTTTTTTCATTATTGTTACTTTATCCCATTCGCGCATACGAGCGGGGCATGGGCTGGTTCGTTGGTTTAAAAGATGGGGGGAAGGGATAAATTGCTAGGTCATCGGTCCCTTGTTGCGAATAAAGACAACACCACCTAGACTACAGGCCTGCGCGCACACTTGGCGACGTCGCATACTGATGGCCAGGTCTGTATCGGAACACTCCTGTAAAGCACTCTGCAGCTATACGAATTATACGAATTTAGAGCTGAGACCGCATAGATACTCGTGCTTTCCTCTGCTACATGTCCTTGTAATGAAAGTATGGAAATTTAAATCATTGCGCAAAGTAACTGAACAAAACTGCCATATGTTATTTCAAGATGTAAAATTATTTTGACGATTTGCCTTAAATGCGCGTTTCTAGGCTTGAATACAAACTGTAATTTTAAATTCTGTCTTTTACCTCAGGAACTACGCTTTCTTGCAGTAAAAAATCGGCAATATGCAACAACAAGCAGACGTTTCCGGTTGTAAATAAAGCAGCTGGAGCTCCTGCAGAATTTAAGAATTTGTTTCCCTGGTAATTTTCGTAAATTTTCCTCTCCACATCAAAATTTGCTGATCTCACACGATATTCAAATCATTCGACGAAATTGAGCACCTCCTAACATAATGTTCAATAAATCAAATGGTTCAAAATGGCTCTGAGCACTATGGGACTTAACTTCTGAGGTCATCAGTCCCCTAGAACTTAGAACTACTTAAACCTAACTAACCTAAGGACATCACACACATCCATGCCCGAGGCACGATTCGAACCTGCGACCGTAGCGGTCTCGCGGTTCCAGACTGTAGCGCCGAGAACCGCACGGCCACCCCGGCCGGCTTTAATAAATAAAAAAACCCAAAAAATATTTTATTTCCCTGTTTCTCTAGAAATTTAGAACCTTAAACATCAAAAGATTGTTTCTCCAAGATCCTTGATTGAAATTCGTGTCAGACTGCTGTTAATTTAATCATAATGCACTTACCTCGAAATTATGCTTTCTATACTGCTTAATCCGTCGAACACTCAATTCATCAAAGCAATTTTCTAAGGTAGTTCACTCAAACTGAAATTACACTCCTGGAAATTGAAATAAGAACACCGTGAATTCATTGTCCCAGGAAGGGGAAACTTTATTGACACATTCCTGGGGTCAGATACATCACATGATCACACTGACAGAACCACAGGCACATAGACACAGGCAACAGAGCATGCACAATGTCGGCACTACTACAGTGTATATCCACCTTTCGCAGCAATGCAGGCTGCTATTCTCCCATGGAGACGATCGTAGAGATGCTGGATGTAGTCCTGTGGAACGGCTTGCCATGCCATTTCCACCTGGCGCCTCAGTTGGACCAGCGTTCGTGCTGGACGTGCAGACCGCGTGAGACGACGCTTCATCCAGTCCCAAACATGCTCAATGGGGGACAGATCCGGAGATCTTGCTGGCCAGGGTAGTTGACTTACACCTTCTAGAGCACGTTGGGTGGCACGGGATACATGCGGACGTGCATTGTCCTGTTGGAACAGCAAGTTCCCTTGCCAGTCTAGGAATGGTAGAACGATGGGTTCGATGACGGTTTGGATGTACCGTGCACTATTCAGTGTCCCCTCGACGATCACCAATGGTGTACGGCCAGTGTAGGAGATCGCTCCCCACACCATGATGCCGGGTGTTGGCCCTGTGTGCCTTGGTCGTATGCAGTCCTGATTGTGGCGCTCACCTGCACGGCGCCAAACACGCATACGACCATCATTGGCACCAAGGCAGAAGCGACTCTCATCGCTGAAGACGACACGTCTCCATTCGTCCCTCCATTCACGCCTGTCGCGACACCACTGGAGGCGGGCTGCACCATGTTGGGGCGTGAGCGGAAGACGGCCTAACGGTGTGCGGGACCGTTGCCCAGCTTCATGGAGACGGTTGCGAATGGTCCTCGCCGATACCCCAGGAGCAACAGTGTCCCTAATTTGCTGGGAAGTGGCGGTGCGGTCCCCTATGGCACTGCGTAGGATCCTACGGTCTTGGCGTGCATCCGTGCGTCGCTGCGGTCCGGTCCCAGGTCGACGGGCACGTGCACCTTCCGCCGACCACTGGCGACAACATCGATGTACTGTGGAGACCTCACGCCCCACGTGTTGAGCAATTCGGCGGTACGTCCACCCGGCCTCCCGCATGCCCACTATACACCCTCGCTCAAAGTCCGTCAACTGCACATACGGTTCACGTCCACGCTGTCGCGGCATGCTACCAGTGTTAGACTGCGATGGAGCTCCGTATGCCACGGCAAACTGGCTGACACTGACGGCGGCGGTGCACAAATGCTGCGCAGCTAGCGCCATTCGACGGCCAACACCGCGGTTCCTGGTGTGTCCGCTGTGCCGTGCGTGTGATCATTGCTTGTACAGCCCTCTCGCAGTGTCCGGAGCAAGTATGGTGGGTCTGTCACACCGGTGTCAATGTGTTCTTTTTTCCATTTCCAGGAGTGTATTTCCGAATAGCTGTATATGTAAAACTGAACAAAATCATTCTGTAGCTCTTCCAAATAAAAGTACTGGAAAGCCAATAATCTGGTAGGAATGATAAAGAATACTAAACATTTTCGAGTCACACTAATTAATATAACTGTTCTGTGTGACAATAGTTGCAAATATGAGACATTTCACAGCCAGATTCGTATTAACCTTGCAGCAATGGCCCAGAATTAAGAAACAAATGATACTGGTACATGATACATAACTGCTTTTAAAAACAATTGGCAAACGTGTTGCAACTGAAACAAATAACACGCTACAAATTTTTTGTCATTTACTTACCCTTGAATGATGCGTAGACACAAATTCCTCTCTGGGAATAGCTTCAATCCAGCGATTTCTCAACTTCACACATTTGGGAAATCGAAACATGTGCACTTTTTTGCCTTTTTGGGATTTATAATGTCCCTGGCAAAAGGGAACGCAGCACTTGTATCCCATACTTCGAAGAACTGTAGGCGAATACTGTATGAAACATATGTCACTTTCACGTGTCACACACTTTCAACACAACATACACGCCAACAGGACTGCCGACTGAAGATAAGATGGCCAACAGTTTGTGATGTCATGTGCCAATATGGCCGCTGTGCGTAGGCCTTGTATCTAGAAGGCTTTGATGAGACAATGCCACAAGGGTGAGAATAAAACAAGCGAGACTGACAAACAAAACGGAGAGAAAGGAAAAACCGCAGGAACGACGGAAGGGCAACAAACACTTAAATGGACAAAAGGGGAGAAGAAAACCACAGGAATGCAACAAACAGGTAGAAGAGATTAAAACGACAAAACAGATTACCATGGCTGGCTGACCATGAGAATAAAAAGAAGCCAGCCATTCTGCCACACATTAAGGGGCTCCAGAAAGGCTCAAAATCATGAAAAGTTCAATTTTTTACTTTTTGCGTTTTCTGAATCTGCAGACCATTACCTTTTAATAGATATATGATTTATTCAATTCCAAAGACTACAACTATTTTTAAATTTTTTTGAAATGTGTTCTACATGGGCGTGACCCACTGTGGCGCTGTTAAACTGCTGTCAAATGGTGTTATTATTAACGTCCGTGTTCATCAGGTACATTTTAGTGATGTGAGATAAAGTGTGTTGTGGCTAACCTGTGATGGTTCAATATATATCGCTGGTGTGATTGTCGATTGTTTCATGTTTATTTACTCTGTCGTTATCTCGAAAATATTCGTAATTAATTCTGTTTCTTGAGTCTGTTTTGTTGAAGTATAATAATGAGTAAAAGTAAAGTTATTAGAAATCCTCTGAAGGCTTTTAAGAAAAGGAGAAATGTTGGAAAGCCAAAGGTTTGTGTTATTACTGTAAACAATAAAGACGATAACCAAGTGAGTGAACCTAACCTCTCAAGTACACCTGCCCATAGCAGTCAAAGTGGGAAAGAAAATACTTCACAGAAGAAGCTTGGTTCAATGAGTGAAAACTATGAATGTTTTACGGGCGAATCGGATGTGAATGAAATATTTGATATGTCGGTTCTCAAAGGAATTTTTTCAAACTGTGTAAGATGTATTCATTGTAGTGAAGTTGGTCTGGAACTCTCCATAACAAAGCACGTAGAGCCGGCCGAAGTGGCCGTGCGGTTAAAGGCGCTGCAGTCTGGAACCGCAAGACCGCTACGGTCGCAGGTTCGAATCCTGCCTCGGGCATGGATGTTTGTGATGTCCTTAGGTTAGTTAGGTTTAACTAGTTCTAAGTTCTAGGGGACTAATGACCTCAGCAGTTGAGTCCCATAGTACTCAGAGCCATTTTTTGAAAGCACGTAGAACATGCTAGTGAAATACAACTGAAATGTGATAAGTGTTCATACATGACCACCTTTTGGAACAGTGTTGCAGTAACTGCAACTGAAGAAAATGGTAGCAAAATCTACGAACACAGCATTAGATTTGTTTATTCCTTGCGTTCAGTTGGTAAGGGTGCTACTGCAGGTGCAATTTTCTGTGGCATCATGAATCTTCCAAATCCCCCAACCAAGTTTACGACCTATAATAAATTAATAGGGTCTAAAGTAGATGTCTGTATAGAATCTATGAAGAACGCTGTGGAAGAGGCAGTAATGGAAAATAATGGTAACAGAGATTTGACTGCAGCGTTCGATGGTACCTGGCATAAACGGGGACACACATCTCTTCATGGTGTAGTATCTGCCACCAGTATGTATACAGGGAAAGTTTTAGATGTAGCAGTAATATCAAAGTATTGTAGATGTCCACAAAAATATAAAGGTACACATGAAAATAATTGCAAAGCTAACTATAGTGGCAGTAGTGGAGGAATGGAAGTGGCTGGTGTTGCCAGTATATTCCAGCGTTCTGAGGCGTGTGATAAAGCGCGATATGTTAATTACCTTGGTGACGGTGATTCTAAAAGTTTCAAACATGTTCAAGGACTGAAGCCCTATGGTGATGATGTTGTAGTGCAGAAATTTGAGTGTATTGGACACGTACAGAAGCGAATGGGAACATGACTTCGGCGACTGAAAGCTTCGTACAAAAAACAAAAACTCAGTGATGGTAAAGGGTTGGATGGGAAGGGAAGGTTAACTGACAGTGTAATTGACAAAATACAGAACTATTATGGAATGGCTATTAGGCAAAATACACAGTGTCGACGAAATGAAGAAGCCTGTTTGGGCTCTTTTTTTTTCATACTTCTTCAACCGATGAAAATCCCCAACATAGCTTGTGTCCCAAAGAAGAAGACAGTTGGTGTAAATATAACAAAGGATTGCTAACTGGTGAAGTGTACACTTATAAGCATAGTCTGCCTCATGCAATAATGGAGGTGATAAAACCTATTTTCAGAGACTTAGCAGCACCTGAACTGTTGAAAAAGTGTATTCACGGAAAAACTCAAAACCCCAATGAAAGTGTAAATAGTGTTATATGGTCGAGAATCCCCAAGACTGCATTTGTTGGAATAGAAACACTTCACTTTGGTGTGTATGATGCTGTTGCGACTTTCAATGATGGAAACATTGTAAGGTGCAAGGTATTTAGAAATATGGGAATGAAGATAGGTTCTAACATGGTACGAGCGATGCTTGCTTTAGACAAGGAACGCCTTCGGGCTGCAGACAGGGCTGTAAAGAGTCTAGAAATACAAGCAAGAGTAAACAGGAGGAGGAACAAGAGGAAGCTGGAGGAGGAGTTTGCAGAGGATGAAGATAATCCATCCTATGGACTTGGAATGCACTAAAAAGTTAATCCAATCTTTGTCGCTCGATTCCCAAAACTTTTATTTTCTCATACTAATTAAATGTTTTCTAAGGATCTTCAAAACATATTTGTTTCAAACTTTCAGTAAATGTTACACAGTACCTTCTGCCTAATTTAACACAGCCTTTTTCCAAAAAACTGTATATTTTTGAATATATAAATAAAAAATTGCAAAAAATGTTGTGAATTTTCATTACAATTGAAAAAAATCATCTTTAATAACTGAACTAAAATTTTGTAAAATCCCTGTGTTAAGTTGTAGCCCATATTCCAATAAATAATCTGTAAAAAGTTCAACTTCCTAACTCAAATACTTTGTGAGGAAAGATGTTATTTATAAGCGTTATTTTAACATTGCAAGTATAGGGCGTTCCGGAGCCCCTTAAAACCTCCACAGAGGGACAAAAGACATGCGCTAAAACTTAGATCAAATGATAAAACCTACCCTTACGAATAAAACGTGAAACCAAATCAACCAATGAGGCGTTGTCAGATAAAATTAGCAGCAACGAGTCCGATAACGTAAGATTTCGTCGCAGAACAGTCAGAGTGGGACAGTGCACCGAAATTTGGGCCACTGTCAACTGGGCGCCGCATCGACACTGAGGCGGGTCTTCACGGCGCAGGAGGTAGGCCTGGGTCACCCAAACGTGGCCGATGCGGAGCCGACAGAGAACCACAGAGTCCCAGTGAGAGGCCCGCATGGAGGACTGCCATACGTTCGTAGTCTCCTTAATGGCACGCAGTTTGTTGTGCGTACTGAGACTATGCCATTCCGTCTCCCAAAGCCGAAAAACCTGGTGGCGTAAAAATGAACGCAGGTCAGCTATTGGAATGCCGATCTCCATAGGCGGTTTGGCCAGCCTGTCAGCAAGATCGTTGCCTGGGATTCCGAACCACTGAACGACCGGACCGTTCCAGGGCATAGATGGACTCCTGGATGGTCGCTACCAAAGGATGACGAAGGTAGCACTGGTCGTTAGCTTGTAGGCTGCTCAAGGAGTCAGTCCACAGGAGAAACGACTCCCCAGGGCAGGAACGGATGTGCTCAAGAGATATAGCCACCAGCTAACACTACAGCCATCGGCAAGGAATGCTGTTCATTATGTCCTCCATGGACATACGCGAAACCGACGTGACCATCAGCCATCGAGCGGTCGGTGTAAACCAATTCATGACCTCGGTACATGTCAAGAATCGAGAGGAAGTGATAGCGGAGAGCCGCAGGGTGAACTGAGTATTTGGGCCATATGAAAGGTCCAGGCGAAGTCGCGGCCTAGGTGTACGCCATGGAGGTGTACGCGAATTGACCTCGAGTATATGTGGTAAAGGCTAGGTCTCCAGTTCAGTTAGAAGGGATCGGACGCGAACTGCAGTTGTAAGCCCTGACCTGGGCCGCGGAAGAGGGAGACGAAACGCCGTGGATGGGGAAAGGAGAGGGTAATTCGGATGCGCAGATCTACGGACGTGTGCAATGTAACTGATGAGCAGTTGCGCACGTCTGACCTGCAATGGAGGGACTCCAGCCTCTGCCAGGACGCTGGTTACCGGACTTGTCCTAAAAGCTCCCGTCTCTAATCGAACACCACGCTGGTGCACTGGGTCGAGTGAAGGCGCCGCCGCAGGATAAACCAGACTCCCATAGTCAAGGCGGGATTGAACTAGGGCTCTATAGAGCTGCAGCACCGTAGAGCGATCTGCACCCCAACTGGTGTTGCTCAGGCAGCGAAGGGCATTGTGCTGCCAGCGCTTCCGCTAAAGCTGGCGACGATGAGGAAGCCAAGTCAATTGGGCGTCGGAAACCAGTCCTAAAAATCGATATGTCTCCACTACAGTGAGGGGATCGACACTAATGTAAAGTTCTGGTTCCGGGTGAACGGTACGACGCCGACAGAAGTGCACAACACACGACTTTGCGGCCGTAAATGGGAGCCGTGGGCTAGAGTCCATGACTGCGCATTGTAGATTGCTCCCTGTTGGCGTCGCTCAGCAACACCAGTACTGTGGAGCAGTATGAAATGCAGAAGTCGTCTACATACAGAGAGGGTCAGACAGACGGCCCTACAGCTGCTGCTGCTAGACCATTAATGGCCACTAAAAATAGACACGGAAGTACGAAGCGACAGGAAATTCTAGATAAAAATACACTGAAATACCTCGGACTAACAGTTGATTGCTGACTAACATGTAAGCCTCATCTGCTAGCCATTCAAGCCCACATTAGACTAAAATTATTAAAACCACTAACCAGCCAGACATGCGGATTGCACCCATGATACGAACCATCCTTTGTTATGCGGGATCTGGCATGGACTACTTTTCATTTCGCCCCACAGATCTTCGTTCGCCATGCACTCTGCCTAGCCTTTCGGATCCGCTTATCCTCCCCCACACGTATCCTCTGCCAACTTATAAAATTCTCCATCCTACGATTCTATTCTGAACACCTCTGAGTAGCCTACTTTCCCTGTGAACTCTGCAATACCCCCCTCCCCCTCCCCCTCCCTAGTTTTCTCCTATGCTCAATGATCCTCTACCGCATCTCTAACACCAGATTCACCGGCATTACATCTCCACCTGTCATGAATTCTGCCCTGATATATACCCACCCTATCAGATCTAGGAGATCCTGACAGCCCTACCCCTATCAGGACTCCTTTCTCCTCCACTCCTTTCCACCCACTCCTAAGTCTTGACTCAAAGCCGCATCCCATTTCATTCTTTCCACGCACTAGCCTTGAATGCTATGTTCCAATGTTACCCTTATCCCTGGCAGCCTACATCCATTCATCACTCATCTATGTATCTGTTTCAGTCAGCACATCGGTCTTTTATCTTTTAACTTTTGCAACCGTCCATCTGTTTTTACATATTTGTGTGCATCACTCATTTTCCATTCATTTGTGTACAGATTTCAATTACTCAACAATTCGGACTTTTGTATTTCAACTTACGCAGCTAACGATCTCTATTTATTGAGCAAAATATTCATTTTTGTGAACTGGCATGACCAGTTTTATAGTCTGTTTTAAAAATTTCACTCTCGTGTGGCTGAAGGGCGGCCAACTGTATCCGCTTACAGTCCATCCCTCGTCCGTATGTGGTGAGGGGTATGAAATAACAATAAAGAAAACAAAACAGCAAGGTTGATATGAGTACTAGAGACTGGCGTCATTTTTCTTCCTTTTACTGATGACTACTGCTCTGCTTACAGCACGTCAGCATTCTTATGTCTCTTCTAGTCAAGATGTTCGTGACTCCGCTCTAAGACATGTATTTAATCGTAGTATGTTAGTGGATTGTTTAATCCTGTTAATATATTGTTTGCAACTGTTACCCACTGTGTCGAAATTAAAGTCTTTCAAAGACTTTTACGAGCCTGCGAACCCACAGCAAGTGCAATTGTGTAAAGGAAATTAAGGTTATGGAAACCCACAGCAAGTGCAATTGTGTAATGGAAATGAAGGTTATGGAGAAAATTCACAATAAACAGAAAAAACATACCCAAGTGCAGTGCACCTAGCAGAGACGCAGCCAAAACAGCTACTGCAGTTAAACTAGTAGCAGCTCAAGTCATACAACAAGGTACTTCGTTCATATAGTCGAAACAAATGAAGAAGCAAAAGTAAAACAACGAAAGCTAACGACCTTCATAACCCACACGAAAGAGATAATTTGTATAAAAAATTTAAGGAAAGTAATGTGTATACTACACGAAGTGACACGGAAAAAATGACGAACAGCAACAAGGTGCAAGAGCAGCTGAAGGGTAAACGACCTCAGAAAAAAAAGACCATTAATGACACAATATACGTGCAGAACCTTGAAGATGAACTAACCAAGGAATGCTTCTAAAATACCGTGAGGACAGGACGAAATGGAAGAAAGGCGGTTCACCAGGTTAATGAAGTGTACTCTGAGGTTAGAACACCACTCGTGTGGTGACAGAAAGTATATTTCGAATTTCGTTCAGTGTCAGTTAAAACTGGATGGTAGTGACATGGTGCATCAGATGCCAAGACTTTGCTCGTCTGTCAACATATTGAGGTAAAATAGAAGTAATCTGTGGACGCTGTGTGGAAGAAGGCCGTACCAGGGAAGACTCCAATAATAGAAAAAAAATCTACAGTGCGTACGTCATGTAAAACGGGAACCGAAATGAATGTTGCACGTATCAAACGCTCCTAATAGAGCTGATATAAAAAACGAATTATGGGTAGCGTTCCGTAACAAAGTTACATGCCGTCTGCGTAAAAAACGAAAATAATTATCGAGGAGGAGGAGAGACGTTGAAAGAGCGAAAGATTTCTGGCAAAAAGTGAGCAGTACGTACAACAGAAAAAGAATGCGGCACAGACCAAAGTAGATTTTCATGTGCCAAAGAAACATCAGGAATAAAGCTTTTGGCGAAAATTCACAGCTATGTAGTATAACAGCAAAGCGAGCTTACAGGCGGAAATAGGAGTTACATATGACATATGAGAACAGGATTTGGTGACAGAAATTGGATAGCTGCGATCGTACACCCTGTGATGACTGGGTGTTGTGTGCTGTCCTTAGGTTAGTTAGGTTTAAGTAGTTCTAAGTTCTAGGGGACTGATGACCACAGATGTTAAGTCCCGTAGTGCTCAGAGCCATTTGAACCATTTTCGTACACCCTGAGGGATGTACAACGATACCTAAGAGAGGTAAAGTAAGATTTGTTGACGCAGACTGTGCATCTGCAACATAAATAGTATGAGACTCAAAGCCAGTTCGTATAAGAAACAAACAATTAGTACAAAGAAGTAGGCAACAGAACACAGAACACATCCGTGACACAGCTATGAAAGCATAGAGAACGAATTGCTGCTCACTAGGCTGGAATAGCTGATGGCACGTATTACAGCGTTATGGCATTTAGTAAGGAATATGCCCAAAAAGAAAAAAAATGTATCAGTGCGCGGTCTTTCCCTCTCTTTTCTTAAAATGTATCCATAAGCGGTCTCTCCCGCCCTTTTTAAAATTATCTCAATTTGCGGTCTCTCTTGTCAACAATACTTTGGTGTAGACATTCCCTGCTGCCACAATTATTTCCAACATGGCAAATATTAATTATTCCTATTTAATCCTATTAATAAAATATAAACATCTTTCATAAATTGTGATTTGACAATAGACAATAGAAATATACACGTCTTACAATGTTACGAGGTCTCACGACCTGTAGACCTCAGTAGTACAGTTAATCATCAATATTCATGTATGTGCAGGTGCCAAGTGCGGCAGTACCTGCCTCCAGCTGCCTGAATTGCCTAGGAAGCTAGGCTCGAAGAATTTCCCTGTTAACGGATTTCATCCAGTGATATCTCTTATAAGTACTAACGCGAGGAAATCTGACCTTTGAGCATAATACTTCAGCGTATCTGCAGGTTCTCATCGCCTACATCAGATGCCATGTTTAAGTGAGCCAAAAAGGTTTCGATTGGTCTATACGCGATTCAGTATTGTTAAGTTATTTTTAGATATGTATTTTGTGGTAAGATTTCCTGAAGCAGCTAACTCTATGTTAGGCACAAAATTGAAACACTTAACTGCAAATTGCCCACATAACGGTAATAGCACCTTACGTCACATAAGTCACGGAATTTAAAATAGCTCTCACGGTTTTGTTCCTGCGAATCCCAGCAGAAAACGCAGTGCTCCATAAATATTTTTCTGTGCCTGGCATCTATAGTTCGCCTGTCTTGCAGGAAACTGACAGGCGTTTGCAACATTACTCCCAAAATCCATTCCGTCATCTCGTACACGTATCTAGACAATACGTAGTACTAAGAAGTTAATCCTGAAAATTCGATATTTGAAGTCCTGTAGAGAGAACCAAATTACCAAATTGACAGTACATGTCTCCATAACAGTGGGTGTTCGCGTAAATGCTGGTAGGCAATGCATCATTTCAGATACAAAAACGTCAAAATGTACTCCACTTTAGATTGAGAATTGGTTGCAATAGTCCATTTTAATATTAGTTTCTACTCGGTGAGTAACTGCTTAGTTCAGTCGAATTCTTGTTAATGCACACATCAAAAAAAGTTTTGCATCATCCTGGTCCCCAGACTCCTGAAGACAGATTTTGACTGTGGATATTGTATCACAGACACAGTCCCTTTGATTTTTCAGAGATGTCACTAAACCATACATGAGCAGCTCTTACAAGACCGGGGGGGGGGGGGGGGGGGGGGGTCCGACAGCAGCCGATCAGTCCCAGTCCCAGTGATTCCACCAGGAAGTAGGTGCACGGCTCGTGTTGTCTGTAGTTCAACCATGTCTAGACGGTCAATACCGCGGTTCGATCACGTCCGCATTGTTACTTTGTGCCACGAAGGGCTTTCAACAAGGGAAGTGTCTAGGCGTCTCGGAGTGAACCAAAGCGATATGGAGGAGACACAGACAGCAACTGTCGATGACATGCCACGCTCAGGCCGCCCAACGGCTACTACTTCAGTGGATGACCGCCACCTACGGATTATGGCTCGGAGGAATCCTGACAGCAACGCCACCATGTTCAATAATGCTTTCCGTGCAGCCACATGTCGTATTACGACTCGAACTGTGCACAATAGGCTATATGATGCGCAACTCCAGTCCCGACGTCCATGGGGAGGTCCATCTTTGCATCCACGGCACATGCAGCGTGGTATAGATGGGCCGAACAACATGCCGAATAAACCGCTCAGGATTTGCATCACGTTCTCTTCACAGATGAGTGTCGCATATGCCTTCAACCAGACAATCGTCGGAGACGTGTCTCAAGACAACCCGGTCAAGCGAAACGCCTTAGACACACTGTCCAAATGGTTCAAATGGCTCTGAGCACTATGGGACTCAACTGCTGTGGTCATTAGTCCCCTAGAACTTAGAACTACTTAAACCTAACTAACCTAAGGACATCACACACATCCATGCCCGAGGCAGGATTCGAACCTGCGACCGTAGCAGTCGCACGGTTCCGGACTGCGCGCCTAGAACCGCGAGACCACCGCGGCCGGCCACACTGTCCAACGAGTGCAGCAATGTGGAGGTTCCCTGCTGGTTTGGAGTGGCATTATGCGGGGCAGACGTACGCCGCTGGTGGTCATGGAAGGCGCCGTAACGACGTAACACCGTCCTCCGACCGATAGCGCAACCATATCGGCGGCATATTGGGGACGCATTCGTCTTCATGGACGACAATTTGCGCCCCCATCGTGCACATCTTGTGAATGACTTTCTTCAGGATAACGACACAGCTCGACTAGAGTGGCCAGCATCTTCTCCAGACAATAACACTATCGAATATGCCTGGGATATATTGAAAATGGCTGTTAATGGAAAACGTGACTCACGAACCACTCGAGAGATCTACGCCGAATCGCAGTTGAGGAGTGGTATGATCTGGACCAACAGTGCCTTGATGAACTTGTGGATAGTATGGCACGACGAATAAAGGCATACGTCAATGCAAGAGGACGTGCTACTGGGTATTAGAGGAACCAATTTATACAGCCGTCTGGACCACCACTTATGAAGGTCTCGCTGTATGGTGGTAGAATATGCGATGTGTGGTTTTCATGAGCAATGAAAAGGGCGGAAATTATGTTGATCTCAATTCCAATTTTCTGTATAGGTTCCAGAACTCTCGGAACCGAGGTGATGCAAAACTTTTTTTTGATAGGTGTATTAGTGGGATCTCAAAACATACGACGTAACGTTTGTTTAAGATACTTCTGGATTGTTTGACACTTGATTTTACGAAATAGATATTGTTAAAACGTTGTTAACGTAGGACCTGATTTATGTAAAGGATTATTCTTTTATTAAGGTCCGGTCGGTCGCGAAATACAAACCACAGTAAACATCAAAAACGTTATACTTGCAACAGTTAGCTACACCTTCCAGCTACTTCTCTACACAGTCGTTGCTCCGACCAAAACATTTGTCGTAGAGTTGTACCACCATACCAATAGCCTCGTCATAAAAGGCTGCTGCGTGTGCTTTCAGTCAGTTCTCTGTGCTGGTCTGCAGATCGTTGTCTGTGCCAAAACGTTGTCTTCCCAGCCAGCCGTTCATGTGAGCAGCGATGAAATTCAGAGGAAGCAAAGTTCAAGCTATTTTGTGGGTGAAACTTCCTGGCAGATTAAAACTGTGTGCCGGACCAAGACTCGAACTCGGGACAGAAGCTCTCCTGCAGTTCTGCAAGGTTCGCAGGAAAGCCTCTGTTAAGTTTGGAAGGTAGGAGACGAGGTACTAGCAGAAGTAAGGCTGTGAGGACGGGACGTGAGTCGTGCTTGGGTAGCTCAGTTGGTAGAGAACTTGCCCGCGAAAGGCAAAGGTCCCAAGTTCGAGTCTCGGTCCGGCACACAGTTTTAATCTGCCAGGAAGTTTCATATCAGCACACACTCCGCTGCCGAGTGAAAATCTCATTCTGAAAACATCCCCCCGGCTGTGGCTAAGCCATGTCTCCGCAATATCCTTTCTTTCAGGAGTGCTAGTTCTGCAAGGTTCGCAGGAGAGCTTGTGTTAAGTTTGGAAGGTAGGAGACGAGGTACTGGCAAAAGTAAGGTTGTGAGGACGGGGCGTGAGTCGTGCTTGGGTAGCTCAGTTGGTAGAGCACTTACCCGCGAAAGGCAAAGGTCTCGAGTTCGAGTCTCGGTCCGGCACACAGTTTTAATCTGCCAGGAAGTTTCATATCAGCGCACACTCCTCTGCAGAGTGAAAATCTCATTCCATATGGTTGGTAATCAAATACCTCCCCTCGAGAATGCAGCAAGAACGTCCTCATTGCCCCTGCAGCGAGCGGCCGAGGACTGTCACGAAGGAGGAACCACATGACAGTTACGTTATGTGGACTGCATGACATCAGGCGAAATCTCTCACCAGGCCCTCATACGTGGGGCGAGACATTATTTATCTACGTATCTTTACGTGCTCACTGTTCGCTCAGAACTGAAGAGAGCAACGTGACGCGATCGTCAGACATACTAGAGACACTGGCCAACACATACGTGTAGAGCTTCAACAAATATTTAACATGGTTTCCATTTCGCGACCGATCGAACCTTAATAAACAAACAGCACTCGTACTTCTACTGCTTGTTGTACCAGCCGCCGTAGCCTGCCTGCAAAGGTCTACGTGCGGGAACGTGCGATGTTTACGTCCCAGCATCGGTCGGGCGAGACAAAAACATCGCAGCAGAGTACTGAGGCAAGCAACTGGGACACAGCAAGCGCCATAATCCGATTTTCCAAAAAATTGGCTCCGTGAAAGGCAGGTGAAAATAAGTGGACACGTGTGTCGACTTATACGTAGATACTCGAATATTTCTGAGAAAACGATGCTAGAAGTTGTCGAAGTACACACATCAAATAAAGTTTTGCATCACCCTGGTTCCGAGAGTTCCGGAAACAGTACAGAGAATTTGAGTAGAGGTCATCATAAACATCAGTTCCGTCCTTTTTGTTTCTCATGAAAACTACACATTGTTTGTAGTAACACCATACAGTGAGACCTTCAGAGGTGGTGGTCCAGACTGCTGTACACATCGATACCTCTAATATCCAGTAGCACGTCCTCTTGCGTTGACGTATGCCTGTATTCGTCGTGGCATACTATCCACAAGTTCATCAAGGCACTGTTGGTCCAGATCGTCCCACTCCTCGACGGCGATTCGGCGTAGATCCCTCGAGTGGTTGGTGGGTCACGTTTTCCATTAACACTACTTTTCAATCTATCCCAGGCATGTTCAATAGTGTAAATATCTGGAGAACATGCTGGCCACTCCAGTTGAGCGAAGTCGTTACACTGAAGGAAGTCACTCACAAGACGTGCATGAAGACGAATGGCTCGCCAATATGCTGCCAGTATGGTTGCACTATCGGTCGGAGGACGGCGTTACGTCGTTACGGCGCCTTCCATGACCACCAGTGGAGTACTTCGGCCCCACGTAATGCCACTCCAAACCAGCAGGGAACCTCCACATTGCTGCACTCGTTGGACAGTGTGTAAGTCGTTCAGCCTGACATGGTTGGCTTGAGACACGTCTCCGACTATTGTCTGGTTGAAGGCATATGCGACACTCATCGGCGAAGAGAACGTGATGCAAATCCTGAGCGGTCCATTCGGCATGTTGTTCGGCCCATCTGTACCACGCTGCATGTGTCGTGGTTGCAAAGTTGGACGTCGGGACTGAAGTTGCGCATCGTGCAGCCTATTGTGCACAGTTTGAGTGGTAACAAGACATGTGGCTGCACGGAAAGCATTATTGAACATGGTGGCGTTGCTGTCAGGGTTCCTCCGAGTCATAATCCGTAGGTAGCGGTCATCCACTGCAGTAGTAGCCCTTGAGTGGCCTGATCGAATCGTGTCATCGACAATTGCTGTCTCTCTGTGCCTCTTCCATTTCTAAAGGACATCGCTTTGGTTCACTCAGAGACGCCTGGACACATCCCTTGTTGAGAGCCCTTCCTGGCACAGAGTAACAATGCGGACGCGATCGATCCGCGGTACTGACCGTCTAGGCATGGTTGAACTACAGACAACACGAGCCGTGTACTTCCTTCCTCGTGGAACGACTGGAACTGGTCGGCTGTCTGACCCCCTCAGTCTGATAGGCGCTGCTCATGTATGGTAGTTTACATCTTTGGCCGGGTGTAGTGACATCTCTGAACAATCAAAGGGACTGTGTCTGTGATACAATATCCACAGTCAACGTCTGTCTTCAGGAATTCTGGGAGCCGGGATGATACAAAACTTTTTTGATGTGTACGCTTTTATGTGCCTTTTAGTAAGTAAACAGTTCAGCCGAAGCGACTGCACAGTGGTTACCAACGTGGCTTCACATTTTTGCTCCCAACCCGATTATTAATTTTACTATTGTTTTTCAGTTATGTACCGAAGTCCATGGAACATTTCTCCACGAATCTTTTCCAGTGTATACCGAAATAACATTCTCTTTGTTTGTCTACTATTGTATGCCTGGTCAACTAATTAAAAAATTAAATGAATAAAAAATTATTTGAAATTGTTTTCGTTGAAATTATTGTAGCGTACCTTGATTGATAATCAACTGCAAGGCCAGTTTTCGTCAAAGTGATCCGTTATGCGTGGTTTGCCATGAAATTATTGCCAACACATGAGATTTTCAGCAATGTCAACGATTTTTCTTTGCCGAATGAGATTCATACAAAAAATATCACTGTAGTAAACATGCCTTGGCCGGCCGGTGTGGCCGTGCGGTTAAAGGCGCTTTAGTCTGGAACCGCGTGACCGCTACGGTCGCAGGTTCGAATCCTGCCTCGGGCATGGATGTGTGTGATGTCCTTAGGTTGGTTAGGTTTAATTAGTTCTAAGTTCTAGGCGACTGATGACCTCTGCAGTTGGGTCGCATAGTGCTCAGAGCCATTTGAACCATTTTTTTAAACATGCCTTCCGCCATGCTCGTAGTGTCTAGAATTTCTAGGTTCCAAATGTTTAAGCGAATGGTATCATCAAAGGAAATGAACCAGATCTTTCTGAAGATTAAAATATAAGAAATGGTGTAAAATTGATGAGACTGGAAAACAAACATGACAATTTAAAAAGATTGTCACCCCTGAAAATATCATACACACATGTATTACCCCTCTATATACCAAATATGACACTTATTGTGAAACCTCGTTGTAATTTTACGAGTAATATAACGCCCTTGTAGTCCTTGACTCGATAAGAAATATTCGTGTGTGGTAACATTCTACGGGCACGGATAGACAAATGGAAAAAATAAAAACAAAAACAATAGTCGTGTTTCGAATACGGCGCACAAAAATGAGATGCCGGGACAACAGCAACTGTGCTACCACTCTGGCTGAGACTATTACAAAAGGCGCCTAAATTCCGTCGGAAACATTTTTTTCGTCGTTTTCTCAGAAACGGTCGCGTATCTGCAGATCAGCCGAGACACGTGGTCGCTTATTTTGACCCCTCTTCCAACGAAAAAAAATTTTTTGGGAAATAATATTACGGCACTAGCCGTGTTGTCGTCGTAAGACGTTCGACGGCAGTAACTGTAAGCAAGCGTCCGCTGACTACACAGTGAATACCGAAGAGCATCGGAATAATGAGATCGAATTTAGCTTCCCTCTTCCTTGCCCCAAACCGTAGGAATTATAATTACCCGCAGAAGATAGAGATTTAACATTAACTTCAGAAGAATATAATAATTCCAATCCCAAAGAAAGCAGGTGTTGACAGATGTGAAAATTACAGTTTAATAGGCCACGGCTGCAAAACACTAACACGAATTCTTTACAGACGAATGGAAAAACTGATAGAAGCCGACTCGGGGAAGATCAGTTTGGATTCCGTAGAAATATTGGAACGCGTGAGGCAAAACTGACGCTGCGACTTATCTTAGAAAATTGATTAAGGAAAGGCAAACCTACGTTTCTAGCATTTGTAGACATAGAGAAAGCTTTTGACAATGCTGATTGGAATACTCTCTCTCAAATTCTGAAGGTGGAAGCGGTAAAATACAGGGAGCGAAAGTCTATTTACAATTTGTACAGAAACCAGATAGCAGTTATAAGAACCTAGGGAAGCAGTGGTTGGGAAGGGAGTGAGACAGCTTTGTAGCCTATCCCCGATGTTATTCAGTCTGGATATTGAGCAAGCAGTAAAGGAAACAAAAGAAAAATTCGAAATAGGAATTAAAACCCATGGAGAAGAAATAAAAACTTTGAGGTTCGCCGATGACACTGTAATTCTGTCAGACAGCAAAGGACTTGGAAGAGCAGTTGAACGGAATGGACAGTGTCTTGAAACGAGGATATAAGATGAACATCAACAAAAGGAAAACGAGGATAATGGAATGCAGTCGAATTAAATCGGGTGATTGAGGGAATTAGATTAGAAAATGAGGCGCTTAAAGTAGTAAAGGAGTTTTGTTATTTGGGGAGCAAAATAACTGATGATGGTCGGAGTAGAGAGGATATAAAATGTTGACTGGCAATGGCGAGGAAATCGATTCTGAAGAAGAGAAATTTAACATCGAGTATAGATTTAAGTGTCAGGAAGTCGTTCCTGAAAGTATTTGTATGGAGTGTAGCCATGTATGGAAGTGAAACATGGACGATAAATACACTCCTGGAAATTGAAATAAGAACACCGTGAATTCATTGTCCCAGGAAGGGGAAACTTTGACACATTCCTGGGGTCAGATACATCACATGATCACACTGACAGAACCACAGGCACATAGACACAGGCAACAGAGCATGCACAATGTCGGCACTAGTACAGTGTATATCCACCTTTAGCAGCAATGCAGGCTGCTATTCTCCCATGGAGACGATCGTAGAGATGCTGGATGTAGTCCTGTGGAACGGCTTGCCATGCCATTTCCACCTGGCGCCTCAGTTGGACCAGCGTTCGTGCTGGACGTGCAGACCGCGTGAGACGACGCTTCATCCAGTCCCAAACATGCTCAATGGGGGACAGATCCGGAGATCTTGCTGGCCAGGGTAGTTGACGTACACCTTCTAGAGCACGTTGGGTGGCACGGGATACATGCGGACGTGCATTGTCCTGTTGGAACAGCAAGTTCCCTTGCCGGTCTAGGAATGGTAGAACGATGGGTTCGATGACGGTTTGGATGTACCGTGCACTATTCAGTGTCCCCTCGACGATCACCAGTGGTGTACGGCCAGTGTAGGAGATCGCTCCCCACACCATGATGCCGGGTGTTGGCCCTGTGTGCCTCGGCCGTATGCAGTCCTGATTGTGGCGCTCACCTGCACGGCGCCAAACACGCATACGACCATCATTGCCACCAAGGCAGAAGCGACTCTCATCGCTGAAGACGACACGTCTCCATTCGTCCCTCCATTCACGCCTGTCGCGACACCACTGGAGGCGTGCTGCACGATGTTGGGGCGTGAGCGGAAGACGGCCTAACGGTGTGCGGGACCGTAGCCCAGCTTCATGGAGACGGTTGCGAATGGTCCTCGCCGATACCCCAGGAGCAACAGTGTCCCTAATTTGCTGGGAAGTGGCGGTGCGGTCCCCTACGGCACTGCGTAGGATCCTACGGTCTTGGCGTGCATCCGTGCGTCGCTGCGGTCCGGTCCCAGGTCGACGGGCACGTGCACCTTCCGCCGACCACTGGCGACAACATCGATGTACTGTGGAGACCACACGCCCCACGTGTTGAGCAATTCGGCGGTACGTCCACCCGGCCTCCCGCATGCCCACTATACGCCCTCGCTCAAAGTCCGTCAACTGCACATACGGTTCACGTCCACGCTGTCGCGGCATGCTACCAGTGTTAAAGACTGCGATGGAGCTCCGTATGCCACGGCAAACTGGCTGACACTGACGGCGGCGGTGCACAAATGCTGCGCAGCTAGCGCCATTCGACGGCCAACACCGCGGTTCCTGGTGTGTCCGCTGTGCCGTGCGTATGATCATTGCTTGTACAGCCCTCTCGCAGTGTCCGGAGCAAGTATGGTGGGTCTGACACACCGGTGTCAATGTGTTCTTTTTTCCATTTCCAGGAGTGTAGTTCGGACAAGAACAGAATAGAAGCTTTCGAAATGTGATGTTACAGAAGAATGCTGAAAATTAGATGGACAGATCACATTAATCAGGAGGTATTGAATAGAATTGGGGATAAGAGATATTTGTGGCACAACTTGACTAGAAGAAGGGATCGCTTGGTAGGACATATTCTGAGGCATCAAGGGATCACCAATTTAGTATTGGAGGGCAGCGTGGAGGGTAAAAATCGTAGAGGGAGACAGAGATGAATACACTAAACAGATTCAGAAGGACGTAGGTTGCAGTAGGTACGAGGAGGTAAAGAAGCTTGCACTGGATAGAGTAGCACGGAGAGTTGCATCAAACCAGTCTCTGGACTGAAAACAACTACTTCAACGCAGTTTTTATTAGACAGTTTAGAACTATCAAGTCAACGATTCATGGGCAAGACTAAAGGAGATACTTGATTTTTATCAAAGTATCTTGACCTGGAAAACAAACTTGTCCAGACACATAGACTTTCAATTACTACCCGTACTTACAGTGATGGTATCCTGCAATGACTGTCTGAGGAAAGCTCATGGCGCCTGGAATTGGTTACGAACGCCTGTGTCTGATATATCCGTGACGTTCGATTCCTTCATCATATTTCACCGTCATTCGCACAGCTATACCGGCTGTGTGCTGATAAGCGCAAGGATTTCCATACAGTCTGTCTCCTCTACTGTCTCATGAACGTACACTGTCCTTCATTCCTCGTACTACCTCTTCTTCACGTCTCGTTTCCGTCCCCTGGTGGAATGAGGCTTGTAGGGACGCTATCCGTGCTCGACGACGTGCTTTACGCACCTTTCGCCGCCGTCCTACGTTGGCGAATTGTATTGAATACAAACGACTCCGAGCGCAATGCCGTAGAGTCATCAAAGACAGCAAAAAAGGTTGTTGGGCCTCTTTCACCAGCTCCTTTAACAGTTTTACCCCCTCTTCTGTCGTATGGGGTGGCCTGCGCCGGCTGTCGGGCATTAAGGCCCACTCCTCGGTACCTGGCCTGACCTCAGGTAATGCGGTCCTCGTTGATCCTGTGGCTGTCTCCAACGCCTTCGGCCGGTTTTTCGCGGAGGTTTCAAGCTCCGCCGATTACCACCCTGCCTTCCTTCCCAGGAAAGAGGCAGAAGAGGCTCGGCGACCTTTCTTCCACTCGCTGAATCTGGAAACTTATAATGCCCCCTTTACTATGCGGGAACTCGAACGTGCGCTTGCACTGTCCCGGTCCTCTGCTCCGGGGCCAGATACCATTCACGTTCAGATGCTGGCACACCTTTCTCCGGCGGGCAAAAGCTTCCTTCTTCGTACCTACAATCGCGTCTGGACCGAAGGTCAGGTCCCCATGCGTTGGCGTGACGCCGTCGTTGTTCCTATACCCAAACCCGGGAAGGATAGACACCTTCCTTCTAGTTACCGCCCCATTTCTCTTACAACCTGTAATGTGATGGAGCGCATGGTTAATGCTCGTTTAGTCTGGATTCTTGAATCTCGACGGCTACTTACTAATGTCCAATGCGGCTTTCGTCGCCGCCGCTCCGCTGTTGACCACCTTGTGACCTTGTCGACATTCATCATGAACAACTTTTTGCGAAGGCGCCAAACGGTAGCCGTGTTCTTCGATTTGGAGAAGGCTTATGATACCTGTTGGAGAGGAGGTATCCTCCGCACTATGCACAGGTGGGGCTTACGTGGTCGCCTGCCCCTTTTTATTGGTTACTTTTTAACGGATCGAAAGTTTCGGGTACGTGTGGGTTCCGTATTGTCCGACGTCTTCCTCCAGGAGAACGGAGTGCCTCAGGGCTTCGTCTTGAGCGTAGCCCTTTTTGCCATCGCGATCAATCCAATTATGGATTGCATTCCACCTAATGTCTCAGGCTCTCTCTTTGTCGATGACTTCGCGATCTACTGCAGTGCCCAGAGAACATGCCTCCTGGAGCGCTGCCTTCAGCGTTGTCTAGACAGCCTCTACTCATGGAGCGTGGCAAATGGCTTCCGGTTCTCTGAAGAGAAGACGGTTTGTATCAACTTTTGGCGATATAAAGCGTTCCTTCCGCCATCCTTACATCTCGGTCCCGTTCTTCTCCCATTCGTGGAAACAACTAAGTTTCTAGGGCTCACGGTGGACAGGAAACTGTGTTGGTCTCCGCATGTCTCTTATTTGGCGCCCCGTTGTACACGTTCCCTTAATGTCCTCAGAGTTCTTAGTGGTTCATCGTGGGGAGCAGATCGCACTGTCCTGCTTCGCTTGTATCGGTCCATAGTCCGATCAAAGCTGGATTATGGGAGCTTCGTCTACTCGTCCGCTCGGACATCCCTCTTACGCCGTCTCAACTCCATCCACCATCGGGGGTTATGTCTTGCGACCGGAGCCTTCTACACTAGTCCTGTCGAGAGTCTTTATGCTGAAGCTGCCGAATTACCATTGACCTACCGGCGCGACGTACTGCTGTGTCGGTATGCCTGCCGGCTGTTGTCTATGCCCGACCACCCCTCTTACCAGTCCTTCTTCGCCGATTCTCTCGACCGTCAGTACGGGTTGTATGTGTCTGCCCTGCTGCCCCCGGAGTCCGCTTCCGTCGCCTGCTTCGACAATTGGATTTTGCCCTCCCTACCACCTTCAGAGAGGGTGCCTCCAGGCTCCGGTTCATATTTATCTCGACCTCAGCTCACTCCCGAAGGAGGGTACTCCGGCTCCAAAACTGACGATGGTGTCGGCTGTGCCTTTGTCGTCGGGGCCGCCACCTTTAAATACCGGCTCCTCGACCAATGTTCGAGCTTTACGGCCGAGCTTTTTGCTCTCCATCAGGCCGTTCAGTATGCCCGCCGCCACCGCCATTCATCGTATGTACTCTGCTCTGACTCACTCAGTGCTCTTCAGAGCCTTGGAGCTCCCTATCCGGTCCATCCCTTGATTCAACGGATACAGCAGTCCCTCCATTCTTTCGCTGATAATGGTTCTCCTGTCAGCTTTCTGTGGGTTCCCGGACATGGAGTGCCTGGGAATGAGGCTGCGGATGCTGCAGCCAAGGCTGCAGTCCTCCTGCCTCGGCCAGCCTCCCATTGTGTCCCGTCATCTGACGTTCGTGGGGATGTTTGTAAGAGGCTTGTGTCGTTGTGGTGGGATGCTTGGTCATCCCTCCAAGGAAACAAGCTCCGGGCAGTAAAACCGCTCCCAACTGCTTGGACAACCTCCTCCCGACCATCTCGGCGAGAGGAGGTCCTACTGACCAGGTTGCGGATTGGGCATTGCCGGTTTAGCCACCGCTACCTGTTCTCCGGTGACCCAGCCCCGCAGTGCCCTTGTGGTCAGGCATTAACCGTGCGCCATGTTTTATTGTCATGTCCCCGTTTTAGTCAATTTCGTGTTGTCCTGTCCCTGCCATCTACTTCATCAGATATTTTAGCTGATGACGCTCGAGCAGCTGCTCGTATTCTGCGTTTTATAACTTTGACTGGCTTGTCCAAAGACATCTAGCCTTTTTACTTATTTTATCTGCATCTTTGTCAGGTCTTTCTAGTGTCCCCCCATCCCCTTCAGTTTTACTAGATTCCATGTGCTCTAACAACAGTGACTGGGCGCTAGTGACCTCAGCAGTTGAGCGCCCTTAAACTCCACAAAAAAAACTGTCCTTCATCTCTCTCATCGATCTTAACGCTTTTTTCTGGCAATAGGAGGGTCAATCATGTGGGTCTCAGATTTTGATAAAGTTTCTCAAGGACATTTTATATTGAAAATAGACAGGTGTTTCGGGTTTTTGCTACACGCTCCCTAGTTTTTGAAAAAATCAATGTCAAACTTCATGATGGAAAATTGTGTTTTCAATGCTATACATCGAAAGATAGTCTAAAAAAGAACATTTTTATAATATTGTGTCCACTGTTAATGATGTTCGAGGTATCAACGTCTTTGTGTTTACATGCTGCGGCTTGGGTACCCTTTATTCACGCTGTTACAAGCAGATCTATCAGCTATCAATTTGCATGCGCACCAAACGAATGAAAGCATATCCTAAAAGAGAATCAAGGACCATTAGTTATGGATCAACACATGGATTTTGATAGCATCCTCCATATCCTGTAATTCTTGAAACTGAATTCTGAATTCGAGCGATGAAATTCTTTATATGTCTGAAGAAGCAACTATCACATGATTGACAGAGGCACATTTCGGAGGTGTCAAGCTTCATCATCTACGAAAGACCTTTCGTAGCACATCATGTATCACTATGCAGATAACTGTCAATAAGTTACTTCATCTGTAATCACTCCTCCCGATATTGTACTTCAAAAAAAGTAAACAAAGGTATTCCCATTATGACAATATTATCATATGCACCGATAAAATTATCGACCGAAAATAAAGCCATGACCGAGAATCGAACGCGGACTAGCGGTTTGGTAGTCAAATGGCTTTCACTGATTGACCGCCGACCTCGATATCTGAACAGCTAGTATCACAGGGCAGCATGAAAATATAAAAACGTTAATACCTCGAACATTATTAACTTTGGACTCCACATTATATGAATAAAATTGTTTACTTTAGGCATCTTCGATATATAGCATTCAAAATGCTATTTTTGTCATGAAATATGACCTCGATTTTTTTAAAAAACACTAGGGAGTGTCAAGCAGAAAGCCAAAACATGTCTCTTCACTTTCAAAACGGAACTTGCAAAACTTTACCCACTTGTCAGACCCTTCCCTTGTGAACAACACGGCAGAAACACCCGTTCCCGTCAGAGCAAAATCCTTTCTGTCCTACTCCATTGTTCAGCCACTTACTCGACGTTCTTCTCAACAGCAGAAACCCGACTCTGGAATAACCTTCCCCATCATATCAGAAAACTGAATAACATCTCCAGGAACAACAATAACGATTACCATTGTCGCTGTACAAATTCTTTACCCTAATACATCCTTCTTTCCAATCGTATCTTCCTCATTTCCCAGTATTCTTAGCTGGGGCAGCCTCCTTAATTTTCCTTTCCCAAGAACTCACTAAATCAGAAAACATCTATTTTGTACACCTACAAGTTCTTAAATCTGTCATTGCTGTCAGGTCAGAAGTCCACTATACACACCAAGTGGGTAAACGGGTAGCGGGGTGCCGTGCGGAAGGGACCGGGCGGTTATTTATGTTACAGGTCTCGGGAAAGAGCAGAAAGGGATTCGGTTTCAGAAAGTGCAGCACGAACACAGGAAGAGAGTTGACACAAGACCAATCAATATTGTAGTTGTGTCGGAAAAGAACCGGGGTTCCAAGCGCTAACATGAAGCACTGAATCTCAAATCGTTATAGGTAGAGAAAGCTGGCTAAGGCTGTAAATAAGATCTGCCGAGAGTTTTACAAAGAACCTGGTCGTGTTCAGAAAGGACAGATTAAATACATTTGGTGATGGAAATGCTGTCAGAAGTAGTTTACCTTGTGGTGAAACTGAAGTAGATAGTTTCTATGTGATGGTGTGAGTAGAGGCTATACTTGACAAAATCGGCATGAATTAATATTTTTTTTACAGACCCTCCTTCCCGCCGCCCCTCCCTCCCCCACCCCCCCCCCCCACCCCCTCTCCCCCCTCCGCCTCAGATGATGCAGTTCCTGAACAGTTCAAAGAAAACTTGAGTTTCTTTTCAAATAGGTATCTCACTCATACAATTATATTGGGGGTGACTATAAGCTACCCTCGATATTCTGACGAAAATACATATTTAATGTCGCCGCTTCTCAGAAAATTATTTTGAACGACTAGTTCAGGAACCTATACGAAGTGTAAATGGTTGCGAAAACATACTTGACCTCTTAGCAACGAAGATAGGGAGCGTCATGGCTAATACATTGATTAGTGACCACGAAGTTGTTGTAGCTAGACTGAATACTGTAACATCCAAACTCACCAAAAAATCAACAAGCTTTTTTTTAATAAAACAAATGAAAATTCACTTGGCACCTTCCTAAGAGACAATCCCACCCACCAGGAATCCGCAACTCATCGCACATAACACATAACTCAAGACTGCCGTTTGCAGCTGGCTCAGCCAGATGAACTTATGCAGGGAGGGGTTGTAGAAGCCAATGTAACGTCACGAAAATGATTATGTATGAAAGTGGATATTTTAGTAAACTAGAGCTGCCAATAAAGGATATTTTTTATGAATATATACACTTTGTACCAAACGGCTATTACTTTTCGATTACGCCTCTTAGAATCCGATCTAGAAATATGCGAAGTAATTTTGATGAATGCTATGTAAAGCAAGTTCTTAAGTTTGAAAGGAAGAAACACTAGATCTTAATGTTCAGTCGTTACAGAGGGAACCATTTATCTGGTGAGCAAGGGTTAGGAACGAAATCGTCCACGGTCCGTTTCCAGGAACTATATTAATCTTAAATGATTTGAGAAAGCTGCAGAACAAATATCGGAATGGCCAGGTCTGGAGCCGCGATCGTTCGTTCTGGATTCGAGTTTAGCATTTTAGACACTGCGCCGCCTCGGGCGGTGCAGTTTACTATTTTCTTCGTTATTGTTTACCACCTTGCTAGTACTACGTCGCTATCTATGGAGAAATTTCTCATATGCAGGCGGATGGGAGGATTTTCCCTTGGTTGATGGAACCACAGCAACATTCACCTTATTTGCTTACGGAAACTGAGCAAAACGTAACCTCCCTAGCTCTTGGATAGTGCAACAATCGTAAATAGCATTGAACTGAATTGCACAGACAGCGCGCAAATTGGTGCTGAATTTTCGCAAGTTAGTGTTCCGTGTCATGTTGGCATAACATTGTATTAATTCAAGAAATATATGAAATGTGTTCGCATTTGCGAATATGGACAACCATCAGCTGTATAATCGAATGACAACAATGAAAATCTGCCCCAAACCGGGACTCGAACTCAGATTTCCCGCTTACCGAGCGTCCGCCTTACCACTTTTATCTCATTTTGCTCTATATTGTTCGTGGAGTTTGTTCGGGGCGGATATCCGATAACACCCGCTCAGGTTCTTCTTTGATCCATTCATTCTTTTTTTTTTTTTTAATTGCAGAGGGTAGCTAATCCTCTGACCGAACACGCTGAGCTACCGTGCCGGCTGGCGACTAGGCTATCCGAGCACGACTCACAGGCAGATTCAAACTTCCACATTAGTCAGCCGAGTGTCTGCAACCTGTATTCGTACATCCATTATGTATATTGCCTTACAGGGGAGACATTTTATTTAGTAGTCGCTTGCTCAGTATCGGTGGATGAAGACCGTATTGCAGTGCTTAAGTTACTACGGATTGCGATACAGTGTCCGATGGAACATTGCCTTGTAATTGGGAAAAATACAGGCACTGCAGTATCGTATAATTCAAAAAAAGTCGTATGCGGGCAACAATGTCAAATTAATGCTTGGAACAGGAGCGCTGACTTTAGGAACGTTGGATACATCGACCCCCGCCACCACCACGACTACACCATCACCAGCACCCCTTCTGGGGCTTCGGAGACAGCCTCTTAATAAAAACTGGGCCAGTGCTCATCCGCTGTTGTCGACAGGATATGAATCAATAATGAAGAAATCCTCTCTCTTTACGAAGTGTGATCTAATCCATTTGTGCTGCATTTTTTTGGATTGTGTGTATGAACACGAGATATCCCACGGTTTGTCTGTTTAGAAAATAGCTTCACTGGAAGGCCGATTATATTATTTCCTTTAATCGTGTTTACCCGATAACGCAGTCGAAGTGGTTCCCACGTACCTCATTGTAATTGACTTTCACTTCACACACAGCTAAGAACAATATAAGAGGTAAAAGCCCTGCAGAGTGTGGATCGACACATGGCTGCCACTGATTTCGATACGCTCTACAATATTGACACATATTTATTACCCTCACGTAATAATAAGTGATAACGAAAACGCTTTTGCTGCAAGCACTGTTCATATTTCACTGTTTCTACTTGCAACTATTTTTATAAAGCATATATCGACAGTCCTATTCGATGGCATGCAGTCCCTTATACGTCAAATCTTTTTCAAATAACTTCGTTATTGATACCAAAGCAAAATGCTTAAATATACACCGAAGAGCCAATGAAACACCTACACCTGCCTAATATCGTGTAGGATCTCCTCGTGCACGCAGAAGTGCCGCAACACGACATGGCATAGACTCAGACTAATGTCTGAGGTAGTGCTGCAGGGAACTGACACCACGAAACATGCAGGGTCGTCCATAAATCCGTAAGAGTACGAGGGGGTGGAGACCTCTTCTAAACAGCACGTCACAAGGCATACCAGGTGTAGTCAATAATGTTCATGACTGGGGAGTTTGGTGGCCAGCGGAAGCGTTTAAACTAAGAACAATGTTCCTGGAGCCACACTGTAGCAATTCTGGACGCGTGGGGTGTCACACTGTCTGCCGGAATTGCCCAAGTCCGGCGGAATTAACAGTGGACGTGAATGGATGCAGGTGATCAGACAGGATGCTTACGCATGTCACCTATCAGAGTCGTATCTAGACATATTAGGTGTCCCATATCACTCCAACTGCACACGCCCCACACCATTACAGAACCTCCGCCACCTTGAACAGTCCCCTGCTGACATACAGGGCCCAAGGATTAATGAGGTTGTCTCCATATCCGTACACGTCCATCAGCTCGATACAATTTGAAACGAGACACCTCCGACCAGGCAGTGTGCTTCCAGTCGTCAACAGTCCAACGTCGATGTTGACGGGCGGACGCGGGGCGTAAAGCTTTGTGTAGTGCAGTCATCAAGGGTACACGAATCGGTCTTCGGCTCCGAAGACCCATATCAATGATGTTTCGTTGAATGGTTCGCACGCTGGGGGGAATGAAACATGCTGCCTAGAAAGTTCGCGAAGTTCGTTTTGTCTAGTAGAGAGAGCCAGTAGTCCATGCCTGATATCGTAGTTCCGCCCAGCCGATTGCCAACGTTTTCTGAGAGGGGAAAAAGACTGCTTCGGGGAAGATTAAAGCGTCTGTCGTGCTTGTGGAGTCATCGGTGCGTTGGAGGAGAGCCATGATGCGTTGCATCAGCCGCCAAACATCCTTCGCCTCACCGCACTACGTCGGTGTCCTGCATGCCATACATAAGACAGAGTGGGGAATCTACCACGTGAATGTCGTACAATCATCGGCGGGTGACTGTCTTGAGGTTGGTTAATGTACACCAAGACGATCTCGCTGCCGTGGCGAGGGGAGGCGATGGACAGCTCGCCAGACCTGTCGCCAATCCCTCGTTGGAATTGCTGCCATGATGACACCCCAAGTATCGAGATATTTCAGGGGTTGTGCGATCCTTGTAGAAGGTATTTATAATTGAACAAAACTAAAATCAACAAAGAATCGCGCGACGTGAGAAAAAGGCGATATTGTGCCTACCGCCACCGGCGGTTCAAACGATGGGGGAAGAGGAACGTACAGGATAGCAGACGTGATGGCGTGTTGCCTTTGGTTCCAGGTCCGAAGCGTCGCTCGCATAAAGCGAGAGCCTTGTTCCACACGTTCGTGAGGCTAAGTCCTCCAGATTGGTGTGGGAGAGTTAGTCTCGTATTTGACTTTAAACAGCATCCCGTGGCTGACATAGTATCCAAAGGCCGCCATTAACCTGTCAACAATACCATGTGGCATTGGCAGTACCTCTGCCAGGTGTGACAGTCGTGAGGCAAGATGGTTCAAAATGTTTCAAATGGCTCTGTGCACTAAACTTCTGAGGTCATCAGTCCCCTAGAACTTAGAACTACTTAAACCTAACTAAAATAAGGATATCACACACATCCATGCCCGAGGCGACAGTAGCGGTCGCGCGGTTCCAGACTGAAGCGCCTAGAACCGCTCGGCCACTCCGGCCGGCGAGGCAAGATGAACGTTAGTGTATTCCACCCTTTGGAGAAAGTCGTGGGTTCGGAGTGAATTGTTACGTTGAAAGGTGGCTACACTGAGCCACAGCGCCAGAGATCGCTAGAGAGCATTGTTCCGCCGCCTCCACGGGCTGTCATTATTGAGATGTGCTAGAGGTCACTGCTTGGGGAGAGCTCGTGGTAGTCAGTTGGTGTTCAGATGTGCTAGTAGGGAGTGCTTGCTGAGATGTGATACTGAAAGGTTCTTGTTCAGATGTGGTAATAGCGAGGCGGTGTGGAGATATATTGTAATTATGAGAGTGATTTTGGTCAATATATGAAGGTAACGAAACTTGATTTATTTTTCATTATTTCCATGTTTTAAATAATGTGTCATTACAGGTTCAGTCAACAAAGCATCTGGCTTGGGTTCTTGGATTAGAGTGTAATTGTGGTTCTCTTGAGTAATTATGGTATTTGTATTTTCTTTAATTAATTCAGTATAATGTTATTTAAAAATTGTTGTGTTGTTGAAGAAGAACCGTGCCAGATGCGTACGTTGAGTCACACTCCCACACACAGAACAGTTACTCTTGTGCTTGTTGTTGCGTTGGTTTTATAGTTGCTGGGGGCTTAATTAATTAACTGTGTTAATGAAAATTTCCATTTCATTCTTTGTTATTGTTCTAAGCAGTCAGATTGCGTAACAATAACAGTCAGGGCCAACCGTTACGAGACGCTACACTGAGCCACCTTTCAACGTATCTACAGTCGGACGTTCTGTAGCAGACGCCGGTAGCTCGCCGCCGCTGATTGCCGTAGTGATTGGGTGAACAAAATTCCTAAGCATCGCATGATATCCTCTGTCGTAAACGGACTGTGTAAAGCGTCTAGCCCCCCTCCGATGTGCGTAATCATGGGTTTGCACATGTTGACCCTGCTACCCGCCACCAGTCCATCACGCCATATGCAGTAACAGGGACAACCAGCTTACGTACTTCGTTCTCGGACTGGACGACTATCATCAAGTCGTCGGCATATGCGCGGCACGCGAAGGAACTCGCATGGACTCGGACGACTGTGGTTAAAATGGCTCTGAGCACTATTGGTCTTAACATCTGAGGTCATCAGTCCCCTCGAACTTAGAACTACTTATACCTAACTAACCTAAGAACATCTCACACATCCATGCCGAAGGCAGGATTTGAACCTGCGACCGTAGCGGTCGCGCGGTTCCAGACTGAAGCGCCTAGAACCGCTCGGCCTGGAAGAGTCTGTCGAAGAGTCTACATCAATGCTTCGAGCGCTATTGCAAACAGCACCATCGACAAGGGATATCCTTGCTTTACTGAGCTGCAAACAGGAATCGTTCCTGCCTCCCTGCAACTGACTCTCAATGTCGAAGGAGCGCCGCGAAGGAGGCGCGTTAGGACGGTACTAAAATCGTGAGGTGTCTCCATGTGCCGCGTGGTCGAGTCTAGGAAATCATTATTGGTCCTGTCAAAGACACGATCAAAATTCGCGGATATGAAAGCCGCTCGCATGCGACACGCTGTCATCAGAGCAATGATGTCACGTTATTCACCTAGGATATAATGGATTTTGTTCCAAACCCCGTCTAGCCTGGTCTGGTGATAATGTCTTAAATACGAGTATGACAGTTTTGAGCCTTGCCGCCAACACTGGGGCAGTGGTCTTGTAATCAGTACTGAGCTTCGTGAGCAGTCGAAATTGATGACCGCTAGCACAGCCGGCCGATTTCGGTATTGCTATAATTATTCCCGCTATGAATTGCGACCCGACATCCGTGTCAGGGGGCAATAACTCCTTATACGTCAACACCCACTTGAACGTCAATATATCTACAAATTCGCCATAAAATTAGTGTCAACCCGTCTGGACCAGATTTATAGACTGCACCCTTCGTTAGTGCCATCCGTACGTCACCTTCCGTTAGGGGTTCCAATAACGATTCTGTATCCGTACCACCCAACCCCGTTTGCATCAGTCGAAAAAGGTCTTCTCATATTCGATCGTCCGTCGGCGTCCCGGTGAAAAGGAACGGTCCAAAAAACCAGACTGTGTTACCCACATTTTTAGGGCCAGAGTACTTGACTCACTTCACTAGTTATACTGTCTCTGCCACCCAGGATGCTTGTCCAGTGTAGTCTTGAATCCCCTGTTAGCTGTTTATGGCATTCAATCAATAACTTGTTTAACATAATTTATGTCTGTTTTAAAGCAAAAATAAATGTTGTGAGAACACTAAACTTATGCCAACACAATCATTTAAACAGTCCCCACTAGGGTTGCCTTTCATTGTGGCGTCCCATGCCAGGATCTGAGTGATGGCATCTTCTACGACCATCAGATCGCGTTGCCTAGTGTAGTTAAATTTGACGTCCCTTTCGCAGAATTTTGAATTGATGGCACCTTCTGTGACCGTCAGATAGTAGATAGTATTTCCTAGTGAAGTTTCTCTTTCACATGTTTAATGTGGTGCATTGGAAAGAGTTGACTCGCGTTGCTGGCTCCTAGCTATAGAACAAATACTTAATTATTGTATGTATTTTCATGTTGTCTCTTGATTGTTTGTTTCTGATGGCGAACGGCATTGTGCTGATTTGTTAGGACTGAGATTTTCGTTTGTGAGTGTAGACAAGCGTGCTGTTATTTGAATTCGTCCTCAGGAACTAGGAATCAGTAGCTCGCGGGAGCGTAATTAAGAGTAGAATCTGTGTGGCTTATGAATGTGCAGTGATTAAATTCGTTTGGATCAAATTAGAGTTCATGCTTACAAGAAGCAAGGCACGTTTACTACAGAGTAGCGGAAGTAATTGTGTTTCGTTAACCATGGACCCCCGTCAGATTATTAGCGGTGGACAGGCAGATATAACACGGGATTGCTGTTGCAGACCGGGCAGAAATGTCTAACGTAGAACCTGCAGAGTATGACATGTCTGTCAGGTGACGAAAGTGAACGGAAGACCGCAGCAGAACGAAATGTAGGCGCTGCTGGTACGAGATGCACTATCAGTGAGACTGGCAGACCAGAATCACGAACGAAACGTCACAGAAGATGGAATCTCGTTCATCTAGTGCTGGAGGTGTTAGCTGTTGATCTCAGTTTGAGGCTCTCATGCAGTTCATGCAAGACGCAGAAAGCAAGAGGCAAGAGGCAGAGAAAAATAGATGGGAGGAAGAGGAGGAAAGACACAAATTAGTCATAAGAACGGTCACAGAGTATAGATGGAGTCAAGAAAGAGATTGCAGGAATCCAAGAAGAGTTAGAGAATGTCAAGAAAACGGCAGCAGATACGCGTGGGGTCGCGGACCAGGCGAAGCGCGATGCCAAAACAGCGCGATTGGGAGCGCAAGTAGCACGAAAGGACGCATCAGAGGCCAAATAACGAGTTAAACTAGCAACTGAGGTGTGTAAGACAAAGGCACTTGCAAGGCAAAAAAATAGATCGAGAAACGCAGGAAAAAATGAGTGAGGCTGCGGACAGAAATCAACCAGGCCGAAATCTCTGAAGTTAAAGATCAGCAAACCCGAGTCGCCACGCAACTAAGCGAGTTGGCTAAGGACGTTCGGCAGGCACATGAGCGGATCGCGCAATTGCAAACACAATCTCGTCCGGTCGAGCGCCATCGAGAGCATCACAGAAGTGAAGAAAATGTTTTGCGACTCTCCGAACCGCTATATGAGGACACGCCCCCTGCACATGGGCGATTGCAGTGGGAATATGCTCCTGCTGCAGCGAAACGCGTAGTACAACACGCTCCGTCGGTAACACGCAGCATGTCAGAGACAGAGCCGGAACACAATTGTACACGTCTACGGAGGTCAGAAATGTTGTTACGTGAATCTGACAACATGAGGGGACACCATAACAGTGCACGAGGATCGTTTGGGCACGGGTACATGAAATAACGCGCTGCAGACGAGAGGGAAAATTCGTACGGCGGATACGTCGAACCTTTCGACCACAAACTTTTCTTGACCATTCACAATTTTCAAGTCCACAAGGACGCAAATAACGCATTACATCCAAAGACCTGGACGGCACGGTACGATCACGTGCTGCTAGAATCTTGGCCACTGAAGTACAAGCTCCAGTTTATCTGTGGTTTCTTAGAAGGGTCGATTGCAGAACATATGCGCGTAGTTGCGGAGAGTTGTCGCTCCTACCAAGAATTTAAGGACGAATTCCTTAGCACGTACTGGTGGAGATCGTGTTAGGAAAGGACTTAGAAGCGTCAGAATTCCGCAGTAGTGTCAAATTCTTCAGATAAAATAAATTACTTAAGAATACAAGTGTGACAATAGCATTCAAAACCAATTACCCACTACACACGAAAATGAAACACACAATTGGCGAATCAAATATATACCAAAAGTAATGCGTTTAGAAAATACTATGTAATGACTGTGAGAAACAGTATATTGGCCAAACTGGCCGTAACTTTCTAACACGTTTTATGGAACATACTACTGGTACTGCACGTACCAAATCAATATTTGGTCAACATCTTGATGGATACAATCATTCTGAGGGTTGCATTTCTAACAATTTGAAAATATTACATACTGTGCCAAAAGGACTACTGCTAAATACTTCACAAGAAATTGAAATCTATTCAGTTCACAAAAGTAAACCGTTATGTGTTTTAAATGAGCAACTTGAATTCAAAGACATTTTTATTTTTATTTATTTTTTTTTTTTTGAGCTTTTTGACGAACTGCTTTAGAATGTTCACTCGTCTGTCCTTCGTTTTTAAAGTTATTAAGACCTTTAAGAAATATTTTATCTTTACTTTGTAATTTTATTTCGCCAAACATTATTTTAAGACTATCTGTTTTTAGAATGTTTGCTTATTTGCTTTAAGAATGCATATTGCTAATTCACATCCCTTTATTTTTGACACTACGGCTCGTAGTATTATAATTTTAAATTCCTTCCATTTTTATTATTTTTATTTGTTTATAAGACTAGCATGCAAAAAAAGACATAGCAACGCCTTTTTTTAAAATGTCACATGTAAAAAGAAAGAAAAAAAATGGAATCTACATATGAACTTCATAGACAATATTTCATCAATATGCACAACTACTGTGCCCTCTCGATTCTTTTTTTTTTCCTCTGTATTGATCGGTAAGAATTGGTTGGTTGGTTTGTGAGATTGACGGGACCAGACTGCTAGGGCCATCGGTCCCTCTGGAAGAATTATTATGTAATCTTTGTAAATGGAAGTCTCTTATTACACCAGTAAATCGTATCTGTGCAGCATGTACTACACATGTCAGTTAACGATTATTGCAGCCTACTCATTGAAAATCTTTTCAATAAAGACATGTTGCTGCTCAGTAGGACATCGTCTGACGTGGCAGTCTTTGCCATTCCACTTTCGCAACAACGTCGTTAGAAAGAAGCCTGCTGCCACATATTTGGACTGGCGTTTAACCTCACCATCGCAACCACTAGTTTGCCTATCCACTTAACAACTTCAGTGGAAAGAAGCCTGCTGCCACATCTTTGGAACGGCGTCCAGCTTCACCATGGCAACCAGTGGTTCCAAATGGTTTACTAACAGTCCTTGAGAGGGCAACCCACGTACTGTCAAAATGGAGTTCATTTATCCTACATGTTTAAATATTTTTAACGCTTCTTAATTGACAATAGCTGTTGAACAATCTAAGTTTAGTGTGTGTTTATTTTCCTTTCTTGGCAATGTTCTTTTAACTAAGAAATTTTACATTGCTATTCGACCTATAACGCATTGGTTAGTAACGACATCATTCCGTCAGAAGTGGGCGGAGCCTCCATTATATATAATTAGACGTGCACTGGTTTCTCCAGTCGTGATTTACCACCAGAAGGAGGTTCTTACTCATTGGTAATTCATCGTTTTATAGCTTTATAACTTTATCTATTTAATGTATGTAGCCCTCTAATTAAAGTTTTGTATACGACTTGTAGGTCTGAGCCGGCCGCGGTGGTCTAGCGGTTCAGGCGCTCAGTCCGGAACCGCGCGACTGCTACGGTCGCAGGTTCGAATCCTGCCTCGGGCATGGATGTGTGTGATGTCCTTAGGTTGGTTAGGTTTAAGTAGTTCTAAGTTCTAGGGGACTGATGACCAGAGATGTTAAGTCCCATAGTGCTCAGAGCCATTTTTTTGTAGGTCTGAAGATGACCACAGTAGTGGTCGAAACCGGTCACCGTAATAAATAAATTGTGATCAAGACTGTTTTTGATAGTAAATATAGATCAATTCAGATTGCGTTATCCACATTTTTAGGGCCAGAGTACTTGACTCACTTCACTAGTTATACTGTCTCTGCCACCCATGATCCTTCCCCAGTGTAGTCTTGAATGAACTGTCAGTTGTTTACAGTACTCAATCAATAACTCGTTTAGCACAATTTGTCTGTTTTAAAGAAAAAATAAATGTTGTTAGAACACTAAAATTACGCCAACACAATCAATCATTGAAACAGTCCCCACCAGCGTTACCTTTCAGCGTTCAGGCATATAACTGAGTACCATTCCATACGGTCGCAGCGATTCGATGACCATCGATTCTGGTACCTCAAACGGCAGTTCAAAGATCCGAGTGACCCCAAGCCTGAAGAAGCTACTGTTACATCGCTGATATGGCCATCACTGTGAAATTTAAATCCCCTTTGAGCATCGGCCATAGTTCTTTCACATGCAGCTTCATCTGTCATCTTGACGTATGTTGTGCTGCTTATAATGGATAGATCCATCCCGGTTTGGTCTGTAGCAGGTAAACGAACTTCTTCCGTCAAATAACTCTATTTCAAAAGGCCTGGTACTGGCATAGTCGTTGTCAAACGTAAATTTGAGCGTAGTCTTTCTAAAATTTTGTGCCATGGCGATCTCTTCAAACAACAACACGCGCTAGTATCAGTCGTGTAAACGCTTCGTCACCCACGCGCGCCCGCTGCCGGGACAACAGGTCCGTGCCGCGCCACTGCCTGATGCAGACTGTTTACAAGGCAGGTGCGTTAGCCACTGCGCCCGCCGGGACATAAGTCATCGCATCTGAGCGGACCAAATCGGCACGCCTCACAGCCGACCCGCGTTCCCACCTAGCGCCATCCATCCTCCCTGTTCCATGTCCTCCATGCTCGCTACCCTGAGATTCCCGCAGGAAGTCGGACGTATTTGTGCATCGGAACTGAAGAAGGTGGATCCACTGCCCATCTAGGTGTATCAGTTATGTGAATGCGGACATGTCCGAAAGAGCAGACACTATGCATTCATAAAAATGGTTGAGAGAGTCACATCCGGAAGCTGTAGCCTCACGTTCAGCACTTAACACGCACTCGTGACTGGCCAGGCGAAGAGTGCAGTCAGTCCACACTGCAGCGGAAAAGAAACATAGTAAGAATGTAGTGCTACGACGAAGGTGAGATCAGGATTGTCAGAAATACGTAGGCGCAATTCTATAAGTTAATAGGATTTTATTTCATAATGACAGAAGGTGTTGAACCTGCCTCCGTGGCCGAGTGCGCTAACACATTCCTGTGCACCGCTGCTCGACTCGGCGGTAAGAGAGTTCGAATCCGAGTAGTAGAAAAAATTTTGACTGCTGGTTCTGGAAGAAGTGGCTTTACCACTCGTCGCATGTGCATCATTTGTTTTACTGTACGCTGATCGTCAGAAGAGATTCTCTTTTGAAATGTATGACAAAATAATGTCTATCTTAAATCTTTTCCGGTCGGGGTGGCCGAGCGGTTCTAGGCGCTACAGCCTGGAACCGTGCGACCGCTACGGTCGCAGGTTCGAATCCTGCTTCGGGCGTGGATGTGTGTGATGTCCTTAGTTTAGTTAGGTTTAAGTAGTTCTAAGTTCTAGGGGACTGATGACCTCAGTAGTTAAGTCCCATAGTGCTCAGAGCCATTTGAACTACACTCCTGGAAATGGAAAAAAGAACACATTGACACCGGTGTGTCAGACCCACCATACTTGCTCCGGACACTGCGAGAGGGCTGTACAAGCAATGATCACACGCACGGCACAGCGGACACACCAGAAACCGCGGTGTTGGCCGTCGAATGGCGCTAGCTACGCAGCATTTGTGCACCGCCGCCGTCAGTGTCAGCCAGTTTGCCGTGGCATACGGAGCTCCATCGCAGTCTTTAACACTGGTAGCATGCCGCGACAGCGTGGACGTGAACCGTATGTGCAGTTGACGGACTTTGAGCGAGGGCGTATAGTGGGCATGCGGGAGGCCGGGTGGACGTACCGCCGAATTGCTCAACACGTGGGGCGTGAGATCTCCACAGTACATCGATGTTGTCGCCAGTGGTCGGCGGAAGGTGCACGTGCCCGTCGACCTGGGACCGGACCGCAGCGACGCACGGATGCACGCCAAGACTGTAGGATCCTACGCAGTGCCGTAGGGGACCGCACCGCCACTTCCCAGCAAATTAGGGACACTGTTGCTCCTGGGGTATCGGCGAGGACCATTCGCAACCGTCTCCATGAAGCTGGGCTACGGTCCCGCACACCGTTAGGCCGTCTTCCGCTCACGCCCCAACATCGTGCAGCCCGCCTCCAGTGGTGTCGCGACAGGCGTGAATGGAGGGACGAATGGAGACGTGTCGTCTTCAGCGATGAGAGTCGCTTCTGCCTTGGTGCCAATGATGGTCGTATGCGTGTTTGGCGCCGTGCAGGTGAGCGCCACAATCAGGACTGCATACGACCGAGGCACACAGGGCCAACACCCGGCATCATGGTGTGGGGAGCGATCTCCTACACTGGCCGTACACCACTGGTGATCGTCGAGGGGACACTGAATAGTGCACAGTACATCCAAACCGTCATCGAACCCATCGTTCTACCATTCCTAGACCGGCAAGGGAACTTGCTGTTCCAACAGGACAATGCACGTCCGCATGTATCCCGTGCCACCCAACGTGCTCTAGAAGGTGTAAGTCAACTACCCTGGCCAGCAAGATCTCCGGATCTGTCCCCCATTGAGCATGTTTGGGACTGGATGAAGCGTCGTCTCACGCGGTCTGCACGTCCGGCACGAACGCTGGTCCAACTGAGGCGCCAGGTGGAAATGGCATGGCAAGCCGTTCCACAGGACTACATCCAGCATCTCTACGATCGTCTCCATGGGAGAATAGCAGCCTGCATTGCTGCGAAAGGTGGATATACACTGTACTAGTGCCGACATTGTGCATGCTCTGTTGCCTGTGTCTATGTGCCCGTGGTTCTGTCAGTGTGATCATGTGATGTATCTGACCCCAGGAATGTGTCAATAAAGTTTCCCCTTCCTGGGACAATGAATTCACGGTGTTCTTATTTCAATTTCCAGGAGTGTATTTTTGTTATTGAACTGTGTAGGTCCTAAAACTTCCAAAGGTAACACCTCTTTTAGGAAAACTGTACCTGCAACAGAACGATATAGTCGTTCACTGTCAAAAGATGTCAATAAAGACAATCTTTTTGACATTGTGCACACCACTTTCTAATCGCTTTTTCCTCCAAGAGTGTAGTCTTTTCAGTTTGTCTTCATACTAGCACTGCGTAGGGGCTCAAAAACATTCCCGTTCAAGATGGGACTCTTTATCAGCTTTAACGCTCTCATTATTCATTATTCTTAAACATAATGAATACAGAGCCATAGCGATAGAAGGCATTTCCTGCGGGGGAAGCAGACGAGTTGTTCGTTCTTTTTAAGAACAATATTACCCTTACAATGGTACACCAACACATTCTCTGAAGTGCGATACTTACTACTGCAAAGAGAACTGAAGAATGTACTCCGAGTAGTCTGAACTATTGTGAGATATTCTTGAATTCCGCATTAAAAATTTCTTCAGTAAGTTACTCGAATGCGCTTCATCGTTCTAGTGAGATTTCCTTTAAGCTTAAGGTTTAAATTTGTTTAAGAGTGCAACCCCCGGAAAATTGATGTGACTGTTGAAATTAACTTTTTCAGGACAGTTACGAGTCGCACTCTGTATGTTTTATTGACTGATTTTGCTATTTAATGTAACAGCCAACTACTGCACTTTAAACTGTAAATTCCAGAGTTTCTGGTGATGCTCTTGGTAAATTAAAGAGCGAAACCGACCGATAAAACATCCCAAGTGTGTCTTGTGGCTGTCCTGAAAAACTAAAGTATACACCCGTTGTAGAGACACAACTAATCTCTACCGCACCAACGAACACGACCCGGCGTCCACACTAGCAGAGGGGTCCCGGCGCCAGCCAACCGCCAACGCTTTGATATTAGAGCTAGGAGAGCAAACCGCAATTAAGGCCAGCCGCTTCGTTGGCTGCGATTTCCGCCAATACTCACAGAGCAAATCTCGGCCAACTAAGCGGTTAGCTGTCGTTCGTTGGCGTTCGTTGGCCTAGTGTGTACGCACCTTTACGCAGCTACAAGCACAACGCGCTCGCTAGATGGGGAGGTGGACCCTGAAAGAGTCAGCACGCCATATTTATGGCCGCTGGCCTGGTACACAGGACAGCAATATCTTTAGACGGTTCCCCACGCTCGCTTAGACAAATACCTCGCTGGTCTCCAGTAGCCGCCTAAAAAAATAGGGACACACTTTTAACATACGATACCATATATACTTAAGTCCATACGATTCACAGACAAATGGTGGAAACGATTTCCCTCGGTTTGGTTAAGTGACGACTGTGATGGAAGACCACGCAGTCACGAACCTAAATAAATTGCTAGGTCGTGAAGATAAAATTAAAAGCGAACGACGTCATCAAGGGACAATCGGTTACAGCAAGGAGATACTGCTTAGCAATGGAGCAAATTTCATGTTTGATAGCATCAACAAAACTTATAACTCGGTTGGGAGTGGTGAACTGGGAGCCTTTCTTAGGCTATAATACTGTGAACATTGAACATGACGCAGCCACCACACATTCTGTCCATCAGGAAACGCCACAGGTGAATCAGATATTCCCTCGCCGAATAAACGGCCCCAGTTGCTTCATTCATTGTCCTCACGGTCGTTGAAAATTCCTGCATTGGAAACTTCTCTTATAAGGACGAATGAAAGTCAAAAGAATATCGAGAAGACGAGTTGTTCGCTTTTTTTTAAGAACAATATTACCCTTACAATGGTACACCAACACAGCTCTGAAGTGCGATACTTACTACAGCTAAGAGAACTGAAGAATGTACTCAGAGCACTTTGAACTATTGTGAGATATTCTTGAATTCCGCATTAAAAAAAGAGCACTATGGGACTTAACTTCTGAGGTCATCAGTCCACTAGAACTTAGAACTACCTAAACCTAACTAACCTAAGGACATCACACACATCCATGCCCGAGACACGATTCGAACCTGCGGCCGTAGCGTCCGCATTAAAAATTGCTTCAATAAGTTACTCGAATGCGCTTTATCGTTGTAGTGAAATTTCCTTTAAGCTTAAGGTTTCAATTTGTTTAAGAGTGCAACCCACTGAAAATTGAACATGTATACACAGGAAAAATTCGCTGCTTCTGACTGGACAGAGCCATTACGTGCATGGCAGCAACACAAAAATATCTGTGACAAAAATTCATCCTCTGTACATTTTCAGTAGAAACCACACGTGCACAAGTAAAAAAATGGCGATTGGTCAACACTGTATTTTCACTCAAGAGGTTAAAATAGCGTAGTCCAGTCATAGCAGAGGGTGGAGACTTTTGTGTTATAATTCTCTAAGCGAGAGAATCAATTCCAGTTAGATATGTATTTATTTTTGTTTGCTGATTGTGGCCTGCATGGTTGACATCTGGTTTCTTAATCGCCAAACAGTTATTAGAGTAGGTGCTGTACACAACTCGTGAAATTACTCAATCATGTCACAGAAATAATCATCGGTTTTTCCCCACTTTTAAAGATGCATTTGGCCGTTAAGCGTTCACTCTGGGCTTTTACCAAACGCCTTACGGATGTGCGGTTATTATTGCTATTACCAAACTATTGACATTTGAGTTTAAATATCGATGTTTCAACACCGATTCTATGTCTTCGAAACACCGTAATATCCATATTCAACACACAAAATTGACCTTCGGTGTTGACACAAAAACAGGTTATTTCTCGCCATTGTCAGTTACTTTTCCGCCATGTAAACCAATATTATTCTGAATATGCCTCGGAATGATACCAATGCAACGCTTTTGCGACTGGCTACAAGTAGCGAAAGAGAAGGCGGCAAATATTTTTAGCGGTAGTGACCCGAAGAAAGTAGTAGCCTATTTCAGATTCTGGGTCTAAAAACTTCCTTCAACCAACATTGAGTTTACGTTTCCGAAATAACTCAGAATAACCTTCAGAAAGTGGAACGAAGGGTGGAGGCTTTTCTAAAGCTAAGTTGTATATGATTTTTACAGATGCACAACCGTCTCGAACTGTTGAAAACGAACGCTTTCAAAAAAATAAAAATAAAAAACCGCTGATAATCATTGCGTGTTTGTGTAAAATAACGTCGAGACATACACTCAAGAGGATGCTGGAAAATCAGAACTAATTCAAAAATAAAATTCATAATGTGAACAATTTAACATTCACAACAGATGTTTGGACACAGTGCAGTGTAGACGTTTTCTATGAATTACCATTCGTTATTTTGATGGCAATGATATGAGAACGGCTACTCTTGGCACCTATGAGCCGTCAGGATCACACATAGGTGAATACATGTTATTACAGACATTTAATTAATGGGGAATAAATAAATTAGAAGCAAAACACAGTGTCATTGATGCAGGAACAAATATGGTTAAAGCAATAAAAACAGCATTTGAAATAATATGTACTTGGTGTTTTGCTCACATGGTCAGTCCGGTAGAAAAAATCTATTGAAAATACTGAGGTAGAATCAGATTTGGCTACTGCTCTGAAGAGGACTGTAATGTGTTTTGGCTACGAAAAGAATTAGATCTTAGTCTAGTTCAAGAAGTACCAAATACATGGAATTCAACGTGCATTCAGTGGACTATCAGCTTGGAAACCATGACTGCGGTTACTCTTGACGCAGCTTCACAGACAGGAGCACCTACGATGGTGTACTCGACGACGAAGTTGGGTGCACGAATGGCAAAACGTCATTTTTCGGATGAATCCAGGTTCTGTTAACAGCATCATGATGGTCGCATCCGTGTTTGGCGACATGGCCAGTTACCACGTTAGTACACCAACCATGCTATCAACCGTAGACATTGTAGATCTGGCAAATGTGTATGTCATTTTGTGGCCTATAAGAAGTGGCTACTAGTGAAATTTGTGTAGAAAAGTACTTCACAAGCAGCAAAGTAATGCCAATAACGAACGTGTTGAATATCAAAATATCAGGCCTGCAACCAATACAGACCATAGGAGAGAATCGGAGCCATAACACGATAACAGAAACAAAACAGCACTTCCTATGAACTGCACATGTTAACATTGTAGCCACATCAAAGTTGTTTTATCCCAGATTCAAGAAAATAAACTTGCAAGATGCATTAGCATGTTCGAAGGCAATCTAAACCATCAAGATGCATTAGCATGCTCGAAGGTAATCTAATCCACCAAGGATCTCCTTGCAGCTGTTGAAACGACTGTATGGGCTACAACGTTATCAAAACCGAGAAGCCAAATTTGATTGATGGAATAAACATTATAAAAAGCAAAAGAAAAGTATAACTTGAAAAGTGGAACAGATGTGTACCTATCAACACAGTTTGATTATTATCTGAAAAATCGCGTTCTAGATCTTAGAAACTAATCATTATAAGGACAAAATCGTATAATCGGTATTAACTATCCAAAGCTCTTAAGAACTGCTCTTAAAATATTTGAGTTATGCAGGCACAGCATCACCTCCTGAAAGACTGTTTTCAAATTCAGTATATGCTCTCTGTCGACAATGCAATATACTGAAGGGCAAACGCTGTGAAAATAAATATTGTTATATTCTGTAGACAAAAAGTTCTCGGATATTTAATATTAATTATTGCTGGATATAATGCTTAATTAATATGACAGTAAATCTATTTATTTGCTCTACAAATTCGTCGTTTAGCACCGACGTTTTTTGGTCGATTACCATCGGGCATCGAAGTGAAGGCGTCGATATTGAAATAGAAATCAGGTTCAATTATTTCCCAACATCACACACTCATACTACACATCTGCGTGTTTCCTGGTCTATTTTCAGCATTGCTTCCTCCCCCCTCAGTGTTCCCCTACTGCAAAGTAACAAACGGTCAGCTCCACCCATCTCCGTTACGGTGTAACCCCGATGATCTTTCCTTCCACTACTGAACTCAAACTTCTCTTCGGTAGGTGTCCTTCAATCACAAGTATTATATACCCACATCAATTAAGTTAATTGCTTTGCACCACTTCATCTTCTACAACCGAGCCCAGATTCAGATACCTCTTTAATTAAGATAGAGGTTACAAAGTATTTGTCTACAGTGATTCAATTGTATGCCGTAATGACTCTCCTTGTGATATTGTTGTATTGTAGCTCTGAAAATTCTATAGCTCGCTCACCACTGTCTCAGTTCACATTCCAGGATCAAAAAAACTAACATTGGAATACCGTTTGTTGATCCTAAAGACATTTTACGCAAATTCTGGATATATCACAGTGATGAGACGCGTATTTAACAGCAGATTTGGTCGAAGAACAGCACCACACGGAATGACCATTTCTCGATGAGATTACAGCACAGAAATGAAATCAAATTGTGATGACAAAATTTAAGCAACGTCTCATACAGATTTTGTGTAAAGTTTTCCGTGTTTTTTAAGAAGTTGATGAAATGTTTTGTAAAGACCAGATCCCTACATGGTTCCAGGAAGAGCGACTCAGAACGACCTGCCTCAGTTACAGCTCTGGAGAAAGAGGAACGAGTGTTAACATAATCAGTGAGGAGCCCACTACATCAAAAAGACATGGAACACAACTCAGGATGTCACGGTGATCTCTCCAGAAGATAATGAAAGAGAAATTTAACCTTTTCCGTGAAAAAACTCGATCGTGCCAATCTTTGAGCGTCGGTGATATGGAGGGGCAATATTCTTTTGCGTAGAGTGTACAATTATTATGTGTTATTTGTGGTTATTCAAAGCAGGGATCCTGCAGAAACATATGTAAAGATTTATTATGGGTTAAGTGAACATTTTAGAGACTTTGACATGTTAAGCCACAATAAACTGAAGCGACAGCAGTCGAATAAGGAGGCCGATGACCAGCAAAGTTTGCGTCGCAGTCAGCGCTTCTACAGATCAACGACCGAGCAGATGTGCAATGCCTCCAAGGAAAACAACTACCAGCGCAGTTCGCACATCAGCGGTCAATGCTCCAGGAACTGTCATCATACTGAACTCACGTGCATGACGTATCTGGCGATGTGGATGAGGACGACAAGCAAATGCCCTTCCACGCCAGCATACTGGTAAAACAAGAAAAGCCTGCACGTGTGTCGACATTGGTCACGTTTCTGTCCAACATGACAAGCGTAGATCAATAACTGAAGCGTCAGTCGTCGCCCTAGAAACTTCGCGACATTGGCAAAAACACAGAATAAATACACTACTGGTCATTAAAATTGCTGCACCACGAAGATGACAGGAAGAAGATGCTGTGGTATGCAAACGATTAGCTTTTCAGAGCATTCACACAAGCTGGCGCCGGTGCCGACACCTACAACGTGCTGACATGAGGAAAGTTTCCAACCGATTTCTCATACACAGACAGCAGCTGACCGGCGTTGCCTGGTGAAACGCTGTTGTGATGCCTCGTTTAAGGAGGAGAAATGCGTACCATCACGACTTTGATAAAGGTCGGATTGTAGCGTATCGCGATTGCGGTTTATCCTATCGCGACATTGCTGCTCGCGTTGGTCGAGATCCAATGACTGTTAGCAGAATATGGAATCGGTGGGTTCAGGAGGGTAATACGGAACGCCGTGCTGGGTTCCAACGGCCTCGTATCATTAGCAGTCGAGATGACAGGTATCTTATCCGCATGGATGTAACGGATCGTGCAGCCACGTCTCGATCTCTGAGTCAACAGATGGGGACGTTTGCAATACAACAACCATATGCACGAACAGTTCGACGACGTTTGCAGCAGCATGGACTATCAGCTTGGAAACCATGACTGCGGTTACTCTTGACGCAGCTTCACAGACAGGAGCACCTGCGATGGTGTACTCGACGACGAAGTTGGGTGCACGAATGGCAAAACGTCATTTTTCGGATGAATCCAGGTTCTGTTTACAGCATCATGATGGTCGCATCCGTGTTTGGCGACATCGCGGTGAATGCACACTGGAAGCGTGTATTCGTCATCGCCGTACTGGCGTATCACCCGGCGTGATGGTATGGGGTGCCATTGGTTACACATCTCGGTCACCTCTTGTTCGCATTGGCGGCACTTCGAACAGTGGACGTTACATTTCAGATGTGTTACGACCCGTGGCTCTACCCTTCATTCGATCCCTGCGAAAACCTACATTTCAACAGGATAGTGCACGACCGTATGCTGCAGGTCCTGTACAGGCTTTTCTGGATACAGAAAATGTTCGACTGCAGCCCTGGCCAGCACATACTCCAGATTTCTCACCAACTGAAAACGTCTGGTCAACTGTGGCATCGTGTTGAAGCTGCATGGGCAGCTCTACCTGTACACGCCATCCAAGCTCTGTTTGACTCAATGCGCAGGCGTATCAAGGCCGTTATGACGGCCAGAGGTGGTTGTTCTGGGTACTGATTTCTCAGGATCTATGCACCCAAACTGCGTGAAAGTGTAATCACATGTCACTTCTAGTATAATATATTTGCCCAATGAATACCCGTTTATCATCTGCATTTCTTCTTGGTTTAGCAATATTAATGGCCAGTAGTGTACCTCCGACATACGGACATGAGGCGGGTTTTGAGAGGAGAAAGAAGGGACGAAGAATCGTCACCTGGACGGACGAAATGATGTTTAGTAAGCGAGCGTCATACTTTGCTGCAAAAGCTTAGCCGCTACACCGTTCGACAGAAGAATATGGCAGTACCAAGCCAATAGGCCAACACACAAGATGCCATCCCCGATGTTACCAGAAAGAAGTTTGCGTGATACTTACCCAGGCGGCAGGTGAGGATAAAGGGACTGCGGGCTCAGCTAATGGGTCACCTGGGAACCTAGAAGTTGATGAACTCCTCCAGAAGACGCCAAATCTGAGGGTCACTGGTTCGATTCCGGGACGAAGCACTCCGTGCCACGCCCTAGCTGCTTGTTAATTATGCAACGAACGAATTGAAAATGAGAAGACGAGGCCGCTGAAGGAGTGGATCACGGGTACGGTACACAATGAAAGAATACGCTGCATGGCGCTCCTCTGCAACACGAGCCGTCGCCAGGTCAGTGGTCACTGGAATCTGCATGATACTACTCGGCGCCACACTGCTGCCGCAAGGAATTTTGCGAGTTGAAACACAATGTAGTACTCTGTTTGTTTAAAGGGTCTCATGTCTCAATAAATGACTGACAGTGGAGCTCGTGGTTTTGCGGTAGCGTTCTCGTTTCCCGCGCACGGGGTCCCGGGTCCGATTCCTGACGAGGTCAGGGATTTTCCCTACCTCGAGATGACTGGGTGTTGTTGTGTCGTCTTCATCATCATCATTCATCCCCATTAAGGTCGAAGGAAGGCAATGGCAAACCACCTAGAACCTTGCCTAGCCGGCGGTGTGGGTCTCCCACATCATCCCCTACGCTCCTCGGAGTATCAGACCTCATCATCATCAATGGAACCACCAATGTCTCACTCACAACTCACCCACTGAGCCAAGGAAAGAATCCATTCCACCACCCATAAAGTGTCGCATTCCCTCGCGGCATCCCTGACAAAATAATGATCTTTTCTCCTCTCTGACGCTCAATGTGTCACAAAACCCAAACCTGTTACATTTGGAAATGAAGATGATTGAGGCCTTTGAAAATCGAACAGTCGATACTGGACAGACCTGGTTTAGTAATGAGGCACACTCCATGGGTCAACAAACAGAACTGCTGCTACTAAGCGACTGAAAAACCACGTTTTCAAGCTGCTGCTGCACGTCATTAACAAAAAGTCATGTTTGGTACGCAAGCAGTGCACAATGCATTATTGGTCTCATTTTTATTGACAGACCTAGCATCACAGACAAATACAGAAAGGTACTGAAACTTGATTTTGTACTGGCTTCATCTCGCAGACGAAGGTTCCGAAGCTAGTGGTTTATGCAGTGTGGAGCACGTCCAGACCACACTGCCGATGCTTAAGTTTTATTTAATGAGACGTACAGAGATTAGATCATTACCTTGGATACCTTAACCATTCACTGGACACGGTGTGGCATGGCTCCTTTATAGTCCCGATATAGCCCGTGTGGTTATCTCTTATGAGGTTATCTGATGAACAGAGTCTTCAAAAAAGTGCCTTGAACACCACAGGAAGTTGGTACTACAATTTCCAGAGAGATTTGTGTAGTCTGAAAAGATGTTCTTGAGAAAGGCATCAAGGAATTCGGCTAAAGGCTATACACACTCGTCGCTGCAGAAGGAAAACACTTTGAAAACCTTCTGTGTTAAATTTCAGGTTGTCTGCTGTAGCATAAATACGATAGCAAAAATCATATCACCCGACATTACGTCGTAGTAACCAAGAACGTTCTAACAAGTATTTTAAGCCACTCTGTACTTACCGTGCACGCGACCGCAGCGTTGGCAAATTGTCATTCTTTGACTTACATTTTCTATCGATAATATGCGCTGATAGAAATTTACTTCGAACAGGTTGTTTGACAATTCATATTATACGCTTCTAGAGGTTGCAGATGGGAATTAGTGGATCTATTTCTGCATAGGAATTCATATCCGGAAACATCATCCAATGACGCTAAGAGCGTCAAAGTTATAGGCGCCGGCGCCTGGAAATGTATGTATAAACAAGGTGATTTCGTGATGATGCTACAAACTTTCTTTGTTGCTAAGGTTGTATGGCAGGCAACTTCCAGAGGTGGTAACACGGACCAAGACAAGAAACAATGTGCAGCAAACATGGGCTCTAAAATGCATACCTTAAGAGCTACGTGCATTTGTTCAGTAGAGAGTATGTGTTCCAAAGTAGCGAAGATGAACAAGTACTCATAGCTCCTCAGGTATGTATTTTAGAACCCATGCTTACTGGATTTTTTCCTCGTTTTCGTCCAAGCTATCACGTCCGTACGTTTCCTACTCTACAATCTTAGCAACAACAGTACCATTAAATATATTCCACGGTCAGAGGTGCCAGAATGGTTTTCGCTTATAACGTTCGACTCCTTCGTTTTCGGTACAGGGACCCTTACTTCAAATTCGTACATTCTCCATTAACCTAGAAAGTTTGTAAAATCATCAGTAAATCATCCTGCATATACAATGAAGAGCCAAAGAAACTGGCACACCTGCCTAATATCGTGTAGGGTCCTCGCGAGCACGCAGAAGGGCCGCAACACGACGCGGCATGGGCTCGACTAATGTCTGAAGCAGTGCTGGAGGGAACTGGCACCGTGAATCCTGCAGGGCTATCCATAAATCTGTAAGAGTACGAGGGGCTGAAGATCTCTTCTGAGCAGCACGTTCCAAGGCATCCCAGATATGCTCAATAATGTTCATGTCTGGGGAGTTTGGTGGCCAGCTAAAGTGTTTAAACTCTAAAGGGTTTACCTGGACTTGTGGGGTGTCTTACTGTCCTGCTGGAATTGTCTAAGTCCTTCAGAATGCAAAACAGACATGAATGGATGCAAGTGATCAGGATCCTTACGCAGTAATCAAGGGTACACGTGAGGGCCTTCGGCTACGAAAGCCCATATCGATGTTTCGTTGAATGGTTGGCACGCTGACAATTGTTGATGTCCCAGCACTGAAATATGCAGCAATTTGCGGAAGGCTTGCACTTCTGTCACATTGAAAGAGTTCTCTTTAGTCGTCGTTGGTCCCGTTCTTGCAGGATTTTCTGGCGGTCGCGGCAATGTCAAAGATTTAATGTTTTACCAGAGTCCTGATATTCATGGTACACACATGAACTGGTCGTACGGGAAAATCCCCACTTCATCGCTACGTCGGAAATTCTATCTCCCATCGCTTATACGCCTACAATAACACCACATTCAAACTCACTTAAATCTTGATAACCTGCCATTGTAGCAGCAGTAATCGATCTAACAACTGCGCCAGACACTTGTTGTCTTACATAGGCGTTGCCGACCGCAGCGCCGTATTCTACGTGTTTACGTATCTCCGTATATGAATGCGCATACCTATACCAGTTTCCTTGGCGCTGCGGTGTGCACACATTTACAGGCTCCAGCGCCTATAACTTTGACGCTCAGTAGCGTAGTTCATGAAGTTTCCGGACATGGGTTCCTATGTGTAACTTGATCTACTAAGTCCCCTCTATAACCTCTAGAAGTGTACAATATGAATTGTGAAACACCCTGTAGATATTTTTGTACTGCTGGTACGTTAAGAACCACGGTGAAAAATCGAGTACGTGAACTTTTCATAGCCTTTTAATACAAAATTTTGTACACTACCACGTCCTAAACAGTGACTTAACGAGCGAGGTGGCGCAGTGGTTAGACACTGGACTCGCATTCGGGAGGACGACGGTTCAATCCCGCGTCCGGCCATCCTGATTTAGGTTTTCCGTGATTTCCCTAAATCACTCCAGGCAAATGCCGGGATGGTTCCTCTGAAAGGGCACGGCCGACTTCCTTCACCGTCCTTCCCTAATCCGACGAGGCCGATGACCACGCTGTCTGGTCTCCTTCCCCAAACCAACCAACCAACAACAGTGACTACCCAAAAGTGGTTCAAATGGTTCTAAGCGCTATGGGACTTAACAGGTCATGAGTGCCCTAGACTTAGAACTACTTAAACCTAACTAACCTAAGGACATCACCCACATCCATACCCGAGGCAGGATTCGAACCTGCGACCGTAGCAGCAGCGCGGTTCCGGACTGAAGCGCCTAGAACCGCTCGGCGTCAACGGCCGGCTTAAACAGTGACTGCTTAAGACACTGAAATTATCTTTAACCTACAAATGTAATCTGGAAGCGAAAATCGAATCTAAGACGGAGACGTTTACTAGCTGAAGTAAACGCACCTTCGCACGGCTGACTTAGCTGGCAGCTAGCAGGACCCACCTGGCAACGCGGGCTCTGACGGCAGTTGTCCCGTGAGCAGACGACGTCAACTGGCCGGTGCCCGAAGCAGCGGACTTTCTGTTCGACGCAGCTTTACGCACTCGCGCCGAGCAGCCGTGAGAAGCGACTGATTGTATGCTAACGTATCTTGCACTGTTGACACGTGCCGTTGCCCCGCTTATTCGGTCGCGCTCCTGAGCATATCCGAGTAAACAACTATTGTGTGTAATATGTGTACGTCTGCAGAAAAATTACGTGCGACTTTTCAAGACACTGTTGATCAAAAAAATGGTTCAAATGGCTCTGAGCACTATGGGACTTAACATCTGAGGTCATCAGTCCCCTAGAACTTAGAACTACTTAAACCTAACTAACCTAAGGACACCACACACATCCATGCCCGAGGCAGGATTCGAACCTGCGACCGTAGCGGTCACGCGGTTCCAGACTGAAGCGCCTAGAACCGCACGGCCACACCGGCCGGCCTCCGATGATCGGCCCTGTCTTTAAATGTAGTAAAAGCGCGTGAATCGTTACGTGCGACTTCGCGGCACGTTCACGCGTGTAAATATGGAATTTAAAATCTCATTTACTTTACTTCTGTTGTCAGCTTTACATTTGGCCGGTGTATGAATCTTTTTATTGTTAAAGCACTCCTTCGTCAGGCCACGAGCAGCCTACCGGGACCATCCGACCGCCGTGTCATCCTCAGATGATGCGGATAGGAGGGGCGTGGGGTCAGCACACCGCTCTACCGGTCGTTATGATGGTATTCTTGACCGAAGCCGCTACTATTCGGTCGAGTAGCTCCTCAATTGGCATCACGAGGATGAGTGCATCTCCAATTTCGTTTTATTTATCGTTGTTTGGTGTAAGGGAGCTTGAAACCGTAGTCGCTAGCGCCTGTACATTACTACTCCTAGAGTTTAATCTAAAACAATTTAATCAAAATTCATCAATATCTATATACTGCGAATCACCGTGAAGTTCTTCAAAGAGGGTATTGCTTATTGTGCCGCATATTTGGGTTTCTATTTGATTTGCATGGAGCGTGGAATAATGATACCTTTTATGCCTCAGTACGAGGTATTAACTTTATTTATATTGTCTCAACAGCTAAAATTGCAGCAGCATGATGGTGTCAAACGATTATAATTTTAGCAAAATAGAGTACGGTCGACAGAAGTAAACGGACGGGGCAAGACGGAACCACAGGGTAGAACTGAACTGGGGGCTGTTGTGGCTATAATGTGGTGCACTCTATAACCAATTTCATGAACTATTAGTCTAGCGAAACCACTTTCATAAACTATTAGTCCAGCGATAAACATGGTGAGAAACCATTGTAGTAGAGTTTAGTTTTGACTGTTGTGGTAGTAACATGTTTGGATTTGTTTTTCCGCGTGTGTATTACAATATTAGTAACTCTTTATAGACAAGCTCCGCAAAAATGCTTTAACTATTAATTTTCTCTTTCTTAAAACTCAAAACTCCTGATAGGCTTATTTCTTTTTTTGTCTAAGCGCTTTGTTGGGTTTTGAACTTTTCCTAACCTCGCTTCCACTCAGCCCCACGTAGCCTACTATTCTTCTCTCGTTTTCACTTTTTAGTATTCATATTTCTGGAGACATCGTGCCGATACGTGGGGTTGTATCGCGCATGTCGTCTGCGAGTGTTTGGAAACCGAGGCGTCAAATAATTCGCGCGCCAGCCACCACACATATAAGTGTTTTTGTTTGTGCATCTTCCATGTTAGCAGTTAGTTCGTGCGTATTACGGGACAGTGCTGATGTTTTTGCTCCCTGCATATCGAGTTAGTTTCAACAATACGCTCGGAACGAGAGAACAATTCGCGTATTCTTTTCTGCTCCTGTGGCTGTGGTCAATATAGCTAATGTTAATATTGTTCGAAGGAGTTTGTGTGGTATGGTTCCATCGATGAGGTGCACGCAGGTTCTAACAATCGAACGACAGTCTGCTCAGCTTGTGTCGACGAATTGGTGACTCCAACGTGATATACGTGCGTAGTACCATTGGATTAACGACCGCTTACAGAAGAGAATTGCAAAATGACTGACGCGAACCCTGCCGTGTGCACAGTGTCACGACTGGCTGCAAGACTACCGGCTTTCTGGCCACACAATCCAGATTTGTGGTTTGCGTAGGTGGAGGCCAGATTTTTCTATCCTGGTATTTTGGCAGATGCTACCAAGTTTGCACTGCTATTAAGCCCATTACATCACCAGTACGCCACGGAACTGCAAGATGTATCGAATTCGCCACTAGAGTCTAGCTCTTACCATCGGCTTACAAGCTGAATTGATCGAGCTAATGTCAGCATCGCAGGAGTAGTGGGACAAAGAGAACATGAGCGCGGTTTGTTAGTGTGGGTTTCGTACAACAGGAACAAGTATGCGTTCAAGGGCAAACCTATTGATCTCTTTTGCTTGACACGTTATGACCCCCTGGGGATAATCCTTCCTTTTGATTGACAGGTCAGCCTATTCTCCCACTCCCTCCCTACCCCTCCTCCTCCCAGCCCCTCAGGAAACCTCCAACCCACCTCTATCCTCTCCCTCACTGATAAAAGCACATTTTCAGGTCGGAGTCATTCGAATAGCCACCTCCCACTGTATCAATTCGATTAAATTGATTGATTAATTAACCCTCCCCCTTTGGTGGACCCCTCACTGCTTCCTCCCTTCCCCTCCCCTCCCCCTTCATGCAAATTGACAGCTCTGTGCTGGAGAAGAAGGATCTCATGACAGGAAATTCAATTACATAGCAGAGGGTATATTATTTATCTATAAAAAAATCCAGTTTGCAGGGGTTGGATCTCTCTTGCCCCTCATTCTCTGCTGCTTGGGAAGATGCAAGTCTTGTAAAGAAGTAATTGAATAGATCTTTTTTTTACTCCAAACATGCATCATGAAACACCCATCACACGTAATTACACACAAAGCATATGCCATCCACTAGACCACACAGAACGCCGCCCGTGCAGGCCGCCAGGATGCGCCACACTGGCGAAAGCCTGAGAAGCAGCCGAGCCACACAGAAGCGTCCGCTCGAACCCTGTGACTGACAGACCAGATATCATGCTAATCCCCAAACAAAAGCATCCAAGAAATTCCTGTCGAAACATGTGCTCTTTCTCTGTTTCTCCTCGTCTCCTGTCGGGTTGCACACTCTGTCAGTCGCGGTAAGACTGAATGGCAAACAAAGCAAGGTTTACCTGGTAAACGCCTGCAGAATACCGATCCATGCTAGAACTCCTTCATTCCAAGGCAAATGGTTATTGGGAATCGTTCCAGAAATACTGCTGAAGTCAAGAAATAATTAATTTTCAGTCACATTATCGTGATGTGCGGGATATAAGGCGAGCGCAATAGCTCACCAGTCGCATTCAGCTCTGGAAGAAGAAGAAGAACCATGAAGTGTTGCCAGCAGTCGAAATCCTCATCTGCCTCTCCATTGTAGAAGAAGCGTAGAAGTAAGCATTCATTACGTGTCATTGTTACTATTACTGCATATAGCAGTTCCCTTTCCTTGTTCAACTCTATGTTATTGTCTGTGGATTCTTATTATTTCTTCTTCTTCTTCTTCTTCTTTGTTCAGCGAGCTCTAGGGTGTCTGGACGAGCAGCAGCCCCCATCACCTTGTCGGGACTTGCAGCAAACTCCGGCCTGTCAGGATCAGCAGTGGTAGCAGCACCGTGGGATCCTATAGCGCGCATAGCCCACTTGCTGGAGCAGAACAACAAGCTGCTATTGTCTGTCCAGCTAATTGATTTAGATGCCCAGCAAGTCCCTGACCCTCTGAAGAACTGTGCTGGGGACCTTACACCATATGATGCTGGTCAGTACTGGTGTCCAACGTATGCACGATCCCAGAACATTCCGGTGTTACTGCAAGGACAGGGTGTTGACGTGGTGGGTGAGAAGCTGCCGATTCCCCCCAGTGCTCTGCTGCTTTTCACTTCAACTTGTAATTTAACAGCTAGTGGTTCAAAGTACTTAAATATTGGTATAGATTCATCAGTGGACATTGACTGGCTTGTTGCATCAGAGATTGAAAGTGCATTGAGAAGTGTTAAAATACTGTTTATGGAGCTGGGATGGGATGAACTGTGTCATGCAGAGCATTACATCAATGGATGACCTCTGAGTATTCCCTATCTCCGGACATTTACCGTGTGGATATGACACTTTCTCTAATATCATTGTACGACAGTGTGACACTCATGGTGAGATCTGGAGATTGATACATTTTTATCTGCAACATGTCCGCAGCTCGTGGTCTAGTGGCTGGCATTGCTGAATCTGGATCATGGGGTCCCGGGTTCGATTCCCGGCTGGGTTGGGAATTTTCTCTGCCTGGGGTGGGGGAGGGGGGGCGCTGGGTGTTTGTGTTATCATCATTTCATCATTATCACCATCATCATCATCATCTGTGACAGTGAATAGATTGGACTGTGTACAAAACTGGACTGTGAGAAAATTGGGATTTTGTACAGGCAATGATGACCATGCAGTTGAGCACCCCACAAGCCATACACCATCATCTGCAACATTCTACAATTACAAACTTGTTTGGTCTATGGAAGGCGCTATCCCTTGTGCTAGAAAGACTGAAGTGTGGGCTGCCTTGTGTTCAAAGTGTATATAAAGATATCGTGAATTATCTTCATACATATAGTGTGTATGCAGATGATATAGAACAGTACATCAATAGTGTCAAAAGAAAAAGCTACAGAAACTCCCATCATTTTGAGAGAAATGCATGCTGAATTCACTGCACACAAGAAACAGTTACTCAGGAACTACTGTAAAAAATGAATCAGTTGTTTTTGTCGGTGTTGATATAATGCAGCCTAAGTATAATTGCTGAAATGTAAGTAAAATAGATAAAATCAGGCTTTCGACAGCCCCTTGTCCTCATCGCTACATTTGGTCCCGAAAAAGGATGGTGCATGGCGGCCTTGTGTTGGCTACAGAGCCCTGAATGCCAAACCAATACGGGACAGATACCCAGTGCCGTTGTTACGTGACTATAACTATGCGTTGAGTGGTGTAGTTATTTTTAGCGTCCTGAACTATGCCACTCCTTTTGGCCTGTTGAGAGAAAATTTATGACTTTTGGACTGAGGAACACTGCTCAAACATGGCAATGCTTCATTGATTCTCTGCTAGAGGGCCTAACTTTTGCTTTCGCTTACCTGGACAATATTTTAGCTTTTTGCCAACGGCAGAGGAAAATCAGCAACATTTTATGGAAGTACTTAAGTGGTTGGAACACTGTGGCGTCGTCCTGAACGCCGCCAAATGTGTCTTTGGCCAGCTCTATTTCTATTTCCAAGGGCCGTTCCTACCAATTGCCTCCAAAAGGGATGTCTTCAATATGCTACACGACTTGTGCCACCCTGATATTCGATTGACAATCCACCTAGTGACGAATCGTTACGCCTGGCCGGATATATAGGACTGCCGTGAATGGGCGAGTTGTCTTAAATGCCAAAGCAGCAAGATACACAGCCACATGCATATACCAACAGGAAACTTCCCGATCACGGCAGCCCGTTTCAGTCACGTCCACATTGATGTCGTTGGTCCATTGCCATCGTCCGATGGCCAACGCTACATACTTACAATGATAGACCGTTACACCCACTGACCGAAAGCCGCACCAGTGGTGAACGTTACAGCAGAAACTCTGGCTTTCGCTTTCATGTCGTGCTGTTTGTCACGTTTTAGCTGTCCATTACATATCATGACAGACAGAGGATGGCAATTTGAATCCGACCTGGTCAGACAACTCGCGAAGTTCTGTGGCACAACTCACCGCAAAACGACGAGCTATCACCCACCCAGTAACGGGATGATCGAGAGATGGCATTGCTCACTTAAGGCAGCACTAATATGCCACGACAATGAGTGTACCAACGCCCTTTCCATGGTACTACTCGGCCACAGAAATACTTTCAAACCAGATCTAGACGCTCCTACGCCAACTGCGAGAGCATGTTCTCCGAATCCGCCCACACTAGCCTCACAGACATGATACAGCTACCATCTTCGTGCATCAACTCTTGAAAACCTGTTGATGTTATGCATGGAAGACATCAAGCTGTCGATGTAGCCACCATACTCAGGACCCTATCATATAGTTGCAAGGGGAAAGACAATTCACATTTCAACTAACAGAAAGGCGACCACTATTTCTATAGACAGGGTTACACTGGATTATGTTTTCCAAAAGCAGCAACGCGGGAGCTTCCAAGACTATGGCCTCACCCAATAGCCACCGCATCACAGCCTGCTGCTAGTGCAGATTACAGCAGCAGCCAACCTACCAGCACATACCTCAAGATCAGGTCGCTGCGTCCAGTTTCCAGCTTGCTATTTAGAATAGCACTCCGCTTCCACGTTGGGGACCGATATGGCAACATAATGCAGTTAAATAAGGTTGTATGTTGCATGACGTCTGTGTGTGTTTGGAAATCAGGCCATCAAACACTTGGCCTGCCAGCCATCAGAGGCGCTACAATCGCGCTGTCAAACATTTCGTGCACCATCCACCAGAGGCGCTGTGTTTTATATACCAGTTGGTTATAGTTAAACTTTCCCTATTTAACAAGTTAAACGCGGAAACTAATTACCGTATGTGTAAGAAACATGGTAGAATTAACGCCCAGAATATGGAGTGCATGTTTTCCATGCATCACAGTGCCACCAGGTGTTGTGATTAGTAACCATGACTCACAGTCTCACCACACATCTGACCAGTCACAGTGCACTTGTTGATTTGTCAACATGAGCTTGGACAAAAGGAGGAGGGTATTATTGGTGAATCTCTATTATCAAAACAACAGTAATGCTGCAGCTACACTTCGAGAATATCGCCAGCTGAGAGGATTGCAGAAGAGTCTCTTTCTCCACCTGCTATGTGGAGCATGATGAAGAAGTTCGAATCAACTGGAAAACTGGGCGTCACTCTAGGAAGAGGCCGAAGACCAGTTGCACCATAAGTGGTTGATAAAATTGCTGTTGCTATGGCAGACAACGCTGCACGCAATTCCTGATCGTCAGGCAGTGCACACGCTGTGTCACAACAGTTGAACATCCCATAGTCCACTGTACAGAAGGTGCTTCGAACCATTCTGAAATGGTATCCATACAAGGTCCATATCGTACAGCAGCTTGCGCCAAAGGATGCCAAACGATGTGTTGACTTCACTCTCCACTTTCTCAAAAGGACTGAAGTTGATCAAGGCTGGCTGTGGGCTATCCTATGGAGAGACAAAGCTCATTTTTCTCTGATGGGTGAGGTGAACGCACACAATTGTCAAGTGTGGGAATCTTTCCCTCCACTCATTGTGCATAAGGTTCCTTTATATTGTGGACATGTCACCATATGGTATTGCTACATCACTGGCCCATTCTTTTTCGAACAGTTTGGCGCTCAAGAACTAAAGACGTGCAGGATTATTGGCCAGCGTAATTGCGATATGCTTTGCCAACCTATCATACCTGCCCTACAGGAGAGAGATGCATTGAACTCAAGTTTTCATGGAAGATGTGCCCCACCGCACATCACTCATAAAGTTCACCTGTTTCTACGAAACACGTTTGGAAACGACCGAATTATCAGCTGATCACTTCCAAATGCTTGCCTGGTATGATCACCTTATCTCACTCCCTATGATTTCTAATTGTTGGGCTACCTGAAAGACAGGGTTTACGAGCATATCAAGAGAGTCAGCCAGCATACCAACGGACATGCACAACTGAACGAAATACTGCGCTTCCAGAATCTTCTGGACACTGATGGGCGCCATCCTGAGCGCCTTTTGTAGCAGTAATGGTATGATGTATCGTAGCAGCACATTAAAAGTGTTCCAATTGAATTTATTCTGCACTATTCCTCTTCCCCATGTCCATGACATTAATGCTACCACATTTGGTCCGATAGTAATCAGTTTCTGTGTTATAACATGCTAAATAGGGAAAGTTTAATCAGAACTACCCAGTATGTGTGTTTTGTTTTTGTACCTTCCATATTAGCAGTTAGTTCGTGCGCAGTTACGAGATAACGCTGATGTTTTTGTTCGCTGCGTGTTGAGTTATTTTCAAAGGTAAGCTCAGAATGAGTGAACAAGCCGTATATTCTTTGCCATCTCCTAAGGCTGTATCAACATACCTAATGTTAATATTATTCGAAGGAGTTTTTGCATGGTATGGTTCAATTGATGAAGTGCATGCATTTTCTAATAGTCGAACGACAGTCTGCCCAGCTTGTGCCAACAATGTTTATTCTAACACTTCTAAGATACATTACAATATATTCAGGTTTTTCATATTATTTCTAGTGACAATTGTTCTTTTTTGTAGATGGCTAGAAGATACAAACGCAAATCTAATCGTCAAAATGGATCTGCAGAAAAAATGGACTAGGCAGTGACGGCTGTTGTGAGAAAGGAAATGGGACTTACGAAAGTCAGTATTCACTTCAATGTTTCTAAAAAAATCTCTTCAGGGAGCAGTTCAGAAAAGACTTTAAAATGATTATTTTCGAACTGGTATTTTTCAGGTATTTCATATTATTGCTAGTGACAATTCTTCTTTCTTTGTAGATGGCTGGAAGATACAACCGCAAATCTGATCGTCAAAGTGGGTTTGCAGCAAAAATGGACTCGGCAGTAACAGCTGTTGTGAGAAAGGAAATGGGATTTACGAAAGTCAGTATTCACTTCAACGTTTCTAAAAAAAAATCTCTTCAGAGAGCAGTTCAGAAAAAGACTTCAAAATAAATATTTTCAAACTGACAAGTTAAAGAGAATATTTTGTCATGTTTTCTCTAATGAGCAGGAGTCAGAACTTGCCGGTTTATTTAGAAGACATGAGGGCAAATTGTTTGGATTGACAATGAAGGAGTTCAAGGCATTAGCTTTTCAGTTGACCAAATAAGAAGCACTAGTTGAAAAAAAAAAACTAAAAATGGCAGCTGAAGACTGAGTGACTCAGTTTATTTCGAGGTATCTAACATTCTGTCACTTGTAAATTAATTTGCTTATTGATTTTATTAGATTTTTAGGAAATATAAGATTTTGAAGTTGAACTTGTATCGAAATGTAAATTAGTAATAATCCTTATACCACATTAGAGTTATGGAAGTGGTTATGTTCTGCTTCAAGCCAGAGGCACAATGGACCAATTGTCAGCCTTTATTTAATTTTCTTATACTGTTTATTTGTGTGTCTTTACATTAGATATCTTTGTTTCACTTTTTAAAGAACATATTAAATGCTACACAGAATTTTTTGAGCTTTTTCTTTGCTATTTTAATTGAGCTGTCGTCATTATGATGTTAGCATTAGTGATCTGCCCCAAGCTCCCATACATAAATATTTTTGATGGCATCCTCATTCAAAAATCGCTGTTGGTTGTGTGTGAAGAAATGTTAAGACTCGTGGAAGATTTTAGCAGCTGCAAGATCATAACTTTTTGAGACCGTATTTTCAGAGTTCTGCAACACTGCTCCATCGCTGGCCGTTATTTCACGACTGACATGCAAATATGGCGTCAGTAAGTTCAAGAAGGAGCACATTGGATACCACAGGGTGTCATTTCTTTGCTCTGCTCTGCAGGATCTTACTGACATGTAATGTACCCAGAATCACCAAAAGGACTTATTTGCAGCAAGACAAGTATCCACAAGTATAGTGTAGCGACGTCAGAAGTGCCTCAGACTGTCAGCAGGAAGACGAATATTGCAGATTCTCTTGACGTGGCAGTATCCTAATAATGAATTGTTGCCACAAAGAAATTTATTGCCAATTTGGAACACTTGCTGCATTTGGGATATAACTCTTTATTCACTTTTCTTCACAATTGTCTACAACATTTCACCAGTTTCAGCTCTTATATCATCACATGCATTCTCTTGTTACAAACAAAACATGTTAGACAGACAGTAGTGCACCCAACGGCAACACTGAACACTGAAGTGGCATCACAGTGTGTCAATTCTGTGTACAGTATCACGATAAATGTATGTGTGTGCAGAGGCTCCGTAAACAGAAGTTGCCGGATTGCATTCCTCATCGTCATGTGGGAACAGCATCTGGTGTGATGGCACAGTCACGTCTGATGCACATAGCTGGTATACTTGACAACAGTCATTACATTTCTGATAAGATCAGGATGGTGGCTATGCATTATCTTGCTATCTCCATTTCCTGCCAACATTTTGCCGCCATTTTATTGGGGAGGAGGGAGGCGAAGGTGGGGGAGGGTGGGGGTTAGTGGAGGTAGCCCAATTGACCTATTTTCCCACCATTGCGATGTTGCCACATCTATGGCCGCCATCATGGTTCTGCCATCTTTAATAAATCTGGCAACAATGCAGAGTGGGGTGACGCTCTCTTTGCCCTACTATTAGGGCTGCCTGGGCAGCGGCTGCGCGATGATTGAAAAATAAATAAATAAAAATAAAATGTGCATGTGGTCTGAGTGCATGTATTGTGCTGGTGCTGAAGTTCGTAGCGTTTTTCCATTAGTTCAATGAACACAACAGGTACACATAACAGACTCTTAATCATTTATAATACAAAGGTTGGAACTTACATACTGGCAACTATTTATTCACTACCGATACAAAAGAGTTACATATTTGCACCTGTTACTGTCCTTCAAAGTAGTCACCAGCGTTGCGTAGAACCCGCTGCCAGCGATGTGGAAGGCTCAGTATACCGTTAGCAGAGCCTGTTTTGTTGATGGTGCGAATGTAACGGTCTACTGCCTGTCGAATCTCTGGAACAGTTCTGAAGCGAATGGCACAAAGTGGTTCCTTCATCTTCGGAATCAAATCAGTCACAAAGATTTAAGTCCTGGGAGTATGGTGGATGGTACAGAACTTCCCAGTCCCATCGACGGAACAGAGCACCCACAGCTTGCACTATATGCGCCCACGCATTATCATGCAAAATGATGGGTGGGTTGCGCAGGATGTGTCGCCGCTTCTTTCGCAAAGCTTGATGACACTGTTGTGCTGTACAACCTCTGGCACATTCAATCTTGATCCAACTCCATTGTTCCTGTTTCGAAAACAGAGTGACACTGTTACGCTAGACCACTCGATTGTGCGCACGCTGGTGACTTGCAACGGGCGAGTCCGTTTGCTCGGATGTAAGGTAGGTATGGCAACAACGCGTGCTATTAGCGACAATAGTAGATTCCATTGCCTAGTGTCTCCACAGCAATGTTGCCACTATTTAAGTTCCAACCTACTTATATTCTCCTTCACTACTTACAAAAAATGGTTCAAATGGTTCTGAGCACTATGGGACTTAACATCTGAGGTCATCAGTCCCCTAGAACTTAGAACTACTTAAACCTAACTAACCTAAGGACATCACACACATCCATGCCCGAGGCAGGATTCGAACCTGCGACCGTAGCGGTCGCGCGGTTCCAGACTGTAGCGCCTAGAACCGCTCGGCCACTTCGGCCGGCCACTACTTACAACTAAGCTCTTTGCTATTCCGCAACTGTAGACATCATGTTGTTTTGAGGTGAAGAACTTTCCGAGCCATGTTCTCGGCGTATTTTCATCTGCAAAGGCTATTCCTTGAAGGTTATTCGACAGTGATAGGAAAAGATGAAAATCTGGGGCGCAATGTAGGTGAATAAGGTGCATGTGGAACGATTTCCCAACCCAAGTCCTGTATAGTATTTATTGTCAGAAAGTGGACTGCCTTTATCGTGGAGTAGCATCACTGCACGCGGTCTTTCTGGTCGATATTCGTGGACTGCGAGTGCAAGATGTCGCAGTTGGTTGTCATTTAATATCAGTAGTGACTGTTACACCTCGCGGAAGCAATTAGCACGATGCTGGAATGATAACAGTTCATCACATTTGCCGGTTCTCAAGTACACTGACGCGAATCATTGAGGATTAAAGCGTTTAAACGATTTTCATCAGGTCCCAGACGTCTTCCTGAACGTCAAGAGTCACAAACATCAGAACAGTTCTCCTTAAGATGAGAAAATCATTTTGTTTCCCTGTTCTGTCCAGTGGCATTACCCCACACACAGCGCAAATGTTTCTGGCTGCCTCCACAGCTATCACCTCTCCAATGAATTCAAACAGAAAAATGCTTCGGAAATGTTCCGATTTCTCTACTTGGTACTCCATTTTCTAGCGCCCAGAGCTCCACTTCGTATCTCCAAATAAGCAAATGATGATATGTAAACTCGAATAGCAACAATGAATTACAAATAAAAACTGACAGTCGGTAAATCCTATAACAGGAATACCAACATGCAAAGCAAAAACGCTACAAACCAACGCACGAACCTAATACTAGGCTGCTGTCTCCCACACATAGTCTACCGATAAATAGTTTTTTAAGTAGTTTCACGAAAAAAACGACGCATCTCTGTAATACTTGCATGTCGATCGAACCTACTGGTAAAAAATCTAGCGCCATGCCTTTGAATTGCTTCGAGGTCTTCCCTTAATCCAACCATGTTGGAGTCCAAACTCTCAAGAAAGCATAACACTAGTGTTACATACACAGTCTCCCACCCGATGAGATATATTGGCCAGACTGACAGATGTTTTAGTGTGTGTTTAAGCGAGCGTCTTAATTTGACCAGTTGAAAATCTGTCTTAAGTGCACACGTTTGTGAAATGGGACCTACAATTGGCAAACCAAACTTTAATTTGTCTATTTTACACTGTCAAGAAAAAAGTTTAATTCTCAACATTCTTGATCAGGTGGATATCATGCGCTGTAAAAACACTCTCTCACTGAGCTCTCTGAACAGAGGGTACTAATGCTCTGTGGTGTTTTCTATAAATTTGATTGTCTAAAAAGTAGGTTCTAATTTCGTGTACTTATTTTTATGCGTTACTTTTTTCCTTGAATGAGCACTCCAATCATTTATTATTCTTTCGATACGTTCTTTCGCTGTTGGAACCCTCCCCAACCTTAAATACTCAAAAATGCCGCCGCGTTTATCTTATGTCATGGTGTTACCGTCGCTCACTAGCGCATCCCATCGTATATCATCCTTTCGTGATAGTACGCACCTGATCGCCTTCCGTGGCGTACCCTTCCATCCAGCACAGAGTATGTATAGAGTCTCGTTTTGTTACCTAAAGTTATCATAGTCCTTTGTTATCGGCTTGTTGCTCAATCAGCCTTAAGCTCTTGACATTTATTCGTGAAGGTGTGAAGGGGTGAGGGTGTGAGAAAATATGGGGGGGGGCTGGTTATTTAGCTCGCTGGACGCCCAGTTAAGATCTTCTCTTATTTAAGACTTTCGTTTATACTCATTGTACTTACACTTTCTTTTATGGTATACCGCCGCACTATTCACCCCTATGTTCTGTTTCATTTATTTTGAAGATTTCCCCTCTTCAGGGGTTTGATTTTGACTACGAATGTTGGGGCGTCTTGGTACGCTATTGTGACACTGTCGTATGTTTTAATTTTGATTTTTCTGCGTATTGAAACACTTTGCATAAGAACTATAAAAATATTAAAATTATTTTTCTTAAAAATTTCGGAAAAATTTAAATTTCTTTAAGAAGTTTCTAAAAGTTTTTTATGTATTTTGATCATATGTATTACATGGGATTCTTTCCCTCTTACTTAACTCGTGAAGATGCTGTTTTAATGCGGCGAAATCGGTTGTGACAATAATGAAATCACAACTGTTTTGCAATTTATGTTACTTCCATTAAAGATGAATCACACTTTCGTAAAACATTCCGTCAATAAACAGACGTCAAGCATACGTCTTCCCTACTTTTGCCCTTATGTGGTCGTTCCATTTCATACCCCCAACGTTAGACCTAGATATTTAATTGATGCGCTTGCGTCCAGTAACACACTACTAAAGCTGTATTCGAACATTACGGGTTAAAGCACTGTCTATAGAAATCCCTGTTTTTAGCTTTGATAACAATAACGACTTAACCGGTGCCGTGTTTCACTTAAATGCAGCTGACTGTTACCCATCGTGAAGCGTTTTAGAACAAGAAAGGAAAGCATTTAAAACGAGTCATTGTTGTCCACATGGAAATAAGCGTTTGCCGTCATTGCTCGGGGGGCTCCTTACGGGGCAGGTCCGGCCGTCTTGGTGCAGGTCTTATTACATTCGACGGCGCATTGGGCTACCTGCGCTCCGGATAGGGATGAAATGAAGATGAAGACAACACAACACCCAGTCCCTGAGCGGATAAAATCCCCAACCCAGCCGGGAATCGAACCCGGGCCCCTTACGACGGCAGTCAGTCACGCTGAATGTTATCGGGGCATTGTTGTCCACATAGAACTTTCGCAATATAGCTTCGATTGTAACGGGATCGTATCAGACATTTTTTTATTTTTTCTTGCTGTGTAACGAAAATGTATGGGACTTACGAAATTGTAGATAAATTCTGCAGTAATATTAAAATATGTAAAATTGTATAGTATATCGTGAATGTGCTATACCTCAAAATATGAAAAACATGCAATTTAAATCTTTGAAATAAGTGTCGTTTCGGGCGAAGACGTAGACATTTTAGTGCTTTTTATAACAACGTATAAAGGAACAAAACGTGTAATTATGTAAAATGCCGTCTCTAGACTCATGTGCTTTGCGTCATTCAATAGGCATTTTGCGTCATGCATTATGTATCGAGCGCTATTCATCGCGTGTTAGGTGTCATGTGTCGGCCATCACGCGTTCGGTGTTAGCTGTTACGTGTATTTGGTACCTCTCTGTGTTGCAAACTTTAGTTTTGCTGGAAAATTCGTAGAGGTGATAAACGTGTATTTTAATAAGCTGGAACTTCATTTCCATTTTCCAGACGCAATTCAGATGCGTTAATATTTAATCTGAGGCCTCGTTGTGCTTCCGGAGCATTTCAAAAGCCATATATCTACATCTACATCTACATCCATACTCCGCAAGCCACCTGACGGTGTGTGGCGGAGGGTACTTTGAGTACCTCTATACTTGAGTACCTCTATCGGTTCTCCCTTCTACTCCAGTCTCGTATTGTTCGTGGAAAGAAAGATTGTCGGTATGCCTCTGTATGGGCTCTAATGTCTCTGATTTTATCCCCATGGTCTCTTCGCGAGATGTACGTAGGAGAGAGCAATATACTGCTTGACTCCTCCGTGAAGGTATGTTCTCGAAACTTCAACTAAAGCCCGTACCGAGCTACTGAGCGTCTCTCCTGCAGAGTCTTCCACTGGACTTTATCTATCATCTCCGAAACGCTTTCGCGATTACTAAAAGATCTTGTAACGAAGGGCGCTGCTCTCCGTTGGATCTTCTCTATCTCTTCTGTCAACCCTATCTGGTACGGATCCCACACTGGTGGGCAATACTCAAGCAGTGGACGAACAAGTGTACTGTAACCTACTTCCTTTGTTTTCGGATTGCATTTCCTTAGGATTCTTCCAATGAATCTGTCTGGCATCTGCTTTACCGACGATCAACATTATATGATCATTCCATTTCAAATCACCCCTAATGCCTACCCCCAGATAATTTATGAAATTAACAGCTTACAGTTGCTGACCTGCTATATTGTAGCTAAATGATAAAGGATCTTTCTTTCTATGTATTCGCAGCACATTACAATTGTCTACATTGAGATTCAATTGCCATTCACTGCACCATGCGTCAATTCGTTGCAGATCCTCCTGCATTTCAGTACAATTGTCCAGTGTTACAACCTCTCGATACCCTACAGCATCATCCGCAAAAAACCTCAGTGAACTTCCGACGCTATCCACAAGGTCATTTATGTATATTGTGAATAGCAACGGTCGTACGATACTCCCCTGCGGCACACCTGAAATCACTCTTACTTCAGAAGACTTCTCTCCATTGAGAATGACATGCTGCGTTCTGTTATGTAGAAACTCTTCAATCCAGTCACACAATTGGTCTGATAGTCCATATGCTCTTATTTTAATCATATACAGAAGTGAGGTGTGCGAGGTGCGGGAGGGGGGAGAGCACGAAGGAGATCTCCTCTTAATTGGGTACTGGTCACTACTAGGCCAGGCGCTTTGATATCCTTAACAAATCTTCCGACTCTTCAGAGGACGAACGGTCGCGAAGGCCTCCGGCAGTGTCGAGTTCTTTTTGTTTTCATAATCATAAAGTAAGGGAGAAAACATGGTTCTCGCTTAATATAACAATAAGTCAGGAAATACGTAGTGTAATTGTTCCCACAGTATTTGCTAGTGTTTAGATTCCAATAGAATCGCTAGGAAAACTTAACAGTCTTTAGCACATCTCGTTTTACTCAATCACAGATTGGATAGTAAATTTATATTCATTACGACAAACAATTAATTGGTCAACAATATTACACGAAAATTTCACTCCGTCTGCAGTGCTCGACATCTATTGAGCAGCCCAGAGAGCATCACAGAGAAGCCCAGAGAGCATCCCAGAGTGCCCCAGAGAGCTAAAACACCAAGAAGAATCGCTTCTCGGCTTTTGGCAAGATCAAAGTTTGTAGTATCTTTGGCCCTTAAAAGGGCCGTTTGTTGAGAACTGCTTCCAATGATTATATAAAGTACAATCACCCACAATGCGACAATCTTCCAAAGAAGGACCACTTGCCTTCACCCATAAGTGAATACTAGAATCAGAATTTATCTTGATACGTCTACGACAAGACAGACAAATTCCCGTGAGGTAAAAGGTACGAACCCCCACTAGCAATAATAATCTCGGAAACAGGAATAGTACGGTAGGCTAAGATTTCCCGAGTTTCAAAGGATTCCAAACCGGCTCTTCCTGCATTGTTGCAAGCAACGAAAGCTACAGTTACACATCCGTTACCCAAACCGGAGGAAGAAGAAACTTTCATTAAGGAAAAATTTAACCTCGGACCACAAAATAAAGTAGGTCCATTAATAAGAACAAATTGAGTAGTTTTACCTACTCCTCTTGTTTCGAGCGGAGGTGGTACCTCGCCTGCCCGATATACGTTACCGTTTCTCAGGTTTTCGTCCGATATAAGTGTTCTTATGGAGTCTTTCCTCACATGCCGCAAGTTTCCTTAATTTTTATCTTATTCCTATCGGACCAGACTGCTGAGGGCAACGGTCCCTAGGCTTACACACTACTTAAACTAACTTACGCTAAGAACAACACACACACCCATGCCCGAGGGAGGACTCGAACCTCCGGCGTTCAAATGGTCCATATGGCTCTGAGCATTATGGGACAACTGCTAAGGTCACCAGTCCCCTAGAACTTAGAACTACTTAAACCTAACTAACCTAAGTACAACACACTCATCCATGCCCGAGGCAGGATTCGAACCTGCGACCGTAGCGGTCGCGTGGTTCCAGACTTTAGCGCCTAGAACCGCTCGGCCACTTCGGCCGGCCATTGGCTTGAGAAGGCGATTATAACTCCCAAAAAAATGTTGATTCATCAATTATTGCTTCCAAGTAGTGTGTAGTAACGAATATCCTTAATATGTGTCAACTGTTGTTTTTGCAAATATCGTAAAACTATAGCAATTAGGTAATCACCTTATTCCGTCTCCTGAACTGATAATCTTACTGTATTATTCACTCATAAATTATTTTGTAGTATTAATTTCTGTGCATATAACTGAAGACTTCACTCGTCGCTACAAACTTGGATTTCACACCAATAACTTCACTTGCTTGTGCTGTTTCTATAAGACAGTGAAACTTAACTGGAACAGTTTTACAAAATGTGTGCTTTTGTAAGAACTAATCTATGACAGTGTAATCATTATCTTGTCACATCTATATTTTCATTTATCTCTCTAAACTGAGTAATAACCCTCCACAGTGAAATTCAAATTGTACAGCGTAAAATCTCTTAGTGAGCACGGAATAAAACTAGTCGGTGGACCTTGTGTCACTACTGAGTTACTCAATTTTTTTTAAAGACATAGTTCAATTCTAAGACTTCGCATGTTATTTCTATGGTAACAGCAAATGGTTCAAATGGCTCTGAGCACTATGGGACATAACTGCTGAGTTCATCAGTCCCCTAGAACTTAGAACTACTTAAACCTAACTAACCTATGGACATCACACACATCCATGCCCGAGGCAGGATTCGAACCTGTGACCGTAGCGGTCGCGCGGTTCCAGACCGTAGCGCTTATAACCGCTCGGCCGCTCCGGCCGGCTATGGTAACAACAGCACATCCACACATTCTGTAACCGACTCACTGATATTTGTTTTCAGGCAACGTACAAATGATTTGGTTTTATGGGCCCCAGTTACTGCGTAAATATTCACTTTACTTTCACACCTTAAATCAGAAAGTCCAGGGGCGATTCATTGGTCTTGTGACTTTGCCATGTCCTACAGATACAATGTAATTTAAACACTGCAGTACTCATAGAAACCCTTTAGTCTACAAGACTAGCATTCCAGCATTATTCCCATCGGAAATCTGCTATTGCTTGATGATACAACAGTACAACGAAATCAGTAACAACAGAAAACTCATCCACAATAGAATAAATAAAACAAATTGCATCTCCAAATCAGATCAATGTTGACAGAACACTAAGACTGACAGTTAAAAAAAAAGATGGCGCAATCTATCCATTATATGGGTTTGGTCTGTCGAAATGGGTAATTTCATTAGACAGTTGAATTTTCGCATTAACAGGAGATACGCTGTGAACTGAATACCACACTGCTTCGCTGATAAGTGCCTCTGAGCCGGAGGCAGCGCGCCGTACATTTAAAAAAACTGCAGTTGTATGGGTTGAAAACAAAACAATTTATTCTTATAATATATTTGCTTACAGTATTTCTCTGGAACATATTGCATAGATACAATTTTTACATAAAAAAAGAAACATGGCACTTTGTTGTTCAACAACGTTTTATTTTAACATAAAGAAACGTTAGGTTTCTGCCATATGCGTACGACGATCACACCACCAATATTTCAACAATTTCACATCTGACTCGAAAGTATTGCACACATCATATTCCAGTAACATGTCCGTAACCCACTTCGCTTTCTCCAAGCCCTTCACGAAGCCACGCGACTTGGCTGGAATAACTGAGCTTTTAAAACTCAGCACCATCTGAAACGGCATGCCAGCAGAGTCCAGATTGTGGCGGTGATCATTCACCGTTAACCATTCTGTGGAATTTACATCCAGCTCATAGTAGGGTGTTGTCAGCTCCAGCATAAAATCACTGGGCGCAATAACACTACTTCAGTCATCAACCAGCAACCGAAATGCTGTTTCTTTTGCAACAAATCAATTGTCTGCAGTGCGAAATCCCTGTCAACCTAAGAACACGCTGTACATGGATCAATTGGTTAGGACGGCGCAGCGAGGAACCCTCTGCGGCGCGAAGCCAGGCTGGAACCACTGGGGGCATGCAGGTGCTGTCGGATCATGAGATGCTAGCTGAGAGAGCGACAAAGTTCGTTGCCCACCGAACGTGTACGCCGAAGTTGAGTGATCAGTTAACTTGCTATGAAGCGTCAACTATTGTGACATCTCTTCATTCATTTGCAGGTTATTACTCCGTGGGCCGTTCAGGATAGCAGGAACGTATGTTGTGTTGGGATCAGCAAAATCTTGCAGCCACCGTCCTATATTGTGATTAATTATTAAATTGACTGTTAATTGCCAGTGAAGTGCACCAGCGGTATTTTCTGCCCTGTGGCTGTTAACGCCCCAGTTACCTACCCTGGTCGTCAGCGTAGTTTTCCAGCAGTGTGCCTTTCCTCATCGTCTTGATGCTGTCTGGCACAGCGTGTAGTTAGACAGCCTTTCAAGTTGTTTGGTTCATATTTGCTTAGAATGGTTATTGTTCCCTTGACTGTTTTTAAACGCAAATTTCTAAAGACCTAGTGCTGTTCGTATCCTCGTCCTCATCCTATATTTTCCGTCGTTGTGCTGTTGGTTGGACGGAAGCGAATTGGTTAAATTGTTGGTCGGACCTTTGGCCATCCCTAGTTTGGGTTGCCATCCGATTAATTAATTTCAACTCTCGGCTACCTGTCTTACCTCACCCTACATTTGAGCTACTTTCTCAGAACGACCCTTGGAACACTTCTGAGCACCACTTGTTCTATTTGTTTTAGAATGTAATTTTCATTTTAGTTTGAAGTATTGTGTGAGGCCTTCGGCCGTGTATTAATTCAGTTCTTCTTAAATTTTACAAAAAGACCTTCAGCCGTGTTAAATTAAAATTTTGAAGATTGATTTTATTTTAAAAAAGAATAAAAATTTTCCTTAAAATTGGTTCTGTCTGAAATTGTTTGTAATCCAGGCCCTAAGCCATTAGTTGTTCATTATGTTATGTGTGGCCTACAGCCGAGGATTTACGTGAACCCCTTTTAATAAGGCTTTCAGCCATGTGTATTCTTTAAAGGAAAATTTTTGTAAGAAGCAAGGGATTTATTTTAAATTGTTTGTCTGACTTGTTGTTCAGGCCTTCAGCCGTTGTTTCATATTTGTTTGTGGCCTTCAGCTGTGCAATAAGTTAATATTTTTTAATTAGGCTTTCGACCATTCTGTTGTAAGTTCAAAAAGAAATTTATTGGTTGAAAAAATCGTTTATTAATGTGTTTTAATTATAGTTGTCCTTCAGACGTGCAGTGTAGGCCTTCAGCCCCTAATTGTTTTCAACTGCATTTTTTTAAAGGAAAAAAAATTACCTTCTATTTTTAATTGCTTTTGATTTCTAAGTCAGGCCTTCACCCGTTCTTGTTTTGGGTGTGGTTTTGGGCCTTCAGCCCAGAGAGAATCTCAAGTTCTTTAACTAGGCCTTCAGCTGTATTGTTTAATAGTGATCTTTTAAAGCAATGTGTAAATGAGTGGTTTTTAGAAAAATAAAGTTGTGGTTGATTGTGCAACTCGCAGTAACTGTTTATGGCCCCATCCACAAACATAACCTTATCTTGTGCGCTCTGAGTACCCACCAACCTGGTTTCAAATGGTAGCAGCGTGTGGTTACGATTGTGATATTGCCATTACAGTTACTGTTGGTTTGAATTGTATTTCTGTTAGTGTTGCACTATATTGTCTTGGTTATTGATTTTTTCAGGTAACCTATTTTAATGGCGGTCAGGCACTGCCCAGGGATCGGCCTGTTGAGGAATGACCACCTTGTTCGAGTTGGCGATAAGGCGCCAGTCTATTGAGGGCAGTGTTCCGGACTTAGTGGCCAGCTTGCGTGCTACCGTTTTTCACCCGGCTGACGTCACACCGGATGTGGTGGGTGAGACAGAATCAGCCCTTGAGTTTTGTTTGAGGCTATTAGGGGCCTTGAGGACACCATTTGTGTTTTGGCAGGCACTCAACCTAGTGGCAGTCAGTTAGACAGGGTGCGGGCACAGTTAATGCATGTGTTCCAAGGCATGATTTTATTGCCTCAAATTCTGATAGCTCTTTTCGATGTCAACTTCGAATAGTTCTTGAAGTTGGTCATCTCGTGAGGCTTAGCTCGATACCTTCTTCAGTGCAGGGATGTCGGGTTGCCAATTGGCATGTGTTCCCCCTGCCTGGTTGGCTTCGAGCGGGTATCTCGCTTCTTTTCGTTGTTGAGCTAGCAATGGTACTTACATTGGTCATCTTGCGGGACTTAGGTCGGTCTCTTCTTGGTGCAGGGATGTCGTCAATTCCGTCTCTATGCTGTTCACTTTTGGAACACAACCTACGACCAGCTTAGAAGTGATGACACTTTCTGCAGGACCTGATCATCATTTTGCAGGACAATGCTCAGGCGCGTATAGTGCATGCTGTTACTGATTTGTCTGACTGATGGGGCTGCTAAGTGCTATACCACCTACTGCACTCCCCTGACTTAAGCCCTTGAGAGTTCAACTCGATTTCTAAACTGAAGGAAACACTTCACGGCATTCGCTTCAGAACTGCTACAAATTCGTCGGGCAATAGACCGCGCCGCTCGAACTGTCAACACAACTGGCACTGCTAAGAGTATCCAACGACTTCCATATCGCTGGCAACGGGTTATACACAATGCTGGTGACTACTTTGAAGGTCAGTAAAACATTGAAGCACGTATCTATTTGGTACGAGCTGAAAATAAATAGTTGCCGCCATTAAAGTTCCAACCCTGGTATTTACTAAAAATGTGAGTGTAGGCTTCAATTTAGAACAGCACTTCCTCTCCACGATCGGGATTTCCCCACATTTTGCGCATACTCTAAAAGTGTGTGTGTGTGTGTGTGTGTGTGTGTTTGTGTGTGTGTGTGTGTGTTTGTGTGTGTGTTTGTGTGTGTTTGTGTGTGTGTGTGTGTGTGTGTTTGTGTGTGTGTGTGTTTGTGTGTGTGTGTGTTTGTGTGTGTGTGTTTGTGTGTGTGTGTGTTTGTGTGTGTGTGTTTGTGTGTGTGTGTTTGTGTGTGTGTGTGTGTTTGTGTGTGTTTGTGTGTGTGTGTGTGTGTGTGTTTGTGTGTGTGTGTGTTTGTGTGTGTGTGTGTTTGTGTGTGTGTGTGTGTGTGTTTGTGTGTGTGTTTGTGTGCGTGTTTGTGTGTGTGTGTGTTTGTGTGTGTGTGTGTTTGTGTGTGTGTGTGTGTGTGTGTGTGTGTGTGTGTGTTTGTGTGTGTGTGTGTGTGTGTTTGTGTGTGTTTGTGTGTGTGTGTGTGTGTGTTTGTGTGTGTGTGTTTGCGTTTGTGTGTGTTTGTGTTTGTGTGTGTGTGTTTGTGTGTGTGTGTTTGTGTTTGTGTGTGTTTGTGTTTGTGTATGTGTGTTTGTTTGTGTGTGTGTGTGTTTGTTTGTGTTTGTGTGTGTGTGTTTGTTTGTGTTTGTGTGTGTGTTTGTTTGTGTTTGTGTGTGTGTGTTTGTGTTTGTGTTTGTTTGTGTTTGTGTGTGTGTGTGTTTGTGTGTGTGTATGTGTGTGTGTTTGTGTGTATGTGTATGTGTGTGTTTGTTTGTGTGTGTGTATGTGTGTGTTTGTTTGTGTGTGTGTATGTGTGTGTTTGTTTGTGTGTGTGTGTATGTGTGTGTGTGTGTATGTGTGTGTTTGTTTGTGTGTGTGTATGTGTGTGTTTGTTTGTGTGTGTGTGTATGTGTGTGTTTGTTTGTGTGTGTGTGTTTGTGTGTGTTTGTTTGTGTGTGTGTGTGTATGTGTGTGTTTGTTTGTGTGTGTGTGTTTGTGTGTGTTTGTTTGTGTGTGTGTGTGTGTTTGTGTGTGTTTGTTTGTGTGTGTGTGTGTTTGTGTGTGTTTGTTTGTGTGTGTGTGTGTTTGTGTGTGTTTGTTTGTGTGTTTGTGTGTGTTTGTTTGTGTGTGTGTGTGTGTTTGTGTGTGTGTGTGTTTGTGTGTTTGTTTGTTTGTTTGTGTCGCTACAGTGGAACACTGTTACATTGGAATACCGTTCATAAACTCAGCCTCTGCGGGCCTGACAGGCTCGACACTTACACTTCTTGGTAGAGGGGGAACATAGATATTGATACATTGCTCCACTTGGTCAGTAATTACCCTGTTTTTTTTGCAAGTACCAAACGAAGTCACAGTACACCCCTCTTACATATGGACACCATCTTGTTAGTCTACCTACTACAAATGATTGTTCTCAACATAAATGGTACGTATTCAGAACACTCGAATGTTGTATGTAATTGCGCGCATCCTATGAAGTTAACTCAAGCATTGCCTCACCTTACATATCAACTACTGAAGCTTTAAATCCAATCGTATGCTGTGGCTCATACTCATCCATCATTTTCTTATATATATACTTCCTCATGCTGCAAAATTAGTATGCCTCGTGATGGCTGGGTGTTGTGTGCTGTCCTTAGGTTAGTTAGGTTTAAGTAGTTCTAAGTTCTAGGGGACTTATGACCACAGCAGTTGAGTCCCATAGTGCTCAGAGCCATTTTTTTTTGCAAAATTAGTATTACTCGCCCAGTGAATACTGCACAGCACCAAGACATTGTGCAGTTTCTATCTCTATGTTATTGTTGTTGTGGTCTTCAGTCCTGAGACTGGTTTGAAGCAGCTCTCCATGCTACTCTATCCTGTGCAAGCTCCTTCCTCTCCCAGTACCTACCGCAGCCTACATCCTTCTGAATCTGCTTTGTGTATTCATCTCTTGGTCTCCCTCTACGATTTTTCCCCTCCACGCTGCCCTCCAATACTAAATTGGTGATCCCTCGATGTCTCAGAACATGTCCTACCAACCGATCCCTTCTTCTAGTCAAGTTGTGCCACAAGCTCCTCCCCAATTCTATTCAATACCTCCTCATTAGTTATGTGCTTTACCCATCTAATTAAAGAGACCTTTGGAGAAAGAAGAACCACTTGCATGAATATCAAGAGCTTTGATGGAAACCCAGTTCCAAGCAAAGAAGGGAAAGCAGAAAGGTGGAAGGAGTATATAGAGGATCTATACAAGGGCGATGTACTTGAGGACAATATTACGGATATGGAAGAGGATGTAGATGAAGATGAAATGGGAGATATGATACTGCGTGAAGAGTTTGACACAGCACTGAAAGACCTCAGTCGAAACAAGGCCCCCCGGAGTAGACAACATTCCATTCGAACTACTGACAGCCTTCGGAGAGCCAGTCCTGACAAAACTCTACCATCTGGCGAGCAAGATGTATGAGACAGGCGAAATACCCTCAGACTTCAAGAAGAATATAATAATTCCAATCTCAAAGAAAGCAGGTGTTGACAGATGTGAAAATTACCGAACTATCAGTTTAATAAGTCACAGCTGCAAAATACTAACGCGAATTCTTTACAGACGAATGGAGAACTGATAGAAGTCGACCTCGGGGAAGATCAGTTTGGATTCCGTAGAAATGTTGGAACACGCGAGGCAATACTGACTCTACGACTTAGCTTAGAAGAAAGATTAAGGAATGGCAAACCTACGTTTCTAGCATTTGTAGATTTAGAGAAAGCTTTTGACAATGGTGATTGGAATACTCTTTCAAATTCTAAAGGTGGCAGGGGTAAAATACAGGGAGCGAAAGGCTATTTACAATTTGTACAGAAACCAGATGGCAGTTATAAGAGTCGAGGGGCATGAAAGGGAAGCAGTGGTTGGGAAGGGAGTGAGACAGGGTTGTAGCCTCTCCCCGATGTTATTCAATCTGTATATTGAGCAAGCAATAAAGGAAACAAAAGAAAAGTTCGGAGTAGGTATTTAAATCCATGGAGAAGAAATAAAAACTTTGAGGTTCGCCGATGACATTGTAATTTTGTCGGAGACAGCAAAGGACTTGGAAGAGCAGTTGAACGGTATTGACAGTGTCTTGAAAGGAGGGTATAATATGAACATCAACAAAAGCAATACGAGGATAATGGAATGTAGTCCAATTAAGTCGGGTGATGCTGAGGGAATTAGATTAGGAAATGAGACAAAGTAGGAAAGGAGTTTTGCTATTTGTTCAAAGTCATTGTCAGGTGCTAGGTCAACATTTACTCGTTAATAACCAATGGCACTTAAATTATACATATTGGAAATTGGGGAAGAGCAGTATTCTGCAAGACTGAGGTTCAAGCTGCTGGTGTGGTCGCACTACAGGCCAGGAGGTCGTCCTGTGAAGAATGACAGCAGGATTATACTCGCTGCAGCTGCTCTGCTCATGCCACAGCACATCCGACGATGCCAGACATCCTGTGGGCTGCCTCTGCGTGCCGTAATCTGTAACAACGATAGTAATAAAAAATAACGACATATACACATAACAATAACAATTAGAGATGGTTTGACAAAAAATACGTACCCAGTCTTTTTCTTGCCACCTGATCACTGCTGCTGCTTCTGCAGCCGGTGCTTTATGCTGGACAGCAAATGATGATGCTGTACATAGTGGCAGCCAGTCAAGGAATATTTTAGTGAATTGGTTTAAAACATTTATTTCAAAGGCCCAGTCAAATCTTTACAAGTCTACTCCCAGAGCAACTTATGCTGTGCCTACGTGACACAAGTTGCCTGTCTTTCAAAATCGAGGCAGTTCTGAACAGTTAATTCTGAGCCCTCTGCTGAAACATCTGGCGAATTCACGCCATTGGTTTTAGCCAATAGCGTGCACGGGATACCGATCCCGTGTGTGGATGCTCCGGTGCAGAACACAGTTGCTTCTCTCTCTCGTAATCCTCTTCGAGCAGAACAGACGTCTTCTTGGAAGGCTGAGCCTTAGGCTCTGCTTTTCACGGCCGGCCACCAACGTAAGTTCACACGAACCGCTTCCCCTTCCGTTGCCCATTTCAATTAAGTGTTCGACCTCCAAGACTGGCCTAAACCTAGGCGCGCTCCTTGTACATGTTGTTGCCGGCCGCGGTGGCCGTGCGGTTCTGGCGCTGCAGTCCGGAACCGCGGGTCTGCTACGGTCGCAGGTTCGAATCCTGCCTCGGGCATGGGTGTGTGTGATGTCCTTAGGTTAGTTAGGTTTAAGTAGTTCTAAGTTCTAGGGGACTTATGACCTAATACAGGGTGTTTCAAAAATGACCGGTATATTTGAAACGGCAATAAAAACTAAACGAGTAGCGATAGAAATACACCGTTTGTTGCAATATGCTTGGGACAACAGTACATTTTCAGGCAGACAAACTTTCGAAATTACAGTAGTTACAATTTTCAACAACAGATGGCGCTGCGGTCTGGGAAACTCTATAGTACGATATATTCCACATATCCACCATGCGTAGCAATAATATGGCGTAGTCTCTGAATGAAATTACCCGAAACCTTTGACAACGTGTCTGGCGGAATGGCTTCACATGCAGATGAGATGTACTGCTTCAGCTGTTCAATTGTTTCTGGATTCTGGCGGTACACCTGGTCTTTCAAGTGTCCCCACAGAAAGAAGTCACAGGGGTTCATGTCTGGCGAATAGGGAGGCCAATCCACGCCGCCTCCTGTATGTTTCGGATAGCCCAAAGCAATCACACGATCATCGAAATATTCATTCAGGAAATTAAAGACGTCGGCCGTGCGATGTGGCCGGGCACCATCTTGCATAAACCACGAGGTGTTCGCAGTGTCGTCTAAGGCAGTTTGTACCGCCACAAATTCACGAAGAATGTCCAGATAGCGTGATGCAGTAATCGTTTCGGATCTGAAAAATGGGCCAATGATTCCTTTGGAAGACATGGCGGTCCAGACCAGTACTTTTTGAGGATGCAGGGACGATGGGACTGCAACATGGGGCTTTTCGGTTCCCCATATGCGCCAGTTCTGTTTATTGACGAAGCCGTCCAGGTAAAAAGAAGCTTCGTCAGTAAACCAAATGCTGCCCACATGCATATCGCCGTCATCAATCCTGTGTACTATATCGTTAGCGAATGTCTCTCGTGCAGCAATGGTAGCGGCGCTGAGGGGTTGCCGCGTTTGAATTTTGTATGGATAGAGGTGTAAACTCTGGCGCATGAGACGATACGTGGACGTTGGCGTCATTTGGACCGCAGCTGCAACACGGCGAACGGAAACCCGAGGCCGCTGTTGGATCACCTGCTGCACTAGCTGCGCGGTGCCCTCTGTGGTTGCCGTACGCGGTCGCCCTACCTTTCCAGCACGTTCATCCGTCACGTTCCCAGTCCGTTGAAATATTTCAAACAGATCCTTTATTGTATCGCTTTTCGGTCCTTTGGTTACATTAAACCTCCGTTGAAAACTTCGTCTTGTTGCAACAACACTGTGTTCTAGGCGGTGGAATTCCAACACCAGAAAAATCCTCTGTTCTAAGGAATAAACCATGTTGTCTACAGCACACTTGCACGTTGTGAACAGCACACGCTTACAGCAGAAAGACGACGTACAGAATGGCGCACCCACAGACTGCGTTGCCTTCTATATCTTTCACATCACTTGCAGCGCCATCTGTTGTTGAAAATTGTAACCACTGTAATTTCGAAAGTTTGTCCGCCTGAAAATGTACTGTTGTCCCAAGCATATTGCAACAAACGGTGTATTTCTATCGCTGCTCGTTTAGTTTTTATTGCCGTTTCAAATATACCGGTCATTTTTGAAACACCCTGTATGTTGAGTCCCATAATGCTCAGAGCCATTTGAACCATTTTGTACATGTTGTTGTTGTTGTGGTCTTCAGTCCTGAGACTGGTTCGAAGCAGCTCTCCATGCTACCCTATCCCGTGCAAGCTTCTTCATCTCCCAGTACTTACTGCAACCCACATCCTTCTGAATCTGCTTAGCGTATTCATCTCTTGGTCTCCCTCTACGATTTTTACCCTCCACGCTGCCCTCCAATGCTAAATTTGTGATCCCTTGATGCCTCAGAACATGTCCTACTAACCGGTCCCTTCTTTTTGTCAAGTTGTGCCACATACTCCTCTTCTCCCCAATTCTATTCAATACTTCATCATTAGTTATGTGATCTACCCATCTAATCTTCAGCATTCTTCTGTAGCACCACATTTCGAAAGCTTCTATTCTCTTCTTGTCCAAACTATTTATCGTCCATGTTTCACTTCCATAGACGGCTACACTCCATACAAATACTTTCAGAAACGACTTCCTGACACTTAAATCTATACTCGATGTTAAGAAATTTCTCTTCTTCAGAAACGCTTTCCTTGTCATTGCCACTCAACATTTTATATCTTCTCTACTTCGACCATCATCGGTTATTTTGCTCCCCAAATAGCAAAACTCCTTTACTACTTGAAGTGTCTCATTTTCTAATCTAATTCCCTCAGCATCACCCGACATAATTCGACTATATTCCATTATACTCGTTTTGCTTTTGTTGATGTTCATCTTATATCCTCGTTTCAAGACACTGTCCATTCCGTTCAACTGCTCTTCCAAGTCCTTTGCTGTCTCTGACAGAATTACAATGTCATCGGCGAACCTTAAAGTTTTTATTTCTTCTCCATGGATTTTTATAACTACTCCGAATTTTTCTTTTGTTTTTACTGCTTCCTCAATATACAGATTGAATAACATGGGGGAGAGGCTACAACCCTCACTCCCTTCCCAACCACTGCTTCTCTTTCATGCCCCTCGACTCTTATAACTGCCATCTGGTTTCTGTACAAATTAAATAGCCTTTCGCTCCCTGTATTTTACCCCTGCCACCTTCAGAATTTGAAAGAGAGTATTCCAGTTAACGTTGTCAAAAGATTTCTCTAAGTCTACAAATGCTAGAAACGTAGGTTTGCTTTTCCTTAATCTTTCTTCAAGTACATAGTGCATTGAAATACATCCTCTTTATTGTACCTAATTTCCTGTCTTGTCATTTAACGGCAGCCCTGGATGCCCACTCTCTAATCCTAACCCCTCGACCTCCTGCACCCTGTCGTCATGAGGCATATGTAGCAACCGCCTCCCCCCTTTCCCAAACCCTGTTGGCCATCTCTACCCGAACACTCCAATTCCCAGCTGGTCCAGTCCTTAACTGACCTGGTAAACAAAGAGATAGGGCAGATTATGCTAGATAGTACCACTGCGCACATCAGGGATTGGCACCACCATCAGTATCTCACTTGTATAGTTATTCCTAGTTTCACAAGCTGCGACATCGTCGCGAAAAAGCAGTGACCCGTCTATGTAATAAGTTTCCTTTAATGTACGTCTATGGTCAGAAACTTTTTGTTAACAGATTACCGGTTTCGGTCTTTAATGACCATCATCAGATCTGCAGCAAAAATGGGAAAAACGTAAATACACTCGCAAACTGTATACAGCTTAAGTACAATACATACACCATAATGAAAAGTAGTACTGACAAAATTTACATTTGTACGCTTTAAATATGAAGAGGCATACCTGTTTCATAAAAACCAAATCCTAATGTTCTGCAGCCATAGTGGCATCGTCAAATGTTAAATGCGGAATCAGCACCAGTATCGTCAAACAGAAGAATTTTTTGCAGATAACGATATTATAGAAATTCACAAAGACCCAACTGATAAGTTTCAGACTAATTTGCAGCGAAAGATTGACAGCTCCCAGTTTCTTCTTAAAGATTATGAAAAGAAATCGCTCAAAATTATCAATGTCAAACTTCCTCAGCTCAGATCTCAAGTTAAGATCCACAAAGATGGAAATCCGGTTCGTCAGATTGTTAACAATATGTCATCACCATGCTATAAATTAAATAAGTTCCTTAATAATAAACTTAAATCAGTTTACACGTTCAATAATTATTTTGGGGTCGAAAACAGTGCTGAGCTAGCGAATGTAATTAAGAATATACATAGACCAAACAACGCTACATTAGCATCCTTGGATGTAAAAAAATCTTTACAGTAATGTCCCAGTAAAAGAAACTATTGGCATTATTAGACGCCATCTCCTCTCCCACAACAAGATTAGTTCTGCAGACCGTAGAGAACTCCTAGATTTTGTCTTAGCTTACAATTTTTTTTTACCTTTAATGTGTAAGTAGGCTGTTTAGGTTTTTTTTATTGGTAACGCCACCTCAGTATGAAAATCACCGGCTGTGCCGTGTGCAGTCTGTGGCTGCTTTGCATTGTTGTAATACTCAACCATTGTAGTGTTAGGCAGCTGGCTGTGAACAGCGCGTAGCGCTGGGCAGTTGGAGGTGAGCCGCCAGCAGTGGTGGATGTGGGGAGAGAGATGGCGGAGTTTTGTAATTTGTCATGATATCAAGGTAAATACATTGTTTGTTCTCTATTAATATCTTTCATTTGCTAACTATCCCTATCAGTAGTTAGTGCCTTCCATAGTTTGAATCTTTTATTTAGCTGGCAGTAGTGGCGCTTGCTGTATTGCAGTAGTGGGAGTAACCAAGATTTTTGTGAGGTAAGTGATTTCTGAAAAGTACAGGTTAATGTTAGTCAGGGCCATTCTCTTGTAGAGAATTTTGAAAGTCAGATTGCGTTGCGTTAACAAAATATTGTGTGTGGAAAGTCAGATTGCGTTGCGCTATAAATATTGTGTGTCAGGTTAAGGACATTCGAGTATAAATTGATAAATGGGGACGTTTCATATGGCGACCCTGCCAGGATACCTCACTGGAATCTTCTGATTTTTTCCTTGTAGTTTGTGTAATTAGTGTAGATTTTGTTTATTGCTAGCGCGTAATTATAGAGAGAATTTCCTTTGTAGTTGTAGTTTTTCATTGTTGTACAGTAAAACAGTTGTGGCATGCATGTAGATTTGCAGCAAGTATTTCGCAGCTGCGCTTGCAATTAACTAGATATTATTTTCAGTGCTATGTTAATGTGTTCTCTTATTTTTGATCTTCAAATTGTGCTTTTCTGTGTTGTCGTGTGAAATACTGTGACAATAATGGCGTGTGAAAAACGTAATACTAGGCTCCAAAGTAAATTGAGAAATGACAGCGAAGACGAAAGCAGTGTGTTAGCGCCACCGAGTAATGAATTAACTGATGTTCAAAGTAATAATTTGGTAATTGTGCATACGGAAATGGAGCGGGCGGCAAACAATGGAGTAGACAGCGAAACAATTAGAGAACAGGGAAGCATTATCGATCGATCGGTCGGCAATAGCTCGGCTCAGGAATCCGAAATGACACGAGACGATCTCACAAATACTGTAGATTCAGGTTTTGGGTCCTCACCGTTTTCTCAAATAAGTCAAGACACATTTTCTGCTTGTCAAAATGTGAATGTTGCCGGTGCAACTTCACTGCCGAAAAGCACTGAGGAACGTGTTTCAGACACCAGTGCATTGTTATTACAATTAATGCAACAAATGGGACAAAAGCTTGAAAAATTAGACACAATGGAACAAAATCTTCAAAAGTTAGACACAACGCTTGAACAAAATCAGAGTCAAACACAGCAACAGTTAGACGCAATGGAACAAAAGCTTCAAAAGTTAGACTCAGTGGAAAATAAGCTTGAACAAACACGTGAAGATTTAACTACCGAGTTACATAATATTGAATCGAAATGTCAAAAAGTCTGTAATGATGTAAAAACACAAATTTGTGAGCATTTTCAACCTATTTTTTCGCGGCATGAAAATGCACTACAGAATCACGAAGCAGCCATAAAAGAACTGCAAACTACTGTTCATGAAAATCATGAGACCTTGTCGGCTAAAATTGACTCAGTTGCATCTACCGATTCGGTTACGCAACTTGCAAAAACTCAAGAAAACTTAAAGGACACAGTAGATTCGATTTCAACACAAATGGACACTCTGAAACTTGGTTCAGAAAAACACACTGAGGAAATGTGTTCACTATCGGAGAAAGTAGCCGAACTTTCGGATCAGTTCACTAACTTATCTACGAAGGTAGATGATAATCTGAACGACACAAAACCGGTAGTCTTTAATGACACAGAAGAGTATGAAGAAATTAGAAAATTCAAACAAAATCAAAATCAAATTAATACGCAACACAAAAGAGAAATCCGCGAAGTACAAGATCAGCTGACACAGGTAATACAAGAATTACGTATTTCAGAGGACACTCGCGCCCCAATACGGGAAGAGGGACATAGAAATACGGAACAACCACAAAATAATAACACAGGACACTTCGGAAATTATAAAAGAAATTGGCAAGGCACACCGAATTTTGAGATGGAACCGCCGACACGACGTAACAATGACCGATATGCGACTCGCCGACATGATGACTTTGACTATAAGCTGTTCATTACCACACGTAAATTCAAAACGTTTAAAAATTCTGCCAACGACATTCATCCACAAGCGTGGCTCCATCAATTCTCTCATTGTTTTCCCCCTAACTGGTCATTAGAACACAGATTAGAATTTATGTGTGGCTATTTAGAGAATGAACCAGCTGTAAGAATGCGTTCGGTCATTCACGATTGCCACAGTGAAGGAGAGTTTTACCATGCCTTCCTCTCAGCATATTGGTCTCAAGCCACACAAGACCGAGTAAAACATGGCATCATAATGATGAAACATTTCGAACAATCTGAATTCTCCAGTCTTGTGAAATATTTTGAAGACATGTTGCACAAGAATCAGTACCTGTCAAACCCATACAGCCCCTCAGAACTCATCCGCATTTGCTTAATCAAACTGCCTGAACATTTGCGACATATTATTTTGGCAGGACGTTGCAAAGACGACATTGAAGCTTTTCAGGGACTCTTACAAGAACTGGAAATTGACACTGACAATCGCGGAACGCAGGAGCACAACAATTACAGATTACATCCGTCGCAATTCCGCGATGAAAGAAATAATAACTGGACGCGACAAGGCTATTCTCACAACACAAATCGTGACCGAAACAGACACCACCCGTATAACAACCGTTGGCAGAGTAGTAATAATTACAGGGAAAGATCACCTCTCCGCGGTAATGACTATCACAGAGATAATCAGAGAAACAGACAATATGGGAACCAAAACAATTATTATTACGAGGGACAGAATAACTTTAGACGCAACGGTCCAGCGCGCAGTTACGATTCCGGGAGAAATTCTCCACCACTTAACCGACAAGAAAGAAACCACAGAAACTACCGACATGACGACAGACGATGTGATCGTAACGACAGACCTGAATTGCATCAGAACTGGCGGGATTCTAACAGAGCTGGGCCCTCTCGGCAAGGCGAATTTGTGGAGGTTCGGTCTCCGAATCCCATTAGCGACGCGCGCCAGTGGAGAGACAGACAATGACCCGCACCGCAGGCAGACACCTGCGCCGGCTGGCTCTGAGAAAAATAACATAGCGCTAACCTTGAGAAAAAAATTCCAGTATTCTTTACCGACGTATACTACTTGACAATTGCGTTAAAGTTGAAACTCTGCATACTAGGAAGAGCAAAGGTTTACACCACATTTCACACGTAAAACCGTTTATTGAGAGATAATGTGCTTTTTTAACTTGAGATTTTAATGCAACATTTTGGTTTATTTGAAAATACATTCTGAAATTAAAGTGCTTTCTGTGAGATACCAGATGACACAGAGGTTAGTTTATGTGACAGCTACACGATGTTATCACGACGCTACTAATGAGTGACAGTTTACAATGTTGCTTTTGCGGTGTATCTGTTTTATATCTGCACAGTTTTTCTGAATTCTTCTGGAAAGAAAAACATGTTTTAGTAGTAACTTTTGTGGTATAGCAATAATGAGGCAGCCTTTTTCGTGGCACAACAATACGTTACAGCACAGTACTTTCTTCATCACAACAATAAGCATAACTAAGATATCTATACGCAAAGCATTTCACTTTTGTGTATCATCAGGTAAGTACATTGACTTCTGCAGAACTTAGCTTTCGGAGGACGATAACTACGAGACTTCCACAGAGATTATCTTACAACATGACGCACAGTTTAGCGCTACAGGACACGTATTTGAGTGATTAATTTTGTACTTAAAACATTTATTTTTAAAGATTTTTGAATTACAAAGAAAGTTTTCTGAGATATATTTCACTCCATTGCTGTAATCTGTAACACCTGAGGGTATAATTACATTAATCCTCAGGGGGGTACACGCTTACTTTGTGTACCATGTGTGTGGCAACCACAAGGAACCCTAGCTAATATGGTATTTGCTTATACAACTTTACACATCGGTACCATATTTCTCCAACACATAAATTACACAGCTATCTGATCATGTAACTGAGAGATAAACATTTTTTTTACTACATCAGTGACACATGTTTACGCAATTACACAATTGAATAACTTCACACTTATGAAATTGTATTTTGTCTGTACTTTGTGAACAGTTCATATTTTTTCGGAACCATTGTGATACTATGAGAGCTTTGAATGATGTATTTGGTATGGAATCATGATTTTTGAAGTACGTTTGAGGTAGATAACACTTTTGAAATGAGCAGAGAATTTTTTTTTAGGTTTTAAAATATTCAGGAAGCTACGACGATTTTGAGATTTGACTGAGGTGTTACGATGTTATTTTTATGACGACGATGTGTATTATGCTGCTGAGGTATGTTTATGGTCAAGAAGCTGATGCTATATGAGTTATTTGATTATGCTACGTATTTATTAACAGGAAATATTGAAGAAGCGTCGACGAATTTGTATATGTGTAATAAGGTAAGGAGTAATGAATAGTGATTAGGGCACTCTGATTTGTGGAAAAGGTTGTTGGAAACCAAGAATCGTACATTAAGAGTTATGAAATGTGTGTAAATGCGTGAATGTATCACAATGCTGACGAATATTTTTTTTGGACACTTACATTTATAGGATTTTGTTTCTACAGATTTGCAACGCTAATTCTTGACCTGTGAAACATTTTTATATCAGACTGCCACTGTAGCGCAAACTGCTGTCGTAAATATTTCCGTACGAAAGTTAAGAGACCACCTGCACGTAATGCGTCGCGGGCACCCACCTGGGCGACAGCCGCCCGAACAAAAAAAAAAGCCATCAGCCTTCCAGCGGCACAGGTAGAAGAAAAAGCCATTAGGGGAAGCCATTATAATCGCTTTGGACGTTCCTTTGTAGAAAGCATCGCAACATTTCACGGCTATTGTCGTGCTAGTTGAGAGAAATGCCATATGGCGACAGAAATGCCTAATGAAATGACGAGAAATATTTTTATGTCTATACACCTGATTATGACTACTGTCTCTCTAGTTGAGAGATTTTTCTACTAACTTATGAAATACCTCATGACTATTGACTGATATTTTTATGCTTTGCCTTTCATAGTTGCTTATTTCATTTGATATCTAGTTTCCAGCTGTGTTGCAGCATGGGTTTTATATATACAAAAAAAAATCATTTGCTAATGTGAACACTTTCTGTCAACAGATCTATTAAATAATTATTTTATGACCCACATTCTTCAAAAAAGGAGCTCTTGGAATGGAAAGAACAATAAGAAGGGACTAATAACAGTAACTGCATATACAATTTTCTTTTCGAGTACTTGGTAATTTTTGTAGAATTAGTTTTTGTGGTGCACCACTTTAATTACTTAGACATTAAGATGTGATTATACATTTCCCTTATCTGCATTGTTATCTTTAGTCTACTATTTTTTCTGCTTGAGCTATGTCATGTTTAGGTATAAGTTGCTGCTGTTTGCCAGGCATAGTGTTATTGAATTTGACTTTGTATTATTCTGTTAAGCCAGTTTTACTAATGATTTCTTGTTATTGTTTGCTGAACATTGCCTTAGATTAGTTGTAATATTGCAATTGCTTCGCTAATTTCTAAAATGCTGCTTCCTTTGCAAATCTGCACTTTTTTGTCATTGCTGTTTGCGTTTATTGTTTTATGTGATGCTGCATTGCCTCGTCCCTTGGTATATATATCTGAGCTCAGTAGATTTAAGTTAGCTTAAGAGGGGGTAGACTATATAAGAAACTAACTATGATGAATTGGAAGAAATGCATTGAGAAGCCGCAAGAAACAGATAGGGCCAAAATGAGTATTGTACAATGAGCCATATTTATTTTGAAAGAATTATGGTTGGAATACAGAAAAGAGGTACAGATAGGACTTTTGGAAATAATGAGGAACGAAGGGAGATCTCCAAGAACAAAAAAAGTTTTGTTCGCAAGATACTGCAGTAAAAGAAACCCTGTCCTTTCCTTGTGTTATCCCACTATGTGTTTGTGTTCCCTTGTGTATTTGTGTACTTCCTGTCTTTAGTTGTTTATCTGATACCATGTTATTTACTTTGTAAACATGTTTAAACAGTATTTGTTCTGTTTTGTTTTAATGCTCATGTGGAAGTTGATATTCCAAAAGTTATTCTGATCTTTATGTATGTACTTATGTCATTATTTTTGTAACACTAATGTATATGTTTATTTCTATTCTTTTGTAAAGCCTGTTTTACTACAAATGTTATCTGTATTGTTATGTTCTTTACTAATGTATTTTGTACCTTTGTAATTGTATTCTCATGTTATAATATTGTAATTGACACCAGGTCGTCAAATTAAGTATATTTTGACTGCACTCGTTTCTGTTGGTCATAGCATATGCACAATATGTGAGAAGTAGGGAGTGATAGTGTTTGCACATGTTTTAATGATTCAGCAAGGGACTGGATAACAGCATTGCTGGTTCTGAGGACTATTCCAAAAACTCTGTGAGTGCACAAGTGGTGGTTATGGACTTGCTATATTATCCGCAAGACTCTTCAATGGTGATTGTGCACCTGCACAGTCACAACAGATGGCTGCTGGCCATCTCTACAAGGACTGCAGTGGGTCTGCACCTCTGGTGACCCACCAATACCGTAATCGCTACCAGGACTACAGTGGGTCTGCTCTGTGATGACCTACCCACCAATACTCTTCAAAACTTCGACTGACTCCGCTGTGGGTTTGCTCTGTTGTGGCCCATTACCTGTCAGCATGTCACGAGTCAGCACTGTCTTTCCATTGGAAGGACAACGCTACTTCTTCAAGACTGCATGAAAATCCACTACTTCCGTGTGCATTTTCTTTTACTGCTCAGACTTTGAGAAAAACACTGCAATGTGATGTATGATCAAGACTGTCTTTATGGACTGTGAGAAAATTTTAGCTTTTGACCAACATTGTATCAATAAGTGTGTGCATTTGATTTCTTAGTTATTGTAATTATGAAAAAATTTTTCAAATCTGTATTGGGCACTGCCCAACCCAATTTGTAAAATTTTTTGTGGGGAGCATGGGGGCTATGTAAGTAGGCTGTTTAGGTTTTTTTTTATTGGTAACGCCACCTCAGTATGAAAATCACCGGCTGTGCCGTGTGCAGTCTGTGGCTGCTTTGCATTGTTGTAATACTCAACCATTGTAGTGTTAGGCAGCTGGCTGTGAACAGCGCGTAGCGCTGGGCAGTTGGAGGTGAGCCGCCAGCAGTGGTGGATGTGGGGAGAGAGATGGCGGAGTTTTGTAATTTGTCATGATATCAAGGTAAATACATTGTTTGTTCTCTATTAATATCTTTCATTTGCTAACTATCCCTATCAGTAGTTAGTGCCTTCCATAGTTTGAATCTTTTATTTAGCTGGCAGTAGTGGCGCTTGCTGTATTGCAGTAGTGGGAGTAACCAAGATTTTTGTGAGGTAAGTGATTTCTGAAAAGTACAGGTTAATGTTAGTCAGGGCCATTCTCTTGTAGAGAATTTTGAAAGTCAGATTGCGTTGCGTTAACAAAATATTGTGTGTGGAAAGTCAGATTGCGTTGCGCTATAAATATTGTGTGTCAGGTTAAGGACATTCGAGTATAAATTGATAAATGGGGACGTTTCAAATGACAAAATTTATTATCAAAAGGACGGGCTTGGGATGGGTAATAGCCTAGCTGGCACTTTAGCAGACATTTTTATCAGTGGTTTAGAATATAAATTTTTTGCCAAGTATCCACAACTAAAAGATAAAAAGATTTATTACAATCGGTATGTCGGCGACATTTTATTACTGACAGAAGACGACACCAGTGAGGTCAACACATTCGCCCAAGCAATAGGTAGCATGCACCCCAAAATAACTTTTACCGCTGAAATAGAAGAAGATGGCGCCATTAACTACCTTGATCTCACTATTAAGAAAGTTAACAACAAACATAAGTTTTCGATTTTTAGGAAACCTACTTGTACAGACAGCATCGTCAGTGTTAGTTCGTGCCATCTTCCCCGATACAAAAAAGCTTTCTTCAGTTCCATGGTTCACCGGGTCCTTCGTCTACCTTTGGATGAAAACTATATACGTAAAGAACTTAGCATTTTAAAGCAGATCGCGACAGCTAACGGCTTTTCTATAAATGACGTCACGCGCCCCTACAGTAGGCTAAAGAAACGTTTAACAAACAGCAGGCGCGCGCACACACACACACCCACGCACAAAAGAGAACCGGCAAAGATAGGATGACAACCATTCCTATGAAATTCAACGGCAAAATGTCCCTGCAAATAGAAAAACGTTTGATAAAGTATGTCAGATGTGGCTTTCAGGTTAATAACACCCTAAAACTACGAATAAAACATAAACTGAAAGGGAACTATGATAAATTTGATGGCACTGGATTATACAGTATTAGGTTAATAACACCCTAAAACTACGAATAAAACATAAACTGAAAGGAAACTATGACAAATTTGATGGCTATACAGGATTGACTGCAGTAACAGTGACAAATATTACATCTGTCAAACAGGTCGCTCTTTCAAATTGAGGTTTAAAGAACACTCACAGCCACGAAACAAAGCGGCTTTGGGACAGCATTTATCTGATACTGGTCATTCAAAGAGAGCATTGAGAATTGTATGCGTATTTTTCACAGAGTGGAAACAGGCCGTGCTCTTAATCTGTTAGAGGAGCTTGAAATTTATAAACCAAACAACAGAGAACCAACTAAACAGCTTAACTGACAAAATGAGTTTGTACCCAATACCTACTTTGCTTAATTCGACAATGTTTTCCTCTAATTACGGCACACCTCTGTTATATATAGTGTGTTGATAAGTTCACCTAGTATTGAGTTCATCACATATTTACTTCGTTTTCATACGTTTTACGCATGACTCTAGTATGTTCTCGTTTCTTCTCTATCCATTTAATAGACTGCATTAATCAGGTAATGTGGATCATCCACTGTTACGGAATTTTATCATTCTTTTCTTGCAACGGAGTGCCGCAGGGTACGAGGGGCCCTCTGCCGGTCACGTTCCTCCAACCACTTCCCGCCTGTGCGGAATTCTGGCGTTAGCGCTAACAGAGGGCGCTGATTATGTGCAGCACTGTGTTTTCTTTCATTTGTGGCTCCTTTAGCGATTTGTTCTATGGTTGTTTAATATTACTCGGTGCACTATCAACGGTGTTTAATATTTATGTCATTATCTAGAATATTGGCAGTAGAGCACATGTCAACCACTGTTTCTTAACCCTTTCTCTTTTTAACAATATTACTTTTGTCGTGTTCTTCTTTTTATTGCTTTTTATTACTGTAATGCCTTTTATACGTTATAAGCTTATTACAGACTTCCCAACTATTGTATCCCCCTTTATTTTCGCTGTTTCAGTTAATTACTGAAAACTAGTGTATGCCGACATCAGCGAGATCTGGTGAACTTACAACACAGATATCTTGCGGCTACTGTACGGCAGCTTGTTTTAAACAGTAGTACTTCTGACAACATGACGCGTGCATGTGATGTTATTCATATGTATTTGACGATGCTGGTGCTGATTCCGCATTTAACAGTTGACTATGCCACTATGGCTGCAGTACATTAGGACTTTGTTTTTATGAAACAGGTATGCCTCTTCATATTTAAAGCGCACAAATGTACATTGTGTCAGTACTACTTTTCATTATGGTCTATGTATTGTTCTTAAGATGTATACGGTTTCCGGGTGTATTTATGTTTTTCCCATTTTTGCTGCAGATCTGATGATGGTCATTAAAGACCGAAACCGGTAAGTAATCTGTTAACAAAAATTATATTGGAACAAATAAGCCCTCAGTCACAAATATTAAGTCAAAATTGATCTGGTTTCGACGCTACTATGAGCGTCGTCTTCAGAATTAGACTAACTGTTCTAAAACATATTAGGTATATAGTACATTAATAAAATTAAAGTTTGTACTGACTGGAAAAGATGCAGTACTTACAAGTCACATATTAAAAAAGATATGAGCCGGAAAGGCGACGTCATGAACAGTTGTGAGATGTCGAGCCGCTAAGGGCTGCTCGTACTGTGAACAAGGGTTGCAACGAGACACTACGAGCAGCCCTTAGCGGCTCGCCATCTCACAACTGTTCATGACGTCGCCTTTCCGGCTCAGATCTTTTTTAATATGTGATTTGTAAGTACTGCATATTTTCCAGTCAGTACAAACTTTAATTTTATTAATGTACTATATACCTAATATGTTTTAGAACAGTTAGTCTAATCCTGAAGCCGACGCTCATAGTAGCGCCGAAACCAGGTAAATTTTGACTTAATATTTGTGACCTAGGGCTTATTTGTTCCAACATAATTCTGACACGGTCACTGAACCTTAGCAGCTATGTTCAAAGTTTTATGTTAACAAAAAGTTTGTGACCATAGATGTAAATTAAAGGAAACTTATTCCTAGTTTGGTATGTACCCCTTTAGTAATTATCTTTATTGGTTTATCGCTATGGGTAGCGTTTGGAAAAGGACTTTTTGCGCGACTTCGGTCGCCCCCTCTGCTGTCCCTGAACAGCAGCATCCTGGGGAATACCATGTTTAAGTTGTGAAATGGGAGCAAGAGTGTTCCTTGCTGCCCCCATACTGTAGTAGTGCGGAAGGAAATAGTGGTGAGTAGAAAGGAATAGTAAATAAGCAAAATACACCCAAAAGAAAAGTAATGGCTCTCCTTTAGGTATAAGCATCAAAGTATGCGTGTGAAGTGATTCAAGTGTCAAGCCTCTTCCCCCCCCCCCCCCCCCCTTGTGGTGATCTGTGCATCGCTCCTTCCGGAACCCCCCGCTTATACGCTCTGGCGGAAGTTGCAGTGCGCCACAGCGCGCCGCTGCCCGCCGTGGCCAGCGACCTCCGCCGCTGCCAGCGCAAACAGCTGATCGCCGCACCTTGCGCCGCTACACGCCGCGTCTCAGACCATTGCCGCACCATCCACCGTCGACCAATTTCTGTCACGCAAGTCTTCATCACCCAACGCAAACATTGTCAAACTTTCTTAAACAAATGCAAATTTTAAAAAAAATAACTCAAAGTGTATTGTCGTAATTATGTAAGGCCGTCCTTTGCAGGAGCCCCATAGTAACTGTCAACTTACCTCCACCCCATGCTTCACTCCTGCGGAGGGGAGAAGGGTGCACAGTGGGGGCCAATACTGAATGGATTTATTAGTTTAAAAATTTGAATTTTATTTTTCACTTGATATAGTAGCAAACAGCAATTGAGAGATTCATACCTCATAAATTGGTAAGAGATGGAACTGATCCCCCATGGTACACAAAACAGGTCCGAACGCTGTTCCAGAGGCAACAGAAAAAGCATGCGAAGTTCAGAAGAACGCGAAATCCCGAAGATTGGCTAAAATTTACAGACGCGCGAAATTTGGCACGGACTTCAAAGCGAGATGCCTTTAATAGGTTCCACAACGAAACACTGTCTCGAAATTTGGTAGAAAATCCGAAGAAATTCTGGTCGTATGTGAAGTACACAAGCTGCAAGACGCAGTCAATACCTTCGCTGCGCAGTGCCGATGGCACTGTTACTGACGACTGTGCCGCTAAAGCACGGTTATTGAACGCAGTTTTCCGAAATTCCTTCACCGGGGAAGACGAATGGAATATTCCAGAATTTGAAACACGAACAGCTGCTAGCATGAGTTTCTTAGAAGTAGATACCTTAGGGGTTGCGAAGCAACTCAAATCGCTTGATACGGGCAAGTCTGCAGGTCCAGATTCTATACCGATTGGGTTCCTTTCAGATTACGCTGATACAATAGCTCCCTACTTAGAAATCATATACAACCGCTCGCTCACCGATAGATCTGTACCTACAGATTGGAAAATTGCGCAGGTCGCACCAGTGTTTAAGAAGGGTAGTAGGAGTAATCAATCGAACTACAGACCTATATCATTGACGTCGGTTTGCAGTAGGGTTTTGGAGCACATACTGTGTTCAAACATTATGAATCACCTCGAAGGGAACGAGCTATTGATACGTAATGAGCATGGTTTCAGAAAACATCGTTCTTGTGCAAGGCAGCTAGCTTTTTATTCGCACGAAGTAATGGCCGCTATCGACAGGGGATCTCAAGTTGATTCCGTATTTCTAGATTTCCGGAAAGCTTTTGACACCATTCCTCACAAGCGACTTCTAATCAAGCTGCGGGCCTATGGGGTATCGTCTCAGTTGTGCGACTGGATTCGTGATTTCCTGTCAGGAAGGTCGCAGTTCGTAGTAATAGACGGCAAATCATCGAGTAAAACTGAAGTGATATCAGGTGTTCCCCAGGGAAGCGTCCTGGGACCTCTGCTGTTCCTGATCTATATAAATGACCTGGGTGACAATCTGAGCAGTTCTCTTAGGTTGTTCGCAGATGATGCTGTAATTTACCGTCTAGTAAGATCATCCGAAGACCAGTATCAGTTGCAAAGCGATTTAGAAAAGATTGCTGTATGGTGTGGCAGGTGGCAGTTGACGCTAAATAACGAAAAGTGTGAGGTGATCCACATGAGTTCCAAAAGAAATCCGTTGGAATTCGATTACTCTATAAATAGTACAATTCTCAAAGCTGTCAATTCAACTAAGTACCTGGGTGTTAAAATTACGAACAACTACAGTTGGAAAGACCACATAGATAATATTGTGGGGAAGACAAGCCAAAGGTTGCGTTTCATTGGCAGGACACTTAGAAGATGCAACAAGTCTACTAAAGAGACAGCTTACACTACACTCGTTCGTCCTCTGTTAGAATATTGCTGCGCGGTGTAGGATCCTTACCAGGTGGGATTGACGGAGGACATCGAAAGGGTGCAAAAAAGGGCAGCTCGTTTTGTATTATCACGTAATAGGGGAGAGAGTGTGGCAGATATGATACGCGAGTTGGGATGGAGGTCATAAAAGCAAAGACGTTTTTCGTCGCGGCGAGATCTATTTACGAAATTTCAGTCACCAACTTTCTCTTCCGAATGCGAAAATATTTTGCTGAGCCCAACCTACATAGGTAGGAATGATCATCAAAATAAAATAAGAGAAATCAGAGCTCGAACAGAAAGGTTTAGGTGTTCGTTTTTCCCGCGCGCTGTTCGGGAGTGGAATGGTAGAGAGATAGTATGATTGTGGTTCGATGAACCCTCTGCCAAGCACTTAAATGTGAATTGCAGAGTAATCATGTAGATGTAGATGTAGGTAACGTTACCGAACTGCGCGTCTTCGATTTGGCCGACCAATAGGGAGGCTTGGAGGTGGTCAAGTAGGGGTAGGACCGCGTCCAGCCGCTGAGAGTGGACACGCCATCCGGTCTCTTCTGCTGGCAGCTTCCGACCCGACCAGATGTTCTCCTCTCCTGCTCTCTTGGGCGGCAGCCCATTCAGTCTCAGTGGCTTCTCCAGGCCTGCCTTTACTTTTTACGGCATTAAACATTTATGCAGTTAAAATATGTTTGATTTTTCACCTCAACGGGTACCTACTGCTTTCACCTCCTGGCCAATCCTGACACGTTAACAATGCACATGCAGTCAGATTGTTATTAAAAATGCTCAAACGTTGGGAGTTAAGGTTGTACGCCACTGGCTGCCGAGTGGGAGAACTCTGCGAGGGAGGTGCGTCATGTTGACAACACACATGCAAACTGCATGTAATCGGCTACGAATTAGGGCAGTGGCATTCGGGAGCGTGGGGGCGTGAGGCGTAGGTGTCTTGGCTCTTGGCTGGATGACATGATTCCCGGAATAGCCTTGGAGATATAGACGTGCTAACGATTATATGACATGCGCAACTGTCTTAGCTGTAATACGAGGGACATTCAATAAGTAATGCAACACACAGTTTGGGTTGAGAAAATACAGAATTTGTTGTGGGAGATCGTGGAATATTCCCGTTTCAGCCCCTTAGTTTCATGAAGTAACCTACAAAACGGCGACTGTCATCGAGTCTCTTTTGACAGAAAACCAGAGCACTGCAGATATTGACAGGCGCTTGCAGAATGTCTACGGAGACTTGGCAGTAGACAAAAGCAAGGCGAGACGTTGGGATCGGCATCTGTCACCATCGCAGCAAGGTCGCGCAAACCTGATCTCCCGCGTCCTGCCCGGCTGGTCGCAGCTGTGACTCTGCAATGTTCGAACGTGTGGACACTCCCATTCAAGGTGGCTGACGGATCACTGGGTGCTCACAGCTGTGACTCTGAAATGTTCGAACGTGTGGACGCTCCCATTCAAGGTGACTGACGGATCACTGGGTGCTCATAGCTGTGACTCTGAAATGTTGAAACATGTGAACACTCTCATTCAAGGTGACTGACGGATCACCGGGTGCTCACAGCTGTGACTCTGAAATGTTTGAATGTGTGGACACTCTCATTAAGGTGAGTGAAGGATCACCGTGTGCTCACAGCGGTGACACTGTAATGTTTGACCGTGTGGACACTCTCATTCAAGGTGACTGAAAGATCACTGCCTGCTAACAGCTGTGACTCTGAAATGTTCGAACGTGTGGAGTCTCCCATTCAAGGTGACAGACGGACCACTGTGTGCTCACAGCTGTTACTCTGAGATGTTCGAAAGTGTGGATACTCTCATTCAAGGTGACTGACGGATCACTGGGTGCTCACAGCTGTATCTCTGAAATGTTCGAACATGTGGCCACTCTCATTCAAGGTGAATGACGGATCACTGGGTGCTCATAGCTGTGACTCTGAAATGTTGAAACATGTGGACACTCTCTTTCAAGGTGAGTGACGGATCACCAGGCGCTCACAGCTGTGTCTCTGAAATGTTAGAAAGTGTGAATACTCTCATTCAAGGTGACAGACGGACCACTGGGTGCTCACAGCTGTGACCCTGAAATGTTCGAACGTGTGGACACTCCCATTAAAGGTGACTGACGGATCACTGGGTGCTCACAGCTGTAACTCTGAAATGTTCGAACGTGTGGACGCTCCCATTCAAGGTGACTGACGGATCACTGGGTGCTCATAGCTGTGAATCTGAAATGTTGAAACATGTGGTCGCTCCCATTCAAGGTGACTGACGGATCACCGGGTGCTCACAGCTGTGACTCTGTAATGTTTGACCGTGTGGACACTCTCATTCAAGGTGACAGACTGATCATTGCGTGCTCACAGCTGTGATTCTGAAATGTTCGAAACTGTGGACACTCTCATTCAAGGTGACTGACGGATCACTGTGTGCTCACAGCTGTGTCTCTGAAATATTCAAACGTGTGGACACTCCCATTCAAGGTGACTGACGGATCACCGGGTGCTCACAGCTGTGACTCTGATATGTTCGAACGTGTGGACACTCATTCAAAGTGACTGACGGATCACTGGGTGCTCACATCTGTGACTCTGAAATGTTTGACCGTGTGGACACTCTCATTAAAGGTGACTGACGGATCACTGGGTGCTCACAGCTGTGACTCTCAAATGTTCGAACGTGTGGACACTCTCTTTCAAGGTGAGTGACGGATCACCAGGCGCTCACAGCTGTGACTCTCAAATGTTAGAAAGGGTGAATACTCCCATTCAAGGTGACAGACGGACCACTGTGTGCTCACAGCTGTTACTCTGAGATGTTCGAAAGTGTGGATACTCTCATTCAAGGTGACTGACGGATCACTGGGTGCTCACAGCTGTGTCTCTGAAATGTTCGAACATGTGGCCACTCTCATTCAAGGTGACTGACGGATCACTGGGTGCTCACAGCTGTGACTCTGAAATGTTTGACCGTGTGGACACTCTCATTAAAGGTGAGTGACGGATCACTGGGTGCTCACAGATGTGACTGAAATGTTCGAATGTGTGGACACACTCATTCAAGGTGAGCGACGGATCACCAGGTGCTCACAGCTGTTACTCTGAATTGTTCGAACGTGTGGACACTCCCATTCAAGGTGACTGACATATCACTGGGTGCTCACAGCTGTGACTCTGAAATGTTCGAACGTGAGGACACTCTCATTTAAGGTGACTGACGGATCACCATCAAACACTTCGATGCACAACTGGACGTCTCTGTTGGTAGTGCTGACACACTCGTCTACTGGTCGAGATACTGAAAGGTGTGTGCCCATTGAGTTCCCCGCAGTCTAACAAAGGACGAATAAAGGACCATCTGTGCGGAATTTCTTGAGCGTTACAAGGCTGATCGTGACAATTTTTTGTCGAACATTGTCACAGGCAGTGAAACATGGGTTCATCATATCGAACTTAAAACAAAACGCCAAACCATAGAATGGCACGGATATCCTTTGGGACTGAAGGGACTGTTCTATGTTATGTCCTCCCTGATAGGGCAACGATCAATTCCGCAGTGTACTGTGCTAACTTCTCCTTGTCCTCACACAAGTTTGTACACCTGGGAGGAGTTCACGAAACTTCTTTGGTCTGTTTTTGCTCATCCACCCTACTTATACCCCAGATATCTATCTTTTTGCCCCAATGAATGGTGCACTGTGCAGGAATCAGTATCTGCATAATGGAGAGATTGTTGCTGCAGCAAGACGTTGGCGCAGACGTGCGATGCAGGCACACAGCCGACTTAAGACCATCGCATTGAACGGAGATTACCTTGAAAAACAGTGCTCTGTAGCAAAAAAAGGTAGGGAATAATATGGTATAATGTAATCCTGAATAAACACAACCTTCTTTCAGAAACAATGTGTTCCTTTACATATTGAACGCTCCTAGTATGACGCCACAGCTAAGAAAGCGGTGATGCTGACATCAGCGAAATTCCTGCCCGCACTGGCAGTGATACACTATAGCTCTTAAGGTAGAAATTTTAGAGCTCATATTTATTGGATTTTGTTCTTATTTTGGTCCGTACTATCACGTCTGAAAGCTGCCTATTCTATAATGTTAGCAGCAACAGAACCGGAACGTGTATACCACAGGTTCAAATGGCTCTGAGCACTATGGGACTTAACATCTGAGGTCATCAGTCCCCTAGAATTTAGAACTACTTAAACCTAACTAACCTAAGGACATCACACACACCCATGCCCGAGGCAGGATTCGAATCTGTGACCATAGCGGTCGCGCGGTTCCAGACTGAAGCGCCTAGAACCGCTCGGCCACCCCGGCCGACACAGGCAGAGGTATCAGAACGATTTTCGCTTATAACTTTAGACTCGGTCGTTTCCGGACCGAGATTCCTTACCTCAGATTGATATATTTACCCTTTTCCGTCACCCCTGAAAGTTTGTAACATCATCAGAGAATCACCCTGGACTGGATTCTAATATAAGTGAATTGTTTTTACGTTTCACCTGCATTAATTTATATTTTTCTACATGCGAATTCCTCAGAAAGCCAAAATATTTTGTTAACTCACGCCATCATCGGGTGAAATCACTAATATTGGGGTGTTCATTCTTTCCTAAGTGCTTTTCGAGAGTGAAATGGTAAAGGAATAGTCTGAAAGTATTTCTACGCACCGTCTCCCAAACACTTACACTGAAGCGCCAAAGAAACCGGTATAGGGATGCGTATTCGAACACTGAAATATGTAAATAGGCAGAATACGACACCGTCTTCGGCAACACCTATATAAGACAAGTGTCTGGCGTAGTTGTTAGATCGGTTACTGCTGCTACAATGACAGGTTATCAAGATTTATGTTTGTTTGAACGTGGTCTTATAGTCGGCGCACGAGCGATGGGACACAGCATCTCCGAGGTAGCGATGGCGATTTTCCTGAACGGTCATTTCACGAGTGTACCGTGAATATCTGAAACATCAAATCTCCGACATCGCTGCGGCCGGAAAAAGATACTCCAAGAAGGGACCAACGATGACTGAAGAGACTCGTTCAAAGTGACTGAAGTGCAACCTTTGCACAAATTGCTGCAGATTTAAATGCTGAGCTATTAACAAGTGTCAGCAACCATTCAACGAACCATCATCGATATGGACTTTCAGAGCCGAAGACCCACACGTATACTCTTGATTACTGCAAGACATAAAGCTTTACGCCTCGCCTGGGCCCATGGACACCAATATTGGACAGTTGATGACTGGAAACATGTTGCTTGGTCGGACGAGTCTCGCTTCAAATTGTATCGAGCGAATGGATGTGTACGGGTACGGAGACAACCTCGTAAATCCCTGGACCCTGTATGTCAGCAGGGGACTGTTGAAGCTGGTGAAGGCACTGTAATGGTGTGGGGCGTATGCAGCTGGAATGATATGGGACCCTTGGTACATGTAGATACGACTCTGACAAGTGACATGTAAGTAAGCATACTGTCTGATCACCTGAATCCATTCATTTCGACGGGCTTGGGCAATTCCAGCAGGGCAATGCGAAATACCACACGTCAAGAATTGCAACAGAGTGGCTCCAGGAACACTCTTCTGAGTTTAAACACTTCCGCAGGCCACCAACCTCCCCAGACAATAATATTATTGAGCCTGTCTGGGATACCTTGTAACGTGCTGTTCAGAAGAGATCTCCACGCCCTCGTACTCTTGCGAGTTTACGGACAGCCGTGCAGGATTGATGGTGTCAATTCCCTAGAGCACTACTTCAGACATTAGTTGACTCTGTCATTTCGTGTTGCGGCACTTCTGCGTGCTCGCAGGGGCCCTACACGATATTAGGCAGTTGTAAGAGTTTCTTTGGCTCTTCAGTGTAAGTGTCAATTGCAGAGTTATTATGTAGATGTGGATGAAGATAACAGTAACGTGTGTTCGTTTGAAAGGCGACAAACAAAGTAACCGTGTGTTTGGCCCTGGCGCCACAAAAGTCTCTGACCCCAGCTGCATTCTGCCAGTCACGAGTTCTGTCAAGGCACTGCGTCTTGCCGAAGGTCAGGGCCGCTTCCGGTGAGGACACATCCTGTTTGCCTGCTTAACAATGTAGGTTGATGGACTCAGTGGCGTGTCCATAAGTACAGACTGCTTGGAGTGGCCGAGCGGTTCTAGGCGCTACAGTCTGGAACCGCGCGACCGCTACGGTCGCAGGTTCGAATCCTGCCTCGGGCATGGATGTGTGTGATGTCCTTAGGTTAGGTTTAAGTAGTTCTAAGTTCTAGGGGACTGATGACCTCAGAAGTTAAGTTCCATAGTGCTGAGAGCCATTTGAACCATTTTTGAACAGACTGCTTACTTGATGTACTCTCACAGCTTCAATAGTTTTTCTTACATCTTATCACATGCAAATAAAATAATAAACACATTCTCCACTCTACTGCAAGCTGACCTACTCAGATGATATCATTAACCAGAAGCTAATGCATCCCTCGCAGTTTTAGTGGTTGTATTTTTGGCCTATGGTGCACATATCGCACAGTATGCCTCTAAATTAGGATGAGTGCAATCATAAACTTGGTAGATTAAAACAAGTAGCCGTGACTTGCGAAGGATGTCATTAATTCCATAAGATATTCGTTAAGAAGGGGACGATCGGTATAGATGATAAATGAGATAACCGAAAAAACGGAGATTCGTTGTATTTATTTACAGAGGAAAAACATCTCAACGGATTGTTTGTTCCTGCCTTAAAAATAAAACGGAGGTAGTCTTTCATACTGACACTCAGCTTCGACATAAAATACGGCATAAAGAAGTAGTAATTTATAATAAATACTCAAACTCAGCTCTGTACAAAATAATATGTACGTATGTCCTAAATTTTACGCAGGCCAAACTGGGAGGTATTTTTACGTTCGCTTTATTCAATAATGTACCGTAGGCACTAAGTTTCACTTTCAAAAATGTGGGCTTAGCGGTAGAATAAGACTTAAGAGTTGAAAATATTGAAATATGTCATTACTGTCCTAGAGGACACCGACTGGAGAGACTTGAAGAACTTGAAATTTTTACTGAAAAAATACCATCGTTTGTTAAATTTCATTAAGAGAATTTTTGAAGTGTTTTCTGATATGCTGTGGCGTCTCTTCTCTTCTCCCTGTTTTGTGTCTCCTTCCTTTGTTGATGTTCCTTTTGCTGGCAGCATGTACTTGTTTACTAGTCTGATTTATCGGTTATTTCGTACTGGTTGTTCAGTGTGATTGCCAGATACTACACTACGCAACAGAATTAAAGAAGCACTTATTCGAATCCACGTAATCGTCTCCCATTGCGACGCATAAGTTTGAAATTTGAGTCACAGGTGCCTATAACCTTTTTTTCGTAATGGTGCTACAGCGCCCTACGGCATCACCCACTAACGTGTCGCCACATGCGAAAAAAAAGCCAAACCTCAGACGGTAATGTGAGGTGTGTAAGGTGGGTTAATGATGTCACATTGGCACCAAATTTCACCACGGTTCTGCCCAATGTCACTGTTGACGTCTCACATGATGATTCAGTCGTCATAGCCCCTCTTACCCACATGTCATCCCTTCTTTTGACGCCTTTGCGATGGAGGTCAGGAAAGCGACGCCAACGTTGGAAAACCACGTGGTTTTCTTATGACTGGCCGAGGAAAACATTCCAGACACACCGCCGCTCAGAATTAGCACTAAAATGCGCCAGAGAGTGTCATAAAAGGCGTTAATGAAACCACCCATTTCCTTAGGGCGTCGATTCCCACACAATTCGTGGTCGGTAACGACAGTTCGCAATGCGATGAGCAGAAGGGCTACGCCCTTGGCAACCTTTAAGATTGCTGACAACCTCAGAGGTTCTAACCCTTCTCCAAAGACATAATGGGGCTGCATCCCCATTAAAAGTGATCGCACCCTTTTGGAGCGCAGCGTGACCTCAATTTTTGCTCATCTGTACAGGCTGGATCCAACAGGGACCGTTCAAAACCGTTCATCAAATTTGGAACGTGATCAGACGCAGCAAAACGTTAGTGGCGGCGGGAAGGGGGTGGGGGGCAACGACATTGACACAGGCATGATTAAAACGGCATACGATCATCCTAAGACCCCCCCCCCCCCCCCAGTTCGGCGAAACACTCGGTGGCAAAGGCCCACCATTATTGACAGTTTTATAAATTAACACGTACGGAGACAACCTGCAAAATATTCCGAGGCGCTTGCAGGCAGACAATGGAACCGCATGGGTATCAAAACGTTGCCTACCCGCACGCGCCTTGAACCACATTACAGGTTGTCTCTGTACGCGTTCATTTTTAAAACTCTCAATAAAGGTCTGCGGATACCACTAAGGATGTTGCCGAACTGGCGGATTTTAGAAGGATTTGCGTTTTATTCACGCAAGCACGAATACTGCACACGTCATTATCACTCCACAGGAAGGCGTGCGACAGGACAGCTCAAAAAGCGTAAACACCTTTTTCTGCTTCTGAGCACGTTCATATTTGGTCGAACAATTTTGAGCAGTTCCTCTTGGTCACATCTTGTATATCACAGCAAAAACTTCGGTCGCACTAACTACAAAAGGGTGCGACCACGTTCAATACGGCTGCAGGCTCACGATGCCCTTACAGAAACGTTGAATCGTCCGTGGGATGTCGACAGTGTCAAAGGTTCTCAAGAACGTCATCATGTCGCTCATCGCACTGCGAACTGTCGTTTTTGACAGTAAAATGTGCAGGAATCAGCGCCCCAAGGGAACGAGTGGTTCCACTGACGCCGTTTATGCCACCTCCCGAGGCCATTTTGTGCCAGTACTGAGCAGAGGCGTATCTGAAATTTTCCTCGTCCGCCCATAAGAAAACTGCGTTATTTCAACGATGTACGTCGCGATCCTGACCACATCGCGGAGGCATCAAAAGAAGGGGTGAAATGTGGGTAGGAGAGGGTGTGATGACCTTCTCATCGTAAGGCATGTCCACAGTGTTATTGAGCAGAATTGTGGTGAGTTACGGTACCAATGTGACACCATTAATACACCTTACACTTCACATGAACTTCTAAACTCTGGCCTTTTTGTTTTTCGGATGTGTCGACGTTTTGCCGTTTGAAACTTCTTCGAGCCCGAAGGTGATGCAGCAGGGCGCCACACTGTTGCGCCGTTATAGAGAAAGGTTGTAGACGCCCGTGAGGCAGATATCAAACTTATGCCTCGCAATGGAAAATACTTACAGGGTTTCGAAAAAAAAGTGACTCTTTAATTTTGTTGCGTAGCGTAGTTTGTTCCTCGCGAATCGCGTCTGCAGATGGCCGTCATAAATATCCTGCTTCTAGTACACGTCTGACTTATGTCCACGAGTATTTAGGCAATTTTTTATCCGTTTTCACTTCGAGAAAGCTACCTCTCAGAATAAATTTTACGTTGTGTACGTTCTTAAACATAAATTTTCGCTTTAAGAGCTACCAAAGTCATATCCTAACGCAGTCAACTGTAGGCCTCGATTCCAACAACCAGAGTCCAGATAAGTTTACTTTGTGAACGCCGCCCCGCGCCTCTTCATTTTAGAATTATTTTGTAACGTATAGTCGTGTTGTGTATAAAAGTTTATTTGGTTCACGAGTTTGGTTGCTAGCATATTACTATCCCTCTTTTCTATCTTTTTAAACATATCGTCTGGCGAAGACTTGGTAATAGTTCGAAATCTGGGAGATGTAACAGTAACATAACATATCAATAATCTTACTCCTTTCCTATTTCTTATGCTCTGGAATCATGATCATTAATTAAGATAAGGAAGAAGGGGGGAGTATAATGTGTATAGCTGTGGTCTTTTATTTATGTTTGATTGGTGCAAATTGCATCGTGATCCGATCTATGGCTCAAGAGATATTTCAGTTTTGCTTAAATTCTGGAGTCAGAATTTGCTGTAGCAGACGACCGCGAAATGCAATCATTATTGCGTTGTGGGCGGCTGAGCATCCGAGAACTTGCTGGTCATCGTGGCGGGGGGGGGGGGGGGGGGGGGGTGTTGTTGTTGAGAGCCTGGGACGGAACGTTCGTGTAAGGTTACGATGGGGCAGAAGTAAAAGTTAGACACAGTTTGCAGGGGGCAGGAAACTCTAAGCAACAAGCAGTTGAACCTGACCCAAGCTCTGAAGCCAATGAAAAGAAAAAAGTTCCAGCCGAAAATGACGTTTTTCAAGAGTTAGCGTGAGAGTAAAATACAGAGGGGTCCAAAAAATGTATCCACTGTATCCATAACTGGCAAACTAATTGACGGGGTTGTCTCATCATTGGTAGTGTAATAGTTTGAAGTTCCGGCAATCGCCACACGAGCATTGTATTGCGTTGTTTCGTTTTGTCAGATGACAGTCGCCAGATAGTGTTTTGTTCTTAGTTGCACCTAGTTACTCGAGTAAATATGACTGGCGCAAGGCTTACATTCGATGAAAGGAAGTCAGTTTTGAAGTGGTATTTTAAGTACGAAAACATTAATGAGGTTCAATGGCAATGGCGAAATGAGTATCAAACAGAAACACCGACACGTTTAACGATTCGTCGCATTCGAGCCAAATCCGAAGCCGACGGCTGTGTTAAAGATGTACACAAACAACGATCTTGACGACCTGTAACAGTAACAAGTCCAACTAACTCCCGTCGTGTGTTACAACAATTCAATCGCTCACCACAGACGTCTGTGAGACAGTGTGCCTGTGAAACTGGAGTGAGTCGCTCAAGTGTTCGTCGAATTTTGAAGACAGCAAAGTGGAAGTGCTACATCCCACGATTGCTACACGCAATGAACGAGGACGACCCAGATCGTAGAATGGAGTACTGCGAGTGGTTTACTAACATGGTGAAGCGTTTGCAAAGATGATTGTGTGGTCTGATGAGTCACAGTTCAAACTCAATGGTACAGTAAATCGCCACAATTGCATCTAATAGGCCACCGAAAATCCGAACGTCCATGTAGACAAAGCCATGAATTTGTCAGGAGTTGGCCGAGCAGTTCTAGGCGCTACAGTCTGGAACCGCGGGACCGCTACGGTCGCAGGTTCGAATCCTGCCTCGGGCATGGATGTGATGTCCTTAGGTTAGTTAGGTTTAAGTAGTTCTAAGTTCTAGGGGACTGATGACCTTAGAAGTTAAGTCCCATAGTGCTCAGAGCCGTTTGAACCATTTTTGCCAGGAGTAAATGTGTAGTGTGGGTTGTCTTACCGGGGCTTGATTGGGCCATTCTTCTTTGACGGCACAGTTACCGGCGAGGTGTACCTTCATAAGCATCCGACATCCATTTTACCTGCCATGTGAGACTTGTATGGAGACGGAAGAGTTTACTTTCAACAAGATGGTGCCCCAGCCCACTACCAAAATCGTGTTAGGGCGTATCTCGATGAAAATCTACCAGGAAGATAGATACGCCGTAGAGGTGCTGTGGAGTATCCACCACGTTCCCCAGATGTAACTCCTCTGGACTTTTACCTGTGGGGAACACTAAAGGACGTCGTTTATTGACAAAAGCCACGCACATTGGATGAACTTCGAGAATCCATCGTACATTCATGTGCAAATACCCAGCTGAACACGTTGCCGTCAGTAGTTGGTGCTGCAGTTCGGTGGCATCGTTTGTGTGTGGATGTTAATGGTGACCATTTCCAACACCTACAGTGATATCTTTAAGTTTTACTTTAAGCTACTCTTTCACCAAAAATGAGAACTCCGTCAATTAGTTTGCAAGTTATGGACTTTTAAACAGTGGACCCCTCTCTATTTCAGGTAGTGATTCAAAATCGTCCCCCTGAAGGAGTCAATGAACGGCACTAAATATTCAAAGTTAAAAAATTAGTAAAGTTGCTTGTCTGACGTCATAGCAGTCCGAAAAGCTATAGATAGTGTCGACAGACCATTGTGTAGGGGAGAACGCATCGGTGATGGATGAGGCAGGATCTATGTCAAAGTGCCCACCTCAGTTGTGTAATGTTGATTTTATGCTAACAGAGTCCCCCCTGTGGGTCCGGGGATTAGAATAGGCCCGAGGTATTCCTGCCTGTCGTAAGAGGCGACTAAAAGGAGTCCCTCCCCCTCAAGGGGGTAGTTAGCGCCTGCGTCCGAAGACGGACGATTCTACGACCTCTATTTGCGGTCATTTTTTTTCACTTCTCGTTTCTTCCTTCCTTTGGTTGGTTCCTTTCTTTGCTCTTCTCCACCTCACTGTCTTCCTTACTCTTTCCCTTGTCTTCTTCTCCTTGCCTTCTCATTGCCTTCTTCTCCTTGCCTTCTCATTGCCTTCTTCTCCTTGCCTTCTCATTGCCTTCTTCTCCTTGCCTTCTCTGGTCTCCGCCTCGGCGTTTGAGACAGTCTGTCCTCTCTCTCCCTCTCTCTTCTTTTTCCTCTTCTTCCTTCCTCCCTGTGCGCGCCTGAAGGCCGACCCACGCGTTCGCACGCGTAGCCGGTGACGGGGTAACGCGTCATTCCCCGCCCTGGGTAGACATGTAAGGCACGCACGTACCCCCTGGTAAAGGCCAGGCCCAGGGAGGGGTGATTGCCTGAGCTGATACCTTCTGACCATGCCGATTGGTCCCTCCGTCTGTTTCTCGGGAGGTGTGACCTGAGGTGTAAACATTTACCTAAGGCGGGAGTGCCCTCTGAGAGGGTCCCCACAAGGAAGGAGCGCGCCATCGGAGACGCTAGCAATCATGGGGGATTCCTCCGCAATGGATTTCACTCCATCTCTCTCGACTTCTACCCAAAAACGGAAACTTGACCAGCCACCAGTGACAAAAGTACTACCGCCTGCCCCACAGTTCCTCGTCGTTTCTCGATCTGAGGACGGAAAGGATTTTTCCTCTGTCAACCCTTTCGTTATCCAGAAGGGCGTAGATGCCATAGCCGGATCTGTCAAATCTTGTACCAGGTTGCGTAACGGTACCTTATTACTAGAAACTGAGAGCGCCTTTCAGGCACAAAAACTGCTTTGGGCCACACTCCTGTACACGTTCCCTGTCCGGGTGGAGGCTCACCGAACTTTGAATTCGTCTCGTGGTGTGGTCTATACTAGATCCCTCGACGGATTGACTGACGAGGAGATTCAATCTTTCCTCGCTGAGCAGGGCGTGACGGCTGTCCATAGGGTCATGAAAAAGGTCAACAATGACCTTGTACCGACCCGGACACTTTTCTTGACCTTTGATAGTGTTAAGCTGCCATCGCGCATCAAGGCGGGCTACGAGGTTATTTCTGTTCGCCCCTATGTCCCGACACCTACGCGCTGCTACCAGTGTCAGCGTTTCAATCACACTCGACAGTCTTGTTCCAATGCGGCTAAATGTGTCACTTGTGGCAGGGATGCCCATGAGGGTGACTGTCCACCTCCGTCTCCTCGTTGTGTGAACAGTCAGGGTGACCATTCCGCATCCTCCCGCGACTGTCCTGTCTATAAGGAAGAACGCTGTATCCAAGAAATTCGGGTCAAAGAGAAAGTGTCCACCTCGGCTGCTCGCAAGCTATTGGCTAGTAGGAAGCCCACGCTGCTCCCAGCGGGGAAATACAGTACTGTCCTCGCCTCTCCTCGGACTACCAGGGAGGTGGCAACACAGACATGCGATCTGACCTTCAGCACCACGGTCGTCCGTTCAGCCAGTGCTAAGATCGCGCGGTCGACGTCTCCTCTTCCTCCCATCACCCCACAGACACCAGCCCCTTCATCAGCTTCTGCTAAGACGAAGACCCCGAAGTCAGATGCACGGGCCTTCAAGAAGGAACCGTCCCGTGCAGACTTCCTACGTACCTCGACCTCCCAGCCTTCGACCGGTACTTCCACCAAACGACCTTCCAAGAAGGGTCATAGGAAGCACAGTTCTCCTTCTCCGCCACGGCGCATTTCTTCTCCTGCGCCACACAGCGGTTGCCGCCCCAGGCCGTCATCCGTTTCGCCTGGCCGCACCGCTGGTAGCCGAACATCTGGCCGTTCACCGGCGGAGGAAGCTCCCCCTCCCGGCCATCTTCCCAAGATGGCCGATGAACCTATAGACCCAATGGACGATGACTGTCCGCCTACTGATAGCGGCGGCAGTGCTCGCTCGAAGCCAGGCCCTCAGCGGCCTTCGAGGTGACCCCTTCTTTCATCTTCCTTTTTTTCTTACGATGGCACTTTTTCACTGGAATATTCGCAGCATTCGCTCCAACCGAGAGGACTTGAAGTTGCTGCTCCGCTTGCACCGTCCGCTCGTCGTAGCCCTCCAGGAAACGAAGCTACACCCATGCGATCAAATTGCCTTGGCACACTACACCTCTGTGCGTTTTGACCTACCCCCTGTGGTAGGTATCCCGGCTCATGGGGGGGGGGGGGGGTTATGTTGCTGGTCCGGGAAGTTATTTACTACGATCCCATCACGTTGCACACCGGCCTCCAGGCAGTTGCCATCCGCATTACTCTCCCCACTTTTACATTTTCCATTTGTACCGTTTACACTCCATCGTCGTCTGCTGTTACCAGGGCAGACATGATGCAACTTATTGCTCAGCTACCTGCACCATTTTTGTTAACTGGAGACTTCAATGCCCACCATCCCCTTTGGGGCTCTCCAGCATCCTGCCCGAGGGGCTCCCTGTTAGCAGACCTTTTCAACCAGCTCAATCTTGTCTGCCTCAATACTGGCGCCCCTACTTTTCTTTCGGACACATCTCACACCTATTCCCATTTAGACCTCTCTATATGTACTCCCCAGCTTGCACGCCGGTTTGAGTGGTATGCACTTTCTGATACATATTCGAGCGACCACTTCCCGTGTGTTATCCATCTCCTGCAGCATACCCCCTCTCCGTGCTCATATAGTTGGACCATCTCCAAAGCAGACTGGGGGCTCTTCTCTTCCAGGACGACCTTTCAGGATCAAACCTTCACAAGCTGCGATAGCCAGGTCGCACACCTCACGGAAGTCATTCTCACTGCTGCTAAATATTCCATCCCTCACACTACTTCTTCTCCACGTCGCGTACCGGTCCCCTGGTGGACCGCAGCATGTAGAGACGCTTTACGTGCTCGTCGACGTGCTTTACGCACCTTTAAACGCCAGCCTACAGTGGCGAATTGTATCAATTATAAACGATTACGTGCACAGTGTCGTCGTATTATTAAAGAAAGCAAGAAAGCCAGCTGGGCTGCTTTCACAAGCACCTTCAACAGTTTTACTCCTCCTTCTGTTGTCTGGGGTAGCCTGCGCCGGCTATCTGGCACTAAGGTCCACTCACCAGTTTCTGGCTTGACGGTCGCGAATGACGTCCTTGTGGCCCCTGAGGCTGTCTCCAATGCCTTCGGCCGCTTTTTCGCAGAGGTTTCGAGCTCCGCTCATTACCACCCTGCCTTCCTCCCCCAAAAACAGGCAGAGGAGGCTAGGCCACCTAACTTCTGCTCCTCGAATCGTGAAAGTTATAATACCCCTTTCACCATGCGGGAACTCGAAAATGCACTTGCCCGGTCACGGTCCTCCGCTCCAGGGCCTGATTCTATTCATATTCTGATGCTGAAGAACCTTTCTCCTGCGGGTAAAGGTTTCCTTCTTCGTACTTACAATCGCATCTGGATTGAGGGACATGTTCCCGCCTGCTGGCGCGAGTCTATTGTTGTCCTGATTCCTAAGCCGGGGAAGGACAAGCACTTGCCTTCCAGTTATCGACCCATCTCGCTTACCAGCTGTGTCTGTAAAGTGATGGAGCGAATGGTTTACTCTCGATTGGTTTGGCTGCTCGAGTCTCGACGCCTACTTGCCAATGTACAATGTGGATTTCGTAGGCGCCGCTCTGCTGTTGACCATCTGGTTACCTTGTCGACCTTCATTATGAATAACTTCTTGCGGAATCGCCCGACCGCGGCTGTGTTCTTTGATTTGGAGAAGGCTTAAGACACCTGTTGGAGGGCGGGCATTCTCCGCACCATGCATACATGGGGCCTTCGCGGTCGCCTCCCTCTTTTTATTCGTTCCTTTTTAATGGATCGACAGTTCAGGGTACGTGTGGGTTCTGTCCTGTCAGACACCTTTCGCCAGGAGAATGGGGTGCCACAGGGCTCAGTTTTGAGCGTCGCTCTCTTCGCCATAGCGTTCAATCCAATAATGGATTGCCTCCCAGCTGATGTATCAGGCTCCCTTTTCGTGGACGATTTTACCATCTATTGCAGCGCGCAGCGTACGTGTTTCCTGGAGCGCTGTCTTCAGCGTTCTCTTGACCGTCTTTACTCCTGGAGTGTCGCCAATGGCTTCCGTTTTTCTGCCGAGAAGACGGTCTGTATTAACTTCTGGCGCTACAAATTCTCCCACCGTCCTTACGACTCGGTCCCGTTGCTCTCCCATTCGTGGAGACAACAAAATTTTTAGGTCTTACATTTGACAGGAAACTTAGTTGGTCTCCACATGTGTCATATTTGGCTGCCCGTTGCACCCGTTCTCTAAATGTCCTCCGTGTTCTTAGTGGTATGTCGTGGGGAGCGGATCGAACCGTCCTACTTCGCCTATATCGGTCGATCGTCCGCTCCAAGCTGGATTATGGGAGCTTCGTATACTCCTCTGCACGGCCATCCATCTTACGCCGCCTCAACTCCATACAACATCGGGGTTTACGACTTGCGATCGGAGCGTTTTATACTAGTCCCGTTGAGAGTCTTCATGCTGACGCTGGTGAGTTGCCACTCACCTACCGGCGCGATATACTGCTTTGTCGGTATGCCTGTCGGTTACTGGCAATGCCCGACCACCCGTCTTATCGTTCCTTTTTTGATGACTCTCTCGACCGTCAATACGGGTTGTATGTCTCTGCCCTGCTACCCCCTGGAGTTCGCTTTCGTCGCCTCCTTCAACACCTTAATTTTTCACTCCCTGCAACCTTTCGAGTGGGCGAGAGCCACACGCCACCTTGGCTCCAGGCTCAGATTCGCGTCCACCTTGACCTCTGCTCGCTCCCGAAGGAGTTTACCCCCGGTTCAGTCTACCACTCCCGTTTTGTCGAACTTCGTTCGAAGTTCATTAATATGACCTTCATTTATACAGATGGCTCTCAGACCAATGACGGGGTCGGGTGTTCTTTTATTGTCGGGGCACAAAGTTTCAAATACCGGCTCCATGTCCATTGTTCGGTCTTCACAGCTGAGCTCTTTGCCCTCTACCAGGCTGTTCTTTACATCTGCCGCCACCGACATTCTGCATATGTCATCTGCTCCGATTCCCTGAGCGCTATCCAGAGCCTCAGTGATCCGTACCCGGTTCACCCTTTCGTGCACCGGATCCAACGCTCTCTTCAGCAGCTGGTGGACGTCGGTTCTCCGGTTAGCTTTATGTGGGTTCCTGGCCATGTCGGTATCCCTGGGAACGAAGCTGCAGATGCCGCGGCCAAGGCTGCGGTCCTCCAGCCTTGGACAGCTTCTTGTTGTGTCCCTTCGTCAGATTGTAGCAGGGTCATTTGTCGGCGCATTTTATCGCTGTGGCATGCCGATTGGGCTGCACTTACAGACAACAAGCTTCGGGCCTTGAAACCTCTTCCCGTGGCTTGGACGTCCTCCTCACGCCCTTCTCGGCGGGAGGAGGTAGTTTTGGCCCGGTTACGAATTGGACACTGCCGGTTCAGCCATCGCCATCTGCTGACGGCTGCGCCGGCGCCGTTCTGCCCATGTGGGCAATTGCTGCGTCTTGATCTTGGCCTGCCATGTACTCTAGAAGCCATTTTAGCGGATGACCCACGAGCAGCTGCTCGCGTTCTTCATTTTATCAATTTGACAACCCTCTCTAAGGACATTTGACTATGCTGTTTTCTTTTTTTTTAATCCTATGCCTGTCTGTCTTTTATCGTGTTTTCCGTTTTGTTGCTGTTTTAAACTTGTGACTCGCGGTGCATTCCTAACGTAGTCTGGGCGCTAATGACCGTTGAAGTTGTGCGCCCTAAAACCACAAAAAAAAAAGTCAGAGTAAAGTTATACACTGACAGAAAAAATTGCAGCACCAAAAAATAATTCATGTAGAGAAATGAAATTTTGAAAATATATTTGTCTAGGTAACATATTTAAGTGATTAACATTGTAAGATCACAGACTAATGTATGAGCGAGATAATACTTTGCAAATATGAAACGCTGCTACATTAATAACTGTCAGAATGTTGAATTCAGGCATGTAAACGAGCATGCGTTGTGTTGTTCAGGTGTAGGATGTCATTTTGTTGTATAGTGTTCCATGCCTGTTGCATTTGGTCGATCAACACAGGGGCGGTTAATGCTGGTTGTGGGTGACGCTGGAGTTGTCATCCGATGACGTCCCGCATGCGCTCGATTGGAGACAGACCTGGTGATCGAGCAGACCGAGGCAACATGTCGACACATTAGAGCATGTTTGGTTACAACAGCGAGAAAATGCCCCCCGCAATGCTGTCCATGAATGTCAGCACAACAGGTCGAATCACCAGATTGCACAACAGATTTGCCGTCAAGGTGCGTGGGCTAACCACGAGAGTGCTCCTGCTGTCATACGATGTCGCACCTGAGATCAAAACTCCAAATGTATGCCCAACGTTACTAGCACGCAGACAGGTTGGTTGCAGGGCCTCAATTGGTTTCCTTCTAAGCGACACATGGCCCTCACTGGCACCGAGGCAGAACCTGCTTTCATTAGAAAACACAACAGACCTTCATCCCGCCCTCCACTGAACTTTCGTTTGACACCAATGAAGTCGCAAATGGCGGTGCTTTGACGTCAGTGGCATGCGCACTACAGGGCATCTGGCTGTCGTTGAAGCAACCGATTTGTAACTACGTAACTGCTGCTCAGATTGCTGCTGCAGATGCAGATGCAGTTACGATGCGCCAGAGCGATACGCCAAACGCGATGGCCTTCCGTCTCGGTAGTCTCACGTGGAAGTCCAGAGCCCAGTGCCGGTCTTCTTGTGACCGTACGTTCTCGTGAACACAGCTCCCAGCAATCGTCACTGTGGTTACACTTCTGCCAATTCTTCCTGCAATACGCAGAAGAAACATCCAGCTTCTCACATCCTTATTACACGACCTCGTACAAACTCCATTAGGTGTTGATAATGGTTACTCTGTCGCCCTAAAGGCATTCCTGATTAACACCAGCTCACCGTCCAGTCTCAAATGTAACTAACGCTCACTACCGTTACAGTGTGTATTTAAAGCAAACCTGATTTGCATCCTCATAGTGACTCTACTAGCGCCACTGTTACGTGACCGGCGCGAAATTTGATGTACATCGTTTTTCAGGTGTAGAAACACGCCTACCTACTTTCGTCAATGTCGCAAAACTCCTTCTTGGTGTTGCAATTTCTACAGTCTTAGACGGAAGTAGTTTAAATGAACAAAGCTTATGTCGCGTAAAGCGCCATCACTCAGCCTACTACCGGGTTCGATTCTCGGTGGGGTCAGGGATTTTCAGCTGCCTCGAGTGTTATGTCGTCGCCAAGGTAGCCCCTGCGGGCCGGCAACACATCTAACACCACACAGGACCGTGGCTGTCTATGCCCGAGGCGTAAGCAATGGTAAACATCGGCTGTTTTGGAAACAGACATTCCACGTACTACTTCCTGCAGAGGGAGTTCGAGATGGCCTGCAGGAAGTATTATTACACCAACATCTGATTGGCTGGCCAGTACTACTTAAAGAACCAGCTCCTGACGTCAGTTCACGCCGAATACCGACAAGGACGTCTCCACAGAAGGCTATGTCTTCGCCATCAGAATAGCACTTGGAATTAAGTGTATGTGTGTTTCCACGGACTCTTGTGGGAAACAGAGAAGTTATCTTTTGTTGCCTGTTGTAGGAAACTCTTACTGGCTTTATGATTGTGACTTTTCGTTCTTATTCAGTCATTTTCGTGTAGACTCACGTAAATAAAAGTTGTGTTGTAAAAACTTTCAAATTATCAGTTACAACATCGAGATGACTGGGTGTTTGTGTTGTCCTAATCATTTTATCATCATTCAATGAAGTGATGAGATTGGACTGAGCAAAGGTGGGAATTTGTACGGGCGCTGATAACCGCGCAGTTGAGCGCCCCACAAACCGAACATCACCATCATCACTCGGCTTACTATCGGTTAAGTTTGACGATGCTTATTATCTAGTTGTCAATGTTGTAATTAGATCATCGATGATGGCCTTCTAGTCACGACTGCAGTGGCAGATTATCTTGTGTCTTGGAGAACATCATGTGACTTACTGCCCAGGAGACCCACAACCTTCCCGAAGTTTCGTTTCTAAGTACCGTGTGGCAGTAGCAGTGTCATTGTAATTTTATAAGGTAGTCACTATTTTGGTAATGTCAGTCGGAATTAGCTTCTGTCCTGAAGCCACAGTGAACTCTGATGAGCGTCATTTGTAGCTTTGCATATTTGTTGTAACGAATTAAGTCCCCAAACTGGAGGACGTGGGGCCTCAACGACACTGTACGACTCTACCACATTAGCCTGTTATTTATTTTATGGTGTATCACCTTCTCTGAGGGTTGAAGTGTTATGGCAAAGCCTAACCAGGTTTCACAAATGGGAGCATAGCGAATGAACGACTGCATAACAGGTTATAGTATCGAATATGTGCAGCTCTGTTTCCGTACTGACCTCCCAGGATCAACAACTTCAGTTCCTCCTCTTTCATTGTTCGTTCTCATTTCTACAATATTCTTTCATCTTCTCCCCATGTTGTCTTTTCCTTTCCTCTACCCGTGTTGTCCCCAATTTATTATTTATTCTGTCTTAAAAACTTTCGACGTTCATTATTTCTTAAAAATGTTTATATATGTTTATTTCGATTCTGTGATTTTTTTATTTCTAGTTCTTTTATTATTCGTATAATCAATGACACTGTCAACTTCTTTTTACAAAAAAAACACAGTAACATTTATTTCGTTAGCCTGTTTTTATTAATATGGAAGAGGTTCAAAAGAATATTAATCTCCTCTTTATCATTATTTCTGATATTTTCTGTATATGTTGGCAAATTTCCTCATTACTTCTTATATTCCAACCATCTGTAGTTCAAGCATGTCGATTCTATCTAACTAATAGTTATTCATTAAGCATGGCCGGCCGCGGTGGCCGAGCGGTTCTAGGCGCTGCAGTCTGGAACCGCGCGACCGCTACGGTCGCAGCTTCGAATCCTGCCTCGGGCATGGATGTGTGTGATGTCCTTAGGTTAGTTGGGTTTAAGTAGTTCCAGGGGACTGCTGACCTAAGATATTAAGTCCCATAGTGCTCAGAGCCATTTGAACCATTAAGCATGCACATACTTATAAATATCATATTGCACCACTAAAATGCGGTGATTTTGTTTTCTTTTGCTAGATCTGCATGTCATTTTCTAGACATTTTTAGTTACATCATATGTTCTTTCTGTTATTAGCTCTTACATCTATAGCAAGTTCCAAGTCCACATATTTATTTGTATTTTACTTACTTATTTATACTTGATCCTGTGACATATTCAACAATTTTAGGTGAAGTCAATTATAACACTGAATTAGACATAACTATTATATATGTTTATTTTACACATATGTATTAGTTATACATAATCAAACATTATATAAAGTATAAGTATTTTACGTCATTTACCAAGATAAATAGGTCTGTTTTACCCTCACAATAATTTTGTATATAATGTACACCTAATTATTCATTACTAGCTGTTACCTGCAGCTGCGCTCGCATGTAAGTAAAATGATATGAAATGTGCTTGTAGCCATACTGCCTAGGAGACCCCATCCGGAATGTTCGGCTGCTTGGTGCAAGTCTTTATATTTGACGCCAATTCGACGACTTGTACATCTTAGATAAAATGATAATAAGGACAACACACACACACACACACACACACACACACACACACACACACACACACACAGTCCCGAGCGCAGAAAATCCGACACGACTGGGAATCGAAGCCGGGACCCTGCGATCAAGATCAGCAAAGCTAACAAAAAGACCACGAATTGTTCACGCTTACTAGTATTCTTACGATGAGTGATGGTGACGGTACTAAAATTTGATCCTGTGATCCTGTACTAAAATTTTTGAGGACTTACTAAAATTATTAAATAGCGTTAAACTGACGAAGAAAAAAATAATTTACAGTTCAGGGCAGCGCAAAATTTTATAGCATTTGTTATTATTGTCCGTCTTGAGCTCACTGCATCTAATTAACATGTTATCAGCTGCTGCGGAAGATGGTCACACAAACAAATGATTTATAACATTTGTACGTGCATTAACGTCAGAAGTCCTCAAGTCTCTGCAGCGGTAATTGCGGTAAGGTCTTACGGGAACACACTGCTGAGGGCATCGGTCACTAAGCTTACATACTACTTAATCTAACTTTAACTTACGCTAAGGACGACACACACACCCATCCCCGAGGGAGGACTCGAACCTCCGACGAGGGGAGCCGCGCGGACCGTCACAAGACGCCTCAAACCGCGCGGCTACCCCGCGCGGCTTCCTGCGGTGCTTGCATATAATAATAGAGTGCAGTTTCATTGAAAGCCTATGTTCTACATGTAAAAGCACAACGTCACTCTGTTTGTCCTGGAACAAAATGGTTCAAATGGCTCTGAGCACTACGGAACTTAACTTCTGAGGTCATCAGTCCCCTAGAACTTAGAACTACTTAAACCTAACTAACCTAAGGACATCACACACATCCCGAGGCGGGATTCGAACCTGCGACCGTAGCGGTCTCGCGGTTCCAGACTGTAGCGCCTAGAACCGCTCGGCCACCGCGGCCGGCTGTCCTACAGCATATAAAGGACGTAGTTGCTGTGAGTCCTCAAGCGTCTCAGAAGCTATAAAAGACGCGTGACGCTCAGCGGCTAAAATGTGATGGACTTGGGTCTGAAATTAGTAAAGAAGTATGTATCAAAAGCGTTGAGAATTATGTAAATATTATATTCATCACGTTGATGAGCCGTGGCGATGCTGGCGCGCCAGCGTATTTGCAGGTACCTCACCTAGCTTATGGCGCGTACTGAGTTATGTCTGCTTTATCCTTGCCGGAGGAGTTAACTGGAGGCTCTCGCCAAGGACGGGAACAGTTGTCGTTCGATGTTACCTGAGGCCGGAGTGCGCTTGTAGTGGAGCGGGAACCGACCTCGTGTATGGGGCAGCCTGGTGGAGAGGCTTTCCTGTCGCCCGTGGGGAGGCTTGTTGCCGCCTTGGGTTGCATACTGTTAGTTCCGGACACGGCTGTCTACGGTCGTCCGCTGCCTTATTGGCGCCTGCTGTACCCGACGCAAGCCATATCGGACGTCCAGCGAAAAGTTAAGTGAGATTGTACTTAGGGCATGTGTGTGAGGGTGTTGAGGGCTGCTACCTCACTTCTGGTAACTGTAAGCGCATGGGTGTTACGATGGAAGTAAAGGTGTCCCTATGAAGAGTTCATAGTGTTTAGGACAGGTGTTAAATATTAATATAATACGCGAGCGTGCCTCTTCCAAGCTCGTGGGAATTTGGTGTTTGATGTAATACGTAATCAGCTGCAACGCCGTAAACTGTTTATCAAATATACTGCATTAGAGTGTTTGGTAGCCTTAGCGCAGCGAGCCCCAGTAAAGCTTATAATGAAATTTTCAGCATTGTCCACGTTAGGGTTTTCATAAGAGTTCACGTAATTTAATAGTGACTAAGATTGGAGTGCCCACTGGCCTTGCTAGTAATTGTAAGTTTTTTTTTTTAATATCTTAATAGCAGGCAGTTCTCCTTAAGGTTATTGATAAGACTTGCGTTGTTGGTTGTACCTTGACTGTGTAGTTCATTTGTAGTGGGGCAAAGGCAGTGTGCCGTTTTATTAGTGAATAATTTAATCTGTTATTAAATATCGCCGGCCGAAGTGGCCGTGCGGTTAAAGGCGCTGCAGTCTGGAACCGCAAGACCGCTACGGTCGCAGGTTCGAATCCTGCCTGGGGCATGGATGTTTGTGATGTCCTTAGGTTAGTTAGGTTTAACTAGTTCTAAGTTCTAGGGGACTAATGACCTCAGCAGTTGAGTCCCATAGTGCTCAGAGCCATTTGAACCATTTTATTAAATATCTTTTGGTGGTTGTTTACATTGTCCCTGCGGACCTGCTCTGTGCGCTTGTTAAATGTTACAGCTGGCTGGCTGGTGTTTTGGAGTAGGCGCTACCTTTCCACCTATGGGTACCGGGGCTGTGAAATCCTGAGTAGCGGGAGGTGACTCCGGGTTGAAGCTCGAGAACTGGGTCTTGTACGAACTGCCGCCTTCCACCTTCCGCCTTGGCTTCTGCAGGTTAACTTTTTGTTCTGCCTTCGAGCGACCTGGCGTCACTCCTCACTAATTAATTCTGGCGCTAATTATATTTACTTGGGTATTTATTATATTTATTAAACCTTGTCTCAAGAGCAACATACAACTGTGAAAGGTTGTTGCTGTGCCACTCTCTTAGTAAGACTTTGCGCTGACTAATTGTGTTACTGGGCCTTGGAGCCGAAGTTTGAAACCTTAGTAAGCCTTAGTGATATTGATTGACTCTTGAGTGTGAAACAAGTGCCTTTGTGTTAACTTCATCGTGCTATTTATTGGGTGCATCTCTGGTAGGTTATTATTTAGGTAAATGTTTTTGAGAAGATCAGTTCTCAGTGTCCGAAGACTAGTCAGAAATATTGTGTCTTAATTTAAGCCGTCAGGCGCATAATTGTCAATTGTTTTAAAATTTTCTTATAAATGACATAGGCTTTGTTTCATAAAAAGACATTGGTAACAGATTCACTAAATTCTTGTGACTTACTATTCTTATTACCTAAAGAATCAGGATTAAGATACTGTTGTTTTAATAGAATTTGTTGATTTGATTGTTAAATAAAACGAGTGACAACAAAAGGGTTCCAGTCCTTCCTATTGTTTCCCTATTCCCTAGTTGAACCGTTTCAGTTGAACGTCTTACATTGAACAAATCAAACAATTAAAACATATTCATAAATTTGATAAAGTTCAAAAGTCAAAAAGTAAACAGCTTTTTAATGAGTAATTATTGTTCCATTTTTCACGTTACATTCTTCAAACCAATAAATATCTTTTAATAAACACTTTCTAAAGTAGCCTGTATTCTTCCCCAGCGTTCAAGCTATCTCCATAACAAATTTCATCAAATCGGTCCAGCGTCTTTGTCGTGAGCGTAACAGACAGAGTTTCTTTCGCATTTATAATGTTGGTATGGACTATGTAAGGTACAATCATGAGTTTACACTTCATCAAAGAACTCATTCCGTGGTTAAATTATATTGCACTATTTTTGCAGTCAAATGTTGTCACTTCAGAGAAATGTAAGTTCTGACTGCTACTGGACCCACGCTTTTCCACGAACGTACCGGGTACCTATAATTAAACTTTCCTGTTTAACACGTTATAAGACGGAAACTAATTACTGCACGAGGCCCAACTTGGTAGTTTTAATGCGAAGGACATGGGGAAGAGAAATAATGCAGAATCACTTCTATCGAAACACTTTTAATGTGCTGCTACGGTACATCATACCATTATAAACCGGTACCATTGCTGCTACAAAATGGGCTCAATATGCGGCCATTAGTGTCCAGAAGAGTCTGAAAGCGCAAGATCGCATTCTGCACATCAAAACGAAGCATTCACGAGCGATGTGCAGTGGGGCCCCAGCTTGCATGAAAACTGTCTAGTTCTATAAGTCTGTCTCCTGTAGAGCGGATATCACATGCTGGCGAAGCATGGCGCAGTAATGCTGGCCAGTTACACTGCATGTCTTTGGTCCTTAAGCGCCAACCTGCTCAAAAAAAAAAGGGGCCAATGATGCCTGTAGTCGTGAAGCCACACCATACGGGGACAAGTTCACCATATAGAGAAACTTCTTGCACAGTATCTGGAGGTGAAGATCCCCACACTCGGCTATTCTCATCTCACCATTCAGGTAAAAATGAGCTTTGTCTGTCCATAGGGTGGTCCAGGGCCAGCCCTTGTCAACTTCAGTCCTTGCAAGAAAGTGGAGAGCGAAGTGAACACGTCGTTGTGCGTCCTGTGTGCAAGCTGCTGTACGATATGAATCTTGTACGTATACCATTTGAGAATGGTTCGAAGCACGGTCCGTACAGTGGACCACGGGATGTTCAACTGTCGTGATACGGCACGCGCACAGCCTGACGATCTGGATTTGCGCGTAGCGTTGTCTGCCATAGCAACAGCGATTTCATCAACCACCTGTGGTGCAACCGGTCGTCGGCCTCTTCCCGGAGCGACGCTCAGTTCTCCAGTTGATTCGAACTTCATCATGCTCCACACAGCAGGTGGAGAAAGAGAACCCTTCCGTAATCCTTCCACCTGGCGACAATCTCGGGTGCAGCTGCAACGTTACTGTTGTTTTGATAATAGAACTTCACTAATAACACCCTGCTCCTTTTGTCCAACCTCATGTTGACAAGTCAACAATTACGTTGCGACTGTGAGACTATGAATCACGATGACGGATCACGGCACTTGCTGGCCACAGTTGGAACTGGATGGTGGCGCTGTGACGCATGGAAATCATCCACCCGATACTCTGGACATTAATGCTACCAAGTCTGGTACTCATACAGTAATTAGTTTCCGTGTTATAATGTGTTAAACAGGGAACGTTTAATCATAACCACCCTGTATTTTGTGAACGAGTGTTGCAGGTTTGCAGGTTTAAAGTTGTTTTCTTACACAAACAACTGTTCTATGTGCATAGACATGCTAGGTTCAGTATTTCTAGGGTATGGAATAACAGACGACACAGCTCCTGTGTCTTGTTGTTGAAAATTATTGTGATGGCTCTTTTAACACACTGTATGGTTTCAGAATGCATTTTCCACAAGGTTATTCATTACTTGATTGTAAACTGAAAAGTATGCACGATATGGACATAACACTGTCTCTCTGGTACAGTTTATACCCTGAGACTGTGTCGTGTATTAGTTAGCAGACAGTTCAGGTGTAAGAACTTGAACATGTATTTCTCTTTTAGGTTTTCCAGCAGATATACAGTATTAGGAATCTTACATCGTGAATAATATTATGTTTATGTTATTTCTTGCCACAATTGGCAATTTTATTGTTTTTGGTAAAATAGTTCATAGCAATGGTCTTTAAAAGGTATCATCATCATCATCAAAGATGACACTGCTGAAGACTGAAGGCCTAATCCTGTAATCAAAATGCTGGTATCATCAGAAAACCATGGAATATTATGGAAATTAAGTGGTTTTAACTTGGTTCCTATTAATTTGAAACTGACATTGAAATTCTCACATAACCTCTAGCTTTCAAACAGTAGCCATCATCCGATATAATTCATTTTTCGCTAAATATCGCTGCCCTCCACCGCATATGCATTTGACAGGACTGCCTGAGCAGTTCGCAATTCTCACACCATTGTATCATTGATAATTGGAGACATTCTCTACGGCAATGGTTGACAACCTTTCTTAGACTATTACCCCTGAGTGCATTCAGACACTTGTTGGTACCCCCGCCCCCCCCCCACCCCCAGATAAAATTAAAGAATATAAGCAGATTGATTTATAGACATCGTATTTTTTCATTGTGTATTAATATTCTCTGGCAGAAATCTTTAAATTTTTAATCTTATCATCTTCATTGACATTTTTTCTAATCTCTTGAGCTGTATTTTTATAATCTAATATTTCAGTTACATCTTTTGCTTTAAATCAAGGATTAATACTTTTGTAAGTTAAAGTAAATACTTCACTACTATTAAATACAAGTTTGTTGCTTTTGATTTGATTGTTCATTCATTAGCAAAAGTTTTTATTAGATTACTTTCTTTCAAATTCATCTTTTTTAATATTCTGTGTTTCAAAATTGTCTTTTTCTGTTTATACCAATTTTCTTTCTAAATAAATGGACACTAAAATTCGTAAAAATTGTGGGATTTCAAAATCAATTGATAATATATTTGACAGAAATATATACAGTATGGTTATAGTACAATGTGTAAACCTTGTTTAAAAGAATATTATACAAACTACATAGTAAAAATCACAGTTTTGTGAATGCAGATAAGTATTATTACAAAGAACATTTAAATTGAACTCTGACAGAGCAGCACTCAAACATATTAATATCATTTAAAATGATGAATATATAAATTCAAAAACAAAGAAACATAAATTCCAAAAAATGTATAAATTACCAAGAATTTAAATATTTTAATTTTTTTGTAAGAATCCGACTTCTAAGGACAAATACTCATGTAATTGTAAAAAATGTGTTCTAGAATATAACAAAAATAAGAAAATTTTCAAAAATTCTTCAGTTTTCTGTTTATTATTAAAAGATGTGTTCAAGAATGCAACAACAATAATAAAAGTTATAACAATTTCTAATTTTAATTTTTCATTTTATTGTTAAAAATTAAATGACACTTTAATCAGTGACTAATTATCTTACAATGTTCTTACAATGTATGTATTTTAGTTTATAAAACACATTTTTCCTTATCATGAAGACTTACAGTTTTTATCCATGTCAATAAAATAAATTCTTGTTTAAAGTTTTGTATTACATTCATAGTTCTTTATTGTTAAATTAACTATCTTTATATCTTTGCAAACTTATTTTATTTTTAATAACACATTTCTTTACTCCTTTTGATATTTTCTGTTTCTTGTTAACAACTTTATAAGTACATATTTTTGCTCTTAAACCAAAAAAATCTTCCATTATTTCTTCTGTATAGTTACTAGAATCAAATTTATGAGTCATTGATTACAGTTTTCATAGATATATTCTGTTTGTAAAGTACTGAAATAACTATCAGTATCTTGATTACAAAGTTGAACATTTTCTCCATATTTTTCTTTCACAACATTATGCCTTATTTCTTTTGATAAATGAAGTATACACATTCCAGTGTAAACAGATTTATGAAACAAATTTTTAGTTTTATTCGTATGGATTTAATAATTAATTAATTAATTAACACCATATATGGGTATATCCAATGTCAAATTCTTAAACAAAAGGAAAAAGAATCACATACACAAGAAGTTTCTACAACAGATATATATATATAATTTATTTCAGGATGTTGTTGGATTGTCCTAAATGACACGCATTTTTTGGGTGCAGAGCTCAAATCAAGGACTACACACTTGATATTCCAAGATTCCAGTCATTGCACAGGTGAACATTTAACACACAGTTCCCAATTCACAGGCAGCTTCCATTCCCATAATCATCCTTGCAGTGGACATGTTTAGCCTTTGACAATAAATTTTAGCGTTACTTAACCACTGTAGTGTGGAAGTAGGATACCTAAAAACTCAAAAATGTGCAGATATGTGATGAGTGTGGATGATAATTAGTAAAACACTTTACCTGTATACTTTAGGTGTTTGCTGAATACTGTGCAGTTGTAGCAATGTTCACATTAAAGGACAAGCCGTGTGTGTGTGTGTGTGTGTGTGTGTGTGGTAGCAGGAAACTGCTTTAAAATTCGACATCATCAGCAGGACAAGAGAAATAAACACATGTTACAACAATATGCTACGTTTGAAATAAAGATATAAACCACTTTGAGAACACCTCAGTTACAATCATCCATTCTTAAACAACACTATTAGCATAACATATTAGCATAATACTGTTAACTGGAGGTAAACTGATCGAGTTAAACTCAGGGCATGAGGAATGCATCCAGTAGTGAGTCCGTTTATTGGTTTATGTTTGTGTTTGTTAAGTTTACTATTAGCAGTTAGTGTCTGCTACTGTTGAAAGGCCTCTCTCTGCGTCTCGTGCTATTGCTGAAATGATGGTTCAACACGTGATTGGAGCTCACCTCGCCATTTTCTTCCTCGTTTTCCCCTTCTCTTTTTTTTTCTTCTTCCTTTTAGGGGCAGTTAGTCCGTTGTTAATTTGTTTGTAAATCATTTCAAGCATATCCAAACGACATTCACGTTCACGACATCAACACTAAATCACGATTTTTGCTGTTTTCATTCTTTCACCATGACATTTCGTTTGTATTTACCAAACTATGCTGAACTAAAAGCCCATTAACTGCACTTTCCTAATTACTCAAGATACAAACATCTGAGCTCAGACTGCTCTGTAAGGCTTGGAATTGTTGGCATAATTAATTTCTAGAACTTCCTAATAAACTATGTGCATTAAATTTTATTTTCTGACAAATAGTGATCCAATCACGTTATGTAATTTGATAATACTGCCTCTGAGAGCTTTAAGGGCTGTTTGTAGATGCACAAATACTCGTTACATCCTTACTCGTTGAGCAAAGTATTCTGTCGTTTATTTACAGGTAAAATATAATCGATGCGTCTGATCACTTAGGGGTGAAACAGTTATGCAAAGCTGGACGTATTTTTAGCAATAATGATTTCATTTTCAGTTCTGCCTTTTGAGAATATCTCTCCAAAAACTGTTTTTGTGGTTAGATATTTCTCTGTCATAAGGCGACTTTAGCTACTTGAAGCAACATATTTAAATTACCATGAAATCAATATGCAGTAAGGTCACCAACTGCATTACTCTGAGTCGATTCTGTAATCTGCAAAAATATTGTACGAATTCACAAGAATGAGAAAACGGTAAAACCTCAGATAAACGATTTAAAGAATGCTCCAATCTTCCAGCCATTATCCTACTAGACAGATGTAATATCAATCTCCTTGAACACTCTAGTCCATACGCTCATAGGAAGTTATTCTATGGCATTTATCTTAATTCTAAAACGTGCCAAGTTAAAGTTTCAAGTCGCAAAAGACAAGTATGAGCGAATTTAGAAAGAAAAAGTTTAGTAAAATTGGTCTTTCATTCTTAGATAAGTGTGAACGGTAGGCAGTGAGCCCTTATGAGGGTATCCTTTCGTGCCTAATATTTGTTGGAATCTAAATGCTATTGCTTCGATTGGCTTTTAGTTGGGTCCATAATCTGTGTTGTAAAGTAAGTAATCCTTAGTACATGGGGCACTGGTGAATTTAGTGTAAGCATCGGATATCTCGCTTTTCCTGAATCAATTATTCTCTTCTTCTGTCTGACATCACATACTAGCCCAATTTTTATGCTACTATTCCCAAATGATCCGATTTTTCTGCAGTTTTGACTATAGTGACTCAGTTTTATTGCTGTTGTGTGTATTCAAGAAGAACATGGAGATTTTGTTCCAATTAGTCATAGAAAACAAATTTGGGAATGGTTCCGAAAAAAATGTATAGAGTAGACAGAGGTATCAACGAATTTTATGTGTTATGAGTAAAATAGTAATTTATTTCTTTTCAGTTGGATAATATGTACATAAAGGCACTTTGTAACTTTTTTTGTACTAATCATGACTATTCCAGCACTATAATGATAATGCCTATGTATTGCAAAGGTGCTTTCTTACTTAATGATGCTTGAAGTGTGACAAAGACCTGGTGTCATTTTGTGCCCCAGAGTTGACGATGAATTCTGTTTATCCTTTGATCTCTCCTTTGTTCATTGCTTTTGCTGTTCTGTTTCCTTTTGTTCTTGAACTGTTCACATGTCAAAAGATATTCATATTAAAATCGCAACTTTTTGACGACCACCTATGCGTCGAGCCGTGCCACACATCTTTCACGTACCATATCTTAATTGTCTACAATGCAGAATCAAATGCCGAGAGTCAACATGCCTACAAATGCACTCGTAATCCATGTAGCAGTTGAACCACAACCATTCTCGTAAGAAAGTCATGTTCTTTGGCTTGCAAAATACAAAAGCCAGTTTGTGTTAGGCAACATAAATTCAGAAAAATATAAATATATTTACATCACTGCTGCTCTCAATGAGAGCATGCCCACGTAAGTCCAGGATATTTTGGCCTCAAGCCCTTATAAATATCCTGCCATTAAAATTGCTCCAACCAGGTGCTTGTCTGTACCTGAATCCAAACATGTTCTGGCATAAAGTCAAGCGCCGGAATGACGAGAGAGAGCAGAGAGGGCTGTTAGAGAGCCTGTATATCGTACAGGCTCTCTAGAGGGCTGTATGACTGTAACTCCATCTACACGAAGATGACATAAGCACCGCGCCGCCTGGCCGCAGGCCAGTTGAAGAAGAGCCGTTCTACGAACACTACAGCAGTGATTTATGAACTGTATTGTTTCACTTGTGTTACGAATTGTATATACTGATGAGATTGCCTATGTTTCACGTCGCCTTTTGCTTGCAACATCTCACTGCACATTTCTCAAAGTTTTGTCATTTATCTTACTGTAATAAACTTCATTAATACGATTTGCTTGAATTATTGTCTAGCGATCCGAGAAAGCAGGTTCCCTAGGCACCCTATATTGCAAGAGTGGGCAGGACACAACAAAACAGTTAGAAAAGTTTCTCCACACAGAAGAGTTAAATGTTTACACCTCTTCGCAACTGCTGTCACCTATGGATGCTGGCTAGCAGTGCTGTTAATGATGGCTATTCTACAAAATATGTCTGTCGTGCTGAACGCCTACTGCATTGTCATGATGTATCCACCCAGGTGTGTTGCAGCTGTATGCCCACAATCAGAGAATTCCCTGGTCTCATACTGCTGAACGTACTGTATAACTCACTGCCCTTCAAATGCAACATTCCAGTCGCCTGTCCCACAACCAACTCTCACTGAATAAATGCTGCCATTTGCCTGCAACTGACAGGTTATGCTGATACAATACACGATTTGGCTCCATAGCTCAGAAACTTCGTTACCCCTGAGAAATAGAAAATTTGCCCACAAGTTAGTAATGATGGCAAGTGGCTTTGCAGATAGCAGCTGTCGACTGTTTGTGATTGAACATCACACAACAATTGCAGTTTCTAGTGGATACAGGGCTGACATATCGATGTGCCCATCTTCTTGATTAAATCGGCGCAGCAGTGGTGACTATTACCTCTGTGCAGCCAATGATCCCACAATCAAGACATATGGTCATCCAACACTTTCACGACTTAAACCTCAGCCTTGAGTTTTGTGGCAATGCAATGTGGGAAACGTTATACACCCCATCCTTCGAGCGGACTTTTTATCATTTTACGGTCTGCTACTAGACATTCGCCACCACCGCCTTCTTGACACAGTCCTTAATTTAGCTAGGGATTGTGTGCTTAAGCTATGTGGACAATAGTGCTGTATATGTGATCACTGACGATTTTCCATTTGTAGAACTCTTTAGTAGTTCCCAGAGATCACTCAGTGTCTACCCGCGTTAGCACCTATGCATTATATTCTAACATTGCCAGGACAGCCGATTCATGCTCAAACTCGTCGAATACCACACGTGAAATTGAAGGTAGCAAAGCAAGAATTTTCTTTTATGCTCGCCCATGAGATCTGCAGTTCGTCAAACAGCAGCTGGGCCTTGCATCTCCACGTAGTTCCAAAGAAGACCAATGGATGGCACCCTTGCTTCCCAGAAACTTACTGCCGGAACAATTCCCGATCAGTATTTTAACGAACGCTGCATATTTCTTACTTTGTATCCACGATGAAACATCCTCTCAACAATAGACTTTGTAAGTGCTTCCTACCATATACTCATTGTTCTGGGAGACATACCTGGGACTGGTGTTTGTACTCGATTCACCCTACACGAGTTCATTAGAACGCCTTTTGGATTAAATGCAATGCTGTGAAAATCCTCGAGCGTTTTATGGATAAAGTAACACATGATCTCGACTTCTGCTACATCTAAACTGACGATGTTTTGGTGGTGTACAGCATCGAAACGGAACATCTGAAACAGTAATGGCAAATCTTTATTTGCCCCAGTTCACATGATCTACTCATCAGTCCACCGAAGTGCGTGTTTGGAGCATCAGAAATTCAATTGCCTGGTCATATAATCAATGACCAACTGATTCGGCCATCTCAGGAGAGAGTAGAAACCATAAACAACTTCACACTGCATGTGACAGTCCGCGAGTTGTGGAGATTTCTCAGTCTTCCAAACAATTGTCGCTGTGTTACAGACAACCACGCACTACTGGCCACTCCACTGAATCACATCTTAAGAGTTTCGCTGAAACCAAGTGATAAATTACCGTCCAAAAGCAGGTCAGAAAATGCCTTTAACAACTTGAAGACTGCTAACACTGAGGCCGCACTTCCAGCACACATTTTCCGCAAGCATCTCTAGCTTCAATAGTTGATGAGTCTGTAACTGCAACAGGTACTGCGCTTTGACAACAAAGAGACCAACGTTCGCAGTCATTGGCGTTGTTCAGTCAGAAACTAGGAAGGGAATGGTCTAATACAACATGTCGAAACCTACCCTGAAATTTTTCACATAAGAATAATACGCTGAAAGAAATGCACTGCCAATGTTCACTTCAAGTATTTTTTTTAAAAAAAGTTATTCAGTTCTGCCGCACGAAGAACCGCTTATAATAGTGGTTTATATAGCCCTTCATAGCGATGGGACAACTCATGTTTGTGCTAAACCGAGTAGAAAGTTTGCGTAAACCGAGTTAGGACGAAAAAAACAGAGATAACATTCAACATTTACGAAGTAAAAATCAACGTTGATTGCAATTTTGTTTCTTTTATAAAATGGGCGCTCACATTAATAAAACATTTCTTACTTTCTGAAACCCAGATATCAGATGTTAAAGTAATATGTTCAACCTTCTGCATTTTTTCTTATAGGCTGCTCAGTATTATACTTTTCTTATAACTGATACAGTTTTTTTCTTACGTTATCAACATTTAATATTTTGGTGTATTTGCGAAAAACTTCATTCTTGACAATCTGCAATGGCTGATAATCCTTAACTATCATACAAATCAACACACATGTAAATATTTCTGCAAAAGACTTGTGGCACAGTCAAAAGATTTTGTCTGAGTAGTTTTGCTGAAGGTTTCACACCAACAGATGAAGATGATCGAGGAAGGATTGCGGTACTTTTATACACCAAAGTATTACTGTCTTAACTCTAAGAGACGACAATATCAAATAAGACGCTTTTTGAAAGAGATGATTCATGAATGAATCAAAAATTTCCCACACTGGGATAGTCTTTTTATGGGCCCTGGCATTGTCACACACAATAAAATTAATTCAGTGTAATAAATAACGCTCATAAAACACTTCACGAACTTAGAGAAATAAAACATCTCATCAGAAGTTACTGCAATTTGAAAAATATAATCAGTGATGTTCAGTTCATGAGCGCTTACTGAAGCTGTAGACATCTGACTGGGATAAATTCGAGTTCGGTTGGTGCGAAAGTGGCGGTGAGCTCCGAACTAGCGCGAAACAAACTCAGTGCCGCCAGTCGTGCAACGCGTTCAACCCAAGTTCGTAATAATCTCAACCCACGCCAGATGGTTTCATAAACCGAGTTGACCCTAAGCTCGTTCAAATCGAACTGGCTGGAAACGCTCCATTAACTTTTGGTATCGTCTGCCAAGTTCACATCTACTCCGGTTGTAACTTTTCTTAAGGTACGGTACCAAACCAAATCGGTGAGAAAATTATAATAGCATTCATTTCTCTCCTTATCGTCTGCGTGGTTAGCGAACCATTTTGATTGCAATTTTTTTTCTTAGGAAATCGGCGATCAAACGGAAAACACTGTTTTCTTTATTGTCTAACATGCAAATATCTGGTGTCAAAGTAATATTTTTCTTACAAGCTGTATACTCCATACTATACTCATGCCCATAAATTAAGGATAATTGCAGAATGTGGTGCCACACAACGTGGCACTACACAAAACTGGAGCTAATAGGATAGGCACATAGGGAACACACAGGACACAGATCTCCACGGTATTAGTGATAAGTTGTCCCGAAACACATGTGCTACAAAACGCCACTGTTTCCTGTGCATGTACCGCGACATCAATATGGGATATCATCAGCATGCACACATACACAGGCCGCACAATGGGTTGATCAAGCGGTCGAGCAGCTGCTGGGGTATAGCCTCCCATTCTTGCACCAGTGCCTGTCGGAGCTCCTGAAGTGTCGTAAGGGTTTGAAGACATGCAGCGATATGTCGACCGAGAGCATCCCAGACGTACTCGACGGGGTTTAGGTCTGGAGCACAGGCAGGCCGCTCCATTTGCATGATATCTTCTGTTTCGAGGTACTCCTCCAAGATGGCAGCTCAGTGGGGCCATGCATTATCATCCATCAGGAGGAAGGTGGGACCCACTGCACCCCTGAAAAGGCGGACGTACTATTGCAAAATATGTCCCGATACACCTGACCTGTTACAGTTCCCCTGTCAAAGATATGCAGGGGTGTACGTGCACCAATCATAATCCCATCCCACACCATCAAACCACGACCTCCATACAGGTCCCTTTCAAGGACATTAAGGGGTTGGTATCTGGTTCCTGGTTCACACCAGATGAAAACCGGGCGAGAATCACTGTTCAGACTATACCTGGACTCGTCCGTGAACATAGCCTGGGACCACTGTTCCAATGACCATGTACTGTGTTCTTGACACCAGGCTTTACGGGCTCTCCTGTGACGAGGGGTCAGTGGAATACACCTTGCAGGTCTCCAGGCGAGTAAACCAAGTCTGTTCAGTCGTCTGTAGACTGTGCGTCTGGAGACAACTGTACCAGTGGCTGTGGTAAGGTCCCAAGCAAGTCTACCTGCAGTACTCCGTGGCCGTCTGCAGGTACTGATGGTGAGATATCGGTCTTGTTGTGGTGTCGTACACTGTGGTCGTCCCGTACTGTAGCGCCTGGACATATTTCCTGACTGCTGGAATCGTTGCCATAATCCTGAGATCACACTTTGTGGCACATGGAGGGTCAGTGTTCGACCTCCTGTGTTTGACGAGCCTAGTATTCTACCCCCCCCCCCCCCCCCCATAACGTCATCAATATGTTCTTTGAGCCATTTTCAACACACAGTCACCATTATCATGTCTGAAAACGTCTGCACACTTAATCGCTGCACCGTACTCTGACATGCATTAACAAGCCTGTGCCTATGTGGACTGTTGCCAGCGCCAAAGTGTAACGACTGCAGGTCAAATGCACTGCGTGGTCATACCCCAAGGTGATTTAAAGCCGCAAACCGCCCACCAGAGCGTTGATTCACCATGTATCAGCATTATCCTTAATTTTTGAGCATGAGTGTATATAAACGTCATTACATATCCGTCAATTTCTTCTTGAGAGCAATTCATAATCGGTGATCTAGAAGCCATATGCCTCGGCACGTGCATTAACGGCTACCGTGATGCAGGCTGCAGTTTCGACACTTTTGGCACGAAATTTTGAAGACAATGGCACACGCGGAATTCGCTGCAATGCTTTTTCGGCGGTCTAATGATCTTAAGGTAGCCAAATGCCCCATCACGCTCATTAATTGCTGCCACACTAGACTGAAATTTGAAAATACACTTTTGACACACTTTGAATTTTCTGTAAGATTTTGGCGGTGATCGGATGGTCTTAAGGTAGCCGAATATCTCGTCATTTGCATGAATGGTTGCAGTACTATTGGCCGTATTTCGAAAATAAACTTGTAAGAACGCGATATTTGCTGTAAGGATTTTGACGAGTCAGGCAATATTAATGTAGCCAAATACCACGACTCGAGCATGAGTGGTGTAAGGTTTTATCGCTTTGTCATCGTTTTCCTCTGCCATTTTGTACTCAAAATTTTCCGAGTGGCCATGATGCTAATGTTCTGCATACACCCACTTGTCAATAACAGTTGTCAAATGCTTCACGAATTACGATCAAACAAAGCAAATCGTAATAAGTTATTGCACTTTAATAGATCACAGTGAGTGACGTGACGTTCTGTAGGCATAAACTCAGCTGGGTTCAACTCTGGTGAGATCGGCGCGACGGCAGCGAACTATAGCCTTGCGTGAAACCGTAATAGGTAGCGCGGCTGCCCCGCACCGCATGGCCACAGCTCGAGTTACTAACAATCTAACTAGGGTTAACTCGAAATCCCCTCAGCCAGAGTTAGCCTGGTTTGATAACTCGAGTTGACCCTTCATGCCCGCGCGCTGATCAGCGAATAAACAGACACAGCCGTGACAAGGCAACGTGCCATAGCGCGAAATCCAAACTGAACACGCGCAAATTTCAAGCACTTAAAACCGCACCTAAAAATGTCTCAAATTATTATTTTGTTAATATGTTACAGTTCATATTGACAGCTAAATTGTTGCAGACGTAACCGTTACATAAGCGACTAGCAGAGGAAACAGAATCACTGATGTTTCATTAAGACTACTTTCAGCAATCGGGACTTTAATTGGTTGATGTGAAATATTTTGTGACAATTCCTGTAGCACTGTTGTTATGATAATTTTTTAATAATGTTCATTTTATTAACAATGAAACAGTTCCTTATTTATTCCCTATACTAGTCACAAAAATGCGAAGCGTTTGCTGAACGACGAAAACAAAAATTTTCCTTGCACAAGGCATACCCGATAAAAGAAAAATTAGTGCATCTATTTAGACAGTAGTAGAATGGAGACAGAAATAGTTTTGGCAGTTGTTCTACATAATGTGTTGCATATAAGGCATATTTGACAAAATTTTTTTAACGGGATTATGTCGGTACCTTTGACCTTTCAAGCCCTTTAGTTTTAGTATGATGATGCAAACTAACAATGTTCAAATGATTTAAGTTTAACAGTACTGTTCCGCTGATAAACTGGAAATGACAAAGTTCTATACTATAAAAACATTACTTTATCGAGAGACTGAACCATACTATTAGTTCCGGGCTGACTCTGAATTATATTAACAGTCTTGTTGTCGTCGTCCTAAGGACAGAGCTATTAAGTCCAGGCCAAGAGTCCAACAAAAGTAATGAATAATTTTCAGCAACTAGTAAGAGGGCGTTTCGGAGATAAGATGGAAAATGATTCTCTCCTACTTTTACAGAGTCGATTACAAGAGTTTTGCAACCAAACAGTCCCTTTTTTTCTAATTGTTAGCCCGCCTTGAGGTTGCCGAAGACAGATATAAAGCTGCGGAAACGTTATTCCGCTCAGACATACCACTGGCGTTGTTGTATACGAATGTGCCATAGCATTCATCGACTACATATGCAACTCCGTCTTCTTTGCGCTCGAAGTGATTAAGTACGGTTTGCACGAAACCTGACTGACTGGCTTTACACGTATCTTTCAGAGAATAACAAGAAGCTTGGTATTCACGTCTGCTACGTATTTCTCTATAGTATTAATCATTAATGATATCCTCTCTACACATTTACTTGGGATTGAACTTAGTAATTTTGTGACTTTCTTTTCCATATAATTTTCTGAATCTGTTAACGAGGTCGAAGAAGGCTGGAAATTGGTAATGTTCATCTCACTTATATTTCAGAGTGCCTCATCTTGTATATCTCCTTCGGTAACAGTGCATCGACTCTCACCAGCAGTTCTAATCTTCTGAACAGTTTTTCTTTCAAGCTTTGGCGAGTTCCATTTTGGCGCATATTTCCTGCATGTAAATCGTTCATAAATAGAAGTAGTTCAAGCAAAACCACCTTTGCACGCGGCTAACTTGAAGCATTTTCTTCCTTCTTCATTCTAGAAAAAGTTACAGGCTTTCCTTTGACACCGAAAGTTATGCTCTCCATGTTTTCTTTGCATTAGAAAGATACTGTATTTCTCCTCTGGACTTTAATTAGCACACCAGTCATCGTACGAACCACAATTCGTGGAATACTCAAGTCATTTCTTCTTTCTTCTCGTGTTTCCACAATTTCTAACGAAATGTCGACATCAGTCGAACGAATGTTCGAGAATTTGACTACCGGTCATAAATAACAGGTATGTTTTTTACAGAAGAAGTAGATGATGTCGATTGCATAGCACTTTCTTCATATTTTCTCTCTGCAAATTAGAAAACACTAATTGGGTACCACATTACTGTGAAGCTCTGGAACCCGCACGAAGACAGATGCTATGAGTAAACATACCGGAAGCAAATCAAAGAATAATTCCGTTTTACCTCTATTCTTAACGCTTGACAGTACCACAGAGGCAACTGCAAATCATTATGGATATTAAATAAGTTACAAAAGCGCAACTGTCTGGTACAGCCACGGCAGGGTGTACAATTCTCCGACCACATTACGAGTTAATAAATTGGCGGTTCAACATTAGAGTCCCGTTAATCCGAACTAATTGGGACCGGACCTTGTTCGGATTACCAATTTGTTCGGATTAGCCGGAACTACGATGACGAGTTTATAGAATGAAGTATACCAAGCAGATAAGTAGGTACACCATGGTAACAAATGAGAACAAGTCTGAGAACAATGGCTCACTTTCACTCCCCGCCCTTGTTATTGTGCATTGTTGAGACCCTTGTACGAGGGTCACTCCAAAAGAAATGCACTCTGTTTTTTTTTTAATTCATCTTTTATTCTACATGTTTGAAAGTTTTACAGTGTGTAGATACATCCTTTAGGAACAATATTTTCATTTCTCCACATAATTTCCATCCCTCTCAACTGCCTTACGCCATCTTGGAACCAGCACCTGCACACCCGCACGGTAAAATTCTGGACCAACCTGTTGGAGCCACTGTTTGGCAGCGTGCACAAGGGAGTCATCATCATCAAACCTTGTTCCACGAAGAGTGTCTTCCAGTTTCCCAAAGAGAAGATAGCCACATGGAGCCAGGTCAGGACTGTAAGGTGAGTGTTTCAGTGTTGTCTACTCGAGTTTTGTGATCGCCTCCACGGTATTTTGACGGATATGTGGCCGTGCATTGTCGTGCAACAGCAAAAAATTCTGCTTTTGCCGATGTGGTCGAACATGACTCAGTCGAGCTTGAAGTTTCTTCAGTGTCGTCACATACGCATCAGAATTTATGGTGGTTCCACTTGGCATGATGTCCACAAGCAAGAGTCCTTCAGAATCGAAAAACACGATAGCCATAACTTCTCCAGCAGAACGTGTGGTTTTGAATTTTTTTTTCCCCCCTTGGGTGAATTAGCATGATGCCACCCCATTGATTGCCTTTTCGTTTCTAGTGAAAAATGATGGAGCCACGTTTGATCACCTGTCATAATTCTTCCAAGAAATTCATCTCCACCATTCTCGTACTATTCCAAAAGTTCGCTGCATACCGTTTTTCTTGTTTCATGGTGAGCCACTGTCAACATCCTGGGAACCCACATGGTACAAACCTTTTTTGTCAACACTATCAGTATTCCGCGAACACTTCCTTCCCCTATCCCAACGTAGCGTGACAATTCGTTCACTGTGATGCGTTTGTCAGCAGTCACCAATTCGTTATCTCTCTGCACATTGTCTGGAGTGTGTGCAGTACGAGGCCTGCCACTGTTAGGACAATCCTCAATATTTCCGTGCCCTCTTTCATCATGTAACCTGCTTGCCCACCGACTAACTTTACTGCGATCGACAGCAGCATCTCCATACACCTTTTTCAACCTCTTGTGGATGTTTCCCACTGTCTCGTTTTCACAGCACAAGAATTCTATGACAGCACGTTGCTTCTGACGAAAGTCAAGTGTAGCAGCCATCTTGAAGACATGCTGCGACGGCGCCACTCATGAGAAAAGGTTGAACTAAGTTTAAAAACAAGCGGGGAGGAAGTATCTACACACTTAAAACTCTCACACATGCAGAATGAAAACTGTATTTTTACAAAAATAGTGCGCATTTCTTTTGGAGTGACCCTCGTACTGTCTTGGGGTCAGTGCACTACCAATTGGCTCTCAAAGCACTTGGTTATGTTAGTTATCGATCGCTGGCACGCGTAACAGTTTTACTGTATTCGTTCAGGTGTAGTGGTGTAAGTATTTTCGTCATGAGTAAACGGAAACGTACAACGTTAACTCTCAAAGAAAAACTGAATGGTTTGAACCGCTTCATTGGTGAGAATGTATCTAAACTGGCAACGGAACTGGGTGTTGGTAAAGCAACCATTTGTGACTGGAAGAGGAACCGAGTGAAACTTGAAGTTTGAAACTGGGTGAGTTTGAAAAAATGATAAGAGGGGGGAGGTATTCTCCCCAACAAATCTATAACGCTGACTATACTGGCCTTAATTGTAGGATATTGCCAACAAAAAGTCTGGCATCAAAAGCAGAACACCATGCTCCTGGTTTTAAAATATGCAAAGATCGTGTGACTATTAGCGTGCGCCAATGATGCTGGTAATCACAAGCAGCCTTTAATGCTGATCGGCGAGTCTTCTAGGCCCAGAGCTTTTAAAAACTGCACCGTGAAGTCCCTGCCTGTATATTCTCGCAACCAGAAAAAAGCGTGGATGAATGGTAAGCTGTTCAAAGAAAAGTTTCACGGCCAGTTTGTTCCCTCTATTCGACGGTTTTCTAAGGAAAATCATTTGTCTCCCTGTGCAATCCTTCTGATTGATAAAAGTTTTTGCCACCAAATGTTACACCACTTCTGCAGCCGATGGAGAATTGAAACTGATTTACAGAAAACAATTTTTAAGAATGCTAATCCATGATGATAGCATTTCTTTAGTGGACAAAATGAAAAAGACTAATGTGAAGGGTTTTGTTTATTGGGCTGCTGAAGCATGGCAGAATATTTCAGAAATCACTCTGAGAAAATCGTGGAGAAAACTGTGTACATCTCTTGAATTTCAGGACAACCTAATATAAAATGAAGAGGAAAATCTACAAATGATACAGACAATCCCTGGCTGTGAAGAAGCTAGTGAAGGAGACGTAGATGAGTGGATGGCAGGGGATGGGGCATGTGTGGAGAACTTTACTGATGCTGATTCAGTTGCTGCTGTGACTCAAGACCAAGAAGAAGTGGACTGCTGCGACGAAAGTGGCAATGAGCCTGAACGCAACAAAGGAGAGTTGGTGCCACACAGTGGCGCAGCAGAAGCCCTTGACCTTGCGCTACGTTATTTGGAGTAACAGCCCACTGCTACATCCGCTAAATGTAAATGTCGTGTGACTAGGGCCTCCCATCGGGTAGACCGTTCGCCAGGTGCAAGTCTTTCGATTTGACACCACTTCGACAACTCGTGTGTCGATTGGGATGAAATAATGACGACGATGATGAGGAGGAAGAAGAGGAGGAGGAGGAGGAGGAGGAGGAGGACATCACAACACCCAGTCCCTTAGCAGAGAAAATATCCAACCCACCTGGGAATCGAATCTGGGCCTTTAGGACTGACATTCTGTTGCGCTGACCACTCAGCTTCCTGGGGCGGACACTACACCTGCTGATTTGATGTTTATGAGACGATGGCGCAACTAAGCATCGTACAACAGTCTGTCTTCATTGCGCCAAAAAACAATGAGTTTTTGTCATCTAAAAAGTAGGGATAAAGTGTTCGCAGTATTGTAGTAAGTTTGACAGCTTTTCTTTCATTGTTATGCGTTGTTTAAACCTAATGTTTTCTTGCCAATTTTTCTAATACATGTTTACTGTACTGGTAAATTAAAATAGTGTATATGTACAGCAGTTTACCGCACAGTTTTCCATACTTAGACTAACATTTTTCATGTTTGGATTAACAGAATGTTCAGATTACCGGGGTTTGGATTAACAGGACTCTACTGTATTTTAAATACTTGCAGTGCGCCTTAGTAGCTAAAATTTTGACAGTGAATGTGTTTTTAGTATTCTTCCTGTGAGTAAAATGTCTGGGTAGGATCGGACCATGAAGCAGATGTGGTCAACATACAGCTGCTAGTTATATTCAGATGGTGCTTAAATAAAGAAATTCCCCATATGATTGAAGACCAATTGCTTAACCTAGTCAGTGATCACAAGCCGCTTATTTGAGCATTTCGTCAGAGGCCAGACAAAGCATTCACTGCATACTTGGATTACATAGTGAAGTTCACAACACCTATCATTGGTGTTGATGGGGACCTGAATTAGCCAGCAGATGCCATTTCCCGTGTAATGCAATTACGGGCAAAGTTAACTATCAAGCATACGTTTGGCATAGCAACTTGATAGCAACCTGCAGTACCGTCTTCAGATGTAGCATTGTACTGTGCTGTTCCTACGTCAAATTCACATCCGTTTGACAGCAAAATTTCATCAGTAGGAAATCTCACCACTGCACGATTTGTCCAGCTCCAGAGTACGACAAAGCTGGTTAAGCAAGTTGTTGTGTGCCCAGATAAGGACAGCGAGTGCAACGGTTTTGTGCTGCGTCCTATCGGCACAGTATCACCTGGCAAGTTAGTGCACCAACTGACATATTATTATTTTTTCCCCCAATCCAACCAACGATTTGAATATGCGCACACAGATATTGTTGGACTGTTATCTGAAGGACACACCTGTTGGTTAACTGCAACTGACCACTCCACCCATTGGCCTGAACTTGTTCCTATGGTCAACACCGCAACTTACACTGTCACAACCAGTCTTTCAGGATGGATCAGTTGTTTTGGCAATCCTGTACCAACAAGTCACACACTGTTTTGTTACGCATGCAGCATATTCAAATTACAGATTATCATCTGGCAGTAAGTGACTTAGGTTGGCATTGAACTAATGTCACAACACTGGACAGAAACTCTGCCGATTGCCCTACTGAGTCTCTGTGCTTCCAACAGGGAAGATCTTCATGCAACTGCAACAGAACTCGTTTACTGTCATCAATTTGATTGCCCTTAGAAATGTCTGGCAATGTCCCTAATGCTCTGACTGGGGCAACAGAGTTTACTCAAAAATTGCGCTCACACACTTGCTAACTATGTCTAGTTGCACTGAGAGAGCAGCACACTCGCTGTAATTTAATTTTTGTTGACCTTGGAAATGTAACAAAATTTTGTTAGATATAATGATGTGCACAAGCCCCTGCGGCCAACATAGGGTGGATCATATACGGTCCTTAACTGAGATGATAATACATTTAGAGTGGATGTTACTAATACTTCAAGTGTGATTTCCATCGATCATGTTAAAACAGCTTTCTGCACCTCTTATGCTGGTATCAACAAACCAGACAAGCCGCAATAGATGCCAGACAAAATGCCTAATAAATCTAGAGCAGTTTTGGCAGAACCCCCTATCCCTCTGCCCATCATCATGCATCCTAGACACCACATCCATTTCAGTGGGATATACCATTAGAACCCTTGGTTGAGTTACGAAGTGTGATAAATAAGCAAGTACATTATAAGCTGCAGTGTTATCACTGACTCCTGTTTATTCTTTTGCCTCATACTTATATATTGCTTTTGATGTTCTCTTGTTTGACTCTCTGTTCACATTCTCACGTGTATGTTATAATTGTAGTTATAAAGTATTCGAAGAACTAAAACTGCAACATGCTTATATCTCTTAAATACTCGTAATATAGCACATTTACTGAAATTGCCACTTTCTAACACATATCACTTAAAGTTGACACAAACGTATTTGTAACCCTGATAGTATCGCTTTGTTGTCCATCTGTCATATCAAGTTGAAGCTAAAGGCACATACTAAGGTCAGCGGTTCCTTGGTAGTGTAAAAAATTTAAGTGTCCACGTAAATGCAATCATGTCATATTTTGACACTCATGAATACACTCATCAAACCATGTAGAGTACTTCTTGTTGACCTAGAATCATCAAATTTGGGAAGATGCAAGGTTTCATGGTACAAGTGAAGGAAAAAAAGTCAAAAATTGTTACCTTGTAATTACATCATATAAAAAAATATAGTTTTGCCATTATAACTTACACTGCGTTCATCATCCATCAGAAAGTATAATAGAAAAATATTACTGCATTCAAACATAAAATGTAAGATGTAATCATGTTTTAGTAAGTAAATAAAAATAATTTATTAAATCTTCCTCCTCTACATATACATAGTTAAGTCCCTTGCTTGTTTCCTTTTTTTATGTCTGTGTTAGTCTCGTGAACTACTGTAGAGATTTTGATATGAACTTTGAATTCCCGAGACTAACATCATTGAGATTCTCAATTCCTGGGATGCACAAGTTATTTACAGTTTGTATGGAACCCTCAGTGTGCATGTCCTACTCGCACTTGACTAATTTTACATTAAGTAATCATGTAACTACATTACATTAATACTAATGACAAGACTTTTTAACAAAAATAAAATTTCTTGATTGTTACACTCCACTCACTGTGCTCACACTGTGCTTATGTCTAGTAATACACATAGCAATTTTGATTCTGAGCACATATCTGATTACCAATAGGTGTATCACATTATCTATCCAACTGATGTTTACTGTTTTGTCATGCACATTGTATCTTTTGTGCCCTGGGTATGATTCACAGGGGAAAAAAAATATCTTCTATGGACTTCATCAAAAATTCAAGCGGAGAAGATGAAAATGGACACACTAAGAGATAAGAAAACAGATGAATACTCATTAAAATTTTCGTTTCCATTTCAGCGTGTTACATATGACACAGAGACTTACACAATTAGCTTTGTTTGTAAAAAATTGTAAATATTTATGTTTTACAGGACTGCCTGTAACAAATCAAGACCTGTGCTGGCTCAGTTAAGCCTGTGTTAACACAATTTGAATACACTTTTTCTTCCTTTTTGTGTTTGATGGAGAGTTCTTGTTGTGTGTAATATAGCATCCTTGATCTCATATCGGAGTATATGATACACAGCTTTATGTATTACTCAATATGCAGTATTGAATATTGTACTATCTTATGGCGACATTTCACATTTTATCTGTCAGTATTTAATATGTATGAAATCATTGCATATTATATGCCTACTGGTACTAAACACACCTTGTTAGCAACAAAACCACAAGTTTTAGTAATTCCTAATAATGTTTTCATGATTTTTGTAATTAGCTGAAACAAAAATTTCAAATGTAAAGAAAAATTGACCCAATATTGTAATGCAGTTAATTTAATGTGAAATACTTCTTAAAGTTCCAAAATATTGGTATAGAAATATCAAGACTGTTTAGTATTATAAACATAACATACAAAGTAACTTGTAGAACTAAAGAATGTAATGCTTGGCCGAAAATGTGTGTAAATGTTAGTGATGAAAACAACTGTTTTTTAGTAGAGTCTTTAGAACTAATTACTCACAGTTAATATTTTACAAAATTTAGCGTTGCAAAACTGTGAATTTTACAAAATTATATATGAAGAATGTGTTTACATTTCCCATTGAATGTGCTGTAATGTACTAATAATTTTGTGCAAGTTTTCTCTATTGTAAACTACATAAAATACTGTTTGTAATAATACCTTAAATTGACTGTGTTACTGAGGCTTTATATAAGTGACCACAGGACTGTTGATAGCTGTTAATGTTATTCCCTCAAAGAACGCTGTTCGATACAGTTTTTTATGGGCAGGAAGCTGAACTGAATAAATGAAAAAGTTATCAATTAAGTGGTGTCTATTTTTTTTTTTTTTTCATTTCAAAAAAGTTACCCTCCATGAATTGCAAAAATGATACAGAAATGCCAGAAGTAATGACAACAGGATTTCTGCAGTGAACAAATACAGAGAACAATATACGCATCAACACTAACTCCAAAAGCTGACTATGGGTGTTAAAAGTAAAATTTCCTGTTCTAAGGATGACAGTATTCACAATAGACCTCACCTCAACTGTTAGCTAAACGTCTGAATTTACTGACCTTGTATGCTATTTGAGAGAAGGCTATGTGCCAGCAACAGATTTTATTCTCTGTCCTAAATGCACAGCACAACCACTCCCCAGAGTAATTCAGACACTTAAGACACACACTTGAAATTTCATTTCAAGAGGAAGGCACCAGTGAAGGTCCTTCACTAGAACCTCATCAATAAGCCACACAGGCAATCTTTAACTAAGTTAAACCAGATTTTTGCAACATACTGATTGACAGGCCTGGCACAAAAGGTAACCACAGAAACTGGACAGAAGAAGACATTACATTAGTCATATGCCCATGGCGGGGTCTTTGGGATGTGAAAGAAGTCAAACACATACATTTAACGAAAGTGCAACAGGATGAAAAGACTTAACATGATGAAAAACTATTGTACTATAGTGCGAATGATAATTATAAAATAACTTAAAAATTTTAAGCTTTAGTAAGATACTTTTCAATGGTATGGGAGGAACTGCACAACAATGTTCTTTATTTGTTTTTAAAATCCACCATGTTATCTACACAACACTGAAAATCCTGTTCCTCTAGCAGGTTGTTGAATATAAATGTGTACCCATGTATTTGCCTCCTTTTTGAACCAAGCACGCGTGCATGCACGCACACGCACGCGCACACACACACACACACACACACACACACACACACACACACAAGTAGGTATACATGATCTCTCTGAAGCTGTGAAGTAGCTGTCCAAAAAAAATTCTTTTACGAGTTCTCTGCAGAATGTTCTAAAACATTAGATATAATTATTGTAAAACTCTTTCATATTGTGAAAAAACTGTCCCTTGAAGTTGAATTTCCGCAAAAACTTATTCCTTAACTCGTTGTTGTTGCAGTTTTCAGTCCAAAAACTAGCTTGATGCATCTCTCCACACTAGACTGGACTGTGCAAGTCTCTTTCATGTCCAAATGCAACCTACATCTAGCAATGGAAAATCCTGGATGGAATGCGACAGTATTGTGCCTTTCCAGAACTAAGCATCTCCGCTTTATGGTGAGTAGTAACTATCCTTTTCACTATATTGTTGCGACCTACATCCATTTGAACATACTTACTGAATTTGTCTCTTGGTCTACCTCAACAATTTACACCCTTCACACTTCCCTTCATTACCAAACTGATACCTCAGGATGTGTCCCATCAACCAATTCCTCAGTTAGCCAATTTGTGCCATAAATTTTTTCCCCAATTTGTTTCAGTATCTCTTCATTAGATATGCAGTCTATCCATCTAATCTCAGCACTCTCGCTTAGTGTATTTCAAAAGCTCATATTCTCTTCTTGTCTGAACTGCTGATTGTCCATGTCTCAGTCTGACTGTCCATGTTTCACTTCCGTACAATGCCACACTCCTCACAAATATCTTCAGAAAAAGACTTCCTAACACTTAAATTTATATTCTCTTCTTCAGAAATACTTTTGTCGTCACTGTATTCAGTATCCTCTCTAATTTGGCAATCTTATGTTAGATTACTGCACAAACAGCAAAGCTCATATATTACTTTCATTGTCCTATTTTCTAATCTACCACATTCGACATATCCTGATTTAATTTGACTGCATTCCATCACCCTTGTTTCATTTTTGTTGATGTTCATCTCATAATCTCTTTTCAGCACATTATCCATTCCATTAAACTGTTTCCTCCAAGTCCTGTGCTGTCACCAACAGATTTGTGATGTCGTAGGAAAACCTAAGAGTTTTTATTACTACTCCCTAAACTACAAGTCTCTCTCCAATCTCTCCTTGGTTTCCTTTACTGCTTGCCCAATTTACAGATTGAATAACACTGGAGATAGGCTACAATACTGTCTCACTCCCTTCTCAAGCACAGCTTCCCTGTACTGTCCATTGATCCATAACTGGAGTCTAGTTCTGCACAAGACATAAATGATGTGTCACTACCTGTATTTTATCCCTGCTACCTTCTAAATTTCAGTGTCTTCCATCAACACTGTCAAAAAGCTTTCTTTAAAAATGCTACAAATGTAGATTCATTTCTGTTTAACCTTTCTTCTAGGATAAGTCATACCATCAATATGATCTCATATGTTCCTGCATTTCCCCAAAACCCAAAATGATCATCCCCAAGATTGGCATCTACCATTTTTTCCCTTTACTTCTAAATACATTTTGTCAGTATTTTGCAAGCAACCTTGCTAAAATATTGGCTTTGGAATATTTATATCAGTCAGCACGTGGTGGGTTGTTGTTTTTTTTTTTTTTTTTTTTTAAGTATTAGATTCTCCTTGAAGTTTGGGGGTATTTCACCTGTGAAACAGTTTGTTATGCCTGGCTGTCCCAGTGTTGTCGACTCCAGGTGCCTTGTTTCAACTAAGGTCTTTGTGTTCTGTCAAACTCTTCTCACAGTATTGTATCTCCCATCTCATCTTCATCTATTTTGTCTTCTCTTTTGACAACTTAGTCTTCAAGTTCATTCCCCTTGTATAGTCCAACTCCATATTTCTTCCACCTTATTTGCTTACTACAGGCTTGCCCATTAGTCATTAGGGAATGGAAATATGAGTATATGGAACAAACCAGTTGCTTTATTTTTAAATCACATATAACAGTGATCATGTGCCCCACAAATGTAAATGAATTACGATACTTTGTTAATTCTAGGCAATGGTATTTCCAACTAAATTAATGATCTGCCTGCAATCCCAAAAATTTAATATTTCATTTTTCATTTGTCTTGAACCCTGGTTAGACATTTTTAAATATTTCATTACCCGCCTTTTTATAGGGGGATGTGTACTAATTTTTATTCCTGTGCTTGCATTATCTGCAAAAAAAGGACAATGTTTGCATCTTCTAAAACTGTTTCAGAAAAATCAGAGGACCAAAACTAAAACCTCATGGTGCACCGAGACTGTTTCAAATTCTGGTTGCTTATTGTTATATGATCAACATGAAATTGATTCATTAAGATAAGATTTAAGCCATATACCTGTTGCACCTATTACATCCGTTTTTTAAACTTTTGTCTGAGTATATCACGCTTCACATCATCAAAAGCCTCAGCCAAAAGGAGAAATATTCCCAACAGTGTCGGCAGTAATTTCCAGTTTATTGATACTAGCATATTAAGTCATCAGTTAACTACACTATTTTACTACTCCCTGTGGCAGTATGGCATAGGGCATAGGAAATCTCCTGCTTTCTTCATCCACAGTAGTCTGACACTCCTTCTATAATCTATCAGATGTGGCTACAGAAAATGTGAACAAATAATATCAAGTGTCTCATAATATGAAAAACACAACCTTAAAACTTCAGGAGGCTGAAACACTCCTATTTCTCTACATGACCCAATATATTTCAGCCAGCTGAGGTCAGAAGGAAGGAAATAAAACATTCTGTAGAGAAAGTAACATTGAAAATCCATTAATTCCAGCATATGTACTACAGAATAGATACTATTAAATGCCTCTGACAGGACTGCCAACTAAGTCACATTAGGAAAATACATGTATACAGGAAAATACATGTATACAGGAAAATACATGTATCCACAAAGTACACCGGGCAATAAATTCCACACAAAGGATTATGGGACTCAATGAAATTCATACAATGTCCTTCACATGCCGAGAGGTTTCCGGTGCTGTGAAAGATGGACACACACAAAACTGCTCACAGAAAATGACTCTTGTGTTAATGATGATGATGTTTGGTTCGTGGGGCGCATTCAACTGCGTAGTCATCAGTGACTGTACGTATTCTCAGACTGAACACAGTTTAATCTCGCCACTTTCATGAATAATGATGGAATGATGAGGACAACACAAACACCCAGTCCCCAGGCAGAGAAAATCTCCAACCCGGCCAGGAATCGCACCCGGGACCCTGTGTTCCACAGGTAGCAATGCTGACCACTAGACCACGAGCTACAGACTGAATCTTGTGTGTAAAGCCAAAACAATATGGCAGGCAGATGTTATAGTACAACATGATATGGATACTGATGCCATAATTTATGTAAGTGCTGTACATGCAGGAAAACCATACAAGATATAATAATAAAGCAGTAATGGGGAGGAGCAGAAATGACATCAACAGATATTAAACAAGATTTGAGACAATAAATGATCTCCAGAAACAAGTCTTTGGGAAAGAAATGAACTAGTCAACAGAAATAAGTCAGTTAAAGAAAGAGTAATAGTAGAAACCAAATACACAACTGAATTCCTAAGATCAACATTACAATTTAAGTAGAGAGTGTATCATAAATATGGTTTTGATTTTAATCATTTATGTTGTATCTTCTGACAGAAATCCTGCAAAGGTCATAATTAAAGTGCATAAAAATAATTGGGACAACTAGTGGCATTACATACTGCAAAAATTCTAAAGCTGAGGAACTGCTTCACGGAGTCATACACACCCAGCAAGAGACCACTCAAGAGTATTTTCACCTATATAAGTGGCTACATCTTGCGGACATTAATCCAGTGGATGCTGAGCAACATTTCACTGTTTTTCAATTTTATATACTGAAAGAAAAGATATTATCTGGAAGTATGCAGAGTATTTTACCTCATCCGTGCCTATTAAAGCATCCACTCTCCATCATGAATTCCTGTCAAACAATGTCTAACATACTAATCAAAAACATTTATATTACAAACACATAAAACACCTTAGATCCAACTGCAATAAACTAACTGATGATATAAACACTTTACTTCGTAAAAAAATTTTCACAATTATTTATGTACATCATTATTACAATATACATATATTTACATAGATACAGCAGTTATTTAGGGGTCTGTAACATTGTGAGGGGTACACCAATCCTCGAACTTCCATATAAAAATTGGAACAGGTACTTATTCATTTACCAGCACAGACTGACACTTCTCATTCTGCAAATTAACACTGAACTACAAATACAATTTAAAGGAAATCACATATAGACCCCTTTAACTTTTTACATAGTTGTGACAGAAGATATCTGCAAAACATAGCAAATGCAAGGTATATCTATTAGGTTATTAGGTTGTAGGGTAGGGGATAGATGTCCCCGTCCTCTCTCTCTCTCTCTCTCTCTCTCTCTCTCTCTCTATCTATCTATCTCTCCCTCTCTAAATCAAAAAATTTCTGGTTCTCAGTTTTATTTACTTCACTGCAACTACCAGGCCAGTTATGATCTTCATTTTTATTTTCATGCAGCTAACAGAGAACACATCCTCATGATAATTCAGTAACAATATGCTGCAGATACAGACAAATCAATAACTGAAGGCAATCGCACTAAGAGAATAGAAGTAATCTAGATAAAGAAGAAATGAAAGAAGACTGCGGTTTAATATCTTTCTGATGATGACAAAACTAGAGTCAGATGTCAAGTTTGAAAGAGTTCTTGTTAGGGAAGGAAATTTTTTTTTCCCAACTTAACCATCCAGGGATTTGGCTCTGGCAATGTATGGAAAATAAAAACAGCCAAAGTTTGTATGGCCAGACAGAGATTTAAACCCCAATCCTCATCAAGGCTAGTCCAGTGTAGCTTACTCATTCAGTTTGTAGTTTTGGAGGGGGGCAGGTGCAGAAGAAAAGGATTGGAGGGGAGAGGGAGAGGGGGGAGAGAGGGGTAGAGGGGGGGGAGAGAGGGGGGACAGGGAGAGGGGGAGGGAGAGGGGGAGGGAGAGGGGGGAGAGAGGGGGGGAGGGAGGGAGGGAGGAAGAGAGAGAGAGAGAGAGAGAGAGAGAGAGAGAGAGAGAGAGAGAAGCTATTCTTGACAATGTGCAGGAGATTTCAACACAAAGCAGGACATCTTTTAATGCAAAATATCATGATCTGAAAACCAATATATTAATCGTCACTGCTTAAAAGCACAAGAATTTTTTATGAAGATATAAAAACAAATGCAAGAGCATGACTAAGTCTGTGAGCTGATAAACTGTAAAAAAAATTACACAAAAATGCAAAAAAAATCCAATAATTAATTAAATAAACAATTGTAACTCAATCTAACAAAAGCAACTCTTCATATGCTGCAGATAAAGCACATATCTGAGTGACTATGCCACATGTTTTCAAGATGATCTCCTGTAATTACAAGTTATATATTGGTGAAACCAATGGGAGAAAATACAATGTTTATCCCTAGTACAGAGCTATGAAATAAACTTAAAACTTATTCAAGATTGCAGCTTTCAATTAACAAAATCAAAGGATAATTCACATATCTCAGTTACCTAAGGCTGAGTGGGCATAGTTCATAAAATATCAAAGTTTTTAGGCGAACACTGGTGGCCTGAAGTGTATATTCTCCCAGTGACAATCAGATCTTTTCTGTGATGTTAGATAATTTGTAGATTGTGACGGATTAATTCTTTCAAGAGTGATATAACAACTTTACATTCTACAGCAGGATTGTTGCATCAGAACATTGGTATCAAACCTACCTATGTAGTTAAATAACTGAAAATAAAAGAAATTGTAGGAATAATCTGTATTCATCTGAAGGAAAAAATGCCCACAAAATATGATCAGGACATGCTCAAGTATTCTGAAAGAAAACATACCATTACAACAACAACTAAAGGTGAGATGTAAATAAGAAATGACAGAACAGATACTGAACTGAATTAATCAGAAAAAATAAACATATAGCTACCCTCAAAGTTTTTGCATTTGTGAAACAGATCCCACATTATCGAACCTATGAGTTGTGTGACACTGATTGAAAGATGTTTTTGAGCAAGTATTTAGTTTTTGAGCAGGTATTTAATCGAAGAAACAAGGTGAAAATGACAAGAGCCAATGTATCTACTGACAATTCACAAGGCATAGTGGATGCTGATGCAACAGCTAATATAAGTTTTACATAAAATAAAATAAAATAAATGAGATGGTATTAGTTACGGAATAAATAAAACACAAAGATGAACTCTTCTGTATGGAAGGTAGTACTAATATTAAGTTTCTCAACATGCAAATACTAACATAAAATAATAACTGGCCATAATATTGAAAATGCAATCCTATGAAATAATGCAGCAAATAAAAATCAACAAAAAGAAAATAATCTAAAAAGTTAGCAACAAGAAACAAACCTGACAAAGTAATACATATGGAATCACCAATTCACACTTCTAAGGAAAACAATTCTTATGATACATTTGTTTGTGTGACCGCAATAACAATTCTTACAGTAGCTCAGATTTAAATATAACTTAGTCACTTCAAACTTTATAAATAGATAGATATTTTTAAAGATGGTTATAGTGTCTTTTGAATACTAAGCAAATATTGTTCTTCATCATATACAAGACAGACGAATCTGAACATAAAGATATATTGTACTTATGGTTCAGGATGACAATGGTATTAATAGTAAGTTGCTAACAATAACAATACTGTCAGTAATTAACTAAATCCATAATATCTAGATATCTAATTTCAAGATATATCATATACTGACCATTCTTTCACATTCCAGTCATAATTTCAAATAATGGTTGACTCAAAAGTATTTGACACATTTTTCTCACTTTATACGGTTACATAAACAACTAATTACTTCCCTTTGAACACACAAACTGACTTCAACTATAACTCATAGTACAACAACAAGAACAACAATAATAATAAACCATTTTCCACCAGTCCAGCAAATACAAATATGGACATTAACTTCCTTTGTATCTCATGTAATGATCAAATTTACCAAAATTTTAGGCACAATTTTATGGGAACAACATAAAAATGTTGTTATGTTTTACTTTCTTTTAGATAAATCTAAAAAACAGGATGCATGAGTATTTCAGCATTATCTCAGCACTCTAGCTTAACTAATCATCCACGGGTTACAACAACTGCTTAGCAAATGGTTCAATGCATACACAAATATATAGTACAATTTTAGCACCGAACACAGACAACTTGGCAACAACATGTTCACACAATCATTGACCATGGAAGAATTGTGAAAAAGCTACAAATCATTAACATCTGTTCAGTTAAATGATTGTTTTTAAGGCAACTACTTTTGCACAGCACCTGCTTCCACTGCTGATGGCAACATGTTCACCTAGACAAACAACAGGACATTCATTAAATTATGGGAAGAAAAACATTAAGATTTTCAGCATAACATGATCATAAGTAAGGCAACAGTTAGCAAAATTTTAAGAAATTTGAACGGCTGCATGCAACTGCTTGTAGTTTTCAGTTATCAATTTACGAAGAAGGATTCTAAAACTTGAATGTGTTGTTCAAGGATGTTAACTGAATATCAGACCGATGTGTGGCTTACAGAAACATGTAATGCTACAAAGATTTAACTAGTTTTCAAACTACCATTTTTTTTCTAGCCCGTGTATACTGCAATACTACTGAACTGTCCATTTCTTTCACAACAAAGATCGATTGCAACCACTCAGTCCGTTCCTAATTGACTGCTTCAGACTGAAGGCTCTTTCTTCATCACATAAATTTTTATGTAGTAAATGGTTATTCTGATGTAAGATAACAAACAAATTTCATTACTACATACAGCACATTGAAATCATACATCTCTTTGCATATTGATCTTTTTATTTGTATCTGCTTTATCAGTTTTCTTCATATGTTTCTAGTTTTAGTATTTGGTTTCTCTTTTACAAGTGACACCCAGCATTAATATTATGTACTGGAAGTCTGAACCATCTCTTATTCACAGTGACATATAGATTCTGCAGGGGATAACTCCCATGAAATAATCCTGCAAAACATGGCACTGCACAACTTATTTTCCAACAATTTCTTCGAAAAGCCTTTTGAAATAACTGTAGTATCACAGTTAGTATACTAGGAGGAAATTTCTCAATAAAGGTAATTTGTTTGAGCCAAATCATTATATTCTAATACATTTATTAATAATAGTTGATTAAAATGGTGATACAAATAAATCAATAACTTACAAGATAACATAGCTTGGAAAAATCAAAGTCCAGGTTTGCAATCTATGATTAAAATCCAGTCTATTAACATGCATATGAACAGCATTCTGTTTGGTTTTGATTTCAAAAGTTTTGTAGTGATTTTCATTTTTGTCCATGTCCATGTCCATGCAAACCAAGTTCAGTGATATACTGTAAACATGATTTGCACGTAAACAGAAGTGGCACTCTCCGAAGATTCTTGAATACGATTTTGATCCATTGCATTGCAGAAATATTCATTTAATTCACAAGCCATCATAATAAAGAATCTACATTCGCCGAAGGTGAGCTGTTGTGTACATTCATTAGCAGAGTGCTTCTGATCATTCAGTTCTAATAAATAGTGTAGTATAATGGCAACACTAACTAATCAAGTGGAAGTGGAGTAATATGTCTTTGTTTTGCACTGAACCATAATAAACAAACATCACACATTTATAAATTTTAAATCCCCTCCTACATATAATGAAACCATGGATCTGTAACCTTGGAAAAACTGACCACACGATAAGTATAAGCAAATCCATGGGAGTTTTGAATTTTAGAATGTATGATGGGATTGTCTTCTACAAATAAAACAACAAAATATAGGTAATAGATCTCAATACACAGTCTCGTGTACAGCCATGAAGGATATCCAAACGCACATAACTCCAGCTGCAGATCATTTACAAGGAATATGTTTCTTCACTTTCAACAAGTTAAAACAGGGCAGCTGAATTCAGATGTGACACTTCTCATTGATATGATTTATACAAATTATATCCCAGAACTGCAGAGATAAATGAAAACATCCGAAAATTGCACAATATGCTATTACATTATCAAAAATTAAAGATACATGAAATAGCTACAAACACAAGTATATCAACAAGGAAGAGTGAAGTATATTTGGCATGAAGAAATGCCAATGGCACCGGTCTATTTAAGTTGTCTGCTGCATTTGCCGAATGTTGAAGAAAAATGTGAAAATGGTACTAGGTTTGTTTTAATCAGCAAACCAAAATCATGGACAGAGGCTAGTGGTCTTTGTAAAGGGTAAGAACACGAACTGGTAAATAGTTTTGAAGACCAGGTGGCTGCAATACTTGAAATGAGGTATGGACTTTAACAATAATAGTAATAAAAATAATAATAAAAAGCCATATTTCACAAGGGTAACAAGTGGTGCTTTTGATACTCGGGAAACTGAGAATGTTGGAACATAAGATCTATTTCATTCTAACTTCCACCTACTCCAACTTCTGAAGTAATTTGTGGCAGACCAACTCGAATTAGGCTTCATGAACTGTGTGTATTCGTGGAATTCAAGGACAAAGTTCACTGAGCCAAAAAACATCACTTATTTGCATAATCAGGGAGGTTGTAAGGGTTAAGCTATTATATGGACTGACTAAGCAAAAGGTTTTCATTAAATACACATGTTTAATTTCATACATTTTTAAATGGTAGTTGCAGGTGAACAGGGAAACAATCTTCCTGAATTTCTGAAAGGCATTTGACACTAGATCACACTGTTGATTGTTAACCAACTTATAACCACATGGATTTCATCCACAAATATGACAAACTCAAAGCATTTTTGAGCTGTAAGAACTGATACTTTGTTCTGGATGGTGAATGTTCAACAGAAACAAAAATAACATTGAGTGAGCCATAATGAAATGTTACAGGACTGCTAATGTTTCCAGCACACAAAAAAATGTATTGGGTGGGGTCAGCATGCAAACTATGTATGCCTTATTTGCAAAGTATACGAGATCTCATGAATATAAACATGCAGATCCACTAATTCTCACATGGTTTTGAGGAAATTTTGTTTTATGTTTACAATGTAAAACTTAAAAAGAAAAACATTGCAGAGCCAGACTTTCGTGGCCAGGGTTTAGTCTTAGTGGCATCGGTTTTTTGGGAATTAGACTTATCTATAGAAAAAATCTCTGTCAGCTTGAAACTATATGTGCAAAGGGTGTTCAAAAAGTTTTGCACAGTCATCTCTCTCTCTCTCTCTCTCTCTCTCTCTCTCTCTCCCCCCCCCCCCTCGCCTTTTTTTTTTTTTGCAGTAGGAGAATGAAATATTTTGTGAACATACTCAGAACATTTAGCTATAAGTTGGTATACAGAAGTATTTTCTTTTATTTACAGGTGAGCCATAATGGACCGGGAAGTATATGTCAGGTTGTGTCAACATTCGGTGATGGCATTCCTCTTCAAGATCGGCGATGACTATGCCACATTGTTACGTTGATTCACAGGAAGTTCCTCCCTGTTTATGGGGAGGACACAGCGGATCGCAGCAGTATCCAGCGGTAGTTGCAGAGGTTTAAAGAAGGTGATTTCTCTGTACTGGACAATCCACAATGCGGTAGACCAGGGCTTCACAACATACGTGCTCGCGGAGCAAGCTGTGAGTAGCAAGGCGCGGGCACGGAGCAGCGCGAGCACGCTACCCCCACTACCGGACAAGAGCGGAGAGTGGGGAGAGTCACGTGGGGTACACAACAGCTGCCGCCAGTCGATGTAAATCCGCGGCCACCTGCAGGGATATCACTCACGAATTATTACTGCGACAAATGAAACAAATAAAGGAGAATGTACACGTGCCACATAATTTGCTTAGTGTATGCCTCTACCATCTGCAGATACTGAAACTAAAGAATTCCACGACAATCCTATATTTTCAACACTTTCTTCAACACTACTTAAAATATCACCTCCGGTTGTAGTGTTCTTCATGGCTACTACATCGAGGAGCTCCTCCCTCACCTGAAGATCTCTATTAACACCTCTAATAAATATGGCAAGCTGCGCTGTTCCAGTGATATCAACACTTTCGTCCAGAGCTAGAGAATACGCCATAAAATCTTTACAGATATTTGCAAGCTGGCTCTGGACGTCGTCTGCCATGTCCTGTATGCGACGCATAATGGTCATGTTAGATAATGGCACAATCCGAAACTGTTCAACTTGAGACGGACACAAATGTTCCGCTGCAACTACCAAACATTCCTTTATTAAATCGCCATCAGTTAAGGGGCGCAGGTATTTTGCTAAAAGCAAAGCAATTTTGTAACCCACTCTGAGAGCTGCCTCGGTTGATTTTTCTTCGTCGTCCAGATCTTCTTCGGATAGCTTCCTTTTAAGTTTAATAACTTCCTGTGCACGATTGGTCAATCACATTTTCCATGTCCGTAGTCTTTTGCATGGTACGACATATAATGTCGCTGCAAATTAAATTTCGTAAAAGAATTCAGCGTTTTGTGACATACTAAACATTTTGCAACACCATCTTTTTCTGTAAACAGATACAATTCCCCCCAATGGGGGTTGAACTGCGAAAGCATGGTTGGGGTTACACAACGGCGACTTCACGATTCTTAACCAGCGAAGTGACTGTTAAGAGCTGATCGTAGTACTTTAAACGTTACACAGTCGGCGCGAATTCAATAGGCACGCTGCGGCCCTATTCAAACGTGCGCGTGCATTTCCCCTCCCTCCCCACCCTCCCTACTCCGCGACCTTGCAGCTGCTCGCGAGCACGTGCCTGAGCAGACGCGAGTACTCGCGCTCAAAACCGGCCAGTTGTTAAGCCCTGCGGTAGACCATCGACGGCAGTGAATGATTTGAATAAAGGAGACAATTGATCAAATTAACCAAAATGACAAGATGTGTGACGACATGACAGCTTGCTTTTTGTCATTGGGTAGTGTGGTATCACTGGTACAGTAACTAGGGTACAGAAAAATCTGTGCAAGTTGGGTGCCTAGATTATTGACAAGAGAAATGAAAACAATGAGGAAGAATGTGTGCGAGGGTCTCATGAAGACCTTTACTGAGGAGTGTAAACAGTGTTTTGATGGCATCATTACCCAGGATGAAATATGGTTGGTTTTGTCTGAAACTGAGAGCAAAACCCAATCCATGGAGTGGTGTCATCTGGGTTCCGATCGGAAGAAGACTTCCACGAAGAACAGCAGGCTGAAATGTGACGGCCTCCTTCTTCTGGGATCAGAGTGGTGTCATATTCATTGACTTTTTGGAACCTGGCCCCACAATTAGCCGGGACCGTTACTGTTTGTCATTGGACAAGCTGCAACGTGCCATCAAGACCCAAAGCTTCAGGGTCAGCTCATCAGACTACACCATGACAATGCCAAACCCCATACAGCCCTTATGATACAGGAGAAAATCAGGAAAATGGGTTGGAAAATTGTTCCTCATCCTCCCTACAGTCCAGACTTGGCTCCGTCAGATTTTTATTTCTTTGGTTGTCTGAAGGCCCACCTGTGCAGTGAAACATTTGATAGTGAGAAAGACCTTATTTCCTGTGCCAAGTGATGGTGTAAACTTCAATCCCCAGAATTTTACCAAAGGGCATTTACATCATGGAAAGAACAGTGGGCCCAATGTGTCACAGCTGATGTAGGCTACATTGAGTCAGCTCAACGTATAGCTAAATGTTCCAAGTGTGTTCACAAAAAATTTCATTCTCCTCCTGCAAAAAATTAAAAAAAAAATTAGAGACAACTGAGCAAAACTTTTTGAACACCCTTTGTACATCAACTAATGGCACTAACTGTACATCTATCTGCATAAAAAATGGCTCTGAGCACTATGGGACTTAACATCTGTAGTCATCAGTCCCCTAGAACTTAGAACTACTTAAACCTAACTAACCTAAGGACATCACACACATTCATGCCCGAGGCAGGATTCGAACCTGCGACCATAGCAGTCGCTCTATCTGCATATTTTAAAGCATTAACCAATGTATTACCCCAACCTTTAGTTATTACCACTGCTTTGGAAAATTTCCTCATCGAATCACTCTTCCCATTCTCTTCTCCTCTCTTTCCCTGACTCTCCCTCTGCCTCCAGCCTTTCAGCCCTATCACTGAATCCCAGCCAAAATTGTTATTCATGTATAATTTTACCACTGTAGTCAGCATAATTATTGTACTTAATGTTTGCAACATATCACTGATTATATAAACAAGTATGAAACTTAAGCTATATAAACTTGACAGAATCATATTTATATACAACCTGAAATATTTATCCCAATGCATGTATTCAACACCTGAAAACAAAGATCTCCAAAATCCTTTAAAACTTATTCTGTATTAAGGTTATGATGTATATTCTTTGTACTTTGCGATAATGTTTCTCTTTTGCTACATGATACTTGCACCTAATAGTTTCCAGACACTATCTTTGTTTACAAAATACGACAGTATACATGTGATGTGTTATGACAATGAAAGGAACATGTAACCACTAAATGTATTCTATTTTACTTATTTTATTTGTGTAGTAAGATATACGTTTAGTTTTTTGTCAAAAAAGAACCCTAAAACCATGTTCTAAATGTGTTTTCTTTCTCCACAAGACAGTGCCACAAGTTCTTCCAGAAACTGTAACACAACGCGCACATACGTCATACTAACAAATGTAAATCCACCTGATGATGGAGGTTCAAAACCTTTGAAACATGTTATGGAGATAAATATATAGTGACTGGTAACAATGAACTCCTTGTCTCATTTGATGTCAAATATTTCTGGCCGACATTCATCTCCTACTGTGGAGACTTCCTCACAGGCAATGTAGAAGTACGTAGTTGATATTCTACAATAAAGTGCTTTAAAATGTGAATCAATGTACTACAGCACAATTCCCAAAAAATGATGTCTTTTACATAATATTTCTTTATTCCTCAATTACAATAAACAGTGTCTGGAACGTAATATCTGTCACACAAATACACTGTTATTTACACAAGTGTCGAGTGGGCCACATATGGTGTGCTTCTGCCACACACTGCAGCTGAGGCACCATCTATTAACACAGTGGCTCAAGATGTCATTGTCACAGTGTTAAGTAAACCACAAGCCATAATGACAACATGTCAATACACATTGTTAATTTAAACAGAATGTTAATATTTCGACATGGTTCAGCGCATCATAATAGAAACAGGAGACTCTTGAAGAATGCTGGCTCTGTAGCCACAGAAAAAAACAGTTAATGATATATTAAGCTCTGGAAAGTTCAGAATGGAATAACAACAATATTGGAAAGGATGGATTGCTACTCACCACATGCAGGAGGCAGTGAGTCACAGACAGGCACAGTGATAAACACTGCTAAATATTTAAGCATTTGGCCAAAAGGCCTTCTTTGTTAGTAGAAGGCGCGTGCACAGAAGCACGCGCACACAGAAGCACAACACACACACGGTCACTGACTATGTCACAGTGGCTGGAGGCAGTGCTCATGTGTGTGCAAGTTGTGAAGAATGTGTGTGTGTGTGTGTGTGTGTGTGTGTGTGTGTGTGTGTGTGTGTGCGCGCGCGCGCACGTGCATGTGTGCGCACTTTCTATTTCCGAAGAAGACCTTTTGTCAAAAAGTTAAAATGTTTAGTACGAGGTGCATTCAAGTTCTAAGGCCTCCGATTTTTTTTCTAATTAACTACTCACCCGAAATCGATGAAACTGGCGTTACTTCTCGACGTAATCGCCCTGCAGACGTACACATTTTCTTTAGGAGTCTGTTTTGACCACTGGAAAATCGCTGAGGCAATAGCAGCAAGGCTGGTGAATGTGCGGCCACGGAGAGTGTCTTTCATTGTTGGAAAAAGCCAAAAGTCACTAGGAGCCAGGTCAGGTGAGTAGGGAGCATGAGGAATCACTTCAAAGTTGTTATCACGAAGTAACTGTTGCGTAACGTTAGCTCGATGTGCGGGTGCGTTGTCTTGGTGAAACAGTACACGCGCAGCCCTTCCCGGACGTTTTTGTTGCAGTGCAGGAAGGAATTTGTTCTTCAAAACATTTTCGTAGGATGCACCTGTTACCGTAGTGCCCTTTGGAACGCAATGGGTAAGGATTACACCCTCGCTGTCCCAGAACATGGACACCATCATTTTTTCAGCACTGGCGGTTACCCAAAATTTTTTTGGTGGCGGTGAATCTGTGTGCTTCCATTGAGCTGATTGGCGCTTTGTTTCTGGATTGAAAAATGGCATCCACGTCTCATCCATTGTCACAACCGACGAAAAGAAAGTCCCATTCATACTGTCGTTGCGCGTCAACATTGCTTGGCAACATGCCACACGGGCAGCCATGTGGTCGTCCGTCAGCATTCGTGGCACCCACCTGGATGACACTTTTCGCATTTCCAGGTCGTCATGCAGGATTGTGTGCACAGAACCCACAGAAATGCCAACTCTGGAGGCGATCTGTTCAACAGTCATTCGGCGATCCACCAAAACAATTCTCTCCACTTTCTCGATCATGTCATCAGACCGGCTTGTGCGAGCCCGAGGTTGTTTCGGTTTTTGTCACACGATGTTCTGCCTTCATTAAACTGTCGCACCCACGAATGCACTTTCGACACATCCATAACTCCATCACCACATGTCTCCTTCAACTGTCGATGAATTTCAATTGGTTTCACACCACGCAATTTCAGAAAACGAATGATTGCACGCTGTTCAAGTAAGGAAAACGTCGCCATTTTAAGTATTTAAAACAGTTCTCATTCTCGCGGCTGGCGGTAAAATTCCATCTGCCGTACGGTGCTGCCATCTCTGGGACGTATTGACAATGAACGCGGCCTCATTTTAAAACAATGCGCATGTTTCTATCTCTTTCCAGTCCGGAGAAAAAAAATCGGAGGCCTTAGAACTTGAATGCACCTCGTAATCTTTTCACTGTACCTGTCTGTAACTCAACACCCCCTTCATGATGTGTTGACTTAACTTTGTTGATATGAGGATGAAAGTGCTAAAACTTTTTTTTTTTTTAATTACCACAATACTGTCAAAATAAAAACCGAACAGAACATTAAACTTAGGCATATCAACCAGTAGTATTTGATCTAGGAAATATGAATCTGGAATCATATTGAGAATGAAGTGTTTTTGTCATTTGAAATGGATGCAACCTAAGTGAATTCCTACCCAGTACTTGGAAAGGAATGTGATATGAGGAAGACTAGTTGGGTGCCCAAGAAAGAAGTGACTGGACCAAATTAAAGGAAACCTCAAAAGGAAGCAAGAGATGTGGGTAACTGTGGTGATGGAGAAGCACTTCCTGATGGTAGTGGTGGTGGTGGCGCATCTAGTAGTAGTAGTAGTAGTAGTAGTAGTAGTCGTAGCAATAGTCGTAGCAGTAGTAGTAGTAGTAGTAGTTGTTGTTGTTGTTGTAGTAGTTGTTTTTAGTTCAAAGAATGGTTTGATGTAGCTTTCCAAACTAGTCTTTCCTATTATCATTATCTGCATCTATTCTTCACAAGCCACATTATGACACATGGCAGAGGGTACATTGTGTACCACGGAAGTGTGAAAACTTAGCTTCCAGAAACAAAGAACTTCCAGCTGGGTAACAAGTACTTGATGAGTATCTGATCAGTTGATTCCATCTTTGAAAGAACAGTGGATTCAAGAGAAATGTTTTACAAGCAGTATTTTCTCATTTTTGCTGATTTTTTCACTGTTCACAGGAAATTATTGTCACTGGACGATTGTAAGGAAATGTACAGCAACTTAAATAGCGTTTGCAACTGGTAGCTGCTCTAAATATGGCTAAATGCTACATAAGGTGCATAAAACATAGAACAAGATAAATCTGATTATATGATTACTGAGTGGCCAATTTCTGAAGCTTGTCACATCAGTTTAATATCTTCAGCTAAAACAGCAATTCAATTAAAAAAAAAAAAGGCGGTAAAATTATCTTCAATCCAAATGTTTGTTTGAAGACTGGCGTTACTAGACTTGGCACCTACAAATGGAGACTGTGGTATGCCCTTTCATTCTGCTGACTTTCAAACTGACTCACCCAGTCAGTTACAGCCACAGTTTGACTGGGACTCTGCATCATGGTGCAACCCCGTATTTTTCACATAGAGAAATCATAGCCAGGTGTGAAAGAATTGACAAGATATACAAAAATTTCTAGGACTGACTAGCATTTGAAAACAAGACCTTTGAAAATGAAGTCTTACATGTATCCATAATGAATGGAACACTTTGATTTTAATAACAACATCCTGTAGTGTCTGCACTTGGATCATACAATCATCTTGACACAATGTTTCAGTGCTCCGTCTGAACAGGTGAGAGAGCTGTTCGCAAAATTTTGCCACAACTGACTACAGCCATTAACAGTGGCCCTTTTATACATCACAGAGAACCAAGAACACCTGTGAGAGGAATCTTTGGTGTTGGCCTGTAACACAAACGCAAGTGGTACAAGCTGATAGAAGCAATGAAACCTTATAGATTATGTGCCTCTACCACCCGAGTCCAAGACTGTTCTTTGTGATGTAAGACAAAACACGATTCCACATTTACATTAGGATAGGCCTTTTAACCATTTACAATATTATCCATGCCAATTTCAGTCTACAACAGTACTTTAAGACAAAGTCCTAGTAGTAACACAGGGCAGCAACTATCTGTGTCTCTGAGTTAGACATTGCTCTGTCACTGCGGATTCCTCATGTTGTAGTAACAGTGTGGCAGTGATCAACACATCTGTCATGAAAGTGCCTACAGCTGTAACATCCAGTTGTCTGCAAGTAAACCAAATGTGCTCCCATAATAGAGCAAAACTAGCACACTTCTTAACCCTTTCCACTCCAATGGCGAGTGGCACTTCACATTGAGAATTTTGTTTTCCACTTCAATGTCGAGCCAAATGAGATTTTTTGTAGCTCTTACATGCTCCATTCTCAAATGGATCAATGCAGCAAAGTACTGTCAGCTAGGGAAACCTGTGTTAACTCTATGTCGAGCTATAGCAACTGTGTTGCAAGAAAAGTTGTAATTATCATGTTCAAGGTAGTAGGCGTGAAATGGCTAGTTCTTTGTACACAGTTCTTCCTCAGGAAGAGATTGTACAGCTTTTAGAGGACACACTAAGTGAAAATGAGAATGACAAAGATTTGTGGCAATGACAGTGACTATTTGAAAACAGTTCAAATGAAATGATGATGATAATGATCCACCCTGATGAGTGCTTCAAAAAATATCACACATTGAAAAGTTTTACATTTTATAATGCTTATGTAAATATATTTGGAAGAAAATGCACTTTTGTTTTAATGTATACCCGAACTGTTGGTCAGTGACCTCACTGTTTACAAAAAGAAACTTGAGCAATCCTTTATGATGCGCTCGCCACCCAGCAGCAGCGAAATAAACAAGAGTGCACAGACACACCCTGTGTCTGCATTAAGGTGTGCAATGGGATAACACTATTGACCATTTTGGTATTACTATAATCAAAAAATCTTGCACATTTAGATATATTATCTTCATTATGGCATCTCAGGAAAAAATTGAAGACACTCAGCAGTTTCCCCTTATCCTTATGAAGTTTATCCAACTTCCATAGAAGTTCAACCATCTCTTCCCTGAACATTGCACAATGAGCCTACTGAATGAATAAAATGGAAGATGTGCTTCAAAAACTTCAACCTTTTGCTGCCATTCTGCTGAGATTACCCAGTTAAAAATTCTCAAAGATTAGTATAGTACTACTGCCTACAGGGAGTAATTTCGATGCCCCACCTGCAATTTGCAAAGTATCTAGAGTCTGTTCTTAACATTCACATCAGAAAATGGTTTTTTACCCAGAGATTGAAGTCCTTTACAACTCGGTCTCTCACATTTGCTTGTGAACTTCCATTTATTGTCTCTTTTTACCCTGGTTCCTCTTGAAGAGTCCATGATCTGAATCAGTGAAAAACTAAATATAGAAATGACACTTTGCCATCATGTGCTGGTGTCAACTTATTCATTATTCAGAGCTAAGTATTTTGAACAAACTGACAAGAGTGGCTACGAGAAATCCATTATCCTCCACAGTCAGCATTTTATTTTGGAATATTTTGAAGACAGGATGCTGAGGACAGTTTTTTTAAAACCCTACCATTTCTGGAGGAACACTGGTGATACATTTAAGTATGGTGTGGCCTCATGGACTAGAGACTCTCAACCGATTCCCTCCGCCACACACCGTCAGGTGGCTTGCGGAGTATGGATGTAGATGTAGATTATCGTAATAGCATTCATTCACACCAAAATCATGTTCGCAATAGAAGTCTAAAGGAATGGAAGGCTTTCATTTCTGGGCGTTCTGGTCTACTGGAAGCATGCTTGGATGCTGGGGCACAGTGTTTATAAAGCAATGAGTTGTCATCCACTTTATCAATTCACGGAAGTCCTGAAGATGTTGGTTAGGAGGGTACACACCACCTCAGAAGCAAAAATACTGAGAAATGGACTAGAACATCTTAAGCTTTTGTCTGAATAGAATTGCTACACTAACAGACAGAGCTGTTGCAATTTTAAGTTAGGACCTTCACCAGAATCAGATATGTAGATTGGTTTCTTTCTTTCTGTATGCTGGTAGCACATCCTCAAAGATAGGAAGGACTGGAAAAACTGCAATATCAAAAGTGTGCTTCGTACACCAGCCGAGATTAGAGTTCTCCTTGGCTCAGTTCAAGATGATCTAGAGCTGAGGAAATCTCGTGTTCACACAATCCCTTAACATTGTGGGAAACATATACTGGCCAGGCGGTTCACACTACTGACAACAGATGTGTTGAGTACCATCGCCATAAACAGCTACTGTAACCTGAGAAATCTACAGTGGCAGAGAACATTCTATCTGAGGTACACAGATAGTTGCTCCTGCATCTGACTATTGGGACTGTATCTTGAAGTAGTAGATTTAAATTAGAGTGGCAGATCAATACAGACAAGGCTATCCTTTAAGTAGAATGTGGAATCCTGTATCAAAAGATACAATGGCCTTTGACTCTGGTGGCAGAGCACATATTCTGTAGTGAATCATCACTTCTCCCAGCTTTTACCACTGGTGCTCTGTAGTACCTCCACTTTGTGTTACAGACCAACACCAACCATCTCTGTTGCAACTGCTGCTGTTTCTCTGTGGGTATACAGAAGTGACACCATTCATCGTGGGAATCAGTTCTGGTGAGATTTAGTAAACAGCATTCAAACCTCAGAATAGTGGCCAAATGGAACAATAAAGACACTGCCAAGATCACTGTATAATCCAGCTGCAACAATAGGAAGGTTTATGTAAGTATGCTTTGATCTGTTGGTTGGGTTCTGGAAAAGTGTGTTCCATCTGTAAAGAAACCTGTGTACAACACAACAATGTCACCCATATTACAATAGCAAAGTGTTTGTGAAGCATGATATCAAACATTGAAAAACTTTAAGGATCCACTGCTCAGATTGTAAGAAGTTGGTATAGGGTAATAACAAAGCATAACAGACATTCAGGAACCAAAATGGGGAAACTATGGAAGTAAGGTAACATTGTTCGTATGAAACTCCATTAGATAAATTTCAAAATACAATATTTGAGGATGACTGCGCAACAATTCTGCTGCTTCCAATACACAGCATAGGAAGAATGAGAGAAGAAAAAAAGAAAAATTAGGATGCACTGCTCAGTCATTTTTCCTCCGCTTCAAATACCAATGGAGTAAGGCAAGTTATTAACGTCTTGGTATTTAGTACTCTCCACCCATATATTGATAGCAGTCTGCGTGGCATACATCTAGATACAGGTCAAATTAACAGCCAAATGCGCCTTCCTTCTGTACATTTCTTCCCTGGAGGTCTCTCCCTATATTCTGTGATCACATTGTGTTTCTCTCTCACCCCAACCCACACCCACAAAAATTCCACTTCCCTACCACCCATATCAGGCAAAATTGATACTTGCTCCAGGCAGGCTGGAGTGTTTTAAAAAAAGCTTGAGGGAGTACAGTGGAGCTACAAGTAAATGGCAAAATGAATGGGGTCACAACATCGGTGGTGAGTGGGAACTGAGTATTTAAGTCAGATGGGAGGCTCTAGATGGCTGAAGTGGTAAAGGCAACCATTCGGGAGAAGTGAAGAATCCAGATTAGATTAGATTAGATTAATACTAGTTCCATGGATCATGAATACGATATTTCGTAATGATGTGGAACGAGTCAAATTTTCCAATACATGACATAATTAAGTTAATTTAACAACACACTTAAGTTAATATAACAACTTTTTTATTTTTTTGTGTTTTTTATTTATTTATTTATTTTTTATTTTATTTTATTTTTTTTTTAACCGAGTACTAGTCCGGACACAAATTCTCAAGTACAACTGTTGAATTATCTTAATGCGCATAGCAGCCAAGTCACATATTAATTCTATATAACATGTCTATGATGTTTTTATAAGTCATTTTCTGCAGCACATTATTTAAGTCTAGAACTTTTGAAATAGACCAACTGATTGTGCTGTTCATATAGGAGGTAAAACATGTGATTTCTCCACTCAGGAACACACTATGGCCACTAATTACTGCTCAAAACATGCAATTCAATGGATACTTTCATTTAATTTGTGAAATACACCACATATCCTGGACACAATAATGGCAGCTCCGCACTCTCTGAGTACTCTCAACTCTCCCAAGAATACCAGTATATTTTTCTTGTCCGAGAACTACAACGAGCAGCTCTTGAAAGACAGAGGTTGCCATTTAGACAAGAGATCTTAATTTGCAGTGCGTAACTACCTTATATCCTGCCCCACACTTTGACACTGCTGAGAAGCTGGAACTCTGTACTGTTTACATGACACGTATTACTCGCAAAAGCTCCCAAAAGTGAAGAACTCTCACATGTATTCATAGATTGAATACACCCAAAGTTGTTAGTGAGGATTATTTTATCCTTGGAGAATTTAATCCAAAAGGGTCATTAATCCACACAGTAGAGCAGGATGTCCCCTTGGAAAATACAATGGCTGTAGTTCCAACTTTCAGCCGGTCACAGCACCAATAGAGCACGACCATGTCGGCTAATTTTACAAAGCCAGAGCAGTAAATTACTCATACTGTTACTGCTGAACCGCTGAACCTATTGAAAAATAGAAACTTCCTGGAAGATTAAAACTGGGTGCCGGACTGGGATTCCAACTTGGGACGACTGCCTTTTGTGGATCCACTGACTGAGCTGTCCGAGCATGACTCACGACCCACCCTCAGCTTAATTTCCACCAGTGCCTCATTTAATACTTTCCAAACTTCATGGAAGTTCTCCTGTATACCTTGGGAAACTAATATTCCTGGAAGAACAAATACTCCAGAGAAAAGGTTTAGCGATAACAGTGGGGGGAGTGCTTCCAGAATGAATATTCCCTCTGCAGCAGAGAATGGGCTGATTTATAACTCCATGACAGATTAAAACTGTGCGCCAGGCCATGACACAAACCTGGGAAGGTAAATGATGAGGTACTGGCAGAAGTAAAGCTTGTTGTGAGTTGTGCTTCAATAGCTCAGTCAGTGGAGCACTTATCCACAAAATGCAAAGGTCCAGGTTTGATCCCCAGTCTGGAACAGAGTTTTAATCTGCCAGTTTCAAATAACTGCAGACTCTGCTGCAGAGTGAATTCATATGAAAAAGCTGCTGCCCATCTACAGGAACCATATGTTGGTCTGGCTTCTCCATACATATCCTTCCAATGTATGTCCATCTCCAATACAGCTGTGTGTATCTTGGAAGTGCACAATCTTTAATGAGGCACACGAGCCACCTCAAATCAGGAAGGCTAACACTTCATGAGGGGAAAAGGGATGGGATGGGGATGGTAGGGTAGGGTAGGGGAAAGGGGGAGGGTTGTTGCTGCTGTCATGTAAAATGCTGTAAACATTCTCAACCATAGCTCATTAAGGGCAAATACAAAATTTCAAAATAACATAATATGTCTGTATGGTGAAGAAATAAAATTAAGGACTGAATCAGATTTCATGTAACTTGTTTGAAGCTTCTTATTTACTACTATAAATCATATTCTACCATTTATTAATATTTTGAAAAGAACTGCTACTTGCTAATGACGAAAACATCTGACATTTTACCTTTTGCAATAAAGCATAAATTGATGATGTGAACAAAAATCTGAACTTGTGTTTGATTACAAACATTAGTATGCATTTTTATGCATATCTGACCTTACAATAACTAATTCAACACTGTAGGATTATTTCTGATATCATTATCATTTTCACACACGTGATGGTTTCTGTGCCTGAGGACACCTGTTTGCAAATAAAACACCTATTGTATTTATAACATAAACTCCTTTGATTATTTAACAGTTGTGGATGACTGCTTGCTGAAAAATTTTTTAAAAAAGCCTTGAAATAAATCTGTGGTATGAGTACACTCACATTCCTTTTTCCTAAGGTGACGTATCCCCAGACTTAGAAAGTGCCATTAGTGGATCATCGAATACTACAGTTTTCTCCTTCTTCCTTCCACCAGGTCCTTCTGCTGGCATTCCTTGCGTCTTATTTGGAACTACACTCGTCGTGCCAAAGAGTTCATCTGAGAAATAACAATACATCACAGTAATTCCATGGAAATTCATTTAAGTGCAAATTAATTGCATATAAAAATGTAACATTATATATGTTTTATCACAATAAAATAAAAAAGAAGAGAACCCAGAGAAGATATGAGTTTCATGGCTGACGGACAGTCAGGATGTTAGATAATAAAGCTTTAACTCAATTGAACAAGGATGGGTCATGGAATTGGCTGTCGCTTTCAGAAAAACACTTCATTTATTTACCTGAAGCAAGTCAGGGGAACTGTAGACATTACAATCAAGATGCTGAGACGGTAATTTGAATTTTGCACTTTCTAAACACAGGTCTAGTTCCTGCACTGACTGTGGACAGCAAATTATCTTACCTAAATTAAAGTAATAATGCCAGGAAACCAGAGAGCAAAGTGACTGATCCTTTTTAACAGAAAAATGAGCAGCTATAAAGTAAAATTGGACAATTTCGGGTAACAGAAATTCCAGGATGAAAAGTAATACATATCAAGAGCAGAGATCACATTTCATCAAACAGATGAGCTGCAGGGTATTGTGCTGCCATGGAAAAACAACAGAAAATGCTTAGCTCTGGGATAAAGTGCTTCATCAGTGTGTCGACACACACCCACAGCACCTGTTTCAACTGACTCGCTGTCAACTGATCAGATCCTCTTCTATTTAGTAAATTGGCATCAATCCCTTTGTTCACATGATTTATTAAGGTTTATAATCCCCTCTTGAATGAAAATAAAAATGCTGTCTTTACAGAGACCAATTTATAAGTAATTCTGATATTTAGTAGTTAATCTCAAAATGACTTAATTGTGTCTTTCCTGGCACTGAGTCTGCTTCTGGCATAATGCAACTATCCATTTAATAAACATGACCTTCTACAATGATTATGTATCAACATATCTTTGGTACATGTGTTGTTCATTTGTTCTCCGAGTATAAACAGCCATATAAAACTCCGTTTATTAGAAATATTCAGACATGTAAGATTATTATTTTAATTAAGGATGTCCAACAGCATAGTTATCATACCATACTAAGCTAATTTAAAACAAATTTGTGAAAAAAATTTCGAAATGGATCACCTATCCAAACTTTCTCACTATCAAAACATATGAAATTTTATGTGCCTTACCCACCTTACATGCGTACACATGTAGTCTCATAAAATATTTAACAAAGCTCTTTAACAGATGTGCACAACTATGTGAACGTTGGTAAAACGTGATGCAAAAACATTCTGTAAATACACTCAAATATCCTTTGCCTGACACAGTTTTACAACACATGTTACACATATCCCACTGTCATAAGATGTAAAGAATAGATCCCAAGATAAGCTGAGGTGGTGCATGCTGCCTTCCATACAACACATCTTGTTAAAATAAGCTGTAACAAGTGGTATTCTGTTAGGTTCATAGGCCAATGGTAATCACACCAGATGAGGAACTATGGCAGTGGGCCATGTCCTGTTTTTAATCTCATGATGTCCACTTCTTTCCACTGGCATGAGTAGCAACCACATCTAAATGTACATGGCATTCTGCAAATCACACTCAAGTGCCCGGCAGAGAGCAATGTTGTTGTCGCTGCGCGCGCGCGCCCACACACACACACACACACACACACACACACACACACACACACACACACACAAGCCACATGTTCACAGGACCTTTTTCCTACCATTTTCAGTCAGGAGTTCATCCCCACTCTTTGTTGGCTTTATTAATGTTCACCCTGTATAGATCCCCCATTCACATTAACAATCTCTTAATTGTCCTCAGTTCTCTTCAGATACACTGTAAAATATTCAGTTAGCTCCATTGAGCAGTATGTAGTTTTTATGAAGAAAATACATTCATATTAATAGAAAAAGAGGACTGTATTCTTTACAAATCAGTTTCAAGAATAGATCAGAATTGAAATCACATTTATATACGAATCTACGAATTCACTGCCTTCCCCCTAAACTGACTGAACTAGCTCGTGGAAGAAAGTTCAAGAGGAAGAAACACTGTAAGTCTCTTTTGGCTGCTCTAGCATCATGCTACAGTACTATGGTGTGGGGATTTCAATGTGTATCAGAGCTGCAGACATGCACCTGGAAACAAACAATAAATTAATCAAAAAACTTTATTTTTTGTGGTGATAATTAAAATTGTATGGCTACTTCTTGTACGTTTTGTAATATTTCACAGTGGGACCTGGGGACAAAATGGGACCTGGGGACAAAACGGTTCCAGTTAAGTTTCATCTAGTTACCGTAAGACTTTTCTGAAAGCCACATGTATGATTTTCATGGTTTGTGCCTTGTTCTGAAAGTGGTGTCTTGTTGGAAGACTGACTGGCAGCTGAGGGATGCTGCCTAGTTCCAAGGACACGAGGTGATTGAACTGGGAGACTTGAAGGCCTTCCCATTATGAACAAACAGGCCTGTGTTGAGCTGCAGCCTCCTTGGTAACTCAGGGAAACAGAGGAACCCCTGGTGGCATTCTCAGTAGTTTTCTCTGCAGAATCCAGTGTAAGACACTAGTGAACTGGCCACAAACAAGTGGGAGGTGTCAGAACAGGAGAGAGCATGAGAATGTCGCCTGAATTCCCATGCTCCATGCCAGCCATTGGCCACGGACATTTCAAAGAAAGACCAGAAAAATTGGTATCCTGAATGTTGAAAGTAAAGGGTAACAGATTTAGCATGGAACATGGATTAAGGATAAACAGAGCAATGATGAAGGTGATGAGGAGTAGTACAAAGGAGAATACTAACATTTTAAATATCAAAATTGGTACTACAGAGTAATGGAAGAAGTGACAGTGTTCACCTATCTGGAATATTCCTTACTTTGAGGTAATCCACTGCCTGGCAGAAAAACTCCCAATGGAATTGGTTGCTGGAGGATAAATCACCAACCATTTCCCCACCAAGCAGTGCACATGAGGGCTGAGGTGTGTACTGAGAATCTACAGTGGTCAATAATCCTGCTGCAATGCTGTATGGGCACCGATATAGGGAACATATGGTTACATTACACATGCATTGATAAAACCCCTTGTTGGCTGGTGGCAAGACGAAGAAGGCAAGGGATGGTATGCATTGTGTATAGGATTTGCGACCCTTTTTCTAGCACCATCACTACTATGGCCATCCTTTTTCAGCAGACTGAATTATTAACCAAGGTGTGGCAGAAACTATAAAATGTATCTTCTGAAGATACATACCCAAAGCTCTTATCACTGATAAGAGTTGTTTCTCCTCACATTTCCTGTAGTAGTAGCTGGTAGTGGCTGTCTCATTATCCACAAGCATCTGAGGTAGCGAGGGACGCAAGCTGAGAGCGTGCCTCAGATCGGCCAGTACGGTGCACTCCACAAGAACATGTGCTATCACCAGTAGACTACCACAACTGCAGTGAGGAAGAGCCTCCCAACTCAGAAGAAACTTGTGGGTGAGTCTTATGTAGCCAATGCATAGTTGGGACAACATAATGGCTTCTTTCTTAGAGGCCTGGAGAGATGTACACCACACCTTAGTGGACCCCTTAATCACTTGTAACTTGATTTGGGTCATAGTAGCCTGCCATTCCAATTATCAGTGCCTCAAAATATTGAGTCAAAGTTGTAATCTTAAATCTGGGCCCGGTATTCTGGCCCCAGTATTCCGACATCAAGATGATCTCCTCCAGTGGCATCTTTAGCAAGATGGTCAGCTAGTTCATTTCCTAGAATGCCTATGTGGCTCAGTGTCCAGATGAAGGTCACGTCTTTCTGGAGCTGCAGAGGTCAACCAATAGGTCCTGGATGTTGGTGACCAAAATATTTGAGACAGTACAAGGATATGCCTTTTAAGCAACACCTGAAGTCACTAGACCAGAAAGTTCATCATGGGAAAGGATCTGATTTACCGCAAACCCTGAGATATGGCAACCAACTCTGCAGTGTATACACTGCAGGCACTCAGTATAGAGTCCTTCTTGTCCCCCCTTACATGTGCAAAAGCGTAACCAACTCTGCCGTTGACTTTCAATTCATCTGTGTAGATGAATACTGAGTTAGAATAATTGTGGATGATCAAACGAAACTGGTGTTGGGTAAGATCAGCAATCTTCTTGGGCCGACAAAAAAAGTAAATCTATATCACAGGACCAGGGGAGCGGAGGTGTTGAAGGTCCTTCAATAAAGTACCAAGTCAGATCCCAGCATATCTACCCAGTTTTCAGTGGTGCACAAACAGTTTGAACAGTTGGTTATGGCAGAATTGAGTGACGTGGGTGAGTATTCATCTAGCAGATAGTGACAGCATAATTAGCCAAAAGCTGCTGTCATCTAACCCGCAGCGGTGGTACACCATACAGAAGTCCTCTGTTGCCAAGTGCATGCCAGTGTGGTAAACAGGGTTCAGCAAGTTCAGTATGGATCGTGCTGCCGACACATAGGCAACATATCCATTCCATTGTAACACCTCAGAAGAACTGCATTCTAAACTCCCACAAACAGTTACTAAGAAAACGGAGAGAATTTAGTTTCTTCATACAAGCTGCCTTGAGCTGGCGGACACGTGGAAGCCAAGTTAGCTTCTTGTCAAATAAAATACATAAGAATTGAAAAGTTTCAATGATTCCAAGTAATTGATCACCAAGATAAATTTCTGGATGTGGATGCACAGTCTGGAGTCGGCAAAAATGCACAACTTGTGATTTTGAATGAGAAAGTTGATAGCCGTGATTCAAAGTCCAGTCATGTACTCTCGAGACAGTCCCCTGAAACTTGCGCTCAGTGGTGCACAGTGATACAGAGGTATACTACAGTCAAAGATCATCCACATACAGTGACAGAGAGACTGTGGAGAGGACACTGTATTTATGACACCACTGATGGCAACAGCGAATAACATTACGCTCTGAACCAACCCCAGATGTACTCCTGTTTCCTATACATATTGGTTGCTGAGAGTTGAATCTATCTGGATCTGAAATAGTGTGAGAAATAAGAAATTCTGGATAAAAATGGGTAAACTGCCCCTGAAACCCCTTTCACTCAGTGTAGACTGAATATGATGTCGTCCGGTGGTATCGTATAACTGCTGCCGGTCAAAGAACACAGCAATTAGTACACAAAAGCTTTGTGTACTGCAGATTTCAGATAAACCAGGTGATCTGTGGTGGACCAGAAAGCCCAAAAGCCACTTTGGAATCATGGTATATGCTCTCCACTTCAAGGCACCAACAAAGATGGCAGCTGACCGCTCACTTGAGTAGCTTACACAGCCCATTTGTCAGAAAGATTGGCCGGTAGTTAGTTTAATTATGTGGGGCCTGTCCCAGTTGCAGGGCAGGAATAAATACCTTCCCACCATTGAGAGAGAAATTATTCTTTCTGCCATATACGATTAACAATTTCGAGGATATGTTTCATGCTCTTGGCACAAAGACGTTTGAGCATTTCGTTATGTATTTTGTCGGTTCCAGGGGCTGTATCTCAACACACTGCCAAAGCAATTCAGAGCTGCCATTCAGTAAAAGGGGCACTGTATAACAGAAAACCATGTGCACAGAAGGATAGCAGGCGGTACTCAGTAAAGTGTTTCTGGGTCATGAAATGAGGATGGTAACTACTACAAGTGGACACTTCAGCGAAGTGAGCCGCAAAACAGTTGGCATGTACTGCAGGATCAGTGCAGATTTTACTGCTTACAAGTATGCCAAGTACCCCATGGGTGCTGGATGGCTGCAAATGTGTTTGAGTTTAGTCTATACTTGGGATGATGGGGTTTAGATTGGTTTGTTTAAAAGAGGGGGGGAAGGGGCCAAACTACGAGGTCATCGGTCCCTTGTTCCTAATAAAACAATGCCACAAGTGTGAGAATAAAATGGACGAGACATGTAACACAAAATGGGAAGAAAGGAAAAACCACAAGAACGAAGGAAAGGCAACAAACCCGAAAAGGAACAAAAGAGGACATGAAAACAACTGAGATGCTAGAAACAGAAGAGAGCAAAACAACAAAGCAGATTATAGTGGCTGGCCGACCACGAGAATAAAATGGAGAAGCCAGCCACTCTGCAACACATTAAAACTTCCACCCTAAAAGCACTAGGTTGGAGGACACAGAGGGACAAAGGACATGCGCTAAAACCTACATAGAAATATAAAACCCAGCCTCACGGATAAAACTGTAACTAAAGCTGCTGTTGAGGCATTGTCACCCAACACTGAAGGTAGGGAGCTGGGAAAGTTAAAAGACCGCCGAAGAGTGGCTAAAAGTGGGGAGTCCAGCAAGAGGTGGACAACTGTCATTTCGGAGTCACAGCGACACAGAGGTGTGTCCTCGTGACAGAGTAGGTGACCATGCGTTAACCACGTATGGCCTACGCGAAGGCAGTAGAGGACAACAGATTCCCTGCGAGAGGACCACATGGAAGACTTCCACACATTCATCGCCTCCTTAATGATACGCAATTTGTTGTGCGTACTGTTATGCCATTCTGTCCTCCAAACCCTGCAAACCCTGTGGTGTAAGACAGAACGCAGGGCAACTTTGGAGATCCCCATCTCCAGAAGCAGTTTCCGCATTGCCTGTTTGGCCAGCCTGTTGGCAAGTTTGTTGCCTGTGATTTTGACGTGCCCAGGGGTCCACACAAACACCACTGAACGACGGGACCATTCCAGGGCATAGATGGACTCCTGGACGGATGCTACCAGACGATGGCAGGGGAGCACTGGTCAATAGCTTTTAGGCTGTAGAATGAGTCAGTACACAGCAGAAATCATGTGCCAGCACATGAGCGGATGAGCTCAAGAGCACGAGATATGGCCGCCAGCTCTGCAGTGAAAACACTGCAGCCATCTGGCAAGGAGTGCTGTTCAATATGTCCTCCACGAACATACACAAAGCCTATGTGACCATCAGCCATCGAGCCATCGGTGTAAATCACTTCAGAGCCCCAGAACACATCAAAAATAGAGATGAAGTGACAGCGGAGAGCCGCAGGCTTAATGGAGTCCTTAGGGCCACGTGAAAGGATCAGGAAGCTGCGGCTGTGGTGTACACCATGGAGGCATACCTGATCGGACTGCAAGTAGAGGTGATAAAGGGAAGGACTCCAGTTCGGAGAGAAGGGACCGCACGCAAACATCAATCATCAGGCCCGACCTGGGCCGCTGATGCGGGAGATGAGGAAGCCAAGTCAATTGAGTGTCGAAAACACTAAGTGTCCTAAGAATCGATATATCTCCATTACAATGAGTGGATCATCTGGGTCTGGATGAACGGTTCGATGCAACAGAAGTGCGTGACACATGACTTTGCAGATGAAAACTGGAAGCCGTGGGCTGGAGACCACGACTGCACATTGCGGATGGCTCCCTGTAGGCGACTCTCAGCCACACCAGTACTGTAGCAGCAATACGAAATGCAGAAGTCGTCTGCATACAGAGAAGGTGAGACGGAGGGACCGACAGCTGCTGCTAGACCATTAATGGCCACTAAAAATAGAGAGGCGCTCAATACAGAGCCCTGCGGGTCTCCATTCTCCTGGATATGGAAGGAACTATGGGAGGCACCAACTTGGACACAGAAAGTACGCTGCGACAGGAAGTTTCGAAAAGAAATGGGAGCAGACCCCGGAGACCCCACTCATACAATGTGGCAAGGATATGATGACACCAGGTCGTGTCGTATGCTTTACGCAAGTCAAAAACTACGGCAACCAGGTGCTGCCATCTGGAAATGGCTGTTCAGATGGCAGACTCAATGGACACAAGATTATCAGTGGTAGAGCGACCTTGGCGGAAGCCGCCCTGACATGGAGCCAGCAGGCCACGTGACTCCAGGATCCGACCCAACCCAAACGACAACATACTCTACATTCCAGCAGCTTACAAAGAACATTGGTGAGGCTGATGGGCTGATAACTATCCACATCAAGCAGGGTTTTACCAGGTTTGAGCACCAGAATGATGATGCTCTCCCGCCATTCCAATGGAAAAACGCCATCACACCAGATCCGGTTGAAAACGACAAGGAGGCGTCGGTTGTAGTCAGATGAGAGATGTTTAATCATCTGGCTGTGGATCCGATCAGGCCCAGGAGCTGTATCGAGGCAATGTGAAAGGACACTAAGGAGCTCCCACTCTGTAAATGGGGCGTTATAGGATCCACTGTGGCGTGCTGTTCGAGAGTGCGAAAAGCTGGGGGGTAATTCTCCGACGTAGAGGCTCGAGCAAAGTGCTCAGCAATCGCGTTTGCATCGTTAGATAACATGCCATTTATGGTAACACCAGGAACACCTGTCAGGGTCTGGTACCCAAAAGGACGTGTGATCTTTGCCCCGACGTGGGAAGGTGACGTATGACACATAACAGTCAAGATGTATCTCTCCCAACACTCCTGCTTCTGTCGTTTGATAAGTTGGCAAACACGGGCACAGAGCCGTTTAAAGGCTACGAGGTGCTCCAGGGAAGGGTGCCGCTTATGCCATTGTAGAGCTCGCTGACGTTCCTTAATTGCTTCAGCGACTTCTGGTGACCACCAAGGGAGTGCCTTATGCCTCGGGCACCCTAAAGAGCGAGGGGTCGCGTTTTCTGCCGCAGAAACAATTGTTGTGGTCACCTGCTCAACCATCACATCGATGTTACTGTGTGTGGGAGATTCAACGGTGACAGCAGAGGTGAAAGTTTCCCAGTCGGTCTTGTTTAAAGCCCATCTGGGCAGGTGTCCATGGGCCTGACGTCAGGGTAGTGACAGGAATATGGGGAAGTGGTCACTACCACACAGGTCATCATGTGCTCTCCAGTGGATAGATGGGAGAAGTCCTAGGCTGCAAATTGATAAATCAATGGCCGAGTAACTACCATGAGCCACAGTGAAATGCGTGGCGGTCCCAGTATTTAAGAGGCAAAGGTCGAAATAAGACAGTAAAGTTTTAACATCTCTTTCTCAGCCGGTAAGCAAAGTGTCATCCCACAAAGCGTTATGGGCATTAAAATCTCCCAAAAGTAGGAAAGTTTTAGGGAGTTGATCAATCGGTGCAGCTAATACATTCAGGGGTACTGCACCATATGGAGAAAGATATACATAGTTATTTCCTGTGTCATCCTTGTTCTGACAGCCACAGCTTAGAGAGGGGTTTCAAGGGGCACAGTGTCAGTCTAGACTAAGTTTAGGACATAACACAAACTCCACAAGACACTCCATTATAGTCGCTACGGTTCCTGTAATATCCCTTATGGCCACGGAGGGCATGGGTCCGCACTGCCGGGAACCAGGTTTCCTGGAGGGCAACGCAGATAGCAGATGTACAGTTTAACAGTTACCGTAGCTCAGTCAGGCAGTGAAAAAACCTCCGCAATTCCACTGGAGGATGACGTCATTGTTAGACTGGGAGGACTTCACTGGCTCAGTCTCCAGGACTGATGACAAGCATGAAGCCCTATGACCAGCTGCTTTTGGGCTCTCCAGCCACTGGCGGGTGTCATTTTTCCCACTACATGGGAAGTTAGTGACCCAAAGGACCCTTCGTAGCGAGAGAAGCCAAAGAAGACTTACGCTCCTCCGACATAGAAGTGGGGACTGACATCTGCGATGGTTGGGGGGGACTGCTCCCGAAGTAGGAGGTGCAGGAGCAACAGGGAGGGAAATGCCCCCACCATCAAGGGGGCAGGTGTAATCTTCCAGCTCTGAGAGGTGACGTGGGTTGGCGGAGCTGATGGTGCCAGAACTGTTGTAGCGGCGGCATAAGACGATGTCATACGCATAGGATGCAGGGGTTCAAATTTTCTCTTAGCCTCAGTGTACGTCAGTCGGTTCAGGGTCTTGTGCTCCATGACTTTCCTTTCTTTCTGGTGAAACCTGCAGTCTGGCGGGCAAGGCGAATGGTGCTCTCTGAAGTTGACACAGACGGGAGGCGAGTATTGGGATGTGATGGGCGTCCATTATCTCGACATGTGATGCTGGAAGTACAGCGGGAAGACATATGGCCGAACTTCCAGCACTTAAAGCACTGCATCGTGGGAGGGATATAGGGCTTACATCACAGCAGTAGACCATCACATTGACCTTCTCGGGCAATGTATCACCCTCACAGGCCAAGATGAAGGCACTGGTGGCAACCTGATTATCCCTTGGACCCTGGTGGACACACCAGACGAAATGTACACCTCGCCACTCTAAATTGGCGCACAGCTCATCGTCAGACTGCAAAAGATGGCCCCTGTCAAATATGAAACCCTGGACCATATTTAAGCTCTTATGGGGCATGATGGTTACAGAAACATCCCCCAGCTTGTCAAGGCGAGTAACTCCTGTGACTGGGCAGAGGATGCTGTTTTGATCAAGACTGACCCAGATCTCATTTTGGACAAGCCCTCCACCTCCCCAAACTTGTACTTTAAATGCTCAACAAAAAAACTGAGGCTTCGTTGTCATGAAAGATTCCCCATCAGCTCTCAAACATACAACGTACCAGGGCAAAAAATATCCACAGCCATCCTTAGCCTGACATTCCTCCCATTGTGTGGTCAGGGAGGGGAACGATTAGGGATTGTGCTTCTGTGAGCTGAATTGAGCTCGTGATCGCTTAGAGACTGCTGGTGTATCACCACCAGCAAGATGTGATGGACTACGCTTCATCATGTGTCATCCGCCCTGATGCCACCCACTCTGACCAGGGGCCCTCCCCATGGGCACCACCTAGCCGCAACAAAGGCCACCTGGCAGGATGGCCACTGCCAGGAGTCCCGATGCCCCAGGGGGATGGGCATCTACCCCCTGGCATACGTGGGGAGTTAACAGCGCAAGCATCAGCAGAGCGATCCTTGTGTGGCCAGGGGGCTACAACCAACAGGGTACATGGCCTACCCAACCACAACAGACTGGCTTCCGTGCTGGATATCAGGTGCAAAGAAGTCCATGGTCATCGTCTATGCAGAAAGCGACACTGCATAGTGCTTGGTGGAAAACGCACCCAGGAAGGTGTTCTCGCCCAAGAGATGGAGAATGGGCGGGATTGCAATGCGACGACGAGAAAGTGAGCTAAAGATCTCAATGCCCCATGTACAGCATCCTCCCCAAATTGGCTCGCTCTTCGGGAAAATTTTGAAGAATGGAAGTCAAACTCTACAGAGGACCATCACATAGGGCCAAAATGTGAGAGACTCCTTTTAATTGCCTCTTATGACAGGCAGGAATACCTCGGGCCTATTCAAATCGCTGGACCCGCAGGGAGAGATGGGGTTTAGGTTCGCATAGATGACTCTTATTGCTCTGAACAATCCCGCTTTAAAAATTGCTCTTTCACCTGGAGTCTCTTGAATGCTATTAAATAATCCACTGATGGGTGGCACTTGTGCCATTGAAGCACCCTGTGGCATTGCCCGATACCTGTGGCTATATCTTCAGACCACCATGGCACTGGCGGTCATTGGGATGAGGCAGAGGAGTAGGGGATTGTTCCTGCCACAGTATGAGTAAGAGTACCGACATTATCTTGTAACACTTCATCGATATCTGCTGCACAACTGGCTGCAAAAGTGGCTGTAAAGAGAAAGCCTGCCAGTCAGGTTTCTGAAGCAAGCAACATGAAGATGTTCGAAATGTCTTTGAGTGGAGAGGGAGAGAACGATAGAAACATGGCCATTGTCACAGTGATCGCCATGAACACGCAACTGAATGATGGGTAAGAAACTCATGCTGCAAATTGTGAGATCAACAGCTGAGTATGTTCCATGAGCTGCACTGAAATGAGCAGGCAGACATCCAGTTCTGAAAGAAAGTTTTCTAGTACCCAGCCTCTATCAGACAGTGTCACTGCCCCCACAGAGAATTATGGGCATTAAAGTCCCCCCAAGAGTGGATGGGGGTGAGGTACCTGTTCCACCAACTCTAACAGCTCATGATAACTGAAAGATCTGTCTGGGGGTAGATAAACATTACAGATTGTCGTCTGTACTGACAGGTAGACACTAACAGCAACAGCTTCTAGTTCAGTGTTAAAGCGCACTTGCCCACAGAAAATATCAGTGTATGGGGTATAAATCCCATCGGAATCCCTCTTGACACTAACATGATTGGTATACTCGGGTTTGTAGTTTTTCAGAGCAGAGAATGTGCTGCCATAAATTGGGCTTCCTGAATTGCTCTGCCAATTACAGAATAAGTAGTCAGTAAATGACAGAGATTGGTAAGATGGCAATAATAGCCATTACAGTTCCACTGAAGGAACATCAAAGTGAGGTCTGAGAAAGTAGCAAATGGAAAAGATGGATGTGGTTACTTCACTACCAGGTTGCAGTCCACCTGATCGTGTTATACATTGTCAAGGTGCATACACTCAACCTTTGCTGGGGCAAGGAGCGGAACATCTGAAGCCTCAGAAAGTAGTTTGTCTTTCTGCTAATCCTTCTTACCCTTGTGAGACTCCGATTTCTGTGAAGATTTCCCCATTTTATCTTCTGGAGCAAAGAGAACTGTACTTTTCTTCAGTCTACAGCCTGTTGTTGCTGGTCTTTGTCTTGAGAGTGGGGCACCCTGACAGGTGTCCTCATCCCAGACAACGCCAGAACATGACTAGGCATCTCTGGCTGCACCGATGGTGTGGGAACCACTGGTGCCGCAGGGGTAGAGGGCATTGGAGCTGATATTCCCTCCCCCAAATGTAGGGCTGGCCCTGAAATACTATCAGGGCCATGGGGTGTAGTGCAAAATCTCATCATGCGCGTTGTGGACTGTGACACAACAGTCTCAAAATTTGAGTATGTATCAGTCAGATTAAGGCTTTCAAACTTTTTCTTTACATCTTGACAAGACAAGCTGTCAAAGTGTTTTATACTCTTGAATTTTCATCTCCCTCTTAAACACTGAACACTGTGGTGAACGAGGAGTGTATAGTTCTGGACAATTGACACACTGAGGGGGTTGATCACAATGCCTGCCCTCATGGGATGTCCATCCACATGCCCAACACACAGCCTCATTAGAACAAGGGAAGAACATGTGTCTCAACCTCTGGCACCTAAAACATCTCATTGGAGGAGGAAAATAAGACCTGACATCACACCTATAAACCATGACTTTAACCTTCTCAAGCAAAATGTTGCTGTTGAAGGCCAGGAAAAAAACACCAGTGTCCACTGAATTAACTTTGGATCCTTTATGGACCAAGCGAACATAGTGGACTCTACATATGCAGCTCTTTATCCGATTTATAACGTTAGGTCCCGATAGAAGAGCAAGCAAGAAAAAAAATTCCCAGAATTCCCAGTTAAAAACACGCTTTTTCCCAGCTGAAAATTAATTTTTTCTATGTCAAATGACAATATGCTTTCCCTCAGAGTTGCAAAACGTATCAATCCTTTGAATAGTGAAGGCATTCTACACCGCATAGAACTTCCTGTATTTTAGGAAACAAAAAAACAAAACAAAAAACACTTTTTGTGGAGATCTTTGATGCACAGCAATGTTTACAAAGCATATTTTTGTATTACTGAAGTATAATGCAAATTCCATCTAATACAGCAAATAACTTCCGAAGCTCTGAAATATAGGTAGCGATGCAATTGTGTCAGCCAATTATAGCTCATATCACGTGATCTCACCAGCAAATGACAGCAAATATTCAGAGCTACAGGACATATGATGTAGTCAGCCAATAGCAACATCACTGTTAAGTAGTGCGAAGTAGTTTAATTAATATGCACACACATAGATACAAAGAAATCAAAGCATTCACATGTAATATTTATAGTGCGAAGTAGTTTAATTAATATGCACACACATAGGTACAAAGAAATCAAAGCATTCACATATAATACTTATCATCAGAAAGTTTTTTTCTGTTTTTCTCAAAGGAGTAGTTAGGCAGAATCCTCAGAGCACAGCTTAAATCGCAGTAGCTGAATATTTGTGATGAACAGATTATAAATTTCACTGCTTTGCACTGAACACTTCACAGGTTACCTGGCTGAATACCTTTTCTGTCAAGCACCTACTTTTGATTTTAAAAAAAGCCAATTATGTGCGAAATGACCGACGTCATCTCACTGACACTGATAAACTCGAGGATGCGATCGGCTGAGCGTGTGTCATCTGCTGAAAGGGAAGATATATCAGGCAACAGCTGTAAACGGGCATGTAGCGGAGTAAAATAGGGGCATTGGAGTAAAGGGTGTCTCACCGTCCACAGTTTAGAGCAGTGGGGACAAAGCGGGGGAGGATCACCACTTAAAAGATGTTGATGGCTAAAAAGACAGTGCCCTACCTGGAGTCTAGTGAAAATTATCTCCTCCCAACAGCGAGTTCGGGAGGAAGAGGTCCAAGCACAGGGAAGAGCTTTCACATCTTGCAATTTATTATTGGGAAGTGTATACCAGTGTGCATGCCATAAAAGAGAAACACAATGACATAAAACACTCCGTAGATCGGTGAAGGGAACCATGCGAACAGCAGGCTGAGGAAGAGAGACTGCAGCCTTGGCCACCATATTGGCCACCTCGTTTCCATGGATATCAACGTGTCCTGGGATCCAGAGGAACGCCACAGACACCCCCCAAGTTGAGCAAATGGAGGCAGTCCAGAATCCGGTGGACCAGAGGGTGGACAGGGTAAAGAGCTTGGAGACTGAAGAGAGAGCTGAGAGAATCTGAGCATATAGTATACTGTATCCGCTGATGTATTGGACAGCCTGAAGAACAGCGCAAAGCTCCGCAGTAAAGACCGAACACTGGTCGGGAAGCCGAAACCTATCAGGGGTGTCGCCAACAATATACGCACTCCCAACGCCAAACGATGTTTTGGAGCCGTCAGTGTAAATAAATGTGACATCCTTCATTTGCGTGCATAGAGCAGCAAATGCCCGAAGATAAACGAGAGAAGGAGTACCATCCTTGGTAAGCTGAGAAAGGTCACTGAGCAGGCAGGTCCGGGGGCGGAGCCAAAAGCAGTGCTGTTCCCCCAGTTGTCAAGAACGTTTTAGGAAAGTGGAAAGAAAGAGAACGTAGCAGTTGACAGAAGTGGACTCCCAGTGGCAGTAGAGAGGAAAGGCAGCCTGCATACCCTAAATACAAGGAGGCGTCTAAAAATAGGTCATGGGCCGGATTAGCAGGCATGGAAGACAGATGGATAGCATAACGACTCAGAAGGACAGCTCATCGATTGGACAACAGAGGTTCAGCAGTCTCAGCATAAAGGCTTTCCACAGGGCTGGTGTAAAAAGCTCCACATACTAAACACAATCCACAGTGGTGGACAAGTCGAGACACCGAACAATAGACGGCCGAGCAGAGGATTAAACTATGCTTCCATAGTCCAACGTCGAGCGCACTAAGGCGCGATAAAGGTGGAGAAGGACCACTTGGTCCGCTCCCCAGGAGGTACCATTCAGAACATGGAGGGTGTTGATGGATCACAGATAGCAAGCCGAAAGATAGGAAACATGGGAGGACCAGCACAGTTTTCTGTCAAACGTAAGTCCCAAGAATTTAGTGACATCCGCGAACGGAAGGTCGCCAGGGCCTAGATGAAGGGAAGGCAGAAGAAACTCCATAAGACCCAAAAACTGACACAAATGGTCTTACTGAAAGAAAGCGGAAGCTGGTTTTGATGCTCCAAGAGTGAAGGCAATCGAGATATCCTTGAAGACGTCATTCAAGAAGGCTGGTCTGCTGAGAGCTGTAGTAGATCACAAAATCGTCCACAAAGAGGGAGCCCGATACATTGGAAAGGAGACAATCCATAACTGGATTTATGGCGATGGCAAACAGTACAACACTTCGCACGGAGCCCTGGGGCACCCCGTTTTCTTGGGAGAAAGTACGGTAGAGAGTAGTGTTCACCCGCACTTTAAATGTGCACTCTGTCATAAATTCACGAATAAAAAGGCGTAGCCGACTTCGGAGAACAGTGTGCGGAGGATGCCTGTCCAACAGGTATCGTATGCTCTCTCCAGATCAAAAAATATTGCTACCATTTGGCGTTACCTGAGAAAATTGTTCATGATATAAGTGGGGAGAGCAACAAGATGGTCAACTGCAGAACGATGCTTTCGGGAACTGCATTGGGCAAGTGTTAAAGGCTTCAGGAATCCAGCCACCAGGCTAAACGGCAATTCACCATACACTCCAAAACCTTACATACACTACTCCTGATAGAAATGGAACGATAGCTAGAGGGGAGATGTTGGTCCTTTCCAGGTTTCGGAACAGGAACGACAATAGCTTCCCGCCATCTCCTGGGTAAAGTACTGTCGGTCCAAATTCGATTATAAAGGCGAAGGACGGAATGCAGACTATGGTATGATAAATGCAGCAACACTTGGACGTGGACACCATTCAATCCTGGGGCAGAAGAGCGAGAAGAAGAGAGTGCGTGTTAGAGTTCTCGCACGAAGAAAACAGTATTATAGCTTTCGCTATTTTGAGAGGAGAAAGCAAGAGGTCGCACTGCTGCTGCACATTTCTTTGGGAGAAAGGCTGGTGGGTAATTCGAAGAGCTCGAAATCTTAGGAAAGTGTTGACCCAATGAGTTAGAAATTGCGACTGGGTCCACTAAGGTATCATGCACGAGAGTGAGCACAGAGATCGGGGAGAAACTAGATGTGCCAGATAACTGTCGAATTCGACTCCAAACTTCTGAGGAGGGAGTGAAGGTGTTAAAAGAGCTAGTAAAGAAGTCCCAGCTTGTCTTCTTGCTATCACGGATGAAGCGACTGCATCGCACACGTAACTGCTTATAGCGGATACAGTTGGCCAAAGTAGGATAGTGGCGGAAAACGCGAAGGGCATGTCTCTGCTCGCGTATTGCATCACAGCATGCCTCATTCCACCAAGGAACTGGGGGGTACCGGGCCAAATCGCAGGCGCGAGGTATTGAACGTTCCGGGGCTGTAAGAATAACTTTTGTAACGTGAGTGACCTGATCGTCGACGCTAGGAAAGTGACGGTCATCGAATGTCGCTAAAGACAAAAAAAGTGTCCAATTGGCTTGTGCAAACTTATAGTGTCTTGGGCACATAGATGGCAGTTGTGGTTGCAATCGAAGGACACATGGAAAATGGTCACTCGAGTGTGTATCAGCATGAGAAAACCATTCAAAGCGCCAAGCTAGCTGAACAGCTAGAGAAATTTGTCATGGAGACTGACAAAAATGTAGGCTCCCCAGTGTTGAGGCAAACAAGATCCACTTGGTGAAAGAGGTCAATCAATAGTGAGCCTCGCATACTAGGATGCGGAGATCCCCAAAGTGGGTAGTGGGCATTGAAGTCCCCAACCAGCAAATAGGCGGGCAGGAGCTGACCAAGGAGATGAAACAGATCAGCTCTTGCTATCGGTGTGAACAATAAAATGAGATGGTGTATCCAGAAAGGGAAAGACTGACAGCAACAGCTTGGAAGGAACTGTTTAAGGGGATTGGATGATAATGGACAGTATCATGGAGAAGAATCATAAGTCCCCCGTGTGCTGGAGTGCCATCAACAGAGGGGGGATCATACCGGACTGACTGGAAATAAGTGAAAACAAAGCAATCATGGGGACGCAGCTTTGTTTCCTGAAGACAGAAGATGACTGGCGAGTAGGATCGTAAGAGGATCAGCAATTCATCCCAATTGGCTCTAATGCTGTGGATACTCCAATGGATAATTGACATAGGGTGGACAGAAAAAGGGAAGAATCTTACTACAGTTGCTCTCAACTCAACGACTGCTGAGAGCCAGCGGCCGACAGTGTGGAACAGCATTCAGCAAAAGGCAGAAGATCCTGATCCATACGTTGTTCAGGGGCAGCTCCTGCCACCAGTGATCAGCCAGTTGATCGGCCACCAGCAGTGTGCCTTGGCAACACAGAAGACGGTCGAGAGAGGTTACCACCAGGTGGCACTGTAGATGAGACATGCCATGGCAGAGAAGGAGAGGAACTTGGTTTCTTATGAGCCTTCTTGGAAACAGGACATTGAGATGAGGGAGGAATCGATGGTTGTTGTGTCTGATTTTGGGGCTCCTGATTTAGCAGGAGCCGATGAAGGGTGAGCCATAGAGTGAGCAGGTGATAGTGGGGAGGTTGAACGGATGATCTTTGCACTGGCCGATCTGACGACCATGGCACTAAAGGTGAGATCACAACTCTGCATGGCTGCCTCCTTAGTAGGCCGAGCAGATGCAAGGACAGTGCTATATTTACTTGCTGGAGGCACAGTGGGCTTTCGACTGGCGAATAACCTATGAGCAGCAAATGTACACATCTTTTCCTTCACTCTGATTTCCTGAATAAGCCATTCATCTTTGAAAATAGGGCAATCTCTAGAGGAAGCAGTGTGGTCACCCATACAGTTGATGCAACAAGGGGATGGAGATGGACAAGCACCCTCATTGGCATCCTTGCCACACGATGGATGGAAATGCCATAGGATTGTAAGCCCCTGCATTAAAATCACTGTTCCTGAGTGTTGAGACAGCCATGTCAGCACAGACACCATTAAGTTTGATCCATTTCAATGCGAATCAACCGCCCTGATAGCACTCATTCCGATCACAGGCTCTTCCCCTGAACACCACCCCATCAAAGCAAAGGCCACCTGGTACCGTACCAGTTGCCTGAAGCCCTGGGAAGTTGATAGGCACCTGCTCCTTCGCTGTCACAGGGAGGTTACAGCTCAGGCAACTACACTGCAATCCCTGTATTGTTAGGGGGCTACCACTGGGAGGGTACATAACAACCCCATCACGACGGACAGGCTTCTGCTTCATCCACTTGATTGGTAGGTGCAAAAGATAACAGTGCATGGTGGAGAGTTAATGCACCACATTAAGATGTCCTTCCCCAAATGGCCTGCACTTCTGTAAAATTGGGAAAGTGAAGGTCAAACCTATAATGGGGACCAGAACTTAAAAAGCCGAAAAAGGTGATGGAAAAAGCATTATAAAAAAAGGTAAGGTAGCAAAAACCTTTGGAAGTCCAACATATGGCCAGAATACCATGATAAAAATACAACCAAATAAAAATACTCCTATTAGTCATCTTTTATGGTAGGCAAGGATGGAGTGTGGGTCAATTCTAGCCCCCAACACCACAGTGGGATGGAGAGATATCTTTCCACCAAATATGTTGGGGTTGTTGATATATTTAATCCAATGTTTAGTTTTTTAAAGATGGTGTGATTGTTTTGCATCTTGATAGGTAAATGTGTACCTCTCATTAAGATTACATTTTACCGTTACTGATTATTTCACACTGGGCATACTGAAGAAGTTATTCAAACAGCACAGCAACCCTACCCCTTTGCATGCTGTAAGTAAGTTTTGTCTTTCCAATGGAAGTTACAGCCTTCAACAGAAGAGTATCAGCATCATAGAACAGAGTTGCCTGTAAGCAAACACATGTAGCATCCCCTGTTTCACAAACTTTAATAAAGTAAAGACTGCAACTGTTTCTTGAGGAGAAAAAAATGAAGGGAATAAAGGTAATTAAAGAGAAACCCAAAATGAACCAAAAGACTCTAAGGCAATACAACCAATCTCCCACAGATTATCCATTTCCTAAAATATCTAGCATTTAGGTTAGTGCCTCAGGTATACATAAGTGAACAATTTGGCATCAGAACTGTGTCTTCTGGTGCAGATCCTACTTTTTCATTAACAAGTTACAAAAGTACTGAAAGTTCTATTCAGTGTCAAGTAAAGGCATTTAATATCATCTTTAACCTCATCTATTGTTTTCTGTGATATGGTATTATAATGTTAATAATAATAATAATAATAATAATAATAATAATAACAGTAACACCAGTATCTGAAGCTACAGACAGTAATATCAATATTTAATCTCATAAGTGACCGATAACGATAAGTAACAAGGACCATTAACTTTTACTTTTTTTTGTTTTTTTGGCATGACTGAGCATATGTTTTTGGGTTTCCACTCTAAATGAAAATCTGATGTTCACAAACAGTGTTCTGTCAACTAATATACACATATCAAAAACAGTTTCGCATCACCTCGGTTCTGAGAGTTCCGGAACCTGTACAGAAAACTGTCAAATCCACCCTTTTTATTGTTTATGAAAACCATACATTGCATGTTGTACCACCGCACAGCGAGACCTTCAGAGGTGGTGATCCAGATTGCTGTTCACACCGATACCTCTAATACCCAGTAGTACGTCCTCTTGCACTGATGCACGCCTGTATTCGTTGTGGCATACTATTCACAAGTTCATCAAGGCACTGTTGGTCCAGATTGTCCCACTCCTCAACGGCAATTTGGCGTAGATCCCTCAGAATGGTTGGTGGGTCACGTCATCCATAAACAGCCCTTTTCAGTCTATCCCAGGCATGTTTGAAAGGGTTCATGTGTGGAAAACATGCTAGCCACTCTAGTCGAGTGATGTCGTTATCCTGAAGAAAGTCAATCACAAGATGTGGACAATGGGGGCAGAAATTGTCGTCCATGAAGACAAATGCCTCACCAATATGCTACCAATATGGTTGCACTATTGGTCGGAGGATGGCATTGAATCCATAGGTAGCGGTCATCCACTGCAGTAGTAACCCTTGGGCAGCCTGAGCGAGGCATGTCACAGACAGTTCCTGTCTCTCTGTATCTCCTCCATGTCTGAACAACATCGCTTAGGTCCAGTCCGAGATATCTGGACACTTCTTTTGTTGAGAGCCCTTCCTGGCACACAGTAACAATGTGGACACGATCAAACCGCAGTATTGAAAGTCTAGGCATGGCTGAACTGCAGACAACAGGAGCTATGTACCTCCTTCCTGATGGAATGAATGGAACGGATCAGCTGTCGGACCCCCCTCTGTCTAATAGGTGCTGCTCATACATGGTTGTTGACATCTTTGGGCCGGTTTAGTGACATCTCTTAACAGTCAAAAGGACTATGTCTGTGATACAATATCCATAGTCAACACCTATCTTCAGGAGTTCTGGGAACCGGGGTGATGCAAAACTTTTTTTGATGTGTGTATTTGTGTCCCTGAAGTACTGCAAGAGACGATATTTGTGTACTCATTGACTGGACGTCATTTAAAACTGTAATGTGCAGTTTTGTCTGACTCTTACTTACACTTTGAATATCACATCCAAAATGCCCTATGATGTGCATTTGTTTTTCTATACTTTTACTTTTCTATGCAATTCAAATTACCAGTTGTTGTTGTTGTGGTCTTCAGTCCTGAGACTGGTTTGATGCAGCTCTCCATGCTACTCTGTCCTGTGCAAGCTTCTTCATCTCCCAGTACCTATTGCAACCTACATCCTTCTGAATCTGCTTAACGTATTCATCTCTTGGTCTCCCTATACGATTTTTACCCTCCACGCTGCCCTCCAATGCTAAATTTGTGATCCCTTGATGCCTCAGAAGATGCCCTACCAACTGGTCCCTTCTTCTTGTCGATATGTGCCACAAACTCCACTTCTCCCCAATTCTATTCAATACCTCCTCATTAGTTACGTAATCTACCCATCTAATCTTCAGCATTCTTCTGTAGCACCATGTTTCGAAAGCTTCTATTCTCTTCCTGTCCAAACTATTTATCGTCCACATTTCACTTCCATACATGGCTACACTCCATACAAATACTTTCAGAAACGACTTCCTGACACTTAAATCGATACTCGATGTTAACAAATTTCTCTTCTTCAGAAACACTTCCCTTGCCATTGCCAGTCTACATTTTATATCTTCTCTACTTCGACCATCATCAGTTATTTAGCTCCCCAAATAGCAAAACTCATTTACTACTTTAAGTGTCTCATTTCCTAATCTAATTCCCTCAGCATTACCCGACTTAATTCGACTACATTCCATTATCCTCATTTTGCTTTTGTTGATGTTCATCTTATATCCTCGTTTCATGACACTGTCCATTCCGTTCAACTGCTCTTCCAAGTCCTTTGCTGTCTCTGACAGAATTACAATGTCATCGGCGAACCTCAAAGTTTTTATTTCTTCTCCATGGATTTTTATAACTACTCCGAATTTTTCTTTTATTTTATTTACTGCTTCCTCAATATACTGATTGAATTACATCGGGGAGAGGCTACAACCCTGTCTCACTCCCTTCCCAACCACTGCTTCCCTTTCATGCCCCTCAACTCTTATAACTGCCTCTGAAAAAGCTGCAAAAAGGTGGGAATTTAAGGAGATGAGACCTGGATAAACTGACTAAACCAGAGGTTGTACAGAGTTTCAGGGAGAGCATAACTGAACAATTGACACGAATGGGGGAAAGAAATACAGTAGAAGAAGAATGGGTAGCTTTGAGGGATGTAGTAGTGAAGGCAGCAGAGGATCAAGTAGGTAAAAAGACGAGGGCTAGTAGAAATCCTTGGGTGACGGAAGAAATATTAAAACTTCCTGGCAGATTAAAACTGTGTGCCTGATCGAGACTCGAACTCGGGACCTTTGCCTTTCGCGGGCAAGTGCTCTAACCGAGCTACCGAAGCACGACTCACGCCCGGTACTCACAGCTTTACTTCTGCCAGTACCTCGTCTCCTACCTTCCAAACTTTACAGAAGCTCTCCTGCGAACCATGCAGAACTAGCACTCCTGAAAGAAAGGATATTGCGGAGACATGGCTTAGCCACAGCCTGGGGGATGTTTCCAGAATGAGATTTTCACTCTGCAGCGGAGTGTGCGCTGATATGAAGTTTCATATCAGCGCACACTCTGCTGCAGAGTGAAAATCTCATTCTGGAAGAAATATTGAATTTAATTGACGAAAGGAGAAAATATAAAAATGCAGTAAATGAAGCAGGCAAAAAGGAATACAAACGTCTCAAAAATGAGACTGACAGGAAGTGAAAAATGGCTCAGCAGGGATGGCAAGAGGACAAATGTAAGGCTGTTGTGGCTTATCTCATTGGGGTAAGATAGATACTGCCTACAGGAACATTGAAGAGACCTTTGGAGAAAAGAGAACCACTTGTATGAATATCAAGAACACAGATGGAAACCCAGTTCTACATAAAGAAGGGAAAGCAGAATGGTGGAAGGAGTATATAGAGGGTCTATACAAGGGCGATGTACTTGAGGACAATATTATGGAAATTGAAGAGGATGTAGATCAAGATGAAATGGGAGATATGATACTGCGTGAAGAGTTTGACACAGCACTGAAAGACCTAAGTCGAAACAAGGCCCCGGGAGCAGACAACATTCCATTAGAACTACTGACAGCCTTGGGAGAGCCAGCTATCACAAAAATCTACCATCTGGTAAGCAAGATATATGAGACAGGCGAAATACCCTCAGACTTCAAGAAGAATACAATAATTCCAATCCCAAAGAAAGCAGGTGTTAACAGGTGTGAAATTTACTGAACTATCAGCTTATAAGTCACAGCTGCAAAATACAGACATGAATTCTGTTCAGTCATATGGAAAAACCGGTAGAAGCCAACCTCGGGGAATATTAGTTTGGATTCCGACAAAATGTTGACTTAACCTTAGAAGATAGCTTAAGGAAAGGCAAACCTACGTTTCTAGTGTTTGTAGACTTAGAGAAAGCTCTTGACAATGTTGACTGGAATACTCTCAAATTCTGAAGGTGGCGGTGGTAAAATACAGGGAAAGAAAGGCTATTTACAATTTGTACAGAAACCATGTGGCAGTTATAAGAGTCGAGGAACATGAAAGGGAAGCAGTGGTTGGGAAGGGAGTGAGACAGGGTTGTAGCCTCTCCTCTATGTTATTCAATCTGTATATTGAGCAAGCAGTAAAGGAAACAAAAGAAAAATTCGGAGTAGGTGTTAAAATCCATGGAGAAGAATTAAAAACTTTGAGGTTTGCCGATGACATTGTAATTCTGTCAGAGACAGAAAGACTAGGAAGAGCAGTTGAATGGAATGGACAGTGTCTTGAAACGAGGATATAAGATGATCATCAACAAAAGCAAAATGAGGATAATGGAATGTAGTCAAATTAAGTCGGCTGATGCTGAGGGAATTAGATTAGGAAATGAGACACTTGAAGTAGTAAAGGAGTTTTGCTATTTGGGGAGCAAAATAACATGATGGTTGAAGTAGAGAGGATATAAAATGTAAACTGGCAATGGCAAGGAAAGAGTTTCTGAAGAAGAGAAATTTGTTAACATCGAGTATAGATTTAAGGGTAAGGAAGTCGTTTCTGAAAGTATTTGTATGGAGTGTAGCCATGTATGAAGTGAAACATGGACTATAAATAGTTTGAACAAGAAGAGAATAGAAGCTTTCGAAACATGGTGCTACAGAAGAATACTGAATATTAGATGGGTAGATCACATAACTAATGACGAGGTATTGAACAGAATTGGGGAGAAGGGGAGTTTGTGGCACAACTTGACAAGAAGAAGGGATCGCTTGGTAGGACATGTTCTGAGGCATCAAGGGATCACCAGTTTAGTATTGGAGGGCAGCGTACAGGGTAAAAATCGTAGAGGGAGACCAAGAGATGAATACACTAAGAAGATTCAGAAGGATGTAGGCTGCAGCAGGTACTGGGAGATGAAGAAGCTTGCACAGAATAGAGTAGCATGGAGAGCTGCATCAAACCAGTCTCAGGACTGAAGACCACAACAACATAGATACATCATTGACAATGCTTCACAATCTTACAGTGAGCACACGGAAAACCACCATATGCAGCACCTGAAGGTGATTTCTAGTTGCCAAAAGATTATGAGCAAAAATAGAATATGGCTGGAAATTAAAACATACCACCGAGAAGCTGTATATTTGCCTTCCTGTAATACAGAGTCCAAATACGTCCACATATTGAAAACCATAATTTTATTCACATAGGGAAGTGATAACAGGAATTATGGTGCATGCTGCCAATAATGAATAACTCTACTTTCAACAATGGCACTATTGCTCATCTCCAAAATATTTACAATTATGTACCAAATATGAGAGGTCCAAGAAGAAACCATAAACTGGTGAATACATAATACAAGCACTATGGAGCCTTCCAACAGCTTAGATGTGAATATTAACGGTTGTATGTTTGTTACAGTTTTAATAATCATGGTAAACACTAAAATAAAAAAAGTCAAAAAAGAAATGTAAGAGATAAACTGCCTATTTATAATTAAACTTATGATTTTTTCCCTTCTTTGCTCAATGTGAAGTGATACTTTGGACAACCAGCACACTAATATAATGTAAATACCACTTTTCACAAAAATATAAACTTGAAAAAAGTTTAACATTGTGGATGATGTGGCAGCCAATGTTGCTTCACTAGCTGCAGGGGGGCTCTACCTCCCACAACAACTCTAACACTGAAGTTGTAGAGTATTATAGTTAAGTGTTAAACCTGAAAATTCAGTACTTTGATAGTGGCTGGCTAATTATCCGTAAGCACTTGGGATAGTGAGGTAGACAACCTGAGAGAGTGCCACAGATCGACCAGCAGGGCACACTTACCAAGAACGTGTGGTATCACCAGTAGACTACCACACAGCTGCAGTGAGGAGCAACTTATGGGTGAGTCTCATGTGGCCAATGCATAGATGGCACAACACAATGGCATCTTTCCGTGAGGCCTGGAAAGATGTGTGCCACGCCTTAGTGGACCCCTTAATCACTCTTAACTTGTTTTGGGTCATAGTATCCTGTCATTCCAATTCCCATAGCCTCAAAATATCGCAGTGTAATCATAAGTCTGGGCCTGGTATTCTGATGTCAAGTTGATCTCCTGTAGTAGCGTCTTTAGAGAGATGGTGGGCAAGTTCATTTCCTGGAATGCCTATGTGGCTTGGCGTCCGGATGAAGGTCACTGTCTTTCCAGAGCTTCAGAGTTCAACCAATAGGTCATGGATGTTGGCGAGCACATGATTTTTGGCGTAGCACAATGATATGCCTTTTAAGCAGCTCATGAAGTCACTACAGACTAGAAAGTGGCAAGGGATTTAAAGTACCGCAAAGCCCGAGATATCGCAACCAACTCTGCAGTGTATAGACTGCAAAACAATCTGTACAGAGTAGTTCTCAGGTCCCCTTACATGTGCGAAAGTGTAACCAACCAGGTCATTGATTTTCACTCCATCTGTGTAGATGCATACCGAATGAGAATAATTGTGGAAGATCGAACAAGACAGATGTTGGAGAAGGGTAGGATCAGAGGTCCATCTGTATCACAAGACAGGATACAGACAATGGGAGGGGGAGTGGGGGGGGGGGGGAGTGGGGGGGGGAGTGGGGGGTTGAGAGGGAACCCTAGGAACACAGACTAAAGGAGGCTGTTGGAGGCCCTTCAAAAGAGTATCAACTTGGATCCCAGCAGTCCTACCCAGTTTAGGGTGATGTGCAAACACACTGAACTGTTGGCTGTGGAACAGAATTGGGTGACATAGGTAAGTATGCATCTGACAGACTGTGACAGTGTTATTAGTCAAAAGCTGCTGTCATCTAGCCCACAGCAGTGGGACACCATACGGAAGTCCTCTGTTGCCAAGAGTATGCCAGTGTGGTGAACAGGGTTGATCAAGCTCAGTATGGATTGTGCTGCTGACACATAGGCAAACACATCCACAGTGCAAACACGATAAAACCAGTACTTTGTAAAATCTCAAAAGAACTATGCAGTCCGCACCCCACAATGAGCTACTAAGAAAACTGAGAGCATTTAGCTTCTTCGTGCAAGTTGCCTTGAGCCAATAGATATGTGGCAGCCAAGTTAGCTTGTTATCAAATAAAATATGTATGACTTAAAAAGTTTCAGTGACTTCAAGTAATTGGTCACTAAGATAAATTTCTGGATGTGGATGCACAGTCTGGAGTCAGCAAAAATTCACAACTCATGATTTTGCGGGCAGCCCACCGAAGTTGGCACTCAGCGATGTGCAGTTATGCAGAGGCGTATTACAGGCAGAGATCATCCACATACAATGACAAAGAGACTGGCGTTCACTGCTTTTTACGACGATATTGATGGTGACAGGGAACAGCATTACGCTCAGAGCTGATCCAGAGGTACTCCACATTCCTGTAGATATTGGTTGCTGGGAACTGAATGTATATGGACCCAAAATAGTCGGAAAGAAAGGAAATTCTGGACAAAAATGGGTAAATTGCCCCATAAACGCCACCCATGCAGTGTAGACAGAAAGTGATGTTGCCATGTTGTGTGGTATGCATTCTGTAGATCAAAGAACACAGTAATCAGCTGTTGGCAATGCACGAAAACATTGTGCGATGCAGATTTCAGATGAACCAGGTGATTTGTGGTGGACCAGAAAGCCCGAAATCCGCTATGGAATCGTGATATATGCCCTCCAGCTTCAAGGCAGCAACAAAGGTGGCAGTTGACCATTTATTTGAATGAAATTACAATGAAATCCAGACCATTAGCTGATTACAGGCATTGATAAATATCAACATGGACAGTGGAAAATGTGTGCCCTGACTGGGACTCGAACCTGTGATCTCCTAGTTACATGGCACGCATTCTACCCGACTGAGCCACCACGGACACAGATGGCAATGCGACTGCAGGGTCATCTCTGGCATGCTCTCCTATGAGACCACACTTCCAACTTACTGTCCACACACACTACATCTGTAGTGCCCCTGCCCACCACTCATTACTCACAGCAGTCATTCTACCGATTCCCGTAAAAGTTTGAGTAATATGAGTGTACCTACACTGAAGAAGATCACTGGCTGGAATCTATATGAAGATGGTATCTGTTCTTTCTGACATGTCCAAAAGAACAGATACCATCTTCATACAGATAAGGCTTACCAGCCAATGATCTTCTTCAGTGTAGGTACACTCACATTACTCTAACTCTTACGTGAATAGGTAGATAGACTGCAGCGAATGATGAGTATAGTGGGCAGGGGCACTACAAACATAGTGTGTGGACAGTAAGATGGAAATGTGGGTCTCACGGGGAGTGTGCCAGAGATAAGTCCCTGCACTATCATCTGTGTCCTCAGTGGCTCAGTCAGATAGTGTGTCTGCCATGTAAGCAGGAAATCCCGGGTTCGAGTCCCGGATGGGGCACACATTTTCAACTGTCTCCGTTGATATTTATCAACACCTGTAAGCAGCTAATGGTCTGGATTTCATTGTAATTTCAATCTTCAAGAGAAGCAAGGTCACCAATGCTAACTGTTCTTTCAGACACATTCGAAAGAACCATCTTCGTATTCATATATTTATTTGAATGGTTTATACAGCCATTTCGTCAATAAGGTTGGCCAGTATTTAGTTAAAATATGTGGGTCTTTTCTCAGTTGCAGGACAGGAATAATAATACCTTCCCACCAATGAGAGGAAAATTCTTATTTCTGCCATATACAATTAACAATTTCTAGGATATTTTTCAGACTGTTTGCAAGAAGACATTTGAGCATTTGGTTGTGGCATTTGTCACGTCCAGAGCCATACCTCGACACACTGCCAAAGCAATGCGAAATTCTTATCCACTAAAAGGGGCATTGTATAATAGAAAGCCGTGTGCATGGAAAGACAGCAGGTGGCACTCAGTAAGGTGTTTCGAAGTCAGGAAATGAGGATGATAATTACTGCAAGCAGACACTTCAGCAAAGTGAGCCGCTGAACAGTTTGCAAGTACTGTGGGATTGGTGCAGATGTTAACATTGATAATAAATGGAAATGCCAGTTTTCACAAAAATATAAATTGAAAAAAAGTTTTACAAGGATAATGTCGCAGCCAATGTTGTTGTACCACAAATATGGGTTTATGTTACAGCAGATGAAGAATATGGTACAGAGCTTTCAATAGTAGAGTAATAAGGAGCTACAGGCAGACAAAAGCTAAGCCAAAAGTAACAGAAGTCATTGTACACCAAAATTCAGACGGGTGGCTTTTATTATGCACACCAAACTCAATTCCTTTTATTATAACTGAAGAAATATATATTCATAAACAATACGAAATAAGGTATAATAAATTTGGTAGAATAAAACATAAATTTGCTAATAAACAAGAGGACATAAATATGAGATGTTTGTCTAAACATGAAATTGTGCTTCTTCTGTCTATTCTTGGTGAAATATTTTATACATTATGAATGGAAACACACACGAGACATGTGTAATATTTTACAATATATATTATTTATTTTACAAACTGGTTTTTTACTGTTACACCATCATTAGGTACAAAGATAAACATGCACACTAAAATTTTTGTTAAGCTCAAAGATTTTAAACTAGTGGATCAACTGAATATCTTGGTTTCAAAAGATGACAATTGTCAATGTTTGGTTTGGGACTAAAACAAGAGGAATTAATTCTGAGAAAATGAAATGTAAGGTTATTTAACTTAGATAACATGTGACACATTAAATATTGAAATACATAACAAATTAAAACAATTTTTCTGAAAAGAACATACACTGAACAACAATAGGTCCTATATCACAAATACATAAGATATGCTAGTCTGCAGGTAAGGGAAGCAGCTGTGATTGTACAAATAAAACAAAAATAATTCAGCAGGGTGAGTGAAATTATAGTAACTAAAATAATGGAAACAAAAATGGGAAATGTGAATACAAAGAGTCATTTACAACATGGTCTGGATGGGATTACAAGTAGTATCTGCAGTTAGAGGTGGCAAGTAAGGGAGCTGTGTCTGGTCATTCAGTACCAATCTTTGACAAATGGGTATATGTTTATTAATTTCCATTACTTCAAGGTAGTTTATCTTCCTTCCTTTATGGATGTGACATAAGAGCTCATGTTGCACCTCGTTACTATGGTCTTCTTTAAGCAGGTGGCTTGTGAAAATAGATAGTCTCTTTTTCTACAGTTTCCAACTTCTACAGTTTTCCTTCAGGCAGGTGCACATTGTCCTGGCAGACTGACCTGTATAGAATTTGTCGCAAGTACAAATGATTTTGTATATTCCACTCCTTTCTGGTGCTGAAGTGCACTCTTCACTATTGCACAAAATTGGACATCAGTGCTGTGTGCAGAAATTATGTTTTGAAGTTCCTGGATTTAAGCTTTCTGGCAACATTAAGAGAGACTTTTCCTAAACATGGATTTGTGCACTATTTATTGCAGTCTTGAAGTGGTGTGTTGAGAACAGGGTAATCTTACGTTGCATTTTCACTGAAATAATTCCTTTTGTTTTAGTCCTATATCAAACATTGACAACTGTCATCTTCAGAAACTGAGATACTCTGTAGATCCACTATAAAGTCTCTGATCCTACAAACATTTCAATGCCACACCTTTACCTTTGTACCTGGAAAAGCTGAAAACCAGTTTGTAAAATAAATAATAAATATTGTAGAATATTACACCAGTGTCGCATGTGTTTTCATTCACAATAAAACTATGCAATGAACATACAGACTTACCTCTCCCGAGTGGATCTAGCGATGGCAGTACCCTTGAAGAGGAAGAAACACTTGGTTTAGCTGTTGTCCTTCCAAAAAGATCTTCTTCCTCATCGTCTTCAAACAATGACTTGCTTCCTTTAGACAAAGCCTGCTTCGTTCCACTGCCTTTACTCTCAGTAACAGATGCAGTGGTCTTTGAACTGACAGTCTTCTTCTCCAAAGAATGAGGCATTGATGAGAAAAGGTCATCAGTTTCTGGACTATCATCACCAAATAAACTAGAATTTTCACCTGTTCTGATTTTGATACTTTTCTCTTTCACTTTACCATTAGAGTGTTTATGGGATGTCCTAGCATCTTTTTTACTACTTGCAGAAAACAAATGATCACTTCCATCATCATTTAACACTGACAACCCCCCAGCAGGAATTTTTGGAACCGAGTCTATGCTTTTTTCTGAACTTATCTTCTCACTCGATACCGCAATGTGATCACTCTGTGAATCATTGATTGAATCACCCTCTGTGGTTAATTGTGTGCCTATACGGTCTTTCCTCACATTTTCTGTAATTTTTACTGTTGATGACATTCTTCCTGTTTCCTCTGACGTCCATAAGGAACTTGAAAAGAGTCCACCATCTGACGACAGTACTGGGACACTGTTGTTTCCAAACAAATCAGTTTGGGCAGCATCTGAATAGTTATCTGATTTGGCTGAAGGGAACAAATCCTCTTCCACACTGCTGAATAAATCTTCTAATTTATTAATTTTCATACTCTTTCCCACATCTTTCTCAGCAGCAGTTCCCTTTTGTGCATCTGGGAATAACGTCCTAGGAGGAGCTTCTGCATTAGTCGCTTGAAACAAGTCATTTTCTCCAGTGTCAACTACTGTGGATTGTATTATTTCACTATGTGTGTCATGATTTTCAGTAAGTGTGCTCTTTCCAGAAACGCTCTTTGGAGTAGAGGCTGGGAAAAAACTTTCTTCTCTGTCTACTGAACTGGAAATGAAAAGGTCAGCCAGAAGCCCACTTGTGGACTGAGAAGAATCACTAACAACTGACTCCACTGGCAAATCAGCCTTTTGAGAAAATTGTGGCACTTCTGTGGGTGAAAGTATTGGTGCTGCTCTAAACAGATCATTTCCGTCGCTGTAGTCAGATGGCAAGTCACTGGGAACTCCAAACATATCTTCCTCATCCGTGGAAGGAGACAGGAGGCTGCTTCCAGCTGCTGGAGGATTTGGCATTGCAGATATTTTCGTTGGTGCCTCATATTGGTCTGCTTCAATATTCTTGCTCTTTGGTTCCTCTGATGATGCCTGCACACCGTGTTTGTCTGGCTGCTGAATTGCTGATGCTGGTGACGGTACAGTCTCCTCTGCCATATTATCTTGACTTATTACAGCTGAGGCACGTAAAGCCTCATGTCTGGCATGCCGACTCTGTGGTCTGCGTTTAACTTGGATCTTCACTCGTTCCTGCAATTAACATGAGAAATCACATGCAACACTATTTCTTCTAGATGAGAGTTTATTCAAATAACTGACACATAAGATTAAATGTCAAGGCACATCAATTAACTACAATCATTATTTACAAACCTGACATATGAATGATAGGTAGACCAATGAAGTTTTGTTAGATTCCCAGAGATAAGGTAAGAAAAGAGAAAGATTACAACACCTCATGGAAGGTGGGCAGATGACATTAAGATTGAAAAATGTGAAAGGCAATATGAACTCACGTAGCCAAAGACTGCAATGTATGGAAAAGTTTGAAGATAACCTCTACGAAACTGAAGAAGCAGTCATTTAGCCAGCCAAGTACATGTGAAAGCATACAAGAGATTTTATCTTGGAAAAGCTTCTCATTAGGACCAAAAAGCAGTGACGTGTAGTACGCCATTGGGCAAAAATGTATAATCTGTGATGGCTTTGGAGGGGGAAAAAAATATCTGTGTTTGCCACGTAAAGATGTGAAGTTAGTATTAGTTAACTGCAGAATTATTATGTGCAAAGTTTCAGTAAACATACCAGAAAGATTGGCTGGACATAATTGCTGGCAACATATTTATTGCTATCTGATGCACACGCATTCAGAATACAAGATAATCTCACTGAGATAACTGTCAATGATTGATCAAAAGTAGCAGTTATTAATGTCGAACAAAAACTTTGCTCTCCCTCTACGACTTTGACCCTCCATGCTTCCCTCCAATACTAATTTGGTGATCCCTTGATGCCTCAGAACATGTCCTACCAACCGATCCCTTCTTCTAATCAAGTTGTGCCACAAATTCCTCTTCTCCCCAGTTCTATTCAGTACCTCCTCATTAGTTATGTGATCTACCCATCTAATCTTCAGCATTCTTCTGTAGCACCACATTTCTATTCTCTTCTTGTCTAAACTATTTATCGTGCCATGTTTCACTTCCATACATGGCTACACTCCATACAAATACTTTCAGAAATGTCTTCCTGACACTTAAATCTATACTTGATGTTAACAAATTTCTCTTTTTCAGAAACACTTTCCTTGCCATTACCAGTCTACATTTTATATCCTCTGTACTTCGACCATCATCAGTTATTTTGCTCCCCAAATAGCAAAACTCCTTTACTACTTTAAGTGTCTCATTTCCTAATCTAATACCGTCAACATCACCCGACTTAATTTGACTACATTCCATTATCCTCGTTTTGCTTTAGTTGATGTTCATCTTATATCCTCGTTTCAAGACACTGTCCATTCCGTTCAACTGCTCTTCCAGGTCCTTTGCTGATCTGACAGAATTACAATGTCATCGGCAAACCTCAAAGTTTTTATTTCTTCTCCATGAATTTTAATTCCTACTCTGAATTTTTCTTTTGTTTCCTTCATTGCTTGCTCAATATACAGACTGAAGAACACCAGGGATAGGCTACAACTGTCTCACTACCTTCCCAATCACTGCTTCCCTTTCATGCCCCTCAACTCTTATAACTGCCATCTGGTTTCTGTACAAATTGTAAATAGCCTTTCACTCCATGTATTTGACCCCTGCCATCTTCTTCAGAATTTGAAAGAGAGTATTTCAGACAACAATGTCAAAAGCTTTCTCTAAGTCTACAAACACTAGAAACTTAGGTTTGCCTTTCCTTAATCTATCTTCTAGGGTTAAGTCATAGGGGAAATATTGTCTTGCATGTTCCAACATTTCGACGGAATCCAAACTGATGTTCCCCGAGGTCGGCCTCTACCAGTTTTTCCATTCGTCTGTACAGAATTCGTGCCTGTATTTTGCAGCCCTGACTTATTAAACTGATAGTTTGGTAAATTTCACATCTGTTAACACCTGCTTTCTTTGGGATTGGAATTATTATATTCTTCTTGAAGTCTGGGGGTATTTCGCCTGTCTCATATATCTTGCTTACCAGATGGTAGATTTTTGTGATAGCTGGCTCTCCCAAGGCTGTCAGTAGTGCTAATGGAATGTTGTCTACTCCCGGGGCCTTGTTTCGACTTAGGTCTTTCAGTGCTGTGTCAAACTCCTCACGCAGTATCATATCTCCCATTTCATCTTGATCTACATCCTCTTCAGTTTCCATAATATTGTCCTCAAGTACATCGCCCTTGTATAGACCCTCTATATACTCCTTCCACCATTCTGCTTTCTCTTCTTTGTTTAGAACTGGGTTTCCATCTGAGCTCTTGATATTCATACAAGTGGTTCTCTTTTCTCCTAAGGTCTCTTTAATGTTCCTGTAGGCAGTATCTATCTTTCCTCTAGTGAGCAATTAAATTCAATATTTCTTCCGTCACCCAAGGATTTCTACTAGCCCTCGTCTTTTTACCTACTTGATCCTCTGCTGCCTTCACTACTTCATCCCTCAAAGCTACCCATTCTTCTTCTACTGTATTTCTTTCCCCCATTCTTGTCAATTGTTCAGTTATGCTCTCCCTGAAACTCTGTACAACCTCTGGTTTAGTCAGTTTATCCAGGTCCAATCTCCTTAAATTCTACCTTTTTCCAGTTTCTTCAGTTTTAATCTAAAGTTCATAACCAACAGATTGTGGTCAGAGTCCACATCTGCCCCTGGAAATGTCTTACAATTTAAAACCTGGTTCCTAAATCTCTGTCTACCCATTATATAATCCATGTGAAATCTTGCAAATTCTCCAAGCCTCTTCCACGAATACAACATTCTGTCATGATTCTTAAACCAAGTGTTAGCTATGATTAAGTTACACTCTGTGCAAAATTTTACCCCCATTCCGTATTCATCTACTACTTTTCCTTCTCTTCCTTTTCCTACTATCAAATTCCACTCCCTCATGACTATTATATTTTCATCTTCCTTCACTATCTGAATAATTTCTTTTATCGCATCATAGATTTCTTCAATCTCTTCATCACCTGCCGAGCTATTTGGCATATAAACTATTACTACTGTGGTACATGTGGGCTTCGTATCTATACTGGCTACAATAATGGATTCACTGTGCTGTTCAAAGTAGCTTACCCCGCTCCTATTTTTATTCACTGTTAAATCTCCTCCTGCATTATCCCTACTTGATTTTGTAATTATAACCCTTTGTTCACCTGGCTGGAGTCTTGTTCGTCCTGCCATCGAACTTCACTAATTCCCACTATATGTAACTTTAACCTATTCATTTCCCTTTTTAAATTTTCTACCCTATCTGCGTGATCAAGAGATCTGACTTTCTACGCTCTGATCAGTAGAACGCCAGTTTTCTTCCTCCTGATAACAACATCCTCCTGAGTATCCCCTGCCCGGAGATCCAAATGGGGGACTATTTTACCTCGGGAATATTTCACCCAAAAGGATACCATCATCATTTAACCATACAGTAAAGCTGCATGCCCTTGGGAAAAATTATGGCTGTAGTTTCCCCTTGCTTTCAGCCGTTCGCAGTACCAGCACAGCAAGGCTGTTTTGGTTAATGTTACAAGGCCAGTTCAGTCAATCATCCAAACTGTTGCCCCTGCAACTATTGAGAAGGCTGCTGCCCCTCTTCAGGAACCACACATTTGTCTGGCCTCTCAGCAGATACCCCTCCGTTGTCATTGCCATCGCTGAGGCACGCAAACCTCCCCACCAATGGCAAGGACCATGGTTCATGGGAGGTCTTCTACATATATAATTTTCTATATAATTCACAAAATAGTTATCTTACTTTGTTGCCCCATAAATATCAGGCCTACTTTATATAAAGGAGACATCAGTGATCCTGAAATATGTATAAATAGAGCTTCAACTAATTATCAAATTGACATAACCTACTACATATTCATGAGGAAATACAAAGTTAAATGCAATTTCAGTATCCCTATTGAAATCAATAGAATATAAAATTATTACTCCAAGTGTAAGAAAGAAATGTACACCCATGTGTGACAAAGGAGTTGCAGACTACTACTTTCTTCAGTCTGAGTTTTTTCAACTCTACTTTTTTTATTGTCAAAGGTACTTGAACACATTTATTACATTTCAGAGGTCCTGAATCCAAGTATGGCTTTACTTTTTCCAAATTGGCTCTACTTCTGAAAATATTTATGTTTTTTTTATTTTAACTAAATGTTGCCATAGATGCTGATTTTCCATCAGTCTTTATTTTCATCTAACTTTTACACTCTTTAATATTTTACAATTAATCAATCTATTAAATTCTTTAAAATTTAGTTTGTATTTTTATTTGATCTGTTTCAGAAAAATATGAGTTCTTCATGAAGAGGACGCATAAACAATCCCGATGCATTCGTTATATTTGTGGTGAATACTGCCTATAGAAACAGATACAGAACATCACAGACTTTGTAAAGAAGGCATATCTTGCATATGTTTGAATACAGTTTTGAGACCAAGATAGTACTTCGATTCCTCACACTGTTTCTAAACACTATGTACAGTGCCTTCAACAGTGGAAAAAGGAAAAAAGAGAATGTTTCAATTTTGATGTACTGATGGTCTGGCGAGAGCCAAAAAAATCACCACGACAAACATTACTTTTGTGCTGCAGATGTAAAAGGTTTCAATTTATTCAAAAAATGTAAATGAGAGCTTCCAAATTTGCAATCAGCCAGGAGACCTGTGGCACACAGTAAAGAAGTTCCTATACCAGCGTTTACTAAATTACCTGAACCTGTAACGTCAGAACCTGGAGGAATACAGGATTTGGAGTGCAAAAGCAGCATCAGCAGTAGAAGATAATATGAAGAAGAAATTTTTACACTTAAATTGTTCACTCAAGATAAACTAAATGACCTGGTACAAGATCAGAATGGAGTGAAACTTCTAGCATCCAGGCTAAAGGAAATCAATTGTCTTAGTCCAGAAGCGAAAATTTCAGTATACCGTACAAGAGAAGCAGGTCCTCTGCAATACTCAGCCAAGATGAAGAATTTGTATAGTGCAATAACATTCCCAGTCTACTAATTCAGGAACATCAACCAAAAGGAAGCTGCACCAGAAGACTGAAATATGTCTCATGAACATAAATGGTCTATTTGTTGTGATCTGAAGATGGTAAACACCTTGCTTGGGCAGCAGTCTGGGTATACGAAGTACACTTGTTTTGTATGCTTATGGAACAGCAGAGCAGACCAAGATCATTGAAGAAAAGTGGCATGGTCTTTAAGGGAAAGTCTTACTGTAGGTGTAGCCAGCATCATTCGGAAGCCATTGCTTAAGAGAGAGAAAATAATTCTGCCTCCATTCCATATAAAGCTAGGACTGACTAAGTAGTTTGTTAGGGTCCTAGATAAAGAAGGCAACAGCTTCAAATACGAGGGTACTCCCACAAGTAAGGTCTCCTACATTTTTATAAGTACATAGACCTGTTTATTTCTACAATGGTTTACATCAGTTTACAGCTTGAACATTTAGTTATTTTTTGACGTAATAACAATTTCTGTCGATGCATTTTTGTAGATGCTGTGGCAGTTTTTGCATGCCCATGTCATACCATCTTGCCGCCAGCTCCACGGCTTTAAGAAGGATGCTGCCTCTGGTGTGACTGTTTCTTGGTCTCAAGTGTAAAGTGGTATGCCCCACTTTCATCAACCATGACAATTGAGTCCAGAAAGTTGTCCTGTTCGGCTGCAAGGCAGTGAAGAATTGTGCAGGAAGCAACTTGTTGCTGGATGTGGTCCTCAGCATGCGTGGCACCCATCTTGCGCACACCTTCCAGTAGTTCAAAGTTTCCATTAAAATTCTGTGAGCGGTGCTTCAGGAAACTTCAGGAACCAACATGTAGAGATCATCCAGGGTGATCCGCCGATCTTCACGCATGCTTTGCTCAACCTTCAACATTGTCTCCTAGAAACTGATGGTCTCCCACTCCTTTCTTCGTCGTCAATTTCGGTCCCACCAGCTGCAAACTCTCTACACCACTTACGAACATTTTTGACATCCATGCACAACTCGCCATAGACTTCCATCAACTGGCGATGGATTTCAATCGGTGCAGTGCCCTTTGCATTCAAAAACCGAATAACTGCGCGCAATTTGCACTTGGCGGTAACATCCAACGGGAGCTCCATTCTCAACGGCTGCCAAGCCAAGATTGAGCACCTCAGTGTGGCGTGCGCATGTTTACACACAGCGCATGAAGCACTCTTCATAACAATGTGACCGACTGCCACAAAAACAGAGATCTGTACTTATAAAAAAAAATAGGAAACCTTACTTTTGGGATTACCCTCGTACATACGTAGATTCTGCCCCCCCCCCCCCACTCCCCTCAATTAAGTATTTAACAATTGAAAGGAGAAATATTTGATGGGTCCCAGATTCGCAAACTCATCAATAATCCCAAAGTGACAAATTTCACGAATGATTAGAACCATTGGACTGTTGAAATTATATCTTAGTTGTGAAAAACTTCTTAGATAATCATAAGGCAGACAATTACAAAGAAACTGTGTAGAACGTGTTGACAGCCTTTAAGAAGTTGGATTTTAATATGGGTACCAAAGTGCATTTCGTTCACAGACACTTGTCTATATATCCGTATAATGTAGGCAATTACAGTGAGGAGCATGGGGAGAGGTTCCACCAAGAAATTAAGATGGTGGAAGGCAGATATCAAGGCAGGTGGGAGATGCCTATGATGGCCGACTACTGTTGGTGCCTCCAAAATGATTGTCCTGAAGAGCAATACAGAAGAAAATATCATTTCATGATGGAGTAACTCCACAGTCGCACTGAATATAGGCATACAGTTTGTCTGTCATGAAGTAATGCTACATAATTAGTTAATTACAGTCCTTAATGTCTCATTTTGGTATTATCTGAGACAGTAATCATGTGACTCGTGATCAGGATGTGCCTACTCTGACATTACATTGCTGTATGTTTATATTCTTCAATAAATTTTAATTGCCACAAAACAGGAGCCAATTTAGCAAATCTGAGGCCATATTCACATTCAGCAACACAAAATGTTCCTAAAAGCACTTAAAAACCATTGGGGAAAAAAGGCAGTGTTTAGCAGTGAATGACACCCACTGCATAGTATAGCTTTCACCTTTATTAAAATAATTACAAAAAAGGCAGAAATATTTTGAAAACTTTATTGCAATACATTAGTTAAAATACAGAGTCTGACACACTAGTCATAAGCCTCAGGTCTCATCTCACAAATGAGGAGCAAGGAGGATGGGCAGAGTACAAAGCTCATTAAAAACTGGGGCTCATATGGCTCCATGTGGTAACATCCTATCATAGGGCACTTTTCCAGGGTTACAGTGGCCTCAACAGGACCTGCAGCACAGAAGGTGGACATCACCATGGCATTGGTGGCAGAAGAGGCAAAACCATAGCATCTGTACTCCAGATGACCAACTACAAAAGGCACCTGATTCTATGTTATGGGCAGCCTAACGCACCTGGCAGAAAGTATAAAATTCCCAACAACAGGACCTGGCAACAGGCCCACCACTCAATCGTCACCACAATTCATGAGTTAGTGGCAAACGTTAAACTATCGGAAAACGCTAGAGCACCACCCCATACGTGACGCATGATGATCTCATCCGGCCAATGCAGGGAAGAGGGCAAGGTTGGCTAAAGAAGTACGTCCGAAGTAATTCGTTCCGTATTGCTTCATGGAGCAATAGAACATTGACAGGTCATAGCCACTAACTGGTAGAAATCCTAAAATCTTATCATGTTGAGTTAGCCTACCTACAAAAGATGCAATGTCAGTAGTCATTGTCAAATTTGTATGTTTTCTGCGATGTCCCACAGACAGGCTACAATGAGACAACTAAAGACATATTGTGGAATGAGCTACAAGATACTGTTCTGATATGCATTTCTTTTAATGTGTGTCAGGGCGCTGATAACCTCAGTGTTAAGTGCCCGTGAGCCCCGACAGACACACACACACACACACACACACACACACACACAGGCACGAGTTCCTAACGGTCATATGAGGTGTGACAATAAAGTAATGACACTGATGTTAAAAAAAAAAATGTTGCTTACCATTTCAGCCAAGTTTAATGTTGTCTCCTTCAAAGTAGTTCCCTTCTGATTGCACACACTTTTTCCAGCACTTCTGCCATTGATGGTAACATTTCTGGAACTCATCTTCTGTAATATCCTCCAATACCCTCATCACAGCTTTTTGGACATCTTGTGTTGTTTGAAAATGGTGTCCCTTGACTGTCGTTTTGACTCTTGGAAATAGAAAAAAGTCGCACAGAGCAATATCTGGAGAATAAGGTGGCTGTGGTAGTACCGAAATTTGAGGTTAACAATCGCTGTACTGACACAGCAGTATGGGATGGTGCATTATCGTGATGCAGAATCCAATTATCAGCAATGTTGGCATGGACACGAAGAACTCTTTTATGAAGGCTTTCTAAAATTTCTTTGTAGTAATATTGGTTAACTGTTTGTCCAGGAAGCATCCACTCTTTATGAACAATTCCCTTGGAATCAAAGAAGCACACAAGCATGCATTTCACTTTTGAATTAGACATGCAAGCTTTTTTTTTGTCTGGGTGGTCCCTTTGAGCACCATTGCGAACTTTGGCGTTTTGTCTCTGGATCATACTGAAAAAACCAACTTTCATCACCAGTGATAACACAGTTCAACAATTCTGGATTGATTTCCATTTGCTCTAACAGATCGGCTGCCACATTTTTCCGTGTTTCTCGCTGTTGTGGTGAGACCATTTTTGCACAAATCTTTCTCCTACCAAGATCTTCAGTTATTATTATACGAACCATTTCTCAATTGATGTACAGTTGTTCTGCAATCATTTTCCTAGATAATCTGCGATCAGATCGTACGAGTTCATGCACCCTAGCCAAGTTGACACCTGTACGTGAGGTCGATGGTCGTCCACTGTGGTCTTCATCGTCAACATTCATTCTGCCTTCACTAAACATTTTATGCCAACGAAAAACTTGCGCTCTTGACATAACCTCATCTCCAAAAGCATTCTGAAGCTTACCATAAGTTGTCGTCACATTTTGACCCAATTTAACACAAAAATAAATGGCATACCGTTGCGCAATATTACGTGGTTCCATTTCAGTGATGGGATACACAAACACGTGTTAACTTATTACTGCATAACTCATGACTGAGCAGTTGCATTGATGTGCCGCTTGGACTAGAAGCAGCTTATAGACAAAGGTCAAAGATATTGTGCCTATGCAAGCCTGCAGGGTTGCAAAGAAAATCAGTCTCATTACTTTATTGTCGCACCTCATATTGGCAATACCAGTGATAGGTATATGTGCCATGGAAATCCTGGAGATGGCACAGAATCCTAGAATTCATTAAAGCAAATGACCTAATTATCACAAATACATTCCTTAAGAAAAGCACATCACACCTGATCACCTACACAAGTAGTGGGCACAACACTCATACTGAATGCATATTACTCTGTAGACATCTAAATGCCTACCCCCTCAACATAAACTGCTAGTTACTGACATCCAAATGAAAGGTTACATAAGAATGCTCTATGTGAAAAGTCAAGTCAAAACCAAATGGCGGAAGCTACAAGAGCATAAAGTGGCCATCAGTGAGAATCCTGCATTCCCTCCCATTTTAACGAGTGTAGCTCAAGCTGAGTTTGGTGTAACACAGCCAGGTATGTGTAGAATTGATAAACAGATGCAGCTTTGGTCAGACAAAGCAAAAGAAAAAGAAGTGCATCTAAAAATAAAAAAGCAGCTTTCAAACAGTTACAAGCTTTCCAGAACGAGAAGAACCTTCAGAACAACAAAGCCACCAAGTAGCCAAGACAAGTGGCAGCAGAGGCCAAAGCAAATCACCATGAATACTTATATAACCAACTAACAATTAAAGTTGAGTACAAAATCATCGACCAAATGATCCAAGTGCAGTGCAGAGCAAGTCAAGATACAAAACATTACAGGTGTATAAAAGATAAGAATGGTCAGAGGTTCCACAACAGCTAGCTAGCTCGCTAGCTAGCTAGCTAGTTAAGTTAGTTAATTAATTAGTTGCATGTTCCATGGATCATTTTGCGTGATAGATTGTAATGATGTGGAATGAGTCATTTTACATTCACATCACAAATTAATTGTTTACAGAAGTGAGTCAATAATTCCTCCCACCAACTTTTACACATTACAGTAACAGAAATTCTTCTACAGAATTGAAGTAGTTGTCAAGGAGAAACTTTCTCAGTTTATTATCAAATTTTACTTTGCTGCCTGTCATTTTATATCCCTGGGTAAGTGACCAAAAATTTTAGTTGTAGCATTGAAACCCCATTTTGTGCTAAATACAACCTTAATGTGGAGTAATGAATGTCATTTTTCCTTCTGGTATTATAATTATTTATCTCATAGTTCCTTTCGAACTGCAGTGGATTATTTATAACAAACTTCATGAGAGAATAAATATACAGTGAAGCAGAATGAGATTTTCACTCTGCAGCGGAGTGTGCGCTGATATGAAACTTCCTGGCAGATTAAAACTGTGTGCCGGACCAAGACTCGAACTCAGGACCTTTGCCTTTTGCGGGCATGTGCTCTACCAGTTAAGTTTGGAAGGTAGGAGACAAGGTACTGGCAGAAGTAAAGCTGTGAGGATGGGGCGTTAGTCGTGCTTGGGTAGCTCAGTTGGTAGAGCACTTTCCCGCGAAAGGCAAAGGTCCCAAGTTTGAGTCTCGGGGCGGCACACAGTTTTAATCTGTCAGGAAGTTTCATACGGTGAAGCAGTTGTCTTAATTCCCAACTCCTTAAACATATATCTACAGGATGATCATGGGTGAGTACAATATATTATTATTACAGACAGCATTTTTTTGTTGTAATGAAGACTTTCATCTTAAAGTTGAGTTATTCCATATGACATTAGCGAATGAAAATATGTCAACTCACTGAATTGTCCCCCCCCCCCCCCCCCCGAAAGAGTTGCAATGATTCTAAATACAGATGGACTGAACTAAATTGTTCTAGGAGTTCCAAAAAGCACTTTTTCCAATTTAAATTCTCATCAACATTGATCCTGAAGAACTGAAGTATCCACTCTATTTATTATTTCCTCATCATGTGTTGCACTTATTGGAATAGTACCTCTAGATGTGCAGAACTGAATATGTTGTGTCTTTTTGAAATTGAGGGTGAAACCATTCACAGAAAACCAGGCAAAGATACTTTTAGGAACTTTGTGTACTATTTCTTCCATTTCTGTATGTATGCTTGGATTATTCATTACTATACTAGTGTCATCTGCCAAAAGAACCAATGCTGCTTGTTGTATACTAGATAGAAAATCGTTTATATATATATGAGAAACATTACTGGAACTAAGATTGAACCTTGGGGAACACTACATGATTCCTCCCCAGCTATAATGACGTCCCTGGACTATATTGCTTGAATTAGTAAGTACATTCTTCTGGTTAGATATGACATTGTTCATTGGTTGACTATACCATTAATCCTATAAAATGTTCAATTTATCTAGGAGAGCACTGTAATTCACACAGTCAAATGCCCTCGAGAGGTCGCAGAGAATACCCCCAGTGCTATTTTATAAATTAATGCTTGTAAAATCTGGAAAGTAAATGACATTCCCAGTAGAGTAATCCTTCTGAAACCCAAACTGTGATTCGCTGAGGGTACTATTGTTGCTAAGGTGAGATACTATTCTAGAATACATTACCATCTCAAAAATTTTGGAGAATGATATCAGCAGTGAAGCATGTCAGTAGTTACTGACATCTCTCTTATCAATAGTTTAACAATGGCATCTTTCTGTCTCTTTGGAAAAATGCCTTAAGTTAGTGGCATATTCCAGATAAGATGGGGCTTACGAGGGCTATTCAGAAAGTAGGGAATGTTTCCGTCTGACGCCGCTAGGTGCGCGCCGATCGCATATATTTTGGTATGTGTCTGCTCAGCAGCTCAGTCGGCATCCATCCGTGACAGTGGGAACATCTCCGGGCATCTGGTTTTTTCGATATTTGAATTTGAAATGTGCGCTGCAATCAAAATTCCCAGCAGTTGTGAGATGCAGTCTGTGATACAGTTTTTCTTGGCAAAAAACCTAAAACCCATAGAAATTTATCGTGAATTGTGCAAAGTGTACGGAAACAACGAAATGAGTGAATGATCTGTCCGGAAATGGCACATTTGGTTTACAAATGGCTGAACCAATGTTCACGATGAAGAGAAGAGTGGATGCCCGAGCATTGTGACTTATGATCTTGTCACTAAAGCTGATGAAACGATTCGTGAAACTCGTCACTTCACAATAACAGAGCTTTCACTTTGTTTCGCACAAGTTTCACGGACGTTGTTGTTTGAAATTGCCACTCAAAAGCTAGACTACCACAAATTTTGTGCACGATGGGTGCCGAAAATGCTTACAGAGCACCATAAAGAACAGCAAATGGGGGCAATGTTGACATTTCTGGAGGCCTACCACAAACATGGTGATTCATTACTGGATTGAATGGTAACTGGTGATGAGAGTTGGGTGAAATACACAAAATGCAAGACAAAATTACAGTCCATGGAGTGGGGCCACACAAGGCCATCCCAAAAACCAAGAAAATTATTGCAAACCTTGTCGGCAAGGAAGTTGACGGTGACAGTGTTTTGGGATAGGCAAGGTGTGCTTCTTACTGATTTTCTCGAACATGGAGCAACCATAAATTATGCTCAGGGTACTGTCAAATTTTTCACAGCCTTAGAAGAGCAGTTCAAAACAAACACTGAGGAGATCTGATGTCCAAAATTTTGTTTTTGCACGACATTGCCTGACCTGACATGGCAAACCGCACTATAGAACTCCTTATGGGAAATTTTCCCTCATCCGCCCTACAGCCCCGATCTTGCACCAAGCGACTTCCATTTGTTTCTCAAGATTGTGTGCTTGCAATGCAGCACTTTGATGACGACATGGAACTCCAGGTGGGCGTGACTCACTGGCTGAAGTCTCAGGCGTCAGAATTTTACGACGAAGGTCTTTCAAAGCTTGTCCACTGCTATGATAAGTGCCTCAATGTGTTTGGTGACTATGTGGAAAAGTAGTATGTCAGTCGCTCTTTCAGATGTATAGAATAAAATGTATTTCTTGTACTTAGTTTTTTAGTGCCACAACGTTCCCTTTTTTCTGAATAGCCCTTGTATTACATGGGAACAGTGCCACAACGTTCCCTTTTTTTCTGAATAGCCCTTGTATTACATGGGAACAAATTTTTAGTACTCTATTGGAAACACCAATGAAACCAAACGAGTTTTTATTTTTGACAGAATGTATAATTTAATTTCAGAAGGAGAAGTTGGTGATACATTCAAACGACTGAATTTTATGAACGTTAAATTTTCAATATGCTGCTGTGACTTTGTCTTGAACTGTTTATGCCTGTGCTTTCTACTATATTTAAGAAATAATTATCAAATGCATTTGCTAACTGTGTCTCATCATTTATAACCCTGCCATTCAGTTCAATAGTGATGATGTTCTGTTCTGGGGCTGGTTGTCCTGTCTCTCATTTCACTACATTCCATATGGCCTTAGGTCTGTTGTTGGAAATACTGACTTCTGACATTGTCCCTTGATTTTTAACAACCCTTCTTGGTAATTTTTGCTGTGTGCAACTACTGCAGGAACCTTACTTGTTCTTGCCAAAAGATATATTTCCCTTTTCCTTTCAGAAGCTACTTTACTCCCTCTAGTGACCCACAGTTTTTTACATTACTGTTTAATCTCCTTTCTGATTAGATTACACGGAAAGCTATTTTCAAACAATGATGGGAATATATCAAAGAATAGATTAAATGTCATGTTAACATTTGGTTCATTATAAATTACATCCCATGTCATCTCCTGTAAACTGTTCTTAAAAACATTTGTCCTGGACTCATTAATATTCTGACTGGTTTCCACTGAGGAGTATCCATACAGTAAGATGCTATGTTATTTATCCTAACTAACTGTGCAGCATGATCAGAGAGAGCATTTGTTACTGGGTGAATAGTCATTTTCTTGCTTTGAGCTACATCAAAGAAACATTATCAATTAGGGTGCTACTGTCTTTACGCATCCATATTGGGAAGTTAATTGGTGAGATCAAATTGTAGGATCCAAATAAGGTTTCAAGGTAATTTTTCTATCAGGATTCCCTAGAAAATCTAAACTGAAGTCACCACAGTCTATTTATTAACTGCTTGCTACTGCCTGACAGATAGCACAGTAAGGAATCCAGATTTCTCATGAAAATTTCACAATTTCCCAGTGGGGATCTACAAACACAATTAAAAGTGAACTATTTTTCAGTATTAATTCACAAGCACACACTTCTGTATGCTGATCACTACAAAACCGACTTGGCTCAATGTTTTTGAACTTCTGATCTGTCTTCACATATTTAACAATTCCTCCTCATTCAGCGAGATGATTCTAGGACGATGGTGAGAATATTTCAGTGAAATATACAATAATGAATTCTCTCACCCACCAATACTAAAAGACAACAACCCAAGTGGACCAGTTTAATGTATCACAATAGAGGCAGTCAAAGCTGCCATTCGTAGCATGAGAAATGGTGAAAAATGGAAAGGCTCCATGACCAGATGACCTTCCAGTAGATATAAGGAGAACTGAGACACAAAAATATACAACGAATAACGCCAGATTATTGACACAATAACAAAAGCTCCGTTGTAATCACTGTTTTGTTTGTTATATATTTAGTAGTCATCTGGAACAAAGGTATGTCTGTTTAGCTGCACAAGCCAAAACAATATTTTGGTTGGGCATATTGTTAAAAATATGTCGTATAATTCTTGCGCGTGTGTATGTGTGTGTGTGTGTGTGTGTGTGTGTGTGTGTGTGTGTGTATGCGCGCGCACGCGGGCACGCAAGTGTGTGTGTGTATGTGCTTTTATTGATGACAAAGGCCTTAATTTCCGAAAGCTTTAATTGTGTGAATCTTTTTGTTGTGCCTATCGCGACTCAGCATCTCCACTATATAGTGAGTAGCAACTTTCCTTCTCCAATATTGATACATTCAATCCTGGATTTTCCATTGTTTGACTGTCATATAATTCTTGTTTTTTATGAACAGAAAATTTGATTTCATGGCTTCAGTGCTAATCAACTATTTACAGTTTTTCTTCCCTTCATATTAATGATGGTTTATTCTTTATCAAAGTTTCATTTAGATTTCTCAATCCTGATGACCTCCAGGTTCCCTAAGAATTTTGAAAAGTGACAAACATTAAACAAGCAAAAATAAACAGTATGCTGCATGTTCACCAGCTGCCAAATTTGACAGTTTATTTCGCTGCTCATTTCGCTGTTGCCAGGGTAAGTAACAAAAACACGCAGCAGCTTCATGACCATGTGTTACACTTGGTTCCACACCATATTTTGATAAATAAATATTGCACTTATGGAATATCAGAACAGTTGTGCAACTGGTTTGAAAACTTTCTAGCAAAGAGAGTCTACTATGTCACTTAATTTGGGAGCAAATATCGTTGGAAATGAAAGCAGTACCTTGAGAAAATTTTAACAAAAACTATACAGTTCGTTGTGGAGTGGAGATGTCAAAAAGTGGCCTCTGATGTTTTAAGTATTCAAAAGATTATCTTATTAGCTTCAGATGAGCTACTCATTTGAAAATGACCACAAGAATCAAAATTCTTGTCATCATCATTTTGGCCATTTGTGGAACATGCTATTTCAACAGCACTTTCTATTTTAATTGCAACTCAACTTTTACTTCAGCCTAGTATCCTCACATTTTTTCTATGCTTTTCTTCCTTCACTTCAGTACACTTTTTAATATTTTTAATTTGGGGTTTTCTTAGGACCCAAGATACTGTGTGAGCAGTGTTAAAATAAAAATTAAATAAAACACTGAATGTATTGTTAAATCTACTATCTTTTGCCCATTCGTTTCCTATCTCAATGAGGCATGCAGCTTTCATTTACTTGTTGAGAAAGTAGCATAAGATCCCACCTGTCAACCTTCCAGGACTCATACATGCAATATGCCCACAGAATTCAATCTTCTTTCCACAAGTGGTGTTTATGGTCTTTTCTACATGCATATAATTTACGGCTGTGTCATTTTCTGGCCATTTTCTTGACACTTATAGATACCGATTTTATTTATGGAATATTGCTTCTGTACTTGGAGAAACACAGACATATTAAAAATTTGAATAAAAAGTATTAACGTTCTACGATAATATTTATTTAATAGCTCGTTATGAACTGGCGTTCAGCTTCCGAGGCCATCACCTGAAAGAAACTTAATTGTTATTGTTGTCATCGTCTTCAGTATGAAAACTGGTTTCATGCAGCTCTCCACACTACCCTATCCTGTGCAAGCCTCTTCATCTCTGAATAAATACTGCAAACTACATCTTTTGGACCTGCTTACTGTACTGACCTCTTGGGTCTCTATCTAAAATTTTTGTCACCAAAATTCCCTCCAGTACTAAATTGTTGATCCCTTGAGGTTTCAGAATGTGTCCTACCAACTGATCCCTTCTTTTAGTCAAGTTATGACTGAACTTTCTTCTCTGCCCAATTCTATTTATTATTTCCTCATTAGTTACATGATCTACCCATCTAATTTTCAGCATTCTTCTTGTCTGAACTGTTTATAAGCCACGTTTCACTTCCATACAAAGCTACACTCCAGACAAATATCTTTTGAAAAAGACTCCATAATACTTAAATCTAGATTCGATATTAGCAAATTTCTCTTCTTTGGAAACACTTTTCTTTACATTGTCAGTCTACATTTTAGGTCCTCTCTACTTCGGCCATCATTAGTTATTTTACAGCTCAAATAGCAAAACTTGTCTACTTTAAGCATTTCATTTCCTACTAATTTCCTCCACACCACCTGATTTAATTCTATGACATTCCATTACCCTCGTTTTACTTCTTTTAATGTTCATCTTATATCCTCCTATAAGTCAACGTGCATTCTCTTCAAATGCTCTTCAAACTACTTTGCTGTCTCTGACAGAATTACAATGTCATCAGCAAACCTCACAGTCTCTCTCTCTTTATTCACCCTGAACTTTAATTCCTTCTCCAAATTTTTCTTTGGTTTCCTTTATTGCAAGCAATGTACACACTGAATAACACTGGGGATATGCTACAACATTGTCTCGCTCCCTCTTCAACTACTGCTTCCTTCCATGGCCCCCAACTGTAATAACTGCTACCTGTTTTCTGTACAAGTTAGATATAACCTTTTACCTTCTTTCCCTGGTACCATCATAATTTCAAAGAGATTAAAAGTATAGCAATGTATAAGTCAAATATGTTTTACAAGTGAGTAATGGCACAGACTACTACACCAACAATATAAGGAACAGGATAGATTGCTACTCACTATAAAGAGGAGTTGCAGATAGGCAAAATGAAAAGACTGTTACACATGGTAGCTTTTGGCCAGAATCTTCTTCAGCAAAGAAAACACACATACATTCACACAAGCAAGCACACCTCATGCATACATGGCAGCTATACCACCACCAGCTCTGATCAGAATGCAACTGCCATGCAAACAGCAATCTGGAGTGGGGCAGAGAAGGTGGAGGAATAGATAACAGTGTATGGGTGGGGTATACAGAGGATAGAGACTGCCAGGTGCAGTGTAAGGAGATAGGGCATAGGGGTGGGCGGGGGGAAAGGGTGGAGAAAAAAATGGGGCATGGAAAAGGAAAGGCACAGAAAAGGAGGGGAGCAGGTGACGGGAAAGAACAGGCATGTACATAGGCAGAAGGTGGCACACAAAAAGGATGAGGAAATGTGAAACAGGACATGGTGTCTGGATGAAGAAGCAGAAACTGTTGGGTGGGGGTGTGGGACAGCAGCTTATCATAGGATGAGGCTGGGATAATTTTAGGAGCAAAGAATGTCTTGTAAGGATAACTCCCATCTGTGCAGTTCATAAAAAACTGTTAGTGCAAGGGAGGATCCAAATGGCCCTGGTTGTTAAACAGCCACTGAAATCAAATTTGTTGTGTTCAGCTGCATGTTGTGCCACAGTGTGGTGTACATTGCTCTTGGTCACTGTTTGGTAGTGGCAGTTCATCCTGGTGGACTTCTGGTTGGTAGTCATGGCATTATAAAAAGCTGTACAATGGATGCAGCAGAGAACATGGCTGTGTTCAGAGGTGACCCAGCCTTTGATTGAGTACAATATGCCTGTGTCAAGAATGGAAGAGGAAGTGCTAGATGGCTGTATTGGGTAGGTGTTGCACCTGTGTCTTCTACAGGAATATGATACCTATGGCAAAGGGTTGGGATTGGGAGTGGCATAGGGATGCAGTAGAATGCTGTGGAAGTTGGGTAAAATGTCCCTCATTTCAGGACATGATGATAGGTAAAGTCCTGACAAAGGGTGTGGTTCAGTTGTTCCATTCCGGGGCGTATTGGGTGATGAAGGGGGCACTCTTTTGCAGCTGGCTCTTGGAGAAGATGGGAGGATTGGACGTGTGTGGGGGAAATGGCACGGGAATTTTGTTTGAAGGCTAGGCCCGGGGGATAAAGCCTATCCGTGAAGGCCTTGGTGAAATCTTCAGCATACTGGGAAAGGGAGTTCTTTGAACTGCAGATACACTGTTTACAAGTGGCAAGGCTGTAGGGGAGGGATCTTTTGATGTGGAAGGGATAGCACCTGTCAAAATGTAGGTCCTGTTGGTGGTTGGTGAATTTGATGTGGACAGAAGTGTGGATGAGGCCATCAGAGGAAAGGAGGTCAATGTCTCGGAAGGTGGCACACTGGGTTGAGGAGGGCCATGTGACGTGGATAGAAGGGAAGGTGTTGAGGTTGTATCACTCTCTGCCAATGTACTTGCCAACCCCTTCTCCTCCCCAGCTCCTCTCCTTTTCCAATCCTCCCCTCTTCCACCCCCCACCCTCCCACGCCCCACCTCCCAACGCTGTACCTGGCAGTCTCTACTACCCCTCCTCCTACACTGCCTCACTCCAGACTGCTATTCACGTGAGCCGCAACTTGGTCAGAGCTGACAAGCGTTCTTTGGTGAAGAAGGCTTTGGCCAAAAGCTGTAATGTGTAACAGTCTTTTAGTTATGCCTGTCTGCAATTCAATATGTCATCTTTCCAGTGAGAAGCAATCTATATATTGTTGATATTCCAACCTGGGGTTTCCATTTTTAGGTTACTATGTTATGTGGACAAACTGCTGAATGTGATGAGCAGGCCAGAAAAAAAAGGGGGGGGGGAGGCAGAGAGGAGAAAGGAGTCTATGGAACATAGGTATGGAACAGTTATAACTAGTATATTAGACACAGGTGAGAGAAATATTAACTGGCTGCTGCTACTTTAGCAAGGGTGATTTCTTCCTTTAGATATTTATAGTTAGTAGATATGCAGTTTTCATTTTCTTGATCTATTATGCATGTTGGATCCTGTCAACTGTCATAGGTACTTATAAATTTCTCTGTGCATTTGATCTAACTTTCTTGTGCCTGAAGTACTCTTAGGCATAGACATGACGTTTGTTATACATTCATGTTTCCTGAAGGAGACCTGAAGTCCCATTGATGCTTGTGTCTTTAGTTTGTTGATTTGTACTGAAACTGTGTGTAATGAGTCAGAAAAAAATGTGAGGTCATCTGCAAAAGCTATGCAGTTAACTCAAATTCATGTTTCTAATACCAGCCTGATCACATTTCAAACACCTTTGCCTCTAGGAGATAATTTTCATGGGTATACAGTAGAAAAGTAGAAATGAGAGCCCAGCTGCTTGCCTGAAACTCATCCCAATTTCAAAAGCATCTGAAATATCTCCCATAAATTTGAGTTTGAAAGTGTGTGTGTGTAAGAGTTTGTTAGGTAACAGTCCTTATTTTGTCATCCAAGCCAAGTTTTCATAATTTTGAGAAGAATTGTTCAGTCAGTGGATTCCTATGTCTTTCTGAACTACAAATTTCTTACTTATATGTTCCACATGAGAGAAAATACATTATAAATTCATGTTCCATGAGACACATGAAATTTTTTTCTTCATGAAGCCTCTTTGGTTTTCATCCAACTGTGAGTCCAATCATTTTTCTGTCATACTCTGTAGTGCTTTGAAGAGAATGTTCTAGGCCATAAAAAAAAAGAAACGGTACATAGTTAATTGTTTATGTCCACTCTGCCACCTGGGTTAAGAAGTGGGTGGATCGGTGGGGAGGGGACTAGCCACATCCAAGTTCCTCTGTTTCCAAGATGTTAAGGACTGTCTTAGTCTGTTTATTAATAGCACTGTTTCTGGTGTTCTTCCACATTTTGGCAATGATCGAGTCATCTCCTCATTCCTTGTTGTTCTTTAGTGAATGTATGAACTGTCTAATTTCATCTTCTTTTGTAGGTGATGAATGAGGACAAATAGGAGGGGTCGTTTTGGACTTTGAACTGGTTTTGAAGCCACACCGTTTTGTGGAAATAACACTCTCCTTCCAAGTAAAAAAAAAAATCACAGTCTTTGTTCACAGAACATCAAAATAATTTCTTTTGGCAAATAAAAATTAGTAACTTTTTAACAAGGGGTGAAGAGTTACCAGACAGCCAGACAGAGAGTATGGCTAGATAATAAAAACACAAAATTTTGAGGAGAGCAGAAAGCACATCTGCACAGTTACAAATATGGGTTGTGTACACTTACATGTAATATTTGCATGTGATGTTATTAATTTTTGTATTTTTAGTCTTTCACATGGAGTCTAGCTGGTTATCAATGCCAGGTACACAATATAAGATGGATGAATACCAGCTGTTGAAATAATAGTTTCTAAGAAGTGTCTAAGGGTTGCATTCATAGTACTTTATTGTGAGCTGCAATGCTGCTACGGTCGCAGGTTCGAATCCTGCCTCGGGCATGGATGTGTGTGATGTCCTTAGGTTAGTTAGGTTGAAGTAGTTCTAAGTTCTAGGGGACTGATGACCAGAGATGTTAAGTCCCATAGTGCTCAGAGCCATTTTGAACTGTTATACAGATCCAATGATTTGATTCAAATCTGAATAGAAGATTAGAGAACCTGATTCCAAAAATGAAGTCACGCACCTGCATCAGAAACAGAAAAGTGGTCTAGAACTACAGAGAGAAAAGTTTTAGTGGTACCTCGTGCAGCACAGTATAGCGTGCTTTCTATGAATCTTTGTTGGATGCAGGATGAAAAATGGACAAATAAAATAGTATCTGCAATCCTAAATGCCAGTGTTCTTAAGTTCAAATCTTTAAAATCCAAGCCATGATGGAACAGTCATTGATCTGCAAAGCAGTAGTAGTGGGACAGACAGACTAGAAGAGATGTCATATGAAAAACCAACAAAGCATACCTAGCACTCCAGAAGTGTCACTAAACAATGTTTTCCCTGAGCAGCCACAGTGTGAATAGGGTGATGTCAATGCCACACTATCATGTAAGTCAGAAGGGCAAATTCTACTCCCTACTGAATGGGCCTTCAACGCCACAGTTAAAAGCCATTGCACAATATGTGGAAAATCCGTTCTGTGGGAAATGACTGAACACACACAAAAAACACGAGCACTTACATGAACTCCCGGGACATGGAAGCATGTAACGTAAGGACACATTCACTGAGCACACAATCCTCCTGTCACTGTTCCACATTAATATCCATATGCAGATCTGTCGCCTTACCAACCTCCATGACAACATTTACACACACACACACACACACACACACTCACACTCTCTCTCTCTCTCTCTCTCTCTCTCTCTCTCTCTCTCTCTCTTTTCCACAGTTTCCCTCTCCCTCTGTTCTATCCCAATACTGATGCCACATTGCTATCATGTCTCCTTGTCACTTCTCCTTCTCAGCCATAACTCATCCATGCCTCCACACCTTCCCTCCCTCTTTCCTCCTCTCACCAACTTCCTCCAGCACAACATCACAACCCCTGAAAGCAGACATGCTGTGGCATTGGTGCAATGTAGCCGCCCAGAAAATGTAGCTCTGTGTGTGTGTGTGTGTGTGTGTGTGTGTGTGTGTGTGTCACTTAGCTCTGAAGGCGGACATAATCTAAAAGCTTAACCACATTTGCAGTCTTCTTTATATGCCATCCAAGACTTTTCCTTATCATAACACATCAGTAAAATTTATTTGGCACTGTGTATTACCTTTCCAGCACTATGGAGTGGTGCAGTTATGTCAGCTGCAGGCTGGTCAAATCCAATACCTTCCTCAGACTGAAAACCTTTGCGAGGTGGTTTTGCTCCAGGTAACAGAGCGAGTGGATCAATATTAAGGTTTGGACGCTGAATTTTTCCTGGAAGCTTCTCACCTGCAAATAAACATTGGCACATACATTCAAGGAATATTAAAAAGTAGCAGAGAAAAAAAATCAAGTACCATATTCCGGTAACTGAATTTAATTTAAATTATCAGTAACTCAAGCTGACGGGTGGTTGGTTGACTTGGAGGTGGGGGGGGGGGGGGGGGGACAAAGATAAACAGCGAGGTCATCAGTCCCATTGGATTAGGGAAGGATGAGAAAGGAAGTCAGCTGTGCCCTTTCAAAGGAACCATCTTGGTATTTACCTGAAGCAATTTAGGAAAATCACGGAAAACCTAAATCAGAATGGCTCAACACGGGTTTGAGCCATTGTCCTCCCGAATATGAGTACAGTGTGCTAACCACATCTCTTGGTAACTCAAAGAGAACTCCAGAACATCTAACTGCTAAACTTACAAAAATATTTATCAAGCATGGACTACATCTCCATTGGATGCAGGTAATCAATTTTTCAGATGATTTAATATTGTTTAACTATTTTTCTACTACACAATGGAATATTCAGGATAGAATATGACAATATTAAGAAAACGGTAGTTGCAGACAGGCACAACAAAAAGACCATTAGAAAGTAATCTTTTGGCCAACAAGGTCTTCATCAGAAATAGGCAAAAAATCACACACACACACACACACACACACACACACACACCACCAACAACAACAACAGTCTCTGGCTGCTGAAGCCAGACTTGCCTCAGCACCCAGAGACTGGGGTCGTGTGTGTGTGTGTGTGTGTGTGTGTGTGTGTGTGTGTGTGTAGTATCCGAACACCTATTGGTGGTCATTAATATGGCATGAGTCCACCCTCCAAGTTTATGACAGTTTGAACTCTGCTGGGAACAATGTCAATGAAGTGTCTGAATGTCTAGAAGAATGACAGCCCATTCTTCCTCAGGAACTGAAACAGAGAAAGTTGTGGTGTTTGACACTGGGGTCTGGAGTGGAATTTCTCTCAAAGTTGTTTTCTTGGACTCAGGTTGGGGCTCTGGGCAGGCCAGCAGTCCACAAACCATTGCATCACAGATGCTGCCTCATGAAAGGGTGCATTGTCATGCTGACAAAAACAATCATTATATCCAAACTATTCCTCTACTGTAAGAAGTCAAAATGCTGTAAGATGTGTTCATATTCTTCCACATTTAATGTTTTCTTCAGCGTAATAAGAGGACCACCACCATAACCATGAAAAACACTCCCATGGTCTAACACCACCTCGTCCTCCGTACTTCACTGCTCGCCCTATGTATATGGCACTTGTTAATTCTCCAGGCATCCGTCAAACCCAATCTTTTTCATTACATTGCCACAGGGTTCATTACTTGTCTCCAGTCATCCACCATCCAGTTACACTGCTCTTTACATCACCTCAAGCATCCCTTACAATTGGGTACAGAAATATGTTACTTATGAGGAGCTGCCTGGCCACAGTACCCCATTCTTTTAACTCCCTGTATACAGTCAAGCTGGTGTGTTGGTAGCACTTTGGAACTCGCAAGTGAACCTTCCAATCATTGCATGCAATTTCTTACAACTACCATCCCCAACGCACAACAGTCCCTGTCTGTCCATACATGAGGTCTGCCTGGTCTTGGTTTAGATGTGGTTGTTCCTTTGTATTTACACTTAACAATCACATCATCAACAGCTGACTTGGGCAGCTTTAGAAGGGCTGAAATGTCCCTTATGGATTTGTTACTCAGGTGACATCCAATAATTAGTCCACGTTCAAAGTCACTGCGCTCTCCTGATCAACCCAGTCAGCTGTTACTGTTTTCTACTGACAACACAATATTCCCCACATCCTTTTATACTGGCCGGTCCGCCTCTCATGACATCTAGTGGTCCAATTCTGCATTATATTAGAGGTAGTGTAGGTAAATTTGAGACTGCAAATTCTATGGTCTGGGGCTCAAATCTTAGTTCTGTGATAATTTTTCCAGCAATTACTTGAATCTCTAACAATGATTTTTCTTTATGAAGCGATCAGTAAACTTGCACCAAGGATCTGAGCCCATGCTTAACTGTGGAACCACTAATGCTGCCTGGATAACGTCAAAAGACAACAAGGATATACTGACCCCAACAGCATATACCTAGTAAAGACCTGTGGTGCTCAAACTGAGACCACCTGTATGGATGCCAGATGCTGACTGCAGCCAATAATGTAAGGCACACAAGTGTCAATCCCAATATAGCACACAGTTTTTGTCCATTATTCGGGTATGCACATCAGTACGAATTTATTGTCAGTGACAGTTTGGCGATGCCAACCATATAACTGTGAAGGGAACACTATTTTTCATTGTATGTCACCGATCTGGAAATTGGTTCTCCTCCTTATGCATTGACAAGCACTAGACTATCACGAAAGTGGTTTACAAACAAAACTCCCCCACCATTACTGATGAAGAACAATAAATCAAACAATGCTTCATGCACACTATTATTAATTGTTAATTATGTCTTGTCAGGGTCCTAATTCCGTAACTGAAAACAAAAGTTACAACAGCACAAATTATTCCATACAGTTAGAAACAAAAGCCAGGAGAGAGCAATAATTCTGCAAGATGTTTAAAGGAATAGCAACATGGCAAGCACTGTCACTTATGTAAGAGTTATTAAGAAGTAGATTCAACATAGTCAATTATCTCACCAGATTTGGGTGATGTAATAGCCTCTTCTGCTGGTTCTCTTTTAGTTTCACTCAGCTGCTTCTCCCTGCTGAATACCAATCCATCTATTTTATCATCAGGTGGAGAGTAACCTTTCAACAACTCTCCAAAAGCTGTTGAAGAGAGACGTTCTGTCTTTTGGGAGTCACCAAATGACTCCTCACCTATACCAGGTGAACTCTCTCCAAAGGTGTCTTCTCCCGTTGAGCTGTCTTGTTGCAGAGCAGTAGTTTTTCTGATGTCTAGTGTCTTCGGTGGTTTTGGTTTGGTGACTGGTGCTATTACCTCATCTTTTTTGTCAGACTTCTTTAAATATATCTCACTATATACATGTTCTTTCCCTATCTCTGTCTGCTTTTTAAGATTATGCATTCCATTCACATCTGGTGTTAGCTGACTAACACCTGCAGCTGACTGTACTGAAATTTCTGATGTACTTTCCTCTACATCCTTATCTACAGGACGTATTGCTGTTTGTGGCTTGCCCACTGAAACAACAGGTTTTTTAGTTACTGCTGGTTTCTTAGTGTCATATGTATTTCTGCTTGTGGCTGGTGCAGCTTCTGTATTTTCTGTTTCAGTAGTGTCCTTTACTACTGATTTTTCTTTGCTTGGTGTTCTGCCAACTGGAACTGAAAATATACTATCAGAGGAGTCATCTGGGAAAACTGGTGGTTCTGCTGTCATGAAAAGAACTGGGTCTGTTTTATTATCTGGCAATGATGTTACTTTCTCACTTACCACATTCTCTGACTTATCTGATCTCAGTTTCTCACCAAATATATCAACTTCCTCATCAAAATCATCACCAGAAAATAAGTTCACTTTGCTATTTTGCCTTTGAGTAACATAGGGTTTCGTTTCATTTCCAATTTCAGAAAATATGTCATTTTTCGAAGCATTACCAGAAATTACAAAATTATCAGTTACATCCCCAGAGAAAATGGAGATATTATCCGATTCTTTATCAAACAATGAGGATCCCTTGCTGTGACTGTCACTTTTGGAAACATGATTTATTTCTTTTGCCATACCTTTATTATCTGACTGATCCACAGTAATTAATGCTGGAGAATCACCTTTTCTGGACTCAGTGCTTTGGATATCATCCTCCCAGTCATCAAACAAACCACCAGTAGGCACATTTTCATGTGAAACTGAAGAATTTTGACCATCACTAGCTCCCAATGCTAAACCACTGTTCTTCACACTGAATAAATCAGTGTTTGTATCATCAGGAGGAGGAATCAGTATGCTACTACCATTACCAAAGAGACTAGTCTTTTTAGGTGGTTCTTCTGAGGAATAGTCTATTTTCTTTTCAGATGACAGGACATCAATGCTTCGGCGAGATCTTGATCCAGTTGAACTTGCAGAAGAGAAAAGCAAATTGTCTTCATCTGAATCATTATCATCATCAAATAAAGACTGTGGTTTCTTCTGCTGGATTAATTTTGACACACTTGGAGGATTGAAAGGTGAACTGAAAAAGAAAATGTAAGTATCAAAATGAAATTTAACTTAGCAACAAACAAAAAATATTGCAGTTCTAGCCTCTTTCCCACAGCTTTGTTCACATATGAATTCAGCACATATACTGCACACATCTCCTCCTCCCCTCTCTCATCGAACCCTTCTCCCGTCTCTCTGTTCACCTCGTCCTCCCACTTCAATTTGTCCACCTTTCCCTCCGCATTCCCCATTTCCTCCGCCACTTCTCTTTGTACATCACCTTCCTCCCACACTCTCCTCAGCCATACCCACCCACACCTGTAGCTCAGGCATGCCAATATTACCTGCACGTGTATCCTCCCTCCCCCTCTCCCCCAAATCATCTCTTCCAACCTCTCTCTGTCCAGCCCCTCCTCCACCCTCTCCTTGTCCATCACCTCCTCCCCCCCTGTGATCACCCCATCTTCCCTCCTCTTTCTGTCCATCTACTCCTCCTCCCATTTTTCTCTCTATCCATCTCCTCTTCACTCCCTATCTGCCCTTCTTCTCCTCTCCCCACCCCTCACTGTCCATCTGCTCCTCCTCCCTCTCCCTTTCGATACCCTTCTGCCCCCTCTCCAGTCATTAACTCCTTACCACTTTTCTCCCTATCCATACTCTCCTGCATACCTATCTCTGTACATTCCCTTTAGCCCCCCCCCCCCCTGCCCTCCTCTCACCCTTCCCACCACCTCCTACTATCCACTCTCCCCCAACCCACCACCTCTTGCCTTCCTCAACCTTCCTTTAGCTGTGACTCTCTGCAAATGTAGCCTCTGCAAAATATGTTGATAAAACAGGTCAATACCACCTCAGATAAGGCAGGCCCATACTGTTTCCACACAACATGTCCGTCCTGCAGGCATCCTATAGAGCAGAGGCTGAATAAACATGTTCTTGTATCTCTGCTCCTGTATGGGCCAGGTAATTATATACCCCATCATGCTGATACTCACAAAGTTTTGGTGCCAAATTTCACTGAAATTGGTGCAAAGGTTTGGGAAGAGATCCCTCAAAAAAATATTTACAGTCAGAGGGGGAAGAAAGGAGACGGAGACAGAAGAGATACTTTGTTTTGTCCAACTACAATGTCCTTGTGTTGTAGCTTGAATGGGATCATGTGTCGCTGGAGTGGGTAAGAGGCGAAGAGGGGAAGGTAGCCGGGGATAGGATAGGAATGTGGCACCACTGCACAGGTGAGGGGAATTGAGTGTGGGGCACCTGAAGTACAGGAGTGGGGTGTAAAGGGGAGGTAAAAGAGAGACAAATGATAGGAAGTGGGAGACTGCAGAGAGGAAGAAATGAGAGCAGATTTAGTAAAACAGGTGGTTGGTGCACAGAAACATGGGCTGGCAAAGATTGACATCAGGAGGATCAAGGGATCAAAAGATGTATTTTAAGGACAGTTTCCATCTACATAATTCAGATACACTTGCACTGGGCACGTGGCATAGGTTGTGAAGCAACTTCAAGTGCTCTGCAACCAGGAGGTTAACTGTAATCTTGGATACGGTTTGGAAGTGAACACTTATTCAGACGAACTGTCAGTTGGTGTTACTGCTCACATAAAAGTCTGTGAAAAACAACAAGCATATCTGACACCATCAGAAGGAGGGCCATTTTTGAAAAGAGTTGCACCAAATACCAGCTCTTCTGTATCTTTTGCACAGCCTTTATGCCATATGCTCTGTACAAAGAATTATATGTTACAAGTAAGGCCTTCTCTCCATTTTTTGAATGAAAGTTTTTTTTTGACATAAAGTTCCTTGTAATAACCATCTAAACAAACCTGCTAAAACTAGACATACGCAATATCAAAATAACCAATATCTACCTACAACCTCAAAATCTCCCTCATTTGCATTGTAAATTTACAACCAGATCTGCAGAAGGACCCTAGCACATTGATTGATGCTAGCTAGTCACCAACAGAGATTCTACTGTAACTTCACTACTGCCTTATCTCTGTATGCACCACACTTGCAGTCAAAGGAAATTCTCTTTCATGGCATAATACTGAGTTCCAGTTTCCATTACATATTATCTTCAGCCATTGAAAAATTTATCTTGTTATCTACAGCGGGCTAATCTACATGAGCATAACCAAACAGAAAACAGCATATATTTTATAGGTCAGTGCTGTCTTTTCCTTGAACTTCATAATTGCTTTCCTCACAAAGTTTTTTACTACTTTTGAGAACAATATCTCTTTCACATATAAAATTTTACTCTTAAAACAACTACAGCATTGTTCACATTGCTACTGGTGCCCAAGGAGCAAAATATCTACATGTGTTAGTGCTGTCTATGTTCTCTCCACTCAACATGAAACAAAAGTGTTATCCTCTAACTATGTTACTGATTTTAAATCTAATTCAGACTTTCGCAATAGGGAGGCTTCCAGTATCCAAAATGAGGTGAGGGAGCAAAGCATGACACCTCTGTGCAGACACTGCATAACTGCTGCAAAATCGCTTCAATAAACAAAATTTTAGATGGTTTAGTGCATCTAAGCATGTCATATTGTGCTGTTTTTATGGACAAAGAACACTGGCTATTTCCAGAATGAATTTTCACCCTGCACCACAGTGAGGGACGATTTGAAATATCTTGTGTGTCATACTGGGACTTGAATCTAGGACCTCTGTCTTTCATTGGGAAGTACTCCACTAATTGAGCTATCCAACATGACACACAAACAGCCCTCACAGCTTTACTTCCATCAGTATCTGACCTCTTGCCTTCTAAGCTCCTCAGAAGTTTTCTTGCATATCTTTGTGAGACTAACATTCCTGAAAGAAAGAATACAGTGGAAACATGGTTTAGCCAAAGAACACGTGTTCATATTCCTAGTTTAGCACACAGATGAGGTGCTGGCAGGAGTAAAGCTGTGAGAGAGGGATGTGAGTTGTATGTGGACAGCTCATTCAGCAGAGTACTTGCCTGTGAAAGGCTTATGTCCCAAGTTTGAGTCTCAATCTTGCACACAGTTGTAATCAGCCAGAAAGTTTCAAATCAGCACACATTCTACAGTGAAATGAAAATTCATTCTAGAAACAATCCCCTAGGCTGTCGCAAGTTAGGTCTCTGCAATATCCTTTCTTCCAGAAGAGCTAGTCCCACAAGTTATCTAAGACTCTTCTGAGAAATTTTGAAGGTAGGAGATAAGGTACTGGTGGAAATAAAGCTGTGAGGGCAGGTTGGCAATTGTGCTTGTCCAACAAAGGCATAGGTCACAGGTTCATGGTCCGGTCTGGCATGTCATTTTCGTGTGTTAGGAAGTTTCAAAAGGAATTTGCTCTCAACTACACCAGGGCCTATAACTTGGAGTGAACTTTTCTGCTTCAGTATTATAATGTATGTTTGCAGATTACTCTCATTTTATTTGTTGACTGTGGTTGGTATATGGAAGTACACAAAATTGTAAAGTGTTCATATGAGTTATGTGCTTAAACCACAAGGATAAATGACTGATATCAATAGTTAGTTCTGTATGATGACAAGCTTTCCAAGCATTGCTATTATTGCTTGATCTTATTCTTTTGATTACACCACATATTACTTCATCCTATCACTGGAATGCTCTGAATTAAATAGGAGGAAGACATTGAAAATTTAGTTACTGTCACATCTTGATGCTGAGGTGGCTGCCAAGCTGGCTGCCTGAGGACATAAAAAGCATGATGCTGACCAATAATGAGTGCACTATCTGGAGTGGTCTACCTTTCTACTCTATGTACCTTAACTAGTACTTGACTCTTTGAGAAGTAGTTTAACATGTAGAAGATACTAAGAGAATACTTACAGAAAGATGAGAGTATGCAATAAGTTGGAGTTGTCAACTAAAACAGTGCACTTTGAAAGAATAGTGATTTGGTGCAAGCAATATATTCTCTTGTACAATCAGGAAGCTTTTGCCTTACAATCACATTCAATCAACACAGTTATGCACTGTTACATTTTTTATTTTTCAAAACTCATTCACTCTAATTTCAAAAATTCAGGTACCACCATCTGACGGCATACACAAAAACTGTCACTAAATTGTACCCATTCTGAGCTTTTGGTAAATTAATACCTCTCTATGAGGTATAATTTTGGTTACACCTGTCAATGTTGCAATCCATATACTACAGTTATTATTCACAGTGATAGTGTCTTTCATACATGGACAAAGTTAGCACGATGGTAGCAGTGCTAATTCATGATATTTTAGACATGACGACAGCAGGGATAGTTTCGTCGTGAGATCATGCCCGCAGTGCACTTGCTTGTGTGATAGCAACACAGCACATCACCTGGCATTTTAATATCACTGTGGGTTTGGTATGTCACTCAATGGGCACGTATCAATTTACAATACTGTGAAAAGGAAAGTTGCTACTCGGTGTAAAACGGAGATGCTGAGTCACAGATAGGCACAACAAAAAGATGGTCACAAATATAGCTTTCAGCCAGTAAGGCCTTCGTCAAAATCAGATGACAAACACACACATACACACTCATGCAAATGCAACTCGTACACACATGACTGCAGTCTCAGGCAACCGAGGCTACATTGCGAGCAGCAGCACCTGTGCATGATGAGAGTGGCGACTGGGTGGGAGTAATGAGGAGGCTGGGGTGGGGGAAGAAAGGATAGTTGGGTGGGGTGGCGGACAGTGACATGCTGTCGGGGAGCATGCAGGAACGAGGTGGCAAGAGAGTAGGGCAGCTATGTGCAGTCGAGAGGTTAGACGGAGGGCAGCGGAAAAGGACATAAGTAAAAATACTGGGTGTGATGGAGGAATGAGGGCTGTGTAGTGCTGGAATGGGAACAGAGAATGGGCTGCATGGGACAGGACAACGACTAACAAATGTTGAGGCCAGGAGGATTACAGGAACGTAGAATACATTGCAGGGAAATTTCCCCCCTGCACAATTCAGAAAAGCTGGTGTTGGTGGGAAGGATACATATGGCACAGGCTGTGAAGCACTCATTTAAATGAATGATGTCATGTTTGGCAGCGTGCTCAGTATAACACCCCAACGACCCCCTTTAAGTAAATTAAGACAGAATATCATAATATGAAGTAGGGAAGAGTTATCTTGGCAAATACGACATCTTTGCCAATAAGCTAACACCAAGAAGTTTTGATAACAACAACATTATACATCACTGAGAGTTTTTGTTATGAAAAGAGGAGGACGAACCCTCAGATTTAATTAACGGACAAATATCCAAGTGATAATTGCAATTAATATCTTGAAAGCTAAGTCCAAGGTGATGTTAGTCAGAGATAACTTTTATGTGGAAGAGAGTTGTAAGCGCAATGAAGAAATTCAATGCACCTACAATACTCTTTCACAGAAGAAGTCGCTTGCTGGCTCTCGTCCTGTAAAGACGTGCGAGAACAATTCTTGTCTTGGTTATTGAGAGTACGGAATGCGAGAGATTGTTTTGCGTTCAGAAGTGTTTCTTGCATGACATGATTCACGAACTTCGGAAACATTTTCTAAGCAGAGACAGGAACTGATAGAAGCGTTTAACCGTGCATAACGGGTTCATTGAAATTTATTGACGAAACTAGTGAATATTGCACTTGACTTTCAAATTGTTGGAACTAAAAGAAGAGTGGATAGTATGTCAAAGGACCACTCAATTAGTCTCAAGTAGGACACAATTACACGACTTCAAGAAGATAATACAATTACGCTGAAGGGTCAAGTTGTCGTAATTATCAAGAAACTTAATTTTAATAGAACTGACTTTACCAACCAACTGCGTGTGGTGCAAAAGTTATAAAGTATTTAGTGGTCAAGGAACAATAAACTGTTCGTTCCGAGTGAAATATCAAGCGTGGACTACATTATTAAGTGATTTAATCAATGATAGTTAACCAACGACTGTTCAGCAGAGAAAATTTAATCTGAATATCAAAATACCTACTTCATTAATTGAAAAGAGAACTTTTGAACTAGGAGCTGTGGATCTCGCTTCATAGAGGTTCAACAACTCCATAGCAACAAGTCAACAACGTACGAGAAGACTGAAAATTACAATGTTTCCTTGCAATTGGTGGTGTGTACGATGCGGATGAGATAAGATTTAACAACTACTGCATATCCAGGCAATGAATCATTCAATCTTTAATCAGGAGAAACATCCACCATACGAGTTCGCATTTCTGTCTCCCGTTCACCAACGGGGACCTACGTCATCGTGCATCGTGTCTCAACTCCACTGCGAGAGCTGTGGCAGTAGCAGCTCTATGGCGTCGACAATATCAGCACGCGGTTGGAGTGTGGGGACGCCACACACCATTTTGGCGCCCAACGCGGGGCTCGACGACGCCAGCTGCCGCCTCATCTGGGAGACAACGTAGCGCCTAATGACACCAGTCGACACCTCATTGAGAAAACGACGCTAGTTGAATCTTTGATAAGACAACGTGATATCTGTGGGCAACAGCTAAACATTGTTTGTTCACAGAACTGAACTCAACGATGCCGGACGTCACACCGTCTGACGTTTCTTCTCAACGACGAGTGCAGAGATGACGTGGGGCGCTGACTCCTCCACAACGCAGCCAACGCTCCAGGACTTAGAGTGATCTAAATGCAGAACGACGCAACGCATCGGAGAACGCAACATCAGCAACAGGGTGGTCCACTTGTTCCTTGGCCACAGTTTGTCGATGACCATTCATGCAGACAGACAGCTTCTTGGTTGTCATGCCCACATAAAATGCAGTACAGTGGTTGCAGCTTAGCTTGTAGATCCCATGACTGGTTTCACAGGTAGCCCTGCCAAAGATAGGATAGGTGATGTTTGTGATGGGACTGGTGTAGGTATTGATGGAAAGATGTATAGGACAAGTCTTGCATCGAGGTCTATTACAGGGGTATGAGCCATGCGGTAAGGGGTTAGGAGCAGTGGTTGTATAGGGATGGATGAGTATATTGTGTAGATTCGGTGGATGGCAGAATATCACTGTGGGAGGATTGGGAAGGACAGTGGGCAGGACATTTTCAGCTTAGAGTGACATAAACACCTATAACAAAGAAAAAGGCGCTTATCAGATCAAAGAAAAATAAGCAATCAATTCAAACCAGATGAAGCAGGTGAAAAAGGAAGGGTACCCGTATAAATACGGACGGAGCGCCTGACGCATAGCAATGGCTACCTGGTAAATGTTAACTGCTAAGCTTACGACTCGAACCAAACTACTCTAGCTGTATCGTCATTCATTTGACCTAAATTGTGTCTCATATTACAATGGACCAATTTTGTTTCGATTTGGAGATGCGGCCTAAAACTTCTCTCTCCCCTTGAATTTCGAGCTCAAATTTCAGGTGCAGCTTAGATTCGGGAAAATTTTTTTTCCTTGATTTCGAGTCTCATTTTTCAGGTGCGGCTAAGATTCGAGTGCGGCTTAGATTCGAGTAAATACGGTAGTCATCATATATAGTTATAATTTTCTCGATGTAACTAAAGATTGAACTGTTTTCATGAAACATAGTTGTGGGGGGGGGGGGGGGGGGGTTGTGGGATTTAAAGGGACCAGACTGCGATGGTCATCGGTCTGAAACATAGTTGTGCTCTCATTTCTTTAGAAAATAAAATTTATGCAACTGTAAACGGATCTTATCAACGATGAATAATGCAAACAACAGTTGCAGACATCATATCAACAGAAACATTTGTTAAGTTACACTGTTAACAGAGACTCTAATATTTCAAGGCCAAATTTTGAGGTAAGAGTGCAGCTTTTTATTTGGGGCACAGCGTTTACCTGAACAAATGTCAGATACCATCAATACTTCTTGTTTCTCCTGCATAGGTCCACAACAACTATAAATTTCCTGAGAAAAGTAATTTTCTTGCACAGGCTTTTTATGGGATATAAACACATTTTATCAGTAAATATCTTTCACCTGACACTAAAATTCTTAGCAAAACTATGAGACAATATTTAGTAGAATTGTCATTTCTTAATTGGACACATTGCTTTCAAATATCAGGGGCTTCTTTCATAAAGCACAGAGTGATAAGTGAGAGAGAGAGAGAGAGAGAGAGAGAGAGAGAGAGAGTGTGGGTCCATTCTGAAATAATTTTCATAGTCCTTATATGTCCTTGCACTGTTGCTAACTAAGCTTCGAGCTTCTCTTCTCACTACTCATGGTTTCACCCACAATCTCTTTTGTTTCTCTTTCTATCATTCAATCCATGTCCCCTCTGCCAACATTACACTACAGGCTGCTGCACAAATGATAAGCTTTTTTGAGAGCCAATCTCAAACAACTATGATGAAAATTGATTTCAGTCAAGTAATTTGATCGAAGAAGCCAAGTTTCCTGCATTCATGCACACTGTGCTTGGCTGGTTGGTTGATTTGGGGGATTAAAGGGACCAGACTACTATGGTCATCGGTCCCTTGTTCCAAGACTTTAAAACACCCACACAGAGTAAAAACGAACAATGGAAAAGACAACAGACGACACAGGACAAGAAAGACTTAGACAGAGATCAGACAAAACGAATTAAAATCACACAGAGTGTGACAGTGGTCAGCCAACCATAGAGATAAAAAAGGGGGAAAAAAACCACTCAGATTACGTGATAGAAAAAACCCTGCCCGAATAAAACGCAAAACTAAGCCTGCCATGGCAGTGTCATTTGTTAAAAGGACAGGGAGCGCGTCAGGCAGAACTAACGTCTGCTGAGCACAGCTAAAAGGGGGCACTCCAACAAAATGTGGACCACCGTCAAAACGGATCTGCAGCGACATAGAGACGGTTCTTCACGGTGCAATAAGTGGCCATGTGTCATCCGTGTGTGCCCAATGCGCAGCCGGCAGAGGACAACAGACTCCTTGCAAGAACACCGCAAGGATGACCGCCACACAGTAGTCGTCTCCTTGATAGGACGGAGTTTGTTTGGCGTGGTCAGGTTGCGCCATTCAGTGTCCCAAAGTTGGAAAAGTTGGCGGCGTAAGATCGCTTGCAAATCAGTCTCCGGGAGGCCAATTTCCATAGATGGTTTACTGGTGGCCTGTTTGGCCAGGCTGTCAACATGTTCATTGCCGGGTATCCCAACATGGCCTGGAGTACACACAAAGACCACAGAGCGGCCGCAACGGGCAAGAGTATGGAGGGACTCGACAGCCAGCACCAGACGAGAGCAAGGGAAGCACTGGTCGATAGCTCGTAAACTGCTCAGGGAGTCGCTACAGATAACAAAGGACTCACCTGAGCAGGAGCGGATATACTCTAGGGCACGAAAAATGGCGACCAGCTCAGCAGTGAAAACGCTGCAGCCAGCCGGCAAGGAACGTTGTTCGTAATGGTCCACTAGAGTTAGAGCATAACCAACATGACCAACAACCATCGAACCATCATTGTAAACAATGCCAGAGCCCTGATACGTGGCAAGGATGGAATAAAAGCGGCGGTGGAAGGCCTCCGGAGGGACTGAGTCCTTCAGGCCCTGTGCCAATTCGAGCCGAAGGCAAGGGCGGGGCACACACCATGGGGGTGTACACAGAGGGCCCGGAGAGAAGCTCTCTGACGCGGACCGCGATCGTACAACCCGACCGGGGCTGACGCTCCGGGAGACAGACGACCGACTGCGGGAACAGGAGATGATAACTAGTATGCCCGGACAAGCTACAAACATGCGTAGCATAAGCGGCCAGTAAATGTTGGTGCCGTAACCGCAGTGGAGGGACTCCTCCCACCACAAGTATGCTGTCCACAGGGCTGGTACAGAAAGCACCAGTGGCAAGTCGGATCCCACTGTGAAGGTTTGGGTCCAGCACCCGCCACGTAGATGGGGATGCTGAACCATAAGCCAGGCTCCCATAATCCAAACGGGACGGGATTAACGCCTGGTAGAGCCGTAAGAGCGTAGATCGGTCGGTGCCCCAGCTGGTGTGGCTCAAGCATCGCAGAGCGTTAAGATGCCGCCAACACATCTGTTTAAGCTGCCGAATATGTGGGAGCCACGACAACTGGGCATCAAAAACCACACCCAAAAACCGGTGTGTCTCCACCACATCAAAAAGTTCGCCGGCAAGGTAAAGCCGCGGCTCAGGGTGAACTGTTCGTCGCCGGCAGAAATGCATAACACAGGTCTTGGCAGCCGAAAACTGGAAGCCATGCACTACAGCCCAAGACTGCGCCTTGCGGATAGCGCCCTGCAGCTGACGTTCAGCAGCTGCAATGCCAATGGAGCTATAGTAGAGGCAGGAGTCGTCAGCATATAAGGAAGCTGGGACAGACATTCCCATCACCGCAGCGAGCCCATTAACTGCAATTAAAAACAGGAAGACACTTAGGACTGATCCCTGTGGTACTCCATTCTCCTGAACTCGGGAGGAACTATGGGAGGCCGAGACTTGCACGCGGAAGGTACAATGAGACAGAATATTTCGTTAAGAAAATCGGCAGTGGACCCGAAGACCCCAACCATGAAACGCAGAGAGGATGTGATGGCGCCATGTCGTATCATACGCCTTCCGCACGTCAAAAAATACGGCAACGAGGTGCCGACGGCGGGCAAAGGCCGTACGGATGGCTGACTCCAGGATCACCAGATTGTCCGCGGCAGAGCGGCCTTTACGGAAACCACCCTGAGACGGAGCCAGAAGGCCCCGAGACTCGAGTACCCAACTCAACTGCCGGCTCACCACGCGTTCGAGCAACTTGCAAAGAAAGTTGGTGAGGCTAATGGGGTGGTAGCTGTCCGCCTCCAATGGGTTCTTGCCAGGTTTCAAAACAGGGATAACAATGCTTTCCCGCCATTGCGACAGAAACTCACCCTTGACCCAAATATAGTGGTAAAGGTTGAGGAGGCATCGCTGGCAGTCCACTGAGAGGTGTTTCAGCATCTGACAGTGGATGCGATCTGGCCCAGGAGCTGTATCAGGGCAAGCGGTTAGGGCACTGTGAAATTCCCACTCACTGAATGGAACATTGTAGGATTCAGGATGGCGTGTGTGAAATGAAAGGCGCTGACGTTCCACCCGCTCTTTAATGGAGCGGAAGGCCAGCATGTAATTCACAGAAGCAGAACTGGGAGCAAAATGGTCTGCTAAGGGGTTTGCAATGATGTCGGAGCAGTACAAACTGTTCCATTCAGTGACAGCGCAGGGACGCTGACAGGGGTCCGATAGCCACAGAGGCGTCTAATCTTGGCCCAGCCCTGCGATGGAGAGTTATGGAGGCCAATGGTGGAGACATACCATTTCCAGCACTCATGCTTGTGTTGGCGAATGATGCGGCGGGCCCATGCACAGAGCCGTTTAAAGGCGATAAGGTGTTCTAAAGATGGATGCCGCTAGTGACGCTGGAGCACCCGCCGGCGATCTTTAATCGCCTCAGCGATCTCCGGCGACCACCAAGGCACAGTCCTCTGCCGAGGTGACCCAGAAGAATGGGGAATGGCAGATTCTGTGGCAGTAATGATGCCGGTGGTGACCAAGTGAACCACCACATCAATGGCTTCATTAGAAAGAGGCGCAATAGTGGCCATGGAGGAGAACAAGTCCCAGTCAGCCTTAGTCATAGCCCATCTGCAAGGGTGCCCAGAAGAGTGACGCTGTGGCAGTGACAGAAAGATTGGAAAGTGGTCACTACCACACAGGTCGTCATGCAAACTCCATTGGACAGACGGTAAGAGGCTAGGGCTGCAGATCGAAAGGTCAATGGCACACACTGAAATGTGTGAAGGCACCATCATTTAAAAGGGAGAGGTCGAGCTGTGCCAATACATGCTCAACGGTGGCGCCTCGACCTGTCACCACTGACCCACCCCACAGAGGGTTACGGGCGTTGAAGTCGCCCAGTAACAGGAAAGGTGGTGGCAATTGGGCTATCAGCGCAGCCAGGACATGCTGTGGGACATCACCATCTGGTGGAAGATACAGACTGCAGACAGCAACAGCCTGCGGCGTCCACACCCGAACAGCAACAGCCTCTAAAGGTGTTTGTAGAGGGACAGACTCGCTGTGAAGAGAGTGCAGGACATAGATGCAGACGCCACCAGATACCCTTTCATAAGCTGTCCGGTTCTTATAATAACCCCGATAGCCATGGAGGGCGGGGTTCCGCATAGCTGGAAACCAAGTTTCTTGTAGAGCAATGCAGGAGAAAGGGTGAAGGCTGAGAAGTTGGTGGAGCTCAGTAAGATGGTGGAAGAAACCGCCGTAGTTCCACTGGAGGATAATATTGTCCATGGCTGAGAAAGGCATGAAGGGACTGGGAAGGCAGATTACGCGGCTGGGTCACCTGCTGCCTCTAATGGAGCACCTGTGCTAGTGCTGAGGGACCGGCGACATCGAGGTCCTCAGCGGACGCCAGAATCTCCACCTCGTCCTCAGATGCAGAGCTGGAAGGTTGCGGTGGGGTGGGTGCCACCACGAGTTCCTTGGGCTTAGAGCTTTCTTCTTGGATTTCTCATGCTGCTCCTTGGGTTTCACTGGCTGGGAGGGCTTCACCGATTCAGTCTCCGGAACGGAGGATCACGAAGCCCTATGACCAGCTGGTTGTGGGCACTTATGCCACTGTCGGTCGTCAGCCTTCCCGCTTGTGGAAACCTGGGAAGGGAGGGACCCAAGGGACCCCTTGCGAGCGTGAGAAGCCAAAGAGGTTGGACACTTCTCCGGCTTAGAAGCGGGGACGGATGTCCCCAATGTGTGGGGGAGGGGGTGTTGCTCCTGAGGTAGGTGGCGCAGGAGCAACAGGGGGAATAGTGCCCCCCATGGGCGGGGGGCATGTAGAGTTGTACGGCTCTGTGATTTGGGTGGAATATGCTGAACTGATGGGGCTAACACGGTTGTCATTGCAGCAGCATAGGAGGAAGTCATTCGCACCGGATATAGTCGTTCATATTTCCGCTTGTCCTCAATATAGTTCAGTCGGTCCAGGGTCTTATATGCCATGATTTTGCGCTCTTTCTGTAAGACCCTGCAGTCTGGTGAGCAAGGTGAATGGTGGTCTCCGCAGTTGACACAGATGGGAGGTGGGGCACATGGAGTATCGGGATGTGATGGGTGTCCGCAATCTTGACACATGAGGCTGGAAGTGCAGCGGGAAGACTTGTGGCCAAACTTCCAGCACTTAAAGCACCGCATCTGGGTAGGGATATAGGGCTTGATGTCACATCGGTAGACCATCACCTTCACCTTCTCCGGTAATGTATCACCCTTGAAGGCCAAGATGAATGCACCGGTAGCAATCTGATTAACCTTCGGACCACGATGAACGTGCCAGACGAAATGTACACCTCGGCACTCTAAATTGGCGCGCAATTCGTCGTCAGACTGCAAAAGAAGGTCCCTATGGTAAATAATATCCTAGACCATATTTAAACTCTTATGGCATGTGATCGTAACGGCAACATCCCCCAACTTGTCACAAGCAAGTAACCGTCGTGACTGGGCAGCGGATGCCATTTTTATCAGTACTGACCCAGAGCGCATTTTGGACAAGCCCTCCCCCTCAGCAAACTTGTCCTCTAAATGCTCTACAAAGAACTGAGGCTTCACGGATACAAAGGATTCCCAATCAGCTCTGATACAGACAAGATAATGGAGCAAATACGTTTCACTGTCATTCATAGCCTTGCGTTCCTCCCATGGTGTGGCTAGGGAGGGGAACGATTTGGGGTCATACACGTTAGCTTTAAAATGAACCCTCGAACGCTTAGAGACTGCTGGTGGATGGCCACCAGCAAGAGATGATGTGCCACGCTTCATTGCGTGTCATCCACCCTGATGCCACCTACTCCGACCAAGGGCCCTCCCCACGGGCGCCATCCAGCCTCAGCAAGGGCCACCTGGCAGAATGACCATTGCCGGGAGTCCCGATTCCCCAGGAGGATAGGCATCTACTCCTTGGCATACATGGGGAGTTAACGGCACAGGCATCAGCAGAGCGATCCCTGTGTTATCAGGGGGCTACAACCAACAAGGTACATGGCGGCCCCACCACAACGGACTGGCTACCGTGCTGGATATCAGGTGCAATAAAGTCCTTGGTCGGTGCCTCCGCAAAAAGCAACACTGCACTGTGCAAAGTGGAAATTGCACCCAGGAATGCATCCTCGCCCAAGAGATGGAGAACGAGCAGGACGGCAATGCGACGACGGTAGAGCTGGCTAGAGGTCTCAATGCACAATGGACAAAATGCACCATGTAAGGCGCCCTTCCCCAATTGGCTCGTTCTTCAGAAGAATTTTGAGATATGGAGGTCAAACCCGACAGGGGACCATCACATAAAGGCCGAAACGTTTGAGACTCCTTTTAGTCACCTCTTACGACAGGCAGGAATACCACAGGCCTATTCTTACCCCCAAACCCGCAGGGGGCCACATCGTGCTTCTACCAGGTGGTTGACAGAGTGTTAATATGATTGTTATGTTCCAGAATTCACCTGTAACGTTACCTATATAGATGATGATCTTTTGAATGAAATCAGTCAGGACATAATAAATGTGTAACACAACAGCTGTTGTGATTTCTTGTTAACAGTAATAAGTTATAACTACACATTAAAACACCAGTTGCAATAGTTGGTGAAAACATAACAAACATCTATTTTCAGTAGCTGTATTGGGTAATATTAATTGTATCATTTTGCTGGAATTAGTTTCTCATTCAGTACTTTACACTGTATACCAATATTTTCACGTATTTTTTCATTTATAATTCATTCACCTCTCACAGCATATTGACAATCGGATACCACATAATAGGTGTGTAGACAATAAAAAGAGATAGACAAAAAAGACAGGGTTCATTTCTATATAATACTCACTCTGATCTCTCTCTTGGGTGGGTGATATGGTTTGTCTCTGGTTTATTTTCCATTATTTTTTTAGCAACTGTGTCATTGTTCCCAGATTCTTTAACACTTGATGGCAATCTGCTTATAAGCTGTGAGGCAGTTACACTCATATTTCCCAGCACTGACACACCACCAACAGGTTTCTGAGAATACAAAATTGGAGCATTATGTTAAATTCTAACTAAGAGACCAAACAAACTGCATGTAATAATTCTAGACTATTGAACTGTGTAATACACAAATCTAGATAACAGCATCCACAGAATATAAATTTAAGATTAAACAAAATAGTAAATGTATTCTGGACTACGATGAAGTAATATGGGGTGTTCAAAAAGTCTCTCCGCAGTGTCGTATGATTGTTCGCCTGCCTGGGTTACTTCCCTTCAAGTGGACTCTCCCAACATTCCACTGTTTCATTTATCTCAGCTAGCATCAGTAGTATCGTTGGTGAGTGTTGTTAAGTGTCAACATGAACATTTAAGTTTAGTTCCTTTGTTCGTTTGTTTCGTTTTTGTCACTGTTAAAATCAGAAATATTGAAGAATGTGTGTTTTTAGTCGAACAAGTGTTTAAAGCTGGAGGTAAATACACAGTTTCAGTTCGTCAAACATTTAATTCAATTTTCCCAGAGACAACACTCCCACATCGCGATACTGTGCGAGATTTGATTAACAAATTTCGAAGTACGGGTTCAGTGACAGATGTAGCGAGAGGTGGTCGTCCTAGCGTTTTGTCTGAGGATAAACTACTCGATATTTCCGATAAAATGTGCAAGAGTCCAACCAAGTCAGTAAGAAAACTTGCCCAGGAAATTGATGTTAGTGTTGGAATGGCCCACACAGCTGTAAGGAAAAAATTAGAACTTTTCCCGTACAAAGTGACTCGCGCAAAAACTAAAAAATACTGATCATTTTTCACTGATGAGGCATGGTTTCATTTATCCGGGTATATGAACTTGCAAAATTCTTGTACGTGGAGTACTGCAAATCCATTGTGTATTCATGCGGAACCACTTCATTCTGTGAAAATAGGAATTTGGGTTGCAATTTCTAGACATCGGATTGTGGGTCCCATATTTTTCAACAAAAACAATAAATGCACAATGATACTGCAGTGATATTCTGTACCCATTCATAGGAGAACTTGTGTTAAGTGAAATGCTTAATGGTTATTTTCAACAAGATGGTGCAACCGCTTATACAGTTCACGTTTCAATGTCACTGCTTGCATAATTCCACAGGGCCTTTGGCCTCCACGATCGCCTGACCTAACACCACCTGACTTCTTCTTTTGGGGTGCAGCGAATGCAACTGCCTATAAAAACCATCCAAAATCCATCGATGAATGGAAAACTGCAATATCCACTTTCACTGCTTCTGTTACTGAAGAAATGTTACAGCTTGTGTTTGGAAACATGATTAGACGAACTGAACTTTCAACATTTAATGTGAAAATTTGTAAGTAAAGATGAATATTCAATAAATTAATAACTTGTATTTCACCGAGTTTCATTTCGGTATATTCACTGTGGCATATGGCATGCGTGGCTAACAATCATACGGCACTGCGGAGAGACTTTTTGAACACCCCATATAAAATGAGCATACAAGAATACAGAAAGACTGACCAGACTAATCCATCAGCGGCACAAAAAATTCCTGCTTAGGGGAATACTCACAGTCTCTGAGACAACAGTTTACCTGCTTCGACACTGGCGCATTCACAGCACTAGTTTCAGACAACACAACTTTGTTCCATCAAAGAATCTAAAGACTGCTTTACACATAAGCTTTTGGTGAAAAGGCCTCCTTCTCAACTAGAACATACACACACAAGCAATGTCTCTGGCCACTGTGGCTACACTGCCCATCAGGTGCAGTTGTAATACCTGCACTCCAGCTACAGCGGCCAGACACATTGGTCGTGCATGCATGTGTGCATGTGCATGTGCGCGTTCTCTCCTTCTTCCCTTCTTCTATTCCAGAACAGTTTTGGCCGAAAGCTTGTCCATATATCAATCTTTGCCTTGTGTCTGTGGGCAACACAATGTCTCCTCTATAAGGTGAGTAGTAATCTATATTTTGCATAGTACTGTCGCCAACTCTGTTCCATTACATACAAGATACTACATATTAGACACGTAAGTGTTAAGCACATTTGGGAGGGAGGGAGGAATCAGTTTTGTTGACACATTTTAACTAGCATCCAAGGAGGATTCCATTACCCAACATCCTCCAGGGCTGAAGAAACTTCTTTTGAAAATGATCTTGTTAGTTCTCCCATTTTGATACCAAGCTTTTATTAAAGTTAATATCAACAACAGTTTATGCCAAAAGTGTTTTTAAAAGACACATTCAAACTTTGAATGTTATAGAATAATCATGGAAGTTTGGTAACTTACAATCTGCACATGTCCAGTTAATTCCCCATAATTTTAAAAGCCATAATCCTTCTTATGTCCTGCACTTCATTCTCACATTTTCAGAAAAAACTGTAGTGCAGTTATCAAAATTCTCCCCAATCATTTCTTCTAAATCAGCTTTACACTCATACTGAGACAATTCTGTTTAAATCTATGATGCACTTCAAGCTCTTACAAAGTTGGTCTAAATCAAACAATGGAAAGTCCAGAATGAAACTTCAATAATCTGGAAAGGACAGATTGCTTCTCACAACATAGAAAAGTTGTTGAGTCACCCATATATGGGCATGACAATTAACAAGCTGTCTGTTCTCATGAATGGACCAGACACTGCCAAACTGTGGACAAGATACATATGAACCATCCAGTTGCTGAACATTCCACGCAACATGATGTGCTTCACTTTAATGACTGTTTCACAGTCTCTTTCCAGCAACACCAGTTTTTCTGAGAATTCTCCCTACAACACATCATTCCTGTAAGCCCTCCTTCCCTTTCCCCTCCCCCTCCCTCAGCCCCAAAGCACACTATGCCCTGTCAACCATCTGCCTTTCCACCTTCCTGCTCCCTCTCAAATGCTACACAAACCTTTTACCTCACCAATACACTTATGTGTATCCTTTGCAGCTCTCTGCTTCTATCAAGTGCTCCCCCCCCCCTCCCCCCTTACACACACACACACACACACACACACAAAACCAATTCATCCTCCCAACGCTGCACCTAACAACCCTATCCTTTCCTTACATCATCTCTTCACGCTTCCCCAGCAGCACTAGCATCTTCCACCATGCCTAAACTGCTATTCCTCTCCTTCCTTACCCAATCCATGCCTAATCGTAATTCTTACACAGATTACCCACCCCAAGCTATTAGACTGCTGTTCACATCTGATGAGTAGCATGCTGTCCTTTCCACATCATTGTCACGCATAGTTAGGCAACAATGCAAAACACTGAAGATTTGCCTCACTGTCGTCACCCTCTGTCAATTCACCAGTTACACTGGGTCATTGGTATCCCGAGAGCAGAACTATGTGCTGCCTTTTTCTTTGGAAGATACTAAGAGGGCTGTGTTGACCAGAGAAATGCAAGCATCTCCACACAATCAATTTGCATCTTCCTTAACATGGTATGACAAGTATAGCAAGTACAACTTATTCTTTCTTTCTTTCCTACAGCGCATTTAGACACAAATGGGAAAAAGTCCTGAATAAATGTCCTGGAATATTATAAAGATGATGACAATGTCAAAATAAAGTTACCTTAAATAAGAGTACGGGATGGGATCGGAAGTCAACTGAAATTTTCCTTTCCCTTTTCTTTGTATGTAAGAGTTCCAAGAGAAGTATTGGCAGGTCGATGGAAGCGTGTTCTATGAATAATATCATGAAACAAATGACGGTATGGATAGTACCAGAAACAGTGAAAATTATGATGTGTAGTTGGAAAATTCAAACTCTTTGCAGAGCATCCACTTATTCATGAAAGTTATACTGAAACGGTTGTTTGAGAAAATAAATTTATTGTAATATTAGTTGTGTCTAGATTATTACTGAATATATATGTTTTTGAACTTTGGATTCTGATGGACATTTAGACAGAATTATGGGAATGAAAAAACAATGAATTGGTAATTTTAAATATCAAAGAATTCTGTACAATGGGATGACTAAGTTTAAAGTGAAACAGAGAATTTATGGATCTTAGGTAATTTTCTTCACTTAAATGAAAACAATGTATTGTTCTGTCATTCTAATTATAAATAAAGGTGTAAAGATGCATTAATCTCTATTAATATAGTGGTACAAGTAACTGAAACTTTATACATTTTTTTGTCTTTAAGTACTGAGGAGTCCTCCATAACCAAAGAAGATGAAGTACAAGGCATCTACATGTACATGATGTAGACCTACATTCTGCAAACCACTGTGAACTGCATGACAGAGGGTACATCCCTTTGTCTCAGTTATCAGGGTTTCTTCCTATTCCATTCACATACGGAGTGTGGGAAGAATGATCAAATGCCTCTGTGCATGCTGTAATGATTCTAATGTTATCTTCACAATCCCTATATGAGCGATATGTAGGGGGTTGTAGTACACTCCTAGAGTCATCATTTAAAGCCGGTTCCTTAAACTTTAGTTAGTAGGCTTTCTCAGTCAAGATTCTGCCAATTCAGTTTCTTCAGTATCTCTGTGACAGTTTCCTATGGATCAAACAAACCTGTGACCATTCATGCTTCCCTTCTCTGTATTCATTCAATATCCCGTTAGCGCTATTTGGTAAGGATCCTATAAATTTGAGTAATATTCTAGAACCAATCGCCCAAGTGTTTTGTAAGCAATCTCCTTTGCAAACTGATTTCACTTTCCTGGCAGTTTTGTAAATATTAATTACGAAAAATTTACAAAAAAATTGATTTTTTTGTCATATCACTTTGATGCAGTACTATTTTGGCTGTGTGGAATATTTTGAAAAGTTAAATCACATTCCACTTTCATTGTCAAACATACCTTTAACAACTTTATTGTAAATAATATATTAAAATTATAATGAATATTGTCTAGTTCTATTAATACAGTTTTGTTGATGGAGCTAGTCAGGCACACTGGGTACCAAAAAGAATTGTTACAACCTTATCAAATCTCAGCTGTGGTGCAATACAGCACCATGGTTACAAGAACACCTACAATGGAGACAGGATCAATGGAGACAGATATTCACTGATGAGACGAGGATCTTTCTCACAGAAGATTGTGGAGGTAGCAGGTACCAGTGCACTTCTCAGCCATGTGATACCAAAGACTCAGCACACAGGTGGTTCAGACATGTTTTGGGCTGGTATCATATCTAGATGTATAGGCTCTACCAATATGAAGAGTACAACATTTTAGTCATGGGTTTGTATTTCAAGACAATAATGCACGGAGCATAGTATATCCTCTTCATGAATGCCTTCTTATAGACAAATGAATAGAATGGAATGTTGTACCTGCTGACACGAAACCAATTAAGGGCACTTCATACCACCTGACACTTGCAGTGCATTGCTGCAGGAGCCCTCCCCAAACTCTGCATGACCTCTGGAGGGCAGCTGTCTAAGAGTGGGACAGGACAGAGCAATAACATCTCTAACAACTTATGGACAATACAGGGTGTTTCAAAAAGGACTTTATAACTTTGAAAATTCATATAAATTAATTCTTAGTACCGACAGAGGTGGTTGTAGTGTCAATTTGTAGGGAAATACATCAAGTTTTGACTTGTGTAGTTCGTTAGTGCTGAACTGCACTGTAAGGAGCATTAGTGGCAATTGCATTAAAGGACAGGACCCGAGTGAGCTAGCTCTGTGTTTCGGCTTGAAGAATCAAAGTCGGCAACAACAGTTCAGCGTAATTTCCGTACCAAGTGCATTAAAGGTCCTCCTAGAAGGCCTACAATTTATGAGTGGCATAAATGTTTTGTAGAAACAGGGTGCTCAGTAAAACGTGGGAAATCATCAAGTCATCCAAGCACATCTGATTACATTGTTGAGCAAGTGAGATAACGTTTTGTCAACAGCCCTACAAAATCGACCCAGCGCGCATCTCGCAAACTGCAAATCCCACATACAATTGTTTGGTGTGCATTGAGAAACCGTTCGCATTTGAAACAGTACACACTGACAATCATACAAGCAATAAAAAGACAGTGATAAAATTGCTCGCAATAACTTGTGTGTGAATATGTTAAATCAATTACATGAGGATGAACATTTCTTGGACAAATCATCTTTTCTGATGAGTCGACTTTTCAGTTAAGTGGCAAGGTTACCACACACAACTGTAGGATTTCTGGCAGTGAAAACCAAAATCAAACATTGCAACATGTTTGTGATAGCCCTAAACTCATCATTTTTTGTGCACTGAGCAAGAACAAAGCGTATGGCCCCCTTTTTTTTATTTCCCCCTGAGAGAACCATCAATGGCATAGTGTACCTGGATATATTACAACAATTTTTGATATCACAGATCGATGAAGATGACCGAGAACGAAATGTTTGCTTCATGCAAGATGATGCACCACCCCATTATCTGGCTGATGTGAGGAGTATTTCTCAGTGACCGCTTTCCAGGTCAATGGACTGGCAGTGGTGCGCCAATTGTGTAGCCTCCACGTTCCCCAGACTTCATACCACTCTTTTTTTTTTTAATGGGGATTTATCAAGGATATCATGTTTGTACCTCATGTGCCAGCTTTTCTACCTGAACTTAGAGCAAGAATTTATACCACCACTGCGCAAGTTACACCTGCAATGCTACAGTGAGTTTGGCAAGAAATTGACTTCCGATGAGATGTATGCAGGATAACCAACGGAATCCACAAACAACATCTTTAATTTAAGGTAAAAAAGCTTGATGCATTTCCCTACAAAATAAAACTAAGCCCAGCTCTGTATCTTCTTTCAATAAATTTATTTGAATATTTAAAGTTGTAAAGTTCTTTTTGAAACACCCTGTATGTCAATAAGGATAGAAGCACATTGCAATGCAGTGTAGCTGGAAGGTACAAGTTACCTAGCAGCAGCTTTTGATTTCACAGATGAGTACTTTCGAAAAGACCACCTTTAATTTTTGTTATTGTTTTGATTTTCATGCATCGTTCAATTATTTCTTTAGTTTCATATGCCTTATTTTTTCATTCCCCACTCCCCTTGAACGTACACCCACATACTTTCACATATCTGTGAAGAGTGAAAAACTTTTGTTGAGTAGTTTACGTCATTCTGCCAGTTATGGAAGCCACTGGAGCTCATTAAACTTTCTTACTTCCTCCAAATTAGCTGGTGATTCTTTTACACCCTAACAGTTTTTTTTTAAATATAATTTCGACAGGGCATTCACCATTTGTGTTTCCCATCAGTTGTTAGGCTCCAATATACTCCCTGCACAATTAACATGGGGTGCATCAAGTGTCATTTCAGGCAAAACAATACTGGAGTGGATCTAGAGCAGAAAAAAAGCAGGATACCCTTTCACTTCCCCCGTGGCATCTGGCATCCTGATACACACTCACAGTCAAAGCAGTTTTAAAGCAATGAGGAATTTAGTCCATGTTTCCAACAGTCCCTGGTTTCAGAAAGTTGTAGAATTTGGAAAGCTTCAAAACAGGAACACTGATGAACAATGATTTTTTGGCTGCTTTGTGGATGGGATTTATGGTTGTCTTGTTAAATGCTGCACTCACACAACAAGGCAGGCATCAAAATATTTTGTAAATGCCAGTATACTTTCTATTTTATCTAATTTTGTTTTACTGAAGGCTTGTCTTTTACAGATGTCACATTATTTAGAATACAACATCTGCGTCAAATGGCCATTAATGTTTATCCTAGAATATATACCAGCATGAAGCATTATCTTCATAAGATAGCACTATTGTTCATATAAGACATGTCGTCTCAAACGTGGTACACATTTTAAAATTGGTAAAGAACTGAATCAATCACAATTGAGCAGTGTTCCATACATGTGGTATTCATCTGCATGCTGCTTACGAACTAAAAACCCAGCATCTTTTGGACTATTAACATTACAGCGGAACATTACAAGTGCAGTACCAAATGTTTCATGGCTTAACAGCATCTGTCATATGTAGAATTAGGAGTACTGATTTGCTGATAGTTTAATAAGAGATAATTTTATAAATTTGCATTTGAATGTGCACAGTTGTGAACATATTAACAACAGGACACTTTTTGATGGGCTCCCATTTTAGCTTGGATAGCAATTATGATAATAATTATGTCCAGCATACATTCCGTAGGATTATAATAGAATTAAAGTAGCCATGAGTGATGGGGCAGTTCTGAATACTTTCTTTTCATTCTGGCTGCTGCACACTGCTCATACCTCCAACAGCAATGATCACTTAGTAAAACTGCACAGAGAAAGGCTTATACTCACACAGCCTTCCGTCAACACACTGCCAGTATTATGCTCCAAAAAAAGAAACATTTCCCACACAAAGCCCATAATGCTGAATCTTTCTTCACAATACAATATACACCAATATCACTCAGCATGCCTCTTCATTAGTCACACCACTGTTAGACACAAATGGCATACAGTAACTCAGCAACTGATCAGTCACTGAAACTAGTTTATTGCCGAACATAATTAGCAATTTTGGCTGACAATGGCCATCCGCATATCATAAATTACATGCTGTGGTTCAATCCTACCACTGGGGAAACCACATTGTCATGTTTTCACAGTGATGGGATTGAACCACAGTATGCGTTTCATGAGTGCCGAAGCCAGCTGAAAATGGTAGTTTTGTTTGAAATTGGTGTGATGCTGCAATAAATTATTTTGAAAACAATCAATCACTATAGCCTTCAGCCTGATTAATATGTTTTAAAACAAGATCCATCACTATCTTCTTGCATTCTACAGAAATGAAAGATAGAAGCAACACTGATAGCAGTACCAAAGGAACACATTACCACATTACTCACATTTTTGGTTAGGATAATGATGCATGAAAGTTCTCATTTTTGTAAAAGATGATTTCATAAAAATAAATAAATATAATGAAAATACTAGTATGTGCCTATATAGATCTTTCACTTGCTTATTTGTATCCGCACTTGCCGAATGATCCCTCAGTTTTACACCTTTCTAGCAGTACACACTGACAAGAGGAGCAGATTACAAGTTGCATTTTAATAATCATATGTTCATGAGTACAGGGCACAATTTCTGTTTTTTAATGTGTACTGTGTCAAAAGTTATAATAAAAATACAGTAAACCAATACCACACACAAAAGAGATTTAATTTGACAGCTTTTTTAAAAAAACAGTATATAATGTTAACCAGATATTTTCTTGGTGAGCACATTTTTCTGTATGGTATGTTCCTATCTTCAACTTATAAAATAAAAATACAACATGAAAACTTTTTAAAAAATAATAAAACCATCAGAATGCTAACTGTAACATCTACTTAGTATCATGTTGCAGGACCGAACACTCTTTATACCTTTTTTTCAGAATGTTAAAGAAAAAAATTGCTACCAAGTCTTCTTTTTTCCCAATAACGTACCTTTACAGGTGCCACCTGCGCAATGGATTCTTTAGCAATAGCATTTTCTTTGACATTCTTCTTTTCATCAGCTGGTGCAAAGAGACCAGCCTCCTTCGGAACAGTATTTTGCACTGTGTTCGCAGTTGAGTTATAGTCAAAATCTAAAACAAGTGTCAGCAAAGTGGTGATTTGTAAGTCAATGCCAAAAAACTCAATAAAAGCAAATTATAAATTCTTAAAGGATTTTTTAGCATTATTTTATCATAAACGACCTCAACATCGTATTTAATGGTGGCGACATGTCTCTTTGTTAGTGTCACCTTCAATCAAACCTCTACTTGATTCACTCTGAAGTGAGTTTCAATGTCTGTTCACTATAATATAAAATAGATACTGCTTGAGAATTATGAATCCATAAACGTGCTTAATTATCTGCTGGTGTATTGTGAAGGTGACTTCATTCTCTATTCTGAAGAGTGAAATTGTGCACCAGGAGATGGAAAGGAAGGAAGATCAGAGTTTAATGGCCTGTTGGTAGGTTGGTCATTACAGACGGAGCACAAATTGAGATGACAAAAGAATGGGGAAGGAAATCAGCCATGCCTTTTCCAAAGGAACCACCTCTGAATTTCCCTGAGGAACTTTGTGGAAATCACAGAAAATCTAAATCTGGATGGTCAGACAGGGATTTGAACCATCACGTAGAGGTTCACAGCAAAATACGGATGACTATAAAAATAATATCTGATACCATTCCAGGATAAGATCTCAACAGGACTGCTGCAGATGTAATGGTCATTTCATATCCTACCACAATTTTTAGATAATGAATCTGATATGATGGAGCCAACTTTTTTTATGACAGCCAATAATGCTTTCATCCTACATAAAGCAAAAAGGTATAATCAAGACAAAGGTTGTATTTGACAAATTTTCTACTTTCACTACAATGCATTTAAACTTAATAATGTTTATGTGCTAAGTTTTTAGTAAGTTTATTTTATTTTCTAACTAAATTAAAAAAGAACCCTTCTACTTCCTAAATTGGTTTTTATTTTTGTACATAATGTTATGAGAATGAAAAGGTAGATATTTAAAGAGATGTCGAAGATAACTATGATTCTGTTGAATGCATGCTGCAAAGGGTCTAGAACTAAATGTGTTAACAAAATGTCACAATTTGTCAGCATGTACCCACACAAAAAATTGAAAACACATTACATTTCTAAAAAAAAAAACAAAAAAAAAAAAAACAGATGTTTGATATCGTGAATTACTGCGAACATGATTATCTGCTTCTAAATAAAACTGAGGTGGAACCCTCTACACCACATATGAATGCACAACATGTGATACAAACACGGATTGCTAAATGATGCTAGTGATTAGAAACTTGAGGAATCTGCTGTCATATGATGAGTATATGAACTGGTTGTGTTGATCTAACACTCTAAGTTTCGGCGGCGCTCAGGCCCAGGTTGAAATCATTGGGTCAAATGACAAACATGCCATCAGTGAGTCATATAAATTTGAGAAACTTGACGAGTTCTTGAAATATCTCAACAGCATTAATAGTAACATCCAGTTCATTATGGAGGTAGAAAATAACAGTGGATTGCCTACCCTCAACATCATCGTCTTCCGCAAAGGAAGTGGATGCCTTGGCCACACCATCTGTACTTGCATGCCATCAGCCATCATCCCCTAGCACAGAAGTACACTATGTTACAACCTTTGATGCATCATGCAAGAACAATATAACATACCGATAACCTTCCCAATGAGCTGAGCCACCTATACATCGTGTTGAGAACAACAGCTACAATGTTCATCAAATAAATGATGTGATCTCAAGCAATATTCACAATAAGACCACTGACGAGGAGCAGGAAAAAACTTTGCTTTCGTGCTGTTCTGAGGCCCAGTACTGGGTACGATAATCTGCCTACTGAAAAGACACAAGATAAACTTGATCTCCAGATCTCAAGACACAAATCCAACAATTACTGAGACCAGTTAAAGATGCAGAACATCTCAGAACACCTAGGGGTCTACAAGATGCCTTGTGAGTCTGGTCAGCCTTACATTGGATAAACAATACACACTGTAGAACAACTCAAGAAGGAGTGTGAGAGGTTTTATCCCCTAAGCTGGCCAAGAAATTTGATTTGTATGGGCATGCTTTACAAAACAATTACTACATCAAATATGAGGAAACGTTTGTCATGACTTGCACTAATGGCTTCTGGGACTGTGTAATTAAAAAAGCCATCAAAATAAAAATAGCCAACAACACCCTTAATAGTGCTGGCAGCATGCATCCCAGCATGGCATGGGATCCAGTGAATGCAGTGTTGAAGCAGCACATCAAATATCGAGTCAACTTATGCCCATAAATGATGATGTCATGACAGGGTGTATATGTGGACAAGGAAAAAAAATTCCTAGATTTTCTGGTTAAAAATACATTTTCCTCCGTGTGAAAACACACTTTTTCCATGTTAAGTGACAGTATATTTTCCCTCAGAACTGTAAAATTTATCAATCCTTTGAATGGTTATGGTTTATATAAGGGAGTAGAATTTCCTGGCACTTTGGAAAACGAAACTTGGGAAAAAAACACTTTTGGAAAAATCTCTGATGTGCAGAAACATGTACGCTGCATATTTTCATATTACGAAAGTATAAATTCGAATCCACCAAACACCGCGTGTTACTTTCCAAAGCATTGAAATCGAGATTGTGTTGGGCTTTTGTAAGCCAGTCATACAACATGTCATGTGATCTTGCCAACTGATGACAGCGGATATTTAGAGCATAGGACACGTGATGTAATCAGCCAATAGCAACATCACTTAAGTAGCGTGAATACACCAACACACAAACAGGAAAAGTTAATGCTTTAAATTAATATACATAGTGTTGCTACAAGAAAAGCAAAGCTTTCACTTATAATATTGGTCTCTACGGTTAATAAGAAAATTTGCTCTCTTTACTGCCTATTAGCTAATAACTTGCTGTTTTGTGCGACACAAAATTAGATATAGGATACATAAAACCAGTAAAGACAGGAGACAAGCAAGACAATACACATTTCTTCAATACTTAGCTCTTAGCAATTTTTTTCTCTCTAATCTTCCTACAGCTTTACATGGTGTGCTTTCCTTTCTGCGAAAGAGTCTATAACCTCATCAAAGTTCATCAAACGTTTTGGTACACAAAAAATGGAAATGTCACTGTCGAATACTGACTGATATGGTTTCTTGATCTGATTACATCTATTCTGTCACTGTCTACCAGATAAAACAAAATAGGCCTTTCTAATATTGCAGCAATTATAACAGACACCAAATAAACGAGACTGTTTTGGCACAAATGGTCGTTTTTATAACATGACAGAACGTAACTCACAAAAAACCAATATCAAATACCTATTAGGCCAACTACAAGCAAAAAGCTTTATGTTAGGAAATAGTTTCACATTTAATTCATACGCTCCAGTTTCTCAAGCACGAGATCGAAAAGTAGTTGTACGAAATTTTTATATAAATTTGGAATTGTCATTTTCTTCCATAATTTGTGTGATTTCCCCACTTCTTTTCCTTCCTTGTTCTAGCAAACAATCTTGCCGTCAGTAATTCTGTAACTACTTTGCCATTGTTAAAACTTAATCGCCAGTAACTTCACTAACCCTGCCAGAATCACTGGTTTGGTTATCTCACAATTATTCTCCAATTAGGCACGGTTACATGTTCGTGCGACGCATTTTCCGCACTACTTTCAGAATAGAACTTAAGCGGCTGCTAGCCAGGACTGTAAAACTGGCCCTTACTAGTGTAGCGATATGGCCAAAAATTATCTGCCAAAATTTCATTTTCTTCGACACACCAAGAAGATAATATGTAATCTTCCTTACCTGTTATTCCTGTTAGTCATTTATTTCCACTCTGGTAGTCTGAATCTATGGATTTTGATAGTAATTATAACAATGCTGATCATTCACAAACCCAATCAACCACATAATCAGACAGTAATTGGCATTCATCCATTCACTTTACTACACTCAGCTCGTATAGCCCCATCCCCTTTTGTCTGCAGGAAAGTTTATTTCTAGCTGCAATGAGGATTCCCCTTACAAAGACATCACATACACTATGCATCACTCAAAAAATCAACTTATGATTCATTCAGAAAGAAACTTGTAGTGTGTTCAAAAATGTTCAGAAACCAACAGGGATGTGTTTGAAAATCATATGAATAATTGATAGACGAACATGCGCTGGATGCTTGCCAGCTGGGTCAGATATCTCAGTTTGCCACCCCCCCCCCCCCTTTCCTACATCCAGGAAGCTGAGCATGCGTAAATCTGGTAGCTTGGGCACGTCAGTAAAAATTTTCTCAGCAGCATCTAGCTGCTGCTTGCTGCGGCTGCTTACACAGCCAACAGCTACATTTCTGTGGCCAGAAGCAGGAGAAGGTACTACACATATGCGACTTAACTGTGCATGAGCCCACTCGTAAGTGCTGAAATGAATCTAATGTAAACAGTTGTGACGTCGTGCTCATCGGAGGCAATTTTTTTGTCATGTAGCATTGCATAGTCTTCCTAAAGCCAATTACACATTTTGCTGTTGGCAGATGCTTGTACCTGTATAAGCACTGCGTTTTGTTGTTGTATATGGCGCATTTCCTTTGCAATTTAAGTTTTATTTTCATTTTTTTTTTCTCTCATTCATGTTTTAGTGCTGCAGTATTATTCCGCAGTAGCCAGATACAGTAATTTCCTTTGTTAGAGTATCGGCTCTCACCAGTCATAATTACAAAAATTTAACTGAAAACTAAAACAATCCAAGCAGACCATCCGAGGTCTGCAGGGGTGATGAAAGTGACAGATGGCATGCCAGAGGCAGCAGACAACACAGATAAAATAGGGATGAGCAAAGGTAGGAGTGGAGGAACCATTTCTGCCTCCACAAGATCGCACACCATCCTCCTGTCAGCAACGAACTGTTGAGTGGGGGCAGGGGTCATACTGGGGCACGGGGTGAAGATGAGAGTCATGGCTGGTGGCGAGTCTGGTGCCTGAGACAGGTGCTGGAGATGGCAACGGGATGGTGGTGCCATTTGTATCTGTGTTCGTGGCAGGAGCTGACTGTGATGACAAATGAGATAGATGGGCCTGGCTGCGACATCAAGCAACTGATAAACCCACCCACCCCTCGTCCGTGACCGACAAAATCACTGTGTGTCCTCCCCAGTTGCTGGCTGAACTTGCGTGTCCTGACTCAGGCATCTTGTATGTAGGTGGGTGTATATGCAACCTGGGCAAGTTGCATGGAATGCAGGTGGTGTAACGGGGTGCGATGTTGGCACCCATGCAATATTTCGACTAGTCTATTCCCATACACAGGTATCGGCCGATATGTTGTGCAGGAGATGTGCAAGGCTGCATTGGTAAACATTGTCTGCAGGTCCTGCTGCATCTGTGTCTTGAATGTACAGATGATCCACTTAGCCTCTGCAATGGAGGCAGAGTGAAAGGGGGTTGCAGTCAGGTGTACAATGCCATATCAAAAAGTTGCTTAGTAATTTGAGTAGTCTTATCTGTTTCTCACATTATGTGGGACACAATGAAACAATTGGACAAAAGAGTATAATCAATAAGTGAAATGGTGTGTTCACAATTATTGGGCATACATACTAATTGCAATTTAAGATCTGTAATAGGAAGATGGATTGATAAATTCCATTAAAAATTATAAATAAATTTTATTCACAAAAAGCCTTTATTTGTAAATTGTAAACTTTCATGGTTGGAAATGTCACAATTAATAAAATGTTCTGACCTGTTACAATGTGGTGGAATGGATTTCAAATAAAAACGCAACTTTTCTCTCCATCTGCAGAGAACATTTTCAAGGGGAAGCGTAGCTTCTCGAGTGTCGATTCTTACCCTGGCTTGCTACTGACTGCATTAAAATTCCACAGAAGCATACATAAATGGAATTTTGCTGCAATCAGTGGCGAGTCAGGGTGAGAATTCAACACTCAAAGCTATGATCCCACGTTTTAATGTGAAAGCCATTTGGCCATGGCATAATAGCCCATAACATTTCATTAGTTGTGGAACCTTTATTTCTTTCCATAATCTCCATCGAGTTCAATGTAATTAGTTAATCAAGACTTACATTTTTATTCTCTTAAATATTTATTCTCATATGTATATAATGCTCAATTACATTGAAGCTCACCTTCAACAGATGAAAATTTCTTTCAAACATTTACCCAAAATTATGAGCAGCAAAAAGTTAAACAGACATAATATGTGGAAGATGTGGGATGGCTAACTACACTGAGAAACAAATTAAACAGTTATTTTTTCCAAATGCTGTAACTGTCTCTCACTGCAAAATAGAAGTTTGTACAAAGGTGCCTACAAATTTCCTCTGTAATAGTCCAAAAGCGTGGTGCCCTATGACATCACCCTCGGGCTCAGGAATGCTTCACACAGTGAGGTGTTGACATATGCAGGAAAAAGATCAGAGCTAAGAAGCTCATGTGACTTATAAGGTGGCTTATAACTTTCCAGTCCAATTTTTCTACTCACTGCATTCTCTCCTCTCCTCTCTCTCTCTCTCTCTCTCTCTCTCTCTCTCTCTCTCTCTCTCTCTTTCTTTTTTTAATAAAATGTAATAGCAGGGCACTTGACAACTATTTTCTTTTACACTAGCTTTTGAAACTACATAAGGTATTTTTGTTTATGACTGTTTACATCTTTTTTCTGTATGGTACTTTTTAAAATATTCTCCCGGAGGAAGTCCACGATTCCTCTTGCGTGTTTTGCAGCAGAATATTGTTTCTCTTCTTCCTCCTTTTTCCTTGCATTTGTTAGAAATCCTTTGCTGATTTTTTTTTTCTTTTTTTAAATTTTGCACTATAAAATGCACCTTGTCATTTAGTCTCTCCTTGAATACAGACAATGATGGTCTTCTTCTCTTCTTTGAATTTATATTTCTCATCTGGCACACTAGCTGTCTGATTAGATTTTTTTCTATGGGAAAGATGGATCTGCAGTTGCTCTCCACATCAGTTCTTGCCTACTGAGTGAAGAATATAACTATTACCTTCAGCAACTTCAATCAGTCAGAAGAAGAATGTTTTCCACCTCCTGTGCGATCATACTGTAACACCATAGCAATCACAGTACTCATCAGCCTCATCCACTCCTCCTGTAAACTTCAGGTGTACCAAAATAACAGTGGGTTTCAGGAAATCCACAAGCTCTTTCTTCCTATAACCAGTAATCAATTGGGCCTGAGAACCAAAGAATGTACTCAACATTGTCACTAACCTCTCATCATGGAATGAAAGAAACATTTTTCGCATCGGGAAAGTGGCAAGCAGTGTGAAGTTAATCTGCTGGAGCAATAGCTCAAAGCACACTCTAGGAGCCAACAGAGAAGAGGGATGTGCCCCATACTGGCGGACAAAGGAGTCATTGAAGGAGGAGGCATAGGATGGGTGGCCAGGCATGGTATCCACTGAGGAGAACATTACATCAGTATCACAATGGTAGTTCAGCAGCTTCTGCACAGAGATTCTCAACCAGGTTAGTGTGAAAGGTGCCAGTGGCCAGACGGATGCCATGATGGAGGATTGTATTTAGACAGCATAAGATAGATGGATGTGCAGATGCATAAACAGAACACTAATAGTCTAGTTTTGAACAGACAAGGGATCAGTACAAACAGAGGAGGACACTGACAGACAATGTACAGCGGACAGCTATTTATGACACGTCAGGGGACCAAGAAAGTTTCCTATCACACATGAGTCCCAGGAATTTCATAGTTTCAACGAATGGAAGAGCAACAAGCCCAAGATGTAAAAACACGTCGAATAAACCCACTGCACAACCAGCAAATCATACAAAGGATTTTGTCAATGCTCATGTGTAAAGATGATCAAGCTATTGCTGAAGACGCAGCTCAAAGAGACAAGTCTACGGTGAACTGCAAAAGATCACAAAATCATCAACGAAAAGGGAGCCAGAGATGCTTGGCAGGAGACAGGCCATAATAGGGTAAATGGCAACAGCAAAGACGATGCTCAGGACAGAGCCCCGAGGCATCCTGTTTTCCTGGATAAAGGTGTCCGACAAGGCAAACCCACAAATACCTTGAAACCCGTATCTTTTCAAAATTCCTGAAGGAAATGTAGAGAGTACGGAGGATACCAGTCCTCCAGCAGGTGTCGTAGGCTTTCTCCAAATCAAAAAACACAGCCACAGTCTGGAATTTCTGCAGAAAACAGTTCACGACATGGGTTGACAAAGTAACGAGATGGTCTACTATAGAACAGTTGTGCAGTGGTTAATAGATTGTGAGACTTGAGCCACCATAACAGCTGGGCATGACTCATACATTCCATCACCTTGCAAACACAGCTTGTGAGAGAAATGGGGTGGTAGCTAGAAGGTAGGTGTTTGTCCTTACCAGGCTTAGGGTGTGGGTATGACAGTGGCTTCATGCCAGCATCTGGGAAATAAGCCATCCACCCAGGTGCAATTGTACAAAGGAAGGACAAAGTGCTTGCCCACAAGGGAAAGGGGCTGCAACATCTGAACGTGAACATGGTTCAGCCCTGGGGCAGAAGACCGGGAGGACGTCAGAGTGTGATCTAGCTCACGCTTAGTAAAGGCAGCACTGTAGCATTCACGATTCTGAGAGGAGAAGGCTATCACTCAAGCCTGCTCCACTTGTATCCAATGGTGGAAGGCAGGGAGATAGAGGTTGGAGTTCGAAATCTCTGCCAAATACTGACCCAAGGTGTTGGAGATGACATCATATGCTATAGTCAAGCCGCAAAGTGGGGAATGAAGCTTGGTCCCAGAGAGCCTCAAAGATTGACCAAACGATGGAAAGAGGAATGGAACTGTTTAAAGAACTACTAAATGAAATGTAGCTAGTATTTTTGCTATCCCCAAGAATGCAACAACACTACTCACAAACTGTTAATAACAAATGCAGTTCACCATTATAGGATGACAGTTAAAAATGCGGAGAGCATGTCTCTGCACACGCCTCAGTCCACCAACGGACAGGAACACCACACGGTAATGGTGAAGTGTGAGGAATGAAATGTTCTGCAGTGATAAGGATAATGTTTGTAAGGTATTCGACCTGGTCATCACAACTGGAGAAATGTTTTTCAATGAAGGTCGCTATGTAGGGGTAAAGCCTCCATTTGGCCTTAGAAAGTTGCCAATTGGATTTACAAGTAGGTGGGGTATGAGTCGGCAAAAAGACAGCACATGGGAAATGGTTGCTCAAGCATGTGTCAGAGAGAACGGACCACTCGAGACAATGGGCAATCTGGGCAATTCAGAACAAGAGATCCAAATTGGAATAGGTGTGAATGGAGTCTGGGTGCTCCAGCGTTAAGGCCAATGAGAAGGAGAGTTGATTGAGGTCAGCCGAGAGGATACCTCTCTGACAGGTTCTGTGAGAGCCCCAAAGGGGATGGTGCACATTAAAGTCACAGAGCACCAAAAAGGGAATTGCCCAATAAGCTGGAGAAAGTCTGCCCTGGTGACACTGAATGACAGAGGAATGTAGATGGTACAAAGAGAAAAGTCGAAGTGAGGAAGAAAAATGCAGACCACAAGAGCTTGCAGCCGGATGTTCAGCGATTTGATTTGACTATGAACATCATCCCACAAGAGCAGCATGACTCCCCCATGAGATTGAACACCATCCTTAGGGGGAAGGTCAAAGCTGACCGGAAAGAAATGCGAGAGGTCAAAGCAGTCACGTGGAAGCAATTTTGTTTCCTGGGAGCAGAAAACAAATGGATGATTCCAAGAGCAGCCGTAATTCCTTCTTGTTGGATCTAATGCTGTGAACATTCCATTCGAGGAGAGTCATGATGGGCGAAAGGGAGGATGGAAAAAATGAAAGGTTGTCACCTCAGCAGCTGCCGAGTGAGAGCCTTCAAAGACTCACTGCTACAGGGCATAGAGACCGAGGATATCCTGCTCCATAAGATCTACAGAGGTGTTGGCATTCTTCCTCAGTCAGTCTGCAGATTCCATAACAAAAAATTGGTTGGTGGTGCGCACCAGCGAAACGGAAGTCATCCAGATGAGGCTATCACGCAACGGCACTGTTGACGAGGATCGCCGAGTCAGCAAAGGAGAAGACTGTTTGCTTTTGTTTGATTTCTGGGAGCCTTTGCAGTTGGCAGAGGAAGGCTCAGATGTTTGTTGGCCGGAGGGACCTAAAAAGTCTTTACGGGAGTATTCCTGCCTATTGTGTAGCAGGTGATTTCGCAGCTAGAGGTGAAAATTTGGTGGCTTGTTGGATGGCTGGAGGAGGAAAAGAAGATGAGGATGCTACAGTGATACAGGGTGATTTTAAAGCCACGGTGTCGAATTTGAGGTTGCAAGTTTGTGTGGCCATGTCCTTTGTGTAGCAAGAATGATACTGTAAGTGCCAAATGGTAGAACGCAGGGCTTTCAATTAGCCAACAACTTGTGAGCGACACGGTAAGGCACTTTTTTTCTTCACCCAGGTCTCCTGGATGGCCCACTCATCGAGATACACAAGACCTTCTCGATATGAGCCTACATGGTTGCCACTGCAATTGATACAGTGGAGCAAAGGAGGTGGGAAATCGCCCTTGTGAGCATCCCTATCACTAGTAACACATTGGCTGGGTTTCAACACAACATCTGAGTGTGGTTGAAATGTTGACATTAGTAGTAGTGCACTGGGTTTGCAATGTGCAGTTGGACCTTGATGGCTTCATAGCCTGCTTTGATCTTTTATGGTAGCACTACTCAACCAAATGTACAAAAGAGAGTGCATGCACGCACTAAGGATGCATCAACCTTTTTCACCACCCGATGGACTGCAGTGATGCCCTGATCAGAGAGGTAAGTCTAGATTTCTCTCTCAGCAATACCATCGAGCAGCCTTGTGCACATAAAACCATGCAGAGAATTCAGTGTTCGATGGGCCTCCATACGAACAGGAAAGTCATGGAGAAGCAAAGCTACAAGCAGTAGTTGTGCCTCTGAATCACAATTAGTCTTCAAAACCAAAGTACCATTGCATAAGCGAGAGTAGGATTTCATAGGCCCTGCAATTGCATCCAAACGTTTCTGAATAATATAAAGATTAATCAAAGCAAAGGACTGACCGTCTTCAGTAGATGAAACCACAAAGAACGGAGTGCTCCCAGGACAGTGTTGGAATTATTAACCTCATGCTGTTTACATTTTGTAGATGTAGACTGAGATGAATATGACTGGCTCATTGTGAGATAATGCCCCATGATTGCAAGCACCTTCGATGGCATACTACTACTAACTGAGGGCCACCCCAGAGAGGAGCTCACTCCCCTTATGTGATTGTTGACACCTCAGGTCACACCTCCCGAACTTAGAGGGACCAATGGACAATTTGGGAAGGTAACAGCTCAGCCAATCAGCCTTCCCTGGGCCTGGCTTGTACCAGGCAGAACAATGTGAACATTGCCTGTTAAACCACAAATTATGCATTACCCAGTCACCTGTTATGCACCAGACATGTGGACTGGCCTTCAGGAGCACACAGGGAGGAAAAAGAAACAGAAGAACCTAAAACACCAATGCAAAGGGAGGATAGGAGAATGAAAGAGGAAAAGAAGGAAGAAAAAACAGTGGAGAGACTGTTTGGACCCCAGACTACTGAAAATTCAGAACACATACCCAAACACATTCCACCCAAGTTCCCCAATGGAGGGCAGAATGGAAGAACAGGTGGTGTGAGGCTGGGGCTATGAAAACCAAGCTTGAAGTCACCAAAGACTGGTGAGCAACATGTGGGGTTATTCAAGCATGTGTCATTGTCACGGAGACTGAGTGTGATGTCACAAACACCACACTCTTGCACCAAGCGAAAATACGAGGGAAGGCAGCCGGGGGCGGCGAGGTTCGCCGAGGGCTAGTCCAACAACACGTTTCCTATACCACCTTTAACAGTAGCATCAAAAAATGTGTCACTGCTGTTGACCAGTCACCAACCAATTCTTATTTTGTCACACAGACCTTGACAAAACAAACTGCATGGGCATTTTCAATCTTATAAAAGTAAGGTCCATGTGTAAAAGTAACCATTTTATTTACCAGCTATGCTGCAATTACTGTGCAGCATTCTATGTGAGAATAACAAAAGGAAGATTAGTATTCAGTATCCCTTCAACAGTGAGGTCATTAGAGACAGAGCAGATTAGAGAAGGAGGGGGGAAAAAATCATCTGTGATCTCTCAAAGGAACCATCTCGGCATTGCCTTGAGCAACTTCAGAAACTCACAGACAACTTAATCTGGATGGCCACAAACAGATTTAAACAGTCGTCCTCCCAAATATGAGTCCAGTATGTTAACCACTGTGTCACTTCATTCGATGTGGTAATAACAACAACTAAGTAGTTGTCTACCTGCATGAATGACAACAATCCACATTACAGAAAATTTATTATGTCTTGCCAAGGGTCACAGAAATTTCTTCAGTTTTTGCATTGAAACCTATAATCATTTAAGTGGGGTGCTTATTCATCATCTTCAGGCTATGGTCTGTCACAATATTAAATTGTTACATGGACAATATCAGACACTACGTTTGAGAGCCCCAGCAACATAAGGGTGAAAAGTATTTAAACCGACAAACTCTGGGAGGTTGTAGGGGGACATAAAAACAAATATTTTTCCCTAATGTCATTTTTTCCTATGAGGATTATTTAAAACAGTGGAGACCGTATTATGCTCTTCAGTTGTTAGAGGGTGTATTACACTCTTCAGTTGTAGGCAACTGCTGTCCACCAGTGTAGTAGTGCACTGTCTCTGTTTACTAGCCGGCCGCGGTGGTCTAGCGGTTCTAGGCGCTCAGTCAGGAACCACGTGACTGCTACGGTCACAGGTTCGAATCCTGCCTCGGGCATGGATGTGTGTGATGTCCTTAGGTTAGTTAGGTTTAAGTAGTTCTAAGTTCTAGGGGACTTATGACCACAGCTGGTGCGTCCCATAGTGCTCAGAGCCATTTTTTCTGTTTACTAATGGAGTGATACACCTGGAGTGAGTACACTGATATGGTTGGTGCGTACTATGAAGTGCACCACAACAGACGTGCTGCACAGTGGGTTTATCAACAACAATATCCTAATTGCCGTATCACGCAGCATATGACCTTTGCTGCTGTGTACCAACGTCTGCGTGAGACTGGGTCATTTAGCAGATTACCTGGACAGGGACGTCGTCGCACGGTAAGAACGCTGCAATTTGAGGAAGCTGTCTTGCAGCATGTGGAGCAGGATCCTTCAATCAGCACTCATACAATTGCACGTAACATGGGGAAGAATCAGACAAATGTAAGAACAGTCCTTCGAGAGCAATTCTTACGTCCATTTCACTTGCATCATGTCCACAACCTGGAACCAGTTGATTATCCACCCACAGCACAGTTTTCACTATGGTACCTGGAACGGTGTGAAATACATCCTACATTTCCATCCTCTGTGTTGCTTACCAATGAAGCAACATTCGGGCGTGATGGAGTCTTCAACATGCACAATTCGCATGTTTGGTGTAAGGATAACCCACATGCCACAGTTACTAGCACTCATCAAGTGCGGTTCTTCGTTAATGTGTGTGTCGGTGTTGTTGGGGACTGATTAATTGGGTCGTATCTGCTACCTAGGCCATTAAATGACAGACACTATTACAATTTTCTCGCCAGAGCATTGCCAGAATTGCTGGAAGACGTCCCACTCCCTACAAGACAACGCATGTGGTTCCAACATGATGGAGTGCCGGCACATTTCAGGCGTCGTGTGCATCGATTCATGGACCGACAGTTCCCAGGAACATGGACTGGCAGATGTGGTCCCATACCATGGCCTGCTCGATCCCCAGATATGTCCCCTCTGGACTTTTTTGTGTGGGGAGAGATGCACAATTTTGTTTGCGCAACTCCTGTTGCATCAGAAGAGGATCTGGTTGCCCGGATAGTAACAGCAGCAGCAGGAACAATTCAGGATACTCCTGGGGTTTTTGCCCATGTCAGACAGAACATGATCCGAAACTTCCTGGCAGATTAAAACTGTGTGCCGGACCGAGACTCTAATTCATGTTCTCATTCTGAGAACATGATCCGCATGTGTAACCTTTGTTTATGTGTCAATGGAGGCATTTTTGAAAATCTACTGTAATTGAAATTGGGTTGTGTTAATGTGTTGTCTTTTGGTCATAAAAAATGGAAAAGTGTTAGTCGCTTTAATTACTTTGCCGCCAGAGAAATCTTCCTCTACCAGTTTAAATACTCCTCATAGGGAAAAATATTTGTTTTGATGTCCCCTAAAACCTCCCAGAGTGTGTCGGTTTAAATACTTTTCACCCTGTATACAATTTTTGGAAAAGCTTTTAACAATACATCTTTATAGATATTTGCTGAACTGATGAATGAGATGTTAAAGCATTCCTGAAATACCAAACTTGATTGATCTCTAATATTAACTGTCCCCAAGAAAACTATCCTAGCCAAACCTGTAGAAGAGAAAACATTACAGTATAAGACATTTAACTATTTTGTGAATACAGAAGGATTTTTCAATTTTGTTTGGAATACTTCCAACCCAATGGGAGTTTAAGGTTTGAACACTTAATTACTTTATGGACCTACTTAAAAAAAGTTTAACTACCCTTAAATAGTGATTATGTAGGCTTTCCCGGCGTAATAAGTCTTGAAAGTCTCTTCGGGTTTGCTGCCGGATCCTAAAATCAACTTGACTCGATATTTCGGCGATCCAACTGTTTGCCATCTTCAGGAAAATGCTGCTTCTGCTGATGAGTCCTGCTGAGAACTGAATAGACTGAATGTTTAAGGGCTCACTTCTGACAAGAAAGACACTAGAACTAAATTTTCACTCTGGACTGGAGTGCACGCTGATATGAAACTTCCTCGCATATTAAAACTTTGTGCCGGACCGAGACTCGAACTCAGGACCTTTGCCATTCGTGGGTAAGTGCTCTGCCATCTGAGATACCCAAGCACGACTCACGACCCATCCTCACAGCTTTACTTCTGCCAGTACCTCATCTCCTACCTTCCAAAATTCACAGAAGCTCTCCTGCAGATCTTGCAGAACTAGCACTCCTGGAAGAAAGGATATTGTAGAGACATAGCTTAGCCACAGCCTGGGGGATGTTTCCAGAATGAAATTTTCGCTCTGCAGCAGAGTGTGCGCTGATATGAAACTTCCTGGCAGATTAAAACTGTGTGCCAGACTGAAACTCGAACTCAGGACCTTTGCCTTTTGCGGGCAAGTGCTCTACCAGTGCTCTACCATCTGAGCTGTGAGGACGGAGCGTGAGTCATGCTTGAGTAGCTCATATGGTAGAGCACTTGCCTGCGAAAGACAAAGGTCCCGAGTTTGAGTCTCGGTCCAGCACACAGTTTTAACCTGCCAGGAAGTTTCAAGAAAGACACTGTTGTATCTATAGACTTGAAAAATTCACATATTGCAATAAATGCAAATATAGATGTGATTTCCGCCCCAAAATTTGAAAATGTGAAATTACCTAACAGGTGCTATTTCACAATAAATTTTATCCCTGTGAAGCAGCCTTATTTTCTTCATAGAAACATCAAAAATGTAACCACTTTTCAGTTATTGCACATCATCTGGCAAAGCCCAATTTGAAAGGACAACATGTGTAAGAGCATGTTTGCAAAATAAAAACTGCACAAACATATTAACTTACCAGTGCACTTGATTCTATGGCTTCATCACAACTGTGAGAGGTAGAATGACCTGTATAAGATACATCCTGTGTAACACAACACAGAAGTCAGTCGTGGGACCTAGCATCTTTGAGTAAAGAAACACATTTGTCTGTTAGATAAAGTTCAAAAGTTGGTAAAATGCGGACACTTAGTTTTAGGTGGTGGGTGTTTTAAACTGTGGTTGCATTAAATGCCAGTCAGATGAGGCCTGAATTACCTGGACTACGACACTCCCACAAGCAAGCAATTGCACTGTTACTGAATGCCTTGTGCTGTGTGCAGCTGTTTTTTTTCCCCTTCTTTTTTTTAATGAGTGAAGAGAGTAATCCTGTTTCATCAAGGAATTCAGTGACCATCCTTGAAATATCAAAAGGAACCTACAATCGCAGGCAAAAGATGAAAACAAATGAAAACCATTTGAGAAAAAAAATTGCTGAAGTTTTTGCAAAAGCAAACATTCCTGTCAAAAAGCTGCCCAACTACCATCTCTCTCTCTCTCTCTCTCTCTCTCTCTCTCTCTCTCTCTCTCTGAGAGTCAGTTTCAGAGCACTGTAGCTTTGTACAAATGTATTGTGACAATATTTTAAATTTTTACATAAAAAATGCACATTTCCACAAAATAGATGCAAATTTTGACAAAAATAGATGCCACATTTTCAGGTCCTTGTATTATTCATGACTAGTCCTGAAACAAAATTTTGAATACAGATGGAAACAACTGTGACATCTTTGATACAATGACGTGCACTAGCACAACTGACTTCAGATGGGATTCTTCCATCAGATGGTGGCATACAGCCTTCATTGCATTATGCTGATTACAATTTTCAGAACAGTTATGATGTTGAGAAAACATATTTTCAAAGTAATTTGTGTTACAACAGAGAAATGCATATGTTTAATGTACACTGAAAGTAAAGTTCTTTTTTCTTTTACCTGATGCATCCCACAGATCATCAAAGAGCCCTGAAGTTTCAGAAAGTAGTGGAGCACTTTTCTCAACTTTAGGCTGCACATTCCGAGTGTCAACTACTGGCACTGATTTCTGACCTCCAGCTGGCATATTTGCACTGCAAGAGGGCAACTTCATAATTAAAAAACAAGGTAGGTACATTCATTGCTATAGTTTAAACATTATCAAGTGATAAATCAACCAGCATTATTTAATGTACATCTTGAATATGTTTTTCAACATTATTCCCAAACTTTCACTTCTTTCATTCCCAAGGAAAGTATGTAGGATTTCGCTTATTTACTCCCCTATGCACATCTACAATTTTTCAACCTTTGGATCTGTTCCTTATAGTGTTCATGCTAATGCCTTACAATATGTTCATCAACCACATAATAGATGGAGAATGGCGTGAGGAAGGGGTCTCTAACATCAAGTAGGAAGATCCCACTCCCGCATAATGTCTTTTCCTGCTCTTTGGTTCAGTTAAGAAACATTTTTGGAAAAAATAGCAGTTCTCATCCTGAACGTAAAGGACACTCAACTACTTGCAGTAATAGCTGTTCAAGTGGAACTGAACACAGATGCTGATTACAGTAATTCATCAATATTATTAGAGGATAAAAACACTTTCCAGTGCATTTACAATTTGGGATACAACTAATGGTAAGTATATGCAACATGGAACCATGATGTGGACATCAAAAAATTACACACGCTTTCAACAAGTATTCAAATCCAAGGCAAGCAGTAAAAAAGAACAAGAATTGCTGTTTTGTACCCATGAGCAGGGAGTACAGTTTAGTGAGCACTTGCAAACAGCAATACTTGTAAACCATCAAACTGAGATATAGAGCACATCAATAGGATGGGACAACATTGCACCAGATTGTAGACATAGTGCCAGTATTGAGGAAACAGCTAGTCAGTAACAACAGGATGTAAGTAGGATACAATGCCATGGTCATTAAAATTATTTATCCATAACAACATTTATTAAGTTCCACTTGAGACAGGTAAAAAAAACCGCTGTACTGCAGACAAGTCAATTTGTGCTCACTAGAGACAATAATCATGAACAGAAAGACTGTCACAACATAAAACTGTCGTCATATACAAACAGCAAGCATGGGGGAAAAGTAGTCTGTTATGGCACTGGAATATAAGACACACAGAACTGCACTGCAAAAGCAAATCAATCACACTAACTGTGGCTTCCATTACACCCCACAGCTTACCTGAAGAAATATACTGCATAAGGAAGAAACACACAGCCCTGAAAATCAAATATATGACTGGATGAGGCCAACAAAACTATTAATTCAGGAACGTAATGAGGTTGTCTTTAATGGAATTTCAGACTGAGGCAATACACAGATCTAATAGTTTAGCTCGTCCAGGCAAAAGTGATACCATCCATTCGCACAAGCAAGTCACCTCTTTGAGAAACTAATGAGTAACACATTACAAGCAGCTCTACCTTACAGATTAATCAAATTGGGGACATGGTGGATGTATTACCTTCTCACTTAGCTTACAGAAAAATACTGGCAGAATTCACAAAAATTCTGACATTAAATTCCAATTTCTTACACATGCATCTGAAATTTCCACAAAAAGTTGCTGTTGAAATAGACACTTAATAAATCTAGGAGGTTTCTGAGAGGATCCTATAGCTTTCCAGAATGGAAAGGTTTGTGTCATTAACAACAGCACCTTGAGATTTGGTCAGAAATGCACTAACCTTTCCCCATTCCAGAGGGACGGGCACAGACATGGGCGTGAGGTAAGGGGCGGGGGCAGACATGGGCGTGAGGGAGGGGGCGGGGTCAGACATGAGGGGAGGGGGCGGGGGCAGACATGAGGGGATGGGATGGGAGAAGACGTGAGGGGGAGGGAGGAGTCGAGTTGAGGGGAAGGTAGGGGAGTAGGGGGTAGATGAGGGGAGGAGAGGGTAGGTGCAGGGAGGAGAGGGTGGATGAGGGGAGGGGAGCAGAGGGGAGAGAAAGAGAGAAGGGATTAGGAGACGTTCTTGGAAGAGGCATTTCGAGAGTACAGGATACGCTGGAGAGAGAATCTCTGTCTGCACAGTTCGGTAAAACTAGCGCTGGAAGGAAACATCCAAATGGCTCTTGTAGGGTAGCAGCTGTTGAAGTAATTTCTATTGTGGTGTTCAGCATTTTCGTCAACTGCATCATCAAGTTTGGCAGTGTCCACTCATGCGAGTAGGCAGTTAGTTACTTGTCACTCCCACATAGGATGCTGCACAGTAATCGCATCATAGCTGATATAATAACATGGCTGCTTTCATACATGGCCCTGTCTTTTATAAGATAGGAAATGCCTGTGACTGGACTGCGGTAGGATGGGTGGACGAGTGCATGGGACTGTTATTACACCTGTGTCAATCACAAGGATTGTGGTAGGATATTCCTCATCTCAATGCACAACAAGAAGTAGTCAAAGCCCTGGAAACAGATGTAGGTGAGCTTTTTAAGGCCAGGATGATACTGGGTGATCAAAGGAATCCTGCTTGGTCGCTAGTTAACAAGTTTACTGGTGTCAGAGGAGGAGACATCACAGGAGATCTGTTTATGGATGAGCTGGATAGGATACTGTATGTTAATAAAGGCTTTAGGAAGATTATTGATATATTGCAACAGCTCCTACTTTCCACTGCACATAAAGCATCCAGGGTTGGAGAGGCTGTAAAGAAAGACATTTTTTGACGTGGAATGGGTGACAGTTGTCAAAGTGGAAGTATTGTTATTGGCTGGCATACTCAATGTAGATGTACCGGGTGATCAAAAAGTCAGTATAAATTTGAAAACTTAATAAACCACGGAATAATGTGGTTAGGGGGGTAAAAATTGAAACACACGCTTGGAATGACATGGGGTTTTAATAGAACCAAAAAAAAAGAACAAAGTTCACAAAATGTCCGACAGATTGTGCTGGACAGCAAAACGTCATTGACTGCGCATGATAATTGTGTATAAAAGGAACTGTAATTAGAGAGAGAATCAGATGCACCAGCATGTTGACATTACCTGAAAAGGCGCTTTTAGTGAAGCTGTATTATCAGACTGGGGAATGTGCTAGTTCAGCGTTACGATCCTATCGCCATAGGAAGAGGATTCGAACAGGTACAGGTCCATTGACAAATGCAGCTATGACGAGAATGATTTCGAAGTTCGGAGCCATGGGTTGTTTAGACGATAGACCCCATAGTGGCTGACCGAGCACAAGGCGTAATGCTGCTGAGACAGTTCAGGAAGAAATGGAGACTGTAGCGGGTTCGTCTATGCACGGGAAAGTCAGCACTCGTACAGTCACACGTCGCACCGGCATTCCATACACTACTGTGTGGTTGGCACTTAGGTATACCCTCTGATGCTATCCGTACAAAATCCATTGGCATCATGAACTGTTACCTGGCGATTTAGTGAAGCGGAGGGCATTTGCGGTGTGGGAGTTTCAAAAGATGGCGGAAGATGACGATTGGTTGAGTAACATGTTGTGGACCGATGAAGCTCATTTCACGCTCCGAGGGTCTGTCAATGCCCACAACTGCAGAATTTGGGCTACCCAAAATCCTAGAACTGTCGTGGAAACTACATTGCACAACAAGAAAGTCATGGTATGGGTTGGATTTACCACATCTACCATTATTGGGCTTTTTTCTTCGAGAAAATGCGTGATTCTGGTTTTGTAACTGCTACCGTGACGGGTGAGAGGTACACCGATAAGTTACAGCCAGGCTGATAAACACCTGCTGGAACTTACGATGTTTATGCAGGATGGCACTCCACCCCATATTGTTAGACGCGTCGTTTGGTGATGATCGTGTGCTCAGCCGCCACTTTCGTCATGCTTGGCCTCCCAGGTCCCCAGACCTTAGTCCGTGCGATTATTGGCTTTGTGGTTACCTGAAGTCGCAAGTGTATCATGATCGACCAACATCTCTAAGGATGCTGAAAGACAACATCCGACACCAATGCCTCACCAGAACTCCGGACATGCTTTACAGTGCTGTTCACAACATTATTCCTCGACTACAGCTAATGTTGAGGAATGATGGTGGACATATTGAGCATTTCCTGTAAACATCATCATCTTTGCTTTGTCTTACTTTGTTATGCTAATTATTGCTATTCTGATCAGATGAAGCGCCATCTGTCGGACATTTTTTGAACTTTTGTATTTTTTTTTTTTTTTTTTATTCTAATAAAACCCCATGTCATTCCAAGCATGTGTGTCAACTTGTACCTCTCTCTCTACATTATTCTGTGATTTATTCAGTTTTCAAATTTATACTGACTTTTTGATCACCCGGTATTTATGGAGCCATCTGAGAGGCAGAGACTGACATCTAAGATAGTGGATTGTTGAACTGAGAAGGACCTGGTGAGGGTATTTTATTCCCTCCAGGTATTTATATTGTGGTTGAGCTTATAAATAATACTGATATAATGTTTGGAAAAGGAATAAACAAGAAACTTCACATTCATGCGAGTGTAACTGGTGTGAAAAATGTTTATAATACACAAATTCACTGCTGTTAATCATGCTCTTGTGGCATTGCAAAAACTAGTGGGTCTACATCTACGTCTACATAAATACTCCACAAGCCACCATACTGAGCATGGCGGAGGGTACTTCATGCCTTAGTAGTCATTTCCTTTCTGTTCCACTCGAAAATGGAGCGACAGGAAAAGACTGTCTATATGCCTTTGTATAAGCTCCAGTTTCTCCCATCTTGTCTTTGTTGTTCTTATGTGAAATATATGTAGGTGTCAGTATAATCTATCTGTGGTCTGCTGCAAATGCCAGTTCTCTAAATTTTCTCAATAGTGTTTCACAAAAGGAATATTATCTTCCCTCCAGGAACTCCAATTTGAGTTCACAAAGATCGTATGAGAACACTTCTCACGAAACAAGTCATCTTACAACATAAATGAAACTTCCTGGCAGATTAATAAAGTATTCCAGATCGTGACTCAACTGTCAGAATTTGAAATAGCTCCTATGTTTGAATCCCTGTATGGCACACACTTTTAATCTGTCAGGAAGTTTCAAATCAGCGTACATTCTGCTGCAGAGTGAAAAATTCACTCTGATTACAGCACAGTTATTAACTAATGAAATTGAAATAAACAATGACAGCAATGTGCAAGGAACATATGGCTCATTATTGACTGACAAACACAATGTTTCCAGTCAACATAAAATTGTTAATGATTTAAGTGCAAGAAAAAGTTATGTACTTACGCTGATGGCTTATTCACTGTGGGTGATGGTTTAGTTGAGAAAAGGTCTTCTTCTAAATCATTACCAAATAAATCATCTGCTTTACTTTGTGCAAAAGTAGCTTCCTCTCCTTTAGCAGTCGGTTTAAAATCCGATTCTGTAGATACACAAAAAATAATGAATTAATGAAGAAGGTCATTTATGGTACAGAATGCCCATAAACTCAGTTATGAATGGGCATAATTACTCATTGTTGGAACACCTTTATCTTAGTATAAAGCTGACATTTGTCATGTCCAGACACCAATCATGCACACAACTCACGAGCTGATTACAGAGAAAGTCTGTCCCATTGTCATGTAGTGATGGTATAAAACCATCCATGTGCATTAGGCGGAAATGGTGGGTAGGGGGGAGGGTTATCCACATTAAATTTCATATCCTCTTAAATCTTTATCTTATTTAAAAAGTTATTAACACTCTACATGTTTTATTCTTTGTGTCTACTCATTTATTTCTCAACATAGTCACCCTGGCGATAAACACATTATTCCCGAGAGACCAGGTTGTTGATACCATCACTTTCGAATGTTTGACTTTGTTGACGGAGCCACACCTTCAATTCTGCTTGCAATGCTTCATCACTATCAAAGTGAAGTTCTCAAAGGTTTCCTTAAGTTTTGAAAACAGATGAAAACTGGATGGGGCCAAATTGGGACTGTATGGAGGACGACTGATGACAGAGAACCCACGGCAATTGTTGCAGATGTCGCAATACTCGTACGGCCTTGCCGCAGTGGATACACCGGTTCCCATCAGATCACCAAAGTTAAGCGCTGTTTGGCGTGGCTGGCACTTGGATGGGTCACCATCCGGGCCGCCATGAGCTGTTGCCATTTTTCTGGGTGCACTCAGCCTCGTGATGCAAACTGAGGAGCTACTCGACCGAATAGTAGCGGCTCCGGTCAAAGAAAACCATCATTACGACCGGGAGAGCGGTGTGCTGACCACACGCCCCTCCTATCCGCATCCTCAGCTGAGGATGACATGGCGGTCGGATGGTCCCAATGGGCCACTTGTGGCCTGAAGACGGAGTGCAGTGTGCCGCAATGCTCGTGTGTGGTCTGGTATTGTCATTCTGAAGGAGAGGGTGCTCCATGCATGGACAAACTCTTCGAATTCAAAACTCCATTACAGCACACAGTTTCTCACTCACCAAAGTAGTTATATTACACAGCTCCACATCAGACGCTACAATTCGAAGCCCTCTATCGGCAGAGGGCTGTAAAAATGTAGACATTAAGAATAAAGATGTAAAATATTAATAACATATGTTTTATTTAAAAAGCTTTACGAGTTTTCAATTAAATTCAGAGGCATTACTTTTCATCCAACCCTCACAGTTTGTTAGCAGATGTGATAAAACTTAAAATTATGACCCCATACAGCAACCATACTATACGTATTCCTCACAATTTTAATTACTTTCCCTCTACTTCCATATCAATTTGCAGGATTGGAAGTACATATGAGACATAACTACCCAGTCTTCACCTTAATATATACCTCCAGAACAGACAATTTACAAGAGAGCTATGATATTAATAGCATACATGGGAAAAACAGATTTAATAATGAATATCACGCTTGTATTTTGTATCTGAATTACAGAGTGTTGTTAGTTTTCAGTGGCAAATTTTTTTAAACTGTTAAAAACATGGCATATAGCCAAACCAAAGAGTCCTTACAAACTGATATTGAAATACTGCACAGGGTACTGGCATGATTTACCGAGTGTAAATTAAACAATCAGTAATGTAAGCAAGTTTCAGCAGGCTGAGCTAAGAACCAATGACTAAGGGAAGGGAAAAACATGCTGTATCATCTGTAGAAGTTATTCCTTCCTTTCGCTGTATTTTTATCTTCCTTTAAAATTCAAAAGTCACTTCATTTCAGCTCTGCACTGCAAAGTAAATCCATTTTTTCCATCAATCAAAAACTAGACTATCAGTGTTATTATCCACTAAACAAAGCTCTATGTTGTACTTCCACAGTCGCCTAAATTAATAAAACAGCTCTGGGTTTTTCTTATTTTCATTAGGTCACAAAAGATACTAGATAATTTACAGACTGATAAGGTACTTGCCTGCATTTGTTTTTTGATTTTTCTTACTTTCAGGTTCATCCCATAATGATTCAGGTTCAGTGCTCTTTTGGTTCCAGTCACCTAAATCATCAAAAAGGCCACTCCCAGCAGAATATTTTGCATTCTTGCCAAACAGCACATCATTTTCACTATCATCATCATCATCATTATCTTCAAGCGGGGGAAGGAACATATTACCTGGCAAGTAAAACTAATATTATTTTAGTACAGATCACAATTTTAGCTGAATTAACAGTGTCACACAACACCAAAAGAAAAACTGAATAACCAATAAACAGCACTGTGTGAATGATTCTATTAATCTAAAAGTTTTCCCAATTTTTTGACAAAAATGAAGGAAATGAAACTTCTGAAGGGTTCTCCATCTATCTTGACTTCAAGGATAGTGCAGCACTCCTTACGAGTCCACATGAGTGAACTATGATTGGCCACTATGAGAAGAAAACTCTTTATTATTTACTCATAATAAATTAAGAGACAAAATTGCTGGTCATCATTTAACTACAGGAGACAAAATGTTTAGTACTCTTGAAAGACACATATAAAAATAAAAGTGATAACGGAATTCTAGCTTGTAGAACTATCAGTTCCTTCCTCGAGGAGGAGAGACGCATATGTTGGGAAATATCAAGAAGGAAGGGCCGGTCACTCAGACCCATGATGAGAGGGAACCACCACTAGCTAAAAAGAGGTATGAATTGATATTAACTTCACATGTCTTAGAATTTTAAACTATTTGGTCAGGACCAAGATAAACCATTCTCATTTTAAAAAATACAGTTAATTTTCTCACAGAGAAGCAGTATGAACAAATCAGTGAGTTGGTACATCATGGTATGACATCCTTATGGCAATAATGTCCTCCCTTTTGCATGAGTGGAGTATTACCTTCATAACAGAAAGCAGAGGGTCTCTCAGACAGACTGTAGCCATATGTTAGATAGGAGACTATAGCATGTGGGTCCCACAAGCATGAGTATTGGGCTCACTCTTGTTCTTAACCTACATAAATGGTGTTCCAATGCCTTTAAAGGACTATCAAAAGACTAATATTTGCTGACTCATCTCCGTAGCAAAGTGTTCAGCATGTCTGACTATGATGCAGGTTCATTTCCCAGTACTTCCAGGGATTATTCCTTGGTGAGAGGACTGGAACAGGGTGCACTCAGCATCATGCTGCCAATTCAGGGTCTATTCAAGTAATAAATAGTTACTCATTCTAACTATCACTCCCCAATATATTCACTGCTTGACAGTATTTGTTGCTGTTATGAGTCTACTTCTTCAACAACACCAATTTTATTTAGCGCAACTTACTTACAATTAAATCACAGAAAGTAATAGTCCCAGACTCTTCTGGAAATACACAAAACGAAAGAAATCTGGAGATGGATACCATGTGGGCAATACAGTATTCTGAATATTTCTTGAAGAATGCACACACCAGAGCTAGAGAACACTGCCCACAGGTTCTACTGGAAAACTGGGATACAAACCATGCTCTCAGTGCACCTATATACATTCAGTTCGTTCACTGAAAACACAACGATTGGTTGAATGGTACATAAAGACAGTCCTGCATTAGGCTGACAGATAAATCCATGAACTAGCCATGTTTCGTCACTAGGTAACAACGAAGTCCAAATCACAGTTGAGGAGAAAACCATGTAGCACCGGGTTGTCCTCAATAGATAAATTAGATGGCCTGCTGTAAATGTCGGCTGGTTGACAAGCGAGGCTGCAGCAGCCCTTTAATCTGTCATGTATACTTTGCCATGTGACCTGGTGCTGGCAGATATATTCTGCTGCACCTGGCAACCTCACCAGACATGTGCATAACTATATTGAGTGATCCACTGATACATCCAGCAGGATTATAAGAGCCCCAGACAATACAAGTCTGTTGTGACAAAATAAAACACCTACAGCCATCCTTATGATTTGATTTTATTTTGTTGCAACCAGTTTCAATGCTTCATTGCGCCATCTCCAGGCTGTTGTTGATGTGGTACGGGTTGATATGATACCTATATATATCACATCAGTTATCAGCATAACTGGATATGCAGATAATGTGTCAGCACTCCAACCATCAACTGCCAACTGGCAACAGGAGTTGGCATTTGATGGTAGGTTTTGCTTCCTTGTCTACAGTAAAGAATAGAATTGCATACTCTGCTGTAAATGTATTCAGCAAGCTTCTATATAAGATAAAGCTTTAATTTTGGAATCCCTATCAATTCAGACGAAAATTAAAAACATATCTGATTTCTCTCTTTTTCTACAAAAAAATTATCAAGTGGCATTGTTGGCTGGGAGGCCCCAACCAGTGGAGTTCAGCCACAGGGTTGCAAGTCTTATTTCAGGTGACGCCAAATTGGTGACTTGCCTGTAGGTAATGATGATGAGATAATGAGGAGGACAACACAACACCCAGTCCATGAGTGGAGAAAATCTCCAACACGGCCGAGAATCAAACTCAGACCCACTGCATGGTAGGCAATCACATTACCACTCAGCTAAGCAGGCAGGCTCTCTTTCTACAAATATCCCTAACAACTAGATTCAGGAATTTAAAAGCTCTGTTAGCTTCATAGAAAGTACCTGTGTTCATTGTAAAGCTGCATCATAAGTAGGAATGTATTACTGATTTAGGTAACTATTTCCTTTAAGAAATACTAATATAATCAAGTAATTATCAAGCTATCAGTAGGAGGTAAACAGCAGTTACTTAGTGCACCTAAAGAGCCACAAATCGTTTTTCCTAAAGTAGCAGCTTTCTTTCTAATTTCCTTCATGGAATTTAGCTGACATAAGTATGAATAGCATTAAGCATTACAGTAATGGTTTATTATTAGTACCATACGCAGCTCAAGTTTCTATGGTTTTCTTGTCTTTTGTAATGTATACCCTGATTCTTTACACTCTCCTGAAGGTTCCCCTTTTTGATCAAATCTACAGGTCACAATGGATAGATGAATAAATGAATGATCCTAAATGTCTAAATGGCATAACTATAGATTGCAGAAATATATATTGAGCACCTCTGCTCCAAGTGCACAAAAGGTTTGTACTTCTAAAAGTCTGTGAGATATATACTATTTTAGATTCAGTAACCTCAAGTGGATGGAGACAAAAGAGTTGTGGGAAAGTAGGAGAAGCTGAGGAACAGTTTAAAGTAGTTACACCATTCAGTGAAATAGCTACAAACATTAGTGCTTTTTCATCTATTCAGGCAACTGGTTGGTAGTTTCACCAAAATAAAATGCTGAACAGTAATAGCATCTACACATGTACTCAGCAAATCACTGTAAAGTAGGTTGCAGAGAATACTTTTCATAAGTACTTAATGCCCTATTGACGTGTCAAATGCAATGATGTATGGCCTACCCAACGTGCTACTTCCAGGATTCAGGGAAGTGAGCTTGACAAAAATTGAATCTTCCTTAGGGATTAACAATGAGGGCTGATGAGATGGTACTCATGTCCCACCCCATAAACACTACAGAAATATTTAGAAAATGTTCTCACACTTAAACATGAGGTATTCTCTAAACACAGATGGGGTATGCAGATTCCATCTGGGGAGGGGTGGAAGGAGGGCATCAGGAAGGGCACTGGTCACAAACTGTTACTAAAATTGCCAAAACCCAGATAATATGCCAACTCCACAGCAAAACAGGAAAAGGAGGCACAAAAGAAATGCAATGACATATCATTCAGCAGTACTCTATTGTATTACACATTAAGATTTCTTCACTTTCATTCACAGATAAAGCAACGGAAGAATGGCTTTTCATGTGATGTGTGTGCTTTTAATATTCTAAAATTATCTATACCAACAATGTGGTAAGTGTAAAATTTGGGTTGGAAATTAAGATTCTTTACTGAAAACCAGTTCTTGGTCTATGTCCAATAAGTGTGAAGTTACATATAGTCAAAGCACTCTTAAGATATTACAGATTCTAAATTCAATACCTTTAACAGTGAGCTGGACAAGTAAGATCCTACTGTAGTTTCAAAAGACATATTGGTATTCTCCTGACCCATAAACTGGAAAAATATACCATATCTCAGTCTCTTTCTGGGGATTTGCAGTCTCCATAATGTATCCCAAAATATGTGAGGTATTTTATCACACCTTTGTATCGTGATGAACCAAAGCTATCACACAGAAGAAATTGCAACAGGTCACATCACCACTTTTACTGAAATTATGTTTGTTGTACCCTTCGAAGATTACAACCTTACTCAACACTGAAAAGACCTTCACTGACGTTTCACTTCAAAGCCTTTCTTGTGGCAACACTTTGCTTGTTATTTTCTATGAGGCTTTTTGAACATACAGTGGTGTCAACTTTTCACATTTTGCTTCTCTTTTCATTATTAAGAACATATTTTGGTACAAGGGTGAAATTTTTTCTATTTCTTTGTTGTTATCTATAGTTTGCTTTGAAATGAAGGGAGATTTTGGAGTAATGTCTTGTTGACAAAAAGATCAAACACAGCATATAAACCCACACTGAACAGACACAGAGAAGGATGATCATCATTAAGATGCAACAGCAGCCCCACAGACTCCCCCCTAATGACGTAACTTTTAACAACCACTCAATGCATCAGAGGTATACTTTAATGTTGATGAGTTTTTACAGAATTTTGTACCATTCTTGCAATCCAGACAGCTAAATCGTCATCCCATTTCTCCAGGAATCAAAGCATTACACTACGACACTCACAGTCATTGCTGAAGAGTACTTACCGTATTTACTCGAATCTAAGCCGCACTTTTTTTCCAGTTTTTGTAATCCAAAATACCGCCTGCGGCTTAGAATCGAGTGCAAAGCAAGCGGGAGTTCTGAAAAATGTTGGTGGGTGCCGCCACAACTAACTTCTGCCGTCGAATATATGTAGCGCCACAAAGGCATGATTTGTAGGCACAAAGATAAATACTGGCACCAAAACCTCTGCGTCAGTAAATAAATTTAAAAAAAAAAAAGAAGGTTGAAGACGAGCCTTTTTCCTCCGCCCCGAGTTTCGACCACTGCATTTTGGTACATTATCCAACGAAGTAAATACAAATTCCGTATTGTTCATCTTCGAATGTAGCTGCATTTCAATGTACTACAAAAATGCGACTGGCAAGACTGTTTGGGATGTTTGTCAATATGGCCAACTCTGCGTTCTGAATTTTTTCCTACCTGTGAGAAGAGATGGTTGCTAATAGGAACTTTTATGAATTGTGAATCACATGCAGTATTCTCTTCACCATAAGAATAATACGAATATAAACATTTTGCCATGTATTGTTTAGTGTTTGCTACTACCTCATTTAAATCCTGTCTGCCTAATAAACTACGAAACTAGAGTGAGACAACAGCAAACCCGGAAGAATATACATATCATGTAATGTTTATATTCGTATTATTCTTATGCCTAATAGTGATACAGTCAGAAATGAAGCACGGCAATTGACTAGATTTTTAAATCTAAGATGACTAATTTCTGTGCAGAATGTAATGAACTAAAAAGCCGCCTGCAAAGATTTTCAAACAGAGAAAAATTTTCGTTAAAATTTCGTTCAGAACATCATCTATCATACGCAGTCTATTATTTGGTTCTTGTTGATCATTATCAAAGAAAGCAGTAGTGTAAGTAACAACAAGTGTTTCGCTAATGAGACGATTCCTCTCTCTTTTTTATTTGTAAGCGGCGGTAGCGCGCACCAAAGCAGGCCATGCCGTGAGCAGCGACAAGCCGTAAACACGCACAATCAGAATGCGACAAACAATGCATGACACAGTACAGTAATGCATTTTCAGCTTAGAGTGACGTAAACACCTATAACAAAGAAAACGGCGCTTATCAGATCAAAGAAAAATAAGCAATCAATTCAAACCAGACGAAGCACGTGAAAAGGAAGGGTACCCGTATAAATACGGACGGAGCTCCTGACGCATAGCAATGTCTACCTGGTAAAGCTTAACTGCTAAGCTTACGACTCGAACCAAACTACTGCAGCTGTATCGTCATTCATTCGACCTAAATTGTGTCTCATATTACAATTAGACGAACTTTGTTTCGATTTGGAGGTGGGACCTAAAACTTTTCTCTCCCCTTGAATTTCGAGTCTCAAATTTCAGGTGCGGCTTAGATTCGGGAAAATTTTTTTTCCTTGATTTCGAGTCTCATTTTTCAGGTGCGGCTTAGATTCGAGTGCGGCTTAGATTCGAGTAAATACGGTAGGGTTCACAGTATTAGAGGACTGCTGCAATAAATTAGCCCTCAGCTAAGGAATTCTAGGTTCACCAAAGCTGTGCTCAGCCTGGGCTTTTTAAGGTCTCTATTATGTCGACCCTTTTGAATAATCCGGGTTGGGTGCACAACTTTATGAAGATTACAGATGCAGACAGTGAGATTAGGCCCTTTCTAGAGTGAACCAATTTGAATCACACGTGTATTACATTAAACTCTGACACAATTTCAAAACCTTTTATGGATGAACCAAATTCTGTTTACTTAAACAGTTGTCAGCATCTACTTATATAACTATGTTAAAAACTAAAAAAGTAATGTATGCTAACCAACATCTTTCTGCTGTTCTTGGATCAAAGTTGCCTTTTGTGGTGCTGTCTGCTGCTCAGTCTCTGGAACGACACCCAGCCTAGCTGCAAGTTCTGCAGCAAAGTTGTTTGGTAGTCTACCCTGCAACAAGATATCAAGTATTATTAAGTGTCCTCATTTATGTCCATGTTTCAAGTCACAGTTAATGTAATAATGCAAGGCCAAAACCAAAATTCAGCCAACCATTATATCTACATGCCTTATCAGAACAAAAGGACGAAGAACAGCTCAACATCTTCAACTAATAATAAAATTCCTTGAAGATATTTTTGCCAGTTTTTTATCTATACTTTCGCTTAAGTAATCACATGTAACTTTCAAAATTGAAACTCAGTAAGTTACATTATTTTGATGTATTATGATTAATGACATTTACAATCATGATTGTTCCAAGAGAACAGTTACACAAGTTGTGAAGATGCATGAATATATGTACAAAGGTAGAAAACATACACACAACTCTCTGTACAACACATGACATCTCTTCCAGCTGCTGTAGTTACTTAGAACTCAAAGTTAGTATAATTCATAAAACTGTCAAAAGTGACATTCTGAATCCCCTATTTATCTCTGTAGTTAAGTAACAGTCAGAGTTGATTGATTAAAACAGTTAAAAGGAACTAAAAAATGAGACAATGAGGCCATACTTTCCTAACACTTTGACTGTGACAGATGTGTTCCATGCCGAGTGCGGCTTTATTGTCACCTAATTCTGCTACCTGCATTGGGAACCTACATTTGGGCCACCACCTGTAACTGGTTTTACTACACATTTAGCCTTGCTCCATTCTGAATATTTGAGAGATGGGCACGACAACTTCATCTGTTTCTCTGGGTTTCACCACCCAAATAAAAAACGACACAGTTATACTGACAACACTACAGAAGTAAAAAAATTCAAACCTTTTGACTGCACTAGCACAATAGCTCTATTTCAAGCAACTTCTGAGGGAATATGTCTGCTTAATTGAGAACCCACTGATACAGGAATATCACAATGGAGTGCATTCTTTCACCTGAGGATGTTACTATGAGCCTGCCAGGTGTGGCTAATATGGGTCCAGAAAAGTATAGTAAATTTTCCTCAGGAAGGGCGAAGGGAATTTCACCTTGCAGTCATGAAGCCTTTTATTGTTCAGAGCTTGTCCACAGTGGCCACTGTGTGCTATTTTGTTCCAGGCCCCAAACAACTGCTGAAGATGTAATGTTGACTCCTGGTCAGATCACAGTAAGCCCACCTACAAGGTTTCTTCCTATGCTAATACATCAACAAGTTTGTTCCCCAGAATCCCAATCAGACACAATATCCAGAGGAATACAATGAAGCTCTTAGTATCATGTAGGTCAGAAAGATGATTGTGTATGGTCAAAACCAACGGGCTCTAAGAATAACATTGATTTACAGCCTGGAGACTACTTAGACACACACTGCCGATTAGGAAATTCTCTCAAGTTTCATTGTAAATATAACAAAGCGGTTGAAGAATAGCTCGTAATTCTGTCATAAAAACAGAGCATCCTTATGGTATGACATTTTGTTCTTGACCCATGGAATATGTGAAGGCTTGGTGGTGTGATCCTCTACCCTCATACCATCAGTGTAGATGACTTTTGAAACAGAAAACTCATCAAGAACGGAGAGGAACAAATACCGAAATGCACAGGGACCTACTATTTATTTGGACCAAATAGTAGGTCTACATGGATATGGTTGAGGTGTGAACCATTGGAGGGGGAGGCGGTGGCAGGGTGTTGCTAAAATGATCTGCCAAGAGATTAAATAGTGGAAAGTTGATTTCTGGCCGAAGACACTTCAGACTGTTATAACGTCAAGTTTAACAAATATATTTCAGAACGACACAACACATATAACCTCCTATTAATTAATAGGAGGTTACAGAAGGGAGGCAATTTCTACCAAACAATAAAACATCTGATTTGGAATAATGAAGTTTCAGAAAGAGCAAAACTCCTGATGTATAAGAATTATTACTTCCCTATTGTCACCTATGGTGGAGAAACATGGACAATGACAGAAAAGGACTGGAGCAGACTGCAAGCAGGGGAAATGAAATTTCTCAGAGCAGTTAAGGGAAAAACAAGAATGGACAGAGTAAGGAATGTAGAGATTAGAAAGGACCTCAAACAAAAAAGTATGAGAGAAGAAATTGAAAGAAAGAGATTAAGATGGTATGGGCATGTTAAGAGGATGCATGGGCAGAGACTCCCCAAAATTATGGAAGAACTAAAGATGGATGGGAAAAGACCTAGAGGGCGCCCAAGAACACTGTGGAAAATGGGAGTGAGAATATCTGTTGAAAGGAGAGGTGTGACCTGGCAGCAAGTGGAGGAAGAAAAGCGGTAGGAGGACCGAGCCAAATGGAGAGGACTCGTCAGCACCCAGACCCGGCAGTAGCTGGAGCGGGATTCGGATATAGATAGATAGATAGATAGATAGACAACACATATAAGTCACAGAGTAAGTTGACAAGCAAGACATGTGTACACGTTAGCATTCGAATGAGCACTGAGTCCCAGTCTAGCGGCCGCTGCTCGGCTGGCCGCTTAGGTGGCGCAGCTGCTGCATGGCTGGCAGACAGCGCCGCACGTAGAGGACGCGCGTAATCGCGCGGCGGCACTTTGAATGATAGGCGAGTCACAACACTTTTCCCCCCTTTGAAATTGTTGCACTGGTCTTGATGGAGGTGTCCTGGAGATGGCTAACGTCCATAGGCGTTGTTTGACTCGCTGTAAAGTCTCGAGGAGGAGGCTTCCAGTACGGACGGAAGTGTCCCCGATGATAATGGGTCGAGATGACAGGAGACGTAGGGGTCGAATCTGCTGGGGCCCCCTGCACCAATCTGCCCATTGCGTCAAGTCCAGTTGATATGACAGGAGACATGGGCGATGTGTCGGCGTCTGTTGGAGGAGGAGGCGAGTAGATTTGCTCTGACAGAGGATGGTCATCCGGTCCCTGCATGGGCATGTCTCCTGGTGGCGACCGTTCTTGTGCTGGCATCGCGATGACGGTGAGAGGGCTGCGTTGTGAGTATTGAGAGATGCCAAGATCCCGAGCGTCAGGTAGGGCCAAAAGTGGTGTAGCGGCATTTGGAACAGGCGTTGCTGGCACACGAGGCCGAAGCTGGTCCAAATGACGCACTGCAACACCTGTGTCCGTCTGGATTTCATACAGGCGTCTGCCACGGTGTCTTAAGATGCAGCCCGGGCTCCATTTTGGCTGCCTGCCATATCCCCGTACCCAGACGAGGTCGGCGGCGGTGAACCGGCCAAGGGAAGGCACCCACGGCCGTGAGGTGGGAGGCCGCAGACGATGAAGTAGTGTGCGGGGCTGTCGGCCATGTAAAAGCTCAGCCGGGCTGTGGTCGCCCATGGGGGTGAAACGGTAAGACGCCAGAAACTGGAGAAGCGCATCATCAGCAGAAGAAGTCAGAAGTTTCCGCATCTGAGCTTTAAATGTGCGGACCAGTCGTTCAGCCACAACGTTGGATTGTGGATGGAACGGCGGGGCCATGACATGCATAACGCCGTAACAAGCACAAAAATCCACAAATTCGGAAGAGGCAAATTGCGGACCATTATCAGTAACAAGAGTAGAGGGGAGGCCTTCCAAAGAAAAAATGCGGGCGAGAGCACTGGTGGTTGCCGCGGTGGTAGGCGACGTGCAACGGACAATGAAAGGAAAGTTAGAGTAGGCGTCAATTACGAGGAGCCAATAAGTACCTAAAAAGGGTCCCGCAAAGTCAGCATGAATGTGCTCCCAGGGCTTCTCAGGCAAAGGCTACGGTGACAAAGATGACTTCGGGGCAGCGGCCTGTGACGCACAAGGGCTGCAGGCAGCGACCATGTGTGCTATTTCAGAGTCGATGCCAGGCCAGTACACATGACGGTGCGCCAGAGATTTTGTGCAAGATACACCCTAGTGCCCTTGGTGAAGGAGGCGCAAGACCGAAGCACGCAAAGATGCAGGTACCACGACACGCGGCGAAGCATTGTCAGTGGAGAGGAGGATAACACCATCCCTAGCCGTGAGGCGGTAGTGCAAAGCTTAGTAGTTCCGCAACGGATCAGAAGTCTTAGCGGACGGGCGATCTGGTCAACCCTTCTGAATACAGTGTAAAACCCGGGAGAGGGTAGGGTCAGAACACGTAGCAGCCGCCAGCCTGTCTCCAGTGATGGGGAACCCGTCCACAACCCGCTGCTCGGCAACATCCAGGTGGAAACACAAAAGTTCGACCCTATCGAATGCCTGATCAGGACCCATGGGAAGGCGAGACAGAGCATCAGCATTTGCATGTTGAGCCGTTGGCCGGAAATGAATCTCATAATTGAAATGAGACAAGTAAAGAGCCCAACGCTGGAGGTGGTGTGCAGCCTTGTCGGGAAGTGACGTTGATGGATGAAACAAGGAAACAAGTGGTTTGTGATCCGTAACAAGATGAAATTTTGAGCCATAGAGAAAAACACCAAACTTATGAAGAGCATAAATAATGGCCAAAGCTTCTTTTTCAATTTGAGAATACTTTTGTTGGGCATCCGTGAGCGTTTTGGAGGCATAAGCAATGGGTTGCTCCGAACCGTCAGAAAAACGGTGCGCAGGGCTGCACCGACCCTGTATTGAGAGGCGTCTGTGGCAAGAACAAGATGTTGACCAGGTTGATAAGTAGCCAGGCACGGGGCCTGTTTCAGCATAGTCTTCAATTTCTGGAAAGCCGCATCGCATGACGCGGACCAGTGAAAAGGCACGTTTTTATGCAAAAGGCGATGCAACGGCTGAGCCACCGAAGCCACAGACGGTAAAAACTTGTGATAGTATGCTATTTTCCCCAAGAAGGCCTGCAGTTCCTTAACAGATGAGGGCAAGGAAGGGCATCGATCGCAGCGACAGTTTGCTGAAGCGGACGAATACCATCCCGAGAGAGTTGAAACCACAAGTACGTGATAGATGCCTGAAAAAATTGTGATTTCTGAAGATTACACTTAAGACCGGCAGTCTGTAAGACATGAAAAAGTGTGCGGAGATTTTGAAGATGTTCTTCAGTGGTGGAGCCAGTGACAACAATGTCGTCCATGTAATTGATACACCCAGGGACAGGGAGCAATAATTGTTCCAAGAATCGCTGAAAGAGAGCAGGGGCGCTAGCAACCCCGAATGGCAAGCGTTGGTATTGATAGAAGCCGAAAGGCGTGATAAGGACCAGAAACTGCCGGGAAGCAGCGTCGAGAGGAAGTTGATGATAAGCTTCTGACAGGTCAATTTTAGAAAAATACTTGGCCTCCAGCAAGTTTAGTGAACAGTTCTTCAGGACGGGGCATAGGGTAAGTGTTGATGAGGCATTGAGCATTTACAGTGGCTTTGAAATCGCCACAGAGATGAATATCAGCATTTGGCTTAGCAACGACAACAACAGGAGAGGACCACTCACTGGAAGTGACAGGAAGCAAGACCTCTGAAGTAGTGAGACGATCCAACTCCCATTTTACCCGATCACAAAGGGCCACAGGAATGGGCCGAGCCCGAAAAAACTTAGACCGAGCAGTGGGTTTGAGCATGATATGAGCTTCAAAGTCGTTTGCATGGCCTAACCCAGGAGAAAAAAGGGACGAAAATGTCATCGACAAGGAATCCAGTTGAGCATAAGGAATAGCATCAGAGACAATATTGACAGAGTCATCTATGGAGAACCCAAAAACACGAAAGGTATCGAAACCAAAAAGATTTTCTGCGTTGCTCTGGTCGACCACAAATATGGGAACAGTGAGAACGACGGATTTGTAAGATACTTCAGAATTAAACTGTCCCAAGAGAGAAATCTTCTGTTTATTGTACGCCCGTAATTGCCGAGTGACAGGTGACAGGAGTGGAGAACCCAACTGAAGATACGTCTGAGAATTAACTATAGTGGCAGCAGAACCGGTATCCACTTGCATGCGAACATCTCGACCAAGGATTTGGACAGTGAGGAATAACTTCCCTGAAAGGGAAGAAGTGCAATTGACAGACAACACTGAATCAGAATCAGCGTCACGTTCATGAATATCATGTATGCGTTCGGATTTGCAAACGGAAGACACATGACCTTTCTTTTTGCAATTGTGACACACAGCCCAACGTTGGGGACAATCCTCGCGTGAATGTTTCGTAAAACACCGTGGACATGAAGGAAGTTGCCGGGGGTTTTGCTGCAGTTTCTTAGTGGGTTGTTTACGGCTAGGCCGAGGTTGCGCGTGGGAGCACACTGCGACCACGTCGGCCGGCGGGGATGCGCCGCACGCGTCGTCAACAGCGCACAGAGGTTGTATTTCCCCGACATCACCCCACGCCTCTATTTGGGCCCCAGCAGTGCGAGAAATTTCAAAAGACTGCGCAATGGAGAAAACTTCATCTAGAGTCGGATTCGCCAACTGAAGGGCATGTTGCCAAACTTCTTTGTCGGGCGCCGACCGGATAATAGCATCCTGTACCATGGAATCGGCATAGGATTCTTTGTGAACGTCAGCAACAAATTGACACTTTCGACTGAGGCCGTGAAGTTCAGCAGCCCAAGCGCGATAAGATTGATGTGGCTGTTTTTGACAACGATAAAAGGCAACACGAGAGGCTACCACATGTGTTTGCTTTTGAAAATAGACAGACAGAAGTGAGCACATTTCAGCAAAGGACAAAGATGCAGGATCCTTCAAAGGAGCCAATTGCGACAACAACCGATACATTTGAGGTGAAATCCAGGAAAGGAACAGAGACTTACATGGTTGTTCGTCCGTGACATGAAATGCCAAGAAGTGCTGTCGAAGACATTTTTCATAATCAGACCAGTCTTCCGCCGTCTCATCGTAAGGAGGAAAAGGAGATACAGCCACGACGAGAAACGCCCCGCTTTTGACACTGCGACGAAATCGCGAATCGCCACTGTTAGAAGCGTTTGCTGTTCAAGGAGATTTTGCAATAGTTGCTTGACAGTAGCCATGGAACCCTGTGGGTCAACGGTGAAAAGGAAAAATCCACTACCTCGTCGCCAATTGTTGTAATGTCAAGTTTAACAAATATATTTCAGAACGACACAACACATATAAGTCACAGAGTAAGTTGACAAGCAAGACATGTGTACACGTTAGCATTCGAATGAGCACTGAGTCCCAGTCTAGCGGCCGCTGCTCGGCTGGCCGCTTAGGTGGCGCAGCTGCTACATGGCTGGCAAACAGTGCCGCACGTAGAGGACGCGCGTAATTGCGCAGCGGCGCTTTGAATGATCGGTGAGTCACAACACAGACAAACTGCTGTTAGGACACCAAACGTGGTGTCACCTTTGAGTGAGGTGAAACTTCCCGCTGCAGAAATGGATACAGTGAGTCAGGTGTCCAGGTTAGCTGCAAACATGTACTGTATAATTCATTAGTAATCAGTAGCATCTGATTTGTAAGGGAGACATATGTCGGGAGGCTGCCCACAGGGCTCATCCAAAAGATACCTGTCACAATGGTGCACACAGTCCAGGAGCTGCAATGTCAATCAGAACAGCCAAACTACAGGCCAGATTCCTGTAATCTAGTTGCAATAGGATGCAGGCATTGTAAAGGTGCTAGAGGATGTAGCGGTCTGCACCTCAGGAGCTGTTACTGAACTTAAGCAGAGGATAGTGTCAAGTTTCAACTGGCACTAATTTTTAAGCTAATGAGAATCTATACACATATTCTGTAAACCACAGTGAAGTGCGTGGCAGATGATGTTTTGCACTCTACCATGTTACAGTTTCTTTCCATCCAATCGCATATGGAGCACAAGATGAACGACTGTTAAAATGCCTCTGTGCAGGCAGTAATTAATCTAATCTTGTTCCTGTGGTCTGTACAGGAGCAATACACAGTGAGCTGGTGTCTGTAAATTCAGGTTTTCAGCATTTCTGTGACTCTCCTCCATGAGTCAAATAAATATATCGACATTTGTGCTGCCCTTCATTCAATATATTTAGTATCCCCTGTTAGTCCTATAAGATATGGTTCTGAAATTAACTCCATCCACAGGCCATGGCAGGCCCACCAGCACTGACCAACAACCATGTCACCCTCTGCCAGTAGCATAATGGATGTGATATGGAGGAGGGTAAAGTCAGCACACCACTCTCCTGACTGTAAGCAGTTTTTGTGACTTGGATTCACTACTACTCAGTCAAGTAGCTTCTCAACTGGCATCATGAAGCTTAGAGTGCACCCCATTCCAGTCTTGCCACCAACAAAAAATCTCTGGCAGTACTAGGCATCAAACCTGGGTCCTCCAAATGGCATTGAACCATGTTGATTGCTCAGCCATGGAGGCGGACATGGTTATGCAATACTGGAATATTGTTCTAAAATGGGATGTACAAATGTTTTGCAAGCAGTCTCCTTTGTAGATCAACTGCATTTTTCCAGTACCCTGCTAATGAACTGAAGTTTGTCACCTACACTTTTACCTACATTTGACCCTATGTGATAATTACATTTTATATCCATACAAACTGCTACACTCAGGTATTTGTAGGTGTCGTCCAATTCCAATTGTGACTGATATTGTAATCATAGGACATGACTTTTGAGTGTCTTATGATGTGTACAATTCTACATTTCTGTACTTTTAAAGCAAACTGAAATCTTATCAATATCTGACAAGAAATTTGTACATCTTTTTCATCTGGTGCTTCATTATGTATAACTGCATCACCTGCAACAAGTCTGTGGTTAGTGTGTCAGCCAGGTTATTAATATAAAAAATAAACTGCTAGAGTTACAGACATAGCTTTTCATGGGCAGCAGTGAGTATGCTGGTTTGGCATGACTATGGGGTTCCTATAGCTGAACTTGGAACAATTCTACATGGATCCATCATGTGGTTTACAGCAATGTTTCGTAGTTTCATTCAGCTGCGGTCAACGCAAATCAGAATATAATGAACAACATCCGCAATAACTGATTCACACTAAATACAACTGGAATCCCAGTTAAAGATTTACCTACAGAGACTTTCATGATCAACATAATTACAGACACCACTTACACAAAGGTAATATACAGGTCATTTTCTTGTTGTTTATAGATGATACACACAGGATCATATGCTAAGTAAAGAGCATATTTACAGTTGCATACTGTTGTAATTAATCTGGTACTGCAAGGAGCACTCTTGAAAGTCTAGTGATTTGAAAAAGATGAAGAATAGTTGAACAGTGGGTATCAAAAAGTAGTGGCATTCAAATAAGGAAAACCTGTCCCATTTCAAAGTAGTGCACATAGTTGCCCGGAAAGCGACAGAGGAAAACATCTTTGCAGACAGCTGCGAAAGAATCGATTTCATTAACTTAACGGTGTGCTGATTACGGTGAGGAGGAACACAAATTTGAGCGAGTAAGATTCAATAATCTACCTTAAACAAAAAGTAACAGTAAACATGCCATGTACAAAGCACATAAATGTTCTATTATACATCAACTTATGTCTGTCTATGAAGGCTGTAAGCAGACACCAACTCTGAGGAAACTTCACAGCTTCTATCACACAGAATTACATTTCAAAGTTAGCAAATAAATAAATATTCCTACCTAGGGCATTTTGCTTTTGAAATTTTTCCATGTTACAATAGCAATAGAGTGTAACAAGAAATATAACTGCAAAGAGGGGATACTACATTACATTTTTAGGGAAACAAAGTACTAAAAAACCAAACACTTTTACATTTATTCAATGAGATACATCTTTGTTTAAAGTGATAGTGTTTTCGAACAATTCAATTAAATCCATTTCCTGACTGTTGCTATACTGTAAGGTTATGACATTTGTTAGACTTTTCGAACAATTCAATTAAATCCATTTCCTGACTGTTGCTATAATGTAAGGTTATGACATTTGTCAGACATCTAAGTTTTCCCTTATTACCACCTCTGTCTCTAAATCTCATGGGACTTCAGTCCACATTATAAAATGATAAGTAGAGGCCTGAGGCTTGCTTTTCAAATAAATATTATCAGTTTGAATTCAACACTAATCATTCCACTCACCACACCTGCAGGAGGCTGCTCATCTGGTACTTTATGAGAATTGTCTTCTCCAAACATGTTTGATGGTGGAGGTGCCACATGCTGCTGCTTTGGGTGATGGCTCATAGGTGGGTTCAGCTGTTCACTTTCAGGCTCAGAATTTTCACTTCCACTGACACTAGGTATCTGGAATCAGAGGGATGAGGATAGAGAAGTTAATTATGTCATCTCAGAGATTCAGAGTCTGCAACAGAGATGGTAGACACAAACAAAGATGCTACTGAAACATAAATTCTCTCTTTTCCTTTCATTTTCACTCAAATATATTCATTTCCATTTTATCTATGTAGCTTCGATTTTTAACCATGATGTAGAACAAGAGGACGATCCATACAAGACTTCAGGACAAATTTTTCCCTTTAGTGCCACACATGAGAAGACATGTTAAATTACATGCCAATATTCTTCCTTACTGACACACTGAAGCTCAAAGTCATTTTACCCTTATTCAAAGAATTCTTCAGTACTTAAAAATATTTATGGACAAATATCTACATCATTCTAAATTTACCAGATGTAACCAAGGTCTTTGCATGAAAGTGCCAATGAAGTCAATTTTCTAAGTGTAATGTTGTTTTAATAGTATGATATTGAAATGGATTATTTGTATCACAATTACAAAATGTGGCATATATTTTACGTTTTTCTAGTTATACCTTCGTAATACTGCATCATTCCCATCTATTCGAACTAGAGGAAAAAAGCCAGATCATAACAATAAATTATTCAAGAAAAGAGTAACAAATATAATTTTAGATACAAATGCACACCAGCATTACCAGGCATGAATAGAAGAGGGAGGTACTGATGGTGGTATAAGTACAGGCGGAAAGATTATGAAATCTAAGCTATAGCAGAAGAAGACTCATTACAATAAAGAAGGGAAACATGGTAAGTACAAAAATAAAAAAAACCAGCTAACATAAATGTCACTTGTCTCCAGGACATATCTATATTAGAAATATCCACAAAATACGAAGCAAGATTACCATAATTCTGAATAAATATAATATAAGGGAAGAAATACAGCATCTTCTGTGATTCATAAGATACTTGGTGTTTCTTTGCAGTCTGTCCCAACAAAAGTAGAAGTAGTAATAAAAAATACCAGCACCCACAGAATTTGAAATTAATTCAGAACATCATTCATACATTGCAAGTTATTTTTGAAATTTATTTTTGGTGTTATAAATTATAGACACTCAAATTTAACAGAGTAGTCTACTTTTATAATACAAACAATGATGCCTGCTTCATGTTTGGCACTATGTAAGGTCAAATTTTGCAAATACTTCACAATTCTTTAGAAATTCTATTCAAATTTTTAAATTTGTGTTAGGTGGGAGGAGGGACAGCAATAAATTCAAACCAAAATAGTCACTGAAAACAATTCCACAACAAAATCTACAAGAAGTAAACAATGTTTAAATTCATATTTTCTCCCACTTCAACATTAGAGGAGTGCCTACTCATCATGCTTTATGCTTTTAATATGATTATTTCATTCACATTTTATGTCCAAGGTTACTATGTCTTTAAAGTTTATTCAGCATTCAACAAGTGAAGGAGGATTAGCAAAAGCTGTTACAGTAACATATTTTAATTGAAAGCCCACAATTATATAAAAAAAAAATCCTGCATAAGGAAATTGGAAAGCTAATGGATAAATATCCAGTGCAAGGAAAGTCAACCCAAACCTTTGGAGAGACTGAAAGTGCAAGCTACATCTACTTAAGTGCCTGGCAGATAGTTCAGCGAAAAACCTTCACAATGATTATCTATTCTCCCCCTCTCGAACAGCACGCAGAAAAACAAATACCTCTATCTTTCCGTACAAACTCTGATTTCCCTTATTTTATTATTATGATCATTTCTCCCTTTGTAGGTCGATGTCAACAAAATATTTTTGCATTCAGAGGAAATGGTTGGTGACTGAAATTTCATGAGAAGATCCCGCCGCAACAAGAAACACCTTTATTTTAAAGCTGTCCATCCCTAATCCTGTATCATATCCATGACACTCTCCCCTCTGTTTCTCAACAATACAAAACCTACTACTCTTCTTTGAACTTTCTCGATGTATTCCATTAATCCTACCGTGAAGCAGTACTCAAAAGAGGACAGACAAGCATACTGTCTCTTCAGTAGATATGTTGCATCTACTAAGCGTTCTGACAATAAATCACAGTCTTCGATTGCCTTCCACACGACATTTTTGTGTATTTTCTCCAATTTAAATTGTTAATAATTGTAATTCTTAGGTATTAGTTGCATTTATGACCTTTAGATATGATTGATTTATCATGTAACCAAAGTTAAACAGATTCCTTTCAGCACTCATGTGGATGACCTCACACTTTTCATTTTTTAAGGTTAATTGCCAATTTTTGCCAAGACTGGTATCTTTTCTAAATCATTTTGCTATTTGTTTTGATCTTCTGATTTTTCTCGATTATAAACAAAAGCATCAACTGCAAACAATCAACGACAACTATTCAGATTGTCTCCTAAATTGTTTATGTAAATAACGAACAGCAGAGGGTCTATTACACTACCATGGAGAAAGCCAGAAATCACTTCTGTTGTACTCAATGACATTGCATCAATTACTACAAAATGTGACCCCTCTGACAGGAAATCAAAAATCCAGTTGCATAACTGAGATGATATTCCACAAGCATGCTTGTGAGGTACAGTGTCAAAAGCAGTCTAGAAATCTAGAAATACAGAATAAATTTTAAATCTCTTGTCAATAGTATTCAACATTTCACGTAAGTGAAGAGCTAGTTGTATTTCATAAGAGTGAGGTTTTCTAAATGCATGCTGTTTGTGTATCAATAGACCATTCTCTTCAATGTAATTCATAATGTTTGAACACAATTAATGATATGGAACTGTAATTTAGTGGATTACTCATATTGTCTATTTTGAATATTGATGTGCCCTGTGCAAATTTCCAGTCTTTGGACACGGATCTTTCATCGAGCGGGTGGTTGTATATGATTGTGAAGTATGGAGCTATTGCAATAGCATACTCTGAAAGGAACATAACCGGAATACAGTCTGGACTAGAAGACTTGCTTTTATTGAGTGATTTAAGTTGCTTCACTACTCTGAGGTTATCTACTTCTAAGTTGCTCAAGTTGAGAGCTGTTCTTGATTCAAATTCTGGAATATTTACTTCATCTTGTTTGGTGAAGGAACTTCGAAATGCTGGGTTTAATAACTCTACTTTTGCAATACTGTCATTGATAGTGTTTCCACTGCTATTGCACAGAGAAGTCATTTAATGAGTCTTTCTGATAACGTACTTTAAATATGACCAGAGTCTCTCTGGATTTTCTGCCATGTTTCAAGACAAAGTTTCATTGTGGTAACTATTATAAGCATCTAATATTGAAGTGAGTGCTAAGTTTCGAGCTTCTGTAAGGATCGCCAATCTTGGGGACTTTGAATTTGTTTAAAACTGGCATGCTTTTTTGTTGTTTCCGCAACAGTGTTCTTACCCATTTTGTGTGCCAAGGTGGATCAGCTCCATCATTTGTTAATTTATTTGGTATAAATCTTTCAATTGCTGTCATTATTATTTCTTTGAATTCGAGTCGCATCTGGTCTATAGTTACATTGTTAATTTGGAAGGAATGGAGGCTGCTCTCAGGAAGGTATCAAACGAATTTTTATCTGCTTTTTTGAATAGTTATATAAGACAGAACTAACAAATGATTAAAAAGTTTATTTAAAAGGTAAGGGTTCCTTATAAAAAAAATCTTCATTACAAAATTTTTGTCAGTTTTAGTTTCCTAGAAATCTAATTCACAAACGTAATCACTGTTCAGTCTAAGCACTTTTCATAATGTTGCGCTAGCTGCCTCTACCTATCTGCATAATTCTTAGCCTGAAAACTAAACCAGTTGACAGGAGTGTTCTTTTACTCATTAGTGTAGGCCCATGAACTAGGCACAACTCTTGATGAATTTGAGCACCTTTGGATCCTTTCAAACACAAAAACTGAATCACAGCACACAAAGATTTTTGAAGCCTTTTTCATTTGTTTTCGCCAACAGTCATACAACTACTGCATGAAATCAATGACTTCTGTGACTTCACAAGCAATCAATATCATTGCATTCATGCAACTTTATACTGAACTGTCAACATTTAAAATGGCCCTTCGTTTTGGAATAAGCATCACACAATATTAAAGAGCTGCTAGTGCGTGGTAGGTCAAAAATGAAAACTAAACTTGTATATCAAAGAGTACACATAAAACAGAAGTGGGAAGAACATAACACAACAGGGGAAAATGAAATATCAAAAAGGTAAGACGCTGAAAGATCACCTTTTTACCTGTCTCTTTCACCTTACCACCTACATATGTTAATATGGATATATTGATATCTGAAGGCAAGTATTTATAAGTCCATAATAACACATGCAGTAAGGTAAAATATGTTAATTTAATTTGTTCATAATTGACAGTAACAGTCATTTACATACCCTTCGTCGTTTCATCCTGTCAGATATGGCGTAATCAGCCTCAACATCACTGGCACTCTCACTAGATGGTATTTCAGTAGCACCAGGAACACCACTTTCTTCTTCATCACTGAACACATCAGCCAGCCCCACTCGATCATCTTCGTAAAATTCACGTGAACCGATGAGAAATGGCAATGGGCGGTTTGCATAAGGATTCACTGGCCGCAGTATAATACGCCCCATGCTGTGGAACACATGATGGAATACAAGTTTTACTTTTGTCTCCACAGAGGGCACAAGGCAGGCCTTCTTCTATCACTAGAAGACCAAACTACCATACAATTCTTTGCTATTTTACACTGCTTCCATGTTCTAAATGAAAGTTTTAAATCTGAAACCTGAAGAAATGTATCACCTACTTTGGATTATGAAAGCTTATACACTGCAATTGGTTTCTAGTACACACAAAAATGTAAAAAAAAACTGTATATCAAAACTGAAATAATGTATTTTTTGTAGAGTTGTGATGATTACACGTGACACATTAAAACTGTATGCTGAACTGGCATTCAAATCTGGAGACAATTCTTCTAGTGATGATGTGCAGCTCACGTGCACTACATGTGCAAGCCTCGTAGACCAAGCTTCATCTTGCTAGAGTCTTCTCCCACACAGCACAGACACTTTCAAATTATGCTGTAATACTACCATTTCCACAAGAATGGATACAACATGAGATTAGCTTTACCACAACCATGGGGTGGTTGCTGAAATCTGAATGTTCTACTCTGAATTAAGTACATAGTCCAGCAAAAATTTTTCAACTGTCGTTTACAATCAACACAGTGTATACATTGCAAAGAACAGAAAGATTAAGAGTCCATGAATATTACTCAGATAGAACAATCAGTAGTATACTGTCATGCAAGCAGTAAGCATGGTACATACATTAAACTTTTGCAAAATAATATTTAACCAAAGAAGAGTCAACATGACTTGAGATAATACAAGCCAAGTTATTCACTTCATATATTTATAGAATACTTTGCGTTATCACAATTCCATTTTCATGTAGATGAATTGTAAGGACATCCTCAATAAACAACAATTTCTCTCTTTTCGTAGATACATTAACTAGACATACTCTTACCAATTTTGATTTTCAAATATAAGTATAGTATTTCTGTTGCTAGTATCACAGACCTCAACAAGACCATTTTAACTACATTACACTCTCTAAATTCTGGTAAGTAGTTCCAGAGGAAGTACAATATTTAGAACTTAGGACTCATTTATATGTTCAGAGTACAGGGGGAGGGGGGGAGGGGGTGTGCACTCGCACACACACACACATATCCTGTGTGTGTGTGCGCGAGTGTATACTGTGTAATACAGTGTATTTACTAAAGATATCTGAGTGTACCAGTGTAAAGACATTTCTCAATGTACTTATGAGGTAGGATGGATTTCCTATCCTAATGTATTAACATAAACATGGTTATAATTGGGTTCTAGATATCCACATGACTGATTGCTTTCTAGATGAACGTCAAGTTGGACACCACAAAGAATTTGTGTGTGTTTGTGCGAGTGTATACCTGCCCTTTTTTCCCCTTCATACGCCAACCTATTCATGGGTCGCTTAGAGGAAGCCTTCTTGGTTACCCAGGCCTGCCAACCCAAAGTTTGGTACAGATTTATTGATGACATCTTCATGATCTGGACTCACAGTGAAGAAGAACTCCAGAATTTCCTCTCCAACCTCAACTCCTTTGGTTCCATCAGATTCACCTGGTCCTCCAAATCCCATGCCACTTTCCTTGATGTTGACCTCCACCTGCCAATGGCCAGCTTCACACGTCCGTCCACATCAAACCCACCAACAAACAACAGTCCCTCCATTACGACAGCTGCCACCCATTCCACATCAAACGGTCCCTTCCCTACAGCCTAGGTCTTCGTGGCAAACGAATCTGCTCCAGTCCGGAATCCCTGAAGCATTACACCAACAACCTGACAACAGCTTTCGCATCCCGCAACTACCCTCCAGACCTGGTACAGAAGCAAATAACCAGAGCCACTTCCTCATTCTCTCAAACCCAGAACCTCCCACAGAAGAACCACAAAAGTGCCCCACTTGTGACAGGATACTTTCCGGGACTGGATCAGATTCTGATTATAGCTCTCCAGCAGGGATACGACTTCCTCAAATCCTGCCCTGAAATGAGATCCATCCTTCATGAAATCCTCCTCAGTCCACCAAGAGTGTCTTTCCGCCGTCCACCTAACCTTCGTAACCTCTTAGGTTCATCCCTATGAAATCCCCAAACCACCTTCCCTACCCTCTGGCTCCTACCCTTGTAACCGCCCCCGGTGTAAAACCTGTCCCATGCACCCTCCCACCGCCACCTACTCCAGTCCTGTAACCTGGAAGGTGTACACGATCAAAGGCAGAGCCACGTGTGAAAGCACCCACGTGATCTACCAACTGACCTGCCTACACTGTGACGCATTCTATGTGGGAATGACCAGCAACAAACTGTCCATTCGCATGAATGGACACAGGCAGACAGTGTTTGTTGGTAATGAGGATCACCCTGTGGCTAAACATGCCTTGGTGCACGGCCAGCACATCTTGGCACAGTGCTACACCGTCCGGGTTATCTGGATACTTCCCACTAACACCAACCTATCCGAACTCCGGAGATGGGAACTTGCTCTTCAATATATCCTCTCTTCCCGTTATCCACCAGGCCTCAATCTCCGCTAATTTCAAGTTGCCGCCACTCATACCTCACCTGTCATTCAACATCTTTGCCTCTGCACTTCTGCCTCCACTGACATCTCTGCCCAAACTCTTTGTCTTTAAATATGTCTGCTTGTGTCTGTATATGTGTGGATGGATATGTGTGTGTGTGTGCGCGCGAGTGTATACCCGTCCTTTATTCCCCCTAAGGTAAGTCTTTCCGCTCCCGGGATTGGAATGACTCCTTACCCTCTCCCTTAAAACCCACATCCTTTTGTCTTTCCCTCTCCTTCCCCTCTTTCCTGATGAGGCAACAGTTTGTTGCGAAAGCTTGAATTTTGTGTGTGTGTTTGTGTTTGTTTGTGTGTCTATCGACCTGCCAGCGCTTTCGTTCGGTAAGTCACAGCATCTTTGTTTTTACATATATTTTTTCCACGTGGAATGTTTCCCTCTGTTATATTCATATCATTAATTTGAACCCAACAATGACGTTTGTTATTGTCACTGTTACATTTCGAAGTCTTTTCTGTCGTCTTATTTCCTCCTTCTGTAGGTCTTTAAATATGTCTGCTTGTGTCTGTATGTGTGGATGGATATGTGTGTGTGTGCGAGTGTATACCTGTCCTTTTTTCCCCCTAAGGTAAGTCTTTCCGCTCCCGGGATTGGAATGACTCCTCACCCTCTCCCTTAAAACCCACATCCTTTCGTCTTTCCCTCTCCTTCCCTCTTTCCTGATGAGGCAACAGTTTGTTGCGAAAGCTTGAATTTTGTGTGTATATTTGTGTTTGTTTGTGTGTCTATCGACCTGCCAGCGCTTTTGTTTGGTAAGTCTCATCATCTTTCTTTTTAGATATATTTTTTTCCACGTGGAATGTTTCCCTCTGTTATATATATATATATATATATATATATATATATATATATATGACGATGTGACTTACCAAATGAAAGTGCTGGCAGGTCGACAGACACACAAACAAACACAAACATACACACAAAATTCAAGCTTTCGCAATAAACTGTTGCCTCATCAGGAAAGAGGGAAGGAGAGGGAAAGACGAAAGGATGAGGGTTTTAAGGGAGAGGGTAAGGAGTCATTCCAATCCCGGGAGCGGAAAGACTTACCTTAGGGGGAAAAAAAAAGGACGGGTATACACTCGCACACACACACACACACACACACACACACACACACACACACACACACACACACACACACACACACACACACATATCCATCCACACATATATATGTGTGGATATGGTATATGTGTGGATGGATATGTGTGTGTGTGCGAGTGTATACCCGTCCTTTTTTTTCCCCCTAAGGTAAGTCTTTCCGCTCCCGGGATTGGAATGACTCCTTACCCTCTCCCTTAAAACCCTCATCCTTTCGTCTTTCCCTCTCCTTCCCTCTTTCCTGATGAGGCAACAGTTTGTTGCGAAAGCTTGAATTTTGTGTGTATGTTTGTGCTTGTTTGTGTGTCTGTCAACCTGCCAGCACTTTCATTTGGTAAGTCACATCATCTTTGTTTTTATATATATATATATATATATATATATATATGTGGATGGATATGTGTGTGTGTGCGCGCGAGTGTATACCTGTCCTTTTTTCCCCCTAAGGTAAGTCTTTCCGCTCCCGGGATTGGAATGACTCCTTACCCTCTCCCTTAAAACCCACATCCTTTCGTCTTTCCCTCTCCTTCCCTCTTTCCTGATCAGGCAACAGTTTGTTGCGAAAGCTTGAATTTTGTGTGTATGTTTGTGTTCGTTTGTGTGTCTGTCGACCTGCCAGCACTTTCATTTGGTAAGTCACATCATCTTTGTTTTTAGATATATTTTTCCTATGTGGAATGTTTCCCTCTATATATATATATATATATATACACCTCCCCATGAACCATGGACCTTGCCGTTGGTGGGGAGGCTTGTGTGCCTCAGCGATACAGATGGCCGTACCGTAGATGCAACCACAACGGAGGGGTATCTGTTGAGAGGCCAGACAAACATGTGGTTCCTGAAGAGGGGCAGCAGACTTTTCAGTAGTTGCAGGGGCAACAGTCTGGATGATTGACTGATCTGGCCTTGTAACATTAACCAAAACGGCTTTGCTGTGCTGGTACTGCGAACAGCTGAAAGCAAGGGGAAACTACAGCCATAATTTTTCCCGAGGACATGCAGCTTTACTGTATGATTAAATGATGATGGCGTCCTCTTGGGTAAAATATTCCGGAGGTAAAATAGTCCCCCATTCGGATCTCCGGGCGGGAACTACTCAAGAGGACGTCGTTATCAGGAGAAAGAAAACTGGCATTCTACGGATCGGAGCGTGGAATGTCAGATCCCTTAATTGGGCAGGTAGGTTAGAAAATTTAAAAAGGGAAATGGATAGGTTAAAGTTCGATATAGTGGGAATTAGTGAAGTTCGGTGGCAGGAGGACAAGACTTTTGGTCAGGTGATTACAGGGTTATAAATACAAAATCAAATAGGGGTAATGCAGGAGTAGGTTTAATAATGAATAAAAAAATAGGAGTGCGGGTTAGCTACTACAAACAGCATAGTGAACGCATTATTGTGGCCAAGATAGACACAAAGCCCATGCCTACTACAGTAGTACAAGTTTATATGCCAACTAGCTCTGCAGATGATGAAGAAATTGATGAAATGTATGACGAGATAAAAGAAATTATTCAGGTAGTGAAGGAAGACGAAAATTTAATAGTCATGGGTGACTGGAATTCGGTAGTAAGAAAAGGGAGAGAAGGAAACATAGTGGGTGAATATGGATTGGGGGTAAGAAATGAAAGAGGAAGCCGCCTGGTAGAATTTTGTGCAGAGCATAACTTAATCATAGCTAACAGTTGGTTCAAGAATCATGAAAGAAGGTTGTATACCTGGAAGAATCCTGGAGATAGATTATATAATGGTAAGACAGAGATTTAGGAACCAGGTTTTAAATTGTAAGACATTTCCAGGGGCAGATGTGGATTCTGACCACAATCTATTGGTTATGAACTGTAGATTGAAACTGAAGAAACTGCAAAAAGGTGGGAGATGGGACCTGGATAAACTGAAAGAACCAGAGGTTGTAGAGAGTTTCAGGGAGAGCATAAGGGAACAATTGACAGGAATGGGGGAAAGAAATACAGTAGAAGAAGAATGGGTAGCTCTGAGGGATGAAGTAGTGAAGGCAGAAGAGGATCAAGTAGGTAAAAAGACGAGGGCTAATAGAAATCCTTGGGTAACAGAAGAAATATTGAATTTAATTGATGAAAGGAGAAAATATAAAAATGCAGTAAATGAAACAGGCAAAAGGGAGTACAAACGTCTCAAAAATGAGATCGACAGAAAGTGCAAAATGGCTAAGCAGGGATGGCTAGAGGACAAATGTAAGAATGTAGAGGCTAGTCTCACTAGGGGTAAGATAGATACTGCCTACAGGAAAATTAAAGAGACCTTTGGAGAGAAGAAAACCACTTGTATGAATATCAAGAGCTCAGATGGCAACCCAGTTCTAAGCAAAGAAGGGAAGGCAGAAAGGTGGAAGGAGTATATAGAGGGTTTATACAAGGGCGATGTACTTGAGGACAATATTATGGAAATGGAAGAGGATGTAGATGAAGATGAAATGGGAGATAAGATACTGGGTGAAGAGTTTGACAGAGCACTGAAAGACCTGAGTCGAAACAAGGCCCCGGGAGTAGACAACATTCCATTAGAACTACTGATGGCCTTGGGAGAGCCAGTCATGACAAAACTCTACCATCTGGTGAGCAAGATGTATGAGACAGGCGAAATACCCTCAGACTTCAAGAAGAATATAATAATTCCAATACCAAAGAAAGCAGGTGTTGACAGATGTGAAAATTACCGAACTATCAGTTTAATAAGTCACAGCTGCAAAATACTAACGCGAATTCTTTACAGATGAATGGAAAAACTGGTAGAAGCCGACCTCGGGGAAGATCAGTTTGGATTCCGTAGAAATGTTGGAACACGTGAGGCAATACTAACCCTATGACTTATCTTAGAAGAAAGATTAAGAAAAGGCAAACCTACGTTTCTAGCATTTGTAGACTTAGAGAAAGCTTTTGACAAAGTTAACTGGAATACTCTCTTTCAAATTCTGAAGGTGGCAGGGCTAAAATACAGGGAGCGAAAGGCTATTTACAATTTGTACAGAAACCAGATGGCAGTTATAAGAGTCGAGGGGCATGAAAGGGAAGCAGTGGTTGGGAAAGGAGTGCGACAGGGTTGTAGCCTCTCCCCGATGTTATTCAATCTGTATATTGAGCAAGCAGTAAAGGAAACAAAAGAAAAATTCGTAGTAGGTATTAAAATTAATGGAGAAGAAGTAAAAACTTTGAGGTTCGCCGATGACATTGTAATTCTGTCCGAGACAGCAAAGGACTTGGAAGAGCAGTTGAACGGAATGGACAGTGTCTTGAAAGGAGGATATAAGATGAACATCAACAAAAGCAAAACGAGGATAATGGAATGTAGTCAAATTAAATCGGGTGATGCTGAGGGGATTAGATTAGGAAATGAGACACTTAAAGTAGTAAAGGAGTTTTGCTATCTAGGGAGTAAAATAACTGATGATGGTCGAAGTAGAGAGGATATAAAATGTAGACTGGCAATGGCAAGGAAATCGTTTCTGAAGAAGAGAAATTTGTTAACATTGAGTATAGATTTAAGTGACAGGAAGTTGTTTCTGAAAGTATTTGTATGGAGTGTAGCCATGTATGGAAGTGAAACATGGATGATAACCAGTTTGGACAAGAAGAGAATAGAAGCTTTCGAAATGTGGTGCTACTGAAGAATGCTGAAGATAAGGTGGGTAGATCACGTAACTAATGAGGAGGTATTGAATAGGATTGGGGAGAAGAGAAGTTTGTGGCACAACTTGACTAGAAGAAGGGATCGTTTGGTATGACATGTTTTGAGGCATCAAGGGATCACAAATTTAGCATTGGAGGGCAGCGTGGAGGGTAAAAATCGTAGAGGGAGACCAAGAGATCAATACACTAAGCAGATTCAGAAGGATGTAGGTTGCAGTAGGTACTGGGAGATGAAGAAGCTTGCACAGGATAGAGTAGCATGGAGAGCTGCATCAAACCAGTCTGCTTGTGTCTGTATAAGTGTGGATGGATATGTGTGTGTGTGTGTGTGTGTGTGTGTGTGTGAAACAAATACTAACAAAGCGATAGAGGGGCTGGCCAGTACTTACCTCAGCTCAGTACAGCCGATAGATACAAAAAAACAGAACCGAACATTTACGTTCCTAGCTTTCGGAACAAATGTTCCTTCATCAGGGAGGAGAGAGGGGAAAGAAAGGGAAGAAGGGAAAGTGGATTCAGTTACTCATAATCCAGGTCATGAAGCAACAGGGAAAGGAAAACAGGGAGGGTAGCAAGGATGGAGGCATGGTTGTCAGAGGGAAGCCAAAGATATTCTACTGTAAGTACTGTGCCAGCTTCAAACCAAAGAGGATGCATACAGAAGTAAAGAGGTATACAGTATAAAGATAAACAAAACTATGTAGGATGAAAAGATGCGTGAATGGCTAAAGAGGAAAGGGAAAGAGGAGAAGACTGGAGAGTAAATGGGAGTGAGGTTGTTTAACATAGGTTCAGTCCAGGGGGATGGCGGGATGAAAGGATGTGTTGGAGTGCAAGTTCCCATCTCCGCAGTTCAGAGGGACTGCTGTTGGGTGGGAGAAGCCAAATGGCACATACGGTGCAGCAGGTTCCTAGGTCCCTAGATTTATGCTGGAGGGCATGCTCCACTACTGGGTATTGGACATCTCCTAGGCGGACAGTTCGTCTGAGTTCGTTCATGCGCTCAGCCAGTTTAGTTGTTGTCATAGCGATGTAAAAGGCTGTGCAGTGCAGGCATGTCAGCTGATAAATGACATGTGTAGTTTCACACATGGCCCTGCCTTGAATTGTGTATGTTTTACCAGTAGCGGGGCTGGAGTAGGTGGTTGTGGGGGGATGCATGGGGCAGGTTTTGCAGCAGGGTCGGTTACAGGGGTAGGAACCGCTGGGTGGAGAAGGTAGTCTAACAGAGGGAAACATTCCACGTGGGAAAAATATATCTAAAAACAAAGATGATGTGCCTTACCAAACGAAAGCGCTGGCACGTCGATAGACACACAAACAAACACAAACATACACACAAAATTCAAGCTTTCGCAACAAACTGTTGCCTCATCAGCAAAGAGGGAAGGAGAGGGAAAGACGAAAGGATGTGGGTTTTAAGGGAGAGGTTAAGGAGTCATTCCAATCCCGGGAGCGGAGAGACTTACCTTAGGGGGAAAAAAGGACGGGTATACACTCGCACACACACACATCCCCATCCACACATATACAGACACAAGCAGACATCTTGAAACGCAAAGAGTTTGGCCAGAGATGTCAGTCGAGGCGGAAGTGCAGAGGCAAAGATGTTGTTGAGTGACAGGTGAGGTATGAGTGGCGGCAACTTGAAATTAGCAGAGATTGAGGCCTGGTGGACAACAGGAAGAGAGGATATATTGAAGGTAATCCCATTCCTGATGTCCAGGCGGAGCTTCAAGGAATCCTCAGAACCTTAGGCCCCCTACAAAACCTTTCACCTGACTCCATCAACCTCCTGACCCCACCGACACCCCACACCCCTACCTTCTACCTTCTTCCTAAAATTCATAAAACGAACCATCCCGGCCGCCCCATTGTAGCTGGTTACCAAGCACCCACAGAGCGTATCTCTGCCTACGTAGATCAACACCTTCAACCCATTACATGCAGTCTCCCATCCTTCATCAAAGACACCAACCACTTTCTCGAACACCTGGAATCCTTACCCAATCTGTTACCCCCGGAAACCATCCTTGTAACCATTGATGCCACTTCCTTATACACAAATATTCCGCACGTCCAGGGCCTCGCTGCGATGGAGCACTTCCTTTCACGCCGATCACCTGCCACCCTACCTAAAACCTCTTTTCTCATTACCTTAGCCAGCTTCATCCTGACCCACAACTTCATCACTTTTGAAGGCCAGACATACCTACAATTAAAGGGAACAGCCATGGGTACCAGGATGGCCCCCTCGTACACCAACCTATTCATGGGTTGCTTAGAGGAAGCCTTCTTGGTTACCCAGGCCTGCCAACCCAAAGTTTGGTACAGATTTATTGATGACATCTTCATGATCTGGACTCACAGTGAAGAAGAACTCCAGAATTTCCTCTCCAACCTCAACTTCTTTGGTTCCATCAGATTCACCTGGTCCTACTCCAAATCCCATGCCACTTTCCTTGATGTTGACCTCCACCTGCCAATGGCCAGCTTCACACATCCGTCCACATCAAACCCACCAACAAACAACAGTCCCTCCATTACGACAGCTGCCACCCATTCCACATCAAACGGTCCCTTCCCTACAGCCTAGGTCTTCGTGGCAAACGAATCTGCTCCAGTCCGGAATCCCTGAAGCATTACACCAACAACCTGACAACAGCTTTCGCATCCCGCAACTACCCTCCAGACCTGGTACAGAAGCAAATAACCAGAGCCACTTCATCATCCTCTCAAACCCAGAACCTCCCACAGAAGAACCACAAAAGTGCCCCACTTGTGACAGGATACTTTCCGGGACTGGATCAGACTCTGAATGTGGCTCTCCAGCAGGGATACGACTTCCTCAAATCCTGCCCTGAAATGAGATCCATCCTTCATGAAATCCTCCTCACTCCACCAAGAGTGTCTTTCCGCCGTCCACCTAACCTTCGTAACCTCTTAGTTCATCCCTATGAAATCCCCAAACCACCTTCCCTACCCTCTGGCTCCTACCCTTGTAACCGCCCCCGGTGTAAAACCTGTCCCATGCACCCTCCCACCACCACCTACTCCAGTCCTGTAACCTGGAAGGTGTACACAATCAAAGGCAGAGCCACGTGTGAAAGCACCCACGTGATCTACCAACTGACCTGCCTACACTGTGACGCATTCTATGTGGGAATGACCAGCAACAAACTGTCCATTCGCATGAATGGACACAGGCAGACAGTGTTTGTTGGTAATGAGGATCACCCTGTGGCTAAACATGCCTTGGTGCACGGCCAGCACATCTTGGCACAGTGCTACACCGTCCGGGTTATCTGGATACTTCCCACTAACACCAACCTATCCGAACTCCGGAGATGGGAACTTGCTCTTCAATATATCCTCTCTTCCCGTTATCCACCAGGCCTCAATCTCCGCTAATTTCAAGTTGCCGCCACTCATACCTCACCTGTCATTCAACATCTTTGCCTCTGCACTTCTGCCTCCACTGACATCTCTGCCCAAACTCTTTGTCTTTAAATATGTCTGCTTGTGTCTGTATATGTGTGGATGGATATGTGTGTGTGCGAGTGTATACCCGTCCTTTTTTCCCCCTAAGGTAAGTCTTTCCGCTCCCAGGATTGGAATGACTCCTTACCCTCTCCCTTAAAACCCACATCCTTTCGTCTTTCCCTCTCCTTCCCTCTTTCCTGATGAGGCAACAGTTTGTTGCGAAAGCTTGAATTTTGTGTGTAGCACTTTCGTTCGGTAAGTCACATCATCTGTGTTTTTTATATATATATATATATATATATATATATATATATATATATATTCCTTTTTTAGGAAATCCGCTAGCACTGTTGTAAGAAATAGTGCACATGTTACCTGCTCCGTGAAATAAGGATCTACTATATATTCTTGAGTAATCCAACACCAATCACTAACATTGTGTTGCCTCTGATGTACAATGTACGTAGGCCCATGTGCAGCTGGATGTAACAGTTCCACATGACAACACGAACTTACACATAAGATAGCCAGTTTAGTACTAAAACATATACAGCAAGTTATAAATATTTCCTTTTTCTTAAACCAGTTATATTCTGAGAAGTCAACCAGATGAAGTTTCCTCTGAGACCTATGTTACTAGTAGCAGATACTACTATACTGAACTTCTATTTGAAAAGGTAAAGCTGCCATTGATATCCCTGCAATTAACAACAAGACTATGGTAACCCTCACTTTAAGGTAAACAACAATTTACTGAATACAAAATTAGTAATCTGTAATCACAGATTGTACTCTCCATTAGCAAACAAAACCAAACAATAATAGTACCTGATTGAAAGCTATGTAAGTCGAAGCACAGCTACTTTGTTTTACGGTGGTAATACTTATGAGATCATCAAGTAGAAGCACTATATGGAAATATGCCAGTTCGTGAAGTGCAGTTAACAGGCCCATCACTCTAGTCATAGAGTAAATTGGAACACACAACAGTTGCTATCCAAACAAAGTTCAATCCATTACAGGTAAACAGCAGTGGCAGTCATAGTCCACTCATGGAAGTAGTGTCAGATAATAGCACCTAACAAAGCAAAAACTGAGAGAAAGCAAGCCAGCAGGCTGCCTTATACTGGCCCACTACAGAAATTTATGGGGCCAAGTGGCTATATCAGGGGCTTCCCTCATAGGGCGTGGATGACAATGTCATGGATATCGATATTCCTGGACTCCCATTTCCTTGTCCAGCAAGGTTACAAGAGAGACTATATGTTGTTAATGAGGACATTTTTATATTTCATCTCAGAGAAAACAAAATTACAGTACCTGAAATGGTTCCAGAAGTATTTGACATTAACAGTTTTCTCAGTGCCTCCCTTATGTGGTCGGTGGCAGTTTTAACCATTACTACTTTTCGTAATCTTACCAATACAATAAAGAGCAATAATAATATTAATTTTCCTCAGGTAAATTGAGAAAGAGGTATTTTGGATAAAATTATTTTGTTAGGTATTTTTAGTTCTTTATGTCTGCCCACATGATTTGAGTCACAAAAATATGTTATACTGATTGACTGTCCGTATCCAAGGACACTCTGATTTGTTGAAAACAATGCATAAATAGCAAACAGAGTAATGCTCTATGGCATCAAAAAAAATAAATACTTCACAGAAGGTAATGAAATTAATAAATCTTTGGTACTTCAATACAAAATTTCATCACCTCCAAGAATTATAAAAAGAAAAGAAAATGTTCCAATAATTTTATCACACAACAGAAAATGGCCAAAGTTGCAAATTTCACTTCCATTTACTTCACGACTAGTTTCGGGTTGGGTCCCATTAAAAAAAAAATCATCCGACAGGAAAGAAAACCAAAATTACAATCATGTACCATAAAACTGTTATCAGATTATTAATTGCACATCAAAAAGACAGACAGTACAGATGTACCAGATATTCAAAATGGTATTTCCCAAAATATAAGAACCATGTCAAGATAACAAACATATACATATAATAAACTGCAAACAAGCAGTAATAGAGCATACAAATAACTGGCAGTCTACTTCTCTCACTGCTGTACGGAAACCTCAAAACCTCAGGAAGCTACAGTCCTACAGGATATATGAAATATCTTTTTTATTTATTAAAACACTCTCCAATCGCCAAAAATACAGTAATTAATATAACAACAACACAAATCATCAATAAATTAATATTTTTAAAACTTCTACCAAACACAGTAAAATACTTAAACTCATCAAACAGTAAAGCACATCACCACCACGTACAGCGCACTTTGTATATGTATATGTTTGTTATCATGACATGTTTCTTACATACGTACGTATATCCTGAAACGATATTTTCGTATTACTGACATGCATTTAATAATTTGGCAATAGCTGTGTTTTACTTCATTGCAATTTTGGTTTTCTGCTCTGCAGGATGATTTGAAAAAGTATCCTGACCCAAAACTAGTCATCAAGTAGAGAAAAGTGAAATTTACAACTTTGGCTGTTTTTCTGATTAACACAAGTTGCTGCTCTGCAATTACACATTTTTATCATATTTAAAACAATATGATAACATAAAAGTAATAAATCTACAAGACTAATCTGATTTTTGTAGCAATTATTTGATGACTGTATATACGATTATTATTAAACAATTTTAAGAATAATGCTTTCATGGTTTCTGTTGCCTTTGATGAAGTATTGCACATTTAAGAAAGTAGTTCACCTTGCTGAACTCTCATCTTCTTCACTGTCACTCACTGCTGGGACCTCAATGGTCTCAAACATAGTATCCATGATGCTCATACCAATAGTAAGTGCCTCACGCACCATATCAACTGTTTCAGCTTCAACTTCAGCTTTAGATGGAGTCTGTACAGCAGAAAAAAAGAGGAAAATGTTAAATGACAAAGATTGAAGACGTATTCAAATCACCTTCATGTGCCTAATGATGTACATCCACCTTCTTAAAATTTTTCCAGCCTGTGGTATTACACAAATGATGTGCAATTGCAAAACCATGATTCAACAATTATTTTAATTTTATTTCTGTGGGCAGATACCCTGCTCATCATGACTGTCACTTACTTTATGGGAAGAAAGTCTTCCGCCATTGGTCTGTCAATCACAAACTTTGTTCTACATGTATTCACATTTTAACTACATGGCTGTTTTGTTTCAGAAGTGGAGAAGATGGGGAATCAAATGGTATTTGCATATTAGCATGTGTGGTAAAGCAACTAAAAACCAGGCAAAGACTGGCCAGTGCAGCAGACAACCAGTCGATAATCTGATTTGTGAATTAATTTTTCGTTCAATTCACGCCCTTACATGATAAGCCAGTGTGCTGCCCAATCAACTTGATGAGGATATCATGCTTTATGATTCTGACAAACCTTTTGACTCAGTATGAACAAAATCTGTACTAACACCATCTGGAAACAAGGCAATGATTCAACCAATGTTCCTATGATGATTTATTTGCAGTGTTTATCTTATAGTGGGAATAATCTTCAACAATGAACGGAAGAACTTGTTTTTGTACTGTGCAGCTGGAGTCAGCTCAGAGACAGACTGCTCATCACATCTTTCGCCCAGTTTCAAAGTAAACTGTCAATCTGTTTCCTGTCGTAAACAAAACTGTTTTTAAAGCAAAATGTGATGTACCCATTTGATAGAGTGATCCCAAATTAGTCCAGTACCTATTAATTTTATAGATATGGATTAACACAAGCAGGAAGACAAGAAAAATAACTAGTAATCCAGCAGTGACTGCACAGCACTGGCCCATGCTCACTGCTGCCACCATGCAGCAGCACTACTCAGCTGCTTCTGGAGTACTGATTATTATTTGTATTTTACTATCCCTGTTAATACATATTAATAAAATGAATACACACTAAACTAATTTGGGACCACTCTACTGAAGCAGAACATAAATTTTCAGTTTAAAAAACATTCTGTTTGGAACAGAGGGGTAGAAAGGGGTCGATGCTTTCCATTGACACTGGATGTCGCATGAAAGATGTGATGAGCAGTATTTGTTTGGGTTGACTCTAGCTACACATTGCAAAAATGAAATTGAAAATATTGGCCAAATGCTGAGAAAATGTGCCTGAAGCATGTACAGGGTGAACCAGAAATCCACAACAAACATTCAGAGGTTGCTCAGGAGTAGCTTGTGATAACTTTGTAATAAGGGATTCGTGGTATCCAGTACAGAGTAATAATGATTCAATAGATTTGTTACCTCAGTTGTCTTTGTTTCTTTGAAAATGAAGAAGCAGGTAATATGAAATTGCCAAAGCTTACAACACAAAACAAAGAGGAACACAACAACCCTCAGATGCAAAAGTACTGTGATGTGGCTGCCACTGTTCCAGGAATAGCTCAGTTTAGCATCACCATGCCACTCTTCCATTGCGTTCAGTGAACCTAGCTAGCCCTTTATCAGTAATTCTATCCATACTGTTGTCTATCATTGTTAACATATAATCAACACTGCCAGAAAAACAAACCTGCGACAAACCAAGCCATACTGAATGCAAACTTGAGAATGAACAGTATAATGAGCATTACTGTTGTCAGTATGAAGCATAGTGAGTGAATGGAAAAAGTTTGTCTCCAAACAAGATAGACACCATGTACTGACGATATTTGCACATTTGTGCACTATTTTCAGTGCAATACAGAGGCAGTGGAAATTGGAGCAAAACAGATCAAGCAAGCATTAACTCCATAACAAGCTGCTGGAGACTGTGTATCCCTTATACCAAACTACTCAGAAGGTATCACTTAACAGTCTCTGGAAGTTTGTCAGTGAGACTCTGGTATGTCCTGTGTATTTCCCACCACTGCATTGAGTTAAGCTTCTTTGGCAGTGGACGAAGACAACTTTATACACAGCAATAGAAATAAACAGATGTTAAAAAGAGCTCAGATCTTTTGCTAAATTATTTCAGAACCAAATTTCAAATGTTCAAATAACTTACAGGAATGCAGCAAGGTGACACCTCTGACAACCACTGATATGACAACAGGTGCATGTCCTGTCATTTTAAAGGCACAAATGCAGCATTTATGCCTTGAAAATGACAGGGTGTGCACCTGTCATAATATCGACGGTTGCCAAATATGCCACCCGGCTGCATTCCCATAAGTTATTTCAACATTTTATGTGCCAGGAGAAACTCACATTAAACTTTAAAAATGTCTGAAACAAAAGTGTACAACCAGTGTGCACTACCAGTTTTGACTTACAGCACTGAAAAATTCATTTTTATTGTGAAAACCTGGAGCTACTCAGCTAACAACAGAGAGAGATACATTACAGGAATTTCTACAAGAGACAAGGCTAAAATCAGCATATAGATCGGAGAACAGACTGGAATAGGACATTAATTATCTCATAATGAAAATGAAATAAATAATAAAAGATCAAAATGAAGACTACATAGGTCAGTATAAGACATCAGAAAATGCCGTAATGGCATTGATACATATCACTCAAGACTACAATGCATCACTGTGTCTGATAATTGGAATGGCAGAAGGAACAAAGGAGCCCATAGCATAATGTAGCGAAGGAGTAAGGGGGCAACTGCAAAGAGAGATCAGTTGCCATAGTCTACAGCCACAGTATCAGCTTATGTTTCTTTAATTTGAATCAACCAAAGAAATAATATTCTAGATATAGTGACTATTTCAAGAACACACTCACAAGAACAAAACACAGCACCACATTTAAATGTTCACAAAAATAATCACTAGAACTGTCGATAAAATTTACTGAGCTTTCTCTTTCTTTACTTCTCAACTTAAATTCTTCTGTCACCTACAACTTTACATTCCCTTTACCTCTTCCTATCTGCCTCCTTCTCCTGAAAATTCTTATAAATTGCTAAAACTTCATGGTAGAAAACCACTTTTTTGCCCCCTCCTCTCTCATTTACGTCTGTGTCAGCACTGTTTCAGTTGTTCCTATCTTAGAAAGTGTACACTAACCCTCTCTCTCAGATAATGTTGAAAATGGATCTTAAGTTTGGAGCCCTAGAGTTTAAAGCTCCTTAACAGTCCAGTTGCTTCACTGTGTAGGTATCTTTAAAGCTTGCAAGCCCTTATTACAAAGGTTTTGCTACATACATAAGAACAAATCATATTTAAGTTAACAATACCAAAATTAAAGAAAAATAATACTCACCTTCTGCAAGGGAACTGTTGAGTCAGCTGTAACTTGTGTCTCTTCATCATCATCATCTACTCTGTTCTCAACAAACTGCGTGTTTGCCAGTGAAAGGAAGGAATTTGTTACATTGTTAACAGCAGATGATGTCGTATTTAAGTCTTCAACAAGTTCATCCAGCATTTTCTGAGTGGTGTGTGTTTTGGCTACCAGGTTCTGCAAGACCATAATATTGCATTTATAGCAGGTGATACTGAGATAGAGAAAATACTTAAAATAATCCAGAATAAAACGTCTTGGTTGCAAAACTGTTTAACATCAATGATGCATTTCACCCTTCTCAGGTGTCATCAGATTGTGTAAAAGTAGATGAATATGCAACCTATCTGTCACGAAGCCATATAAAATGGAAAAGAGATGCAACAGTAGCTGGATATGTAGCCCATACGTCATAAAAACATATAAAATGCAAGGCAGTGTATGCACCTCGTACCACATTTTTGTAAGTGTAGTCTTATTTTGTCCTGGTATGGTGGAGTTAGCTGGTGTGCTCACAGCCAACTTGAATTTTAAATGTTTCAATGGTGTATGGGTTACATACCCAGTTATTGTTGTGTCCATTTTCCATTTTATATGGGTTCATGATGGACGAGACATATCCAGCTACTTTTACACAATCTGATGATGCCCCAAAAGGGTTAAACACATCATTAATATTAAATAATTTTGCAACCAAGATAATTTTTATTCTTGAATAATTTGAAATTGGTTGCTGTAGTGATCTGCCACAATGGAATGGAATAATTTTTAGCTAACATAATGTATACAATTTACCGGAAAGACCTTCTTGCAACATGTCAAAATAGGAGCAACTGAAGTGGGGCCTTCAGAAAAAATTAAAGGAAAAAGTGTATCAGCTGTCGAGCTTTTTAGACCTATAATTATTTTGTCAAGATATAGAATACACTGGGGAAGAGACAGGAAAATAAATAACTCTCAAGTACTGTACAGACAGTCATTTATAAGGTAAGGGAAACCACGAATGACACTTAGTCAATGGCCAAAGGCACAAAACAGAGCCAATGTTACGACTGAAGGAACACGACCTCAAATCAGTACCAATGAACAAAGCCACAATCACCTTGAACAGGAACACACAAATAAGTGTGACATAGGTCAGTGATAAATTTCACTGATAACAACTCATTGTATCTTAACTACAGTCACTCTTTCTTTAGCTTCAACGGCCAGTTCCCTAAGAGTGTCTCATTTCCTAAATTCTCACATGCAGTAGACCTAGAAAAATGATGCTGCACTAACTAGGTACACACTGTCAGCTATAAACCTTAGCACGTTTCAGCCTAAGGCCTGTCAGAATGTTATTTCATCACCTGGATACTTTCCCTTGTAGAACAACAGCAAGTGTTTTTTACACATTGGACGACTGTTCTAGAATTTGAGAGAGACTTGAAGAGATGAAAATCACAGTCAAATGGCTTCTCTGTTCGAAACTCCATAATATGGTTCAAATGGCTCTGAGCACTATGGGACTCAACTGCTGAGGTCATTAGTCCCCTAGAACTTAGAACTAGTTAAACCTAACTAACCTAAGGACATCACAAACATCCATGCCCGAGGCAGGATTCGAACCTGCGACCGTAGCAACTCCATAATATCTGGTGCCATTATACACCAATATGATACTGACAACTAAAGCTATGATAAGCTGAGGAATGTAGGCTTTAATTATATATTTGTTGTTGTAATATGGTCAGGTTACACTGACAGGAGTACTTCCCAACCAGTCTTGCACTGACCTCACTTCAACAATGAATTGCTTGATGAAATGAGTGAGTCTTTATGGTTGGCACAAACTTGTCAATGCAATGACTTGAAATGGCTCTTTTATTTCTGTTAATCATGATGATGCAGTATATAGCGATGATGTATCAACATTCATGCTCTATGAAAGTCGCTTTCCTGAACTGTTAGAAACAAGTCACAATCAAGCTTCAGTAGCCCTTTACAAACAGTAATGTAAGGTGCTTTGGCAAAAAGCATGCACTATGCAAACAGAATAGATAATTCTTACAAGGGAACCTCCCCATCGCACCCCCCTCAGATTTAGTTACAAGTTGCCACAGTGGATAGGCCTTGAAAAACTGAACACAGATCAATTGAGAAAACAGGAAGAAGTTGTGTGGAACTGTGAAAAAATAAGCAAAATATACAAACTGAGTAGTCCATGAGCCACATAGGCAACATCATGGACTATGTGAGCACAGGAGTGCCGTGGTCCCGTGGTAGAGTGAGCAGCTGCAGAACGAGAGGTCCTTGGTTCAAGTCTTCCGTCCAGTGAAAATTTTACTTTCTTTATTTTTGCATAGTTATTATCTGTCCGTTCGTTCATTGACGTCTCTGTTCACTGTAATAAGTTTAGTGTCTGTGTTTTGCGACCGCATCGCAAAACCGTGCCTCTCCAATGGGAACCGAAAACATTTGATCGCAAGGTCATAGGTCAACCGATTCCTCCACAGGAAAACACATCTGATATATTCTATACGACACTGGTGACGGCATGTGCGTCACATGACAGGAATATGTTGTCGACCCACCTAACTTGTACACTTGGCAAATGGGTAAAAAGATTCTTCTACCTTGCCCGATTTATGTTTTCTTGTGGATGTGACAATCACTCCCAAAAAAGTGATGAAAACATAAGAGTTTGTCACATAAATTGAAAATAAAAAATTAAACTTTTCACTCGATGGAAGATTTGAACCAAGGATCTTTCATTCCGCAGCTGCTCACGTTACCACAAGACCACAGCACTCCTGCGTTTCCAGTGTCCTTGATGTTGCCTATCTTCCCACGAACTACTTAGTTTGTATATTTTGCTTATTTTTTCACAGTTCCACACAACTTCTTCTTGTTTTCTCAATTGATCTGTGTTCAGTTTTTCAAGGCCTATCCACTGTCCCAACTTATAACTAAATCTGAGGGGGGTGCGATGGGGAGGTTCCCTTGTTAGAACAAAATTAAAACAATATGGTCGATCATAAATGAAGTGTCTGGCACACAGCACAACGTGGAGGATATAAAGTCAATATCTGGTAAAATGTTTTTGTTATTGACAAGTCAGATACATGTATGTTTCACTTTCTGAATAGAGCAGGTGAATTAAATAAAATCTTACTTTCCACAGGGAATCTTATAACACTCTTGGAAAATAGCTTTCCAAGATTGCTATCTGAAATACACCTCTGTGGTATTAACAGGGGGAGATCAAGTCAGTAATTAAATCACTGAAGACTAACTAAGGATTCTCATGGATACGATGGGGTATCTAGCAAGATACCAAAGCACTGTGCTCCATATGTTAGCCCTGTACTTAGCCACATTTAATTTGTAATCGTTTCTTCAGGAATGATCAGTTTACCGAACAATTAAAACACTCAGTAGTGAAACTGCTGTATAAAAAAGGAGAAAGGGATAAAGTACGCAATTCTAGACCTATTTCTATGCCATCAGTGTCTGCACAAGTTACGACCAATTATACACAATTATACAGAAAGTTGGCAACACTAAGTGTCTTCTATGATTTAACTAGGGCAACTGATCACACACACACACACACACACACACACACACACACACACACAAAATATTAAAGGCAGAAGTTGGGACATTATGCAATAAGGGCACACAGTTTTAATCTGCCAGGAAGTTTCATTATGCAATAAGATTAGCAACTCACAATTGGATCCTCTCATACTTTAAAAACAGACAGTAAATGGTCATTCCTCACAGTAATAAAACATTCCTCACAGTAATAAAAACAGATGCGAGGTGGCATCTGACTGGAACTTGGCTAAGTAGGGGTGCCAAAGGGGTCAATGCTGGAACCACTACACACTTACCATTTTTTTTTTTTTTTGGACATGACCCAGGACATATTGCCATATTTTTTTGATCCAACCCAGGACTTATTTCTGAAATTACTTAAAAGTCTTAACAGTTCACTGAAAACATTAAACTTCAACCATTCAGTTGCACTTTTCACCATACATGAATTTTTTTTCATTGGTGGTTTGTGCATAATATGGGCTGAACAATAAGTTCCTAAATAGGTCTTTCAAAACCACTTTGAACTTCTCTGAACACATTTTCATTCCTCTTTCTTTTCACTCTTAATTACTACTGTGTTAGCAGCTGTACAAGAAACTAATTTTTCATCATGTTTGTATTCTTTCACACACTGCAAAAAATGGTGCGTCAAAATTTGAACAGTTTCACTCGACACTTCACCTAAATTTAACAGTGTAACTTGAATTCCCTCCTACAGACTTAAATATCTCACAATCCCAACAAGTTTACTTCACTTCTGTTTGAGGTATCCATTATTACTGTTACAAAATTATGTTTTACAAGGAACAAAATATATTATCAAATATAATTGTCTCGGTTTTGGTTTAGCAGATGAAAAATTTGGGTCATGTAACTTTTTAACCAGTTCAGATGTGTGGTGTGATGTCTTGAACCTAAGATTGTGTCTAGCAGTATGGTACGAAAATGTAGCCTCTTTAGCACCACACTCCAGATCACAATTTCCTCTTTGGTTTTAAAAAATCTCATATGTTTGGTGAAGCAGTAGCTCTCCTATGTGTAGCTCTCCTATGTGTGTTTTCCTTTATGTGTAGCAGAAAATTCTCCAGCATGTAATGTGAAATAAATGAGTCCACTGTTACTGTCATTAAACAATTTCAAAAAAATAGTATTCGCATTGCAGATTAAAATTGAACAGCACTTTTTTTGCCCACTGTAACCAAAAAGAGAGAAAATGAGTAAAGAAAAAATGATCAAAAAGTGTAGACGAATTACTTCACACATGAGAAAAACACAAATACATTCCCCTGAGACATATATTTAAAAAACCCTGACCAGTCATAAAATTCTCAAACCCTCAACATACATGGTAAGCATGTGTGTGTGCGCGTGTGCATGTGCATGCACACACGCGCATGCACACAGTTCAAGACATGTTATAAGTTCATGGCTTGTAGAAAACAAATTGATGCTAAATCATAGTAAGTCTCAGTTTTTGTGGTTTCTAACACACAATTATTCAGCTAAAACCAACATTTTGATCACACAGAATGGGCATATGATTAGTGAGCCCGAAAAATCCAAATTCCTACATGTTCAAATAGATTGTCAGCTGTCATGAAAAGCCTCATGATCAGGATCTTGTTCACAAACTGAATGTTGCTACCTTTGTTATAAGAACAGTATCGGCAATAAGTGTTAGTTAAACACGAAAACTAGTCTGTTTTGCTTATTTTCACTCAGTTGTAACACATGGCATTATATTTCAGGATAATGTTCCCATTCACAAACAGTATTTTTGATTAAGAAATAAGCAGTCAGAACAATATGTGGGTTAAGTTCTTGGACCTCTTGTAAACCCCTGTTCAGGTTTCCAGGAATTCTTATACTGAACTCTCAACTTATATTTTCTTTAACACACTTTTCATTTGCTCATGACACACAACTATTATTTTGCCAGGGAGTCCTCGAAAAACTTTAAGAAAATTCTTAAATTATTTTGTTGATTATACTAGTAGCAGTTTAAACATGCCATTGGAAATGGAAATGCCGTGTGCCTAGGGCCCCCAGTCGGGTAGACCATTCGCCTGGTGCAAGTCTTTCGAGTTGATGCCACTTTGGTGACTTGCGTGTCAATGGGGATGAAATGATGATGATAAGGACAACACAACACCCAGTCCCTGAGCGGTGAAAATCTCCGACCCAGACATGAATCGAACCCGGGCCGTAAGGCATGACATTCTATCACGCTGGCCTCTCAGCTACCAGGGGCGGACACCCATGCCAATAATTTGTACTTATCCCTATCAGTGATCAGTTACCAATAAGCAGCATAGTAATTGAGAAATATGTAAATGAAAGTATTTGTTAATAAAAGCTATTATATTTTTAATAGTAGTAACAAATATTAGTCTCATCATAAAAAATTGTAACAAATTTAGTCTCATGATAAAAAAATCAATATCATTATATAAAATGCAGTTAACAGGAAAACATAAAAAGCATGTTAATTTTATTTTTTAAAAATTCTTTATATTACAAAACTTCTTTGAAAATAAAGTTAGCCATTATAATATGATCATAGTTTGCTTTTTGGCTATATGTGTCCTTAGCACAAACATAAAAATTATTGAATTTGTGAACACGTGAAAAAGTCACATATAACTGTCTAAGCGAAATAACAGGTTCTGCCAAATGAAATCTTGCCCTCTGAAGCATCTATATTTGTTGTTTATTAATGGGCATAATGAAGGCTACTTTTACTGGGGATTGTTTTATCATCATTTGGAAAGGCATGGTTGGATCAGAAGGTATTACTGGGAATGAGCACAATCTTATAAGAGCCACAGCGATTTAGCAGTGACAGTGTACTCGCATAAGTGAGTTACCATTAATCTTGCACCACTAATTAATCTCCGATTTACATGAAGATTTCTAATTAACATAATAATAGCATTTTTAAAAGGAATTAATGTAGCATTAAACCAGGCAGATTTAAAGAGTTCGAGAATTCTATGGGGTACAACAGAACGTTGTTTATTTACTCAAGTTGGACAGAATCAGAACTGAGGTAAACCTTTGCTTCTCCAGGTAACAAATTAGAAATGACATATACATTAATACAATCATCTTTTTTGGACACACAATCATCATTAAATAGGATTTTGAAACATTTTGTTCATTAATTTCTGTGGCATTGAATACAGCAGCAATAAAATTATTGCAAGTATTGTACAATAACAATGTTTAGGAATTTTGAGTACTTCACTGAAGTGGCCTAAGACACTGTTACCCAACCATTCAGTGAAAATGGGATCACAAATTCCCCTCATATTTTGAGTCAACTTCTGGAATTTAAGATGAGACCGTTAAGAGAGATCATTTAATAGTAGCTTCGACAATGGCTGTTCTATTAGCACATCTAACGACGGGTATACTTGATGGAAATCTCCACCAAACTGAATTGTTTTCTCTCTATAAGGAGAATATTCTTCATGATGTCCTTAAAATTTGATCAACAATGCTTGGCGCGTGTTTTTGAGAGCAACTGAAATCTCATTCCAAATGATGAGATCAGAGTTAATGAAAAGAGAAATCAAATGCAATGTGCATACCCCTGGTAAGAGACTGGCAGCAATGCCCTATCTCTGCTACTGTTAAAATAATGTTGTTTTCACTTCGTAGAATGCGACACAAAGTTTTGTACACAAACGTTTCACCGTAGTCTCCCGGTTCAGTCTTGAGGTAATAACTGGGAATCTCGTTTTTTATTGAAAATACTATTTCCTCAGCTATTGCCTTCTGCTCTTCGCTTAACTTCCCATGAGCTGTCTTATGTCTGTATTTTCTTCTAGTTCAAGGCTTCTGTTGTGTAGTACGCAACAATCACAACAGCAGGCTGAATTGTTGGCAAGATCTGCCATGATATTTTTACAAAATTCTCCAATTCTAGCAGTACTAGGTTGTAGGCTTCAATGAAGTGTGCTGTCTCTGAAAATCTTCTGAAAGTGCATCCTGACACATTGTCCACAACTCAGGTATACTGGCAGGAAAGCAGAATACACATTAAGGGCAAAAAGCCATAATGTTATCGAAATACAGTTTTTTGACAAAACCAATAACTTTAACTATTTGTGTACTTTTCTTCATTCGTGGTGGACAAAATCTTGAAAATGATGTATCAATCATTAATTTTGATTAAGTAATACGGTAGATATGGTGAAATGACAAACATACACCACTGAGAAACAATACGTATGTTATACTCACCAGCAAATCATCTGCATAGGTTTAATGCAAAATTTTATTTTATTTATTATTATCTTTTCTGATGTTAGTTGGTTTGTGTCATGTTCCAGGGATCATTTGCACAATATATCGTAATGGTGTGGAACGAGTCATTTTACATTCACAATGAAAATTAATTTGTTAATATGGCTACATGTTAAACTTTTACAAATTTTATTATTACTACTATTATTATTTTATGCAGAGATGTAGTTAGTTATTCCTACCCACCACCTTTTACACATTACCATAACAGAAACTCTTCTACACAATAGAAGGAGTTGTCAAGGAGATACTGTTTTAGTTCGTTTTCAAATTTTACTTTGCTATCTGGCACACATTTTATATCACTGAGTAAGTTACTAAAAAATGTAGTCGCAGCACTGTGCAGCTCTTGACATGCTAAAGAGGACCTTAATGAGGAGTAATGAATGTCATTTTTTCTTCTGGTATTGTAATTATGTACATCATTGTTCCTTTCGAACTCCAATGGATTATTTACAACAAACTAAATGAGGGTATGAATATATTGTGAAGAAGTAGTCAGGATGCCAAATTCCTTAAACAGATATCTACAAGATGATCATTGGTGAGCACCACATTCTTGAGAAATGAAGACTTTTTTACTTAAAGATGAGCTACCCCTGAACTTTATTCCATATGACATCATGAACAAAATTACACAAAATATGTCAGCTTACTTATTTGTCTTTTCCCAAGATCTGCAGTGATTTCAAGTGCAAATGAGGCTGAACTAAATAGTTTTAGGAGTTCCAACATGTGCTTTTTTCCAATTTAACTTCTCATTGATATGGACACACAAGAATTTTGAAGTTTCCACAAGATTTATTATTTCCTCGCTATGTGTTGCACTCATCACTGGCGTAGTCTCCCTAGATGCACAAAAATGAATTGTGTGTCCTATTTCTGTGGATTACACCACTCACAGAAAACCAGTTAATGATACTTTAAAGAATCTTGTTTACTATTTCTTCTGTTGCTACATGTATGCCTGGATTGATAACAATATGAATGTCTTCTGGAGAAAGAAGTAATTCGGCTTCTTGTACATTAGACAGAAGATCATTTAAAATATGAGGGACAATAGCAGATCTAAGATTGAGCTTTGGGGAATGCCATGTGTGATTCCTTCTCAGAAAGAATTATGTCCCGGATTATATTTACTGAATTACTTTCTAGATTATGTTGGTTAAATATGAAATTATCCATTGATTGGCTATCCCATCAATCCCATGAAACTTCATTTTATCTAGGACAGTGTTTCCCAACCAGGAGGAGGAGTGGAGGGGCAACAGATTTAGGCTGTGCAGGCAGAGAGCTAAGGAGAAAACATGGAGAGTGGCCTCAAATGTGCTATAATTAGTATCAAACCAAAAATTCAACAGCTACTTAAAGTAAAACAATTTCAACTGTCTTCATGTTCCGAATTTTTCTTGTGACTTTCATCTCATAAAAAATTTTAGATTTGAAAAGTGTTGTTCAACAAAAAACAGTATCATTAGGTTTGAAATAAGACATAATGACACCTCTATTTCATCTACAAAGACCTTTGAAACACTATTTTCTTCTATTACTCTGCATTTGATGACCCCATTTTACTAAAGTGCGAATTGCAGATTGTCAAATTTTTTCGAAACAAGCAAATAAACAAACAAATAAATACATACATAAATAACCAAGGGTAACATAAGATACTATGGGGTTGCAAAGGCTGACTACTGCTGGGTGTATCAACACACCAAATTACAAAGTTTTAGCAAAACACAATTTATGCATTCTTACGCTTAGAGCAAAAGCCGACTAATGCAATGTAATTACTCTCTTGAATCTTGGTGCTCTTTCCTCAGCAAGCAATTAACAATAATGGTGTGTACTGGTTGCTTTAAGCGATGTTACTCATTATTGTAACAGTATTTACTGGTGGGAATAGTGTTGCAATCAGGTTTCATAGTTGTTGGAATATCTGCGGCTTACTGTTAGACAAGTATTCACTTGTCACTCACATGTACACCTACAAAGAAGTAGTGCAAGTGGGAGCAGCATGGATGATGATTCTTATGATTCTGAAAATGGCATACACGACAAAGCATGTTCCGATGGGAGAAAACCCCAATTCAAGAAGAGCTTACATTGATCTGAAATGCAAAGTAAAAAGTGTAAAGAGGAACCTATCATTAAATGCAATCATGGACTTGAGGTTTCCACTTCAAAAGCTAAAGGAATGAAAGAATATAAAGCTGCTGCACTCTGCTATTAAGATACTTTGCACTTTCACCATCACGTGAATTCATTAAATAAAATGGATCAAAATAAGTTTCTGTTAAAATTTCTTAATATTTCTTCGGCTCAGCGCAGAATAGCTGACACCAAGGATACAAAAAGGAACAAAATTGACAATGAAGTTTCCATTAGAAAAAGGAATAGTGAAGCAGTGCCTGTTCGTCCTGCCAGTTTCCGAGGAATGTCTGGCATGTCAAAGGATAAGTTACCCACCTAGCAAGCTGGTTCCATGAAGGTGAAAAGTTGTCAGAGGAAAACAGAGGAAATGAGAGAACAGAAAAGGATCAAAAGAAGGTAACTGTAGCCATTAAAAATGATATAAAAATGTATATATAAGGGCAGAGAGAGCCATCATGGAAGGGGGAAGTATATGAGAAGTTATTTGCATTTAGATCTCATACTCAATAAAATGTTCATGAGATTCCATGAAGAAAGAAAAAAATTTGGATTGAAACAATGCTCCTTATCATAGTAAAAACATATATTTTACAAACTTTTCAATCTATCATTCAGGACACCTTATATCCATCGTTTCCGAAGAAGAGAAATTTGTTAACATCGAGTATAGATTTAAGTGACAGGAAGTCGTTTCTGAAAGTATTTGTATGGAGTGTAGCCATGTATGGAAGTGAAACATGGACGATAACCAGTTTGGACAAGAAGAGAATAGAAGCTTTCGAAATGTGGTGCTACAGAAGAATGCTGAAGATAAGGTGGGTAGATCACGTAACTAATGAGGAGGTATTGAATAGGATTGGGGAGAAGAGAAGTTTGTGGCACAACTTGACTAGAAGAAGGGTTCGGTTGGCAGGACATGTTTTAAGGCATCAAGGGATCACAAATTTAGCATTGGAGGGCAGCGTGAAGGGTAAAAATCGTAGAGGGAGACCAAGAGATCAATACACTAAGCAGATTCAGAAGGATGTAGGTTGCAGTAGGTACTGGGAGATGATGAAGCTTGCACAGGATAGAGTAGCATGGAGAGCTGCATCAAACCAGTCTCAGAACTGAAGACCACAATAACAACATATATCCATACATGCTGCACTTACAAGGTTGGTTTAATGGAAGTAAAGGCAGAAACACATCTGCAGAATAAGAATGAATTACAAACTAGACGCAGATTACATAAAATTGGTGCACAGAGATTTTATGATATAATGAAGGAAGACAATCCTACAGTCATCAACATTTGCTTTGACATACAGCAAAACTAGCCTATTCCAAAACTATTAGCCAGTGAGGTTTCCTATGCTAGACAAGTACGGTTATACAATCTGTGCATCATGATCCGTACTAGGCAGCAAAAAAGGGAAAGTGTTGTTTTCTACACCTGGTTGGAGACAGAATCATCAAGAGGATGCAATCAAGTGGCTTCAACTTTTCTGGACTTTCTTTCTGAATTACATATAAAAAAACAACAATGGCATCAATACTATACATCTATACCCAGACTCTTGCAGCGGCCAAAATAAAAACATTGTGTGATGGCCATTTACTTACAGTGTTCTTGGAACAGAGTGCAAAATTCAATAATATTAGTCACTTCTTCCCTGTTCGTGGCAATAGCTACATGCCTCCAGACTGCGTGTTTGGTAGAACTGCAAAGTCTTACAGAAAAAAAGAAAACATCTTGTCTCCTAAAGAATATTACGATACTTTAGCAGAGCATGATACTCTCAGAGTTCTAAACACAGACTGGACTGTTAAAAATCTAAACGATAGTGCACAGAAAGTACTAAAATACAAGCTACCATTCAAAATTAACAGTCATCAAAGAAAATTGTTAATGTGTCAGTAAGTGATAGATACTCTGGAGATTGTAATAAAACTGATAATGGTGAGATAAATGTGCTAACTGATCTTGGACCATATGAAGTGAATGATACCGCACCAAAAACATAAAAAACCAAAAATCCACTACTACATAGCTATGCAAAAATGTTTAAATGTCAACATTTATAAATACTTAATCTAATTACAATGATAATTATGGACTTCTCACAAAAGATGGACAATTGACTTTATTTCATTTATGAAATTATGTTCCAAAGATAATTTTGCGTAAATAGATCAATATAGAATAGCAATTTCTTTGCTACATGTTGTTAGAGGTAAATCTTTGTTCTTTTTGCAATTGGTTGGGCTAGCTTGAAGTGCGAGGATGGAGAATGAGTTATGTGTGTTTTATTGATTTGTATTACGAAGTGAAATGACTGAAAATATATGTGTAATTGTGCAGAAAGTCCACCAAAATTCACATTATTATTGAAACACCAACTCAATCATCGTGTAGATGATTATACATGGTGAGTCATAAATGAGAAAAAATATGTCGTGCAAATTGTCACACACTGATCTACAAACAAGTTCATTTTCCGCACGTTCCTATGTGAATAAATGACAATGCTAGTGAATGGTAAAAATCTGGAAATATGAAGTGGACTTTTGGGTGTTGCTGTGCACCGACATTGACCAAGGGGACAGATCTGCAGTGGGGCACAACATGCAAGTGTTGTAGGTAGTCTAGCCACACCCGAGAAGGCGAGGTATACGGCGTCAAACGACGGTTTGCATGACACTGCGAGCAATGACAGCGCCCACATCTGTCTCGTACCACTTACGCTGGCCAGTATTATGTATCATGGCTAGTATTTTTTTTTTTTTTTTTTTTTTTTAGGGCGCAAAACTGCTATGGTCATTAGCGCCCGGTCCGTGGCTTAGGAAACAGTAAAAAACCGAAATTGAAAACCAGCAGCAATGGGAACGAAAGTCATAAAATTGGAGAAACTAAAAGCAGAAGGAAGGCTTAAAAATCCACTACAGAAAGGGGTTGGTTGTCCCCAAAAAAGCTTCAAATGACTGACGTCATTTCACTGGCACTAATAAACTTGAGAACGCGGTCGGCTGAGCGCGTGTCATCTGCTAAAATCGACGATATATTAGGCGATAGCTGTAGACGGGAGCGTAACGGGTTAAAATAGGGGCACTCAATTAAAAGGTGTCTTACCGTCCACAGCTGAGAGCAGTGGGGACAGAGTGGGGGAGGATCGCCGCTTAAAAGATGTCGATGGCTAAAAAGACAGTGCCCTATCCGGAGTCTAGTTAAAATTACCTCCTCCCGACGACGCGTTCGGGAGGAAGAGGTCCAAGCACAAGGAAGAGCTTTCACGTCCCGCAATTTATTATGGGGAAGTGTCGACCAATGCGCGTGTCATAAATGAACAACACGACGACATAAAACGCTCTGTAGATCGGCGAAGGGAATCGATTGAATAGCTGGCCGAAGAAGAGAGACTGCAGCCTTGGCTGCAATATCTGCCGCCTCATTTCCACAGATACCAACGTGTCCCGTGAGCCAGAGGAACGCCACCGAGACGCCCCCCAGGTGGAGCAAGCGCAGACAGTCCTGAATCCGGTGGACCAGAGGGTGCACAGGATAAAGAGCTTGGAGACTGAGGAGAGAGCTGAGAGAATCTGAGCAGATAACGAACTGTATCCGCTGATGGCGGCGGATGTAGTGGACAGCCTGGAGAACAGCGTAAGGCTCCGCAGTATAAACCGAACACTGGTCGGGAAGCCGAAAGTGATTTGGGGTGTCGCCAACGATATAGGCACTCCCTACACCTAACGATGTTTTCGAGCTGTCGGTGTAAATAAATGTGGCGTCCGTCATTTGTGCACATAGAGCAGCAAATGCCCGACGATAAACAAGTGAAGGGGTACCATCCTTGGGAAATCGACAAAGGTCACGGAGCAAGCAGATCTCGGGACGGAGGCAAGGCGGTGCTGTACCCCAAGTTGTCAAGAGGGTTTTAGGAAAGCGGAAGGAAAGAGAATGGAGCAGTTGACGGAAGCGGTCTCCCGGTGTTAGTAGGGAGGAGGGGTGGCCTGCATACCCTAAATCCAAGGAGGCGTCGAAAAAAATGTCATGGGCTGGATTAGCAGGCATGGAAGACAGATGGCTAGCATAACGGCTCAGGAGGACTGCTCGCCGATTGGACAGCGGAGGTTCAGCAGTCTCAGCATAAAGGCTTTCCACAGGGCTGGTGTAAAAAGCTCCAGACACTAAACGTAATCCACGGTGGTGGACAGAGTCGAGACGCCGAAGAATAGACGGCCGAGCAGAGCAGTAGACTATACTTCCATAGTCCAATTTCGAGCGCACTAAGGCGCGATAGAGGCGGAGAAGGACCACTCGGTCCGCTCCCGAGGAGGTACCATTCAGGACACGGAAGGTGTTGAGGGATCGCAGACAGCGAGCCGAAAGATAGGAAACGTGGGAGGACCAGCACAGTTTTCTGTCAAACATGAGACCCAAGAATTTAGCGACGTCTGAAAACGGAAGGTTGACAGGACCTAGATGTAAGGAGGGCAGAAGATACTCACTACGTCGCCAAAAATTAACACAAACGGTCTTACTGGGAGAAAAACGGAAGCCGGTTTCGATGCTCCAAGAGTGGAGGCGATCGAGACATCCTTGAAGACGTCGTTCAAGAAGGCTGGTCCGTCGAGAGCTGTAGTAGATCGCAAAATCGTTCACAAAGAGGGAGCCCGAGACATCAGGAAGGAGACAATCCATAATTGGATTTATGGCAATGGCAAACAGTACAACACTCAGCACGGAGCCCTGGGGTACCCCGTTTTCTTGGGAGAAAGTACGGGAGAGAGTAGTGTTCACCCGCACCCTAAATGTGCGCTCTGCCATAAATTCGCGAAGAAAAAGGGGCAGCCGACCTCGAAAGCCCCAAGAGAACAGTGTGCGGAGGATGCCTGTCCTCCAACAGGTATCGTATGCTCTCTCCAGATCAAAAAATATTGCTACTGTTGGGCGTTTCCGGAGAAAATTGTTCATGATTTAAGTGGAGAGAGCAACAAGATGGTCAACTGCAGAACGATGCTTTTGGAATCCGCATTTGGCAGGTGTTAAAAGACTGCGGGATTCCAGCCACCACGCTAAACGGTAATTCACCATACGCTCCAAAACCTTACAGACACTACTCGTGAGAGAAATGGGGCGATAGCTAGAGGGGAGATGTTTGTCCTTTCCAGGTTTCGGAACAGGAACGACGATAGCTTCCCGCCATCGTCTGGGAAAAGTACTGCCGGTCCAAATTCAATTATAAAGGCGAAGGAGGTAACGCAGACTATGGGTTGATAAATGCAACAACATTTGGACGTGGATACCATCCGGTCCTGGGGTGGAGGAGCGAGAAGAAGAGAGTGCATGTTGGAGTTCCCGCATGGAGAAAACAGTATTGTAGCTTTCACGATTTTGAGAGGAGAAAGCAAGAGGCCGCACTTCCGCTGCACGTTTCTTCGGGAGAAACGCTGGCGGATAATTTGAAGAGCTCGAAATCTCAGCAAAGTGCTGACCCAACAAGTTAGAAATTGCGACGGGGTCCACTAATGTATCATGCGCGACAGTGAGCCCAGAGACCGGGGAGAAACTAGGCGCGCCTGAGAACCGTCGAAGCTGACTCCAAACTTCCGAGGAGGGAGTGAAGGTGTTAAATGAGCTAATAAAGAATTTCCAGCTTGCCTTCTTGCTATCGCGGATGACACGATGGCAACGCGCACGGAACTGCTTACAGCGGATACAGTTGGCCGAAGTAGGATGGTGGCGGAAAACGCGGAGAGCACATCGCCGCTCACGTATTGCAGCACGGCATGCCTCGTTCCACCAAGGAACTGGGGGGCGCCGGGGCAATTCAGAGGTGAGTGGTATTGAATGTTCCGCAGCTGTAAGAATAAAGGTGCGTTTACACTGCGATTTGTATCGGCACATGTGTGAGATACATTTATATGCGACTTTTTGACATGTATCGCGACTTGTATGAGTTGACAAGTATCAACCTCATACATGTATGAGCGTGCGTTTACACTGGTTGATATGTATCACTGTGCGATAGCTTCCTACGACGATTTGGAAGATTTCACATTTTTATGTGCTGATACACTTGCTCTTTTGGAAGATGATAGGAAGAAAAGGCGGAGGAAGCGTAGATGGTGGCACAGAGAGTTTCTCGCGAATTAACGCTAGAGGATGGCGCATATTTTAGAAATTATGTTTGGATGAGTATGGAGGATTTCCGCGGTTTGTTATCACTTGTGGCTCCTCTTGTGTCCAAAACCAACACAAACTTTCGGGAAGCGATTCCACCAGAGGATCAGTTGGCAGTAACACTTCGTTTTTTAGCCACTGGCGATTCCTCGTAAAAGGAAGATTTCATGACAAAACATTTGCATTGTCGCGCGATTGCTAATGCCAACGTCTCACACACGATTGTCGGCATCCGTTGTCAACATTATCACGCGAGGCCGCCGGAATAATAGCAAAACATTGATATACGTGCCAGATGCATGAAAATATTATATAATGTATTACATATATATATAAAACTTTTACCTTCACTTCTTGGGATAAAACTTGCACAATGGCCTCGCAAACACGAAGAATAATGTTGCATATGGCACTTTTTGATATTCTATGCAGATACATTAACGTCGAAACGACAGTCGGCACCTTCAAAACTCAAACAGCCGCCAAAGAGCCTGGTACTACGCATGCACTAATCGTCGAAATAAGCGGCAGTCGACAAGACGACAGGAAATGATAGTACTGCGCATGCGCGAGTTCTTCAAATGTCGCTCATACATGTCGCGTATATGGCCAAAAAGCGATATACAAAATGTATACGCGACATGTATGAGCTGGAGGGTCCGCATACAAGTTCCGTGAATTTTTGTATGAGGTGATGTATCGCGACATGTCAAATTGACATGTCGCTCATACATGTCGCGATACATGTATCCCAGTGTAAACGTACCTTAACGTCGGTAATATGTGTGACCTCATCGTCGACGCTGGGAAAGGGACGGTCATCGAATGTCGCTAGAGACGAAAAAAGTGTCCTATCAGCTTGGGCAAACTTCCAGCGTCGCGAGCGCATATATGGCAGTTGAGGCTGCAGTCTAAGGACACATGGAAAGTGGTCACTTGAGTGTGTATCATCAAGGGCGAATCATTCGAAGCGCCGAGCTAGCGGAACAGTACCGACCGCAAGGTCCAAATGAGAGAAGTATGTCGTGGAGGCAGACAAAAATGTAGGGACCTCAGTGTTGAGGCAAACTAGATCCGCTTGGTGGAAGACGTCTAGCAATAGTGAGCCACGTGTACAAGGATGTGGAGATCCCCAAAGCGGGTGGTGGGCATTGAAGTCCCCAACCAGCAAATAGGGGGGTGGAAGCTGACCAAGAAGATGAAGGAGATCAGCTCGTGCCATTGGTGTGGACGATGGAATGTATACAGTACAAAGAGAGAACGTGTATCCGGAAAGGGAAAGACGGACGGCGACAGCTTGGAAGGAAGTGTTTAAGTGGATTGGGTGATAATGGAGAGTTTCATGGAGAAGAAGCATGAGTCCTCCATGGGCTGGAGTGCCCGCAACAGAGGGGAGATCATCTCGGACGGACTGAAAAGGAGGGAGAACAAAGCGGTCATGGGGACGCAGCTTTGTTTCCTGAAGACAGAAGATGACCGGCGAGTAGGAACGTAAGAGGATCGACAATTCATCCCGATTGGCTCGAATACCGCGGATATTCCAGTGGATAATGGACATAGGGTGAACAGAAAATGGAGGAATGTGACCAAGGTTGCTGTCAACTCAACGACTGCTCAGAGCTTGCGACCGACAACATGGAATGGCATTCAGCCGAAGGCAGAAGATCCTGATCCATAGGTTGTTCAGGAGCAGCTCCTGCCACCAGCGATCAGCCGGTTGATCGGCCGCCAGCAGTGCGCCTCGGTGACACAGAAGACGGCCGAGGGCGATTTCCGCCAGGTGGTGCTGTAGATGGGACACGCCTTGGCGGAGAAGGAGAGGAACTGGGTTTCTTTGTAGCCTTCTTGGAAGTATGATGTTTAGATGAAGGAGGAACAGATAGTTGGGAAGTTGTGGTACGTAAAAACTCTTCACGAGTATGCTCTTTTTTCGAAGTCTTGGTGTCTGACTTTTGGGCTCGAGATTTAGCAGAACCCGACGAAGGGTGAGCCAGAGAGTGGGCAAGCGAAAATGGTGAGGTTGAACGGGCGATCTTTGCGCTGGCCGATCTGACGACCGTGGCTCTAAAGGAGAGGTCGCAAGTCTGCATGGCCGCCTCCTTTGTTGGCCGAGGAGAAGCAAGGACAGTGCTGTATTTTCCTGTCTGAGGCACGGTGGGCTGTCGACTGGCGAATAATTTTCGAGCAGCAAAGGTCGACACCTTTTCCTTCACTCTAATTTCCTGGATGAGCTTTCCGTCCTTAAAAACGGGGCAATCTCGAGAGGAAGCAGCGTGGTCACCCATACAGTTGATGCAGCGAGGGGATGGAGGTGGACAAGCACCCTCATGGGCATCCTTGCCACACATAACACATTTGGCCGGATTGGAACAGGACTGGCTGGTGTGATTGAACCGCTGACACCGATAGCAACGCGTAGGGTTTGGAACGTAAGGGCGAACGGAAATTATCTCGTAGCCTGCTTTGATTTTCGATGGGAGTTGAACTTTGTCAAATGTCAAGAAGACAGTGTGGGTTGGAATGATGTTCGTGTCAACCCTTTTCATAACTCTATGAACAGCCGTTACGCCCTGGTCAGACAGGTAGTGCTGAATTTCGCCGTCAGACAATCCATGGAGGGAGCGTGTATAAACGACTCCACGTGAGGAATTTAAAGTACGGTGCGGTTCCACCCGGACAGGGAAGGTATGTAGTAGTGAGGTACGCAGCAATTTTTGTGCCTGGAGGGCACTGACTGTTTCTAACAACAGGGTGCCATTCCGTAATCTGGAACAAGACTTTACAGGACCTGCAATTGCATCGACACCTTTCTGAATAATGAAAGGGTTGACCGTGGAGAAGTCGTGACCTTCGTCAGACCGAGAAACAACAAGGAACTGTGGCAACGATGGAGGAACTGTCTGTGGCTGAGACTCAGTGAACTTACGCTTGTGAGCAGACATAGTGGAAGGTGAGGAAACCATTGCGGAAGAATCCCCCATTATTACCGGCGTCTCTGATGGCGCGCTCCTCCCTTGTGGGGGCCCTCTCTGAGGGCACTCCCGCCTTAGGTGATTGTTCACACCTCAGGTCACACCTCCCGACAAACGGACGGAGGGACCAATCGGCACTTTCGGAAGGTATCAGCTCGGGTAATCACCCCTCCCTGCGCCTGGCCATCACCAGGGGGTACGTACTTGTCCTACCTGTCTACCCGGGGCGGGGAATTACGCGTTACCCCGTCACCGGCTACGCATGGAAGTGCGTGGGTCGGCCTTCAGACACACACAGGGAGGAAAAAGGAGAAAGGGAAAGGAAAGAAGAGGGGTCTCAAACGCCGCAGCGGAGAAAAGGGCAAAGAGAAGAGGGAAGTAAAAGAGAAGGAAAGAGGAAGGACAAAGACTTGCAAGTGTAGAAAGCAAGGAATTTGTAACAGTTTCGAGCGTCCGTCTCCGGACGTAGTCACAAACCATACTCCCAGAGGGGGAGAAAGGGAAGGAAAGAGCCAGAGGTGGGGGGGGGGGGGGGGGGGGGGGTGGCGCGAAGATGGGGGACGGGGAAGGATGCGGAAAGGGAAGGTATGCAGCCCGGAAAGGAAGGAGGGCCACATTAGCTCGGGGTCCCGTGCTCGCTACGCACGTATCCACAAAAGAGTTGTGGACCCCCTGGGGGGGTCGTGGTTAGTTGGCACAGGGAAAGGAACGTGATGAGGGGCTGGACTACTGTACATGCATGTTTTATAATTTGTTTTATTTTTTTTATCCCAGACTTTGTTTTAAGATACGAGTACATAGATGCAGAATACAAAATACAACTACAAAGATATGTGGCAGTTAATTAAAACAAACAATACATCTGTACAAATCGAAACTAACATAGAAACACGTGACCAGAAGCTGCAGTGGCAGTTTATAAGTACTGTTCGAAATGACAGCCACGATGTGTGTGGCAAAGTTTAACTCTTCGCAGGAATGATTGCTGAACACGATCCAACATGTCTGTATCTCTTTGCATAATATATCACAGGCATGTTGTATTCTGTGTTGAAGGGTGTTGACATCAACAACCTCTCCTTCATAAATCACAGATTTCAGATGGCCCCACGAAAAGAAATACAGTGAATTCAGGTCTGGCGATATTGCTGGCCATGCTACAGGGCCTCCACGACCGATCCATTTTGAAGGGAAGGCACTGTCCAGGTGGCGTTGCACTGTGCCGCTGAAATGAGTGGGGGCACCATTATCCATGTACCACAGGTTCATATGAGAGGCCAAATTAATGTCTTCCAACAATTCCGGTAATGTAGCATCCAGTAAACACAGATACCGCTCTCCTGTAAGCCTTTGTGATAGCACATGTGGCCCTATGAAATGGTGATCAATAATACCACACCAGATATTGACACCACATCATTGTGGGTACCCTCATGTCACTGTGCTGTGGGGGTTTTCTTCCACCCACTCGTGCCAATTATGCGAATTCACTATACCCTCCTTTGTGAAATAGGCTTCGTCGGTGAACAGTATTGTTCGTGAAAAATACTGGTCGTGGGTCTGACGCCGTAGGATAAAGTTGCAGAAGTCCAGCCTCCCCTGGTAGTCTTCCGGCAATAATGCCTGTACCTTTGGATTCAAAAGGGATGGTAATGGTTTCTATGGAGTACTCGCATAACAGTAGATTGTGGCATTCCAAATGCAGCGGCGAGAGACCTGGTGCTTACTGTTCGGTCCTCCACAACAGTTTTTAACACTTTTTCTTTGTCATCCACACTGTACATTGACCGTCAGCCATGACCACTAAATCCTGCAGGCGCTACACATGCACCATACTACCTCAAGCGCCTGTCCACAGAGTAAAACGTTTCTGCGGATGGAAAGCGCCGGCTAGGAAACCTCGTGATTCAGTTGCCTTGCAACTTCAGCTTTTCCATCTGCAAGCCTGTTGGTGAGTTGGATGTCGGCGTGTTCCTCATTTCTGAAACTTGCCATGGTACTGTAGTAACACTGCGACACAGTCGTTAGCAGCTGTCGACATGGCGAGTATCAGGCCAAGTGAGCAATGCAGACGTGTTGTAAACACGTCATGCACGCCGTCATTTTACTTCTACCAATGACCACTCTTTCCGCTTATAGGACACACTTTCCCTAACATGGGACTGTACACTCCGTCACCGAGAGCAACGTGGGATTCACAAGTTCTGATACAATTTCACATACATTACGATGGGATTTGTTCTTTCTCTTATCTTTCAAATGATGGCAGATACACATCAGCTCATTGGTGTGTCACGTGTCGTATCTATGGGTGAATGACATGTCGTGATCGTGAGGCTCGTTGGTATCTCGTTCAATGGTTAACAGGTGATTTTGTTTTATGTACACAGTACACCGAGGAGAACAAAATTAATAATGGTGCGTCAAGTGTTACGCATAGCAGCATGCGGTCCTCGACATATTTTTACTCATTTATGACTCACCCTGTAGAAAGATAAACCAAAAGGAAATGCACAAGGAGCCATCAATATACAACAAAAAAGATAAGTGTTTTCATTATTAACAGAACTAGTTATTTAAATTCAACTGCCTTTGTCATTCACTGCAGTGCGTCACTATCTCAGCGTGCAAGTGCTGTGAAAATGTGATTGGCCACCGAAGTTACTAACGTTCTCCAAACATTAATAAACCAACTTTGGGCAACAAGAAGGTGGGGACAGTCAAAGATACAGTACAAGTTGACATCCTGAGACGAAAGAAATCATGTCATCCAACAGTATTAGCATCCACCCTTTTACCAAAACAAAGAAAAGAAGAAAGATGTGTCTGCCTTATTAAAGTATTCTGAAATTGCAGATAATGCAAAGGAGTTTTACAATGATGACTTAGACAAATATTGTGCAGATGTAGGAGGGAAAACTTGATAATAACAATGTGATAGTAACACACAAAACTTTTGTATTATTCATCTCGTATTTCATGAAGTACTGATAATAATAATAATAATAATAATAATAATAATAATATAAGCTACACAATTACATTAAAACAGTTATCAATGCTATTATTTTATTATGCCACTGTGTTTCTATTATTATTTTTTGTATTCTCAATAAAGTAAAAAACTTTAAAAGAAAAATGTTATATATAATAATATATATGCAAAAATATGCATTTCACAACAATTTAGGTATATAATAAACACTAAATCACATAAAAAAGTTAGTTGTGGAAAAAAATACATGGAATTTACGAAGGCAACGTAACTGACACCAGCAATAATTATAATCATTTATCGGCTTTTGAAAAAAACTGGAAAAATCACACCTTCATCTATTAGATTTTAATATATTTCATTACAAAGCTTTATTAATGTCAATGAGATCTAGGAGTCATGTAAAAATTCAAATGCTCAAACATATATATGTAGGTGAAAACAAAAACTCATTTTATGAAAACCTGTACTTGCTGCGTATGTCGACTTTTAAAAAAAGGCTCCTCAAATGCCTTAGATAGGTCACAGAAACTACCAACCAGTGCTATTTTGTTATATAATGCTTGTAAAATTTGGTGAGTGAACTTGTAAACAGCATTCTCAGTTGAGCAATTATTCTGAAATCCAAACTGTGATTTGCTGAGGATATTATTTCATCTACATCTACGTCCATAACTTGCAAACTACCCTGAGGTACATGGTGGAGGGAACATGCCACTGTAACAGGGTTTCTTCCTCCTCCATTCACATATGGAGCACGGGAAGAATTACTGATTGTATTGACATGAATATTGACGTGTTTCAGTGGGCACAGTATCTGCAGTGTGCGCAGGCTCATTTAAAGTTTTGTAGACATTACTTTAATTTATGTATTACTGTTAAAGCTAGTTAAGCAAACCTTAAGGGCTACTACGGGTAGATATAAGCTGAAGATACAATGCGTAGGGTAAGAACTGATCAACACTGAAAAGGGACTGTTGCGTTTGTTTCATGTACACCATTACCGCAACACAAGGGTGGGGATCTGATGTCTGGTTGTTCAAGTGCAATAATGCTGTGTCACTGGTCATGTAATCTGTGGCTGAGAGCTGTGTGTGTCGACAACCATGTGCTGACATGTACGTGAAAAAAAAATCTTGTCCTTACGGTGTCAGGGGTGTATTTAATACCACTGTGCGGAAACGTCTAATCGTAGAATTGTACCACTGACTCTCAATAGTCATCTCTCTGACGAGTGCAGAGCAACAGTAGGTTGTCGTGGCATAGCTTCCATGGAGTGTGGGTGGAGTGTTGTGTTTGATGCTGTGGCTGCAACGTGTATCTTACAAGTTGTGGTGAAGTAATTGAAAATGTTTGCCAAAAAAGTTTTGCATTTAATTTCAGTGTTCACGACATAGTATCAATGTTTATCCAAAAGGTGATGTTTCTTAGTTTTATGTAGGTTTTGTGTGTTGACTAGGGAGAAAAACGATCAACTGCATGCGACGGTTACAGAAAATAATGTGGACTGGTATGATCCCAACTGCAAGTTCTAAGTGAAAGAAACCATATCATTTTGACTGGCTGACTATCATGAGTGCAGGTACTTTCTCGTTCGTGTATTGTACCCAAAATTTTATGGACCATCTGTGTCATGATTCGGTCCCGCGCAAGCTACTGAATTGTTTAGTACTGATGGAAGAACTGTGCCAATCGTTCACTGATAAAACGTCCACTGAACAGTGATTATTTTGTGTTATATGCACCATGTTTTTGCATTGGAAGCCATCATTTAGACAGCAACCTTATACGTCACAACGGACACATATCTGGAGTACAAATACTGATCATGTCCATTGTAGAATAATGTTAATTGTGAACAGTGCAGCCCCACCCTGGGCGAGTGTTTAACAGATCAACTTGGTATTGTTGGTGTGAGTGGCTCCTCTCCCTGCTAGACAATAGTTATTACAGGGCACATCATAGCATGCACTGCAGAGAGCAGCAGATCAACCACCACGGGAAGGTCCAAGAATGTGGGTTTAGGCACACTGTTGTTAAATATCCAGCCCCGTTCCTGCGTCTAGGGAGTGTGGTGCATTCTCAAGTGCTAAAGGCTAGCTTTTATTAGTACTGCGTATCTACCCCCTTACCTCCCAAGGGTGTTACAACTCTCCCATGGATTAAACAAACTTGTGACCATACATTTTGCCCTTCTCTGTATACATTCAATATCCCCCGTTAGTTCTATCTGGTAGGAGTCCCAAACGCTTATTGCTGTGTAAGTGTGATACTATTCTCGAATACACAACCTTCTCAAAAAATTTGGAAAATGATGTCAGTAGTGGAACAGGTTAATAGTTATTGACATCTCTCCTATCACCTTTCTTAAAGAAGGTATTAACAACTAACAACAGCATATTTCAGTCTCTCAAGAAAAATGCCTCGACTTAGTGATGCATTACATATTTCATACAAAATAATTTAATAGGATAGATTAAAAAAATCTACTCACCAAGTGGTGGCAGAACACACACATAAAAAAGGGGTATAATTAGGCAAGCTTTCTTCAGTCAGAAGTGGTGAAGGAGAAGGAAGAGAGCGAAGGAAAAGGACTGGAGACGTCTAGTAAAAAGAGCAGATGTCGGGAAAGTCACCCAGAACTGTAGGTCAGGGGAGAGTTACTGCTCAGGATGCGAAGGAAAGACAGATTGTTGGGGACTGCGTTGGACGAGATTTGAAAACCTGAGAGTTTAAAGGTTGAAGACAGAGTAATATGCAAGATAGAGATCACTGCTTAAACATTGTGGATGAGTTAATAAGAGTGAAAAGCTAAGTGCATTTTGCATAACAGATGTAGGAGTAGGGTGGTGAAAAATAGATGGGTAAGACAAGAAAGATGTCTAAAACCAAAACGGAGTGAAGAAAGGAATTAGCATTTTTGCGCAGTAATTATTCTTCTCTTCAGTCTGTTTTCGTTTTCTACATCTTCCATTGTTTCACCTGTCTATTTTTCACTGCCCTCCTCCCACCTCTGTTATGTACAATGCACTTAGCTTTTCACTCTTATTAAGTCATACACGATGTTTAAGCAGTAATCTCTGTCTTGCATATTACCTTGTCTTCCAACTTTAAACCCTCAGGTTTTCAAATCTCATCCAATGGAGTCCCCAATAACCAGTCTTTCTTTCTTTCTCATCTCATCTCATCTCATGCGGTAAGTCTGACCTGAACCGCGGTTCTGAGTGACTTTGCCCAAATCTACCCCTTCTCCTAGACCTCTCCAGTCCTTTTCCTTCACACCTCTTCCTTCCCCTTCAATCCTCCTGCATCAAGTAGGAGCCACTGGCTTCGAAGGCTTACCTGATTACAACCTTCTTTTATATGTGTATTCTGTTGCCACTTGGTGAGTAGATTTTTTTATCTATCCAATTAAATTATTTTGTCAAAAATTACATATTTCAGATAAGAAAGGGCTCATAGTATGAGAACAAAATGTCAGTGCTCTATTGAACCAGATTCAAATGAGATTTTATTTTTGAGAGAATATATAGTTTACTAGTTGGAGATAAGAGAACAACTTGTATGAATATCAAGAGCTCAGATGGAAACCCAGTTCTAAGCAAGGAAGGGAAAGCAGAAAGGTGGAAGGAGTATATAGACGGTCTATACAAGGGCGATGTACTTGAGGACAATATTATGGAAATGGAAGAGGATGTAGATGAAATGGGAGATATGATACTGCGTGAAGAGTTTGACTGAGCACTGAAAGACCTGAGTCGAAACAAGGCCCCCGGAGTGGAGAACATTCCATTGGAACTACTGACGGCCTTGGGAGAGCCAGTCCTGACAAAACTCTACCATCTGGTGAGCAAGATGTATGAAACAGGCGAAATACCCACAGACTTCAAGAAGAATATAATAATTCCAATCCCAAAGAAAGCAGGTGTTGACAGATGTGAAAATTACAGAACTATCAGTTTAATAAGTCACAGCTGCAAAATACTAACACGAATTCTTTACAGACGAATGGAAAAACTAATAGAAGCCAACCTCGGGGAAGATCAGTTTGGATTCCGTAGAAACACTGGAACACGTGAGGCAATACTGACCTTACGACTTATCTTAGAAGAAAGATTAAGAAAAGGCAAACCTACGTTTCTAGCATTTGTAGACTTAGAGAAAGCTTTTGACAACGTTAACTGGAATACTCTCTTTCAAATTCTGAAGGTGGCGGGGGTAAAATACAGGGAGCGAAAGGCTATTTACAATTTGTACAGAAAGCAGATGGCAGTTATAAGAGTCGAGGGGCATGAAAGGGAAGCAGTGGTTGGGAAAGGAGTGAGACAGGGTTGTAGCCTCTCCCCGATGTTATTCAATCTGTATATTGAGCAAGCAGTAAAGGAAACAAAAGAAAAATTCGGAGTAGGTATTAAAATTCATGGAGAAGAAGTAAAAACTTTGAGGTTCGCCGATGACATTGTAATTCTGTCAGAGACAGCAAAGGACTTGGAAGAGCAGTTGAATGGAATGGACGGTGTCTTGAAAGGAGGATATAAGATGAACATCAACAAAAGCAAAATGAGGATAATGGAATGTAGTCGAATTAAGTCGGGTGATGCTGAGGGAATTAGATTAGGAAATGAGACACTTAAAGTAGTAAAGGAGTTTTGCTATTCAGGGAGCAAAATAACTGATGATGGTCGAAGTAGAGAGGATATAAAATGTAGACTGGCAATGGCAAGGAAAGCGTTTCTGAAGAAGAGAAATTTGTTAACATCGAGTATAGATTTAAGTGTCAGGAAGTCATTTCTGAAAGTATTTGTATGGAGTGTAGCCATGTATGGAAGTGAAACATGGACGATAAATAGTTTGGACAAGAAGAGAATAGAAGCTTTCGAAATGTGGTGCTACAGAAGAATGCTGAAGATTAGATGGGTAGATCACATAACTAATGAGGAAGTACTGAATAGGATTGGGGAGAAGAGAAGTTTGTGGCACAACTTGACCAGAAGACGGGATCGGTTGGTAGGACATGTTCTGAGGCATCAAGGGATCACCAATTTAGTATTGGAGGGCAGCATGGAGGGTAAAAATCGTAGAGGGAGACCAAGAGATGAATACACTAAGCAGATTCAGAAGGATGTAGGTTGCAGTAGGTACTGGGAGATGAAGAAGCTTGCACAGGATAGAGTAGCACGGAGAGTTGCATCAAACCAGTCTCAGGACTGAAGACCACAACAACAACAACATATAGTTTTCTTTAGTTCTGAAGGAGAAACTGGTGATATATGGATATGACTTAATTTTAAGGGACCTGCTTTTTCAACAGATTGCTGTTCATTTTTCTCTTGAACTGTTTGTCCCTATAACTTTTCACTGTATTTAAGAAATTGTTATTAAATATATTTTCTACATGTGACTTATCATTTATAGGCCTTCCATTCAGTTTGATAGTCAATTTATCATGTAAGGTGGTTAGTTGCCCCGTCTTTCATTTCACTACCTTCCATACTGCCATTCAGTCTGTTGTCGGAGGTAGTGATTTCTGACATTATGTGCATATTCCTTGATTTTTAGCAACTTTTCTTTGTAATTTTGAGTAGATTTGTAGTGTGCAGCTTCTGCAGGATCTCTATTTGTTCCTGACAACAGATGAGTCCCAATTTTAGTTGGTAAGAGCAGATTGTATGGTTCAAGTGTGGCAGAGACCAACGAAGCCACGGACCAAGTCGTCGGCACTGTGCAAGCTGGTGGTGGCTCCATAATGGTATGAATGACAAAGTGCCATGTCATTGGCCCACAACCATTCCGAATTGGTTTCAAGAACATTCTGGATGATTTGAGTGAATGATTTGGCCACCCAGATCTCCCAACATGAATTCCATCAAACAATTATGGGGGACGATTGAGAGGTCACTTCGTGCACAAAATCCTGCACCAGCTACAGTCACAATTACGGACGGCTATAGAGGCAGCATGGCTCAATATTTCTACAGGGGACTTCCAATGACTTGTTGAATGAATGCCATGTTGAGTTTCTGCACTGAGGAGGCCTATATTCAAAAGTTGGTAATGATGATGGTTGAGATACTCAGATATTTCAAACATTTTTAATTCTTCAGGCATACGAAGAAAAGTTTTGTTGGAAGTACCAAACTATTCTGAAACTGAATGCTGCTGTCTTCACTACAGAAATATATCACCTGTCACTGACATTGAAATGGGAAAGCTGATTAACTTTCCACATTTTCTCATATTATGTCCACTGGTATTATATTTTGAGGCAATACTAAGTATTACAAAGAATATTCTTGGCACACAAAATAACAATCAGAATTATCTGAAATATCTGTTCCTCAACTTCATGCTAGGTATTGTTCAGAAGCATAATCTTGAAATCTCTGCACATGGCCTATGCTTTGTCAAGGAATTAGTGGTTAACAATATCAACACACTCATTCAACTGGAACTGCAATAGGTCTACTGTTGCACCAAACATTAAGCAAAGAAACACTTTCCAGTTGAACCCATACAGAAGGTGTGCACTAGTCTGCATGTTCCATTGTCAACAACCCTTTACCAACATAGAAAAATCTGAGACGCAAATCCCATTTGTTCCAAATCCAAACTGAACCTACACAGGAGTTATTCACATTCATTCAGCTACTTTTGTTGTATTTTGTTATTTATCTGGATATACTATCAAAAATCTGTTTTTTCCTGGTTCATCTGCAGTCTTTGGATTACGGGATATGCATGTTTGACTCAGCTGTTCACCAAGTAGCTTTAATTGAGATGGTCGACAGAATCTTAGAAATAAATACTCTAGAAGACACATATCCAGTACCACATAGCTGCTGGTTATATGATAAATGAGAGAAAACCCCTACCCTACTCAGTAACTCGAAAGCTCAGTAGCAGTACATCATGAAAAAAAATTGCCTTTGTAATCTTATACAGAGTAAATAAGTGCTATTGCTCAATTAAACCTTGAATACATTCATGATATCCACATCACAAAAATGAAACAACTACAGCACTACAGGTAAACATATAACAATTGTACTGTGCATTCTTCTACGTATAAAGTAATTATCAAAAATATTAAGACCTACCATACTTTGTTATTGGTACTGCTAACATGCAAACCTTAGGCACAGGGAAAAGCACAATAATAGCAATGAGCACACTAGATTTTTACTCAAATCTTATGCAACATTTTCATTTAGGAATGTACCTTGCTGTATTATTTACAGATTCAAAGTACCTGCGAGAATTCTTGTAGATATTTGAGTAGACCTGCGTCACCTGCTAACGACCAGCATGTACTATTCCGTCGTAAATCCTCAGGCGTCCAAGGTTTCTCCCATGGCTTTGGATGTTCATTTTGGTCCTGAAACGGTATAAAAACTGCAACACGTAGTTATAAACGAATAGTTTATTTTGTGTTTAACCATCATATTATGATACGGAAACTCAAATAAATTACATGTAGTCTTACATCCATTCCTCCGGAAACGCACTCATTTGCGCTATCTGAAACACACACACACAATCACACTAGCGATTCCTTTTTTCTTTTTTTTTTTTCGCGAATGGAATTAACAACAAATGGATGTTTTATAAGCACCTCACTGTGCACGCTCGACAGAATGGACTCGGAGAGCTCAGGCAACTACCTAAGGTGGCATACATGCATGGACACATTACGTATCACCTGTCCTTTACAAAAATATATATACATTCTGAGAGTACGCACACCGGCGCTATTTCTTTTCATTTTTTGTTATGACAAACCTTACAGTTTATCATTGCGAGGTGATTCTTGGATGAAGGAATATATACATAACATCAAATACAAAGTTTGTCCCAACAGTAAGTCGTCTTTTCTGACGAATAATATTTTTTGGTAATGGTTTACCCCCTTCCTAAAACTTTCTCTAGTTTTTTCGCCTTTTTCCTAAAATCCACAACACCGTGTATGCTTTAACAATTGTAATTTATTATGTATGTAGTTAACAATCACCCAACACAGCACATTGTACAGACATTGTTTTATATGACTACTCTTACCATATTTAATTCACCAACAATGTATCAAATGGTATGTTTTTCAGTCCTGTACTATGACCCAAACAGTTTTTGCTTCTGACAGCAATGTCAATCAAATAAACACACGCGTGACGACTAGTCAGTGTTGCCAAACATGCTTGCGTTGCCATAACACCAAAAGAGTTTGGTACACCTGACGCCAAACTTCCATCGGCGTTAAAAACTTGACATGCACGTTTTCACCATAATTTGTGGTAACCAACTCGGAAATGTAAACACCGTAAAGCCATCAGTTGCTTAAATATAACCTTTCCTGCAGTTCAAATTTATTAGCATACTCACATCTCATCCTATACAACTACAAAATGTACAAAATAAAACAGATTTATTCAGCTTTGAGCGTTTACATACAATCGGTGTCATCAAAGTTAACGTACGAATATAATTATAGAACTAATTCATGTTCATACATTAGACTAAACAGGCTACATTAATATATTTTCAATAATTAAATAATGCTGGGTTTACACTAGCAAGTTGCTTGCATAAGTTATTGCTGCAAGTTACTGCGAGCCGCTTGCAGCTGTGTTTACACAGCAACGCAAGAATTAAGCAAGATTCTTCCGCAAGTACTTTGGCAAGAAACTTGCGTCAACAACTTGCTGATACTGTTTACACATGCTTTCAGTACCACTACGAGTGTCAGCCGAAGTATAAAATGACAAGTAGGCGGGTGATATATGCTGCAGCTATTGTAATTGTAATAAAAAACGTGAAAAAGAGAAGTATTTGGGTTAGAGAGTGGATAATAAGAAGATCGCATAATTGTGCCTATAATAATCTTTTGCAAGGACTTAGTATCGAGAGCATGGATACTTTTGAAAACTTTTGCAGAATGTCCTCAAATGATCTGTAGTATTTGTTGACGTTAATAGCGCCCATCATATCAAAAGGAGACACAAACTTCCGTACTGCTATTTCAGCAAAGGAACGTTTGCTAATCACTCTACTATTTATAGATACAGGTGAACTACGAACAAAATAGCATTTCATCTATTTATGTGAAACATACAACCAAGAAAAGGTTGAATTTTGAAATCTTTTCTTTGTAGGGGACTCATACAAGTCCCTAATGAACTTGTTTCATATTCCCGTCAGCACGATATTTAGAGCCACTTTTGACGTCTTGAAAAGGGAAAATTATTTGAAGGTATGTGAAAACACAAGAATGAAATTAAATTTTTTTTGAAATAAACTGCATTTTGCAGAATGATATACTTATAAAAATGTTTTTTTCTAATGCTCATAAAATGAAAAGTGACAAGCTAATTAAATAGAACATGTAATAATTACACATCGTCTTTTTCTAGACTCCTAAAACAACAAGGTGGTGGGTACAGGTGGCAAAGGGGTTGTGTCTTCAAGTTATGCAATTTCTCTGTAATTCTTTCACAGATGTGTCGAATATCGACGAGATTTCATTTAATGCGCTCACCTTCTTCACTCTGTTCTTGAAGTCCCGTTTATGCACGTTCCGTATTTCGGGGTAGCTCTACACGGCTTCAATAAAATGTTCTGTATCTTGCTTCATCCATTCCCGTTTCTCCTCCATTTCTGAAATTTGTTTGCATATAGCTGGCAAGTTATTGCAGCAATTTACTTGCGCGGAGGAACTTGCCGTGCGATTTGCGAGTGTAAACATATCGCCAAGTCGACTTGCGACAGTAGCAATTTATTGCTGAAGTGACTTGGTGCACGTTTTCCACTTCCAGTGTGAACACTACGTAAGAAGTTTCTGCAAGTAACTTGCAGCTTTTAGGATTTAATTCTATTTCCTGCAAGTAGGTAGCGCAAGTTATAGTAAGTATGTCATCTGCATAACACCCATATTTGACATTTTACTTAATGTGGTGACTTTATTTTATGCAACCATCTTACGTATTATATGCAAACAAATTTCAGAAATGGCGGAGGAACGGGAATGGATGAAGCAGGATACAGAACATCTTATTGAAGCCGTGGAGAGCTACCCAGAAATACGGAACGTGCATAACCGAGACCTTAAGGATAGAGTGAAGAAGATGAGCGCATTAAGTGAAATCTCGTCGATATTCGACACATCTATAAACGAAGTACATAGAAAGTAGCATAACTTGAAGACACAACCCCTTTGCCACCTGCATCCACTTGCTTGTTGTTTTAGGAGTCTAGCAAAAGACGATGTGTAATTATTACATGTTCTATTTACCTAGCTTGTCACTTTCCATTTTATGAGCATTAGAAAAAAAATTTTTTATAAGCATATCATTCTGTAAAATGCAGTTTATTTCAATAAAAATTTAATTTCATTCTTGTGTTTTCACATACCTTCAAATAATTTTCCCTTTTAAAGACGTTAAAAATGGCTCTACATACATCAGGTACGACCAGAGAAATCGTGCTGAAACAACTGCATTAGGGACTTGTATGAGTCTCCTACAAAGAAAAGATTTCAAAATTCAAACTTTTTTTGGTTGTATGTTTCACATAAATAAATGAAAAGTCTATTTTATTCGTAGCTCACCGGTAGCTATAAATCATAGAGTGACTAGCAAACGTTCCTTTGCTGAAATAGCAGTTTTGATATGATGGACGCTATTAACATCAACAAATACTCCAGATCATTTGAGGACATTCTGCAAAAGTTTTCGAAAGTATCCATGCTCTCAATACTAAGTTCTTGAAAAAGGTTATTACAGGCATCATTTTGCGATCTTCTCATTATCTACTCTCTAACCTAAATACTTCTGTTTCTTTTTCACGTTTTGCATTACAATTACAAGAGCTGCAGCTTATCTCACCCGCCTACTTGTCATTTTACACTTCTGCTGACACTCGTAGTGGTACTGAAAGCATATGTAAACAGTATCAGCAAGTTGTTGACGCAAGTTTCTTGCTAAAGAACTTGCAGAAGAATCTTGCTTAATTCTTGCACTGCTGTGTAAACACAGCTGCAAGCGGCTAGCAATAACTTGCAGCAATAACTTTTGCAAGCGACTTGCTAGTGTAAACCCAGCTTAAGATGTTTGTATAAAATTAAGTCACCACATTAAGTAAAATGTTAAATATGAGTGTTATGCAGACGACATACTCACTATAACTTGCGCTTCCTACTTGCAGGAAATAGAAATACATCCTAAAAGCTGTAAGTTACTTGCAGATACTTCTTGCGAGGTGTTCACACTGGTAGCAGAAAACGTGCAATAAATTGCTATGGTCGCAAGTCGACTTGGCGATATGTTTACACTCGCAAATCGCGGGGCAATTTCCTCCGCGCAAGTAAGTTGCTGCTATAACTTGCTAGTGTAAACCGAGCATAATGCAATTACAGTAACATTTTATATTTCTTTACTAGACTTTAAACATTGATTTACAATACATATTCAATTGTGTAATATTGTATATTATACAATACTGCATTTAAATATTTGTAGTACTTATTATCATAAAAGTAGATCTTCCATTCTGCTGCCTTCAGTTTTTTATTCTTTACTTTTAATTTTCAGTTTATTAATACATACAGCATAAGCACTTTGTGACAATTTATTTAAAAATATAAGGTCGAGAGGTTTATAGGGGTGGTGGATCTTTGCTAGTCTGGTCAGGTGTATGCCATTACATTGTATTAATACTTGTTCCGTAGATCATGAATACAACATTTCGTAAGGATGTGGAACCTGTCAGTTTAACATAAGCATTCATTAAATTGTATATATATAAAATCACTTACTACTTCATATCTAAAAATTCATCTATTGAGTAGGAGTTGTCATTCAGAAATTCTTTTAGTTTGTTTTTAAATGTTGGTTGGCTATCTGTTAGACTTTTAATGCTATTTGGCAAAAGACGAAAGATTTCTGTGGCAGTATAATTCGCCATTTCTTCTAGTGTTGTAACTAGCATTTCGCTATTATTTTTTAATTGGGCTGGGTTATTAATAACAAATTTCATAAGTTAATGGGCGATGTTCGGTTATTCATAGTATTTAATATTTGATCATTGATAGCATATGTAGAATTTTCTATTGAGTACCCTTTCTGAGAACCAATTTGACATTTTGTTAGTACTTCATTGTTACAAAAATGTGAAGCTACTCTTGAATACATCACTTTTTCAAGAGTTTTGGATAAAGCTGTCAGAAGCGAGAATGGTCTGTAGTTATTAGCATCAGACCTACCCCCTTTTTTATGTGATGGTTGAACTGCAGTACATTTCAGTCTACATGGAATAATGCCCTGTTTCAGTGACCTACTACATATTAGCTGAGAATCCTACTTATCTATTGGGAACAAGTTTTACTGCTCTGTTGGAGATGCCATCAATTCCATGCAAGCTTTTACTTTTGAGTGAATTTATTATTTTCCTAATTTCAGTAAGAGAGGTGTGTTGAATTTCAGTTTTGTCAAATTGTATAGCTATAGCATCTCCCATATAAAGACTTACAGTTTCTAATGAATAGCTGGATTCTATTTTTTCTACAACACTTAAAATGATTATTAAAAATATTTTCTACTTCTGAATTTTTCGTTAACTAACTTTTCATTGGGTTTGATAGAAATACAGTCTTCCTGTGCTCTTCGTAGGCCTGTTTCCCTTGTAACAATATTCTGAATTGTTTTCTTTTTATTATCAGTGCTGTTAATCTTAGATATAATGCACATACTTCTGGACTTTTTAATAACTTTTATTAATATAGTGCAGTAGTTTCTCTAATGTTTGACTGTTTCTGCAGCAATGCTTCTTCTAGCTATAAGATACATTTCCCTTTTTTGTTTACAAGATATTTTTATCCCTTTAGTGAGCCATGGTGTTTTAGATGGTTTCTTACAACTATGTTTCACTGTTTTCTTAGGGATATCATGAAATAGGTTAAATTTTAAATCAGCATCAAGTTTCTATTGAAAGGTTTTCCTAAAATTTGCAATTGTTAAATCATTAATTGAATGCATTATTTTGGGGGACTGTTTTGCATTACTGTATGCCATATACTGTAATTAGCTGTGCATCATGACTAGATGGACCATTCTTAAAAGAAAAAGTTTTTATTTGATTATATTTACCTTGATGTATAAAAACATTATCTACCAATGTGCTGCTTTCCTGTACAGCAAAAGTAGGATAATGAATAGCTCACATAGAATTGAAAGAACCAATTAATACTTCAAGGTCAAGCTTTCCATCGGACACTTTCTGAAAATCCACATTGAAATCCCCAAAAACAATAATTTGCTTCCCTCTGTCTATATATACACAGCTACAATTGTAGAAGTACCATTATTTAGTTTAAGTTCACATGCATGTTTCTGTATGTTGCTCTACACAAAATTTTTTAGTTTTAAAATTTTTCACACTATGATAAATTTTAACATTATGGCAACTCCTACTCTGTCTGTAGTGTCTCTACTTTCATGTTCTGAAAGTTTATATCCACCTACATTTTTACCTTTTCCATATCTGTGACTACATGATGTTCAGACAGGCGTGTACATACATTCCACTCTCAGTTTCTAAATCTTCTAAACAAACAAGCTCATATACTTTGCTTTTTAATCCCCTGACATACTTATGCAATATAGTAACATTACATTTCGCTGTGCTTTTATGAGAATCTTGTGAGATATTAATGTGGTGTCACCGCCAGACACCACACTTGCTAGGTGGTAGCTTAAATCGGCCGCGGTCCATTAGTACATGTCGGACCCGCGTGTCGCCACTGTCAGGATCGCAGACCGAGCGCCACCACAAGGCAGGTCTCGAGAGACGTACTAGCACTCGCCCCAGTTGTACGACGACTTTGCTAGCGACTACACTGACGAAGCCTTTCTCTCATTTGCCGAGAGACAGTTAGAATAGCCTTCAGCTAAGTCCATGGCTACGACCTAGCAAGGCGCCATTAGTTACTTCATAAATCTTAAGAGTCTCACTTGTATCATCAAGAATGCTGTATACCAAAGTTAAGTGTTCTAGTAGCTACGTCCTTTTCTTTATCACATTCATTACGAATCATGTTCCAGACTTCGCGCCAGTCGGCGTGTGTGTACGTGTGCCCTTTCGGCTACCCGTCACTGTGGACTGGCTGCCTTGTCAGTCCACTACATTGGCGACGAGTCTAAAAAGGGACCTTAGCGTTCGTATTGCACTAATTTGCTTGTGTCATGGCTTCGCCACATTTTCCAGATGTACTGTCCGAATTTTATCGCTTGCAGAATCAGCAGACGCAGGCTTTATTGGATGCCCTTGGTCAGCTCGTCCAGGGTCAACGTGCACTGCCAACCGATGTGGCCGCCGCCGCTTCACCGCTACCGCAGCCACAACATGCAGTTGCACCCCCGTTTCGTAGTTTTGATGCAGCCATGGAGTCTTGGACGGAATGGTCACGACAATTTGGATTTCATCTCGCCGCCTACAGAATTCAAGGTAATGAGCGGCAGCCGTTTTTGCTTTCGTGTGTAGGTGTGTCCACCTACCGTGTGATAGTGAAATTGTTTCCCCGGCGCGACGTAGCAACTCTGTCATACGAAGAAATTTTGTCTGCTTTAGATGCCTATTTCAAGGAAACAGTAAATGTCGTTGCAAAAAGGTATACGTTCTTTCGTACAAAACGTACGGCCGGTCAGACTAATCGGGAGTGGGTTGCAACTTTGCAAGGACTTACTAGGGATTGTGCATTTGAATGTGACTGTGGACTCCCTTATTCAGATACTATGGTGCGTGATGCAATAGCACAGAACGTTTCTGATGTTCGCATACGGGAACAGATTTTGAAACTCGTCAATCCCTCCCTTCAACAAGTGATAGACATTTTAGATAGGCAAGACACACTTGACTTTGCTCAGGACTCATTTGCAACTTCGCCAGCCGTGTGTCACATTAACCGGCCCGCCAGGCCCGCTGCACGGAACGCTAACCTGCCCTCGTGCACGTCCGCACAGCCACGTGTCCCGCGCAAGCAAGCAAATGCAGTGAAATCATGCCCGCGGTGTGCAACTAGACATTCGCGTGAGAATTGCCCGTCACGCCAAGCTATTTGCTTTTTCTGTAATAAGAAAGGGCATGTTCAAAGTGTTTGCCAGAAAAAGCTCAGATCGGACAATCACAACCATTCCAGGCCCTTTGCTTCGCGCCGGAATCGAATCCAGGACACACAGGCTCGGGACCCTTCGCCCATGGACATTCATGTAGTTAGTGCCACTCCGCCCAGTGTTCCTCTCGCTAACAGTGACTGTGTTCGTCCCACAAAAAGTGTGCGTCGCCGTCGACGCAACTCCCGTCACGTCGCACGTGATTCTGTACCAGTGTCTGTTCATGTTGCACAAAACAGTCGCTCTTGTCGTCAGCAGGACAATAAACTTTTTGTAGACTTGGACTTTGACGGCAAAGTAATACCATTCCAGCTCGATACCGTAGCTGCGGTTTCATTGATCAATCACGACACGTACAAACAACTGGGCAAACCTCCGTTGCGTGCCGCAAATGTTCAGCTCACTAGTTATTCCGGACAAGCTATCTCTGTGTTAGGACAGTGCAGCCTTCTTGCAACATACAAGGGACAAACAAAACTTGTGTCTTTTTATGTTCTTCGTTCTTCTTCGGCAGTGAACTTGTTTGGTTTAGATTTATTTCAATTGTTTAACTTGTCAATCGTAAATCAGGTCCTATCAGTGAACGAGACTATGCCTTCCGCCAGTGTTTCTCGTCTATGTGAGCAATTTGCAGACATTTTTGCACCGCGCCTTGGTTGCGCTACGAACTATAACGCACCTTTGGATCTGAAAGTGAACGCGCAACCGAAATTTTTCAGAGCGCGCAATGTTCCCCAAGCATTGCGTTATGAGGTCGCCAATCGCTGCGGTATCTTGTATCGGTCCACTGCTAAGCACGGCAACGCTGATGCGTTGTCCCGTTTGCCTGTTGCTGAGGATAAAGCATTCGATTCTTCCGAACTTGCTTGCATGTTCCTTGATTCGGAAACCGATGACGTGGTCGAATCGTTTCCGATTGATTTTCGTCGTGTAGCTGCAGCCACAGCTGCTGACCCTGTCCTTGCTACTGTTTTGCGTTTTGTTGCTACACAATGGCCCTTGTCAAAGTCGCAGATCGAGGATCCGTTGGTTCGCCGATTTTTTGCTCATAAGGAGAGACTTTTTGTTCGACGTGGTGTTTTGTTGTTGCGTTCTGATAATGATCAGTCCAGAGTCGTGGTCCCACGTTCGTTACAGTCCTCTGTCTTACGGCTTCTTCACCAAGGACATTGGGGTATAGTGCGAACGAAACAACTTGCTCGTCAGCACTGTACTTGGTTCGGAATCGATGCTGCGATTACGAATATGTGCTCTTGTTGCATGGCGTGTGCCGAACACCAATCCACACCGCCGCGGAAATTCTTTGCATGGCCACAAGCCACTTCCCCTTGGCAACGCTTACACATAGATTTTGCTGGCCCATTCTGGTATGCTCGATGGTTGGTTGTGGTCGATTCTTTCAGTAATTTTCCTTTTGTTGTCCGGATGTCTTCCACGACGTCTTCTGCCACCATCCAGGCGTTATCTGCTATTTTTTGCATTGAAGGTCTTCCACAGACTATTGTTTCCGACAATGGCCCACAATTCATGTCTGCCGAATTTCAGTCATTCGGCAAGGCCAATGGTATTCAACATCTGACATCCGCGCCGTTTTCGCCACAGTCAAACGGTGCTGCTGAACGATTGGTCCAGACTTTCAAGTCACAGATGTTGAAATTGAAAGAGTCGCATTCTCGGGAGGACGCGTTATTGCTCTTTTTGTCCTCGTATCGCTCTCAGCCCCGCGATGGTCGCTCGCCGGCTGAGTTGCTCCATGGTCGTCCTCATCGAACCTTGATGTCTTTGCTGCATCCGCCGCGTCAGGTTCCTGTGCAGCGGCAGACTCCTGCTTTTGCTCCTGGCGACGTTGTCTTCTATCGCACCTATTGAGGTTCACGGCGTTGGCTCGCAGGGCGCATTCTTCGCTGCCTCGGCCGCGCGATGTATTTGGTTTTGGGGGCCTCTGGTGAGGTGCGTCGGCATCTCAATCAGCTGCGCCTCTGTCGTCGCCTGGGTTCTGCCACTCCCCGTCTGCTTTCAGCGACGGTGCCGTCCGGTCAGCGCCCTGGGGACCCATCTACTGGCTCGCCTCATCCCCAGGTGTTACCGACGCTGCCTTCCCTATTGCCTCATGGCGACATGCCGCCGCCGCCGCCGCCGCCGCCGCCGCCTGTTCTCCCGCCGGCGCCGCCCGCAGTGGACGCTTCGATGCAGCCGCCCAGCGCCTCCCTGGGTCACGCGCCGCCGATCGCTTCCCGTGACCAGCTGTCCTCCGCCATGGAACTCTTGCCAGCTCCGGCCCAGATGTCGTCCTCGCGATTCGGATCCCCCGACGCAATGGAAGTCGACCCTTCGGCCCCTCCTGTCTCATTACGGGCGCATACACCGCATGTTGACGTGCACCCTGGACTAGGTTTTCAGGCGTTTCCTAGCTCCCCTCGGACCGAATGGCAGGGTGCGGGTGGCACAGCCTCGCCTGTTGTTAGGCTCCCCACCCCATCGCATACGTCAACATGGGGACCTCCCCACGGCGGGCGGAAGCCTTATCACACGACCGTTCGCCGATTTGCGGGGGAGGAATGTGGTGGCACCGCCAGACACCACACTTGCGTAGCTTAAATCGGCCGCGGTCCATTAGTACATGTCGGACCCGCGTGTCGCCACTGTCAGGATCGCAGACCGAGTGCCACCACAAGGCAGGTCTCGAGAGACGTACTAGCACTCGCCCCAGTTGTACGACGACTTTGCTAGCGACTACACTGACGAAGCCTTTCTCTCATTTGCCGAGAGACAGTTAGAATAGCCTTCAGCTAAGTCCATGGCTACGACCTAGCAAGGCGCCATTAGTTACTTCATGAATCTTAAGAGTCTCACTTGTATCATCAAGAATGCTGTATACCAAAGGACGATATAAAAGTTAAGTGTTCTAGTAGCTACGTCCTTTTCTTTATCACATTCATTACGAATCCTGTTCCAGACTTCGCGCCAGTCGGCGTGTGTGTATGTGTGCCCTTTCGGCTACCCGTCACTGTGGACTGGCTGCCTTGTCAGTCCACTACAATTAAAATTATTTTTCACTGGTTTTTTATGACCCTCCTGAAAGAGCTGTTCAATTGGAGCCAATCATACTGCATGAAAGATGGAACCAAGCCAATATTTGTAATGTTCGTTGCAGATGCTAATTTTACCAGGTCACACTCAATATTGTAGCTCTGATCCATATCAATACTGTTTCCTGCTCCACCCACTTTAACAACATGACCCTGCTTTGCACAATAATCCTACATCCTCTATCATTCGGCACTGGGCCTGAAAAAACTTGTGACATGGTACATTTCACCTAATTTTTTCTGCAAGATCTCTTTCATGGTTACTACCTAACAACAGAACTGTCCTCCTACTTTTGTATGTTGAGAGTTAACTACACTTACATTTACCTGAGCATCTTCCTTAGTTAACTGAAGTAGCAAGGTAAATCTGTTCCTTGCTACCACGTCTCTTCTTTCTTCATCCTTCTCCCCTCTTAATCTCATCAATTCCTCCCTAGCACTATCGAGTTCAGCATTAAGAGCGTTAATCTTCCTGTCCTCTTCAGCTGTTATCCTATCCCTTAACATACTCTGCAGTACCATGGAAGAGACTCATTTACTTCCCCAATTCCCATGGCACTACGTTCACCTGTCCCCCCAGTGTAACCATCTGTCATAACAGCTGCAGAGAACACCAGAACTAACTTCTCTACGGCAGCTCAAACACTTCTCACTTGTGGTTGTTTACAACATTTTTACAAAATTAGCTAGACAATAACAGTAATATTCTATTAACTACAGATCATAAGAGTCACTAAAGTTCTGTGGAACACTAATGTATGTATATACTATTACTAAAGTAACTTAATATCCTTAAAATAACGTTAATACACAAAACTTGTATACCCAAAAAATTAGGCCTAACATTGTGTATGCACGACTTGGACTTCACAGGTTTTGAAAAGAAAAAAAGATAGAGCCTTTAATTCCCTGAGTAGATGTGGCACAAATAAATATATGTGTAACGAAAACAACCTAAATTCTTCACTTTATATTTACGCAAACGTCTTAAATTGGTATGTAAACCTACATCTGAAGCACGCAGAAACAAGACCTTAAGTTACTCTCCTGTTTTTTTTTTTCGAGAAATACTTTGAAACGAGGGAACCTTCAATAGATAATATGAAATAGGCTATAATTAACTTCCTTATGGTGTAATATTAATTTAATTGCTTATCTTCATGAACTCAACATTCAGACGTGTGTGGTCCGTGCCAGTGGTTCACAACAACAATTCTGTGTGCATGTCTTGTGCCATGTTGACGTACTACCACCTGAGATTAAATTGATATTTTTCTTGGAATAGACCAAACAACTGTATCAATAAATCTTACAGATGAAAGCCCCATACAGCATTTTTCTGTCCATATGTGAAGGCTAATCTCAAAAATTACTAAAGATACCCTGATATAATTTTCACTAATAGGTAGACTGATTAACAAGGAAATTTTAAGTATATGATTCATGACCATTATGCGAGACAAGTCATCAAGCCATAGATATAGTGCCACATGTCTATACCTGGGATGGGTGGCTGATGTGTAGAAATGTAAACTTCGTACTGCCATAATATTAATTTCCTTACACTAATTCATGCAATTTTCTTTGGGTGCAAGTCCTGTAGTAAGTGTAACAGATTTTTTTGGAATTTAAATATTATTTTTGCACCAGTGGAAGTTCCCTACAGAAAAATTACAAGGGTCATAAGTGAATGGACAAATACAATGTATGTATATAGCAGAGCATTTTACTAATATGACCTCTACATCTGTGCAACAGGTATGCTACCGAAGAGAGTGTTGTATAGTTTGTATGAGTATCCTCAGTATGAAAACCAATAAGTTTTACTGAATTGTCTTCCAGTTTCAACACATTTAATTGGACTGAACAACATGTCTTCAACTTTTGTGTCATTTACCTGTAGTTCATTTGCCTTAAACTATATACCACTTATTTGTCTATCGAGTCATTGACTTGTCCATGACTTACATTAGTCCATCTAAAACTACCATTTGTGTAAGTGTCCATATTTGGCAGTTGTGCTTCAGATTTGTTCAAATCTTCTTCTGTTGATTTCTTAGAAGATGATGGAAAAATGTCTGTTTAATACATCCTGTGGCATCAAAATAGAACTGGTTTTCTTTTGACAGTTTATCTTTGTTTTAATGACCTCTCATACTGCATTACATATGTTTGGTCAATTAAGAATGTGTTAATAATCTGCTTTCCAGTTAGCTAAATTGATTTCCCATTCACGATGCATTCTTAATGTTGTGTACATTTCATTATAAGCACTACAGTTGCATGATCTATCATTGCACAAGATACTTATTTATTTGGGCTTTATATCAATTCCATAGATCTTTAGTTTTAGTAGGGGATTTCTGCTTGCAATCATTCTTGTAATGTGTAGGATACGTTTCATTAAAAGTTTACATTATCACTTTTAATTATTAAGTTGCTAACAACTTTGGAATCATAGTCTACAGGATTAGTTTACTCCAATTTATTAAGGCTTCCAAAATATATATCATTTGCTATAGATAACAACATATAAAAAAATTCACAGTTATATGTAAATTATTCTTGTGCATAACATGAAGCACACAAAATTATGTTTTATTATGTTTGTGCAAATACATTTATTTTTTAACATAAGCACTTCATTTCACTTTAACGATGGAAACAAGACACATTTGATGCTGATGATATGTGTACTCGTGAATACCATAGAATCATATATGAATGAACAATTTTACTTCGTTTTTAAGTATCTGGAGTTCCGATATTCTATTTACTTAATCAAATAATGCATCAAACAGAATTTTTACCTGAAAATAAGCACATTTTTACTCATGGATTTTGTGTTTGTTTTTCTATAAAAATAGTCTCTGTTTGTATCTGTAGACTTGACTGTTAAACTCAGAGAATTCCTTGTGTGCATTCAGGAAAAAGTACTTTCATAAATACAGGCAAATGGTCATTATTCCAAATTGTTTGAAAAAATGGTTACATGATTCTCTATGTTTCGCCCCTTTCATTATTCTAGTTGCTCTCTTTTGAAATATATATGGAAGCTTAGCCAGACTAGTCTCACCCAAAACACTGATATATTTTCATATGCTATGAATGAATCGAAAGTAGACACATAACATTGATTCAATATCACATGAATTTATAAATGTACTTACAAGATAACAATACAGACTTATTTTTTGTTTAACAATTTTGTATGATTCTTCGATCTTAAACGTTAATTCAGTTGTATTTCTAAAAAGTTAGTATGGGTGTTAGTTCTACCTTATGCTGTTGAAGTTCTACTATTAGGTTGGTTCCTAGTTAGTTCGTTTTATGACTGAAGTCTATTAAAACTGTTTTTTACTGTTCATAATCATTCTTTTATTCCAAGATCATCTGTTCATGTCAGCTGTTTCCACTGTGAGTCTTTCCTGTTAGTCACTTTTGTTCATTTCTTTAACAAACAGACTGATGCTGTCGGTTTTTATAGACCAATAACAAATATCATTTGTTGTGGTTTAGTTACATGTGCTTCTATACGACTTCTGTTGTTTGTCTTCTATGCTACAACGTCTGTAGTTCCCACCCTTTTCTAAATGCTATTCTCGTTGAGGTAGTTAGCCAAAAATAGATAAAAATTAATGTTCCATTCAGCTTTTGCTAGAATGCAATGTGCAATGGCTTGTATATGATATTAATTATTTTAATAAAGTCTTTATTTACTTGAAATTCTCTTTTAGTGATATTCATATTCATAGCTAGCGTCATCATCTGAGTGGTATCTATTCGTTTTGAAATTGTGTAAACATACAATTGCAAAATGATAAACTGCAGAAATGAATTTAACCTGTAAAGCAGGCCGGCCGGAGTGGCCGTGCGGTTCTGGGAGTTACAGTCTGGAGCCGGGCGACCGCTTCGGTCACAGGTTCGAATCCTGCCTCAAGCATGGATGTGTGTGATGTCCTTAGGTTAGTTAGGTTCAATTAGTTCTAAGTTCTAGGCGACTGATGACCTCCGAAGTTAGGTCGCATAGTGCTCAGAGCCATTTGAACCTGAAAAGCAGTCACACTTTTCTTTCACAAAATTTTGCAAGCTGTATCTTAGAAGTACTAAGAAAAGTTAACAAAATGGCGGTCAGCAATGACTTGTTTAAAATTACGAATCGATGCCGATTATAAGGGATGACATCAATTACATTTATTCAAAAATCAATGTACTGACAGCAAGAGTAACATTAATTCAGTAACAAGACACATTTTTAAACCAACTCCATTATTATTTCAATAATATTAATCACTTACATAAAGAATGAGACCCAAGAAAATATAAGAGTGTAATCGGCTTCGCAGTCAGTGAGACAGAGCTCAACATTAACAATGCTGTCGGTTTTTATAGACCAATAACAAATATCATTTGTTGTGGTTTAGTTACATGTGCTTTGCTCTCTATTATCTCTTAAGATATATTACATTGATTACTGTTGTAGGATATTTATGTTACAACATATAGCTTATGTGTGGAAAAATGAAGCTAGAGACTCTCCAGCATGCTGATAACGAAACTCTATGTGTATGCTGTACCAGTACAGATGGTACGTGAATGAGTCATCTGCTACTCCACGAATCCCACAGCAATATCCTTTCTGAGCAGTTAATTATGGTTGGTGACATCAAACTCCTTCAACAGATCTGACACAGGCCACAATTTAATTCATTGTTGTATACTGAATTAATAACAAATCTACAAGACAAATCTACACAAAAGTCCAAACCCTTCATCTCAGAAGAAGAGAGGAAAAGAAGAACAGAAAGAATGAAGAAATACTGGGTCCTAAGAAAAGAACAACGCACAAAGAAATGATTGATCCAGCGTACCTCAAAGAGGGTGAAACAAAAGAAGAAGAAGAAGAATTAATAACCAAATTAAAAAAGTTATAGACAACTGTGTGAATTGACCTATTTAAAACCTCTTTTCCATTAATCACCATTCGTTTTTTTTTTTAAAATGAGATCATTTAATACATAAACCTTCCTATTTGTTCTTAAAAACAAGGATCTCTGATATAGTCGGTTATTACTATCGTCAGATTAGTTATCTTTCTTCTAAATTGGCTTGACATTATTGATTTTTTAGTTTTTTTGGAAGGCTCCTGTGCTAAATGATGCATTAATGATATGAGACAGTTGGAAGGTATGTGTCTTTCACTGTATTTTATTAGGTTGTCTGGAATACCATCATTCCTAAATTACTTTTTAAATATATCTATAAGTTTCATACATTTAATATACTTATGGGATGGAGAAACATCGTATTGTCATTCGTAGGGTATTAACTCTCAAATTACAATGAGATTTAGTTTGAATCAAGTGTTTGTGGGATATCCTGACTATCAGCAGTGGGTCTTTAGCAGTCTTGCCTTCACTTTTCACAATAAAGTTGACATTTCTTTTCCTTTTTATTACTTCTCAAGATGATTTCATTTTGTAACTATATTTCTTAATGTATGAGTGATTATCATACTTTGTATGTAGTATAATAATTTTCTTCTGCTTTAACTGTTGTAAATTTTTACATATTGTTCAATGCTTCAGTTTCCCTGGCAGACTTAGTTACCTCCCTTGGATGTCTGTTACTTATCTGTTCCCTGGATTACTCATGTGTTTGACAACCCCTAAGAATATGGTGGGGTTTTAATGCTGAGCTTTGCAGGTCTGACCTCCATCGCAGAGGTCTCAAGAGGAAGGGTGAGACATGGGTAAGAGGAGGTATGACGGCCTCTATCCATCAAGTGACATGTCGACGCTGGCATTGGGTAGAAGTGTGGTGAAATTTCATGCCGATGTGACGTCATTATTACACCTTACACCTCATTTGATCTTCTGAACTCTGGCTTTTCTTTAGTTTGTCTTGCTGTTTGAAACTTGGTCGAGTTGCAGGGTGATGTTGCAGGGCACCATGCTTGCTATTATAGAGGAGGGTTCAATATATCTGTGAGCCAAATTTCATACTTCCCTGTTGTGCTAGGGGAAAATAGTGAGATTTTGAAAAAGTGACTCCTTAATCCTTTTTTGCAATGTTATTATGAATCCTTCTGCTGTCAGCATTAATTAGCCTTTTCTCTCTGTGTGTGTTTATCATTGACCAATAGATCCTTCTCAGATTAAATATTTAAGATCAATATAACTTTGATTTCATTGACATATTCAAATTTGTGCCTGCTAACAATTACTTCGAATTATTGCTTCAGACCCATTTATAAAGCTATAATGTCTTCATGTACTTTTGCTGGTATATTAAAACACGAGAACAAATTGATCAATTGTTGTAGTTTGACACAGTCATTTTTAAAATTAACTTTAAAAACTCTAAGAATAGTTATATTTTTCTTCACCTGATAGAGAAGCGCTTCTATTTACAATGAAGGCAACCATTCAGGGTTAGCACACAATGTATTGTGGAAGATCTTGCTTGGCAATTGAAATATTGATGTGCTTCGATACAATATCAGACACAGAATGAAATACAAAAACAAACCACATGAAACTGGATACATAAGACAGCTTAGTTTGATGTGGTTTGATTTTCATTCTATGTCTTATGATTATATATCAAAATGCATCAGTGAATTAATTTGCGACCATGACCTTCCACAATTCATTGCATAACATTTTTTTAGGTTACACTACTCAGTTTTGTAATCAAAATTTGTATTAACATAAAGAATCAGTCACCAATACGATTGTGTTAATAAATGTACTGTTGCATTTACATGGGAATGAAGGTATATGCAAATATTCCCAGTTCATTGTCATACTTACACTCAGTGACTAAACTAAAACTATAGTAACATTATACTGAAATCAAAATACCTCTGCAATATTTTCAGTCCCCTAGTGCGACAGGGAAGTATGAAATTTGGCTCACAGGTGCATACAACCCTCCTCTATAATGGCAAGCATGGTGCCCTGGAACATCACCCTGTGCACCTCAGCAAGTGCATCCTGTCAATTACAACACATTTTAAACATGTTGCATTACTGTAAATAGTAATGTGTTACTTTAACGTTAGTCAGTGATTAAAAGGAATTACTGCAGCCTGGAATAAGATACCTATCACAATGTGTATGAACATTTTGCCACCTCACAAAGTTTTTATTTTTGTAGATGAAGGCAAAAGCCATTTTTGCCATAACACTAACTATTCTCATACACAAACAAACGACTCAAAACTTACACCACTGAATAAACAGAAGCAGAACAAGAGCAGATCCATCTACTGCTACTTACTGAAGCTCTTGGTAGGCTATACCAGAAGTACACAACACCTGTAAGCTAAAGTACAAACTATGTGGAAATGAAGATAGCAGTAGAAAACAGAAGGACATGGAGAGAAACTTCCTGCTTCACACACAACACATCTGTCACGATATACAGCATAACAGTGATTGAGTAGGGTTGAACATAACCTGTCTTGCCTATGTTACTTACATCTCTCTCTGAAGAGCTCAGTGTAGTGCTCGTAAATGTAAGCTACATCTACATCTACATGGATACTCTGCAAATCACATTTAAGTGCCTGGCAGAGGGTTCATTGAACCACCTTCACAATTCTCTATTATTCCAATCTAGTATAGCGAGTGGAAAGAATGAACACTACATCTTTCCGTACGAGGTCTGATTTCCCTTATTTTATCGTGGTGATCGTTCTGCCCGATGTAGGTCGGTGTCAACAAAATATTTTTGCATTCGGAGGAGAAAGTTGGTGATTGGAAATTCGTGAGAAGATTCCGTCGCAACGAAAAACGCCTTTCTTTTAATAATTTCCAGCCCAAACACCGTATCATTTCTGTGACACTCTGACCCATATTTCGCGATAATACAAAACGTGCTGCCTTTCCTTGAACTTTTTGAATGTGCTCCATCAGTCCTATCTGGTAAGGATCGCACACCGCCCAGCAGTATTCTAAAAGAGGATGAACAAGCGTAGTGTAGGCAGTCTCCTTAGTAGGTCTGTTAAATTTTCTATGTGTACTGCTAATAAAACGCAGCCTTTGGTTAGCCTTCCCCACAACATTTTCTATATGTTCTTTCCCATTTAAGTCGTTCGTAATAGTAATAGCTAGGTATTTAGTTGAATTTGTGGCTTTTAAATTAGACTGATTTATCGTGTAAGTTTCTTTTTAGTACTCATGTGGATGACCTCACACTTTTCGTTATTTAAGATCAACTGCCACTTTTCGCACCATTCAGATATCTTTTAAAAATCGTTTTGCAGTTTGTTTTGATCTTCTGATTACTTTATTAGTCGATAAACGACAGCGTCATCTGCAAACAACTGAAGACGGCTGCTCAGATTGTCTCCCATCTCGTTTATATAGATAAGGAACAGCAAAGGGCCTATAATACTACCTTGGGGTACGCCTGAAATCACTTCTGTTTTACTCGATGACTTCCCATAAGTTACTACGAGCTGTGACCTCTCTGACAGGAAATAGCAAATGCAGTCACATAACTGAGACGATATTCCATAAGCACGCAATTTTACTACTAGCCGCTTGTGTGGTACAGTGTCAAAAGTCTTCCGGAAATCCAGGAATAAGGAATCGATCTGAAATCCCTAGTCAATAGCACTCAGCACTTCATGTGAATAAAGAGCTAGTTGTGTTTAACAGGAACGATGTTTTCTAAACCCTTGTTGACTGTGTCTCAATAGACCGTTTCCTTCTACGTAATTCATAATGTTTGAACACAATATATGTTCTAAAATACTGCTGCATATCGACGTTAACGATATGGGCCTGTAATTTAGTAGATTACTCCTACCACCTTTCTTGAATATTGGTGTCGCCAATGCAACTTTCTAGTCTTTGGGTACGGATCTTTCGTCGAGCGAACGGTTTTATATCATAGTTAAGTATGGAGCTAACGCATCAGCATACTCTGAAAGGAACCTAATTGGTATACAGTCTGGACCAGAAGACTTGCTTTTATGAAATGATTTGAGTTGCTTCACTACTCCGAGGTTATTTACTTCTATGTTACTCATGTTGGCAGCTGTTCTCGATTCGAATTCTAGAATGTTTACTTCGTTTTCTTTTGTGAAGGCATTTCTGAAGACTGTGTTAAGTAAATCTGCTTTGGCAGCACTGTCTTCGATAGTATCTCCATTGTTATCGCGCAGAGAAGGCATTGATTGTTTCTTGCCGCTAACGTACTTCACATACGACCAGAATATCTTTGGATTTTCTGCCAGGTTTCGAGACAAAGTTTCGTTGTGGAAACTGTTATAGGCATCTCGCATGGAACTCCGCATTAAGTTTCGAGCTTCTGTAAAGGATCACCAACTTGGGGATTTGGCGTCTGTTTAAATTTGGCATGTTTGTTTTGTTGTTTCTGCAATAGTATTCTAACCCATTTTGTGTACCAAGGAGGATTAGCTCCGTCGTTTGTTAGTTTATTTGGTATAAACCTCTCAGTTGCCGCCGATATTATTTCTTTAAATTTAAGCCACATCTGGTCAGTAGTGAGACAACCTACGTGTTACGACACACTGCATTGTTGCCAAATTTATTCAAGATGGCGGCGCTGACGTCATCCAAGATGGCGGCATGTAGATTTGGCAACAGCGAATGACCTCATCCAAGATGGCGGCTTTTGACGGGAAAATAGGTCAATTGGGCTACGTCCACTAACCTAAGCCTCCAGAAAAAATGGCGGGAAGTTTGAATTTTTGCGGGAAAATAGGTCAATTGTGCTATGTCCACTAACCTAAGCCTCCAGAAGAAATCGGCTCCAAATTCAAATTCCAACAAGATAATGCATACAAAACCTTACTTTTCTTTATTATTATTCATTATCATTCATTATCATTTATTATTATTTATTATTATTATTTATTATTATTGGCCTACCACTACTAGAAAATGCGCTCTAAATTCAATTCCCAGCACGATAACGGCTGCAAAACCGTACTAGTCTTTATCCCTCCATTACACGCACTGCAGACTGTGAGTCTGCAGTTTTATCTTTCCATCAACAATCATTTATAAATTCAAGATTTCCATTACCGGCTTTTTTTACTTTCCGCTCCTACTGTAACGAATTATTGGCAACAATTTAAGTTAGTCATTATTGCCAGAAGCAGCAGTCTCATTAGGTGCGGAGTGTCAGTCCGCGTGTGTGCATTCGTGTGGTGTGGTTCTATCATCAGTTCTTTTACGATATATTTCAGGAAAGGAGGTTTCTTCCTTTATAATAACATAGACAGTTACATTTAGAAACTTTTTTATTTATTTATTACAGAAATCAAAGCTTGTTTAGGACTCCTTTTCTTGGCGGGTGTGCTGCGAACATCACATACAAATTTATTAGATCTCTGAGCAGCAGATGGTACTGAGGTGGAGTACTTCAGACTTTCAATGGGCATAAACCGTTTCTGTTTCTTGCTGACATGTCTGAGATTTGATGATGTCAGAAAAAGAGCTCATTGGAAGGAAACAGACAAATTAGCTGCTGTCCGATTCTTGATAGATCAGTTCAATGAAAACTGCAAGAAACATTATAGTTTATCAGAACTAGTTACAGTAGATGAAATGCTGAATGCATTCAGGGGCAGATGTGGATTTATACAATACATTCCATCAAAACCGGCAAAATATGGTGTACAAATGTTTGCACTTACAGATGCAAGGATGTCCTATACCAGCCATTTATAAATATATTGTGGAAAGCAAGTGGATGGGCCTTATCTCTGTGATAACACACCTCATGCTATTGTCAAAAGAATGGTGAAATGCATATCCAAATCTGGCAGAAATGTAACATGTGATAACTGGTTCACATCAATTCCACTTGCGGCTGACTTGTTGGAAAATGACAAGCTGACAATGGTTGGAAAAATTCGAAAAAATAAACGTGAAATTCTTCCATTTATGACAGTAGCAAAAGATCGTCCTGTGGAATCCAGCATGTTTGCATTTAGGAAGAATATGACACTGGTTTCATATAAACCTAAGAAAGACAAGGTTGTTCTGGTACTGTCTACTTTACATGATGATGACAGTCTTGATAGTGATTCGGAAAAGTGCAAGCCAGAAATAATAACATTTTACAGTGAGACTAAATCTGGTGTGGATAAAGTTGATGAGATGAAACGTACATAGTCTGTGACAAGAATTACCAGAAGATGGCCATTTATAATTTTTTCCTCTCTTCTAAATATTGCCCAAATGAATGGATACATAATTTACAAGAGCAATTCGGATTCAACAATTCCCAGAAAAGACTATCTAAAAGTTCTTGTCAAAGAACTGTTCCATGATTATATGACAATGAAGGTCAATCATCTAAGTACACTGGTGAACATCAACAATCGTATCAAGGAAGTTTTGGGATTACCTGCAGCTGAATCTCTTCCTAGACCTCCACAAACAACAGCTTGAGGAAGATGCAACTTCTGTGATAGGAAAAAAAACAGACCGACGAGATTTTCCTGCAATGTGTGCAATAAATTTGTATGTCGGTGCATATCCGTGCAATGAGTGCAGTCAAATTGGCAACTACCACAAGTGATTTACTCGAATTGACGGTGAGGCTGTAAACTATAGTTTTCTGAAAACGGTTCTGAACTAATTTACTTAAGGTAAGTGTTGGTTAATATTCAATTGGAAAAACAGTGAAAAAACAGAATGAACGTAAATTCAGCGAGTACAATAAATGTTCTTATTGGTTTACAGGTAAATTATGAGTTAAAATATTTTATGTACACTACTGATGCTGAAATACATTGTGTTTACGAATTCCTTGTTTTATTTATGTTATCCAGACTCGAATTTATTATATTTGCCAACTGTAATGTCAGAATTGTTCATGAAAATGGTATGAAACGCAATGCAGACTCTCAGTCCACGCGCATGTAGCGGAGGTAAAAAAAATCGAGCTTGTAGCGGAGGGTTATTATTATTTATTATTATTCATTAGCATTCATCATTTATTATTATTAATTATTATTATTATTGGCCTACCTCCACTTGAAAATTGCGCCAAATTCAAATACGATAATGTCTCGAAAAGTGTACTTCTATTTATTGTTATAATTTATTATTTATTCAAGATGTCCGATTTCGGTCGGAAGAAAGCCATTTGCATTACATCCATGACAAAAAATCTGTCACAAGTTCAAATTCCAACACCATAATCTATCACATGTACGAAATAGCCCACATCCTACGAACTTTCGCGCTTATTTATCCTTCCTCTGCTAAGCTATGAAAATCGCGTCAAATAATAAAGTGCACTTACAGTAACCTAATTGACATCCTTTGATTTTGTGCGTGAAAAGAAGCGCTTATGTCTTTATTTCAAGCAGTACGGTCATCACTTGTTCTCCAACACAATCAGTACACATCTTCGAGATCCTAGATCAGTCGCCACGACGTCTACGCTACAACTGAATTAGTTGAAATCGTCGCCGCACCTGGCCCCGTCTCCCAGGCGCCAAGGTCGCCGAGCCAGCGGCCGCATAGCCCCGCGCGCCACAGGTAAGGGAGCGGCCGCATCGCCCTACGTCACGGCCGGTCCAGCGCTCTTGTGATCAACATGGTTTCGTGGACAGGGGAGTCTGCCCCCATCGACCAGTTGGAGCCAAAACCTTAGTAGGTCTGTTAAATTTTCTATGTGTACTGCTAATAAAACGCAGCCTTTGGTTAGCCTTCCCCACAACATTTTCTATATGTTCTTTCCCATTTAAGTCGTTCGTAATAGTAATAGCTAGGTATTTAGTTGAATTTGTGGCTTTTAAATTAGACTGATTTATCGTGTAAGTTTCTTTTTAGTACTCATGTGGATGACCTCACACTTTTCGTTATTTAAGATCAACTGCCACTTTTCGCGCCATTCAGATATCTTTTATAAATCGTTTTGCAGTTTGTTTTGATCTTCTGATTACTTTATTAGTCGATAAACGACAGCGTCATCTGCAAACAACTGAAGACGGCTGCTCAGATTGTCTCCCATCTCGTTTATATAGATAAGGAACAGCAAAGGGCCTATAATACTACCTTGGGGTACGCCTGAAATCACTTCTGTTTTACTCGATGACTTCCCATAAGTTACTACGAGCTGTGACCTCTCTGACAGGAAATAGCAAATGCAGTCACATAACTGAGACGATATTCCATAAGCACGCAATTTTACTACTAGCCGCTTGTGTGGTACAGTGTCAAAAGTCTTCCGGAAATCCAGGAATAAGGAATCGATCTGAAATCCCTAGTCAATAGCACTCAGCACTTCATGTGAATAAAGAGCTAGTTGTGTTTAACAGGAACGATGTTTTCTAAACCCTTGTTGACTGTGTCTCAATAGACCGTTTCCTTCTACGTAATTCATAATGTTTGAACACAATATATGTTCTAAAATACTGCTGCATATCGACGTTAACGATATGGGCCTGTAATTTAGTAGATTACTCCTACCACCTTTCTTGAATATTGGTGTCGCCAATGCAACTTTCTAGTCTTTGGGTACGGATCTTTCGTCGAGCGAACGGTTTTATATCATAGTTAAGTATGGAGCTAACGCATCAGCATACTCTGAAAGGAACCTAATTGGTATACAGTCTGGACCAGAAGACTTGCTTTTATGAAATGATTTGAGTTGCTTCACTACTCCGAGGTTATTTACTTCTATGTTACTCATGTTGGCAGCTGTTCTCGATTCGAATTCTAGAATATTTACTTCGTTTTCTTTTGTGAAGGCATTTCTGAAGACTGTGTTAAGTAAATCTGCTTTGGCAGCACTGTCTTCGATAGTATCTCCATTGTTATCGCGCAGAGAAGGCATTGATTGTTTCTTGCCGCTAACGTACTTCACATACGACCAGAATATCTTTGGATTTTCTGCCAGGTTTCGAGACAAAGTTTCGTTGTGGAAACTGTTATAGGCATCTCGCATGGAACTCCGCATTAAGTTTCGAGCTTCTGTAAAGGATCACCAACTTGGGGATTTGGCGTCTGTTTAAATTTGGCATGTTTGTTTTGTTGTTTCTGCAATAGTATTCTAACCCATTTTGTGTACCAAGGAGGATTAGCTCCGTCGTTTGTTAGTTTATTTGGTATAAACCTCTCAGTTGCCGACGATATTATTTCTTTAAATTTAAGCCACATCTGGTCAGTAGTGAGACAACCTACGTGTTACGACACACTGCATTGTTGCCAAATTTATTCAAGATGGCGGCGCTGACGTCATCCAAGATGGCGGCATGTAGATTTGGCAACAGCGAATGACCTCATCCAAGATGGCGGCTTTTGACGGGAAACTAGGTCAATTGGGCTACGTCCACTAACCTAAGCCTCCAGAAAAAATGGCGGGAAGTTTGAATTTTTGCGGGAAAATAGGTCAATTGTGCTATGTCCACTAACCTAAGCCTCCAGAAGAAATCGGCTCCAAATTCAAATTCCAACAAGATAATGCATACAAAACCTTACTTTTCTTTATTATTATTCATTATCATTCATTATCATTTATTATTATTTATTATTATTATTTATTATTATTGGCCTACCACTACTAGAAAATGCGCTCTAAATTCAATTCCCAGCACGATAACGGCTGCAAAACCATACTAGTCTTTATCCCTCCATTACACGCACTGCAGACTGTGAGTCTGCAGTTTTATCTTTCCATCAACAATCATTTATAAATTCAAGATTTCCATTACCGGCTTTTTTTACTTTCCGCTCCTACTGTAACGAATTATTGGCAACAATTTAAGTTAGTCATTATTGCCAGAAGCAGCAGTCTCATTAGGTGCGGAGTGTCAGTCCGCGTGTGTGCATTCGTGTGGTGTGGTTCTATCATCAGTTCTTTTACGATATATTTCAGGAAAGGAGGTTTCTTCCTTTATAATAACATAGACAGTTACATTTAGAAACTTTTTTATTTATTTATTACAGAAATCAAAGCTTGTTTAGGACTCCTTTTCTTGGCGGGTGTGCTGCGAACATCACATACAAATTTATTAGATCTCTGAGCAGCAGATGGTACTGAGGTGGAGTACTTCAGACTTTCAATGGGCATAAACCGTTTCTGTTTCTTGCTGACATGTCTGAGATTTGATGATGTCAGAAAAAGAGCTCATTGGAAGGAAACAGACAAATTAGCTGCTGTCCGATTCTTGATAGATCAGTTCAATGAAAACTGCAAGAAACATTATAGTTTATCAGAACTAGTTACAGTAGATGAAATGCTGAATGCATTCAGGGGCAGATGTGGATTTATACAATACATTCCATCAAAACCGGCAAAATATGGTGTACAAATGTTTGCACTTACAGATGCAAGGATGTCCTATACCAGCCATTTATAAATATATTGTGGAAAGCAAGTGGATGGGCCTTATCTCTGTGATAACACACCTCATGCTATTGTCAAAAGAATGGTGAAATGCATATCCAAATCTGGCAGAAATGTAACATGTGATAACTGGTTCACATCAATTCCACTTGCGGCTGACTTGTTGGAAAATGACAAGCTGACAATGGTTGGAAAAATTCGAAAAAATAAACGTGAAATTCTTCCATTTATGACAGTAGCAAAAGATCGTCCTGTGGAATCCAGCATGTTTGCATTTAGGAAGAATATGACACTGGTTTCATATAAACCTAAGAAAGACAAGGTTGTTCTGGTACTGTCTACTTTACATGATGATGACAGTCTTGATAGTGATTCGGAAAAGTGCAAGCCAGAAATAATAACATTTTACAGTGAGACTAAATCTGGTGTGGATAAAGTTGATGAGATGAAACGTACATAGTCTGTGACAAGAATTACCAGAAGATGGCCATTTATAATTTTTTCCTCTCTTCTAAATATTGCCCAAATGAATGGATACATAATTTACAAGAGCAATTCCGATTCAACAATTCCCAGAAAAGACTATCTAAAAGTTCTTGTCAAAGAACTGTTCCATGATTATATGACAATGAAGGTCAATCATCTAAGTACACTGGTGAACATCAACAATCGTATCAAGGAAATTTTGGGATTACCTGCAGCTGAATCTCTTCCTAGACCTCCACAAACAACAGCTTGAGGAAGATGCAACTTCTGTGATAGGAAAAAAAAACAGACCGACGAGATTTTCCTGCAATGTGTGCAATAAATTTGTATGTCGGTGCATATCCGTGCAATGAGTGCAGTCAAATTGGCAACTACCACAAGTGATTTACTCGAATTGACGGTGAGGCTGTAAACTATAGTTTTCTGAAAACGGTTCTGAACTAATTTACTTAAGGTAAGTGTTGGTTAATATTCAATTGGAAAAACAGTGAAAAAACAGAATGAACGTAAATTCAGCGAGTACAATAAATGTTCTTATTGGTTTACAGGTAAATTATGAGTTAAAATATTTTATGTACACTACTGATGCTGAAATACATTGTGTTTACGAATTCCTTGTTTTATTTATGTTATCCAGACTCGAATTTATTATATTTGCCAACTGTAATGTCAGAATTGTTCATGAAAATGGTATGAAACGCAATGCAGACTCTCAGTCCACGCGCATGTAGCGGAGGTAAAAAAAATCGAGCTTGTAGCGGAGGGTTATTATTATTTATTATTATTCATTAGCATTCATCATTTATTATTATTAATTATTATTATTATTGGCCTACCTCCACTTGAAAATTGCGCCAAATTCAAATACGATAATGTCTCGAAAAGTGTACTTCTATTTATTGTTATAATTTATTATTTATTCAAGATGTCCGATTTCGGTCGGAAGAAAGCCATTTGCATTACATCCATGACAAAAAATCTGTCACAAGTTCAAATTCCAACACCATAATCTATCACATGTACGAAATAGCCCACATCCTACGAACTTACGCGCTTATTTATCCTTCCTCTGCTAAGCTATGAAAATCGCGTCAAATAATAAAGTGCACTTACAGTAACCTAATTGACATCCTTTGATTTTGTGCGTGAAAAGAAGCGCTTATGTCTTTATTTCAAGCAGTACGGTCATCACTTGTTCTCCAACACAATCAGTACACATCTTCGAGATCCTAGTTCAGTCGCCACGACGTCTACGCTACAACTGAATTAGTTGAAATCGTCGCCGCACCTGGCCCCGTCTCCCAGGCGCCAAGGTCGCCGAGCCAGCGGCCGCATAGCCCCGCGCGCCACAGGTAAGGGAGCGGCCGCATCGCCCTACGTCACGGCCGGTCCAGCGCTCTTGTGATCAACATGGTTTCGTGGACAGGGGAGTCTGCCCCCATCGACCAGTTGGCGCCAAAACTGTTCGCTGGACACGTTCAAACGTGTCGATGCCGACCGTTCACCATCCACCACGTGTCTTCGTGCAACTGAGAACGCCATGCTACACTTTTAGCGCCAAAGTTTGCTCGACAGTGGAATCCGCCATGACTGTATAACAGCACGTTTGGTCGCCACGAGAACGCTCGCTAATTTGACTCTCTCTCGCGCGCCTGTTATAACCGGACACTCGCCGCCACGCCGCCCCGCTGACGTCCGACAGCTTACGTCTCGCACTCTCGATCGCCCCCTCTGTACACGCGATGAACATAGTCTTCTGTAAATATGCTAACTCCCACGTAGCTCATCTAAGCTATCAATTAATTAAGTACTTAATTTCATTTCAGTTTTAATCACATTAAATAATTCAAATTACAATTTGATATACGTATGCAAAGATGTTCAACTACCTACTTTTAACTACTTTTCGAGGACCAGACCGCCTAGGAACCCTCGCCGGGTTTGAATTCTGTCAGTAAAGAAATGTCAACAAAGTCAACAAAGCTTACTTCCGTCTTCGCTACCAATGTAAGAAAATTGCTGAAAACGAAGTCTACCACCACCACCACTTCCTAGTGGGCGGTTGGTAAAACGACTCAGCCCGCACTAGGGTGATGGAAGGAGGAAGGAGTGTACTTTATTTATATGGGAGCAATTTATTTAGGGATGGCGTATATGTATCACAGAACACACGCTTGCACATGACCCCCACAGCATACAGATCTGCAAACTACTCCTACATAACTCATGTATAACGCTCTACACTCACGCTTGCTAATTGTAAATCGTCAAAAAAAGTCACTGCACAGCCTACAGACATGTGAAGCACACCTAAATAATTCAAAACAGGCCGGCCGCGGTGGCCGTGCGGTTCTGGCGCTGCAGTCCGGAACCGCGGGACCGCTACGGTCGCAGGTTCGAATCCTGCCTCGGGCATGGGTGTGTGTGATGTCCTTAGGTTAGTTAGGTTTAAGTAGTTCTAAGTTCTAGGGGACTTACGACCTAAGATGTTGAGTCCCATAGTGCTCAGAGCCATTTGAACCATTTGAGCCAATTCAAAACATTCACGCCCATAGAACCGAACAACTCTTAATTTCTCTAAATAATAATCCATCTAAAATACCCTGCTCCGTAATTGTCAACTTTTCAAAATCATACACCTGTCTTTATTTAAACAGCTAGAGACAGACAGCACCGCCACCCTAAGTATTCGCCACTCAGTCCACGGTCCAGCTGACTTAGTACACAGGACACCCCTCCTGACATCAGAATATGTCAATAGTTTCACTTATCTTTTTGAGACTTATGTTTCTTATGGGTTTCGATATGTAAGGCTGACGTAAGGCAGGTTCTGAACTCCAGCAGTGCACTACACTTGGCAACACAACCACACCCATGAGGATATTCATTACAATCCAGGCCTCTAACTCCTCTACAGATTAATTTGTCCATTTTATTGTTGACTCACTCACAGTCTGACCAGATTACCGTTTTTGCGCAAAAACCGCTCAGACTGCGCTGTGCTGCTGGGGGAAGTAAGGAAGGACTGCACGCTATTTATTTCGAGCCCCTTTATTTAGTCATGAAGTATATTTATCAGAAAACACCCACACTGATCTGACTGTGGACATCTGACACAGGCCACAAACACGTATACAATTCCTAATTTCACCACACAATAGCAAACTGCTCTTAAATAATGCAGTACACAATATCTGCAGAGGAGCGCTGTACTCTTAAACTCTCCAAATAACGCACAGGACAGTGCACAGACTTACTCGCAAAATAGTGCAACAGACGCGACCAAACACCCTTACCCAATACCCTGCCCCTCAGCTGCCAAACCGACCAAAAGTCTCTGCTCGGCCTACCCCAAACATGACCTCCTCACAGTCGCATTCGCGCCTAACACCGGAGAAATTCGTATCACCTATGCGCCTTAGATTACGCTCCAAGGCAGGTCGCGCGCGCGTGCGGTCTGCGGGAGGGGGGGGTTCCAGATCCTCCACCCAAGTTCAGCTAACGCGCGCTCGTGACGGCCGACCAGAAAGGGCGCTCTCCTCTGACAATGTGAAAGCTGCTTTGTTCTTCTCATGTATACCGCCAGCGTCTCAGGTCTGGACTTGCCTTCACGTCTGTTGTCAGAATAGCCCATAGCTCGTTTACACACGCGATTAACGCCACCACAAAAACACTTACTAATCGCCTGCAACCGAGATGGTGACGGGAAACCAATCACTCTGATCTGCGCTGCAGGGTCGTGTAATGATTGACAGCACTCTATTTATTTTTTCAAACAATTTATTTAACCACATACCTTATCTATCACACTATCACAAATCACCCACCCAGATGTGCCTTGGACCATGTTGCAGAGTCTACAGACACGCACCCAACTCATAATTTCAGTACACCCAATAACAAACTGCTACTAAATAATTCTTCAAACTGATGTGTAGACACTGTCAGTACTCGTAAACTTCCCAAATAATGCATAGCAGAGCCTGCATATCCGCTCGCAAAATAACTCAGCAGACGTGTGCAGGTACTCCCCACCGCAACCTGTTCACAGGATTGTGAAGTCACTCATCCGTATGTTTACAGACCGCCCACAGCCCCTGCTCGGCTTCTGCAAGCGTGAGTTGGTGCGTTCGACGCGCTGTCAAAGCATCCACAGACGTATGTCCAGGACTGCAATCCGTCACAAGCCCGAGCCGCGACCACCGAACACAGGTGAAAGTCAACTTTGTATCAACGTAGCATAATTCCAAAGAACAGCCTCCATACGCTAATCATAGCAGCAGCACATGTCTTTACCTCCTATGACACACTGCACATTGTTCCTGACACAACATTTCACGGCCCTTTAACTAAACATAACTACACATCCCTGCTCTCGCCTTGTCGCGTGACCAGCCATCTAAAACCTTCTCAATATTATTCTTACTTTACAACATTTTTTAAAATAAGATCTAATTTACTCCTCCCACCGCACCTAACATCAGCCCTGTCCCACCGTCAACATACGCAAACGTCCTCAACCTGATCTTGACGCTTATATATCACCCCACAAACCATGTCCATCAATCAATTTACCATTCTCATCCCCTCTTTTCGAATTACAAACTTAGCCTCTATCTAAACACCGATCAACTAATTTTTCTCGCACTTTCAACAGTAAAATTAATTTTACACACACCCAGAAATACCAAACGCAATTAAAGAGTCAAACGTTTATACAGACCATCAAGCACACACCACACTCACACCAATATTCAAAGCCTGGTCCATATTTACCACCTCCGACTTGAATTAAATGTTATTACCATTGCCGCAACATTCTGCCAGCGCTCGATTTGGACCTATTTCTCCTCTCTTAACTGTTGTCACTACCTGTCGAATATCACTATCTATAGATTGCATAAATTTCCATATAAAAGAAATCTCGTCCAATTATCTATGTCCCCAAGCTGCACCCTCTCACAATAGCTTACAAACTCATCTTCTCTAGTCATTATACAACTTTTATCAGCGACACGCCTCAGTCGCTATCCCTGATAATGAATACCCGACCAGCGAGCGTAAGGCCTGTGAAGACATCGCCGACGCAGGTTTGTGTACTGTTATCATAATCACATTTCATTGAACAACAATGAAAAACGCGAATTCGCTCGTCCTCGATGTTCTAATGTCTCACTCCTTCCATCATGAATTACACTTCATCCATTCAACGTACACATTCATTCGCGCCGCCGTTTAGAGTCTCCTATATCCAAACACATAGCATCATTCAACAACTATCACTTGCTCTTATCTAATAACTCATCCATCAGGTCTGGCGGCAAGGTCACCCCTTTCTTTCTTTCTTTCAGCAGGAGACAGCTATTTTTTACAGTGGTAGCTAAATTGCGCCATCAACTTAACATCACCAATCGCGAAACATATCTTCAAATACGTAAACACTCTTACTCAATTACACAGTGTTCCCGCTGAGGACATGACCTTCAATATTATAATTCTTTAATCAAAATAACCACCAAAACAAGTACTAAATGCTCAGACTAACCCCATTGCACCTTACAATGCAAGCGTCCAAGCACCGCTGGCGGCATGTCAAAGCCACATATCTGTCCATCTAAACAGCCATCCATGCAGCCCCAGGACCAGCATGCTGAAGTGGGCTCTCTCTATACCTGCTCTCCAGCTATTGTCTAACGACATACAGTGCACAAATGGATTCCTGAATAGCGCAGATCTCTATCCCCCCCTGCATCTCCAACTGTACATGTAAACAGTAAACAGTGTCTCCCCCCCCCCCCCCCCCCCCGCCAGCGCAGTCAACGTCATTCACCCTTCACTGACAATTTTCACTCACAAATCTTAAACACTCGCATATATAAAAGCATATTCACTTGTGCCAAAACTCACTTAATAATAAAAAAGCATTCTCCCTTTCTAAGCATAGATGAGTATGCATTTATCTTCGCCCATCTGATCTCTGCAATTTAAGTCAGAGAAAGACATATCCATTACTTTCTGCAGCCTGTCTAGAAACAGAAGGACATCAGTTACTGGTGGTGGTGGTGGTGGTGGTTAGTGTTTAACGTCCCGTCGACAACGAGGTCATTAGAGACGGAGCGCAAGCTCGGGTTAGGGAAGGATTGGGAAGGAAATCGGCCGTGCCCTTTAAAAGGAACCATCCCGGCATTTGCCTGAAACGATTTAGGGAAATCACGGAAAACCTAAATCAGGATGGCTGGAGACGGGATTGAACCGTCGTCCTCCCGAATGCGAGTCCAGTGTGCTAACCACTGCGCCACCTCGCTCGGTCTCGGTTCCTGCAACAGGAGCTTGTTTTGACCATTCGCCGGAAATGCGCGCAATGTTTTACGTGCCAAACTATATACAAGTACAACAGATCCTCAACACCCTATCATCTTTATTGTCTACCATCAAACAATGAAAAAAAATTACCAGCTATAAAATTTCATCATATTTACAAATCACAAAGGCACCAATGCGATCCACCTCCAGCACGGACAAACGGAATTCACAATACTCTCCCCGAATAACTCAGAGTGCGACCATCCCAGAATTCCTAACAGCTCACCGATACCTCAAACTGCAGCTGCCTATATGAACAAGATCATATTAAATATACAGACGCTGCAGAGACCACTTTAAAGTTAGATCTCCCATACTCTAAGCGAATGAGAAGCTACCTTTGACCCTTGTTCAAACAGTGTTTTCTAACACGCTTTTGCACGCTGCTGAACATTTCGTCTTTCTGCTGCAACTACGAAGTCCGTGTCTTATTCTAAACAGACATTGACACGGACTGATGCACGGCCTCTCACAGGAAACTATACCCTGCACCTTATAAATCATATTCTTACAGTCGATAGCATAACATTGAATCATTTTAAATAAAGGACAGCCACAACACAAGGAAACTAGAAGAGCCTGGTGGCGTTGTGACGACTTTCCAAACAACCCCCCGCAAGTGATTGACCGCCTCTACATTTAAACTCATATGTCGAAGTGACCGAATAGTTGATAACTCTGTATTCCATTTCTAGTGATTGTTCATTTTGCACACAAGTATGGGATCACCGTATTCGGTGCTAGCAACCCCGGAAGTTGCGGTTCATCAACCAAAATTTGTTCCCCAACTCAAGCATTGTCAGTCAATTATTATGTCATACCCAATGCACGGGTGTGATGGATAAGACACCATCCATCTACTGTAATATTATCCATCACAGCTGATATCGCGAAAAATTTTACAGTAAGTCCAAAACTGGCCAATCATGTGACAGCATGTTTTCCTAATTTCAGTATCATAGCTAAACCATACCTCCTCTACTTTGCAAGTATCATTGCGAAAATTCATAGATGACTGCTCAGTATGTCCATTCATACTTAATTCTCGGCCGGCCGGAGTTGCCGAGCGGTTCTAGGCGCTACAGTTTGGAACCGCGCGACCGCTACGGTCGCAGGTTCGAATCCTGCCTCGGGCATGGATGTGTGTGATGTCCTTAGGTTAGTTAGGTTTAAGTAGTTCTAAGTTTTAGGGGACTGATGACCTCAGATGTTAGGTCCCATAGTGCTCAGAGCCATTTGAACCATTTGAACTTAATTCTCGAACACATAAAAACGATCAAACTATAACAGACAATGCTATACATATTTCTAAGACCTCGCGTATAGTACTCGATCAATCTCTCTGCGTATGGCAGTCACAGAGCAATCTCGCCCTCTGACTTTAAAAGACCATCCTCACCTCAGCAATGACCAGCCTACTCAGCAACATCGCTACCCAATTAACCCTCAACCGAGCAGACGAATACAGCTACACTCCACCTCTCTTGACTGAATAGAGATTTCCTAGTCCTAGCCCGTCCAAGTGCACCACATTTCTCGAGATGTAAACTTGTAGCTTAGCACACCATATCGATCTATAGTAACAGATCTCAAAGTGCCTTAATTTAATAGCATACAGTTAAGAAGAACAAGAACGGAGTGATATTTATACGCAACTTAGTTCGACACATTTTTACGTAAATCATTCAATTTATCATGTGTAAAGTATTGTAGCTGCATATGAATAGAACTCAGGCCGTATCACGTGACTAAAGCATCCAAATAGAACAATGGAAAAAAATTGACCTTCAACAACTTGTCTTTCTCTAGAATAAATGAGTCAACGTTTAAATCGTACCTAGTTACAGCTCTATCTGAATCGATCATCCCATACACTCTCTGTTATCCTTTAACACAGATGGGAGTAAGTTTAGACGTGAATGTTTCTCTGTCCTCCTGAAAAGCATCCAATACAGTAATCAACTCGCGTGTATCGCTGCTACCTCAGTAGACATACACTGCAATACGAACTCAAGGAGAAAAAATGGACTACCTTCCCTGTTCCACTCGCCTCCATGTCATAGTTTTCTTACACTTCTCTTGTTACCGCTTACTTGACACCATGTACAGGGTGTTTCAAAAATGACCGGTATATTTGAAACGGCAATACAAACTAAACGAGCAGCGATAGAAATACACCGTTTGTTGCAATATGCTTGGGACAACAGTACATTTTCAGGCAGACAAACTTTCGAAATTACAGTAGTTACAATTGTCAACAACAGATGGCGCTGCGGTCTGGGAAACTCTATAGTACGATATTTTCCACATAGCCACCATGCGTAGCAATAATATGGCGTAGTCTCTGAATGAAATTACCCGAAACCTTTGACAACGTGTCTGGCGGAATGGCTTCACATGCAGATGAGATGTACTGCTTCAGCTGTTCAATTGTTTCTGGATTCTGGCGGTACACCTGGTCTTTCAAGTGTCCCCACAGAAAAAAGTCACAGGGGTTCATGTCTGGCGAATAGGGAGGCCAATCCACGCCGCCTCCTGTATGTTTCGGATAGCCCAAAGCAATCACACGATCATCGAAATATTCATTCAGGAAACTAAAGACGTCGGCCGTGCGATGTGGCCGGGCACCATCTTGCATAAACCACGAGGTGTTCGCCGTGTCGTCTAAGGCAGTTTGTACCGCCACAAATTCACGAAGAATGTCCAGATAGCGTGATGCAGTAATCGTTTCGGATCTGAAAAATAGGCCAATGATTCCTTTGGAAGAAATGGCGGCCCAGACCAGTACTTTTTGAGGATGCAGGGACGATGGGACTGCAACATGGGGCTTTTCGGTTCCCCATATGTGCCAGTTCTGTTTATTGACGAAGCCGTCCAGGTAAAAATAAGCTTCGTCAGTAAACCAAATGCTGCCCACATGCATATCGCCGTCATCAATCCTGTGCACTATATCGTTAGTGAATGTCTCTCGTGCAGCAATGGTAGCGGCACTGAGGTGTTGCCGCGTTTGAATTTTGTATGGATAGAGGTGTAAACTCTGGCGCATGAGACGATACGTGGACGTTGGCGTCATTTGGACCGCAGCTGCAACACGGCGAACGGAAACCCGAGGCCGCTGTTGGATCACCTGCTGCACTAGCTGCGCGTTGCCCTCTGTGGTTGCCGTACGCGGTCGCCCTACCTTTCCAGCACGTTCATCCGTCACGTTCCCAGTCCGTTGAAATTTTTCAAACAGATCCTTTATTGTATCGCTCTTCGGTCCTTTGGTTACATTAAACCTCCGTTGAAAACTTCGTCTTGTTGCAACAACACTGTGTTCTAGGCGGTGGAATTCCAACACCAGAAAAATCCTCTGTTCTAAGGAATAAACCATGTTGTCCACAGCACACTTGCACGTTGTGAACAGCACACGCTTACAGCAGAAAGACGACGTACAGAATGGCGCACCCACAGACTGCGTTGTCGTCTATATAGTTCACATCACTTGCAGCGCCATCTGTTGTTGAAAATTGTAACTACTGTAATTTCGAAAGTTTGTCCGCCTGAAAATGTACTGTTGTCCCAAGCATATTGCAACAAACGGTGTATTTCTATCGCTGCTCGTTTAGTTTTTATTGCCGTTTCGAATATACCGGTCATTTTTGAAACACCCTGTACAAATTGCTTCCTGCGACCCAGAAGATAAGCAAGTACATCCTCATTGTCATTGCATTTCGGTGTATATTAGGTTAGTTTATACATATGCACTAATCAGTTTTCGCATTTCTTTCGATTTTATGTCAGATCCATCCATGCGACCGCGACGTAACCTATCGTTCTGTGTTCTAAAATTGCGTGTAAATGTACCCCAGGCGTATCCAGCCACCTCCACAATCGAAGACCGCTTGCTCTGTTTTCTGTATGTTTGTGTACATGCACACCTGGCAGAATGTTGGGCTAATGGTAATAAAATTTAATTCAAGTTGGAGGTGGTAAATATGGACCAGGCTTTCAATATTGGTGTGAGTGTGGTGTGTGCTTGATGGTCTGTATAAACGTTTGACTCTTTAATTGCGTTTGGTATTTCGGGGTGTGTGTAAAGTTACTTTTACTGTTGAAAGTGCGAGAAAGATTAGTTGATCGGTGTTTAGATAGAGGCTAAGTTTGTAATTCGAAAAGAGGGGATGAGAATGGTAAATTAATTAATGGACGTGGTTTGTGGGGTGATATATAAGCGTCAAGATCGGGTTGAGGACGTTTGCGTATGTTGACGGTGGGATGGGTCTGATGTTAGGTGCGGTGGGAGGAGTAAATTAGATCTTATTTTTAAAAAAATGTTGTAAAGTAAGAATAATATTGAGAAGATTTAGTTGGCTGGTCACGCGACAAGGCGAGAGCAGGGATGTGTAGTTATGTTTAGTTAAAGGGCCGTGAAATGTCGTGTCAGAAACAAGGTGCAGTGTGTCATAGGAGGTAAAGACATGTGCTGCTGCTATGATTAGCGTATGGAGGCTGTTCTTTGGAATTATGCTACGTTGACATAAAGTTGACTTTCACCTGTGTTCGGTGGTCGCGGCTCGGGCTTGTGACGGATTGCAGTCCTGGACATACGTCTGTGGATGCTTTGACAGCGCATCGAACGCGCCAACTCACGCTTGCAGAAGCCGAGCAGGGGCTGTGGGCGGTCTGTAATCAGACGGATGCGTGACTTCACAATCCTGTGAACAGGTTGCGGTACGGAGTACCTGCACACGGACCGAGAGAGGTGGCGCAGTGGTTAGACACTGGACTCGCATTCGGGAGGACGACGGTTGAATCCCGCGTCCGGCCATCCTGATTTAGGTTTTCCGTGATTTTCCCTAAATCACTCCAGGCAAATGCCGGGATGGTTCCTCTGAAAGGGCACGGCCGACTTCCTTCCCCAAACTTCCCTAATCCTATGAGACCGATGACCACGCTGTCTGCTCTCCTTCCCCAAAACCAACCAACCAACCCGCACACGTCTGCTGAGTTATTTTGCGAGCGGATCTGCAGGCTCTGCTATGCATTATTTGGGAAGTTTACGAGTACTGACAGTATCTACACATGAGTGTGAAGAATTATTTAGTAGCAGTATGTTATTGCGTGTACTGAAATTATGAGTTGGGTGCATGTCTGTAGGCAGTACAACATGGTCCAGGGCACATCTGGGTGGGTGTTTTGTGATAGTGTGATAGATAGAGTATGTGGTTAAATGAATTGTTTGAAAAAATAAATAGAGTGCTGTCAATCATTACACGACCCTGCAGCGCAGATCAGAGTGATTGGTTTTCCGTCACCATCTCGGTTGCAGGCGAGTAGTAAGTGTTTCCGCGGCGGCGTTAATCGTGTGTGTAAACGAGCTATGGGCTATTCTGACAATAGATGTGAAGGCAGGTCCAGACTTGAGACGCTGGCGGTATACATGAGAAGAACACAGCAGCTTTCACATTGTCAGAGGAGAGCGCCCTTTCTGGTCGGCCGTCACGAGCGCGCGTTAGCTGAACTTGGGTGGAGGATCTGGAACCCCACCTCCCGCAGACCGCACGCGCGCGCGACCTGCCTTGGAGCGTAATCTAAGGCGCATAGGTGATATTTCTCCGGTGTTAGGCGCGAATGCGACTGTGAGGAGGTCATGTTTGGGGTAGGCCGAGCAGAGACTTTTGGTCGGTTTGGCAGCTGAGGGGCAGGGTATTGGGTAAGGGTGTTTGGTCGCGTCTGTTGCACTATTTTGCGAGTAAGTCTGTGCACTGTCCTGTGCGTTATTTGGAGAGTTTAAGAGTACAGCGCTCCTCTGCAGATATTGTGTACTGCATTATTTAAGAGCAGTTTGCTATTGTGTGGTGAAATTAGGAATTGTATACGTGTTTGTGGCCTGTGTCAGATGTCCACAGTCAGATCAGTGTGGGTGTTTTCTGATAAATGTACTTTATGACTAAATAAAGGGGCTCGAAATAAATAGCGTGCAGTCCTTCCTTACTTCCCCCAGCAGCACAGTGCAGTCTGAGCGGTTTTTGCGCAAAAACGGTAATCTGGTCAGACAGTGAGTGAGTCAACAATAAATTGGACAAATTTATCTGTAGAGGAGTTAGAGGCCTGGATTGGAATGAATATCTTGATGGGTGTGGTTGTGTTTCCAAGCGTAGTGAACTACTGGAGTTCAGAACCTGCCTTAGGTCAGCCTTACATATCGAAACCCACGAGAAGCAAAACTTTCAAAAAGATATGCGAACTATTGACATATTCTGATGTCGGGGGGGGGGGGGGGGGGGTGTCCTGTGTATTAAGTCAGCTGAACCGTGGACTGAGTGGCGACTACATAGGGTGGTGGTGCTGTCTATCTCTAGTTTTTTAAATAAAGACATGTGTATGATTTTGAAAAGTTGACAATTAGGGAGCAGGGTATTTTAGATGGATTATTATTTAGAGAAATTTAGATTTGTTCGGTTCTATGAGCGTGAATGTTTTGAATTATTTAGGTGTGCTTCACTTGTCTGTATGCTGTGCAGTGACTTTTTTGACGGTTTAAAATTATTTAGAGAAATTGAGAATGTCCGGTTCTATGGGTGTGAATGTGTTGAATTATTTAGGTGTGCTTCACATGTCTGTAGGCTGTACAGTGACTTTTTGACGGTTTACAATTAGCAAGCGTGTGTGTAGAGCGTTATACGTGAGTTATGTAGGAGTAGTTTGCATATCTGTATGCTGTGGGGGGCATGTGAGAGCGTGTGTTCTGTGATACATATACGCCGTCCCTAAATAAATTGCTCCCAAATAAATAAAGTACACTCCTTCCTCCTTCCATCACCCTAGTGCGGGCTGAGTCCTTTTACCAACCGCCCACTAGAAAGTGGTGGTGGTGGTAGACTTCATTTTCAGCAATTTTCTTACATTGGTAGCGAAGACGGAAGTGAGCTTTGTTGACTGGCAGATTTCACACTTGGCGCCTGATCCTAGGAGGCAGTGGTGGTCGGGTGGATGAGGTTAGTACAAGTGCCCTTTCCTTACGTGCAATTTTCTTAGGTTGGTAGCGAAAGCGCGAGTGACATTTCTCTAGTGACAGAATTCAAACTCGGCGAGGGTTCCTAGGAAGAGGTGGCGGTCTGGTCCTCGAAAAGTAGTTGAAAGTAGGTAGTTGAACACCTTTGCATACGTATATGAAATCGTAAATTGAATTTTTTAATATGGTTAAAAATGCAATGGAATTAATTACTTAATTAATTGATAGGTTAGATGAGCTACGAGGAAGTTAGCATATTTACAGAAGACTATGTCCATCGCGTGTACAGAGGGGGCGATCGAGAGTGCGAGACGTAAGCTGTCGGACGTCAGCGGGGCGGCGTGGCGGCGAGTGTCCGGTTATAACAGGCGCGCGAGAGAGAGTCAAATTAGCGAGCGTTCTCGTGGCGACCAAACGTGCTGTTATACAGTCATGGCGGATTCCACTGTCGAGCAAACTTTGGCGCTAAAAGTGTAGCATGGCGTTCTCAGTTGCACGAAGACACGTGGTGGATGGTGAACGGTCGGCATCGACACGTTTGAACGTGTCCAGCGAACAGTTTTGGCGCCAACTGGTCGATGGGGGCAGACTCCCCTGTCCACGAAACCATGTTGATCACAAGAGCGCTGGACCGGCCGTGACGTAGGGCGATGCGGCCGCTCCCTTACCTGTGGCGCGCGGGGCTATGCGGCCGCTGGCTCGGCGACCTTGGCGCCTGGGAGACGGGGCCAGGTGCGGCGACGATTTCAACTAATTCAGTTGTAGCGTAGACGTCGTGGCGACTGAACTAGGATCTCGAAGATGTGTACTGATTGTGTTGGAGAACAAGTGATGACCGTACTGCTTGAAATAAAGACATAAGCGCTTCTTTTCACGCACAAAATCAAAGGATGTCAAGTAGGTTACTATAAGTGCACTTTATTATTTGACGCGATCTTCATAGCTTCGCAGTGAAAGGATAAATGAGCGCGAAAGTTCGAAGGATGTGGGCTATTTCGTACATGTGATAGATTATGGTGTTGGAATTTGAACTTGTGACAGATGTTTTGTCATGGATGTAACGCAAATGGCTTTCTTCCGACCGAAATCGGACACCTTGAATAAATAATAAATGATAACAATAAACAGAAGTACAGTTTTGGAGACATTATCGTGTTTGAATTTGAATTTGGCGCAATTTTCTAGTGGAGGTAGGCCAATAATAATAATAATAAATATTAATAAATGATGAATGATAATGAATAATAATAAATGATAATGAAGACAATTACGGTTTTGAAGCCATTATCGTGCTGGAATTTGAACTTGGAGCGATTTTCCTAGTGGAGGTCGGCCAATAATAATAAATAATAATAATAATAATTGTAATAAATAATAATAAGTGATAATGAATAATAAAGAAAAGTACGGTTTTGCATGCATTATCTTGTTGGAGTTTGAATTTGGAGCCAATTTCTTCTGGAGGCTCAGGTTAGTGGACATAGCGCAATTGGCCTATTTTCCCGCCAAAATCCAAACTTTCCGCCACTTTTTCTGGAGGCTTATGTTAGTGGACTTAGCCCAATTGACCTATTTTCCCACCAAAAGCCGCCATCATAGATGACGTCATATGCTGTTGCAGAGTCTACATGCCGCCATCTTGGTTGACGTCAGCGCCGCCATCTTGAATAAATTTGGCAACAATGCAGCATTTCGTGATATGAAGGTTGCCCCACTACTCTGGTCTAGACGTATATTATTAATTTGGAATGAGTGTAGATTGTCTCTCAGGAAGGCGTCAAGTGAATTTTTATCTGCTTTTTTGAATAGGTATATTTCTCGTTTATTTTTCGTTGATTTGGATATTATAATATTCAATCTCGCTACGACAACCCTGTGTTCACTAATCTCTGTATCGGTTTTGATGCTGGTTTTTAACTCAGGATAATTTGTTGCTAAGTGGTCAAGTGTGTTTTCACACCCTTTTACTATTCGCGTGGACTCATGAACTAACTGCTCGAAATAATTTTCAGAGAATGCGTTTAGCACAATTTCGGATGATATTTTATACGTACCTCCGGAATTAAACATGTATTGTCGCCAACATATCGAGGGGAAATTAAAGTCACACCAACTATAATCGTATGAGTTGAGTACGCGTTTGAAATGAAACTCACATTTTCTTTAAACCTTTCAGCAACTGTACTATCTGAATTGGGAGGTCGGTAACATGATCAAATTATTATTTTATTCTGGTTGCCAACAATGTCCTCTGCCCGTAGTAACTCACAGGAAGTATCTACTTCAATTTCGCGACAACTACTTCTAACAGCAAAAAACACGCTACCGCCAACTGTGTTTATCCTATCCTTTCGGAACACCGTTAGGTTCTTCGCAAAAATTTCGGCTGAGCTGATATCCGGCTTTAGCCAGCCTTCAGTGCCTATAACGATTTGAGTATCAGTGCTTTCTATTAGCGCCTGGAGCTCTGGTACTTTCCCAACACAGCTACGACAATTTGCAACTGTTATACCAATGGTTCCTGTATCTACGTTCTTCCTGTGTTCAGCCTGCACCCTTTGTGACTGAAGCCCTTCTTGTGTTTTCCGAAGACCCTCTAACCTAAAAAACCGCCCAGTCCACGCCACACAGCCCCTGCTACCCATGTAGCCGCTTCCTGCATATAGTGAACACCTGACGTATTCAGCGGAAACCAAAACCCAGCCATCCTTTGGCGCAAGTCGAGGAATCTGCAGCCTACATGGTCGCAGAACGGTCTGAGCCTCTGATTCAGACCCTCCACTCGGCTCTGTACCAGAGGTCCCGAATCGGTCCTGTCGACTATGCTGCAAATGGTCAGCTATGCTTTCATCTTGCAAGCAAAACTGGCAGCCTTTACGACTTCTGTTAGCCGCTCGAAACCAGAGAGAATCTCTTCTGATCCAAAGCAACACACATCATTGGTACAAAGCCACATCATTGGTATCATTGCCACCTGCAGTTGGCAGCAACCTGTGCTCTTCATGGCATCCGGAAGGACCCTTTCCACAACTGGAATGACTCCACCCGGTTTGCCCACGGAGTGCACATTGGTTTTCTTACCCTCCTTGTCAGCCAAGTCCCTAAGGGGCCCCATATTGCGCCTAACGTTGGAGCTTCCAACTACCAATAGTCCCACCCTCTGCGATTGCCCAGATCTTGCAGGCTGATAACTGTAGATAACCATAGATTAAAATTCCCTCCTATTTAATATTTAAACGAAGAGGGTCGGCGCCGTCTTTATAATGTAACAATGCCACAGTGAGACCAATAAATTAGGTATTCTTATATTCATTTTTAAAGTGTCACCTAACCAATATCATTTTATAGTACACCTTACATCATCTGTCGTCTCTGTTATTAATCATATTTGTAAAATATGAATTCACATAATAACAAAAGTGATCTTGGCTGACAGGCTTAGAAAGAAAGGTGCATGTTCTGACTGGTGTCACTAAACAATCATGATTATTTTGTGTTGGCAAAGGACCGATGCTTGTATCGTCACTTCTAGGTGGTCAGTGACCGCAAACTCTTCTGCTGGGGCAATGGCTCAATGCTGCAAAGTAGGGTGTGATGCATGGTATCAGCAGCTGGCCATTTGATAAGGCTTGTGTCCCCACCATAGGTGGATGTAGGAAGCAAGTGATGGAAGGGGAAGGATGAGGGCAGGTAGGAGTTCCTGTAATTCCAGTAGTTCTCAGCTGCCACCCATCTTTCCCGTTGCAGTGTTTTGGGATGACGAGTTTCCCCAGTAGATATGCTGCGTTATGAACCGTTGATTGTGAGTGCTGGTTCTTTTCACAACAGCTGCGATATGTAATTAGAACAGTAAGGCACTTTCCACCAGTTACTGTAGTGTGTACTGACCTCCTTGAATTTCGAACACCTGGGTTGCAAGGTGAATATCGAGCAATGCATGAGGAGTCATTTGTAGCGAACTCTGATATCAAACAGCGATAGACAGTCAGCAACTGTAAGTTGCCCACTTATCAAACTCCTCTCTGTCCAGTACCAGCATCTCATCAGCGGAACATATTTCCCACCAAAAAGAATAAAGATAATACCTTACATCCCAGTCTTTTTCCTGCCAGCTTGTAGATGAAGGGTAATATTTGAGTGTGTCTGCCTCTAGTTTCTAGTAGTATTGTGAATTTTTTGACCAACAGGATAACATCAGCTGTACAGTATCGTCAGTTTTTGAGCAACATTGCGATTTTAAGCATTCCTTAGGTAGCGTTATGCATACAATTGCGTAATAAGGACTGGTCTTTATGATTAATTACGTAATTAGGATCGATATTTACTTCAGTTTCACAACCAAAATAAATTAAGAACACTAACTGCACCTCCTTCTTCCGCATCTGGAGGGTTTCCATATGTTGGGGGAGGGGGTGGTGCACTTGGGATTGAGAAAGGCCAGGGTTTGAGTCAGAGAAAGGGTACTGCCATTTTTGATGGGGTGGGTGGGGTGAGACGTCAGTACAGACATTGGACAAAGAAATTCCAACCATTGTTGAAATTCCCATCAAAATTCTATATTCCCACCAAAATTGGTCCCTCCAATAGGATAGGTGGGGGAGGGGAGTGAGGGTGGGTAGGCGTAGCGGCCATGGTAATTAGATCAATTTAGTTAATTTTCACATCAATCTGATATCAAAATTGTCCTCATTCCGCCCTTATCGTACTACTATTGGTCCAATACTGTTTTCGTGATCAGCACATGATAATCTCTACTCAGGTCCCAGGACCTACTTTTTTTGGTAGCAGATGCAAGGCAATGGACTTCTTGAAGGCCTAATAAAGCCGTTCCACACGATGGCATCAAATTCAGCTTTCGCGATTCCATACGATCCAATGTTAAACATGGTGGTACAGCCGTTGGGTTAATGTGATATGCTATATTGCGTTGATTCTCCTTAGACACCCAGTGACCTGGTCAAATTCGGAATCTGCTTTAATAGTGAAGCATATTCACCCTCAGGTGCCTGCATAAGCCTTGCACCGTGGATGGTTGCTCTGTGATGAAAACCATTGACTGTTAAACCAGTAACACTGTCCACTAACTGGGTGCCTGCCACGTCCAGCGAGAGGTTGTAATGTGCCAGGAGATCTGCACCGATGATCACTTCCATGACATCTACAGCAGTGAAATTTCATGTCAATGGACAACGTTTGCCTAAGTTCAGCTATATTCACTGGGTTCAATAGGACGCAATACTCGAATGATTGAGAGCTGTTAGACAGAAGGCAGTTGGTGGCCTACAGCAATCCAACAAAGGCCATTCCAGGATCCTGAAGTTCGATGAGCGTCTTCGAGAAATTTCAGGCGATAACCTCTAATCGCTAATGAACAGGCGCCTGGATGGTGATGGGCAGTCTGTTGCATCTACAATTGATAGCCGCCGGCATTTGTGTGGAAGTACGGCGACGTACATTTTCACGCATTCTCGCCAAATTTGCGACGGTAACAACACACAGGCTGCTCACCTTGCAAAGACGTAGTGTTGCTCGAAAACAGGCGAGGAGCCTGGATGACACCCTCTGCCTTCGTTATTTCGAAAGCCACATTGTGACAACAATGCGTTGACCTGTGCGGATAATACGTCTACTGTTGCTACGAGTGAGTCGTAATTGGCGCGCGCAACCGTAACTGTGGCTGTTGCACTGCTGCTTTCGCCGCGACTGCGCTAATCTAGATAGCTGCCAACTACGCCACAGCGTCCGATGGTATGTTGCTTTGTGATGCTACTATTTCCTTAATTTGAAGCGGTAATCTGCTGCTCCACACTGTGTGCAGTAGGCAGTCTGACACAGTAAGAGTGTCCACGTTACTGCACAGATGCCTCAGACACTGTGACGGCTTACAACCATCGATATCTTCTTGCGTACGAACTTGTCGAATTCGATCTTCCTGCGAAGCAGCGACTCTCCATATTAGTTCCATCTTGAGCTGCTCCTAGGAATCCGCCGATGGGGGTGAAGTGATTTTGTCTTGCATTTCAGCAGTGAAATGGTGGACCAACTAGCTCGCAACGAGTGCTAAATTGTGGTAGCAGCTGTAATTCCAGCATAACATAAGCTTGCTGCCATCTGCGCAAACTATTAAGACGGGATATCGGGCCATAACGTTGGCAAACGGACCAACAGTCTCGGTACGTTGTATTCATCACACATCTCCTCAGCTCAATGGAAAAAATGGCTATTGTTCAGTTCCTTCAGTTCGAGGATTACGTCAGAGTCAACCACTTGTCGGGATCGGAGCAATTAAAATTAATCGATTTCATAATTCTGATTAATCCAACGCTAAAGGATTAAGCTTGACAGGAAACTCTTTATTCAGTGAAAACAGAAGGCTAATAGAATTGTAAACCAGAGCGTAAATACAGAACAAAACAAAATAAAAAAATATGGAACTTTAAGAAAGAAAAAGAAAACAAGAAATGAAAATCGCGTAGGTAGAATGCACAAACACATACAAAAAATAAAAAGTCAGCCCTCCTGACGACCATGCGTGGAACTCTTTGACAGCCGCGGTTCACTGTTACACGCAGTGAGCTCCGTGATTGCACGTGAAAGTCAACGCCTCTGGTGGCCAGCGTAGAACTACCTCGACAGCCACGAATCTGCTGTTACATCACGCGACACTGCGCACAGACACACTAAGCGAACACTTCATTACCCCGCACTAGCACGAAACAGATGTAGTGTCGGACGCTGCTCGATTATACTAATTAAGCCTTGTACATTCCTTCTGTGAATCCTAGTACAAGAAACTTTTCTCTTTTAGGATCCAAGTACTGAGTCAAGTTGCTCCGGGTTTATTACTCGCACGGACGTCATTTAAAACCTCCGTTTATTTTATTTGTAACACGTTCCCGGGCAAAGATAACCACCTTCTGCCTGACAATGAGAAGCTAAGCAGATTTTTATTGTACACTGTAACAACTCGTAACAAATTTGCTGGAAATATAATGTCTGTCATTTATTTCCATATAATGTTGACAAAACAAGTCTGCAGTAGCCTCTTCGTTTTTCCTTACAAGAAAGTAAAGCTGCTCACATGGCATCTGTTTTTTTATAGCTCGAATTTTCCGAAAAATGTGGGTAACAACAATTGTCACCCTTGCAAGGCTGTAGTGTCAAAGTACTATGCAGGGCGAAGAAAAATTCGTGCAATCGGACTTCCCAGTGCGATTCCTCGCGTACTAACAATACAAAAATTCTATCACAGAATTTCGTCCTGCATATACTTCAGACAGTAAATGGACGTTAAAGATCAGCAACCCAGCAACACTGTAATTACATGTACAGTAACTGCCTCTCTGAGCAATAAGGGCAGTTCTGTGCAGTTGATGCAATATGTAGCATTCTGGGTTAGCATTTAAGAGGCCAAGGGTTCAGTTTTAGGTCGAGGCTTATTTGTTTCTATTTTCTAAAGGTAGTCTGCCTAGTATGGTATCTGGTGTCTTAATCGTCTTACAGCGATTACAGTGGCTCTTCTACAGAACATTTGCAGTTACTTGTTATGAAGACAGAAATAGAAGTACAAATAATTTTCATTGGTCAGCTTTTAAAGAAGCTATTTGTAAGTCGTGGGCGCGAATTGTTTCCCGCCGTTGCATCTACTAGATTTCAAATCTAACTATATGTAATGGGCCTGAATGTGGCAAGAATAATAGTCGGTATTAGTCGATGGGACCACTGGCTACACACAAAATAAATTGGAATCTAGGAGATGCACTGGAGACACAATTCGTATGCATGAGGTACAGAAGTTTTCTATAAAAGCTGACTAATGGAAACAATTGTATTTCCGTTTCTGTGTTTGTAGTACGTAACTGCAAATGTTTTGTACAAGACACATGTAATCGCTGTATGACGACTTAGATGTTAGACAGCATACCATGCATACTACATTTAGCAAATTAAAACAAATAAGCCTTGATTGACAATCGCACCTTTGATCTACTGCATGCTAACCCAAAACACTATCCATTGCGCCAACTGCACAGCACTAACAGTAAAGCTTGATTGATTACAGTGTTGCCAGATTGCCAATATTTAACGTCCATTTACTGCTCTAAATATGTGCAATACGAAATTTTGTGAAGATGTTTTTGTATTGCTAGCATGCGAGGAATTGCGCTGGAAAGTCTGAGTGTGCGAATTTTTCCTCGCCCTATATATGTAGTAATATGATGGCGAGATGTAACACTTGGTGTCATCTGTCTTGAGTTCTGGAATGGTAGGAGTGAAGGATTTCAAGCCGTAACTAATGTAGGTGGTTATCGCGGCACATATTGCTAATAGTTATTGGTTTACTGCATTTCACTGCCGCAGTTAAGATGCATAAGCTTGTAACCTTCCCACAAAATGCTTTCTCATTTGTAACCTCCCTACAAAATTCATTCACATTTAATCTCCCCACAAAAATTCTTTCTGATTTAATCTAAGCTCAAAATTCATTCACATTTAGCGTAACCTCAAAACAGAAAATATTAACATAAATAATATTCACGTTTAGTGTAAGCTCAAAACAGAAAAATTCCTAAACCTCTCAACAGTAAAATTATAATTACATCGTTCACATTCAGTGTAACGTCCCAATAAAAAAATAAATTCAGTAACCTGGTAATAATACAATGTAACTAACCTCTCAATTAAACTGTAGTTCACTTATGACTTTTCAATAATTCACTGTGAATTTAACCTGGTAAATTTTGGATGACAGCAGGGCTGCGTCATGGCCCTGAAAGATCATTCTGAATAAAAAAGGAAAAATTCTTACCTCAATGAAGTCGCCGGATATATCTGCTCTTACAATAAATTTTTCCAGCACAGCTCCGTGCAATGCTGGCCGACCTATCTGTCATTTATGAAAGGAAGCACCTGATTTTTCTGTTGCAATAATTGGGATGATCATGAATGGGAGAAATTAGTAAATTCTTTAAATTGAAATGAATGGTTGTTAAAAGTTACTTTTTATGAGCAAGATTATTATTACGAGATTCTTAAAACATTTACATGGGACTTGAGATAACATTACTACATATGCACGAGGCTGCTTTTTACCTTATACAATAATACTCAGACTCCGGCATCGCTGCACCGCGACCGGGCCAGCCAACACGATACACCAGACCAGACCAGAGCAGACTCCAGACTAGCAACAACTTACTGCTACAGCTACACAGTTCCTACTGCAGTCAACACTGCTCTATGGTCAGAGATTTTCTTATACCTTGCATATCGCAGGCAGCGCATGAGCAATACACCTCTTACAAGCTTGCTGTTGTTGCGTGTGGTGTATATTTCTAACACAACAGTTGAGGTAGAAAGGTTTGAAATACTTTATTTTCGTGGAGTTAAACACGGAGATAAATGCACCCAGAGCTGGGGAAAAGAGTGAAGAACACACAGAACTATAAAATCCAGTAGGAAAGTGTAGCTAAATTGAAGTATTGATTACAACATAGTCAAAAGAGCTATAATTTTAGGAACATTACTTGTGAAGCCACTGTAATAGTAATTTCCTAATTCAGAGTGAGTTTTGTGTGTGTCTATTATTACAGTATATAGTGTGGAATAGGCTTTCTCGTATCAACTGCCATCTCCTGCTTTCCTGCTTTATCGAGATTTTTTTTCTCCCGATTTCGAGACTGCTGCATCTTGGTCTGGGCTCGACATGTGTTACGTTAGAACATGCAGTCCACATAGTGTACATACATGGCATAAATAAAGTAGTGAACTCTAATATATGGATTCATGTCGTTCGCACCCTCCGTGCCCAAGTTCCTACGTTGGTGACGCCGATTACCGATTATCACTGTACTACCAAGCCATTACTGCGCAGTGGCGATATCGCCATTATCGCATTCCGTCGCTACACTTTTTTTTCGCGCGAACTGACAGAGATTTTCCTCAATCCTTGTTTTCCATGCCACGCTATGACGAAGAATATTCATGTGGAGCGCATCAAACTGTGTTCAGACCTGAAGCAACGTCACAACAGTGTAGTGAACCACTCGTCTAGTGCATTACAGTATTCCGCCCTATATTAGTGCGCAAGAGATGGCTCTTTTGGACATGGAACATATAATTGAAATGATTGGTTCTCCACAACTGCGCAATCAACACTCTCCACGGAATTTAAATTCAGGTACGAAGTGTCATTAGAGTGCTGGACAGAGACATGCTATCCAACTAGTTAGACAACGCGCTCTTATCGACGATACTGTTTCGAATGCTTCGCATTCGGATAGTAAATTTTTTCACTATTGTGCAAGGCTGAATAGTACTTGAACGTTATTTTCCGCCGAACCATTTTGTACAATCGACTATATAATCGAGGCCGTCAACGATTGCAGTCATCTTGCTTCGTTGCTATCTCCACTCGTCTCGTGACGGCAAAAGCCCCAATTCGCACGCATTGAGCCGACCATCACCGATCACGATACGCTCGTCAGTATATGTTCGTCGAGTGAAGCTACCACAACCGATAGTTATTGTTTCCAAACTGTCTCTATTGCACTTCATGATTGTTTCGACCGTCAGAACCCTTTGGATTTACTTGAAAGCATATTTTGCATGTTTCGTTATCTGCCCGCCTGTAGCGCTAGTGGACACCTCTGTTCCCCTCGCATTGCTCAAATTTTCTGATTTAAATAATGAAACAGTGCACTGGATTCTCACCTTATTCATGCTTAGCAGTACGCGTTCGCGAATTTATTCTCATTGTCTAGTGAAAATATTTACATACGTATTTTGTGTGCTGTTTGTGTGCTGTTTGTATGCGTGTCGTCTTTTTAAGGTTACGGAACAGTACTGTGCCTAACGCATTACACACACACACACACACACACACACACACACACACACTGTGAAATTTCACAAACAGCAACATTGATGGTTTGCGTGTGTCATGTTTTCTGCATAACTCAGAAGGCACAGTATCTTATCACCACAAAAAAGACGGTTACAGTGCAAGACAGACAACATAACACAAAAATAATAATGTAAATGTTTTATCACGACGATGGGTAATTCTCGAGATGCATTGTGCAAAGATGAAAAAATACATAAGTGGTGTAGTGTTTCATTACCATATTTAAAGAATGAATGACAACTGCAGGCTATCCAAAAACATCAGTTTAATGGATGAAGCTGAGTCACACCTTTCTACTTCCCACTTGTGGTCGGCACTTCTTGGAGTACCAGTGATACAAAATGTTAATTGATGACATTCTTAATTATTCCCGACACCACATCCCTTGTCAATATCCTGTTTTCTTTTACTTATTTTGATTAGATCCATATGATGAAAAAATTTGATCAGCTTGTCACATTGATTTTGGTAACACAAATTTGGTTGCTAGCTGCAGTACATTGCAGATAATTGTACCAATGTAGTAAATGCCCAAACATTACATATGCTGGAAATTATCTACTCTGAAGAAAAATTATCGTTGGTTTAGTTTGGTGGGGAGTGGTACTACTGGTTATGCAGCTTAGTTTCATTAATTTATGTGTAATGGCATAGCACACTTGTCTCTATCTCTACCACCTCCCCTCTAAATGGAGCCAACTTAATGTGCGATGAGTGTAGTATGTGAAACCTAATCATCTATATTTATTTCATTAACAGTACAGAGTACCCCACCACGTGATGTCACGTTTTCGTCCGGACGACGCCAAGGCGATGCGACTCGGCCCAATCACCACCTCACGTTGGGATGACACTTCCTTACAGTTAGATTAGAGATTAGATTGGATTAATACTTGTTCCATAGATCATGAATACGACACTCCGTAATGATATGGAACGTGTCAGGTTACTAAAAGATGTCTGTATAAGATATTACATTACACAAAATATTGCATGACACTAACGTTTAAGTTGGTTTTTTTTCTCCTGCTCCAAAGAGCTATTACATACGTGGCTAAGAATCCTACTTATCTGTGGGGAACAAGCGGCTGCTGGACGACACAACAACTCGTCGCGTGGAGGACATCAATGTTCTCTCCCAAGCCACACATCTAAGCTGGTTCCACTGGCGTTTCTATATCTAAGTGTACATCATTTTCAGACGCAAGTGGCGATGAGCACGTTCTTTACTTGTATGTACATCACGAGAGGCACTGTGGCTGCGCTCCTTTCAAATATATACATGGGTTTTCTCGAAGACATCGACAGATGTCTGTTGTCAAGGTATCGTCATGACTGCGGCAGCCATTCTAACAGACGAATTAAAGCACAAGCTCTTCATATGTTCAGCTGATTCGCTCATTGCAAATCTGGGAACTATTATGTCTCTTCTTTCTTTGAAAGTGACCTTCTGCACAATTCCATACTCATTATTTACATAGTGGCATGTAGTGCGAATATTTACTTATTTATTTATTTCATTAACAGTACAGGGTACCCCACCGCCTTGAAATGTAAGGTGGATCAGATGCTTCTGAATCCAACAGCAAAAACTTCTCAGTATTACAATGTTATAAGAATACAGTTATTAATGCTTTTTTGAAATAATATAAGGAACAAAATATAAAAATTTCTATAAGATTACAACGAATTGAGTGCTTAACGGTTGTTAAAATGGTTCTATACAGTTTGTTTCTGCTTAGTTGGTGAGAATATAATTGATACATGCAAATGTCAAAGAAAAAAAGTGATACAATGAGCATGGTGGAAAAAATTTACAATATGTAGAGGGAAGTGATATACTGTATCTGGATGTGTAATATAGCTTATGTAGCATGTTGGTTGGTAATGGCCTATTTCTACCTATTTCGGGTGAGAAGGTCTCAGTAGAACCTCGACCTATTCTCATCTGCAATGGTTTGTGCCTATGTATGTTTACTGTGTTTGTGTGTATTGGTTTATTACTGGGAGTACTGCATGTCAGTACAATACATGGTATTCAGCAGCAGGTTGCTTGTCCTATTGTTGGTAGTTTAAGTATATTCTGTGTGATACCTTAGATACATGTACATGATATTATTCAGATTAAATACTGACTGAGCATTTGATACACGCAATACATGAATTTTGGCTTTACATGGGAAATACACTTATGTTTGCAAATCTGTTAGTAGGAAAAGAATGTAGTTTATAGGTATTTGAGTTCATTATTCCTTAAATAAATTAATACATTACATTTTTAGAATTATATATACTTTATGCACAAAATGCTTTTGATATAGAAAATTAATTCATTGTAGCTTTAAATAGAGAAGCTCTAAATAAGTGTGCTGGTTGTGTGAAGTGTGTTCTAATTTGTGCATAACTTGCAAGGTTTAGTGTATTTTCTTCCTTTGGATGTGAGAACCTGTCAACTACATGCTACTTATTTATTTAGCGATATGTATTACAAAAATTACTTATGCAGAAGCTAAATAATTGTGCTGGTTGTGTGAAGAATGTTTTAATATGCACAAAAATTACAATTCATTGGCAGGAAAGTAAAATTCTTCCCTTCATCTTGAAAGTAACAGAAACAACTATGAAAAACACCAGCAGAAATATGCCTGCATCATTACTAGAATATATTTCATACACATATGTGCTTAATTTGAAGACATTATTGTCTGGAAAAGAAGTCTCCTAAAATAACTAGCTCGTAATTTCTCTTTTATACTTTATGCTGACAGTGAGACTAAATCGCCTTTTAATTCTTTCTCACATGTGTCAGTGTTGTTTCTTTTTTGTTCTGACGATGAGAGGTAGTTTGTTTTTACCAGATAATAGATGTGTTTTGAATATTCACTCTCACTTTCCTATTTCATGCTTGATTTTTAAATGACTAACAATGACAGGTCACAGAAAATGACCGAAACATGATGTGAATATTAAAATTTTTGCGGATTGTAGGATATGGACCAACAGTTCAGTTCATACAACTTAATTATCATCTACTCTTGTTATCCGATACACCATAGTGTTGCATTGTAATGTGTGGATTTGTTCTGTGTCATATGGCCACTGACACCTGCAAATGCTGATAACTCATTATTTGACAATCAGTATCAATAAATTGTACCTTTTCGAGAGATCCTCAATGTACTAGTATTTTGTGGTAAGGTCTCACAGGACCAAACTGCTGATGTCATTGGTCCCTAAGCCTACACACTACTTAATCTACCTTAAACTAACTTACGCTATGGACAACACACACACCCATGCCCGAGGGAGGACTCGAACCTCTGACGGGGGAGGGAGCCACTTGGACCATGACAAGGCGCATCAGACTGTGTGACACTAGTACTTTGGAACAGCATTTATTTACAGGACTTAAATCATAAGTTCGTTATAATATAAAACACACTAAATATGTGCTTGACGAGATCCAATATGGCATCTTCCAGGTGATTCAGCCAAAGTATATCTTTGAAAGCAGTGCAGCCACAGTTCTTCTCGTGATGTATACACGGGTCGACAGAAGCGTCCGATCCCACACGTCGGCTTTGACCCATGATGTAAGGGTGTTATCGTGTGTGACGTCATGACGGCGCGGAGTTTGGTTTGAGTGTGGCAGTCTCCAGTTCTGTTTTATCTTATTTTATTTACTTTTCTGATCTGTTCGTTCTATCTCGTGAGATTTTTTTTAAATTTAAAAACACTTATTATTTATTTTAATTATCTGTTTCCTCCAATTTCTGTTTTAGTTTATTATATTTATCTTTCTGATCTGTTCGTTCTATCCCGTGAGATTTTTTTTTAAAAAAGACAGAAAACACTAATCAGCTACTGAAGCATCTTTATCTTCTATGGGTTGCAGGGGTTACGACCCCTGGGGAGGTGGGTGGGTATTCATGCATGGCTGTCTTCACTTACACGTTGTAGCTACGTAAGGCGTCTAAATTTGTTTATATTTAGTTTGCCCCCCACCCAAAACACCCCATTTCCCGCGCTTGTCCCGTTAGTGTCATTAGGCTTCTTGTGGAAAGTGTGTGTGTTTGATTTTGTTTCCACCATATTTGTGACGTCATGGGTCAATGCAGACGGGCGGGATCGGACGCTTCCGTATTTCCGTATACACAAATAAAGGCATGTCAATAGTTATGCACACTTCACCATTGTGTTGTGCGAACCGCATTGCACATGCTGAATCCCAGAAGCTACCCAAGGCATCCATCTACTAGATACGACAACACCCTCAACGACGTCAAACTGCAGTATTTGCGCCATATGGAAGAGAATGTTACTCCATTGACGTCCCAGTAACGTACCAAGGTTCCACTGACATATAATAGGTAACTAGTTACACTAAGAAGCTGTCTCCACAACATTTGTTCCCTCTTGAATGACTGCAATAGCTGTGTGACAAAGTCATGGCATACAATTTTCTCTATTAAAACAACACTCTCTCACAGCAGATGACAACTGCACTACAGGTCACGGGGTCTGCCATCCCTGGCATAGTTATGAATTCTCATCCTGAAAACTCACACCATACAATCTCTGTGATAAACTGTTCGGTCATGCCTCACACCAACACTTACAATACAGCTGATCACAGGCGTCTGCACCTCCATACCACGATAAACAGTCTATCTGCGCCCTGTCTCACAGCCAGCCACGACATGGGTGGTCACATGCATTTGCACAAAGATCAACTCACTAATATTACACAATTCTTCTCTCCTCATCCCGTACTCCACATTAAATGGGAGGATGGAGGAGGGACCTCTGTGTGGAAGCGACCAGCAAAACTTCACAACACAACATCTCTGACTATCGAGTTGCGTTGAGTAGATATTCTCCATCAATTTAGTCTGGACTCACCTGTGATATGTTAGGACACACAGTCCATGTAGTGTATATATTGCGATGACAGAATCGATGTGCACATCCTGCAGTCTTTCTCAAACTATTTTACAAAAATCAATCCATAAAAAAATCATTTTTGATGTACTTATTGTTTTGTATGTCAGTTTCATGATGACATGCCCATCATGTCGATAATAGTTGTAGTTATTATGATACTTGCACTGAAGTAAGGCACTATGCGAAATTCAAGAAAGTTGCAATTAAAATAGGCGTCGCTATGGTTTTGGGTTTAGTGCATATTACATTATGTGTTGCTACAAATGAAACTTAGCTAACGTATTTAATTTTTCTTTAGAATTGCATGGAAGTCTCTACCAGTCTCGAGAAACTTTATCCAATGTAGCACACTATTTTGCGAGCATACCCGCCTATAATAGAGCCAGAATAAAATATCCACAACATTCATCATATTTCATAAACGGTTTGAGATATCGAAATAAGATTTTCGCTATTGATAGCACACAAAGAGGAGGGTACTTTGCCATATGGTTGTTATACAAAACTTCATTATATACCATGTTATTTCACTACCTACAGATTTCTTAGATGAAAGAATGTAATTTTAAGGGCCATCAGTAGCTGGTGAATCGGGAATCCTGTCGGTTTTGGAACAACATACTTTAAGATATCACACGTTTATTTTTGTACTGAGGATGTGCTTTTACATAATCCATTGACATTACTGTTTCCTCAGCTCCTAACTTAATAAAATTAATGAACCACTGATTTACCATTCTCTCGCAATTGCGTCTGCACAGAATGTTAGTGAAGTGACATTGTGTAAAATCCGCTGTGTTTTGGCTAAAGAAGCAAATTTTAACTTGTCTGGAAGAGAAGTGTAGGTTCTATTCAAATATTCGCCACTCATGACGTTTCTCTGTCATTTTTGTTGCATTTCTGCGGAATTCTTTCTAGATGCTGACCAAAGTAGCAGTTACAGTAGATTTTTTGAATATCCATTGTGCAAGTGTGAGTGCGTAGGTGCTCCACTTAATATATACAAAAAGTGCAACCGTAGGTTTCAGTTTAGGACAGCACTTCACTTCTTCTCTAGTACTTGTCGTTTCCCCCACAGGGGCTGCCCACTATCCTCACCACCACCACTCTCCACACGCATGCCCCACTGACTGTGCATCTACTGGCCACAGTATTCTCCATGCACTATGCTTGAGATCCTAAAGATTATTGTTCATTTTACTCTCTTCATTCTCACTTGCTCAGGTATGAAATTTGTTGGTTACAAAACAATAAAAAAGTTATCAAATGTACTCATCATATTGGAATGTACATAATTAAACCTTGACTTATGATAATAATAATAATAATATAAATGATAGCATATCACATTGTGTGCATTGAGATTTAAAGTTCCCTCAGTTTTGGTACTTCATGCATCATATTCTTGTCTGGTGGCTCTTTTGCTTAATGAAAAACATCATGATTGTTTGACACTAGTCAGAACATGCAAATTTCTTTCAGAGTCTGTCAGCCAAGATTCCTTTTGTTATTGTGTGAATTCATATTTTACAAATATTAGTAACAACAGACAACAGATGATGTATACATGTACTATAAAATAATATTGGTTAGGTGACACTTTAAAAATGAATGTAAGCATCTGTAATTAATTGGTCTCACTGTGGCATTGTTCCATTATAAAGCAGGCGCCGATCCTCTTTGTTTAAATATTAAATACGAGATCATTTTAATCTATGGTTATGAGTTTATATTTATGAACACTACACTGAGCTCATCAGAGAGAGATGTAAGTAACATAGGCAGGACAGGTTCTGTTCAACCCTACTCGATCACTGTTATGCTCTCTAGCATGACATGTGTTGTGCGTGAAGCAGGAAATTTCTCTCCATGTCCTCCTGTGTTCTACTGCTCTCTTCATTTCCACATAGTTACTACTTTAGCTTACAGGTGTTGTGAACTTCTCCTGTAGCCTACCAAGAGCTTCAGTAAGTAACAGTAGATGGATCTGCTCTTGTTATGCTTCTGTTTATTCAATGGTGTAAGTTTTGAGTCGTTTGTTTGTGTATGAGAATAGTTAGTGTTACAGCAAAAGCAGGTTTTGCCTTCATCTACAAAAGTAAAAACTTTTTAATGTGCCAAATTTTCATACACATTGTGATAGGTATCTTATTCCAGGCTGCAGTAAATCCTTTTAATCACTGGCTAATGTTAAAGTAACACATTACTATTTACTGTAATGCAAGATGTTTAAAATGTGTTGTAATTGACAATATGCACTTGCTGAGGTGCACAGTACTGGATGTTTAAAAATATTGTAGAGGTATTTTGATTTCAATATAATATTACTATAGTTTAGATTAGCCACTGAGTGTAAGTATGACAATGAACTGGGAATAATTGTCTATACCTTCATTCCCATGTAAATGCAACAGTACTTTTATTAGCACAATCGTATTGGTGATTCTTTACATTAATACAAAGTTTGGTTACAAAATTCAGCAGTGTTAACTAAAAATATAATTCGAATGCAATGAATTGTGAAAGGTCATTGTCGCAAATTAATTTATTGATGCAGTTTGATACATAATTATAAGACATAGAATGAAAAACATACCACTTCAGACTGAGCTGCCTTATGTATCCAGTTTGATGTGGTTTTATATTTCATTCTATGTCTGATGATGTAGTATCTAAGCACATCAATAAATTAATAGTCAAACAAGATCTCTGCAATACATTGTGTGCTAACTCTGAACAGTTGCCTTCCTTGTAAATAGAAGCATTTCTCTATCAGATGAAGAAAAGTATAACTATTCTAGGAGTTTTTTAAGTTAATTTAAAAAATGACTATGTTAAACTACAACAACTGATCAATTTGTTTTTGTGTTTTAATATAACAGTGAATGGATATGAAGACACTATAGCTTTATAAATGGGTCTGAAACAATAATTCCAAGTAATTGTGAGCATGCACAAATTTGAATATGTCAATGAAATCAAAGCTATATTGATCTTGAATATTTAATCTGAGAATAATGTATTGGTCAATGATAAATACAGAGAGAGAGAAGAGGCTAATTAATGCTGACAGCACAAGGATTCGTAATAACATTGCAAAAAAGGGTTAAGGAGTCACTTTTTTTTTAAACCTCGTTATTTTCTCCTAGTGTGACAGGGAACTATGAAATTTGGCTCACATGTATACAACCCTCTTCTATAATGGCAAGCATGGTGTTCTGCAACATCAGCCTGTAATTCAACCAAGCCTCAACCAGCAAGACAAACTACAGAAAGGCCAGAGTTCACAAGATCAAGTGAGGTGTAAGGTGCATTAACGACTTCACATTGGCATGAACTTTCACTACAGTTCCACCCAACTCCACTGTCGACATGTCACTCGACGGATAGGGGTCGTCATACCTCCTCTTACCTACGTCTCACCCTTCCTCTTGACCCCTCTGCGATGGAGGTCAGACCTGTAAAGCTCAGCATTGAAATCCCACCATTTTCTTAGGTGTTGTCAAACATATGAGTAATCCAGGGAACAGAAAAGTAACAGACATACTCAGAATGTTAACTAAATCTACCAGGGAAACTGAAGCATTGAACCATATGTAAAAATTTACAGCAGTTAAAGCAGAAGAAAATTTTTGTACTACATACAACGGATGACAATCACCCCTACATTAAGAAATATAGTTACAAAATGAAAACATGTTGGGAAGTAATAAAAAGGAAAAGAAATGCCAACTTTACTGTAAAAAGTAAAGGCAAAACTGCTAAGGAATCACTGCTGATATCCAGGATATTCCACTAACACATGATTCAAACTAAATCTCATTCTAGTTTGAGAGTTAATAACCTATGAAGGACAATACGATGTTTCTCCATACCGTAAGTATATTAGATGATGTATGAGACTTACAGATATATTAAAAAAGTAATTTAGGAATGTTGGGATTCCAAACAACCTAATAAAATACAGTGAAAGCAACATAGCCTTCCAAGTGTCTTATATCATTAATGCATCATTTAGCACAGGAGCCTTCCCAAAAAACTAAAAAATCAATAATGTCCAGTCAATTTACAACAAAGGTAACTAATCTGACATTAGTAATTACAGACGATATCAAAGTTCCTTGTTTTTAACAGATTTTTAATTTCATTTACATTATGTATATTTTTTGTTACTTCAAATGCAATATTTATGTGCCACCAATCACAGTACTATACTTTCTTATCTGTTGACTAAAAAATTAAATTAATTCTCCAGTTTTTCTAAAAACGTTACTGGATCTGCATTTTGTGACCTATAAAGTGATAAAATAACAATTTCTAAATGCTTAAACTATATATATTTGTCGTTTCAAAGTGCAACTTACTATGTAGTTATAATCCAGTACTACCATTTAATAAAGCTTTATTAGTATAAACTGGCTCACCTCGATAAATATGCAACTCCCTGCTGAAACTAGTATTAACTAACTGGAAATCATCTAATACACAATAAGAAATTTCAGTTGCCTTGCACCAGTGTTCGCTCAAACATAATGGATCGCGCATATTCCTGTTTTCATTGTGTGCAATATATGAGATTCGACAATTTTTGGGACACAATTCACATCAAAATATCCAAATCATGTAGTATCCTATTACCATAGGAGAAATTGTGAATTTTAGTTCAGAAATGTACTTTTCCATTACTTTCCATATTTTTAAGTACAAAATTAACTCTACAACTGATGTTAGATTATGCAGCATCATAAAATTCATATCATGAAGAGTGAACTTACCTTTCTCATTGACATCGATACAAAGAATGAATTTGCTTGGAAAGAATGAAAGGAAACGATTAAGTAAACAACGCACAGGAAGGAGAAAGAGAGATAAATGGCTGGATAACTCGATAAGGAGGTGGGGATATACGAGCAAAAATGACATTGAGATTGTAAAAGACGAAATATAGATATAAATAAGGGAAAAATACATTGTGGTGGCAATAATATGTTCATAATTTGCTTTCCTGACTTTGTAGCAGTGTTTATGTATTGTGGACAACTCTCACAAGACAAAACATACGATAGGTTGTTATAGCTTTTCCTCTCGTAATGCCTGTTTGTAATGCACAGGAATGCAGTTCAGTATAGTAGTCGATGGTAGCTGTTACTGCTACGTGTAAATATTACCTATTCTCTTTAAGAGTGGGTAAAGGTTCACACACAGAAATATCGGCCTTCTTCTGAGGTTCTACCCACCAATATTCCCGTTTTTTTTTTTTTGGTCATCAGTCTACTGACTGGTTTGATGCGGCCCGCCACGAATTCCTTTCCTGTGCTAACCTCTTCATCTCAGAGTAGCACTTGCAACCTACGTCCTCAATTATTTGCTTGACGTATTCCAATCTCTGTTTTCCTCTATAGTTTTTGCCCTCTACAGCTCTCTCTAGTACCATGAAAGTCATTCCCTCATGTCTTAGCAGATGTCCTATCATCCTGTCCCTTCTCGTTATCAGTGTTTTCCACATATTCCTTTCCTCTTCGATTCTGCGTAGAACCTCCTAATTCCTTACCTTATCAGTCCACCTAATTTTCAACATGCGTCTATAGCACCACATCTCAAATGCTTCGATTCTCTTCTGTTCCGGTTTTCCCACAGTCCATGTTTCACTACCATACAATGCTGTACTCCAGACGTACATCCTCAGAAATTTCTTCCTCAAATTAAGGCCGGTATTTGATATTAGTAGACTTCTCTTGGCCAGAAATGCCTTTTTTGCCATAGCGAGTCTGCTTTTGATGTCCTCCTTGCTCCATCTGTCATTGGTTATTTTACTGCCAAGGTAGCAGAATTCCTTAACTTCATTGACTTCATGACCATCAATCCTGATGTTAAGTTTCTCGCTGTTCTCATTTCTACTACTTCTCATTACCTTCGTCTTTCTCCGATTTACTCTCAAACCATACTGTGTACTCATTAGACTGTTCATTCCGATCAGCAGATCATTTAATTCTTCTTCACTTTCACTCAGGATAGCAATGTCATCAGCGAATCGTATCATTGATATCCTTTCACCTTGTATTTTAATTCCACTCCTGAACCTTTCTTTTATTTCCGTCATTGCTTCCTCGATGTACAGCTTGAAGAGTAGGGGCGAAAGGCTACAGCCTTGTCTTACACCCTTCTTAATACGAGCACTTCGTTCTTGATCGTCCACTCTTATTATTCCCTCTTGGTTGTTGTACATATTGTATATGACCTGTCTCTCCCTATAGCTTACCCCTACTTTTTTCAGAATCTCAAACAGCTTGACCCATTTTATGTTATCATACGCTTTTTCCAGGTCGACAAATCCTATGAAAGTGTCTTGATTTTTCTTTAGCCTTGCTTCCATTATTAGCCGTAACGTCAGAATTGCCTCTCTCGTCCCTTTACTTTTCCTAAAGCCAAACTGATCGTCACCTAGCGCATTCTCAATTTTCTTTTCCATTCTTCTGTATATTATTCTTGTAAGCAGATTCGATGCATGAGCTGTTAAGCTGATTGTGCGATAATTCTCGCACTTGTCTGCTCTTGCCGTCTTCAGAATTGTGTGGATGATGCTTTTCGAAAGTCAGATGGTATGTCGCCAGACTCATATATTCTACACACCAACGTGAATAGTCGTTCTGATGGAACGTTACCTATCCCTTCTGCCTTATTTGACCGCAAATCCTCCAAAGCTCTTTTAAATTCCGATTCTAATACTGGATCCCCTATCTCTTCTAAATCTACTCCTGTTTCTTCTTCTATCACATCAGACAAATCTTCACCCTCATAAAGGCTTTCAATGTATTCTTTCCACCTATCTGCTCTCTCCTCTGCATTTAACAGTGGAATTCCCGTTACACTCTTAATGTTACCACCGTTGCTTTTAATGTCACCAACGGTTGTTTTGACTTTCCTGTATGCTGAGTCTGTCCTTCTGACAATCATATCTTTTTCAATGTCTTCACATTTTTCCTGCAGCCATTTCGTCTTAGCTTCCCTCCACTTCCTATTTATTTCATTCCTCAGCGACTTGTATTTCTGTATTACTGATTTTCCCGGGACATGTTTGTACTTCCTCCTTTCATCAATCAACTGAAGTATTTCTTCTGTTACCCATGGTTTCTTCACAGCTACCTTCTTTGTACCTATGTTTTCCTTCCCAACTTTTGTGATGGCTCTTTTTAGAGTTGTGCATTCCTCTTCAACTGCACTGCCTACTGTATTATTCCTTATTGCTGTATCTATAGCGTTAGAGAACTTCAAACATATCTCGTCATTACTTAGTACTTCCATATCCCACTTCTTTGCGTATTGATTCTTTCTGACTAATGTCTTGAACTTCAGCCTACTCTTCATCACTACTATATTGTGATCTGAGTCTATATCTGCTCCTGGGTACGCCAGTATCTGATTTCGGAATCTCTGTCTGACCATGATGTAATCTAATTGAAATCTTCCCGTATCTCCCGGCCTTTTCCAAGTATACCTCCTCCTCTTGTGATTCTTGAACAGGGTATACGCTATTACTAGCTGAAACTTGTTACAGAACTCAATTAGTCTTTCTCCTCTTTCATTCCTCGTCCCAAGCCCATATTCTCCTGTAACCTTTTCTTCTACTCCTTCCCCTACAACTGCATTCCAGTCGCCCATGACTATTAGATTTTCATCCCCCTTTACATACTGCATTACCTGAACTATCGTTGTCGGTGTTGGTCTGCTGTCGATTCTGATTAGAACAACCCGGTCACTGAACTGTTCACAGTAACACACCCTCCGCCCTACCTTCCTATTCATAACGAATCCTACACCTGTTATACCATTTTCTGCTGCTGTTGATATTACCCGATACTCATCTGACCAGAAATCCTTGTCTTCCTTCCACTTCACTTCACTGACCCCTACTATATCTAGATTGAGCCTTTGCATTTCCCTTTTCAGATTTTCTAGTTTCCCTACCACGTTCAAGCTTCTGACATTCCACGCCCTGACTCGTAGAACGTTATCCTTTCGTTGATTATTCAATCTTTTTCTCATGGTAACCTCCCCCTTGGCAGTCCCCTCCCGGAGATCCGAATGAGGGACTATTCCGGAATCTTTTGCCAATGGAGAGATCATCATGATACTTCTTCAATTACTGGCCACATGTCCTGTGGATACACGTTACGTGTCTTTAATGCAGTGGTTTCCATTGCCTTCTGCATCCTCATGTCGTTGATCATTGCTGATTCTTCTGCCTTTATGGGCGATTTCCCACCCCTAGGACAAGAGAGTGCCCTGAACCTCTATCCGCTCCTCCGCCCTCTTTGACAAGGCCTTTGGCAGAATAAGGGGGACTTCTTATGCCGGAAGTCTTCGGTCGCCAATGCTGATTATTTATCAAAATTTAGGCAGTGGCGGGGATCGAACCCGGGACCGAAGACGTTTTGACTATGAATCAAAGACGCTACCCCTAGACCGTTAGATCCTTAAAAAGCCGAACTAAACACAGTGGAAATGTTGTAATGCTTGAACTAAAGCCTGCAAATTTTATTAGTAGAAAAAGTAAATAGGCCAAATGACAGTCCAGTCAAAAAGGCAGTAGTTTCTAAGATCGATTTATGTTTTCATTGTGGAAGTAATGTAAGGTCTCGTATATTTTTACATATGATTTGATTCTTTTTATAAATTATTACCATTGTGATTTGGCTATTACTCTTAGATGTAATTTATTTCCTTAATGATTCGTGAATATAGACCCAAGATTATAACAATAGACACATATATACATCGATCTGAGAAACTACTGTCTTTTTTGATTGGACTGTGATTTGGCCTATTCACTTTTTCTACTAACAAAATTTAAAAGATGCAAGTTTTTGTTCAAGCTTTACAACGTTTCCACAATATTTGTTTTGTCTTTTTAAGGTTCTAACGGAAATATTAGTGGGTAGAACCTCAGAAGATGGCCGATATTTCTGTGTGTGAATCTTTACCGAGTTCGAAAAAGAATAGAGAGTATTTACACGTAGCGGTGTCAGCTGTCATCGACTACTATACTGAACAGCATTCCTGTGCATTACAAACAGGCATTATGAGAGGAAAAACTGTAACAAGCAATCATACATTTTGTCTTGTGAGTTGTCCATAATACATAAACACTGCTGCAAAGTCAGGAATGCAAATTATGAACATATTATTACCACCACAGTTTATTTTTCCCCTTATTTGTATCTATATTTCGCCTTTTACAATCTCAATGCATTTTTTCCTCATATATCCCTACTTCCTTATCGTGTTATCCATTCTTATATATATATATATATATATATATATATATATATATATATATATATATATATAATCTTGGGACTATATTCACGAATCAAGAAGAAAATAATTTACATCTTAGTGTATTAGCAGCGTCATAATGGCAATAATTTAGAAAGAGAATCAAAGCATATTATGGCGCTCTTTAATGAGCACTTAAAAAGTATTAAGAAGCGACTCGCAATTATGAAAATTTCATCGTGCTCGCGTACTGTTCAGAAAGGAGTGTCATTCTGCAGCACTCATTTTCGACAACCTTGCACACTTGCACAGGAAGTAAAGATGGTCAGTGACACACTTCATGTTTGGAAGCTCTAGCTGAAGGCTGTCTTCAGGAACAACTAAGTACTCATTTTGTGGTGGTTTATGTCACTGCAAATCATTGTAATGAATAACAACTAGGAAAGAAGTGTTTTATAAATGGGACTCAGGACTGCTACCTATTCGTGGCCTCTGGATTTGGCATTTCCATAGGTTTCGCAAAAGGTTTAAACGCAGCAGCAGTAAGGTTCCTAACAATAGCCCAAGCTTATTACGTTGCTTCTCCGCAGATAATATTTGTTGATTTGAAATTAACATAATAGTTTATATAGATATATTGTTAATGTTGCTAATTCAGTGGGCTTAAGTATTATTATTTCAGCAGCGCGATTCTTTCCATGAGCTTGTGATAATTTTTAAGTGATCCTGAGTAATTGATAAAGAGACTAAAATAGGCAATTAATAAATGCAGACATCTAGAATGAATTAGTCACTACCATTTAGCTTTTGAAATGAGTGATTCAAACTTCGCACCAAAGACATCTCTAACTGTATTCGAGCGATATATGTTTTATTTATATAAAATATTTTTGTTACAATTTCAGCGGCTAATTATAATTATAGTATCAAAGATCCATATCGGTATAAATATTGTAGTCATCCTTGATCACTGAGGTGGGGGGTGTGAATATATGTGTTCAAGTTTTTCGCGCTGCGGCAGTTTCCCGCGTTCCTGCAGGGGTCGTGTGGACGGAAGTTGCTGAACTTTGAACAGGCAAGAGTAATACCGTGTTAAACATTTAGTGTGTAATGTGGTTTTCCAGCGTTGCTTAAGCAATCTCCTTACGTTCAGTATGCCTTATGTATTAGTTTCTACACAGATAAGATTGGTAAGAGTATTTACTGCGTTTGAAGTCTGTGCATGTTGGAAGTAGTGAGAGTATAATGAAGACACCGAAGTTTCGTATATCGTGGCGGTTATTATGTTTTTAAAATCTGAGCGCCGTTGCACTGCAAAACAACTGTTTGTGGGGAGCGAAAACCCGTTATTTTCAGCTCCACTTCCACTGCGCTTATTGATAGAACCCAGTTTCATTTACGAATAAATTACTCCTGAGTTGTTCACAATTATCGTTTAGACAGAATTTGCGGAAACAGTAGTATTGTATTGGACATTGCCGTGTTATTTGAGAGCATATCTACTGTGAAATTAAATGTTAGGTGCACGGTTTGTCACAAGAATTAAGCGGTAATAAAGTTACGAACTCCTTTGTAGTTTGCGCAGGGAAGTGTTATTACTGGAATATAACTCTAAATTAGTCCAGAAATTTGCTTGAAATATTTAAGTAAACAGCAGTTTTGTATGTATTTAACACTGCTAGTTTCTCTGCTATTTATGCTTTTGTGTCTCCTTGTGAGAAAAAGACAAAGATGTCTTCTCACTTAAATGATTGTATGTTGCCTTGTTATTTGTCAAATTTCCCCATTTGATGTGTGGCTTCCTATTTCTGTAAGTAACTTGTAAAACTATGATGTTCTGTTGTAAACAGTACATTTTTTATTCTGTGCACACTATGCCTATAGCTTGTGAACGGTTTTTAAGCATTGTGCATACTTACTTGCCTAGAAATTTTCCAACCGTTGTGTATATTGTCATTGCTTCAGCCAGTTTCTCCTGTCCTTCCACGATAGTTACATGCCGGAGTGTTGCTGTGGAAAAGCGTGCTGTATCTAATGAATGAGCTGTGGCATGACTAATCTTGAGTTGTTATTTCTTTTATATAGGAAAGAGGCCCAACGATTGTCGGTGATGAGAATTCTGATCCGGAGTTAATGCTTAAACTTGGTGCTGTTAAAAAAGTTGATCCTGGGAATAACTTGTAAGTCCTGACTGGTTTATCTGGCAACTTTTATGGTTGATAACCATTTACTTGTTTATGTCTATGAAGTTCTTTTTTAGCTACGTTTACGTCTGTGACAAAGTGCCACGTGAGGTCCTAGATTCTCTGGAGGAACTGGGATATCATCTTGTAGGGACAGGTGGTGTAGGACAAACATACGTGTGGACAATGCACAAACCTGCTGGCAATTGAAAAGGTATTACATTGTTTCATAAAAGGGATAATTGGTGTTGTAAGTAGTTAAACTCCTTGTTTTATAATTTATTAGTAGGCTGTTGGTGAACTGTTAATGCCCTTTTAATACATTTTAATTTTGAAATTTACTACCAATACACTGCTCAAATATGTACCATTTTATGCTCGTGCTATAAAGATACCACTAGAACCTGTAATTGTTGGGTGCATGTGTGTAATTCGGTTTCTTATTAAGGCTCTATCCGTAATAGCAGGAAGTTTTTATTGTAATATGTTGTCATTTGCTTCACAATAGTATCTAGTGATGAGTTACATATGTAGTGAAGTTCTGTTGGTTATTAATACTCAGAGGTTGTAGTAAATTTTTAAAAGGTGGGTTTATTTGACAAAAACATACTATATAAGTAGTAGTGGGAATAACTTGTAAGGAAAGATGACTGGAAGATTGCATTCATTTTTTGCAACTTGACCTGAATGACCTATTTGTGTCTAGAATTTTTGGCACATGTGTAACACTATATCTTTCAAAGAAATACTTGAAATTTCAGAAAACCAATTTCATGCTGTGATGGACTTACATATTTTGACAAAAAAATTAATTTCATAGCTTGCATTTTAAAACAGCATCTCAGATAGTACCTTCAGAAGAGGAGCATTGGTTCAAGGCTCAATGGATTATGTAAAGATAACAGAATGAAATTATCTTCATAATATGTTATTTATTGAATTTAATAAAAAAAAGACTGCTGTATTGGCTTGTAAATTTATTGTTCAAGCAACTGTTGTCCTTTCCGTCTTAAGACTGTTTTATGCAGTGAATCTTATTTTTGTACTTTTTAGTATTCCACATACCTTCGCCTACTTAGGTGCCAGTTAGTGTTAGTTGCCAGACCTACTCAATTTTCATACCACATACAAAAATCTCAACCCAGCCTAAAGATCAGAATTTGCTGTGCCATGCAGTAGCTGCCCAGAAACATTTTCCTGTGATGTGGATTGGTACTTCAGGAATAACATGTTGGAAATATCAACAACCCATTAGTAGTTGGAAACATTGTTGAAGAGTGTGTGTGTGTGTGTGTGTGTGTGTGTGTGTGTGTGTGTGTGTGTGTGTGTGTGTTATGAGAATGTAAATTGTTCTTTAATTGTACAAGCGCTCAGGAAACTTTTTTATTCTTTACAGGAACATTGGTGCATTAAACATGGCTAAAGTCCAGGTGATGAATGTTGTTGTACTCGACAATCCGTCAGCTTTCTTGAATCCATTTCAGTTTGAAATAACATTTGAGTGTGTAGAAGATCTCCAGGAAGATCTCGAATGGAAAATAATTTATGTTGGTTCTGCAGAAAGTGAAGCATTTGATCAGGTAAGCAGAAGTGCTTTAAGCTCAGTATATTACAGGGCAAAACTAGCATACCACTATTGACAGAAATGTATCAATGAATGGTGTGAAACACAAAAAATATTAAAATTAACAAGAATATTCTGGGATAAGTTGACTTCCAGTGAGATGGGGGAAAATTGAAACCTAACAAATGTGTTCAGTGCTATACTTCCACAAATGTCATTGGTTTTGAAAACACTGTACATTAATTATTTAGTACTGAAAATATAAGCAGGTTAGCATTTATAGTTAATTCAGGTAGTGTAAAAATGTGAAAACATGCCGCTGCTGATGTTCATTGAACCTGCTGATATATTTCTTGACCATTTTTCCCCACTTGCCATCAATGTGGCCTTCGGAATATATAGCAATAACTACAGCAACTTCCTGGTACTGACTTAATTTTCCATTTCCTGTAAAGTTGATAATTTGATAAGACAGCATTACATTGCCTTACCCGTACTGTTAGGCATCCAGTTTGGAAGGTGGTAGAACAGTGCATTGTTTCCTTAATTATGTTGCACAGTGCATTTGACTGTTTCATAAATTGTTAACTGAGTGAGGGTTTAAAAAAAATTTTTTTTTTATTTAGAGCTACTTGTTTTTCTTTACCACAAACTCTCTTCCAAACATTAAAATTAGCTACTGCAGTCTTGGTCACTGTGGTGGACTTTACCTTGCTGATAGGGACATTGCAGGTATATCAAAGTTGAAGATAATGCTACATACCCAAATAAAGGAAATGTGCTGTGCATATAAAGTTTGTAGTGTGACAGTATTAAGAGCTCTCAGTTGGTCATTTATTACCAGCTGTTAGTTTCTTGTGCTCCCATACCACAGTGGTGAAGGCTGCAACTCTTACTCCACGAAACAATGCCCCAATTCTAAACTTAGGCAGACATGTTTTGTAGCAGTGAGTTGTAATAGTGCCAAATCCTGGTAGTAATATTACCATAGAGTAGTTCTGATCATAAGATTTTTGTGATTTTTAGTAAAACAATAAAACTAATTTTAAGGACACTCTACATGAGTAACTGTAGCTGAACTACTCAGCACACAATTTTGTCTTCACAAGTATCTTGTACTAATTACTGCCAACCTAGCCTTTGCTACAGACAGATCTGTCATCACAACCTCCATTCCAAACGTGGAATATGTAATAGTTTTGTCAGAGTAATTTAAGGCAGCCTTGCAAGACTAAATGCAACTTGAAACAAGTTATAGTTGTCAAAGATTTCAATTTTGGTGTGCAAATTACATTGCCTTTATGCCTGCTTTTGTTGCATCTTTATAACCATCTTTCCATTGCCTATGTATAGATAATCTATCAGTATTACGAAAAAGGATATTGCTACTTACCATATATCGGAGATGCTGAGTCACAGAGAGCCACAACAAAAGGACTTTCACAATATAAGCCAAACTGGCTTCAGCTGCCAGAGACTGTGGTTTTGTGTGACTATGCAAGTGTCATAATATTGTTACATTCCGTCCTGGCTTTTCCATTGTTTCATCGATAATCTATGTATTTTAACAGATGAATGCCCTGTCTAGCATTGCCACTATTCAAAATTTACACTGTGACTATATATCACTCGTCTTTATATAATTTCAATCCTGCCCCTCCGCTCCTGGGGCTCCCAGTTCTTTAGTGCATGGTGCACACATGTCCTGGAACTATTGTGGCCCTTTCTTCCTGGACTGAATTTTCTACCCAGTGCCACTCCCTGTGCACATTCCTTCTCTCTTGGTGTTACTTACGCTGACCTGACTATCCAACAAGTCTCTTGTATTCCTTCTGATTTTTGTTCCCCTTGCCATTTCTTTTCAGTCCTACCTTTTTGGCATTTTTGGTCCCCCTTCAGGGTTTGATCTCCACTTCCCAGTTTTCTCTTTATAATGTGAGCCATTTGGGGAAGAAATCTCTCCCTAACATCTACGGTGTGGATACCCCTCCTCCTCTCCTTCCATCTTTCTTTCCTGCTGTAGTCCCCTCTGTCCCATTTGGTCACCAGCAAGTTTAGCCAGTCCTCGTGGTGGGGCTATTAAGTACTCATCTGGCCAAGCTCGCCGACAGCACAGGGACCACACTTCTGATACCTGAGCTGTTGCCTCCCCTTGTATGCCTAGGAATAGTTGCTTGTCATTCTGGGACATCAGAACTCCTGGCAACAATCACTGTGCCAGATAGCTCTTGCTGTGGCTGGATGGCGCCTGTGGGGAGAGCCCCTGATCAGAGTGGATGGTATCATAGCAAATGGTATTTGTAAGAAATGTATCAAGCTCCAAACAGCTAGTCATTAGCCTACAGCTGTCTATGCAATTGGTAATGGTTCTTTCAGTGCTGCTTCTTATGATTCTGTGGTCTTCCCTTCTCTGGGTACACCCTGGGAGGAGGGCCAGCCTCATTGGCTTGCATTGAAATACTTTCCCTGCAACTTGGTCTGCACTAGGACTTTCAGATGAATTAAAATAAAATTGCATAATTACAGAAGACTATAATGTGTTGTTTAACAATGGAAACTCCATTCGTATTCTGCATCAGTCTAGGAAAAGACAGATGTCTACTTAAAGTAAAGATGAATAAAGTTGCAGACGTGCCCAATGAAGACAAATACAGCTTTTGGCCTCATCTTTAGTACTCCCCTCACCCCCCCCCCTCCCCGACACGCGCACGCACGCACACACACTACCAACCCCCCTAGTACTCCCCTCACCCCCCCCCCTCCCCGACACGCGCACGCACGCACACACACTACCAACCCCCCCCCAGGGGGTCCACAACTCTTTCGTGGATACGTGCATAGCGAGCGCGGGACCCCGAGCTACTGTGGCCCTCCTTCCTTTCCAGGCTGCATACCTTCCTTTTCCGCATCCTTCCCTATCCCCCATCTTCACCCCCCCCCCCCTCACCTATGGCTCTTTCCCCCCCCCCCCCCCCCCCACTCTCTGGGAGTATGTTTTGTGCCTACGTCCGGAGATGGACGCTCGAAAATGTAACACATTCTTCGCTTTCTCTGCTTGTACGTCTTCATCCTTCCTTTGTCCTTCTCCTTACCTCTTCTCTTTACCCTTTCCTCCGCTGCAGCGTTTGAGACCCGTCTTCTTTCATTTCCCTTTCTTTGTTTTCCCTTTCTCTTTTTTTTCCTCCCTGTGCGTGTCTGAAGGCCGACCCACGCACTTCCATGCGTAGCCGGTGACGGGGTAACGCGTAATTCCTCGCCCCAGGTAGACAGGTAGGACACGCATGTACACACTGGTAATGGCCAGGCCCAGGGAGGGGTGATTACCCGAGCTGATAGCTTCTGAAAGTGCCGATTGGTCCCTCCGTCCTTTCCTAGGGAGGTGTGACCTGAGGTGTGAACAATCACCTAAGGTGGGAGTGCCCTCAGAGAGGGCCCCCACAAGGGAGGAGCGCGCCATCAGAGACGCAGGTAATAATGGGGGATTCTTCCGCAATGGTTTCCTCACCTTCCACTATGTCTGCTCACAAGCGTAAGTTCACTGAGTCTCAGCCACAGACAGTTCTTCCATCGTTGCCACAGTTCCTTGTTGTTTCTCGGTCTGACGAAGGTCACGACTTCTCCACCGTCAACCCCTTCATTATTCAGAAAGGTGTCGATGCAGTTGCAGGTCCTGTAAAGTCTTGTTTTAGATTACGGAATGGCACCTTGTTGTTAGAAACAGTCAGTGCCCCCCAGGCACAAAAATTGCTGCGTACTTCACTGCTCCACACCTTTCCTGTCCAGGTGGAAGCGCACCGCACTTTAAATTCCTCATGTGGAGTCGTTTATACACACTCCCTCGACGGACTGTCCGACGAGGCAATTCAACACTACCTGTCTGACCAGGGCGTAACGGCTGTTCATAGTCATGAAAAGGGTTGACCTGAACATCGTTCCAACCCGTACCGTCTTCTTGACATTTGACATGGTTAAACTCCCATCGAAAATAAAAGCGGGCTATGAGAATTTCCGTTTGCCCCTATGCCCCAAACCCTATGCATTGCTATCGGTGGCAGCGGTTCAGTCATACCAGCCAGTACTGTTCCAATCTGGCCAAATGTGTAAAGAGTGGCAAGGATGCCCATGAGGGTGCTTGTCCACCTCCATCCCCTCGCTGCATCAACTGTATGGGTGACCACGCTGCTTCCTCTCGAGATTGCCCCGTTTTTAAGGACGAAAAGCTCATCCAGGAAATCAGAGTGAAGGAAAAGGTGTCGACCTTTGCTGCTCGAAAATTATTCGCCAGTCGACAGCCCACCGTGCCTCCGACTGGAAAATACAGCACTGTCCTTGCTTCTCCTCGGCCAACAAAGGAGGGGGTCACACAGACTTGCGACCTCACCTTTAGTGCAATGGTTGTCAGATCGGCCAGCGCAAAGATCGCCCGTTCAACCTCACCACTTTCGCCTTCCCACTCTCTGGCTCACCCTTCATCGGGTTCTGCTAAATCTCTAGCCCAAAAGTCAGACACAAAGACTTCGAAAAATGAGCATACTCGTGAAGATATTTTACGTACCCCAACTTCACAACCACCGGTTCCTCCTTCATCTAAACATCATGTTTCCAAGAAGGCTAATAAGAAACCCAGTTCCTCTCCTTCTCCGCCACGGCGTGTCTATCTACAGCACCACCTGGTGGTAACCGCCCTCGGCCGTCTTCTGTGTCGCCGAGGCGCACTGCTGGCGGCCGATCAACCGGCCGAATGCTGGTGGCAGGGTCTGCTCCTGAACAACCTATGGATCAGGATCTTCGGCTGAGTGCCGTTACACGCTGTCGGTCGCAAGCTCTGAGCAGTCATAGACGGCAACCTTGGTCACATTCTTCCATTTTCTGTCCACCCTATGTCCATTATACATTTCAATATCCGCGGCATTCGAGCCAATCGGGCTGAATGGACAATCCTCTTACGATCCTACTTGCCGGTCATCTTCTGTCTTCAGAAAAACAAAGCTGTGCCCCCACGACAGCTTTGTTTTCCCCCATTTTCAGTCAGTCCGATTTGATCTCCCCTCTGTTGAAGGCACTCCAGCACATAGAGGACTCATGATTCTTCTCCATAATTCTCTCCATTATCACCCAATCCCCTTCCTAGCAGTCGCTGTTTGTGTTTCCCTTTCTGGATACACCTTCTCTCCTTGTACTGTATACATTCCATCGTCCACATAAATGGCACGAGCTGATCTCCTTCTTCTTGGTCAGCTTCCACCCCCCTATTTGCTGGTTGGGGACTTCAATGCCCACCACTCGCTTTGGGGATCTCCACATCCTTGTCCGTGTGGCTCACTATTGCTAGACATCTTCCACCAAGTGGATCTTATTTGCCTCAACACTGGGGACCCTACATTTTTGGCTGCCTCCACGACAAATTTCTCTCATTTGGACCTTTCGGTTGGTACTGTTCTGCTAGCTCGGTGCTTCTTATGGTTCGCCCTTGCTGATACACACTCAAGTGACCACTTTCCATGTGTCCTTAGATTGCAGCCACAACTGCCATATATGTGCCCGAGACACTGGAAGTTTGCCCAAGCCGATTGGACACTTTTCGTCTCTAGCGACATTCGATGACCGTCACTTTCCTAGCGTTGACGATGAGGTCACTCATATTACAGACGTTATTCTTAAAGCTGCGGATTGTTCAATACCTCGCACCTCCGAATTGTCCCGGTGCCCCCCCCAGTTCCTTGGTGGAACGAGGCATGCGGCGATGTGCTCTTCGCGTTTTCCGCCACCATCCTACTTTCGCCAACTGTATCTGCTATAAGCAGTTTCGTGCGCGATGCCGTCGCGTCATCCGCGATAGCAAGAAGGCAAGCTGGAAATTCTTTACTAGCTCATTTAACAACTTCACTCCCTCCTCAGAAGTTTGGAGTCAGATTAGACAGTTATCTGGCGCGCCTAGTTTCTCCCCGGTCTCTGGGCTCACTGTTGCGCATGATACGTTAGTGGACCCCGTCGCAATTTCTAACTCATTGGGTCAACACTTTGCTGAGATTTCGAGCTCTTCAAATTACCCGCCAGCGTTTCTCCCGAGCAAACGTGCAGCGGAAGTGCGACCTCTTGCTCTCGCAAAAGCTACAGTACTGTTTCCTCCATGCGAGAACTCCAACATGCACTCTCTTCTTCTCGCTCCTCCGCCCCAGGACCGGATGGTATCCACATCCAAATGTTGCTGCATTTATCATACAATAGTCTGTGTTACCTCCTTCGCCTTTATAATCGAATTTGGACTGACAGTACTTTTCCCAGACGATGGCGGGAAGCTATCGTTGTTCCTGTTCCAAAACCTGGAAAGGACAAACATTTCCCCTCTAGCTATCGCCCCATTTCTCTCACGAGTAGTGTCTGTAAGGTTTTGGAGCGTATGGTGAATTACCGTTTAGCGTGGTGGCTGGAATCCCGCAGTCTTTTAACACCTGCCCAATGCGGATTCCGAAAGCATCGTTCTGCAGTTGACCATCTTGTTGCTCCCTCCACTTATATCATGAACAATTTTCTCCGGAAACGCCAAACAGTAGCAATATTTTTTGATATGGAGAGAGCATACGATACCTGTTGGAGGACAGGCATCCTCCGCACACTGTTCTCTTGGGGGTTTCGCGGGCGGTTGCCCCTTTTTCTTCGCGAATTTATGGCAGAGCGCACATTTAAAGTGCAGGTGAACACTACTCTCTCCCGTACTTTCTCCCAAGAAAATGGGGTACTCCAGGGCTCCGTGCTAAGTGTTGTACTGTTTGCTATTCCCATAAATCCAATTATGGGTTGTCTCCTTCCTGATGTCTCGGGCTCCCTCTTTGTGGATGATTTTGCGATCTACTACAGCTCTCAACGGACCAGCCTTCTTGAACAACGTCTTCAAGGTTGTCTCGATCGCCTCCACTCTTGGAGCATCGAAACAGGCTTCCGCTTTTCTCCCAGTAAGACCGTTCGTGTTAATTTTTGGCGTCGTACGGAGTTTCTTCCACCTTCTTTACATCTAGGAACTGTCAACTTTCTGTTTTCGGAAGTCTCTAAATTCTTGGGTCTTATGTTTGACAAAACTGTGCTGGTCCTCCCATGTTTCCTATCTTTCGGCTCGCTGTCTGCGATCCCTCAACACCCTCCGTGTCCTGAATGGTACCTCCTGGGGAGTGGACCGAGTGGTCCTTCTCCACCTTTATCGCGCCTTAGTGCACTCGAAATTGGACTGTGGAAGCATAGTCTACTCCTCTGCTCGGCCGTCTATTCTTCGGCGTCTCGACTCTATCCACCACCGTGAATTACGTTTAGTGTCTGGAGCTTTTTACACCAGCCCTGTGGAAAGCCTTTATGCTGAGACTGCTGAACCTCTGTTGTCCAATCGGCGAGCTGTCCTAAGTCGTTATGCTAGCCATTTGTCTTCCATGCCTGCTAATCGGGCCCATGACATTTTTTTCGACGCCTGCTTTGATGTAGGGTATGCAGGCCACCCTTCCTCCCTACTACCACCGGGAGTCCGCTTCCGTTAACTGCTCCATTCTCTTTCCTTCCGCTTTCCTAAAACCTTCTTGACAGCTTGGGGTACAGCACCGCCTTGGCTCTGACCCCGGATCTGCCTGCTCCGTGATCTTTGTCAATTTCCCAGGGATGGTACTCCTTCACTTGTTTATCATCGGGCATTTGCTGCTCTATGTGCACAAATGACGGAAGCCACATTTATTTACACTGATGGCCCGAAAACATTGTTAGGTGTAGTGAGTGCCTATATTGTTGGCGACACCACAAATAGATTTCGGCTTCCCGACCAGTGTTCGGTGTATACTGTGGAGCTTTACGCTGTTCTCCAGGCTGTCCAATACATCTGTCGCCATCAACGGATATAGTATGTTATCTGTTCAGATTTTCTCAGCTCTCCCCTCAGTCTCCAAGCTCTCTACCCTGTCCACCCTCTGGTCCACCGGATTCAGGACTGCCTACGCTTGCTCCACTTGGGGGGCGTCTCGGTGGCGTTCCTCTGGATCCCAGGGCACGTTGGTATCTGTGGAAATGAGGCGGCCGATATAGCGGCCAAGGCTGCAGTCTCTCTTCTTCGGCCAGCTATTCACACGATTCCCTTCACCGATCTATGGAGTGTTTTATGTCGTCGTGTTGTTCTTTTATGGCATGCATGTTGGTTGACACTTCCCCATAATAAATTGCGGGATGTGAAAGCTCTTCCTTGTGCTTGGACCTCTTCCTCCCGAACGCGTCGTCGGGAGGAGGTAATTTTAACTAGACTCCGGATAGGGCACTGTCTTTTTAGCCATCGACGTTTTTTAAGTGGCGATCCTCCCCCACTCTGTCCCCACTGCTCTCAGCTGTGGACGCTAAGACACCTTTTACTTCAGTGCCCCTATTTTACTCTGTTCTGCGCCCGTCTACAGCTGTCGCCTGAAATATCGTACATTATAGCAGATGACACGTGCTCAGCCGATGGCGTTCTCGAGTTTATTAGTGCCAGTGAGATGATGTCAGTCATTTGAAGCTCTTTTTGGGGACAACCAACCCCTTTCTGTAGTGGACTTTTAAGCTTTCCTTCTGCTTTTAGTTTCTCCAATTTTTTTAGTTTCGTTTCCATTGCTGCTGGTTTCCATTTTCGTTTTTTACCTTTTCCGAAGTCACAGACCGGATGCTAATGACAAGAAAAAATCCCACTCAACCAACTCCAGCACCTCAGGCCATTTGTTTTCTGATTTTATATTTTGTTTTATTATTTGAAATGGAGTGTTTCATTCCATATTATTGCTCAGTTTCAACATTTTGATGAATTTCATGTGTACAGATTCTTATCCTGAAGCTTAATACCAGGTAGGGGCTCCTGTTTCTTTAGCCACAATGAAAGGTCTGATAATGCGCCAAGTGCTGTTTCCTTATTTGTCATTCCTTATAGGGATAGAATATAATAAAACATTTGCCCTAAGTATAACAACTATACATGCCCCACCCAAACAACATGTTGTACACGTCACTTGGCCACACTACCAACAAAATTCCAAACAGAAAGCCAACAAAAGGCGTATGAACAGAGCAAGCACAAGCTTTGTGTTATCATAGTTGTGCTCGCGCACTAGTGTCTGTTTTCTGGTGATCTCTGGCAACTATTCAGATAAACTATTCCTGATAAGTTGTGAAAAAATGTTACTAATGGTGGTTTGAGAAGTAGTACTTTAAAATAATAATAATAATAATAATAATAATAATAATAAACACAGCCACACATCGATCAAGACGCATCCAACACATGGCTAAGAAAAGGCAATATATACAGTGAGACAGAAGGATTCATGATTGCAGTACAGGATCAAACAATAAACACCAGGTATTACAGCAAGCATATTATTAAAGATCCCAATACCACAACAGATAAATGCAGACTTTGTAAACAACAAATAGAAACAGTAGATCACATCGCAAGCGGATGTACAATACTAGCAAATACAGAATACCCCAGAAGACATGACAATGTCGCAAAAATAATACATCAACAGCTTGCCTTACAACATAAACTTCTAAAACAACAAGTTCCTACATACAAGTATGCACCACAAAATGTACAGGAGAATGATGAATACAAATTATACTGGAACAGAACCATTATAACAGATAAAACAATGCCACATAACAAACCTGAGATACTCACCAATAAAAAGAAGAAATTAACACAACTAATCGAAATATCCATACCCAATACAACAAATATACAGAGGAAAACATGAGTAAAAATTGAAAAATACATCCAACTGGCTGAGGAAGTCAAGGACATGTGGCATCAGGATAAAGTTGACATCATACCAATTATACTATCAACTACAGGAGTCATACCACACAATATCCACCAGTACATCAACGCAATACAGCTACATCCAAACATATATATACAACTATAGAAATCCGTAATTATTGATACATGTTCAATTACCCGAAAGTTCGTAAATGCCATATAACACATACCGTACAGTTAATAGGAAATGACGCTTGATCAAGGTCCGCATCACTTTCCATTCGTAACCAGACTTAACGTCTGAGAAAGTAAAGAAATAATAATAATAATAATAATCCCCGTGGAGGCCCGGGAAAAGAATAGGCCTCCGGTATGTTCTGCCAGTCGTAAAAGGCGACGAAAAGAACAAACCACTAATAGGGCTAACCCCCCTTTTAGTGGTTCAGGACAGAACTAAAGAGGCCTCGGACAAGCGCCGTCGTGGTCGGGGACGACGCTTGAACCCTATGCCTGCCCACAATGGTAACGACACTGCTAGCCAACTGGAAAATGATTTAAATCCAAATATAGGTGTTTTGCAGGATATGCTTCCTACAACCACCCTGGAAGGAAAACAAAGGCAGAGGATGAGATGGTCAGATGAAGTTAATAGACACCTCATGTTCTGTTATTACCAAGCAACAAACCTAGGAACCAACACAACTGGATACAGATCACAAGTATACACAACATTTATTACCAGATACCCAGAATTAAATTTTTAACAGAACAACGACTAGCTGATCAGATCCGTGTAATAATCAAAAATAACAGGATACCCCAGTCAGAATTAGAAAACATCAAACAAGTACAACAAATACTGGAACAAAATAATGTGCAAAAAGAAGAAGAAGAAAATAGAGTAATGGACTCAAACATCCCAGAGCAAACAAACAAAGAACAACATGCATCAATTAAACAATCAGAGGAAAACGAAATCTTGAGACAGCCACCAGAACAATCACAAATAGAACACAGTGACACACATGTTAGATATGGAAGAAAAATTTCAGCTGACATATATAGAATACAAAGACACAAATACAGACATTAGACCATTCTTGCATAGACTGCCAAGTAACCCACAAGTCGAAACAACAATAAAAACTATCAACACAATCATACACAACAAAATATAGGAGCACTCACTACACTAAATATACACGCTAGGCAGAGATCAGAACCAACCAACACACGGAAGAAACCCACAAAACCAGCATGGCAACACAGGCTACAGATCAGAATAGAAAAACTGAGAAAGGACATCGGACAGCTAACACAATTTATAAGAAATGGAATGTCAGAAAAAAACGAAAAAGGTTAGGTAAAATCTCACAACAAGAAGCGATAGAGCAATTAGATGAGAAGAAGCAGAAATTACAAGCATTGGCCAAACGACTTAGAAGATACAAATAAAAGTGAAAATAGAAGGAAACGAAACCAAACATTCAACGCAAACCAAAAGAAATTTTACCAGACAATAGATAACACACACATTAAAATAGACAATCCACCAAACATAAGACATGGAACACTTCTGGAGCAACATATGGTCAAACCCGGTACAACATAACAGGCATGCACGGTGGATACAAGCAGAAACACACATACAAGATGATACCACAAATGCCTGAAGTGATAATTTTGCAACATGAAGTCACCCAAGCTATTAATTCTACTCACAATTGGAAAGCCCCTGGAAAAGATAAAATAGCAAATTTCTGGCTAAAGAAGTTCACCTCAACACATTCACATCTAACTAAATTATTTAACAATATAAATTAATAGAGGGAAACATTCCACATGGGGTGTTCCCAGGCGGTCACCCATCCAAGTACTAACCGGGCCCGATGTTGCTTAACTTTGGTGATCGGACGAGAACCGGTGTATTCAACATGGTATGGCCGTTGGCGTCTTTAAAACGTAGCCGCACGGCACAAGGAGCGTTCGCCCCTTCTCCCAACACACGCAATCGCCATTTTCCGTGGCACATTTGACGCAAAGCACGTCCTTCCACCTCGAAGGCGACGCGCAGTTAACCTCTTAGTTCATCCCTATGAAATCCCCAAACCACCTTCCCTACCATCTGGCTCCTATCCTTGTAACCGCCCCCGGTGTAAAACCTGTCCCATGCACCCTCCCACCACCTACTCCAGTCCTGTAACCTGGAAGGTGTACATGAACAAAGGCAGAGCCACGTGTGAAAGCACCCACGTGATCTACCAACTGACCTGCCTACGCTGTGATGCATTCTATGTGGGAATGACCAGCAACAAACTGTCCATTCGCATGAATGGACACAGGCAGACAGTGTTTGTTGGTAATGAGGATCACCCTGTGGCTAAACATGCCTTGGTGCACGGCCAGCACATCTTGGCGCAGTGTTACACCGTCCGGGTTATCTGGATACTTCCCACTAACACCAACCTATCCGAACTCCGGAGATGGGAACTTGCTCTGCAATATATCCTCTCTTCCCGTTATCCACCAGGCCTCAATCTCCGCTAATTTCAAGTTGCCGCCACTCATACCTCACCTGTCATTCAACATCTTTGCCTCTGCACTTCTGCCTCGACTGACATCTCTGCCCAAACTCTTTGTCTTTAAATATGTCTGCTTGTGTCTGTATATGTGTGTGTGTGTGTGTGTGTGTGTGTGTGTGTGTGTGTGTGTGTGTGTGTGTGTGTGTGTGCGCGCGCGCGCGAGTGTATACCTGTCCTTTTTTTCCCCCTAAGGTAAGTCTTTCCGCTCCCGGGATTGGAATGACTCCTTACCCTCTCCCTTAAAACCCACATCCTTTCGTCTTTCCCTCTCCTCCCCTCTTTCCTGATGAGGCAACAGTTTGTTGCGAAAGCTTGAATTTTGTGTGTATGTTTGTGTTTGTTTGTGTGTCTATCGACGTGCCAGCGCTTTCGTTTGGTAAGTCACATCATCTTTGTTTCAGATAAATTATTTAACAGTTACATTGCAGACCCATACACATTACCTGATACACTTACAGAAGGAATAGCTTATCTGAAACCTAAAGATCAAGCAGACACAGCGAACCCAGCTAAATATCGCCCCATAACATGCCTACCAACAATATACAAAATATTAACTTCAGTCATTACACAGAAATTAATGACACATACAACACAGAACAAAATTATAAATGAAGAACAAAAAGGCTGCTGCAAAGGAGCATGAGGATGTAAAGAGCAACTGATACTAGATGCAGAGGTGACATATCAAGCTAAAACTAAACAAAGGTCACTACACTATGCATACATTGATTACCAAAAAGCTTTTGATATTGTACCCCACTCATGGTTACTACAAATATTGGAAATATACAAAGTAGATCCTAAATTGATACAGTTCCTAAACATAGTAATGAAAAACTGGAAAACCACACTTAATATCCAAACAAATTCAGATAATATCACATCACTGCCAATACAGATTAAGCGTGGAATATACCAAGGAGATTCATTAAGTCCTTTCTGGTTCTGCCTTGCTCTGAACCCACTATCCAACATGCTAAATAATACAAATTATGGATATAATATCACTGGAACATACCCACACAAAATCACACATTTTCTATACATGGATGATCTAAAACTACTGGCAGCAACAAATCAACAACTCAACCAATTACTAAAGGTAACAGAAGTATTCAGCAATGATATAAATATGGCTTTTGGAACAGACAAATGTAAGAAAAATAGCATAGTCAAGGGAAAACACACTAAACAAGAAGATTACATATTGGATAACCACAGCGACTGCATAGAAGCAATGGAAAAAACAGATGCCTATAAATATCTAGGATACAGACAAAAAATAGGAATAGATAATACAAATATTAAAGAAGAACTAAAAGAAAAATATAGACAAAGACTAACAAAAATACTGAAAACGGAATTGACAGCAAGAAACAAGACAAAAGCTATAAATACCTATGCTATACCAATATTGACCTACTCATTTGGAGTAGTGAAATGGAGTAACCCAGACCTAGAAGCACTCAATACACTTACACGATCACAATGCCACAAATATAGAATACATCGCATACATTCAGCAACAGAAAGATTCACATTAAGCAGAAAGGAAGGAGGAAGGGGACATAAAAAACCTACATTATGGACAGGTAGACAATTTAAGAAAATTCTTTATAGAACGAGCAGAAATCAGCAAAATACACAAAGCAATCACTCGCATAAATACATCTGCTACACCACTGCAATTTCATAACCACTTCTACAACCCTTTAGATCACATAATATCAACAGATACGAAGAAAGTAAATTGGAAAAAGAAAACACTACATGGCAAGCACACGTATCATCTAACACAGCCACACATCGATGAAGACTCATCCAACACATGGCTAAGAAAAGGCAATATATACAGTGAGATGGAAGGATTCATGATTGCAATACAGGATCAAACAATAAACACCAGGTATTACAGCAAGCATATTATTAAAGATCCCAATACCACAACAGATAAATGCAGACTTTGCAAACAACAAATAGAAACAGTAGATTACATCACAAGCGGATGTACAATACTAGCAAATACAGAATACCCCAGAAGACATGACAATGTTGCAAAAATAATTCATCAACAGCTTGCCTTACAACATAAACTTTTAAAACTACAAGTTCCTACATACAAGTATGCACCACAAAATGTACTGGAGAATGATGAATACAAATTATACTGGAACAGAACCATTATAATAGATAAAACAACGCCACATAACAAACCTGACATCATACTCACCAATAAAAAGAAGAAATTAACACAACTAATCGAAATATCCATACCCAATACAACAAATATACAAAAGAAAACAGGAGAAAATTGAAAAATACATCCAACTGGCTGAGGAAGTCAAAGACATGTGGCATCAGGATAAAGTTGACATCATACCAATTATACTATCAACTACAGGAGTCATACCACACAATATCCACCAGTACATCAACGCAATACAGCTACATCCAAACATATATATACAACTACAGAAATCCGTAATTATTGATACATGTTCAATTACCCGAAAGTTCCTAAACGCAATGTAACATATACTGTACAGTTAAAAGGAAGTCACGCTTGATCAAGGTCCGCGTCACTTTCATTTCGAACCAGACCTAAGGTCTGAGAAAGGAAAGAAATAATAATAATAATAATAATAATAATAATAATAATAATAATAATAATCCAAACTTGTATATAAAACTACAGGAATCTGTAATTATATGATGTGACTTACCAAACGAAAGCACTTGCAGGTCAATAGACACACAAAATTCAAGCTTTCGCAACAAACTGTTGCCTCATCAGGAAAGAGGGAAGGAGGGAAAGACGAAAGGATATGGGTTTGAAGGGAGAGGGTAAGGAGTCATTCCAGTCCCGGGAGCAGAAAGACTTACCGTAGGGGGGAAAAAAGGACGGGTATACACTCGCTCGCGCGCGCACGCACACACATATCCATCCACACATATACAGACACAAGCAGACATATTTAAAGACTTATTAAAAGGAGTGGTGTTGTGGTGAAAGATTACGAAAATGGGGCTAACAATTGTAAATAATGACGTTAAAACCTGTGGTGAGCGGCTAAAAATGATCAGTGATAAAAACGGAAGTGGAAATATAGTGAAAGTTATTAGAACTAGCCGAAATGGTTGTTTTATACGTGAAAGCAGCTGTTATTGAACTAGAAACAGTGGATTTTATAGCAGCGGTGGTGTTGAAAGCAGAAAATAAAATTTTTTTGGTTATGGTTTGGAAGTGGGTTACATATTATTGAGTATATATAGGCGGGATAAAATTGTATAGTAGATTACGGTAAAAAGGGGAAGGTGAATACAAAGTGAGACTACTTTCCTGATGAGGCAACAGTTTGTTGCGAAAGCTTGAATTTTGTGTGTATGTTTGTGTTTGTTTGTGTGTCTATCGACGTGCCAGTGCTTTCGTTTGGTAAGTCACATCATATTTGTTTTTAGATATATTTTTCCCACGTGGAATGTTTCCATATATATATATATATATATATATATATATATATATATATATATATATATATATATATAAAACAAAGATGATGTGACTTACCGAACGAAAGTGCTGGCAGGTCGATATATATACACACACACACACACACACACACACACACACACACACACACAAAATTCAAGCTTTCGCAACAAACTGTTGCCTCATCAGGAAAGAGGGGAAGGAGAGTGAAAGACGAAAGGATGTGGGTTTTAAGGGAGAGGGTAAGGAGTCATTCCAATCCCGGGAGCGGAAAGACTTACCTTAGGGGGATATATATACACTGGCTGGTATCCATTACTCCTTGCCAATTCAGAGAGTTCTGAATCTGGTTCATGAAGTCGTTTTCATAGAGACTTCTTCCTTCAAACTGATTGAGGGAGGTGCCAGCTCAGAAGTGAAGGTTATGTCTTCCAGGTGTGATGTGAAGCCGCAATGTCCCTCCACCCATGAGGTGCTTGTGGTTTGGGCACATGTCTTCCTGCTGTATGGTGAGCCCTCTCCATGGTGAGTGCGGACACCCACTCCTGAGGGAAGCACCTGTGTCCCCCTGCTTGTGTGTTGGTCACGGCTGTCACTCCTCAGGCTCATCAGATTGCCCAGGTTATAAGAAAGGAAAGAAAGATCAGGAGTAAAAGTCCCTTGATTATTTATCCTACCTTTAGACTCATCTGAAATATGGCCAACTAGACCGTCTGTTGATGAATTCTAATTTTACCTCCAGTATGTCCTTTCCACCTCCTTCCTACCCAAGTCTTTCCCCCGCCCCCCCCCATCTTCCTCTCCCCTTCCCCTCCAGTCCCCCCTCCCCCCCTCCCCCCCTCCCCCCCTCCCTTTTCTCTGGATGTCTGCCAGGCTGGAGGACTGCTACCACAACTCAGCTGTGGGACACACATTCTGCTGTGCTCTAATGATGCTTACTCTCTTTCGGCAGCTGGATCTTGCAGAAACATGCTGCCCTCCTCAACCTGTGGTGGTGGTGGTGGTGGTGGTGGTGGTGGTGGTGGTGGTGGTGTGTATCTGAGGTGCTGTCTCCCCTTACAACAACAGTCTGACCTCTTACACTATGTAATTAAAAGTATTCAGACACCTGGCTGAAAATAAGTTAAAAGTTCGTGATGCCCTCCATTGGTAATGCTGGAATTCAATATGGCCTTTGCCCATTCTTACCCTTGATAACAGCTTCCACTCTCTGACATATATCCAATCAGCTGCTGGAAAGTTTGTTGTGGAATAACAGCCAATTCTTCAGAGTGCTGCACTGAGGAGGTATCGATGTCAGTCGGTGAGGCCTGGCATGAAGTCAGCATTCCAAAACATCCTAAAGGTGTTCTACAGGATTCAGGTCAGGACTCTGTGCAGGCCAGTCCATTACAGGGATGTTAGTGTTGTACAACCCCTCCACCACAGGCTGTGCATATGCACAGGTACTCGATCGTGTTGAGATGAAATTGCCTTTCCCAGATGGCTCTTAAACAGCAAGAAGGTACTTAAGACATCAGTGTAGGCATGTTCTGTGATAGTGCCATGCAGAACATAGGGGGTGCAAGTCGCCTCCATGGAAAACATGACCACAATGTAACACCACCACCTCTGAAGTTTACTGTTGGCACTACACATGCTGGTAGATGACATTCACCAGGCATTTGCCATACCCACACCCTGTCATCGGATCGCCACATTGTGGACTGTGATTTGTCACTCCACACATTGTTTTTTCCACTGTTCAATCGTCCATTGTTTACGCTCCTTACACCAAGCAAGGCGTCGTTTTGCATTTATTGGCACGGATGTGTAGCTTAAGAGTAGCCGCTCGATGATGGAAATCCCAGTTTTCTCACCTCCTGCCTGACTCTCATAGTACTTGCAGTGGATCCAGATGCAGTTTGGAATTCCTGTGTGATGGTTTGGATTGATGTCTGCCTATTACACATTATGACCTTCAACTGTCTGCAGTCTGTCGGTCTGTATGCTTTTGTGCTGTACATGTCCTTTCACATTTCCATTTCACTATCACATCAGGAACAGTGGGCCTAGTGATGTTTAGGATTGTGGAAATCTCGTGTACAGACATATGACAAGTGACACACAATCACCTGACGACATTCAAAGTCTGAGTTCCGCAGAGTGCCCCATTCTGCTCTCACAGTGTCTGACTACTGAGGTTGCTGATATGGAGTACCTAATACGAAAAATGTATGTTTCTTGGGGTGTGTTCGGATGCTTTTGATCACGTTGTGTATGTATGGATGTCGCCCTGTCCTCATTGGTGACAGATGGTGACCTTGTGGCTTGATTGGCTCCAGCCCATTGCCTCTCATTTGGATCTCCGTTCCATTTTTATTCAATGGGTACTACTGTCACCTCCCGGAGTTGCAATCCCTTATTTCCTTTTACTCGGCAGCTTGTGTTGTTCTCTGGGAATCTCATTTTACTTAAGATCTCACCACCCCTTGGAAGTTCTCCTGACAGGCCAGCTATACGTGCTGCCCTTCTTCAGCAGTTCCCCCCTCCCCCCTCCCCCCTTCCGAACCTTAATACCCATAACACTTTTTGGAGCAGTGCTTTTGTCTAGTCGGCACTCCTCATTTACCAATATCTGTGGACCATGACCTGTGCCTTTTTTAATGATGATTCCCCTATTCATTTTAGTGCCACATGTGGCACTTTCGCTGCCACTGATCTTTCGCTCACTACCCCCTCCCCTTCTTCATTTGTTGCACTGATACATAAAATGACCTCTGCAGTAGTGGCCACTTTCTGTTGATTTTTTTGTTCCCTTTGTGCCTCCTGATGGCCAGATAACTTTGCTGAGCATTCCATCCTGATGATTGGCCTCTATACACCTCCCAGGTCATGTGTAAACGTTCTTTTGAAGTTATATTCATGCAGCTGTTTGTGATATGTCTGATAAGAAAATTCACGCTACTGGCATCGCTGTTTACAGAGCGAGGTGGCACAGTGGTCGTGACACTGGGCTTGCATTCGGGAGGACAATGGTTCAAACCCGTGTCCGACCCTCCTGATTTAGGTTTTCTCTGATTTTCCTAAATCACTTAAAGCAAATACCAGAACGGTTCCTGTGAAAGGGAACAGCAGACTTCCTTCCGCATCGTTTTGTAATCTGATGGAACCGGTGACCTCACTGTTTGGTTCGAAGATAGTGTTAATTTGGAGCCTGTACAGTGGCTTTTAGAGTTCCTCCCTCACTCTATTTGGAATATGAGAAGAAGTGACAAGTATTGGTACCAGGTACCCTCTACCATGCACCACACAGTGCCCTATGGTGCACTACACATCACTAACTTGAGTGGGATTCGTATAAGATTTTTTATATTGTGCAGTTCCTCATCCAATCCAGATAACTGTGTGAGACCCAAAGAAATACCCCTCATAGACGATACTTAAAAATCTTGATAAACTGTGAGGGCTGGCTAACCAAATGAGTATAGTTTCAAAGTTTGTAATGCTTTGTAATGCATTCACACAAACAACTGCTCACAGCAAAATGACTCGTGAAAATTGTCAGCTGTTAAAGATTCTTATCATAGGGGTAGTGTTGGTATGTGTGCTGTCACATTGGCTAGCTTTTATTGCATGAGCCTTTTCTCAGGCACTGTGGGGAAGCTGGTGAGCATTGTCAGAAGACAGCCATTCATAGTGTGCCACATTTCAGTTCATTCATTAATCGTTCATTCTTATTAGATAAGGCTAAAATTACTAAATAGTCAAATGGGCTGCAGTGATTGTACCTTTCTACAGTGTTAAGATTTTTATAGTGTTACATCTATTTTCCTAAAGTCTTCAGACTTCTTAAATGAGTGATTTACCTTGGAAATGGTTTATGCTGATCAGTAAAGTAAATAGAAGGGTGAGCTGTGCATTTCTTGTAAGCAGATAGAAAATGGAGAAAATGAATATTTCTTCCAAATTTGTTAGGTGCATGAGGGGAAGAAATGAGTGCCATTGAAAAAAGCTGTCAAAACCATTCTTTGTCTGAAAACAATTCTTTTTTTTTCCCATTACACTTCAAATTCTTCCTGATAATGGATGATATCACTTAAATTGCCTAAAGGAATTGTAGACTATTGGTTAACTCTCTCTCTCTCTCTCTCTCTCTTTCTCTCTCTCTCTCTCTCTCTCTCTGTGTGTGTGTGTGTGTGTGTGTGTGTGTGTGTGTGTGTGTGTGTGTACATGAGTGGAATTTTTAGTTTTAAGTTAAAATTTTGTAATCTTGACCAGTAAGAACTGTTACTCTAACAAAGAAGTTTACTGTATCCCACCACTGCAGGAACGTAAGTTGCAAAGGAAATACACGCAATACTTCATAACAATAAACTGCTTCTGTTGAGCATGACGTCACAACTGTTTGCATTAGTTTAATTTCAGCAGTTGTAGTGGGCTCTTGCGCATGTGCAGTTGAGTTGCGTATTAACCGTACTGTCTCCCATTCTGGCTGTTAGCTATGTCAGCAGTTGGGCCAAACAACCAGGTGTTACCCAGAAGAATTTTTCGGGCACGCTCAAGTTGCCAGGTTCGCACATGCACAGAGCAGTGAGGGTTGCTGAGTGGATGAACTAGTCTCCATGTGACCAGTGTTTACGTTAAGTTATTTTGTTGTTTCCTCTTTGCTTACAGTTTTTACATCAGATGAAAACAACTGATTTCTGTGGCCGGGTGCTATCAAGTGAATTAAAATACATTCACATAATTAGGGAAGGCTTAATTTGTTAATAGTTCATGTTCTGATTTTATTTCCGTATTTTTGGCAGTCAGGCCTTAATTGCCTTGCAGAAAAATGAAGTTACTTTTGTCGGTTCTGTAAAGAAATTTGGCTTTCATTAATCTTTTCCACTGAGGCAATGGATCTATTTGAAGTGAAGTATTTTGTTCCATACTATTGGCTACTTTAAACTGTTTGCTGAATTTATAAAGTGCACATTTTCATCTTCTGGCACATATCACATTATGCCATAATAAAGGACCAAACATAAGACACAGTATTGATGCTCAAAGAAAATGTGTGTCTCAAAATCCACACTGAAAAACTTAATATCAAGCTGGGGACTATTTCTACATCTACATCTAAACTCTGCAAACCACCATGAGGAGCATGGCAGAGGGCAAGTCCCATTGTACCAGCTACTAGGATTTCTTCCTGTTCCATTCACTTACAGACAAAGGGAAGAATGATTCTTTGAATGCCTCTGTGCATACAGTAATTATTCTAATCTTATTCTCACAATCCCTGTGTGAGCAATACATAGGGAATTATAGTGTATACCCAGAGTCATCATTTAAAGTCAGTTCTTGAAACTTTTGACCTTTTTGGGGTAGTTTACACCTATCGTAAAGAGCCTTCCAGTTCAGTTCCTTCAGTATCTCCGTGACACTCCCACAGATTAAACAAACTTGTGACCATTCATGCTGCCCTTCTCTGTGTACATTAAATATCCCCTGTTAGTCCTATCTGGTACTTGTCCCACACACTTGAGCAATATTCCAGAACCAGTCGCAAGAGTTATTTGTAAGCAATCTCCTTTGTAGATTGATTGTACTTACCCAATATTCTATCAATAAACCAAAGTCTACCACCGGCTTAACCCATAATAATTGGTATCTGGACATACAAATGTGTACTTTAAGCCAAATGCATTTTAGTATGGCTTAAGAAATTCTGATGCTCATGAAGCATTTTTTCATGCACTGTTTCTTTTATGACATGATATATTATCTCTGTTAACTTGTTCCTATTTGTGTGTTTGTGCTACTTATAAGTGATGTTGCTATTGGCTGGCTATGTCACGTGGTGCATGCTGTGAATATGTGAAGTGATTGGCTGGCGAGATCACGTGACGTGATCTATGATTGGCTTACAAAAGCACATCGCAATCTCGATTTCAATGCTTGGAAACTAACATGCTGTGTTTGGTGGAATTTGAATTTATACTTCAGTAATACAAAAGTATGTAGCGTACATGTTGCTGCATGTCCAAGATCTATCCAAAACACCCCCCCCCCCCCCCCCCCCCCGGATTTAGTTTTCTAAAGTTCCGGGAATTTGTACACTCGTGTATAAAACCTTAATCATTCAAAGGATTGTTAAGTTTTACAGTTCCAAAGGAAAGTATACTGTCACTTAGCTCAAAAAATTGTATTTTCACCTGGGGAAAAGTTGATTTTTAACTGGGAAACCTGGGAAAAATCCAGGAATTTTCTTTCCCTGTTGACATATACATCCTGTCTTCAGTAAAACTAAGTTTACCTTCGTTCTCGACGATTTGCAATGGCAGAGGACACTTCCCATTGAACAATATATTGTGGTTTCTTCCTGTTCTGTTGGCATGTGAAGCATGAGGAGAATAACTGCTTAAATGCCTCTGTGTGTACTGTAATTACTCTAGTTTTAATCTAATCTATAATGTATTTGTAGATTCTTCACTTAATACTCCACCTTGGAACTTGGTTTGTAGACTTTTGCTTGATGGTTGGCACCAGTTTTTTGACAGTTCAGGTTTTCATTTCTGTGATTCTCTCAAATGTTCAATGATTTGTACTATCCTTCTTTGATATGTTCAGTAGCTCCTTTTTTTATATCTATCGTAACATTTGTTTCTAAGTAGAAAGTATGTAGTATTGTGCTGGCATTGTTTGCGGAGTTGACTAGAGGTTCCCAAATTCCTGTTATGGATTTAATAAAATTTTGTGTAAACCTTCGCACATGCTCCAAATGAACATAGGTACAGTTTTAATTTTGCCAGTGTAATAATTGCGAAAGTAAGTAATTTATTGGTGTACTGGTGGAAAAACTGTGTAAATATGTTGCTGTGGTCCACTGAGGCTTAACTGTTTCTGATTTCTTTTAAAGTGACACCATATATCCATCACCATAGGAGCCACACCAAACAGTTGTGCAACAGCAGCCAAAGTTGGGTTCTTAACATAAGAGTCCAAGCCTTAAGATACTTTTGTTAGAGGCCAATGTTAGAAGAGGTCTCTTCTAAGAGCCTAAGCTTATCTTTATGTAAAGCTACATTTAATTTTTTACTTTTTTATTAATGTGCTGCTGAACATTATGAGGAAAATTGCTGGTGGCCAGGTAGTGTAGCTGATTATGCTGGAAGAACTGCAATAATGCACTGTTTTGGAACCCACCACTAGTCACTCCTTGATGCCCAATAAAGAGTTTTCTGGCCATGTGTGTGCATAAAGCTTATTAAAGCAGCCATCTGCTTAACAGAAGTCTCAGATATTTCCAACCCACCATTCATTTACATAAAGGTATGCAGCATATTGTCCTGCCTGGAGGCGTGATGTTAATATATCTCCTGTGCTAAGGTCACCAATTTTGGCCAGAAAAGAAGGCGCACTGTTCGAAATTCCGCTAACCTGAGTTGTTTCATCAGCTTGCAAAACAAGATTTTCTGTAGTTCTTGCTAGGTTATGCTCATGTTCAAACCCCACATCTTATAACACTTTGTCATTCAGTCGTCTTTGCCGATAAAACAAACATTAATGCTGTTACTTCTCTCAATGCTGAAGTGAAACAGATCAGACCTCCAGCCAGGACAATATGCTGCATACATGTATGAAAGAGTGGTGGGTTGGAAATAAGACTTCTGCTGAAAAGGATGTTTTCATTAGTTTTATGCACTCGCATGGCTAAGGAAATTCATTTCATTGGCTGTCAAGGACTGAAGAGTGATGGGTTCTGGAAAAACACATTACTGCAGTTTTTCCAGCATAATCAAGGACATCATCTGGCTGATAGTACAGTTTTCTTCATGACGTTAAACAGCAAGATAATGACCCCCCCCCCCCCCCCCCCAGGGGGTCCACAACTCTTGTGGATACGTGCGTAGCGAGCACGGGACCCCGAGCTAATGTGGCCCTCCTTCCTTTCCGGGCTGCATACCTCCCTTTTCCGCATCCTTCCCTCTCCCCCATCTTCGCCCCTCCTCCCCTCACCTCTAGTTCTTTTCTTCCCTTTCTCCCCCTCTGGGAGAATGATTTGTGCCTACGTCCAGAGACGGACGCTCGTAAATGTACCGCATTCTTCGCCTTCTCTGCTTGTATGCCTTCATCCTTCCTTTGTCCTTCTCTTTTCCTTACCTCTTCTCTTTACCCTTTTCTCCGCTGCGGCGTTTGAGACCTCTCCTCTTTCCTTTCCCTTTCTTTGTTTTTCCCTTTCTCTTTCTTCCTCCATGTGCGTGTCTGAAGGCCGACCCACGCATTTTTGTGCGTAGCCGGTGACGAAGTAACGGGTAATTCCCCGCCCCGGGTAGACAGGTAGGACACATACGTACCCCCTGGTAACGGCCAGGCGCAGGGAGGGGTGATTACCCGAGCTGATAACTTCAGAAAGTGCCAATTGGTTCCTCCGTCCGTTTGTCGGGAGGTGTGACCTGAGGTGTGAACAATCACCTAAGGCGGGAGTGCCCTCAGAGAGGGCCCCCACAAGGGAGGAGCGCGCCATCAGAGACGCCGGTAATAATGGGGGATTCTTCCGCAATGGTTTCCTCACCTTCCACTATGTATGCTCACAAGCGTAAGTTCACTGAGTCTCAGCCACAGACAGTTCTTCCATCGTTGCCACAGTTCCTTGTTGTTTCTCGGTCTGACGAAGGTCACGACTTCTCCACCGTCAACCCCTTCATTATTCAGAAAGGTGTCGATGCAGTTGCAGGTCCTGTAAAGTCTTGTTCCAGATTACGGAATGGCACCCTGTTGTTAGAAACAGTCAGTGCCCTCCAGGCACAAAAATTGCTGCGTACTTCACTGCTCCACACCTTTCCTGTCCAGGTGGAAGCGCACCGCACTTCAAATTCCTCATGTGGAGTCGTTTATACACACTCCCTCGACGGACTGTCCGACGAGGCAATTCAACACTACCTGTCTGACCAGGGCGTAACGGCTGTTCATAGTCATGAAAAGGGTTGACCTGAACATCGTTCCAACCCGTACTGTCTTCTTGACATTTGACATAGTTAAACTCCCATCGAAAATAAAAGCGGGCTATGAGAATTTCCGTTTGCCCCTACGCCCCAAACCCTACGCATTGCTATCGGTGTCAGCGGTTCAGTCATACCAGCCAGTACTGTTCCAACCTGGCCAAATGTGTAAAGAGTGGCAAGGATGCCCATGAGGGTGCTTGTCCACCTCCATCCCCTCGCTGCATCTACTGTATGGGTGACCACGCTGCTTCCTCTCGAGATTGCCCCGTTTTTAAGGACGAAAAGCTCATCCAGGAAATCAGAGTGAAGGAAAAGGTGTCGACCTTTGCTGCTCGAAAATTATTCGCCAGTCGACAGCCCACCGTGCCTCCGACTGGAAAATACAGCACTGTCCTTGCTTCTCCTCGGCCAACAAAGGAGGGGGTCACACAGACTTGCGACCTCACCTTTAGTGCAATGGTTGTCAGATCGGCCAGCGCAAAGATCGCCCGTTCAACCTCACCACTTTCGCCTTCCCACTCTCTGGCTCACCCTTCATCGGGTTCTGCTAAATCTCTAGCCCAAAAGTCAGACACAAAGACTTCGAAAAATGAGCATACTCGTGAAGATATTTTACATACCCCAACTTCACAACCACCGGTTCCTCCTTCATCTAAACATCATATTTCCAAGAAGGCTAATAAGAAACCCAGTTCATCTCCTTCTCCGCCAAGGTGTGTCTCATCTACAGCTCCACCTGGCAGAAATCGCCCTTGGCCGTCTTCTGTGTCGCCGAGGCGCACTGCTGGCGGCCGATCACCCGGCCGCTCGCTGGTGGCAGGAGCTGCTCCTGAACAACCTATGGATCAGGATCTTCTGCCTTCGGCTGACTGCCATTTCATGCTGTCAGTCGCAAACTCTGAGCAGTCGTTGAGTTGACAGCAACCTTGGTCACATTCCTCCATTTTCTGTTCACCCTATGTCCATTATCCACTGGAATATCCGCGGCATTCGAGCCAATCGGGATGAATTGTCGATCCTCTTACGATCCTACTCGCCGGTCATCTTCTGTCTTCAGGAAACAAAGCTGCGTCCCCATGACCGCTTTGTTCTCCCCCATTTTCAGTCCGTCCGATTTGATCTCCCCTCTGTTGAAGGCACTCCAGCCCATGGAGGACTCATGATTCTTCTCCATGATACTCTCCATTATCACCCAATCCACTTAAACACTTCCTTCCAAGCTGTCGCTGTCAGTCTTTCCCTTTCTGGATATACCTTTTCTCTTTGTACTGTATACATTCCATCGTCCACACCAATGGCACGAGCTGATCTCCTTCATCTTCTTGGTCAGCTTCCACCCCCCTATTTGCTGGTTGGGGACTTCAATGCCCACCACCCGCTTTGGGGATCTCCAGATCCTAGTCCACGTGGCTCACTATTGCTAGACGTCTTCCACCAGGCGGATCTAGTTTGCCTCAACACTGAGGTCCCTACATTTTTGTCTGCCTCCACGACATATTTCTCTCATTTGGACCTTGCGGTCGGTACTGTTCCGCTAGCTCGGCGCTTCGAATGATTCGCCCTTGATGATACACACTCGAGTGACCACTTTCCTTGTGTCCTTAGACTGCAGCCTCAACTGCCATATATGCGCCCGTGACGCTGGAAGTTTGCTCAAGCCGATTGGACACTTTTTTCGTCTCTAGCGATGTTCGATGACCGTCCCTTTCCCAGCGTCGACGATGAGGTCACACATATTATCGACGTTATTCTTACAGCTGCGGAACGTTCAATACCACGCACCTTCGAATTGCTCCTGCGCCCCCCAGTTCCTTGGTGGAACGAGGCATGCCGTGACGCAATACGTGAGCGGCGACATGCTCTTCGGGTTTACCGCCACCATCCTACTTTGGCCAACTGTATCCTCTATAAGCAGTTCCGTGCGCGATGCTGTCGTGTCATCCGCGATAGCAAGAAGGCAAGCTGGAAATTCTTTATTAGCTCGTTTAACACCTTGACTCCCTCCTCTGAAGTTTGGAGTCGGCTTCGGCTGTTCTCAGGCGCGCCTAGTTTCTCCCCGGTCTCTGGGCTCACTGTCGCGCATGATACATTAGTGGACCCCGTCGCAATTTCTAACTCATTGGGTCAGCACTTTGCTGAGATTTCAAGCTCTCCAAATTACCCGCCAGCGTTTCTCCTGAAGAAACGTGCAGCGGAAGTGCGACATCTTGCTTTCTACTCTCAAAATCGCGAAAGTTAAAATACTGTTTTCTCCATGCGGGAACTCCAATATGCACTCCTCCTTGCTTCTCCGCCCCAGGACCGGATGGTATCCACGTCCAAATGTTGCTGCATTTATCAACCCACAGTCTGTGTTACCTCCTTCGCCTTTATAATCGAATTTGGACCGACAGTATTTTTCCCAGACGATGGCGGGAAGCTATCGTTGCTCCTGTTCCAAAACCTGGAAAGGACAAACATTTCCCCTCTAGCTATCGCCCCATTTCTCTCAAGAGTAGTGTAAGGTTTTGGAGCGTATGGTGAATTACCGTTTAGCTTGGTGGCTGGAATCCCGCAGTCTTTTAACACCTGCCCAATGCGGATTCCGAAAGCATCGTTCTGCAGTTGACCATCTTGTTGCTCTCTCCACTTATATCATGAACAATTTTCTCTGGAAACGCCAAACAGTAGCAATATTTTTTGATCTGGAGAGAGCATACGATACCTGTTGGAGGACAGGCATCCTCCGCACACTGTTCTCTTGGGGGGTTTTGAGGTTGGCTACCCCTTTTTCTTCGCAAATTTATGGCAGAGCGCACATTTAGGGTGTGGTGAACACTACTCTCTCCCGTACTTTCTCCCAAGAAAACGGGGTACCCCAGGGCTCAGTGCTGAGTGTTGTACTGTTTTCCATTGCCATCAATCCAATTATGGATTGTCTCCTTCCTGATGTCTCGGGCTCCCTCTTTGTGGACGATTTTGAGATCTACTACAGCTCTCAACGGACCAGCCTTCTTGAACGACGTCTTCAAGGATGTCTCGATCGCCTCTACTCTTGGAGCATCGAAACCGGCTTCCGTTTTTTCTCCCAGTAAGACCGTTTGTGTTAATTTTTGGCGACGTAAGGAGTTCCTTCCACCTTCCTTATATCTAAGACCTGCCAACCTTCCGTTTTCAGACGTTGCTAAATTCTTGGGTCTTATGTTTGACAGAAAACTGTGCTGGTCCTCCCACGTTTCCTATCTTTCGGCTCGCTGTCTGCGATCCCTCAACACCCTCCGTGTCCTGAATGGTACCTCCTGGGGAGTGGACCGAGTGGTCCTTCTCACCCTCTATCGCGCCTTAGTGCACTCGAAATTGGACTATGGAAGCATAGTCTACTCCTCTGCTCGGCCGTCTATTCTTCGGCGTCTCGACTCTATCCACCACCGTGAATTACGTTTAGTGTCTGGAGCTTTTTACACCAGCCCTGAGGAAAGCCTTTATGCTGAGACTGCTGAACCTCTGTTGTCCAATCAGCGAGCAGTCCTTCTGAGTCGTTATGCTAGCCATCTGTCTTCCATGCCTCCTAATCCAGCCCATGACATTTTTTTTCGACGCCTGCTTTGATGTAGGGTATGCAGGCCACCCCTCCTCCCTACTAACACCGGGAGTCCGCTTCCGTAAACTGCTCCATTCTCTTTTCTTCCGCTTTCCTAAAACCTTCTTGACAACTTGGGGTACAGCACCGCCTTGGCTCCGTCCAGAGATCTGCCTGCTCCGTGACCTTTGTCGATTTCCCAGGGATGGTACCCCTTCACTTGTTTATCGTCGGGCATTTGCTGCTCTATGTGCACAAATGACGGAAGCCACATTTATTTACACCGATGGCTCGAAAACATCGTTAGGTGTAGGGAGTGCCTATATTGTTGGTGACACCCCAAATCACTTTCGGCTTCCCGACCAGTGTTCGGTTTATACTGCGGAACTTTACGCTGTTCTCCAGGCTGTCCACTACATCCGCCGCCATCAGCGGATACAGTATGTTATCTGCTCAGGTTCTCTCAGCTCTCTCCTCAGTCTCCAAGCTCTTTACCCTGTGCACCCTCTGGTCCACAGGATTCAGGACTGTCTGCGCTTGCTCCACCTGGGGGGCGTCTCGGTGGCGTTCCTCTGGCTCACGGGACACGTTGGTATCTGTGGAAATGAGGCGGCCGCTATTGCAGCCAAGGCTGCAGTCTCTCTTTTTCGGCCAGCTATTCAATCGATTCCCTTCGCCGATCTACAGAGCGTTTTATGTCGTCGAGTTGTTCTTTTATGGCACGCCCATTGGTCGACACTTCCCCATAATAAATTGCGGGACGTGAAAACTCTTCCTTGTGCTTGGACCTCATCCTCCCGAACGCGTCGTCGGGAGGAGGTAATTTTAATTAGACTCCGGATAGGGCACTGTCTTTTTAGCCATCGACATCTTTTAAGCGGCGATCCTCCCCCACTCTGTCCCCACTGCTCTCAGCTGTGGACGGTAAGACACCTTTTAATTGAGTGCCCCTATTTTAATCCGTTACGCTCCCGTCTACAGCTGTCGCCTGATATATCGTCCATTTTAGCAGATGACACGCGCTCAGCCGATCGCGTTCTCGAGTTTATTAGTGCCAGTGAAATGACGTCAGTCATTTGAAGCTTTTTTTGGGGACAACCAACCCCTTTCTGTAGTGGATTTTTAAGCATTTCTTCTGCTTTTAGTTTCTCCAATTTTATGACTTTCGTTCCCATTGCTGCTGGTTTCCATTTTCGGTTTTTTACTGTTTCCTAAGTCACGGACCGGGCGCTAATGACCATAGCAGTTTTGTGCCCTAAAAAAAAAAGCAAGGTAATGAAACATTAAAAAAAAATTAACAGTAGCTTGATGTAAACATAAGCTTCGGCTCTGAGACCTCTTCTAGCTTTGGCTTCTGACAAAGAAATTTGCCATCTCACTTAAGAGCCTCTGCAAAGAAACCCTTATCAGGCTTGGGAAGCTAGTAAAGAAACCCACCCGTGGCTGCTGTTGTACAGCTATCATACGTGACATCTAAGGTGATGGACGTGTGGTTGAGTAATGTTAAAGAAACGAGTAGTGGTTAAGCCTCCATGTACCGTAGCAATGCATTTAATTTTTCATCAGTGCACTGTTTCGCATAAACTGCATATGTGTGAACACACAATATCCTACTAAAAAAAAAGGTAAAGCACTTTGTCTTCAGGCCACGAATGGCCTGCCGGGACCATCTGACCGCCGTGTCATGCTCCATGGAGGATGCGGATAGGAAGGCCATGGGGTCAGCACTGGAATTAAACTACCAGATCGATAGTATTGCACAATAGACATGCAGAGAATTTTGAGTTCTGTGAATCCTTTCAAAAAATGTCAAGACAGGCTACTAGGAACTTCGCCAAAATTTTTATAGCCAGTTTTTCTCAAATGAAACTAGGACTTCAGAGACCTTTTCAAGTCTCGTACACATGATGTAAATACTCAGCCTGAAGTGACAAATGAAAGTTTGTACAAAGACCAGGATGTGAACCCAGGTCTCTTGGTCACTAGGCAAATATGCTAACCACTATGCCACCCAGGAGCAGTGGCTTTGCACAACTGCACAGAGTAACTAGCATGTCTTCCTGCTTCCCTCCTCAATCCAGATTCCCATTCTTGCCTCAGCCCACTTGGTTTTCCCCCTAAGCTCGCACAGAATAGCACTTCAGCGATGGACAAAACGGGATCCTGCCTGAAACACAGTGAGTAGTGTATCTGCCTAGTGAGCAGGAGACCAGAGTTCGAATCTCAGCATTGTTATAAATTTTCATACATTGCTTCAGTGTGCATATGTAAGTAAGTTTGATTCTGTGATTATAGCAAAAAGAGGCTGAAATATATCGAGTCATGACATTACAACCATCCCTCCTTTTTTTCTTTTCCTGACTACCTCACTTCATAGTCATGAAGGCTTTTGATATTACCTTTCCCTAAAGAATTTTAGGTTATGATAAGATGTCAGATTTGAGTGCTAGCATAATATGGGCATATTTTAAATGCACCTCTACCGGGACCGACTTTCTTTCTTTAAGGGCCTAAAATGCTTGCAATGAAAAACGAAATTGTTTTGTAGGTAGCTTAGAACATGATCTTACTAATGAAAATAGTTGCGCTAAAAATATCCATTTTTCAGCATAATACAATAATTAGCTAAACTTTATTTTTTCAAGAGTCTGTTTTTCTTGATACTTTGCTTCAAATAATTTATATGAAAATTGCTCAAGAAATCTTAATTTAGTTTAAGAGAGCACAGAAAGTTGTAAGAGATGGCAGTCTTGTTTCCTTATAGAAAATGTTGCCGGAGATACTGTGTCACCAAAAAATCAGGGGTGCACTGTTGAAACCTGCACTATGGAGGCAGACAATTCCTATATCTCTGCAAGTAAAATTAAAATTATACCTGTATTCGTTGGGAACCTGTGAAAATTCACACAAAATTTCAGCAAAATCTATAAATCTTTCGCCGGCCGGAGTGGCCAAGCGGTTAAAGGCGCTACCGTCTGGAACCACGCGACCGTTACGGTCGCAGGTTCGAATCCTGCCTCGGGCATGGATGTGTGTGATGTCCTTAGGTTAGTTAGGTTTAAGTAGTTCTAAGTTCTAGGGGACTGATGACCTTAGAAGTTAAGTCCCATAGTGCTCAGAGCCATTTTTTTATAAATCTTTCGTGAAAAAACTTTTCTTAATTTACACCACTTGGCATGAAATGGTCGTTTTCATGGGTACTCTTGTTGTGCTTTCACTTACAAAACTATATTATCCCATTTGATTTTTGGGTGATTAACCTTATTCTGGCAGTGGTAAAAATTGGATAATTTGTGTAGTACCATATTCAGGTTTCTTCATAAATGTTTGAGTCCAACAATACCAGAGAAGGAAAGTTGCTGCTTACCATATAGCGGAGAGGCTGAGTCACAATAGGCACAACAAAAAGATTCGCACAATTATAGCTTTCAGGCATTAAGGCCTTTGTCAGCCAGTACACACACACACACACACACACACACACACACACACACACACACACACACACACGTCTGTCTGCAGTCTGAGAACTGAAACCATTCTCTGAGACTGTGTGTGCTACCACAGGGCACCAGCCTGTGCAGCACCTCTTCCCTTTGTGTTGCATGCCTATCCCCTGCTGTTTTTTTTTCCCTCCCTTGGGAACATGGCTGGAATATGTTTAGGAATGTGTTCTGCAGTCTTTATAGCCTA